>NC_065880.2:70283729-72783729 GCF_932274485.2 Patella vulgata | reverse complement strand
AGTCAAGTGGATTGGTTCAATCCCAAGCTTGTACGTCATTAGGAGTAGGGTTGCCTGTCTAACCCTGTTGAGTTTTTCCGGATTCTCCAGTTCCCCCCCAATTGCTAAAGACTCCTACCTTATGTTAATCCCAAAATGACCTAGTGCCAAGTGGATGTTACACATTTCTTTATCTCCCTTGAGCAAAGAGATTTTGATTCTAAACAAAACTATCAGAAACTACTAGCTTTGTCTTTTCTTTCAGCAAATCATCGCCATGCCAAGTACCATTAATAAGTTTAGATGTCAATGACATGGTGGAGTTTATAAGATCAACCAAGCTTATGTTATGTGAAGAATTAGACAGACCTCACTTTATGTATTATATATAGATTAATTAAAATTATATTTGACCATTAGTATTTTTGTTTTAAATAAATATATCCATTTATGTTAAATTGTGCGACAGTATATTTTCTGCTTTGCGACTTTCCAACTAGCAAATATACAATAAATACAAATATGCACTACCATTTATTGTTTTGTTTGTAATACAAGCCACTGCCTTTATTAGCCCAGTTGGTGCAGAATATTGGCTGAGATTTGACTCGGGTGAAGGCGAATGTTAAATAAAGCTATTTCACAAACAGAGATAATAATATATTAGGATTTTAAACACTACAGGTCTGTGTTTGTGAAACAAGCCAACCTCTCTCAGGCTGATAAATAGCTATTGTGGATGTTGAAGTTCATTTGAAGTGGTGTGTGTGTGTGTGTGGGGGGGGGGTAGTGAGTATGGCACATTTCGTCGGTAGGCAGGCAAAGTGACTTATCTTCCTACCGTACCTATTGACGATAAGTCACTTCGTCTGCCTACCGACGATTTGGGACAATTTGCAACATAACTCCATTTCTCCTTCAATAGTTCAATTCCCAATGAGAACACAAAATTTTCTTATACATGGCTTTATTATGTTGATCAAGTGAATTACATCAATTGAAATGAATCGAATTCCACTCTCAGTTTTGATCAGAAGAGAGTATTAATTTCAACCACCTGTTGGATGCAGGAGAGAAATGGGTTTTAACATCCACAATTTTATTTCAAAAATTCCCTTGGTCGTACAGGTCTTTAGCAGTGGAAAGAACAAGAGAAAACCCACAAAGTTTGGCAGGTGACCCCAGCACTTGACAGACCACTTGACCATACGGGAGAACCCGATAATAAAAAGTATTATTTTCTGATATAAAACTACATGTAATATATAGAAATATAATCAGTTATAGATTTTATTCATGATAGCCTGTACAAGAATAGATAATTCCAAATCAATAGCTGAATAATATTCATGATTGCAACTAAGCCTGGAAATAGGAGCACCTGTCGCAGGCAATATCAAACAAATTTAGGCTTTAAATTTGACAGTAAACATTTTGTCAGTGTTTTTATTCATATCTATGTCTTATACAAAGTTCAAAATGTTGAGTACACCGAAAATCATTATTTTGAGGTCAGATTGAAACAAAGAAATAAATGTGGCCCACATAGTACAAAAAAAAAAGTATCCGCTAAATGTGAAGTGGACAAATGATGAGATGAAAAATAAATGTTAATTGCACATAACCAAGTAAGAATACTTATGGCACATTTATACATAGACAGCCATAAAATAAAAATAATCAGAAACACCATTCATTTAATTAAAAATAATATATAGGTACATCTGTAACAAAATATAGTTATATCATTTTAGATCTACTCCAATGTGAAGTTATAGCATATAAATGATCTAAGTAATATTGACATATATATTCTTCACAAAATAAAATATTATGTTCTTTCTTTTTATCCTACTTTCCCTAATGTCAATGTACAGTATTTGATGAAATATGTTAGGAGATGCTTTAAACAGTGTTTAAAAAAAACAAGTGGGTGCTTATTGGCACAGAACAGTGATTACATGGAATAGGAAACTGTTACTAAAAATATTCATACAACCAAAAATATATTAATAATATAATAAATATATATATATATATTTTCTCAATACTATACTAACAGGTTAAGTATTTCTATTTGAGGAATAATTATAAAAATATATGATCAAAATGATTCATTTTTTTTTTTTTACTTTTCAACAAACTGTCACAGTACTAGTGCAATCTTAATTGATTTTAAAATAAAGATGCGATATCATCTTTTAATGTTGGCATACCATTATTTCAGATAATGTATGGGCATTGTGCCAATCGTTCATTATTTATACAAGATGACATAATGGAATCTTGTAACAATTTTATTGAAATGCACGTGCAGGATAGTCTATCTGTATTTCATGTCAAGTGTCTCAAGCAAGACATTACATAATATAATGATACAATTATTGGGTCGACACCCTCATGCAGTATCAATATATAACTTAATGTATCCCTCTCCACCATTAAACCACACTTATTTACAACTAAATTTTTCCTGATATTTATGTAGACAAAATTGACTGAATAGTCATGAGATTTATAAGCTTTTAATGGTATTACATGGGTTTATATCAGTGTTTAACAATAGGTAATATCGAAGATCCATTACATAAAAGTAAAATTATGAGTGTTTGAAGTTTTGAAAATATGGTCTCAATTGTCAAGTACCATTTCTACAATAATAAAGAATGTCTTGATATCCATTTTAACAGCCATCCAATGGTCTAGACATTTGGTTATGGGATTTAGCTCTAACATAATGCATTTTAAATATAGTACATAATTCTCTTCTATGATTGAAATTCTCCTTTTCAGTATCAATCAAAGAACCTAATGTGCATCTAGAATTTAAGTTTTAAAAATGTAAAATATTTCAATAATTTACAAATTAAGAAACAGCAAATACATTTATTGAAAAAACATCTTCCAATACCGGATATGTTATCAGTATTTTTGATGAGTGATGTTAGAACTAGGATCCTTTTGTCTTTATAAAGCAAAATAATACAATCTAAAAAAAGTGATGGGACAAATATACATGTATCTTATATACAGATATAAACACAATTGCACATCATTTTCTCAATATGATATTTTTTTGATGGCTTGCAAGTGTAGGGTATTATCTCCTTAGTTTCCGTGTGTTTGTTTTACTGTTTTTCACAATTGTGGCAGTGCTCAGAAAATGAAATTATCCGAGTTTGATGATTACTCAATTTCACAAAGGAAAGGAATGGATTTCAGAAAGAAAACAAAGTCCCTATATACTGAGACACAATAAAACGAACCACTTTTATAAATTGATGATTGCATATCTTGTTTTCTTGATACAAATCACATCACCACGATAACACGTGAGAATGTTATTTTCATTATCACATAAGCACACTGTAGATCAATTCTCTCAAACACAAAAAATTGAATGTTGGACAGAATGGGAATGTTGCAAATCACGATTTTATGGTGCAGAAAATGGATATAAAATGTGGCTTTTAAAAAGCTAAGATCGATGCAACATTGTGGAAGTCACGTCTCGCCTGCACTTCCAGTCTAATCAATGGTGCATTTTTATTACATCTCAGTATATGTAAATACTGACAGTATCTAATGCTCTTCATTCTTTCTCTTTATCTGAAATGGCGGTAACTGACAGCAATGATCTAGACAGTAAACCATTTACATTATCGTCAACATTACGTAATTTTCTCCTCATTTCATCATTTTTAACATCCACATCTACAGGTAAATCCTCTTTTATATTATTATTATTATCATCAACTTCTTCGTTATCATCTTCATTACCAGTTTCAGTTTCTTGTTTCATCTTTATTGTTTCTTTTACATCTCTCCTACCTCTATTTAAAACATTGTCTTGGTTCATGCCTGCTCCCTGATTTACCACAACATTCTGCACCGGAACTTGATTCTGTGATTTTCCAATTGGAATGTTCTGAACAGGAACCTGACCACCAAGACTGTTCTGAGCAGGAACCTGTCCATCAAGATTGTTCTGAACTGGAACCTGTCCACCAAGATTGTTCTGTGCTGGAATTTGACCCCCTAGGTTATTTTGAACAGGAACTTGACCATTGAGATTATTCTGAACTGGTACTTGATCTCTAAGATTGTTCTGAACAGGAACTTGTCCACCAAGATTGTTTTGAACAGGAACTTGGCCACCAAGATTGTTTTGAACAGGTACTTGTCCACCAAGATTATTCTGGACAGGTACTTGTCCACCAAGATTGTTTTGAATGGGAACTTGACCACCAATACTGTTTTGAACAGGAACCTGACCACCAAGATTGTTTTGAACAGGAACTTGACCTCCAAGATTGTTTTGAACAGGAACTTGACCTCCAAGATTGTTCTGAACAGGAACTTTACCACCAAGATTGTTTTGAACAGGAACTTGACCACCAAGGTTTTTCTGAACCGGTACTTGACCACCAAGGTTATTCTGAACCGGTACTTTACCACCAAGGTTATTCTGATCCGGTACTTGACCACCTAAATTGTTCTGAACAGGAACTTGACCTCCAAGATTGTTCTGAACAGGAATTTGACCACCAGCGTTATTCTGAACAGGGACTTGACCACCAAGATTGTTTTGAACAGGTACTTGTCCACCCAGGTTATTCTGTACTGATTTACCCAAGGGAAGGTTTTGTGCAAGAATGTTTTGAGGAGACTTGAAACCAGCTTGACCTTGTGCAAGAACTGATTGATGATCCCCATGTAATACTGCCTTCTGACCCAAAATCTATTAAAAAGAAAATAGAAGCCATTGAATAAAGAATTTCCTCAGACTATTACTAGCGATACACTTGAGTAAAGAGGTACTTGTCAGAGCATTTTTGGTAAGAGCATCTAGTGCATATCAAGGGTGAATTTTGTCAGGGTAATCACATATATATTAAAACAATACTCCTTGCTAGTACTCTGGGAGAGCAAATTCAACACAGAAATTATCAGAGAAAAAAAATTAATGCTATAAATGAGACCTATGCCCTAATATATCAATAGGCATTTCTAAACGATCAAAGCATTATCAGATTGTATTAATTTAATGATAGATCAAACGCTGCATTATTACCTTACTATCCACATGCTCTTTTTTATGATCTTTTAACTCCTCCATTAATTCTTTTTGGGCTTCTAAAATCTTCTTAGACTCCTGTTGTTGTTTTTCTAATTTATTCAATAAATCTTTCTGTTTTAGAGCTGTTTCTTCAATCTGCTTCTCCTTTTCTTTAAGTTTTTCCTCGACTTGCTGGGTGTCTTTCTTTTTTACATCATCTTCATTTACAACAGCCTCTTTCTCTTGACCAACTTCTTCAACACCATCATCGTTCTTGACAGATTTTTTCTTCTTCCTTGAAGTCGAATCTTTTCCAACAGTTTTGATGCTTTTCAACTATAATATACCAATACAAACCATTAAAGTATTTCATTTTAATGAAATGGGGTTTAACATCCTAGCAGTGCTACTGCCTACTCTTTCTAACTGTCAAGGGATCTTTTATGTGAACCCGGCATGTGCACGATACGTCACTTTTTCATCCTATCCAAACATCTAGGTGCTGTTCCTTACCAAACTCTCAATGCCAAGGGGGTTTATTTAGTTTTTAGGGTTCCATCGTTATATTAGTAAATCTTATTTTTATGGTTGGAATCCTTGAAGTGAATCAGAACAAATCTCAGTATGCATTATCCTCTTGACCCCGCAAGTGCACCAAACAAAACCCACAAGACAAACCCATGGACAAGAAACAATATACACAGATATTGCCAGTTATAAACAACAAACATATATTTCAAAGTGAACAGATCCTGGGGCCAGCAGTAAACATTCATTGCCTTGTACAGTCCTGTATTAATACCGGCTTCAAAATGAAAACAAAATGGAAAGAAGTTGCTCGTTGAATTTGGTTAAATCCATCAAAATGCGCTGCAGATCCTTTTATAGTTATTCAAATTACCTTTGTATCATCATCTGGTGCTTGTGGATTAGCAGGTTCCTTCCTTTGATCATCCTTCTCAATAGATGCTGAAAATCCAAACAAAAACAAAATTATATATAAACAGTAATACTGATGTATAAAAATTTGTATTTTCTCGAAAACCAAATTTCACAATATATTGCAATAACGATTGCACAAAAAGTAGATAAATTTTTTATTGGTGATTACCTTTAACTTCAGGTTTTTCTATTTGTTTATCAGGTATATCTAATTTGTTAACAATATCTTTTACTGTATCTTTAGCTATATGGTGTCCATGTCCCTTCTCTACAGTATTCAGTAAACTAAAGGTGCTAATCAACATGATGGTAACGCCACATATAAGAACAATCTGAAAAATGAAATAAAATCTACAAAATGTTGCATATCTTTATTTTATTAATTCACATCTAGTCACTTTAACGGTGTATGACATCAGGTAGGCGATCATACTTGTCAAAGCTTTCTTAATTTTCATGATCTGTGGCAAAACAAGCTATACCATTCAGTTACCCAACCCCACTATTCAATGTATGAATAAAATGAAATGGGGCTTAACATCCTACTTTTCTGAACCAATTGGACGGATGATGACAGGCATATGCCATGCAGTTTGCTATGAGAGAAATTTTGCAAAGACAGGAGCACTAAGGACTGCTCTGATTTTTATTTTCAACTGCTTGGGGGTCTTTTATATGCTGCCAATGGTACACTTCAGAACTTTCCTTCTCAGATCCAACTCCTGATGCTATGAATAGCATTCATTTACTTTTTGGGCAAGCTTTATCTTATTTTGTACTGCAATGGCAAACATTACAAAAGTCCAATGGATGACCGTTTTGTTGGTTGTACAAGTACTGTTTATTTAGCTTTGAGACTTATGTTAAATAAGGTTAATGTGTTTCAAAGAAACAATTAAACTTACCTGTGCCAAACCTTTTGATTCCCCTTTATTGACTTTCAGAAAAAATATGGCTGGGAATATAAAACACATCAGAGTACCCATAGTAGCACCATTAAAACTTAATATAAACTCAACTGAAAATACAATTTATAGTATTTGTATTTTTCATACAAGCCATATCATAAAAAAAAAATGTTTCTATTAGCAATCACTGACCAGATTTTAAGGTACTTTATATTTTAATCTTTTCTCCCTTGTGGACAATTCACAACCGTATCTAAATTTAAATTCTGTATGCAAAATATGCATTTATGATTTAAAAAATTGACATCAGTACACAATAACAATGATTTTCAAAAAAAAAGGTTAAAAATTACTTAAATATACAAAGCAAGATTCAACAGCGATAATAAAAAAAACCTGCTAATTTTGTGCTTTTCATCTTTAAGCCATGTTTAAAATTACAGGCCTGCCATGATGTGCCAGAGATAGTCACATTTTGAAATAAACTACCAGTTCTAGTTCACTATATTTCTTTCAGTAAATGATCTTACCATTTGGAACAATAATAGCAACAATCATAGGAACAATTACAATGAATAAGGTAAGAATTTTAAAATGTATTTCTGGAATATGTGTTTGTGCTGGCATATCATCATGACCCTTTGGTTTGTACTGAAAGAGACAGAAGTAGAAATTAGAATTACATAAAGCTATGTGTAAAAGAAATTGGTCAAATGTATTGAATGTTGAAACAAACTCAAATGACAAAATAAAATTAATTAGTATTGATCAAATATATATATATATATTGCCTCATGTTAGTTTTTTACTTACCTGGATTTGTGAACAGAGAACCCAAGGTTAGGAACTGACTTTAAAATGTTTATTGTGCTTAACTATTGGATATTAGGAGCCCATATATTCACAGTAAGATAACATCAATAATGATTGAAATGGACCAATATAGAATTATAAATCATCTTTTTACTGTCAAATATTATGGATAACAATGAGTTCAAGTTATATGTTTCTTTAATAAAGAGAGAGAGAAATTGGGCTTAATGGTCACAAACAAAGGGCATTTCGAGTTTGAAATGGTACAAATTTATTTTGATAATTCAGTTCCACGTATGAGCCTTTAACAGTGGAAGCAAACCAGAGGACACAGAGAGTACCCATGAGGCTAGTCAAGTGACCCTATTCCTTGTCATGTACAAGTGTGGGATGGAAACACGCCACTTAACTCAATGACATAGACTGTTCGGCGACTCCCCCCCCCCCGGCCCCGGCCCTTAAATAAAATACAAAAACTAGTATACGAAGTTAATACTTACATGGATTTGAGAAAAGAGTAAATTGTACAGACTGACACGACATGGAAACATAATCAGTGGGATGGTAATGGCAGTAGAAATAACAAAACCAAGTTTCATCAAATCAGCAATAAAAGTTTGCGGAAAGCGTTTGATTATATCTGCTGTGATGTCATCTTCATGGAATGCAATATATCCAAAAAATCCCATCTGAAAAATAATGTGTGTGGTATTTATATAAAAGAAGGAATAAATTTCAAGATATTTAGCTTAAGTCACTGATTGAATAAATAAAGTTTCTTTTAAACTCCCTCAACCTAGTGACTAAGTTAGACTAAGAGAGCAGCACAGCACAGATGATCCAAGATGAATTATCAAACACCTAAGTGAATAATTTAAAGGACAATATTGGTGCCAGTCATTATCACATATGTGTTAGGGTTGGTTAAACACATTCCAAATATATTTTTAACACAGAGATCATTGCTACGATAGCTGAGTAATACAGGTTTCCCGTATCGGAAGTGACGAACGCCAAAGGAAAACATGAGTCGCCGCTCTATATAATTGACTGAAGCGACAAGTGATAACAGATACACGGCCGAATTTCTACTCACTAATAATTCCTTCGAAGACCAAAAGTTGTTATATGGGACTGTAAGAGGATATCTGACAATTCAATAAAGTAATTGAATGTCATTAGATAAGAGAACACGAGAAAAATAGAAATAGTCCCTACATTCCCTTGTTTATATTCATTCTATACCTTATAAAAACACGGTAATGCACAGACTTTTTCTGTTTTTCTTTCGTGTTCTCTTATCTAGTGGCAGTCAATTCTTTTTATCAATTGTCAGATATCCTCTAACAGTCTCACACAACAACTGTTGGTCTTCAAAGGAATTATTAGTGAGCAGAAATTCGGCCATATATATGTTATCAATCGTCGCTTCAGTCAGTTATATTGAGCGGTGACTCGTGTTTTCCTTTGGCGTTCGTCACTTCCGATACGGGAAACCTGTATTACTCAGCTATTGTAGCAATGATCTCTGTGTTAAAAGTATATTTGGAATGTGTTTAACCAGCTCTTAACACATATGTGATAATGACTGGCACCAATATTGTCCTTTAAAGTACAAGAGAACCACACCACATACAAACAAAACTGACTAGACAAAACTGTGGACAAGATAAACTACACAGACATTTGAAGAGAATGGATCCGTGGGTCAGACACATACGTCTACTGTGCTCCACAGTCCCTGGCCTGCAACGACACAGGCTTCCCTCAAAATGAAAAATAAATAAATAAAAATATGCTTCACCAGAAAGATGTTATAGAAATAATGTGACCGGTCTTGACTGTGGTTGTCCCCTGAATGGCGAAAGTCTGTCAGTTGACATCAAATAATTCTAACAATAAGATGACACTATGCATAGAATCTTGGAAAACCCTGAAGAAATAATAAACAAAGTGAAGTGAGTAAACACACTTACCAACAAATAAGCTACAGCACATAAATTAACAGCACTACTGGTAATACCATTTACAGCTTTTAATGATGGTTCTGGTAAGGCATCATATAAAACAAACAACTGCCTGAAAACACAAGCCAAATAAATAAAGTGATAGTTCATATAAATATTTTAAGTCGTTGATCCCTATTATGCATTTTTCAGACAATATTGATTTTTCAAAGTCTTAACCTACAATATAATGTATTAAAATGGATTAATTAACATATTTAATCAAGAAAAAAATACAAATGGATGATAATTCCCGGGTCCAAAGTCAAATTAATTTAGGTGGTAAAAGAGAAATCAAATCTGTACAAACATCTTGGGAAAGTAACAATTTATGTACATGGTTAATGTGTACAAAGTTTCATGAAATTATCTCGAAGTCTAACTAATTTTGCTGGGAAAAAACATATACCATTCAGTGGAGATAAAAACATTAATATTACTTACGTTTGACAACCAAATGAATAAGCAAATATAGAAAGCGTTCCAAAAACTCCTTCGTTTTTCCAGAAAGATACCTTGAGATACCATTCTCCGCTTAATAAATTTGGTGCAGACAATGATAAAACCTGTTAAAAATGAAATGAAATGGGGTTTGACGTCCTACTTTTCTACTACTATCGGGCGAATGAAGTCAGGCATACACCATGCAGTGTGCAACGAGGGAAATTTTGCTGCTAGAGAGAGAGTTTAAAGTCCACTGGTCTTAAACTAGGTCATTTTGGGACTAACATATGATTCAGTTTTATTTCAATAATTCACTTGCGTGTAGGGGTCTTTAGCTGTGGGAGGAAACTGGAGGACCCAGAGAAAACCAATGATGTTGGACAGGCGACCCTACTCCTTGTCACATACAAGCGGGGAATCAAAACCATGCTACTTCACTCAATGCCCCCCCCCATCCCCAAAACAAAATAGAAGACAGTTGTATAATACTTACATAAAATATAAATATAACATAGAAACACACACACACTGTACTAGCTCTACTAACAGCTCTTAAATCTTTTAATAAACCCAATGGTAGACCAACACACAGACATAAAAACATTATCAATCCTATTCGTAAATTGGACGAATTCTGAAAATAATATAAAATGATAATTGATTCATTTGATATAATGAAACTTTAATAACTGGAAATGACACATCTGTTTATGTCAATCCACTATAATATTTATGACAGATCTGTCGGATTTCAATTTTTCTAAAAACGATGTAATGATCGAGAAGAACTTTTTGTATTACTGTTTGCCGCTCTCTCTTTATCTGGAAATGTAATTAATTGAAACAGAATCAGGTTTAACATGGGCGGGGACCATATTGAATTGTTAGGAATCAGACTGCAATTTATGTACCTCTATGGCAAATATCTTAGATAAAATAGCAGGACCAAAATCTCCTATAACTACTATCTGAGCTATTAGTGTTCCAATCTGTAGACCAATCATACTGAAAAACAAAAATGCAGAATTTAGTAACAACCAATTTACATGAAATTAACAGTACAACAGCACTTCAACTACAGTGAATATGGTGATAAAAAAAAGGTGTGAGAGACGAATATGACAACTGGCTGTTGAATTGAGTATACTGTTTAAACAGTGACTTATTGTGTTCCACTGGTTCACAATGCAAATACTAATAGTACTTCCCCAACATGTCATTTTTCTCTATAATTAATATGAAAGTCTTGTTAATATAATCTTACACAGCTTTATTTCAGCATAATTTGAATTTACAGAATTATTAAAAGACTACATTAAAGATTTATGAAATCGACATTGGAAATAGAAAATCTTAAACATACAATATGCAAGAGCTAAATCTGCCTATTGCAGGTCTTTCTTTAGGCCTGAAATGTTATCTAAATTATTAATTAACTCTTGATGTCATCGCTAGCCTGCAATATTTACCGATTTACCGCTTAAAGTCCATTAATGATTTGATACCAAAAAGGATAATCGAGACTATGTTTTTTATCGTACTGACTTCAGTAATGATGAAAATTTAAAAGCTAATATTTTGGTTCAGAGTGGATCAATTTGACTGATATTTTCAGCAAATTCCCTTTACATTATCTAGTTTTTAACTATTATAGTGAGAACTGCCAGTTCTTTATCTAATCTCCCATAATGCCCCTTTAATTGAAAGAAAGAATTTATAATTCTACTTACCCCAATTCTACAGCTAATTTTCCAGAAACACCATATGTATAATAGGCTGTAAATAAAAATTATATATATATACAAAAGTAGCAATACCTGTTGATAGTCAATCAATTTAGGAAGAAAGTCATTTTGGAACTAAAATTATTATTAATCACTTATAATGACCAATTTCTAACAATTCAATATTAAAGATGCATTATGTAAGAGCTGAATATGCCTATTGTAGGTCTTTATTTTAGCTGCAAATATTATATAAAGTATTATTTAGGCATTTATTAACATGACAAGTCCATAATCGACTCTCTAGATCATCGGATGGCAGATATTTCAATGGATTAGAAGTAATTATATTACCCATGAGATTTAGAACTAATTTTACTTAGTTCATGTTATTCTTAGTTTTTAATTAAGGGTTAGGGTTTGATTTAATTTAGAGAGAAAAAAAGATTCCACAGAAAACAGTCTACTATTACCTAAGAACCCATAAGAGCTCTTTCTAGATGTTATGCCAGCTTTCATCAGAATCTGACAAGACACCAAAGTCAACCATGTACTGAACAGCAATATCAAAATACCCAAAACAATACCACACTGTAAAGGAAAAAGAAAAAAACTATAAAATTATATCATTTGACAACTTTACATATACATTTATTCTAAGTGGACTTACTAATAAACCCATTGGTGCATTGTATGAGGCAATCAATTAATATACTAATAAGTTCTCTGTCCTTGCAAAATGTCTACACCTACCTGTACCTAAAAGCAACATTCCTACAGAATGTTTACCTACCAAATTTGGAAGAATTCCATTAAGTGGTTTTGGAGAAGATCTAGATTTTCCCCTTTAAGTTGGCATCGCTCTGCTCCTATTGCGCTGGTCAACTTTATTTGAACAAATTGGAATAAGCATGTGAAAGAGTGTGAGGATACCTTTGATACAGTTCCCTAGAAAACCAACAGGTGGGCAATTACTGGAGCTGAGCTGTTACCTTGTCAAAAATGGTAAATCTAACAGTAACCTAGAGTCTAAATTTTTAAATTCCTGATGAAGTCAGAATTTTATTTTTAGTTTTTCAGGATCTTGTTAAATATTAAGTCTCAAGTAAGTGATATTTTTTTTATATGGAAGACAAATAGTGAGTGTTTTCTCATTAACAAATGGGAAGTAAAATATTAATTGGTTTTCTCAAATAAAATTTAAATCATTTTGGCTTGGGTAAAAGGATTCCTGCAAACTCACCTGTTTAAAACAGTATGGCATAGCCAATGTAGATATTCCAATAATACTGTTACTAAGATTGATAACATAAGGCCAATTATTTTCTGATGGAGTCATTTTTATGTTTTCAGCTTACTGTGTACACTAAAAGAACATAAATAATAAATTTGAAAAAAATATAATCATTGAAAATCAGTAATCTTCTTGTCAAAACATTATTCATCCATTGAAAGCAATAAAAATTTCTTAATTTGTCACCAACTTTTTTTTAACACTATTAACAGCTAAATAAACCGTAATGCTTGTTCAATGAATGTGTAATAAAGATGAAATGTCTGTGCAGTGTATAGATTATAGTCTAGTCTAAAGTCAACTTCCTAAATATTACCTTTGCAAAAATGGATATTTGTGTTGCAATGAATACCACATAAAACGTTGGTAGCTTATATTATATACTGTTTGGTAGAAAACAGCCATATAGAAATACAAAAAGGCAATGTTTTTCAATTGAAAGCATCACTCGCCATCACCAGTCATAATTACTTCAGTCACAATCTAAATCACACATTTATTGTCTTAACAGGTGCTTTAACTACCCTTTTCTGCAGGTTTCGAATTAAAATGTTAATAACTTGTCACTTGGCTTCATTTCCCAATTGAATTAATATGCACTAACACTTTGTTTTAGTGGATTTATTTGCCATAGGCCTATTCAGCTATTTATCAATTATAAATTGCTCTTGTAACTTGTAAAGATAAAATGTGTTCTTTTTGGCTCAATTAATGACAGAGTGATTGAGGCCAGTTATTGCCAGACGGAGCCATTTAGTTTCCTGCAACTATCATGATCCAGAAATAACAACGAACAGGGTAGGGCCTACTGACATTATCACATCATTATGTGACATTGTAAAATTGTTCTATGAAAAGTTCAAGTACGTGCGCTTACTTTTCTTCCTTATTATTAACAAATAATTTGCGCTATCTCAAAAAGCGAATACAAGTACCTACAAGAATTAATTGCGGTTCATAATATTTGCATGATTCCAAAACCTCAAATGTCAGAAAATTGTAACCGATTACATGTACATTAGGCCTAGTCGTCTTGTCGCGGTTGTTATTTGTTTTCTGCAACGTGTACCGAGATAACTAAGAATTTAACAAGGGGAGTTACTCTAATGATCTATATTTAACCAAGAGAATATTGGGAGAAAAGTCTGAACAATCATGACTACGGAAAAATTCTACTTTCGTTTGTTTGCTTCCTTATCAAATAATTGAATATTTTCACGAATTTTTACAGAGTATAATATTTGGAGGCAAACAAACCATTAAAATGGCAAGGTGAGGGTTTTCTTTTAAATTATTTAAAACAAGATTGAGTATCTGGTTTGTTATTTAATAATTATTTTTTTTTATGGTACCGATTTAACCGATAGGTAACAGGACCATAGCCTGCTTGCTGACTGCGGAGGGGCAGTGGGTTTTTTTGTGGGGGTGGGGTGGGGGCACAGTCTACAGTAGGTATTTTAAAGCTATGGTCGGCAACCTTTTTTTTTGGGGGGGGGGACATTTTTTCAGGGCGGGGGCATGCCCCCCCCCCCCCCGGGCAACGGGTCTGATAGGTAATTTCTTCTTTTACCGTACTCTTTGAAAATGTATGTATCATCAGGTGTATGCCACAAGGTCGTTCTGAAGTAAAGTTATTGGTTTCCGGAGAACTATCGAATGTCTCTATTAGATGTGTTCCTCTAGTAGCCTATCATCTTGTTCTAATCCTTTTAACCGAGAAAGTATTTGTAATGAAATAATTAATTGTAGAATCAAAGTGACTAAAGTTTTTGGGTTTTTTTTTTTATCGACCACTGATAAGAGAAAGATTTGCATATAATCAATTTTCATCTTTAACGTCCATCTAATTTAAATTGATTACCCTAATCAGCGAATTTGACAATTTCAAAAGTGATTACCCTAAGTCACCTGAACAATTTCCAGTCACAAGAAATGTTTACAGCTAATCTAGGCATTTAACAAACTCGATAAAAACGCCTTAAATAAGTGGACTTTTACGAAGTGTCAACTAATTGGTCTGTCATAGGTTATTTTGATATGCCTTCAATTTTCCATTACTTACCCGTAAAATCCAGTAGTGTTCACCCTTTCTTGGTGAACAATTATAAATAGGTGGATTGGCAAATAGAAAGATTCTCTTTAACATATTTAGCTTAGAAATATGTATTTTTTGGCATGTTTTGCATCCAATGGTTAAGATCACAACAGTCTATTGGAAATCTTTCAAGAGTTCTTAGCAAGGCGATTTTCCACATGCAAATACAGTGTGTAATTTTTTGGTTGCCCCTTTTGCAATATAATATACTTTAACCAGACAAGGCTCATTCACCCAAGCTTACACATGTCTGTTCACATGTTTTACTTTCAAAGCATGGGACACAATTCTTACTAGATTGTTATGAAACTTGCAATACAGGACTTTGTTGACAAACCCATGTTTTGGTTTGGTTTACTTTAAGAGTCAACAACACAAACTTAAGATTGTTAAATATGTGAACTCTTGAAAAGGAAAGAGGTATCAGGTGTTCTAGAAAGACTAATGAAATGAAAAGGGGTTTAACCAGGCTGGAAAATCCTGTGGGTTTAACCAGGCTGGAAAATCCTGTGGGACTTTCAGCCTACACTGCAGTCAAATCTTGGTCCTCCTGGTTAGTGAGATATTGTTGCTCCCTCTGAAAAGAGGATGCATATCCTGCCCATAGCAAGATGTCCATCACTAGAAGTCTTATTTACTGGATCCCCATTTTCAACTTCTGATTTCAGATGAATCCTATTCAGATCTTGCCTTTAAAGGAGAGTTATCACTCACCCTCGCCTAAACATGAAAAGTAGGAGAGCCATTCACCCACTACATGTACTTCTTTGATATTTTAACCAACCACTGCCTTTTCTTGTTTCGATTTCCAACTGTCAAGGTATCTTATGTGCAAGTCAACATGTACACAGGACCTGGGTTTTTTTTTTGTCCTATCAGATCGACTAGACAGTGTTCCTTGCCCGGCCCTCCCATCCTACACCACTTAGAAGGGGGAACCATTCTGATGCAATTTCACATCCAACAACTGGACCTCCTGCTTAGTAAGCCACGGCACCTTACTCCATGGCTCCCAAGATGTTAATGGGTCATAAACAACAAAAACACAATTTCCTCCAATAAAAATTTATTAAATATTCATTAGAGGTGTAGGCTAGACAACTCCATTTACTGAAAAAAATAAATAAAATAAATCATCTATGTGCCACATTAGTACATTTATCCTAAGTATTACTGATTATGGATAAACATTAGTGCAAGACTTGTCAAACATTGAACCCCGGTATTCTCAGTTTAGGGTTAAACAGTGCTTAATTCAGGAGTAATGAACACTTCACAGGTGATTAGTCCAAGTCATAATTCAAGAATAATTTTCAACAATCCGTTGCTAGTTGGCATCTTTAGCAGTAGGAGGACACTGAGAAAACCCACCAGGTTGGACAGGCCACCCTACTCATGTCACTGGAGTCAATGACAGACCTTATGATCTAAAACCCCACAATATAAGTTAACTGGTGTTTATTAAAAGCAAATAAGGAGGGGGGGGGGGAATGCGAAGGAAAATGATTACAGATTAAAATATTGTGTGATCCCGAATGACATCGGTACAGAGCTTAAGAAGTTGATAAGAAGTACGCATGAATAACAGCTGCCGAGACCAAGCGATTTTTGTTTGGCAATTTTGGACATTTTTTGTGGAAATAAAATGGCCTGGACATATCAAGATCAAAGTTTTCATGCAAACAATTATTAAAATCTAATCATCTATATTAAACCCTTGACCTTTTATTAGATTTGTATTACCATAAGTTTAAGAATAGACTAAAATTGTTTAATAAGATGGACAGACTCATCCAGTAACAGAACTATTTTAAATAATTCACATAGGTTGAATAATATGCAAATACTATAGGGACAAATTGGGGGATAACAAGCCAACAGTGAGGCTGATGTCCCCCGCCGAAATTGCAAAATAAATAGATGACACATATTAATTAATCGCACATTTATTTTTTTCACTAAGTTTCATCACTCTCTATCAGATAGAATCAAGATTATCTTGTCCCAAACCATCGACAAATGAAATCGATTAGCTCTGCTTAGCTTCAGCTCGAAATGTTAATTATTGAACTCAGTCAAGACATTCACCTAATGAACATCTACATATACATCAAGTTTAAACATTCACCTAATAGACACCTATGCCAAGTTTGAACATTCTACCTCAATTAGAACGAGAGTTATTGTGTTCCAAAGTTTCTACCAATCAAATTGCTTATCACTCTGCTTACCCTCAGCAAAAAATGTTCATTATCGAACTTAGTTAAGGTATTCATATAATAAATCTATACACCAAGTTTCATCAATCTCACTTAATTAGAACTAAAGTTATCGTGTCCCAAAGCATCAACCAATCAAATTGCTTATCTCTGCTTACCCTAAGCGGAAAATGCTCATCTTCGAACTCCATCAAGGCATTGACCTAATCAACACATACACCAAGTTTGAACATTCTAGCTCAATTAGGAAGAGAGTTATCGTGCCCCAAAGTATCAACCAATCAAATTGCTTATCTCTGCTTACCCTAAGCGGAAAATGCTCATCTTCGAACTCCATCAAGGCATTGACCTAATAAACACATACACCAAGTTTGAACATTCTAGCTCAATTAAAAGTTATCGTGTCCCAAAGCATCAACCAATCAAATTGCTTATCTCTGCTTACCCTAAGCGGAAAATGCTCATCTTCGAACTCCATCAAGGCATTGACCTAATCAACACATACACCAAGTTTGAACATTCTAGCCCAATTAGGAAGAGAGTTATCGTGTCCCAAAGCATCAACCAATCAAATTGCTTATCTCTGCTTACCCTAAGCGGAAAATGCTCATCTTCGAACTCCATCAAGGCATTGACCTAATAAACACATACACCAAGTTTGAACATTCTAGCTCAATTACGAAGAGAGTTATTGTGTCCCAAAAAGTGTGACGGACAGACAGACGGACGGACAGACGGACAGACAGACGGACAGACAGACGGACGAACCCATTTTAATAGTCCCCTGCTTTCTTCGAAAGGCGGGGGACAAAAATTCAACATGTGCTTATTGCAGGAGAGGCTCTTCTAAAAAATAAAATGCTGAAGACTCTTGCAATTCAAGTGAGACCATCATGAACATGTCAGGCTTGTTCTTTGATTGACGCAAATAGAATTTTGATATAACCTAACAATTCTAAGATGGCGGCGATGATGTCATGCTTGGTTTCTGTCTGGTCCATATAATACCATCGTACATCTTTCTCTTTTTTTGGGGGGGGGGGGGGGGTACTGTACCGTACTTCAGTCTGCAGGCTTACATACCTTTTTATCTTTAGCAGAGCCAATCTTTGCCTTGGCTGTACCTCTGACTTTCTTTTGCCTATTTTTCCTTTCTTTGCGCTGTTTTCTACCAGGTCGTTTAGTTACTGTCATTGCCCCTTGCTACAAGAATGAAATTACTAGTTAAAACAAGGTTGTTTTAGGACATTTGTTGTGGTAGGAATTTTTGTTTTCTTAGAAAAATCATATGCAAGACATATTGTCTATCATTGGACTAAGTATTCCTGTAACATTCCCAAGAGTTGTTTCACTTTCAATTATGATTATGCTCTTGTAGTGACTTTGTACTGAATCTTCCAATCTGATTAAATTACAGATCTATATTTCGTTTCGTTTTTTTTATACTTTCGATTGCCTCCACTACATAAAGATCTGACCAGTTGTAGTGGAAGGTCGCCTATGACTTCAGACATTTAATTAACCAATCAGCGTTGATGTTTCTAGTGGGATACCCACAGTTCCGTGCACCGCATGCCAAGAACTCGCCACAACAATATGTTTCATTGGCTAATCCCTCACATCAACTAGAATGCAGGTTATATAACAACTCTTCCAGATCCTAGTGTAGTAAAGACAAGTAAAACAAAAATTTGAACTATAAAAAACAAAACGAAATTAGATCTGTGTTTTAATCAGATTTTGAAATCCTCATTTCAAAATAGACGAATTTCATTCATGACTTACTCATTTATGTTTACACCAAGTTCAATCGCTCACACTTACAGAAAATCCTCATAATATTGAACTTTGCCAAAGTATTGATGTAATGAAACCATACACCAATTATCACTCACTAGATCAGAATCAAAGTTATCGTGTCCCAACGCATCAACAAATCAAATTGCTTACCCGAAGCAGAAAATGCTCAATATCAAACTCAGTCAAGACATTTACCTTATGAACACCTGCCCCATATATTAACATTCTACCTGAATTAGCTGGGTTACTGTGTCCCAAAAAGTGAGACAGACACATACAATTAAATAACTTTAGCCTCCAAACATTCCATTTTATAGAAATCACTGGAATTGAAGAGGATTTTCTGTCATTATGTGAACAACGTTTTTAAAATACCAGTACTTCTAAAAGATGGATGACAAATATAATACATACTCTCACTAATCGGTATTTAGGTTCGAATTTTTTGGCTACATTCATGTTGTCATAGATAAGGGCAAATCCTGAAGTCTTTCCTCCTCCAAATTTCGTTTTAAATCCAAAACACGTAATAACATCTGGTGTTGTCTTGAACATACGAGCTAGTTTTTCTCTAACTTCTGTTTTGGGTACTGTGGCTTTACCTGGATGGATTATATCCACAACCTGATAAATAAAAAAATATATATTCTACATTAGTAAAATGGTAAAGGGAATAAGGTTTAACATCCTACTTTTCTGCACCGACTGGGCTAATGAAGAAGTGCACGCGCAATACATATTTTGGATCAGGAACTGGTTCCCAAACGCTACTCATCTTGGGGGCGACACTCAATGCCTAAGGCTTTGCTTATTCAAGTACAATTGATATACTTGGCAGGCTTGTTTCTTGTGCAATTGTGTAACGATTAACTTTGGGTTTTGATAGGATCTCCCAATTCCAAGATGGCGGCGGCGACGTCATTGTACTTTTTAATTCAATCATTCATTTGATATCTGGTTAAGCGGCTTAAACATTATATTATGTTTTGGTTGAATGACAACATAGGAAAACAATGCCTATTTTCTCTAATCAAGACTTAACCCTTTCAATGCTAGACGTAAATCCACTGCCTGTGCTAGACCCTTTTTTGAGGAAAAAAGGGAGGTTGGAACTGAATGCCAAGCAACACTTATGGAAGCTTTTATGAAAAGTCTTTTTGTGTGTTGGGATGGGCATGAGGTTGGGCTAAGAGGAAAAAAATAGAATACCGACATTTTATAATACCCGGTACTACCGGGTATACACAGTGAAAGGGTTAATATTGACAAAGAAATTATCAAATATTTTGTTTATACAATGACAAATACAAAACCAACTGAGTATTTAATTTTCGAAAAACTTCATCAGAAAACCATTGCCGAATGGTTTCTGGTTATTGGAGACTCTTGCTAACTGATCTTCTACTTACCATCTGTTTTCTGCATAGCAGGCGGTTGGTCAAGTACTTTCTTGTACGGATTGTGGCGGACGTCGTTTCACTCTAAAATTATATAAAAAAATATTGTATTCATAGATGGAAATAAAAATGGGGATAATTAGTCTACTTTTCTGCACAAACAGGACTAATGAAGATATATGCCATGCGGTGTACTAAGAGGAAAGGAATAATTGGTAGGAAATGCAGAAAAAACTTCCACTATACAATGTACAATCTCCAGAATCAAACCTGGGACCTGAAGAATGGTTATCATTAATAACCATGATTAATGCTCATTGCCATTCCTTTAAAATTTCTGACCCATTCATATTTTGATTTGCAACATGGGTTAAGTTATATTTGGTGTTAAATTTCAATCCCAACCTTTTATTTATAACTGACAATTTCCCACATGTGAAATCCAATTGATTTGTAGACTGGTCAAAACCAATTAGCAAACCTTGCATGGTGATACTAATTGAAGCCATATAAACTATACAAATCTAAATATACCAACATTTTACATATAATTATGGCCATATACCTACAGACCATAAACAACTGTAGATTTATTGGGGGGGGGGGGGCACTTCAGTAACAAAACCTGTCACTCCATGTCACACAAACATCTTTAAATTGTTTTGGTCTCTATTTTGATCCATATCAATATTGTGATATAAAAAAATAATTTTATTTCTCCGACATTAGCAGGACTAAAAATATCAATTATTCACTTATCCTGTTGTTTTCTTGGAAAATATTGACCTGGTTATGAATCATGATACAAATCGTATCGTAGCACCTGAATCACAATACATATTGTATCGTGAATGCAGCAGTACCCAGCACTTAAGAGTGACATCAAAGTACCGTACTGTGTAAATGTAGTTTGGCTTTGATATCTAGGCCTATTTCTATCACTTTATTATTAATATACAGTGACAACATAGATTCTATTGTAATCTAACGGTAACATTATTTCATGATACTTAACCAGGCGACAGGTTCTACCTATCAAAACCGGGCCACATGACTAGGATTATTATGATTACGAATATGATTTTCTATTTTTTACGTGGAAAGTGCACAGGCAATTTCTATTAGTATTTAGGTCTACTAAGCCATAAAACTACGGTACTTGAAATATACTATTCAAAAAAGGTAGGGGATATTTGATTTTTAAGTGTTATTAAAGTCACCTAATGAAACTGACGAAGAAACAAATGACAAAATGAAATGAAGTTCACATTCATCGATTTATTCCAAATGATCGTTAGACTAAGTAAGGCACAGGCTGACCATTATAAGGGTAAAATGATACCCGGGGGTCAAACAGCAAAGTTACCACAGCATCACAACCAAGTCAGTAACGGGTAAATCCTCCTCTGTTTGCCAAACAAGCATTGATCCGACGTGGCATACTCCTAATGAGACGTCTAAGGTCATTTTGGTCCAGATTGTCCCATTCCTGTTGCAACGCAGCAGCAAGTTCTTGGACATTGGCAGGACGTTGTTGACGTTGACGTAACCTCTGTCCAAGCATGTCCCAGACATGCTCGATGGGGGAGATGTCGGGACTCAGTGCTGGCCAAGGTAATGTGGTGATGTTCTGTTGTTGGAGGTAACCTGTAACGATCCTGGCCCTGTGACATCTTGCGTCGTCATCCTGGAAGATGAAACGGCGGCCATGACGTGCGAACGGCACAACATGGACTGCCAAGATGTTGTCCCGGTAGTACTGGCCTGTAACACGCCCTGCAACAACATGTAAAGCCGTTCTTCCAGCAACAGTGATGCCTCCCCACACCATAACAGAACCACCCCCAAATCGATCATGTCTGATGACGTTAACGTCTTGGAAGCGCTCGTTTCGACGACGCCACACCCTCCTACGTCTGTCCAAAAAATCAACAGTGAACCTTGACTCATCTGAAAACATCACATTGCTCCAGCGTCGATTATCCCAGTGTTGACGATCCCTACACCAACGACGTCTTGCCTGAATGTGATGATCTCTCAAACAAGGGATCACACGAGGACGTCGGGCGCGAAGGTGACCCCTATGCAGTCGATTCCGAATCGTCTGACACGATTTCTCAAGGCCAAGGTACGGATAAATCGATCCTGGGCTTGAGTTGTCGCCCTTGGTCGACCTGAGCGTGGTCTGTCCTGTACAGATTGTGTATCACGGTATCTGGACCATAGCCTGCTTATGACAGACTGAGAAACATTCATCGTCCGCGCCACAACCGCCTGTGTTGTGCCGATCTGTAGCATGCCAAGGGCACGTAACCTTTCATTTTGGGTAAGCCGACGCATATCAAAATTTGTTTTCTGGTCACTAAAACAATTAAACTGATGTTTCCACCCTGGAATTCAATGCCACAATGACTGTAACATTCAAAGTCAGAGTCGTGCAAATCTTGGGTTGGACCCCCATGATGATCCCAAGCATCACCTGCATTCCATGCGGTAGCTATTGGTAGGGTGACCCATGTACTCACAGAAATACAGTCCACCGCTGATAGTTCGAGACTACCACTGAAGCGTGCACATTCGCCGTGCCGAGACCAACTTTCTGACAGTATGATACTATAAATAGCCATGGCACGTGCAATTCTCTACAAATCTATCAACTATTACAGCCGTAAAAAATTTATTGTTGACGATTTTGAATAGCAGTAAAATTAAGCTTCTTGGTTATTACAGCAGATTTAGAAATTACGTTTGTTTCATTTTTTAAATCGCTTTATCATTAACTGTACCGTTAAGAGCGGCATCTTTTGGTTTAGTACAAATAATATCTCTGAATCACTCGGGTTAGACAGGAACATGATACCAGCAGTAGTTTCATTTTACTTTTACAAGCTTCTTAAAACGATTGTTGAGCTACCTAACGTGCTTATTTCTAAATTCAATTTCTTGTTCTAGCTTTCTGTTATGTTTCGTAAAAAAGTAGTCTTGATTATCCCGACCTGTCAATCAGACGTAGAATGGTCGATAGGCTAGTTAAGCGAGACTAATTTCAAAACAAGGGCACGTAACCTATCTTTTACACAAAAGTGTCTGGATGTTATGGACGACTCTTGGAACCAGTTTTCAGTCTATTATTTATACATGATTAATGGTCATAGCTTATTAAGTACAACATGATCGTTTTTTTAGTGACTATAATTGTGTGAAACTGATTTGAGGCTTGGCATATATATAAATATTGTGGCGTAATTGTCGAGATATATGGAGATATTTATTTATGGTGGGTCACCCTACTATTGGTGCGTTTGGGCGTCACATGTAACTGGAAATGTTTCTTCTGTTAGGTTCTATAGTGACTTTTTTCGTAGTCATTTGCATATTTTAGTATTATGCCCCCAAAATCAAATATCCCCTACTTTTTTTGAACAGTATATTTACGGTGCCAGGGGAGGGGCTCTACCCATCAAAACATGGCCATATTATATATGTATTATTTTCTCTTTAACATGGGAAGTACTCTGATAACAATGTTGTTTATATTGTTGAAATTTCGTTGCATCTTGCAATGCAACTTGCGTGACTAAAAGAGAGATAGGTTTCTAATTCGATGTTCAAACCAGGCCTACTTTCTATTATTCGATGTCCTATCGGTGAAAAATAATATTGTATATTCAAGTGCATTATTACAATTGTCATTATAACTCAATTCATTTCAACTGGTGATATTTTCAATCTGGCATTATTTTTGCAAAACTAAAATTACAGTTGGTTGTGTTTACATGCTTTTCATGGAACACATCAACTTTCTAACATCAATTTTCCCTACTAAAACCAGAATAACGAGCCACAATAATCAATATTGGTTTTTATTAATGTTGTAGGATTCGAAATGTGCGAAAAACAGTCCAGGATTTATTATTAATTCTTCGATTATCCTTGATTTCAAAGACACCTAGACATACCATTTTGTTCAGTAATGGTGGTCGTCCGGAAAAGGGCGATAACGAGGCAACTCAACCGGAAGTGAACAATATTATTACGATACCGTTAGAAAGAATGAAATTTTTTTACGAAAGATGGTTTGTAAGTAAAACCAAAATAGTATTATATTAAACAATTAAATACATTCAGCTTTTTGGTAGGATAATTGAACTATAATAATTTCGTACAGCTGCGTGTTGTGTATGGTTATTTTGCTGAGCAAGTTTGAGACTACATTCTGATGAACTTGCTTGCTTCTACTTTCAGTTTACTAGGCCTATCATATATAACTCACGGTAGATTTCTGGAGAATAGAAACATATTCTTAGAAAGATGTAGAAGTAGTGGTTTGTAAAGTAGGCTACATAACTTATGTTTTTAATTAATTGTCTTTTTAGCTTTTAATTTTATTTTTAAAAATTAATTATTATTATCTATGTCAATCCATGCCTCTTTTTTTTTTCCTTTGCTTCCCTACTGACGACTGACGGCACTATAATATATAATTATATACCGGTAATATGTATTTTTTCAATATCTGCCACACCCAACTACAATTAACCATTATCCTACCTGAGAAATCACCTCTTTCAAATCGAATGGGTTGCTTGACAGGAATTTTCATTTGAAGTCCAAAACAAAAGACATGGTTAGACTATAGTCCTACTGTTGTTAGTAGATTACATGAAGGCCTATGTGTTCAGTTAGGGCATGCATAATGCATCGTAACTATGTCAAGTCAGTGATTAAAACACTCTTGATTAATTTAATATTTGTAGTTATCAGAAAGTTGCGTTGCTAGATGCGGGTGGCTGGGTTTAATTTATCATAATGTGTAAAATTATCTCACTTTTAAGAGGTTATATAAACAAAAAATGAGTTTGCCATGTGAAACTAAAGGGCTCCAATGTAAACAAACACATCAAAAATTTCGTAACATTTTTATCGACATTCTTGTAGCTGAGAAATATTTCCACTGTCATTGTATTAAACACTGTTTAAGTTATAAAAGACAGTAGGCTAAATCAAAATGAAGACAGTGCCATTTTACTAAAGTAAATATCTACAGTGCTAAAAAGCTAGATAGGTTTTGCTTTAGGTCTGATTATAGATTCAGGTACTTCTGAATTAGAAGCAATGTTACATTAGGAAATCAAAAAAGCTTATTATCGTCTAATAGCCTATAGATGTATTTTATTTGTAATGGTATGAAACAACTCAGATCATTTATGAAACATGAAATGGAAAATCAGTGATCGGTTAGTTTTCACTGGGTATGTCTGATTTAGTGTCAGGGCAAAATTTACTAAATAACACACTTTGTGGCATATCCCTGTCTTCTTTAGCCAGTTGGTGCTAACGTTATACCCCATTTTATTTAATTTCATTTCATTGTCTGTAACTCAGCATCAGTCTGTGTGCAGCATATGTGGTCATTTCCAACACCAGTCCTTCTAGTTAATGTAGAATAAACAAAACAAAGGAAATATTAATAAATGTTTTTTTTAGGATGTTGCTAATATGTCAGAATGTCCGATAAGAAAAGGAAACTTTTGAAACAGTCATCATTATTGGACTTTATGTGTGGAACAAATCAATCAAAATCAAAGAGACGGAAAACAGGTTTGTTTACTAATTTTATTGTTTTAGATTAAAATTTTATGTTTTGAAATTAAAGTTAAAAAACATTGAAAGATTTAACAGCTTGTCAGAGCTGCTCAAGTTTGCTGTTCTTGCATTCCATTGGATAGATCACACTGCTTGGTATATATATATTCATACCTTTTTCTCCTTTTAATTTTATTTAATTTTGTTGATGTCATGGTAACAACTTGTGATATCTTGTTGAAAGTTGCAGTGTAAAATAATCGTGTTGTCCATAAATATTGTTTTATTTGAAGATTGGGGGATATACATACGTATACAGTTAGTCATTTCCGTTGATGATGAGATAATGAAATAAATCAGGGGCTCTAGTGATGTCAGATATTTCTGATTTTTTTATATTATAGCACAAATGATAGCTGTTTAAGCTTAATTTTAAACTGTATGTACCTGTATTTCAGATATGAATGATAGCGAGAAAAAAAAAGTTAGAAAAGCTGCTGAATCGAGAATGTATGGAAACTCTGTTTATTTCTAAACTCAGCTCCAAAATAGTTTATGAATAATTTTACATACTAACATTAAAATGTGTATATTTATGATTTTACTAGGTTTGCTATAACGATTCCGGGGGGTTGGGTGATCAAGTGGTATAATGTATAACCTTTAGATCAATGAGTCAAGTGGCATGGTTTCAATATCAAGCTTTTAGTGTCATCTGCCTTACCGTGGGTTTTCTCCGGTTCCTCTCACTGTTCAAGACCTCTACGGGCAAGCAAACTGACAAAATAAAATACCCTAAAGTTTCAATCCAGATAATATTTTGGAGAATAAAACTGCTTTATTTTGTGTTAAAATCCCTTAAAATCTTCTATCTTAGGACTGAGCAACTAACTCAATTTATGTGATACGTTTTCAAACAACTTAAACCCCTCAATCTTCATCTGGAAATGTAGACTGGTGTCCCAAGCTGTATTATGCGGTGTCTGGATAAAACCAGACTTTTATTTTATAAAAATTATGTGTACATGTAGGTGAAAATTACCTTTTGTTATCAAGTACAGCACATGGGTCATTCATTGTATAGACCTCTAAAGTAATGGGAATCAACTATCAAAAAAATTAACCCCAAATTTTAAAAGGGTTACGTGTCCGGATAAGCAGTTTTGACGTTCACATCCAAACAACTCAATATTTTGAGCTGAAATTTTGAAACAAAGTAAATACACCATTCCTCTACATTTTGGCGCTTTAAATTTCATTGGTACTTAGACTTTTATTTTTGAGACTCTGTTCAAATCGGGCTAGTTCCTTTAACCAAACACATTTTAAATCGGGTCTTTACAGGCAACAATCATATACAAATGGCCAAATGATTGTTGATATGATAGTGTGTAATAATTCCATGAATTTTGACCATTAGTTTTTCTGAATTATGGCCTTGTATAATTTTTATTGACTTAAAATTAATGAAAAATCTTTTTTCCCAAAATTTGTTCATGTTATACATTGAAGAATTTAGTGAAAATTAGTACTGTAATTTACATAGATGAATTCCAGCAGTTTCACAAAATTTATGTAATCTACACTTACGGTATTTGGATTGTATACATGTATTCCCAGAAATGAATATCAGCCTCTTATAGATGTATGCATTGTAATATTTGTTGAGACCTGTAGAGGGTGACATGAATGACTTCAGCAATATTTTCAGAATGCATGTTTTAATTGTTATTTCAGTACCGGTACTGTTGAAAATTCAAGTAAAATCAAAGAGAAAATGAGCGGTAGGTATTAATCAATTATTGGACTAGGAGTGCTACACCTTGTTGTTCTTCTACTTCTTTATGGGGACGACACTACGGTTCAGCTAGTTCAAATTCGATCAGTATGAAACTTGGCATGCTTTTTCCTTGGACTTTGATTATTGATGATGTCATAATTCCAAGATGGTGGTGTAAGATCATGCTAGATTCCTGGTTCATAGTACCTTTTTTTTTCAAGTATAGAAATTTTTTATTCAGAACGTTTCTATAAGTCTCATCGGTCAGAAATCGGCACACAGGGAAAAGATTATCTGGTTTAGGTTTTATAATAAAAATAATTTTCACCAAATACATCTGCAAAACTTAAAAGATGCAATATGTAAGATTTTGATAAAGAGGGAAATTGTGCCTGGACAGCGGCACTATGGCGTACTCTTATTTCAAATCCCGTCTGTTAAAGAAGATACATTATGTAAGATTTAGATAAAGAGCTGGCTGTTCTTTCTATATTGGTTCAAAAATAGATAATGAAAAAATGAATATATTGAAATTTGAGTCGAAGTACTTTATTCTGAGAAAAGTTATCAATGTTTAAAGTTTTGACAAGAAGCCTAAATTGTCTTGATTGTTAAAGATACATTATGGGAGATTAGATAACGAGTTGGCAATTCTCACTATAATAGTTAAAAACTACATACTGTAAAAGCAATTTGCTGAAAATTTCAGTGAAATTGATCCACTATGAACCGAGAACTAAGCGAGTCAAAGTTCCGCTTAGCCTCAATCATCATTACTGAAGTCGGTAAGACAATACTAATAGTCTTGATTATCCATTTAATCGTTAATCACGAAGGGAAAGTTTTGCAGCAATTCGAACTATATGCCAACAAATATCACAGGCTAGCTTTACCATCGAGAGTTGATTATGGTTTGTATAAGCTAATTAATGTCTAATTAATAGTTTTTATAACATTTTGGGTCTAAAGAAAGACCTACAATAGGCCAATTTTGCTCTTGCATAATGTATGTTTAAGTACCATGCCACAATAATAAACAAAGTCTCAATTTTCAGACCATCAATCGTGTAGTCTGTGTGTGGCTTCCATATTATCATTTAACAAAGGTATGGCGGGCATTGTCTAATCTACTCAATGTCAAAGCCATCTGATGGTTTAGAGAGTTGATTATGGGCTTGCCATGTGAATAAGTGTCTATTGATGTTTGATAATTACTGCCAGAGTTGTCGCCCGTGATTACTTGAGAAATCTTGTGGAAGCGTTAGAAACTAAAGTTAATATAAATTTATACACAGTTTTTATGGTCATGAGACAAACAATCGAAACAAATTCTAATGATTTCTGATAATTATTTAATGGGCTATTACTCGTTATATATCTTTAATATTCTTCTTAAAGATGCATTATGTAAGAGCTAAATCTGCATATTGCAGGTCTTTCTTTTGGCCTCAAATATTATATAAATTATTAATTAGACATTTATTAACTTGACAAGCCCATAATCTACTCTCTAGAACATCAGATGGTCAAGATTGTCAATGGATTGAAACATGATCGCAATTCAAAAATTTAATTTAAAAATTGATAATCGTATTTCAATGGTACTTCACAGTTAAGACTATGTTGTGATAAGTATAAAGACTGATAGCTCAGTATAAGGTAATTTGACTGAAATTATCCATATATATTCATATTTCATTATCTATTTTGAAACTATTATAGCAAGAACAGTCGGCTCTTTATCTAATTCTTACATAATGCATCTTTAATTATTATAGGCACTAGATATTATGTATTGATATATGAAGGGACATATCTTGTCGAAACTGCAAACATTCATAACTTCGCTCAGATTAATAATTTGTCTGAATTTTTTCAATATATTCATTTTTCATTATCTATTTTTGAACTATTATAGCAAGAACAGTCAGCTCTTTATCTAATTCTTACATAATGCATTTTTGATTATTATAGCCACTAGGTATGTATTGATATATACGAAGGAGAATTATATTCTTTTTTGAATATTTATTTTACAGATAATGAGAAATATGATAATGGTGCTAGTAGTAGTTCACCAGATAAAGTTTATGACACATCGTGTTATACTATCGATGACGAGTAAGTTTATTTTTCTATTCTGTTTTATTTATCAAAAGCAAACTGATTTTTTCTTTGTTTCTTACCGTTAGAGGGTAAATGTTTGTTTTGATTATATGTATAGTGGAAAATGTATTATGATTGATTATTAATCAATAGCCGAAGCGACAATTGCCAGCATGACGACGACACAGGCAGTTGTTATACCAGCAGTTGTCTGTCAGTAGTTTTTTTGTTGGCAGTTGTCAAGATTGTTCAATCCCCATCGATTTAGTTAAAAATTTGTAAGAGTCTACTCTTTATTTTCTTTCCGGTAAAATTTGAAATCCAATCTCCAATGCTGCACCATATCAGTATAATGTATATTCCTGTACAGGTACCAACAATTAACATGGAACATCCTAAATGTAAATAACGTCCCAAATACAGAGTTGTTTTGTTTATATTGCAATTCACGTTTTTGCAGAAGAGACAAGATTATTTTTGAAAAAAATAGTGAATATTTCTATGTGGTGCTCAGAAGAAGTTGAACTAAAACATAATTTTCGCTTTGACCCACCCTTTAATAATAATTGCATGTGTATTCCAAATGGTTTTATTATAGGGATGATTTTATTCCCAACTCTAAACCAAGTAAAGAGAATAAAAATTTTAAGGTAAGAAACAGTAATTGCATTTTTTAAAAAGATATTCTGAAATTTGGTTTTCAATTCTTTCTGGTTTTAGAAAAAGAATTGAAAATCAGTTTCCAATAATTTAAAATAAATTAAATGACAACATTATTATGTTTGGATCAGGAACTTAGTCCCCAAGTGCTGCTCATCCTGTTTTTATACGCCCACATTGAAATGTGGACGTATATTGCCGTCGCCCCCGTCTGTCCGTCCGTCGGTCCGTCCGTCGTCCACAATTTCTTGTGAACGCTCTAACGCCAAAAGTTATCATCCAATTGTTTTAAAATTGATATATGTTGTTTACATTAGTGAGATGAAGAAGCCCATTGAATTTCAATAATTTCCGTTTATTACGTCTAGAGTTATGGCCCTTGTTTCACTTTGTTGAACCTTGTGAACGCTCTAATGCCAAAAGTTAACATACGATCTTTGTGAAATTGATATGAAATATTTAAGTTAGTGAAACGAAGAAGCCTATTGAATTTCAACAATTTCTGTTTATTACATCTAGAGTTATGGCCCTTGTTTCACTTTATTAAATCTTGTGAACGCTCTAACTCCAAAGTTATCATCCGATCTTTCTGAAATTTACATGCATTATTTATATTAGTAAAACGAAGAAGACTATTGAATTTGAGCAATTTCTGTTTATTACGTCTAGAGTTATGGCCCTTGTTTCTCTTTATTGAACCTTGTGAACGCTCCAACGCCAAAAGTTATCATCCGATCTTTCTGAAATTTATATGCATTATTTAGATTACTGAAACGAAGAAGCCTATTGAATTTCGGCAATTTCCGTTTATTACGTCTAGAGTTATGGCACTTGTTTCACTTTATTGAACCTTGTGAACGTTCTAACTCCAAAAGTTATCATCTGATCTTTCTGAAATTTACATGCATTATTTAAATAGGTGAAACAACGAAGCCTATTGAATTTCAGCAATTTTCGTTTATTACGTCTAGAGTTAGGGCGTTGTTTCACTTTATTGAACTTTTTGAATGCTCCAACACCAAAAGTTATCATTCGATCTTTGTAAAATTTATATGCATTATTTAGATTAGTGAAACGGAGAAGCCTATAGAATTTCAGCAATTTCCGTTTATTACGTCTAGAGTTATGGCCCTTGTTTCACTTTATTGATCCTTGTGAACGCTCTAAAGCAAAAAGTTATCACCCGATCTTTGTGAAATTTATATGCATGATTTAAATTAGTGAAACGAAAAAGCCTATTGAATTTCAGCAATTTACAATAATTACTTCTAGAGTTATTGCCCTTGTTTCACTTTGTTAAACCTTGTTAATGCTCGATTGATGATAGTTATCATCCGATATGTATGAAATTTATATGCATCATTTAAATTTGTGAAATAGGTCTATTGAATTTCAGCAATTTCCATCAATAGTTATGGCGATTGTGAACGTTTGAAATATCTGTATGAAATTTATATGCATTATTTAAGTTAGTAAAACGAAAAAGCCTGTCAAATTTCAACAATTTCTGTAGATTACTTCCAGAGTTGAGACCCTTGTTTCAGTTTGTAGAACCTTGTTAACCCTCAAACAACAAAATTTATAATCTAATCTGTATGGAACTGTCTTGTAAAGGCCCCCAATTACCTAAAAAGGAATAAATATGCGACAATCCTTGACGACCGCTCGGACGATTTAGCTGCTGTGGGCGTATGTTTTGTTGCCTGGCAACCTATCTTTCTTGTGGGCGACGCTCTTTGAAAAAAGCCTAAGACTCTGTCAATTCAAGTACGATCAAAACGAAACTTGGTATGCTTGTTCCATATTCGATGGTCCATATAGTACTATCATACTTTGTTTTTTTCAGGGAGTACCAATAGCTGATTTAGTATCTGCTCCACAGTGTTATAATAATTCGTTAAAACCAATTAAACCTGATGAAACACACACTGTTCTCTTTGATAGTTCGGTAAGTATAGAAAAAGGGAGAGAGCAGTGGGGTTAAATCAGCACTCAACAGGAACTAGGTCATTTTGGGACTAACATGCATTTTTTAGAAAATAAATAACTTGTGATATGTTTTTTTTAAATGTAGTAACCTTTTATTCATACTCTCAAGTTGGGCCTATCTTCAGTGAAATGTTGACTATTATTGAAAATGATCCAGGATGGATCCATGGGGTTAGGGACAAGTGGGTCATGACCCCAAGTTAAAAAAATTCAATTGCTCCATTTTATTCACACGTATCTTGTCAACACGTGTATTGTATTTTATATTATAAATTTGTTAATTTATTTTGACGTAAATGTGACAACCTTTATTGACTACTCAGGGAGAGGTAAAGAAATGGGGTTATAGTCCACTCAACTCAGACTAGGTCATTTTGAGCCTAACATATGGTTCAATTTTATTTCAATAATTCGCTTGCACGAAAGGGTTTTTAGCTGTAGGAGGAAACAGGAGGACCTGAAGAAAACCCATGAGGATGGATAGGCGACCCTACTCCTAGTCACATATAAGTATGGAATGAAACTCCGCCACTTGACTCAATGACAGACCTTATGATGATCTAACACGCACAGGTTAAAACATTTAGCCACCCAACCACCCCTTGACTACTCTAGACGTTTAAACGGCCGTGGGTATATGTTTCGTTGTTTGGTAACCTATCTTTTATTGTAGTTTAAATATGGTGATGTAAATAATTTACCTGCACCTTATCCGAAACAATACCAGGAAAGTTGGAACAGTAACCATGTACATATGCCTTGTTCTAAACACAATGAATATCCTGTACAAAATGAGGTAAACGTTTCACTCACCACATCTTCATTATGTATAACTATTGACCTGTGATGCTATTTCGCCCATATATTCTGGGCATGTCCTATGCTATTTCCCAAACATCTGACCATGAATATGCCCAATCGGACATCAAGATATGGTGAATAATATTTAATTTTTCAAATTTATTTGACTGTACTAGGTATATAACTATTACTCATCCCAATCATCGTTGATGATATTAATAGGCTGGATTGACTACAAAAATATTAATATTTAAGATAAAATGTGCAAGGTGACCAGTTATTCCCTATTGGCCAATCTGATTAAAATTGTTTCGTTTCTTATTCTGTCGATGACCTCCACTACATTAAGATCTGACCAGTTGTAGTTTGAGATCGTGTCAGGGGTCATACGAGCAGCTTTTGACCCTATGACAGCAAACATTTGATTAATCAATCAGCATCGATGTTTCAAGTAGGTATTTGGAAAATAACTTTTGCTTTGTCATCACTGCGAATGTCTACCCGCTGTACGCCAAGAACTCACCACAACAGACAATTTCATTGGCTAATCCCTCACATCAACCAGAACATGGGTTATAAAACAACTTTTCCCGATCCTAGTGTAGTAAAAACAAGTAAAACAAATTTGTGACAAGAGGGCACCAGAATGCAGCCTGACCTTTAGAGCAATTATTATCATATTACTAGATGGTCTAGACTAAACATCATGCCACCAGTAGGATAACAAATGTTGTGTTCAACAATGATCAAAGTCACCGATGTTAACAAACATTGCATGAAATGGGGTTTTAACGTCCTATTTTCCTGCTCCGACTAGGCTATTGAGACAGGCATACACTAAGTAATACGAGAAAAATTGAATTGCAACTGTCCAGGGTTCTTTTACGTGTGCCAAGATGTTAACAGTAATAGTTGAGGGTGGGGGGCTTTTGTATTATTTTATTAACGTTAGTATGTTTGTTTATCATTAAAACAGAAAGGAACAACTGAATTACGGAAAAGATGGGAGCTAATAGAAGAAACTTATAAAGACAGAATTATAGCTGGTCCCTTTGAGTTGGAGGTAAGATTTTTTGGTAAATTTTCATGCAGTGAGGATAAATGTTCTTTACAAAGTGAGATTACTTTATACTTTGTTTTTACAAAGTGAGATTACTTTATACTTTGTTTTTACAAAGTGAGATTACTTTATACTTTGTTTTTACAAAGTGAAATTACTTTATACTTTTATTTTTACAAAGTGTGATTACTTTATACTTTGTTTTTACAAAGTGAGATTACTTTATACTTAGTTTACAAAGTGAAATTACTTTATAGGTTGTTTTTTTTACATAGTGTGATTATTTTATACTTTGTTTTTTCAAAGTGAAATTACTTTATACATTTTTTTTTACAACTTTATACTTCAGTTTAAAAAGTGAAATTACTTTATTTTTTGGCTGTTAGTGTTGTTAAAGTAAATACTACATACATTATTTTGTTATAAAACTGATGCGATTCCCACAAATGAACAGGAAAAGAATGTATTTATTTATTCTCTTATCAAAATATTATAATCCTTTTATGATGCTATATTTTCATTAAATAGGATGCTATTTTATCATACAATCAAAGATACCAGAAAAAATGGAATTTCCAAACCCTACGTAAATATTTTACTGAAGTAAGTGTTCAGTTAAGTTACGCTTATTTCCCAGTTTATTGTATTGTTGGTAATAGCAAGCCTAATGAACAGCAGTTTTTTTTTAAAAAGACTAAGATTTATTGAAATGTTAAGAATGTAACACATGCTGCAGAGAAAAGAAGATGGGCATACACCAAGCTGTGTGCTATGAAGAATGGTGTCTTCCAGATCATTTTGTAGTTCCATAAGTAGTGGGGGAAATAAAAAACAATGTAAAAAAAAAAGAAGCAGTGGAGTGCTACCGATGTATACTCAAAATCACAACCTTTTATTACTGTTTGTGAGATGGAAAGTAGCATATTTAGGTTATACATCACACTTGTAACCGAAAAGCACACAGTCTTCACATTCCAAAATGCTACTAAGGTTTGACAAAATCTGAAATAAATTTCGCACCTAAAACCTCCTATATACCAGTACTTCAGATTCCTTAAAAAAATGCCCTGCACTCTTCATCGAATGAACCTCAGTTTTTTGACTAGATACGTTTTCTTTACCATGCCCTCCACCCTACATCATGACAGGGGAAATGAGGCTGGAAAATCCTGAGAAACTTTTCTCAGACTTCCTGGTTAGTGAACCAGTACAATACTCTCTGAGTCTTTGTAAGTCCCTGAATCATTTTTAAGGATATAAAAAAACTATAGACTCGAATCGTGCTATACAGTGGTCTTCCGAGTTAAGGAGCCGCGGTGGCCCAGTGAGTAAGATGTTGGCGCTCTAACCTGGAGGTCCGTGAGCGATCCCCGTGTTGACTGAAAAAGTTCACCGGGGTCCCTGGTGTCAGTAGTGATGAGGGCCTGACACATTGGCGTACATCTAAAATAACCCAGGCAAAATTTCCCTCATAGAACACTGTATGGCGTATGCCCAGTCGGAGCAGAACAGTAGGACGTTAAACCCCATTTCATTTCATTTCTTCCAAGTTATGCAGAAGAGCAGTGGCTCTGATATTATTCTTTACCCCACCATACCCTTTCTAACTGCTGATTTCTAGACTGTGTGATATGTTTAGTTAGCTCTTGTCCTTCCTTCAGTCACCCAAAAGCTAAATAACTTACAATAAAATTTATAACAAATATATTTGGTTGTTGTGGAATATGAATTGGTTCAGAAAATATAGAATATCCATTTTGTTGTTTATTTTTTTCAGCATGTATCAAAGAAAGAAAAAGATAATTTTTTTGAATATTCTTTACCTAAGATTATAAAATTAGCTCTTCAATTACCACATTTGTGTACAAAGGTAAAACCTTTTCAATGTCTGCTTGTTTAAAATGTTAATAATTATTAATAACCTCTATTTTTATTCAGTCTTCTTTTTGATCCTTCTATGTTATATTCACAGGACCAGTGGCTTCAATTTGATGAAAATCTTAATCAATGTTATATAGGCAAAATAGCAATGACATTACTTCAGTAGCTAGAATTGATCGATAACATGAATATCACTTTGAGATTGGTAATAGTCAATATCATGTTAATGTGGTATTAGTCAAAAAAAACCCAATAACATGAATACCAATTTGGAAGTGGTATTAGTCAAAAAAACAATAACATGATATCAATGTGGAAGATGTATTAGTCAAAATAGCAATGAGATGGCAGCCATCAGACTTAATCGATAACATGCAATTCAATGTAGAAGTGATATTAGTCAAAATAGCAATGACATATATGGCAGCCATCAGACTTAATCGATAACATGCATATTAATATGGAAGTGGTATTAGTCAAAATAGCAATGATTTGGCAGCCATCAGACTTGATCAATAACATGCATATCAATGTGGAAGTGATATTAGTCAAAATAGCAATGATTTGGCAACCATCAGACTTGATCAATAACATAACATTCAGTGAGAAGTAGAGCCCAGGAGAATATGTTATTCATTAGACACATACTTCTTTACAACAATAGTTAAATGTTTTTGTTTTCTTTTTTTTCTTTTTTATTAGCCAATTCCTCTGCTGAAAAAACATAAGAATCAAAGTATAACCATGAGTCAACAGCAAATAGCCTGCCTGTTGGCCAACGCATTTCTCTGTACATTTCCCCGTAGAAATTCTCAACATAAAGGTTCAGAGTATGCTGATTATCCTGGTATCAATTTTATTGGGTTAGTTCATAAACTTGAATAATAATTCCTATTAAAACAGCAGATTGTCATTCAAAAATTGAATCTGAATCAAACTTTATGTTTACGTCTGGGGGGAAAAACCCACTGAAACACATTTTGCCAATACAGTCATGTTTCTTTTTTTTTAATGTATTTATATGATTTAAGTGTGTCCATTTTTCTGCCAAACTGTCAATCATATGCAGAACTGCCATAAAGTCCTCTGACTAAAGGACTGCATGTACCGCTCATTCATATAGCATCGTTTTTAAATGGTCATACCAGCCAAACAGCCAAAAATATTTATGCTTGGTCTTCCTAATCAAGATGCACCAATATTTATACCAGAAAAAATGCCAAAAATATTTATGGTTGGCCTTCCCAATAAAGAAACACCAATATTCATACTAGACAACCCCCCCCCCCCCCCCCAAATATTAGTGAACAAACAAGTTGTAATTCTATTTATAAGGAAAAGAACATTTTTCACCTATTGAATTTATCATTTACATGGCTGCTGTGATGTAAAATTAATTCCTTGAATGTCCAGATAATGATAATTATAATACTTCTATTTTATGATTGCAGAGTGTTCCAGACTGGCTCATTTGATAGAAAGTTTCAGAAATTAAAATGTATATTCCATTATTTTGAGCGTGTTACCAGTAAAAGTAAGAACCATTTTATTATCTGATCATTTATGAATTTCTTTTTTAGCCCACATTTAATGTTATTGTTATTGATGCACATGTACATTTGGACATCTCATAAGAAACCTTATATAGTACAAAGTTCTTCTTAGAATATGTCGTCAGCCAGGCTGCAACAGGTCGTATTTGAGTTTTATGAAATTGTTCAGGAGAGCCAAAAATCTCATGGAGGTTAAAGGGGAAGACCAACATCTCTCACTTGCAAGCTGTCAATCAAACCACGTGATGTAAACAATTAGCCATGTGACGTGAATTAAGGCACAGCGTACAGTTCAGTATGAGTGAATTTACGCGATGACTTTGTGTACTAAACGTTAATAAAACATAAATTCGTATTTATAATATCCTAATAAACAGCCCATCTGATCAGATTTTTGGCCAAAGGACGACGCGTGAACACAATACAGCAGTAAACTTGTGCCAAGTCTGTATGCTTACTATAGAGCCCAGTGAGCGTGTTGAACCAACTATGTCATTTCCGGTTTAATAAAAATTATTTTCTCGCTTACAAAAACTTTTTTGCTTGTGTTACAGAGGGGATTATTTATCAATATATATTTACTATTTATGGAAAACTTGTTGAAAATCGTTGGTCTTCCCCTTTAAGAATCAAAATATTGTATAGAAACGTCATGTTAAAATGTTGTATGTAGAATGATGTATGTCAATAGATACAATCTTCATTAGCCAGTTGGTGCAGAAAAGTAGGACATTAAAGTTAAACCCCATTGTAGCACTTTGGTCCTTGAGACAATTTTGGATTCTTTGCAAAATTGTTTCTTCACTCTGTCTATAGAGTCAAGTCTCACGTACTTAATGACAAGGAAAAAAATAGTTATACATAAAAAACAGTGATATTTTGGTTAAATCATAATCATTGTCAAAATATCCATCAAATTCTGGCTGTTTGTTGACCCATGGTTGGTAAACCAAAATAGGTAATGTCTCCTATCTTAGTTGTAGGAATAAAGAGTTTCATTCCATATATGGCATGGAAATTAATGCCAAGGTAATCGAAGACCTGCAGAAATTAGGGGGTATAAATTAGAGTGTAGAAGCGAGTTGGATCAGAGCTCACCCAGAAATTCCTAGCAGCCATTATCATTAAGATCGAGGAACCTGCAAAGCCATTACAACTTAGAAATAAAGTTGTGAAACTATTTTATGCTGTAGTCTTGTTAAAGATCACCAGAAAATAAACACAACAAGAAGTCTTATAGTACTACACCATTTTATTTGATTAATATGTATAATATTACATATTTCAGTGTCTGGAGGTATTAAGTGTTATAGTGTTATATCTGTATATGACATGTTTCAGTGTCTGGTGCTATTAATTAGTATTATATCTGTAAATATTACATGTTTCAGTGCCCCGCGGTATTGTTACATTTACCCGCCAGTTTATACAAAATACACCTAACTGGGAAAATTGTCATGAGAAGTTACCAGAACAAATACATGTTTCGTCATCTGGTACCATAGAGGATGATGGATTCGGTTTATTACAGGTAAATACTGAATTCTTTGTACCGTTCATTCGTTAGTGGGGCGTGGAGCTTACTGTCCCATGGTGTTGAGTGCCCAAATGATCTAATGTATGATCTTTAGATAGTAATGTCGTGTTATAAACAGTTAAATTTGAATGGTTTCGATTCACCTCTAAGTATATTTTAGATGAAAATTCTGATTTCCAATTAAATCAATGAAAATTCTGATTTCCAATAAAATCAATGAAAATTCTGATTCCCAATAAAATCAATGAAAATTCTGATGTCCCTAACCAGTGAAACCAATGGGGACCATCAGGGCTATTTGTTAATGTAATATCATTTGTTAATGTTATTATTGGGAGTTGGGTGGTAGAGTGGTCTAATGTGTGCTCTTCAGATCATTAGGGTTTTCATTGAGTAAAATGGTGTGATATTGATCCCAAGCTTGTACATGACAAGGAGTAGGTTTCCCACCTAACCTCATGGGTTATCTCCATGTCCTTCGTTTCCCTCCTCCTGCTGGGGGGTTGGATCGCTGAATGGTTAGCGTGCGCGCGCTGTATCATAAAGTCTGTCATTGAGTCGACTGGCGTGGTTTCGAAAACCCGGTTGTACCTGACAATGAGTAGGGTCGCCTGTCCAACCTCGTGGGTTTTCTCCGGGTCCTCTGGTTTCCTCCCACTGCTAAAGACCCATACCCGCAAGCGAATTATTGAAATAAAATTAAACCATATGTTAGTCCCGAAATGACCTAGTTTGTGTCGAGTGGACGTTAAATGCCATTTCTCTCTCTCTCTCTCCTCCTCCTGCTAAACCTACCCGCAAGTTTCCTCCTACTATGTCCTTTTGCAAGGTTTTTTGTCTGTGAGACATTCAATGATTTTGGGATGGCCTTGTAATCCTAAAATAGTTTCACTAATTTATAGGATTATGATCATCTGTCAGTATATTCATGTTATATTATACTATTACAGGTTGATTTTGCCAACAAGTATATTGGTGGTGGAGTGTTAGGTTCTGGATGTGTTCAAGAAGAGATCCGTTTTCTAATCTGTCCAGAAATGTTAATCTCTCGTTTGTTCACAGAAGCTTTAGATAATAAAGAATGTCTAGTAATGAAAGGTATGTATGTATAAGTATTGACATAAACCAGTAGTCAAAATACAAAGTCCAATGGACTACCAGTAGTCAAAATACAAAGTCCAATGGACTACCAGTAGTCAAAATACAAAGTCCAATGGACTACCAGTAGTCAAAATACAAAGTCCAATGGACTACCAGTAGTCAAAATACAAAATCCAATGGAATACCAGTAGTCAAAATAAATGAATAAACAATCCAGCACAATCGACCCAAACCAGTAGCCAAAATACCAAGTCTAATGGACTACCAGTCATCAAAATACCAAGTACAATGTACAACTAATAGTCAAAATACCACGTCCAGTGAACTACCAATAGTCAAAATACTACCAGTTGTCCAATACCAAGTCCAATGGACAACCAATAATACCAAGTCAGTGGACTAACAGTAGTCAAAATGTACTACCATTAGTCAAAATACCAAGTCCAGTAGACTTATTCGCAGTAATGTTGAGCCAATGCCATACACACTGAGCCACCATGGCTTCACTGACTTTGAACATTTTAGTTTTATCCATAATTTCTATGAAATATTTCTCACATTGATCAGTTTTAAACTCTTTCATGAGACACATTAGTGAACACCAAATCCTTTGTGAGGAATTATTGAACACTGAATCTTATCTAATATATTTCTTCACCACTGCCAAGTGTAAAATGATGTATTTATTATTTTAGGTTGTGAAAGATTTAGTAATTATGATGGTTATGCTGATAGCTTCACATGGGCTGGAAACCATGACGATGTGACTCCAAGGTTACTATTAATTTTACTACATTTTCTTTATTCTACCGTGACTGGGTGAATTTGTGCTTGTTCACTTTCCAGGGGCTGAAGGGTCCAATATCTGTGGTGGCTGAGAAGGTTTATCAGTATTTTTCAGCTTGGTTTCCACTTGCCAGTGGTGCTGGATGGAGGGCTTGCCAAGGAAAGTGTCCAGTCGTTCGGATGGGATATAAAACTGAGCTCAACCCATGTACTTGTTGGTGTGCATGTAAAATAACCCTTGACAATTGGTATTCGTGGTAGGGTAGGAGGAAATGTCGCTACCCAGGTAACATTTTTCCCTCATAGCACACAGCATGGCACAGAAATGTAGAGCGTTAAATCATTTATTTCATTCTTCTTTCTACACAGCAACAACAACTTATAATTAAACAGTTTTGATGAAAGTGGGATGCAGTAGGGTTTAACAATTTTTCCACACAATTTGTTAAACGTCTTTTCCATGCTGATATGGCAGTTTTGTTAAATTCTCTCATATATTTTCACGTCAAACATCTCCCATTACAGTTGCTCTGAAAATCTAGCTTTAATTAAACATTTGTTTTAATTTATGATATTTACAGAGATTCTAATGGCCGATTATGTACAGATGTTGTGGCTATAGATGCTTTAATTATAAGAAATCCTAACGATCAATTTAAAGATTATATGCTTAAACGAGAATTAAACAAGGTAAATAGATCCAGATTTTCAATATAATATGTCATTTTTATTACAGCATGACGTCATTTTGATTTCCACTATTCACAGTGAAGATATATGCTTAAAATTGATTTTTATATGCCCGCATGGAAATGGAGTCATATATTTTTTCGTCGGTCTGTCCGTCATCTACAATTTCAGGCTATATTTATTATCTGATCTTTTTGAAATTTATATATGTGGTTTATATTATTGAGACAAATTTCTGTTAATTACTTCACTTTGTTGAACATTGTGAACAACTCTCTGACTAAAGTTATCATCCAAACTGTATTAAATTTATATGCATTATTTCAATTAGTAAATCCCCGGTTGTACGTGACAAGGAGTAGAGTCGCCTGTCCAACCTCGTGGGTCTTCTCTGGGTCCTCCGGTTTCCTCCCTTTGCTAAACACCCCTATGCGCATGCAAATTATTGAAATAAAATCGAAACGTGTTAGTCCCAAAATGACCTAGTTTGTTTTGAGTGGACGTTAAACTCCATTTCCAGTTTCCTACCCCTATGTGCACGCGGATTATTGAAATAAATTTGAACCATGTGTTAGTCCCAAAATGACCTAGTTTGTGTTGAGTGGATGTTAAACTCCATTTCTCTCTCTCAATTGTTTAACTTTGTTGAACATTGTGATTGCTCTAATGACAAAAGTTATCATCTGATCTGTATGAAATTGATATCAGTGTCTTGTAAATGTTCCCATAATCTCTTGTCGACTGCTTGAACTATTTCGCTATTGTAGCAAGCAAGCCTTGAAATAACTGCCAAGTTTCAGCCTGACATCATGTCAGGCTGAACTGATTTTCGGCCGGACATTTCAGATTTTCAGCCTGACAAATACTTTATAAAGTATATTAAACCAAAAAACTGTTGAAATTTACTATGTTTATATATATTATTATACATACATTTATTAATAAAATAAATTGATGACTCACATACAACCTGGAGTTTAAAGTTTTTATATGTATATGGAATACAACTTTATAGTTCATATAATAATGTCATTAATCTCTTTGGTGGGGCTGGGGATTAAGATTCAAATTTAACTAAAGAATAGACATCTTGAGTTGTCGTAAATGGTTCAGAATCTGCCAAGTCATTTTTGATCCACTTTTCTAGTCTACGGTTCGTGTTTGTAATTTTCGAACTGGTAACGGCGACGGCCCCCGTTTAGAAGTGTCTTAATGAGAGACATAAGACACAGTACCAGTCTTTGAATTTTCTGGAACGGTCCCACTAGCCGGGATATCCGTGTTCGAGGGTTGGGAAAAGTAAGAAGTTATTTTATTCGACATGTTTTCACGGCTCTTCTATTTACATTCAGGGGATCACGTGGCTAAGTGGGTAAGACGCTAGCTCGTTAGCCTGGAGGTCGGGTGTTCGATCCCTGCATTGGCCGAGAAAGTTCATCCAGATTTTCCGGCGTGGTTCTCCCTTGTCAGTGATGCAGGACGGAGGGGCTGACAAGGAAAGCTGTCTAGTCGTTCGAATGGGACGAAAAACCGAGGTCCCGTGTACACATTGGCGTGCACGTAAAAGATCCCTTGGCAGTTGGAATTCGATATAAGAGTAGGCCGTAGTGCCGCTGTCCGGGCAAAATTTCCCTCATAGCACACTGTATGGCGTATGCCCGTCTTCATTAGCCCAGGTTAGGAGCAGAACAGTAGGACGTTAAACTCCATTTCATTTCATTTCATTTATTTACATTCACATCGGAAGTGTCCAACAAAGTGAGATATTTTCGTATAAAAAGTCTGTCTCTAATTACATGTACATCCATAGTCAACTTGAACATTTTCTTGGAAACTAATTTTAAAATATTATTACTTTTATTACTAATAATTTATATAATTACATGTCATGTTAGGTGTGATTTAGAGCTAATCATATATACGAAAGTAACGCAAAGCTAGCTACGAGACTCGAATAACCAGTGTAAAAGAACCGATTCTCAATATTATTCATTATTTTATCTTCACGCGGCCGAGAGAGATACATGTGTAAATAGTAATATTTTTACTATGACTCGGGTCGTTGATATAACCAGCGTAAAAGAGTCGATTCTAAAACTTATTGAAGATTTTATCTGCACGCGGCCGAGATATAAATAGTAACATTTTCACTATGACTCGGGTCATTGATATTTTTGGTCCTGGACTTTCGAGTCTAATAATAAATAGCGATCGACTCGAATATTTTTGACTTAATGTTTTACAAAAACACGGTCGGACAATTATGTCCGGACGAAAGGCAATTTGGCCTGTCAAAAGGGGTCAATTCGCCCGGACATTGTCCGTGTCCGGACGCTTATTTCAGCGCTTGGTAGCAAGCTATACTTAAAGATACATTATGTAAGATTTAGATAAAGAACTAGCCATTCTTGCTATAATAGTTCGAAAGTAGATGATGTAAAATGAATAATTTGAAAATTTCATTCAAATTACTCTATTGCAAGTGAAGATATTAGCCTTTGAAGGTTTGACAGACGTGTGCAATAATTTCAACCACCGTACTGGTTGATCGAAGCTAAGTCTCAGTCCTCCATATTTGATTAAATCAAAGTATCGCTGAACCATTCTAATCTATTTAATATCAGAGAAATCTGATGCCATCGAGAGTTGATTATGGCCTGGATAAGTTAATTAATGTCTAATTAATAATTTAGATAACATTTAAGACCTAATGAAAGACCTGTAATAGGCAGATTTAGCTCTTGCATAATGCATGTTTAAATAACATACCTAAATGTCCAACAAGTATTCAGACCATATTCACAGGGAGAAATCAGCTCTACATGTATATTTGACTTCAGATAGAAAACTAGACGAATTAGATTTGTTATCCTTATGAATAGGGCCAGGCTACTATGTAGTTATTATTTTTAACTTCTATTGTATTACTTGAAATCATGGATTCCAACTCGGCCATAGATGCCAGTAATGCTCGCTTCAGTTTACACACCATAAAACTAGCATATTTTTCAGAATAACATTTCAAATATGGCTATGGTTGACCTCCACCATGAAACTATAAAATTGTGCAGTCTGCACAGAATGTTGCACATGTAATGTATAGAAGCCATATTTGCTCTCGAAATCATCCATTGAAATTTTCTGCGATTATTTGGCTCTGACCTTTTGTTTTTGAGCAGAGAATGCCTGACAAATTATTCATTTCAGATCAGATCGGAGTGTTCCAAATTCATCAGTTTGGAGAAAGTAGATCTGATAAACATCTCTGTAATTCATATTAAAATTATTGTTTGTACCTAATTCAAAGTATGGAATGTTGTATTCACATATAGAAAATAAATTTCAGGCTTATGTGGGTTTTGAAATATTTTGTGGACAACATATTCCTCCATCACAGAGACCTGCTGTGTGTACAGGAAATTGGGGTTGTGGTGCATTTAGAGGTGATAAACAGCTTAAAGGTATGCATATAACACGATTCTAAAACCCCTCTGCATACTCGTGTATAGTGTAGTTTACCAGTTCGGCTGGTTATCCATTGTCATAAGTGCCGGTCGCCCCTGTCCGTCTGTCCGAAACGACGTCCATTCACAATTTGTTTGTGGACACTCTACAGATCACAATTTTTATTCAATTTTAACGAAACTTGAAATATAGGTCTATCTCCCAAAGATCTTGGTTCCTTTCGATATTGGCATGTATCGGACCAGAACTTCATGGATTATGGCCCCTGATTGTACGAAAAATCAAGTTTTTAGCTTGTGGACACTATACAGGTCCCAATTTTCATCTGATTTTGTTGAAACTTGAAATACATCTTTATAACCCAAAGATCTTGTTTACTTTTGATATTCGTGCATATCAGATCATAACTTCTTGAATTATGGCATACAATTGTGCGAAAAATTGCATTTTTAGCTTGTAGTCCCTCTAGAGGTCACAAATATTATCCCATTTAAAAAAATGTTCCAATATATCACTGTTGCACTGAATGTGGGTTGAGTTTGAATTTCGTGAAAATCGGACCAGAACTACCGGACAAAATAACTGCTCCCTCGTACGCAAATATGGTTTATCAAGGTTGTGGACCCTCTAGAGGTCACAATTTTGATCCGATTTTGATGAAACTTAAAATTCATGTTTATAAAATATGGTTTATCAAGGTTGTGGACCCTCTAGAGGTCACAATTTTGATCCGATTTTGATGAAACTTAACATTCATGTTTATAACCCAAAGATCTTGGTTCCTTTCAATATTCACACATATTGGATTGTAACTTCCTGAATTATGGCCCTTGATTGTACACAAAATCGCATTTTTAGATTGTGGTCCCTTTAGAGGTCACAATTTTTATCTGATTTAAAAAAAACATTTGAATATATCACTGTTACACCTTATTGACGTTTGAATTTGAAAATCGGATCAAAACTGCCCGACAAAATGTCCACCTCTCATACGCAGATAGTGTAAAAAAAAATGGTATATCAAAGGTGTAGACCCTCTAGAGGCCACATTTTGATTCGATAATCGAGCATATCCGTAACTTCCTGGGTTATGGCCCCTGATTGTTCAAAAAATCGCATTTTTAGATTGTGGACCCACTAGAAGTCAAAATTTGTATTCAATTTTAAAAAACGGTAAATATATCACCGTTACACATCAATGAAGGTTGAGTACGAATTTCGTAAAAATCTGACCAAACCTGCCGAACAAAATGGTGCTCCTTGTATGCAAATAGTGTAAAAGTATGTAATACCAAGGTTGTGAACACTCTAGAAGTCACAATTTTTATCCGATTTTGATGAAACTTAACATTCATGTTTATAATCCAAAGATCTTGGTTCCTGTTGATATTTGTACAGATCAGACCCTAACTTCCTGGATTATGGCCTCTGAAAAATCACGTTTTTAGATTGTGTGACCCTCTAGGGGTCACAATTTTTATCTGATTTTAAAAAATGTTTAAATGTTTCACTGTTACACCCTAAAGACAGTTGAGTTAAAAAAATCGGACCGAAACTGTCTGACAAGATGGCCGCTCCTTGTACGCAAATAGTATAAAAGTATGTAATACTAAGGTTGTGGACTATCTAGAAGCCACAATTTTTATCAGGTTTTGATGAAACTTAAAATATATATTTATATCCCAAATATCTCAGTCCATTTCGATATTCGCATATTTCTGACCTTAACTTCCTGGATTATGGCCCCCAATTGTGTAAAAAATTCGCTTTTTTTTTTTAGCTCGTTTTCTATCCATCTCTTGCAAAATGTGGGCTTATCTTGCCTGGCAACCGCTGGTTTTTCTGGCAACCATTACGTTGTATCGATACCGTACTCATTGTTAAAGCATGGATTTTGCTGGCAATTTAAATCAAAGTCTCTTTTCAAGAAATGCTCAATAGAGTTACTTCGCTTGATTGCTGGAAATGTGAACCTACGGATTGGATAACCTGTGATGTGGCCCATTTTTGATGACACTGCAAGCATCTGAGAACCAGAATATTTTTGTGTGGCCTAACATGTGAGCTTTAGATCATAAAGTCATTGAGTCAAGTGGTGTGGTTTTGATCCCTCACTTGCATGTGACATGGAGTAATGTCGTCTGTCTAGCCTTGTGGGTTTTCTCCGCGTTCCTCCCACAGCTAAAGTAATTATTTAAAACAAAATATCATATGTTAGTCTCAAAATGTTATAGTCTGTGTAGAGTGGATGTGAACCTTATTTCTCTCTCTCTTTTTGCAGCTTTAATACAATTGATGGCAGCAGGTATGGCTAAGCGGGATGTTTGTTACTTCACATTTGGAGATGTGAAACTAACAGAAGCTATTTATGATATCCACAATTTTTTAAAGGTTGAGCAAAACATGGAAATAGGTAGGGTATTATTCAGTAATATTCACCTATAAAGAATATATCACACTGTATGACTTATGCTCATCCTCATATAACACTCAGGGATGGATAGTCGAATGGTTAGCACATGCACGCTGTATCATAAGGTCTGTCATTGAGTCAGCTGGCGTGGTTTCGATTCCCCGGATGTACGTGACAAGGAGTAGGGTCACCTGTCCAACCTCGTGGGTTTTCTCTGGGTCATCCAATTTCCTCCCACTGCTAAAGACCCCGACGTGCAAGCGAATTATTGAAATAAAATTGAACCATGTGTTAGTCTCGAAACGACCTAGTTTGTGTGAGTTAAACTCTCTCTCTCTCTCTCTCTCTCTCTCTTATAACACTGTATCATAGCACACTGTATGACATAAGCTCATCCTCATACACACTGTATGACATAAGCTCATCCTCATTATTATTATTATTATTATTACAGCATATTTATAGTGGACCCTTTCATATAACATGTTCAGAGGCACTTTACAAAGTGACAATGTAAATCACACATAAACAACAAGATTATGGGCATGTTAACGATTGTATACAGAGTCAGTTAAAAGCCTGATTAAATGTGTTTTAAGTTGTTTTTTAAAAGAATACAGAGATGTACAACATCTTAATAGCACACTGTATGACATAAGCTCATTCTCATAGCACACTGTATGACATAAGCTCATCCTCATAGTACACTGTATGATATAAGCTCATCCTCATAGCACACTGTATGATATAAGCTCATCCTCATAGTACACTGTATGATATAAGCTCATCCTCATAGTACACTGTATGACATAAGTTCATCCTCATAGCACACTGTATGATATAAGCTCATCCTCATTAGCCTGGTTGATGTAGAAAAATTGTCAATATATTTTATACCCTTCTGACCAATAATAAATTGTTTCAGTGTCATTCTATTACTGTTTATTACTGAGCGACGTTTCAACTAGGCTTCTCTAGTCTTGATCATCATTGATTGATCAAGACTAGGGGTCGAAATGTTGCTCAGTAATAAATGCATTAAAATGAATCTAGAACACCTACTACGATAATGATAATTAAGTTTTTATTGGTTATTGTCCTGCTCCCCATTAAAACACCTTATTTATAGCTTTATACAACTCACTTCAGTTACTAAGTGTACGTTAGATATTTATCAAATTTTTATTACAACTGTTGTTTTATGAGAGAACTGCAGTTCTCTGTAATTTTGTTGATGACTTACTGACATTAAATCTGCTAAAATATGACATTTGACTCGGCACTTGAAATATCCTAAGTATTTTTCAGGTACTGTCATTATTTCAATTTGTTTTTATTCAGGAGTGTTGATTAATGTGATAGATCAATACTACAGAAATGTTCTGCTCTCCTGGTCACGTAAGAAAAAGGTTGGTCTCTTCCAGTATATAATGGAATCATTTGAAGGCATCAACCATTCTGAATCTGAAGACGAAGAAGCAGACTTCGAATCTGAACATATGTTCAAAGATGAAGTTGTAGAACATGATATACACGACAGTAGTCGAGAAAATAGTATTGATGCTGCAGATATAATGGAGTGTGACAGTCCAAACAAGGAAATAGATACCGAAGAGAATGGGGACCTGGAGAAGTACAAAACGCCTAGTACAAGTACGGACAAAAGAGAACATGATAGTGAGGAAGATAAAAATCATGAGAAGACAACAAAATCTGATGAGGGATAAATATAAGTTGTAGTTATAGTTTAAACATATTTTATTACTTAATTTACTGAGGGATCAGGACAATTTATAGAATGAAGGAATTAAAATAGATTTATGATTGACTGTAAATTATAAAATAGAAGAAAATGAATTCCTCAAAATCAGATGACCACAAGTATGGTAAGAGCTAAATCTGCCTATTGCATGTCTTTATTTTGGCTTCAAATGTTATATGAACTATTATTTAGACATTTATTAACATGACAAGCCAATAATCAACTCTCTAGTCTCACTTGTCCAGTACCTTTGCTACAGTAATAAACAATCTGCGCTACATCTTCTAACACCCATAACTTTGCTCAGAATAAAGTCGTTTGAATGAAATTTTAATTTTTCATTATCTATTTTTGAATTATTTTTGAAAGAACCATCAGCTCTTTATCTAAATCTAGACGTAGAGTGAAGGAATTAAAAAAAATTGTTATGATTGACTATGAATGGATTCCACATTAATAAATCATGAATTAGGCTATAAATGATTCTTCACAATATAACATATCATGTAGATAACATGGGCCTTATTCCTAAAAAATTAAAGCAACATTGATAATTTGTCTTTTGCAGAAAATTTTTAATTTCTTATGGCTAAATCCCTGCTAATATGTACTCAGATTGTTTATCATTTCGAAGAAAGCAGAGGACTATTAAAATGGGTCCGTCCGTCTGTCTGTCCATCACACTTTTTGGGACACAATAACTGCTTCTAATTGAGCTATAATTTTCAAACTTGGTGTAGGTGTTTATTAGGTGAATTCCTTGACTGTGTTCGATGATGAGCATTTTCTTCTTAGACTAAGCAGAGATATGCAATTTTTTGTATATCTTTTGACACAATAATTTTGCTTCTAATTAATACTTGGTCTATAGTTTCATTACATTAATTCCATTGACTAAGTTCGATAATTGGCATTTTCAGCTCAGGTTAAGCAACTTGATTGATCGAGATTTTGGAGCTTGACAACTTTGATTCTAATTGAGTTAGAATGGTGAAACTTAGTGCATATCATTACACCAATACTTTGACTAAGTTTGATAATGCACATTTCGTATAGTTTCATATGTTTTGATTCCAATTGAGTGAAACTTGGTGTATAGTTTCATTACGGTACATCAAACTCGGAGTATAGAGTCAGTACATCAATACCATGACTAAGTTCAATGATCAGTAATTTGATTGGTCAAGACTTTGACTCTAATTGAGTGAGAATGGTGAAACTTGGCGTATATAATATATATATATATATATATCATTACATCAATACCTTGACGCAAGTTTGAATACTCAGACTAAGTTCGATGATGAGCAATTTGATTGGTCAAGACATTGGAGCTTGACAACTTTGATTCCAATTGAGTAAGAATGGTGAAACTTGGCATATATCATTACATAAATACCTTGACTAAGTTCGATAATGTGCATTTCCTATAGTTTCAGAAATGCATCTGGTCGTCTGTCACCTTTCGGAACATATTTCTGCTTCAATAATGAGCATTTTCTGCTCACATTAAGCACTGATAAGCAAAATGATTGATGCTTTATTAAAGGATAAATATGCAATTAAAAACTGTGTGTCATCTACATCAGTCTCACTGTTGACTTATTTAATTAAGAAAATTGGTTCACAGCAAATATAGATAATGGCATAGTGAGCAGCATAGATCAATGGAATTTTCAATTCAGCATATATTTGTACATATGGTAGCTTGCAAGTGATTCTATATTGCTAAAATCAAGCATAGTGGCTTAAACTAAAATATTTTAAAAATGCAATGTTTTCATTGGTTGAGAGTTGAAATCCTAGAACAAATTTTAGCTCTTGGCCAATAAAAGGACTGAATTCTTAAATTATTTTAATTTAAGGTGTGAACAAGGCCCCTGTTTTACAGCGTTTTCCTTTTATTTTAGTATGTAATTTGGAGTGAAGAGTCTGCTATACTGAAGTAGAGTCGTTTTAGTTATTCTGGTAAAAGTAATTTGTATTGTAATATTCCCTTTTTCAAAAATTCTCAATAGAACATGAACTGTGATTAAAGGAGCTAAATCTCTATTCTTTGGCACATAGAAAGGTCCATAAATTGGTCACAGCGCATATAATAATGTAATATGAATGTATATAAACTGATTTGCATTCAGCCGTTTCTGTTTTAACTGTTATTTCTAATCAGTTATGTTTGGCGATATATGCAAAGTGTCCAAATTGAATAGTCTTTGGTATCTGGTTATTCAAGTCTACACCGGTAGTATTCTGTGGGGTACGTTTAGCCTCATTCATTGAGTTGCTTCATTACACATGCCGCTCAAAAGCATTCTGGCACACAATTCGTGTGCCAATTTTAATTTTGTCTTAAATATGGATATCAGAAGCCCATCTTTTCACGGTAAGATAACAACATCAATGTTAATTTAAATTGACCAATAAGTCTTGTTTGCAATGTCGAAGACTGTGGATGGTATTGAGTTAAAGACTTTCCTCCTTTAATGTCCCATGGATTGTAAAGGGGTGCAATATGACAGTCTCAATCCCAGAGATAACTTTACCCTTCATTTATCTCTGGTAAAAATCGCCAGCCATTAATCAGTGTGAAATTGGTTCCTTAGCTCCGCCCCTGGTGGCTACTGATTGGCAGGATTTGTTAGAATGAAATGCTGCCGATAAATGAAGGGTAAACTTATCTCTGGGATTGAGATTGGCAATATGAATGGATTTTTATATATTAGTCCCTGGCTGATGACCATTTGTTTATCTGATGCACATCAAAAATATTGTTAATTGGATAGCTCACATGCAAGGACCTTAAAAAAAAACCCTGAAGTATTGGATTCAAATTGGCTGACATTTATAACAAACATATAGTATACCGTCTCCACACAACAAGATCTTAAAATAAATGTTGCATAGTTAGCATATGCCTAACAAGTATGTTTTAATTATTCATTTGTATTTTTTGCATTAAAGATTTGTAAATACATGTAACATTTTAAGGCAAAATTTGTTAAAAAAATTTGTAATATGTAATCATTGATAGTGGAATTAAGCTGGACTTAGTGAACAGAGAAATTCTTTTATAGTTACATAACTGAATTATCAGCATCATCGAACGAATTTCATTTTAAGAAATATTCTCATATAATTTAGATTTATTAAGGCCTTCAGTTGAGTATGTAGTAAATACTGCATCAGTATCAAAAAAGTACATACCTAGCACGAACCCCAACGCTCGGATAGCATCTTATTGAGTAAATTCTAACTGCAAATGTGTCCGAATTTGTGTTTGTTTAGAAAATTACAAATGATTGCTTCCAAAAGAATTTTTGTGGAATATTTAGCCATTTGAAATACGAGATCAAAATGCTTACATTGTCAATAAGTAAATGCACCAGTTTGGCACTCAGTAAAAATGACCCATTTATTCTAGTATATGTGACATACACAATAATTTATAATTGTTGTTCACCTGTTGTAATTATTCTAATTTATTTCATAAAATATACTGTTTTTTTAATTGTTTATAAGATGTACTAATGTGTAAGATAAATGATATTTTTATCAGGTTTCATGAACATAAATTATAACTAAGCAAGGTCATATATGCATTTCATTACCCTCAACTTTGTGTTTAATACATATATGAATACAGTTTTCATGTTATTAAAGATGCCTTCCTGGTAGAAACTGTGATTTGATGATAAAGTATTTAGACAAAAATGATTTCTGTGTGTCACCTACAGGCCGCAATTCTTAATGGATCGTCTTGAAACTTTGCATACGTATTGTCACCCTGCCTTTCGAAGAAAGCAGGGGACTATTAAAATGGGTTCGTCTGTCTGTTCGTCAGTCACACTTTTTGGGACACAACAACTCTCCTTCTAATTGAGCCAGAATGTTCAAACTTGGTGTAGGTGTTTAATAGGTCAATGCCTTGATGGAGTTCGAAGATGAGCATTTTCTGCTTAGGGTATGCAGAGATAAGCATTTTGATTGGTTGATGCTTTGGGACACGATAGCTTTAGTTCTAATTAAGTGAGAGTGATGAAACTTGGTGTATAGTTTCATTACATCAATACCTTGACTAAGTTCAATAATGAGCATTTTCAGCTCAGGGTAAGCAGAGCGATAAGCAATTTGATTGGCCAAAACTTTGGAACATGATAACTCTCCTTCGAATTGAGGTAGAATGTTCAAACTTGGTGTTGGTGTTTATTAGGTCAGTGCCTTGTAGGTCAGTGTCTTTAGGTCAGTGTCTTTGTAGGGTAAGCACAGATGAGCAATTTGATTGGTTGATGTTTTGGGATAACTTTAGTTCTAATTAAGTGAGAGTGATGAAATTTGGTGTATAGTTTTATTACATCAATACCTTGACTAAGATCGATAATGAGCATTTTCTGCTCAGGGTAAGCAGAGCGATAAGCAATTTGATTGGTCGAAACTTTGGAACACAATTACTCTCATTCTAATTGAGCTAGATTGTTCACACTTGGTGGAGTTCGAAGATGAGAATTTTTTGCTTAGGGTAAGGGGGGGTTGGATGGCTGAATGGTTAGCGTGCGCGCGCTGTATCATAAAGTCTGTCATTGAGTCGACTGGCGTGGTTTCGAATCCCCGGTTGTACATGACAAAGAGTAGGGTCGCCTGTCCAACCTCGTGGGTTTTCTCCGGGTCTTCAGATTTCATCCCACTGCTAAAGACCCCTACGCGCAAGCGAATTATGTAAATAAAATTAAACCATATGTTAATCCCGAAGTGACCTAGTTTGTGTCGAGTGGACATTTCTCTCTCACTCTCTCGCTTAGGGTAAGCAGAGATAAGTAATTTGATTGGTTGATGCTTTGGGTCACGATAACTTTAGTTCTAATTAAGTGAAAGTGAGGACACTTGGTGTATAGTTTTATCATATTATACCTTTGACTAAGTTGGCTTGTTCTTTATACCCTAAGGATGATCCCTATTGTTTTTGGTGCTTGCCCAACCCCCAGAACCAGCACCACGCTCATTTTTATACACCAACATTTTCGTGTGGATATAAATGTTGCCAGGAGGTCCGTCCACTCTATAGATCACAATTTTTATCGGAAACTTTGCCTTTTTAGCTTGTTGACACTCTAGAATTCACAATTCTGATCCGGTTTAAAACAAAACGTGTAAACATATCACTGTTACACCATAATGACAGTTGAGTTCGAATTTCGTGAAAATCGAACGGATACTGCCCGACAAAATGGCCGTTTGTTTCTTTTTGTCACGTACAGCCTGCAATTCTTAATGGTTCGTCTTGGAACTTGGCATATTTATTCCTTAAATCATAAGGACAGCAACTAATGATTTGGGTGCCTAGCCCACTTTTTGTTAATATTTTGTCTGTAAATTCTCAACATGGTGCAAATATTAACAGATTTTGTTCAAATTTGGCATGACCAATTATTTCAATAACAGGTTTTTGTACCTCTTTATTTTGGTCCATGTCCAACCCCCAGGGGCAGAGCCATGACCAATTTTTATATGCCCACATTGAAATGTGGTCGTATATTGTCGTTGCTCCCGTCCATTCGTCCGTTGGTCCAGCATCCACAATCCCTAGTGGATTAATTTTCAGCGATTTCCGATAATTACTGTCAGAGTTATGGCCCTTGCTCACTTCAAAAAATCTAGTGGACGCTCTAGAGGTCAAAGTTAATATCAGATTGACTTTAAATTTATACGCAGTGTTTAAGGTCATGAGAAGAAGAATCCTATTGATTTTCAGCGATTTCCGATAATTACTGCCAGAGTTATGGCCCTTGATCACTTTGAAAAATCTTGTGGACGCTCTAGAGGTCAAAGTTAATATCCGATTGACTTTAAATTTATACACAGTATTTAAGATCATCAGACGAAGAATCATATTGATTTTCAACGATATCCGATAATTACTGCCAAAGTTATGGCCCTTCATCGCTTTGAAAAATCTTGTGACGCTCTAGAGGCTAAAGTTATCATCCGATTGACTTAAGATTAATACACAGAGTTTAAGGTCTTGAGACGAACAAGTATGTTGATTTTGAATGAATTTTTGTGACTTGAAGAGCTAAATCGATGATGTTAAAAGTTTCGCATACTAAATGTTAGCATGGGGGAGAACTTTATAAAAACCAAACAAATTCTAATGGTTTTCTGATAATTACTTAATGAGTTGTTACTCTTAATCAGATTTTAATGTATTATAAATGTTTCATTATCAAAAACAGTAAAATTATGCGACAACTCTTGTTGACTGCCCGGACGATTTAGCTGCTGTGGGCGTATGTTTCGTTGCCTGTTAACCTATCTTTGTGTTTACAGGCCGGAGTTCTGAATGGATCATTTTGGAACTTGGCATATTTATTCCTTATACCATAAGGGCAGCAACTATAGATAAATCATTTCAATATCAGGGTTGTCTTTACTTCCAAAATTGTCATACTTTTATTGAAAATAAATGCCTGATGAATATTTTGGTGGAAATGTATCTCTAAAGAAAATAGATATTTTATAATAGTGTAATTCCTCAGTCACTAAATATTTTGTTTAAAATAATCAATCAAAGTTTCAAGTACTGCAAAAATCGCTGTGATGTCTAAAAAGTACAGTTGTTATTTCCTTACAAACCATTGGAAGTGTCATCTGATCGTTCGTAGGGCTTCCAGTCGAGGGTGATATAGCAGACTGTTTCCTTTCCTAGGAAACTTGCCTGGAGAGCCGGTTGTGGTTGAGAGCAAGTCTGCATGGGGGAGGGGGGGATTCAGAGGGCGAGAAAGAAAATTCATAGCCTTCATTCCCTTGGATAAAGGTGCAATCGTGCTTTTTGAGATACAGTGTAGAGTTATGAAACAGAGTCACATTATAATACTTATTAATTATTAGACAAGAGGGCCTGAAGCAACTATCTGTGGAACTCTTCACAGAAAAGTTAATTTCAGCGCCTATGCAAATTACCCGGATGAAAACAATTGTGGCAGTTGATTTAGTTTGGGCAGCCATTTTGACAGAACTGACAAAGTTTGCAGTAAAAAAGGTCAAGGTTCTTTTGGCATCTTCGTAGTAATCTGTACTGAGAACTGTTCTCAGACTGGACGGCGTTTACACTAAAAAAATTTAACTGTGCCGTGCCTGGCAGGATGCCGAGTCCACCTCCCTTCGATGGCCCAAATTGGCACGGTACTACTTAGTACGGCACGCTTATGTTTGACCGTACCTGGCACGCTTAAAATTTGTAATGTAAACAGGGTTTTTATATCGATATCCAGCTGTCAAGGGATCTTTTATGTGCATGCCAATGTGTACATGGGAGGTTGTTTTTTTGCCTCATTCCAACGACTAGACACTGGCAAGAAGAAACCACTCCGAAGGAACATTCGATCGATGTCAACACAAGGAGCAAACTCGAAACCAAGTAAGCGCCCCCGTGAGACAAAGTCCCTTCAGACCCAGTCATAAATGACATGTCGCAAAAACTTCAGTTACATAATTATTGTACTAGCTGTCTGAAATTCCATTAATTAACTTGATTTCATTATATCATCATTCTTCCCCCCCCCCCTTCAGCTTGCTCAGTGTTATATAGTCACTTTTCTAAGGTTGACAAAAATCAATAACAATCATAATATGACATGAACATATATTAATTTGAATAAAACTGCTATTCTGTGAGATAATGATCCACGAATAACTATATAGGCAATTCGATCTATTTTCTACCAGGGCGCTCAGACAGTGTACCAGTATTTTGTTGACATACATTGTGGGGTGGGATTGTGGATGGAGCCCTAGATTTGGACCCCACCCCCTATACGCAGCATCTAGAACCGCTACACGATATCACGCTTATACCAAAATATAACAGAACCGCGTGTCTTTATCATTAACAGTGCAAAGAAACATCCTAAGTCGATCCAAAGGCAAACGAACCTTCTCTGTCACCTGCACCGGATGACGTTCTGCTATGTAGTTTTAGGTGGTGGGGATACGTCAACATTAATCTTGCCATATTCACAAGGCTACATAGCATTTTTTCAAAGCATGGATTTTTTTATCCAGAGGCACGTTAAAATGGACCCAGAAATATACAGTAAACTTACTACGACAATAACTAGGGCCCCATAGTACCTGTATATAACACCCAGGATATCTGCAATTTCACAATGATTGACCGTTTGAATCCTATGGTGGCTGATAGTGGCCATGTTAAATCTATTTGAGGTTTTATATAATCCCCTTCCCACTCTAATAAAAATAAATTGGAAATCTTCTGAAATCGCTTCTAAACTATCGCTTCAGTAAACTATAAGTATTGGTGGGTGTCGTACGCGAGGCAATGCATGCTTGTTCGATACCTACCGACACCACTTCTTATTCAAGGAATTAACATAGCTGACTCACTTTTGTCCTGCTATTATAATTCTAGATTTTTTGAATATAATACCAATAATTCAATTTTGGGCGCAAAATGTTTCATTATTTTGAGAAAACGAATAATTAATCAACACTTTCCTATTATCTCTTTTGACGAGTCTTATTGTATCTAATCTGATGTAATGAGTGTAATGAGTACAGCTGTATTTTTGTGACTTGTAGAAAGAGACTATGCCAATAAGTCGACATCTCGACGTTAGGATAAAAATAACACGATGATACGACAGAGTTAAGTGTCGTATGATTGCGCCAATACTGTCGTGATGTCGTGATGTCGCGTTATGAAAAGGGCGAGATTTAACATGGCCACTATCAGCCACCATATGAATCCTTATAAAATTTAAGATCCATCAACTTATATAGGAACACCGAATCGACTAATGAGACATCCGTCGATTTTTCGCGGGCTTCCTTCCTTCCCTTGCATTTGTCCATGTCATGTAAACCTTGTGAGAGCTGTGAAGGTCAGAGCTGCATAAAGAGGAAACGCGTCCCATTAAAATTATATGAGTCGTGCATTTAATATTAGTTACTAGCAGGATACCCGGTTTCGCTCGGGGGTCATAAGTTCAAAACCTGTCCGAGTTACCCCTATACCCCAAATTTCAGACTCGGGGCAGACCTAGTGTAGCCGCCAACCCTAAACAGACCGGAAGTGGTAGACTAACACCACCTGGCCTATCTTACTCCACGGTCCGAGCTTACCCTATATCCCAAATTTCAGACTCGGGGCAGATGTAGCCGCCAACCCCGAACAGACAGACTTCGCTCGGGGGGTCATAACTCCGAAACCGGAAGTGGTAGACTAACGCCACCTGGCCTATGCTACTCCCCAGTCCGAGCTACCCCTATACCCCAAATTTCAGACTCGGGGCAGACCTAGTGTAGCCGCCAACCCCGGACAGACCGGCTTCGCTCGGGGGTCATAACTCCGAAACCGGAAGTGGTAGACTAACGCCACCTGGCCTATGTTACTCCCCGGTCCGAGCTACCCCAAGACCCCAAATTTCAGACTCGGGGCAGACCTAGTGTAGCCGCCAACCCCGAACAGACAGACCGACAGACAGACAAACGACAGTCACAAATATATATATAGATACGGTGTTGAGCTTTTCAAAATGAAATAAAATGGGGTCTAACGTCGTACTGTTCTGCTCCCACTGGGCTAATGAAGACAGGCATAGGTCATAGTGTGCTATGAGGTAAATTTTGCCCGGACAGCGGCACTACGGCGCTAATTCCAACTGCCAGGGTTTCTTTTATGTGTACACGGGACCCTGCCATGTCCCCTGTCCTGCACCACAGACAACGGGGAAGCATCCCCTGAAAATTTTGAAATTTGACCGCCGCTATTTCCTGCACTTTGGGACTGTAAGGAGGCAAGAATCGGAAATAGAAAAAATGTACAGAAACATGTAAAAACTACTCATGAAATTATTTCAAAAACATTTTGAACACGAAATTATCGCTGAATTAGAACTGAAAATTTTGACACCTTCAGAGGGGGTCCGGAATCGAAAAAAAAAATCATAACGGCATATAAAAGCTGTAGTCATAATAGATAAAAGTAAAATTATTTCAAAAACATACAATTGGAAGTTCTAATTTGTTCGTCGGCTTGTTGGGCTTGAAGCATGCCTCTGGTTCGGCGATTTGACAAGCGATCTATCTCTGGTTGAAAAACAACTTTGTTTTTTTGCACTTAAATTTAAAAAAAAGAAAGTGTATAGTTTTGACTGGATACCAGATGGCATAAGTATAATCGACAGTGCTCATGGATTAGCTCATTAGTCCGAAGCTCCATTATCCAAAATATTAAAAATACTGTGTATGTTACATTTTTATTTCCCAGAATTCGTATTGAATCCGAGCAATTAAATCTAATAGGATGGTTTACAATCCTCATACCAATAAAAAAGAAATTTTAAAAGGAATTGACTTGAATTTGTGGTGTGTATTTCTCCTGGTATTTTTAATGAATAGATGTAACAAATGATCCCCGTAGTAACATAATTGAGGATGCTAAAGTGCCATTTCACACAATCAGCCAAAAATAGTATTTTTGCATATATTTTTTTAGACCAAACACTAAAATTGACATATACTGTGATGTAAATGATTAAGAAAATCAATCTGATTAAAATACAGATCTATATTTCGTTTCGTTTTTTATACTTTCGATGGCACTACATGAAGATCTGACCAGTTGTTTTGGGAGGTCGCGTTAAGAGGTCATACGAGCGGCTTTTGACCCTATGACTTTAGACATTGATTAAAATCAACCAGCCTTGACTTTTCTGGTGATTTACCCACAGTTCTGTGTATCAAAGGCCTAGAATTCGCCGTAACAGACCGTTTCATTGGCTAATTCCTCACAACATCCAGAACACGTTAATGATAACAACTCTTCCAAATCCTAGCGTAGAAAAGTAAAACGAAACTTTGAACTATAAAAAACGAAACGAAATAGAATCCGTGTTTTAATCATATTGTTAAAGAAATCTGCTAAAAATTGATTTATTTTTAAAAAATCAAATGATTTTTTTTTAAAACAATGGCACTTGTCCACGTTATTGCACTAGCATCATCGATTGATAACAGATTTATTGATATAGAAGAGAGGTGAGGGGGGGGGTTAACGTTCACTCCACGGTACATAAACTAGGTCAGTTCGAGACTAACATATTGTCAGTTTTATTTCAATAATTCGCTTGAGCTTAGGGTTCTGTAACTGTGGGGGAAACTGGAAGACGCGTGGAAAACCCACAAGGCTGGACAAGCGACTCAACTCCTTGTCTAACGCACACGCGTTGCACCATTCGGCAACAAAACCCCCTTCAATTGAAGAATGAAATAAATATTAAATGAGTTACATACATAACCCAGTTATGGAAATCTAGCGACAATTTCCGAACAGTTTAATATTTGATTTGACATTTTCAGACAGGGAATACATTACCAAATCGTCCTGTAATTGTATCAAGCCACTCTTTGTGACGTAATGAGACATATGGCACTGCTTCCCTGACGATTATTTCCTCAGCCCACTCCTTTAAATATCTGCCTGCCACTGTAATATATATGGAAATAAAACATCATTTCCGGTTTCAGAACTTTAAAATCAACCCACTGTATTATCTGTTCACAATTTGTTCCGCTTATTGTTCTAGTCAGTCTCGAAAGATATTAAAAAAATGACGAACGTCCAGAGAAAGAGGGTGAAAATTGTTCTGTTATATCTTATATTTATCCAAATGGGTAAGTTGATTTATCTCAGATTTAAATCATGGAGAATATTTTATGAGATAATATTTTGTTTTTCCGAAATCGCTAAACGAGATGTTAAATGAGCAATTAACAAGACCTTTGTGGAAACAGAAATGCGCGCTGAAAATGTCTTTAATGCACATTTGTTTTTTCAGCAGACTTCTCCTTGTATAATTTTCAATAACAAAATAAAGGTTTTCTTTCTCCGAGATGTAAAAAACGCAATTAAAATTTACTTTGTGGAGAGAGATGGACGCTGAAAACTTCGTTGTTCTATCACTCGACAAACCTCGGAGATTCCGTTGCTCTACATGTAATTTTCATTTTATTACTAATGGTTTACAGCGAGCTTACGAGCACAAAGGGCAGTTTTTATGATAGGCGTTAGATGCATTTTGTGGATATTTAAAAAAAAAAACAATTATTAGTTTAAATTTGCAGTCTGTTGTACCCGGATCTTACTTCGGAATAACTGTTACTAAAATTACTCCAACTTCAAGGAATATGATTTAAACGAAAGTAAAGCGTGGAATATTATTTTACTCGGGCTTTATTTGAAATAGGGTTTAACGCCCCACTTGTCTGTATCAATCAATAATTGCAAAAACGTGAAGTCTACGATTGGAAGGCTACAAAATTATACATGCCTGCAACCCCAGACGATTAATGGCCAAAACAAAGAATGTGTAGCAGGGATAATGTTTACACGTTGGATTTGGTAAGCTTTTGTTTCAGCATCCAGCCCTTGTTGAAGAGAAGATAACACTGACTTCCTGCTGACTGCTCTTTTAAGAGTATAATAAATTGTCCCTATTGAACAGGAACAATTTTATATCGACACCACCTCTTCGATAGTGACTCAGAGGCGCTGACTGAACAACTAAGAGGTCCCGATCCCTGTATTCATAGGCGTACGGGCTCGATGACAGTTAGGGGGGCAGAACCCGAAATGCCCGAAAAAATTTCGGGTATACAGACAGCGGCGCCGATATTCCTCGAGAGGCGAAGAAGCAGAGCTCCGCTTGTATTGACCCCCCGCCCCCCCCCCCCCCCCCCAAGAAAATTTTTGAATATTTGACGGCTGCAAACATAATTTCCTGCTATTTCAGCTCGTGAACAAAGCAACTTCAAAGTGGTCTAATATAGCCTAATTAAGATGGCTGACTCGAATTCCAATCAAAAGATCAATCGTTTACAGTCCACGGAGACGGAACCGTTTGGAGAAAATTTTGAAAATTTAACTGCCGCAAACGCGTTTTCCTGCTATTCCAGTCTGTGAATACAGCAACTTCAATTTGGTCCAATATAGCCTACCTGGCTGACCCGAATTCCAAAAAACCAATCAATCGTCGCGGGGTATGGGGGGCCTCACCCTCCCCGAGAAAATTTTGAAAATCTAACCACCGCAAATGCTTTTTCTGCTATTCTAGCCCGTGTAAGCAACTCCAAAAGTATCCAATGGTTTTGTAACCAAAATCCCATTCTGAAGTCCAACCATCCAATCAGACCGTTGCAGCTGCATTCACAAATAATAATCGATGCTCGAAAAATGTCGCACAAAGTAGAGTGGCTCCAGACAAAATGTTTTAATCCATAGTCAACTCAGTACAAATTTGTGGTATTCAATAAAAATAAAAATAAAATTAGTGTTTTATTAGGGCTCAATGACAGTTAGGGAGGAAAAAGTAGAAATGCCAGAAAAAATTTCGGGTTTACAGACAGCGGCGCCGGTTTTCTTCGAGAGGTGAAGAAGCAGAACTGACCTTATATGGACCCCCGAAGAAAATTTTGGAATATTTGTCGGCCGCAAACGGGTTTTACTGCTATTCCAGCCAGTAAAATTAGTGTTTTATTAGATTTCGGGCACTTTATTTTGCCAAGTAGATGAAATAAAAAATTTGTTTTCACTTTACCCTTCTGCCCGAAAAGTCAGCTTGCCCGAAAGTTAGGGGGGCAGCTGCCCCCCCCCCCGCCCCCCTAGCTCGTACGCCTATGCCTGTATTGGACGGAGGACCTGGCAAGGGACAACGTATAGTCGTTTGGATTGGAAGAAAAACCGAGGTCCTTGGCGTGCTCGTAAAAGACAACATGTGGTTAGAATTCGATATAAGAGTAAGTCGATATAATTTCGACAATCATGAATATTACGAAAATGTCTGCTACTTACAATTTATAATAAATTCTTTCCTCTGATATTTAATAACCTCTCGGTTGATTATTTTTTTCAGTGAATGTAGGCCTAGTGGTAGACGCAAATTCCTTACAACGTCCACAGACTGTTGAGCATTTTCTTGTAGAGACAGACGTGTTCAGAGAAATTATGTTGTTTCTTAGGAATAGAAATCCGACTGGATTTGGTAACATTGATGATTTCGTTAATTCCGTCGATGAAAACAACGATGGCCAAATTACCACCTATGGTAAGTCTGTTCTCAAATTATAGAATTGCAAATCCAAAAATACTATAATGCAATAACAGTAAGCAAAGAAATGGGGGCGTGCATGTTAAAGAATCACAGATAGTTGAAATCCAATTTCTTTGACAGCACACTGTCTGACGTATGCCCATTTTCATTAGACCGGCTGGAGCAGAAAATCAGGACACTAAACCCCATTTACCTCATTTATTCATTAAAAATACACATTAATTATACATTTTATTAAAAATGGCAAGACCATAATCATCAATTCTCGATACCATCAGATGGGTATACGATTTTAAACAGATTTGAACCCGATCATGATTAACCGTAAAAATGGATAATCGAGACTTTTTTTATTATCATGACAACTGTAACCATGACAATCGAGGCTACAGACATTTTGAAATTTGGTTTTCTCGAAATTTTCAGCATATTCTCCTTACGTTATCTATTCTTTAACTATTATCTTAGCTCTTTATCTTAAACATACATTATGCAAGAGCTAAATCTTGCAGGCCTTTCTTTAGGCCTGAAATGTTATCTAGATTATTAATTAGACATTAATTAACTTATCCAGACCATAATCAACTATCGATGTAATCGCTAGCCTGCGATAGTTATTAGATTAGGATCCGATCTGCTGCTCTACGCTCATTCGTGATTAAATCAAGAAATGGATAATCGAGACTATATATTTTATCGTACCGACTCCAGTAATGATGATCGGGGCCAGGCCCAAAATTCAATCGCTAAATTTTCGGTTCAGAATGGATCAATTTGACTGATATTTTCAGCAAATGCCCTTTACATTATCTAGTTTTTAACTATTGCAGTGAGAACTGTGAGCTCTTTATATAATTTCCCTTAATGTATCTTTAATCTTCCTACTGCCCCTTTAAGTAAGTTGAGGTTACACTTCTACCACAATAAGCTGAAAAGCTATGGCTACACCACAGACCCCTACCCTCACATCCGCAATCGTATCCTTAGTCACACTTCTCGACAATGAAAAATGATTTGATTTTATTTCCAGAAATTGAAGGTTGAAGCTAAGTGTAATGGCAATAGCAAACAGAGATGGGTATATATGCATACAATAATATTACATTTGCCTTCTGATTAGCCACTGGTCTCTGGTGTGATTTATTGTAACTTCACATAAGCCCCTCGGTCTCTGCTTGCTTTTCTTGACAATGTCGTTATTTTGTGGACTTTTATGAATCGTTAAAGAATTGGGCCATTTGGATATTTGTTCCCCTTTGTTACTTTGTCAGAGACCTGATATTCAGGTTCGGAATAAAAGTTTGGGGCGGATGGGGCTGACTGGGCTGCAGTCGGAGACCCCAATATATAAAGGACCCCCAAATTACTTATAAACCAAATTTTATACCATAAGTAAATATGTTATTTATTATGTTGCATACATTTGTGCCAAATAAATCTATCTACCTACCATACTGACATACAAATTGTATTTGTGCTAGTGTGACGGACAATGCCCAGAATATGCTCCTTATTTACTGTTGATGCAAGGGCCCCAGTGACATTTTCAGCCAGGGACCCACCCATGCAACCTTAATCCAGCCCGGCTGATACCGAAGCGTCATGTCTAACCGTCTTTAATCGATTTCTACTTTTCATTTTAGGTGTGATCTGCCAGAAACTATAGAATTCATCAGAAATAGAAATGGACCAACGTCCACAACAAATTAAAAACCAATCCGCTCGTGATCTGACTGTACTATAGCACAATCTTTATTTATAAAACATAGTAATAAAATAATAACAATTGAATAAACAATAATGTAATAACAATTGAATAAACAACATTTCAAAGGTAAACTTCAGTGTACATTTAGTGGAGTCATATTGAAGTCTGGACAGGAACACATCCGGGCACACAATTCTGAACTTTAACTAATATTAGTTCTCTCATATCTAATCACTGTTCCGTATTCGTGTCGACTTTGTGGTATAGAATCGCAGAAGAGTGATTGAAGTTACATTTTATGTCAAGTTTTGGAGAGTAGGCCTATTCGCGATTTGGGGGCGGGAAGTACCGTGAGGTAACTATGGTGGCAGATTGGTATCATGTCGTGGTGTTGCCCTTCATAAGACGACAACCCGACATCACGACATTTTAACCCGACACCACAACAGTGTCTAGTTGTGTAGATGGGGCAAAAAAACAAGCTCCCGTGTACACATTTGGCGTGCACATAAAATAATTCTTCACAGTTAAATTCCGACGAAGAAATGCCACGGTCCATTGAAAATTCCCGTCATAGCACTCTGCATAGCGTATGCCTGTCTTCAATAGCCCAATTAGTGTTCTGCTCTGACTGGGCTAATGAAGACGGACACACGCTATACAGTGTACAGGGAGGGAAACTTAACCCGAATAGCGGCGCTACGGCCTACTCTTATATTGATTTCCAACAGCCAGGTGGTCTTTTACGTGCTCGCTAATATTTACACGGAACCTCGATTTTTCGTCCCATCCAAAAGACTATACGTTATCCACTGCCAGGCCCTCCGGCCTGTACCACTGTAAAGAGGAATCACAAAGGAAAATTCCCGATGAACTTTCTCAGCCAACGCAGTGATCGAACACCAAACCCCAAAGTTAGCGAGCCAACGTCTTACTCACTGAGTCACCGTGGCTACCAGAAAAATATTAAACTCCATTTCCGGAGTGATTCCTCTTTGACGGCGGTGCAGGACGGGCGGAGGGGGGGCTGACTAGGGATAACGTATAGACGTTCGGATGGGACGAATAACCGAGGCCTGATTTACATATTGGTGTGCACGTAAAAGACCTCCTGACAGTTGGAATTCACTATAAGAGTAGGCCGTAGCGCCGCTATCCGGGTAAAGTTTCCCTCATTGTACAATATATAGGGTATGCCCGTCTTCATTAGCCCAGTCGGAAATGAAATGAAATGAAATGGAGTTTAATGTCCTGCTGTTCTGCTCCAACTGGGCTTAAGAAGACGGGCTTATACCATTCAGTGTGTTATGAGGGACATTTTGCCCGGACAGTGGCGCTAAGGCATGCACTTATATCGAATTTCAATTGCCTAGGGATCTTTTACGTGCACGCCAATGTATACATGGGACCTCGGTTTTTCGTTCCATCCGAACGACCTTGTCAAGCCCTCCTTTCCGTAACCCTGACAAGGGGAAACCACACCTGAAAATATTGATGAAATTTCTCGGCCAACACCGGTGGCGAACCCGAGCCAGGGTCTTATCATTCAGGTTGTTGTTTTGTCCTATCTACAATACTAGACACTGTTCTTTGCCAGGCCCTTTTTCTTGCACTACCGACATGGAGAAACCGCGCTGCAAAATGCTGGGGAACATAATCATAGTATTGAGAGGAATATGGTCGATAACCCGACATCACGACATTTTAACCAGAAAATACGACATTTTTACCCGTGTAGTGTCGGGTTAAAATGTCGTGCTGTCGGATTGTCGGGTTGTCGCCTTATGAAGGCCGACACCACGACATCACGACATTATACCAATCACACACCATAGGTAACAGACGCCGCTTTCGAAAGTAACGTCATAGCATATATACTATTCAAAAAAAGTAGGGGATATTTGATTTTTAAGTGTTATTAAAGTCACCTAATGAAACTGACGAAGAAACAAATGACAAAATGAAATGAAGTTCACATTCATCGATTTATTCCAAATGATCGTTAGACTAAGTAAGGCACAGACTGACCATTATAAGGGTAAAATGATACCCGGGGTCAAACAGCAAAGTTACCACAGCATCACAACCAAGTCAGTAACGGGTAAATCCTCCTCTGTTTGCCAAACAAGCATTGATCCCACGTGGCATACTCCTAATGAGACGTCTAAGGTCATTTTGGTCCAGATTGTCCCATTCCTGTTGCAACGCAGCAGCAAGTTCTTGGACATTGGCAGGACGTTGTTGACGTTGACGTAACCTCTGTCCAAGCATGTCCCAGACATGCTCGATGGGGGAGAGGTCGGGACTCAGTGCTGGCCAAGGTAATGTGGTGATGTTCTGTTGTTGGAGGTAACCTGTAACGATCCTGGCCCTGTGACATCTTGCGTTGTCATCATGGAAGATGAAACGGCGGCCATGACGTCGTGCGAACGGCACAACATGGACTGCCAAGATGTTGTCCCGATAGTACTGGCCTGTAACACGCCCTGCAACAACATGTAATGCCGTTCTTCCAGCAACAGTGATGCCTCTCCACACCATAACAGAACCACCCCCAAATCGATCATGTCTGATGACGTTAACGTCTTGGAAGCGCTCGTTTCGACGACGCCACACCCTCCTACGTCTGTCCAAAAAATCAACAGTGAACCTTGACTCATCTGAAAACATCACATTGCTCCAGCGTCGATTATCCCAGTGTTGACGATCCCTACACCAACGACGTCTTGCCTGAATGTGATGATCTCTCAAACAAGGGATCACGCGAGGACGTAGGGCGCGAAGGTGACCCCTATGCAGTCGATTCCGAATCGTCTGGCCACTCACTCTCACACCAGTGTCTGTTTGAAGACGAGCGCTGATCTGATTTGCTGTGATGACACGATTTCTCAAGGCCAAGGTACGGATAAATCGATCCTGGGCTTGAGTTGTCGCCCTGGGTCGACCTGAGCGTGGTCTGTCCTGTACAGATTGTGTATCACGGTATCTGGACCATAGCCTGCTTATGACAGACTGAGAAACATTCATCGTCCGCGCCACAACCGCCTGTGTTGTGCCGATCTGTATCATGCAAGGGCACGTAACCTTTCATTTTGGGTAAGCCGACGCATATCAAAATTTGTTTTCTGGTCACTAAAACAATTAAACTGATGTTTCCACCCTGGAATTCAATGCCACAATGACTGTAACATTCAAAGTCAGAGTCGTGCAAATCTTGGTTTGGACCCCCATGATGATCCCAAGCATCACCTGTATTCCATGCGGTAGCTATTGGTGCGTTTGGGCGTCACATGTAACTGGAAATGTTTCTTCTGTTAGGTTCTATAGTGACTTTTTTCGTAGTAATTTGCATATTTTAGTATTATGCCCCCAAAATCAAATATCCCCTACTTTTTTTGAATAGTATAGATGATGTTGCCCAATTGTAGAAAATAATCGAAATGGTCATTCCCCTTGAATATTTTTATCAGACTATTTTGACACTTGCCTATCAGTCCATTAATTTGGAACAAAAGTCTTGAAGACTCTAAACTGTATACCAATTACATAATTTTAATGGCAGGGGCGATAACTCAGCAAATAATTAATTGTGATACGCCGGGCTCTTCGTATTTTTATACGCCCACATTTTCATGTGGACGTATTATGCCGTCGCCCCTGTCCGTCCGGACGTCCGTCCGTACGTCCATCCGTCCGTCCACAATTTGTTTGTGGACTCTCTACAGGTCACAGTTCTTGTCCGATTTTGACGAAACTTGAAATATAGCTTTATCCCAAAAAAATCTCGGCTGCTTTCGATATTGGCATGTATCGGATCGAAACTTCATGGATTATGGCCCCTGTTTGTACGAAAAATCACGTTTTTAGCTTGTGGACCCTATAGAGGTCACAATTTTTATCCGATTTTGTTGAAACTTGAAATGTAAGTTTATAACCCAAAGATCTCAGTTCCTTTCGATATTCGCGCATATCGGACAGTAACTTCCTGAATTATGGCCCCTGATTGTACGAAAAATCACGTTTTTAGCTTGTGGACCCTATAGAAGTCATAATTTTTATCCGATTTAAAAAACCGTTCTATTATATCACCGTTACACACTAAGGATGACTGAGTTCGAATTTCGTGAAAATCGGCCCAAAATTGACAGACAAAATGGCCGCCGTTCGTTCCCAAATAGCGTAAGAATATGGTATATCAAGGTTGTGGACCCTATAGGGGTCACAATTTTTATCCGATTTTGTTGAAACTTGAAACGTAAGTTTATAACCCAAAGAACTCGGTTCCTTTCGATATTCATGCATATCGGACCGTAACTTCCTGAATTATGGCCTCTGATTGTACGAAAAATCACGTTTTAGCTTGTGGACCCTATAGAAGTCATAATTTTTATCCGATTTAAAAAACCGTTCTATTATATCACCGTTACACCCTAAGGATGACTGAGTTCGAATTTCGTGAAAATCGGCCCAAAATTGACAGACAAAATGGCCGCCGTTCGTTCCCAAATAGCGTAAGAATATGGTATATCAAGGTTGTGGACCCTATAGGGGTCACAATTTTTATCCGATTTTGTTGAAACTTGAAACGTAAGTTTATAACCCAAAGATCCCGGTTCATTTCGATATTCGTGCATATCGGACTGTAACTTCCTGAATTATGGCCCCTGATTGTACGAAAAATCACGTTTTTAGCTTGTGGACCCTATAGAAGTCATAATTTTTATCCGATTTAAAAAAACGTTCTATTATGTCACCGTTACACCCTAAGGATGACTGAGTTCGAATTTCGTGAAAATCGGCCCAAAATTGACAGACAAAATGGCCGCCGTTCGTTCACAAACAGCGTAAGAATATGGTATATCAAGGTTGTGGACCCTATAGGGGTCACAATTTTTATCCGATTTTGTTGAAACTTGAAATGTAAGTTTATAACCCAAAGATCTCGGTTCCTTTCGATATTCGTGCATATCGGACCGTAACTTCCTGAATTATGGCCCCTGATTGTACGAAAAATCACGTTTTTAGCTTGTGGACCCTATAGAAGTCATAATTTTTATCCGATTTAAAAAAACATTCTATTATATCACCGTTACACCCTAAGGTTGACTGAGTTCGAATTTTGTGAAAATCGGGCCAAAACTGACAGACAAAATGGCCGCCGTTCGTTCCCAAATAGCGTATAAGAATATGGTATATCATGGTTGTGGACCCTATAGGGGTCATAATTTTTATCCGATTTTGTTGAAACTTGAAATGTAAGTTTATGACCCAAAGATCTCGGTTCCTTTCGATATTCGTGCATATCGGACAGTAACTTCCTGAATTATGGCCTCTGATTGTACGAAAAATCACGTTTTAGCTTGTGGACCCTATAGAAGTCATAATTTTTATCCGATTTAAAAAAACATTCTATTATATCACTGTTACACCCTAAGGATGACTGAGTTCGAATTTCGTGAAAATCGGCCCAAAATTGACAGACAAAATGGCTGCCGTTTGTTCAGTTCCTTTCGATATTTGCGCATATCGAATTGTAATTTCCTGAATTATGGCCCTTGATTGTAGGAAAAATCACTTTCTTGTTAGCTTGTTCTCTATCCATCTCTCGAAAATGAGGGCGTATCCTGCCTGGCAGTCGCTGGTTTAAGATTAAGATCACCGGAATGGGCAAGGCAAGGCAAGGCGCGTCTAATCGTTGTGATGGAACGAAAAACCGGCGTCCACCTGTGTAAAATTAGAGCCAACTGCAGATCTTTTCAAGGTTACGAGATGTAAACAGGGCTACCCCCTGTAGCTGCAATATTTTGCACAGTTCCCAATATAAACATATATTTGAACATTTAGTTTAAGAACAATTATAGTTACAAAAGGTACACTACCCTTGGCTTACGCGTGAAAAAAACTGGTAATTTGGAATTCGATATAAGGGTAGGCCAGCGCCGCTGTCCCGGCCAAAGCTCCCTCGTTAAACCCCATTTCATTTCATTTTACTTCATATCACACTGTATGGCATATACCTGTTTTCATTAGCCCAGTCGTTGCAGAAAAGTAGGACGTTAAAAGGCCAATCTCGATTATATTTTGGAGAATAAAATTGCTTAATTTTGTGATAAAAGCGCTTAAAATCCTCTACCGTAAGGCTGAGCAACTAACTCAATATACGCGATACGTTTCCAAACAACTTTAACCCGTCAGTCTTCATCTGGAGGCATTGGATATGTTCGCCAATAGTCGTTTGAGAGAGGTTGGGGTGGCCTTGTGGTCTTAGAATGCCGCGCTTCGACCTCTAGTTGGCCGGATACCTCTGGCTTACGGGTGTGGTTTCGATCCCTGGGGCCTGTTTCACGAAATTTTAACTAAGATAAAATCCAAATTTTAGTAATTTAATATTGGATAATATTAGGTTGATTTTAGTGCTTAGCCAATCAAAATTGAAGTATCCACTAAAATTTGGATTTTATCTTTAGTTAAGATTTCGAGAAACAGGGCCCTGGTGTGAGCGTATGTGGCTTGGAGATAGGGGGCGCCTTCTCAACCTCGTGGGTTTACATCAGGTACTCCGGTTCCTCCCACAGGAAAATACCCGTGCGCTAAGATAATAAAAATGAAAAATAAGACTTGTCTGTGATATCACCTTCGTTGGAAGCGGACGTTAAACACTAAGAAGAAGAAGAACAACAACAATTTCGTTTGAGAATCCTCTAAGCCCGTTCGTATTCCTCATGTAATTGATGAAAGCTTCTGAATTTGGTTTCTAAGCATGCTAGAAATCTGACTGAACAGTGGACATGTAATAAATATGCGTTATGTAAGATTTAGATAAAGAGCTACATGTATAGGCCTACTAGTTAAAATGAAAAATGAATATATTAAATATACCTTATTCTTAGCGAAATTATGAGCGTTGGAAGAATGTAGCGTAGATTGTTTATTATCGTAGCAACAGTACTGGACAAACGAGACAGTCTCGATTGTCCAATTTATCGTTGAATTTTTAAGTCTCGAAGCCGTTCTATCCGATTTATAGGCTTATCATGTGAATAAATGTCTATAAAATCGTTTATATAACGTTAAAAGTCAAATAAAGACCCGTATTCGCCAAATAGAGGTCTTACATAATTCATCTTTAATCAGAACGGGATGTTTCATAAAGGGCCTTACTAGTTTTTGTCGAAGTTAAAGATTTCTATCACAAGAACACTTTAATTAGAATGATTATTTTTAATGATATTATCCTTTGATTCAAACAAAAGTCGGTTTTATGTTTCCGTTATAAAAACTGAATACTGTCAATCGCCAATATATTTCCGCCTAATATCTCTAATAAGTAATGACAGTCTATTAATGGTTGTTATATATAGATTAAAATATCTATCTTTATTATTCTTTCATCTGATCTATACTTCACTCGGATGTCACTTAACAAGAATTGATTCGAGGTCAGATTGTTCTGACATGACATCTGTTTCTATGAGTTCAAATTATCCAAAATTGCGATTGGTTTCTATTGTGCGCTTCATAGCGAGTGGAAGGGGTTAACATAGGTTAGCGGGGAGGTCGGAGTGTTTGATATTGCCAAAACCCGTGACAGTTGAAATGTGAAATAAGAGTAGGCTGTAGCACTGTCGGGGCAAAATGTCCCTTATAGCACACTGTATAACGTATGTCCGTCTTCATTATTCAGGCTGGTGCAGAAAAATAAATCGGTGGACCTAGTCAACACCACAGCACCCCACCCACCCCACCCCTTTAATCCGGCCCTGACTGTAAATTCAGATGGTTCCTATCCTATTAGTGATTTTGAGAATATTTCATTAATATTTCTGGCAAGTGTTTCGATGTTTATATTAATCAATATGGCATCGTAAAGTAACATATGGGTGTCATGGCTTTCTATGAAACATAGGTGAGGGGTCGAGGCAGTACCGGATTTAGGACAAATGAGGCTCTGTATGAGGCCCTTTACTTGAGACCTTAAGGCGGTAGTCCTACGCAGGTAGTCCGGCTTTCACGTTCAGAACATTTAGAAGTAGTTAAACTATTACATGTTATTTGATCAATCATGATTTTCAACAAGTTTTAGGCATGGGTGTTCTCAGGTAGACCCTGTCCAATGAATAAATGGTGAGAATCCAGTGCGGCGTACATAGCACAGGTCGGCTAGGGGCCCCACCCAAGCAAAAACATGTTTGCTATCTTGAAAAAAGTCACTAGACAGTGATAATGAACTATAGAAAGTCGACCTATTCTTTGTCATCACTTGAAAGACAACCATATAAAAATGAAAGAAAACAAATCTGAGTGGGCAATGCAAAACTGTTCATGATTTTGAAAGCGAAAGTAATTAGCAGACGATGGAATGCCAGTTCAACAATCCGCTGAACACCCATCCACTCATCGGGAAATGAACATATTTATAACAAAACGGGGATGATTTTTTGTGGAATCAGTAGCTTTTTTTTCGGTCGATACATCGATCAATTTGGGGCAAAGAAATTTCATACACAACAATCTCATGGAACCCATTACACTCCGCTTTCGAGAATGCTTTACCTTCGTTAAAGGCATACCCCCACCCCACCCCTCCCGCGACACACACACACACATACACACTCCACAATCACTTTCAGAATCGTTCCCACGGCCCATACGATGTCTAAATGATCGCCCTTAATAGCTTTAAACATATATTATGCAAGAGCTAAATCTGCCTATTGCAGGTCTTTCTTTAGGCCTGAAATGTTTTCTAAATTATTAATTAGACATAATCAACTCTCGATGGCATCGGATTTCTCCGATATTAAATAGATTAGAACAGTTCAGCCATATTTTGATTTTAGCTAAAAATGGAGGAGCGAGATTTAGCTTCGAACAACCAGTACGGTGGTTAAAATTATTGCACACGTCTTGGCAAACATTCAAAGGCTAATATCTTCGCTCGCAATAGAGTAATGTGAATGAAATTTTCAAATTATTCATTTTACATAATCTATTTTCGAAATATTATAGCAAGAATGGCTAGCTTTTTATCTAAATCTTACATAATGTATTTTTTATGACGAGTGCTGTGCAAGAGACTCTGCAATATACACAAATTTAATTAGTAGACGGTTAAAGGACAGTGACATGACTCTCGTGGGCTACAAAAAAAAATAACCCGTGGATAGTTAAATTATTTATAACCAAAGGGTTTGATGCATCCGACTGTCATTTGATAATCTCTTTGATTTTTTTACAACTTATTATTGACAACTTTATCTACAGTCAGCTTCAAAAGAGATCTTATTAATGAGAGGCGTTGTTGCCTATTTTGTCTCTATAAAAGAGTTCTAAACTCTTTGACCAAATTTATATATATAAATATACAGCCGAAGAACGTCTGTCATCTGTACCTTTAGAATGTTCAAGTTTCATCTTCTAACCTTTTTACTGGCAGCCATGTTTATAACTTCTAGAGGTAATGTTTTATCTAACAGTTATAGTTATAACTTCTAAAGGTAATATTTTATCTAACAACTAAAGCCATAACTCCTAGAGATAAGGTTTTATCTAAAAACTAAAGTTGTAACTTCTAGAGGTAATGTTTTATCTAACAGTTATAACTTCTGGAGGTAAGGTTTTATCTAACAGATATAGTTCTTACTTCTAAAGGTAAAGTTTGATCTAGACGTAAAGTTATACAATTAACAACTATATAGTTATAACTTGTAGAGGTAAAGTTATATCTAAAACTATATAGTTATAACTTCTAGAGATAAGGTTTTATCTAAATACAGTTATAATTTCTAGAGGTAAGGTTTTATTTAGCAACTATAGCTATGACTTTTAGAGATAATGTTTTGGTTAACAACTATATTATGACTTCTAGAGGTAAGGTTTTATCTTAAGAACTAAAGGTAGGTATTAACTTCTGGGGATAAGGTTTTATCTAACAGTTATAACCCCTAGAGGTAAGGTTTTATCTAACAAATAAAGTTATAACGGAGGGTCCGGAGAAGACCCACGAGGCTGGACAGGCGACCCTACTCCTTGCCACTTACAAGCAGAGAATCGGAGCCATGCTACTTGACTCAGTGACAGACCTTATTATCCAACACCCACGCGTTAACCATTCAGCCACCCAAACCACAGTCTCGATTACCCAGAACCTCCCAGTCTTTAAGGTACAGAGGGTCTAGGCCAGTTGTCAACATTTGTCGAAATTATACTGGATAATCAGCTACATAAAAAAAAAACCTTCCGGTTAAGCATGGGCAATGGAACGTTTTAGCTTACGTCAAGAAAGAGTTGCGCCCCTTTCCGAAATAAACCCATAATTCATGCATTATTATAAACAAACATGAATTGTGACGACAGATAAGGATTAATAAAAAAAACATTGATATGGTCCTTGAAGAAACAAATTTTACAATAAAACAATTAAGCAGGTCGGTTATGCAAATAGATTTTTCTGAAATAACAATTCTTAAAGTAATTTTATCTTTTTGGGGGCTAACTCCCCCCTTCCCCACCTCTACCTTAATTTTGTACATGATAGTGTAAAAGACTGGATAATCTCGCCAATGACCTAGTTATTCTCAGATGTTGACAACCCATTCAGACTAGTATTCGTAGAATATTTGTCTGAATGACAGAGACTATACCCAATCCACTGACTATAGTTATAACTCCTAGAGGCAAGGTTTTATGTAACAACTAAAGTTATAACTTCAATACGCAAGGTTTTATCTAACAACTAAAGTTATAACTTTAAAGGGCAAGGTTTTATCTAACAGCTATAGTTATAACTTCTAGAGATAGGGTTTTATCTAACAACTTCTAGAAGTAAGGTTTTTCTAACAACTAAAGTTGTATTTTCTAATCGTTTGAAGGCATTTAGTAACTGGATAGAGCAATAAACAATAACACATACTTATTTATTTTGGGCGACGTTTTCCATAAGTGTATTTATGCGTTATAATTTATTATAATTTCTAGAGATAAAGTTTTAGCTAAAGTCTAGCTCACAACCCGCCGTACGTGTTTGACACACACGGGTCGTAGTGTTTTATAGCTCGTGGACCAGCCGCAAGAAACCGGATGATCATTTTGTATGTCCAGGACCGAAAGTCTGTACGGCCAGTCTACACAAAATGAAATGAAATAAAATGGGGTTCAACGTCCTACTGTTCTGCTTTTACACTGGGCTAATGAAGACGTGCATACGCCATACAGTGCATGTGCTATGAGGGAAATTTTGCCCGGGCAACGACACTATGGCTTACTGGCCTACTCGTATATCGAATTTCAATTGCCAAGGGATCTTTAATGTGCATGCAAATGAGCACATGGGGCCTCGGTTTTTCTTCCCATCCGAACGACAAGACAGCTGTCCTTGCCAGGCCCTCCGTCCTGCACCACTGACAAGGGGGGGGGGGCACGTTCGAAAATCCCAATGAACTTTCTCGGCCAATGTGAAGATAACACGCAAGTGCCGCGTAAGTCTCACGCACGGGTTTACTACCCCCCCCCCCCCCCCCGTGGATTGTTCGTAGAAGCATGTACGGCGGTTGTAAGCTGGGCTTAACAACTAAAGTTATAATTTCTAGAGATAATGTTCCGTCTAATAACTGTAAAGATAAGGTAGGTAACAACAAGGTAAGGTTTTCTTTAACAACTATAGTTATAACGTCTACAGGTAGGTGTTATCTGACAACTCAAGTTACAACTTCTAGAGGTAGGGTTTTATCTAACAGTTATAGCTTCTGCGGCTACACTGTAAATCCAACGGACGCCTTACCTTTTCTGAATATGTTCTTATTAGAACATTTTGCGTTGAAATATGTACACTTTAATGAACACTGCAATTCTAAAACATACGCAAATCCTTAAAAGCCGTTGAAAACTGAACACATTGCCAAGAGTTATAGGTGTGCGCCAAGGTCCATCCTAAGGTGCAGGTGCAGGCGAAGATATAAGAAGGAAAAGTAAACGTAGAACTAGAAGACAGTACAAGTGTGACACAGATAATTTTTTACTTGCCAATAATATTACATTCAGATTCGGATATTATTATAATATGTGAATCTTTTTAATTGGGCATAGTAGAATATTGACGTAAACAATGTTTTGTCACATTATCTCTTCCCATGTTAGGTAATAAATTTGTAAATTGTGTTTAAATTGTTTTTTAATTGTGGCATGCTTTTTTATCATACGAAATAATAAGTCATTTGAGTCGATTTTAACCACTTTTTAAAGTTTCATGTCGATCGTATTCGAATTGGCGGAGCCTTGGTTTTTTTCGAAGAGCACCCCCCCCCCCCAAGAAGAACAACAAAATAAGTATCGCTAAGGAAACAGTTCCTGTTCCAGGAATGTGATAGTTTTTGCTCATTGATATAGGTGCCTGGTTACAACTATACTCCATCCAAAAGAACAGACAGGGGTGGGTTAAGAAGGGGCCCGGGAGTATTGCAGGCTCGAGAAGGGGGGGGGGCACAGAAGATTAATGTTCTCGTGTAGTTTGTGGAAATTTATTAGTCTAGAATTTAGTCGTTTTATGAATTTATAAGCAGTTTTTGGAGGTTTGGCACTTAGGATTTAGAAAGCACAATTTACAGTCATTTTTTAAACATGGGGGCCCCTCAGAGAGTAGGAGGCCACGGGTCCCCAGTCCATCCCTGAGGACAGACCGATAAGATTAGATGTACCTTTTCTAATGATAAAGATATTCAAAATTGGCAATGTTCACACGTTTCATATTTATATTGTTTCTTCAGGGTCCGTCTCATTCCCGCGAATAGCCAATGGAATGATGCAATTAATGGATCACGGATTTGGTGGAAATCGTCCTGGAGAGAGTTTAATGATGCCCCGAGAATGTGATGAATTACTAATACCCTTTCTGCGAGGTAAAATCTGGTTCAGTTACATCCTTTCAAATATGGATAGTTGCCTAGGGCTCAAGTCGTTTTTATTCGGTCTTGACTAAACTATATAAATTGATTTGTTCTTTCCAGCGATTATAGAACACCGTTCTCGGGCTGGTGACGATGATGGAGTTGTGACAGCAAAACAATATTATATGACATTACACAACGCAATAGTGGAACCTGGTTATGGTTGTGAAATAGACGTATTACGAGAAGTCATTTGTCTCGATAAAAATAGAAATGGGCAAATAGAAGAGAAAGGTAAAACTAATTGTATATCATTTAAATAATAGTGATTAAAATAAAATTCTTTAATTCCTCCTTGAGGAATTGGATTGAATTGAAATGGGGTTTATTTTCCTGCTATTCTACATCAACTGGGCTAATGAAGACGGGCGTATGCCATGTAGTGTGCTATGAGGGAAGGGGGGGGGGGGTTGGATGGCTGAATGGTTAGCGTGCGCGCGCTGTATCATAAAGTCTGTCATTGAGTCGACTGGCGTGGTTTCGAATCCCCGGTTGTACGTGGCAAGGAGTAGGGTCGCCTGTCCAACCTCGTGGGTTTTCTCCGGGACCTCCGGTTTCCTCCCACTGCTAAAGACCCCTACGCGCAAGCGAATTATGTAAATAAAATTAAACCATATGTTAGTCCCGAAATTACCTAGTTTGTGTCGAGTGGACGTTAAACCCCATTTCTCTCTCTCGCTCTCGCTATGAGGGAAATGGCCTTCTCTTATTTCGAATTCCATCTGCCAATGGTTAGACTACACCCACATTGCACCGAACTAGGATTTGAGTAAGGGTTATGTTCAGCAGTTTAGAAAATTTGGGTGGAAAATTTATAAACTTCATCCAGACATGGATAAATAGAAATTAACATCCTGATACAGCTAATTCGTATTTTTAGAATTGAAAGAAAATTAAACGGGATATTGACTGTATATGAAATCAGGTGAGTTCTTATATATTTTTGTTGTTTTACCTTGGTTTTCAAATATTGAATTATACCCATTTAAGCTCGTTTTCGCCGGTAAGATGGAAACGGCCGCATTACATTTGCATTAGACCGACTTTTACGCCGGCGAAAACGCGTACATGGAAAACGGGCCTTTGTCGACCTTATTTAGGGGAATTTTCGATAATTCCATGGCGTCATTATAGTCGTAAAGCTGGATTTATTTTTGTAAAATAATACATAACACTCTTGTGGTGCAATGAATATGGTGTTGACTCACAATCAGGGGGTCCCGGTTTCTAACCCAGTATTGTCCGAACAACGTCATCGAGATTTTCCACCCAGTTTTGCCATGCGGGTTGTGCAGAACGGTGGTGGTGGGGGGGGGGCTGACAAAGAAATACGTCTAGGTTTTCGGTTGGCACAAAAAGAAACGACGCCCCGTGTATACCATTCACATTCATTCCATGTATTTAAACATATAAATTTTATTTATTATTTCTAGACACACCCATGAAGCTTTTCAGAATTACGATATAAGAGCATTCGCACGGTACATTGGCTCGTTTTCATGGAGTATTCGGAATAAATTTAGTGCGTGATCACATGTTAATCAGTTAATCAAAATTCAGAAATCAGCGGTGTGGTGTCAATCCTAATGTTGCATCTCAAATTAATAGTTATCTCCCTTGCCTCCTTACCTTGCCCTACCGATTATTAACCAATCGGCCTGGTTCGCCCCCCCCCCCCCCCCTACGTCTTTCCTTTCATTTGATTACATTTCTCTTTTCAGGTTAGCGGATAAAGACAAATTGATAAAGAAATAAAACGCTGTAAAAGTAATCATTTTTACATCAACATATAAACTGAATGCAATTGATGAAATATTATATTAACCCTCTGGGATTTCTGTGTCATGTTGTCGTAGTCTGGGTAGAAGAATTAAGTCCGACGTCCGTTTATGAAATTTAACTTCGAAGATTCTTCCGATTAAATGGGTGGGGAAGGGGGTTTCGAATGGTCTAGATAATAAGGTCTATCATAGATTCAAGTGATGTGCTTTCCATCCCACATAAGTGGTGTCGTTTAAACGTGGGTTTTTTTTTTCAACAAGGGCGCCTTCGGGATAACCATGGGACTTAGCGTGGTTTATCCTATATAGTCAGTGGTACAGAATTTCGTCGTTCGGATGATATGGCGTATACGTTGGCGTGCAGAAAAGTATAACCTTAAAGTTACAATTTCATATTTTCTAAGAAAGTCAAAACATAATTATTTCTATGTCTTTTGCTCAATAGGTTGTCAACTCACTATTATACGATCATAGGTTATCTTTCTCACACTTAAAAAATCTTTACCCCGGAAATAATAACACAATTACCTCCCTTGTTTTCCTATTCCCCACATTGAATAGCTATCTTCAAACGTTTGAATTTGAAGTTGAAAATGATATTTTTGCCAATTTCTCAACTGGCAATAGTGAATTATATAGGATTAATAGGATTATTCTTTAACAAGGTAGGACTGTTTATAGATACCACCTATTTTAGGGCTTTATTTTAATTAATTTTAAAAATATAACTTAAAAATATGAAATTGTAACTTTAAACCCCAACCCACTTCATTTGATTTTTCCTACCACAACTTTGTCCGAAAACCGATTCAGACAAATTGTCGATGCCAATAATGGTAGATTTGTGATCTGTCAAAATTTGAAAGATATCTTTGTATTAGAAGTGGGAGTCACTGTGGCTTAGTGAGTAAAACGTTGGCTTGCTAACTTGAGAAAGTTCATCGGGATTTCCCGGGGTGGTTCTCCTTTGTCAGTGGTACAGGACAGGGGCCTGGAAAGGGGCAGCACATAGTCGTTTGGGTGGTACGAAAAACCGAAGTCTCGTGTACACATTGACCTGCACGTAAAAGAACCCTTGATAGTTGGAATTCGAAATAAGCTTAAGCCGTAGTCATACTGTCTGGGCAAAATTTCATTCAAAGCACACTGTATGGAGTATGCCCGTCTTCAATAGCCCAGTCAGGGCAGTACAGTAGGACGTTAAACCCCATTTCATTTCATTTCTGTATTACAAGTATTGTATTTATAATTAAAGCATATTTAAATATTAACAACGACCAGAAGCAAATAATATGTGATTCAGGCAACTACAGCAACGTCAACAACACCCACTATACGATTTCTACACAAGGTCAATCTAATAATCTACTTTTAACACGCCAACCTGCAATACAAACAAAATATTATAAATACTGCATTAAAATTCCAATTCGGTAATATATAAAAGGTTTTCCCTTGTCAGTGGTGCAGAACGGGTGGCTGACAAGGAACAAAATCTAGTGGTTCTAATCCGACGAAACACCGAGTACCGTGTGCACGTAAAAGAACCCTTGACAGAATTCGAAATAATAGTAGGTCGTAGTGCCGCTGTCCGGACAAAAGTTACCTCATAGCATACATTATGGCGTATATCCGTCTTCATATCCCGGTTGGTGCAAAAAAGTAGAATGTAAAAGCTGCAAGAAGTGACGTTAATAATTTGTCTGTTTTGGAGACTCCAATGAAAACCTAAATGTGTTACCTTCCGATTAATTCTCTTAAAATTTTAAGGGTAAATTATTTGAATTTGTTTTTCGTCCCATCCAAACGACTATATACTGTCCCTTGCCAGAACCTTAGTCTCACACCACTGAAAAAAAAAACCACGCCGAAAAATCCCGATGAACTTTCTCGGCCAACACCGGGATCAAACATGGGACCTCCATTTTAGTATGCCAGTCTTACCCACTGAGTAACGGTGCCCCCACTTATAAAGTTAAAGTCAAAATGAGAATATTTACCATGATTGTTTTCCGTTAAGATCCTAATACATATTGTCATCATCACAGTCAAACAGTTCTAAAAGAAAGGAAAAATAAAATATTTTCAATACATATATTATTATGAATAAGTGGACTTCCCAATTGAACAGCTATCGCAAAGTGATATCCGGTGTTACGGAGAGAGGGTTAACTATGGTAAGTCATTTTGGTAGCCTAAAGAAAAACTTTTGGAAACGTTTTGAAAACAGATCTCATCTCGGATGGTACAAAATGTTCACACTTTAGCATATCCAATTTAGAGGCGGGTCTGTTTCAGCTACAGGACCCCTAATCCCAAAGCGGTCCCAAATTCGACTATAAGCCACATCCCTGAAAATAGTTTTGGTTTACTCTGCTGGCAGTAGGGGCCAATTGAATTGGACGTGTAATGTTTTTTTTCTTCCATTTGTTACGAATATAACAAACATGTCTCCAATGAAGACGATAATAGTAGATACCTATTCTACAATGCTGGTTGTGTGGGAGCCCGTATACATTTCGAGCGTCAGGACCCAAATAAGTAGGTCCACCATTGGACCGCCACTGATCTAATTTCGCGCGTTGATATATGTTAATTTAATTACCTATTTTACCTAGATTGCTGTCTGTCCGGTTGACCAGACAAATGTTGACTAGTGGCACGAAAATCCGAATTCAACGCATGTACAACATGGCTGGCTGGAGGCATACGTAACAATACAAATATAAATATCGCTTTTATAGTCTGTAAATGGCCGAGTTGATTCCATTCTGTACTTACCATCGGTGCTTATTTTACCATCCTTGTTTTTATCCATATCGGTGCTGATAGCTCGACTCAATCCCGTTACACCTGGTGCCAAATATTGGAATAAACGCGCCATTTCAACCGTTGATACGATATCTTGATGTACATTTCCTTTATATCCCCAGACTTCTGAAACATCTCAAACAATTACTGATTCAAATTCATGCCTTATTTACACATGTATTACGAAACCACAGTGAGTCAGTGAGGAAGACGTTGGCTCGCTAATCTGGAGGTCCTTTGTTCGATACCGGTGTTACCCAGAGAACGTTCATCGGGATTTTCCGGCGTGTCTCCCCCCCCCCCCCCCCCTTGTCAGTTGTGCAGGACAGATGGCCTGGCATGGAACAGCGCATAGTCGTTAGAATTAAGCGAAAACCGATATCCCTTTGTAATTGGAATTCAATATAAGAGTAGGTCATAGTGCCGCTGTCCGGGCAAAATACCCCCCCCCCCCGAAAAATATTAGGACATAGCTAGAGAATCTACAACAAGGAGAGAAAAACTATCATCAGAATTATAACGTTTGGCTCTACAATAGTCCAGTCAATTTATAACTATAGTTGTATAAAACAGTACTTCTAGAAGCTATAAATATAGTTGTTATAGATAAAGCCCTATCTGTAGAAGTCATAACTCTAGTTGTCAGATAAAACTTTACTTATAGAAGTTATAATTTTTGTTGTTAGATACAAACTTTACTTCTAGAAGTTACAACATTTGATGTTAGATAAAACCCGACTTCTAGAAGTTATAACTGTTAGATAAAACATTATAATTTTTGTTGTTAGATACAAACTTTACGTCTAGAAGTTATTACTTTTGTTGTTAGATAAAACCCGATTTCTACAAGTTATAATTTTAGTTGTTAGATAAAACCCTACCTCTAAAAATTAAAGCAATAGTATTAGATGGAACATTATCTCTAGAAGTTCTAACTTTAGATGTTAGATAAAACCCTAATTTTAAAAGTTAGAACCATGGTTGTTAGATAAAACTTTACCAGAAGTTATAACTACAGTTGTTAGAAAAAACTTCGCTCTAAAAGTTATAATTTTAGTTGTTAGATAGAAGTTATAACTATAGTGTTAGATGGAACACTATCTCTAGAAGTTCTAACTCTAGCTGTTAGATAAAACTCTACTTTTAGAACTTAGAACAATAGTTGTTAGATAAAACCTTGCCGCTAGAAGTTATAACTACAGTTCTTAGAAAGAAAACTTAGCTATAGAAGTTATAACTTTAGTTGTTAGATAAAACATTACTTCTAGAAATCATAACTATGTATGTTAGGTAAACATGACCTCTAGAAGTTGTTAGAAAAAACCTTACCTCTAGAAGTTATAACTATAACTGTTAGAAAAACTGTTACAAGATGGAACTGAAACATGGCTTAGGTAAATATGATGGTGTTAGATGTTCTTCAGTTATAAAGATTCGATTCAACATCTCAATCACTTATATAGAAAATAGGAATGCTTTATTGGCTTCATGTATTTAATATTTCCGGCGCCCTGTTTATTTGGGAAATAGATTTATAGTTTCAGTGTATGTGATTCAGGCTATATAATAGCTAACGATCAAAATTTACGATCTATTAATCTGAGATGCGGGCTTTCTAATATCACGATTTTTTTCCAAAATCAATCAATTCTATTTGGACACATTGCTCGTCATTTAAGGGAATTGGGGGGGGGGGGATCGATAACTTTTCTGCACCCCCATTCTAAAAAAAAGAACCATGAAAAAGATAAAAATCAATGGAGAAAATGTCAAAAACCAAATGGTCAAATGTTAGTCCAAAAGTATTTTTATATGTCCAGGACTACTGTTCAATAGTGTACTTCAAAGGCCATCCGCTCACTTCACCAGCCTCTAGTCAATTAAGCGATGTGGTCCATCGCTTCATCGCGTATGACAATGGGAAGTTGGGAACCACTGTACTTGAATAAGTTCATATTTTAATATGACTTGACCGCTTTGATTCGGATCAAAGATTAAATCGTTGATTTCATTGGGGGGGGGGGGGGAGAGAGAGAGAGAGAGAGATGGGGGGGGGGGCAACTGGACACAATCTATGTCATTTCGGACCAGGGCCTATTTTAACGTGCCTACAGGCACGGACGTGCCTCGGGATGAAAAATCCGTGCTTTGAAAATCTAAAATCCGTGCTCTGAAAAAAGGTGTGTATATCTTTGTGAATCTGAGTGTGTACTTGTAAAATGTGCGATCATGCAATGAGCAAGTGCGCCATCAGCAGTCATTGTGATCACCGATCACGTCATTTGACTTGGTATCCAGTCTCATTATTTTTCTTCACTTTCGCTTTCTGTTTCAGAAGTTTCGTGTTTTGCATGAAAAATGTCCGAAAACAAGGCAGCTGATGCACCACGTGACGCACCACCACCGCCCAAAGCACGAACATTGACTGATTTCTTCGGTGTGCAAGGGAAAAAGACGTCAGGTGCAGGTGATAGTGAAGGTCCGGCTGCATCATCGTCCTCGATTGATGAGGCTGGTACTGTAAACAATGAAAGTCAGTTGATGAAACAAGAAACCAGGCCAAATCCAAACCGAAACCTACCCTAAAAAAGCCAGACCCAGATTGGCTGAAAAGCTGGAGTGATAAAAGGGGTGGCAAGGACAAGCGTCGGATCGTTTCGTGTAAAATTTGTACTAAATTTCCCAGCATTGTAAATATCCATGCCAAGCGTATGCCAGCTATATGCACACAGTCTGGGGCTATTTTTCGTCAACAGATGATCGATGATCATGAGACAGCCGACGAACACATCGCTTGCAAAAAGAGAGAATGCCAGCTTAAAGCTGCAGCTCATCAAAATATGCTGCAAGCGGAAACATCTCTGGAAAAGTCATTTCGGTTGAAAAATTCAGAACAGGAGAGAAAGATTGCAAGATTGATGCTTCAAGTTTACAATGATGCCAAACGTGGCACTTTATCCACTTGGTCATTTCCTTCTCGATGCGTTGCAGTGATGATGGGTGAACGTATTGATCTAGAAAAACCTCTTGCTGAATTTGAACCTACTGGTACTGACCTGTCGTATATCTCACCAGCCGCTCACAGAGATTTTCTTCTAACCATTTCTTATACAGCTAAACAGAAAGTGGCATCAATGGCTGAACCGTTGGACGTGTCACTTAGAGTAGACGGAGCTGTTGACAGGACACACGTTGATAACAAGCATGTAATGGCAAAATTTTTCCTTGCTGACGGTACAGAACAGACTTATTTCCTAGGATTTAATCAGTCGTCTGAACGCGGCGCCAGCGGTCTACACCAAGCGGTCAAGCAAGCGGTGGAAAAATCTGGACTTCACTGGGAGCAGTTGTTTGCTAAAACGTCTTCTATTGTAACGGATGGAGAAAACACCAACACTGGGAATCGAACGTCCTTGTGGGCCAAGTTGGAGAACGACCGCCAGGAAAGCAACTGTAGTGACCTGCCCTTGGTGAAAATCTGGTGCGCAGTGCACCGTTCACAGTTAGCATATAAAGATTTAGTACACAATGTACCTGAAATCGAACATTTAATAACAAATGCCAAAGTTGTTGTGAGCTATTATAACAGATCTTCAAATCGGCTGAAAGATTTAGACAAAGTTTGTAGCCTAATGTGAAGAAACTACAGAAACTTATTACTACTCAACTGCCTGGTGGGCTAGAAGAAAAGATCGATAGTAACAAGTTTGATGGAATTGAACTGAAGACACGTGAAAAGCGGGCTGCTCGGAAGGCTCACCTCTACGTCACTGGTGGCCAACGTGCTGTTGGTGCCATAAGAGTAGAAACGATAGAAAGTCTGGTGAACTTTCTGAAACGAACGCCTATCAACTGAAAAAGGCACTAGTGACGAACCTCTAGCTATGGCGTTAAGTGCCTTTTCTCCGGATGCGTTACGCAATGGTTCTGCAAGTGATGCAGGTATACAGAAAGCGTACAACTACATAGCTCGAGACTTAGACAAGGCAGAGTTCTTCAATGCCTATGGCGATGTTGTAGACTATCTTAATACCGCATGCTCTAGCTCTGGCAAATTAAAAACTCTATCAGATGTTTTGAAAATAACTTTGTCACATGGAGAATGGAAAGTTATCTCCATAACATTGGCCAGAATTATAGCCGCAAAACCGCATTCGTGCGATGTAGAAAGACTTGTCAGTTCCTATAATCTGGTCAAAGATGAAGACAGATGCAGTCTAAACAGCGAAACTGTAGATGCATATTTGAATGTACGTGTAAACATGCCTGTTCTTGCAAATTTTGATGTTCGACCGGCTGTGCGAGCGTGGATGAATGCGAAGGACCGCCGCGAAAGACCCACAGGTAAAGCTACTAACCAAGCATGGTTCACTAGTTGTTTCAAGGACGCAAGCTAGGTTACTGCCCATTTCCATTATGCGATATAACAGTGTGTTTTTATCCCTATCAGAAGAGAAGTTACAGACCCTTCATTTCTCGAAAATCGCATCGAAAATACGGGCCCAAGGCTGATTCTTTGAATCGACTTTGGACTTTTCTTTGAACATCCGATGTCCTGACAAGTGGTCGGATATACATAAATCTGTTAGTCAATTCTTTGGTATTAAAAGTGTAAGTAGTGTGATAATAATTCTGGAAGTTATTAGTTTACTTCAGGTGAGTTTTATCCGATTGTTTTGTTCATAGTTCATGATCTGTTTGGTCACAATTTCTGAAAGCTAAGGAGCTACATTGAACTGATCACTTTCTACTCGGAAATGGTGTTTGCGGCGTTCTCTGGCGGTCGAATTTTGAAAATTTTCTCGGAGCCGGGGGGAGCGAACCCACCCGGACCTCCCCCCCCCCCAATAAAAATTAGCACTGACACGGAAACCGTGCTTCGTCAAATAATCCTTGAAATAGGCCCTGGATCTAACGCGTATGCGTTTTGTTGCGACATAACCCATGCTGTGTTCAATGAGTAAACAACTTATTCTTTATCTGACAAAGAGATGTAATAGCGACAAGGACGAATTACACCTTACACTGGACCATCTTCAATAGAAGGCTCAGTAGGTCTAAATCTTATCGACTCGCGGTCGCTGCTTCAGTAACATAACACTGGATACACTATTTTTTGTATGAAATCATTTAAATGTTGGCTATGACGTGCAACATATGCGAAAGGCAAGACTTTTTAAATTCAGACTAGCAGATTATAGGTTTCTGATATTATCCATTACTCCAATTATACATGTACATTTTTTTTACACCCAAGAAATGCGTGGTGAAAACAAATTGATTTGTAATGATTAAACTTTTCACAAAGATATCGGTTACTGAATTTATGAATCCAATAAATATAAAGTATGCCCATTTTTCTGGGTTCTTTATCAGTTAAAAGAAATCATACGAAATGGGCCTTTTATGTGCAAAGTTAAGGAAGGGGTATAATTGCTGTTTCTCTTGTAATCTTGTTATTCGTCTTTGGGTCGACGCCCTTCAAATAAAGCCTAGGGCTCCGCCAATTAAGATACGACCGTTCCTTGGACAATTAGGTTAATGGAGTGGAACCAGACACCAACGACTACTCGTCAAGTGTTGTTTTTCTTGTAATCTTGTTCTTCTTCTTCTTGGGGTGACGCTTTCTAAATAAAACCTAAGGCTCCGCCAATGCCGGTAAGATCGACATGGAACTTGGCATGCTTGTTCCATGGACAATCGCACATCGGTTGATGGACCGAGTTTTGATTTGACTTCATAATTCCATAAGGAACAACGACGTCATGATCGCCTGCTAGTTCATATCATACTTATTAAAATGAGCGCATTTAACATATTCAGTAGGCTCAGTCCCAAAAAATTAGAAGTTTGATTCCATTATGTCATCATTCTTCCACTCCGCTGTGGTTTTATACTAACTCGTAAATAATATGCAAAATTGACAGGCAGATCTCTAGATTCTATCCCATTTCTGATCATCTCGTTCACAAGAAGTTGCTTCCAGCAATGACCTCAAATGACGGGAAATTGACTCAAATTTTAAAAGTTTTCTCGAGGATGAGAACTCATCCGAACCCCGCTTCAAGATGCTCCCTGCAGCCCCCAATGCATTTTACGAGGGAAAAAACGTACTTCACACTAAACAAAGTAACACCACCCTTATGCAAATGCTTGAATAACTTTTGCATAAGGTAACATGCCAGTATGCTGTTACTGAGTACGGTGAGTCGTCGTGACTAAGTGTCTAAGACGTTGGCTGACAAACCAGAGGGTTTTCTCCAGGTGCTGGCCAAGAAAGCTCCTCTGGATTGTCCGGTATGGTTTCCCGTTAATCTGAATAACCTGCTTCCTAGCCAACAGGGTATGTGGTAGTTTTTCAGAAGAACTTGGGAATTCTTTCAGAGAGCATTAAACCTTATTTCAAATATATTATGAACCGAATCTCCGTCTGAGAAACACGTCCCCCCCCCCCCACACCACCACCACCACACACGCACATCTATTGTTAGTAATAGTAGCCTATAGACAATTAGTTCCCCACCCACCCTTCACCCAGTCCCTTGCACCTAAACCGTCTTTCAAGTTGACCGCGTCACGGTGTTCAGCGCAGGAATGGATTGTCTCAGTGAACAATTGTATTTATTTACTGTTAGTCCACCTGTACAAATATGACATATCCATTTTATCAAAAATAAAGCACCAAGTCCTAATTACACTCTTATAACGCTATGCTTCGCAAATTCCATTGTTAGACAATTCTAGACTCTTATCAGCTTAAAGCGTTATCCGTTCTAATCTGACGTGCTCTGATGATTGTCTATAAAATTCGTTTCAATTCGGTGCGGTTAACTCAACGATGGCGACCTTACAAATGCGCATTAAATAGCGGTCATCAAAAAACCAAAAATATTGTCACATATCACAGTGGATTATAGGCACCATAATGTTTTGTTCGTCTCTATCCCAAGTGATAAATTAGAAACCTTCCATCGTCCATAACCTCTGACGGTTTAGTGACTCGTGAAGGTCATTGGTTTCGGTCACTAGTTTCATTCAATTGTAAAGAACTGTTGAAATTTCAATGATTATATTAAACCGTTCATTCACAATTCTTTTTAATAAATATTATTAATTTTAACATTTAGAAACTTTAGAAAGAAGATGATATTCAAGACAAATTTTCGCTTAAACACTCTATAGTCCTTTGTACAGATATGATAATATGTCCATTCAGTCTTTAATGAAATATTTAGCCGACTCATGGATGATGTTTTTATGAGGAAAAAAAACGTATTTACTTACAGGTGCTATATATTAAACAAAGTAACAACACCCTTATGCAAACGCTTGAATAACTTTTGCATAAATCATTACAAGGTAACTTGCCAGTATGGTGTTACTGAGTACTGTGAGTCGCCGTGGATTAATGAGTAAGACGCTAGCTAACCAGGGGGTCTGGTGTTCGCTCTAGGGGTTAACGAAGAAAATTACTCTGAATTATCCAGAAGAGTTTTCATTGTCGCTTATTAGTGGTACAGGGGTCTGACAAGGTCCTGTGTACACTGATTGCATACCAAACTTAGGCTGCCTGTCTACAGTTAGCTCCGCTAGAGAAGAGACACTAAGCTAGTTGACCGACATTTGAAGTCCTAAATCGACGATTTTAGTCGAAAACACTAAGTATAAACTTCGAGAATTTTTAGAAGTATTCATTCTGCTTCCATTGAATGGAATTTAATAGGTTTATTTAGTCTGTGTGTGTGTGTGTGTGTGTGTGTGTGTGTGTGCCAGGTGTGAAACGGAGTAGAAGCGCAGTAGAAAAAATATACTAATTTTTGGATATGGCGGCCATTCAGGACAGAGATTTTTTCTCGAAGTATGAAGTAGATGGATTCCTGTGTCCAGAATGCATTGAATGGTGTCCATGTAAAAAAAAAACATTGATAGCTAGAATTCACAACTCACAATATGGCGCATGTCGTCTTCATTTTCCCAGTTGGTGTAGAAAGGTAGGTCGCTAAGCCCCATTTCATTAAATGTCATGTCATGACCTAAAAAACAAAGACCAAACGGTTCAGTAATGAAGGTGGGCCCAAACAATTATGTAGAATATTCTAGATTTACATCCTATAACAAAAGGGGCACGAATATAAACCTCCAAAAAACCCTATGAATTTTCTGAAAAATGATATCAAAAATGACATTTCAGAATATTGTAACCTAAGCAGTGACTGTCAGTATGAAAAAATAATGCTAATAATAGTCCAAGCTTGCTCCACCCAACCACGATCTACTATCAGATACCCTATATGAAATGAAATGGGTTTTAACCCCCTACCTTTCCGCACCGACTGGGCTAATGAAAACGGGGCATACGCAATACCATGTGCTATAAGGGAAATCCGGACAGCGGCGCTACGGCCTACTCTTATATCGAATTCCAACTGTTCTTTTACGCGCACACCAATGTGTACACGGGACATTATACTGACAAGGGGAAACCACAACTAAAAATCTCGAGGAACTTTCTCTGCCAACAAAGGGGGCGAACACGGGACCTCCTGGTTATCGAAGCACAGTCTTATTCAGTGGGCCACCTCCCTCGACCATTGGCGGGGCAAAGCTGGGCAAAGTCCAAGGTTAAGGGGGCAAAGGCACAGGCTTCAACTAGGGGTAGGGGGCCTCACCCAGAAATATTTGAAAAACAGGCTGCCGGAAAAGCAGGCTGGCAGTATTTCAGGCACTGATCGTTGAGATAAAGTGTCAAACGAACGGACTTGCGAACCTCCACGAAGCCCACTTACGATCGCCAAAGTAGGGAGTCCTTACGGAGGGTATGGGTGACCTTCCCCATTTTGAAAAACAGCCGGAAATGCTGTCTGTGTATTCAGTCAGGCACCGATCGTCGAGATAAATAGATCTGACCAGATACTGTCCGTCGCCTGATCACTAGTTTATACGACCAGAGAACAAAATGTCAAACGAACGGACTAATGAACCCCAACGAAGTCCCCTTGAGATCGCCGAAGTAGCGAGTCCTTGTGGGGGGGGGGGGTGGGGGGGGGGGTGAAAAATAGACTGTCGGAAATGCTGTCTGACAGTATTCTGGCACCGGTTATCGAGCGAGATAAATAGAGCTGATCTGATACGGCCTGTTGTCCGATCACTAGTCTATCCGACTCCAGAGAGGAAAGTGTCAAATGAACGGACCTGCGAACTTCAACGAAGCCCCCGAAAATTTGAAAAGTAGACTGACCGAAATGCAGTCTGGCAGTATATTTCAGGCACTGATCGTCGAGATAAATAGAGCTTACCAGATACTGCCTGTCGCCAAATCTTGGGTTTATCCGACCAGAGAGGAAAGTGTCAAATGGACGGAGTGTGTGAATCAAAGTGAATGAATATTTTCGCCACAATATTTTGTGTAATAGACTGCCGGAAATGCAGGATCGTAAAAAAAGACTTCTCAAGTGATTCACGTGTTATTGTTCATAGTATGTTTACAGCAGGATGAGCTTGGTAAGAAATCACTCAGCAGGTTCTACAACATGCAAGTCTGACTGAGTGGGGATGTGGGATTTAATCACTGTAGAAGGTATTGGTTACTGAAACGTACCACAAATACTTCTTGTTATTTTCTAAAATTATTGGGGGGGGGGGGCAAACAGAGGGCAGACCAGGGATAAATCCCCCCCCCTGCCCCCCTCCCCCATTGAATTATTTAAACTTGTAATAATGTTGAAGCGTTTATCAAATTGTCCTAAATAACTATTGATTTGAAAAATTACATTTAAGATGAAGATGTGTGGCAGCAGGTGGTCTATCTATCTATCTATATATATATTTGTGACTGTCGTTTGTCTGTCTGTCTGTCTGTTCGGGGTTGGCGGCTACATCTGCCCCGAGTCTGAAATTTGGGGTAATGGGGAAGCCCGGACCGGGGAGTAACATATGCCAGGTGGCGTTAGTCTACCACTTCCGGTTTCGGGGTTATGACCCCCGAGCGAAGCCGGTCTGTTCGGGGTTGGCGGCTACACTAGGTCTGCCCCGAGTCTGAAATTTGGGTTATAGGGGTAGCTCGGACCGGGGAGTAACAAAGGCCAGGTGGCGTTAGTCTACCACTTCCAGTTTCGGAGATGTGAAAATTAAATTGAAATCACTTTGTATACATTCATATTACATGTACATTGATATGTGCTTTTAGATCCATCCCCTGCTACTTTACGGTTCCAAAGAATAAAGCTATATTATACTATATTTTAGATTGACCGCTATGAATTGCAAGCAAAAAGCCGAATTATTGCGGAAGCCGAAAATTTTATATGTATTGAACATAATCTACAATATCCAGTGCCATTACCCAACGCCCCTTCCGACGTGAATTCAAAATAATGAACACATGAACGCAAAAGTCAGGAATTCTAATTCGTAATTTATGAAAAGAAAAAGAAGGAAAAACGCAACAATTTATAAAGAGAATCTATGGATTTGAAAATATTACAGCTTTAAGAGAGGAACGGTCGGGGTCCCGGCGGCGGATCAACGCCTCTCCACTCCGTAAATATCATCCAATCCCTATTAATATCTTAAAATTATAATAAATTCTTAGAGTTGCGAGTAAAAAAACAGTGTTACATAATGGTGATTTATGTATGAGAAATTATTGTTTCAGGCTATGATGATTATTTCTATTGTTTGGGGTTGGTTTATACGGAGTATTACACGTGTGTAAGGTGGTAATCTCTCAATATGTATTCATTAATCTACAATAGTTGTTAATGATTCAAAGGGGTTTATCGGTAAGGAGTCACACGGTTTACTGTTCCAGTCTATATACCGTTAACCGTAGGGTGTATCTTTACCTAGCCCTGAAACCTGTTTGGTAAGTAAATTACCTTAAGTCGGCCCTAGCCAAGGTCTTTACAATTTCTATTGTGATCAGACATTATTCACGGTAAAGTAGTTTCACGTTTAAAAGGCCCACCCTGCCAATGGTAGCTCATTGCTCGGTGAAACCGGCAAGAGCAGTTACACCTCTTCACCCATCAGTGTACACACACAAGCACATTTCGATTGAAGGAGAGGATATTTATAAATTTCGAAATCTTGCCAAGGTAATTGAATTTTTGTTTAAATTATGTGTAGATTTCATTTAAAAACCAATGAATTGAACTATTTAGTTTGGTTCAACAGTAAAACAATGTAATGTTTGCCAGTAGCAAATTAGTAAGGAATATTTTACTTGGAATTTACTATTAAGAAATAACATTTAACATTTTTCAGAGATTTTCCATAAACTGCATAGGCAATACGTTTGTTCCTAATTCTGTTTAAAGAAAAAAAATTATTTCTTTTACACGTCGTCGAGATTCACAGAGCATGCAATTAATTACTTTCAAAATTTTTTTTGTCAACTGGGTTATAAAGCCTGTGTATCAGTGTTTTAGATTGATCATTGGTTTCTCAGAGATTTCACTTAATTTGAGGGAAAAAAATCGCCAAACGTTATAATATTGTGCCCCTGGATTAAAGTTGTCTTAACAGCGATTATAATAATGGAATGAAACGAAATTTCATCCACATATACCGTTCTGCTCCCGCTGGGCTATTGAAAGCGGGCATACGCCATGCCGTGTGCTACGAGGGAAATTTCGCCCGGGCAGCGCCGCTACGGCCTACTCTTATTTTACGTGCACGCCAATGTGTACGCGGGGCCCAGTTTTGTACCATCCGAACGACTATACGTTGTCCCGCCGTCCTGCATAACTGGCAAGAAAAACAACGAAGGAAGATCCCAGTGAACTTTCTCGGCCAACGCAGGGATCGAACACGGGACCACCAAGTTATAAGCGAACCAACGTCCTACTCACTGAGCCACCGTGGCTTCCGCGATTATCCAAACCTTTGTATTATCGATATATCGATGTATAACTTATCTGATCGATCAATGTGTTAACATGTTATTAGACTTTAATAACCATAATCATATTTAATCATTAAATCAAGGATTGTCGCACTGTTATGGTTTTTGTGAAATATGGCAATAAAGCACATTATGGGATTTGACGTGTAGCGCAATATGAAATGAGATATAATGGAAATTTGTCATGGAAAAATATAGGCTATAGTTAGTATCATTGAAAGTTTTTAAAAGTACTAACAGATAATATAACCAGGGATCTGTTTCACGAAATTTTAACTAAGATAAAATCCAGATTTTAGTAATTTGATTGGATAATATTAGACTGATTTTAGTGCTTAGCCAATCAAAATTGAAGTATCTACTGAAATATGGATTTTATCTTTAGTTAAGATTTCGAGAAACAGGGCCCTGGCCCATTTTGACCAAGCACACACACACGCAGTTATTTAAAGAAATATAAATCATAATGATTATATGACATTAAAGCACAAGATGGAGTGACGTATAGCGCAATAAGAAACGAGATATACCAGAAATTTGGCACATAGATTGGTAATAAATGGCATGGTGAAGTCTGCGGTAGCTGTCTTCTCGAAACAGCACACTAAACCCTGCCATCAATTATATTTAGTTTAGTACACGGAGAATACTACCCGTTTATAAGGAGGCGTCTTATTAATGCAGGAGCCAGACAGTGAGTAAAGGCACTGAGTACCATATTAGATGTAAGAGTTATAGGCCGAAGCGCCGCTGTCCGAGAAAAATTCCCTTCATAGCACACTGTATTTCGTATGCCCATCTTTATTAGCTCAGACGGAGCAGAACAAGGACGTTAAGCCCCATTTCATCTTCTTAATACAAAACATATACTGGGGTTGTTATATTATAGGCTTTGATTTTACCCTTGTATTTGGGAGGTGTTGTTGACGGAATTATACCGCATTAATACAAGCGTCGGCTTACCTCCGTCGCGCTTGTTGTTCACAGTTTTTGAACAGAAAATTACTATTAAATATTGAACAATGCAACAGTCCAGTTCTACATCTTATATTGTTACAATGCATAATAGATTACATTAGCATACTAAAAATTAGCATCTTTCTCTCAACACCAACTTCTGTAAAATTCTAACTTGCATGGCTAAATCTGCTACATAATATGGTCATCTAAAGAACGAAGGCGCCCCCGGAACCCAGTGATATCGATCTGAAATCTATAGGACCTAAATCACCCTTATAACATAGACAATGTCCTTGAGACAGCTTTCTTAATTATTTAATTGGACAAATATTGCGAAATTAATTATGATGATTGGTTACTAAGCCAAATGATGCAATAGGTATTTTCAAACACAAGAGATAAACATGACATTCTGGGTTCACCTAAAATCATCTCTGTTTTGCTTTAATAAATCTTTTTATGTGTCAACCACTCAAACATTTAAACTTGAGTACGTGGGATACGACCTCCCTACAATGTGTGAATCTAATAATTAATTAAAGATACAATATGGTCGCAAAGACCATCGAATAATATATATATTAACTAGAAATTTCACCTTATTTCAAAATTATTATATATTGTAAAAAAAAAAAGAATGTGAAGTAGTGAATAGTGTTTTTCCAGGACGCGTTTCGGGATAGTCCTTCATCAACAGGTACCAGGGATTCTTCCACCCTTCTAGTACTCTTTATCACTGCTTTGGAAGTATATTACCTATACCAGGCCTATACCGTCTACTTATATAACATACCTTCGTGTTTTTATATAATCATAACTTGAATGGTTGACTGCGCTTTATTCAGGATTTTATTGAATCAGTTCTTTCTTCAGCAGCTTCATAGATTTCAATGAATAGCAAAGCTGGGAGTGAACATCACAGGGCAATATTTTCTTGTCTCGTTCTTTTAAGTTTAATAATTGGTTAAAGGCGCATTATGTAAGAGCTCAATCTGACTTATAGCAGGTTTTTTTTTTATTATTACTTCAAATGTTGTATAAATTATTAATAAGGCATTTATGCAAGATTCGCATGCCAGATCCATAACCAACTCTAGACCATCGACTGACCGTGATATTGAATAGTTCACACGTTCGCAAGTTAATAATTTCATATTAAAGTGGATAATCGAGAATTTGTTTATTGTCGCAGCAATGGTACTTGACAACCGAGACCATCTTGTCACAACTTCAAACACTTATAACTTTGCTCGGAATAAGGTAATTTGACTAAAATCTTCAATATATTCATTTTTAATTATCTTGACCCGCCCCTGATTAAAGAAGGCGATGTTATTACGTTACTGTATTGTAAATACTACAAACACTCATAACTTCAACCAGAATAAAGTAATTTGAATGAAATTTCAATATATTCATTTTTCATTAAACATATATTATGCAAGGGCTAAATCTGCCTATTGCAGGTCTTTTTTTAGGTCTGAAATGTTATCTAAATTATTAATTAGACATTAATTAACTTATCCAGACCATAATCAACTCTTGATGTTATCGCTAGCCTACGATATTTACTTGATTAGAATCCGATCTGTTGCTCAACGCGCATTGATGATTAAATCAAAAAGTGGATAATCGAGTCTATGTTTTTTTATCGTACCGACTTTAGTGATGATGATCGAGGCTGGGCTTAAAATTCAATCGCTAAATTCTCGGTTCAGGGAGGATCATAGAGGTTTTAACTATTATAGTGAGAACTGCCAGCTCGTTATCTAATCTCCCATCTTTAACTATTTTTGAAATATCATAGGAAGAATGACAACCCCCTTTATCTAAATCTTACAAAATGCATGATATTTAATGCAAATACGTACTGGCCTGTCAATTGTTAATGTTGACATTGTCATTGCGTTTAAAAGTTATCGAACCGTCAAAATATTTTAGGAATGTTGTCTCCCAATATTTATTCGATGCTTACTGTACCGTCCAAAGCTAGATCAAAATATATTAAAACTCGAACACAGTGAAATCATATGTTCTAGAAAGAGAGATCGTGCTGTTACTTATATATAGCTAAATAAAGCGATATTGGTTTGGGGTGGGGGTGGCTATTATGCTATTTAACAAAACAAAAGACTGATATTAAATCACTTTAGTAGGGCCTACAGCGTCTTTAATTTCATTATGCATAAATAAGTATGATATTTGCCTGTATGCAGATCTTCCCTACTATATATTTATGTATTCATTGAACCAGCCGATTCATAATCAATTAAACAGCTATCCACCCAGTAAGAAGAGAAAAATAAATATTTATGATTAATGCAAAAACAACCGTTAGTTAAGGGTCAATGATCTATATACTAGCGCCATATTATTTTCAGAAACATGGGTTAATTTCTAAATAATTAGCATAGTAATACTGGAAAGATGTCATTGATTGTTTTTATTTGAAGTTGGTTTCAGCACCGTTTTGTCTTCTGTAATGTATTTTTTTATTTGATCTATGATGCGAACCCAGTTTGAAGATACCATGTGAGAGAAGCGCTTATATGTCACCATGTTCTTGCTGCCACTACATGAACATGCATGCTGATATATGTCCTTAGCATTAAGGTGGTAGCAATGCGCTTACTTGTGTATTCATATAGCGCGTTAATGTCGGTATTCGTGATGGTAATAAATAAATGAATATTTTTAGAGATAGCGGTCAGGTCCCAATGCATGCAAAGAAATGGTTTAGTCCGGGTTATTTTTATACGTCTACTTTATATTACAATCTGATTAAAACACAGATCCTTTTCCGTTTCGTTTTTTATTGTTCAAAATAAAATTTCGTTTTACTTGGCTTTACTATACTAGGATCTGGAATATAGATAATATATTTTAATCAGATTGCTTCGCCAAATTTTAAACCAAAAAACACACAAAATCACTGTTCTCACGAGTTTTTGTAGGAAATGAAATCGGTATGTTTTTTTATTCAGAATTCCCTTCTGACATCCCCAGTTTATAATTAAGTAGTAGAATGGACAATGGCGTGTAACGAGCTCTCGGCGTGGTATTATTGTCCATTATGACTGGTGTAACAGAACGACTTTATGTGAGCTTATTGCAATAATATGATATAATTTTCTTAATGATGCATGTATCGTATTCTATTGAGCTTACACCAATTGTCGGCCGCTATGTAGCAGGAGCATTACATAACCCAGAGGGGATATCGTTCACGTAATCGCCTCTTATTGTTAGCATGTATTCTGATGCTAATCATTCTTTAACAGGTCGGCCATGTACTAATTCGTCTTTAATTTAACTCACCTACTAGACAACCGAATACAAAACAGTAATAATTCTGTCACCGTTTGCTGGATTAAACAGGAACAAAAACCCCGGCTTGTTTTTATTACGTCAGATTGGAACTCAAAATTTTGGCCCTTGTCGTTGTTTTTATAATTATCCGCGCATGAATAAAACAACGATCGCCAGTTTTTATGTAATAAAACTATTTGTTTGTTGAAAACATTTTATCATAACAGGGGTGTAATAAGGCGGGGTAGGGTGAGCTGCTTATTCATGTGTTATATATAACCGGCACACTAGCCAGAATTCATTTCCAACAATATATTCAATCTGTGTTCATGTCAAGAAATCTAGTAATTAGGTGAAATGTCATTTAAAACGCAATCCGAAATTTCAACGTTTATTCTGAAATTAAAAACTTCAAACGGCAATATCTGGTTGAATTCGGATATAAATTCAGTCATCTGTGTGATTCGAATTTACGAATTTTCAGCTAACGTCGGTCTAGCGCATCATTCAAACCGAAACGAAAATACTTTAGTATCTCGTATTTCGTGGCATTTCGGTCAAATTCTGATTGTAGCATGTTTTGGGTTTTATAATTAGGAAATTTAATTGTGAATGAAACTCTAGAGCACTCTTGGTGCCCAAGGCATTATGTTGATCAAAATGGTGTCATATTTGATCACATAGCATAAGAACCCATTGTTTCGCCTTGCATAATATTGGGAACGTTAGAAACTCGCAAAATAAAACAACGTTTTCGATGACACCTCAACCCACCCACCTCAGTAGCTGTATGGCAATGATAAATTAACCGCGAGATTGCTGTCTCAATTCGAGTACATCGGGTTTTTTTTTTTAAAATATAGTTTTATTTAAATTTGTGAAGGAATAAAAATGAAATGGGGTTTAACGTCATACTTTTCTGCAGCGACAGGATTAATAAAGACGGGGGGGGGGGGCAGGTCGATATCGAGAGTTGCCTACAAAGATTTCAATTATTCGCTAGGTCAACATGACCCTAGACATTGTGCGTATTCGGGCACATCTTGATGCAAGGACAAAAAAGAAAAAACCCAGCCTTCTCAGCCATTCATTTATAGTTGTTTTTCTCGGAAAATGTATGATTTTAAATGTATAAGAGAATTGTATACTAAACCCATTTGTATGGATGTTAATAGTCCATTCACTAATGCTTTTGTTAGAGTCACGACAGTTCAGTTGTAAGTAAACAGCGTCAAATGGGGACTTCTTTCTTAAGGTGGTCCACTGTATATATACTTATCATCATTGATCAGTATTTGTAAAAATAAACCCACATTTCACCCGTGAACATAAAAAAGATGTATCTCGCTTTTATGGTTTTCTCTGACATACTTTTAATAATACATTTAGAGGGGGCGTTGTTCTGTTTTGCGACGTTTTAGGATAATAGACTACATGGTATAGTTGTAAACATTTATTACTAATTTAAAATAAAAAAAAATACTCCAGAAGTACAACGATTATATATATTTATAAAAAATATAAATAAAACGCTAGTAAGTTCAAGAACATGTGTAAATGAAGTAAAACGTGGATAATGTACAAGCAGTTATCACCTCCCAACCCAAAGAAAATAAAAAAATAAAAGCTGCACTCAATGCAATAAAAAAGCCGACACAATATTCATGAGTTTTTGCTTTGTAATGTTTGTCTTTCTAAGCCGAGAGTCGGTTTCCGCATGTCAGTTGTGCACGACGGGGGCCAGACATGAGCCGTGTCTAGTCGATTGGATGAGACGAAAAACCAGCGTTCACGTAAAAGATATAAGCCTAGGTCGTAGTGCCGCTGTCAGGGCAAAATTTTCCCCATAACAAGCTGTATAGTGTATGGCGTCTTCCTTCGCCCAGTCAGTGCAGAAAAGTAAGAGATTAAATCCAATTTCATTTCATTTCCCAAGTCGAAAAAGAGTCGCGTTTGCTTATAATGATATTATTTTTATTAGACAGGATGTAGATAAAGCCTACGAAGACACACGATTCCAAATATCGCGCTGATCGGCTTTTCTTACGTATACACGAATACCGACAGTTTTAACCTAAATATTGATTAAATTTCGTAATTTATATTTCGACAGTATTGTACATGTTTAAGTGCGTTATTCATATTTGTTAATTCGAACCCGACACACTTCACGGACTATCACCCACATATTATATGAATCTAAAAATCATTAACAAAACATAATGAACACATCGTCCCATTAAGTTTGAATCAAAAATTCATAACACACGTTGCATTTTATAAATCAAACAAACAGACGAAAAACTCCCAAGATTTCAGATTAATTCAGAGTGAAATACTGATATGTCATGTATCATCTGAGTGAATCTATTCAGAGCTAACCCCCATTAAAACAGTTTCAAATTTCTTTTCAGTGACACAGCCATAAAACGTGCACATAATTAGTTTAAATTCCGACCTGGTCGGGTCGTTTTCTTTTTTAATATTTGGCATGAACTGTTTCAATTGCATTGAGTGACTGAACTGGACACAGCGGCACCGTTTATTTCTGAACAACCCTGGGACAATAGTGCCTCCTCTTGTTCGACCAAATGATAAAAATTAAATGACACCTGACGCCGAGAGGTGAAGCTTAACAAACTATTGTGCTGTATTTAAACTGTTAATAATGCCTTTAGAAACGTGTGATTCTTTCCATCTTAGATTCATCTTCTTTTTTCATGATTGTAGAAAACCAACCATGTATAAGATTTGAACGTTTTTTGCGATATTTCACTATATTTTTTTATTACTGCTATTGTATATTTCGGTGTGATTTTTAAAAAAAATTCTTTTTGTCAGAATCATCCATTTACAAAACTACAAAAACATCCCCAAATTATGCGTCCATGCTTCTGTAAGCCGACGTTTTAAAAACGTACCATATAGTGTTCATTATTTAAAATATTCAATTTCAAATCATTATGTGCTTTAGTATAAAATCAACAAAGTATTGTTAGTGCCATTATTATGAAAGGGCGGAGGCGCATGTCGACATGCACCCGCTTATTATCAATTACATGTAAATGCAATGAAATGGGATTTAGCGTCCTATTTTTCTCCTGCGATTGAGCTAATGAAGACGATCATGCGTCGTCGTACAGTGTTCTATATAAGGGAAATTTTGTCTGAAAAGCAGCGCTACGACCCACTCTTGTTTCGAATTCGAACTACATGTATAAAGGGTTCTTTAATGTGTACGCCAATGTGTACACGTGACCTAGGTTTTGCGGACAGTCCGAACGACTAGACACTGTCCTTGCCAGGCCCTCTGCCCTGCACTACTGACAAGGAACTTTCTCGGCCAACACATAGTGCAAACCAGCGTCTTACTCACTGCGCCACCGCGGATCCCTTCATTACCATTGAGATTTGGGTGGTCCAATATTGTTTCAGAGTATATATTATAGTCGTTATAAATTGACATACATTAACTGTGGCTTAGAAGGAAACTAATGCAACATACGACATGTAATTTTAAAGACACAATTTGCACAATGGATTAAATTTAATATCTGCATTTTTATTTTTGCGAAAAATCTAAAATCGCTATTATAATGTCTCACGATTTGTAAACTTGAAAACCTCTTTTTAATTGTTACGAAATACACCTGTCAAGTAAAAGAAATCTATCACTTAAAGTAGCTAAGTCTCTAAGTCAATATATCATCAAAAATCTTCGACATTGAAAACACGAATTATTTGTCAATTCAAATCAACATTGATCTTGAGATCTTACAGAGAAAAGATGGGCTTCTGATATCCAATATTTAAGACAAAATAAACATTTTACCATAATGCGTTTCAGCGCCATTTGGAACAAGGGACTCGAAGAATGAAGCTAGACATATTCCACAAGTCATGTCAAATGGTGACGCTATATTCTTATCTGGAGAGCAATCGCAATAAATACCATCAGTGTAGACTGGAATAACCAGACGCTAAAGATTATCATTTAATTGAGACTTTGGCGCATATCGCCGAACATAACTGATTTGAAATTACAGTAAAAACAGAAAGGATTGAATGTAATTCAGTTTATATACATTCATATTACATTATTATATGCGTTGCGACCCATTTGTGTCAATTTCTAGGTCCAAAATATTAGCGATTTAGCTCCTTTAAACTTTATCATCATCTTATAACCGACCTCAATTATTGGATTTCCAGCTAACCCAATAAAGGAAAACAGTTTTGAATAGACTTCCTCGCCCTTATTTACAGGAATGTAAGTAGGCGTTACATCGACTTTAGTTATAGTTGTATGTTCATTTAAAACATTTATCTACTTTACAAAATAAAGATGAAAAAAATATTAATGGAATGTAGGGCGTCGCCAGTAAAAGAAGATAAAAACTTTTCCTAAGCTTGGCATCTTTTGTTTCGAATTTTATCGTATAAATCTCGAGACATATGATATCCATAATTTGGTTGGGGTGGTGGTGGGCTGTGGGGCTAAGGGTATAATAGTATATCATGTATAATTATCTATAATAACACACGTTTAAGGCAGTAATGTAAGAAGTTTAGTTCAAATTCAATGTCTTGCAATGCTATGGGCTCTGTCGACACAGTTTGTAAGAAGTGTAGTTCAAATTCAATATGGTAATTTTAATCTAGCTTACAAACAGGTTTGGTAATGGCTCAGCATACAATACCAGTATAATGCATGGGTATAAATATTATAAATACATAATACTATATATACTCTTAAAAAAAAGGAGGGGATATTGAAATGCGAATACCTATGCAGGTTGTGATATGATAAATAGTCATGGACATTTGATATGCTTTGAGATTATGTTCACAGATGAAGAACTTATTGCCCTAACAGAACCACTGAGGTGCACATGCGACACGCAATAGTGCCATACACGTGGGAGGGGTTCATTGTCAAATTCGACACTTCAAGGAAGAGTTGCTGAAAACTGCCGCGTTTATCTATCCATGTTTGCTTTCCTATCGGTTCTTACATAAGATTTACTGTTTAGCGTATCTTTGCTTTAGTGTGTTAGGTTTAATTTGATCGGGAGACGCGTTCGTCGACGTAAACGTCAACCGACATCACTGCAAGAATTGACCGTGGCACTGCAAGAGGGGAGGGTCAGATCGTGATTGGACTGTTGATAAGGAGCATGCCACGACGAATTGCTGAATGTCTGAGGATTGGTGGAGCAATTACACATTATTAAGACAAAAATCAAAAACGTCCATTTTCACTTTTGACAGTGTATCTCTTTGCGAGTGAATTGGGGCCGTCAGATAAGCCGCCCATATGAACTGTTTATGATCATGTGCAGGCAATTGGCCTGTTATTAACATACACTGGTTGCCTCTAATAAAAATAGCACTGCATTTCCGCAGTTTTGTATTGTTTCTGAACATCCCCTACAGTATATATGGAAATATGATATAAGAATACAGGCATTATATGAATCAAATGATAAAATATGTAATGACAATACATGGATATCCAGATAATTATTTTGGTACAGAAAGGTAGAGACACAATTTATGCTCTTGGGTTCATTGGATGAACCGTCTTCATTAGCCCAGTCTGAGCAGAACAGTAGGACGTTAAACCTCATTTTATTTCATTGCACTGCATGAAATACGAACGCATTAACTGATTTTGCATCTGTTTTGTGTGGGTTAAACAGATTTTCTAGAGAAAATAGAGTAGATAATAAAACTATTTTTAAATGTTGGGAATATATGGCCGATACGTAACTCTTCATACAGTGGACATTAAAGTAATAAATAGGCTTCATCTTCAACTTTGTGCATGTAGCATTGTTGGTATACTCTTAGATTTTTTTTTTGGGGGGGGAGGGGTGCTTTTCGTATCTGTCCATTTTAAGTGAGTGGGGACTAGGTCTGAATGCGGTCATGGCTATTTTAAAATTCTTATTATGTACATATGTTTCTATATACCAGCCCTCTCTCTGCATTTCTACTCCCTCCCCGTGGCGAACTGACCTTCATGATGAAAGGAATTGATTTGAATTTTTAGTTTTCCACTATTTTAATTGCAAAGGACAGCGTATACAGTCGATCGGGTGTGACGAAAAGCCAAGACCCCGTATACACATTGGTTTGCACATAAAAGAACCCTTGACAGTTGGAATTCGATATAACAGTAGCGGCTGCCCGGGCAAAATATGCCCGTCTGCATTAGCCCAGTCGGGGCAGTACGTTTTACGCTAAACTACATTTTATCAGTACCTGGGCCCTCAAATATTTCGTCCATTGTATAAAATTTCTAAAAAATGTTTTCTAAATGCGTTACGCTGGTAATGTAAGACCAAAATTAAGGCGAGTCGTCGTTTTCGGGTCTTCGGTGTTTGTTTTATACACCCACTGCGCAACCTGATGTTTTAATCTTTGTTATCTAAAACATCTAACCGGAGTAGTATATTGCAGAAAATAATATAGTCTCGTGTATACACGGTTCATTGACTACTACAATACTCTTTTTAACACGTGACAATCATGTCTATATAATATCAACGGGAACAAGGTTTTATTGTAAAGGTACTTGATAAAGTGGGCATACAATGAATGAATATTGAATTTTGTAAAGATTTCATTTGGTGAAGCTTTATTTCATTTACCTGGGTATTACTTGTCATTCATCCACGTAGATATGAAAGATTCGGTAGACTGACCTTCAATTGGCACTCCCTACCGGCACGTATTCTCTTTGCCTCTTTCACTATAATACATAAGTAAAACACATAATATCGCTATAACCCACCTCAATCCTCGTCAAATGAAATGGGATTTAGCGATCTACTATTTCGGCTGCATCCAGGATAAAGAAGACGGGCATATGAAGGAAGTTTTGCCCGGGACAGAGGTGCTGCGGTCTACTCGTATTTCAAATTCCAACTGTTAGGTTTTTTATGTGCAGGCCAATATGTTCACGAGACCTAGGTTTTTATCCCATTCGAATGACTAGACGCTGTTCATTGCCCCCCCCCCCTCAGACCTGCACCACGGACCTGAATTTAACCCGGGACCTTCAGGTTAGCGAGCCAGCGCTTTACTCACTGAGCCGCCGCGTGTCCCAAAAGTGCTTCCCGAAGTTAAAAATTAAGTTCTTATGTGATTCTTCTATCTAATCACCCCATGAGAGGAAGAAAGATAGACAAATGGAGTTTAACGTCCACTCGACACAAACTAGGTCATTTCGGGACTAACACATGGCTCAATTTTAGTTCATTAGTTCGCTGTAGGGGTCTTTAGCAGCCAGATAAAAAACCGGAGGACCCGAGGACCCGGAGGAAACCCACGAGGTTGTACAGGCGAACATACTCCTTGTCACGTACAAGCGGGGAATCAAAACCACGCCACTTGAATCAATGACAGACCTATTGATGCAACGCGCACTCGTTAACCATTCTATTATTTTTATTTGTATATGCACATAACCTTGTAAGTTTTTTTTATACAATAAAGTTTCTTCTTCTTCTTCTATACAAACACGACTGCATAATATATTCCAATGACGTAATTACTAAAACTATACTATATTCACATTCATATATCCACCCACCCCATGCATCCACATGCATGTCTATATATAATAGATCTATTTAGAAATGCCCCGATTACCAGCTCTGACCTTTAACCCTTTACAACAATTATTACTTTGATTACACTTTAATGAAATCTGACATGATTATAGCCCCAGTTATGGTCTGTGTAAGGATGAATAGTCCCTAGACCAAAACAATTGCTGTGTAGGGGGCGTCCATGGGAAGCGTCTGTTGATGTCCAATAGACCACGCTTCAACGAGTTCCTCTAAACTTAACAATATCTTCGCTCCACATCACATATTACTAAAACTTTCATTTTCTACATGGGTTATTTACTCGGGGCAAATCGTCGTGAGAAAAAAATATCAAAAGACTAAGATGCTAGAGGTCAAAGAGCCGCTATGCTATTAATGAGCATAGGGTTAAAGAGGTCAGTGGAAAATTGTATTCTATAATGCCTTTATTAGTCAACATTCATACTTTAAAACTTAAAGTTGTTACCATAGACAATCCTGGGTACGGGCTATATACACAAACACGTCTATATCAATTCTGAAGATTTTTTTCAGTTTTAAGCATTCATAATTTTAAACTACAATTTGCAATCATAGACAATCAGGACCATGGGCTATAGTCCGATAAATCTCCAAATACATTCGAAAGATTTGATTAGTTTTAAACATTGTACTTTAAAGGGACAATAACACTCTTGCTGGCTTGACAGCTTCAGAAAATAAAAAATAGCCTTATTCTAAGTACTAGATGTGTTAGTGTCCTACCTGTTGTGTAAATTATTCATTAAATCCTATTTTACTTGTCCAGAGGGTTCAAAAATATTTTTAAATCCAAGTCACATTTGAAAAGCTTTACGTCAGCCTTTTCAAATCATTTAGTTGAATTTTCCAATTTTTTAAATTAGGTGTGCTAAGATGAAATTTGTATCATCAATTAATTGGAATATTGTAAAATAGTGCAATTTGTTGACCAGAATAAAGATTGGGACATATTATTCAGTTACAACAAGAGTGGTATTGATCCTTTAAACACTATTTGTTACCATAGACAATCGAAGGATTGGTAAATGTAGGGGCGTGGGGGTAAATGTAGCGTAGGAGGGGGGCTTTTGGGGTATTGGGTCTCTAGTCATGAAAATTTTAGGCTACATATTAAAACTCATGTACAAATTATCTACAATTGGGGCGGGTGGGGTCGCCTTCAAGGCCTACAAATCATCTAAAATCGGGGAGCGAGGCGATTTATTTAGTCACAAAAATCACTAAATTTGTCATAACAATTCAGGCTTCAAAATTATCTAGAATCTAATCAGTAAAGAAAACATGAGCGGTTTTGCATGGTTACAGTCCTATTACATCGTATAGTAAAGATATAAAGGAAAATGATGTAAACACTATAAAGGTTTATTTCATATCTGACATTTTTTTTTATGAAAAGAATCATCATTTTTTGTACAGGTTTCTTATATTTCAAAAGACGCTCGCTCTGAATATGTATGGCTGTGTTTACAATCTTTATCAAAGCAATTATGATTCATTATAGAATATTTAAATTGGTTTTACACCCGTTTAAACTCAGTCTGCACAACGAGAAATATCTGGCCTGAGCCTCCATATTAAAAAATTTTGTAATGCGAGTCTAATCATTTTTACATGTTTCATACACACACAGATTAATTAAACATTTTCAATCTTAAAGCGGATTATTAACATGAAATTGAACCATATGTTAGTCCCAAAATGACCTAGTTTCCGCAAGTGAAAATTAAACCCTAATAATCAGCCATTTCCAACTATTTTAACACTCCGGAAGTAATAAATAATAGTAGGTTTTAGCAATTGCTGTTAAGAATTTACCCGAATATTCGTTTGATAGAGAATAAAGGAATTCCTTTCACCTCATATAGACCATAAGTATTTATGAGAATTTAATATTTACAACTCTCTAGAACATCGGATGGCAGAGATTTAAACGGATTGAAACACGATAGCAATTTAATGATTTAATTTAAAAATGGTGAATCGTGACTTAGTATCGATTAACAAGTACCGTTGCCACGAAATTAAACAATCTATGCCACATCTGGACAAATCCTCAAAGAATGATAACGTCGCCCAGTATAAAGTGATCCAGCTTCAAATTTGAGATAGTACAATAATATAGAAGAAAATATAGTTATAAACAAACCCCTTTTTCCAATAAAAGACTGAATGGAATTATTATTTTTGCTTGCTAATCTGTTATATATCTATATAAATATATTTTTATTTTTCAGTCCAGCGTGGTAGCAAAGCACCATGTGGTCGCGGCGAAGTGACCGAAGGTGCCAGGCATTAACCCTGTTTTTACTGTTCGTCTTGTTTACCGGCGCCAATGGCCAATTGTGTGAACCCCTCGATCCCAATGTTGGAAATAGACTCACCGTCAACATCGTAGAAGGAACAACACCCGGTAAGTTCTGAGATATAAAATACTCAGTTTTTGCACTGTCTGCTTTGTTTTTTTCAGGGGGGTGGGGGGGTTTTCATTCTAGAATTTGAGATCCATATAAAATTATTGGTTTGGTTTCAAATTAAGTGTGAAGGGTAGTGGGAGGACAAACCCTTTTTACCCAAAATCCCTTTTTACGAATTCTATTTAACGAGATTAAGGGGTGGGTGTGGGTGGAGGGGTGTTTTTTTGGGGGGTAATGGATTTTGTTTTCAAAGTAGGTGTGAAGTATTAGTAATTTGGGAGCTTTCGTGGACTATCTGTTCCCGAGTATATGCCCCAAAAACACCATAATCATATCATGTTCTTAACAAAGTTGGTCCAAATTCTTATTTACATTCGGATAAGCTTATTTTTGGGTGTATTTAAACGCCTTGCGTTGCTATCTCTTTTTAGTATAGTAAACATAATTATGACTAACATTCACTTTCTCGTATTTAAAACGTTTTATCTTTCACAGAAAATTTTCCAGAAAGAGATATATACCAAGCTCAGATTCGGATAGGGGGTCAGCTTTTCACAAATGTACAGATAACACTTAATCAAGCTGGAAGTTCCATTAATCCTAATGTCTATTTTAGTATTCAGAGTATAAACAATGGCATATATATTCGTCTAATTAGGACAATTGACAGAGATGTAAGTATCTACAGTTCATTATTTGGTGCATAAATGAACATAAATCTCCTTCGACACTGCAACACCATTTTTTACAAATACAGTTTAAATTTAGAATATAAAATACAGTTTTTTGCATTAAAACGGTTGTTTATTTTGTGGATGGAGCAGAAAAGTAGACCATGCCCCCCCCCCCCCAACCCATGTCATTTCATTTGTTTTGTTTTATGCTTGATTATTTCAGGGACCACCAGCTATAAATTCCTATGACTTCCAGTTGCAGTGTGTTAGTGGAACTTCAGGGGTAAGTGGAAAAACATCTATATAGACAGGCCTATAGTTGAAAAGAAAATTTCGTTCAGCAATATTTAATTAAATGGGAATATATCGTAAAATAACCTACTCTGGTTAAAATCAGGTGTTCTGTGGTTTGTTTTTGATGTTCTTTCGTTGTATCGTATAATGCGTATTATTATACGCACACATTTGATGTGTACGTATATTGCTTTCGCCTGCGTCCGTCGGTGCTTCAGATGTTCCTTGTGACACCCTGTAGCAACCATTTTTGCAATAACAACCATTTTACAACTGGAGCAACCATTTTTGCAATTACCATTTTTCTTTTTGCAATAACAACCATTTTAGAAATAACAACTAGTTTAGAAATAAAAATCATTTTGGCAATAAAATTCAATTACTGCAAAAATGGTAATTTGACTGAAATTTTCAATATATATATATATTCATTTTTATTTATCTATTTTTGAATTATTATAGAAAAAATGGTTAATAAAACTCTCTATTTAATTCATTCTTACATAATGCACCTTTAAAATTAATTTATTAAATTAATAAAGTTTTTTTTAAAACTGTTATTGCAGTCTGTAAGGACGTATGACCTGACTGTCAACATACTGGATGCCAATGATAACGCCCCAGCATACTCAGGATTACCATATGGAACCAGTCTCAACGAGGTAAGGATGCATGCAGTTTACCAATATGATTAAAATGGGATGGTTGGATGGCCGAATGGTTAGCACGCGCGCGCTGTATCATACGGTCTGTCATTGTGACTCCGGGTCCTCCGGTTTCCTCCCACAGCTAAAGACACCTACGCGCAAGCGAATTGTTGAAATAAAATTGAACCATGTGTTAGTCCAGAAATGACCTAGTTTGTGTCGAGTTGACGTTAAACGCCATCTCTCTCTCTCTCTGATTAAAAACGTTGCAGTGGGGCGTCGCGTCTTGGCATAGTCCTACGAGTCACACTGATCAGCAGTGACTTTCGTAATCTTCTGTGAAACAGATTGAGATTGCATACGAGTAGCTTTTGACCATGACCTCAGATTAACGGGGTTAGTGTAAAATTGACGGAGAATGTATTACTAGGGAGTGGGGGTCCCCGCTTCGAGAAAATTTTTCAAAATTGGACTGGTTCGGATACCAAAACTACTATGCATGATCGATTGCGCTGAGACACAAGGTGTGCGCACTTACTAGCTCAGATGGCATGATCTCGTGAGCCACCCTCGCCAGTATCCGATAACAGTGTTTCCACTTGCAAATTCCAAAAATCCAAAATTTTCGAAAAGAAAGTTTGTGTCGAGTGGACGTTAAACCCCATTTCTCTTTCTCTCACAATATACACAGACATAAACAAAATTATATATCAGATCAATTTAATGGGTCTGGGGATCAACGCCGATATTTGATAAAAGTATAATAGTAATACTGCTGAATTATATATCTTCAGATGGCACCAGTAGGAACAACAGTATTTCGTAACATCCAGGCCACTGATATCGATCTCGGGGTCAACCAGGATATATTGTATGCTATTGTTCCATCGGGAACAGGAGATTTGGTAAGGTTTTTTTTCCTTTTTTTATTAAAAAATAAATATATAAAAAAGTTCTTTTTAAACAAAATTTAAATAAAATAGTGTCATACCTGTATGTTAGTCCTGGTATAACCTAGTTTGTGTCGAGTGGACGTTAAACCGCATTTCTCTCTATACATGTATATATATGTATATCTTTAATTATATATATATATATTGTTGAGACTTTTCAAAAGCATCTGCTAGACTGGACCTATTACATGTCTCTATAATATTAAAATGTGAGTTGATTTTAATTTTCTTTGTTGTTTTTTATTTCTTAGTTTGATCCATTTTTTGCGTTCACGATAGATCCTAATACCGCAGTTATCACAGTGAAAATGACTCTTGACTATGAAGTTTTGAGAAATCGAAATGCGCAGACGGTATACAACATAATTGTCACAGCTACTGTAAGTAAAAAGAATTTTATTTAAAACATTATATCGAAAACCTGGGCATTTTTGGAGAAGCCCCATATTTTATTGGTAGGATTGTGGAGTACAAGGGACCGATTCGACACATTTTTACAAAAAAAGACATATCCACATAGCAATCTGCCTATGATTACCGATTATTTTTCAACAACAAATTCGGACGTTTTTATTATACTTCAATCAGTTTTGAAGTGTACTTAATTTTAAATGAAAACATATTCATATTTTATGCGGGTATTTTTTTCCAGGACCAAGCTACCACAGATCTTAAATTAACTTCCACTGCAACTGTAACTGTGACGATAACGGACGGTGACGATTTACCACCTGTTTTTGAATATCCATCATGTAATCGATATACCACAGTCTTCTCTTCAACTCCATGTTTTAATCCCAGATATTCGTCAGACATTACAGCCGTAAGTTATTCATAGAAAGATAACAACAAAATAATGCTACTTTATCGTCTTTGCCTATAGTCTGATTTATTGAACGAAAAGACGATACCACCCCCCCCACACACACACACACCAACCCCCCGTCATCATCTCCAAACAATAATTTGACAAACATCTATTTCTAGGGGCATACGAGTATTATATGTCGTGGTGAATTATATAGTCTTCAGTCACGAAAAGCTGTTCGGTATATTAATTAATTCAGCACTCATAAAATTTAACTCGTTTTTGACTAAACCAAATATGGGAAACTAATCGTATCTTGGTACATGGATGAGACATTTATATAGTGCATTTTGGCAGATATAATGTCGACGTGAATGACTTTTCCTTCTTTCTTCCATTTCTTCTCAAGAATGGCTGGACTCGAATCTGTAATATTACTGAAGACTAGAAGGTCGAGATCACACAGATCAGCAGTGAACATTCCCTAGCTAGACCGATTGAGAAGAGATATCTTATATTCCGACACGTGACGTTAACATATACTTTGGAAGTTTATATATTTATTTGAATATATATGTGCCACAAGTCCGTTGAAATATATAAAATCACTATCATCAGATTCAGCACTCACAAAAACATTCAAGCAGACGAAATATCTCTCACTTGTCGGGTGTCAAGCAAACAACGTGGTGTAAACAATTAGCCATGTGAATTGGACCACAAAGTATTATTCAGTATGAGTGAATGTACACGTGCATCAAACGTTAAAAAACGCATAATTTCATATTTATGATATCCCAATAAACAGTCCCTTTGGTCGGATTCTCATCCAAACGACCATGTGTGAACACAACAATCGCTAAACATACGCCAGTGCGCGTGTTGAACCAACTACATCACTTCCTGTTTTAATAAAAATTAATTTCTAACAAAAATTTTTTTGTTTGTGTTATAGACGGGATTATTTCTGAATGTATATTTAAGATTGATGGAAACTTTTTGAAAATCGTTGGTCTGCCCCTTTAAATTCACTTAGGCGAAACGAAACGTCTTCTACCGGACGTTTCGTTTGGGTATGAAACGTCTCACACCGGAATCCATTCAATATTATTAATATAATATTTCGTGTTTACAAACACTAGAAGCACAGGTACTGTGCTGGTACTGGTAACTGGTAGTGGATTCTATACTTACGTACCCTACCCTCGACTGCTAATTTATGATTTGTCCTTTTTCGAACAATATCTATACCAAACGCATTTTGTGTTTCATTTCTATGCCTAATGACACGATAACTGCTAGTTACCTCCTGCTGAGACAAGTCACAAAGTCGCTCAGGCCAAGACTCACTGTTAAATGTGTGTTATAAATTATAACTATGAGTGGGCATCATGCAATCATGGCCTATAAACTTTTATTATATTAGATTTACTTTCTAATTTTTATTTCTCAGTACCATATATCAGGATTTATACTAATATTAGAGTAATTCATGCACAGAAAAAATCCAATAAACAAGCTATATTTGGGGCTTATGATAAGACTTACTGGTATTAAAAACACCAGGTTGTTAAAACAGGTCAGATTATTTGAGGCTGTGGGCCACTCTACTATTATAAATAATGCTGATGGTCAGAGATCTGGTCTGAATTCAGTGAATTATTCAATTTATTATGTGCATAATACACATTGTACAACAGTGTGCTTATACACATTCGTGTGCTTATTGTACATAACTTAATGGTGTGTGTATTACATATTGTTCATAACTTAATTGTCTACTATTACACATTGTACATAACTTAATTGTCTACTATTACACATTGTACCTAATGTTTGTTTCAGACATCCATAGATCAAGTAACAAATAATAACTTGACATTATACCCATATCCAAATCAATTTATTGGTACAGTTCGACAATCTGTTTTATTACAAGCTAAAGATCAAGATTTGGTTATAAACAATCCAATAAGATACTTTATTCAAGAAAGTAAGAGGACTTTTTATCATTGTTATGCAACCACATTTTAGTGTAGTCATTAATTCTGGCTGCGTCATGTCCAATTTCTTTAGCCATCTACAAACTACCGTACCCATCTTGAGAGAGGCTGGCTTGAGAGAGGCTGGGGGGTGGGGAGGGGGGGTTCTACTTGCCTAAAATATACGCTTTGCATAAGGTCAGTCATATAGTCAGAGAGCATGGTTTTATTCAGAAGTGTGCCTTCCAAACCTTGTAGGTTTTCTCTCGGTCCCATGGTTTCTCCCCCGATTGCTAAAGACCCCAATGTGCAAGCAAATTATTGAAATGTAATTGTGCTATATGTTATATCCGGAAGACACTGTCAATATCCTAGTTTGTGTGGATTGGACTGAGGTTAAAGCTCTCTCTCTCTCTCTCTCTCTCTCTCTCTCTCCCCTCTCCTCTCTCCCCCACTGTCCATTAGAATCAAACTTAAAGTAACTATAGGTCTTCTAACTAAATTATTTTATTTTTTATTTTCAGCTATTCCACCAAACTTTGAAAACTATTTTACTGTAACTACAACAAGCCCTGTAAGCGGTTCTGATTTATACACGGGTGTTATTACTCAAATTAGAACTGTTAACCCCACAAACACAGAGTTAAAAATAGTAGTAAGGGTAAGTTTTGTATAGTTTGTATTCTATTGACTTTACAGATCCTGTGTTCAATTCCTGTGATAACCGAGAAACTTCATTGGGATTTTCCGGCACATTTCCACCGTGTGTGGCATGGAGGGCCTGGCATGTGACAATGTATAGTGGTTTGACGGATGCAAAAAAACTGAAGTCCTGTGTACACATTGGCGTGCATGTAAAAGAACCCTTGACAGTTGGAATTTGAAATAAGAGTAGGCCGTAGTGTTCCTCTCCAGGCAAAATTCCTCTTATAGCACACAGTATGGTGAATGCCAGTCTTCATGAGCTCAGTAGGTGTAGAAGAGTAGGACGTTAAATCCTATTTCATTTCATTTCTTGACTTTACATATATCACAGGTGTCTGTAACATTGAATATATCTTTTACAAATAAAATAAAGCGGAGACGAAGTATCCAATTCATTATATAGTCTATTATAGCTTTACTTTACATTATTATAGATTTATATAGGCTTTTCATTCTGGGTCCTAGGAGAGGGCTCATACATCTATGTTCATTCTAGTAGTACTACCCCCTAATAATAAACACAGGCGGCTGTAACATCGAAAATCTCTTTAAAAGACGCATTAAACTGAAGCAATGGTTTTTCAACATATATTATATAATGGAGGTGGGGTGGCCAAATGATTTAACGTTCTAGCGTTAGATCACAAGGCCTGTCATTGAGTAAGTTGGCTAGGTTTGGATTCTCCGCTTGTACGTGACAAGGAGTAGGGGTGCCTGCCCAATCTCTTGGGTTTTCTCTGACTCCTTCGGTTTCCCTTAGGCACAAGCGAATTATAGATACCAAATTCAACCATATGTTAGTCCCAAAATGACCTAATTCGGTTCAAGTGAACGTTAAACACCATTCTCCCTAATAATTAGCACAGGCTACTGTAACATGGAAAATTTCTTTCAAAAATAACATTAAGCTGAAGCTAAGTATTATTAAGGAGACCAAGCACTGAGTGTACTATAACAGTGAACAGGGCTCACGCTGGCTTTCAGGTTTTTTCCTGCCAAAATGGATTATAATTTTTATGTACAAAAATGTTCATATTTTTTTTCCGCCAACTGGAATATTTTATCTGCCAAAAATGTATGATAAAAAGACAACATGTAACATTTTTATTTCTTAGACAGGTCTATTAAAAATAACTACCGATATAATTACAAAATACAACAACTTAAAACATTCGTCTTTACATAATACATAAGCCCAGTTTTTGAGTCAATTTACTAAGATCCGATTTTTTGGGGGTGACTTTAGTTTATTTGCACACCATATTGCACAATGTATTTACATGTCAAATCTCATCCAAGGACAGCTAATTTTCTATAAATTTATGTTTTGCGTGTACAATAGTCCTATTGTTATTTTCATGTATCAGATTTGTAACAGATGCTTCCATTATTCTTGTCATTCACTTTAGAGTATTTTGGCGGTGGTAATATGAAGCAAATGGCGGACTGTTTTCTCACTCGAGAATCCGATAACGTTTCCGACCAATGGTGATAATATAAATTGAAATAAAAATATCCGATTAGGCATGCTTCTATATTTTACAATGCCCTATGAATTCAACTATCAAGATATTTATTTCTCTTCTAAAAGAACTGTAGGCCATTTTTTTAAAGACGAATCCAAACATCAAATAATCATCGCTTAGACAAACACCTAAATAATGACTTGAGATAGGCTTCACAATAGGAATTTATCAATCAACTAATCATTAATCCGAGACAATTGGTAAGTATTACTCATTGACACGATTCAGATTATCACTTTGATATTGTTATTGCAAATTGCGACTTTGACGACCGACAGTGTGAGCCTTGACATCGAATTTTGGGAGGTAGTCTTTATCAGGGTTGACATCTAGTATCTTTTTTGTTTTAAGAATAGGTTTGTATATTGTAATGAATTAATTTTTAAAATGACATTTACTTAGGCTGAGGAAGAATCCGTAAGAAGAAGATTTGCTCGAGCTGTGGTAACTATAACTATCCGAGGAATAAATGAAAATATTCCAACCTTTACTACATCCCTACCTGGTGGGAGTTTGATTGGTTATATAAAAGAAAACTCACCTGGAGGTACAGCTGTCTCAGATAGTAGCCAATCAACATTTTTCAGGATTATTGCAACAGATACAGACAAGGTATGATATGATTTAGTTAACAGAAATAGATTCTTTGTTTATTTATACAGGGTGTCATCTTAATTGACCTTAATAACAGCATCTGACGGATTCCCCCCTACCCCATCCCCACATATATATGTTGTGTTGGACCTCAATAACAGCATTTGACACATCCCCGTTATCGCACGTCTACAAATATATATTCTGTGTTGGACCTTAATAACAGCATCTGACACAGCCCCCTTATCGCACGCCTACAAATATATATTCTGTGTTGGACCTTAATAACAGTATGTGACGGATAACCACCTCCCATGCCAACCCAGCCCCATCCCCGTCTCACTGCAACAGACCATTTCATTGTCTAATTCCTCACATCAACCAGAACCTGGGTTATATTACAACTCTTTCAGATCCTAGTGTAGTAAAGACAAGTAAAATGAAGTTTTGAAGTATAAAAAACAAAGTGAAATAGGATCTGTGTTTTGTATGTTCTACTTTGTTCCTAATATTTTCCACCTGTCTAGTTTTTCTCTAGTTCTCAATTTGATGTATTGCGCAACAATTTCAACCTCTAATCTTACTGCCAATGTCTTGCTTAAACTTTAAAAAAAAGTAGACTTTCTATTCTTTGGAAATGGCATACCCTTTTGTGCTGTAAATATAATATACTTACATCTCTATTAAAGTTAAACGGAGGGCCTGACAAGGACAGCTGTCTAGTCGTTCGAATGGCACGAAAAAAACGTGCACATTGGCGTGCATGTAGAAAATCCCTCAGCAGTTGGAATTCAAAATAAGATAAGACCGTAGTGTCTCTGTCCGGCCTAAATTTCCCTCATTGCACACTGTATCGTATCCCGTCTTCATTAGCCCAGTCAGAGCAGAACAGTAGGATGTTAAACCCCATTTCATTTTGTTTTATTTCTATTAAAGTCTCTGTACAGCATTGTTTTGTTTTGAGGATAGTATCAAATTTTGAAATGAGTTAATCCATACTAGAAATGTACTCAACAGATTGATTTGATTTTGATGATCATTCATATCTATTGTCACCTTTGTTTGGTTATTTGCAATGTTAAATGTATACGTTTTTTATTGTTTTTAAATAGAGAATCGGGGATAATCCAACTCAGTTCTTCTACCAGTCAGATTCCAGTTTCTTTACTGTTACAAATGATGGGTTTGTGGTGGCAAGAAGTGCAAATTTAGATTTTGAGAATGTTCAACAGCATATCGTTCAGGTATGGGTAACTTGATTGTCAGTTCCCTCTGTGTGTGGGGACAGCAAAATAGAATATCATATTTATAAGCTAAAAAATCACCAATAACATATATGTTTTCCCATGTACATGTATTCTTCAGTTAAGATGGTTAAAAACATTTTGAGATCATTAAAGATGCATTATTTAAGAGCTAAATTTGCCTATTGTGGGTTTTTATTTTGGCTTCAAATGTTAAAGGAATTTTTTTTAAGACATTTAAATAGATTGAAATACAAATAATGATTTAATCTAAAAATGGAAAAGTGAGACCGAGTCTTGATTAACAAGTACCGTTGCTGCAATAAATGACAAAAAAAGAAAAACAAGTTAAAAGTCCCAGTTCGCTTCCAGTCTTTGGTTATATTTGGTAGACGCAGACTCACTAACGAGAAGGGACGGGTTCAATCCTAAAAGTTCCCTAGATATTTTGAGCATGCTGCAGGATGGCGAACCTGGCAAGGGAAATGCATAGTTATTTGGATGGAACGCAAAAACGATGTGCACCTAAACGAACCCTTGACGGTTGGAATTCAAAATTTCCCTCATTGCACATGCATGGCGTACGCCGTACACCCATCTTTATTAGCCCAGTTGTTGTTGAACAGTCGGACATTAAACCCCATTTCATTTAATTTCATTTCATTTCTACTTTAGGTTAGAATAACAGAAAATTTCAATCCACCGCAAACAGCCACTGCCACATTAACTGTCAGTATAATCGATGTAAATTTCATTTAATTTCATTTCATTTCTACTTTAGGTTAGAATAACAGAAAATTTCAATCCACCGCAAACAGCCACTGCTACATTAACTGTCAATATAATCGATGTAAATGATGCCACACCCATTTTTCCTGCAACTATCTATACAGCACAGAAAGCGGCTGGAAATTACGACAATCTTAACCAGAATACACAAGAAATAATACAAGTAAGTGTCTTATGATAAACATACGGCCAAACCAATTTCATTTTCACTTCTTCAGAGTCTTGATGATAAATAACTAGCCACACAAGTCGATTTAAAGAGGTTTTGTTTACAATTTCTAAATTTTAATTATATGGACCTAAAAGCTTTATGATTTGCAAAAACATAGGGAGAAATGGATTGTTTACAAACCTGGAAATAGACATCTGTCACAGACATTGACAGGCACAAATCCAGACTTTGACAAGCATAAATTCAGACTTTCTCAGTCACAATTGCTCTGGTACGGATTTGTGTTTCTGTATGATGTTTAATTGATATTATTGATACATATCTGGCACAGAGGTCAAAATGTCTGGAACTAGTTCAATGTTGCCTAACATGTTGTTATGTCCAACTGAAATTATTATTTACAAGTTTGATTACTTGATAATTATCAAACTGATCAGCAGTAAATATTTGCTTGGCCGCGAATATCACTGATAGGGATGACATCGGGACAAGTTAATAAGCTCTCAATATTACCTTTTTCTCTTCTGCAAATTAAGGTCTAAAACAATTTTTTTAAAGATCACATCAAATGGCCAATCCAAATTTTATGTATTTATAGCCAGTGTTTACTATATACACTTTAGAGCAAGTTCACACCTATCTGAATAATATTGATTGAGCCATCTTCACTCAAAGTCGCAAATATAGACCTGCCGTAAAAACTGACTTTGCCAATTATCAAAAACAGCCTTAATCCCCTCGGACGCCAGTGACGTCACAGTGACCGAATGCATATTAGGAATGGTTATTCCTTACATAGACACACTGTGATGTGTACACATTTTAATGAGTAATGCCTGACTGATTCCTTAATCCCCTAATTAAATAAGACAATTAACTACGTATGATTTGATTTGTAATTTATTTTAATTTTAGATCCTATTTAGAATTTGTTTTAGGAAACACCAAAAAATAAATTGTTTCTCAGGGACCTCCCACACACAAAAATTGATGTGCGTGCAGTCTTTTTATTGGTCTTGATGAAAAAAACAATACATAACTCCCGCCGAACCATTGACATGTAAGTCATAAAAAAGAATATGCCGGCTGTGCTTACTTAATCTACGTAATTACCTCATGGTTTCTCAATTGTCGGACATTTTAACCTCTATTAAGTTAGTCGACAGTATGTGATAACTAGTCATATCCTTATAGTATATAACACTCCTAATCAATGGACAGTAATTATAATGTTCCATTCACCGACAACAAAACATTCTGTACATACACACAAATATATCCATATGAATCGGTAATATGTCGAATGATTTTAATCAGATTTGTGTGAACTTGCTGTAATGTGTATATAGTAACCACTGGCTGTACGTACATATAATCACTTGATGTGCTCTTAAAGTTATTAAGAAAAAGGTGTTTTAAGTATATCTGGATAAAAGATATTTCCCATTAAGTGTGAATGGGTACATAAAATAGTACGCTGAGGTTTAAAATAAATGAAAGGCACCAATTCTGTCCGTACCAGTTTGTATTACTACATCCAATGTTAACAACATACCTGTTATTGATGTAATATGATGTGATGTTACACGTAGAACTTTACTCGGTGAGATCTTAAAGGTCAATCATCTTGTACAGGGGTTAAAAAAGGGTTTGGCATTACCACTATAAAACAGTTTGGATAATTGTCGCAATGACTGTGGGGGGTTGGATGGCCGAATGGTTAGCATGTGCACGCTGTATCATAAAGCCTGACATTGAGCAACTGCCGTGGTTTTTAATCCCCGGTTCTACTTGACAAGGAGTAGGGTCGCCTGTCCAACCTCGTGGTTTTCTCGGGGTCCTCTGGTTTCCTCCCACTGCTAAAGTCCCCTACTCGCAAGCGAATTATTGTAATAAAATTAAACCATATGTTAGTCCCGAAATGGCCTAGTTTGTGTCAAGTGGACGTTAAACCCCATTTCTCTCTCTCTGTCTCTCTCGCAATGAATGTAAATTTGTTTACAGGTAACAGCAACAGATAGTGATCCAGCCAACACAGCAAATTCAAGAATCACATATTCTATTGTGAACGTTGATAACAATGGAGTTGGATTGTTTGTTATTGATCAAAACAATGGTCAGATACGTGCCATTGGTACTCTGGTTGGTGGTATACGTTACACTATCACTGTACGAGCTACAGATCAGGCTCCTATTAATGAACGAAGGTAGATTATCTTGTCACATTTAGTAATTGAGAAACTCAATTCTTATGGAAAAAAATCAATAGTTTAATTATATAAGCACAATGTTTCGACAAGTATCCATGTGCTTATATGATAAAGCCAGTGATTGGTTCTCATAAATATTGTGTTCAGTTTAAATAACTGATTTATAACGGTCATTGTAATAAAAGGATAGCTAATCAGAGCAATGCAAATGTTAATGATAAAAGCAGCTCTATAAAAACTTCCGCACAAGAGTATGTTTTTCTTTCCCTGGGCTCAAAATCATTAAATTTAAGTTGAGGATTGTTAATCATCTTATTTATTAAGGTGGATATATTGACTCAGTATGAAGGGCACCACAGTTGCTCAGTAACTATGCACTAAGGTTTTGGGTTCGATGCCGGTTTTGGCCAAAAAAGTCCTTCAGGATTTTTCGCATGGTTTCCCTCTTTTGCAGTGGTGAACGATGGAGGAACTGACAAGGAACAGTGTCTAGTCGTTTGAATGAGGCAATAAACCTAGATCCTATGAGGTCAAGAAACAGTTGACAGTTGGATTTGAAATAAGAGTAGGCTGTAGCACTGCTGCCCGGTTAAAAATTCCCTCAAAGCACACTGCATGGCATATCCTCGACTTCATTAGCTCAGTTGGTACATAAAATCAGAGAGTTAAACCTCTTTTCATTTCATTTGATACTGTGTTTTTATTTCTAACAGTTCAATTTTTTAGAAAAAAATTCATTTGTGCTGAAAGAGTTTCATATTAGTGTATTATTCAATATTTATTATTACAGATTCTCTCAAACAGCTGTAATAGTTGACGTCACCGCCACAGCAACGAACAATGGTCCAACTATACCGGCTGCGGTATATACTATTTTCGTTAGTGAAGGAATACCAATGTCGTCATCTGTATTCAGAGTTCCTGTAAGTAGTTCCGTGCCAACATCAGTACTTTCTTTTATCCTTTTATCAGCAACATTACAAACTTATTTTGATTCTTGAAAATATTTGATAAAGTCCCTGAAGAGATTTATTTAGCAGAACACTGGGTATGAATACTAGTTTTATCACACGCCAACATTTCAACAAGATCTGTTTTCGCATGAAAAGGACTAGCGAAATCTTGTTGAATCGTTGTGGTGTAGGCCTAGTAAACAAAATATTCTAGTATTACACAAAATCATAGATCTGGCTAGCATGGCTACTCTTTGAGTTCCTGGGGGTTGGGTAGTCTAGGGGTCTAAGACATTCCCACCTCTAATGTGGATCTATTTACAAATTGGGTAGACTCTCTCTATACATGATTCTGATTACCTGTAATAAAGTTAAAACAACAAGGATACTGCCAATTTCTATGTTTGTCAAGCTCTATATATACTGGGTATTTAACATAATCTGATTGTTGTTTTTTTTTGTATCTTTTAACAGGCTGTTGATGCTGAGAATGATCCTTTAAATTATACTATATTATCACAGTCCCCAGTACAAAATAACATACAAGGCAATTTCTTTACCGTAAATAACAGGTGATTATTTTGTATATTGCTATATTGGTATCTACAATGTTTATCATACAAGTAGATAACAGTTGCTATAGTACTATATACAATGTTTATCATTAGAAATAGTCCCATGTATCTAGATAACATCTATAATACTATATACAATCTTTATCATTAGAAGTTGCTATAATACAATATACAATATTTATCATTAGAAATAGTCCCATGTATGTGGATAAGAGATGGCTATCATTCACATCGGCCATATTACTATAAACAATGTTATCAATAAAAATAGTCCCATTTAGATCCAGATACTCAAATCTGATGTGATTTATTTTATCTTATGACAGATTCACAGAGAAAAGTATAACAATAATATGTTAACAGTAATGCAAACTCCTGAAATGATAAGTGGGAACAGGTTTACTAGTTAACAAAATATTTAACTAACAGTATTTAGTTTAACTTATTCAATTATAATTTCAGTGGTGTTGTGATAAACAGGCGTCTACTGGATCGAGAATCGATTATTAATCATACACTTGTGTTACGGGTTCAAGATGCTAATGGAAGGGTAAGAATATTGTTTCAAAAAGAATATATTATAATATGTGCATTTGAAATATAGATTGATGTTTAGTTCTTGTTGTTCTTAAGGATTTCTAATAAAACAATTTCTAGTTAAGCTGTGTAAAGAAATAATTCTGATTCCCAGACACTCCTGCATACTTTAAAAAGAGCTGCATGATATTTCTGTCCCCTGCCTTTACGAAGGATTGACTGATAACTAGAATAATTGTTTTTGTGTGATTTTGTTTTATATCTATCTTACATGTTGTGACAGGTTTTAAAATATTTTTATACTTTCAGACGGCTGAGACTACCTTACAGATAATTGTTACTGATATAAATGATAATAATCCATTCTTTACAAATGGGGCAGTGACATTTAGTGTTACAGAAAATGTAGCTAATACCAATATAGGACAAGTTTCAGTAAGTAAACACCCAGTTCCATTTACTTGATTAGTGGCGAATTTAGATGAAGAGAGACCCAAGGCTATTTCACTTAGGAGCTCTAAATGCAATTGAGCAGAGAATGTTTAAAATTACAGGGCGTGCAAGAAAAGCTTGTGAAAGTTTCAAAAGTATTATCCAACTGTGGGGAAGCACTAGCCTTCAGCCTGCCAAGCCTATAAGTATTCAAAAATATACAATTGGACGGAGGCCCTCGGCTTGCATTTGCAATGGCTGTGGGTTGATGGACTGATCGGTTTTGTTGCTGTTCTCTAGCACTTATTATAGTTAGAATGTTTTATTTTTTTATTCAAGAAATATATATCTATACTAATATTTGTGACTGTTGTTTGTTTGTTCGTCTGTCTGTTTGTTAATGGTTGGCGGCTACACTAGGGCTGCCCTGAGACTGAAATTTTGTGTATATATATAGAAATATAAGGTTTCTAGAAAGAAAAAAACTAATCCACTACGGGGATCATCAGGCATTTAATAATGGGATAGTATATATATATATTTGTTATAAAACAGTTTATATAATTTCAATTTTGATACAACTGTAATCTGATTAATATTTCAATACATAAAATAATGATGTTTTTAATTTATTGATTATAGGCTTTTGATCGTGATGAAGGAAATAATGCTCAAATTTCTTATTTCCTTAATGCCAATGGGTGAGTTATTTGTATTTCTCTTTGGGTTGCCAAATGGTTTAACGTGTGTGCATTTGATCATGCATGAGGTCTGTCATTTGTTTAATACCACTTCCAGGGTGATATCGCTTAATACCCATAGGTGGCCAAATGGTTTAACGCGTGCACGTTTTGTTTCTTATTTTCAGTGTTTATTTTTATAAATATATTGTTCAAATTTAACACAAATAATTTCCAGGTACTTGTGAAAGCATTATGCCCAATATCAATTTTGCCTGTATTTAAATTTTAAAAAAAATAACCACACAAAACTTTTTATCAAGTTAATTTCTTTTTTTGAGATATCCTAATGTCTTTATGTTTGTTATTCTCAGATATCCTAATGTCTTTATGTTTGTTATTCAAATATATCCTAATGTCTTTGAGTTTGTTATTTTCAGATATTCTTAAGTCTTTGCGTATGTTCAAATCTTAATTTATTATTTTGTCTTTAAGGTTTACGATCAACTCTCAATCCGGACAAATCGCCAACAATGTTCCATTGAATTATGAAAATGAACGAACATATTTTCTACTGGTTGAAGCAAGGGATTTGGGTAATAGTCCTCGAACAGGAACAACAACAGTCACTATTAATGTGGTGGATGTAGATGACAACATACCTTTGTTTGTTCAGACACTATATGAAGCGTCAGTGCTAGAGAATGGTCCTATAGATACACAAATATTAACAATACAGGTGAACAAGATTGATTATTATATTGAAATCATGACATAAGATTAGATAAATTTGATATTGCACAATACCACCCACTGTGAGTAGCATACAAATACATCCACATTATTACAACAAATGTAGCTAAATTATTACAACATACATAGCATACATTTTTACAATAAACATAGCATACATTTTTACAACAAACATAGCCTAGAATTAAATAAATCACATTATTACAACAACAAAAAATACTATTATATAAATCACATTATTACAACACGCATAACATACAATTACATAAATCACATTATTATGACAAAATATACAATCACATTTTTACAACAAAATGTACAATTACATAAATCACATTATTACAACAAAATATACAATAACATAAATCACATTATTACAACAAAATATACAATTATATAAATCACATTACTGCAACAAAATATAACATAAATCACATTATTACAAGAAAATATATTATAAAATTACATTATAAATCACATGATTACAACAAACAAGCCTAAGACATATAAAAATAAAACTAGTTAAAGTACAAGGCAATAGATATCATTCTAATTATATAATTTTTTTTTTCAGGCAATGGATGCAGATTCCACTCCACTTGTATCCTATACAATTGTCAACAATCAGAACTTTCCCTTTCGTATTAATAGTCAGGGACAGATATTTACTACTCAAGTTCTAGATTACGAAACAAGACAATCGTACGATTTTACTGTCACTACAACTCAAGCTCAACAGACTTCACAAACGGGAGTTCAATCTGCTACTACTGCTGTAAGAATCACTGTTATTGACGTAAATGATGCAACTCCTGTCCTGACTATTACACCCAATACCCGTGTCTATCCACAGAACCAAGCTATTGGTGAAGTCATTGCTATCGCTACAGCTACAGACAGTGATCCAGTGGTTAGTACATTATTCATTAATCAGAATCTGGTCAACAAGTGCTGCTCATCTTCTTGTTCTTGATGTTTGACATGCCATTACCTGAAGTAATGAGAGATCCAAAGGTTAATCAGCATTATCGCCAAACATGACACCCCTCAAAACAATCAACCAAAGAATGATGATAGTCTAAACCAAGTTGTGGATAGCATAACGATGATTAATTAAGCTAGGGGATTACCTCTTTGTTCATCTTAAAAGACGCTACCCCGTCCTAATTTCAATTTCCATGTATGCCAACGCCCAAAACCCTTCTGGTCACATTAAATTAAAGAGTCGTTATTACATTGTGTCTTACATTATATTCCCTGAACAAGAAAAATAAAGATATACATGAATATTCATAGAGTCTAATACAAGAAAATCATCCCCAAAAGCACTGGCACTACCCACTTTCTGGAACACAGGCATAAATTGTTTTGGGATTGTTTTTAGAAACCTTGATTGCTTATTTAATACATTGACTATATTTAATCATTTTATTTGTTGTTTGGGTGGGGATTGGGTGGCCGAATGGTTAATGCATTCACTTTGGATCATAAGGTCTGTCATTGAGTCAGGTGGTGTGGTTTCGATTGCCCGCTTGTACTTAATAAGGAGTATTGTCACCCGTCCAACCTTGTGGGTTTTCTCTAGGAGCTCTGGTTTCCTCCCACGGCTAAAGACCTCTATGTGCAAGTGAGTTATTGATCGAAAACTGAACTATATCTTAGTCCCGGTATGACCTAGATTGTGTTGGTTTGATGTTACAGTCTCTTTTCTATTTTTTGATGAACATGTTGAAGTTGTGCCCAATAGAAATATACAATAATGATAATAATATGTACAATTTCAGAATACTCCAAATAGTCGTGTTACGTATAGGATACAAAGTGTTCAACCTACTTCTGGTTCCAACTTATTCTATATTAATCCTAATGATGGTAGAATCTACTTGGGACGATCTTTTACGACAGATACTAACAGGCCATCCACATATACTGTAAGTATTCATATCATTTACTGTCAAAGGACTACTGACGACTAATAGAATTTGAATATTTTTTTTAATTAACCTTGCAGGAAAGACAATGTAACAATACAATATCAATTTGGTGTTTCTTACCTCTTTTGACAGACCGTTTGAAAATTACGTCTATTTCGTCATGGCAACATAATCATATTGAACTATTGTGCGCTGTCTGATTTTGCAATATTTTATTGAAATGAAAACAGATTTTTTTAATTTGTTGCAGAGAACTGAGACAGACTGGCTCATTGACCCCCTGGGTTTAAGAACCAAATATCTAAATATATTATGCATATAATTTCCATCAAGGGGATCATTCAGAGTGTCTTTAAAATATTTATTGTCTTTAAATATCATATAATTTAGGCCAGACAGAAAAAATATTCTGGTTATTGGTCAATTATTCCAAAATAAAATCTGATGCAGGAGGGAGGTTTTTATTTAATTGCTTTTATTTTGTCCCAGGATAATCCTCAGCCACTGAAGAATGGTCATTTCCTGATAACAATGAGTTAATTTATAATTGTTTAGTGTCATTAATGATTGTCATTGATAAGGTGTATTCTTGATAATCCGGTCCAATTTTTACCCAGAACATTTGATCGTTGATAGTGATTGTGTGGTCACTGGTGATTAATGAGGGTTTTTTTTTTAATTTTTGAAAATAAAAATTGGGTGATGAGGTTGTGGTACCTGCATGAGATCCAGGACATTGTTTCTATCTGGCTTTATTGAAACACAGTACTAAAATTTTGATTTCGAAAATTTTAATTTTTTTCTGCAGGTAACTGTTGAAGCAAGAGATGATGGTTCACCTGTTTCTCTGAGTGATATCGAACAATTGACAATAACTGTTCAGTTAAATCAAGCCAGTCCATCATTTCAACAACAGAATTATGCACTTACAATTGATGAAACTTATACACCTGGAACAAATGTTATTAGTGTACCGGCCACTGATGCTGATACTGTTGTATGTATATTTTTACTTAATATCCCTATATGAAAATGAAATGGTGTTTGATGTCCTTTGTTTGTGGGAGGACTATAATAAAGTAATTTGACTGAAATTTTCAATATATTCATTTTTTATTATTTATTTTTGAACTATTATAGCATGAGTGACCAGCTCTTTATCTAAATCTTGCATAAGGTTTTCAATATTATTATAGCATTTTGAACCAAAATTAATATTGTAGTTTAGACATTGATTTCATTCAAATTCTATCATACCACTGAAATTTAAGAATTAAGAATAAAAGACCTTCTTATTTGTGGATATATTTGTTTTACATCATTCATATACATGTATTTCTAATACTTATGTTTTTAAATATATTTATTCAAATTTTTTTTTAACATAGGGTAATTTTGGTAGTATCACCTATGATGTGGTTGGAGAAGGATTTGGGCCTGTTTTCTTTGACTTTAGATCACCATCTGACAGTCAAATTGTTGTTCGTGATACACTCACAAAGGACACTTCTGAATCTTATAATGTAAGTTACCTGACTCTTAGAATTTTTTTTAAATTGGCTAAAATTGATCTTGTTTCCACTAAGGACCACTTTACTTTTATTAACTTTACCTTTTAAAGGGGCTTTTAGAATATTGAATTCAAATAAAATCAAAGAATATATTGCACTGTTGGTGTAAATATACACCCAGTTAAGTACATGCTATTTGACAAATTGATATTTAATGTAGTATGATACGAATTTGAGATTTAGATCAAATTATTTTTATTGCCTGCTTCCAAGCTTTTGTGCTTGTTTATGCAGCATTTGTCGGATGTTTCAGCCACACTGGTTAAATACACTGAGGTATTAACTGGTTCTAATGCATCCTAAATAGACTTAGGGTTATAAACCTGTTACTAAACCTTGCACATGTTAGGATTTAGGGTTAAAAACCCCCGTTACTGAACCATGCACATGGTTAGAGTTAGGGTTAAAAACCTGTTACTGAACCTTGGACATGGTTAGAGTTAGGGTTAAAAACCTGTTACTGAAAAGTCTTCCATTCCCTTTATACATGCACACAAAGAAATAAAACCTCAATACTGTTTGACAATGTCATTTATTTTCAGCTTCTTGTTACGGCCACAGATGGAGGAGGTCTATCCACCACAGCTACAGTATCTATTAGAGTCAACAGGAATAGATTCTCACCAGTTTTTGTGGGTAGTCTAACCCAGGCTACAACCATAGCAGAAAACTATCCTTTAGGACAGTCTGTATTGCAAGTTTCAGCACAGGATCAGGATTTAATTGTAAGTCAATTAGTTTTTTGAGCTCTTAAAGCATTATTTGTAAAGACCATCAATTTCTAAATGAAATGAAATGGAATTTAATGTTTCGCAGTTGTGCACAAAATGGGCTAATGAAGAGGGAATTTTCCATGAATTCCAGCTGTTACAGTTTCTTTTATGTAGCATGGGTGCCAATTCGTACACGCATTCAAATAACTCGATACTTGTTCCTTCCCAGGCCCCTTCGTCCTGCACTACTTACAAGGGGAACCCAATGTGATTAAAACACAGGTCCTATTTCGTTTCGTTTTTTATAGTTCAAAATTTCGTTTTACTTGTCTTTACTACACTAGGTTCTGTAAGAGTTGTTATATAACCCGTGTTCTGGATGATTTGATGAATTAGCTAATGAAACGGTCTGTTACGGCTATTTTTTGGTGTGAGGTGCGCGGAACCCATGAGAAACATCAATGGTGATTGGTTAATTGAATGTCAGACGTTATAGAGTCAAAAGCCACTCATATGACCTCTGACGCGACCTTCCACTAAAACCGGTCAGATCTTCATGTAGTAGAGGCCATCAAAAGTATAAAAAAATGAAATGAAATATGGATCTGTATTTTAATTAGATTGAGGCGAACCCAGTCTGGAAATTTCCAAGGCCCTTTCTCTATCAACTTTGTAATTGAACCCACTACTTCCTGGTTAGTGAGCTAAAACCATATTCACTGAATCACCATCATTTTTCTAGAATAGTTCAAGTATGTCACGTTTCATGTCGATCGTAGTTGAAATGAACCACTATGGTTCGCAGAAAATTTTAAATTTTATTTATGGATTGTGATTTTTTTGATTTCATTTAAGGATTGTGATTTTTTTTTACCAAGATTAATAAGAATGTGAATCTCAAAGTACTATTTTTTTTTTCAGTCTCCATATAACCGGGTTTCCTATCTTATTATTGGAACTAGTCAAGCGTCAGAATATTTCACTGTATCTGATTCTGGTGTTATTAGTCTTATCAAATCACCAGCTGGCACAGGCATTGCAAGTTTTCAGGTAATTTCCGTTTCTTTAATTTACTGTATAATGAATGAATGTAATTGAGTTTAACGTCACACTTTTCTGCACCTACCGGGCTAAGTATTCTATGGTGAGGGGAATTTTTCTCGGACAGACATTGAATTCTGACTCTCAAGGCCTCTTTTACATTCACACCAATGTGGATGCAGATCCTTATTCAATTTAGTCAACATTCAATTTTCCTTTTGGATAAGCTGCTGTTTAGACATAGCTGCTGTGTGGGCGTGGCTATCTTTTCAATATCTATAATACTCTAATGTCTATATACTATAATGTCATCACTATATACTCTAATGTTATCCCTTTATATGCTGTAATTTTATCACTAAATACCCCAATGTTACCCTATATACTCTAATGTTATCACTATATAATGTTATCATTATATATCCTAATGCTATCCCTATATACTCTGATGTTATCCCTATATACTCTAATGCTATCACTATATACACTAATGTTATCACTATATACTCTAATGTTATCCCTATATACTCTAATATTATCACTATATACACTAATGCTATCCCTATATACTCTAATGCTATACCTATATACTCTAAATGTTATCCCTATATACTCTAATGCTATCACTATACACACTAATGTTATCACTATATACTCTAATGTTATCCCTATGTATACTCTAATATTATCACTATATACACTAATGCTATCCCTATATACTCTAATGCTATCCCTATATACTCTAAATGTTATCCCTATATACTCTAATGCTATCACTATACACACTAATGTTATCACTATATACTCTAATGTTATCCCTATGTATACTCTAATATTATCACTATATACACTAATGTTATCACTATGTAACCCCCCACCCCCCCACCCGTAAATGCTAAATTTATTATATATTTGTTTCTATGTTTATACAGGTAACTGTACGGGCTCAAGATGGTGTTCCAGCTAATTCACAGATACTTAGAAGATTCTCTGAAAACAACGCAGTGCTGACTGTTAATATATTAAGAAATAGATTTCCACCTATCTTCTTTAGTCAGTTGTATACTGCAGAAATCAATGAAAATGTTCAAACTGGTACTTCAGTGGTTAGAGTTAATGCTACAGATGATGATGTAAGAAATACAGATTAATATTTATTGAACCAGAAGGTGTGGGGGGGGGGGTAATCACGTGGTTTTGCAGGTGAAAAGTGGTCGTTTCGATTCCCCGCTTGTACGTTAGTAGGGTCACCTGTCCAACCTCGTGGGTTTTCTCGGGGTCCTCTGTTTTCCTTCCCACTGCAAGAAAATTATTGCAATAAAATTGAACCATATGTTAGTCTGTGCCTCCTTCAAAAACTATATCAGATATATTTTGATTGCACAGATTAAATTTAGAGATAAATATATTGTCTATAAACAGCATTAATTTTGTAATTGAAGACATTACGATACAGACATGAAATATAGACATATTTGATATGCTTTTGGATTTTGTCTATTAAATCAGATTCCCTCCCACTGGCATTGCTAATATAAAGACCTCTACGAGAAAGTAAATTATTGAAATAAAACTGAACCACATGTTAATATCAAAATGACCAAATTTGTGTCGAGTGGACATTAAACGCTCTCTCTTTTTGTCTATTAAAAATACTATGTGGATGACATTAAAATATTATTGCATATTGACCATCCAAGTCATTAAAACCCATGGCAGGTGTAAAAAATCCCTTTTTCAGCTGGAATTCAGTCTAAGAGTAGGCTGTAGGTAGCTGTCCCAGCAAAATTCCCTCATAGCACATTGTATGGCGTATGCCCAGATGAAGCAGAACAGTAGGAAGTAAAACCCCATTTCATTTCATTCATTCATTTTTTTACATGTAACATAAAGTACGCTTTTCTTTTCAGAGTAATTTCAATCAAATCATATACCAGATTATCGGTGATGAAACAGCTCCAAGTAAATTTAGCATTGACTCTTCAAGTGGGTTGATATCAACATCTGCCAGCCTTTTATCAGAGAATTTGGATAGATATCAGGTAATTATTACAGTATTTTGATCTCTCTGAGAGAGACAGTGACAGTGACCCCCCCCCCCCCCTAAATAACAGTGTAAAATATTCCTTTATTTTTCAATTTTATGAAACATGTAAATATGACCTATTTCTTGGTTCGGGTGATGTTGCTGATAAAATTGAATGTTTTATTCGGGTCCAGATATGGGCCACAAATTACCGTTGACACCATGATTTTTCAAAAAATTTTGGAGGATGATCCCCAGGCTAGCAAGCAAGCCAGCACGTAGACTCTGAGCCACTGCAGCTCCGTGATTTTGTGAACTACAAGATTTAGAGTAGAGGAAATCATGACATTAGAAATTACATTTTTTTCTAGTGATCACGGTGTGTAGAAGAAATGGATATAGTCTTTTTTTGCCATAGTCAGAAATAAATATTTATTAATAGAACAGGGACAAATCATTTGCTTATGATGTAAATGTATTTTGTAGGTTCGTGTAACAGCTCAAGATAATGGTTCTCCAGCACGTGTAGGAACGGCTCTTGCCATTATCACTATACGCAGAAACTTTTTTCCACCAGTTTGGGTAACACGTACTCCTGCTAATACATGGAGTGGTAATATATTAGAGAGTGGTACATTGGGTGTTCCTATCCTGTCAGTTGCTGCAACAGATGCTGATACTAAGGTGAATATTGTTATTTACAATTCCCTGCTCACAATACTCTTATATGAAAGATCAAGGCCGGACATAAGGCACAGTCACAGACTTTGTCAAGTACCATTTATCACGCAATGTCAGACACAAATTATCATACAACATATAAATTATAATATAAATGTTCTGTGATAATTGGTGTCTGACAAAGTCTATGACCGGTGCCTTATTTCCAGGCCTGTGAAAGATATGTCAAAAGGATTCCAATGATGAAAAACGACTGTGAAAGAATATGTCTGTACATAAAAAAAAAGAATATGTGTTTAGAATCAAAGATTTCAGAAAATATTCAAAACTTTATGTTTTATTTGCAGGCACCAAATAATGAAGTATTTTATCGTTTAACTGGAAATACAAAAGCGGTGGAATTTTTTCAAGTTGGTTTAAGAAGTGGTGAAATAAGTGTACGCAAGGCTTTGACACTTGACACTGATAATACACCACTTTATACAGTAAGTTTGATTTCTTCTTAATGGCATGGAAGGTTGAGCGGCATAACACGCTTTTAGATCATAAAGTCTTATCATTGACTGTATGGTTTTGATCCTAATTTCAAGCTTGTACATGACAAGGGGTGGGTTTGCGTGTCTAACCCTGTGACTTTTTCCGGTTTTCACCCACTGCTAAAGACCCACTATGCTCAAGCGAATTGTTGAAATAAGATATTAGTCTCGAAATGACCTAGATTGTGTCAAGAGGATGTTAAACCCTACCTTTCTCTCTCTTGTCAGAGGTAATGCCACCAGAACTTGCCCAGTCATTTAGATGTGATGAATAGGCCAGTGTAGTGTTTACATAGTGAAACAAAAGAGGCCTTGGGTTTGCTCCCAGGGTTGGTCGAGAAAATTCCTCAGGATTTTCTGGCCTGGTTTCCTCTTGTCTAGACAGTGTCTAGTCATTTGAATGGGACGGTAAATCAAGAACCCTTCACAGTTGTAATTTGAATAAGAGTACGCCGTATTCAATATTCCTTTCATAGAACAAAGTATGTCATATGCCTATCTTCATTATCCCAGTTGGTGCATAGTGTATAATATGGCTTACTGTATTTCAACACCTCCCGCATGCTCCTAAATTAAGGTTTGAAAACCCCACTTTTTAAAACAGGTGGCTTTCAAAATAGCATCTGTTTACATTTAACAATGTTATGAAGGGGTAAACAATGGATATTATTTGAACGTGTTCTTATAACGAAGTTTAAACAGTCAAATGTTCTAAATTAATAGGGGGGTTGGATGGCCGAATGGTTAGCACGTGCGTGCTGTATCATAAAGCCTGTCGTGAGTCAACTGGCATGGTTTCGAATCCCTGGTTGTACGTGACAAGGAGTAGGGTCGCCTGTCCAACTTCGTGAGTTTTCTCCGGGTCCTCCGGTTTCCTCCCACTGCTAAAGACCCCTACACGCAAGCGAATTATTGAAATAAAATTAAACCATATGTTAGTCCCGAAATGACCTAGTTTGTGTTGAGTGGACGTTAAACCCCATTTCTCTCTCTCTCTCTCTCTAAATTAATATGCACATGTAACAATTAGTATGATTGAAGTTATAGTAATTCATTCTGACTGCCGTTGGTTTATTGCGTCTTTCACAGTAGGACGTTAAACCCCATTTCATTTCATTTCATTTCATTTATTGCGTCTTTCACGTATATTCTATATTATTTTATAGTTGGAACTTCAAGCTTATGATGGTGGGGCTACATCGAGAACATCAACAGTGTCGGCTACAGTATTTATTACTGTTATACAGAATAGCAATGCTCCTGTTATTACCACAAGTCCATGTCAGGCAGAAATACGACAAGACTTGAATGTTGGTGATCCTGTTCTAACTGTTTCTGCTTTTGATTTAGATCAACAAAATGTAAGATTTGTAGTTTTATTTTAATTTTAGTAGATTACAATCATTGGTTAATATTTTTGTTTTTATGTTACTTAAGTAACGATACATCATTTGCTTTTTTTGCTAAAATATCAAATTTCTCACATCATAATCCACGCTAATATTTACCCAGATTGATTATTTAACATTTAATTATGAAAACTAAATCAAAATACCAATGATACCCTCCCAATTTGATTTAAAAAGGAGGCGGGTTGGATACATAGCGAACAGCATAGATCGATGAAATTTCAATTCGACATAACTTTGTAACATTAAACCCCATTGCAAAATTATGCTAAATTTGTTCGTTTTTGTTTTTCAGTCAGCTGGTATTCGCTATAATCTTGTTAATGGTGGAACTGGCTTTAATTTCTTTCAAATTCCTGATGCAACCTCTGGTCGTGTTACATTAAGCAGAAGTATTCAGTTTGAACAAGCTACAGTGTATACGGTAAAAAATATGTTTGAATATTTATTAGTTAGAAATTTCCATAGAGGTAATTCATTACAATTAACCATTTAAAATCCCTGCTCAACAGAAGTACAAACAGATCTATATTTCATTTCGTTTTTTTTATACTTTCGATGGTCACACTACATGAAGGTCTGACAGGTTGTACTCGGAGGTCGTGTCAAGGGTCGTACAAGTGGCTTTTGAACCTTTGACATCAGACATTGGTTAATCAATCAACTTTGACGTTTCTAACAACTCTTCCAGATCCTAGTGTAGTAAAGACAAGTAAAACGAAATTTTGAACTATACAAAACGAAACGAAATAGGATCTGTGATTTAATGAGATTGCCATTTAAAATCCCTGCTCAACAGAAATACAGACTATTCTTGTCTACTCTCTTCAGCACCCCCTCTGAAAGAATTTCTATATAATTAAGCCATGTGCATGTGGTAGTTACATTTAGGGTGCTGATTCAATAATATTGAAAAATTGTATTTATTTTGATCTTTGGTCATTGGATATTATTTTTTACAATTTGCAATCCAGGGCCCTGTTTCACGAAATTTTAACTAAAGATAAAATCCAAATTTTAGTAGATACTTCAATTTTGATTGGCCAAGCACTAAAATCAATCTAATATTATCCAATCAAATTACTAAAATTTGGATTTAATCTTTGTTAAAATTTCGTGAAACAGCTAGGCCCCTGACCATAAAAAATAATAATCGCATGTTATTCTCAAAATGGCTGAAGTATTGTGTTGACTAGACGTTAAATTCCAGTCTTATCCTATGTCCTTGACCATGAAAATTTGAACGTCCCCATTACAAATTTTGAGGGTGTGTGTATATTTGTTGCCTAGCAAGGGTTTATCTTGATGTCCGATTGGGTATATTCCTGATCGGATGTTTGCCAACTCGCATAGGACATATCTGGCATATACAGGCGAAACAGCATCCATGGTATACATGTATGTTTATGTCTATGTATAATTTCTATATTACAGATACTGGTACAAGCGTCCGATTCAGGAAGCCCACCTTTAACTGACGTCGGTCTTTGTACTATAACTGTTAATCGTAATTTTAACGCACCTGTATTTAATCCTCAAGTGTATAATGTTACTATCAGTGAGAATCAGATTTTAGGTGATTCCATTGCACGAGTTACAGCCACAGATATCGACCGCGTGGTAAGTATATTTACTTCTTTTATGGTAATCTACTTTCATTTTACAGCTTCAATGCCAGTCATTTCAAATTGACACTTGTTTTGTTATATATACTATATCCTCAGAAGCTGCTTCTGTAATGGCCATGGTGGCTCAGTGAGTAAGATGCTGGATGAGAGGAAAAACCGAGGCCCTGTATATACATTAGTGTACTCTTAAAAGAACCATTGACAGTTGAAATTCAAAATAGGCCGTAGTGCTGCTGTCTGTGCAAAATTCCCCTCATAGCATGCTGTATGGCTTATGCCTATCTTCATAGGCTAGTCAGTGAAGAAAACTAGAATGTTAAACCCCATTTCTCATGGTCATTTATTGGGCAATCCTAGACTATACAAATTATACATCATTGCTGCCAGATTTATTATAGCACTAGCAGGATATCCGGCTTCGCTCGGGGGTCATAACTCCAAAACCGGAAGTGGTAGACTAACGCCACCTGGCCTATGTTACTCCCCGGTCCGAGCTACCCCTATACCCCAAATTTCAGACTCGGGGCAGACCTAGTGTAGCCGCCAACCCCGAACAGACCGGCTTCGCTCGGGGGTCATAACTCCGAAACTGGAAGTGGTAGACTAACGCCACCTGGCATATGTTACTCCCCGGTCCGAGCTACCCCTGTACCCCAAATTTCAGACTCGGTGCAGACCTAGTGTAGCCACCAACCCCGAACAGACAGACAGACAGACAGACAGACAGACAGACAGACGACAGTCACAAATATATATATAGATGTGGTGTTATAATGTACCATTTTATGATGTGTTTTCATTTATAAAAATAAAATGTATTGAAGTTTAACTAATTTTTCAGTCACCCAATAATGTTGTTAGATATACAGCTGTAGGGAATGATAGAGCTCTTCAGTATTTTGCTGTTAATTCTGTAACTGGTCAGGTCTCAGTTAAACGGCAACTTACACAAGATGTTTCATCGGGAAATTTACAATATACGGTAAGTAGAATTCATTTTTTCACAGACATTTTAAAAATACTTTCGAAAGAATGAGAGCTGACAAGAATTTATTGCAGCATGAAATATAGTAAATTAATGTGAAATATAGTAAATTTAAATGTGTATAGTAAAGTACAATAAATTAATATTTTGCGAAAAATAGTAAATTAATTTAATGGGAAAGATGACTTATTGATATAAATGTGCTTTTATCTAGATTAAGGAATGTCCAAATTTAATTTTGAAATAAAGAAATACTTGTGAGCATGAAATGAAGATGTAAAAATAGCAATGGAATGGGAAAAAAATTGCAAAGGAATGTGGAAAAAATAGTAAAGGAATGTGATAATAAAAAATCTAATTGGATTTGAAAAGTCATGTGGCGGAATTAACTTTCACTTAAACCTGTCTCTTAGCTCATTTGTTACTTTATTCAAAGATTTTAGGTGCAGGATAGAGGGCCTGGCAAGGGACAACGTATACAAATTGATGTGCACATAAAAGATCCATTGTCAGTTGGAATTTGATATTAGAGTAGGTCATAGCGCCACTATCTGGGCAAGATTTCCCTTATAGCACACTGTATGACGTATGCCTGTCTTCATTAGCCCATTGTTGCAGATCAGTAGGACATTAAAAACTATTTCATTTCATTTCATTTTCATTATCCAAGTCGGAGAAGAATGGTAGGACGTTAATCCCCATTTCATTTTAGTTCAATTTTGTTTCAGCTGTCAGTACAAGCCAGAGATCTAGGGGTGCCAAGTCCCATGCAATCTGTTCAGTCAGCCATTGTTAATATTCAAGTGTATCGTAACAGTTTTGCTCCACGATTTACCAATACACCTTATAACAAAGATATTTCACAAAACACAGGAGTTTCCTCAGTTTTTCAAGTTTCTGCGGTTGATGATGATCCAAGGGTAAGTTTTAAAAGTTTTCTTTAGCAAATACTATTACTATAACAAAGGGTGGTAGTGGTGGTGAGGGATGAACAAGTGATCTAATGTGTGCACTTTAGATCATAAGATCTGTCATTGAGTCACATAGTGTTGTTTCGATTCAAGGGTAAGTTATAAAATCTTTCTACAATAGATTTTACTGCTATAACAAAGGGGCGGGAAAGCTTGTCTCAAGGGGATGTTAAAGACCCCTTTGCACAAGCGAAATATTGAATAAAATTGTAACATACGTTATTTCCGGATTGTTAGTTTGCTTTAATTTGTTTCATGTTATAGTGTTTATTACTTATATCGATTAGACTACTAAATACCGCTCACAGAAGAAATAATTAGTAATATGTTTAATTTCAGTCACCCTATAATGTGGTTCGATTCTCTATTGCTGGTAATGTAGACAGTGGACCGTTTAGTATCAATGATGTATCTGGAGAAATCAGGCTAACCAGCAGTATTGCTAATCAGGCCAACACCGTCTTTAGGGTAAGTTTATACTTGTATGTTTATTTATAATTGATTATTTGGTTTAAACAGTATTAATTTGAAGATATTGTAAAAGCATGAAAAATAGGATACTAAAACAAGTGAAGGAGGCTTATTCAAAGAGACTTATGTTAATTTGCTTCCTTGTGACTAGGGTGTATAATATATGTACAATTCTAAGTAATAAGCTTATATATGATAGAGACAAAACATTATTATAGTATTTTAATTATGGTATAAGTATTTAACAGTATGTAAGTAAAATTATGTATTTGTTTTCTGGTTTATTTATTTATTTGTAATATTGATTGAAACCAGTGATTTTCTATTGCCAACGTACTGAATTAGATTTCATTATATTGATTCATCTATTATTGCCAACCAATTTATTACCCTACCTGCCCTAATGTGAGGTCGAGTGTTCGATCCCTGCATTGGCCGAGAAAGTTCATCAGGATTTTCTGACATGGTTTCCCCTTGTCAGTGGTACAGAACGGAGGGCCTGATAAGGACAGGTGTCTAGTCCTTCAGATGAGACGAAAAACAATTGGTCCTGTGTATACATTGGAATGCACGTAAAAGATGCCTTGGCAGTTGGAATTCGATATAAGAGTAGACAATAGTGCCGCTTCCTGTTCAAAATTTCCCTCATAGCACACTGTATGGTGTATGCCCGTCTTCATTAGCCCAGTATAGGAGCAGAACAGTAGGATGTTAAACACCATTTCATTTCATGTCCCAATGTCTCATAAATTGTACAAGACATCTTAATGGAACTATGTACCCATATTGGGGGGGGGGCAGCTGAATGGTTTAATGCATGCACTTTAGATCATAAGGGTTATCATTGAGTCAAGTGTACGTGACAAGGAATATGATCGCTTGTACAACCTTGTGGGTTTTCTCTGGGTCCTCCAGTTTCCTCCCACTGCTAAAGATTCATACACACAAATGAATTATTGTCATAAAATTGAATGATATATACGTTAGTCACGAAATGACATAGTTTATATTGAATGGACGTTAAACGCCATCTCTCTCTCTCTCTCTCTCTCTCTCTCTCTCTCTTGTACACATATCATACTCTTGAGTATCCTTTGCTAATTAGAAATAACTTGGATTTAAACAATTTTGTGTTTGATGTAGAGCAGGGGGATGTTATTGATTAAGTCTTGATGTATTGGAAATTTATTGAAATATTTAATGTTATTATTATTTTATCTAAAGTTATTGGTAGAGGCTAGAGACCAAGGTCAACCATCAAGAAGTAGTTTTGCATTAGTTACATTCACTGTGGATAGAAATATATTTGCTCCAGTATGGTCAGTACCAAATGTTAATGCTAACTATCGATTAAGCACAACGGTTCCTGAAGATGTACCATTTGGTCAAGTTCTAACAACTGTGACTGCTAACGATGAAGATATAGTGGTAAGTAATTTGGGTTGTTATCTGTTCCCCAATCCCTGTTTAGACTTTCCCTCATCTTCGTTAGCCTGGATGGAGCAGAAAAGTATGATGTTAAACCTCATTTCAATTCGTTTAAGCTTTACTTCAATAGAGATAGGGGGGGTGGATGGCTGAATGGTTAGCGTGTGCGCGTTGTATCATAAGGTCTGTCATTAAGTCAACAGGCGTGGTTTCTATTCCCCGGTTGTATGTGGCAAGGAGTGGAGTCGCCTGTCCAACCTCATGGGTTTTCTCCAGGTCCTCCAGTTTCCCCCCCACTGCTAAAGACCCCTATGCGCAAGTGAAACCATATGTTAGTCCCGAAATGACTTAGTTTGTGTCGAGTGGATGTTTATCTCTTGATATTTCTGTTGTAAACTTTAAATAGAGATCTTCGTCTATAATTTGGGTGATGGAGTGGTCCAAGTCTTGTGCTTTAGATCATGTGGCATGAACTTGATCCCAAACTGGTATGTGACAAGAAGTAGGGTCTCATGCCCAACCTTGTTGGTTTTCCTCTGGAGTTGACCTCGAACAAAAAAGCAAACAGACAAATATATATATACTGTAATTCAGAACTGGAGGGGCTGGGGGGGAGGGGGGGTATTAGTTGATAGCTTTTTTATACGCCCACATTTTCATGTGGACATATATTGTCGTCGCCCCTGTCCGTCCGTCCGTCCGTCCGTCCACAATTGTTTGTGAACAGTCTACAGGTCACAATTTTTATCCGATTTCAATGAAACTTGAAATATAGGTTTATCACCCTAAGATCTCGGTTCCTTTCGATATTGGCATCTATCGGACCGTAACTTCCTGAATTATGGCCCCTGATTGTACGTAAAAACGCGTTGTTTGGCTTGTGGACCCTATAGAGGTCATAATTTTTATCCGATTTAAAAAAACGTATTATTATTAAACCCTAAGGATGGTTGAGTTCGAATTTCGTGAAAATCGGCCCAAAACTGACAGACAAAATGGCCGCCCCTCGTTCTCAAATTGCGTAAAAATATGGTATATCAAGGTTGTGGACCCTATAGAGATCACAATTTTTATCCGATTTTGTTGAAACTTGAAATGTAAGTTTATAACTCAAAGATCTTGGTTCCTTTCGATATTTGCGCATATCGAATTGTAATTTCCTGAATTATGGCCCTTGATTGTAGGAAAAATCACTTTCGTTTTAGCTTGTTTTCTATCCATCTCTTGAAAATGTGGGCGTATCCTGCCTGGCAGCCGCTGGTTCGCCCTAGTCGGGTCTCCGTCTTATACTCCAAATAGATTTATGTGAAGGTAAAATCTGACATCCCCGATAAGAAACCCATTCTCAGTAACTGTCGCTCTATGATATCAAGTGACATCGACTGCCAAATATCAACACTCGCATGGCAAGGTCAGATTACTTATGCTATACCAATCTTAATGCATTTCTAGATACCGGTATATAAAGTTTCTTTAATTTTTATTTTTAAACATAACCTTATTCAGAAATTAATCATAAATGCTAAAAAATCCCAACAAAAGAGAATCTTTTATCAGACATTGTTCAATTGGAAATTTTCACTTTGCCATTTCTCGTTTCATGCAAGATTCTACTTTAATGTTTAGCTAAATTAAAGTAGAATATATCATCCAAAATCTTCGATATTGAAAACATGAATTATTTGTCAGTTTAAATCAACATTAGTATTGTGATCTAACCGGGAAAAGATGGGCTTCTGATATCCAATATTTAAGACAAAATAAACATTTTACCATTGGTACACAAATTGTGTACCATAATGTGTTTCAGCACCATTTGTAACAAGGGACTCCAAGAACGAGGCTAGACATATTCCAAAAGTCTTGTCAAACGGTGACACCATGTTCTTTTCTGGAGAGCTTGCGCAATAAATACTATCGGTGTAGACTGGAATAACCAGACGCTAAAGATTGCCATTCGATTGCGACTTCTGGCGTATTTCGCCGAACATAACTGATTAGTAATTACAGTAAAAACAGAAACGATTGAATGTAAATCAGTTTATATACATTCATATTACATTATCATCCAGGCTGGTCTTTCGGTTAAACGGTTAAATCCAGTAAAATAGAGTACATGTCTGACATTAATTGTGACAAACTTCCCAGATGAGCGAAAAAGTACTTTAAAATGTTAAAATGATATTAAACCAGTGTTGAATTCAGGTTGTGTTGGCATACCTTTTATCTTTTATAAAGTAGTGAAGCTTTACGGCTTTGCTGATATTTTTGGATATGTATATTATAGATTTTTGTTAAATTATAATTTCTTTTAACAGGCACCATATAATGAAGTTACCTATTCAATAGTTGGTGGCAATAATGATGGCTACTTCCAAATTAATAATAATGGTCAAATAAGAATTCAAAGATCTTTATTATCAGCTCCATTAACAACTTATACTGTAAGTACTGACATTAATAGTAAAATGCTCCCCACTGTAATTTAGCTGAAGTTACACGTGATAGATTTTTAATTTCAGGTGTTTTAACTTTTTGTTCTTCATAAATGTCTGAATATTTTGATGTGTTACAAAAATATTTGAAAGGATTCATTATTTAAAGCATCATTTGTAGAAATGGAAATAGGGATATTTTTTCATTGTAATATCTAAGAACTGTTAATAACATGAATGATTCTTCCCATGGTTATTTCAAAGAAATCTTTGAATTTTTGACAGACAGACAATTTTTGTGTTATAGAATGTTACATTATGTTAAGTTACAGAATGTTACATTATGTTAAGTAATTACAGAATGTTCTATTACATTATGTTGTGCTACAGAATGTTACATAATGTTGTGTTACAGAATGTTACATTATGTTGTGTTACAGAATGTTACATTATGTTGTGTTACTTACAGACTAAACAGCATATCGAAATTAATGTGACTGGTATTATTTATTGCAGTTATTGATTGCTCTCAGAGGGGCATGCTCTTTAGATTATAAGGACTGTCATTGAGTCAGTTAGCATGATTTCGATCCCACACATTTGTACGTGACATGGAGTAGGGTAACCTGCCCAACCCATGTTTTTTCTCTGGTTCTTCTGGTTTCCTCACATTGCTAAAGACACATATGCTGCATGCATGTGCAATTGAATTATTTGAATAAAATTGCAGCATATGTTAGTGCCAAAAATGACCTATTTTATATTGAGCTGATGTTAAACCCCATTTCTCTCTCTCTCTTTCTTGATTCAACTTTGATTTGTGTTAATGTCTATTTATTAATTCTTACTAATAGTAACTGCAGGAGTACCCTCACCACATGTAAACAATTACACAAGACAAACCTAATACACATACATAAACAACCAACAATTATCAAATCATGTGGATGGATCCCAGGGGCTAAGTGAGAGATACCCAATGATAAGCTTTGCTTCATGGTTTTGATTTTTTGCGCCCCTCGCAAATGGCAAAAAATCATGCGGTGTCAATGCGTTTTTCAACATTATAATCATTATCATAATGCTCAACCAGTGTCAAACAAATACCGTGGGTCAGATATTCTACAAATCGACTCTAGCATGTTCCACACAGCCCAATACTATGCTTCTTGGCAGCACTGGGAGCCCTCCCCCCTCCCACACACACATATAAATATTGATTTTTGGGGCCCAGACGGAATCTTGTTCCTCATGCAAAATCATGGGTCACCACGCCCCTGATGGATCCATGGACCAGCTGTAAGTGTCCACTGTCTTGTACAGTCCCTGGTAAATGATTATTAAATATTATTACTTTTACTTGTTTCAGTTGACTATCAGTGCTGCAGATAGAGGAATCACACCCAAATCGGCTATAACAAATGTTGAAGTTACTGTCTTCATATTACGTAACCAGAATACTCCATATTTTGTAAATCAGCCTTACTCAAGTTCCGTGTCAGAGAGTCAAGGTGTGGGCTCTGAAGTTTTTCAGTGTTCTGGTCGAGATAATGATTTAAATGTAAGTTTTTTTTATTTAGTAACTAAACATATATAATTTCAAAGTATTGATTTCATATTGTACATGTGAATATTGTGTTTCTAGAATATATGATTATGTTTATATTTATTTAATAGAACACTACTTGAAGTCCAAAGTTACCACCTTTCTAAACACCATATATGTTGTCTTATTGCACTTGGGGTGTGTGTGTGTTTGGGTGGCAAAATGGTTAATGCGTTCACATTGCATCAAAGTCTGTCATTGATTCAAGTGGCGTGATTTCGATTCCCCACTTGTACATGACAAGGAGTAGGGTCGCCTGTCCAACCTCGTGGGTTTACTCCCAATGCTAAAGATCCCTATGCGCAAGCGAATTATTGAAATAAAAAATTGAACCGTATGTTAGTCCTGAAATGACCTAGAATGTGTCGAGTGGATGTTAAACCCTAATTTCTCTCTCCATCTTTTATTGCAAAAGGTGTTACTCCCAAAATGACCTAGAATGTATCGAGTGGATGTTAAACCCTAATTTCTCTCTCTCTCTTCTTAATGCAAATGGGATTTGACACTCCAACAGTATGGGCACTAGATTCTCCATCAGAATATTCTTGGTGTTAAAATCTCAACATGGGCCAAGAAGAATTTTCAGGGCATTAAAAGTATTATATTTGCACAGTCGACAAAATGCCTAGCTCACACAATGTAAATAGTGGCATGCACATAAAAGAGCCTGCAAAAGACTAAGCAGAAATGTAACTATCTCGGCAAAATTCTCCACCATCACCCTTTCATATATGTAACCATAGAAATAATGATCTCTATGAGATAATCTCAAAATGGTTGAAGCAACGTGACAATAAACACCATTCCATGCAATTATAAAGTATAATGAAGTTTTTGATATTTCATAGTTTTTTTTGTTTTGATTTTAAAGGCACCATACAATCAGTTGAATTATGTAATCATTGGAGATGATATATCGCCAGCTTATTTCCAGATTGACAATAATTGTCGTATTACATTACAACAATCTCTAGCAGGTGTAGCCACTAATACATTCTATGTAAGTATTACAGTAAATATGTAATGGGGGTGGTATGGTCTAACACTTGCTCTTTAGATCATAAAGTCTGTCATTGGTTTGTGTTGGGTGGTCATTAAACGCCATTTCTTCTCTGTCTGATAAAAAACATGGGTATATAGTATTGTATGTGTGAATTGAACAGTTGTAGAAAAGAACCTTGCTGCTGAATTTTATCCATACCAAATTAACACGATAAAGTGTTAGAATATGACGCATTTGTGTGCACATAAAAGAACCATTAACAGTTGGAATTCGAAATAAGAGTAGACTGTAATGCCGCTGTCTTTGCAAAATTTCCCTTGTAGTGCACTGCATGGCATATGCTCATCTTCATTATCCCAGTCTTGCAGAAAAATAGGATGGTACACCTCATTTCATTTCATTTCTTACAATGTTTGATGGACTTGAATGCAATTAGAATTAATTTTTGTTTTAGAAATTAGGATTTTATTCATTTTTTATTTTAGATTCGTGTAAGAGCTTTTGATGGTGGAAATCCAAGTAAGAGCAATACATCTGTTGTTACAATAACGGTTGATAGGAACTTGAACTCTCCAGTTATCGCCCCAACGTTTTACCAAAGAACTATTCCTGATTCGCAACAACAAGGTGCACAGATCATCCGTATCAGTGCAACAGATAGAGATACAACTGTAAGTGGCATATATATATCATCACTAACCTTTCTTTTAAAGATGCATTTGGTAAGATTTAGATAAAGAGCTGGACATTCTTAGTATAATAGTTAAAAAATACATAATGAAAAATTGCTTTATTCTGAGCGAAGTTATGACTGTTTGAAGTTATAGCATAGATGGTCCATTATCGTACTTGGCAACTGTAATTGACAACCGAGACTTAGGCACGAATGTCCATTTTATTAATAAATTTTTAAATCTCGTGGATGTTTGAATCCATTCAAATCTCAGCCATCCAATTGTCTATAGAGTTGATTATAGGCTTGTCATGTTGATAAATGTCAAATGATAATTTATGTAACAAAGAAAGACCTGCTATAGGCAGATTTAGCGCTTACATAATGCATCTTTAACAGTATTTATATGTCTTATTACAATGAATTTAATTTAGTGACTTAAAAATGGATTTAAAAGAAAATGGCTACTTTTCTTGAAATATATCTATGAACTTAATTGAAAAATGTAAATAATCAATCAATGATTTTAGTTTTAACTTTAATGTTTCCAAATTTGTTTTCCTGACTTGTGAGGAGAGGGGGGGGGGGGGCTAATCTGTACACTTTAGATCATAAGGTCTGCCATTGAGTCAAGTGGTGTGGTTTTGATCCCACATTTGTACTTGACAAGGAATAAGGTCGCATGTCCAACCTTGTGGGTTTCTCCAGATCCTTCGGTTTTCTCCTACGTTTAAAAGTCCCCTACATGCAAGCGAATTATTGAAATAAAATTGAACCATGTTAGTCCCAATAGAACAAATTCTGTTGAGTTTACGTTAAACCCATTTCTCTCTTTTTAATAATTCTTTGTTTTTTCTTATCATATTATCATATTTATTTTTTATTGCAGGCCCCACACAATACCGTTAGATTCCGCATCTTTAACGCACCAGCGAAAGTTTATGAATATTTCTACATTGACACAACAACTGGTTCATTGGCAGTTAGAAAGTCACTAACGCAAGATATTGCTCAGCAAACAAATTTTAATGTGAGTTGATTTAAATTTATTCATCATATCTCGTTATAACCTTAATGGAAAAGTTGCCTTCCCTTCTTTATTGGAGTTACCTCCCATTATGTACTCTTTGCAGATCAGAAGTGATGTGAGTAAAATGATGACGTTGTTAAACATAACGAATATGTTTCAGCTGTCATGGTTGGTTGCGATATTTTCCTTTGCAGACTGCCTATGCGTTGTAGTCCCAAATTCATCTTTTTGCTCGTTTGTCCCTATTTTTGTCATTGAGAGAATGTAAATTCCGGAATGCTCAATCAAGCATCCTCTGAATAAACATGGTTGATCTCACAGCATATTGTTTTATACTAGATGTATTTTAACCCATACCATCAATGGATAAACAGACAGATGACCCCTACAATGCTTGGTGTAGATACCCATCCCAAATAAATAATTTGTGTATCGCTTCCACTTTAGATCATAAGATCTGTCATTGAGTTGAGTCAAGTGGTATGGTTTCCATTCCAAGTGTTATGGTTTTGATCCCAACCTTGTTTGTTACAAGGAGTAGGGTCACATGTGCCACCTCATGGGATTTCTCTGGGTCCTTTGGTGTCCTCCCACTGCTAAAGACTAAAATTGTTAATCCTGAAATGACGAGTGGACGTTAAACCCTGTTTCTTTCTCTCACTCTCTCTCCATCTGAACATTACTTTCACACAGAATTTGTTTTGAGAGTAATTTTGTAGTGTGTTTAGCTTGGGATGAATAAAAAATAAAATGTCAGACATATATTACAGTTTTGTAAACGTACATGTATTTATAACCCCGTTCAAAACCATGTTATAAATTTTGATGAGGTTAATGCTGCAAAAGATTAGTTAATCCTAGCCTTTTGATAATTTATTTTTTCTTATAGTTCAATGTACAAGCATACGATTTGGGAACACCACGACGTTTTTCTGATCCTGCACAAGTTTCAATAACGGTAACAAGAAATCAATTCAGTCCACAGTTTTTTGGTTGTCCCAATGAGATTAGTATTAATTTTGATACAGTACCGAACACACAAGTTTACAGACTCAACTTTACTGACAGAGATACAGTAGTAAGTCTTCTAATGTTTTTATTTATATACAATTTTTACGTGTAATCCAAGGTCAAAAAATGTTTATAGATGCTTGTCCAAAAACAAAAATTTGGGGCGGTCAGTCTGTCAGTATTTTGGGGGGACCTAATTTTTTTTTTTTTCATTTTTAATATTTGTTTATCTACATAAAATGGGTGTGGTCTGTCAGTCAGACCCCTACGCGCAAGCGAATTATGTAAATATAATTAAACCATATGTTAGTCCCAAAATGACCTAGTTTGTGTCGAGTGGATGTTAAACCCCATTTCTCTCTCCCTCCAATTATGATTCCATTCCATTGAGTAATTACAAAGACGTGATGAACAGAAAATATGTCAGTATTCGGTATCCAGTGTATACTTGAGTGAAGTCTGTGTCACTACAGGCCCAGGACTGTACAGCGCAGTGGACGCAGGTTTATCTTGTAGATTTTTGTTTTGCGTCCTCCTGCACATACTATTATAGATGGTTTCAGGTCAATAACAAAGAAGTCAAACCATTGATGCATTTTTTTAGATCATTTCCTATTTTTAGATAAATAACACAATGTATGCGTTGTTCTGTAATATTTCAGGCTCCATTAAATACAATCGAACTGAATCTGATTGGAGATGATCAGGCTACCAATTTTTTCACCGTAAATCAAACAGGGTTTATATTCCTCTCAAACTCTTTACAATCTGAGACACAGACTCTTTATAAAGTAAGTATATGAGATTATTAATATATTTAAAGGGGCTGGAGCTCCTATATGAGTGGTCTGAAATGTGCACTGCAGATCATAAGGTATGTCATTGAGGCAAGTGGTGTGGTTTCACTCCCAGGCTTGTATGTTACAAGAAGAAGGGTTGTCTGATTCAAGATTTTGAGTTATCTCCAGGGCCTAGCAAGGAACAGCATCTAGTCATTTGGATGGGACGAAAAAACAAGGTATTGAATGTAAACAATGGTGTGCACGTAAAAGAACCCTTGACAGTTCGAATTCAATTTCTGTCTGGTGCTCATTTCATTCATTCATTTTATTTGATTATATTGATTTTATTGTTGTAATATGGTATTTGTTGTGTATTTTAGTTACGTATTGAAGCTAGAGATGGTGGTCTACCTGCTCGTAGTGCAACCTGTGTTTTATCTGTGAACATTCAACGAAACTTATTTAGTCCAACATTATCAGCAAGTAGATATACTACAACTATACTTGAAACTCAGGAGTTAGGCCAAAATATATTACAACAAACACCTATATCTGGTTCTGATCTAGATTCTACAGTAAGTACAATACAGTTTATAGTTGTTTGGATGGTATGTAAAACCGAGGTCTGGTGTACACAGTGGTGTGTACGTTAAAGAACCCTTGACTGTTGGAACTTTAGAAGTAAGCCATAGTGCATCCGGAGAAATGAAATAAAATGGGGTTTAACGTCCTACTGTTCTGCTCCTAACCTGGGCTAATGAAGACGGGCATACGCCATACAGTGTGCTCTGAGTGAAATTTTGCCCGGGCAGCGGCGCTACGGCCTACTCTTATATCGAATTCCAACTGCCAAGGGATCTATTACGTGCACGGGACCTCGGTTTTCCGTCCCATCCGAACGACTAGACAGCTGCCCTCGCAGACCCTCCGTCCTGCATCACTGACAAGAGGAAACCACGCCGGAAAACCGGGATGAACTTTCTCGGCCAATGCAGGGATCGAACACCCGACTTACAGGCTAACGAGCCAGCGTCTTACCCACTTAGCTACGTGATCCCCTGCATCCGGAGAACACCTGGAACTGGCTTATGCAATACCCTCTCCCTGGCATGTGCTTGTCTTTAAACTAGACTGGATGAAGCAGAAAAGTAGGATGTTAAACCTCATTTCATATTCGTTCAAAAGGTCAGCTTCTTAATCTTCAAGAACAAATAGTTTATGTCGAGAGTCTGTGTGATAGAGAATGAATATGTAAAGCATGGGAAGTTTTTAGTTATTTCCTTATGACAACATCTGGACTAGTCTCTATATCATATAGAATGATGCACACTGCTACATTTGGACTAGTCTCTATCATACAGACTGTGTTACATCCTGCTAGGTTTTCGACACATACATTGTTTGTACATTTCAATACATATAATATAAGCCATACAAATGTTGTATGTAACAGTATTACATCGTAAATTTAAATATTTACAACCACTCACAGGAATAAAAAATGCAAATGGTTGATGAAATTAGATATGTATCCATTCTAATGGTACTTCCAATAAATTTAGTGTTTAAACATACAAAGATTAGCATGGGGCTACTATTTTTATGGGAACCCCATGCAATTGCATGGGAACCCCATGCAACTGCCCAGTGTACCCATACAGTAAATTGGCGCTGTTTCTTTATAGACGTTTTCACAAGGAAACTTCCAGTCGATACCCTTCTGGAAGATAAGTTTCGTCTAGATGACCATGTCTGGTTGATCAAACTCATTGCTTTTGATCATTTTCACAAATAGTTATGAATTAATCTGCCAAGAGTCTTATACCGTTTTTTTAATTATCGAAACTGTAATTCAATGTTTTTATTTTGTAGGCACCAAGTAATATCGTTCGTTATAAATTTACTGATACCAATCCTAATAGCTTAGTCCAGACATACTTCCTGATTCTAGAGAACAGTGGACAAATTTTCTTGCGACAAAGCATATTAAATGCTAACACCAACAGATTTCAGGTAATTAAACATACATTAAGCAAGAGTTAAATCTGCCTATTGCAGGTCTTTCTTTAGACATTTATTAACACGACCTTAATCAACTCTCGATATCACCTTATGTATCGGATTTTCACTGGATTTGAATCCGATCTGCTGCACAACACATTGATGATTAAATCCAAAAATGGATAATCCAGACTATGTTTTTTATCATACCAACTTTAGTAATGATAATCGAGGTTAGGCCTAAAATTCAATTGCTAATATCTCGGTTCAGAATGGATCAATTTGACTGAAATTTTCAGCATATTCCCTTTACATTATTATAGTGAGAAGTGCCGGCTCTTTATCTAATCTTCCATAATGCCCCTTTTAGCTATTTCATTCAAAGTCAACGTAAATTGAATTCTGATCTTGAAATGAATTTCTCAAACTTTCTATCCTCCCAAAAATATTTTGTATGTTTTAAGAATCTGTTAATCCTTTTATTTTTTAGTTTACTGTGATTGCATATGATTTGGGATCACCAGAAAGGTCATCTGTGCCATCAGAAGTAATAGTTAATGTTGTCAGGAACCAAAATCCACCAGTTTATACTCGTGCCAGCACACAAAATATTGTCAGCATTAACAGAACTCAGACGGTCAATCAAGAATTTTACCAAACTGTGTGCACAGATAATGATATTGTAAGATACATAATAATAATTCAATAATTATAGACCTGTAGAATAGAACTGTAACGTAAATAAGTACGGTTAACTGGTCGAGAAAGAGATATTAAATAATATATTGAAACTACATGAGGGTGTCAGTCTGAGTGTTGTGTCAAAAGATTATTCAATGTTTTTCTCAAGACCATTAAACTTAAATACAGATACACTATCTTGCATGTGCATTTTAATGAAATCATCACAAGTCCAATATTTCATCTATTATTAATAATGTACGATTGGCATGTTGCACTATTTGATATACTGGTACGCCAACATCAAAGGATGATGTTACATCTGTATTTTAACATACTCTAATGTATGATATTGTATATGATTTATATTTGTTTCTCTTCATTGTATCATGGGGGGTTGGATGGCTGAATGGTTAGCGTGCGCGCGCTGTATCATAAAGTCTGTCATTGAGTCGACTGGCGTGGTTTTGAATCCCTGGTTGTACGTGACAAGGAGTAGGGTCGCCTGTCCAACCTCGTGGGTTTTCTCTGGGTCCTCCGGTTTCCTCCCACAGCTAAAGACCCCTACGCGGAAGCGAATTATGTAAATAAAATTAAAAAACATATGTTAGTCCCAAAATGACCTAGTTTGTGTCAAGCGGATGTTAAACCCCATTTCTCTCTCTCTCTCTCTCTCTCTCTCTCTCTCTCTCTCTCTCATTGTATCATGATTTCTCTCATTGTATCATGATTACTTATTCTACAAAGGCAATTTCTCGCGGTTAAACGAAACTGTTATGAATTAATTACCGTAAACACCCACATATAACAACATATATAATGTGCACCCCCTCTCTGATCCCCAGAATTCAGGAAAAGTTACACATTTTTATTCCTCTAAATAACACGTACGCCTGGTTCAAGGGGGACAACCCAGGATGAAATAGTGGGTGTTTATAAGGTATTCACCATATTTTGTGCTTATGTTATATTTATGGAATATTATGTTTTATAACTGATAAATGTACAAATTATTTTAGTTTCCATTTAATGAAGTAACACAGGATATAATTGGAGATGGAGATGCTTCAATTCTTTTCTCCATTGTTCCAAATACTGGTAGTTTACGCATTAATAACAACTTTGGTCTTGAAACAAATGAAGTTTATTATGTGAGTATTTAGATCTTCTTTCGTGCACCCTTAATTAAAACTGGAGTTTGCATTTGTTGACGGATTGGTGGTTTATAAATATACATTATTGTTTATTATTATTAAATAAATCTCAACCCACTATAACAGTGACTTATGACTGATTGCATTTAGCAATGTGAGGTTCGATATTGCAAAATGTAATTATTTGTTTTATTGTAGATACGTGTTAGATGTCAGGATAATGGAAGTCCCCGATTGTCAACCACAACAGTAGTAACTGTTAATGTCGAAAGAAATTTGTATGCACCATCTTTCATAAACCCCTCTTATTCCACATCTATACCTGAAACTACGACACCTGGTAGTGTTATACTTACTGTTTCTGCTACTGATTTGGATTCTCCAGTAAGTTAATCTATATGTAATAGGGATTCAATAGGTTTTTCAGGGTATGGACTCTAGCAAGTATTTTATGTATGGCTTTTATACAGTGCTGTCGGAAAACCAACCATATACATCCAGTAGACGTGGTACAAGGGTTAATCAGCGAACTGGATGTATGAGATGTGTTGTTGACGTTTGGAAAGTAGGACGAGGGGAAATGTGTAGGGAGTGAAGTGCTGTAAAGGGATAGTTAGATGTATTATGAATGGTTAGAGTGGCTGTGGTGTTACAGTGAAATACTATGCCGCCACCGTAACACCACAGCTTTATGATTTGTTAGACAGGAGTGATGTAATGGGTGTCAACAACTGGGTATGCTGGTACCGTCGCAACGTAGCCGTGAAATATATATTGTGGGGGGGAAGGGCGGAAACGGAAAAATATACAATGTTGACAGTATGTGCCAGGCATGAGGCTGCGCAGACCGAGCGGCAGCTCGATAGGGAGTGTGTGGGAGGGTCACCCTCATAAAATTTTTTTTTTTTAAATTTCAGTTTTCTGTAAGCAGTGAAAACACTATTTTGGCATTGTTTGCGGGGTTAAACCTAAAAATCACATTAATACACCTATTGCACGATATTGTGAAACTAGCTGACGAAGACAGCTCGGGCGGCGATTGTTCGACTCTGGGCTGCTCTGTCAGTATCTAACAAACGCATTTAGTTCGCGTACAACTTTTAAAAACCGAATGTCAGTATGGTATTTCTCACATAATTGGTTATCGCAAAAACAGAGTAAACTGAAAGCGAGTAATCTCGACTCAAACCTATAGTCTATAGCCTACTTACTACACTCGTCACTAGGCTTCCTATATTATTGTTTGTGGACGGTTTACTACTCAGTGATAAGCCTGCGCCGCAAAAAGAGGTCTCGCCTTTTATTATTAGTATAATGACTTCCTCATGTGCGGCAGGTTAGTTTGCTTCTAAAAACACTGTTTTCCGTTCCAAAAAATACAAAAGTAATTTTCTACCAGATGACCATGGTTCTTTTCACCGAGACTAGATAACTTCTCTCGGTGTAAGGATATAGCTATGGATAAGTTCATACAAGGTCAATAAATCCGCGGTCACTTCGGGTCACACTGTTGAGAAAATAAACCGATGGGTTTGTTTAGTAGCAAATCGAGCGTGAATCAACTGAGTTTGTACTGAAAAATTTTTGAGTGATATGTATGAACTGTCTTCACACATTCGGTTTATAATTAGCGATACACAGGTACAGTGGCAAGTGTTGTACTTCACAGACTGTTTACCTCCGAACTACCTCCGCACGAAATCCCCGATTTGGGTACTTGTTAAAAGAAAAAGAAATAGTACCTGTGCGCATGCCAGTAAAAAAAACCTAAGAGTTCGCGCATAAAATTGCCCGAACGTACCAGGCGCCAGGTCATCCAGGGAGAGAGAGAAATATGGTTTAACGCCTACTCGAAACAAACCAGTTCAATTTTATTTTAATAATGTCTGTGTTAAACTCTGATATGCCCAGGGGAATTTTTTTGTAAATCAACACTTTTTATGAGAAAGGTTTCTCGGCCGTGTGCTTTATCCTTTATCGTCAGATTTGGGACAGGATGGGCACTCAAAGCACGAGATAATGATATAGACATTATGTGATATCACAATTAATGCTTGGCATCCATGAAATTGAATCACAATGTCATTGTATTAATTCATAATAAAAATTGACGTCAAACGAGGTGTTGAATTTCTCTGTTTAAAAAGCTCAATGTGTATGTATATACGCCAAAATGACGATAGAGACCATGCGGGAGGGGGTTGGGGAGATACATTGTCTCAGGAACACGACACCCCCCCCCCCCCCTGCAAAAATTCCTGGATCCGCCCCTGATGCCCAGCCCTCACAGAGACTTGCCTATAGAAGGAATGAAGAATCAAGACTTTGTTTGTTATGGTGGCAACCATACAAACAATCAATCAGCAATTGTCGTAGATAATTTATACTATTTCTTGTTAAAAATTGTCAAAGCTCAGATTAAAGTAATTTGACTGAAAGTTTCAATATATTCATTTGAAATAATTTTGAACTATTATAGCAAAAACATTCAGCTCTTTTTTTTTAATCTTTGCATAATGCTTCTTTAAGCCTGATGCGACAGATGTTTTTTAAACTCTTTAATAAAACAGGCTTCCCCATAAAACTTTATCCAATAAACATTACTTGGATATATTCTAAGTTGGACCATTAGCTGCCAGAAGCAATACTGGTGCATGTTATCTGTCTAAAAGCGAAACTTTGTTTTTAATATAGGGAATATTCAAAGATGTAAACTATTTCTTTACAACTAATGTGGATAGATTTGCCATCAACCCAACCAATGGACAAATTACTGTTCGAAGAAATCTGTATGGAGAAACACAAACTCAATTCACGGTAGGCAACATCTTTTTAAATAACAAACCAATAACTTTTACACTGAAATGATATGGCTGTATTTTACTTCATGAAAATCTCAAGCAATTCATTTCACTTCTCCCATATATTCTCACATAAATGTCTAAAAACCACACTTCCTAAATTAGTAGGCTTCCAAAATAGCACCTGTTATTGAGAGATAAGCAAGGGATATTTAGTGATATTTGAAATTGATATACTTATGTAGCATTTAAGACTGATTAATGACAGCAATTTATTCAGATTGTATAAGTTTATTGCCATTTTGAATATTTCATTGTAACGATGCATGATTTGTGTTTTTTGTAAAAATGTCAATTTCATCATGGCTTAATCCATGCTAATATGTACTCAGCTTGATTATTCAGCATTTAGTTAAACATGCATTATGCAAGAGCAAAATCTGCTTATTACAAGTCTTTCTTTAGGCCTGAAATGTTATCTAAATGATCAATTAGACATTAATTAACTTATCCAGGCCATAATATACTCTCGATGTCAAGGCTAGCCTTCGATGTTGGCTGGATTAGATTCCTATATGCCGCTAACGGCCTTTGACAATTAAATCAAAAAAAGCGGATAGTCGAGTCTATGCTGTTTATATTAATGATTTTAGTAATGATGACCGAGACTAGGCAAAAATTTCACCCGCTTCTTTCTCGGCTCATAGTGGATCAATTTGACTGAAATTTTCAGCAAATTACCTTTACACTATCTAGTTTTTAACTATTATAGCAAGAACTGCCATCTCTTTATCTTATCTCCCATAATGTATCTTTAAGAAAACAACATAAAAATTACAAAGAATTCAATCAGATTAAAAACATGCCAATCAATTTGGTTTACAAGGAGCAGCATAGATAGATGGAAATTTCAATTTGTTCTACCTTGTAAATACTAAGTAGAATTGAAACATTTCTTGACTGAGATTGATGGAATTTTCAGTTTGTCATATCTTTGTAAAGAATTGAACCATATTTGGACTGAGATTCAACATTCACAATATTGTAGTTTGCAAGGGATTCCTATGGTGCTAAAATCACAATCATTGTCTTTATATCGAAAAAGGATTAAGCATAGTTAGTGAAGTACCATCATTTATATGTTTATCAAGTTTTAATAATTTTGTGTTTTACTTACAGTATCAAGTTGTTGCTAGAAATCTCGACACTAATCCAAGAAGCAGCAATCCAGTTACAGTAACAATTCAAGTTTTACGAAACAATAATCCCCCAATATTTCAAAACGAACCCTATTCTACCAGCTTCACTTCCCAGTTCTTAGCTAATGCTGGGCAAAGGGTTTTTACTGTAACTGCTACAGATGCTGATACACAGGTACGCCTAGACATTATTAATTTATATTTTATACATGTAATGTAATGGGCCCTTATTCACGAAAACTTAAACTAAGATACAATCGTAATTTTAAGAAATACTGCAATTCGATTGGCTGACCAGTAAAATCAATTTGCATATATCCAATGAAGTTGCAGTATTTCTTAAAATTTTGGTTGTAACTTAGTTTAAGTTTTCGTGAATAAGGGCCCTGATCTATATTTCTTTTTGTTTTTTATACTTTCGATGGCCTCCACTACATGAAATGACCTAGTTTTTGTGGAGTGAACTTTAAACCCCATTTCTCTCTCTCATGTATTTTTAGACACCATTAAATCAAGTACAATACAGAATTATTGGAGAAGGTGTGGCTGTGAATCTGTTTAATATCGACGCCAATAATGGTATAATAACAACCAGAAGTAATATTAATACTGATGGCAATGATTACTATAGAGTAAGTTAATCAATCAATCAATCAACACAGAATCTGTATAGCTCAAACAATGGTTCAGTTATATTAATACTGATTGCACTGATTACTATATATCAATCAATCAGTCACAAGCACTAGCAGTAATGTTAATACTGAATACAGTGATAAGTAAACTGAAAGTTAATCAATCAATCAATGAACATAGATTCTGTATAGCACACAAAACTTCAGATAAAGTTCCTTATGTGCTTTAAAGTTGGATAATCATCAGAAATGCACAAGGCAGATATGCAGGAACACCTGAATACCATTTGATGAGTTCGCATTTAATAAACGTATTGAAAGAGACACTAAGCTCCATTTCACTCCATAACTATGACAATACCTAAAACATTACGTCTATAGTTTTTTTATTGTTTTATTTTAGATATATGTGGTGGCTGAAGATGGCGGGATACCAGCTCTAATTGATACAGCTATTGTATATGTCAATGTCACACGTAATCTCAATTCTCCTGTATTTAATCCTACTATATATAGAATAGGTGTGCCTGATATACAAACATTAGGAACACCAGTGACAACTGTTTCTGCTACAGATGCTGATACCACAGTAAGTTCTAATTCTTTTAAAATCTCAGTTTATTAAAATTCTAAATTGGATCGATGTAGGATGCTTGTAGACCAAAAAATTTGCTTTCTAATTAAATATATACAGTTTCATTCTAATTCTATTGTCGGCAGTTTACTACAGTTCATTTGATCTAAAGACATGTTTATCAATGCTCAAATTTGATAGGTTAACTACAGATCAACCCACCAACCAAAACCTGTGACACAAACATTTCTGCGAATTCTTTTGAAGGGCCTTGATTATCAATAATATTTACTTGCCGTATCTAATTAGGGTGAAAGTTACTATTATTCCCTGCCGTCGTAAACCTCATTTCTTAAACATATCTTTAGATGCTAATGGAATGACCAAAGGAACAGACAGAACCAAAAATAAAACCTGATCTTAATTATGTTGCTTAAAGATGCATTATGTAAGATTTAGATAAAGACCAGGGCCCTTATTCACGAAAACTTAAACTAAGTTAAATCAAAATTTTAAGAAATACTGCAATTCGATTGGCTGACCAGTAAAATCAATTTGCATATATCCAATGAAGTTGCAGTATTTCTTAAAATTTCGATTTTATCTTAGTTTAAGTTTTCGTGAATAAGGGCCCTGACTGTTCTTGCTGTAATAGATCAAAAATAGATAATGAAATAATATATTGAAAATTTCATTCAAATTACTTTATTTTGAGCAAAGTTGCCAGTGTTTGAAGTTTTGATGTAGATTGTAGCGTAGATTGGTTATTATCGTAGCAATGGTACTAGACAATCAAGACTTAGTCTCAATTTTCCCTTTTATCATAATTTTTTTTAATCTCGCTGGTGTTCTAATCCATTGAAATTTCAGCCATCCGATGTCAAGAGAGTTCATTGCAGGCATTTCATGTGAATAAATGTCTAAATAATAGTTTATATAACATTTTAGGCAAGAAAATAAAGGCTTGCAATAGGCTGATTTAGCTCTTGCTTAATGCATCTTTAATTTATTGCTTATTGTCCAAGAAAGAAATTTGTTTAATTTTGAGCTGATATCTTTGAAATGTTTCTAAATAGAATATTGTTAATCAAATGAAAAAAAAAAGACCCTATTAATAGGAGAAAATTTTTGTATATTATTTAGTCTCCACAAAATAGACTAGAATACCGAATAACTGGTGAAGGAAGAGGTCCAGAATATTTCCGAGTGAACCAAAACAATGGAGAAATCTCTGTGTATCAACCGTTATATACCGACACAACCAATCCCACTGGATATAATGTAATTATAATAATATTATTCAAGATTGGGGGGGGGGGGGGAGATTGGATGGTCGAGTGGTCTAATACCTACACTTAAGATCATTAGGTTTATCATTGAGTCAAGTGGCGTGTACGTGGTAAGGAGTAAGATCACTTGTCCGTCCAACTTTGTATGTTTTCCCCTGGTTATCTGGTTCCTGCCCCCCCCCCCCCCACTGCTAAAGACCCCCATGAGTAAGTGAATTATTGAAACATAATGGTACGATATATAAGTCCCAAAATGTTGTTTGGGTGGACGAAAAAAAAATGAGGTCCTTTGTACACGTTGGTGTGCACATAAAAAAAGAACTAAAAGAACCCTTGACAGTTGCTGTCCAGGGAAAATTTCCCTCATAGCACACGGTATGATCTTTACCTATCTTCATTTGCCCAGTAGTTGCAAAACAGTAGGACATTAAACCCCATTTCATTTCATTTTCTAGTATTAAATACCATTTTAGGGCCTAGAACTTTAGCAATAATACTTGCTTTACAGAAAACAGAGTTTTATGTTGGCTTTTAAATAATAGAAAGCTTTAAGATCAAGAATTGACATAATACTCAATCATTTATGTTTAAATGTGTTTATTTGTGATATAGCTTACAGTGAATGTTCGAGATTTGGGTAATCCTTCAAGACAAGGTACAAATGTTGCTCAGGTGTTTGTCACCGTACAAAGAAATCTGTTTGCACCTAGTTTCACAACTCAGAGCTGTTCTGCAACTATTACCAGAAGTGTCCAGACAGGTACTTCTATCAGCAGGGTCACTGTTTCAGATCAAGATCAAGTAAGTACCATACTTGTTATTTATGATAGTTTGAGATTTTGGTTTGTCTGTGCGGCGTTCGTGTTGGCCTACTGTTATTGTACTTCATGGAGTAGCTTTGTACGTCAAAGCAAAACCTTGGTGGCATGGGAAGTAAGATGTTGACTCACTTACCTGGAGGTCCCACGTTCGATCCATGTGTTGGCCCAGAACGTCCAGCAGGATTTCCCGTCATGATTCCCCTTGTCAGTGGTGCATGACAGAGGGCCTGGTAAGGGACAGTATGTAGACATTTGGATGGGATGGAAATCGGTTTTCAAAACATTTACTCTTAAAATTTTAAGAGAATTAATCGAAAGGCAACACTTTTGATTTTTATTGGAGTGTCCACAACAAACAAAGAGGAGGTATATAGCTGATCTTCATGGTCTTCCTGATGCTCCACTAGACCCTTTTCCAAATTATTAATGTCACTTACTGGCAAAGATATCACATAGTCATTCATATGTGATTAAAAACCCAGGTCCCTGGAAGAGAACCCTTCATAGTTGAAATTCGAAATAAAGCCTGTCTGCATTAACCCTGATGGAAATATAGGATGTTAAACACCATTTCATTTCATTTTATTTCAGGAACCATTTAATAGAGTAACGGTAGATATTATTGGAGATGAGACAGCGCCATCACTGTTCAGCCTTGATACCCAAAATAACATACGTGTAATCAATTCTGCCAATTTGGCTCTTGATTCTACAAATGTGTATTCAGTGAGTTACTACTTACCTATTACATAAATGTTTAGTTTTTATACATTTTCATATGAACGTATTATGCTATTGCTCCTGTCCTTGTGTCACAGGTCACCTTTTTTTTTTATCAAATTTTATACACTATTCAGGAGAAATGATACAAAACTCTGGGCCGTGGTGACTCAATGAGTAAGGCCCTGGCTGGCTAAACAGGAGGTCTTGTGTTCACTCCTGGTTTTGACCAGGAAAGTTCCTCATGATTTTTCGCTGTGGTTTCGACTTCTATGCCTTGTAGGAAAGAGGCCCTGGCAAGGACAGTGTGTAGTCATTCAAATCTGATTAGAAACTAAGGTCCTGTGTACACATTGACATGCACATTATAGAACCCTTAACAATGGCTGTGTTGATGTCCAGACAGAATTTCACTCATGGCACACTGTATGGCGTATACCCGTCTGCATTAGCCCAGTCCGTGCATAACAGTAGGACGTTAAACCCTATTTCGTTTTATGACTGAAATCTGACGAAATCTTAAGCTAAAGGAAGACGGATCTTTTAATATTAGATGAAATTTCACTCATAGCACACTGCATAGCGTATGCCCATCTTCAATAGCCAGTCAGTGCTGATACATTAAACCCCATTTCATTTCAAACCATCGGTATCTTTTATTATTTGTCTCTTATGTTATTGACTTTCCTATAACATGTATACATTGGCATATTCCCGACCGAAATACCCCAGAAATCCCATTATATCTAATCAAATGAAGCACTGCAGGGTTAACTTTATCATCATTCCATGTGACAGTTAGCTTTGTATGATAGAAATAAATACATGTTACGTCATATATTTATTCATTTTTTTTTTTAGGTACGTATAAGAGCTAGAGACAGTGGTATGCCAGTAAAGTCAGCAGTTAAAGTTTGTTCGATAACAGTCAACAGAAATATTATTGGTCCCCAATTTACACCTGCCAGTAGTTCAGTGTCTATCACGATACCAGAAACACAAACACCTGGCTCTGTATTAGTCGATCTTGATGCTACTGACAACAGTCCAAATGTGAGTTAATAAATGAAACTTGGATGAAATATTGATAAAGTAATATGATAAGTAACAATGATACCTTTGAAAACAAATTTGAAAAAGCGATTCATATGGAAATGTTTTAATATATTATATATTTCAGTTGGACATTAAATCCAATTTCTCTCTCTATTTACAGGCACCTGACAACCAGATTACCTATTCTATTAGTAGTCAGTCTTCTGGGTCGTCTGATTATCTAGTTCTGGACCCGAATGATGGTAGAATTCGATTAATACAGTCTCTGGCTGGAACTTCCTTCAATGGATTCCAGGTAAATTTTGAAATCACTACATGAAAACAGTTTTTATATTCTGGATAGCTTTTTTTCTTTTATCAAACAAATTTAACAAAAAAGCCTCCTTGTAAATTGTTTTCCATGTCACGCATGTGGTGGAGATGGTTGAACATTTTATTCTGCTATTACCAATATTTACTATTTAAAATATATTGATAAGATGTACATATGATTATTTTTATCAGCTAACAGTAACAGCCCGTGATGGTGGCTTCCCCAGTTTGGCAACAACAACTACTGTTAATATCAATGTAGTTAGAGAGGGTACCCTTACCTTCGGTTTAAATGACTATGGTAGACGTATAGATGAAGATTTAGGCGTTAATTCTCTGGTTTTAAATGTCCAAGCTTCTCCAGGGGTAAATATAACATCATTTACCTTAATATCAACTGAAAATTTTATTACATTGGAAAAATAATACGTTTTAGGAATTAATAAGTTTTAGTTGAGTGAAATTTTTTATACGCCCACATTTTCATGTGGACGTTTTATGCCGTCGCCCCCGTCCGTCCGTCCGTCCACAATTTGTTTGTGGACACTCTACAGGTCACAATTCTTATCCGATTTTGACGAAACTTGAAATATAGCTTTATCTCCAAAAGATCTCGGCTGCTTTCGATATTGGCATGTATCGGATCGAAACTTCATGGATTATGGCCCCTGTTTGTACGAAAAATCACGTTTTTAGCTTGTGGAACCTATAGAGGTCACAATTTTTATCCGATTTTGTTGAAACTTGAAATGTAAGTTTATAACACAAAGATCTCGGTTCCTTTCGATATTTGTGCAAATCCGACCGTAACTTCCTGAATTATGGCCCCTGATTGTACGAAAAATCACATATTTAGCTTGTGGACCCTATAGAAGTCATCATTTTTATCCGATTTAAAAAAACGTATTATTATATCACCGTTACACCCTAAGGACGACTGAGATCGAATTTCGTGAAAATCGGCCCAAAATTGACAGACAAAATGGCCGCCGTTTGTTCTCAAATAGCGTAAGAATATGGTATATCAAGGTTGTGGACCCTATAGAGGACACAATTTTTATCCGATTTTGTTGAAACTTGAAATGTAAGTTTATAACCCAAAGATCTTGGTTCCTTTCGATATTCACGCATATCGGACCGTAACTTCCTGAATTATGGCCCCTGATTGTACGAAAAATCAAGTTTTTAGCTTGTGGACCCTATAGAGGTCATAATTTTTATCCGATTTAAAAAAACGTATTATTATATCACCTTTACACCCTAAGGACAGCTGAGTTCGAATTTCGTGAAAATCAGCCCAAAATTGACAGACAAAATGGCTGCCGTTCGTTCTCAAATAGCATAAAAATATGGTATATCAAGGTTGTGGACCCTATAGAGGTCACAATTTTTGTCCGATTTTGTTGAAACTTGAAATGTTAGTTTATAACACAAAGATCTTAGTTCCTTTCGATATTCGCGCATATCCGACCGTAACTTACTGAATTATGGCCCCTGATTGTACAAAAAATCGCGTTTTTAGCTTGTGGACCCTATAGAGGTCATAATTTTTATCCGATTTAAAAAACGTATTATTATATCACCATTAAACCCTAAGGATAGCTGAGTTCGAATTTTGTGAAAATCGCCCCAAAATTGACAGACAAAATGGCTGCCGTTTGTTCTCAAATAGCGTAAAAATATGGTATATCAAGGTTGTGGACCCGATAGAGGTCACAATTTTTATCCGATTTTGTTGAAACTTGAAATGTAAGTTTATAACCCCAAGATCTCGGTTCCTTTGGATATTTGCCCATATCGGACCGTTACTTCCTGAATTATAGCCCCTGGTTGTACGAAAAATCACGTTTTTAGCTTGTGGACCCTATAGAGGTCATAATTTTTATCCGATTTAAAAAAACGTATTATTATATCACCGTTACACCCTAAGGACAACTGAGTTCGAATTTCGTGAAAATCGTCCCAAAATTGACAGACAAAATGGCTGCCGTTCATTCTCAAATAGCGTAAAAATATGATATATCAAGGTTGTGGACCCTATAGAGGTCACAATTTTTATCCGATTTTGTTGAAACTTGAAATGTAAGTTTTTAACACAAAGATCTCAGTTCCTTTCGATATTTGCGCATATCGAATTGTAATTTCCTGAATTATGGCCCTTGATTGTAGGAAAAATCACTTTCTTGTTAGCTTGTTCTCTATCCATCTCTCGAAAATGTGGGCGTATCCTGCCTGGCAGCCGCTGGTTTTATGTACTATGCCCTTTTACTATGAACATTTTGTGGTTTTTATTTATTTTTTTATGAGTAGACCTTAGTGCCTTTGTCAGGGCAAAATTTCCCTCATAGCACATTGTATGACGTATGCCCGTATTCATTATCCCCGTTGGTGCTGAAAAATCGGACAAATAAAGAAATTTAGCAATAATACTTGCTTTACAGTTTTATGTTGACATTTAATTATTAGAAAGCCTTATGATCAAGAATTTGTTTGTTATTTTAAAATACCTAATGTTTTGTATCTCAGCCTAGTGTGACATATGAATTAATTGGTACAAGCGATGGTCCAGATTATTTTAGAATAGACCCCAACACTGGTGAAATTAGAATACAGAAACTTCTCACATCTGATCGTAACAAGAAGACTGAGTATACCGTAAGTAGGGCTGTCACCCCCAAAAATCGACAAATACATATATTGTGATACAAACCTTCCACATTGTGATATACGAAAATGGCAATGCTTTCTCTATTGTTAATTTATCAATATTTATGTAAATAGTTTCCTAAAAAAACAATTCTAGATTTTATGACAACCATTTAATTATCAAAACAAATCATAAAATCATGCAAAAGGCAGAAGCTAATGAGGTCATTCTAATTGTGCTGAATGCTAAAATGCCCCCTGAAGATGCTTGTCACACCTTTCAAGTGTACCAACTATCATGGAATGAATGGGTCTATAGTAGATTATTAATGATTCTGTTCGAAAGTCAGACTGGAAGTATGTAGAAGCATGGAACAAATATATATCGCCTATGGTTCTGGCTGAAAACTTTTAGATTTATGCATTTTGTAATTAATCTAATACAATCTGGGAAGGTTTTTCACCACTCTACAGATTTTTAACTGCTTGTATTTTAGTTAAGAGTGAGAGCAACAAAGGGAAGCTTAACTGCTGAGGCAAACGTGGTTATAACAGTGAACAGAAATGTGTTTGGACCAACATTTACCCAGAATGATTATACATCAACAAGATCAGAGAATACACGATTGGGAACTTCTATTGTACAACTAGTAGCTACAGATAACAATACACAGGTACATCCTTATATTTCAGTAAATTTCCCACCCCTGTTAAAGATACATTCTTCCCATGAAAGTATTTATGGGGTAGTTATTTTAAATAAAGGTACGGCAAATTTGTTATATATGGAAAGTAGAGACACCCAATCTTGTTAAATACACTGAACAAAAATATAGGGTATTGCTAACTGGAACTTGTCAGGATGTCTGCTCTAACGGCATAGGGAGTACGTGCTATCTGTTGATCAAATAGCTAGCAGTTGTGAAAACAGTGACAGACTTAAATGTCATCAGACTCTTTGATTAAACTGCGGAAAAGGAAGTTTGCAGAGGATAATGCAAGAATTATTTGTGGCAAATGGACAGTGAGTAAAAACAAATACTAGCTAAAAAAACTGGATCCTCCCTTGATCAGATTATGTGACAAACATAATTTAATCTAAGCAAATCAATAAATCACATAGTTTGTATGTGAGAAGGCACCTTTAATTAATGCATGTAATTTTGAGGTTTCTGCGTTGTATTACAGTGGTTAGTTGTTTACCGAGAGTAGGGGGTTGGATGACCGAATGATTAGAGCGTGCATTGTATCATAAGGTCTTTCATTGAGTCTACTGGCATGGTTTCGATTCCCCGGTGTACGTGACAAGGAGTAGGGTCGCCTGTCCAACCTCGTGGGTTTTCTCCAGATCCCTGGGTTTCCTCCCACCGCTAAAGACCCATACACGCAAGCAAATTATTGGAAGAAAATTGAAACATATGTTAGTCCCGAAATAACCCAGTAGCACACTGTATGCCGTATGCCCATCTTCATTAGCCCAGTCAGGATGTTTCCATTTCCCAGTGTAATATCTCACTTTGACATCTAACACTAGAGTAGCAGGTGTTAAACTTAAAAAAATACAAAATTTGATTGCACTTAGCACTAATGTTGCAAAATTTGTTTCTGAAACAATTATTAGTCAAACCTGAATTTAGGTTCTTTGATAAATGTCTTCAGCACACACACCCATACACACAATAACCTACTTATACAAGAGAGAGAGATGGGGTTTAACGTCCACTCGACACAAACTAGGTCATTTCGGGACTAACATATGGTTTAATTTTATTTACATAATTCGCTTGCGCGTAGGGGTCTTTAGCAGTGGGAGGAAACTGGAGGACCCGGAGAAAACCCACGAGGTTGGACAGGCGTTTCTTCTTATACAAAGTTGAAATGATGTAAATAATAGGCTGGACAGATCTGTATTTGAAATTGTTGCAATTTGTATATTTTATTTTTTGGATGTAGAATAAAATTGACTGTTTATTTTATTTTAGGATGTTCTGCTTTATAGTGTTGAAACAGCAAATACAGATTCTGATTTCTTCTATGTTTCGCCAAGCACCGGTACAGTATTTTTGAAAAGACTGCTCACAGAAACAACTAGCAACACTCTGAGGGTAAATACAACTTTGATCTCTAGAAAATTTCAAATTGCCCTTTCGAGTACATTAGATAGCTCTTATATTAATATTATCTAATAGTTTTATATTCATCCTTTAAATATGAGCATTTCACATGTTTATGTCCAGATGTCTTTCATCTTTGTCACTGGGGGCTGTTAAATATTTTTATATATATTTCAGTAAAGTTTTTTATTTGTCCATTGTATCTATTTCAAATTATCTGCAATATATTAAATCACATAAAATGTTCTAGTGAGGATGGTAATATAATTATTATTTGATACACAGACACCTGGGGTGTTGTTTGGCCGAATTGTTGAATGCATCTGTCATTGAGTCAAGTTTCGTGGTTTTGATTCCCTGCTTATACATGACAAGTTGTAGGGTTGCCTGTACAGCCTCATGGGTTTTCTCCAGGTCCTCCAGTTTCCTCCCACTGCTTAAGATCCCTTTGCTCAAGTGAATTATTCAAATAACAAATGAACCATATGTGATTCCTGAAATGACATAGTTTGTGTCAAGTGGACATTAAAAGCCATCTCTCTCTCTCTCTCTCTCTCTCTCTCTCTTTGTCACTGGAACCTAGTGTGGAGACTTAAGTTTAGGGACTCAGCAGTCAAATGGTTAAAATAAGCTAAGATTAATATGCTAACTATTTTATTCTTTGTAGTTCCGAGTTAAAGTTTCGGATCAGTCTGTACCGGAAAGAGTAGCAACATCCCAAGTAACCGTGATTGTGACTCGTGGTTCTCAGTCCCCTGTGTTTATCAATACTCCATACAGTCAAAGCATTAATTTTGACACAATAGCAAACTCTGTAATTTATAGCAGAGTGTCTGCTACAGATGCAGATCGTACAGTAAGTTTTTCATTATTAGAGGTATTACGTGTAGATCTGACTTATGTAGTATCATAGTTAAAATATTATACATAAGTATTTACTTACTTATGTTTCAAAGAAACATTCAGCAAGATATGTAAATATGTATGTTTTTTAGCATCTTCTCACAGATTGTTTTCAAAGAGACTTATTAATTTTCGACGTTTTAGCCTTGATCACTTGTAGACACTTTACTCTATACATTAAAGTTACCATTAGGTTGATTTGAAATATATGCACAGTTTTTATGTTCATGAGATGGAAAAAGCCTCCAGTAATTTGAACAGCTAAAGCTAACATTTGATAATCAGATCATTCGTTTATGGATACACACAGGAGCTGCAATTCACTCCAGTTGGTTGCTGATAAAGTTTTCTGGAGCAGTTTCTCCTTGTCCGATGGCACGAAAAAATGCGGTCCTGTGTACACATTGGAGTGCATGTGAAAGATACCTTGACAGTTTGAATTTAAAAAAAGAGTAGGTTGTAGAGCTGCTTTCCAGGCAAAATATCACTCATAGCAAACTGCATGGTGTAAACCTGCCTTAATTAGCCCAGTCGTTGCTGAATAGTGTGACGTTAAACCTCACATCATTTCAGTTATTGTTATTATTAATGTTGAACTATTTTTCAGGGTCAGATTGTTTATGAAGCTACAGGTTATTTATCAGCGACTGGTTATTTTTCTGTTGATAGAAATACTGGTGAGATACGAACTCGAAGTAACTTGAGAAACGATATTTCTACAACTTATACAGTGAGTTTCTACACACATAATTTTAAGGTCTCTGAGCATGATTTAAAGTGTTATATGAATATTATCAAAGTTTAATCTCTAATAGGAATACCAGTTCAAAAATAGTTAAAAAAATTCCGTTCAGGATTTAATAAGATACAACAAATTGAAAATTCCATCATCTATCATGTAACAAGCCAGCCAGCTTTTTTATTTGCCATGAACCAAATTGATGGGCCTGTTTTTTAAACCGATGGAATCCAAACTGAGAGATTATCTAGTGTTAGTATTTTGATTTTTGTTTTCTTAATGAAATGTTAAGTAATCGATCTGAGTGCATAGCGTGGTTTAAGCTATGAGAAATTTGATATTTTCAAAAAATTTTAATTGTTAATTTTACATGTCTTGTATATTGGTTATGGCTGGTGTTTTGATCTTGGTAGCAAAGAAGTAATGTCTTGTGTCTGTTTTAGCTTGGTCTCAAGGCTTATGATAGTGATCGACCTAATGAAGTAGCAACAGCCAATGTCACTATCAGTGTCAACAGAAATCCTAATCGACCCCGATTTACATCTAATTCCTATCAGCGATCTATATCAGAAAACTTTGTCCTGGGAACGAGCCTGGTTCAAATAGCTGCCACGGATAATGATGGGGTAGGTTTCATATTTATGTTCTGTCTTATTGTCAAATGTTAACTTATTATATCTCATCTTATCCTCCATACATTGTGTGTCATGGACACTTTACATGGAAGAGTTTCCTCCCCATTTATTAGTTATTGAATTCTCTGAAAATAGTGACAATTGAGGGAAAACAGGAATTTCAAACTACAATACATATGCCTATTGCGTAAAGAAACTATCTAAACCAACAATCACAGCTGAAACGTATACGTTGTTTTTTATTACATCCCGATTCTACTCACATAACCTTCGTTGTCAGGACTGACAGAACTGTGACACTTGATTGCAATTCTGTCAATTTGGGGCATTCTGGACTTGACAGTCGAGCTTCCAACTTACGTAATCTTTGACTTATTATCTAGAGAGTGAATAAACATGGTTGATCTCACAACATGTGGTTTTACATTGATTGTATTCTAGCCCATACCATTACTAGATTACCAGACAAATTACCACCACAGAGCATTATACTATAATATTTATTTATAATTAATCAAGTTTTTCGTTGTGCATATATTTTATTATTTATTTACTACATTCATGTTAAAAATATGTATATTACTTTTAATAAATTGGAGTCGGCTTTTATTTATTAATGACAGTGTTTCGGTCAGTATGGAATTCACTGACACTAACCAACAAGTCTTGTGTTCAATTCTGTGGATGGCCGAGAAAGTTTTGAGGATTTTCCTGTCTGGTTTCCCCCACGTCAGTTGTGCAAGATGGAGGGCCTGGAGATGAGAAGCATCTACTTATTCCAGTTGTGCAGGACTCATGGCCTGGCAAGGAGATGTGTCTAGTCGTGTCAGTTGTGCAAGACTTGGGGCCTGGCAAGGAGATGTATCTAGTCATGTCAGTTGTGCAGGACTGAGTGCCTGGCAAGTAGAAGTGTCTAGTCATTTAGGTCTTATATATGTATACCACTGACAGCCTGCTTAAGATCCCCTTACATTTCGAGATCAATATAATCAGAAGTCATATGATGTTCCCACAAAATGTTCATTAAGCTTTATTTTTTTATTTTCATTTGTTTATTATAAGATCGTCTTTTGTTTCAGCTTAACGCTTTAGAACTTGGTATATGTAAATATTTACTACCCAAGTTCCTTAAATGCCCCTGAACAGACCAAAACAGTTTGAAACTGCGTTCCTTAGACCACCTCAATCTGTCTGAGATATGTGAATAGCTTTTTCGTATTATATGAACATGGGGGTGCGACAGCTGTGCACATGACAGGAACTTTTGTGGCGATCTAGTTAGGGCTGTATGGATTGATCTTAGTTCTAATGGGTTTATTGTAAACTGGTAACTTTACCCTTGTGTGTTTTCTAAGGATTTCCTTTTTCAATCTTTCCAGCATGAATTGAGATATGCCATTCAATCAGTGACTCCTCAATTGTCTGATACGTTCTTCTATTTGAATCCAAATACTGGTTTACTCACTGTATCAAGACCTCTAACCCAGACAACCACCTCATCCTTTACTGTAAGTTGCCATTTCTTTCATATATCATTCTTATCATAGGTACTGGAGGTTGGGGGTGCGGGGAGGGGCAGGGGGCAGACAGTAAGGCACTGGCTCACTAACCAGGAGATCTAAGGTTCGATCCCGGGGTTGGCCCACGAAAATTCCCCAGTCAGGATTTTCCAGCGTGGTGCAGAACGGAAGGCCTTACAAGGAACAGTGTCTAGTCAATGGGAGGAATAACCTAGGTCCCATGTACACATTGACGTACACGTAAAAGAACCCTTGGCAGTTGAAATTCGATTTAAGAGGAGGTAGGGCACTGCTGTCTGTGCAAAACTTCCTCATAGCACATAAACCCCTGATTGGTGCAGAAAAGTAGGATGTTAAACTCCATTTCGTTTCATTTCATTGTCATTTTTGTGGATTCAGCACTTGTATTGTTAGAAGTAACTGAAGGTGATATGAAATTTATTGACTTATTTAATTACCTAATTGAGAGGTGATGGGGGAATGGAAATATGGCTTGTTTGTAGGAGAATATAATGTAATATCTCTGGAACCAGTTAACATTTAAAATTAGACAATCCAAATCTATCGAAACATTCAAATGAACATTGAAAACCCATTTTTTCCGAAATAGTTTTATGTGACCAACGAGTAAATATTTAAAATCACATTAGTAGCTAAGTGTTTAGTAATCATGTACTATAATTAATCCTGATATAATTATTATTATTATTATTATAAAATCTTCTATTCACAGATAATAGTCTCATTGTCTGATCGAGGAACACCACAATTAACTGCTTCAGAAACAGCACGGGTTGACATTACAATAACAAGAAACAGTCAATCTCCTTTTTTCACCAACTCTCCATATTCGGTTGTAATTAATGAAACAACAAGCATTGGTACATCCATCTTGTCTTGTACTACTGGGGATAACGATGTACCTGGACCATTTTCTACTGTCAGCCACAGGCTGATCGATGACTCTTCCGCATTTAACTTCTTCACAGTCGATTCTTCCACCTGTGATATACGAGTTACAGCAAGTCTGCTTAATGACGACATTCCCCAGTTTATTGTGAGTTTCTTTTATATATTTAACAAAGATTGATGTCATTAGAAAATGAGAAAGACATTAAAGAGGCATTATGTGTTATTTGGACAAAGATCTGGCTGCTATTGCTATAATGTTAATAGTTTTAAAATGGATAATGAAGAATCAATATATTAAACATTTAGTCAAATGACTATATTCTCAGCAAAATCAGGAATGTTTGAAGTCTTGACAAGAATGTTCCTTTGACAATTGCACATGGGGGGATTTGGATTTTTGATATGATGTCACAATTCCAAGATGGCAGCGATGACATCATGTTTGGTTTCTTGTCCATGTAGTAGTATTGTACTCGTTTTTTAAGTTGTACATTCCCAATACATTTCTTATTTTTTGCACATCTAATTGTTAACGAGACTGTTTGTTAATGAAATATTGTATTGATTTACAGGCCCGTATTGTGGCGTACGATGGAGGCAATCCTGCCAGAAGTTCTACAGCTACTGCTACGATAACTATCCGTCGTAATTTGAACCGTCCGGTGTTTACATCTACTACTTATGGAAATAGTGTGTTGGAAACAGCTAATGTTGGATTTAATGTAATAAACAATATTGTTGCACGTGATAATGATATAAGGGTAAACATATTTTCTGAATGGTTTCCAGTTGATCAGATTTACTTATACACACAACACACAGTATTCTAATTTCATTATCAGGGCTCTTGATTCAATATTGTCTGACTGGCAATCAAATTGACCAGCTAGAGAAGTTATCAGTTGATTTATATGCCATGAAATTAGAACTTACTGTCAGTCGATTTACATGTCATGAAATTAGAACTTACTGTCAGTCGATCTACGTGCCATGAAATTAGAACTTACTGTCAGTCGATTTACATGCCATGAAATTAGAACTTACTGTCAGTTGATTTACGTGCCATGAAATTAGAACTTACTGTCAGTCGATTTACGTGCCATGAAATTAGAACTTACTGTCAGTTGATTTACATGCCATCAAATTAGAATTTATGTATAAGTCACACAAACGTGTTATGTGAAAAACACTTTAAAATGTATAAAAACACTTTAGAATATGCCAATCGATTAGAATAATACTAAGATTTGTAATAATCTTTGAAAAAATGATCTTGTTCGTCAGGTCAACAAATTAAGTGAAAAATTAGCAAGCTGGCAATATTTTAAAGTGAAAGTTCTGTTGATAGCTCCAAACTGTGCCTAAGTTAATTGCAGGTTGACTCTCACAACATAACCACAAGAACAAGATGTCTTAAAACTTATACAATATTTTTATTTGTGGTTGTTGAAACAAATAACCTCCCAAAATTTGCTTTCAGAATATGTAAATAATGTTACCGTGGCTAATTAGATTTCAATTTCATTACGATTCATAGCGTTTCTTGTTAAGTGATTGTATTAAAGTTCTGAGTCTCTTGTTTTTTCATGATGGGAACTGCGGTGACTTAGTGACTACCAAGCTCACTAACCTGGAGGTCCGGGGTTCGATCCCGGTGTTGGCTGTTAAAGTTTCCTGGTATTTTCCAGCATGGTCTCCCCTTGTCCCCTTGCATAGTTGCCAAGTACTGTGTTATCTATCTCAAAATGTATTCCTTGGAAGGTAACAAGAAATATTGATTTTGTATTTTCAGGCCCCCTACAATGTTGTGAGATACAGGTTCCAGCAAACAAATTCTATTGAGTCTGAATATTTTAGCATTAATTCTGTGACTGGAGTTATTTCAGTCCGAATCCCTCTAACTCAAGGCAACAATAATTTAAACTCATACCAAGTAAGTTCCATGCATGCACTTTAGATCATAAGGTCTGTCATTGAGTCAGGTGGCTTGGTTTCGATTACCCACTTGTACATGAAAATGAGTAGGGTTGGTTGTCTAACCTCATCATAGGGTTTCTCCGGGTCCTCCGGTTTCCTCCCACTGCTAAAGACCCATACAGCACTTGCAGATTATTAAAATAAAATTGAATCATATGTTTGTCCTGAAATTACCTAGTTTGGGTCAAGTGAACGTTCAACCACATTTCTCTTTCCATTATTTTCAGAGTATATAAATTTCTCTATTAAGCCGTAAGTTGTGATAGCTGCCATGCATAGGGCAGTAATTCTTCTGTTTATTTCTTGTGGTGACAGCATGTGTCACTGGCCGAGTTTGTAATAACCTTTGATACATAGTTCAGGTTGTGGGTAGGCATTATGGAAAGCATATAGAATTGTTGGCTTAAACATATTTTATTACCATAAATTAATATGTCCAATTACTAAATGCCAAAACTGTTAAAAACTGTATATCTTTTAGAATTTTTATGTACATTATACCGACGCTCAAAGAGCAGACAGCCAGCTTATGATTTGAAGGATATCAGAATGAAGAAGTAAAAGTGGTGGATTTTGTTAACTGGATGGATTTTTAATTTATGTTTACATGTACATCTTCAATCATTAATTTCCATCTCTTTTTAGTTCAATGTAGAAGCGTATGATCTAGGAAATCCATCACTGACTTCTCTCATACCTGCGACAGTAACTATTACTGTTTCAAGAAATCAGTTCCCTCCAGTCTTTCAAAATGAACCGTATGCAGCACGCTTTGATTCATCACTTGCAACAGCCATTTTTAGAGTAACGGCAACAGATGCTGATAACATTGTAAGTTGTGAAATTTAAACTTTTTATCTGTATACTATATTAAATTTAAATAGTGGATGGCCTAATGGTTAACGTGTGCACGTTGTATCATAAGGTCTGTCATTGAGTCAACAGGTGTGGTTTGGAATCCCCAGTTGTATGTGAGAAGGAGTAGGGTGCCTGTCAAGCCGTGTGGGTTTTCTCCGGGTCTTCCGGTTTCCTCCGGGTCTTCCGGTTTCCTCCCACTGCTAAAGAGCCCTACACACAAGCAAATTATTGAAATAAAATTAAACCGAGTGCTGGGTGGATGCTTAAATAAGATTATCAATTGTTGTTTATTGCTAATAACATGTAACATATATTGCATGACATGTTTTATTTTTCGGCTACTAATATTTAGACGCCATGTTTTATTTTTATTCAAATAATTAGACAGCATGTTTTTTAAAATAGATCATTGAATGTCATATTTAATTTTTATGCAGATAATTAGATGCCATGTTTTATTTGTCTAAATATTTAGACATCGTAATTCTTTTTTTTTTTAGTGATGATTGAATGCCATGTTTAATTTTTCTATGAATAATCAAATTTTTTCACTGTTTTTCAACAGTCTCCATTTAGAGATGTCAGATATTCTATTATTGGAGATGATCAGGCCCCGAATATATTTTCTATTAACGAAGTATCTGGTCAGATTTCTACGTCTTCTAATCAGATCTCAGCCGATTCTGTTTCACGATATACTGTAAGTATATTATCAAAGGGTTTGGGTGGCAGGAGGGAGCAAATGGTTTAACATGTGCATTTAGATCATAAGGTCTTTCATCAAGTCAAGTGGCATGGTTTCGAGTCCCAGCTTGTATCTGACAATTAGTAGAGTTGCCTGTCCAACCTCTCATTGCTAAAGAGATCTTCATGCTAGCAAATTATTGAAATAAAATTGAATTATGTTGGGCCCGAAATGACCTAGTTATGCTATGATTTTGTGTATTTGTTTATGTTAGGGTTATTTATGTTATATTTTTGTGTTTTATATTTTATGTATTTCTTTGTTATATTTTTGTGTTTTATTTTATGTTATATTTTTGTGTATTTATTTATGTTAGATTTTTGTGTTTTAATTTTTATGTATTTCTTTGTGTTAATTTTTGTGTTTTAATTTATCTTGTATTTATGTGTATTTCTTTATGTTAGATTTTTGTGTGGTTATTTATGATTTATTTTAATGTGTTGTTTTTTTAGATACGGGTGGTAGCTAGAGACGGAGGTGTACCAAGTAGAGTTGATACAGCAACTGTTCTAGTCACAGTTGACAGAAACTTAAATTCTCCTCGTTGGATCCAACAAAACTATACTCAAATTATTAATGAGGAACAAACGCTAGGGAATTCCATAGTCACGCTCCAAGCTATTGATGATGATGCATTGGTATGTACAAAGCTCAGGTTTTTTTTTAGAGGAATGAGTGTCATGATAAATCATTATTAAAGGGCCCGTATAGCTCTATTCTTTGAACCTAAAAATAAAGTAAAATGGGTCTAAAAGCACATATTAATGTAATATGAATGTATATAAAGTGATTTACATTCAATTTTGAACTTTTTATTGTAATTCCTAGTGAATTATTTTCGGTGAAACACATGAACAGTCTAAATTGAATGAAAGTCATTTACACCCATGTAATCCATTCTAAATGTGAATTGTCTTATGGGATATGTTTTCTTTGTTGATTACAAATGGTGCCCAAAACCATATGGATAATATTGAGTTAGAGGTTCAGCTCCTTTAAATCGTTTCAGAAGATGATTTTGATTTGAACAAATCTGATTTGTTTTGTTGACGTATTCTGTCAGTAAACTTGAAAAGAATTTTTTAAAATTTTATTTCTTATTTAGCCATAATATTACTGTTACATTTCGAAAAATAACTTGTGATTTATTTTCTTTGATTTTAGAGTCCATACAATACTATCTACTACTCTACTGCTGTCATTGATAGTAATAATGCATTTAGAGAATTCTTTGATGTTGATTCCAATGCAGGTTTTATTTATGCGAAAAAATCATTACGCTTAACAACACAAAATAGCTTCCAGGTAATTTGAATTATATTTTTGATTAAAAATACATCTAGATAATAAACAATCTATACCACATCTTGTCAAAACGTCAAACAGTGATAATTTTGCTCAGAATAATTTTTTAATAATTTCATTTTACATTATCTGTTTTTTTAACTATTATAGCAAGAACCGTCAGCTCATTATCTCAATCTTACATAATGCATCTATAGAGGCAGCATTACATACCTTGAATAAAGTTGTATTTTTCTTGTTGGGGGGGGGGGGGGGGGGGTGGATGGCCAAATGGTTAACGCATGCACGTTGTATCATAAGGTCTGTCATTGAGTCAACTTGTGTGGTTTTGATTCCTGAATTATACGTCTGTCCAACCTTGTGGGTTTTCTCGGGGTCCTCCAGTTTCATCCCATTGCTAAAGATCCCTACACACGAGCGAATTATTCAAATAAAATTGGACCATATGTAAGTCTCGAAATGACCTAGTTTGTGTCAAGTGGACATTAAACCCCATTTCTCTCTCTCTCTTTGATGTCTTGTTATTGTGTATTTGTTGTTCTTTTGTACTATTTTCATTTAGTTTTTAAAGATGCATTATGTAAGATTTAGATAAAGAACTGACTGTTCTTGCTATAATAGTTCAAAAATAGATAATGAAAGATGAATATATTGAATATTCCAGTAAAATTACTTGTTTCTGAGCAGAGTTATTGGGCTTTGAAGTGTTCACAATATAATCTGTAGCCATTGTTACAATGAAATGGCAATTGTGTTTCTATCCATTGAAAACCAAGACCATCCGATGGTCTAGAGTGTTGATAATGGGCTTGTCATGTGAAGAAATGTCTAATTAATTTTTTATATAGCATTTGAGGCCAAAAGAAAGACCTGCAATAGGGAGATTTAGCTCTTACAAAATTCATCTTTAATAGTATGTATGCTGCTCTTATAATAGGCCAACATAATTTGTCATTATAGACATAAAAAAGTGCTTTTTAAATTACATTTTAGATTTCTTTTTGTAAGTGTTGACTGACATTATTAAAATTGGATAGAATATTATAGATTACCGTCATGAATGCTGCATGTATTAGAACTTTTATGATCATGGATACTATAGCTCTATTTTGAATAGGTCAATTTTAAAATCGTTTGGACACAGTTGTGTCTTATAGCATAAAACAATGTCTTCTGGTTTACTATCGGAGGTTGGGTGGTCGAGTGATTGAGTGCCTTTAGATCATAAAATCTGTCATTGAGTCAATTGACTTGGTTTCGATTCCAAGCTGATATGTGACAAGATAATGGTCACCAACCCGTGTGTTTTCTCGGATTTCCTCCCACAACTCTATGCACGAGGGAATTATTGAAATAAAATTTACCATATGTTAGTCCCGAAAGGACCCAGTTTAAGACAAATGGGTGTTGAACCACATTTTTCTCCCCCCCTTTTATTATTAAGAGTTTTATTAATAGTATATTCTGGTACAGTTTTATTTTTCCCGAAGCTAAATATCTATTGTTTATACAGGGTAGTGTATCTATTCGGGATGGAGGAGATCCTTCTAGACCGGGTTCTCAACTAGCCTATGTAACCATAACAGTTCGAAGAAACCAGTTCACACCAGTATTTTCCGGTTCATCCTGTAATCGTGATCTATCTCAAAATATTGGTATTGGTTCATCAATCACTCAAGTATCAGCCGCAGATCAAGATTTTGTAAGTTAAGAATAATTTCTTTATGATTGTTTTCAATATGCACTGTAACCCTGGTATCATTTAATCTTGAATATTGAGCTCTAATTTCTTTTAAATTCATTCAATATTTCAAACCTTTTTTTGAAAATTTGTAAAAATTGCCTAAAATCATCCAAAGTCATCGAAATGGTACTTGTGTCTATTTTAAAGCTGACTGTATAATTTTGATAATGGGCATCCAGTTTACAATCGTTACATTTTCCTAACTATTGTTAAAAAATAAACCCAATTGATCATTGTTGTATAATATTTAATTTGGACGCTATTTTGAACATTGGTTGGGAAATTCAACTTTCACAATATTGTAGTTTTCTATAGCGCTAAAATGATGCTCATAGTTTTTATTTGTATGGGTTTGTAATGTGAAGCCATCTTATAAACATTTAGCTACCCTAGACAATAATGAGGTATTGCTGAAAACAGACATGTCAACTCACATCATGTATATCCTAAAATGGTCCTGGGTTCGATCCCGGTGTTGGCCAAGAAAATTCCTCAGATTTTATCCACGGTTTCTCCTTGGCGGTGGTGCAGGATGGATGACCTGGCAAGGAGCTATGTTTAGTCGTTCCAATGGTATGAAAATCTGAGATCCCGTGTACACATTGGCATGCACGTAAAAGAACGCATGACAGAATTCATAAAAAGAGTTGGCCGTACCGCTGTTGTCCTGGAAAAATATCCCCCATAGCACACTGCATGATGTATGTTGGTCTTCATTAGCCCAGTTGGAGCAGTAAAGTAAGACACAGTATCCCATATTAAACATTTAGCTACAGTTCAGAAAAACTTGCAGTTTAGTTGGATTGTTTTGAGGGTTTATAATGTACAAACTAATGTAAAAACGTGAGAAGACAATCCAGATTATAAAAGAATAACTGGGACCTAAACTAAACTATTATCAGGAAGTTATCAAAGGAAGAGAATTCAAAGCTCATTCATAATTTTTCAAATGATTTTATTTTTCTCCTTTGAATTTGAACAAGACATTAAAATTCTAATCAGAGTTTCTATTCTCTTAATTCACACTCTCTGGCAGGCCAGGTATTATGGTAGTTGGGTGATTGAGTGGTCTAAAACATGCTTTAGATCAGATTATAAGGTCGGTCATTGAGTCAAGTGCCTAACTTTGCAGTGTTTCTCTGGGCCCTCCTGTTTCCTCTCACTGCTACAGAACCTATGTGCAAGTCAATTATTAAAATATTACTGTACCATATGTCAGTATCAAAAGGACCTAGTTTTGGTTGAGTCAATTATTGAAAAATTGAACCATATGTTAGTACCAAAAGGACCTAGGTTTGGTCAAGTTAATTATGAAATATTGTACCATATGTTAGTACCAAAAGGACCTAGGTTTGGTCGAGTCATTTATTAAAATATTGTACCATGTTAGTACCAAAAGGACCTAGGTTTGGTTGAGTCATTTATTGAAATATTGTACCATGTTAGTACCAAAAGGACCTAGGTTGGGTCGAGTCATTTATTGAAATATTGTACCATGTTAGTACCAAAAGGACCTAGGTTGGGTCGAGTGAACATTAAACTCTCTTTAACTCTTTCTGGTATTATGTAATTTTTCTCATATATTATTTTGTTATATTTTGTTTCAGACCTCACCCTTTGGTCAGATTACGTATGATATTATTGGTGATGATAATGCTCCAAGTTTCTTTACTATTAATCAGAATGGACTTGTTACTGTTAGCAACCAGTTTGCCAATGAAAATACCAATCAGTTCAGGGTATGCCTTTATTTATCATAAATTGGCTTCTGACATCATTTGTAAGACAAAATTAAATTAAGGATCCATCATATAAATTTTAGATTTCTAAGTGATTAAATTAATACTTTACTGTTTTTCCTGATTTCTATCAGTTTCAAATTTCTAAATGTAGACAGTGACACAGAGTGGCTTCACATTGGGCTTAATCATACGTGAATTCAAGCATATTTTTAAAAGGAACTTTTATGCAGCTACTGAAGTACAATTGCTTGTAAAAATTGATGAGCAATTCAGCATTCTTAATTTACTTCTCTCATTCTTGAAAACTGTGACACACAAGTAGTTGTGAAGACATCAGACAACAAACAATGCTCACTTATACGGTTACTGCAACTTAAGCATATTGACAGAACAGTAGTGTGAGAGATATAACTATATTGATATTTTATTTGTATTTTTGCTATATTCGATGATTTCAGATACGCATAAGAGCCAGAGATGGCGCTGCTATATTTAAGTTTGCTACCACTGTTTGTATCATCACTGTGAGAACAAATTTCGCAGCTCCAGCTTTTGATTCTTCGAGTTATTCAGTGTCTGTTTTAGAAACCCGTCCTATTGGTGATGTGGTACTCAGAGTCAATGCAACAGATAACGATCCATTGGTATGTATCAATTTTCTACAATTTACTAATGTAGTACTTTGGTCCTTAAGATTGTATCTTTTAATTAATTATTGGTTAACCCTTCCTATAGAGTCAAATCCCACGTACTGATGAAGATGAATGATATTTTTATATGCATTATAAAAAACAGTTATATTTTGGTAAAATCCTGACCATTGTCAAAATATCCATCAAATTCTATCTGTTTATGACATGTAGTTGATAGACCAAATAAGGTAATGTTGTCCCCATGGTTTTGTAAGAATGGGTGTGCTTATTCCTTATTTGGGAAGGAAATTGATGAGCGGAATTGATCAGAGCTCACCCAGATATTCTGATCAGCTATCATCTATGCTTTATTGAGAACGAGGGAACCTTGAAGCCAACCAGTTTAACAATAAAGTTGTAGGAACAACTAACCTGTAGTTTTATTTACGATCACAAGGAACATAACATGGAAGTCTGATGTTACTACACTAATTTTCGTACTATAGTCGAACTATCTGCATGCGAATGACATTTAGTTCAACCAGTGGTCGTGACCAGCCGTACTATGCGATAAATCACGGTCGGGATAGTTCAAAGATGGCTGACACTTGAGAAAATTTTCTGAAAAATATAATAAAATTGCCGATTGCTGTTGCGTTATTTACACCTTGGTCGGCATTATAGGGTCCATGTTAACACCTGAAAGTTAGTGAATGGGCATTGGAGTGTAGATGTTAAGTTTGAATTTTTTTTTTCGTCTTTTTTCGATGAATTTGACAGATTATATATATAGGCCCGCCACAAAAAACTGTACGTGTGAAATGATCTAGTTGGTTGGGTGACACTAATCCAATTAAAAATATTCTGATATTGACTAATCCTATTTATAACCTATTTTAAGCTTCTTTCACATTGCAGTATGGAAAATTAACCAGTTTTTAAAAATACATGAGTAAATAGGAGAAAATATAGCAGACGGAACAACTGACATGGTCGCCACCATATTGAATAGTCAATGGCTAGGGCCATTTGTGTTCGGGTGCTGGTTCAGACTGTAGTCTAGACCATAGTCTACATCCGAAGGTCGCCCTAGAGAGTGAATAGACATGTGGTTTTACATTAATTACATTCTAATCCATACCATCATTGGATAAACAGAAAAACTAACCCCACAACAAAATACACCATTTAAAAAAAATATTCTCCTTGACTTTTATAATACTTGTTTTTTTTTTTATCTAGGCACCAAACAATGTTATACGTTACAGTATTGTGGATGGACCAGAAGATCTGGAATGTTTCTCAATGATTGCTGAAACTGGTCAGATAGTTACAAGGCGTTCTCTGAATTACTCTCCCTGTAGACTAGCAGTATTTAATGTAAGTCAGGAAATGAATTAATCAACTTTCATCTGTCCGTAGGTATCATCAATAATAATGAAAGTAAATGACCATAAACACCCACGTAAAACACACAGGTTTTTTTTCCCCCCCCCCCCCCTTCGAAGAAAGCAGGGGACTATTGAAATGGGTTCGTCCGTCTGTCTGTCTGTTAGTCTGTCTGTTCATCCGTCTGTCTGTCCATCACACTTTTTGGGACACAATAACTCTCCTTCTAATTGAGCTAGAATGTTCAAACTTGGTGTAGGTGTTTATTTAGTCAATGCCTTGATGGAGTTCAAAGATGAGCATTTTCCGCTCAGGGTAAATAGAGATAAGCAATTTGATTGGTTGATGCTTTGGGACACGATAACTTTAGTTCTAATTAAGTGAGAGTGATTTGGTGTATAGTTTTATTACATCAATACCTCGACTAAGTTCGATAATGAGCATTTTCTGCTCAGGGTAAGCAGAGCGATAAGCAAATTTGATTGGTAGAGACTTTGGAACACAATAATTCTCCTTCTAATTGAATTAGAATGTTCAAACGTGGTGTAGGCTTTCATTAGATGAATGTCTTGACTGAGGTCAATTATTAACATTTTCCGCTAAGGCTAAGCAGAACCAAGCAATTTCATTAGTCGATGCTGTGGGACAAGGTAACTTTGATTCTAACTGATGAAGGGTGATGAAACTTAGTGTATAGTTTATAATCAGTTTGATTGCTCGATACTTTTGAAAAGGATACATGTGCAATTAATTAATATGTGTCATCTATTTATATTGGGATTTTGGAAGGGGACATCAGCCTCACTGTTGGCTTGTTTATTAAAAAATTATCTTTTTTTGATTATTGTACGTGATTTTATTTTAGATGAGAGTTATTGCTCGTGATCAAGGAACAAGCCAGTTAAGTAGCAATCTAATCAATGTGAACATCACAGTATTAAGAAATGATTTTGCGCCAGAATTTCCTAATGCACCACACAGTTACAATATTAGACTAACTGAACCTGTTGGTACAATTCTTAATGGTGACATCACATACACAGATCGGGATACAATTGTAAGTTCACTACTTTTTTTTTAACTTATAGATGCATTATGTAAGAATAAGATAAGGCGCTTGTCGACCTTACTATAATAATTCAAAAATAGATAATGAAAAATGAATAAATTGATAATTTCAGTCAAATTAATTTAGTCTGTGCAAAGTTATGAGTCTTTGAAGTTTTGACAAAATGTAGCGTAGATTGTTTATTATCATACCATCGAAACACTTAAGATGTCTGTCAACCAACTTCATGTCTGTTTTCAAACATAGCTAATTGTCAACAGACAGCATTAGTTTTGTATGATGTCTGAAGTGAGTGGACGCTTGTTCACTTTTTATATAATTTTTAATACTAGATTCACTTCCTGTAACCTGGCGAAAACATTGCCGTACTTTTATTTTTTGAAATAAAAACAGGTCACATGGTTCTTTTTAAGTGACTGAGGAGTATCTGAGAACCAAATGTTTTCTTCAGTTCATATTACATGGTATTTTTACTTTTGACAGTCACCTTTCAATGATGTTACTTGTTCCGTTATTGGAGATGCTCCGGGCACAAACTTTTTCTCCTACGATGCTGTAAGAAGCCAAATTTCAGTTCGCCAGTCTTTAGCATCAGATACAAGAACACAATATCAGGTATGTTTAATTACGAATCCAGAATCGTTTTTTTTTTTATTTTTTTTTTTTACTAGTACTTACAACCGATCTAGAAAGAGTGCAATTTGTAGGTATCAAGTGGAGTGGGGCTAAAGCTAAAAAGCTTTTTGACTATCCTCCTTGACGCCATTGAATGTCAAAAAATTGAACATTTTGCTTCCACTGGCAGATTTTGTTATGCTTCACAGTCCACCAAAAACTGTCTAGATTGATTCACTGCCCCAGTCTCCAAACCCTTGAATACACCCTACAGATAAATGATTTTGAGATTTTCCCCCTAAAACTTAGCATGCACCTTTCAAAAAGCTGAAGGTGGGTGTGTATTCGTTGCCTTGATGAGCTATTTTTTATAGTAAATACAATGTGTCACAGTGTCTCTAGGTAAAAGTAAATACAATGTGTCACAGTGTCTCTAGGTAAAAGTAAATACAATGTGTCACAGTGTCTCTAGGTAAAAGTAAATACAATGTGTTACAGTGTCTCTAGGTAAAAGTAAATACAACAGTGTCTCTAAGTAAAAATAATACAACAGTGTCTCTAAGTAAAAGTAAACATTATTTTTTTATTCAAGTTACGTATACAATGTTCTGATGGTGGAATTCCATCTCGATCAGCTACTACTCTAGCTTCTATCACTGTTCAACGTAATATGTTCCCTCCAGTGTTTACTAGACCAGCATACGTCAGCCTAGAGGCTATTCCAGAAAATCAAAACCTTGGTGTGGAGGTTTTTCGAGTGATGGCAACTGATGCTGATATTCAAGTATGTATTGTAGTTTTTCTGTCTCATCCTTTAGATTGGCCAACATTAACTACATTAATTAAATTTATGTATCCGTTATTGTTACTGGTAGCTTCAGTGGGTGAGGCACAAAATTCCCCTCTTGGCACACTGTATGCCGTATATATTCTCATTAGCCCTGTTGCATTTATTGTTACTAATAAACACAGATGGACTTTGATTCAACTCCGGGGTGTGAAACACAACATCAATTCAATTTCATCTATTCCAAACTGCTCGTGTATTCCCAAATCTTTGGGGATACTCAATTGAACGACCCAGAATTGAATTCTCTAATTCCCTTGAAGGATGTCAATCAAGTAATCAAGCGAATTATTGAAATAGAATTGAATTATATTTTAGTGCCGAAATGACCTAGTTTGTAGTGGATGTTAAACCCCATTTCTCTCTCTCTCATCATGTGATTGTTATTTTGATGTTCTATTTGTTTTTTTTATTTCAGGCTCCATACAACATTGTGGAGTATAGTTTGATTGGAACATCTGACTATTTTAATATTGATAGTACAACCGGTATTATCTCTGTTAAAAGATCGCTTACATTAGATCCGAATATCCCGAGTTCCGTATGTACACTCTCTTGTTTTTATTCTTTATATAGTCATGTATATGATTGAATGGCCATGTGTATTGAGTTGTCAAATGATCTTATGCGTGTGCTTTAGATCATAAGGTCTGTCCAGTGGCTTGGTTTTGATCCCGATCTTGTATGTGACATTAAGTAGGGTCCCCTGTCTAACACCATGGATTTTCTTCAGGACCTCTGATTTCCTGACATTGCCAAAGAACCCTATGTGCAAGCAAATTATTGAATTAAATTCAACAATGTGTTAATCCTAATATGACCTACATTTTGTTAAGCAGAAGTTATCCCCGCCCCCCCATTTTGTCTGCCTATATCTACTTTATGTATAATTTATGTATAGTTGTTTTTATATTGTTTTAAATCTGCTAATTGTCATCTGCATTTGTTGAAATGTACTTAAATTGATTTGTTAACATTTAATGAAGAAAACAGAATCAAAATGATATCATTGGTAGATAATCTCCCAGTTTGGTTTCAGTGGGATTAAAAAGAATTTACCTTAAACTTTTAGGTGTTGTTGAATGTACAAGCAAGAGATCTAGGAACCCCATCTCTTTCCAGTCAAGCAACTGTAAGCTTAACGATAGTGAGAAACACTTGTCCCTCGTTTACCAATTTACCAGGCAATATAACCATATTACCAACAGTAGCATCGAATACCAACATCTTTAACGTTTCAGCTGTTGATAATGATCCTCTCGTAAGTAGAAATTTCATACTGAGACAGTCTAATTGAAATGAACATTTTTTATAAGAAATATTTATTTGTGGTCTGAACCCATAATGGGCCACAGAGACAACAATTTCTTCAGCTTGACCAAAATCAACACAGAGGTAAAGTCGTTCCATGGTCTTGCAATAAACCACTTAAATAGATTTACATGTGAACTACAATATTGATTGCATGATGTCAAACTGTTGTATGTACTGGGCCGCTGTGAGAATTTATATATTTTTATTTATGTGATGGAGCTCTGTGATACAAATGGGCCGCAGAACAATTTACCGACTGAACCATATTGTATTCATAATATATTCGCCAAATGAATAATTTAAAAGATTTTATTGTTTACATGAAAACACAAATTTAAACAGAAACAGATGTACTGGCAAAATATACCATCTTGATATAATTAATGTTACCAATTCAAACCTCAAGGTTGTTTTGTGATAATCACATAAGAATTGCGCTTAATTTGGTGGAAGTAAATGAAGAATTTGTTGATTTTCCAAACTAATTACCTTTATCTGTAATTAATATCAATATTAATTAGTAATTTCAAGTTGGGGGTGGATGACCGAATGGTTAGCACATGCACGCTCTATCATAAGGCCTGTCATTGAGTCAACTGGCTTGGTTTTGATTCCCCAGTTGTACGTGACAAGGCGTAATCTCGCTTGTCCAACCTCGTGGGTTTTTTCCGGGGCCTCCGGTTTCCTCCCACTGCTAAAGCAAACTATTGAAAATTCAACCATGTGTTAGTCCCAAAATGACCTAGTTTGTTTTGAATAGACCTTAATCCTTCATTTCTCTCTCTTTATTAATTTAAAAAAATTGTTTTAGTCCCTTCCCCAGGGGTGCTTTACAATTGGGTATATAGGTATATATATAGAATTATATAAATTATAGAATTAACATAACGTGATAAGACAAAAAAGAATCGAAATAAATTTTAATACATAATAATAATACAAACTGTTGAATTGAATAAACTTAAAGAATTAAATAAGGTATACACAGCTTTTTTTAGAAATCTTTTTTTCTTATTACAGCCAGACTTAGTTGTAAGAAGTTATGCTATCGTTGGTGATGGTAACGCACCTATATATTTCTCCATTGATGCAGCAACTGGTCGATTATTCACACGATCTAACATCATCACAGATTCGGCATATCAATACACGGTAAATGACTTTCAATTCAACATCAGTCAATGTTTTGCGTTTATTTTTTTCCAATCAAGCTGATTTTCTCTTGTTATAATTTTTGTCGTTGCACATAATCTGTTTGAATATTAACCAATCAGACAGCATGTAATATATGCATTACATTTTTGAAACAGGTGACAGTATCCGCTACAGATGGGGGATCGTGTATCAGATACTCTACATTAACTATTGTTGTCAGACGGAATCAAGCGGCACCAGTATTTACAAGTCAATCATTTCAATCAACTATTCTGGAAACACAGAGTATTTTCGTTCCTGTATATACCACATCAGCTACAGATTCTGATCCAACGGTAAGTTTGTTTTTGCTCATAAAATATTAAAGGCACTCGTCCTTTATTCCATTTTGAATATAACTAAATTTAGCTAAGTACAAATGAGTTAATATACAGAAAGTAATATTCAGGTTAAGCGGTGGACACACTAGCCGAATCATTCGGCCGAATTAATTGCTGCCAAATGTCATTCAGCCGAATGATTTGCCCGAATCAAACATGTTTGATATATTCGCCTAGTGTGTCCACTTACTAGAAGCATTTGCCCAATTGTAGAATTTATTATCCAATCACCACTCATATCAAGAAGTCGTGTGTTTAAAGGCATGGTTGGTGCCATGTTTAAACATGTGACGTGAAAAGAAATGCAATCAACTGGTGATTTGGCCAAAAGATTCGCCTGGTATGTTCACACATTTGGACGAATCATTCGGCCAGTGTGTCCAACGTTTTATCGACACAATGTTGATGATTATGATGTTGATAGCAGTGGAAGGGAAACAGAGAAGTTCTTATGTTAAATTTATTTATAATGTCTTTTGACAATGCAAGCCGTCTTCATTAGCCCAGTTCGGAGCAGAACAGTAGGACGTTAAACCCCATTTCATTTCATTTCATTGACAATGAAAGACTTTTTTTTGGCAATTCACCTACAGTAGATTGCAAAATTGCAGAAAGTTCAAATTTGAAGAAATGTGGACATGTTTTGTCGACAGATTCTGTCAAGAAAAAGAAGTGAAAAGATAGAAAATAGTAAATTTAAAGGTGTATCATTTACATAAGGGGCAGCATATTGATTGTTGGATTTTAGCTCTGTCACATGTTTGTCAATACTGAATGGAATCGATCCATTTATCGCTCGATATGCCTTTTAGAAATTCAATTTTTGCAATATTGTAGTTTGCAAAGGCTTCCTATATTGCTCAAATCACGCTCAGGGACTTTAAATAATTAAATTTTTCGAATAGCTAATGACATGAGTATATACAATGGATTTGAAAACAAGCTAGAGCTTATATAAATTCATCTCATTGTTCGATTGTGAATACACTGACAAAGATTAAGAAACCCAGTAAAACATGCTGCCCTTTCTTAGTACAGAATTTAAAAAAGAAAATATCGAATACTTTATTAAGTTTTATTAACTTATTTAAGTTTCATCTTCATGTTTAGGGGGTTGGATGGCTGAATTGGTAGCACGTGCATGCTGTATCGTAAAGTCTGTCATTGAGTCAACTGGCTGGGTTTCAATTCCCCGGTTGTACGTGACAAGGAGGAGGGTCGCCTGTCCAACCTCGTGGGTTTTCTCCAGTTTCCTCCCACTGCTAAAGACCTCCTACGCGCAAGCGAATTATGGAAATGAAATTGTACCATATGTTAGTCCCGAAATGACCTAGTTTGTGTCGGGTATATATTAAACCCCATCTCTCTCTCTCTCTCTCTCTCTCTCTCTATCTTCATGTTTAACAGTGAATACAAACAGCTAGTTTGTACCATCTTTTTCCATTCAACAGCAGGGAATTCATGAACTGTAATGAACACGCATGTAATTTGTATTTTATTTGATTTTTTTTAAAAGGCACCAAATAACGTTGTACGCTACATGATTGCATCATCTGCTGCTACCAGTCAGTTCAGTGTGAATGAAGTCACTGGACAGGTTTTCTTGAGATCAACTGTAGCTGGTTCAACCACTAGTGTGTATAATGTAAGTAATAACGAGTATTTTAAGTTTCCTATTTCTAGTCAAGAGGTCGGGGCCCTAACGACTCGACAACTTCATGGTTCCTTGTTGGGTTGAAGACATTCCATAAATTTATTATTACATTACAAAGTTTGTACAAAATTACTTGCTGGTTCGCTAGCCTGGAGGTCGGGTGTTCGATCCCTGCATTAGACGGGAAAGTTCATCCAGATTTTCCGGTGTGGTTTCCCCTTATCCGTGATGCAGGACAGAGGGCCTGACAAGGACAGCTGTCTAGTCCTTCGGATGGGACGAAAAACCAAGGTCCTGTGTACAAATTGGCATGCACATAAAAGATCCCTTGGCAGTTGGAATTCGATATAAGAGTAGGCCGTACTGCCGCTACCCAAGCAAAATTTCCCTCATAGCACACTGTATTGCCTATGCCCGTCTTCATTATCCCAGTTTAGGAGCAAAACAGTAGGACGTTAAACCCCATTTCATTTCATTTCACAAAAGTACTTATATAAGATGTGGTCCAAAGATAAATTCCTTCCTGGTGTGAAGACATCCAATAGATTTATTATTACATTACAAATTTCATGCAAAAGTACTTGTATAAGATGTGGTCCAAAGATAAATTCCTTCCTGGTGTGAAGTTCTAATTACATAGATTAGCAGTCCTGGAAATAACCATTTAAGTCGAAAATAGACAAATATCTGTCAGACATAATGACAGGCACCAAAATGATTGTGTCTGACACTATATCTGTTACAGGTGCCTTATTTCAAGGCTTGTCTTATAGGATATTTCCAAATTATCGCATAAATTAGTTGTTGATCATAATAAAATTATCAGGTACCTTATGCGGAGATCTTTTCATTGTATATCTTAAAGTAAGGTCAGATAGCATGTCATTTACTGTAGTTTGATTTGGCAAGTGCGGCAATTCTGTGCATATAAATACATGCTCTATTATTCAATTTTCTAGCTGAGCAAATTGCCATGTCAACATGTCAAATCGGATTATTGAAAAGTCTTCTTCATAATTCTATTTATTGTGACCTTACATAAGATATATGATTTTTTATTAAAAAATAAGTTTTGAGATTGTAATAGATGACAGAATTAAAGACACAAGGGAATTTGCTGAAAATTTCAGTCAAATTGATCCACTCTGAACAAAGATTTTAGTGATTGAATTTTTGGCCTAGCCTCGATCATCATTACTAAAGTCGGTACGATAAAAAACATAGTCTTGATTAACCATTTCATGATTAAATCATGAATGAAAGTTGAGCAGCAAATCAGATCCTAATTCAACAAATATCACCGACTAGCATTGACATTGAGAGTTGATTATGGTCTGGATCAGTTAATTAATGTCTAATTAATAAATTAGAAAACATTTCAGGCCTAAAGAAAGACCTGCAATAGGCAGATTTTGCTCTTGCATAATGTATGTTTAACCTCAAGGGCAGGTCTGATATCATGGTAATGGAATGTAGTCATTACATATTACATTTGTTTTAAGTGAATTATTACTACATCCAAACTTTTTCAGGTTGATCTGATGGCCTATGATATGGGAGAACCAAGGCTTTTCAGTCCAACACGAACTCTGACAGTTAATGTACTACGTAACCAATATCCACCGGTGTTCTTTAATGAACCGTATCTTGTTACTATTAATAGAGATCAACAGACATTTACAACGATTAAAACAGTCACTGCCTATGATAATGATACAAGAGTAAGTTGATATTTGTTGTTTATTTTTTGCAATGTCTCTGTGGTTTGTCTTGTCCGCAGATTTATCTTATCAGTTCTGGTTTGTGTATAGTGCGGTCCTCCTGCACTTATGATTGAGTTAGAACGTTTGTTACATTTTTTTTTGAAGATATGTGAAGTAGGGTTCATTAGTCCTTGCTGAAAACATGTGTTTAAAAATATAGATTCATTTGTTTAGATCTCTTTGATTAAAGTCAAAAATAGAATTTTCTATTTCTTTGGATTTGATGCGTTTTTTGGGATTACATTTTTTGAAGATGTTGAACTCACTGATATGTTTATGGTCTTATTTCTATGACAATAAACATGCAGCAAACTCTTTCACAGTCGTATGCGAAAGTGTTCTTTTTGTACAAGATGACTGACCTTCAAGGTCACGCCCAGTATAGTTCAATGTGTGACATCACATTAACAGCGTTGATGGCACTGCATTGTTTATATTGGATGTACTTTTTTATGTACCCATTTTCACCATATAAGGATTTTTTTTTCTGCAGATATACTTTATACATCTTTTTATTTTTACTTCATGATTTAAAAAACTGTTTTAGAATTTAATTTGCAGAAGGAAAAAAAGTTAATATTGAGGGCTTATTAACTTGCCACTATGTTATCCCTATCAGTGAATATTTACTGCTGATCAGTTTGTACATGCAGCTAATAAATGATCACTTCTGAAGTGTATATTTATCTTATATTTGTTTTTCATATTCAGGCAGAATTTAACACTTTGACATATTCTATATATGGAGATGAAAATGCACCAACATATTTCCGAATTGATCCTAGTCTTGGTGCTATCTCGCTGAAGCAATCTATTGCCAATGACCCAACAACAGTCTACAGGGTATTTCTATTATTTATGCATGTTTTCTATTTTTATTCCCCCTGTCCGTCTGTTCCCATTTGTTTCTGGTGCCGAACTTGTTAGAAAAACTATTCAGTTTTGCACAAAAATTTGTGCACTCATCTGTTTTTCTGCTTAAATTTCAATTTTGTCTAATTTGTTGTGCATTTTGCTATTTGACTTTTATGACAAAACCAGTTGGCTACTATTACTACAAGCGTCCATTTTGCAAATTTGTTGAGACAGGGTGATATGCCATGATCATGCGATTTGATTATGGTATAGGCGTTGGTGTGATTAAAATGGGATGGATGAATGACAAATCAGATTTCCTGGAGCCCGCAAAAGTTTAGAACAATAAAAATTGATAAAACAGTTCTATAAGATACCTGTAAATTATATTTAGTTTTAAAGTGCTACAAATTGATTTACAGTTTCCGATATCAAAAATTCACGAAATCTGAAAGAACAGCAAAATGAAATTGGGTTTTTGGACCCCATTGGATATAAGCAACGGATGTTATATACGTCAGGCTTTATGGGCTATCCTAAGTAAAGGTCTGTTCATGACACCATAGCTATCATACTTCTCTATGCTTGTCTCATATGGCATCCCACATTACAATGTAGCACATGGTTATTATTTTCATATACATATCTGTATTTATTGTTGTCACTTTCCTAGTCGTGTAATGCGACACTATTTCTTATTATAATACATTAATTTATTGTCATGTTGTAACCTTTACTTGAAGAATAAATAGATAAATAAATTAACGTCCAACCTTTTTGTTACATCCAGGCTATGAAAGCTCTTTAATCCCATGGGGAAACAACTTGGGACCCCCAGGTTACTCAGTCCCTTTAATCCAATGTAATTGAACAAGTTATATATAGCATATCACAGTTTTCTTGTTTATCTTTATTTTCTTATATGTATCATTTTGTAAATTAAAGTTTCAATGCGTCATTTATCACTATAGGAATCACTTTCAAACTATAAATACTTATTAGCGTGAATTAAGCCGTGAGAAACTGCAAATGACGCATCGTTACTTTTAAGTTACAGATTCTAAAGAATGGATGTTTCAACAAAAAAAAAAATGTTTGTTTTTAATTTAGATTCGAGTTTTAGTTCAAGATGGTGGAAATCCTAGATTATCTGATACTTCCATAGTTACAGTTAATGTAAACAGAAATTTACTAAGTCCCACATTTACATCAAGGTCATATTCTGGTAGTGTAAGTGAGGTAGCCTTAGTTGGTACAAGTGTGGCTACAGTTACAGCAACAGATCTTGATGATATGGTAAGTATATTATAGTACTCCTCAACTTTTATTTTTGATCAAAATCTAAACCATAATCATTGAATGCACTGTTGAATTATGTTACGAATACAAATTGCAATCAACTTTTTGACAGTAGGATGCTAATTATGAAATTCATTAAAAAATATTAAATGATATCAAAATTCAGAAAAAAATAATATCTGTATGTATCCTAATTTATGGGGGGGTTGGATGGCTGAATGGTTAGCGTGCGCGCGCTGTATCATAAAGTCTGTCATTGAGTCGACTGGCGTGGTTTCGAATCCCCGGTTGTACGTGGCAAGGAGTAGGGTCGCCTGTCCAACCTCGTGGGTTTTCTCCGGGTCCTCCGGTTTCCTCCCACTGCTAAAGACCCCTACGCGCAAGCGAATTATGTTAATAAAATTAAACCATATGTTAGTCCCGAAATGACCTAGTTTGTGTCGAGTGGACGTTAAACCCCATTTCTCTCTCCTAATTTATGTGTATGTGTGGTTTAACAGTTGAGAGCGAGACTTCAAGTGATATATTGATATCTCCCTAGGGCATAAGCCTGAGTGTTGCATCAATATAGTGCGCAATGTCTTACTTGAGACCATCAAACAACTTATGATATAAACAGACACTATTCTGAACGTGCATTTCAATCTAATATTTCTTCTGGTATAAATAACGTACGATTAGCACGTTTACCGCACATTATATGAAATAATGGTACACCAACATGACGTCACATCTGTATTTTAAGTATATATATATTGTATGTATTATTTATTTTGTACTTGTATCTAACTAGAGAGAGGGTTATACATAGGCATAGCGTGTTCCTCAATCTAAATTCAGACATCTATTGAATAAAAATATTCTTTTCAAATTGAAAAGGTTTTAAATACAGATGACCGAGTCCTAATACAGACAAAAACCAAAGGCAGGTTTTTTATGCCGAAGGTCACCCAAAATATTGCAAAAAGTGACCGACAAGGAAAAATATGTTATATAGATTTGCATATTCTGCACTCTACACACCATATCCAAAATTTAAAGAATTCCATAAAAAATTGACAATATGATGGATAAGTAAAATTAAGTAAAAAGGCTCTTGTCAGTGATTAATAATACCATTTTGGTCAAAATTTCAATTATCCATAAATTGTTATGAGATTATTGAATTTTGGATATGATGTGTAGAATGTGCATCTATAACAAATATCTTTTTGCAATACTATAGGCACTATCGCTATGGACAACAGAAACTCTCTTATCGGTGATTACTTAGACCGAAATAACAAGTTGTTAATTAACGTGAATGTATCTCTACCTGAAGTTTGATCTCTAATATTTCATAAGACATATGTAAATAGAATTATTTTAAAAAAAGATTTCATCTTTATTCAAATGTATGTTAGTGGAATATCTTTCTTAAATTTTCTTAGGCACCCAACAATTTGGTACGTTACAGTATGAGCGACAATAACCAAGCTAGCTCAGAATTCTTTATGATAGATTCTGAAACTGGTATTGTTGGATTACGGAAACCTCTTAGAGAAGACAATCAACGACAATCTACATTTACAGTAAGTATTTTACATTCTCAAAACTCTTGGGTTGGGTGGGCGAATGGTTAACGCATGCTCATTGTATCAGATCTGTCATTTAGTCAACTGGCGTGGTTTCGATTCCCTGCTTGTACGTGACAAGGAGTAAGGTCGCCTGTCCAACCTTGTGGGTTTTCTCCGGGTCCTCTGGTTTCCTCCCACTGCTAAAGACCCCAACGCGCAAGCGAATTATTGAAATGAAATTGAAACATGTTGGTCTCTCTCTCTTTCACTAGGACAACAGCTCCTAAATGCATTTTGTGCAAGTGCATATCCTTTTCTGGCAAACCTGACCTTTTCCCTCTAAACCTGAGTGTGTACCGTTATGCTTTCTGTTACTTTTGCTGCACAATTCATTTCCTTTGTGTTAAGCATATTTTATTGTTCCCCACCTTTTGAAAAAGCAAGGGACTATTAAAGTGGGTCTGTCCGGTGTTACCTATAGATTTTAAAACCTGATACGAGAAACTGTGTGGTACGCCTCACCTGTAGTTTGTAACACGTAAAGAAATATAGGAATCTAATATTTAAAAAGGGAAACAAGAAGGGGGTTGGGTGGCCTATTGGTCTAACATGTGTGCTTTAGATCATAAGGTCCGTCAATAATGCAAGTGGTATGGTTTCAATTCCCAGCTTGTATGTGACAAGGAGTATGTTCTATTGTCAAGCCTAGTCATTTTTCTCCAGATCTTCAGGTTTCCTCCCACTGCTAAATACTCATTGCCGTATTATTACAGCGAGGCAATGTGCCACTTCTAATCAGCCAAAGATACCATGTTTTGAGCATGTGCTAGAGGTTGTCCATCCATAAGTTGCGGGTTTGTTATCTTATGTACAGCAACTATTTTATACATACATTAATTGTTTGATTTTAATATATATTTTATAGTTTAATGCACAAGCAAATGATCTAGGCAATCCTCAACGATCTGCTGAACCATCTCTTGTAACGATTACAGTGAATAGAAACACGGCACCACCTGTATTCTCTTTTCAACCATACTCTGTTAGTATTCCTGTTGATATGCAGACACGAACATCAGTATTCCAGACAACAGCCAGTGATGCAGATGTTGTTGTAAGTTGTTGTTGTTTGATTATATTCTTTGGAACCTTAAAACAGACGAAAATGGGTTGAACAGCACATATTAATTTAAAAATGTTCATTGTGTCTTAAATATTGGATATTCAGGAAATGAAATGAAATGAAATGGTGTTTAACGTCCTACTGTTCTGCTCCTAAACTGGACTAATGAAGACGGGCATATATGCCATACAGTGTGCTATGAGGGAAATTTTGTCCAGGCAGCGGCACTACGGCCTACTCTTATATCGAATTCCAATTGCCAAGGGATCTTTTACGTGCTTGCCAATGTGTAAACGGGACCTCAGTTTTTCGTACCATCCGAACGACTAGACAGCTGTCCTTGTCAGACCCTCTGTCTGCATCACTGACAAGGGGAAATCCACGCCGGAAAATCGGAATGAACTTTCTCGGCCAATGCAGGGATCGAACACCCGACCTCCATTGGATATCCAGGAGGCCATACTTTTATAATAAAGTAACAATAACATTATTCTATATTGATTGAAATTAACCAATATTGAATTCTAATTCGTGTTTTAATTGTCAAATGGATGAAGTGTTATGATATTGTGTTAGAGTTATATGCCCTTTTAGGTAAATGCGTCTGCTGGACATGAACATTGTTAGGCCCGTTTTCAATGTACATGTTTTTTTTGGCGAAAAAGGAGGTCTAATGCAAATGTGAAAACGCTTTCTCGGAAAATGAGCTGTCTCATGCCTAATGATATTATATTTTCTCATATTTTTTCTAGGCTCCATTCAATACATTGTCCTACACTCTTATTGGTGATGATAAAGCTCCAACATTTTTCCAAGTTAGTCCAACTAATGGTTTGATCAGTCTGGTGCCCGGCAGAAGTTTAGCTGATGATACAGACATTCTCTACACAGTAAGTTATGAAATCGTTCAATCAATGCTCAGTTGTACAAGGAACATGTCACGTTTCATATTGGTTGTACTGTAGCTGAAATGGCAAAGCGTTAGGCTTTTTTGCGAGGAACGTTCCTAAGAAGAAGAATAAGAACAAAAACAGTGATATGATTATGAAGAAATTTGTATGCGCAAATTGCTCAACCAAAAGTCTACAAAAGTGTTACATTGTGTTATGTGTTATACTACAGGGATATTTATTACTAATTTCATTTTCAGGCTCGTGTAGTGGTTCGTGATGGAGGCGATCCAAGACTTTCTGCAACAGCCACAGTAAAAATCACCGTATTACGCAATCGATTTTCACCTCAGTTTGTACCCAATGACATTATTCGTGTGACAATACCTTCAACATTACCAAGGGGATCATTTATTACTGATTTAAATGCTACAGACGCTGATACAGTGGTATGATTTTCTATTGTCTCTAGGGGGCGTTAAGTGTTTGGGGGGTCTAAAATGTTAGCATTGGATCATAAGGTTTGTCAACCCACACATGTATGTGACAAGGAGTAGGGTTGCCTGGCTAACTTCATGGGTTTTTCTCCCCTATGTGTATGTAGATTATTGAAATAAAATTGTACCATATGTTAGTCCCAACATGACCTTGTTTGTGTTGAGTGGATATGGGGATCAATACTATTCCTTGTCACAAATAACCATGGGGCTAAACATCCATGCAATACACACTATGTCGTCTTGGGATCGATATAATTAGCTTGCAGACAAGGGGGGATTCAATTGTTGGAGGAAACTTGAATAAAACACACATGGTAGACAGTTATTTTCAGTACTTCATGAGACTAAATTTAAAGCCTCACAAACCAACAGCAGACATGTTCAGGGGTTATATGTATTATATTGTATTTATTTCCATCAATAGATGTCAAGATATCACCTTTGAAATCATCGTTTGGACTTGCGAATTACTAAAAAGAAATTTTTTCAAAATGCTACAGTACCGATTGGGTGGGCAAAATGTTATATGTGTGGGCTTTAGATCATAAGGTCTGTCATTGAGTCTGGTGATGTGGTTTCACTACTCTGCTTGTAGGGTCGTCCGTCCAACCAAGAGAGTTTTTTCTGGATCCTGGGGTTTCCTTCCACTGCTAAAGACCCCTTCACGCAATCAAATTATTGAAATGAAATTGAACCACATGTTAGTCCGGAAATGACCTAGTTTGTGTCAAGTGGAAGTTAAACCCCATTTCTCTATCTCTCTCTCTAACGTCCGATTAAAACATCTAAAGTAAGATTAAGCTACCTAAAACAGGATGCAGCATCTCAATATTTAGCACATCAAGAAGGACAATGATATTCTTTCAGAATTTATGAATTTTTGCTATATAAGACTGTAAATCAACTTGTAGCGCTGTTATCTCAATTTTTATTGTTTTAAACTTTTGCAGGCTCCAGGAAGTTTATTTGATTTCTCATTGCAAACGAATGGTTTAAATGAAAACCGATTCGCCATTCATCCATCTAATGGTATCATCAACCTGCTGACGGCAATTCCCAATGATAACATCAACCTATATATGGTAGGATAACCTACAAAATTTTAAAGTCATTATATTAGAATATTTTGATTTAGTTTTATGTCGATTTGGCCTATTATTGTTTTATGTTACTTGCATAAATGTCAATGTAATGTCCATTTTACATGTAATGATATAATGCTTGGTAAACCGGAGACAACCCATGTTGTAAATATTATCATATGTAGCAAATATTACATATTTGGCCTATTATTGTTTTATGTTACTTGCATAAATGTCAATGTAATGTCCATTTTACATGTAATGATATAATGCTTGGTAAACCGGAGACAACCCATGTTGTAAATATTATCATATGTAGCAAATATTACATCTTCCGAAGTAGTATAACAGGCAACTCCCTTAATTTCCAAGCTTTATTGAAGTTTATTCATTTTTATTACAGAAATGAAATATACAAATATATGAAAAATGGAAACATACATATCTTTAATAGAAAATAGAATATGAATGCTAAGCTGTTTGATAATATGTAAAGAATACAATATTTTGAAAATGGCATCTTGTAGCTTGTAGGGAAAGAGATATTTGTAATTAATGTACATTTGTATGGAACAATAAAAAAATATTTTAAAAAACCCAACAAAATGTCATTTTGAAGCCAGTGTCATTGAACAGCTTCACAAGATGGAGTGTATGAGCTTTACAAATATATTATTTATTATTATAATTCAGGTAATTTTGTCAAATGTTCTTTTTGATTGAATTCTGATGATGTTGATATTTCTACTTTCAGATTCTAGTGAACGCCATTGATAGAGGACTCCCAGCTAGAACTGGTACCACCACTGTGATGGTGACAGTTACAAGATCTGCTGGACCATTATCATTTACTTTACCATCATATGCTCGGACGATAAGTGAAAATCAACCATTAGCACAACCTGTTATCACAACCATAGCACAACCAGGAGTGAGTACATTACTTATAGTTAAACTCAGACATTGTGGGAAAATCAGCCATTAACACAAGCTGTGAGCACAAGCTTAGCACAAACAATAGTTAGTATTCTTAAACACACATTGCAGGAGAAGTGCACAATCAGAGACAGGACAAATCATTCAGGTACACTGTACAGCTAGATTCACATTCCTATAGATGAGAAATGGTTATGGACAATTTCTGTGATCCTGGGGTGGGGGGGTTCGGGGAGTGTTAACACATGAATACCACCAGTGTAAATGGTTAACAATCATAGGTCCCCAGACAAAAAGTGTAAGATATTGAAACACATAATGGCCCCATATTCCTGAAGCAATGGCCCAAGAAATCCCTCTCTAGGCCATTGCTGGATTAGCTTCTGATACTTGCGCTTTTGAGGGAGTGTGTCTATTCTTCCCGTTCAATCAGATCTATTCCCAAGCACAGCAACATGACAGCCCTTCTTTCAATCAGGGGCCTTCCCTAAAACTTTGGACAGTTATTTGAGGTATTAAAAACGGTAAAAGTGTTGTTCGACTTAAAACAGTATTGTTTAAATTATATTCGTGCTGATAGCCTTGTTTGTCACACAATATGGTTTTCTGCACTATTCTGCTATGCACTGGTTAATTGGGCATAATAAAATTGTGAGTAATGACGTAAAGTTATGTAAACATATTTGGTCCAATTTGGAGCTCTGTTTGGTATTGTTACGCAGTTAGCTATTGGTTGTTAATCAGACTATTGGCCAGTCATAATTTAGAACAAGAATTTGTCTTCTTTACAGCAGTGAGTAGTGGGATTAGCTCTAATAAAACGAAACACTGCGAAGAGTATGTAATGGCCCTTGTGACAATAATATATACTGTGTTTCATTGACTTTTTGTTTGTATTTCAGACACCAACTTATAGTATTATTGCCCATGGTACAGCTCCAGAATATTTCCAAATTAACGCCAATACAGGTGTTATTACCATAAAGAGGGACTTAACATTAGACTCCTCTAGTTTAACTTTCTATCAGGTTAGCCATTGTTTCACATTTGAAAAAGCTTTTTCATTTTTGATTCATTGTTTCCATTACATTTAGTAATTGAACGGGAAAATAAACAGGTCACCTAGAAAAATATGGTGAGTTGGGTGGTCTAGTTGTCTAATGATTGCAACTTGGATCATTGTGTCATGCCTAGTGATTCAAGTTTTGATCCCAAGATGGTATGTGACAAGGAATGGGATGCATGTTCAGTCTCGTGGGTTTTTTCCAGGTCCTCCGGTTTCCTCCCACATCTAAAGACCTCTACACGCAAGTCATTTATTGAAATAAAATTGAACCATATATTAATTTGTCTCTCTCTATGATTATAGTCTCAGACTACTTGGAAGATATTATAATTATATTTTTATGTTTTAGTTATTAGTACAAGCAACAGCACCAGGAACCGTAACAACACAAAGAGCCCAGGCTTATGTTAATATCACTGTCACTAGAAATGAGAATTCTCCTATCTGTAGCCGCCAATCTAATGTTGTTAGCATACCGGACACAACCAGAATTGGTTCAATTTTATATACAGTTACTGCTACTGATGCAGATAATGTATGTGGTTCTCTCTAATACTACTCATATAAATATACTTGTTTTACAATTTAAAATCTGATTAAAACACAGATCCTATTTCATTTTGTTTTTTATAGTTCAAAATTTCGTTTTACTTGTCTTTAATGCACTTGGAACTGGAAGAGTTGTTACATTACCGGCGTTTTGGTTGAAGTGAGGGATTAGCCAATGAAACAGTCTGTTATGGCAACTTCTTGGCTTGCTGTGCACGGAACTGTGGGTAAACCACTAGAAACGTCAACGCTGATTGATTAATCAATGTCTGACGTCATAGGGTCAAAAGACGCTGGTATGACTTCTGACGCGACCTATCACTACAATGGGTCAGATCTTCATGTAGTGTAGTTCATCGAAAGTATAAAAGAACGAAACGATATGTAGATCTGTATTTTAATAAGATTATACGATTTACAAATTAATATAGGCAATCTGGATCTTTGATATAAGGCAACACAAATAAAATAAGTTGTTTCTCGGGCACCGCCCGCACGCAAAATTGGTTGCGCGTGCGGCCTATTTATTAGTCTTGATGAAAATAAAAAATTTGTAACGCCCGCCCGAACATCGATAAGCAAGTCATAAAAAGAATATGCCGCATGTATCTACATGCCCCATACGTGAATATCCATTCAAATGTATTAAACTGATTTAGATGCAAACGCTCATTTACGGGTCTTTTTTATTGATATCGAAAGAACCTCCATTTTTGTATCACGTGATTTTAATTACCTCCCCTTGTGAACTAGAATTTGATTTGTGTTAAACACCGAAAGTCATTGACAACAATGCAGTGTATTTCAATCATTCGATCTTAATCGGCTCATTATTGCCGGCTTCCGTCGGTCCATGTTTGAAAAAATCCTACTTATAAAACAATGAATCGTAGAACAGGTTAATTATTATAACTTGTGACTACGAATACGATACGATGATAGTCACCATACCTTAGTCAGAATCTGGGTCATTAGCACATTTAACGGTAGTTTTGATAATCCGGAAAATAATAATTGGATTACACATTTGATGGTTTTACTGACCAGTTGTTAGTTAAATTTAAATAGTCATTCGATATAAACCCCAGATAGAACACTGAATATCCTGAGAAACACACCGAATATCCTGAGAAACAGTCATTTCCCGAATCCCGATGACACGTGACATGCATTGGTTGGAATTAGGTCAATCATTATAAACCAGCGATACTAGATTTAGATCTAAGTGTCGTTTACCATGATGATTATTTTTGATACACATGCTGACAGAGGCTTATTCTTTAGAATATTGTCGTTATTGTGGACGTCTATTAATAGTCGTACGGAATTTTATTTTAAACCAATTTTAATTATGGTTGTCACCATTACCATTAGTAAGCTACATTACGTGAATTAAATATGGAAAATTATTTTCCTTTCAGTCAGTGTTCAGTGTTTGAGTAGACTTGTATGTATGTATGTATAATATATAACTGAAAGCAAAACCGTAGACGAGTAATGACTTTCTCATTAAAAAAAAAAAAAAAATACAAGGCCGCCCTCCCGCCCCAACAATTTTCAACAATAGCCAAATTTTATTTTGCACCATCCTCTAGCCAGAAATGAGGTAAAAAAAAAAATAACCAGCCCTCCCCCCCTATAGTTTCAGCTGTCAGTTGCCCGAGAAACAAGACATTTATTTTGTGTAGCCTAACATAATATTACATAATATTTATAATTGCAAACTTGTTATATTAACATGGATGGAAATCCTCATTTAAATGTATTTATATCATAAACATATGTTGACTGGCAACTCTAGCTTAATCATTTATTTGTGTAGGATGTGATAGATTACAGATTTCTAACATATGTTGACTGGCAAATCTGGTTTTATCACTTATTTGTGTAGGATGTGATAGATTACACATTTGTAACATATGTTCACTGGCAACTTTAGTTTAATCATGTGTTTATGTATTTATGTAGGATGTGATAGATTACAGAATTTTACCTGGAATAGGCTCATCAATTACAGATAGATTTATACTATATCCCCGCTCAGGTCAAATAGCTCTAAGAACTCCATTAACTGGTTCTACTGGAGTTTATCAGGTAGATGGTTTTTGTCTCTTTCTCTTCACAAATAGGGGGTTTAGGTGGTTGAATTGTCTAACCTGTGCACTTAAGATTATGAGTTCTTCCATTGAGTCAAGTCATGTGTGTTCAATCTCTTGCTTGTATGTGACTAGGAGTAGGGTTGCATGCCCAATCGCATGGGTTTTCTCTTGGTCCTTCTTCATGTCTCTTCACAACTAAAGTGTGATATATTTTTTTATTTCATTAATTCACACATGCATAGAGATATTTAACAAGGAAACTATTGTGGGAAGTAATCCGATTAATTGTCACTGGGATTGAACTCAAACCATGTATAGATGGCATACCTGTGTTCTATGATTTCCATGCCAAAACATTAATGATTATTTGGCCAATAAATGAAATAAAATAAAATGGGGTTTAACCTCCTACTGTTCTGCTCCGACTGAGCTAATGAAGATGGTGTTTAACCAATAAGACTTGACTATCGCTATATATAGGTGGGGGGTGGGGGATCTGTCGTGATGGATAGAGGTAAGGACCATCACCATCTCGTAGTTTAACAAAAATGACCTTGTTAATCTCGAAATGACTGGGGTAATGTAATTTTACGGGGCTTAAGACCGTTCATGTCATTTATATTTATATTTCAGTTCCAATTTATTGCTAGTGATCAGCAGACTCCACCCAAAACAGCCACATGTAATGTGACTATTACAGTAACTGGAGACACTGGTCCGCCTTTTTTCATAAATGAACCCTATCGTAAAGACGTACCCAGATCAGCAGCTAATGGAACTTCTATTTACAGTGTTACAGCTCGAGATAATGATTTAAGGGTGCAGTATAATCTTCTCTTAAACAAACATTATGCAAGAACTAAATCTGCCTATTGCAGGTCTTTCTGTAGGACTTAAATGTTATATAAACTATTAATTAGACATTTATTAAAACATGACAAGACCATAATCAGCTCTCAATGCTATTTATTGGATATGATTTTAAACAGATTAGAATCCGATCTTCGATGCAAGAGCTGTTCATGGTTAACCGTAAAAATGGATGATAGAGACTTTGTTTATCGTAACAACGTTACGATAATATATCTATGTTGTCTCCATTGTTTAAAGGCAGCCACGATGGATCAGTAAGTAAGGCAGTGGCTGGCTAACCTGGAGGTCCCAGGTTCAATCCGACATTGTTTCCCTTTGTCAGTGTTGTAGACTCTGGCAAGGAACAGTGTCTATAGTTGTTGGATGGGATGAAAAATGGAGGCACTGTGTACAGATGGAATTCAAAATAAGAACAGGCTCTACCATCACTGTCCATGCAATATTTCCCCCATAATACACTACATGGCATATGCCCGTTTTCATTAGCCCGGTTGGAGCAGAAAAGTTAGATGTTAAACCCCATTTCATTTTATTTCATTTCCACTGTCAACAAAGAAATGTTTTGTTGCTTCATATATAGTTGCTAGCTATTTGAACTCAACATGTAATAAATAATATAATGAACATGTATGCATGTATAAAGGATCATGAGGTAGGGTATATTCACTGTGATGTAACATGTATAATGGAACGATGTTATGCATGAGGCAAGGTATATTTACTGTGATATATAATGGAATTGTGTTGTGCATGAGGCAGCGTAGATTTACATGTGATGTAACATGTATAATGGAACTTTGTTATGCATGAGGCAAGGTATATTTAATGTGATATATAATGGAGTTGTGTTGTGCATGAGGCAGCGTAGATTTACTGTGATGTAACATGTATAATTGAACGTGGTTGTGCATGAGGCAGGGATTTGTTATAGCTAACTACTTGTTATTGTATTTTTAGGGAACAATACAATATGAAGTTATTGGAGATGGTGTGGCACCTGCTTTCTTCCGATTGGATCAGACTTCAGGAATCATCACTATGTATGATATCAATGCACTTCTGTTTGATAGATATTCATCATATAATGTAAGTATAATGCTTAATTCAGTGGAGTGGAAAAAGGGGGACAGAGGGTGCAACGGCCTCAAGTATCCATTCAAAGTGTGAAATTAATTTTAATATACTTAATTTGAATAAGAAGTTTATTTCATTTATTCTGATAAATTTGAAATGTCTTCTCTTTTCACATTTCTCAGTATTAAGCCCTACGAGTCTTGTGTGATTGCCCCGGGCATCCCTAAACCTTAGTCTATTTACCTTTTATTAAGAGACTCATATTCATAAAATATCGGTACTAGATAATTAAACTGTCCCAGCTGACAATCCAAATGACACCATTTTCTCTTGATAATCTAAAAATCAGTAATTGTCAAATTTGAAGTTCTTCAAAATATAACTTTTCTTGAAAATGAAAAAGATGGTAGTAACGTTAAAAACATTCTGCCATATACATGTGAATGTTCTGTAAAAACTGCAATTTTAACGGACCAGGGAGAAGTTTTTACAAACCACATAAAACCAGAAAAGAAACTGAAATTGGTGTGGGCTTATGATTATTTACGGGTTGTAACACAATATGTTTTACCTTTTTTTTAAAGCTCAATGTGGTTGCATATGACTCAGTTTACCCAAATGCTCGGGCAACAGCTACTGTAACCCTCAGTGTAAACAGAAATCCTTCAGGACCAACGTTCAATCCACGAAATTATGCCAAGACAATTCCAGAATCTTATGAACTCGGAAGAGAAGTTCTTAGTGTGTTTGCAACTGATCAAGATGGGGTAAGAAAAAAAAATCAAATGCAAAAAGAATTTAAGACTTTTTACAAGTAGATCCAGATTTACACATAACTAAAACAATTAGATTAACTTTTATTTTTATCACAGATAAATGAGAATAAAGAAATATTACTGTCTGAACGTTCTGGTTAAGAGTTATTTATTAGCTGCAGAGGCTAAAGTTAATATCAGATTGACTTTAAATTTATATAAAGTGTTAAAGGCCATGAGACGAAAAAGCCCTATTGATTTTCAGCGATTTCCGATAATCACTGCCAGAGTTATGGCCCTTGATCACTTCAAAAAATCTTCTTTACGCTCTAAGGCCAAAGTTAATATCCGATTGACGAAGAAGCCTATTGATTTTCAGTTATGGCCCTTGATCACATTGAAAAATCTTGTGGACACTCTAGAGGCTAAAGTTGATATCCGATTGTCTTTAAATTTATACACAGTGTTTGAGGTCATGAGATGAAGAATCCTATTGATTTTCAACGATTTCTAATAATTACTGCCAAAGTTATGGTCCTTGATCACTTGGAAAAATCTTGTGACGCTCTAGAGGCTAAAGTTATCACCCGATTGACTTCAGATTGATACACAGAGTTTAAGATCGTGAGACGAAAAAGTATATTGATTTTCAGTGAATTTTTATGACCTGAACAGCTAAATCCATGATATTAAAAGTTTTGTATACTAAACGTTAGCATGGGGCAGAACTTTATAAATTTTGATGGTTTTCTTATAATTACTTCATGAGTTGTTACTCTTAATCAGATTTTAGTGTATTATAAATGTTTCATTACCGGAAAAAGTAAAAATATGCGACAACACTTGTTGACTGCCCGGATGATTTAGCTGCTGTGGGACTATGTTTCGTTGCCTGGCAATCTATTTTTAATGATTACTGACAAATCGGCATTTACCAGAACTGGTATTTTAAATTAAACGTCAGAACTGAATGCTGATTGCCATTTTGATATCTTACCATGTATTCACAGTAGAATTTACATATGTATGTTATCATATCATATAAATACCTCAAAAAATAAATCTCTGATTGTCTCATCTCTAAATAATTTTGGCTCACTTATTCTTCATATATTAAATTGTTTTTTTGTTTTTTTTTAGGATGTGTTATTTTATGAAATACTTGGTGATAATCGAGCTCTTGAGTACTATTTCATCAATAGTAGAACTGGAGTTATCTCCCTCAAGAAAGTATTGACAACTGGCACACAAAGAACAGACAGGGTAGGATATGACAAAATACATGCTATATATCTATACATTATCTATCTTCACAGCAGCAAACAGCGTAATTGCTGCTCTATATATATACTTGTGAATGTCTTCCGTCCTTTTGCAGTTGGTGGCAATTAAAATTTGGGGTATAAGGGCAGCTCAATCTGGAGAGTGACATAGGCCTTGTGGTGGTGCACTCCCACTACTGGTTTCACAACAATCTTTTAAGGAAGTGTCGGAGGGCTCTACCCCTGCAATGCCGAGTAAACAGCCAGTAAATTGTATTTTCATATGTGTTTCATATATTGATAATTTCAGTCAAATTACGTCATTCTGAGCGATGTTAGGGCTGTTTGGAAAAATAGCAGAGTCTTGATTATCATTGCTACCGTTTTTACAATAGTAAACAGTCCTGATTATCCATTTTTTAATTAAATCATATTTAAATCTGTTGAAAATATAGAGCATCTGGTGGTATCAAGAGTTGATTATGGTCTCGACAAGTTAATACATGTCTTATTAATAATGTATGTAACCTTTTGACCATAAAGAAAGACCTGCAATAGGCAGATTTAGCCAGCACAATGCATCTTTTAAGTTACTTTTTCCAAACATTTAAACTTCTAACAGTGATAAAAAGCATAGTATTTATCATAATTTGTATGTTGAAATATTCATATCCGAACATTACAATAATGATTTATTTTAACATACATTATGCAAGAGCTAAATCTGCCAATTGCAGGTCTTTCTTTAGGCCTGAAATGTTATCTAAATTATTAATTAGACATTAATTAACTTATCCAGACCATAATCAACTCTTGATGTCATCGCTAGCATGTGATATTTACTGGATTAGAACCTGAATAAATCAAAAAATGGACAATTGAGACTATGTTTTTTATCGTACCGACTTTAGTAATGATGATCAAGGCTAGGCCCAAAATTGAATCGCTGAATTCTCGGTTCAGAGTGGATCAATTTGACTGAAATTTTCAGCATATTCCATTTACATTATCTAGTTTTTAACTATTATAGTGAGAACTACCAGCTCTTTATCTAATCCCCCATAATGTATCTTTAACATTCAGATTACCATTCGAGTGCGTGATCAAAATGTACCAGAATTGAGTGATACAGTATTTGCTGATATTATTATTACTCGCGATTCAGCTCCTCCAGAATTTATCAATGCACCATACACTGCTAATATTTTTGAAAGAACACAAGTAAATTCCAATGTTGTCAGTACCACAGCTGTAGACACTGATAGAGTGGTAAGTAATAATTTATTTTCAATCTTATATACATGTCCTCGGAAGGGAGTTAGATGCTGGCTTTGTAACTAGGAGGTCTTGAGTTCGGTCTAGGTGTTGACAGAGAAAGTTTCAATTGTCAGCGGTGCAGGACGGAGACCCTGGCAAAGACAGTGTCTAATTAGTCAGATAATGCGAAAACTGAGGTCCTGTGTACACATGGCCGTACACGTAAAAGAAACTTTGACAGTTATAATTGGAAGTAAGTGTAGGCTGTAGCACCTGGGCAAATTTTCCTCATAGAACGTTATCCCAGTCAGTGCAGAAAAGTAAGAAATTAAACCCCATATCATCTCATTTCCAGATTAATATAATTTTTAATATCAAATTTATATAATTTTTAATATCAAATTTATATAATTTCTAATATCAAATTTATATAATTTCTATATTAAATTTAATAGAAATTCTATTATCAAATTTAATAGAAATTCTGATATCAAATTTAATAGAAATTCTAATATCAAATTTAATAGAAATTTCTGATATCACATTTAATAGAACAAATTGGTATCAAATTTAATAAGAATTCTGGTTACAAATTTGACAGAAATTCCAGCGATATCATAGAATTACACATAAATTTGATAGAATTTTGAGTATCAATTACACATGAATTTGATAGAATTTCTAGTATCAATTTCTATAGAAATCTAATTATGGTATAGATTGTCTAATATCAAATTTAATAGAGACTCTAATTTTAAATTGCGTTGTATAAAACCGAATGATTTTATTACAGGGTGAAATAAGGTATGAAATAGTAGGTCAATATCCAGCTCCTGCTTTCTTTAGTATTAATTCTAATGGTTTGATTAGTCTGGCTAGAAGTGTCAGTCTGGATAGTCTTAAAACAACAATCTATCAGGTAAAATAACATTTATTTTATTATTCCTCACAACACTCATTTGTCACGATTATGCTTTTAAGATGTCTTTCTGAATATAAGACTTGCATAAAGTATTTAAGTTGGGTTTGGGTAGTATGTTTTGCATGTTTCTTCCTTCCAGTTTTTGTCCATATTGACTGATTAAAATTAAAATTTGAGTAGGCTATAGTGTGATTTGTACTAAATATGTCAACCATCCATAACAGCTGAAATATGTTCCTAGTGTCTAATTACTTCATGATTCTACTCACACCACCTCTGTTGTTGCGACTGACAGAACTGTGACAGGACCGAATTCCACATCGCATGATTGTAACCTCCTAAGTAAATGCACAATGAGAGATAACCCCAAAGAACTCCAATAACTAATAAAGGGGAGGAAACTCTTCCATCAGAGTGTCAATGGTACACAATGTATGATGGGATATGATGAGATATGATTACTATATCTAGCCTAGTATGTATGTCTGTATAATTCTGAACTTTGATTATTATCAATATTTTAATATTTAGGTGGTCATTATTGCATATGATAATGCTTATCCCAACGCTAGAGCTACTGCTACAGCTACTATTACAGTGGATAGAAATCCAAGCACTCCTGTATTCAGTCCCACATCATATAATCGTCAAGTAACAGAAGATATAGCATTAGGTACTTCAATTGTTCATTGCAATGCTACTGATGCTGATGGGGTAAGTCATGACGATGGGGTTTTTAATAATAACAATTTGACAATTGTAATTTATAACTATCTGCCGAAATTGGCAATCCAGATTGAAGTCACAATTCATCTGTAGTTGGATTGGTGTTGTGTAAATTTTTAGTTTAAAGAAAACTGTGTGATGGAATTTTTAAGTTCAGTTTCAAAAACTATTGGCAATCATTGTAAGAAATTTTTCACATATTTTTTATATAAACGATATTTTTTCTCAGAAAAGGATTGAGGAACAGACAAGGCCTATATAATCTCGCTTATATTTTACAAAAAAATATATACAAAAAAGTCATATAACTAATTCATGAAAAAAGTATATACAAAAAAGTTATATTATTAATTCATTAATTCAATAATTTAAAGATACATTATGGGAGATTAGATACAGAACTGTAGTTAAAAAATAGATAATGTAAAGGGAATTTGCTAAAATTTTGGGCCTATCCTCGATCATCATTACTAAAGTTAGTACGATTAAAAACATAGTCTCAATTATCCATTTTATGATTTAATCAGCAGCGGCAGACCATGTTCTAATCCAGTAAATATCACAGGCTAGCGATGACATCGAGAGTTGATTATGGTCCGGATAAGTTAATGTCTAATTAATAATTTAGATAATATTTCAGGCCTAAAGAAAGACCTGCAATTGGCAGATTTAGCTCTTATATAATGTATGTTCAATTGAACCTTGATATGAGTGTATGAATGAATTAAAAATGTTTGTATGTATTTAGGATGAGTTGATATACAGTATTATTGGGGCACCTGAAAATATTGCCTACTTCTACATCAATCCTGTTAATGGTCTAGTTTCATTAAAAACTACTCTCATTGGAAGTAATATCAATGGTAACCAATTCAATGTAAGTATTTACAGTATGAAATGAAAAAAAGTTTTATGTCAGTCTTTTCTGAACAAATTGGGCTAATGCAATGTAGTGTGCTATGGCGGAAATTTTGCCTGGACTGCGGCACTATATTGGGGTAATGAAGATGGGCATATGCAATGCAGTGTGCTATGGCGAAAATGCCTAATTTTATTTCAAATTCCGACTGTGAAGGGTTATTTAATAACGTCCTATTTTTTGCACTAATTGTCCAATGCAGTGTGCTATGGCTGAAATTTTGCCTGGACTGTGGCGCTATGGCCTAATTTTATTTCAGAATCCAACTGTGAAGGTTTTTTTTTTTTTACATGCACTCCAACATGTACAATAGACTTTTTTGTACCATCCGATCAACTGGACAATGTTCCTTGCCAAGCTCTTTGTTTTGTTTTTTACAGTATAAGAATTTTTAAAAGGTCAGACTACCTGTAGATCACACGGTCTGCCATTGAGTCAATTGGCGTGGTTTCGTTCCCATGCTTGTATGTGACAAGGCATAGGGTCACCTGACCACCCTCATGGTTTTTTTGTGTTCTTCCTGTTTTTTCCTATTGCTAAAAAGACCCTTACATGCAAGTGAATTATTGAAATAAAATTGTACCATATGTTTGTCCAGAAATTACCTAGTTTGTGTCGTCTGCTAGCTTACAGGTCAGGTGATCTTGAGGAGCTGCTGGGATGTCTCCCGGCTTGCATGAGATCTCGAGCAGAGTAGTGAGGACTGAACGATGAGTATTAATGCATAATATATGTGTGGTTTTACTATGTAATGATGTACAATATGATATGTTATATGTGCAATAAAGAACTTATACATACCTGTGTATCTATTTAACTTTTCGGCGTGGTTCCCTCTTGTCAGTGATGCAGGACTGAGGGCCTGCCAAGGACAGCTGTCTAGTCGTTTGGATGGGACAAAAAACCAAGGTCCTGTGTACACATTGGTGTGCACGTAAAAGATCCCTTGACAGTTGGAATTTGATATAAGTGTAGGCCGGGCAAAGTTTCCCTTATAGCACACTGTATGGCGTATGCCCGTCTTCATTAGTCCAGTTCAGAGCAGAACAGTAGGACATTAAACCCCATTTCATTAGATTTCTGTATCTATTTAACAGTGTCTAGTGGACTTTAAACCTCATTTCTGAAATGAAATGGGGTTTAACGTCCTACTGTTCTGCTCCTATACTGGGCTAATGAAGACGGGCATACGCCATACAGTGTGCTATGAGGGAAATTTTGCAAGGGCAGCGGCACTATCACCTACTCTTATATCGAATTCCAACTGCCAAGGGATCTTTTTCGTGCATTCCAATGTTTACACGGGACCTCGGTTTTTCGTCTCATCTGAAGGACTAGACAGCTGTCCTTGTCAGGCCCTCCGTCCTGCATCACTGACAGGGGAAACCACGTCGGAAAATCGGGATGAACTTTCTCGGCCAATGCAGGGATCAAACACCCGACCTCCAGGCTGGCGAGCCAGCGCCTGACCCATCTAGCCACCGTGGCTCCAAACCTCATTTCTCCCTCTCAATATAATAAATGTAGTTAACAACAATCTCTTATTATATATACTTGTTTGTGGTTATTGGCTTTTGATAATGAACGTTTATAATTTGATATGCACATTATCAGTTCCAGTGTAGTGTTCGTGACCAAAATAATCCAGAAAAATCAGCTGCAGCGAGTGTAACTGTAAATATAGTGCGGGATGCAGCACCAGTATTCTCACCACTTTCCTACTCTACATCCGTTCTAGAATCTAGAACAACTGGTTTCAGTGTTATAAGAGTAACAGCAACTGATTCTAATCGACAGGTAACACTACTGTTAACTTTATCTAGTAAAACTGGGGGTTTGGTGGCCAAATGGTTTAATGCATGGACTTTAGATCCTAATGTCTGTCATTGAGACAATTGGCGTGGTTTCGTTTCCTGCTTGTACATGGCAAAGGGTCCTCTGGTTTCCTCCTGCTGCTAAAGACCCTTACGTGTAAAGGAACTGTTAAAATAATATTGAACCATATTTTAAGTGCAGGAGGAACGTACTACATACAACACAAAATTTACAAGATAAACCTACAGACAAGACAGAATACATAGAAATTGCAAGAAATGAAAAACACATATCAAATCAAGTGAATGTATATGTTAGTCCCAAAATGATCTAGTTTGTGTCAAATGAACTTTAAATCCCAATTCTTTCTCTCGCTATAAAAGGTAGCCATGACCTTTAACTGAAAGTGAGTAGTAGGGTGAAGGAATAATGTGCATTTATAACACTGTAAAAAAAATTTCTGTTGTAAGTTTAAGATAATCTTGTGAAATAATGCATATTTTTAATCCCAGTACAGGGTTTAATAATCCTTCAGTTCAGTGCATGCACGCAATCTTGTTAAGTTTGAGGCTCGGACAATTTTTAAAAACAAATTTTGAACTTTTTATGTTGTAATAGGTTGAAAATAAATGGAATGTGCTTGGTTTAGTTTTAATCAAGAGCATTTTTGTTTTCAATGAACCATATTAATCCAAAAAGTTTATATTGCAGGGTTCTATACGGTACAATTTGATTGGGCAAGATGCTGGACCTTTCTTCTTTGCCTTGGACTCTTCAACAGGCATCATCACTGTTAGAAATTCGATCAGGCCAGATTTCTCGAATCAATACTTGGTAAGTAAAATCAGTTTTTACTGGAGGAAGTCAGGGAATGTTCACCTTTTGTTTGTGGACACACTACAGTTCACAATTTTTATCTGATTTTGATGAAACTTAAAATGTATATTTATAACTCAAAGAACTCAGTCAATTTGTTTATTGACACATATCAGACCATAACTGATATGGTAAGAAAAATCATGTTTTTAACTTGTAGACCCTTTGTTAATATTTGGTCTCTAAGCAATCTACAAGCCGGGATTTAGAATGGATTTTGTTCAAATTTGGTATAATCATTACTTTCAAAGAAAGGATGATTTTGATGCATGCCCTACCTCTAGTGTTACAGTCATTGCAACCATTTCACATTTCATTCTCAATCAGAGTAGGCATGTGGACATATTATGCAGCGTTAGTGTTGTTGTGGTTTTTATTTCTGGGAGGCGCAGTGGCCCGGGGATCAATCTGGGTGTTGACCTAGAATGTTCCCCGGGATTTCTGGCATGTTTTCCCACATATAAGTACCCTTGACGGTTGAAATTCAATAGCTACTTAGGCAAAATTTTCCTATCAGCACAATGTATTGCATATGTACATCTTATTAAGTCTGGTTGATACATTCATTGTTTATTTCTACACTTTTCTATTTTCTCAGCTCCAAGTAACAGCCGAAGACAGTGGATCACCTGGATTAATGGCTACAGCTACTGTAACATTGTTCCCCATCAGAAACCCATCAGCACCTGTATTTAATAATCCTCTCGGTTATACACGATCCATATCATATCGCTTTCCACTTGGTCAGCCTGTTATTACATGTGGGGCTAGTGATGGCGATGGGGTAAGTCTATGGTTACATTGCTTCTGATTAACAGGTTACGGAAATTTTAACAAAAAGGAATAATCCTTAAGCATATTAAATATACAGCACAATTATGGTCGTGAAACCAGAAGGTTTGTCATTGAGTCAAGTGGCATGATTTCGATTCCCCACTTGTGACTACAAGTAGGTTTGCCTGTCCAACCTCATTTGTTTTCTCCGGGCCCTTCCATTTCCTCCCATTTCTAAAGATTCATACGAGCAAGCGAATTATTGAAATAAAATTGAACCATACGTTAGTCCCGAAATGACCTAGTTTGTGTCGAGTGGACGTTAAACCCCATTTCTTTCTCTCTTTATATGATGATGGTTTGTTTGTTGGATACATATTGGATATATTGGTATCAGCTGGGCCCTTATTCACGAAAACTTAAACTAAGATACAATCAAAATTTTAAGAAATACTGCAATTCAATTGACTGACCAGTAAAATCAATTGGCATATATCCAATGAAGTTGCAGTATTTCTTAAAATTTCGGTTGTAACTTAGTTTAAGTTTTCGTGAATAAGGGCCCTGGTGTATTGATATGTTTGTTGATGATGAAAAAGGTCACAAGTCATCAATAGAGAGTAAACCCACCATGTTCCTGGGCGATTTTTCCTATGTGTATAGTACATGATGATGGTATGTTTATTGGCTATATATTGGTATCAATTGGTATATTGAGGTTATAGTTTGAAGTTTGAATATTATTTGATTATAGGATGAAATAAGATACAGACTAGATGCTAATCTACAACAGTCTCTGGTTAATACCTACTTCTATATATTAGAAAAAACTTGTGAAATTTATTTGAAGAAACCTCTTACAGAGGACTTACTCCAGACCAGTCAGTTCAGGGTAAGTTTAGAATTTAAAATCAGATATTACTAAATTTGCATTATAATGAATGTTTTAAAATGAGTAAAATATTAATTAGTGAAGTTATTGAGCAAGGGTGGTTGTGTAGCTAAATAGTTTAATGCATATTCGTTAGCTCAATAGATATGTCATTGAGTCAAAAGGCATGGCTTCAATCAACACTTGTATGTGATAAGGAGTAGGGTCACCTGTCCAACCTTTTCTCTGGGACCTCCAGTTTTCTCCCACAGCTAAAGATCCCTATGTGCAAGCAAATTATTGCAATAAAATTGAACCATATGTTAGTTCTGAAATAGCCTAGATTGTGTCAAGTGGATGTTAAACACCATTTCTGTCTCTCTGTCATTGACTAATGATCTGTGTACCACAATGTTTTGGTTAGTATGGCACTGGCTCACACAAGCTAAACAGGAGGTCCCGGGTTTTAGTTGAGATATTTACTCAGAATTTTCTAGCATGGTTTCCCCTTATTATTGGTGCAGGATGAAGGGCCCTGCATGGAATAGCGTCTAGTCAATTGGTTGGAATGAATAACCAAGGTCTAGTATAACTTGGTGGTGCCTGTAAATTTTCATTGGTAGTTGGTATTCAAAATGAGAGTAGGTGGTAGAACCACTCTCAGATTAAAATTTCCCTTCTGCCCGTTTGGTGTAGAAAAATAGAATGTTAAACCCCATTACATTACCAGAGGGTTTTTTATCATCTAATTAAGTTTTATAAAGAATATTTGCTCTTGGGGGGTTGGATGGCTGAATGGTTAGCGTGCGCGCGCTGTATCATAAAGTCTGTCATTGAGTCGACTGGCGTGGTTTCGAATCCCCGGTTGTACGTGGCAAGGAGTAGGGTCGCCTGTCCAAACTCGTGGGTTTTCTCCGGGTCCTCCGGTTTCCTCCCACTGCTAAAGACCCCTACGCACAAGCGAATTATGTAAATAAAATTAACCCATATGTTAGTTCCGAAATGACCTAGTTTGTGTCGAGTGGACGTTAAACCCCATTTCTCTCTCTCCCCATATTTGCTCTTAATTTGTTATTTATATTCTATCTCACTCTTTGTCCTCTATTTTATCACTGTCACATCCGACATCTGAATACTACGACATTCTGTGAAATTCGACATCATTTTCATGTCCCGATTTATTTCCTTATTACTTTAGCCAAAAAAGCTTTGAGTAATCTGTATTCTGAATATTCCGAATTCCGACATCAATCAGCAGTCCCGACACACAATTTCCATTGAATCAACATTGTATAAACTGAGGATGCCAACACTGCGTAATCTGATGTATTGTAATGATGCCATAGGATGTCAGATTTGACAGATCCATTATAGCTCCTTCTTGTTATTCATTCACTATTTTATCTCTCAACTAGCTGTCTCTTGATTTTTATCCACTGTTTTATCTCTCAACTAGCTCTTTTGTCATTTTAACCACTATTTTATCTCTCAACTAGCTCTCTCTTGATTTTTGCCCTGCCTTAACATGTAAAATATATTTTCTAGTTTAATGTGGTAGCTGAGGATGTAAGAGTTAACCAGATTAGTAAAACAGCTTCAGCCAGCGTTATTGTAAATGTTATAAGGAATACACAAGCGCCTGTGTTTATTAGGACACCCTATTCTGCAAATACAGTAGAGAATGATGTGATTGGCAGAACTATCTATACTACTACTGCTACTGATAGTCAACTCGATGTAAGTTTCTGCAGATTATGTAGACTAGCTTATCTCTGATAAATGTTGGGACTTTTTGAAGCATATGTAGTAGTCTATGACTTGGAGTCACATTTAATTGATCTAAATTAGACTTGTATTTTTAGCAGACTTGCGATTGTTAGGTGTTAAGGATATGAATCTTGTTTTTAAATTAATTATTATTGATATAAACTGCAGCGTTATTCACAAAAACTTAAAGCTAAAACATTTTAAGAATTCAGACCTTTTATTGGCAAAGAGCTAGAATATCTACTAGAATTTAAAATCTCAACCAATGAAATGGCTTCATCCTTAAAATATTTTGATTTGGGTTTCTGTGATTTGAATCTCAACTAACTGTATAGATTTTATGTCTATAATACCCGGTAGTTTGTTTTTTTATTTAAAACGGTCAGATATTGGATCTGAAAATTGAGTATGCTTTGTTAACTGATTCAAATGATTTATTCTCATAGTTCAGAGAAAATGCTGTCATGTTTAACAGAAATAGTGAAATATTTCATAGAATTCTTTATCAGCCATTGCAGTAAAAATAGCGCATTCGGCCAAACATGCTGGTTCTCAGATTTTCATGCATAACTTTAAAAGTGCCACGTGACCCGTTTTAGTTTACCGCAGGTACATACATAATATTTGATAATCATACCTGTCTATAAATGACATGATGATATATTGCCATGAAATGTGATGTTATGAAGGTCATTTAGCCCAGTAGGGATCCTTGGACAAAATTAAAGCGAAAAAAAACCCTCCCGCATCACATTTTGGTAAGCATTGTCTAAGAACCAAAATATTTTTTTTTTGTATGGCCTTATCAGTAAATCATCTAAATGTTGACTATACCTCCAGTGGCGGCGCCAGCCGTCGGTGATTGGAGGGGCAAAGCTGGGTCAAAGTCCAAGGTTAAGGGGGCAAAGGCACGAGCTTCAACTAGGGGTAGGGGTGACCTTATCAGTAAATCATCTAAATGTTGACTATACCTCCAGTGGCGGCGCCAGCCGTCGGTGATTGGAGGGGCAAAGCTGGGTCAAAGTCCAAGGTTAAGGGGGCAAAGGCACAAGCTTCAACTAGGGGTAGGGGGCCTCCCCCAGAAAATTTTGAAAAACAGGTTGCCGGAAATGCAGCCTGGCAGTATTTCAGGCACTGATCGATGAGGTAAAGTGTCAAACGAACAGACTTGCGAATCACGACGAAACCCACTCACAAGCGTCAAAGTAGGCAAAATAGACTGCCAGAAATGCTGTCTTACAGTATTCTTTCAGGCACCGTTCGTCGAGATAAATAGATCTGCCCAGATACCGTTCGTCGCCTGATCACTAGTTTATATCCGACTAGAGAACAAAATGTCAAACGAACTGACTTGCGAACCTCAACGAATTCCCCTTGTGAGCGCCAAAGTAGCGAGTCTATTGGGGACCTCGCCAAGAAAATTTTGAAAAATAAACTGTCGGAAATGCTCTACAACATGCAAGTTTATGACTGAGTGGGGATGTGGGATTTATTCACCGTAGAAGGTATTGAATACCGAAACGTATCACAAATACTTTTTTTTATTTTCTAAAATTATTGGGTGGGCAAACAGAGGGCAGACCAGATTTGACCCCCCCCCCCCATACCCCGGCGCCGCCACTGTATACCTCCATAATAGCATTTCCTTATATTGCAAATTCTCTTGCCAATACGTTTTCATTTACCATTGCGACTGACATAGGCTAAATCGTTCCACTCAATTTAACGGACATTGTTCCACTCAATTTAACAAACTGATCAGCAGTAAATATTCGCTACTATCACTGAAAGGGATGACATCAGCACGACTTAAATAGTTCTCAGTTTTAACTTTTTATTCTTCTGCAAAATAAAATCTAAAACAAATTCATTGGAATTATATCTTGATAAAAATAATTTCCTATTTAGTGTAATTGGGTACATAAAACTGTGTGCAAAGACGTAAAATGAGTAAAAGGCATAATTTCTGCACAGACTGGTTTGTGTTACTATGTCTGATGTAAACAATGCATGTGTTATCGAGGTGGTATGATGTGATGTCACACCTTGGCTTGACCTATACTGCTCATGAACTCAAAGGGTCATTCATCATGTAAAGTTAAAAGAAGATTTTAGCATTACTGCTGTAAACATGTCAATTCGATTGTTGTTAAAACTGTCCAAATATTACGAGCTAGCAAATCAATCTTTCCCATTGTAATAACCTGTGATTAATTATTTGACTGTGTTTTAGGGTGTTTTACGATATGATGTATTTGGAGATGATTTGTCACCATATTTATTTGGTATCAACTCTACTAGTGGAGAAGTATTTATTAAAAATAATCTTAAAATTGACAGGAATACTTTTACATATATGGTAAGTTGGTTATTTACGTAACATTTACACAAATATTTTTATTTTTTTATTGGGATTGTGCGTAGATTTGTAGAGATCACAATCCATCGGGAAAATAGAGATAATGCTATAAAGTTGTTTTTTTTTTGGGGGGGGGGATGGTTTTACGGTTTAATGCGTGTGTGTGAAATCACAAGGTCTGTCATTGAGTCAAGTGGCATGGTTTCGATTCCCGGCTTGAATGTGACAAGTAGAGTCGCCTGTCCAACCTTGTGGGTTTTCTCCAGGTCCTCCAGTTTCCTCAGACTGCTAAAGATCCCTCCACACAAGCGAATTATTGAAATAAAATTTAACCATATGTTAGTCCCGAAATGACCTAGTTTGTGTTGGTTGGACATTAAACCCCATTTCTCTCTGTCTGTCTATAAAGTTACTATTCTAGTGGAATATGCAGGATTTCCAAAAAGAGTGGTTGGTGAAATTATCAAATTTCTTAGATTGAAGGGTGATTTTTGGAGTTAAATATTCCCCAGAACTGTGGTTTTTGATTAAGTCATTTATTTTGACTTCCCTTAGAGGGGTGGCAGAAGGGTGGAGATGGGTAAGTGGGGGGCTCATTTCCTCATCCATTTCACCCTTAAATTTGCCACAAAGATATTCTTCACTCAACACAAAACTAAATTGTATTGGCGCATTGCATCCTCTGCTCTTCTGAATACTGAATTATGACGTCTTTATATTATAGCTGAAAGTAACTGCTGTAGATACTGCTGAGCCTAATGCTATAGCAACATCCACTGTCACCATCACAATGAGAAGAAATGTAAACGCACCGCGGTGGAATACTAACAATAATGAATATAGAGTAACTATTAATGAGACTGTTGCTGTTGGTACAAATATTTTAACAGTACAAGCCACAGATGCTGATGGGGTAAGAATTTTTAATTCATTTTGAGATCATATTTCATCTTACAACAGTAGATAAAAAATCGTTCATTTTATGTTCAAGCCCCTCTTTTCTGGAACAAACTATCTAAAAATATTAGATTCTATTTGTTCATAATTGGCGTTTCTTAAGAAAAATTTGAAATTGCACTTATTCTTAAAGGCTTTTCCTCAGTAATACTTCATTAAATTTAATTATTATTGGTTTTTTTAGGATCGTGTTATATACCAAGCTACAGGAGAAACTAATACATTAAATTTATTTACACTATCCGTTGATAATGGTATGATTCGTGTTCGTCAACCGCTAGTTGATACATTTAACCAGATTACAGAATATAGGGTAAGTCCATTTGTTTTTATCTTGGACTAAAATAAAACAGATCAGGTATTAATGAAATCCTGAAATTATCTCAAGAATTTCTGCTAGCAGAACAGTGATTAATCTTATTTTACAGTTCAGTTTGTTCATATTTTTGTATTCTTCAAAATGTTAAAAAGGTATTAAATAATCATGTTATTTTGTATTTTGTTTATTTATTAGATGAATATTATGGCTCGAGATCAAAGTAATCCAGAACAAACTGCAAGTATTACGGCATATATTACTGTTATACGCGATCGGTTTGCACCACGATTTGTACGACTACCTTATTTCAACACACTAGAAGAAACCGCTGCGGTTGGAACTCTAGCACTCAATACAACAGCTGTTGATGATGATCTTGTTGTAAGTATGATGTGATATTTTTTACATCAATAACATCATTAGTTTACATAATTCACATGGCATGTATCTTTTTATCCCAGAACCTTTGTAAGTTTTATACGACCACATGTTAATGGGGAGTGGGGGAGGGGGGATATATTGCTATTTACTCTAGAGGTGTTTTTATTGACAACTGATTAGCCAAAGTGATTTGCATTCAATCAAACTTTCATCTTTAACATCCATCTAATTCAAATCGATTACCCTAATCTACAAATTTATCGACAAAGATTTCCAAAGCGATTACCACAAATTGCCAAATCACCTCTAGGTGCGATTAGATGATTGGATCGGTGATCATGTGTTTTTTTTCAACTACGTCCAGTCACAAGAATCATTTACAGTTAATCAGTGCATTTAACGAACTCGCAAAAGTACTTTGAAATAGACTATTCTCTTACATGAGATCTTCACTAAATTCAAATCTATTTGGCAAGTCGATAAAAAAGCCTTAAAGATAGAGAGAATATTATTGGATCAGGGCTACTCATCCAATTGTTGTTCTTCCTTTCCATTGGGTCGACGTTCTTTGTAAAAAAGTCTAAGGCTCAACCAATTCAACTTAGATGGCTATAAAACTTGGCATGCTTATTCCTTGGACAATTATGCATCGATTTTTTTGTGACTCACAATTCTAAGATGGCTGTTATGACATCTTACCCAGTTTCTGTTCCACATGGTGTGTTTTAGTACTTTTCATGCACATTTTATATTTTGATATTTGGCTACCTGTATGATAAGCTGTGTGTATTATTGCAGGAGCGTATTGAATATAGACTGATGGGTGATTCTCGCAGTGATGGTATATTTAGCATCAACTCTGTCACGGGAGAAGTCAGGACGCAGACAAGTCTATTTAATGATAACCTCAGATTGTCTTCATACACGGTAAGTAGAACCTTTATTAGTATGATTTCTCCAACACCTTCAGTTTCCTACGTAAAATTGTATTATCAGTTAGTCACAAAGTGTGTTGAGTGGTTAGTATGATATATAAGACATTGTATGTTACCAGGGGTTCTGGGTGGTTGAGTGGTTAGTATGATATATAAGACATTGTATGTTACCAGGGGTTCTGGGTGGTTGAGTGGTTAGTATGATATATAAGACATTGTATGTTACCAGGGCACTGGGTGGTTGAGTGGTTAGTATGATATATAAGACATTGTATATTACCAGGGGTTCTGGGTGGGTGAGTGGTTAGTATGATATATTGATTCTCGTTAAATCAAGGGCTGCAGTTTCGATTCTCCACTTGTACGTGACAACGTGTAGCATTGCCTGCCTAACGTCTTGGGTTTTCTCGTGATCCTCCAGTTTTCTCCCATACTAACGACCCGTTTGTGCAAGCGAAATCGTTGAATTATAATTAAACCACATGTGGACGTTAAACCCCATTTCTCTTCTCACTGTATGTAACCGTTTGTGGTAGTTTTCTTTGTTACCACATGAGGAATGAATATTATCATCATGTTTGTCATATAGTTATTGTATAATTGTAGTCTAGTTTCATGTATAACTCAGTGGGTAAGACGTTGGCTCGCTAACGTTGGTCAAGAAACTTAATCAGGATTTTCAGGCATGCTTCCTCCTTGTCAGTGGTGCAGGACCAAGGGCCTGGCAAGGGCAGTGTATAGTCATTTGGATGAGATGAAAAACCAAGGTCTTGTGTGCATGTAAAAGATCCCTTGACATTTGTAAATCGATTTAAGAGTAGGCTGTAGCGCCACTGTCTGGGCAAAATTTCCCTCATAGCACACTGTATTGGCATATGCCTGTCTTCATTAGCCCAGTTCGGAGCAGAACAGTAGGCTGTTAAACCCCATTTCATTTCACTTCCATGTGAAATTGGGAAGTTTGGTGGTCTAACACATGCGCTTTAGATCATTATTCATGGGGTCTATCATTGAGTCAAGTGAGATGGTTTCAATTTCCTACTTGTACATAACAAGGTGTAGGGTCGCCTGTCCAACCTTATGGCTTCTATTCGAGTACTCTGGTTTCCTCTCACTTCTAAAGACCCCTACACACAAGAAAATTATTGAAATAAAAATGAACCTTATGTGAGTTCCAAAATGACCTACATTGTGTTGAGTGGAGGTTAACCTCTCTCTCTTCCCCCCCCCCCCACCATGTGCATCAGTTATCAAAAAGAATGTTGTTAGGAACTTGTAATTTATTTATTTTATTGCTCTTTTCATTTAATAGGTTCGTATTGTAGCATTTGATACAGCCAGACCTACTAGACAAACAACAGCTACTGGTACAATACAAGTCAACAGAAATCCAAATCCTCCTGTATTCATCCCTGATTCTTATACTGCATCTATCAATGAAAATCGTTTTGTTGGATCACTCGTTACTACGGTTACAGCTGAGGATAAAGATATCCAGGTAAACAAGTAAATAAGGCACTTGTCACAGACATTGTCAGGCATATTTCCTCTTGTGGCTGTCATTTTTTTCCGACTCTGATTTGTTGGGGTTGTTTTTAGTCTTTTCAATGATTTTATCAATATACAAGTATGTCTGGCACAAACTTCAAAATGGCAGACACTCGACCAGGCCCTGAATTCATATGTTACACCCCAGTCCGAGCAACACCTATACACCAAATTTCAATCACGGGACAGCCCTAGTGTAGCTGCTAACCCCAAACAGACAGACAGACAGTCAGAAATATTAGTATAAAAATCCATAAAGACAATGTTTTGGTATGTTAACTCCCTGAAAAATATTTGTGTTTAGTTCATTTTTTTGTAAATCATGAAATCTAGTGATGATTCAATAATCGGTTTCATCATCGGTAGTTGGCCAATAAGTGGCCTATCACGAGAAATACACAGCCAGTTTGTCGATACTGGAGTTGCCGATATCTATTCCAAACAACTCGGTAAATACCTTTAAAATATTATCCGAGCTGTGAACAAATCATTATATATTGTGTTGTTTTTTGTTTTGAATAGGATGTCATCAGTTATGAGATCACAGGTTTCACTGCCTCATCTGTTGTTGAACAAAAACCTTATTTCACCATAGATTACAGAACAGGAGTAATTCGAGTAGCTGAATCTAATCTCAATAACAATGTCAACAGATTTACAGTAAGTATTAAACATTAGAACTATGTAAGCCTGGAAATACAACACCTGTCAAAGACCTTGTCAGGTACATATTCAGCTTTTATCAGGCACAATGATACTGGTGCCTGGCATTTTGTCTAGTACAAATTTGTTTTTTTATCAGTTATTTTAATGATACTTTTAATTCATGTCCAACAGCAAGGTGAAAATGTCAGGTAGTTTGTTAGTGTCTTTCATTGATCCAAAGAAGATTTAAAAGCTATGTATGATTACCTTGTTTCAATGGTATTTAGTAATTGAACTTGAAATATACAGGTTACAATTCTATGGAATACAACTACTTACTGTTTATTATTGAGCGACATTTGAACAAGGATTATCAAGTCTTTATCAAGTAATGATGACAAATGCTTGATAAAGAGTAGAAAAGACTAGTCCAAACATCGCCCAGTAATTGTATTCTATAGAATTGTGACTATAATGTGCATCCAATTATGATTGATCGATAGACCTTGCTGTGGTCAATCTAATACCAGTTTAAAAAATCAAACTGCTATTACCACTCAGCATTTTTCCGAACATGTGATTTAGCCAAATCGATTTCAACTTCGTTATCAAAAGGAGTATTAACTGTTCCTATTCACTGTTCTTACCAAAACCATTTGTTTTATTCTTCACATTTCACTAAACTAGTGACACATGCTTGTAGTTGGAGGTTGCCTGTCCAGCTTTGTGGGTTATCTCCGGGGCCTTCGGTTTCCTCCCACTGCTAAAGACCCCTACATGCAAGTGAATCATTGAAATAAAATTGAACCATATGTTAGTCTCAAAATGACCTAGTTTGTGTCTAGTGGAGTTTACCTACTCATTAAATGTGGTAGAAAATTGATCAATGGGTTAATTAATCAACACGTGGGGAAAGTAAAACACTTATGTTGAGTTATTAGAAGATATATGTACAGCATCTCGATGTAAAAACACACAACTGCACAATACTCAATCTTCAGTGATAACAAATGGCTGATATTTTCTTTTTGTTCTAGTTATTTGTAAGAGCTTGTGACGATGGAATACCGAGAAGATGTGATAACACAACAGTTACTGTTGTTGTGACCAGATTTGCAGCCACACCAGCATTCGAAGGTATACCATATAGTTTCACTATAAAGGAAACAAGACAGCCGTCTCCTGAAGTTCTAAAAACAGTACAAGCCCGTGACTCGGATCTACAGGTAAACATTGGAAGTACTTTCTACTGGTATATATGATGTCTATTTTATAAAGGGGGGTAACTCTGATTGTTAAAAAAAAGTATACAAAGAGTGTAGACACCTTTGTGGATTAAATCTTATCATTATGCCATCTGGTGTGAAATTTCTTTGTGGCATATCATTTTGTCAGTGTGAGACCTCAACTGTTATCCAGTCCCCATCAACTATATAAATGGAAAAGCCACGTGATCTCACTCACATCAGAAGTGTTCACATTAGTAGAAGAAAACTAGTAGCTTTTTGAGAGAAATCTGGGACGGCTACCTACCACTTATAGGGATTAAGTGTCCCGAGAAAGTCCATCTTGATTTTCTGACGTGGTTCCTCCTTGTCAATGGTGCATGTAAAAAAATACGTTGGCAGTTTAAGACTAAGCGATGTCAGGTCAAAATTTCCCTCATAGCACACTGTATGGCGTATGCCTTTCATTAGTCCAGTCGGAGTAGAACGTTAAACCCCATTTCGTTTCATTTCCGAAATAAATGTACAATGGTTTTTGTTTTGTTGTAGGGTACAATAGTGTATGCACAAGGGCTGCCTGCTACACCGTACTTTAGTGTCAATCCAAGTACTGGTAATATAACTTTAGCAGCTAGTGTTATACTAGACACACGCCTACAGATAACGGTATGTATACAAAATAATCCCTACTACAATGTGCTTTATGAATATGGTATTCAATTGATAATAACTACATAATTTAATATAGTTTAAAAATGTTTTGATGCATAATTTGTGTACTTAGGACAAGGATAAAATACCTGTGTTTAAGGGATCGTAATCGGCTTGATGTTTGCAAAAGCCGATTAATAAAGCCATGAACCGGTCACTATGGTATCGTAAATCAATCTACTTTTGGTTCATTTACAAAGGTTAATTATGGCTTGTTGACACGTCACATGCCTAGATCATGGCTTTTCTATATCCTACAGTGATTTAGGGATGGTTGGAATTGGGTCAATGAGCCAGTTATGCAAGATTAAGTTTTGAATAATGTTTACCGTTATAATTTATTATTTTATTCACATGCTGACAAAGGCTCAGTTTTAAAAATAGTGTCCTTATAATTGAAAGCTATGGCGTAGTCAGAGTGAATTTTATTTTATGGCTATCTTGTGATCGCATCCGTTGAACAGCGAACAAATAACATTGGAAAGAGTTTAAACAAATTTCGATAAATTTAGTTTAGATACAGCATTTGGTGCCATAGTAGAAAAATCCCAATGTCAGGCATTGATGAACTAGTCTATGTGATTTAAATATTTTGAAATTTTGAGTAAGTGTATAAGCTTATTCAGTAACCATAAACACAGGTATTTTTTATCTTGACCTTATTTGGTCATTCTGTTGCAAATTATTGTCTAAAATATCACCAAAAAGTTTTAAACTGGAGACAACTTCGTTAATTTTAATACTGAGTTTAGCAGGTCAACCTGTGGTTATGATTTTTCTATTATTTTTAGTTCCGAGTTGTAGCCTACGATGATCAAGATCCAACAAGACGAGGAACAGCTGATGTAACTGCTATTATACTGAGAAATGAGGGAAATCCAAACTTCTTAGAAGATCGTTATTTTAGAACTATTCAGTCTAATTTCGTACTGGGCAATGTTGTTATTAATACCACAGCTGTAGATTCAGATGGAGTATGTATTTGTTATTTACTCATTCTTCTTTCCTCTTACCTCCGGGGGTGGGGGAGTTTCAAGGGAGAAGGGGGCTTTGGGTGGTCTAACAAGTGTGCTTTAGGTCATAAGGTCTGTCATTGAATAAGGTGGCATGCTTTCGATCCCATGGGTGTACCTAACGAGGAGTAGAGTCGGCTGCCTAACCTTGTGATTTTGTTCTCGTCATCATCTTGTTTCCTTGTACAACTAAAGACCCCTACGTGCAAGAGAATTATTGAAATGAAATTATACCATATGTTATTCACAAAATGACCCGGTTTGTGTCGAATGGATATTAAACCCCATTTTTCTCTCTCTTTTTCCTCCCAAAACCTAGCTATATTTTAATCCTTTGTGTGCATATGTACTTTTTCGCTTGTTGACAGCTCGAATTCTTGGCTGCTGTTATCTCAATAAGCTTTTGCCCAGACCTTAAACATCATTGTGTTCATGTGCATTGGTGTGTTAAAGTTGCATTATGCAAGAGCTTAAGCTGCCTAGTGCATATCTTTCTTCACGCTTTAAATATTATATTAGTATAGTCAAATGGAATATCCTGTTGAATTTCAACAATTGCTGTTTTTAACTGCTAGAGTTATTGACCTTGTGAATGCTCAAACGACAAAGGTTTTCATCCGATCTGCATGAAAATTATATTTTAATGTCTCATAAATGAACAACTATGTGACTACCCATGTTGAGTGCTTGGATGATTTAACTGCTGTGGTTGTATGTTTTGTTGTCTGGCAACCTATCTTCCAATATTATTAATTGTATTTGTTTTTTTATCAGGATAAGTTACGGTATTCCCTACTTGGTAATGTTAATGGACTTAATCTCTTCTCTATTGATCCTGATACTGGTCTAATCAAATTACGTCAAGTTCTAACCAATAGTAATGCTGGAAGTTACACTGTAAGTTTTCTGGAGTTTTTTATACACCCACATGTGTTTGTATTATGTCGTCGTTCCTGTCTGTCCGTGTATCTGTTGGCATTTGTTTGTGGACACTCTACAGATCAAAATTTTTATATGATTTTGACGGAACTTATTATATATGTTCCTTTTGATAGTAGCACATATATCAGAACAAAATTTAATGGATTTTGCCTCTGTTTGTAAGAAAAATCATGTTTTTAGCTTGTGGACCCACTAGAGGTCACAATTTTTACCCGGTTTTGTTCATATATGTTTTTATCCTAAAAGTCTTGGGTTTTTTCCATATTGGTGTGTATCGAACGGTAACCTCCTGAATTATAACCCCTGATTGTATGAAGCTTGTGGAAGCTTTAGAGGTTTGAAAACTGTTCAAATGTATCACTGTTACACCTCAATCACGGTTGAGTACGAATTTTGTGAAAGCATAATTTTTCTCCGACATAGATTGAACTTAAAATATGTTACAATGAAGAAAACAATTGTTTCAAAGACAAATCCAAAGATTTTTTCCCATTTACGTTTTTGTGTTTAGTTGACTGATCAATTTTGTAGATTATATGCAGATTTTATTAAATAATTACAGCTAACAGCACAGGTGACAGATCAGAGAATTCCGGAGAAAACGGATACAGCTCAAGTTTTTATTACTGTGGAGGGAGATCAATTCACCCCCAGGTTTATAGGTGCACCATACCAAACTTCAGTACCCGAAACACGTTCAGTCAATACTAATATCATCACAGTACAAGGTGTTGATGATGATCTTAAGGTTAGACAAATCTATTATTTATGCTGATATTTATTAATACTGTCTTTATTTAACCCTTTGGCACTAGACCGCCCTAACTAGGACGTCTTAGGCCGCTCCAAACCGCCCTGTCATGTGCCTGTACGGACTAGTAAATGGTTGGAAAGCTATTCCCTTATCATGGGCAGTTTGAGACTGTCTAAGGAACAGCAGTTTCAGTCTGTTTTGGTGTGTCCATGGGTGTACCAATATTAGTATATCACTTTTCTTTTATTTTCTTCGAGGAACTGGGGTATTTAACATTTAAATGTACCAAGATCTAAAGGGTTAAGTCCGAGGACTTTTGTTTTCAGAATTTTTTTTTTTTTTTATGTGTTTATGAAAATGGCACAAATATTGCCTAAAAATATGAATTATGTTTGACAGCTGTCTAATTGTTTGGATGGGACTAAAAACTGTGGTCCTGTGTACACATTAGCGTGCAAGTAAATGACCTCTTGGCAGTTGGAATTTGATATAAGAGTAGGCGGTAGCACCGCTGTCAGAGCAAAATTACCCTCATAGCACGCTGTATGGCGTATGCCCGTCTTCATTATCCTAGTCGAATCAGGATGTTAAACCCCATTTTCTTTCATTTCGTTTGGTTTATATGGCATAATTAGTTATTAATGTTAAATCTACTAATAAATATGACATTGCATCCCTGTTTTAAACAAATATATTCTAATGCCATACTGTATTGAAAACATATTTTAGGGTAGACTACAGTTTGTGGCTGTTGGAATCTACCCTGCACCAGAACTATTCTCTGTCAACATAGACACTGGAGCTGTAACTGTCAGCAGGGATTTAAAGACAACTGGTCTTCAAGATAATGTGTACACAGTAAGTTTGTCTTCTTATTGTTTTACATCTTAATGATCATTTCTAAAAAGTTCAGTAGACAAGAATTACTTGGATGATATAACAAAGGGAGGGAGAGAGAGAGGGAGAGAGAGACACACAGCACATACTATTACTTGTGATTTTTGACAATTATTTGCAGATTCATTGCCCTTGTTCTTTCATTGGAGTGCATATTTTTCAGCTGATATTTCTTTCTTTCGGTTTGATATTGTGTAAACTTTCTCTGTTGTAGCTTTCACTAGAAATTTATGACACTGCATACCCCGATAATAGAGGCCGAGCAGCGTTGACCATTAATGTATTAAGAAATCAAGGTGTTCCTGTATTCCAACCATCTTCTTCATATCAAGAAACAGTTTTAGAAAATGCTTTTGTGGGATTTACTGTGTTGCAAGTTACAGCTACAGACAGTGATGATGGGGTAAGTTCAAGCTCATTTCCATCCTTTTATGCAGTAGATACTTGATTAATTTTACTGCCTTTTTAAAATACTGATATGTTCAGTATAATTTTATAAGAATTGATAAATCTTATTACTGATATTTTTTTTTTGTAGTATAATTTTGTAGGAATCTCTAGTAACCCACTATGTTGTGAAAGAGGAATCTCTAAAATGACTATACGTCAAAAATGGGTTAATTCTGATCAATATTTACAAATATATGTTGAATTAAAATTTATCAACCCATGATATTCGCTATGTGATGAGCGGTGACATTTTTTTGTGAGCGAACATAATTGTTAGACTTAGTTTTGATCTGTTTGAAGCCTGGAGGTGATATTATGGTTGCTATTATTGTTTTTATTATTATTGATCTGGGTACATATTAATTACAGCCATGAGAATTTTTTATTTTTTTATTTATTAAAAAATCCAAATGATCAATACTTTTTAATAATTGATTATTGTTATTTGGATATATTTAAGGATGTTGTAACCTATGATCTTGTTAGTTCTACCAACAATGGAAATGATTTCTTCTATATTGATCCCAAAACTGGAGAAATCTCAACCAGACGACCGCTTGGACAAGCACCAATAGATTTATATACAGTAAGTAATTTAAACTGTTTTCGACTAGTTTAGCTAGGGACAGATAATACTCCTTGTCACCTACAAGCTTGGTATCAAAACCAGGCCACTTGACCCAATGACAGACCTTGCCCTTCGTTCGTTCGTTTCTGGTGTTTTACGTCCACTTCCACCTTAGTTCACAAAGCTTTTTCAGGCTTAAGTTGAGAATTTACCCAACTTTCAATCATTGTTTATGAGTATTATCTTTGATGCAGAAACACAAAACTTTACACATAGTTTCTTATTGATGTATTAGATACAACAAAAGTTTTATAAAGGGCTATAATCTATTTAAAATAAGGTGAACAGTTTTGAGTAAATTGTTAACTTAAGTATGAGAATGCTTCAAGAACTCAAGACCTTATGTTATAAGTGTACACATTAGACCACTCGACCCCTCAACCCTCTACAGTAAGTGAAGTTGGTGAGCTGCAAGATAAGTTTTATCAGAAATCCCTAGGGTACTTGGTTATACAGTCACATTTGTTTCCTGTTTGGCCCTAACTTGTTTCTCAGAACGCACATGTGCTTGGTGTTTTTTTTATAACTTATTTAATTCCATCCAGAATTTCTTGTAAACACTATATAGTTAGTATTCCTGTTTGTTGTTTATCTTGCAATGTCTGTGTAGGTTGCCTTGTCCTCAGACTTGTCTGTTTTTGTTTATGTTTTGCATGTATTGCTGTTCTCCTGCATTTATTATTTAAATATTTTTTTCAAATTTGCAGAGAACCCACCCAATCAAAATTACAAAATTATTCAGTTGCAAATGTTGGACCTGATAAAACTGCCATCGTTGTTTATATGACCCAAATATATTTGTTTATTCTATTGATATATGTGTTCCTTCTTTCCAGTTCATTGTGAGAGCATCAGATAATCGTGGTAAAACATCTCAAGCTACAGTGAATATACGAATAACCCGTCTGGCTGTCGATAGTCCACCAGTATTCAATCAAACTCCCTACAGGGTTAGATTAACTGAGAACCAATTAAATGGATCGTTAGTTTTTACTGTCACTGCTGTTGATAATGATCTAACGGTAAGTTTTGTTTTATATTAGTCGCTCTCGATTATTTTGTTAAACAGTGGGTTTAAGGTAATATAGCAGAATTAAGAATAGGATAAGATTTCTATGGTAGTATGGGGAGCTCCATTTGCTCTGTGAGTCAGATGCTGGCTAGCTAATCTAGAGGTCTCGGGTTTGTTCCTCATGCTGGATGAGCAAATTCCAGAGTGGTTGCTCCTTGTCAGTATTGTAGTATGAAGGGCCTGACAAGGAAGTGTTTAGTTGTTCGGATGTCACAAAAAAAAAGGCACAGTGCATGCACACATTGATGTGCAGTTAAAAAGACAGTTTAAATTAGATAAAGCTGTATTGACACTGTCCCTTGTGGGGCACCGTAACAAAAATGATTTGTGGACTTTTCAATTATACTTTTAAACTTAAAGTTAATTCTCAATTGGAGATGTGATATTTATTTTTCAGCCTGATGGTGCTGTTGTGTATAATTTAATCGGATCATTACCAGGAACCGATTATTTTAGACTGGATCCAACAACTGGTCGAATTTTCCTTCAACAACCATACATTAACGATCAGTATAGATCATTGCTATATGTGGTAAATATAGAACATTATATTTTTATAACTTTGTGGGAATGGCTAAGTGGGTAAAACACTGGCTAGTAACCAAGGAGGTCTAGGGGGGTGGCTCCCTGGGTTGGCCGAGAAAGTCCCTCTGGATTTTCCGGTGAGGTTTCTCCTTGTCGGTGGTGCAGGATGGAAGGTCTGGTAGTGTCTAGTCATTTGGATTGTGCGAAAAACCAAGGTCCCATGTACACATTGGCATGCATGTAAAAGAACCCTTGAAGGTTGGAGTACTCAATAAGAGTAGGTTGGGCTCACCACTGTCCACTCAAAGTTACCCTCATAGCACAATGTATAGCATAAGCTTGTCCTCATTAGCTCAGTCATTACTGAATAGTAGGACATTAATAAAACCCATTTCATTTCTTATTATAAATATTTATTACTTTTAAAATTTGTACATATTAGACATTGGATTAAATTACCAAGATTAATTTGAGGGTTTTGACATTATAAAATAATGACTTTGTTTATTTTTGACTCTTCATGCCTCTAACACTTCTTACTTTTGTCACTTATTTTTCTTAGCTACGAGTAGAAGCTTACGACAACCTCAAGCCCACAGTTCGAGTAGCTGAGAATGTTCTTATTGAAATTGATCGTAATCCAAATCGTCCAATATTCATACCAAATAATTTCTATTCTACATCAATACCTGAAACTACTGCTCCCGGAACAAACATAATTAATGCTACTGCTACTGATAATGATAATGTAAGTATTTGTATACATTCTTAAACATACATTAAGCAAGAGCCATATCTGCCAATTGCAGATCTTTCTTTAGGCCTGAAATGTTATCTCAATTATTAATTAGACATTAATTAACTTATCCAGACCATAATCAACTCTCGATGTCGTCGCTAGCCTGCGATATTTACTGGATTAGAACACGGTCTGCTGCTGCTGATTAAATCAAAAAATGTATAATCTAGACTATGTTTTTTTATCATACTGACTTTAGTAATGATTATCGAGGCTAGGCCCAAAATTCAATCGCTAAATATTCTGTTCAGGGTGGATCAATTTGACTGAAATTTTCAGTAAATTCTCTTTACATTATCTATTTTTTAACTACAGCTCTGTATCTAATCTCCCATAATGTATCTTTTAATACCATTAAATCATTGATGTAAATTAAGCAATTGCTGTGCGATGGTAACAACAACCTGTTACTCATTTATTTATCTACATTATTTGTTTATTTACATTATTTATGTTCAATTTTGTTCTTCGTGAAATATTTACCTTCAGTTATTACTATGTACAAAAATAGATTCTTGAATTATCATTAAGTAAATATAGCTATATATGAATCAAATTTATAACAGCTTCTAGCTTGTTTTAGTATCATATCCTATCATGTTATATTTGATATTTTATGAATAAATATTGTTTTAACCATTTGCATACATAAATGGTTATCCAGAGCTTACCTGTTGCATTAAAGGTCCCAGAAAGGAATGCCCAAAATATGGTTCATTTCAAAGATTATGTCAAATGTTAGTCCATACATTAAAAATAATCCTTCCAAAAAATTTGATGGTGGAGCAAGGGTTTTCTTTTGTCAAAGCATATCTACTGGGCTAAATGACTTTTATCTCATCATTTTACTGTGTCTTTGCTGATTTGATAATTGAGCCTACATTACATTCTGGATTCATTCTAGTTTGTTTTTATGGAGTTACTTCCAGTAACCAGGGGGAATATTTTCAAGCAGTAATTGATGAGACTTTTTATTTTTTTATTTTTTTAAAAAAAGTGGTGATGTGGACCGAAGGCGGTCAATATAACTGAATAAACAATTGTTCTCATACTTTTGGTTCCGGCAATAATATGTCTTGTCCTGCGGTCACTGGGATTACGGTACTTTGACAGAGTCTTTAAGAAAGGGTTCAGTAAAAATAATATCGAAATACATAATCATGACAAATTTAAGTAGTAATTTAATTACCCAAAATGAATAACTTGAAAACATGATAATTAAGTAAGTTTTGTATTGTTGCTTATACATATGTTATTGTTTTATTTATAAACAGGATGTTCTTTCGTATGTTATTTCAAATGGAGGATTAAATAATGCTGGAAGATTCTTCTATGTCAATCCATCTACTGGAGATATTTTTGTGAAAACGAATTTACGAAACAATGCTGTTAGTTTTTACACAGTGAGTATTATTTAAGATAAGTCCTGTAGGTTATAATTCTCTGGTTTGGTTCGTTTGAGTTCATAATTGACTGTTTTGAGAAGAAAGAGAGGTCAATTCGTGGGACAAATTCTACGAGCCGAACTTCATATTTTAGGATTTATCCACATTTTACATGCATGAAAGGATTTGTCCTCTATATTAGATATGAAACCTTAAAGATAAATCCACTAGTGTGACTCTGCCCTAATGGAGATATTTCATCTATTTATATCTCTAACAAAAGGTATGTAATGATGACATCAACTTATAGGTTCCACCGTTTAACGGCTATCCTTAACAATGGATTATGCAAGAGCTAATTCTGCCTATTGCATGTCTTTTTTTTCCTGGTTCAGATGTTATATAAATTATTATTTAGATATTAATTCCCATGACAAACCCATAATCAACTCTCTAGACTATCAGATGACGGAGATATTGAATGGATTAGAATGCAAGCGCCATTTAATAATTTAACCTTAAATTGGATAATCGAGACTTTGTTGTAGTAGAAATGTTACTTGACAATCGGGAATATTTTTGAAATATTATAGCAAGAACAACCAGTTCTTTATCTAAATCTTACATAATACATCTTTGAATAAATAATAAGTTGGTGTCATCAGTACTATGTTTATTTTGTGTGTCAGAATTAATTGTTAGATGTGTTTCTTCCCGTTCTGTTCCGGTTCTACAAGTGACATCAGGAACACCATCAATTTATTTAGTATAATGTTAGATGTGTTTCTTCCCATTCTGTTCTGGTTCTACAAGTGACATCAGGAACACTATCAATTTATTTAGTATAATGTTAGATGTGTTTCTTCCCGTTCTGTTCTGGTTCTACAAGTGCCATAAGGAACACTATCAATTTATTTAGTATAATCTTGTGATCGCAGACACCTGAAGTATTTGTAAGTTGATTCTCATGGGGGTCTATTGTTACAACATAGAAATAGATGAACCATATAATTTAACTTACTTTAATACTAATTTACCACATATTCATCTTTTGAGACACAGTGACTCAGTGATAAAGGCGCTGGCTGACTAACCAGTAGGTTTTCACTACGACTGCCGTGTTTGGCAAGAAAGTTCCCTTTGCTGTTTTTGCCTTGTCAGTGGTGTAGGATGGGAAGCCTGGCAAGGCAAAGTGTCTAGTCATTAGGATGAGACAAAAATCAAGAACAGTCCATGTTGCTATGCACTTAAAAGAACCCCTGATTGTTGGAATTCGAAATATGAATAAGCCTGCTGCGTGGTCAAAATTTCCCACATATCGCAATGCATGACATGGAGTAAGCCCATATTCATTTGCCCTCAAACAATTAAAACCGTGTATAATATTATGGTATATTATTTTAGTTCAGCGTTGGAGTTTTTGACAACTCTTTCCCAGAGAAGTCTGCCACCGCCAACATTCAGATAACTGTTACTAGAGATACAGCACGACCTAGGTTTACAGGACCTGATTATTCAATCACTATACCTGAAACTAGACCAGTTGATAGTATTATATTAAGAGTAAATGCTATTGATGATAATCTACAGGTATTTTTATTTTTTATTTCAATCTGATTAAAATACAGATCTATATATCGTTTCATTTTTTTAAAATACTTTCAATGGCCTCCATTACATAAAGATCTTACTTGTTGTACTGGGAGGTCACATCAGGGTCACATCGGAAATAAACTTTTGCCTTGTTTTGTTCTCTGTCCCTGCAAATATCTACCCTCAGTTCTGCATGTCGGATGAATAAAATGACCCAGCAGACTATTTGATTGGTCAATTCCTGACATCATCCAGAACGCAGGTTATATAACAATTCGTTCAGATCCAGGTGTAGTGAAGACAAGTAAAACATAATTTTAAGCTGGTTGATATTTCTTTGGGGGTTCACAGAATAGCATTTCTATCAATAGATTGATCAGTAGGTTATAAGATTTGCTGAAACATGCATTATGCAAGAGCTAAATCTGCCTATTACAGGTCTTTCATTAGGTCTTAAATGTTATCTAAATTATTAATTAGACATTAATTAACTTATCCAGGCCATAATCAATTCTTGATGCCATGGTTAGCCAACAATGCCTTGTGATGGATAATTTAAAGTAAACATGCATAATCGAGACTTTGTTTATTATAATACCAGCGTTAGTAATGATGATCAAGGCTATTATCTTGACTCAGAGTGAAGCAATTTGACTGAAATTTTCAGCATATTCTCTTTTCATTATCTATTTTTAAACTATTATAGTGAGAACTGTCAGCTCTTTATCCAATCTTACCTAATGCCCCTTTAAAGAGCAAGAATTGTATATGAGGTGTAGACCCTATATATAAAGATAAGCAAAAGGTTTACTCAATGAGGCTTTTATAATTTTATATTCATTTTTATTTATAATGAAGAATTGTACATGTGGTCTAATGTGGTGGAACTGCCATGGCTCAATGAGGCTTTTATATTTTTATTTTTATTTATAATGAAGAATTGTACATGTGGTGTATGGTGATGACAATGCCATGGCTCAATGAGGCTTTTATATTTATTTTTATTTATAGGGAAGAATTGTATATGAGGTCTATGGTGATGGAACTGCCATGGCTTATTTTAATGTTGATAGCAATACTGGTGATGTAACTATCACGAAAAATCTTCGACAAGACAGTTTAAAACTTTATACTGTAAGTCATATGTACATCTGCCATTCCTGTTGTTAAATTGTCACAAATTTTGTCACACAAACAGAGTCTAAGAGATAATCACTGTAACATCATCAAATTGATCGTAAAAGAATTGGTTACAGATAATCTCCATAAAACCATTGAATTAATTGTGAAAGAATTGGTCGCAGGAACAGAATCTAATTTCTGTTGGACGATAATCTGAAGTCGAAAAAAAACCTAAAAAAACACAACACAATTTATATAGAAAACAGTCATTTGTTTTACACATATAGCACAACCTTTCTTTCGACACATATTCTCTTATTGTGAGGGATTAGATGGCCGAATGGTTAGCACATGCATGCAGTATCATAAGGTCTGTCATTGAGTCAACTGGCGTGGTTTGTATGCCCCAGTTGTACGTGACAAGGAGTAGTGCTGCCTATATCAAACTTCGAGGGTTTTCTCCGGTTTCCTCCAACTGCTAAAGTCCACGTAACAGAACCCTTGGCAGTTGGAGTTCGAAATCAAAGTAGGTAGGCTCTAGCGCGCTGTATGCCCATCTTTATAAGTCCAGTCGGTGCAGAAAAGTAGGACATTGGAGCAGCATAGTTTTTATTGTCTGTTTAACACAGTAATAAAACTTGTCTGATGTTAAGTAGAACCTGGTCAAAGATAAGTTGTGGAATGTAAGATTTAGCCCCGAAGGGTTCCCACTCTCTTTGTTTACATATAATTTTAACCATTGTGATCTGTATGGTTATTTACTTTATTTCTAGATATAGATGAATTATGTTTTTTTTTTAATTGATTTTTGATTGTATTACAGCTGAAAGTGAGAGCATATGATACATTTTATCCAGAAAATTTTGGATTATCTACAGTCACAATTAATGTTAATCGCAACCCATCGGCCCCTGTCTTTACTCCTAGTAATGAGTACCAGAAAACAATTAATGAATATACTTCAAGTTTGTCTGTATTGAGAGTATCTGCTTCAGATGCTGATGGCGTAAGTTTCTTTTTATTTATTTTTTTGGGCATGTTGGGTTTTGTTTTATGTCGGCCTATGAAGAAGGGCAAGGGTGGTTGGAGCATTAAATTTGTGCATGTGTTTATATACGCCAGCTTAATTACTCTGAAAGCATCTGTCATCAAAATGTTAGGGGGGCGGGGCAAATCTTGAAAAAAATAAAATTTCAGTGGATATAAATGGAAAAATATGAAAATTATTCCATCCCGCAAATGAAATGGGGACTTTTACTGACCAATGTGTGGGGTCATACATTTCCCAACCAGAGTTCAGAGTTCCAGAATGTCACACAATCCTGATTTTCATTCAGGGTGTCTAGTTCTTAAATTCAAACTGCAGTTCTAGAAAATTTGCTTAACTAGGCGCTACTGTCTGGTGTTTTTCGAGATTTTACTACGGTTATCTATATAGGTTCATTTTTCAGTCAAAAATGATACAGCCCCCCCCCCCCCAACGGAAAATTGGCCCATACGCCTATGGTTGTGATGCTACATGTATCTCAGCCTAATTACTCTGAAAGCATCTGTCAACGAAATGTTGAGTTTTAATACTGGAGTTTGAAACAACTAATATATGTTTTATGCTTATATCTTTTTAAGGATGTTGTGACATATTCAATGCTTGGTGCAGTAACAGATCCCCATTTTGCTTACTTCTACATACTGCCAAGCTCTGGTGAAATATACCTACGACAGTCTGTTGTTGGATCAACCCAAAATCAATACAGGGTAAACTTGAATAGTCCTTATCTTGTTTTTTTTTATAATCAAATAAAACAATAGTACATCTATTAATATCAGTTGCGTAATTGATCGCTGCCTTTCTAACCCGGTGGTTTGATCAGGATTTTCTAACCCGGTTGTACGATTAGGATTTTCCAGCATGATTTTCTCTTGTCAGTGGTGCATATTAGCCTGATATTCTCTGAATAATGCAAATCATGTAACGTTGACGTTTATAAAGTATAATATTTAAATTTAAAGATGCATTATGTAAAATTTAGATTATGAGCTATCCCTATTGCTATAATAGTTCAAAAATAAATAATGAAAATTGAATATATTGAACATTTCAGTCAAATGACTTTATTCTGAGCTAAGTTATTTGTGTTTAAAGTTTTGACATGATAGTCTTGATTGTCAACTACCATAATAAACAAAGTCTTGATTATCCATTTTAACATTAAATTATTAAATGGCAAAGATTCTCTTATCCATTCAATATAACGGCCATTGGATGGTCTGGAAAGTTGATAATGGGCTTGTCATGTGCGTAAATGCCTAATTAATTATGTATTTAACATTTAAAGCCAGAAAAAAGAGTAGTTGGCAGATTTAGCTCTTACATAATGTATCTTTCAATGAATGTTTTATTTTAGTTCCAAGTTCAAGCCTCTGACCGTAGACTTGAAGAAAAGACAGGTTTAGCAAGTGTTACAATTGGTATCACCAGAAACCAATCTCCAGTCTTTACACCATCTTCATCATACAGCGCTAATATAGCCGAAGAATTCACAACTGGTCAGCAGATGACTACAGTTTCATGTATCGATCGTGATTTAGTGGTATGATATATTCGTTTTTTGATTTTAATTCCCTAGACTGTGATATTTTATTTTATTCATGCATATAAACATATTTTTGTAATTATATTTAATTTGTCTCGTATTAATTACGGTATGTTTGGCAGAATGTCGCCTTGTTGGAGCGGACGTGCCACGAAACTCCATTTCAGTCATGTGAAAAATAAGATTTTAATGTCTGACAGTAAGAGATATATTGATGTTCTGCTATAAATGTCATTAATATTAAATATTTTTACAATGGCTTTTAGTAAATACACTGGAAATGCACAGTTAACAATTCTATGGAATACAACTACTGTTTAATACTGAGTTACGTTTCAACTAACCTTCTCTAGTCTTTATGAAGGCAATGATACATCACTGAGTAATAAATAGTAATGGTATTCTAACTATCTATAGGGACTAGAATTGTCATTGATTCTTGAAGGGGGTCACAGTGGCTAAGTGGGTAAGACGCTGGCTCGCTAGCCTAGAGGTCGGTTGTTCGAACCCTGCATTGGCCGAGAAAGTTCCCCCTTGTCAGTGATTATTGAGAAAGGGTGTATTAACTGTCATTAACTTTCCAAATAATTCTTTACAATCATTTTGAAATTTCATTGAAAATTTAAAAAAAGACAATTAAATTAGTAGAGAATAATTATTGTGGATAACAGATCTAGAGCTGCCTACCAATTTACGTTTCTATTTTTCTCTCTTCAGGGTGCGATAAGATATTCAGTTATTGGTGATGCTCCTGCTCCAAGTTATTTTATGGTTAATCCTACAACTGGTGTAATTTCACCGAGCACGAATCTAACTGTTGATCGAAATCTCGACTACACGGTAAGAATAATGGTCAATGTACTTCTGGTCGAATTTGTATAAAATCTACAAATCGAATTTACACTTTTATTCGAAAACTGCCAACCGAGCACTCAAAAATTGTATTTATATACAAAAGTATAACGGAAACTGATTAGGTATGGCAAGTGGTATGAGGTTTTATTAAGCAGGGGAGTTGGATGGCCGACTGGTTAACGTGTGCACGCTGCATCATAAGCTGTCATTGAGTCAACTGGCGTGGTTTTGATTCCCCGATTGTACATGACAAGGAGTAGTGTCGCCTGTCCAACCTTGTGGGTTTTCTCCAGTTTCCTCCTACGGCTAAAGACCCCTACACGCAAGCAAATTATTGAAATAAAATTAAACCATGTGTTAGTCCTGAAATGACCTAGTTTGTGTCGTTGATGTTAAACCCCCTCTCTCTCTCTCTTTATTAAGCATACCCTACCATGTACAAGACACTGATCACTACTTTGAAAAGGATGTGAATTTTAGAAACTGAAGCTACAACTTATCAGATGTATTACTGATCAAGTTTTGATTAATTCATACAGTGTCTATAGCAACATGTACACAGTTTTTAATTATCATTTTGTATTTTTCAGCTACGAGTAGTATGTTATGATTCTAATGTACCTAATGTAAGGGCGACAGCTACAGTTGCTATTAGAGTTCAAAGAAATAATTTTGCACCACAGTTCCAAAATGAGCCATATAATCGTAATTTACCAGTTGATACCAGTGTTGGAAGTAGTATATTCAGAGTTTCGGCCACAGATGATGATAATGTAAGAAAATAGATTACTTTAAAATGGCTTCTGTAAAAAAGGTCCAATCAACAGTGATGATTTTTAACCAGACTCTTCAATTTTTGAACAGGACGGTTTATTTTGTATGGATTTCTGATTTTTTTTTGTTGAACACTAACGGTGATTTTTTTTTAAGGTGGGGGTAAGTTTGGGTGGGGGGGGAGGGGAGGGTGAATGTATGTCTTTCTGATTTTTTTTAATCATTTTTTTTTTTTTACTGAAATTAAATTTTATGATAATTTGAACATAATATATAATGGTTTTTTTTACTAGGATGTGTTACGTTACATTCAATTGGCGGATGAAAATAGCAGATATTTTTACCTGAGTCCAACCACTGGGGATATTTTCCTGATCAGAAACCTGGAGGAGACGTCTACTACTCGTTTCACTGTAAGTAGTTTTCTTATTTTTTTTATCAGAGGCCTGTCAGCTCTGCTATTTATTCCATGTTTAGTGTTTAATAAATAGGTTTTTTTTCAGAATTATTATCGGTAGACATTATTCATAAAGCATTGTTTGTCTTCCGGAGGGGGAGTGGTCTAGCATGTGCACTTTAGATCATAAGGTCTGTCATTAAGTCAATTGCCAATTTGTTTAAATAGAATTTACCATATGTTAGTCCCAAAATGACATACTTTATGTTGATATCGTCTTAATTCTTTCTAATTTTGAATTATTTCACAGCTAAACATCCGTGTAACAGATCAAGGTATACCAGAACGTTTTGATGATTCAACTGTTGAGATAAATGTCAGCCGACAGATACAACTACCTGCATTTACAAACGAACCATATTCACGAAACCTGCCAGAAATAACTGCATCTGGCTCTTCAGTGTTTAGAGTACAAGCCTTTGATGGAGATCTTAGACCAGGAGTATGTCTTTATATTTGCTTTGTAAAATATCAAAGTACTGTAATTAGCAGTCAATGTCTGTATGACTGAAGTTTTAATCCATTTTTTGTCCCCTTTCTAATAGAGATAAGCAATTTGTGTTTCTTTGATGCTTTGTCAAAAGATAAATTTGTTAGTAATTACAAATTGTTTATTTTGAGATTGAGGTGTGGGACATCAGCTTCACTGTTGGCTTGTTTTCTAATCTGATCTGTTTGTAAATAAACAAAAACAATAATTCTCTGGGTTGGAAGGAAGAATATATTGTCAGGTATAACTTATGTCTTCTGCTAGCCTCCAGGTCATGTGATCTTGATGTGTTGCTGGGACGTGTGGTGTTGTTCTCCTGCGCTTACTAATAGAACGTATGTTCTAAATATAGTTGTATATATATATATGATTTACAACCAAAGCGGTGCTCAGTAATAGATAGTAATCGTATCTAATGCTAGGTTCCCACTGTCCCTGTTGAGTCCACGATCTGGTAAGTGCAGAAACGTTCAGATACATTACGTTACGATCAACACAATTGCTACGACTGACCTCGATATATGATAAGACCTGATAGGATCACCACAATTACTCCACGATTAAAACCATCATTTCAATCGTAGCGCGAATTGTGATAGTGAGAACCTAGCATTAAGTATTGTATAGAATATAACAGTGTGTCAAACCTCTTCGATTTTCTCTGGTTTCCTCCCACTGCTAAAGACCCCCAATGCACGAGCGTATTATTGAAATAAAATTGGACCATATGTTAGTCCAGTTTGTGTCAAGTGGACGTTAAACCCCATTTCTCTCTCTCTCTCTCTAGAATAACTGTTAGAATGTTTTGATGATTAATTGATTCTTAATTATTTCAGAGTTTCATAGCTTATGAAGCAACAGGAATCTATCCTGCTCAGAGTTTCTTTAGTGTTAATAGGACTACTGGTGTTATAACCCTGATACAGAATTTGAAAAATGACATATTTATAACTGATCCTTACAGGGTAAATCATAGCCAAAGATTATTTTATTACTCCTGATCCTTGCAGGGAAAATCATAGATTATTTTATTACTCCTGATCTTTGCAGGGAAAATCATAGATTATTTTATTACTCCTGATCCTTACAGGGTAAGAGGGGTTGGGTGGCTGAATGGTTAAAATGTGCGCGTTGTATCATTACGTCTGTCATTGTGTCGAGTGGTGTGGTTTCGATTCCGCGCTTGTATCTTACAAGGAGTAGGGTCGCCTGTCAAACTTTGTGGGTTTTCTCAGGGTCATCCGGTTTCCTCCCACAGCTAAAGACCCCTACACACAAGCGAAGAATGAAAATAAAATCGACCCATATATGTTAGTCCCAAAATTACCTAGTTTGTATCGAATGGGTGTAAACCCCATTTCTCTCTCTCCCACTCCCTATCATGTCACAAATTTATTTGTCAGAATATTTTCTATTACCATTTTAACATTTAAATCTTTTAAATGACGTTACTACATGTACTATTGACTAATATGAATGGCTATCACTAGAATGAAATTGTCCCTTTGGAATGCTGCAGCCTGAACAAAGCTGCCTTTGCCATTAAAATCTTTTAAATGACTGCTTTGGGTTGGGTTTTTTTATGTAGGGGTGTATAAGTTGAGCTATTGTTGTTTTTGTTTTTTTAGTTGACTGTTATTGCCTATGATAATGCAGTAAGGAACCAACAAGATACATCGACTGTAACTATAAGCGTTCCTCGAAATCCAAATGGTCCAATATTCAATGACAACTATGAAACAACAATCCAAGACAGTCACCCCTACAGCTCTGCTGTATTTAATATCTCTGCTAGTGATCTAAATGGAGTAAGTTAAATAGGAATTATGTTAAAGGCTAAATCTGCTTATTTCAGGTCTTTTGACTGATTTTAAATTGTTATTTAAGTTATTATTTAGACATTTACTCAAATTACAATTCTCTAGACTGTCAGATGGCTTGAATATTAGTTGGATTAGACCATCTGTGCCTTTTAATCGGTAAACGTTAAAATGGGAAATCAAGACTTTGTTTACTATCTCAGCAATAACAATCAAGACTTCACTATTCTTATCAGAACTTCAAACATTTATAACTATGATCAGAATAAAGTAAATTGACTGAAATTTTCAATTTGATCATTTTATATCATCTATTTTTAAACTACTATAGCGAGAATGACCAGCTCTTTATCTAAATCTTACATAATGTATCTTTAATAGATCATGCTGCTTGGGTGCTAATTCAAGCGTGAGAATAAATGTATTTATAGGCATATTTTTTGCTTTTTAGGACGCAATATTTTACTCTATTGTCGGTAATAATATTGGAAGAACACTTGAATTTTTCACCATTGACAGAAATACAGGAGCCATATATGTTATCAGACCATTGACTGAATCAACTCCAATCAGTCGCTTCACGGTATGTTGTAGTTACGGTTTTATACTCGTGAATTTTTCATCATTGACAGAAATAAATGAGACATCAGTACATATTTTTTTTACTATCAATCTCAGTCAGTGAATCACCGACTTGCTAACTAGGATGTCTTAGGTTCTCTCCCTTTGTTGGCTGAGACAACTGGTTTCCCCTTGTCAGTGGTGCAAGACAGAGGGCCTGACAAGGAACAGTGTCTAGTCTTTCGGATGGTACAAATCAATGAGGTGGAGTACATATTGGCATGCACGTAAAAGAACCATTGACAGTTGGAATTTAAAATAAGTGTAGTTCTTAGTTCCGCTGTACAGGCAAATTTTCCCTCATAGCACACTATATGGCTTATGCCCATCATCTTTAGCCCAGTCGGTGCAGAAAAGTAGGACGTTAAACCCTGTTTCATTCCATTTCATTTCAACTCCCATCAGTCGCTTCACAGTAAGTTTTGGTTAGGTTTTTGTACATCTTCCTAAAAAGATGTTTCTAGACAATAACATTTATCTTATGTGATAGAACCAGAATTCTTTATTAGTTTATACATGCATTATGCAAGAGCAAAATCTGCTTATTACAAGTCTTTCTTTAGGCCTGAAATGTTATCTAAATTATCAATTAGACATTAATTAACTTATCCAGACCATAATAAACTCTCGATGTCAAGGCTAGTCTTCGATGTTGGCTGGATTAGATTCCTATATGCCGCTAACGGCCATTGATAATTAAATTAAAAAAAGGTGGATAATCGAGACTATGCTGTTTATATTAATGATTTTAGTAATGATGACCGAGACTATGCAAAAATTTTACCCGCTTCTTTCTCGGCTCATAGTGGATCAATTTGACTGAAATTTTCAGCAAATTACCTTTACACTATCTACTTTTTAACTATTATAGCGAGAACTGCCATCTCTTTATCTTATCTCCCATAATGTATCTTTAAGTAGAAGTAAAAACGTTTATGTTCCTGTTGGCTTTGCTCAATTTCATGAATCTTCTGAATGCTCCAGTGACATGGAAACAAAGAAGCTTATCAAATTGAAATAAAACAAGGTTTAATTAATGTCCTTCTTTGCTGCAACGGCTAATGAAGGTGGACCTATCATAATACAAGCTTTTCCTATATATCCAGCTAGAGTTACTGCCCTTGATTTAATTGTAACAAATTTGTATCATCGCAGATGATAATTTTTTATTCTTTTGTTACAGTTTGCCGTACAAGCTACCGATAACGGACGACCTACAAGATTAGCACAAGTGAATGTTATAATAAACATCAATCGAAATTCTCCACCGTCTTTTAGCAATACACCATACAATGTTTTTATATTTGAAACAGTGGCGAATAATACCTCTATTTATCGTGTATCAGCGACTGATGCTGATGCTAGGGTGAGTATTTTCTTAAATCTATCCCATGATTATCTTCCACTCATTTTTCATAAATTGAACCCATATACTACAGATTAACACACATGTTCTCTGTTAGTTAACGATATACTATGTAACCATAGACAATGGTAACTATAGCCAATTAAAACCACAATGTTACTATGTAAATATGTATAAATATACTATACTGTCCATCTTTATACAATGACATTATTTATGAATAGTCCCAAGACGGACGAAATGTACTTTAAAATGTTAAAATGTTATTAAACCAGTGTTGAAATTAGTTTGTGTCGGCATACCTTTTTTTTTTATCTTTTCATCATTTACCGTGAAACAAAGTAGTGCAGCTTTACGGTTGTGCTAATATTTATGGATATGGATATATATATACATATCCATAAATATTAGCACGACCTTAAAGCTACTACTTTGTTTCACGGTAAACGTTGAAAAAATAAAAGGTATGCCGACACAAATTGATTTAATCACTGGTAAAGTACTTTTTGCTCATCCGGGTAGCTCGTCAGAAATAATGTCATTATATTATAAGATGAACAAAATAAAACAATTTATACATATTTACATCGTAACATTGTTGTTTTAATTGACTGTCGTTACATAGGTAACTAACAGAAAACATGTATACCATGTGTTAATCTGTTGTATATGGGTATAATTTAGGAATTATGAGGGAAAAATAATATATATATGTAGATTAAAGTAGATAAGTACACATATTTCAATGTTTATGCTAGATAAATACATAGAAAATAAAAAATACTTTACTTTACTTTATTACTTCTTCATTCTGATATACATCAAATCGTAAGCTAGCTGGCTGCTCTTAATTGAGCTCTTCAGATGTTATAATTATATATTAGTTCAATTTATATAAATAATTAAACATTAGCCAAACAATTTTATACAAAACAAACGTAGAATAATAGATTACCTTGACAATAGATTATTAAAAAATATCAGGTAAAAATACAACAAAGGATGTATAGATTAAAGTAGATAAAGTAAACATGCGTCTTTATATATTATAAATTTATTTTTGGATCAGGACCCGTTCCCCAAGGGGGGTTGGATGGCTGAATGGTTAGCTTGTGCGCACTGTATCATAAAGTCGGTCATTGAGTCGACTGGCGTGGTTTCGAATCCCCGGTTGTACGTGACAAGGAGTAGGGTCGCCTGTCCAACCTCGTGGGTTTTCTCCGGGTCCTCCGGTTTCCCCCCACTGCTAAAGACCCCTATGCGCAAGCGAATTATTGAAATAAAATTAAAACCATATGTTAGTCCCGAAATGAACTAGTTTGTGTCGAGTAGACGTTAAACCCCATTCCTCTCTCTCTCTCTCCAGTTCTCCAAGCGCCGCTCATCTTTTTGTTCTTTTTCTTGGGGGCGTCACTATTCGTTAAAAGCTTAAGAATATGCCAATTCAAGTACGATCTCCTCTATTGCTTGAAAAAGACTTGATAATCCTTGTTCAAATGTCGCTCAATAATAAACAGTAAGTAGTTGTATTCCATAGAATTGTAACCTGTATATTTCAAGTTCAATTACTAAATGCCATTAATTTTTTTTGTTGGTTTGTGTTGCAGTCACCCATGGTTTACCAAGTTGTTGGTACTGAATTAGCCTCATCCTTCTTTGGTGTTCGTAATAATGGAGAGATATATGTACGACAAATGGTTTTAAATGATAGAGGATTACGATATGTGGTAAGTTTTCCTACCATGTTAGGCCATATAAAAAATGTTATCTGGTTTTCAGGTACTTTTGCTACACTTAAAAAGATCATATGTATCATGTATCATGCTAGTCACCGATTGTGGACCTTAAGCATCTCTCTCTCTCTCTCTCTCTCTCTCTCTCTCTCTCTCTCTCAGTTCTGTTGATATACATATCTTTCAGTACCATCTCGTTATCTGTGTAATTATTATCTGTGTAATTTTTTGTGAATTTTCAGTTACGTATTCGATCATATGATCCTCTCACACCAAATCAGTATGTTGAAGCAGATGTCCCGATTAACGTTGAGAGAAACCGATTTGGACCAAGTTTTGTTGGTACTCAGTTCTCTGAAAATATTCCTGAAAGAACTGATCCTGGCACTGCTGTAATAACAGTCTCAGCCACTGATGGTGATAATGTAAGTATGATATATTATGCTATCCACCGATAAACCGTCTGCTTCCAATTTTTAGAAGGGGTTGGGTGATCGAGTGGTCAAATTTGTGTTTAAATCATAAAGTTGGTCATTGAGTTCAGTGGCATGGTTTCGATTCCTATATGCAAACGAATTATTAGGTCCAAACAAGTTAGAAATCTTGGCTATAAAATTGTTTCTTCTGTTGTTCTGTATAAAGACAAGATATCAAAATTATTTTTACAACTAATTCAGTCCAATGCTGAATAGGGAGACAAAAAATGGTTAAGTAATATTATGTCAAAAGAAGTACTTAATTTTGTGTAACATAAATATTATAGGAAAATGAACATACTTTGTTGATGGGTATTTTATAATGATTTTTTGTTGTTGTTTTTTTTAGGATGTTTTGGTTTATTCATTAACTGGAGATACTAGATGTAGAAATTATTTCTATATGACAACAATGTCCTCTAGTATATATCTAGCTCGTTCATTGCTAAACACACCGGATGTATCTTTTACTGTAAGTATAAAATAACTGATTGTAGGCCCTACAAAAATCTTTAAGGGGGTGTGGGGGGTGGATGATTAACCCTGAATTCCTAAAACCCAACACATAATATCTTAGAGGAGTTCAGGTCTTTCTTAATATTTGCTGATAGTCAAATAGTACTGTATTATTGTCGTACATATGGCAGAATGGTAGGATGTTAAACCCCATTTCATTTCATTTCAAGAAGGTGTACACCTTAACTAAAACATAATGAAGAATTTTAACATGTTGGTCCTTCTAAATATGGTATATAAAGCATATGTTAATTTATCAATTATTTTTGTTTCAAGAAGGTGTGCACCTTATAAATGATGAAAGACTTTAATATGTTGGTCCTTCTGAATGCGTTCAGTTGAAAGATATAGTGTACATTTGATCCAATTATCCTTCTGTTTGTTTCATTAGTGCCAAGTTTCAGTGACTGATAATGGTTACCCACAACCCAAAACAGCAGATGTCACTGTGCTTTTTACGGTCACTAGAGGAGGTGTGAGTCCCGTATTTACGCAGAATGCTAGATACTTTGCTAATATTAATGAGAATGCCGCAGTGACATCATCTATTCAGAGTGTGATTGCAACTCGAACTGGACTTCAGGTAAAGTGTATTACTCTTGTATTAGTTTGATAATGTATGTGCAGTTGTGCAGGACTAGAGTGTCTGGCTGGACAAAAAAACAGGTCCCATATAAACGTAAAAGTATCCTTTACAATTTGGAAATTAAAATAAGAGTAGTAGGTAATAGCACTGCTGTCTGGAATAAGGTACCTGTCACAGACATTGACAGATACAAAATAAGGATTTGTCAGACAAAATCTCCCTGCTGTCTGTCATTTGTCTTTTTGCTGTGTTTCTATTGATTATTTTGAAACAGTTATGCACAAAATGACGGGCTATTTCTTGAGTGCCTGACATATTGTCAGGTGCAACTAAAATCATTATTATCAGGCCTATCCATTTCCTTTCATTTACCTATGTTTAATTTGTTGAGATAATGAAATCATATTTTATACCAATTTTCCCATCCATCTCTTGCAAAATATGGGTGTATATTGCTTGGCAGCCAATTGTTGTACTATTCATTGAGATTGTATTAATGATGTAAAGCTTTTAGTTTGGGGGGATGGCAGAATGGTTAGCACGTGCTGTATCATAAGGTCTGCCATTGAGTCAACTTGCGTGGTTTCGATTCCCAGGTTGTACATGGCAAGGAGTAGGCGCGCCTGTCCAACCTCATGGGTTTTCTCTGTGTCCTCCGGTTCCCTTCCACTGCTAAAGACCCCTATGCGCAAGCGAATTATTGAAATAAAATTGAACCATCTGTTCGTCCTGAAATGATGTAGTTTGTGTTGAGTGGACGTTAAACCCCATTTCTCTTTCTCTCGCTTTTATTTTTTACGTTCTTTTAAATCTTTTTGTGCTGCAAATGGTTTTATGATGTAATCATCATCATCATCATCTTTATTATGATTATTGTTATCAATGTCTTTGTACTTATGATTATTATTATTATTATAGGGAAATATAGTGTATGAATCTATAGGTGATTATCCAGCATTAAGTTTCTTTGCTGTAAATAGATCAACGGGTATTGTATCTATTACACGGGATCTACGTAACGACAATCTACGACTTTCTACATACACAGTAAGTTTTAATCTCATTATCTTTATCAAAGGGAGATGGCAAGGGGGAACATGCTGTTTAGATCATAAGGTCTGTCATTGAGTCAACTCATGTGGTTTTCATCCCAAGATGTACATGACAAGTTGTTGGGTCCCCTGTCTAAGCTCGCATGTTTTCTCCGGGTTCATCCCCACTTCAAAAGACCATTACGTGCAAGCGAATTATTGAAATAAAATTGAACCAAACGTTAGTCCCGAAATGACCTGGTTTGTGTCATGTGGATGTTAAATCCCAATTTTCTCTCTTTTTATCAAAACATCTACATTTCATCTGTGTAAATTACCCTTCTTAGTATTTTTTCTTTCCTCAAAATATATGGCTGTTAATTTTTATTATGGATTATAAAATACATGGTAAAACAAGTCTACAGTTAACAATGGAAACGCTTTGCTAATAATTAAAGAAAACAGTAAGAGCGGGGTAAACAAGTATATTTACGTTCTTGTTCCATTTTATGAACAATCTTATCAATAGCTATATATATACCTCATATATGAAAAAAAAAGTAATGCAAATGGGGAATTGATTGACCACCAGTATTCTGTGTAAAGCGATTTGCCTTTTCTAGGCGGTGTGTTGGGTGACCTAATGGGTTAACGTGTGTGCTTTAGATCATAAGGTCTGTCATTCAGTCACGTGTTGTGGCTTTTATTCCCAACCTTGTGGTTTCCTCCCACTGCTAAAGACACGTGCACAAGCAAATTTTGAAAATAAAGTTGAACCATATTATGTTAATCTTGAAATGGCCTAGTTTGTGTAGAGTGGACATTAAACCCCATTTCTGTCTTGCTCTCTCTTATGAAAAGGAACAAATGTTACACAAACAAATAAACCATGGCACGAACTGGAATATCAGAAATTGACTGGAATTTGTCTCTTATTTCTAGTTACGAGTAAAAGCCTATGATTCTGCAGCATCCTATCTATCAGCAACAGCAGAAGTATTTATTACAGTGGCACGTAATCTCAATGCTCCAGTATTTGATAGAAATGTCTATAGAGTTACTGTTAGAGAGGATGTCACCGTTGGAACCTACATTATCAGATTAAATGCAACAGATGCTGATGGCGTAAGTATTTCATTCAATACCAAATTTTACGGTTCACTTTTAAAAAAAAAAATATATAATTTCTTAGTCCTTGAGCTATTTCCTATTCTGCATTCATGTCATTGTTTAATATTTTATTTTTTATTAATTATTGTTCACTTTTTAAAAAAAAGAGATGAATTTCTTATTCATAGAGCTACATGTATTTCATATTCTGTTTTCATATTATTTTATATCTTGGGTTGTCTTTTCTTTTCCAGCACCGCATTACATGTACTATGTCTGGTAACCAGGATGTGATGAATTTCTTCGCTATTGATGCTGATACATGCTTGATCTCAGTTAAACAGTTCTTAAGAGATACACCATCAAGAAATACATTATATACAGTAAGATTCTCTGCTTTCTTTTCTATATGGATACAGTAGGAACTGTGCAAGCAGCCACTCTTGCTCCGTGACCTTTCAAATACTGTAATAATGAAAGTATCAATGTTAGTTCCAGGTGCATCGATGCGTAAAATTTTATTTGACACCAGCACTAACAAACACTGAGATTTTATTATGATATACCCAACAACGCCTTGCGGTAATTAGTTGAAGTAAAGTACTTGAATATCTATATATATATATATCACTGAATGGAACTGCAGGAACTTAACTAAGGATGAATTTCGTAAAATTTCCATTTTCATTTTAGATAACTGTTACAGCCACAGACAATGGAGTACGACAAGAATCTGCTAACACATTAGTAGAAGTAACTGTTTTACGTGATGTATCAGCTCCTGAATTTACTAATATTCCACGAACAATAACATTAGAAGAAACACAAGCAACAAATACTTCAATATTTACAGCTTCTGGTAGAGATGCTGATCTACAGGTATCATTAATTGAATAATCTTTTTTACCAATGTTCATCCAGAAATATTATTCAAATTGGAATGATAAGAAGTTAATCGAAATATAATATGCTTTTAATTATGAAATGATTTTCTGGTGGAACTATCTCCAAATTCTAGGTTATCATATGTGCCTGGGTAAGCATGTCTATTAACATTATTATGTTATAGCGGTAGCCACCATCACTATTATTAAGCCACCTTTACAACTGAACAATAAGATATCTGGGTGTGTGTGTCGCCTACAGGCCACAATTCTTAAGTGATCATCTTGAAACTTAACATACTTATTCCTTATACCCTAAGGATGATCCCTATTGTTTTTGGTGCATGCCCGACCCCCAGAGGCAGAGCCATGCCCAATTTTTGCCTTTAGCGCCCGATGGCCACAATTCTGAATGGATTATCTTGGAACTTGGTATACTTATTCCTTATACCCTAAGGACGGCAACTATTGATGTTTGTGCACAACCCCCAACTCCCCCCACCCTTTCGGTTGTGCAACACCCACTTTTTGTTGATAGTTTGACTGTAAATGATATATAGGTTGTAATTATTAACAGATTTGGATCCAATTCGGAATGATCCAGCATAGGATTGTATCGATATATATTGGTCTATGTCCAACCCCCAGGGGCAGAGCCATGCCCAATTTTTGTGTTTTTTTGTCTACAGACTGGAATTCTAAATGAATCATCTTGAAACTTGGCATATTTATTCCTTATACTGTAAAAATAGCAACTATTTATTTTAGTGCATGTCCCGACTCCCAGGGGTCTCTTGTCATATTACAGCCATTTCATATTTCATTCTCTTCATTTTAAAAAGTACCACATCAATCAAAGCAGGAATGTGGACGTATATTGCAGCGTTAGCGATGCTCTGGGTTTTTTTTACTTTTACTTTTGGCAAAGTTACGTTATTTATTGTGTTTTTGTTACAGGGTGAATTGAGATATGCTTTAACTGGAGTGTTCCCTGCAAGTAGTTATTTCCGTGTAAACGAAGTTAATGGTGTTATTACTCTTGTCAACAGTTTACTATCGGATAGTGGTGATTCCCTTTCATATACAGTAAGTTTTGTATATATAAAAGAAAGAGGTTCTTTGTATCTACAGTTGTCTGCGATGTGGATATTAAAGGAGCTAAATAACTAATATTTGGGGCCTAGAAATTGGCCCAAATGGGTCGCAACGCATATAATAATGTAATCTGATTGTATATGAATTGATTTACATTCAACTGTTTCCGTTTTGACTTAAATTTCAAATCAGTTAGGTTCAGTGAAATACGGCATGAGTCTCAACCGAATAGAAATTTCTAGCGTCTGGTTATTCCAGTCTATTCCGCAGGCTCTCCAGATAAGTTATGGCGTCGCTCTTTCTGGTCACTTGTTACAAATGACGATGAAACGCACTATGGTACACGATTCGTGTACCAATGGTAAAATGTTTATTTTGTCTTAAATATTAGATATCAGAAGCCTACCTTTTCCCGGTAGATAACAACATCAATGTTGATTTGAATTGACAAATAATTCATGTTTTCAATATGTAAGACTTTGGATGATATTGGGTTAGAGACTTAGCTACTTTAAATAAAGCTATTTCACACACTCGTAACTACAGAAGGGTTAGGGTAATGTTGGATGTAAGGTAATCCTAATAAAGATTAGATCATGCTTAGGGTTAGGTTTAATAAAGTAATGAATAATCTACGCTATATCTTGTCAAACCTTCAAACACTCATAACTTTGCTCAGAATAAAGAAATTTGAATGAAATTTTCAAAAATATTCATTTTTGAACTTCTATAGCATATTTAATATAATTGTTAGTAATATAATGTGTATATTTGTGTAGGTAAGATTACAGGTGTATGATACAGCTTATCCAGATCGGCGGGATCAAAAAGATCTAACGGTACTAGTTAACAGAAATACCAATGCCCCTGTATTTGAGCCAACAAGATATGAGAGAACTATATCCAATGATTTTACTGTTGGTAATTCGGTTCTTGCTCTTACAGCCACCGAAAGAGATAATGTAAGTTCAAATTAATAACCTACTGTTGGGTTCTCATAAATTACTGCCCTACTGTTGGGTTCTCATAAATTACTATCCTACTGTTGGATCCTCCATAATTAATGACCTATTTTTGGGTTCTCTGCAATTAATGACTTACTGTTGGCTCCTTCACAATTAATGAGTTACTGTTAGGTCTTCCACATATACTGTTGGGACCTCCACAATTAATGACTTACTGTTGGGTCTTCCACATATACTGTTGGGACCTCCACAATTAATGACTTACTGTTGGGACCCCCACAATTAATGAGCTACTGTTAGGTCCTCCACAAATAATGACCAGCTGTTGGGTCCTCCACAATTAATGACTTACTGTTGGGATCTCCACAATTAATGAGCTATACTGTCAGATCCTCCACAATTAATCACCTACTGCTGGGTCCTCGACAAATAATGAGCTACTGTCAGATCCTCCACAATTAATGACCTACTGCTGGGTCCTCCACAATTAATGACCAGCTGTTGGGTCCTCCACAATTAATGACTTACTGTTGGGATCTCCACAATTAATGAGCTATACTGTCAGATCCTCCACAATTAATCACCTACTGCTGGGTCCTCGACAAATAATGAGCTACTGTCAGATCCTCCACAATTAATGACCTACTGCTGGGTCCTCCACAAATAATGAATTACTGTTAAGTCCTCCATAATAAATGACCTACTGTTGGGTCCACCACAATAATGCATTATTGTTAGGTGTTATTTGTCCCTTCACAATGATTCCCTATTATTTGGTCCTCCACAATAATGCCCTATTATTGGGTCCTCCACAAATAATAACTTACTGTTGGGTTTTCAGATATGCAAATAGCAAGCAACTAACTGTTCAAATGGGTGTATCCATCCACCACACTTAACAGAGGTCAGGATTAGGACATCAGAAGTAATTGTCAGCTTCCCAAAATTGGGTCAATAAGTTTCCATTTTCTTTAAAAGGCTTAAACTACAAACATTTCTTATGTTATGTAGCAGATCATATTCTGAGTAATATTTGCTTATTGTGAATTGTTTTACTTTCTAGGATAAGATTACCTTTAAACATATGGGTGGCACAGATGACCAAAAATACTTCTTCTTAAACCCTGATAGTGGTGTTATCAGATTACGAGAATCATTACCAGATACAATAACCCAATATTCTGTAAGTATTCAAAACTCTTCATGACACAGCAAATTATTTTCTTGAGAGTGTGAGAGATTTTGTTATATTGTTCACATTTACATTTTGATGAGAAATATTTCATGGTATGCACATAAATTATCTTTTTTTTATAGTTTAACGTTGAAGCAGTTGACTCCCGATCCACTAATATTGCTAAAACAGCGACAGCTACTGTGATTATAAATATCCGAACTACTCAAGCACCTGTGTTCCAGAATTTACCATATCGATTTAATGTTGATGTCACTCAACAAGTAAATGGTCCTGTACGGTCTGTCTTGTGTACCAATAATATTCCTGGTGTAAGTAACAAGCAATGGATTTGTCTTCATTAGTCCAGTCCGCGCCAAAAAGCAACACGTTACACCTCGTTTCATTTCTAAAATGCAGGATATAGTCAAATACTTTCCCCTTGCCTCAAAATTATGCTTGATCCTTGATTATCTAGTATGTTCAGTCAGTGTTCACATTAGTTTAGATTATCTTGTCTTATGAGTTTAGAATCCTAGATTTGAAATGTTTGGTATTAGTATCTTCTTACATTGAAGTCAAAAGATTATCTGATCTATATTTTTTGTTGATATCTTCTTATTCAATAGCACCGTTCTCTGAGAAAAATTTCTCATTCCCTAATACCTCTTTAATGTCTGACGGATAAACTTGTAATATATACTCTTATCAAATTGTTTTCACAAATTTATTTTAGAAATATCAGTTATAATATAAGGGACAAGTAGCACAGTATTTTATGCATATGGACTTTCTTTCTTTTCAGAGTAATATCCGCTATTCATTATTAGGCTATGCTCCTGGTACGACTTACTTTGCATTAAATGAAGTCAGTGGTGCTATCACAGTCATCCAGTCACTACCAAACCTGCGAGACTCACTCAATATCTACAATGTATGTAAAAAAACTACAACATCCTAATAGTAATAGTTAGGCCAAATCAATTTAATGTCTAGTTCTTTGGGATCTTTTTCAATAAATAACTCACTCAATTCTTATGTACAATGTTTTGTTAAAATTTCAAAACTGAAATATATGGATCTACTTTTGGTTTTTAAATCAGAAAATGTAATTGGTGTGGCCTTAGATTGATGTAGATACATTTGAACTATTGTCAAGGAACATACTTGTCTAAATGATCTTAACGAATTAAATAAAAATATGGCGGACGTGTATGATATCATGTTGAGTATTGATATCTGTATGTCGAAACCTATTGCATATTTTTGCTTTTTTGAGACATTTTTAAAAAATATTCCTAATTATGGCTGAAATGTATGATGTCATGTTCAGTATTATTATTTGTATGTCGAAACATGTTACATTATTTTGCCTTTTTGAGAAATTAAAAAAAAGTATTCTTTATAATTATGAAGATATATATTAGTTAACGATATTTCAATTTTGTGTGATCTTTTTTTAACAGCTTCAAGTATCATGTTATGATCTTAACCAACCAAACAAAGTTTCAACAGTAATTGTACAGATAACTGTAGATCGTAACTTATTTACCCCACGATTTGAACCTACATCCTACACAAATACTATTTATAACTATGAACCAGTTGGATACAGTGTATTACAAGTCACAGCTACAGATGCAGACACAACCGTAAGTCATCTCAGAGTTTTACATTATAGAAAAAGTAATACAGCTTTAAGAATATTTAGACCTTTGTCACAGTTTTACAGAAAACCAAAGAGATACTTTATGCATTCGGCTTCACCGAGTCTCATGGGCAAGAACTGAGTCAAACCAGCAAAGATCTCTGTATCACTAATTCCTCTTAAAGATGCAGGGAGCCACAGTGACTCGGTGGGTAAGACATCTTACTAAACTGGAGGTCCGGTGTTCAATCACTGTGTTGACCAAGAAAGTTTCATTAGGATTTTCCGGCGTGGTTCCCCGTGGTGTAGGAAGAAGGGCCTTTCAAGGGACAATGTATAGTCGTTTGGATGGGATGAAAAGCTGAGGTAGTGTGTGCTAAGTCATGCACGCAAAAGACCCTTGGCAGTTAAAATTTGATACAAATTAGGCCATAGCACTGCTGAACAGACAGAATTTCCCTCCTAGCACACTGTATGCCAAATGCCCTGTCTTCAATATCCCAGTCGGAACATAACAGTAGGACGTTAATCCCCATTTCATGTTTTAAAGATGTACATAAGAGCTAAATCTGCCTATTTCATGTCTTTGTTCTAGCTTCTAAATGTTAAATAAATTACCATTTGAACATTTATTCACATGACAAGCCCATAACCAACTCTCTAAACCATCGGATGACCTTAATTTTAAGTAGATTAGAACGTAACGGCCATTTAAGTGTTTAACAATAAAACTAGGTACCGGTAATCAGGACTTAAGTCGCGATTGTCATGTACCGTAACTACAATAATAAACGATCTACATTGAATTCAAAAGCTCATAACTTTGCACAGAATAAAGTAATTTGACAGAAATTTTCACTATCTTTATTTTTCATTATCTTTTTTTGAACTAGAATGCATCTTTAAACTTTTAGTTTCATTCAAGAATGATCATGATTTTTGTATAGTTTTCTTTAATGATGACGATGTATTGATTTATATACAGGTCCCTGAGAACTCGATATTGTACAGCATAGCTTCTACTTCAACAACAAATGGCTTCTTCAGGATTCACCCAAACACTGGAGAAATAATCATCTCCAGAAGACTAACAGAAGACAATCTGAACAGAAGAACATTCCAGGTAAAATATATCCGAATTTTACTCGAGTTCAACAAATAAGGAAGGGACCCCCCTAACCCTTACTTATTGTTCAAGATTACTCACTGATCCGTCAAGCATTTTTAGATCCTCATGAAGGCATTTCACAGATTACTTCCACCTACCTCACCATTTAGTTTTTAGCCATTTTATTTTTTATTCAAGGATTTTACCTTATTTTACTTTAAAAACTAGATAATTAAGAGTTGTTATTGAATATTTTGAAAATAGTTCTATAACCATTATCTGAATTTTTCCAAAGTTTTCACCTCATTTACCTTTTGAAACTAGATAAATAGAAATGGTTCTATTACCATTATTGGTATCCTGTTAATTATAGTTGTATTTGTTTATTCTTCCCCGTCTTCAGTAGGATATATTAAATCCCATTTGATTTAATTTTATTTTGTCTTTTCTTTAGTTCCAAGTAATTGCTCAAGATTTAGGCTATCCTAGAAAAACTTCTCAGGCCGCCTCAGTAACAATAACGGTACTACAGAATACAGCCGATCCAAGTTTTAATGACTTAAGATACACTGTTAATGTCAATGAGGGTATACCTGTTTTACAAAGATTCCTACAAGTTCGAGCTTCAGATGCTGATCCTCCTGTAAGTAAAAGAGTTTTGATACATTATAACAGAAGATTTTTTTTTTTTTTTTTATGGGAAACAGTCACTAGTTTTATTCTAAAAACATGACATTTCGACATGTATTTTCAGTTCTTTATTTTCATTTTTTTAAAAAAAGCAACAGTACCGTAAACGTATTCAAAATTGAAATGGACTGATATGTTTCAAAAGAAAAAAAAATGCATTAATAACAAATTTTTAATATATATATATACCACTCCCAGTCCTCCACTTTTCATAGTCCAAATTTATTTGCTGCCTTCAAGGGGTTTGGGTGGCCGAGTGGTCTAATGTATGAGCTTTAGCTCATAAAGGTCTGTCATTGAGTCAAATTGTGTGGACTCTATGCCAAGGCTGTTTGTGACAGGGAGTAGGTTCACATGCCTAACCTCATGGATTTTCTCAAAGCTCATCCCATTGCTAAAGACCCGTATGCGCATGTCTGTCCCAAAATGACCTTTGTATCGAGTGGGCATTAAATCCCATTTCTCTCTTTCTGCTGTTTTCAGATTGTTTTAGTTTTAATATTTGATTTTGTTTTTATGGCAGGCTTCATTAAATGGACAGATAATGTATTCTTTGAGTGGTGTTGGTGTTAATTTGTTCCAAATAGATTCTACTACTGGTAACATTTCAGCTAGAGTGTCTTTAACTACCGCTACACAAAATGAATATACAGTAAGTTCATTATTGCTCTGAAGTTTAGGCGTCTTGGTGGCTCAGTGAGAAAAGTGCTGGCTCACTAAGCAAGAGATCCAGAGTTGGCAAAGACAGTTCCTCAGACCTTGGTAGATTAAAGTTGGAGTTCGATACATAATAATTTAGGTTTTATGATCCTTTCTCAGACGAAGAGGGCATATGTTAACTCCCAGCTGTTAATCTACCTATTTAGTCTGTTGTATTTCTGTTCAAAGGGGATTACTGTTAGATCTAGATACAGTGATGAATGTCTATTCAAAATAGCCTTTTTCGACCAGCCTGCTAATGTCTCTATATTGTTCAACCATCCTTTCTACTCTATAAGTTCTTCAACCATCCATCCTATATTTAGGCCATAAAAATTTAAATTTCTGTCCTTCAGGAACATCTTTTAATACTTCTGTCTTCCATTTCTTTAGGAAAAAAACGATTTTAAAAACAAAAAGTATGAAAGCTTTCAATTCCAAATAATTCCATTTTGAAATTTTAACAAAAATTAAGTCGATTTATTATTCAACAATACCCTTAAGAACTATAATCAATTTTGAAACAAAAAGTACATTGTTCCAAATATTTCAGTTTTAAAATTTGTAACAAATCACACACAAGAACTTAGTTGGTTATTTATTGAACTAAAACTAAACTAAAAATTGAATTGCTTTGGCATTAATGATGATATGTTATATTTCAGTTGACGGCTACGGCCAGTGATAAAGGTACACCTTCTAGAAGCGCTCAGATACCAGTTGTCATCACAATAACACGAGCAGGAAATCCCTACTTTGAAATTAGCGACATTAGCGTCACCATTAACGATGATCATGCAGTGAATACACAAATAACTCAGCTACAACCACGAGACCCATTATCTGTACGTATACCCATATATAACATAATAAAACCAGGATTATAATCCCGGATCATCGTTTTTATACGCCCACATTTCACAGGATATAAATGGAATATGGTCAAAACATTCCAGCGCCACCTGTAATATATTTTTTTAACTATTGTAGCAAGAGCGGCCAACTGTCTTGTCTTTCAGTATTTAGTAAAATTGAAATATTAATGTCTCTTTGGGGTTTTATTTTTTAAAGCAAACTCTGGTGTTTGAAATAGCTGGTGATGGAGATGCTTCAACTGTTTTCCGAGTTGACAGATCAACAGCTCAAGTTACATTAGGCCAGTCACTCTTAACAACAAGCCAAAACAACTATGTGGTAAATATTGTTTATCTTATGTTTTATTTAGAGTTATATATGAATACTTAAAGTAGCTAAGTCTCCAACTCAATATCATCAAAAATCTCCGACATTGAAAACACAAATTATTTGTCATTTCAAATCAACATTGGTCTTGTAATCTTACAGGGAAAAGATGGGCTTCTGATATCCAATATTCAAGATAAAATAAACATTTTACTATTGGTACACGAATCATGTACCATAATGCATTTCAGCACCATTTAGAACAAGGAACTCAAAGAACGCGGTTAGACATATTCCACAAGTCATGTCAAATGCTGACGCTATATTCTTATCCGGAGAGCATGCACAATAAATACCATCGGTATAGACTGGAATAACCAGATGCCAACGATTGCCATTCAATTGAGACTTCTGGCATATTTCGCCGAACATAACTGATTAGAAATTACAGTAAAAATAGAAAAGATTGAATGTAAATCTGTTTATATACATTCATATTACATTATTATATGCGTTGCGACCCATTTGTGTCAATTTCTAGGTCCCAAAAATTACCGATTTAGATCCTTTAAAATGGTATACACAAACTTGATATGATATACAGCAAATTTAAAGTCTCTTCATATGGTTTGTGTGAAAAGAGTGGTTATATAACCCGTGTTCTAGATGATGTGAGGGATTAACCAATGAAACAGTCTGTTATGGCAAGTTTTTGGTGTGAGGTTCACGGAACTGTGGGTAACCCATTAGAAACATCAACGCTGATTGGTTAATCAAATGTCTAATGTCAAAGGGTCAAAAGCCACTCGTATTACCCCTGACGCGATCTTCCACTACAACTGGTCAGATCTTCATGTAGTATAGGTCATCGAAAGTATCAGATTGCTTCAATTTCATGCTTTTTTGCAACAGATATGATGAACAGAAATTCCACTAATCTATGTTTCGCCCTATATAAACAAGCCCACCACCAGTTTTATGTTTCCCTTATTCTAACTGTTTTTAGTCCAATTAAATCGAAGTCGGGAGATTATCTAGCGTTGATATTTTGATTTAGTTTTCTAGATTAAATGTTAAATAATTAATCCATCTGTGTACATATTATATGATTGATATTTACTATTTATTTTTTTTTAGATCCGAGTACGAGGATATAGAGTTAATGATAACACAATACAAGCTACTGCTATAGTTCGAGTCACTGTTATAAGAAATAGAAATGCTCCCAGATTTTTACACAGTAATTTAGACATCACTATTAATGAAGATCAGAGATTTAATGTAGGTTTGGTAGATGTTAATGCAACAGATGCAGACACAGTAAGTTGACCTACATGAACTTCTAAAATAACAGATCAGAATAACAAATATGATGTAGATACTTCGTATTTCTGTATCACAAGCATGTATGAAAATTTGTCCGTTAATTCCCTTGACTATGCTTATGTAAAAGGTGGTGTGCTGTGTGAATGGTTGTATATCTTGGGATGCCCAGATTGTTCTATTCTGTGGTGTTTCCAGTTTAAATATACTTCTTCTGATTTGGTCTTTGGGAATTCCCTTTTGACTCATTTGGTGGAGGTGTATGGATTTCATGCCTGGGTTCGTGGGTTGGATTCAGAACATGAGCTTCATGTCACAGATAGCACATTGCAGCAAAATGAGACAGCTAGTAAAATGAGTAAATATAGTCACACATATTAACAAATTTATCTCTTTGCACCAGAAAATGTTCTCCCGGCACTTTTGTCATTGTTCTGGGGGGCAACACTCTTCGACAAAAGACTAAGGCTCAGCCAACTGAAGTATGGCATGAAGCTAGGGATGCTTGTTCCTTGGACAGCTCTTTATAACAATTTTGCCCTTTTTTTAAAAAAAAACACCTTGTTGTTATTGATGTATAATTGCTGACTAACAATGATATATTTTAAAGGGTGCTAATGGAGAATTGTTATACAGTATTAATGGACCTGCTTCTGTACCAGACTACTCACCTACATATTTCTATATTAATCCTGTATCGGGAGTTATATCAGTTATTGCACCTTTAAGAAATGATATCAGACAACCAGCCAGATATATCGTAAGTTCATCTTAGACCACCTGTAAAAAAACTGTTTGTTTCTCAGACTATTGCATTTATAAAAAAGGCAAGGTAGGCAAGAATTAGGCCAGGGTGGGGAAGGGGTGACAGTGTCTGAAATACAAACTTTTTTTTTTACATTTATTATTTAAGTTGCATGTGGCTATTAAAGTATGCCTATTTATTATTAAAGTCAGGTGCTTTGGCTATTAAGTATGCCTATTTATTTTTGAAGTTACATGTTATGGCTATTAACTATGACTATTTATGTAAATTACGTGTTATGGCTATTAACTATAACCATTTATTATTTAAGTTACATGTTATGGCTATTAACTATAACCATTTATTATTTAAGTTACATGTTATGGCTATTAATTATGAACATTTATTATTTAAGTTACGTGTTATGGCTATGGATAATGGATCACCTAGTAAAACAGCTGCTGTAAATGTTACTGTCAATGTTAATCGTAATAGAAATGGACCCATATTTGTACGTAATGACTACAACGTCACCATTGATGAAAACAGGCCTGTCGGCACAAGCATTGAACAAGTTACTGCTACTGAAGCTGATAATGTAAGTAGATTATCATATAAAGATAATTTTGTAAATTTTCCAATAAAGGACACTCTTTTATTTCAGAGTTTCTGTCTGGCTACACTAAAAGATCTGTCTGCAAAAGATTTATGTGTTTATGATATAAGATTAAATAGTTCATTTTCATATTGAATAAAATATTTGATGAATGTATTGTTTGGTTACAGGAGCGAGTCCAATACAGAATGTTGCCAAGTCTCGGAGCATTATATTTTAATATCAACGCTGATACTGGTATTGTGAGTGTACGATCGCGATTAACATACGACAGCACATTTACATACCAGGTAACTTTTATAATAACATAAATAGCCATTTCCCTTTCTTCCTTTCATTCATAGGGGTGGTTGGGTGGTTGAGGGGCATTGTTTGGATCCCAAGCTTGTTTATGAGCAGGAGTAGGGTCATCTGCCCAATCTTGTGGGTTTTCTCCAGATCCTTTGGTTAACTTCTACTGCTAAAGACCCCTGCTTGCAAGTGAATTATTCCATATCTTAGTCCCGAAATGTACAAGTTTGTGTTGAGTGGACATTAAACCCCATCTTTCATTCCTTAAAAAGGGTAATTTTCTACTATCATCTTCATTATTAGAAATGCTGAAGATATATCTTCCTTTTAGAGAAAATGAGGCTGTAGTAATTATTTCCATATTTGATGGGGAAGAGTGATATGAATTTCAAATACATTTTGCCATTTTCAAATACTGTGCAGAAATTAGACAGGACTGTCTTTGAGGTTAACAGGACGATCTTACTGTTCGAATAAATGACCTAATTCTTCTCAAGGGAACATATGATTTCACATGTTTTCTGTTTAATCATATGATTCTGTAATGGTTCATTTTAGTTTTGTTTTTACATATTTTAGTATTTGACATGTTATGTTTTCAGCTATTAATACAAGCTGTTGATGTTCCTGCCCAAACAGCTGTACCAAGAACTGCAACTACTACAGTCATTGTTAATATCATTAGAAATCCAAATAAGCCCGAATTTACCGTTAATCCTATCAATATAACCATTTCTGAATACCTGAATGTGTTAACTAGAGTAGCAGAAGTGAGAGCTGTGGATGCTGATCCATCAAATGTAAGTTATACCCATATTCTTATATACTACGCTCTCAGAATAAAACATTCCTGTTGAGAGACATCTCTCCTGAGTCCTATGCTTAAAGTTTGTAACTTTCAATTCTGGGATAGCTTAAAACTTGAGTTACTCTTTTGAGGGAGAAATGAGATCTGTCATTGAATGAAGTGGCTTGGTTTCAATTCCAAAGCTTGTAATCAACAAGGTCTAGGCTTGCTGGTATTCTAATCCATTCAATACCTCAACCATCTGATGGTCTATAGAGTTGATCATGTGAATAAATATCTAAATAATAATTTGTATAACATTTTAAGCTAGAAAAAAGACCTGCAATAGACAGAATTAGCTCTTACATTTTTAATATTTTTATTTTTTTGACAGACTCCAAGTGGTAACCTAACCTATGATATATTAAGAATAACCAGTGATACACCTTCAAACTTTACTCTCAGTAATTATTTTGTTATAAGTCCAACAACAGGCGATGTGTATGTAGCACAGGCATTAATTCATGACGGAGTACCAGATGATTTTATCGTAAGTTATTTACACCTTAAGAATCAAATTTCCCATTCTGATTGGCTGATGAATGAATGAAATGGACTTTTATGGTCTATATTGCGCCAAAGCGAAATGTATGGGATTTGCTAATGGTAAGCAGTGAGAATAATCCAACCTTGTGATTTCCAACCTTGTGGTATAGATAGGCCTGCAATGGTGGTAAAGATGGGCCTGCACTGGTACACTGGTGGTAAAGATATTCCTGCACTGGTCAAACAAAGATCACAGAATATCCATGCCATATGTAACTAAAAGGGTCTTAGATCGCATCACAGGGGCCTGTTATATTGGACTATTTCTCACCTTTCTGTATTATTTCAAACAAGTTATTTGTCCTAGAATTTGATAATCCCCTTTATGAACATGAATGAAATGCTCAGTTGGATGTTATTTTTGAAGGAGATAGATGTTACAGGGGATAGCAGAACTTGAAAAAATGTATATTACCATCGTGTGTAGAACCTGTAGAATAATGCTGATTGATCTCTTTTTATTACCCTTTTCCACTTTTATCAACAAACAAAACAATAACATGTACCAGTATCACACAGCTAACATGTTAAAATGAAGAGTTTTCATTGGTTAATAAGATCCAATGAGCAGACAGTGTTCTGTTGTGTAAATAAAAACATTGTTTAGTCTGTGCTTCTAAACGAGTCACGGTCGCTGAAGACATTGGCTTGCTAACATTGAGGTTCCTGTGTTGACCAAGAAAGTTGTCCCTCTTCAGCGGTGTAGTACGGATGGGCCTGACAATTAACAGTGTCTTTCGGAATAGAGGTCCCATGTACACATTGCCGTACACGTCAAAAAACCTTGGCAGTTGGAATTCAATATAAGAGTAGGTAGGCCATAGCGCAGCTATCTGGCTAAATGCCCCTCATAGCACACTGTACGCTGCATGTCTGTCTTAATTCGCTCAATCAGAGCAGAACAATCATTTCATTTCTATACTTCAAAGTTAATATCTACATGGAGTATGAAAGTTTAAATGGAACAATAAGCGGCAATACTATATACCGGAAAACACCATTTTATACTGAATATCGGAAAACACCAGAAAAACACTAAATACCAGAAAACACACTAAATACCAGAAAATACCCTAAATAGGTAACCCGGAGACTGGCACCCTAAATAGGTAACCGGGAGCCTGGTCCTCTGTGTGCCTGGGTTAGGATAAGGATTAGTTTCCGGTTTATAGTATAGCCCTTCTCCGGGTTACCTATATAGGGTGGTTTCCAGTATTTATTGTGTTTTCCAGTATTTAGTGTTTTTCCGGTGTTTTCCGGTATTCAGTATAACATGGTGTTTTCCGGTAGTTTTCTGGTGTTTTCCTGTTGTTGTCTGGTGTTTTGCGGTTGTTTTCTGGTGTTTTCCAGTTGTTTTTCGGTGTTTTTTGGTGTTTTCCGGTATATAATATGGCCCACAATAATAGTTTATGTTAAGTGTGGTTTAATAGATGAGAGCGAGATATTAAGTAACATATCGATACTGCATGAAGTAGTGATCATTAAACAAATTAAATTACAGATACTATCCCACACCTGCATTTTAATGAAATTGTCACACAAGTCCAATATTTCATCTATTATTAATAATGTGCGCGTGTTGCCTGTTTATTATTTGAAATAATGATGTCACATCCGTATTTTAAACATTTATAATATTGATTGTGTTGCTGACGTTCATGGTCTTGAAACAAGTTATTGGTAATGGTATAAACATGTTTTTATATTTTTTCTTTACAGCTGACCTTGAGAGTTAGGGATGGTGCAGTTCCTCCCAAATCTGATATTGCTACAATGAATATCCACCTGATTCGTAACATAAATAGACCAAGATTTACTAGTAGTGAATATACAGCTTCTATAGATAATACATGGCAAGTTGGACGAACTCTTTTCACAGTTGAAGCCAGGGATGCAGATACAACAGTTCCATTGAACCAAGATGTAAGATACGAGATATATTTGTTTAATATACTGTTCTGATAAGGATGGTGACTAGTTGTTTGGATGGGATGAAAACAAAACCGAGGTCCTTTCTACACATACACTTTCACATAAAAGAACCTGTGTCAAAGTTGGAATTTAATTGCTGTCAGGGCAAAATTGTCTCATAGCATTCTGTATGGCATCTATATTCGTCTTCATTAGCTCAGTAGGAGCAGAAAAGTAGGTTAAACCCCATGACATCTCATTCATAAACATAAAGATTCTAATGCTATATTGCCTGTCGGAGTCCCACCTCGTGAGTTTTCTCCGGGTCCTCCCGTAGCTGGCATCTGCTAAATACTCCAATAATTTTAATTACTGCAAACAAACTTTTTAATTAAAAAATTTTTATTTCAGACACCAAATGCTATTTTCGATTATGAGGTTGACGTAAAAAATGAAAAAGCCAGACGATTCTTTGGAGTAAATGAAAATGGTTTTGTGTATGTGAAAGATAATCTTTTATTGTTTGATGAGCGATCCTTTTTCGTAAGTACAATGAAGTTTTACACATTTATCCACAATAAAAGGCTCATTCGAAATTATTCAAAATGAAGTTGATTGGCTGAACAGGAGGGATGCTGTGGTACAAAATCTGAAGTGTTAGTATGGGTATACTCAATTGAATGTTCGGGAATTGAATTCTCTTAATCCCCAAAATAGTAACAATCAAGTGTAAAGGGGGATTTCGGGCTACACTGTATGAAAACCAACCATGAAAACTGAGATATATCCGTTGTGTTTGATTACGTCACGATTCTACACCCACAACGAGCATCCCCTCAGAGTAAATGAAACAACAAGTAGTATAAAACACCCAGGGTAGTTTTAGTTACACTTCAGTTTTGATTTACATAGTTCTTCATGACAACATAATCGTCTTAAAGGAGCTAAACCTCTAACTCAGTATTTTTCATAAGATTCGAAATTGGAAACACAAATTGAATTCAATATTGGTCTATTTCAATCAATATTGATGTTGTTATCTTGCCATGAAAATATGGGATCCGGATATCCAATATTTAAGACAGAATCAGTCCGGGGCCCTTATTTACGAAAACTTAAACTAAGATACAATCGAAATTTTAAGAAATATGCAATTCGATTGGCTGACCAGTTAAATCAATTTGCATATATCCAATGAAGTTGCAGTATTTCTTAAAATTTCGGTTGTAACTTAGTTTAAGTTTTCGTGAATAAGGGCCCTGTATTCTTTGGTTTAAGGTGCCATTTGCAATAAAGAAAGAAATACATATCCTACAAGATGAATGTGGAAGTAATTAGTAATGGCTGATTTACAAACGACACAATAATAATAAAAAATGTATAAAATGGAATAAGCAGGCGTAAAGGACTGTCGTTCAATTTGGACTGTTCATGTATTTCACCGAACATAAATTGATTAGAAATTACAAATTACAATAAATTCATATTACATAAATATGTGCTTTTTTTTAGACCCATTTTCTTCTATTTTAAGGTTCCAAATATTAGAGCTATACACGCTTTAATTATGTATTCTTCTATATTTTCTAGTTCTACATCATAGCTATTGATCAGAGTTGGAATCCATTAAGCAGTAGAGCACCAGTCTATATTAATATAACACAAATACCAATAGTAAATAATACACTTGGATTTGTTCAACCATTACGAGTGTAAGTATAATGTAAAAATGACATGTTTTATGAATCAGTCTGTTTAAATAGTGGTGACTGAGGTGGATTACCGAATGGTCTTACGTGTACACTTTAGTTCATAAGATCTGCCATTGAATCGAGTAGCAAGGTTTCGCTCACAGGTAGGGCCACCTGACTAACCTCATGGGTTTTCTTCCAGTTCTATGTTTTTTTTCCCATTGCTAATAACCCCTATGAGCAAGAAAATTATTGCAATAAATTTTACCATGGATTAGTTCCGAAATGAACTAGTTTGTGTCAAGTGGTTGTTAAAACCCATTTCTCCCTCTCTCACTCTCTCTATTTATAATTAGATCATTATTTCTTTTCAATTAATAGATATTTTGCCCCAAGTTTAACTGGATACACACTCAAAACATATTTTTAATTGGAATTACCAATATTATTATAAAATTTGCCTCCTATGGTAAAGTAATGAGAAATAAGACATTCAATAAAAATCTATTTAGTTCTCATAATACTGTGTTATTTTAATAAACAAAAGATTTTAATGTAAATTGTTTGTTTAGTTAAACATTATATCCCTTCCAGGAGGGTTGGATGGTCAAATGGTTTAATACATGTGCGTTAGATAACATGGTCTGTCATTAAGTCAAGTGGAGTGGTTTCGATTCCCCACTTGTGCATGACAAGGAGTACGGTTGTCTCCAACCTTGTGGTGTTTCTCCAGGTCCTCCAGTTTCCTCCAATAGCTAAAGACCCCAACATGCAGGGAATTATTGAAATTAAATTGAACCACATGTTAGTCCCAAGATGACCTAGTTTGTGTTGAATAGATGTTAAATTCTTGGTCTCTCCCCATTTTGCATCCAAGCTTTACATCCCGCTTTCACCTATGGTGATGTCACAAGCAGCAGATCAAGTTTTACCATTTTGTTTATTTTACAGTATAAACCTGGATGAAGCTGATGTAGCAGTTCCGGTGGAGGGTAAAGTTATTGCTGTATTAAATGTGGTGAATAATCTAAATCGTGAAGTAGAATGTCGATTAGATACAGTCATACCTAATAATCCCTTCCTGGTTCGTCCTACAGCCGATCAGAAAGACTGTGAAGTGGTATTACTTAGACCATTAGATAGAGAAACGGTTGATAGCTATAATATCTCTGTTAGTGTCAGATTTAAAGATACAACGGGCAGACGTAAAAGACAGATCAATGTGGGTAAGTAAATAAATCCATATTATATTTAATCTCTAATAGGAATACCAATCCAAAAGTGCTTTTGATTCCCTTCAGTATTTTTAAAGAAAATTCCAATGGTCTATGCTGCACCCTATGCAAATCACTCATCATTACCGATTGTTGTTTTACCGCCATTTTCCTGTCCAAGAGTATGAAATATCTAGCTAAATACGGTGCCATAAGCACATGCTTCAGCCCTCTCACATGAAGCAAATGATCACTTTAACTCTCACTGAAGAAATTTTTATTGAAGCAATCCCTCACAAATAAGACAAATAATTGAAGAGTCCAGGGGAAGAACGATCCAAGTCACATTTTTGTCTTTTCGCATAAAAGGCAAAAAAAGACTTTTGGACGAGAATGCTTGACACAAACAGAACAACGAGTGGGTTTAATTACAACTTCAAAATGATGTTTAATACGAATCATAATTACCAGTACAACAACTGACTTCCACTTTTCAGCCAAATTAAGGTTAAATAAAGGGTGCAATGGATGTATTTGTCCAGGAGGCCATTTTAGAAGCGCCTTGGTTCGATGTGACTCCGATCGTTTTACCTGAAATTGATTGTTCCACAGAAAGCTTATACAATTTGCTACCAGATGGCACCATTAACTGGGGTTCGTTGAAAAAGTGACTTAGATTGTCTTCCCCTGGGCTCTTCAGTTGACTTTATGAATGGCCTTTCTTACTTAAACATAATGACGTAGAAACAATAGTTTATTCCTGTACATTCATAATAATGTCAGACATTTTGATGTCATCTGCTTGTCCTCCTACCAATATCTCTCAATTCTTATTTGTTCATTTGATTTGTATTGAATATATTTTATTTTTTAAAGTCTCCAACTCCTGGCAGAGCATGAATATTATTATAAATGTAAGAGATATGAATGATGAGGCACCAATGTTTGTTTATCCTGTGACCCCTAACAATTTGAATATTAAAGTTCTATTAGCTGCTGTTCCATATGAAGCACAACCACAAACTGACGTGGCAACATTTTTGGTAAGTTTTGGAATTTTGAATTATTTAATATAGACACTATCGAAGATGGAGGTATTTATACTTTATTGATATCAATATTTATTTAATTATCAATGTATACTATTAAATATGTTCTAATGTCCCTGAAACAACGACTGCTTGTTTGATGACAACATCTGGACGTTGCTAGATTACTTCACAATTCCCGAACTTATAGCTATGTTGTCTACAGACATGTGAACAGTAGCGTCCAATCAGAGGTTGTGACATAGCGACCTCAAACGAACCTTGAACTTTGCAACTCGATTATCAGAGGTAGACAATTTATCTTGAAAGCGCGAGACTTGGTATTCGCGCTGATCAAGGAATCTGATAGGCTCAAAAGCTGGGCTTGTACCTATTCGAAATTAGCGCCAAAATGTGCAGGGTATTACGTGAAGCCCTTGATAAGATGTATGTAGTTAAAGCGAGATCAAGTCTTCTATTGAAGATGATATGTTCTTGGTTACAGCAAACCTTTTGCTTTAAATAATAAAGTTCAGAGTATTGAGGAATATTTTTACATGTACATTTATCAAAATTAAATTGGAACGATAATATCTATTGGGTTTCATTGGTGTTATGTCATATTTATCTATGAGAGTACCCTAAAATCAATGTTGTCTTCTTAGTGAATATTTTCCATCTTATTTTTTTTTATTATGTCAGGCTGTTGATAATGATTCTGGTCCAAATGGTCAAGTCAGATATTCCATGTCTGAAAGAATAACGCCATTAACGGAAATCCCATTCCATGTGAATCCTATCACAGGGGTAATGATGACAACTCGTGACTTTTCATCTGCTCCAGACAACAGACAATACATGTTCACCCTTACTGCTACCGATCAACCTACCAATACTTCTTTAGCTAAATCTGATAGTGCTCTTGTTGTGGTACGTACATTTAGAATGATTTTAATAAAAAACCTATATGGTTTGAGTTTAATAATAATAAGTTATAATATCTAGTTACCGTAATTGTATGGTATTCTGTAATATTCAGTTTTCTTATACAAAAGATGCCTTAAGCAAGAGCTTAATCTACCCATTGCAGGATGTTTACTGGCTTCAAATGTATATATACTTATTATTTAGACATGTATTCACATGAAAACACCATAATCAACTCAGATGGCTAGGATATTGAGTGCATTAGACAATGCCAGCCAAGCCAAAATATTCTTAAAATGCATGACGTCACTCTGGGAGAATACAGTTATACACAGCTTTCTATTCTTATATGTTAACAGTCTTATTTGGATTAAAAGTCATACAAATTTTATCCAGTCTGAAACCCAATAGTGGTAATTCACTCAGAAATAAAGTAATTTCACTTAAATTTTCAATATATTCATTCATTCGTTATCTATTTTTAAACTATGATTCTGTGTATGATCAGTGATGTTATAGATGTTTTATAATTATATAAAAATATATTTCAGGTGGATTTAGTTGAAGCCAAGAATATTTTTATCCTGACTATTAAAGATAAAACAACCAATGAAATAATGCCAGAGAAAGATAATATTAAAAATATGCTACAGAGCATCACCAATCACTTCATTATCATCCAAAAAATACGATCTCGACAATATCTTACTTCTAGTAATATGTTGGATATAGATTATGATAGGTGGGTAATAATTGATATTGCATTGAGGAAAAATTAGATGGAGAACTTAGAATAATAACAACAGTTCTATGGAAAACAATTACTGTGTTTTTAATTGGAGCTACATTTCTACAATGATTATGTTTATGGAATATGAAAAGTCAATGATTTGGTTTAAAAATAAGCTGAGTGTCTAGCAGAACAATACATGAGATTGTTTTTAGCACTTGCAAGAAACCCAGAAATTCTGTCTACCAGAACGATGTATTTAGCACTTCCCACAAACTTGCTCTGGCAGCACTTCCTATAAACCCCAAAACTCTGTCTAGCAGAACAATGCCTAAGATTGTTATAAACACTTCCCAGAAACCCAGAAACCCAGAAACAAAGTCCAGCAGATCTAGAACAACATAAGATTGTTTTTAGCTCTTCCTAGAAACCCAGAAACTATGTCTAGCAGAACAACATAAGATTGTTTATGGAACTTGACAGAAACTCTTCCACTGAATAGGAATTTTGTTTGTTTATTCCATCAATTGTCTTCTAACTGAAGGAGTTTTATTTACTTTTCCATTATTCTTTTTCCAGTACTGACATTGTATTTGTAGCTGCTAATACGGCTAATTATATGCTGGTTGAAAATACAGAACTTAACCTGTAAGTTTGTATACATATCTATAATCTATTTCTGTGGATAAAACCAAGAAAAACATTCAATATTAAAGAATCAAAATGATAAACTTATTATTAATGGCTAAAATAGCCATTTGTCTGTCCATTGATCGATGTGCAATTGTCTAAGGAACAAGAATGTTAAATTTACAGTCAATCGTAATTAAATTGACAGAGCCTTAGACTTTTTCAAAGAGCGTTGGGGTTGAGTTCCTCGTCCAAAAATGTATTTATCTCAATATATACTGAACCAATTAGCACAATCTGATAAAAACCGAATTATGTCCCTTTCGGGAAAATAACATCCGGAATCATATTTATATTTTATAACTTAGTTTTTGGTTTAATATGGTAAATCATCTATATTTTTATTATTTCAGGGTCACAAATCCAAATTCAGCTGCTTCAAACAACATTTTGAATCAACTCAAACAAATGTCAGATTTAGAAATTGATGTCATTAAGAAACCTATTGACAGATCTATTTTGACTGGTTACTCTGATAAATTTGTTGGACAAACAGCTTTAACCCAAAAACAGAAGTCTTTTGTTTGGTGGCAAGATAATCCCTGGTCAGCTTTGGTAGCCATTGCCGGATTAATTATTGTATTAACCATCGTTGCCTTGATAGTCGTTAACCACAAATGGAGAAAGTGAGTTTTGGTTTTTATTGATTTGCAGTGATTTCTCGCTTACTACGCACTATGATAATACTCAGCGGTAGAGTCTATAATACTATAAATAGCCATCGCACATGCAATTCTCTACATATCTATCAACTATTACAGCCGTAAAAAATATATTGTTGAGATTCTGAATAGGAGTTATATTTAGCTTATTGGTTATTACAGCAGCTTTAGAAATTACGATCGATCGTTTTAATTTTTAAATTCCTTTATCATTAACTGTACCATTAGGAGCAGCATCTTTTGGTTTAGTACAAATAATATCTCTGAAATACTTGCGTTGGGCAAGAACATGATACTAGCAGTAGTTTCATTTTACTTTTACAAGGTTCTTAAAACAATTGTTGAGTTGCCCAACATTTCTTGTTCCAGCTTTCTGTTATGTTTCGTAAAAAAGTAGTCTTGATTATCCTGGCCTGTCAATCAAACGTAGAATGGTTGGTAGACTGGTTAAGCAAGACTACTTTCAAAACAAGGGCACATACACGTAACCTATTTTTTACTCACATGTGCTCAGATGTTATGGCCGACACTTGGAACCATCTTTCAGTGTATTATTTATGGATGATTAAATGGTCATAGCTTATTAAGTACAACATGACCGTTTATTTAGTGACTATAAATGTTTGAAACTGATTAAAGGCTTGGTGTATATATAGATATTGTGGTATGTGTAATTGTTGAGATATTTGGAAATATTTATTTATGGTGGGGCACCCCACCAACACAAACTAGATCATTTATGGACTAATCTAACCTGGGGAGGGGGACCAGACAACCTGGATAAGTGCCCCTACTTCTTGTCTCATCTGTGCATCTGTGAATCGAAACCAAGCCACTTGACTCAATGAAAGACATTATGATCAAATTCGAAATAAGAATAGGCTGTAGTGTCGCTGTCTGAAGAAAATTTCCCTTATAGCCCACTGTATGTCTACATTAGCCCAGTCAGTAGAGAAAAGCAGGATGTTAAGCTCTATTTCATTTCTATATTCTGTTATTGGTAAACCACTAACAGATCAAATTTATATATAATGTTGTTATTGATGTGATATATAATGATATTATTGCAGATATGTTGATTACATCCAACGTTATAAGCTGTACCATGCCAGTATGTCTAGACCAGATTTCCGTGATCAACCCAGTTTTGTTCGAGATTATGAATCTCAAAGTCTCAGCCTTTTCTTGCCTCCAGATGAAAATGTTCAGGAATTAGGAGAGATAAATATGAATTTTGATAGTGCTGAACCTCGACCAATGCCACCACCACCTCTTCACGAGAGAGAATCAGTTTCTAATCCTGTATATTCACCGTAAGTAATATTCCCTGTAAGTAAATTATTCCAGAATATAGAAGTATCATTTGCACTTGATCACAAGCAGCATCCTGGCACCTTTTCACTTGTTTTGGTACAACCACTGTCCTAACTTTTAATTACAACCTTAAGTTCAATAAGGCTATTAAATTATTTTTTATATGCCCACATTTTCATGTGGACGTATTATGCCGGCGCCCCTGTCCGCCTGTCCACAATTTGTTTGTGTACACTCTACAGGTCACAACTTATCCGATTTTGAGAAAACTTGAAATATAGGTCTATCTCCCAAAGATCTCGGTTCCTTTCGATATTGGATGATTATGGCCCCTGATTGTATGAAAAATCACGTTTTTAGCTTGTGGACATTCTTGGTTCCTTTCGATATTCGAGCATATTGGATCGTAACTTCCTGAATTATGGCCCCTGATTGTATCTTTATATCCCAAAGATCTCAGTCCCTTTTGATATTTGTGCATTTCAGACCATAACTTTCTGGATTATGGCCCCTGATTGTACAAAAAATAGCTTTTGTTTTTAGCTTGTTCTCTATATCCATCTCTTGCAAAATGCGGGCATATCCTGCCTGGCAGCCGCTGGTTATACTAACAATTTTAATAATTTTTAATTTATACACTGAATCCAGCCAATGGCTGCTTTCAGGTAATTTACAAATTGTAGACATGGAATTAATATAGTTAAAAGAAAAGAAGATTACACAAAGTAACAAAAATTTGAACTTTGAGAAAACCTATTAAAATTTAGCTTTACAAAATTTAATTCAAAAGCTCATATTTCAATAACTTTAAGTACTGAAATTATAAACAAAGCATGGGTCACACAACTAACTTTAAAATTGACTTGGCCTAACTGAACTTATTGAGTAAAAAGGTGGTGTTCACAACAAAACACAACATAGGGACGTATATATGGATATAACTGTATAACTACTTCTCTGTTATTTAATACAGGTCATGTTTTCAAGTTAATGAGTTAGGTCACGTTTTCAAGTTAATGAGTTCATTAATTTGAAAATGTGACCTGTATATGTTACGAAATGTCGTTATTAAATAACAGAGAAGTAGTTATATAAGAAAAGTGACCTGTATGTGTTATGAAACATTGTTATTAAATAACAGGAAAGTAGTTATATCCATATACACCTTATATAGTTAACCGTACTGATAGATGACATTTAATTACTCAAAATTGTTCACCCTATTTTAACTAAAATATAGCCGTTGTTTTTATGTATCATATACATCAATAAGAAACTCTGTTGAAATTTTTGTGTTTCTGGATGAAAGATATTTCTAATAAACAGTGTTAAAGAATTAAAAGTTGGGAGTCTGTAAAATTTCAGACTTAAAATAATTTGAATTATGTTTCCTGTTCTTTTAATTTAGCAGTAGTTCACTGAACAGTTGAATAGGTATTATATGGGAAAGGTTGGCTTTTATACATATTGACATATGCATTAGAAACTTCTATTTTGCTAACCCAATTGGTAATGTTTGTACATATATAAACTGTAAAGACAAACCTTAAAAAAAAATATCTCTCTTTTTCAGGCCAGAGCCTGCTGAGCAATCAACTGGACTTACTGGATCTAAGACTACATTGTAGACTTCATCTATTATTCTTTATCTGCATAATAACATATATTGTAAGATTGCTCACATAGCTTTCTTTTTTATATCATATTTACACACAAATTTTCTTTTTATGTATATAACATTTTTACAAATTTGAATAATGTTTTTGAAGTTTTTGAATTTATAGTTAATAGATTATCAAAGTTGATGTTGATAAGATATGTATTGTAGTTGATAGATTTTCAAATTTTATGGATATTCCCTATTTTTATGATCATGAATTATGTACATTCCACATAAGATTAATTTATTTTTCATGATGTTTATTTACAATAGAAATAAGGGTTATAAAGAGTTATATTATTATAATATAGTATTTTTTTTCTACTTATCAGAGTTTTTTCAAAGTTCAATATTGTGATGTCCATGACAAAAGTTATTAATAAATTTAAAGAAAATGTTATATTCCCGTTTATGTTTTTATATTTTCATATTATTATATACAAATCAAATATATTAAATTTTCCAAGATTTTCTCTAAATAAATTTATTCAAAATAACTTTTTCAAAGTTCAATATTGTGATGTCCATGACAAAAGTTATTAATAGAATAAATTTAAAGAAACTGTTATATTCCCGTTTATATGTTTTTATATTTTCATATTATATACAAATCAAATATATTAAATTTTCCAAGATTTTCTCTTAATAAATTTATTCAACATAACTTTTTCAATGTTTTTTTTTTTTTTTAATAGAACATGCAACGAATGTATGTATTATGTTCAAAACTCTTTGCATACCTTTGAACATGAGGTTCCAGGAAACAGAATAGTCTGTATGATAATAATTAATAAATCTTCAAAATGGGACAAAATGAAATCCACAGAATTGATCTTCTCATAAACTGCCGGTCTGTGGTTTGCTCTCGTTGTTGGCCGAAAAAGTTCCTCAGGATTTTCCTGTGTGATTTCCCCTTGTAAGTAGAGCAGGACCTGATAAGGACAGCTGTCTAGTAGTTTGGATAGGAAAAAAAACAGGTCCTGTGTTCACATTGGTGTGCATGTCATAGAATGCATGAAAATTTCCCTCATAGCAAGAGCAATGGGTATGCCCATTTTTTTTTTGCCCAGTCGGTACAGAAAGTAGGACGTTAAACCCCATTCCATTTCCATTTTTATGAACTACTGTAGATCTTGGCCATTTTGATTATACTAGTTCTGGATAAAGATGCATTATGTAAAATTTAGATATGTTCAAAAGTAATATATCATAAAGTCTGTCATTGAGTCAACTGGCGTGGTTTCGAATCCCCGGTTGTACGTGACAAGGAGTAGGGTCGCCTGTCCAACCTCGTGGGTTTTCTCTGGGTCCTCCCACTGCTAAAGACCCCTACCCGCAAGCGAATTATTGAAATAAAATTAAACCATAGTCCCAAAATGACCTAGTTAAGCCCCATTTCTCTCTCTCTCTCGCTAACCCCCTGTTGCCTGCAACCATTTTGTTGAAGGCTTACAAAATCAATGGGCCTATCAGAAATATGTGAAGGTCTCGACTAATGAATTACTTAAACATCTCAATGGAATTTCTTGCACAAATGACTATGATATCAAAATTAGTTACAGATTTGTGGACCAAGACCTATGGACTTTAAAGGAGGTGTAAGCCTGATGTAGCCTAGTAGATGACTGGTATAGGCTATATTTGTCTTTATAGGCTACTTTCTCGGTGGGTAAGATGCTGGCTCCCTAGCTTGGAGGTCGAGTGTTCGATCCCTGCATTGGCTGAGAAAGTTAATCCAGATTTTTCGGCGTGGTTCACCCTTATCAGTGATGCAGGACGGAGGGCCTGACAAGGACAGCTGTCTAGTCGTTTGGATGGTCCCGTGTACACATTGGTGTGCACGTAAAAGATCCCTTGACAGTTGGGATTCAATAATATAGTAAGCCATATATGTGCCGCTGTCGGGCAAAATTTCCCTATGGTACACCATATGGCATATGCACGTCTTCGTTGGCCCAGACGGATGTTAAACTCCATTTTATTTCATTCTCTGTCGCACAACTGACTGGCACTGCCCTGCAGATCGTGGCGTTCGCTCGTTTCTGGTGTTTTACGTCCACTTCCACCTAAGGTGATATCCCCTGCAGATCGTCCGAACGCCTGTATTTATTTAAAATTCATCATATGGTATAATTTTCAGTTTAATTAATGGTAATCTCTACAACTTACAAGATTGTATAACACTTACAATGAACCTTTGGCAGAACAGTAGGACGCTAAACACCATTTTAGTTACAATTTACAGGTAAATCAACTCGAATTAGCATAAATCATGCTTCAACGATGACAGCTGCTATCAAACCAGCTGATAAACGCCGTTTGTTCTAAATATAGTAACAAAGCACGTGTCTTTTGTGTATGTGCACTACGTCATGAGTAGATATTTTCTGTGAAGGACTCGGTCGGAATCACACTCCTTTTGATGGTCACGTTTAGTTTTATTCTGCTGTTCTTTAACCTTGGTTGTAATTCAACCAATTAAAAACACATTTTAAACAGTGGGTTTTGCAGGATGGCGGCCCTTACTAAAACAGAAACAATAGCAATGCGAAAAAGACACATAGGGTAAGTAAAGTATTAACCAGCTATGTTGTATGGTAAATATGGATACTGCATAGTGTATGTCAAGTTCCGGCTACATTATACGCCAATTGCATGAAAGGCTGCATTGCATGAACAGTTAGTTATAAGTCAGTCATTATAGTTCATAGTACAGCCCAATACAACAGGTTTACATATTCTCACTATTGCTCAACACTGCCATCACTAATGGAATTATTTATTTTGGAATCCAATATCTTATCTACTAGTACTAGTACTAGAATAGGAATATCTTATCGTTTTATTCGACATGTAGTTGAAATACTCATATAGGAACTAAGTGGATCATAAACTAGATACATATGTCCAGCATTAAATCTACAGTACATAGGATTAGGAAATATTAGGGTGACCCACCATAAATAGATATCTCCATATATCTCGACAATTTCGCCACAATATTTATATATATGCCAAGCCTCAAATCAGTTTCACACAATTATAGTCACTAAATAAACGATCATGTTGTACTTAATAAGCTATGACCATTAATCATCTATAAATAATAGACTGAAAACTGGTTCCATGTGTCGTCCATAACATCCAGACACTTTTGAGTAAAATATAGGTTACGTGCCCTTGTTTTGAAATTAGTCTCGCTTAACCAGTCTATCGACCATTCTAGGGCTGATTGACAGGTCGGGATAATCAAGACTACTTTTTTACGAAACATAACAGAAAGCTAGAACAAGAAATTGAATTTAGAAATGAGCACGTTAGCTAGCTCAACAATTGTTTTAAGAAGCTTGTAAAAGTAAAATGAAACTACTGCTAGTATCATGTTCCTGTCTAACCCGAGTGTTTCTGAGATATTATTTGTACTAAACCAAAAGATGCCGCTCTTAACGGTACAGTTAATGATAAAGCGATTTAAAAAATGAAACGAACGTAATTTCTAAATCTGCTGTAATAACCAAGAAGCTTAATTTCACTGCTATTCAAAATCGTCAACAATAATTTTTTTACGGCTGTAATAGTTGATAGATTTGTAGAGAATTGCACGTGCCATGGCTATTTATAGTATCATACTGTCAGAAAGTTGGCCTCGACACGGCGAATGTGCACGCTTCAGTGGTAGTCTCGAACTATCAGCGGTGGACTGTATTTCTGTAGGTGCGTGGGCCACCCTAGAAATATATTATATAGGTGGATCATGATATAGATATAGTTATATATATATATATTATATATATACCTAGGTAATTTTCTGTGTAATTTTTTATAGTCCCACAGAAATTGTATTGCACCCCATATTCCTGAAGCAATGGCCCGAGAAATCACTATCTGGCCATTGCTGGATTGGCTTCTGATACTTCATGTTCCTGAATCAACGACTGTGAGTTTGACAACATCTTGACATTGCTAGATTACTTCATAATTCCCGAACTTATAGCTACGTTATTTAGGCTACAGACACGTGAACAGTGGCGTCCAATCAGAGCTTGTGACAAAGCGAACTCCACAGAAACCTTGACATTGAACGAACCTTGAACTTTGCAACTCATTTATCACAGGTAGACATTTTAGCTTATAAGTATGAGACTTGGTATTCACAGGATCGAGGAATCAGATAGGCTCACAAGCTCAGTTTATACCCAATTGAAATTAGTGCCGAAATATGCAGATTATTAGTATTACGTGAAGGCCTTGATAAGATTACATGTTAAAGCAAGATCAAGCCTTCAATTGAAGATGCTGATACTTGAGCTTTTGAGGGAGTGTGTCTATTCTTCCCGTTCAATCAAATCTATCCCAAGTACAGCAACATGACAGCCCTTCGTTTAATCTGGGGTCTTCCCTAAAACTGTAGACAGTGATTTAAGGTATTAAAAACGGTGAAAGTATTGTTCGTCTCCAAACAGTATTGTTTACATTGTATCCGTGTTGATAGCCTCGTTTGTCACGCAATTAGTTTTTTCTGCAATATTCTTCTATGTACTGATTAATTGATGTAACTTTATGTAATTTACATTGTAAACATGTTTGGTCCAATTTGGAGCAGAAATTTGCTTCCTTTACAGCAGTGTTAAGTGGGATTAGCTCTAATCAAACGAAACACTGCTAGGAGTATGATTGCACCCATGCTTTACAATAAATAAATTTTGTGGTTATAAATTATCGAAGGCAATATATTTACCATGTGGGATATCATTATTCCCTAGAAAATTTGTTGACTACACTTTAGTAAATTCTCATACTTTGTCATAGGCATATGTATTCGACTTTTTAGCTGTCTAGTCGTTCAAATGGGACAAAAAACCGAGGTCCTGTGTACACATTGGCGTGCACGTAAAAGATCCCTTGGCAGTTGGAATTCAATATAAGAGAAGGCAGTAGCGTCGCTGCCCGGGCAAAATTTTCCTCATAGCACACTGTATGGCGCATGCCCATCTTCATTAGCCCAGTTTAGGAGCAGAACAGTAGGACGTTAAACTCCATTTCATTTCATTCATTTTTTGATTGTGGGCTGGGGATGGGTGGGGTGGGGGGCATAGGTTTGGGTGTCTGAATATCACCAGACTCCAATTTGACCGAATATAATGAAAAGTGACTTTCACAGGGTTTTTTTTCAAATGATATTGATAATCCTAATGAGATTAATCAAAATAATTCCGTTCTTGAAAAATTATTCTTGTTCAGATTTGACCTTTACTGTTCAAAAAATGTTCAGTGGAATAGATAGATTAGCAATCCTTGCCAAAATCTCTATGTCTGTCTTGCAAGAATTTTCTTTTATCTGAACATTTGGTTGGTGGAGGATAGTCTGTACTATAAATATATATATATATTTAGATGCATTATAACAAAAACAGAATAAGCAGGCTAATGTATGTAAGGATTAAGAAAGAAGTAAATAATTAATTTTATTAGTCATAGAGTGTTTGTTAAGACCCATTTGCACACTAGTATACATTGTATAAATTATCAGGTCAGATTCAAGCCTTGAATTCAGTTACCCATGTGGAACAAATACTGATAGATTATTCTATAGTAGCCTAAATTGGATTATGTCTTGGCGTATTTGGGTATGGTGGCCATTGGGCCACAGCACTCCTCTGTTCAGCTGTCAAAAATATTATGCCCAATAACTGACAATCAAAATAATACCATTTTGGGTGTATGATCTTTAAAAGTCTTTTAGCAAGCTGAACCTCGTCTCTAAAATATTCTACAAATGTTGTGTACACCCCTCCCCCATCCCCCCTTCCAGTAGTTTCCCATACTGAATATAAACTCATCTTCACTCTGATACTTAGTATCATGAGGTTGTTTTGTTTGAATTTTTTCATATATCAGATGTCAAACTGATGATATCTTTATTCTAATTTGATGTTCAGACAATAGACCATAATGTTGATAGTAGCTCGAACAATAGACCATTTCACGGCTGTCAGATAAGAAGAGTAGATTGAGAACTCTTAATAACTTGTTTGCTTGTCACATGACCCTATTTTTGAGACATTGGATTTTATTTACGATTTTTCATTTATCACTAATCAAAAGAGTTCATATAGAACTGAAACTTGATAAAGGAGAAAAGGAAGCTATTTGTGATGACTCGTTCATCACATTGATGTAAAAGGAACTGATCAAGCAGATTTGCCTGCCAATTCAGCTTTAGATCTTCCCATATCCCAGTTTTTATCACCATACCCAGATTTTAAAAACTGTATAAATCATTTCATTTATGGCCGATAGCATCGGTCGTGGGATCATGCAGACTGGCCGAACTCCTATAGGTCATACTCTCGCATAGGTCATACTTTTTTAACTCATCGTAAAGCGTGAGCCTCATCCAGAATGTGAACACAGTAAAGCACATTTTGATTGAGTGCAAGCATCTCATAGATGTAAGATCCAAATACTTCTGTAACCAGTCATTTCAGAATTTATTGCCCAATGGCCGGTACTATTTCAGTAACGTACCTCTACCAGTTCCCAGGATCGTAGGGACTTGAAATTTTCAGGGGGTATTTATGACCAGGTAGTATTTAATACAGCCATTCACCCAATACAGGGCGAGACTTACATCACAACTTGGCTCCCAAGATGGATTATCTATAGTAAGTTATCAATGGTCAGCTATGATAGAGATTAGAGACAATAGTAGTAATGAGATAATCCATCTATAAACATTAGTCAACTTAGTAAATGAATGAATGGATGTCACTTAAATACTACCCATTAACAACTATAAAATATTCTTAAGTTTAAATATATATAATTACTATGTATTGTTTATTGTTACCAAGTAACCTCTAGTATATTAGAGGAAAGATTGTAGATCATAAGTAGACCCCCACAGGCAGGCAAGGGACAGACTGAAGGGCAGGTCTCTGATAAGTTATTTCTTAGATTGCAGGTCTTTCTTTGGGCCTGAAATGTTATATAAACTATTAATTAGACATTTATTAACATGAAAAGACCTTTATCAACTTCACTGGATTTGAATCCGATTTGCTGCTCAGTGCTCATTGATGATTTAATCCAAAATTGGATAATCGAGACTTTTTTTTATTGTACCGACTTTAGAAATGATGATCGAGGCTAGGCCAAAACTCGAAGCTAATATTTAGGTTCAAAGTGGAGCAATTTGAGTGAAATTTTCAAGATAATCCCTTTACATTATTAAGTTTTCAACTATTATAGTGCGAACTGCCAGCTCATCTAATCTTCCAGATTGCCCCGTTAAATATTGATCATATACATAAAATATTGGTTATTTAATTTTAACTATGTTTACTACTGTGATATTTGTTTTTATTTTTGTATATTAATATATTATTGTGATTTCATTTAATATAGCCCAGGTTATTTTTCTTCTCTCGATCTCACCATTTGCTCTCCAGACCTGTTTAAGGATTTTACATGATGAGTGGTAGTGGTAGTGATCACTTCCCTATGTTGATGGATAATAATGGACCCTCTCTGGTTGAAAGACCTCAGAGGCTGAAGTTGCATAAGGCTGATAAGGCTCTTTTTGAATTTTTGTGTCTCTTCTCTTTTGATGCAAGGGAGTAAGAAGATGATCTCATTCACGTATATTCTTCAAGATGTAGATGAATGGGCAATTCCAAAGACCACGACTTAACCAGAATATTTCAATAAAACATGGTATAATCATGACTACGCTTTTAAAGAGGGTGATCGTATCCTCAGATGACTTTACACCAATCCCTTTATGGAGAATATTGCGGCATACCAATTGGTCAGGGCATAGGCCCGTAGAACCATATGGCAAGGTTATGTCTCAAGGATCAGTTCCTGTATGACATCCAAATCGGTATGCGATATGATTCATAGGATTAAAGGTAAAAGTAGTGGATTATTAGTTAAGCATCTAGATAATACCACCTTTACAACATTTCCTGATATTGCTAATTCTCTTGCCAGGACATTTTCTCCTCAAAAGCCTTTCAGGGCATTAAACATCAACAGGAGAAAAGGTGACTTAATTTCTAGTCCCAAAATGATGAATCTTCTTGTTACTTGTACGAATTGTTGGTGGGTGTAGGTTTCATTGCCTGACAAACTCTCTCCCTCTCTCTCTCTCTCTCTCTGTAGCATACAAATAAATAATTTTCAGTACAAATATCAAGACCTAACCTTGAGAATACTAACAAAAAACAGTTCTAGGGCACACATTAGCAAAACATGGCCTAATGTGATTAATTCTAAAGGAAATATGTAGGTCTATTAGTGTCAGGTCAAGAACCAACTCAAGAAACAGGATACAAGTTAATTGTACATGTCATGTGTAAGAGAAGCATTTTATTAATGTAAATAAATCCATTGAGTCTGAATACATTTGCTACAGACCAGTTTTCTATTTAATGTAATTGTCGCATGAAATTACTGCAGTTGGCCTTATGGTAGATTTCATTGTCAAGAACTTTGCCCTGTACCATGTTTACAATCTTTCATAATAAATATGACCAAATGAGAAAAATAGAACATGTCAAGAGCCCAGGTCTGTAGCATGTTCACAAGAAATTGTAATGGATGGCAGATCAACAGGCATATAACCAGTGAAAACAGCAGTTCAGTGATGTATACCAAGTTTGATAAAGATCAAATAAAAAAATTGCATTGATGGGCTAAGTCAAGGGCAACAAATATATAAAATTTACAAATCTTGAATTTTGTTTAGTGTGAAATAGCAGTCAGCCACCACCAGATTTTTAAATTCTTTCTACACACCTCAAGTTATCTTGCTTTACAGGAGTTGTTCATTATATTTTGACTGTTGCTATGCATTGTTGAATTTGTTAGGTATGTTCATAACCCAAAGATCTTGGTTCCTTTCGATATTCATGCATATCGGATCGTAACTTCCTGAATTATGGCCCTGATTGTACGAAAAATCCTGTTTATACGCCCACATTGAAATGTCGTATATTGTCATCACATTGTTAAAAATAAAAATTATTGTGTTGTGACTGATTATCGAGCTTACAGGATTATCAAAATTACTGTTTGTACTAATTACTTACAGTAGATCGTGAACTGAATGACTGTTAAAGCGAGTTATTGACTAATCTTTGACTACTTTAATCTCATCGACCAACATCAAGGGGTTTAAAATGTCCGACAAAGCAGTTAAACCAAGAATTAAGATATACCGGTAAAGGAAATCACATATATTAAGAAAGTTATTCAAGGCAGATTAAGTAGTTAATCAATTAAAGTAGGTGTTTAACACCATAAATGGGTTGATCACATAATTACCTAATCAATACTGACTATTATCAACGATAATTAAGATACAGTAAGTACAGTCAATTATATTTTGGAATTTTGAATATTATTCACCATATCTTGATGTCCGATTGGGCATATTCCTGGGCGAAATAGCATCCCTGGTTTGTTGTTTATTGCTTGCAGTGTTTGTGTATCTTGTCCGCAGGTTTGTCTTATAGGGTTGTTTCTGTTTGGTGCGGTCCTCCTGCACTTTCTATTGGAATACCAATATGATTATGTTATGATACTAAAAATAATCATTTTTGTTTTCCCTGCATCCAGCTTCAAATTCACATATTTTATCCATATATAGACATCTTCATCTTGTCAGTTGTCAAATATGTAATGATTATATTGTTAGGGAAACAGTTTTATATAAGCATTTTTGCATGTTACTGCATCCTATTCACTTACGATATATTCTCAAATGATAAATACTAAACTTCTCTTGAATAAAATACTGTTTATAAAGAACCAATTAATCATAATGTTGTATTACTTTTGTTCTAAGTTACGTGATGGGTTTAGATTTCTAAATGGTGTCTGTCCTTCATAACCATGCATAAATTGTGTGAACAACTGGGATAGTTTTGCTAATTTTGTTTTAATAAATGACAATGCATGTAGGTGATGAATGTGTATTTTGCTTCCACCAGAACAACATGATGGACTGGAAAAGTGAAGAACTATCAAATGTACGAAGAACCACAAATGTACGAAGAACCACAAATGCAAATGTAAAAACACCTGCAAACACCTAAAACAAATTACAAATGTAAACATGTCAATGTTTAAATCTGTTCTCAACCATTAACAGCAAATGTAAAATATGTTAACATTTGTAAAGAACTCATTTATGTTAACAGAACCATGTATATGTTAAATCACATATTTGAACTTTTATGTGTCAACAAGGAAATATCAAAAATGTAACATATGAAATAAATAAAAATATGTGGGATTTACAAACAAATTGAGAACCAAATAATATCTAAGACATCTTTTTCTTCCAATTTGTTCTACACATTTAGATTTACTGTTTCAACAAACTGAAATTATTTTTGACATGGAATTTTCTATATTTATCAGTATTGAACTAAACTTGTTTATTTTTATCTTTAAATACCTATGTATAATGGGAGAGGTAAGATAGACTATTTATCTATCATACTAATCACTGACAACAGTTTTTTTGTCAATAGCACCCAAAGTATTGCAAAAATGGACTGACATGGAAAGATATGCTATAGATATGCATATTCTACACAACATATCCAAAATGTAAATAACTTTAAAATAAATTGACAAGATTGTCGATAAGTGAAGTTGACAACAGTGCTCATGTTACCATCTTTTAATCCGAGTGGTTTCTATGAAATTTCTAGTATTAACTGTTAATATTATGTACACATGTTTAATACTGAGCAAATCAGCCATTTCTAGCCACGGTATACCTCTAAATGGGCAACATGCTGACTCGCTAGCCTGGCGGTCTTGTGTTCGATCCATGCGTTGGTTGGGACATTTCATCAGGATTTTCCGACCTGGTTTCCACTTGTCAGTGGTGCAGGACGGAGAGCCTGACAAGGTCCCGTGTATACATTGGCATGCGCATAAAAGATCCCTTGGTGGTTGGAATAAGAGTAAGCCATAGTGCCACTGCCCGGGTAAAATTTCCCTCATAGCACACTGTATTGCGTATGTCCGTCTTCGTTAGCCCAGTCGGAGCAAAACAGTAGGACGTTAAACCCCATTTCATTTCATTTCATTCCTTTTATTTAAAATTTTGTGGTGAAATTTTGTTATTAACCAAATATCTTTCTCAAGGACAATTTCAGTAATTTTTAGCAGATAATCATCACCCCTACAGATTCTCATATAGGAGGGATTTGTATGTTAATTGCATGCTCAGTCCCTTAGGCCAAACATACTACTATGGGATCAGCCATTTTAATCAAATAACACTGTATTTGTTATGGCATGTGCCTGAAGAATTAAATTACCTTGTTTTCAGAAATAATCCCTGATTTCTAAGCACTTCTAAGTCATTTTGATCGTTTCATCTAATATCATAAGCTACAAACCAACATAAATGAAATATTTAAATTATTGCAAATCATGGGTTCGTGATCTATAGATTATAATAATCAGCATTCTATATGAAATGTAATCAGCATGGTTAATAAACTTCTTGATAAGTCTACATTGATCATTTAAAATGACAGCAATGGATAATCTTTCAAGTTTGTAAACATGGGGTTTTGCTAAAACGCGGAACAGAATGAGAAACGGAGCGGGCGGTCGAATGTTTAACAGATGGCTGAATGCTCAGAAATTTTTTATAAAGATATTTTGCAATATGCCTATGGTCATGTTATATACTACAAATAGTATTTTATATAAGTATTTATTAACAAAATATGATTGAAAAGAGGACAGCATAATTTGAAGACTTTACAGAACTAGACATTCATCATTTTCTAAGTTAAATTTGTATGCAACTGTTAACGGCCAGGGGCGGATCAACATTATATGGGGGGGGGGGTATTGGACCTGCCATGGAGCGATGATGATCATGTATGTGAATTCGGAATTTCATCCGAAAATTTCATCGTATTCACCCAACACTCGCCCACTAATTTACTAATTATTAAGTCACCTGCACCCTCTTCGTAATCAACTTCGATGAATCAACTAGCACTCCCGGCACCAAAAATGGGACATTTTTCAATGAAAATATTCCTACTTATTCCATATTCCTTATAACTGGTTAATCAAATGGTCAAAATTTTCTCAACTAGTCCCATTTTTTAACCAGTTAAATTCTCTTGACTCTGACGATAATACGTTAATTAATAATATGACGATATGATAATTTCACAGGTTGATGGTTGTAAATTACTTGCAGGTCGGGGTTTTGGCCTAAATTAAGTGATTTATGAGATATATTATTTGACAGAGATTATAATCAGATATGCCACCAAATCGCATATTTGGAGTTCATTTTTCTAAATAACCAATCCGCCCCTGTTAACGGCTAACAGGTTATTTAGTATCTGGCAACCAACCTGGGAGTTCAACAGATGGCAAAATGCTTTAAAAGTTTGTCATAAAATTTTCACTCCTTATCAAAAATACATCAACAAGGAAATTGATGAATTCTAAATGAATGCACTGATATCCTGGGTTTCTAAAAATGGAGCTTATGTGTTGTAGGATTTTGTACTCCAGGTCAGATTCCCAACATTTTTGTATATGGTGTCATAACATTGTTTTGACTGACAATTTGATATTAAACAAAATACCCAGTCTATGGTGTTCTGTTTCAGCCACTTCATTGTTATAAGGTATGGAAGTAAAGAGGGATTTTCACATCGACCTATATTGTCATCACCCCTGTCTGTCCACAATTTGTTTCTGGACACTCTGCAGGTCACAGTTTTTATCGTTTATTGACAAAATTTGAAATATAGGATTATATCCCATAGATCTGGGTTCCTTTCAAGATTTTTGTGTGTATCAGACCCTAACATTCAGAATTATGGTCCATTATCGATTGTTTAGCCTGTTCTCTGTCCATCTCTTGCAAGTTAAGATTGTATCTTGCTTGACAACCACTTGTATAAATTATAATTTCAAATAACTAATTCCTACTTGTGCGATACATGACATTCATATAGCATAGATATTACGCTTTGTACAAGGTGTCTATAAACTTTAAATAATGTCCTTATTGCTGTACATTATTCTATATGCCTGTTACAGGTACATTTGTAAACAACCATATACAGATTATTTTACCTTGATAAGATAGCCGCTGTAACATGCATAATCAAATAGAAAAATAAACGTTACTGACGTCATGTTTAAAAAAAAAGGTGGGCTTTAGGCCTGCTTTCCATGCACGCATTTCCACCAATGAAAATGCAAATGCAATAGGACTGTTTCAGTGTAAGCATTCATACATGCAAGAAAACGTGCACGTTTCTTGATGAGCGACTTTTCCATTGGCATTTTTTCTTGCATGCAAAATTCAAAATTTAAATAAGGGTCTCCCATTTAACCCTGGTGTAGAAAAGATGGACATTAAAACCTTATTTCTTATTTCCTTTAACCCAATGAAAATTCTTTGGGAAAGATTAGACAAGAATGGTTAATGCGTGCACGTTGCATTATTAAGTCTGTCATTGAGTCAAGTGGCGTGGTTTCGATTACCTGCTTGTATGTGACAAGAAGTAGGGTCGTCTGTCCACCTTCATGGGTTTTCTCTGGGTCCTCCGATTTCCTCCCACTGCTAAAAGACCCATACGCACAAGCAAATTATTGAAATAAAATTGAACCATATGTTAGTCCTGAAATGACCTAGTTTGTGATGAGTGGACATTAAACCCCATCTCTCTCTCTCTCTCTCTCTCTCTCTCTCTCTTCTCTGGACCTAAAACACTATTTACAAATTTAAAGTCAATGGGATGATCATTCTGATCTGTAGACTGTGAACAAGAATATTCAGAGAGGTGAAGGGATAACTCTGGCAGTAATTTCGACAATCGACTTCTTCTTCTCATGACCTTAAAGTTAAACACTTTAAGCACTTTGCATTGCCATGCACAGTTCAGCAACCAAATCAAATATGTCATACGATACAGTTGTATGAGTCGCTGTGATGGTCTGGTGATACTCATATGTTTTTAACCACACTTCGATGTCAACATGAAAACAATTAACATGGCCCTATTCAGCTTCTGTACTTTCATATGTTTCAAATTACTTTTAAAATTCTACAAGTTTATTCGATGTGGTTAAAATAGAGTAAAACTAAATGCCGACTGATAGACTAAAAAACCTCATCCCACTGTATATTTAATGTTTTCAACAGGTATGTGGGGTTCTTGAAACATAACACAATATTATCGTTTTATGTTGACAAATTATATAAGCAAAGTATAAAATTTAGACTTTTTCTAAATAGTTCCTTCTGTCCTTATCTGCCTGAATGCCATAATTCTTGTAGTTAAAGATACACTCCCACAAAAGATTTTATAGGGTGATTAGATTTTCAATAGAAGTATGGCACATTTGGTATATATAGAAAATACTGGATTCCCTGAAAAGGACCCATGGGGCGTGCGCACAACAAAAATGTAATGTTATCACTAATTGGCAACCTGTGCTAGTGCTTATGAGAACAGGGAGAAACTTAAATGTACAGCAGACTCTGCGATTAAATGCCATTGTATAATCCAAGAATTTGCTTAAAGGCTCAATACCACTCTTGTTGTAACTGAATAATATGTCCCAATCTTTATTCTGGTCAACAAATTGTACTATTTTAGAATATTTCAATTAATTGATGATACAAATTTCATCTTAACACACCTTATTTAAAAATTTTGAAAAATTCAACATAATGGTTTGAAACGTCTAACGTAAACCTTTTCAAATGAAACTTCGATTTAAAAATATTTTCGAACCCTCTGGATGTAATAGATGTAATAGGATGTAATAGATAATTTACACAACAGGTAGGACACTAGTACCGGTACTTAGATAGAGATATTATTTATTTTCTGGAGCTTTCAAGCCAGCAAGAGTGTTATTGTCCCTTTAAGGGGCCCATACACGTTCAATAAAACTATCAATATTATTGACCTAATATATTGACTCAATAATATTGACGGGAATCGCCCACACACGATTCAATATTTCCATCAATAATTTCATCATTTTTGGTCATTTTTCAAAATGGATGCAGCGGTCACTGTTGCGCTGCTCATGGCAGAACCGCGAAAAAAAACCGATGGAATGAAAATATTGACGCAATTATTGACAGATTCTCCACACACGATCAATATTGTCATTCAATAAATTGACCGTCCGTCAATATATTGATGAACCGTCAATAAAAGTCAAAATGGTTTTGATCCGTCAATATATTGACGCAATAATGGTTATTGACAATATTTTACATCAATATAGCCAACACACGTTCAATATTATCGAGTCAATATATTGAGTCAATATATTGAGTCAATAATATTGACGGAATTATTGAAAATTTCCAGTACGTGTAGCAAATGGTTACTATATCCACTTTCTGGCAAGTTCACACCAATCTGATTGAAATTAATTCAGCTATCTTCACTCAAAGTCGCAAAAATAGACATCTCGTAAAAATGACCTTGCCAATAAGTGCACATAAAATGGACGAGGAAATTCCCAGTACGTGTAGCCAATGGTTACTATATCCACTTTACAGCAAGTTCACACCAATCTGATCGAAATTAATTCAGCTATCTTCACTCAAAGTCACAAAAAATAGACATCTTGTAAAAACGACTTTGCCAATTATCGAAAACACCCTTAATCCTGAATTAATTTTAATCAGATTGGTGTGAACTTGCCGTAAAGTGGATATAGTAACCATTGGCTATACATACATGAAATTTTGATTTTTCATCTTATGTGGTCTTTAAATATTTATGGTAAATAGACTCTTCCTCAGTCAAGTCACATGACAAACAAGGCTGCTTAAAATGGATTTTTTTGCAAATTTGGGTAGTTTCTTGCAAAAAAAATGTTTTGAGAGAGATTTGAAGCAATCTTTTGATAGATAAATTAGTTTAAATATGTTTTTAGTCCAAATATATTATCAAATCACAGAGTTTGAATGCGGGAAGGCATTTTCAACTAATCTGAGATAATTAGTGTCTATATTATAACCCCTTTATGTTATTAGGAAGAAATTTTATTATCGCAATGGCAAAATAAAAAATCAAAGTCACCTACAATATGCCTCATTCAATGGTGCTAGAGAGCATAGAGTAAACGATATCAAAGACTGATTTTAAAATGTTCATTTTGTTTTAAATATTGTGTATCAGTAGCCCATATTTTCAATATTGATTGAAATGGACCAATATTTAGTTCTAATCCGTGTTTTTAATGTCAAAGATTATGGATAATAAGGAGTTTAGAGATTTGGCTACTTTATAAGACATATAAAATGACACTTTCACTTCATTGTTTGCTAAATTTGAATCTGCAAAATATGTTTTTGCTTTGACAGTAGTCCATACAAATCTCTTGCAAATACATCGCTTAACATTTTTGACATGATAGTATTTATTACAGAATCTGAATCAAGGTCTTATGACATAGATATTCTTGGACAGGAGCGGGAGAGAGGTTAAGACGCAGATATTGATTCTAAACCTAGACTAACTGATAGTTGCATTCTCTATTCTTCTTCAAATTATCTAAAATTGGAAGATTTATTGTAAAAATTATAGTTGAATATGTGGAGACCGGACCTGTAAGTTATATTTTATTATTTCTGTTGAGGAGAATTTAAGTGTTTATCTTTTAGAACCCCTACGTCTGCCCTGTTTGGTGTATATAGATAGATTTGTCTCCCCACTACGTTTCATTCAATTGATAGAAGATTGATTATTTATTTATTTTAGGCTATGCTTTCATCGATTAAAATACAATTTAAATGAAAAATATACTAGTGTCAGTCCCTTGGGATAGAATTAATTGATAGCATGTCAGTTGTTAAATCAATTACATTCAGAGATTTAGGTATTTGGGCGTGGGAGTGGGGGGAGTTTCTTTGAAATATTTTTATACTTTTCATTACAAGTTTTTAAAAATTTTTACTCTTAAAAAATGGTTTACAGGTTAGTTTTTTTTTTATTTAGCTAAATCAGTCCAAGACCGACTCTTGCTCTAGAATCAAATATCAGCCCCCTAAAATAAAATCACTGCTTCCATTATCACTATTATCAACATTATAATAAAAAAATAAAACATCTTTAAGGTAGAAAGGTGTCTTTGATGTCTAATTGGAGGTGTGTTAGTATTTCATTTTGGACTTGCGTGTAGATTAAGTAAGGGTCACAGTGACCCGACCTTGATCAGGATTTCCAATGTATTTAGCTGTTAAATAAATATAGCTATTATTAGATTTTTATAGACATCTAAAAATCCTCACTTAACAGCAGACTTTACATAGAAAAGATGAAATGAAATGAAATTGGGTTTAACGTCCTACTGTTCTGCTCTTATACTGGGCTAATGAAGACGGGCATACGCCATACAGTGTGCTATGAGGGAAATTTTGCCCGGGCAGCGGTACTATTGCCTACTCTTATATCGAATTCCAATGTATACACAGGACCTCGGTTTTTCGTATCATCCGAAGGGCTAGACAGCTGTCCTTTTCAGGCCCTCCGTTCTGCACCACTGACAAGGGGAAACCACGTCGGAAAATCCAGATGAACTTTCTCGGCCAATGCAGGGATCGCACATAGAAAAGATAAGTGGTTTATTGATGATAATGTTTCGGGTTAAAAGACCGTTTATCAAATGATTGCTATAAATAGTCATCCTCTGTTGTATCCTATTATAACATTTATATAATATTCTTTTCACTTTCCATATCCCTATTTTTAAATATTAATTAGCAGCTACTAAAAGAATGACAATGAAAAGAAAGGCAAACTTCCAAAGTGTGGGTGGGGAGCGGGGTCATAACCCTAACCATGGACCTTATAATACATGTATATAAGGTCCATGCCCTAGCCCAAATAGTGTTAAAATGGGGGTTATTAAAATACTGTATAATGTTCCTCTAATAAGATCTTGTCATATAATTAATATTTTTTTCATAAACTATTTTCATTTTCTTATCTTAATCCTCAATTAAATATGTTCCTGGTAAACAGTGCCCACATTCAGACCACTAACCCATATAGTGGTTCAAATATGTGAACAAATTGTTGGATATGTTTTGAAAGTGTGAAATTTGGCCCAAATATAGATTTTGACATGCTGATGATTTTGTTTATAATAAATTTAAAATTTAATATGAAGTCATACGCAGGTCAAACATGGGGTTGGGGGAGGGGAGGGGGCCTAACACATGCACTTTAGATTATAATCTCTGTCATTGTGTCAACTGACGCGGTTTCAACCCCAATACATGACGAGGGTCACCTGTCCAACCTCGTAGTTTTCCCCTGGTCCTGCTTAAAAAAAAAAAACATGCACAAAATTGAAATTTTTTTTTACTATGTTAGTCCCAAAATGATCTTGTTTGTGTCGAGTGGAAATGAAACCTCATTTCTCTTTCTCTCTGATCACACATAATATTAGGGCTACAGAGATAAATTGTGCACACACATCACCATGGCGTCATAACAATATTGAAATATAAAATAAGCAAATGTTTGTGGTATGTCAAGGAAGTAATAACTTTGGGATGTGCTTGGAATGTGGTGCAACTATATTACCATATACTGATGAGCTGATAAAATATAAATTCACATTACATCAGTTGCAGAAAAGTAGGACTTAAACCTCATTTCATTTCAATAAAACGACATTACTTCAATTGAATAAAATAAATATATAACTACAGACATTCATATAGGGATGGATGTTCCGATGTGGTCATAGCAACCATAAACCATAACGGCCACTTACATTTAAATACTGGGTGGTGAAAATTCAGATTTGAATTGTCTGGACGCTGACGTGCATGCTACCAACATATTAATTATTCTTACGAAACGAAATTTGCCAAATAAAGGGAAAACAAGTCACTGCATAATAACACTAAAGGTTTATACAACAAAAAGGTTTTTGTCCCCCGCCTTTTGAAGAAAGAAGGGGATTAATAAAATGGGTCTGTCTGTCCGTCCGTCCGTCACTCTTTTTGGGACACAATAACTCTCATTCTAATTGAGCTAGAATGTTCAAACTTGGTGTAGGTGTTTATTAGGCCAATACCTTGATGGAGTTTGAAAATGAGCATTTTCTGCTTAGGTTAAGCTTGTTCTGATAATAGTCGTTCATCATAAATCTGAACAACGTGTGTTCTAGAAATTTTTTACACATACAACTAAGATAAACAGAAAAATCTGGTACTGGTGCCTATTCTATTTTAAGTTTTTCCAGGCGTGTTCTCGACTGAGAACAGGGAAGCATCAGCAGTTACAATAATAATGGAATCATATTGTCTAATTCCCCACATCAACTAGAACGCCTGTTATATAACAGCTCTTCCAGATCCTAGTATTGTGAAGACAAGTCAAACGAAATTTTGAACTATAAAAAACGAAATGAAATAGGATACGTGTTTTAATCAGATTTCATTAATAAATCTAGGCTAATATGTACAAAGATTAATTTTGGACCATTTCAAAACTTGACATTACTACGAGGCAGACAGCTTGATGAGCGATTTAGTAGATGTCTTGTCAGTAACAGAATGTGTAAAATTTCTGAATCTGTTCTAGATGTAGGACAGTATGTGGCTGGAGGGCTGTAATAAGTGAGTGTGTGGTCTAGTTTCCGATGAGTGATTGCGTTTAGTTGCCAATGATTGAGTGGGTCTAGTTCCCAATGACATAAAAAGTTTGTTATGAATTTGAATGTAAATTTGATATATCATTTAGCGCTATAGAAATCTTGCAAACTACAATATTGTGAAAGTTTAATTACTAATAGGAATATCATTCCAATTCCGTTCAGTATTTACAAGGCACCGCTTTCTTTTATTAGTAGCAGAGAGAGAGAGAGAAATTGGGTTTAACGTCCACTCGACACAAACTAGGTCATTTCGGGACTAACATATGGTTTAATTTTATTTACATAATTCGCTTGCGCGTAGGGGTCTTTAGCAGTGGGAGGAAACCGTTTAGTAGCAGAGAAACCTGATGGGCCTAGTTTAAATCCGATTGAATCCAAACTGGTTACTGATGATATTTTGATTTTGTTTTCTTAATCAAATGTTAAATAATCAATATGAGTAAATATTTAGAGTGGATTAAGCCGTGAGAAATTTGATATTTTAGTAAAAATGCAATTGATGCATCAAGCCTTTTAGCTGATTTTAATCTTATTTTGAGTATGTTGATTAAACAGGCATTATGCAAGAGTTAAATCTTTCTTTAGGCCTATTATATAAACTATTAATTAGACATTTATACATGACAAGACCACAATCAACTCTCGATGCCATCTGATGGGTCCGATTTTAAACAGATTTGAATCTGATCTGTGGTTCGACGATGGTGGATGATTAAAGTAGCTAAGTCTCTTACTAAATATCATCAAAAGTCTTCGACACTGAAAACACGGGTTATTTGTCAATTTAAATCAACATTGATGTTGTTATCCTACCGGGAAAAGATGGGCTTCTGATATCCAATAGTTAAGACAAAATAAACATTTTACCATTCGTGTACAATAATGCGTTTCAGCACCATTTGTAGCAAGGGACTCGAAGAACAAGGCTAAACATATTCCAGACGTCATGTCAAATGGTGACGCCATATTCTTATCTGGAGAGTATACACAATAAATACTATTGTTGTAGACTGGAATAGCCAGAAGCTAGAGATTGCCATTCGATTGAGACTTGTGGCATATTTCGCCAAACATAATTGATTTGAAACTTGGAGTAAAAACGGAAACAACTGAATGTAAATCAGTTTATATACATTCATATTGCATTATTATATGTGTTGCAATCCATTTATGTCATATTCTAAGTCCCAAATATTAGCAATTTAGCTCCTTTAACCGTAAATATGGATAATCAAGACTGTTTTTTATCGTAACAACGATAACAATGGTAACAATGACAATAGAGGCTATATTGTTTTTAAAATGAGAGTGAAGTAAATTGACTAAAATTTTCAGCATATTCCCTTTAGATTATCTATTTTTTAATTATCATAGCAAGAACTGTCAGCTCTGTATCTAATCTTCCATACTGCTGCTTTAACTACATACATGTGGCCAACTTCTAGTGGCAAAACTATGATGATAGTTTGAAAATGGAAAGTTCCCTATGATTTTCTGATTTCGTTCCATCTTGTTAGTGGTGTAGAACGATGGACCTAATCAAGCAACAGCATCAAGTTGTTAGGATGGGAAAAAAACTAGAGATCACATGCACACATTGGTGTGTGCGCACGTATAAAATCCTGTGACAGTTGGAATATGAAATAAATAGCACTGCTGTCTGGGCATATTTTATTCATAGAACACTGCATGGCATATGCTCGTCCTCATTAACCCGGATGGAGCTGAAAAGTAGCACATTAAACCCCATTTCTTTTCATTTGTATATTGAAGATGGTGAGTCTTAAAAACCTATAAACCTACGTTTGGCTATAAGCAATTTTCCGTCTTCATTAGCCAAGTCCGCGCAAAACCGTAGGACATTAAACCCCATTTCATTTCATATCTCATGTCAGCCGTTTTAAATGGCTCCATCCCGAAAGTATTATAATAGTAAGTGCAAGAGGACCACACTACATGTAAAACAAAAATCTACAAGATAAACCTGCGGACAAAACAGAAAATAGCAATCCACTAAATAAACAAATATCAAATCAAGTGAATGGATCCAGGGGCTAGCCGTAAGCTTCCACTGCACTGTACAGTCCCGGGCCTGTAGTGATATATTTGAGATTCTTTTTTTTTTGTATACAATGAATTATATAACTTTATTTTATTTTGCAGAGAATCGTGTACCTTATTTTTTAAATCTGATCCGTTGAAAATAGTACGAGCAAAAGGACAGTATATGTATGATGAACATGATAACCAATATTTAGATTGTATCAATAATGTTTGTCATGGTAAGTAGACTATTGAAATAATGTACTCTTTTTTGAACGACAGAAATACAGACCTGAAAAAAATGATTTTATTTGTACCTAACATTTTGATCTTTGTAAAGGACATTGTATTAAAGATGTCAATGAAAACACTGAAACATTGAAGAATTTTATGACAGACAAAATGACAGGGATTATGCCTAGTAAAACCAGAATTTCTGCCTGACATTGTCTATGACTGGTTGCTTATATCCAGGTTTCCAGGTATAGAAGTCAAACATAAATTTTTGTTCTTAGGTGCAAAACAGCTTCAGTGTAGGAATCAGCAGCATGTAGGGGGTAGAGGGTGGGGCAATATGGCCCTGTGCATCCATTTCAGGGGAACGTCCATTTCAGGGGGACATCCATCTCAGGAGGACATTTGAACAAGTCGTTGTACAAGTCACCCTGCAGTTTCCACAAGCTGGTGTGAATGTGTAACTTGAGATCCAAGTAGAGAACCTATAAAACATGAAGTAGTTCAAGTGACAGGAGAAAGTTCATCAGGATTTTCCTGTATGGTTTCCCCTTGTCAGTGGTGCAAGATGGAGGGCCTGACAAGGACATCTGTCTAAGCTGTCTAGTCGTTCGGTTGGTATGAAATACCAAGGCCCAGTGTATGCATTGGCATGCATGTAAAAGATCCCTTGGCAGTTGAAATTTGATATAAGAGTAGGCCATAGTGCTGCTGCCTGGGCAAAATTTCCCTCATAGCACACTGTATGGCATATGCCCGTTATCATTAGTCCAGTCAGAGCAGAACTACAAGACCCTATGCTTGAGTCTTAGGGTATATAATCGAGGAGTTGGCCCCGGGCATCACTAAACCTCTCCATGCCACTGTAGGAATTAAAATAAGATAACATCCTGGTATTCTTTATTGAGAATAAACTCTTGATTTTCTAGTTGGTCACTGCCATCCATACGTTGTTGAAGCTGGAGCGAAACAAATGCAAGTGCTGAATACCAATTCTAGATTCCTACATGATAATATGGTCAAGTTAGCCAGAAGATTAACTGAAACCTTACCAGATGACCTCAAAGTTGTTTATTTTACTAATTCTGGGTAAAAAAAATTTGTTCTAATGCCTGTGTAATATTCACTGTTTGAATTTACCATATGCCTATTACTTGTATATCAGGAGTAAAGACTAATGTTATTTTTACCTTTGACTAATGTTACATACAATGAGATACATACAATGAGATTTTGATCATTTGCGCAGTTAGTGGCATATAGAGGTTTGGTGATACTTGTGACCAACTCTTTCACTGTCTGCCTTCAAGACTCAAATATGCCAGCAATTTATGTTGAATCGAACAGCTTCTATGTCAGTCATGTGCTGTTTGTCAACGTCTTTCTAAATTTTTTGAAATTCTAAGCTTCTGTTTTTTTGTTATCAGTTTTGTTCATTTTTTTTATATAAATGCTTATTGTTGTCTGTACAATATTATTTTATTTTTTCTGTAGAAAAATGGTTTTTTTTGGTTTTTTTTTTAAATCTGTCCATTTTGTATTGTTCTGTAGCAGTCTTGTAATCTATAGTAAATCATATTTTGACAAAGATCTGTCTATATTGTGTCTTTATGACGATTATTAATATTTTATGTACAGACATCCCTATAGTTTGGTGGGTGGGTGGGTGGTCTAAAATGTGTGCACAATCTGCTATTTAAGCTAGTCTTGGGTTCCATACAAAAGAATCCCCACATTTTACAACCCCTGTATGAGTTATTGAAATAAAGAAATGTGTATATGATTATTATTATATTCATCCCAAAATGACCATGTTACGTTTACATTAAAGCCTATTTCTCTCTCATACACTTTCTCTCCCAGTTCAAGTATATTATTGGAATTAAAAATACAAAACACAAAAGATCTAAATCATTTGTAAAAAGATTTTAAATAATTATTTATTTTTTTTCAGATCTGAGGCAAATGATTTAGCTTTGAGATTAGCCAAGCATCACACCAAGCATTCTGATATGATTGTTTTAAAAGGGTAATTATTAATGGCAGTTTATATTACTATCTTACTTACATCACAGTATAATGTATTGTACATGCTAGTATATTACCTATAATATATACCACACAACACAGTAATTATATTACCTATATACACTACAATACACCACACTACACACTAGTATATTATTACAAATATACACCACAATCCACACTATTATATTACCTATATACATCACAATATACCACACTACACACTAGTATATTACCTATATACACCACTGTACACATCAATCCACAGTAGTATATTACCTATATACACATCAATCCATGGTAGTATATCATTACCAATATACACCACAATCCACATTAGTATATTACCTATATACAGCACAATTCACTCTATTCACTCGGCATCTAAACACTATTCCACCAAAAACAGACACCAAACCTACAGAGTGGGATAGTGGAGTAAGGGGAGGTCACGATAAGACGGGCCTGGCACCTAAACACAAACCCCACAAAGATGACATCTACCAAACTAGCAGGATAGTGGAGTAAGGGGGAGTTACGGTCAGACGAACTTGGCACCTAAACACTATTCCGCAAATAAAACTGATACCAAACCCAGAGAGTGGGATAGTGGAGTAAGGGGAGGCCACGATAAGACGGGCCTGGCACCTAAACACTAACCCCAAACGATGACATCTACCAATCCAGAAGCAGACAAGATCATCTACCAAAATTCCCACTAAACCAAAGATTGCAAAATCATATTCTAAAAAACAGGAATCAGCTTCGGCTCTCCTATGTCTTGTCTGCGATATCACTTATGTGGAAGCAGACGTTAAACACCAAGAACGAACGAACGAACGAATTCACTCTGGTATAATACCAATATATAATTCAATAGACTATTTTTGATATCCTAATTCTTATTTTCAGTGCCTACCATGGACATGTTATTTCTCTAATAGATTTGAGTTCATATAAGCTTGATGATATGAAAGATGGAGTTCACAAGGCACCTAGTTCTGTACATATGGTAGGTTGAGGGGTTCATGTTCCTTACCTAAAACTAAAAAAAAAACACATTTTTTTTTTTTACAAAAATTAATCCATGAGAAAGGTTTTATTGGTCTTTTAAGAGGACACATCCATTGAATACACACTTTATTATGCAGGTTTACAGAAAATCACAAAACTATACTTATATCGAAACTAATGCTTCTGTTCGTAATGATTTATTAATTATAAGCGCATAATTCTGGCCTAATAATCAAATCTAAATATCGAAAAGGTCATTTATGTGAAATGATTATTTAATGGCAAGTCCATTTTTCTTTTGCATGAGCCATGATGACTCATTGAGTAAGACGTTGGCCCGCTGAACTTTGTTTGATCCCTGTGTTGATCGAGAAAGTTCATCGAGATTTTCCGGCGTGGTTCCCCCTTGACGGAGGGCCTGGCAAGGGACAACGTATAGTTGTCAGATGGGATGAAAAACTGAGGTCTCGCATGTACATTAGTGTACACGTAAAAAAACCTCTGGCAGTTGGAATTCGATATAAGAGTAGGCCATAACGCAACTGTCCGGGCAAAATTTCCCACATAGAACAATGGATGGCGTATGCCTGTCTTCATTAGCATAGTCGGAACAGAACATTTTCTACTTTTACAGAGATGTAAAAAGAAGATTGATTTGACAATTTTTACCTAAAACTCTTATATTAAATTGTAGGCCGCATGTCCTGACACATACCGTGGTAAATATAGAGATGATGAACACCCAGGCAAGGATTTAGGAAAGATGTATGCTGATGATGTCAAAGAAATCATTGATTCTATCCATGAAAAGGGAAACACGGTCAGTGGCTTTATGGCAGAATCTATGCAAAGTTGTGGAGGACAAATCATCTACCCTGATGGATACTTAGAGAAAGTATTTAAGTAAGTTAGATCATTATTTTTACAAATAAACATTGTGTTTTAATGCCTGAATTCTTATGTATATACAGAATAAAAAAATAACACTCTAAAAAATTTGATCAGACAAAAGTATGTATATGTATCAGAAGCCAATCCAGCAATGGCCAGGGAGGGATTTCTCGGGCCATTGCTGGATTGGCTTCTGATACTTGAGCTTTTGAGGGAGTTTGTCTATCCCAAGTACAGCAACATGGCAGCCCTTCGTTTAATCTGGGTCTTCCCTAAAACTTTGGACAGTGATTTAAGGTATTAAAAACGGTGAAAGTATGTTTGTCTCCAAACAGTGTTGTTTACATTGTTTTCGATTTGATAGCCTTGTTTGTCATGATATCAGTTTTTCTGCAATATTCTGCTATGCACTGGTTAATTGGGCATAATAAAATTGTGAGTCATGACATAACCTTATGTAAACATATTTGGTCCAATTTTGAGCTCTTTTTTAAGCATAATGCTTTTGTAATGCAGTTAGCTATTGGTTGTTAATCGGACCATTGACCAGTCATAATTTGGAACAGAAATTTGCTTTCGTTAAAGCAGTATTTAGTGGGATTAGGTATAATCAAACGAAACACTGCAAGGAGTATGGTATATGTATTGATTTGCTATTTACTAGATATGTTCATCAAGCTGGCGGGATCAATATTATGGATGAGGTTCAAGTTGGATTTGGAAGAGTTGGATCCCACTTTTGGTCTTTTCAAGCTCAAGGTGAAAACATTAAAATGATATTTGGCATGGTCTGTATTATATTTTATCTAATACAGTATGTGTATCTAATTATTTATATAACTAAATACAGTAGGCCTCCATGTATCTAATTGGTCCAGGGTTCGATTGGATGATGGCCGAGAAACATTCTCAGAAATTTTCAGTGTGGTTTTCCCTAGCAAGCAACAGTGTCTAGTTGTTCAGATGAGACAAAAAACCAAGGTCCCATGTACATGTCGACGTGCACATAAAAGAACCCTTGGCATTTAGAATTTCAATAAATATTAGGCGGAAAAATTGCTGTCCAGACAAAATTTCACTCAGAGCACACTGCATGACGTAGGTCTGTCTTCATTAGCCCGATTGGTGCAGAGAAGTTGGATGTTAAACCACATTTAAGTCTATAACCATAAATTATTTTTTACAGTACCGAGTCATCTAGTCATTTTGACAGAAAAACAAGATTTAAAACATGAATTATTGTATCACTAGGTGTTGTACCTGATATTGTTACAATGGGTAAACCAATGGGTAATGGTCATCCAATAGCAGCAGTTGTTACAACTAGAGAAATAGCAGCAAGTTTTGCTGCCTGTGGTGCAGAATATTTTAACACTGTAAGTAATTAATTTTCTCTACAGTCGCCAAGACACCTGTCACGGACAAATTATCGTACAATGTATATATACACAAGTCTGGATATAGGGCACCTATCACAGGGTTTGTCAGACACAAATTATCACATTATGTATATTATATATGTTGTGTGATAATTTGTGTCTGACAAAGTCTATGACAGACGCCTTGTGTTCAGACTTGACTGTCACATGCTGTTATTACATGATATGATGAAGTTTTGATGTGAACATTACACTGACTTAACCGAAATACAGAGTCTTATATATAGAGAGAGAGTCTAACCAACTACCACTGCCATGTTCACATTTTGTTACGCAATACTGAAGTTAAATCTAGATCAACTTTAATTCTAAAATATAAAATAATGGGTGTCAATGAAAACAAATGGAATGATAATTCTGTATAAGATATAGACAGCCAGAGACAGGTATTTTATAAGAATCTATAATTGCAAAACACACAGATTAAACAACGTGGTTTTCCAATGTCTTCCTTTCTCACATTTCTGAGTACTAAGCCCTATACTTGAGTTTTGGGGGCATACACTCAAAGAGTTGGCTGCAAGCATCATCAAGATCTGCACACCACTGTGAAAGAGCATTAAGTTTATGAAATATTCGCTAGGGCACATGGTGTTATACCTCTGTAAATTTCATTCAACCTCTTCTGTCAAGATATGCTTAGTTTGATTGTATGCACATAACTTGTGAATAGGGGTGACAACGATATACGCCCACTTTTAGAGAGAGCTTATACAAATTATTTCAACAAGAGTCAGCCCCCTCTTTCAATGTCAACAAGTAATTGTTTTATCTCTGTCAATATAAATTGTATATAAATACATGATGAAGCTTACTTACAATATTCTATGTTTTATTTTTTTGTTACTGTATTAATTACATTAATATTATTGAGCAATTAAAGGGGCATTAGGTAAGATAAGCTGGCAGTTCTCGCTATAATAGTTAAAGGCTCAATACCACTCTTGTTGTAACTGAATAATATGTCCCAATCTTTATTCTGGTCAACAAATTGCACTATTTTACAATATTTCAATTAATTGATGATACAAATTTCATCTTAACACACCTTATTTAAAAAATTTGAAAAATTCAACATAATGGTTTGAAACGTCTAACGTAAACCTTTTCAAATGAAACTTCAATTTAAAAATATTTTCGAACCCTCTGGACAAGTAAAATAGGATGTAATGGATAATTTACACAACAGGTAGGACACTTAAACATCTGGTACTTAGATAGAGATATTATTTATTTTCTGGAGCTTTCAAGTCAGCAAGTGTGTTATTGTCCCTTTAAAAAATAGATAATGAAAACAAAATATGCTGAAAATTTCAGTCAAATTTCTTCACTCTGAACCAAGATATTATCCATTGAATTTTAGGCTAGCCTGGATCATGTTTACTAACGTTAGTATGATAACAAAGTCTTGATTATCCATTTTAACATTAAATCATCCATCCCAAAATATATTCAAATCCACTAAATATCACAGGCTAACAATGGCATTTAGATAACATTTCAGGCCTAAGAAAGATCTGCAATAGGCAGATTTAGCTCTTGCATAATCCATGTTTAATATAATGTCTATGCCCTTAAATATTTTTAAGAGGTTAACCGGAACTTTTTGTTAGTTTTTACCAATCCATTTGAATGTTTATTGTGGAATAAAAAATATATTCATCATCATACATTTAATAAAACCTTTTATTCAGTATGGTGGTAATCCAGTTTCATGTGCGATTGGTCTGGCCGTATTAGATGTTATAGAGAATGAAGATTTACGAGGAAAAGCTGTTCAAGTTGGTCAATATTTCTTAGATAAACTAAATAACATGAAGAAAACATATACATTGATTGGAGATATCAGGTAGGTAACTATATAGATCAGAGACAGGTACTGGAATATAAAGGGTTATAAACACAACAACCATTTATACGGAATACTATGACTGATTTGTTACAAATATAGAAACAAGTATTCTCTTAACGTTTTCCTTCACTCAGTCAACAATTGGATAAAGGGCTGTTTTAACAGTTCTTTATAAGTAAAGTCATACTTTAGCAAGTGAGTGAGGTGCTGGCTTCTTAACCAGGTCTCTGGTTGGCTACCGGTGTTGGCCGAGAAAGTTCCTTAGAATTTCCCAAAATGTCAGTGGTGTTGGTTGGAGGATTTGTTAAGGGACAGTGTTTAGTCATTCAGATGGGATGAAAAACAATGTCCTATATTGAAATATGAGTAGGCCATAGTGCAGCTGTGCAATCAAAATTTCGCTCATAGCCCACTGAATGGTGTATGCCTGTCTTCATTATCCCAGTCGTTGCAGAATAGTAAAACATTAAGCAACATTTTTAATTTCTGAATTTTAACACTTTATGTTGGTTTGTCAATATCAATATTTTAGAATCAGAATGTTTGACATCCAGTGATCATCTATGACTAAATTCTTTTGAAAATTGGCATTTAATATTCAGATTTCCTGCATTCAACCAAAATATCAGATCTAATGGATAATCATATTTTCTAATGATAGTTACTTTCTAATTGAATTGTGTAAAAATTGACAAAATTTCAGAGGACATGGTATGTTTGTTGGTATTGATTTAGTAAATGATAGAAAAACACGGGAACCAGCTACAGAAGCTGCAGAGTATGCTGTTTCCAGGTACAAATGTCTCTTTATAGCTCACTGATAATCACAAATAGTGGAATAATAAGCTCCTTAATATTTCAGATAAACAAATGTTCGAAGAATTCCAAATTCTAACTGTTTAAAGATAGGACATGTTTTTTTGAGGACACCCTGTGGGCCTATATATATATATATAAATATACGTCTTAATTTCAGGTCATACTCACAGAATTCAATATTATTAATAAAAAGACAATGAGTGTCATTCTTTATTTTATTTACATGAATTTATATGCAAGGGTGTACGGATGTGTTTTTTACTGTTCACCAGCAACAAAATGGCAGTGGGTTTATTATGTAGCAAGCAGCATTGATTAATGAAATTTTAATTCAACATATATTTGTAAATACTGAATGGACTGGTATTCCTATTAGAGGTTCATCTTTCACAATATTGTAGTTTGTAAGTGACTCCTATTACTGAAACCGTCTTCATTAGCCCAGTCAGTGCAGAAAAGTTGGATATTAAACCCCATTTCATTTCTTTTCTATTGCTAAAACGATGCAAAGAGATTTTAATTATGACTCTGTACCTATTTCAGATTAAAAGAGGAGCGAATACTCTATAGTAGAGATGGACCCCATATGAATGTTCTTAAATTCAAACCACCAATGTGCTTTACCAAAGACAATATAGATTTTTTGTGTGAGAAACTTGAAGTGATTTTTGATGAGCTTAAGAGTGGAAATCTCAAACCAATGTGTACACAGGAAAAAAATACCAATAATTCAAATGATATTCTTATAGATGATGGTCCACCAAATAAGAAAGTTTGTATAGGACTTGATACTCAAGTTTGCTGAGTTCAAATAGAACATCCATATTATCAAAAGTTGAACAGGCTGAAACAGTCTGAATGAGAAAGAAATATTTATGTCCTGATTTGCCTTATTAGCAGTCGAGAATTCAGGCCATGACTGCCTTAGTGAAATTTAATGGCTAAAAATAACTCTGAATTTGAGATGCAGCAATGATTGAGATACTTGATACCCTTTGAATGTAAATAACATATGCGTGCATGTAAAGTAGAACGACTTTAACATGATTGATTCAAATATAAATGTAGAGATCTTTTCTAAAACAAAATTCCAGACTTTAGGATAGACTGGGCTGGTTTTGGGCCAGGAACGGGTCGCCAGTACACTAATCATCTTCTTGTTGTTTTTGTTGACGGCAACACTCCTTCAAAACGTCAATTCAAGTACTATCAACTTGATACTCGGCATACAGTCTTTGATTGTTGATGTGATGCGACAATTCCAAGATGACGGCGATGTTATCATACTCAATTCCTCTTCCAATTGTTTTTGAAAAGAGCTCTTTATATTGTTTAATATTATGTTCTAATTTCATAGTTAAATTTATATTTTACCTTAGAGAGATTATGTAGACAGTTGTAGGTAGTATGTTTGTATGATATTGTACATAACTTAAAGTAATAATTGTTATGTTAATGAGTGCATTGGATTTGTTAGTCTTGTTATGTTTATTTCTAAGTTTATTGTAAAACCCCTAATAATAATAATAATGTCACACCAATTTTCTTTTCTGCTTAGTCTTCATAAATAAATAGCCATTTGAATTGTGGTATTGGGATCTCTTAACCTGCCGACAAACTGGAAAATCTACATTCTTCGGAACCCACGAAAAAAAACTTCAATTTTCAATAAGGCTCAATCAGAAAATGCTTCAAAGTCGTTCCCCGAAGAATGAAAAATCAAATTGGTGTGGCCTATAAATTTTATTGAGTGTATGGGATTTGTAAGTTGTATTAATGTGTATTATTATTAAACTTTTTATTCTTTAATTTTTGTGCTTATTGGGGAATTTTAAAATATTTACCAAGGAATTGGTTTACTGCATTCTAATAAGTCTTGTATTGGTATTAACATCATATTTTATGTTATTGTTTTATTATTCTATGTTTTTAAATCTTTTTTTTATTGCTTTAAATTTTCAGTATTATCAATAAAATTAATAAATATACGATCAATTCTGAAATGGATGATAAATGAAATGAAACGGGGTTTAACATCCTACTTTTCGAAATATATCATAAATGCACTCAAAGTAATTCAAAATTATGTTCTGTTTAAAAATGAAAATAGTTCACTAAATACCAAAATTTAAATGATGTATTCATTATTTGTGAGGAAGGACAACAACAGTATGAATGAATTTATTACTAATCTACACAAATTACCCATCTAGATAATTTAATAACATGAAATAAAATTCCACCAGATTAAAGAAATAGTGATTGTGCTTTAGATCATAAGGTCTGTCATTGAGTCAAGTGAGGTGGTTGTGATCCTTAGCTTTTATGTGACAAGGAATAAGGTCGGCTGTCCAAGTCCAATACATTGTAGCTTATTTGCAGTTTCCTCCCACTGCTAAAGATTTCTGGTAGAAGTGAATTATTAAAATAAAATTGTAACATGTTAGTCCCAAAATGACCTAGTTTGTATGGTGTGGACATTGAATTAAACTCCATTAAAAAAAAACACAAAAAAAAACCAAATCCTCTGCATTTAGAATTAAAAGTTAATTTTGATTTTGCTTTTTGTTACTTCCCCAGCTTTAATATTTAATTGTTATGAATTTACAAGTATTGTCAAATGAAATAGATATTATACATGTAATAAAATTATTTTATAAATTGACTGTGTGGGTTCTGTTTTGTTCAGTGGTGGAGATTTAGAGTTATCATTCTCTATCATCTAAAGAATTTTGGAGTGGGTATGTCACAAAGATTGGACCTCCTTTCAACTCAATACTACTGGAGGTTAGTGTCCACTTTCACCTGGGGTGGGGTCTTACTAATCACTGAGAAACCTGACAAGAACATTCGTTGTCAAAGTGCCAAAAGTATTGCAAAATATGATCAACAGGGAAGATAAGTTTTAGAAGAGGACAGGAAAGTCAGCTTGAAAAGGGAAATCACTGTCTCGATTCGAATGAATACTAGTTTTACTCCAAATTTTGTGATAACTGTTAACATGTTATGGCCCTTGTTCACTTGAGTGTTTTAAAGGCTAAAGTCATTATCCAATCTACTATAAATTTATCTTCTTACTTTTGATGAATAACGTACAGTTGCAACAATTTATGATAATTACTGAAAGAGTTGTTGCCCTTGATTATGTCATGTAATCTTGTGAAAGTCTCAATAGTATGCAGTATAGAAATTTTGCATAAAGATTCACAATCCAACAAAGACTTGTGTACTGCTTCAGACAATTTAGTGACCGTGGGCATGTTTCATTGCCTGGCAACCTATTTAAAACAAAGAACAAACTAGATTTTAGATTTACTGTGACTTTTTAAAGTAGTTTAATTAAAGTGTAATTAAGTTTTATATATTGACATGTGAATTGACTAATGACTAGCAAGTAATTTTCTTAGATATTTTTTTTCCAGCTGGGCAATGACTGGCCCATAGACCACCTTGGGTTTTTTCTTTAAATCAATATGTTTGTTCTGTTGGTCTTATAAGGACATCATTTATCTGAAATAAATAAAATGTAAAAATAGTTTTCGAAAAATCCAGCCATACTTCCAGGTAGTATCAAAAGTAATATTTACACATTTATCTTACAGCCCTTCTAATCTATTAACTTCATAAGCTAAGGTTTATTCACAAGATTTTAATGTAAACTGGGAAATAACAGCAATTTTGTGACTGAAAAATCGTGGATTTTGAAAGGTTTCCTATTTTGGTCCGAATCATCAATCACACCAAGTTTTCAATATTTCCATGCAAAAGTTTGTCCTGTTTTGAGTTCACAAGCTTTAAAAGAATTGTGAACAATCAGAGGATGGAAAATAAACATTCAAAAAAGATAAAATAAGGCCATATAAAAAAAAAATATTCTGGTTCTTAGATAATCCCTCATCACTTGAAAAAGGGCTGCATGACATGTTTCTATTTTAAAATTTTCAAGTAGCCTGACCCCTTAACATGTACTGACAATCAGGTTATATAGTAAATACTGAAAACATGCTTCATAGTCTAGAGTCGCTGCCCGGGCAAAATTTCCTTCATAGCACAATGCATGGCATTTGCCCGTCTTCATTGCCCAGTTTAGGAGCAGAACAGTAGGACGTTAAACCCCATTTCATTTCATTTTCATTTGCTTCATAGTCTTATCTAAAATAACATCTCATTTTAAAAATAAATTATAAAGCTCCTATATATAAATACACAACCAGCGACTTCCAGGCAGGATACGCCCACATTTTTGAGAGATGGATAGAGAACAAGCTAAAAGGAAAGTGATTTTTCCTACAATCAAGGGCCATAATTCATGAAGTTACAATTCAATATGCACAAATATCGAAAGGAACCAAGCTCTTTGAGTTATGAACATGCATTTCAAGTTTCATCAAAATCGGATTAAAATTGTAACCTGTACAGGGTCCACAACCTTGATATACCATATTTTTACACCTTTTCGCGTACAAGCGACGGCCACTTTGTCCGGCAGTTTTGGTTTGATTTTCAGGAAATTTGAAAGGCGATTTTGCGTACAATCAGGGGCCATAATTCAGAAAGTTACGATCAAATATGCGACAATATCGACAGGAACCAAGATCTTTAGGTTATAAACATGCTTTTCAAGTTTCATCAAAATCGAATTAAAATTGTGACCCATACAGGGTCCACAACCTTGATTTACCCTATTTTTACACTATTCACGTACAAACAGCGGCCATTTTGTCCGGCAATTTTGGTCCGATTTTCCCCAAATTCGAACTCAACCTTCCTTAGGGTGTAACGGTGATATAATAATACGGTTTTTTAAATCGGATAAAAATTATGACCTATATAGGGTCCACAAGCTAAAAACACGATTTTTCGTATAATCAGGGGCCATAATTCAGGAAGTTACGATCTGATATGCGACAATATCGAAAAGAACCAAGATCTTTAGGTTACAAACATGCATTTCAAGTTTTATCAAAATCGAATTAAAATTTTAACACTAATCGTGTACAAACGGCGGCCATTTTGTCCGGCAATTTTGGTCCGATTTTCCCCAAATTCAAACTCAACCTTCCTTAGGGTGTAATTATGACCTCTATAGGGTCGACAAGCTAAAAACGCGATTTTTCGTACAATCAGCGGCCATAATTCAGGAATTTACGGTCCGATATGCACGAATATCGAAAGGAACTGAGGTCTTTGAGTTATAAACTTACATGTCAAGTTTCAACAAAATCAGATAACAATTGTGACCTCTATAGGGTCCACAAGCTAAAAACGTGATTTTTCGTACAAACAGGGGCCATAATCCATGAAGTTTCGATCCGATACATGCCAATATCAAAAGCAGATAAAGCTATATTTCAAGTTTCGTCAAAATCGGACAAGAATTGTGACCTGTAGCGAGTCCACAAACAAATTGTGGACGGACGGACAGGGGCGACGACAATATACGTCCACATGAAAATGTGGGCGTATAAAAATAATAATCATTACCTCAACATGTGATGGTGCTTGTAATGCGTAAACAACAGCATTCGATATATCTTTTCCTTTCAAACACTAAAATATAAAAATAAATAGTTAATTGACAAAATTTTAATTATGTTCATTTTCAGAAAGAGAGAGAGGAAGAGGGGGTAATGTGTTTAAATCATCTCAACACAAACAAGGTCACTTTTGGACTAACATATAGTACCATATAACATAATTCACTCACAGGTAGTGATGATCTTTGGCAGTGGGAGGAAGCTTGAGGACCCAGAGAAAATGCATGATGTTAGGCAGATGACCCTACTCACGGTCAACCCCAACAATTGAAAGGAAAATTTATATTTCATGTAGATGCACAGAACTAGTATAAAAGGTGCTAAAGTTTTTCACCACTGAATTAACCAGCTTTATCAGTCCATTACATTCAGTATTTATAAAGATATGATAAATTGAAATTACATCGATTAATGCTTCTCGCTATGTAACAACATTGATGCCATCTTATTGGCGATGAAACTAATTGATGGGCCTGTTTAAATCCGATTTAGCCCATGCCCAGAGATCATCTGGCGTTGGTATTTTGATTTTTTCTATATTAAATGTTAAATAATCAATCTTAGTACATATTAGGGGATAGGGTGGATGAAGCTGTAAGAAATTTGATATTTGTAACAGTATTAGTATATTAGTAATAATAAATCTATATTTAAGACAAATACCAGGATGCTAGAATACAGAGCTTTAGCTTTCTCTTCATCTTTATTCATCCTGTAGACAAACTCAGTTTCTACCAAACCAGGACTAACTCCCTAGAAAATAAAATGAACAGTAGGCCTATTTTGTTATATTTGTACAAACACATGCTTATCATATCTTAGTCTGCTAAATTTGAGAAGGAATCTGCTGCAATTCATTTTGAACAAATTAGAACAGACGACTATCTGATAGGAATAAGGCCTAACCAAGTTACTTTTTAGTTCTTTGTGGTCTAGATCAATAAGTAACCCACTCAATTCTTGTGCTCAGTGTTTCTGTAAAATTTGAAAACAATAATAGTTAGAACTATGTACTTTTTTGTTTATAAAAAAAAGTTTTTCCTAAAGAAATAGAAGGCCAAAGTTTTAGTAGGTGTTCCCGAAGAACAGAAATTTGAATTGGTGTGACCTTAAGTTTGGATGATAAGATGTTTTATTTGAAGATTTCTCTCTTTCACAAACTAATATCAGTGAAAGCATTTTATGGAGCAGTTGTTAAGGGAATCAAAGTCATCCAGGCTAATGAAGATGAGCATAATTATGCCATGCAGTTTGCTATGATGGAAATTTTGCATGGACAGCAGCAATACAGCCTATTCTTATTTCGAATTCCAGCTATACACAGGAGTCGACCCTGCTTTTTCTTCCCATCTGAATGACTAGACACTGTCAGTTTTCAGGCTCCCGATCCTGCACCAATGACATGGGGGAACCACGCCAAAAAATCCTGTTGAACTTTCTCGGCCAACTATGTGAACAAATGGAGGACCTCCAGGTTAGCAAGCCAGATCTTTACTCATTGAGCTGCCTAGATAACATACCTACACTCTCGATAAGAGAGGGTAATATATAGATCTTTCTGGAAGATGCAGTTGTGAATCACAAAGCAAAATCGTAAATTTTTTCTTTTCTTCAAAACAATGATTGATTGTTATTATACAGTGTCAAATGGACCATTCAAGTCTGTTTGCTCTAATCCAGATGCATTTGTCAAAATTGTAACTTTCCCGCGTGGTTCCCCCTCGTCAGTGATGCAGGACGGAAGGCCTGACAAGGACAGCTGTCTAGTCGTTCGGATGGGACAAAAAAACGAGGTCCTGTGTACACATTGGCGTACACATAAAAGATCCCTTGACAGTTGGAATTCGATATAAGAGTAGGCCGTAGTGCCACTGTCTGGACGAAATTTCCCTCATAGCACACTGTATGGCGTATGCTCGTCTTCATTAGCCCAGTTCGGAGCAAAACAGAAGGATGTTAAACCCCATTTCATTTCAAAATTTTATCTTATTCTGGACTGGGATGATGGCAAGTAGATGCTGAATGATCCCAGTTGCCACCTTCACTCCAATCAAGAAGGGATCAGTACATAAGGAGGTGGTGTGCTAGCTGTTAGTAGAAAGACAGACCTAGCTGCTCAACAACAAAAGAAGACTTTTATTAGGTGATGTTACACAATTCCAGACTGATCCTGACTATATCTACCATAGCAACTATTAATGTTTTAAGGTGCCTATTCCCAGTATCAACCTTCTGTAAAGTCATTAGAAGTTGATATTGAGGTAATATTAACAAACAATAACCACATGGTTTGAATTTTATTTCAAATAACAGTGAGATGAAATGGGGTTTAATGTCCTACTGTTTAACTTACTGTTACTCTAATGTGTGATTTGAGTTCTCTAAGTTCACGTCTTGTCGATTCCATTAATGCTATTACAGCATATTTAGTTGCTGAATAAAAATGTGTTGCAGTGTTAGGTGGAATACGATGACCAGACATACTAAAATATAATTAAATTAATATTCAGTCTACCTGGCCTAGGAAATGGATAATTTCGTAAATATTTTTTTATTCAATTAAATATAATTGGTTTTGTTTTGATAAGAGAACACTTCTTGAAACATCATGCTATATGTGTATAAACTAGTGATTGTTTTCCATATAAATTGTGTTGTGTTTTTTTATTGTGCTCAATCACTAAAGACCACTCAAAGATTAAAAGGTTTTAAACTTAGGATGTATTAAGGTAACCATCTGTGGCAGGAATCTGTATTAGCACATACACTTGACTTCATATTAAAGCAAACAACTAATAACCACTTCCCTATAACACTCCTGAATTCTTTCAATTGCATCCTCACGTTTTCCTGTGGCCCATCTAGTATGGGAACCATTTATTACAATTTCTATTTTGTGATTGTTGATAGCAGTTATTTAATTTTAATCCAATATGATGTTCTAATACTATGCTATTACTGAGAGTCCACCCGCAGTAAAGTAAAATAAAGTTTCTCGACATGTGTTAAAGTTGACAAAATAAAAGAAACAACTAGGAGCAAAGACAAGGTTTGTATGGAGAAGTTGTACTGATCCCTACTTTATACTGATAATATGATTTTTTAAAACCATGTACTAGTTCCAGGACATTATTTATATTAGAAGTAACAAACCTGCTTATAAATATAATATGACCATCATCTACATTTCTTTCTTTCATTGACTGAAACGCTTCTCTTGTACAAATAGTTACTGCCATCACATTCACCTGTTACAATAAAATAAACTGCAATATACATTCTTTAGATATAATTAATAAAACTTCAAGAATCTTGTACAAATACTCATTGCCATCACAGTAAAATAAATGTGTTTTTGAATTAATTGGACCTACTGTAATAACATTTAATTTTTACTATATTCTAAAATTTTGTTTGAACCACACCACTCATTGACTTTGTATGTACCGTTACTGCTTTTATTCAGTCGACCCTCCAATACCGCCTCACTCCCCGTAGCTATATTTCTTTTTATGTATAGATTAGATTAGTCGCTGAAACCTAACCGAGTAAAATCTGTTTGATTAGGGTAAAAAAATGTTTATTATGGTTGATCTGTTATTTTGATTATTGGTGAGACCGGTTCTGTATGTTTCGTATGATCAAGCAAATTCGGTTTGTTTACTAATTCTGTTTTCACCTTTGGCTTACTGTATCAAAATAGGAACACAAAATTGATTATAGAGTGAGAAAGAGAAATGAGATTCAACATCGACTCAACACAACACATTTTGGGACTAACATATGGTACACTTTTCATTTTCAATGATTCGCTTGCATGGTAGGGGACTTCAGTAGTTAGAGAAAATACAGAGGTTGTGACTCTACTCCTTGATGAAACCTTATCTAAAGTGCATGTTAGAGCACTATATAGACCACCCCATCCCCCAAATTGATTATAATACATGTTTTAACTGTGGACAAATAGTCATTCCTTAAAACAAATGAAACTGATAATTTCAGTTTTAACAAGATGGAAGATATTTAGCCATTTTAACTTGGATAACCAGTACTTACATCAAGCATTTCTCTCCATTCTTGAGTTTTGCCCGATAAAATTGGTGCATTATGAGCGAGACCAGCATTATTTATACAGACATCTACACCACCAAGACTTTCATTACTTGTAATAGTTTTAAACATATTTATAATATCTTCTTCTTTACTTAAATCACATCTTATAGCAGTTAATGATCCTTTCTCATTCTTTAACTCATCACTTAACTTCTGAAATTCAAAATTATACACAAAAACATTGATTAAGTTTACTGGTAAGATCATCTAAAGAGGTTTATTTGTGTCTAACTTCGCCATACAACAAAATAAATCTTAGTCTTTTTGTCTCTTTAAAAGGGACAAAAAATGAACTGAACAATGAATGTAAGTACATTTTCTTTAAATCCATTTCCTTTAACAATAACACAAATATTTGTAACACAATTAGTTTAAAGTTGACAAAATAATAGAGATCTAATTTATAGCTTGTAATCATCTGACCAACAGTATCCTATACTAGTAATACTTTATAAAATGGCCAACATTTATGAATCTTAGTTAACAAAATCATTCTTTAATTTAAATGAAATAATTAAAAACAGTAAAGTAGGCCAACTATTTAAAAAAACTACCTGAATATTCTCAATATTTCTTGAACAACCAACAACCTTCATTCCAAAACAGACTAAATCCCTTGCTATGGCAGCACCAATTCCAGCTGATGCACCAGTTACCAAGGCAACTCTTCCAATCCACCTTTCCATTTTTTAATGATGTTTTGTAGTTGTACCTACATTTACAGATCCATTATTTACCCCAAAAATAAACCTGTGCATTAAAGGGGGATAACTCTTAAATATATCTGGCTATTGGCATTAGTACTGTTAAAGTCAGATGAAACTCATGATTAAGGATTTGGTAATACTAAAGGTTACATCAAAATGCATATGTACCCATGGGATGGGATAAGGCAGGACCATTTCTTGGAGGAGTGAGAGAAAGAGAGATCTACATGCAAATGTAATTAAGAGCCCATCAATAGCACCATGCCCTAATTTTTTCACAAAATTACTATTGTTTTGGTAAATTTTAAGTCTTATTGTATCCCAATGAATAGATGTCAAAGATCATTGTCAGGGTCATTATTCACAATATTCCAGGGTATAAATTTAAAAACTATCAATCCAGCAAGTCTATGAATATGGAGGAAAACTTTGTTGCAATAAGTTTTCTTTCTTCTGTTAGAAGTAGAGAACAAGGAAAGTTCCGAAGTTAAAGGTCTAACTGAAAGGTAATATCATTTATTCGAACATCTTTTCATTCAACAAAGATTTCATTGACTTTTAAAAGAGCCATCACAGATTTCACAAGGTGTTTGTTTATAAAAGTGGGTTTATGTCTGAAAATCACCTTTTCTGTAAGCTGAAGCTCCAAATACTGAGCTGTTAGATAGGGGTGTTATGTAACCCATTTAAGAATAAGTGTTCTTTTGTATGAGTGACTTTATAATTGCAGTAATCATATATATATATATATATATATATGTTCCACTGAAACTGCAACTGGAATAGGCATGGTTATCCAGGCATTTACAGTGTGGCATTTGGGGATCTAACCACAGCTAAACAAGAATCTGGCTTTCAAATATTTGCACAGAACAATTCTAAATTCTCTTTCACATTTGGACTGTTTGGGTCTGTCCAAGGGTGTACTGGTATTAATATATCACTTTTCTGCAAGGAACTGGGGTAGTCAATATTTACAAGATCTCTAAATGGTTAAATAACCAGTTATATTCAATAAAATATACCTGGGACAGTCCCTTTTTATCTTGAATACTTCTTTAAATAAAGGCATTAAATTAATATTTGTAATTCATAGGTAACATTTATACATACCTGTGGTTTATCTAAATGATAATACCTGGCAACAAAGTGTGATAAAAGATATAGGCCTATAGGTCAATACATATACTTATATAAACAGGTCATATATTGTTATCATTTGCTCATCTGTCAACTGACCCTTAAAGATTTAAAGTGGCTACACCTCTAATGTAATAAACTTTATAGACAAAAATTGTCATAATGTAAATTTGTATAATTATGTAAGTTGTAAAAAGGAATAGTTCTTTCGCCCAACTGTGAGAGAGAGAGAAATGGGGTTTGACATCCACTCGACACAGACTAGGTCATTTCGGGACTAACATATGGTTTAATTTTATATTAATAATTCGCTTGCGCATAGGGGTCTTTAGCAGTGGGAGGAAACCGGAGGACCCGTAGAGAAAACCCAGGAGGTTGGTCAGGCAACCCTACTCCTTGTGACTCAATGACAGGCCTCATGATACAACGCGCACGTGCTAACCATTCCGCCATCCAACCCCCCTCACCCAACTGTAAAGCTAAATATCTAAGTATTAAAATGTGACTGTCAATTAGTGCCTTGGAACTGGTTACAGGGGGAGAGAGATAGATGGGGTTACTGTCCACTCAACACCACAAACTAATAAGGCACAAGTTTAATTAAATATTTTTACTTGTGCATTGGGGTCTGCAACACTTGGAGGAAACAAGAGGACCCATGAGGCTGGAGAGGCAAATATACTCCTTGTCAGGTACAAGCTTGGTATTGAAACCATGCCACTTGAATCAATAACAAGCCTTATGATCTAAAGTGGACACATTAGACCATTTGGCCACTCACCACCCCTACTGTAATAAACTATGTAGAAAAAATATGTTTTCAGAAAGAAAACAATTTCTATATAAAATGACACATTCCTCGAGTCTCTGTATTGGGTGAGCCTCGGTGGCGCAATGAGTAAGGCACTTACTCGTTAACCAGGAGGTCTCCTTGTTCACTCCCGTTGTTGGTCGAGAGCATGCCTCAAGATTTCCAGTATGGCTGCCCTTGGTCATTGGTGCAGAACAGAGGGCCTAGCAAGAAACAGTGTGTAATTGTTTGGATGGGACGTGAAACAGAGGTCCTATGTACACATTAGCGTACATGTAAAAGAACCATAATTGTTGATCAAAACAAACACTGCTATCTAAGCATAAATTTTGAAATATATATCTAGCAGCCTAGATGGTTTGTCGGCAATAGGTTGTTAGTGAGAATCCATTGTACTTTATAAGTTATCGCAGACCAATAATTATTTATCTGCAGTGGAAAATTGCCAACAAATAATCCTTGTTGAAATTCAATCCAAGATGGAGACACAAACACATAAAACTTAGTACTACATATTACTGTAGGGCAAAGACCAGCGGCTGCCTGGCAGGATACGCCCACATTTTGCAAGAGATGGATAGAGAACAAGCTAAAAACAAACAGGATTTTTTGTACAATCAGGGGCAATAATCCAGAAAATTATGGTCTGAAATGCGCAAATATCAAAAGGGACTGAGATCTTTGGGATATAAAGATATATTTTAAGTTTCATCAGAATCGGATAAAAATTCTGACCTCTAGAGGGTCGACAACCTTCGTATTGCATAGTTTTGCACAATTTGCGTACAAAGAGGGTCCATTTTTTTGGCCAGTTTCATTTCGATTTTCACGAAATTCAACCTTCATAATGGTGGAATATTTAATGGTTTTTAAAATCGGAAAAAAAAATTGTGACCTCTAGAGAATCTGCAAAGTAAAAATGCCATTTTTCGAACAATCAGGGGCCGTAATCCAGGAAGTTAAGTTCGGGTATCCGCGATTATCAAAAGAATCCAAGATCTTAGTGTGTAATGGTGATATATTCACCCATTTTTTATTAAATCAGATAAAAATTGTGACCTCTAGAGGGACCTCAAGCTAAATACGCGATTTTTCATACAATCAGGGGCCATAATTCAGGAAGTTACTATCCGATATTACGGTCCAATATGCGCTAATATCGAAAGGAACTGAGATCTTTGGGTTATAAACTTACATTTCAAGTTTCAACAAAATTTGATAACCAGCGGCTGCCAGACAGGATACGCCCACATTTTCGAGAGATGGATAGAGAACAAGCTAAAAAGAAAGTGATTTTTCCTACAATCAAGGGCCATAATTCAGAAAATTACAATTCGATATGCGCAAATTTCTAAAGGAACCAAGATCTTTGGGTTATAAACTTACATTTCAAGTTTCATCAAAATAGGATTATAATTGTGACCTCTATAGGGTCCACAACCTTGATGTACCATATTTTTACGCTATTTGAGAAGGAAGGGCGGCCATTTTGTCTGTCAGTTTTGGGCCAATTTTTACGAAATTCGAACTCAGTCGTCTTTAGGGTGTAACGGTGATATAATAATACGTTTTTTTAAATCGGATAAAAATTATAACCACTGTAGGGTCCACAAGCTAAAAACGCGATTTTTCGTACAATCAGGAGCCATAATTCAGGAAGTTACGGTCGGATATGCGCGAATATCAAAAGGAACCAAGATCTGTGGGTTATAAACTTACATTTCAAGTTTCAACAAAATCTGATAAAAATTGTGACCTCTATAGGGTCCACAACCTTGATATATCATATTTTTACGCTATTTGAGAACGAAGGTCGGCCATTTTGTCTGTCAGTTTTGGGTCGATTTTCACGAAATTCGAACTCAACCATCCTTAGGGTGTAACGGTGATATAATAATGAGTTTTTTTAAATCGGATAAAAATTATGACCTCTATAGGGCCCACAAGCTAAAAACGTGATTTTTCGTACAACCAGGGGCCATAATTCAGGAAGTTATGGTTTAATATGCGCGAATATCGAAAGGAACGAGATCTTTGGGTTATAAACTTACATTTCAAGTTTCAACAAAATCGGATAAAAATTATGACCTGTATAGGGTCCACAACCTTGATATACCATATTTTTACGCTATTTGAGAAAGAAGGGCGGCCATTTTGTCTGTTAGTTTTGGGTCGATTTTCGCGAAATTCGAACTCAGTCGTCCTTAGGGTGTAACGGTGATATAATAATGCGTTTTTTTTAAATCGGATAAAAATTATGACCTCTATAGGGCCCACAAGCTAAAAACGTGATTTTTCGTACAACCAGGGGCCATAATTCAGGAAGTTATGGTTTAATATGGCGAATATCGAAAGGAACCGAGATCTTTGGGTTATAAACTTACATTTCAAGTTTCAACAAAATAGGATAAAAATTATGACCTCTATAGGGTCCACAACCTTGATATACCATATTTTTATGCTATTTGAGAACGAAGGGCGGCCATTTTGTCTGTCAGTTTTGGGTCGATTTTCACGAAATTCGAATTCAAACATCCTTTGCCTGTAACGGTGATATAATAATATGTTTTTTTAAATCGGATAAAAATTATGACCTCTATAGGGCCCACAAGCTAAAAACGTGATTTTTCGTACAACCAGGGGCCATAATTCAGGAAGTTATGGTTTAATATGCACGAATATCGAAAGGAACCGAGATCTTTGGATTATAAACTTACATTTTAAGTTACAACAAAATCGGATAAAAATTATGACCTCTATAGGGTCCACAACCTTGATATACCATATTTTTATGCTATTTGAGAACGAAGGGCGGCCATTTTGTCTGTCAGTTTGGGGACGATTTTCACGAAATTCAAACTCAGTCGTCCTTAGGGTGTAACGGTGATATAATAATAGGTTTTTTAAATCGGATAAAAATTATGACCTCTATAGGGTCCACAAGCTAAAAACGCGATTTTTCGTACAACCAGGGGCCATAATTCAGGAAGTTACGGTCGGATATGCGCAAATATCAAAAGGAACTGAGATCTTTGGGTTATAAACTTACATTTCAAGTTTCAACAAAATCGGATAAAAATTGTGACCTCTATAGGGTCCACAACCTTGATATACCATATTTTTTATGCCATTTGAGAACGAACGGCAGCCATTTTGTCTGTCAATTGTGGGCCGATTTTCACGAAATTCGAACTCAGTCCTTCTTAGCGTGTAACAGTGATATAATAATAGTTTTTTAAATCGGCCATAATTCAGGAAGTTATGGTCCGATATGCGCAAATATCTTTGGGTTATAAACCTACATTTCAAGTTTCAACAAAATCGGATAAAAATTGTGACCTCTATAGGGTCCACAAGCTAAAAACGTGATTTTTCGTACAAACAGGGGCCATAATCCATGATGTTTCGATCCGATACATGCCAATATCAAAAGCAGCCAAGATCTTTTGGAGATAAACCTATATTTCAAGTTTCGTCAAAATCAGATAAGAATTTTGACCTGTAGAGTGTCCACAAACAAATTGTGGATGGACGTCCGGACGGACAGGGGCGACAACAATATATGTCCACATGAAAATGTGGGCGTATAAAAAGTGGTTGCCATGCAAGATACAACCACATTTTGCAATAAATGGACAGAGAACGAGCTAAAAAAAAAAAGTGATTTTTTGTACAAATCAGCGTCCATGTTCCAGGAAGGGATGGTCCAATATGTGCGAATATCAAAAGGAACCGAAATCTCTAGGATATAAAGATATATTTTAAGTATAATCCAAACCGGATAAATATTCTGACCTCTAGAGGGTCCATAACGAAGAGGGGCAACAACAATATACATCCACTTGAAAATATGGTCAAATAAAAAGATTATATATGACTATGCACACATATTTTATTATTATTTACAATGTCTCTACAGTTTCAATAAATCTGTTCTGTTGGTCTCATTACCCCTTTATTAATCTTTAAAAGAAAAGAAAATATATTAAAAAAAATATTAGTCTATTAACTTACAAACAATAACTGAGTTCTAGTCCCAAAAGATAGGTTGCCAGGCAACAAAACATACGCCCACAGCAGCTAAATCGTCCGAGCGGTCGTCAAGGGTTGTCGCATATTTATTCCTTTGTAGGTAAATGGGGGCCTTTACAAGACAGTTCCATACAGATCAGATTATAAATTTTGTCGTTTGAGGGTTTACAAGGTTCTACAAACTGAAACAAGGGTCTCAACTCTGGAAGTAATCTACAGAAATTGTTGAAATTTGACAGGATTTTTCGTTTTACTAATTTAAATAATTTATATAAATTTCATACAGATCACATGATGACTTTTGTCATTCAAACGTTCACAATCGCCATAACTCTAGAAATTATTCTCGGAAATTGCTGAAATTCAATAGACCTGTTTCACAAATTTAAATGATGCATATAAATTTCATACATATCAGATGATAACTATCATCAATCGAGCATTAACAAGGTTTAACAGAGTGAAACAAGGGCAATAACTATAGAAGTAATTATTGTAAATTGCTGAAATTCAATAGGCTTTTTACGTTTCACTAATTTAAATCATGCATATAAATTTCACAAAGATCGGGTGATAACTTTTTGCGTTAGAGCGTTCACAAAGATCAATAAAGTGAAACAAGGGCCATAACTTTAGACGTATTAAACGGAAATTGCTGAAATTCAATAGGCTTCTCCGTTTCACTAATCTAAATAATGCATATAAATTTCACAAAGACCAAATGATAACTTTTGGCGTTGGAGCGTTCACAAGGTTCAATAAAGTGAAACAAGGGCCATAACTCTAGACGTAATAAATGGAAATTGCTGAAATTCAATAGGCTTCTTCGTTTGAGTAATCTTAATAATGCATATAAATTTCAGAAAGATCGGATGATAACTTTTGGCGTTAGAGCGTTCACAAGGTTCAATAACGTGAAACAAGGGCCATAACTCTAGACGTAATGAACGGAAATTGCTGAAATTCAATAGGCTTCTTCGTTTCAGTAATCTTAATAATGCATATAAATTTCAGAAAGATCGGGTGATAACTTTTGGCGTTCACAAGGTTCAATAAAGTGAAACAAGGGCCATAACTATAGACGTAATAAACAAAAATTGTTGAAATTCAATAGGCTTCTTCGTTTCACTAACTTAAATATTGCATATAAATTTCACAAAGATATATATACCAAAATTACCATACTTTAATTGGAAATAACCACCCGATAAATACTTTTCTGGGAACCCATCTTTAAAATTTCTCAACTGATATAATTAGAACTAAAAGGTCTTAATAGCACAACCAAGTACCTTTGGTTTTTATATTAATCTTTTTCCTGAAGAAATAGGAAAATATTTACAGTTGTTTCCCGAAGAATGAAAAATCAAATTGGTGTGGCCTAAAAAAATTTATTGAGTGTATGGGATTTGTAAGTTGTATTAATGTGTATTATTATTAAACTTTTTATTCTTTAATTTTTGTGCTTATTGGGGAATTTTAAAATATTTACCAAGGAATTGGTTTACTGCATTTTAATAAGTATTGTATTGGTATGTTATTTTTTTATTATTCTGTGTTTTTAAATCTTTTTTTATTGCTTTAAATTTTCAGTATTATCAATAAAATGAATCAATATATGATCAATTTTTAAATGGATGATAAATGAAATGGAAAGGGGTTTAATGTCCTACTTTTCGAAATGTATCATAAATGCACTCAAAGTAATTCAAAATTATGTTCTGTTTAAAAAGGAATATAGTTCACTAAATACCAAAATTTTAAAATGATGTATTCATTATTTGTGAGGAAGGACAACAACAGTATGAATGAATTTATTACTAATCTACACAAATTACCCATCTAGATAATTTAATAACATGAAATAAAATTCCACCAGATTAAAGAAATAGTGATTGTGCTTTAGATCATAAGGTCTGTCATTGAGTCAAGTGAGGTGGTTGTGATCCTTAGCTTTTATGTGACAAGGAATAAGGTCGGCTGTCCAAGTCCAATACATTGTAGCTTATTTGCAGTTTCCTCCCACTGCTAAAGATTTCTGGTAGAAGTGAATTAATAAAATAAAATTGTAACATGTTAGTCCCAAAATGACCTAGTTTGTATTGAGTGGACATTAAATTAAACTCCATTAAAAAAAAAAAACCCAAAAAACCCAAATCCTCTGCATCCAGAATTAAAAGTTAATTTTTATTTTGCTTTCTGTTACTTCCCCAGCTTTAATATTTAATTGTTATGAATTTACAAGTATTCTCAAATGAAATACATGTAATAAAATTATTTTATAAATTGACAGTGTGGGTTCCGTTTTGTTCAGTGGTGGAGATTTAGAGTTATCATTCTCTATGATCTAAAGAATTTTGGAGTGGGTGTGGCACAAAGATTGGACCTCCTTTCTACTCAATACTACTGGATGTTAGTGTCCACTCAACTCAATACTACTGGAGATTAGTGTCCACTTTCACCTAGGGTGGGGCCTTACTAATCAATGAGAAATATGACAAGAACATTTGTTGTCAATAGTGCCAAAAGTATTGCAAAATGTGACCAACAGGGAAGATAAGTTTTAGAAGAGGACAGGAGCGGCAGCTTGAAAAGGAAAGTCACTGTCTCGATCAGAATGATTACATCCAACTTCTACCTCGTTGCCAGTGGCAACCTTTAATAAAACTCTTTCCAGAATGAGTACTGTTCATTTCCGACAAACGAACACTTTTATACAAGCATTGAAAATTAGCAGGTTGAAAACAGACGCCTAGAATGTCATAAATTTTATTACAAATAAATTTCAACGGACGAACCATCCGCCGATGCACATTTCATGAGGGTTGACTTACGTATTGCAGTGTCCTTTACATTACGTTTAATATAATTGCAGTCCTTTACGCCAGGGACAAGTTGTTTTGACGATATGGTTGGCTCTATGTTCACCGACTTCATCAAACACTTCCTCCATCTTTTAATACGGAGTGCAGTCTAAAAAAAACATGTGACTGTTTTACGCTCAGAGTAACGCAGCAAGACGCACATGTAAATGTAATACTACTCGGGTCGTTTCTCCACTGTGAAATCATTCTACCACGAAATGTAACGTGAGGCACAGAAAGGGCTAAATGAAAGAGCAGAAAGTATTTGTCACATTTCGCTTGACACGACTCGATAATAAATACTATTTTTCACATTTCGCTTCACAATACAAAATGTGATGTTTGGCTTATTAGCTCCTTTCCTCGGTGTATCGGTGATGATCAGGACAGTTTTGGTCGTGGACCACCTGAGGGGGGGGGGGCCTCGACCCTGATCTTCAACGATACACCTCGGAAAGCGCACTAATAACTACTACATACTAGTTTTACTCCAAATCTTGTGACCACTCTTAACATGTTATGGCCCTTGTTCACTTGAGTGTTTTAAAGGCTAAAGTCATTATCCAATCTACAATAAATCTATGTTCTTACTTTTGATTATTATGATGAATAACAATTGCAACAATTTCTGGGGATCACGTGGCTAACTGGGTAAGACGTGGCTCGCCAGCCTGGAGGTTGGGGGTTCGATCCCTGCATTGGCCGAGAACAGCTATTTAGTCGTTCGGATGGGATGAAAAACTGAGGTCCCGTGTACACATTGGCATGCGTGTAAAAGGTCCCTTGGCAGTTGGAATTCGATATAAGAGTAGGTCATAGAGCCGCTGCCCAGGCAAAATTTCCCTCATAGCACACTGTATGGCGTATGCCCGTCTTCATTAGCCATGGGCCCTTATTCACGAAAACTTAAACTAAGATACAATCGAAATTTTAAGAAATACTGCAATTCGATTGGCTGACCAGTAAAATCAATTTGCATATATCCAATGAAGTTGCAGTATTTCGGTTGTAACTTAGTTTAAGTTTTCGTGAATAAGGGCCCAGGTTAGGAGCAGAACAGTAGGACGTTAAACCCCATTTCATTTCATTTCATTGCAACAATTTCTGATAATTACTGAAAGAGTTGTTGCCCATGATTATGTCATGTAATCTTGTGAAAGTCTCAATAGTATGCAGTATAGAAATTTTGCATAAAGATTCACAATCCGACAGACTTGTGTACTGCCTCAGACAATTTAGTGACTGTGGGCATGTTTCATTGCCTGGCAACATATTTAAAACAAAGTAATTTTCTTAGATATTTTTTTTCCAGCTGGGCAATGACTGGCCCATAGATCACCTTGGGGTTTTTCTTTAAATCAATATGTTTGTTCTGTTGGTCTTATAAGGACATCATTTATCTGAAATAAATAAAATGTAAAAATAGTTTTGAAAAAATCCAGCCATACTTCCAGGTAGTATCAAAAGATTTGTAGGGAGAAAGTAATATTTACACATTTATCTTACAGCCCTTCTAATCTTTTAACTTCATAAGCTAAGGTTTATTCACAAGATTTTAATGTAAACTGGGAAATAACAGCAATTTTGTGACTGAAAAATAGTGGATTTTGAAAGGGTTCCTATTTTGGTCCGAATCATCAATCACACCAAGTTTTCAATATTGCCATGGAAGACTTTGTCCTGTTTTGAGTTCACAAGCTTTAAAAGAATTGTGAGCTATCGAGGATGGAAAATAAACATTCAAGAAAGATAAAATAAGGCCATATAAAAAAATCATTCTGGTTCTTAGATAATCCCTCATCACTTGAAAAGGGCTGCATGAGATGTTTCTATTTTAAAATTTTCAGGTAGCCTGACCCCTTAACATGTACTCAGAATCAGGTTATATAGTATATACTGAAAACATGCTTCATAGTCTAGCACCGCTGCCCGGGCAAAATTTCCCTCATAGCACAATGCATGGCATATGCCCGTCTTCATTAGCCCAGTTTAGGAGCAGAACAGTAGGACGTTAAACCCCATTTCATTTTATTTTCATTTGCTTCATAGTCTTATCTAAGGGGGGTTGGATGGCTGAATGGTTAGCGTGCACGCGCTGTATCATAAAGTCTGTCATTGAGTCGACTGTCGTTTTTGAATCCCCGGTTGTACGTGGCAAGGAGTAGGGTCGCCTGTCCAACCTTGTGGGTTTTCTCTTGGTCCTCCGGTTTCCTCCCACTGCTAAAGACCCCTACGTGCAACCGAATTATGTAAATAAAATTAAACCATATGTTAGTCCCGAAATGACCTAGTTTGTGTCGAGTGGACATTAAACCTCATTTCTCTCTCTCTCTCTAGTCTTATCTAAAATAACATCTCATTTTAAAAATAAATTATAAAGCTCCTATATATAAATACACAAAAATAATAATCATTACCTCAACATGTGATGGTGCTTGTAATGCGTAAACAACAGCATTCGAGATATCTTTTCCTTTCAAACACTAAAATATAAAAATAAATAGTTAATTGACAAAATTTTAATTATATTCATTTTCAGAAAGAGAGAGAGGAAGAGGGGGTAATGTGTTTAAATCATCTCAACACAAACAAGGTCACTTTTGGACTAACATATAGTACCATATAACATAATTCACTCACAGGTAGCGGTCTTTGGCAGTGGGAGGAAGCTTGAGGACCCAGAGAAAATGCATGATGTTAGGCAGATGACCCTACTCACGGTCAACCCCAACAATTGAAAGGAAAATTTGTATTTCATTTAGATGAACAGAACTAGGACAAAGGGTGCTAAAGTTTTTCACCACTGAATCATTACATTCAGTATTTATAAAGATATGATAAACTGAAATTACATCGATTAATGCTGCTCGCTATGTAACAACATTGATGCCATCTTATTGGCTATGAAACTAATTGATGGGCCTGTTTTTAATCTGATTGAGTCCATGCCCGGAGATCATCTGGCGTTGGTATTTTGATTTTTTCTAAATTAAATGTTAAATAATCAATCTTAGTACATATTAGGGTGGATGAAGCTGTAAGAAATTTGATATTTGTAACAGTATTAGTATATTAGTAATAATAAATCTATATTTAAGACAAATACCAGGATGCTAGAATACAGAGCTTTAGCTTTCTCTTCATCTTTATTCATCCTGTAGGAGAACTCAGTTTCTACCAAACCAGGACTAACTCCCTAGAAAATAAAATGAACAGTAAACAAATGCTTATCATATCTTAGTCTGCTAAATTTGAGAAGGAATCTGCTGCAATTCATTTGAACAAACTATTTGATAGGAATAAGGCCTAACCAAGTTAATTTTTAGTTCTTTGCAATTTTGATCAATAAATAACCCACTTAATTTTTGTGCTCAGTGTTTCGGTAAAATTTTAAATCAATTATAGTTTTTGTTTATAAAGAAATAGAAGGCCAAAGTCTTAGTAGGTGTTCCCGAAGAACAGGAATTTGAATTGGTGTGACCTTAAGTTTGGATGATAAGATGAGGATCAACGTTTTATTTGAAGAATTAAGTATAATTTTTCTCTTCAAACTACTATCAGTGACATGGGCGCAGATCCCGGTGGGGACACCGGGACGCATTCCCACCAATATTTTTAGTGGTGGGGACATAATATACTGTGTCCCAACCACTTATTTTCTGATGTTTTGCTAACTGTTTATTTTTTGAAATTAAAATCATTCCAGAACTTTTATTGACATTTCAGAAAGTGTAGAGTTGGTCCCAGGCACTGGAGGCCAGGGTCCTTGAAGTTGTACAGCTGCACCCGGTGACCGATTTTTATTCAACAGGGAATAAGTGGTAATTCATATTATAACCGTAAATTCATATTATAACAGTAAATAATTAAAATATTCCATATAGGTGTGCATATCTGATACGCTGGGTATTAAAGGGTTAAGGAATAAGTGAGTTTTTGTTTTTATCTGGTATTCTGGATGATAAATCACCTAACTAAAGGATTTAGTTTGTATATCAGGGGAACCCTTCAGTGCTAGATTTGCTGCCATACTAAATAAACGTATTTTTAAAGACTGGTTTCTATCTCTCTCTGTGGAATATAGGCAATTAAATCTAAAATTTAAGACTCGGGCCCTCTATTTTTTGGAGTACAGTAAGCTGAGCCAAGACACGTGTACTTATTATTACATTTTGCTGTTTTGAAGATGGTTTAGAAATTTAGGAAATTTATCGGAAAAGACATTTTTTAAAACCTTTCATGGGCCGTCCAGAAAGAAGACAAAGGGGAAAAACACGGGCAGAGTGGATATAAGTGTACTGTTCTTTAGCTTTAAATATATTAAACACTTTATTGTTTATGGGTTCATTCTATTAGTTGATTTAAATCAAATATAAAAATTTTAAACAAATAACAAATACAACTCATTTGAATAAATTATTGGTTTTAATGGCTCTATATAAAGTTTTTGCCCAAATTACGTCATTTCCAGTGACATTGAAAACGTTAAATTGGCTTGACCTAGTTAATATTGACATTACGCATCAAATGGTGTCACTTTTATGGAAACCCAATTATAATTGACTCTTTTACAGGCAAACTAGCGTAAAAAGTCACTCTTGCAAAATTGCCCATTTCTCGGCAACTGCTCATATTACAAACTAATTTTCACATACATTCTCTTCGTATGGATTGTTGCTACGAGTTTATGAAAGTTACGAAGAAATATTTTAAAATATTAAGATGCTGAATGGGTTGTAAATAGCTTAATTTTACACCTTTTTTCACCTTTTAATCGAAATAGCCCGAAAACGAAATCGAAATTAAAAAAAAACGAGTCCGCTGTTTTGTGCGCCTTTGCATTGCACATCGATTTGGTAATAACAAATTTTGAAAAAATAATATTTGCTTTCAAAAAGTAGTACCGAACTGTCAAAATTATAGTTTTTGTTGAAATTATGCCACCTCCAGTGTCGACAGGAAACTTTATCGGTAACAAAAAAAATGACATTTTGGAAAATGGAGCATATGAACTTTGTTTCAAACAAATCGAACGATCATTAATGAATCTAGGAGCGTAAAACAGAATTAGCCAATAGCGGCCAAGGAAAATTATTTAGACAAAAATTGTTGACATTTTCGCTCAAATCAGACGACCCTTTAGCCCTGGATAAAATATCATCAAAAAATATTCATTAATAAAAAAGTTTTTAGCAAAAATTTAAATTTTCAAAATTTGGCGCCTAATATCTCCGAAGATTCATCGAAAATCAACAATCTAAAGAACCGTAGCTACGTGCCTTGTCTCTGCCTATGTCAAAATGTATCAAATGTTAAAATCTGTCAATTATTGTAAATGTTACGACAAAATTTCAAAAATTAACCACTTCGGTGATTTCGGACATTTCGCATTGTCACAGATCGTTCAAAATAGCTTTAATCTCTAAGTCACACCCACTTTCCCTGTGAAACCGAAGAAATTGGATCAATCTGACAAGTAGTTTCTGAGATATGATCAAAATGGAAAAAAAAAAATAATAATAAGAACTAGAACTGCGAAGCAGTAATGACGGGTTTCACCGGTGCCACGTTACCCTAAAGATATGTCACTTTCGGTACCAATGAAACCATTAAACAGGTTTCCAAATAAGCATTGTACACATCAAATAAAATGGACGCCGAATCAACCAAATCCTGCAATATCAATTCATTTTATACATTTGAGACATGTAAGTGTACAGTACTTCCGGTGATAATAAAAATGTTCAATTAGTTTTATAAAATCAGAAATGGCATAAGGCATCACATGGTGAAAATTTTATGTAAATCGAATAATAAATGCCACATTTATAGACCAAAAACCTTGAAAAGTGACTTGTAGAAAACCGTCTATTTCTCTGCAACCATACAAGTTAGAAACCATTTTCTGGTATCTGTATGATCGTATTGGTTCAGTCTATTTGTTGATTTGAATCAAATATCATAATTTTAAAAACATTACAAATCAGACTCATTTGAATAAAATATCTGTTTTGAAGGCTAAAAATACATTTTTTGCCAAAATGACGTTACTTCCGGTGATAATGAAAATCTTAAATTACTTGTTTGAAATCGTAAGTGGTATAGGTATCACAAAGTGAAAAGTTTATGAAAATCGAATAATAATTGACACTTTTATGGACAAAAAACCTTGAAAATGGACCTGCTAAAAATCGCCTATCTCTCCGCAACTGAACAAGTTAGAAACCATTTTGTGATATCTATATGATCGTATATCTATATGATCGTATGGGTTCATTCTATTAATTGATTGGAATCAAATATCATAATTTCAAAAACATTACAAATCAGACTCATTTGAATAAAATATTTGTTTTGAAGGCTATAAATACATTTTTTGCCCAAATTTCGTCATTTCCGGTGACATGGAAAATGTTAAATTGGGTTGAACTAGTCACAATTGACATTACGCATCAAATGGTGTCACTTTTATGAAAATCCAATAATAATTGACTCTTTTACAGACTCAATAGCGTAAAGAGTGACTCATGCCAAATTGACCATTTCTCGGCAACTGCTCATATTACAAACTAATTTTGAGATAGATTCTCTTCGTATGGATTTATGCTACAAGTTTATGAAAGTTGCGAAGAAATATTTTAAAATATGAAAAGCCTGAATGGGTTGTAAATAGCTCATTTTTTCACCTTTTTTCACCTTTAAATCAAAATGACCCGAAAACGAAATCGAAATTAAAAAAACTGAGCCCGATGTTTTCTGCACCTTTACAGGGCACACACTTTCAGTCATACCAGATTTGAAAAAAATAATATTTGCTTTGAAAAAGTGGTACCGAACTGTCAAAATTGTAGTTTTTGCTAAATTTATGTCACTTCCGTTGCTGAAAGGTAACTTTACCGGAGCATATGAACTTTGTTTTATACAAATCGAGCAATAAATAATTAATCCAGGACTGAAAAACTGAATTAGCCAATGGCAGCCAAGGAAAATTACGATGACAAAAAATGGTGCCATTTTTGGTCAAATCAGATGAATATTTAACCCTGGGTAAAATACCACATTAAAATATTCATAAATAAAAAAGTTTTTTGTAAAAATTTAAATTTTCAAAATTTGGCGCCTAATATCTCCGACGATTCGTGGAAAATCAAAAATCTAAAGAACCGTGGCTATGTGCCTTGTCTCTGGCTATGTCAAAATGTATCCAATTTTAAAATCTGACGATTCTTGTTAATATTACGGCAATATTTCAAAAATCGACAAATTTGACGATTTTGGACATTTCGCATTGTCGCAGAACGTTTGAAATAGCTTTAATCTCTAAGTCACACCCACTTTTCCAGTAAAACCGAAGACATCGAATCAATCCGACAAGTAGTTTCTGAGATACAATCAAATTGGAAAAAAAAAATAATAATAATAATAAGAATAATAATAAGAATAATTTTAACAAAAACAATAGTGTTTCACACAAGCTACGCATGGGGAGGAACCCTAATAATCCAAAACAAAAACAATAGTGTTTCACACAAGCTACGCAGTGTGGAACCCTAATAACCTCATGGTTTGAATTTTATTTCAGATAACAGTGAAATGAAAAGAAATGGGGTTTAACGTCCTACTGTTTAACTTACTGTTACTCTAATGTGTGATTTTAGTTCTCTAAGTTCTTGTCTTGTTGATTCCATTAAAGCTGTTACAGCATATTTAGTTGCTGAATAAAAATGTACTGCAGTCTTAGGTGGAATACGATGACCAGACATACTAAAATATAATTAAATTAATATTCAGTCTACCTGACCTAGGAAATGGATAATTTTGCAAATATTTTTTTATTTAATTAAATATAAATGGTTTTGTTTTGATAAGAGAACACTTCTTGAACCATCATGCTATATGTGTATAAACCAGTGATTGTTTTCCATGTAAATTGTGTTGTGCTCAATCACTAAATCCCACTCAAAGATTATAAGGTTTTAAAAATTGTATATAAAAATGTAAAATCTCAACCTCTTAAGGATGTATTAAGGTAACCATCTTTGGCAGGAATCTGTATTAGCACATACATTTGACTTCATATTAAATCGAACAACTTAAAACCATTTCCCTATTTAGACTCCTGAACTCTTCCAATTGCATCCTCAAGTTTTCCTGTGACCCGTCTACCATTACAATTTCTATTTTGTGCTTGTTGATTGCAGTTATTAAATTTAATCCAATATGATGTTCTAATACTATGCCATTAAATTCCGTTATTTATTGGGAATCCACCCGCGGTAAAGTAAAATAAAGTTTTTCGACATGTGTTAAAGTTGCCAAAATAAAAGAAACCACTAGGAGCGAAGACAGGGATTGTATGGAGAAGTTGTACTGATCCCCACTGCATACTGATATGATTTTTTAAAACCATATACTAGTTAGGTTCCAGGACATTATTTATACTAGAAGTAACAAACCTGTTGATGAATATAATATGACCATCATCTACATTTCTTTCTTTCATTGACTGAAAAGCTTCTCTTGTACAAATAGTTACTGCCATCACATTCACCTATTATATAATAAAATAAACTGCAATATACATTCTTTAAATATAATTAATAAAACTTCAAAAATCTTGTACAATTACTCACTGCCATCACATTGACTTATTAAATAGTAAAATAAATGTGTTTTTGAATTAATTGGACCTACTGTAACAACATTTACTTTTTACTATGTTCTAAAATTTTGTTTGAACCACACCATTCATTGACTTGTACCCTTACTGCTTTTCTTCAGTCGACCCTCCAATACCGCCTCACTGCCCAAAGCTATATTTCTTTTTATAGATTAGATTAGTCACTGAAATCTAACCGAGTAAAATCTGTTTGATTAGGGTAAAAAAATGTTTATTACGGTTAATCTGTTATTTTGATTATTGGTGAGACCGGTTTTGTATGTTTCGTATGATCAAGCAAATTCGGTTTGTTTACTAATTCTGTTTTTACTTTTGGCTTACTGTATCAATATAGGAAGGAACACAAAATTGATTATAGAGTGAGAAATAGAAATGAGATTCAAAATCGACTCAACACAACACATTTTGGGACTAACATATGGTACACTTTTCATTTTCAATGATTCGCTTGCATGGTAGGGGACTTCAGTAGTTAGAGAAAATACAGAGGTTGTGCACATGACTCTACTCCTTGATGAAACCTTATCTAAAGTGCATGTTAGAGCACTAGACCACCCCATCCCCCAAATTGATTATAATACATGTTTTAACTGTGGACAAATAGTCATTCCTTAAAACAAATGAAACTGATAATTTCAGTTTTAACAAGATGGAAGATATTTAGCCATTTTAACTTGGATAACCAGTACTTACATCAAGCATTTCTCTCCATTCTTGAGTTTTGCCCGATAAAATTGGTGCATTATGAGCGAGACCAGCATTATTTATACAGACATCTACACCACCAAGACTTTCATTACTTGTAATAGTTTTAAACATCTTTATAATATCTTCTTCTTTACTTAAATCACATCTTATAGCAGTTAATGATCCTTTCTCATTCTTTAACTCATCACTTAACTTCTGAAATTCAAAATTATACACAAAAACATTGATTAAGTTTACTGGTAAGATCATCTAAAGAGGTTTATTTGTGTCTAACTTCGCCATACAACAAAATAAATCTTAGTCTTTTTGTCTCTTTAAAAGGGACAAAAAATGAACTGAACAATGAATGTAAGTACATTTTCTTTAAATCCATTTCCTTTAACAATAACAGAAATATTTGTAACACAATTAGTTTAAAGTTGACAAAATAATAGAGATCTAATTTATAGCTTGTAATCATCTGACCAACAGTATCCTATACTAGTAATACTTTATAAAATGGCCAACATTTATGAATCTTAGTTAACAAAATCATTCTTTAATTTAAATGAAATAATTAAAAACAGTAAAGTAGGCCAACTATTTAAAAAAACTACCTGAATATTCTCAATATTTCTTGAACAACCAACAACCTTCATTCCAAAACAGACTAAATCCCTTGCTATGGCAGCACCAATTCCAGCTGATGCACCAGTTACCAAGGCAACTCTTCCAACCCACCTTTCCATTTTTTAATGATGTTTTGTAGTTGTACCTACATTTACAGATCCATTATTTACCCCAAAAATAAACCTGTGCATTAAAGGGGGATAACTCTTAAATATATCTGGCTATTGGCATTAGTACTGTTAAAGTCAGATGAAACTCATGATTAAGGATTTGGTAATACTAAAGGTTACATCAAAATGCATATGTACCCATGGGATGGGATAAGGCAGGACCATTTTTTGGAGGAGAGAGAGAAAGAGAGAGAGTGAGAGAAAGTGAGGTCTACATGCAAATGTAATTAAGAGCCCATCAATAGCACCATGCCCTAATTTTTTCACAAAATTACTATTGTTTTGGTAAATTTTAAGTCTTATTGTATCCCAATGAATAGATGTCAAAGATCATTGTCAGGGTCATTATTCACAATATTCCAGGGTATAAATTTAAAAACTATCAATCCAGCAAGTCTATGAATATGGAGGAAAACTTTGTTGCAATAAGTTTTCTTTCTTCTGTTAGAAGTAGAGAACAAGGAAAGTTCTGAAGTTAAAGGTCTAACTGAAAGGTAATATCATTTATTCGAACATCTTTTCATTCAACAAAGATTTCATTGACTTTTAAAAGAGCCATCACAGATTTCACAAGGTGTTTGTTTATAAAAGTGGGTTTATGTCTGAAAATCACCTTTTCTGTAAGCTGAAGCTCCAAATACTGAGCTGTTAGATAGGGGTGTTATGTAACCCATTTAAGAATAAGTGTTCTTTTGTATGAGTGACTTTATAATTGCAGTAATCATATATATATATATATATATATATATATATATATATGTTCCACTGAAACTGCAACTGGAATAGGCATGGTTATCCAGGCATTTACAGTGTGGCATTTGGGGATCTAACCACAGCTAAACAAGAATCTGGCTTTCAAATATTTGCACAGAACAATTCTAAATTATCTTTCACATTTGGACTGTTTGGGTCTGTCCAAGGGTGTACTGGTATTAATATATCACTTTTCTGCAAGGAACTGGGGTAGTCAATATTTACAAGATCTCTAAATGGTTAAATAACCAGTTATATTCAATAAAATATACCTGGGACAGTCCCTTTTTATCTTGAATACTTCTTTAAATAAAGGCATTAAATTAATATTTGTAATTCATAGGTAACATTTATACATACCTGTGGTTTATCTAAATGATAATACCTGGCAACAAAGTGTGATAAAAGATATAGGCCTATAGGTCAATACATATACTTATATAAACAGGTCATATATTGTTATCATTTGCTCATCTGTCAACTGACCCTTAAAGATTTAAAGTGGCTACACCACTAATGTAATAAACTTTATAGACAAAAATTGTCATAATGTAAATTTGTATAATTATGAAAGTTGTAAAAAGGAATAGTTCTTTCGCCCAACTGTGAGAGAGAGAGAAATGGGGTTTGACATCCACTCGACACAGACTAGGTCATTTCGGGACTAACATATGGTTTAATTTTATATTAATAATTCGCTTGCGCATAGGGGTCTTTAGCAGTGGGAGGAAACCGGAGGACCCGTAGAGAAAACCCAGGAGGTTGGTCAGGCAACCCTACTCCTTGTGACTCAATGACAGGCCTCATGATACAACGCGCACGTGCTAACCATTCGGCCATCCAACCCCCCTCACCCAACTGTAAAGCTAAATATCTAAGTATTAAAATGTGACTGTCAATTAGTGCCTTGGAACTGGTTACAGGGGGAGAGAGATAGATGGGGTTACTGTCCACTCAACACCACAAACTAATAAGGCACAAGTTTAATTAAGTAAATTTACTTGCGCGTTGGGGTCTGTAACACTTGGAGGAAACAGGAGGAGGTATCGAAGCCATGCCACTTGAATCAATAACAAACCTTATGATCTAAAGTGGACATGTTAGACCATTTGGCCACTCCCCACCCCTACTGTAATAAACTATGTAGATAAAATTTGTTTTCAGAAATAAAACAGTTTCTATATAAAATGACACATACCTCGAGTCTCTGTATTGGGCGAGCCTCGGTGGCGCAATGAGTAAGGCACTGACTCGTTAACCAGGAGGTCTCCTTGTTCACTCCCGTTGTTGGTCGAGAGCATGCCTCAAGATTTCCAGTATGGCTGCCCTTTGTCATTGGTGCAGAACAGAGGGCCTAGCAAGAAACAGTGTCTAATCGTTTGGATGGGACAGAAAACAGAGATCTTGTGTACACACTGGCGTACCATACCTAATCCCACTAAACACTGCTTTAACGAAAGCAAATTTCTGTTCCAAATTATGACTGGTCAATGGTCCGATCAACAACCAATAGTTAACTGCGTTACAAAAGCATTACACTTAAAAAGAGCTCCAAATTGGACCAAATATGTTTACATAACTTTACATCATGACTCACAATTTTTTTATGCCCAGTTAACCAGTGCATAGCAGAATATTGCAGAAAAACTAATTGTGTGACAAACGAGGCTATCAAATCGGAAAACAATGTAAACAATACTGTTTGGAGACGAACATACTTTCCCCGTTTTTAATACCTTAAATCACTGTCCAAAGTTTTAGGGAAGACCCAGATTAAACGAAGGACTGTCATGTTGCTGTACTTGGGATAGATTTGATTGAATGGGAAGAATAGACACACTCCCTCAAAAGCTTAAGTATCAGAAGCCAATCCAGCAATTGGCAGAGAGAGATTTCTCGGGCCATTGCTTCAGGAATATGCTGGCGTACATGTAAAAGAAGTATAGTTGTTGATCAAAACAAACACTGCTATCTAAGATTACATTTTGAAATATATATCTAGCAACCTAGATGGTTTGTCGGCAATAGGTTGTTAGTGAGAATCCGTTGTACTTTATAAGTTATCGCAGACCAATAATTATTTATCTGCAGTGGAAAATTGCCAACAAATAATCTTTTTTGAAATCCAATCCAAGATGGAGATACAAAAACGTAAAACTTAGTGCTAGATATTACTGTAGGGCATAGATAAAAAGAAATGGAAATAACAACATATCAAAGTCTAGAATTTATAAGGCCTATCAGTGCATCCATTATTAACATTTTCTACCGGTAATGAAGTCTCTTTAATTTTGATTACAAGATTATAAATAAAATATATCTACATTATATAACTGATTTATATGACCATATTTCTGTCCTAGCCCTTATTCATTAATCAGGTATTATCACATTTATATTTTTCTCTACTCATGATCACATATCTTAAAAATATTAAAGAAATTAATTTCAACAAAGAACAATATGGTGTAAGTCTAATGGAAAAGTTATTTCTTGATGGACTGGATAAATTTAAATTTCTAAATTTTTATATTTTTTTTTAAAATATGAGGATGTTTAAATTAAAAAACACCCAAGATAAATATAAAGCTATTTGCACTCTAGTTAGATTCGGTTGGTTTTTGTTTTTCTTCTACAAACAATTCAACGAAATTTTCAGTTACACACCTAACCTCCTGGATTAACAATTTCAAAAACTTCGCTACATCTAAAATATTGTTATCTATCTAAAATGATTTAGATTTCAACAAGCCAACAGTGAGGCTGATGTCCCCTGCCGAAATTGCAAAATAAATAGATGACACATATTAATTAATCGCACATTTATTTTTTTCACTAAGTTTCATCACTCTCTATCAGATAGAATCAAGATTATCTTGTCCCAAACCATCGACAAATGAAATCGATTAGCTCTGCTTAGCTTCAGCTCGAAATGTTAATTATTGAACTCAGTCAAGACATTCACCTAATGAACATCTACATATACATCAAGTTTAAACATTCACCTAATAGACACCTATGCCAAGTTTGAACATTCTACCTCAATTAGAAGGAGAGTTATTGTGTTCCAAAGTTTCTACCAATCAAATTGCTTATCACTCTGCTTACCCTCAGCAAAAAATGTTCATTATCGAACTTAGTTAAGGTATTCATATAATAAATCTATACACCAAGTTTCATCAATCTCACTTAATTAGAACTAAAGTTATCGTGTCCCAAAGCATCAACCAATCAAATTGCTTATCTCTGCTTACCCTAAGCGGAAAATGCTCATCTTCGAACTCCATCAAGGCATTGACCTAATCAACACATACACCAAGTTTGAACATTCTAGCTCAATTAGGAAGAGAGTTATCGTGCCCCAAAGTATCAACCAATCAAATTGCTTATCTCTGCTTACCCTAAGCGGAAAATGCTCATCTTCGAACTCCATCAAGGCATTGACCTAATAAACACATACACCAAGTTTGAACATTCTAGCTCAATTAAAAGTTATCGTGTCCCAAAGCATCAACCAATCAAATTGCTTATCTCTGCTTACCCTAAGCGGAAAATGCTCATCTTCGAACTCCATCAAGGCATTGACCTAATCAACACATACACCCAGTTTGAACATTCTAGCCCAATTAGGAAGAGAGTTATCGTGTCCCAAAGCATCAACCAATCAAATTGCTTATCTCTGCTTACCCTAAGCGGAAAATGCTCATCTTCGAACTCCATCAAGGCATTGACCTAATAAACACATACACCAAGTTTGAACATTCTAGCTCAATTAGGAAGAGAGTTATTGTGTCCCAAAAAGTGTGACGGACAGACAGACGGACAGACAGACAGACAGACAGACAGACGGACGGACGAACCCATTTTAATAGTCCCCTGCTTTCTTCGAAAGGCGGGGGACAATAAAGACCTAAAATAAAAAGTAATCTGATCAAAATGGATATTGGTCCAAAATGATTAAAATCGATCAATTCAAACATTTGAATGTATATCTGAAAAAGTGGTTGCCATGAAAGATACACCCACATTTTGCAATAGATAGACAGAGAACGAGCTAATAAAAAAATATGATTTTTTGTACAATCAGCGGCCATATTCCAGGAAGTGACGGTCCAATATGCGCGAATATCAAAAGGAACCGAAATCTCTAGGATATAAAGATATATTTTAAGTATTATCCAAACCGGATAAATATTCTGACCTCTAGAGGGTCCACAACGGACAGGGGCAACGACAATATACATCCACTTGAAAATATGTTCAAATAAAAAGACTATATATGATTATGCACACATATTTTATTATTATTTACAATTTATCTACAGTTTTAATAAATCTGTTCTGTTGGTCTCATTAACACATCATTAATCTATAAAAGAAAAGAAAAATATATTAAACAAGCCAACAGTGAGGCTGATGTCCCCCGCCGAAATAGGAAAATAATTAGAGAACACATATAAATTTATCACAAATTATCTTTTACAAAGTATTGAACAATCAAACAGTATATCTTTACTTATAGTCTAAGCATACAATGTTTTTGATGGAATAATTATAGCATATTAAGGGGAAAACATGCTCTATGCCTACAGATCTAGAGTTTGGTTGTATCAACGGGTCTATTTTCCATCTTGCTGCAAGTTGTGCAAAGTTCACTGTTTTCTTTCTGTCATTAAATGTCAATTCATTATTGCATACTACATATTTAATTAATTTATAATAGTTTCTTTTTCAATTTGTTTTTTCTGCTTACCATAAGCGGAACGGACAGACAGACAAACAGACAGACGGACGAACCCATTTTAATAGTTCCCTGCTTTCTTCGAAAGGCGGGGGACAATCAAAGTAGGAGAGTTATTGTTTTCCAAAGTCTCGACCAATCAAATTGCGTATCGCTCTGCTTACCCTGAGCAGAAAATGCTCATTATGAAACTTAGTCAAGGTATTACTGTAATGAAACTATACACCAAGTTTCATCAATCTCACTTAATTAGAACTAAAGTTATCGTGTCCCAAAGCATCAACCAATCAAATTGCTTATCTCTGCTTACCCTAAGCGGAAAATGCTCATCTTCGAACTCCATCAAGGCATTGACCTAATCAACACATACACCAAGTTTGAACATTCTAGCCCAATTAGGAAGAGAGTTATCGTGCCCCAAAGTATCAACCAATCAAATTGCTTATCTCTGCTTACCCTAAGCGGAAAATGCTCATCTTCGAACTCCATCAAGGCATTGACCTAATAAACACATACACCAAGTTTGAACATTCTAGCTCAATCAAAAGTTATCGTGTCCCAAAGCATCAACCAATCAAATTGCTTATCTCTGCTTACCCTAAGCGGAAAATGCTCATCTTCGAACTCCATCAAGGCATTGACCTAATCAACACATACACCAAGTTTAAACATTCTAGCCCAATTAGGAAGAGAGTTATCGTGTCCCAAAGCATCAACCAATCAAATTGCTTATCTCTGCTTACCCTAAGCGGAAAATGCTCATCTTCGAACTCCATCAAGGCATTGACCTAATAAACACATACACCAAGTTTGAACATTCTAGCTCAATTAGGAAGAGAGTTATTGTGTCCCAAAAAGTGTGACGGACAGACAGACGGACAGACAGAAGGACAGACAGACGGACAGACAGACAGACAGACAGACGGACGAACCCATTTTAATAGTCCCCTGCTTTCTTCGAAAGGCGGGGGACAAAAAAAATATTAGTCTATTAACTTACAAACAAGAACTGAGTTCTCTAATATTGTCCCAAAAAACTGTACATAAACAATCAATGGTAAAACAGGCATAAAAAAAAAGTTTCCAGGCAACGAAAAAAGATCTACCTGTAGCTAAGTTGACCAGACAGTTTATTTGACTTGTTGGGTCAACTAAAATCTGACCAAAATAGGGTTTTCTTCCCCTTTGAAACCATCAATGCAAGTGTCAATAAGAATGTTAAAAACAGTAGCCTGTAGAACATTTATGAAGACTAGGCAACATATCCAAGCTGGAAAAAACACTGATCTGTAGTTGATTACAAGGTTTGCATGGGGTTCACAATGACTACATGGAAATTTTAATGTACAAAACAATTTTCAATGGGGTTTCTCCAGACTGACCCCTTGTGTATTGGACATAAGTGACTCATCAATACTCATAAACTAAATAACCCTTTGAAACAATTAAACTATAAGGAGGCAGGGGAAAAGATTTACCTCAACATGTGCTGGTGCCTTTAAGGTATAAATGACTGCACTGGATATATCTTTCGCATCCATACGCTAGAAAAGAAAAATTAACAAACCAATTTTTATTTAATATCTCATTAAAATGAAATGACTATTTTCTGGACTGACTGGGATAATGAAGACATGCATATGTCATGCAGTGTGCTATGAGGGAAATTTGCCAGGACTGTGACGTTAATTTGTATTTCAAATTTTTTCAACTGTCAAGGGTTCTTTTAAGGGAAAGCCAGTATGTAGGCCTACACAGGGTCTCGTTTCTTTGTGCTAACCGATCGACAAGACACCATTTCTTGCCCAGTGCTGACAAAGCTAAACCACACCGGAAAATTACGAGGAACTTTCTCAGCCAACACCAAGGCCTCCGGGTTTGTGGGCCAGTGCCATTATCACTGAGCCTCCGCGGTCCCCTTTTATCTCACAAAAATGCAATATTAACCAACAAGCAAGAATATCTGCTTTTCAAGTCTAGAAAAACAAACAATCTAATAACTATTCTGTGTTGCTAACACTTCTCACATATTGTTTATAAATTCATAAATAACCATTACTTACCCTAAAATTATCTTTTCCTTGCGTTTCATCCTTCATCATTTTAACGGCAAAATCAGTATCTACATTTCCTGGACTTATTCCCTTAAAACATAAATTATCATTAATATAAGAAGAATATGGTATTGGGTGGTGGTGACTGAAGCAGTGGTGACTGGTAAGAGATTAGTTGATCCAAGAATGGGAAGGAATAGAAATATGAGAGATAGACATATGGTTTAATGTCCATTCGACACAATTTCGGGACTGACATGTGATACAATTTTATTTCAATAATTCACTAGGTTCTCCTTGTCACAGTCAAGTTTGGGATTGAAACCATGCCACTTCCCTCCTCCCCCGCCCCCAACGTAATTGTATAAAACTTACTGTAACTCTAATATGCGATTTAAGTTCCCTTAATTCTTGTCTTGTACTTTCAACTATTGCACGGACACTGTGTTTGGTTACAGCATAGAAATGAGTAAAAGCTTCATTAGCAATTCTATAACCTGACATACTGAAACAGATCAATTCTCCATAGTTCAGTCAAAATTTAATAAAAGACCTTACTTTCATTTTTTTTAGGTCTTTTACATTTCCACTACATTAAAGTCCAGTGGTGGCGTTAGATTGGTTGGTGGCATGTCAAAAATTTCAAAAAAATGTATGTACTTTTCATTTGAAGCTGGACATACCCTAGCCAATTTTCCACCTCACTTATTGATGCCAGTGCCCAGTATTATCCAGTATTTCAATGTGATTTTTGAAAATTGCCTGGGGGTGGCTTCGTTCCTCTCCCCCACTCACTTCCCTTCTAGAAAATCCTAGTGCAAATGCTGAGGTCTATCAAAATCTTCAAGAAGTTTGACTTCAATTGACTTGACCTGATCTTTCATCTAACCAATGAACAGATGCTTTGGCTTGGGCAAGAATGATTTTAACCAATTACAAAACTGAGATTTGATAAAGAAATAGATCTTCATATAGTGTTGGCCAATCAAAATAAAAACTGCATTGAATAAAGTTTAAAGTTTAATAAGATTTTCCAAACATCTGTTGGGCGATGTTCTAAATGCAATAACTTATAGTGGGCTTAAATTCACTTACTTTAGGATCAAATCGTGAATGGTTTTTAGAGATTATAAATTGTCAAAATGATCCATACATAAATAAATCTATCAAAAAAGATCTTTGTATACTGTGTTGGGCTAGTCATTCTATACATACTGATTTCCAGTTTGGATGCAATTGGCAGAATTGGGGGCTCTAATTTACTCAATATAATTATTGTGATTACTGTATTATAATATTTTTTGTTATTTGAGTAATGTTTATATATATGTTTTCTAGACATTTATTTATATTTATCAACTTATCAATATGTTTCGATTTTAGTTATTAGATTGAAGGATACAAAATATTTTTGTGTAGGCCTGCTGTAGGTGAAATCAAAATTAAAACTGCAATGAAGTAAGTTTAAATTTTAAAATATTCACTTACTTTGCGATCACATTGTGAATATTTTAAGAGATTAAAATTACCAAAACAATCAACAAATAAATAATACTGGCATTTGTTCATATTGTGCATGTTAAATATAGTCTAATATGATACCTGCTTATAAATATAATATGACCATCATCTACATTTTTTTCTTTCATTGACTGAAATGCTTCTCTTGTACAAATAGTTACTGCCATCACATTCACCTATTATAATAAAATAAAATGTACAGAATCAAATGCATAGTTTAGAAAACCACACTTTTTTAAAATTAGATGAATTCATCATGAAGAGTGCCTTTAAACAATATTTTGTTATCTTTGCTAAATCACTGACAAAATTCTTATTGAAAATGTCTATTGTCCGCAATTTGGCTTCTTACAATTAACTCCACTTGATTGACTTGACTATCTGTGCCACCATTTCTTTCAACATTAATTTACACAGGTCACAAGTCAGTCAGTAATTCCATAGAATTGTGATCTGCCATTGAAACAATTTAATATTAATCTTTAATATTAATCTAATTTTGTTCTAGTTTTCAAATTATTAACATTTCTTTTCATTTTGTGTTAAATGGGAAAGCGTGTAAAAGAGGGAATTATATTTTAAAAACCATAAAGATGTGTGACCGATAAGCATACTTACATCAAGCATTTCTCTCCATTCTTGAGTTTTGCCCGATAAAATTGGTGCATTATGAGCGAGACCAGCATTATTTATACAGACATCTACACCACCAAGACTTTCATTACTTGTAATAGTTTTAAACATATTTATAATATCTTCTTCTTTACTTAAATCACATCTTATAGCAGTTAATGATCCTTTCTCATTCTTTAACTCATCACTTAACTTCTGAAATTCAAAATCAAACATTTACATGTAGTGTTATTAAAATAACAAAAAAAGCATAATGTATGATAAAGTCAACTTTTAGTTTTAATAGGGTTTGACATAGCCTAGGAGTAATTCAAGAAAGATAGTGCTTTCAGTACCGGTACCCTACTTTTAGTTTTATGAGGGTTTGACATAGGAGTAATTCACAAAAAAACAGTGCTATTGTGTTCTATCATGGACCTTATAATATGTAATTTCTTTTGAAAAAAATATTAAAGAAAGTATATGAAGACCCATCAAAAAGTTACCTGAATCTTGTCTTTATTTCTTGCACAACCAACAACCTTCATTCCATGACAAACTAAATCTCTTGCTATGGCAGCACCAATTCCCTCCGATGCACCAGTTACCAAGGCAACACGCCCAACCCACCTTTCCATCTTTTAGTGCTCTATTTAAAGGAGAGAAAGCTTAAACCTTATATTCACAAAAACAGGATACCAAATTCCTGAAAACTAAAGGGGGATAACTCTTAGTTATTGTCTTGAAATTAGGCCACTACACCTAAGGCTATCATAAATGTAATATACCACTGTAGTGCTGGTTAACACATGGCATATTTATTAATGTGTCAGAGAGCAGTCTTATCACAGATTCTTACACATTTCATACCTCTGATGGTAGATGGTACACAAAACTGTTATTCCATTTGTTTTCATTGTTATAATTGTTTTGTTTTAAAGTTGACCTATTAACCATAAAGATTGAATAATAAAAATGGTGATCATGGGAGTTGGCCAAACTCTCTTTATGGCACAGGGCTGCATCACTGGTGCCATCACAATATAACAATCATTTTATAGTAGTTAGTGATTTTTTTGTCACTTGGCTTCCTGAACTAAAATCAGCAATTCGCTTAAAAAAGATCTCTTCTAATTTGACTTTTTAGGAGAGAAAATGAAATGAAGGCCGGAAATTTTGCCTAGACAGTGGTGCTACGGCCTACTTTTATATTGAATTTCAACTATCCAAGTGTTCTTTTACATGCACACTAATGTGTACACAGGACCTCAGTTTTTGTCCCATCTGAACGACTATGTTTTCCTTTGCCAGGCCCTCCATCCTGCACCACTGAGTAGGGGGAAGCAGACTGGAAAATCACAAACTTTCTCTGTCATCACAGGGATTGAACACAGGACCTCCAGGTTAGCGAGCCACCGTCTTACTCACTGAGCCACCGCAGCTCCTTTTAGGAGAGACAAACAGGACTATAAGATTCACATGTATTTTTTCATTGAATATTCAAAACCAGCAGCTGCCAGGCAAGATACGCCCACATTTTGCAAGAGATAAAGAACAAGCCCCCCAAAAAACCCTGATTTTTTGTACAATCAGGGGCTATAATCAAATAAGGTATGGTCTGAAATGTGCGAATATCAAAAGGAACTGAGATCTTTGGGATATAAAGTTATATTTTAAGTTTCATCAAAATCGGACAAAAATTGTGACCTCTATAGGGTCCACAACGTTCGTATTGCATAATTTGAGTGCTGTGAGCGGCCATTTTGTTGGGCAGTTTCAGTTCGATTTTCACGAAATTCAAACTCAACCATCATTATGGGGTAATTACCGTGATATATTCAAACGTTTTTTTTTTTAATCGGATAATAATTGTGACCTCTAGAGGAACCACAAGCTAAAAATGTGATTTTTTGTACAATCAGGGGCCATAATTCCTGAAATTTCGATCCGATACATGCGAATATCGAACGGAACTGAGATCTTTTGGAGATAAACCTATATTTCAAGTTTTGTCAAAATCGGATAGGAATTGTGACCTGTAGAGTGTCCACAAACAATTGTTGACGGACAGGATCAAGGACAATATACATGTGGGCGTATAAAATAAAAAGAAAATCATTTTTATAATTTATTAATGCAAAAACAGAATATAAACATAATAATATAATGCATTTACAAAAATGAAGATTGAATTCTTTATTTGGGAACTAAAGTTAAGGAGGAAAAAGCAAACTGCACATACATCAGACATATAAAACTTTCATTTCAACAGGTTATGAGGGATTTTTATTTGCAGCAGAGTAGTTATTCTAAATTGAAAAAAATCACACATTCTGAACTCATTATTTGTGATTTAAATATAAAGTTTAATACAAAAGGTTAAACAGTTATCCTGACCCATAAATAAATAGATCAATACAACCAAATCTATACCATTATTTTAGTAATTCCAAAAGCAGATTTATTTTTGATAACATTAATGAGAGAATTTATTTTACCCAAGGATGTAGATTATAACTATAAAAGATTGATTTTGTATCAAACCCATTTCTTTAATATTTCTAGAAATGTTTCAAATATAAAAAGTTTCCAATAATGGACAGCAAAAAGAACCCAATTTATTTAATATATCTGGTAATGTTTGAAATACCCCAAAAGTTTTTCCATAACCCCATGAGTGATAGCAAAAACAAAACCCAACCATTTTCATGTTGATTGCATTAGCATTGGCTGAGCCTTATGCTTTTTTCGAAGAAGGTCGCCCCCAATAGAACAACAAAAAGATGACCCGCACTTGAGATGAAGTTCCTGAGCCGCACTTGAGATGAAGTTCCTGTCTCAAAAAAATACCATTGGAAGAACCCAAACTAGGGATGAAATTGTCTAAAAAGGAGGTCCGAGACATTCAAATTCAGCTTTTATTCCCTTAATTTACACTCTCAGTCTGAGATACTCCATATTTTCAAATATGAAAGTATCTTTTGGAACAAGCAGTTGCCAGACAAGATACGTCCACATTTTGCAAGGGATGGATAGAGAACAAACTAAAAAAAGAAAAAAGGGATTTTTCGTACAATCTGGAGCCATAATCCAGGAAGCTATGGTCTGAACTGCACGTTAAGTTTCATCAAAATCAGATAAAAATTGTGACTTCTAGAGGGTCCACTTTTACACAATTTGTGTACAAGGAGCTGCCATAATGTCCGGATGTGTAACAGTGTTATATTTTAAGAGTTTTTTAAAATTGAATACAAATTGTGACTTCTAGCCGGTCCACAAGCCACAAATGTGATTTTTTTTTAACAATTAAGGGCTATTATCCAGGAAGTTACATTTGGATATGCACGATCATAAAAAGGAAATAAGATCTTTGTGACATAAACATAAATTTAAAGTTTCAACAAAATCGGATAAAAATTGTGGCCTCTAGAAGGTCTAAAACCTTGATATACCATACATTTACGGCCATTTTGTCCAACAGTTTTGGTCTGATTTTCACGAAATTCACACTCAACTGTCATTAGGGGGTAACGGTGATATATTCAAACGTTTTTTTAAATTGGATAAAAATTGTGCACTCTAAAGGGACCACAAGATAAAAACCTGATTTTTTGTACAATCAAGGGCCATAATTCAGGAAGTTACAATCCGATAAGCATGAAAATCAAAAGGAACTAAGATCTTTCTGTTATAAACATATATTTCCATATTCATTAAAATCGGATCAAAATTGTGACATTTAGAGAGTGTGAAATAGCTTCATTTAACGTCCGCTTCCACCGAGGAGATATCACAGACAAATGACCTCTAGAGGGTTCACAATCTCAATACACCATATATTTACACTATCTGCATACGGTGTAATGGTGATATATTCGAACGTTTTTTTTAAAAAGCGGATAATAATTGTGACCTCTAGAGGGTCCACAAGCTAAAAACGTAATTTTTCGTACAATCAGGGGCCATAATTCAGGAAGTTACGATCAGATATGCACGAATATCAAAAGGAACCACGATCTTTGGGTTATAAACATGCATTTCAAGTTTCATCAAAATCAGATCAAAATTGTGCCTCTAGAGTGTCCACAAGCTAAAAACGTGATTTTTCGAACAATCAAAGGCCAAAATCCATGAAGTTATTGTCCGAAACATGCAATATTGAAAGGAACAGATATCTTTGGGAGACAGACCTATATTTCAAGTTTCGTCAAAATGGGATAAAAATTGTGACCTATAGAGTGTCTACAAACAAATTGTGGACGGACGAACGTGTGGACGGACGAACGTACAGACAGACAGGGGCGACGGTATAATACGTCCACATGAAAATGTGACGTATAAAAACATGTCTAGGCCTACTCGCTGTCTCATACAAATGTACTTTTAAAACATTAAATAACACAATGAGTTACTCACTACCCTGCACCCTCTTCACAACCTCTGCTCAGACAAATCATAATTAAATACATGCGTATACAGTTATACTATGACAAATACATACGATCAGACACAAGCAATGTTTGTAATATAAATTAACAGTATATCCAATATCACATTTATATGGAAGCTCAGAGATAGAAATAAAAAGAGTTAAAAGTTATATTTTTGATATCCATACTATAAAGTACTGTACATAATCTAGTAAATCTGATCATAGTGCATGTTTTGTTAAAGCTAATGTGAGGTTGCCCAATATCACTGGCATATTAAATTGTCACCGAGATCAGATTATTCAGTTCGAACAACACTGCAAGGAACTTTAATTTATGTGGATTGCGCCCCCACCCCCACAAATCATAATTCTGATTGACTAACAATGCTCTGAGATAAGATTACTGAGATCAACTGACATTAACTTTACTGCATCACATAGAATGTCTTATTGGCTTAGCTAGTCTTAATATTTACACCTAATTAGTTAGCACTTTTTGAATTAATTACATGTATATGCTTATTCAAATATAGATTAAAATAAATCACTACATAAAAGAAGACTTCTTTTATTTTCTTAGTTCTTACATTCTTAAAATAACTGGGAACATGCCGACAGATCTGAAGTAGCAAATCCACCCTAATGGCTTTATACAGAAATGCAATTAAAACATTACATTAACTGGCAAATAATATGAAAGACATAGGTAAGTTATTCAATTGAGTATCAGGAAGCTAGCTATCAAAAAATTGGTTTGTTCTTGTCGCCCTATCAACATGAGCTCGATACAAAACTTCATTAATATGAAAATAATGTGGATTTTCTGTTACAGTTAATTCAGGTTCATAACCAAGTAAATCTGGATTTAATAAAACACTACTTGAAGAAGATTGTCTATTTTCAATATTGTTGTTCAAGTTTGTTTCAAGATGGCGGGAATGTTCAGCAGACACAGACAAGGGAGATAAATGTGCGTGATGATTTGGTTGTTGAGAAGCCTGTTGCTGCCAAGATTCTGTATGACCATTCATGTTACTAGGATGAATCTGAAAAAAAATATTTATAATGTTCATTAATCTTTATAGAAATGAAATGAGGTTTAATGTTCTACTTTTCTAGGCTAATGAAAACAGTGTGCCATAAGGGTTATCTTGCCCGAACAGCAGTGCTATGGCCTACTCTCATATAAAATTCCAACTGTCAAGGTTCTTTTACATTCACGGCAACATGTATATTGGACCTTGGTTTTCCATCCCCTTCAAACAACTAGACCCTGGTTCTTTATATAGTCTTAATACAGAATTGCATAAACTGACCATTCAATTATATAATTTTGGGGGTCACAGAGCTCAATTTTGCAAAATTTTGCAGAGTGGAAGTACTACATTTTCTGAAATATGTACAAGTTCCCAGAATTATAACTGTATTTCTTGACAAATTTGACAAAATTAACAATTTGACAGTCATACGATAATGGTATGCAGAAAGTAGAAACATAATTCGTAATTCTATTACTTGATATTTAATTTAATATGCCTGTTGCTGACTGCAGGGTCTTTTGAGGTAAATTAACCTACCAAAGGAGATAACTGATCTTCTTGATTCAAATATGAACTTCTTTCATTTCTGAAAAAAAAAAAGCTAATAATAATTGTGAATTTCATTCCACCAACACCAGCACTCTAAAGTCGATGCTACTAAAAAATAAACAATACAATTTCTGCCAACTCCCACCTCTAAACTAACATCTCGTTCCCATAGTTTAAAGGAATGGACTATTCTCAGAATCATTTTGCAACACTGTATTTTTACAAGTATAGTACTTCAAGCAAATTCTGCATTTTTGCAAAAAATTTATGTTTCAAAACTAGTGAATAAACCCTAAGGATTTTTTTAATTTTATTTTAATAATAAGCAGAGATAGTCACCTAATATATTGTTAACCATTTAACACTGGTACCACAAGAACTAGTAAATGGTCTTATAATACAGAGAGCTATTCAAATATCTTTGGCGGTTTGAGGAACTCTTAAAACAGTAGTTTCCAGCTGTTTAGGGATAGATCACTTTTCTCTAATTTTCCTCAAGAAACTGGGGTACTCAATATTTACATATACTATGATATACATGTATATATGTATCGGGTGCTAAAGGGTCAACAAGAGTGTTCAATGACCATCTACAATTCAACAGAGAATGACAGAAATGGGTTTAATGATCACTTGGCATAAACTATATTTCACAATTTTATTTCAATAATTCACTTCTGCATAAGGGTTTTTAGCAGTGGGAGGAAAGCGGAGGACCTGGAAAAAGCTCACACCATTTGACACACTAGACCGTACGATCTAAATCACACATTCGACCACCCAACCCCAACAATAATATATATTCTGACTTGTAGCCTAAAGTCTATATCATGTTAGAAAAGAAAAACTTTTGAGGAGCTTTTAAATGAAACAATTATATACATATAAAAAAAATAATTCTAGGTTAGGTAATAACTATAATATTCACAGAAATCACATGTTACAACATATTTCCTTACTGAATATGAAGGCCATTTATTCTTTTTGATATCGGTAGAGATTCATCTCCTTCGTCATCAACTTCACTTCTTAATCTTTTGTTACTTCTGAAAAAAATGGTTTATTTTCAAACTAATCTTGAGTAAATTTTATATGCACAATTTCTATAAGAAAAATGAGGAGAAATGGACACAGGGAACTTTAGTTAGGCTAACGCTTATCATTTGTTTACTATGTTCCTCAAACAAATCTTCGATCCCAACATGAACTACCCGATACGTCTTGCTTGAGGTGCCCAACTATAGACTACAGTCTTTCTGTCATAGATGCTTCTCATACACTGTACCAAACCTATTGAATTCATTACCCTTGACTATAAAGAATTTAAAATCTCTTGCTGTTTTAAGAAGCAGTTTTTTGACTGCTTATTGACATTAATTGTATTTTTGTCTAGAGATAAGTGAAGAGCTAAATGTGCCTTCAGCATTAACAATGATGGAATTGTGCGCAATAAGAACTCGCTAATAATAGTATTATTGTTATATGGTGGAAGGAAAGTTAATATTTTATATATTTCAATCGTCCTGATAAAGATCTGCTGACTTTACAAGTAGGGGTAGGCCTATCAGGAAAATTGTGGGCGCTATATGTGTACACCAGCTGGGGGGGGACAATAGATCAGTAACATTCATATAATAGCTGACTTGCTGTGCTTACCCAGTGAAAATTGTTAATATGTCACTATGTGGTATCTTTGGGATACCAGAATTTGTGAACCATTCACATTAACGTTAAGCCTACCTGTATTACTGCACATGTAGCAAAAACAGATTATGATTCTGGTAATGTGAAACCCGTAGAAACACTGGTGGGTGCCAGGTAAGTAGCTATAGCGGGGGGATCAGGGGGGTGGGCAAGGGGATCTAGCAGCCAAACCAATGTCACTCCGCTTTGGTCGTCGGCTTCCTACTTAGTACTGCCAATTTTTTTTTAACGATTTCATTGTAATAAGCATCCCTTTTTGCAATAAATGTCTTACTATGTATGGGTACCCACTACCTTGAATTGAAACTGTTTTACTCTTTAGTTTTTTTGTACATTTGAAATTTGAGTCACACTCACAACTAACTAGATAGATGAAGAAGGTGACAACAATCAATTTTCCAAATTCCATTCATTCATCTACCCTCCCTACAGTGAATTTACAAGAAATTATATCAGTTCTGTGAATTAAAACTACCTTGTTGATGCCATGATTTAATTAGTTCTGTAGTCAAAAAGATTTTATCTCAAAATCAGTCCTAAACAAGACCATGTTTATAGGTTTTCTTTTGTCCTTTACCAATTTTACCAAAATCTAGACGTCTTCTGCATACTGCATGACAAAATAAGGGGAAATAACTCTCAATTGTCACCCCACCCGAAGAAATATCAAAATAGATTATTTTAATTCTCATGCATTTCTTTGACGCCATCCACACAATTTTTGTTATTTTTGTCTGGTTGTCAGTTGTTATTTGGAACCAACATATAATGGTAAATATAGCTACATCTACTATGATAGGGGAAGTAACTCCATTTTAACATAAATCTCCATTTTTTAGGGCTTTCGTTACTTACCTGTCATGACCGAGTGTTAATTAATATGATAACCAGCGGCTGCCAGGCAGGATACGCCCACATTTTGCAAGAGATGGATAGAGAACAAGCTAAAAACAAATGAGATTTTTCGTACAATCAGGGGCCATAATCCAGAAAGTTATGGTCTAAATATCAAAAGATATATTTTAAGTTTCATCAAAAACGGATAAAAATGGTGATATATTTAAACAGTTTTTAAAATCGGATAAAAGTGTGACCTCTAGAGAATCCACAAGCTAAAAATATGATTTTTCGTACAATAAGGGGCCATAATTCAGGAAGTTACGATCCATATGCGCGAATATCGAAAGAAACCAAGTTTCATCAAAATCGGTTCAAAACTGTGACCTCTTGAGGGTCCACAACATTGATATAGCAAATGTTTACACTATTAGCGTATGAGGGGTGGCCATTTTGTCTGGCAGTTTTGGTCCGATTTTCACGAAGTTCGAACTCAGCCAACATTACGGTGTAAACGTGATATATTCAACCGCTTTTTTAAATCAGATAATAATTGTGACCTCTAGAGAGACAACAAGCTAAAAACACGATTTTTCGTACAATCAGGGGCCATAATTCAGGAAGTTACAATCCAATATGCGCGAATATCGAAAGCAACCAAAATCTTTGGGTTAAAACATGCATTTCAAAATTTCAAGTTTCATCAAAATTGGTTCAAAATTGTGACCTCTGGAGGGTCCACAAGCTAAAAAATGTGATTTTTCGTACAATCAGGGGCCATAATCCATGCAGTTTTGATCCGATACATGCCAATATCGAAAGTAATATTTCAAGTTTCGTCAAAATCGGATAAGAATTGTGACCTGTAGACTGTCCATAAACAGTTGTGGACGAACAGACGGATGTCCGGACGGACAGGGGCGACAATATACGTCCACATGAAAATTTGGGCGTATAAAAAACAATTTAATATTGAAATGTATGCGACGATACATAAATTTTCCATTTTTTTGTGGTATTTTCCTAGCAACTATGATGTTTTTTTGTTATTGCTGACACAAATATATATTTTTGTATTTTAAACTTTTTCAAAACCTTAATTTTATTAGATTGTTAGAAATAAAAATATAAATTTAACGCTCATAAAATCTTATTCAAATTTAATGCTGAGAAACAATAAATGGATTTAGGGCATAATTAATTTTAAGATGAAAGATGGTGTTTTTTTTATATTTTCAATTCAAAACCAACCCCAGAGGATTTTATTGACAAAATTTAAATTTGACCAGGCTGCATGTAATAGGCCTAAATACCCCCCCCCCCCAAAAAAAAGAGTGTGAAAAAAGACATTTTAGAATCTCTTCTTTGACAATAACTGCATTAGCCTGCATTTTTGTACTGTAGGACTATGGATGTCACATGAATTCATTGGGTGTGGTATGGGACATGCTAAGCTTACCAATCAATACAAATTTATACATCCTATTAACTGAGATTATTGACCAACCTTATTGCTGAGATTATTTTTGAGCAAGAATGTATTCAACAAGGTATCAGACATGTGTACAGTAGGCCTACCTTTGGACATTGTGAAGATGTTGGTACAAGTAGAAAGCTGGCTTGTTTAATAATTTATTATTGTTTAATTTTTATGCTACTCTTTCCAGAGTGGAAAACAGAAAAAGTTTAGTATATCTAAACACTGGCTATCTACACACTAACATTTTCAAAAAAGACAGATTGTCATCTACAGATACAGATACCCTGTGAAATATTTATTCATGTTTGTAATTATATAATGTCACGAGTGAAAATGTCTTCTACAGCTAAAAACGGTTTAGTTTTAAAGTTGTAATACATCCATCACAAGCCAATAGTGTTGAAGAAATTTGTGATATTTGGTAGACAACCGTCATTTTAGATTTGAAGCCCCCCCCCACTCCACCTGCATACCCGCAATCCACAATTTGACTCTGTTTGTGGTTATCTTTTGCTAAATTAGAACATCATAATAAGTCTATAGAAATGAAAAAAAAACCTTTGTTGCAATTTGTTCCACATCAAATGACAATTTGACCAGCCAAAGTATAGATATTTGATTGTGGTTCTGGAGCACTATCTAATAAATATACCATTCTTCATCTCTCTGTATGTTAAATAACAGAAAGAAACAAGTTGAACTGGGGGGTTATGAAAACATAGCTTTCTTGGTAAATACCAGTTTAATATCCAACACAGAATAAACACTACAGGTAGATTATTTTTTAAAATGTAATTGCAAGACTTATGCAATTCTAATTAAAAATAAGGGTTAATGAAGAAAAACTACTATAAACTACTAAAAAGATTTAACAAAAAAGATATAAATTTTTTTTTTTTAAAATGTGTACATAAGCTTACAATTGACAAATACTAATAACAAATTCTTTAAGATGGTAACATATAACAAATTTATAAAGTGACATAAAACCTGTACGTTATAAAAAATATTTCACATTTATAACTTTCTTTCAGATATATATAGACATTTATTATTTCATGCTAAAAGGGAATTACAAATTAAAGCTCTGCAAATGCAATTAAACTACAAATGTGTCTTCATCATCTGAACTTATATCTAATGGTCTAACATGCGTGCTTAAGAGAGAAAGATAGAGAAATGACTTTTAATGTCCACTCGACACAAACTAGGTCATATGGGGACTACGGTAACATATGGTTCAATTTTATTTCAATAATTCACTTGCGCATAGGGGTCTTTAGCAGTGGGAGGAAACTGGAGGACGCAGATAAACCCGCAAGGTTGGACAGGCGACCCTACTCCTTGTCACGTACAACTAAAAATTTAAAAACACAAATTTATATGCATACAATATATATACTCTTCAAAAAAAGTAGAGGATATTGAAATGCAAATACCTATGCAGGTTGTGATATGATAAATAGTCATGGACACTTGACATGCTTTGAGAGTATGCTCACAGATGAAGAACTTATCGACCCAACAGAACCACTGAGCTGCACATGCGACACACAATAGCGCCATACATGTGGGAGGGGTTCATTGTCAAATTCGACTCTTCAAGGAAGGGTTGATGAAAACTGCCGGTTGCTGGTTTATCCTATCCATGTTTGCTTTCCTATCAGTTTTTGCATAAGATTTACTGTTTAGCATATCTTTGCTTTAGTGTGTTACGATTCATTTAATCGAGAGACGTGTTCGTCAACGTCAACCGACAACACTGCAAGAATTGGCCGTGGCACTGCAAGAGGACTGGGTCAGGTTGCCCCAAATAGTGATTGGACGGTTGATTAGGAGCATGCCACGACAAATTGCTGAATGTCTGAGGACTGGTGGAGCAATTACTCATTATTAAGACAAAAATCAAAAACGTCCATTTTCACTTTTGACAGTGTATCTCTTTGCGGGTGAAATGGAGCAGTCAGATAAGTCGCCCATATGAACTGTTAATATGTTTATGTGTAGGCAATTGGCCTGTTATTAACATACACTGGTTACCTCTAATAAAAATAGCAGTGCATTTCTGCAGTTTTGTATTGTTTCTGAATATCCCCTACTTTTTTTGAAGAGTATATAATGTAATGTAATGTAAAGTAATATAAATTTAACCCTTATGTATAAAAGCTGATAAAAAAAAAGAGATTTAGGCCAAACCAATTTATTTTTTTGTCCTTCCATAAATATCCACTCAAGTTTCATGAACAATGTTTTCTTTAAAATGTCAAAACATGAATATTCGAAACTTGAAAATAAAAACTTTTGAAATTGGAAACCAAGTAAAAAATTTTAACATGTGGTCCTGAAGAACAGAAATTCAAATAAGTGTGGCCTTATTCACTTCTGATATGATACCAAAGCTCACTCCTATCCTGTACACTCGATTTTTCACTGATTAACCGAAACCAATTTTCAGAGGGATAACCTTTCAATATATGCATGTATTTAGGATACCTTTCTGTGAAGATTTGTGACATTAAACGGGAAATACACAAGACACAATTCCAGGATTCACTAGTCTTTATCAAGCAGTGTATACAGTTTTAGTTTGTAGCCACATCTTCAATAAGAATTTCACATTAACCATGTTTTTGTTTCATAACTGAGTTTTATCAAACAGAAATTAATTATAGAAGAGATATTGCATTGTTTCTGAAGTACACTAACAGTCTATTTGGGATATTAAAAACCCCACATCCGCAAACTGTAACATGTATTAAAGGAGTTAAATTTTATCAGATTATGTTATTTTTACTTGCAGTAGAACTCCAGTAGTATAAGGGGAAAGTACGAAAACATCAGCTGAATATATTAGGGTTGACTTGACTTGACTTGATATTGGGCTTAACGTCTGCTCCCACCTACGGAATATCGCAGACATGCATTTCCTAGGAAACTTGTGAGAGGAGCCAGTCAAAAATGAGAAGCTTATCTAGCATATAAAATTAGGGTTGAAGATGTCACCATTTATTATTCTTGTATTATATCTAACTTTTGAATAAAATATCTAGAAGTTTAAAAAATTTACATATAAAATGTATATAAAGTCAATGTAACAAATAATATCAAAATGTCCTGTACCAGTACCAGTACCAAGGACAATATTTTCAATTCTACCTCCAAATACTAGGCAGTGATGTTCTGAAATTCACTATTAGATAATGATTTCCAAAGAATAAAATTCGCAATAATACAGACAGCTTTATGGATAATATTCACTAAGTTTATTAACTGCAACGTATATCAAGTGTTAACGGGTAGAGTACCCCCTTCAAATGTTGCAGTTAATAAACTTTGTTGTGAATGTTATCCATAAAGCTGTCTTTATGTAGTAGATAGAAACAGCTTTCCAGGTTGTTATTCGAAATGAAAATCCTAAGGACGGAGTCCAAAGGTTTTATTACGAATAAAAAGAGTAGAAATAGGTTTCTATCTGACATACACATCGACACAAACTATAAAGTTTATCTCCAAGTATCAACCGTTGCTTACCTTGTACACATGAAATTCAAAGTATGATGTTATTGGAGGTTAATGTTATGACTTTGGGAATAGCCACCTTAAACATAACTAGTTGCTATGGGCGCTATAGTCTGGAGGTGTGTAATATTATATATTGCTTTCAGTATAATGAATTTCATATCAAATAAGTTCTAATTCATTTGGTATTTCCAAAACATTCAATATTTACATTTATTCCCAAATCAATCGCTCCCTTCTAATCCACTTCATAACATAATAAATATATCTTTAACAATTTAACAATCAATGATATTATTTCAGCCTGGGTTTTCTTCTTGGCGAATGTTCATGCTTGTAAAATCAGATAATAAATTATTAATATTGTCCAATTCATCCCTTGATGATGTAATATGTAATCGAGCACACAATTCTTCTATCTGACTGGCATCATCTTTCATTCCAGATAAATTTAAATATGTTTTCATCATGTCTGAAACCTGAAATAAGAATTATTAGTGCTTGTAGCTTTTTTATATTACACAATATAAAATAAAACCATCCTTAAACATGTTATGTCAATCAAACACATTTCAGCTGGAATCTTCAAATCTACTGGTGATTAATATAAACAGCCACTGGTCCTGAATCCAAAATGACAAAATGGATAGCATATGTTTTCATCACATGTATATCATTAGCCTTACACCATGATATAATTTTGAAAATTATATCACAGTAGATGAGATAAATCAGAACTCCCATCCTGGCATTCACCTTGTGTCGATTATATTAATTGGATTGCACATTATGGCACTGATGACTGATATGCCTTAGTACTGACCACTAGGGTATTAATCTGTGGTCATTTTCATAAGTTCAGCATCCATTCACCCTGCCTCAGAGGGTCTGTATCTCCCAACATGCAGAGTTATCTTTCCATTTCATTCTTGGACATTTTAAATTTTTATTCTGGTCAGAGGCTTGTCGGTCTTGAAAGCCAAAACTACTATGCCTATCAAACTTGGAAATATTCCATAAAAATAATCCTAATAAGCATTAAACTTGAAATGACTGTCTAATGGATTTTAATAGTTAATCAAGCTCTGGTTTATTAAACGTGTAAGTTCCAATGTTAATTCTTGAAAGGATTAATCATACAGTAACTGAACAATAATTAGGTAAGTTACCTCTGTCACTTCACGTTTCAGTCGTTCAGATGAGTACGACTGATTTGAAGATAATAGTTTTAATCTAGATTTGGCCAAGGATAAAGGAGTTCGACCATGATTATCAGCTGCCTTGAGATTTGTACCTGTAAAATTCAAATTAAAATACTGGTAATTTTTATCACTTTCAACTTAATGAGAACCCCTTTAAATCCAAAATGTGTGAACATAGATCAAGAAAGCAGATGAAACGTCAATGCTTAATAATTAAAAAAAGCCAACAGTGAGGCTGATGTCCCCCGCCGAATAACCAAAATAAATAGATGACACATATTAATTTATCGCACATTTATTTTTTATATGCCCACATTTTCATGTGGACGTATATTTTCAAAAGTATCAAGAAATCAAACTGATTACCAACCAATAAAATTTCTTAGCTTTGCTTAGCTTTAGCTCGAAATGTTAATCATTGAACTCAGTCAAGACATTCACCTAATGAACATCTTCGAAAGGCGGGGGACAAAAAATAAATGAACTTCTATTCATCAATAGCTAAAAGTGTGTACCCGTAAATTAATATCTGTAAGACTTTAAAAGGGATTTATAATTTTAATGTAGCACTATGGAGACAATCTTTAATAATAATGATAATGTATTACCTGCTTTTAACAATAACGTAACAACAGGAATCTGACATGTACAAACAGCTGTAAATAGAAAATTATTGTTTTATAAAGTTTTGTAATAAGTAAAATGTAAGCAAGAAATGAATGAGGAAAAATATCAGGAATGGACAACAGACAAGCCAGTCACTGAGACAGACAGCAGAACTCACTCAAATCATTTGGCCAATATAAAATCCAGTGCAGTTGGGGATAATCTTCCAAAACACATCTATAATGTTCTGAGACAATAATCAATGTTTTTACTTAAATTTCAGTAAACATATATGTTATTTAATGTAGACAATACTTTATTATACAAGCAATTATCTCATGTTTATAAAAATTGTATATTTCTTGTGATTTCTTAACTAAAATAATAGAGATATTGTTAAAACATTAAGAGAATACCTCGACAATGATTTACCTAGTCAAAATATACTCTTCAAAAAAAGTAGGGGATATTCAGAAACAATACAAAACTGTGGTAATGCCGTGCTGTTTTTATTAGAGATAACCAGTGTATGTTAATAACAGGCCAATTGCCTACACATGAACATAAACAGTTCATATGGGTGGCTTATCTGACAGCCCCATTTCACTTGCAAGGAGATACACCGTCAAAAGTGAAAATAGACGTTTTTGCTTTTTGTCTTAATAATGAGTAATTGCTACACCAATCCTCAGACATTCAGCAATTCGTCGTGGTATGCTCCTAATCAACCGTCCAATCACGATTTGGGGCAATCTGACCCACTCCTCTTGCAATGCCTTGGCCAATTCTTGCAGTGTTGTCAGTTGATGTTGACGTCGATGAACATGTCTCCCGATCAAATTAAATGTAACACACTAAAGCAAAGATAGGCTAAACAGTAAATCTTATGCAAGAACCGATAGGAAAGCAAACATGGATAGATAAACCAGCACATGGCAGTTTTCATCAACCCTTCCTTGAAGTGTCAAATTTGACAATGAACCCACATGTATGGCGCTATTGTGTGTCGCATTTTTGAAGAGTATATGTGAAGAAATATGCCAGTACATTAATTAAAACTTACCAAGATGTAAAGGTGTATTTCCCATCACATCTCTCATGTTGGGATCAGCTCCTTTATCCAATAATATTCTAACTATAAGAAATAATAATAATTAGTTAAACAGTATATTTCAGTGTGGGTCATTTTAAAAAGCCTATAATGTTCATAAGTTTAATATCAAACAAGAAAGATCTTCCTAATATCTACCTAAAGTAAGTGAATATTCTGAATATACCTCACCAAAAGATTGATCAATTGATATATTTAATTAAAATCTGTATTAAACTATCTGTGATCAAGAGAGCGAGAGAGAAATGGAGTGTAACGTCCACTCTACACAAACCAGGTGATTTCGAAACTAACATACATGTATGGTTCATTTACTTTTAATTTTTCGCTTGTGCAGTGGGAGGAAACTGGAGGACCCGGAGAAAACCCATGAGATTGTTCAGGAAACCCTACACCTTGTCACGTACAACTGGGGAATCGAAACCATGCCAGTTGACTAAATGATAAACCTTATGATACAGCGAGCATGTACTAACCATTCAGTCATCCAACCCCCCCTCTGTGATCAAATTTGGGTGAGACGCTTATATCTAAGGTAGTTTTAAAACTTCAGGCTTTTTAAGACAAGGTAGTGTAAGTACTCAGGCTTCTACTTCAAAATTTTCACTGTAAGTCATTTCTGATAACAGACAGAAACTTTGCAAATTAAATTCATATTTCATGATTTTATTTATGATACTGTTTTGTCAATTCACATGTCTATGTCACTTTGTCAGTATGATACCAAACACAAATAAAGAGCTGAAATGGCCGTCGAAAAATTATTTGTACTCTATATAAACACGCTGACCTTGATAAGCCAAACGAGTTTAAACTATTTTGACCTTGTCGGTTAAAGGGGGTAAAGCTCCAAATTGGTATTATCCAGTCTTCAACATTACAAGAGAGAGAGAGAGAGAGAGAGAGAGAGAGAGAAATGGGGTTTAACATCCACTCGACACAAACTAGGTTCAATTTTATTTCAATAATTTGCTTGCCTGTAGGGGTCTTTAGCAGTGGGAGGAAACTAGAGGACCCAGAGAAAACCCACGAGGTTGGACAAGCGACCCTACTCCTTGTCACGTACAAGAAGGGAATCGAAACCAGTTGACTCAATGACAGACCTTATGATATAGCGTGCACGTGCTAACCATTCGGCCATCCACACCCCCTTCAACATTACAAACACAAATTATTGGACCATTCCAATCAATAGTGATGTTGTTATCTTAACATGAAAATATGGAATCCTGATATGAAATATCCGGACTGCTCACATATATCGACAAACAAAACTGATTAGAGCTTAGAATAAAAGTTTTAAAAAAGAATGTAAATCTGTTTATATTAACTCATATTATATTACATTAATACCGGTATGTGCTTTTTGATCCATTTTTGTCCATTTTGAGTTGAAAGAATACAGATTTAACTCCTTTAAAGGTAAGAGTTAATTACATATGGGCACATGTCATCATTTTGCCATGAAGATAACTTACTGAGTGTGACCAAAGCTAGTCCAAGCCAGTGTTTTTCAATCTACCCATTCAGATGGCCAAGATAAATCAGCTTTAAAAAAAAAGCCTTCTCAAAGTCAGGTAGAGAGAGCTGGGTTTTTTAAAATGGTTTATTAGCCCCGCCTTTGGGTTTATACGACAAAGTTCAACTGATTTAACGATCACCTGGGTATTTAAACCATTAGACTTAAGCCTCTGAACAGGATATTATCATTACAGTACCTGTTGTATCATGACCCTGTGAAGCAGCAAAATGTAGAGCTGTTCTTCTTTTATCATCCTGATTGCATGGATCAACACCATTATCTAATAATTCTATAACTGCAATAATCAATATAAATGTTATACAAATAAAGAAAAATCTATGTATCGATAGATGGGATACAAACAGGGAATTAAATATCAGGGCTTGGTGGGGAAGGGGAGTGGGGCATAGACGTACAAGTCAGGAAGGCAGCTGTCCCCCTAACTTTCGGGCAATCTGACTTTTCCGGCAGACAGGTAAAATAAAAACAGAAGCTGTTATTTCATCTAGTTGGCAAAATAAAGTGACCGAAATCTAATAAATCTAATAATTTTACTTTTCACTACTATGAATTTGTACTGAACTGACAATGAATTAAAACTTTTTGTCTGGAGCCACTCGGGGATCATGTGGCTAAGTGGGTAAGACGCTGGCTCGCTAGCCTGAAGGTTTGGGTGTTCGATCCCTGCATTGGCCGAGAAAGTTCATCCAGATTTTCCGCCGTGGTTCCCCCTTGTCAGTGATGCAGGACGGAGGGCCTGACAAAGACAGCTGTCTAGTCCTTCGGATAAGATGAAAAACCGAGGTACCGTGTATATATCGGAAAGCATGTAAAAGATCCCCTGGCAGTTGGAATTTGATATAAGAGTAGGCGATAGTGCCCCTGCCCAGGCAAAATTTCCCTCATAGCACACTGTATGGCGTATGCCCGTCTTCATTAGCCCAGTATAGGAGCAGAACAGTAGGACATTAAACGCCATTTCATTTCATTCCATTCCATTTCTGGAGCCACTCTTATTTGTGCCACATATTTCGGGCGTCGATTAGAGTAGGCGATAGTGCTGCTGCCAGGGCAAAATTTCCCTCATAGCACACTGTATGGCGTATGCCCGTCTTCATTAGCCCAGTATAGGAGCAGAACAGTAGGACATTAAACGCCATTTCATTTCATTCCATTCCATTTCTGGAGCCACTCTTATTTGTGCCACATATTTCGGGTGTCGATTATTATTTGTCCGATTGGATGATTGGAACTCAGGTCGGCATAGAGTGAGAATTCGGTTGCAAACCGATTGGAAACTTTTAAGTTGCTTAATTCACAGGCTAGAATAGCAGGAAAATGCATTTGGGGCGGCTATATTTTCAAAATCTTCTCGGGGAGCGTGGGGGCCCCATACCCAGCAACGATTGCTTGGTTGTTTGGGATTCAGGTAAGTCACATAAGGTAGGCTATATTAGACCAAATTGAACTTGCTGTATTTATAGCCTGGAATAGCAGGAAAATGCATTTGCGGCAGTTAAATTTTCAAAATTTCCTCCCATCGGTCCCATCTCCGTGGACTGTAAACGAATGATTGGTTGATTGGAATTTGAGTCAGCCACCTACCGGGAATCGTCATATTTAAGCCCTGCCGTTATTAAGCTCATGGGCTAAATAACGAGTTTAAATTTCGAATATAAGCCCATATGTTTGTCATTTTTTCCTCTTTTCGAATTTAAGACCTGGGCTTAATTTCAAAAGAAATGTTTCATCACTGACATGGTCAAATTTGAAATTAAGCCCAGGGCTTAAATACGAGAATTCCCGGTAAGTTAGGCTATATTAGACCTCTTTGAAGTTGGTGTATTTACACCATTCACGGTCTGAATAGAATGAAATAAAGATTTCAAAAACACCAGATGTCACTTCTCATTCCTTTATGGTGTTATTTTGAACTGAAGAAGTTGGCTTCTAAAATCCAAGTCCAAGCTTCTGCCCCGGCCGCTTAACATTCATCAAACCTGTACACCTATGTATCACAGGACCACTTTATGTATAAATTTATCTGATATCTCTAGATTTATCTTGGTAAAAGGACACCGGTGAAACACACTTCATAAAAGGCTTCTAGTTATTAAAAAATTTAAAAGTCACGCCATGATCCAAATTTATAAATTATGAACTACACCAACCATATATTTATCATGGAAGTTATACATATGTACATGTATACAATGTCACACACTGTCTACTTTATATTATATATTATTCTTGGCATACTTATTCAACAAGGAAGTTACTCAAATATCTATTTTATTTTTTCACAAGTGACAGCATTAAGGAGCATAAAAAGTCTGACTATTCATTTTTATTCATGAAAAGTAGAAAGGTGTTACGTTACAAATAGAAAATGTTAGGTTCTCAATATCATGATTCATGCCAGGAAAATGTGTTTGCAGCCTTCAAATTTTCCAAATTACCTTTCAGACGGATGGATGTGTGTGTTGTGTGTCCTATACAGTTAGCTCTGTTCCGTTGTCATAGCCGTGTATAACCCAATTTGGGGGGGGGGGGCATTTCAGGTTCTGTCACCCCCCCCCTATTATTCATCAAGCCTCTACGCCTATGGGGTGGGGTGGGGTGGCTTCATTTTCTTTCAACAATACTTTGCAAATATGTGTTCATTAGTTTGTATATTTTCTGGGAAACAAGCCCCTAGGACCTATTTTGGCTGCTAAGCTGACAGCGCAAAATGATTTTGTTCCAATGTTCCAACACTCCAACAGGTGCACTTATATCTGGGGAGGCTTAGATTGTCCTGGGGGAATTCCCTACTACAACCTCTAAGGATTCACAGGTTCAGTTCATGGCAGGCAGAACCGAATTTCATCTTGTAAATAATAAATTCCATGAAGGTTTTCAAAAAATTAATTTTACAAAATAATAACTGTATGAAGGAATAAATTCTGAAAATGTATACAGTTGATTTTAGATTTTAAAAGCTCACTAGAGCTTATGTTGTACTGTTATTTTTATCAACTATAAATAAACATTACTTGAACTGTCTTGGCTTGTATTAAACAAATAAATTTTACAAAATAGATAACAGTATGAAGAAATTACCTAATTGGTGATTATTTTGTGTTGCTGCATTCCTTAATTTCTTCTCATCTGTGAAATGAAACATAATAATAATTTGATTATATTTTTTACGTGCATGAAATCAGAAATGACACACACAATGAAACAAGTGCCAATTCACACAACAAAACACACTAAAATAAAAGTTGATGTCTTGTGTATGATTATGCAGACCATAGATCATCTCTTTTAAACATTATTTATAGCTCAATCCTTCACGTTTAAGGTGCACTTTCGCTCCTGCTCCTCTTGACATCTTGAAATACCTCGACTTACCTTCGCGGGAGTCATTAAAGACTCCTGCAAATTAGCTAATCGCTCTCCTAAATATTGAGATTAATAAACTACTTTCAGTTTTTGTTTATTTTAAAACTACACACGTTCGAGCTATCAGTTTCTATGATGATAATTCTGACGCTACCATATTCACCAAATATTTAACAAGACTAAAGCATAAATACAATTAATTCAAGAAAATGTTGAATTACACAAGCAATTGTGGAAGCCGAACCCGACGAACGGACTGAAAGACGAACAGGGGCGACGACAATATACAACCACATTTAAATGTGGGCGTATAAAAAATGAATATATTGAAAATTTTATTAAAAATAATTTATTCAGGGCGAATTTAAGACTGTTTAAAGATGTAAGATAGATCATTTATCATGGTACTTGACAAACAAGACTAAGACTCAATTGTCCATCTTATTGTTAAATTTTTAAATATCTTGAGTGTTTAAATCCATTTAAATCTCAGCTATCCAATAGGCTAGAGAGCTAATTTTAGGCTTGTCAGGTGCATAAATTTCTAAATAATAATTTATATAGCATTTGAAGCCAAAAGAAAGACCTACAATAAGCAGATTTAGCTCTTACATAATGAATCTTTCACAGGTAGATGGACAAACCTAATAGTTATAACATAATATGAATACTTCATATACATGTAATACATACCTAGAAAATTTCTACCAGTTGTTCTTCCACTTTTGAATTCATTCATTCGCTGTTGTCTGTGTGAAGATGAAACTTTAATTTTTCCGATGTGAGAAGACTGATTGTAGTTTGCTTGATAATCTTGATGAAATGGAACCAGACACATGAAATGTAAACCTGCTGGTGGTTCAGGGTTCCATTCAAAATTAAACTTTGGTTCATCATTTTCAGGTAACTGAATATATGATACATTGTAAGTTAAAGGCAGAAGACAAGACATTAAAAACAGATTTTCAACAGGGATGACATACATAATATAAATACCTATACATATATGTATGTAATGTTAAACTTTGTTTTCTGACTTAGACAATCTTAAGGTCTGTCATTGAGTCAAGTGGCATCTTTTCGAATCCTCACTTGTACTTCATAAGGAGTAGGGTCACCTATCAAGCCTCGTGGGTTTTCTCCTCATCATCCGGTTTCCTCCCACTTCTAAAGATTCCTAAGCGAATTATTGAAATAAAATTGAACCATACTCTCTCTCTCTCTCTTAGACAATCTTAAGGTCTGTCATTGAGTCAAGTGGCATCTTTTCGAATCCTCACTTGTACTTCACAAGGAGTAGGGTCACCTATCAAGCCTCGTGGGTTTTCTCCTCATCATCCGGTTTCCTCCCACTTCTAAAGATTCCTAAGCGAATTACTAAAATTAAATTGAACCATACTCTCTCTCTCTCTCTGTACCTTGCATTTCATTACCCTGGTCTTAGGAAGAAAGAAAGGGAGAGAGAAAGAGAAATGAGGTTTAACATCCACTCAACACAAACTAGTTCATTTCAGGACTAACATATGGTTCAATTCTATTTCAATAAATCGCGTGTGCGTAGGGGTGTTAAGAAGTGGGAGGAAACCGGAGGACCCGGGAGAGGGAGAGAAATGGGTTTTTAATGTCGACTCGACACAAACTAGGTCATTTCTGGACTAACTCATGGTTCAATTTTATTTTAATAATTCGCTCCTGCATAGCGGATAGGGGTCTTTAGCAGTGGGAGGAAACTGGAAGATCCGGAGAAAACTCAAGAGGTTGGACAGGCGACCCTACTCCTTGTCACGTACAATCAGGGAATTTAAAAAATTGGCTTGCTGTTACTGTTAACACCAACAGGAATATGCAACAGGGCGTGTTTGACTTAAACTCCAAATAAAGCTGTCAATTGTCATACTCACAACAAACAATATTGGAGCTTCACTTTTATGATTCTAATAAAATACTCACCTGAAATTCGCCTTCAGAGCTACTGCTCACTAAACTATCGCTGTCACTATCATCAGTGTCTTGATTCATCTTTACGCAAATATATTTTTACTCTGTTAAATCATAATATTTCTTGCATTTACTACAGCATTATAATTATAAACAACATTCTTCACAGCAGTGGGCGTGGTCAATTATCTTCCCTTGCCACCTACTATCGCTTATAACATTTACATTTGTAATAAAAATTATTTAATCTATTATCAGTATTAATTAGAAGAAAATATCAATTGGTTAACTATGATTTATGTTTCTTTGAGAAATTCTACCTCAGAAATTATATATTTATGATAATTTGTTGGATAAGGTATTTGTCAATGATCTAAGTGGCCTTAGGCTGTGTTTACATTTTCATATTTTCCTGTTGCATTTACACGTGTGAAGAGAGATCATGCTGTATACATTGCAGATTATTATTGTTGCACCATTTGTTTTTATATTATTATATCTGTTACTCAACTACCATGTGAAAGGTAAAACGAGTGTATGTATTGTTGTATTAGGGGATATTGGAAGAAGTCCTCGAATGCAATATCATGCAGTGTCCTTTGCAGAAGAAGGTTACAATGTGGATATGGTTGGTTATGGAGGTATATCACTTAATTTAGAATAATTAACATTGGCAACATTCTGTTCTTTTCTTACATGATGTACAGAATGACAAGTGTAAATTCAGATATAATTAAGCAAATAAAACTGGTTCCCACATGCCAAAACTTTGGGTAATATGCTCAATTGGACAATTGTCGTGAATTGACAATAAATGTCAGTTACTGAGTACTCAGTTACTGAGTTAGTCCTGAATGTCCCGAATTGACCGAATTGCAATCAAGTGAAGTGGAATTCAATCCTGTAACAGTTCTTTCAATCCCGACAACGGAGGTGGTGTGAGTAAAATTGTGACATTATTAAACACAACCAATATCTTTTAGCTGTGATGGTTGGTGGAGATATTTGCTTTTGTTAGTGCATTAGCCCGAAATCCCCTTTTGCACTTAATTGATTGTCATTAATTTGGGGATTGAGAGAATTCAATTCTAGAATGTTCAATTGCATATCCCCTTACATTCACCTGTAAAAGTATACTTGACATGTTTGACTTATTTACTAATTGACTAATCGATATTGTTTGTTGTTTCAGGCTCCAAGCCAATTGAACAAATAGAAGGAAATGATAAAATAAGACTTAGTCATTTAACAGAGCCCCCACACTTTATAAAAAGTAAGCTGTACTTTTATGTAGGTACCGTGCGGCAGTATATATTCTAGTGTTGGCACGATATATCGTTGAATTAACGTATCACGATTCACCTTAAAGTGCACATAAGATGGGTTTGGGAACTTTTGGATATGTGTAGCCAATGGTTACTATATCAACTTTACGGCAAGTTCACACCAATCTGATTGAAATTAATTCAGTTATCTTCACTCAAAGTCATAAAAATGGACCTCCCGTGAAAACGACTTTGCCAGTTATCGAAAACACTCTTAATCCCCTCAGATGCCAGTGACGTCACAGTGACCGAATGCATATTCAGAATTTTTATTCCTTAATTACCTATATACAGCCGGCGTGTGTACTCATTAACGCCTGACTGATTCCTTAATCTCCCTTAGTTCTTAATTAAATAAAACAATTGACTACGGAATAATTCGTTTTGTAATTCATTTTAATTTAAGATCCAATTTAGATTGCCTACAACTTTTAAACTTTGAAGTCTTGAACTCTTAATTAATTTTTTACAATATGGAACTTATTGGACAGACACTTTTAATATGTAAATAATATACCGGTCCAGCTATGTGTTTTTTACTGCGAGCACTTCGCTTTTCCACATAAAGTGTAGTGTCGTTATTATTTGTCATTAATTAATCAATCCGACTATAAAAGTTATACAGGCATGGGTTATAAATTAATTTACACGTCGGTGTTAGCAGTGAGTGTTAGTTGGATTAAGAATGTTGATTAGGTAATTATCTTTTTTTACGCCGGCCAGATCAAAGACATCACTCTAAGTGGAACGTGTGCATAATACCTCATGAACGAACTAATGGTAGAATCGTACACCCACACATTAATTGTATAAAACCATTAAGTTTTACTCATCAGTTGTTTATAATTATTATTTACCCAATAATTATTGCTGACCAGTGTTTTTGTAATCAAGTAGCCTCGTATTATTTGTTGATTGGCGTTTAAACAACAATCGTTTATCTTCTTTTTAATAAAAGTATTTTGCAATTGCATTGACAGTTTAATCACTCACCAAACGGCACCAGGAACTCCACGTATGATCCCGTGCAATTTTCGTGCCAGAGTTTAACCTCATTTACTACATCCGTAGTACATGTAACCGTAAATGGTAATAAGATTCCCAGAGTTGATTGGCTGAGAAATGAGGGCGATCTATTGTACATGTTATGCATAGTCATCGGAAAATTCCATATTCACTGTAAATTTCAAATTGAGTTACGATAAAAGTTGTTCTTTATGTATAGAAATGGTTATTATTATTATATATAGCTAATAATGAATATATCGACAAATGACTGGCACCATTTGTATTTCTGTACGTTTGGTATATCAAGTACTACGGGGTTATCTAAATTACCGGTAAGTGTGCTAATTTCTTGAGTCGTCTTCATTTGACACGTGGCCTATTTAAACAAAGGCAGCTTAAATGGATTTACGGCATGATACGGCATTTGAAATTCACTCTAAAATATTCCAATCACAAATGAAAGACGATAATTCGGTGATTATGATTAGGCCAGTCACGAGGTAATTGGACCGTCAACAGACGCTTGTCAACTTGCCGTGTGTATTGATAGTGCTATATTGTACAGACGGTGAGATATTGTATAGATAATGTATATCCTATGTGTAGTGCCTGTGACGTCACCAGCCAATCAACCGGATTAAGGTCGTAATTGAAAAATTGAAAAGCGTTTTGGCGTGTCGGACACTTAAACGTTAACAGCCGACTTAATTTTAATCAGATTGGTGAGAAGTTGCCGTAAAGTTGATATAATAACCATGGGCTATACATACTTGTAATTTAGATTTTTGATCTTACGTGGTCTTTAAAATTCTCATGCTGTATCTATCTCTCTTTATTCTTTTTTCATGTCTTTTTGTACCGCTGCAGTAAGTAACCTGTCACTCTTAATTAACCATGTGACACATTATCCATAATTACACAAACATTCTTAAATTGTTTTGGTCCTTATTTAATCGACGTCGATATCGTAACTTAAAACAATTTTATTTCTTCGACATCTTCATGACTAGAAATATCAATTATTTGTTTATCCTGTTGTTTTTTTGGTAAATATTGACCTGGTTATGAAACGTGCTACAGATCGTATCGTAGCACCTGACTTCAGTGGCAATACCCAGCACTAATCTATTCCTTTTTCAAAGCTATATAAAGGTTCATCATATAGACATAGTGATACAAATATCAAACTTTAGAAAGAAATGTTTTTTAATGGAATGTCAACATTAGCCGGGTTCAATTGCACCAAAGTAAGGTGATCTTTAAGAGACATAAAGTAAGAAGGTAGAATTTGAGAATTTACTCCCAGTTAAAAAAGGGATTTCACAAAAGATCAAAATTCTGATGACTTATTAAAGTGTCATCACTGCTAACATGCTGAATCTCATCTTACCTGTACATTTATCTTATAGTCTACAGTCAATATTATTGCCTGAAATCTCGGCATTTATAATTCATTTTTGCTACAAATTTACTTCATTTTCAATTTTTGTTTTTGCTAAGTTTTTTTAATAATATGTTTATTTAAAGCTGATGAAATAATGTTTACTTTTTCAGCACTATATTATAGTATTAACTTGACATGGATGCAATATGTGTTTGTGATTATAATAGTAGAGGGAAATTCAGTAGGGCACCACTTTGCCTGTATTCATTTTGGTTTGGCTATATGATATAATTTCTTAGAAATTCATTTCTTCATTTTTTTTTTTTTTAGAATTACCCAAACTTCTTGGCTATGTATTAAAAGTTTTGTGGCAGAGTATAAATCTAGGATGGATTTTGCTACTGTTGCCAAAGTCAGGTTTTCTTTTGCTTCAGGTAAGATAGGCTTTTATCACCCAATAATACATTCTACAGTAGATATTGCTTGTGTGATAAATTTCATAATCCATAGGAGATATCGCTTTACATGAATTTGATTGGTCAGTTAAAAAGGAACTACTTTTTTGTATTTTCAAAGAACAGTTCATTTTTTATTAAAAGTAACTTCTTTTTCATTAAAAATGAATTATTTTTATTTAATTGACTTTGATGGAAACACTGGGTCAATATAAAGGACTTTGCAATGGTTGAATTGTTGTCAAAAAATGATGTATCACTTCGCCGTAATGTAATCAGGTTCATTGAAAGTGAAATCTAAGGCAAAGAATTATATTTATTTATTTGAGCACGTAAGAAAGTATTGGGTGATAAATAAAATCTCCAACTCAACTTTTTTTGATATAAAAAATGACTTGTAGGAGATTCTCTATATCTTACATTATCTAAAGACATCTTTTCAGCTAATAAACTATATGATGTTGATAATATACCTGTTAATCTTGGACAAAGGCTTAACTTTTTTTTTTTTTACTGGATGACTAAACAGAAATATCTTGGCGTTTGAGAGAAATGAGGTTTTATGTCCCCTCAACAAAAACTGGGTGATTTCGGGACTAACAAACTACTCGTTTATTTCAATAATTCGCTTGTGTGTAGGGTTCTTTAGTGGTATCAGGAAACCGAAAGGCATGTAAAAAACCCGCGAGGTTAGGCCTTATCACATTCTTAAATGTGATTGAAACCACACCACTTGGCTCAATAACAGATGTTATGATATAAAGTGCACACATTAGACCACCCAACCACTCATCTTTCCAAGTCACTAAAAGTTTGGAATGTATGTTTATATAATTATTTATATATTTTGTTTGTAGAATCCTCCGTCTATTCCTACTATAGCCATTAGTTGGATTGTTTGTTTGCTTAGATCCAGTAAATTGTTGATAGACTGGCATAACTATGGTTTTACTATTTTAAGTCTTGCTCTGGATCCAGCTCATCTCTTGGTTAGATTCTCAAAATGGTTTGTATTTTGAATTTATATATCTCAGATTATTTCAGTATTTAAGAAAGGATTGATACAATGGATAGATTTACATAAAACATTAATGTATTTATAGATTTAATATACTTCATGCTAGTAGGCCTTTGTCCGTGTTTATCCTAATCCACATACACACCAAAAACCAGAGTGGTCATGAACTAAAAGTCTTTATGATATCCTAGAAAGACGAGTGCAGTGCCTTGAACACACCTGTAAGCCTAGATCATGTATTATAGTTAATTTTTTTTTTTCCCTGTCCAAATGACTGCCCTTCCCCCCTGACAAGGAAGGTAAAATCACAAGGAACTTTCTTGACCAACGCCAAAATGGAATCTGGGACCTCCTGCTTAACGAGCCAGTGTCTTACTCACTGAGCCACTGTGGCTTCCTTATTTGTATGAAGTATATAATGTATGTAATGTAGTACCATTTGTATGAAGTATGTACTAATATAGTTACCTGTAGTACCATAACTGTATTTTAGGTATGAGAGTTATTTTGGGAGATTATCATCAATAAACTTATGTGTAACAAATGCTATGAAAGGTGATTTAAAGAAGAGCTGGGGAATAGAGTGAGAACAACTATTTATATATTTATAATAAAGCAATTTGTAAATCATAATGATCTACAAAATTTCATTTGTGTGCCGAAAAACATGTGATTTGCCTTAAGGCCACACCACCTTAAACCTTAAACGGTCTATGTCATTTTGACTTCATGACGTCAAGTGGTCAGGCTGAATAAAGGCTAAAGTGAAATATTTTGTACGCCTATAATTAGACCATCGGATGGCCAAGAATTATATAGATTTGAACAGTCAAGACAACCTTATTCTTTGTCACAGAAAAGCTTGGGATCGAAACCACACCAAATGACTCAATAACGCATTAGACCATTTGACCCCCTTTAGTACATGTATATATAATGAGATAAAGTCTATATTTATTTTCAGGGCTGTAACATTATATGATCGTCCACCTCCCAAATTTCAGAAAGCTTCATTAGCTGCTCGACATGATCTATTTGTTAAACTAGCTAAAGAATATACATCCTTTAAACCCAGGTAACCAAACAAAAACTGCATTTCCCCACTCAAAATATTCTTCTGTTTTAATCAAAATGACACAAAACTATACAGTTATATGGGACAACAATCACTTGGTTTCACATTGTACATATATATAGACCCTCAAGTTTACTAAATGTCATTGTGCTTGATAACGATAAGAGAATACTTATCGAAACATTGTGCTTGTGTATAATAAACCAGTGATTGTTGTCCCATATAACTGTATAGTTTTGTTATGTTTCCAATTGCTAAATGCCACTAAAGGATTTTAATCAAAATGCATGTTAAAGATGCATTATGTAAGAGCTAAATCTGCCTATTGCCGGTCTTTATTTTGGCTTCAAATGTTATATAAAGTATTATTTGGACATTTATTCACATTAATGATTTGATTTAAAAATCATGAATCAAGGTTTAGTCTCGAGTAACAAGTACCGCTGGTATGATAATAGAAAATCTATCCCACAAAACTTCAAACAGTAATAACTTCACTCAGAATAAAGTAATTCAAATGAAATTTTCAGTATATTCATTTGGCATTATCTATTTTTGAACTATTATAGCAAAATGGCCAGCTCCTTATCTAAATTTTACATAATGCATTTACCTAATGTATCATGGTTATTGTATCACTGCATTTTTCATATTATTTTGATGGTTACATAGAAATCTTGTCTTTGATTGTCTTGAAGAATTTAACACAGTTCCATGTTAATGCAAATACACGGTCAAAATAAATTCATTATAAGTTATTCTTGATTACAGACGTATAACCCGAAACGTTATGAATAAACCATATCTCTATTCAACTTAAAATCTGTTTTGTTCTACTGTTTTGCGGGGATTTTTGAATTGTCTACTCTTTTCACCTGCATCAACTTTTGATCCAGCAGCTACACAGATTTATCGACCTGTCAAAACTCTGCTCTTTTAAGGGAGTTTTGACGTTCCCCCTCCCCTGTATATGTTTTATTCTTGGATGTTAAACATACATTATGCAAGAGCTAAATCTGTGTATTGCAGGTCCTTTTTCTTTAGGCCTGAAATGTTATCTAAATTATTAATTAGACATTAATTAACTTATCCAGACCATAATCAACTCTCGATGTCATCACTAACCTGCGATATTTGCTGGAGTAGAATCCGATTTGCTGCTCAGCTTTCATTCATGATTAAATCATGAAATGGATAATCGAGACTATGTTTTTTATCATACTGAATTAAGTAATGCTGATCGAGGCTAGACTGAAAATTCAATCGCTAAATTCTTGGTTCAGAGTGGATCAATTTGACTGAAATTTTCAGCAAATACCCTTTACATTACATGTATCTAGTTTTTAATTATTATAGTGAGAACTGCCAGCTCTTTATCTAATCTCCCATAATGTATCTTTTATGTTTCATTGTATATTTTATATATTGATTAGTATGAAGACATTAATAAAAGATTCTTACCTCCTTGAAAAATATGGAGATTATTATTAATTATTTTTACAGTAAATCTAAAACAAGTGGTAGGGAAGAAACTGTATTTACTATCAAAAATAGTTTTGGTGAGTTAAGTTACCAAGAAAACAGACCGGCATTAATTATTAGCAGTACCAGTTGGACAGGTTAGTTATATTTATGTTATATCAACAGTATTTATTTTATTCTGCTACTCGTTGGTCTTTAGTGCATAGAATTTGTGTTATTCTCACACCAAAACTTCTGTAATTGTTGATTTGGTTTAATAGAAAATTGTGATTTAATCAAAGGATCATATTTAATTTGATTGGAATTTTTGACTTCCCATGTTTTAATTCTGAATGATTCAGTCTTTAATTTCATTTCCATATTTGTTTTAATGCATTTGTCAATTGGTGATTTGAAGAAAAGGGGGGAAAATGTATGGAGTTATTTCCCCTGACACATTTTTTTCTACCCTTCTTATTTTTGAGACTTCAATGATGTTACAAACATCTATATTTTATGAATCGTCTAAATTGTTTTCAAATGTTTGTTTAATATCTAAATCTATAAGTATAACAAAAATCATCAAATGATAATTATTTTGCATACATAATGGAACTTGATACAAAATTAGTTTTGTGTTCCCCCAATAAATTGACTAATGGTTGTTTACTGTGAGTGGCAAATTGAATGGGTGCCATTAAAAAATTATTTTGATACTTTTGTATAAGAATTGTAAGGTTTATGGAACATGTAAATATGGCAATCCATATATCTATATCTAAACTGTGTTCTGAGACGTCAGTGATTTGGATACAAGATGGATTTGATGTCATTATCAGATATTTGATGTACACATATCTATTTGCTGAAATAATAATATGATGATTGTCTTGTACCATGGGTCTTTAGATGTTTGCAATTTTAATATATTTTGATTTTGATGTACATGTATTCAATTCATGACTTATGATGGAAATGAAATGGGGTTTAACATCCTACTTTTCTGCACCAGACTTATGATACACTTGCCTGTTCGTTTTGGCATTATTTCCCCAATTTTTGATTAATTGATATTGTTATATTTTTTGCCCTGTTAGAGGATGAAGATTTTGGACTCTTATTATCAGCATTACAAGGTAGGTAGCAACAAATTATTGATGTTAACCTTTGAATAATCTTGATAGAGAAAATCGTTTACTAATGCACAGCATTTAATATCTTGATACAAATATGTATGATAAATGAAGTTATCTATCTTGAATATTGGTCTTGGTTAATTAATCATTTACTGAATAAAATAACAGGTATAGCCTGTGTATAGCTGTCCTGGTCAAATAGACAGATATTTCAGAATAAACATAGTTTGTAGAAGTATGTGTGACTTAAGTTTCTAACTATTTTATATTTCAGAATATGAGAAGTTTGTAGAAGCCAATGATTGTCCTTTACCTAGTGTATTATGTGTTATTACAGGTAGGAAGTTTATTTTATATTCCTCAGGACGAACAGAGATGGCATAGTGATTAATGCGTTGGTACCGGGTTCAATCCCAGTCATTCGGATGGGACGAAAACTGAGGTTCTGTGTACAAGTTGCTGTGGTAAACTAGAACCCTTGACAGTCTGGACTTATGAAGAGTAGACCGATACGCTGGCAAAATTTCCCTTATAGCACATTGCACGTTCATTTCGGTTCTCACATTGAAAGAGTGTCCAAGATGTGTGCTCTAAGTGTTATGTCTTTCCAACTACCAGATTTGCTTTTCATTCGACATGTTCAGTTTTCTGTGGCAGATTAGTCTCAAATTTTAGTATGTGTGTAATCTTTGGGAAATTCTTCTATTTTGTTATTAAATGCTAGATGAAACATGTAGATGCTAAAAACTTCCTAAAGGAACAGAGTTTTAACCAATATGAAAAAAATTATATATTATTACAGGAAAAGGTCCACTAAAAGAACATTACAGACAAAAAATTGATGACATTGAATGGAACCATGTTAGTTTTTGTTTACCATGGTTAGAACCAGAAGATTATCCTGTTCTATTAGGTAATTGTCAGCAATTATGCACATTCAAACCTCAAGTAAAAACATTGTTATAAAATATATAAATGGATAGGGAAATGAACAGTTCATAGAGTGAAGTGTTAATATTATTGACTTGTGGCATACTGGCATGCCGATATGGTCCACCTGTTTTCATAAACAATTGTTTCTTCATCTTCAAACTTATATGTTGACACCGGAAAACCCCACATTTGCTTAATATCATGCATTTGGTGTGCCCCTTCCAGAAATTCAAATGATTAGTAAAAAATGTATCATGTAGTGTTCCGAAGAATACAGTAATTTGTTATGGAAAAAAAATATGGAATAATCCCTGCTCGACAGACTTTATGTAAAATAGAGTGGTAGTTTAATCATATTGATTTGGATTTTAAGACAGATCTACCGATTTGTCCAGTCCCTGATATTCTTTCAAAGACTCTTGCTGATCCCCCTCTCCCTTTCAGAAAAGAGAAACCTCTTAGATTCCAAAATGAGCGCTTCATTTCTTAGATAGTGCAGAGTATATTTTTGATTTTGTTAAAGGATGTCCAATCATTTAAGTTTAGTTTTGAAATTATCTACAATATTAGTCCTGCGGAAGGACAGAATATTAAAAGTTTGTTTTATTTCAGGGTCATCTGATCTTGGTGTATGTTTACACAAATCATCTAGTGGCTTAGATCTACCAATGAAAGTTGTTGATATGTTTGGTTGTGGTCTTCCTGTTTGTGCTGTGAATTTTAATTGGTGAGTCAAAGAAAATGCTTATATATGATTCAAATAAAAGAAATGACTTAGTATTATGCTAGAATATTACATTAGGGCCTCACAGTAGTGCAGTTCTCTGTGATATAAATGTGTATACCCAAAAAGCCTTATACAAAAGTCCTTATGGCTTGGTGTGTAAGGCACTGGATCACTAACTAAGAGGTTCTGGGATTGATTACAGTGTTGCATGAAAAACTCAGGATTTGCCAGCATGGTTTCCCCATTTCAGTAGTGCAGGATGAAGAGCTTATAGCATGGAACAGGGTCTAGTCATTCAGATGGAATGCAAGATTGAGGTCCTTGGTACACGTTGGCATGTATGTTAAAGAACCATGGCAAATTTGTATTATACAAGTGTTATCCTATGTTCCAGATGGGGAGCCATGGTGGCTCAGTGATTAAGATGTTGGCTTGATAACCTGGAGGCTCCGTGTTTGATCTTAGTATAGACCAACATGGTTCCCTATTGTCCGTGGTGCAGGATATTGGGCCTGGCAAGGGACAGCGTATAATTGTTCAGGTGCGATGAAAAACCGAGGTCCTGTGTACACATTGGCATGCGTGTAAAAGAACCCTTGTCAGGTGGAATTTGATATAGGAATAGGCAGTAGTGCAGCAGCTCGGCAAAATTTCTCTCATAGCACACTCTACGGTGTATGCCCATTTTTATTAGCCCAGTCAGTGCTGAACAGTAGGATGTTAAACCCCATTTCATTTTGTTACCGGGGTTTGGTGCAACAGTGGTCTAACCTGTGCGCTTTAGATCATAACGTCTGTCATTGAGTCAAGTAATGGGTGGTTTCAAGCCCACACTTTTACATGACAAGGTGTAGGATCGCCTACACAACCTTGTGTTTTGTTTTGTCTCTGAGTCCTCAGGTTTCTGCCTACAGCTAAATACCCCTAAAAGCAAACGAATTATTGAAATAAAATTGAACAAAATGTTTGTCGTTAAATCCCATTTCTCGCTCTATCTCTCTGATATATGTATGATAAAAGATAGCTGAAAAAATGTTTACTTATTATATAATATTTCATATGAGTTTTCTGATCTTTTTAGTTTAACTGAGTTAGTTCAACATAATAAAAATGGTATGATATTTAGTGATAGTGATGTTTTAAGTAGCCAACTTAAGGTAAGTGATGTGTGTGTGAAACAGCTTTATTTATCATCCGTTTCTAAAGAAGTGATAGTGCCAACAATTAAGTGGTATGTATAGACCACAGTATTTGTATTCAGAAACATATCCTGGACCTTACTCTTTACCAGACAACACAGGAGAATAGATAGAACACATCATACCTGAAATGAAATGGGGTTTAATGTCCTTCTGTTCTTCACCAACCTGGCTAATGAAAACAGGCATGGATCACGCTGTGTTCTATTAGAGAAATTTTGCCTGAACACCTGCACTACAGTCTGCTCTTATTTCAAATTCCAACTGTCAATGGCTCTTTAATGTGCTTGCCCACTGAATGACTATACAATGTTCCTTGACAGACTTTCTTTCCTGCAACAACTAACAAGGGTATAGTCTGGAGGCTCAGCGGGGGGGGGATGTCCATCAAATGGGCACAAAACCAGACCCAACTTTTCTAGAGTAAAATTTTTCGTAGAATACTATGCCGAGTGGTAATCAGTCCGCCGTTGGGGTGTTTTCGAGATATTATGATTACCACTCGGCATCATATTCTACGCAAAATTTTACTCTAGAAAAGTTGGGTCTGGTTTTGTGCCCATTTGATGGCCACCCCCCCGTATCATATCCTTATTCTTCTGGTCGAGTTACATCTTACTCACTAACCATGCCGCCAACTTAATACAAATAGAACAAATGATACAAGCACACAGAATTATAAGAGATATATTTTTAGATGAAATATGGAATTTGCATTTTTTGCTAAAATATCAAATTTCTCACGGCTTAATTCACACTAATATTTACCTGGATTGATTATTTAACATTTATTAAAGATATCAAAATCAAAATACAAACACGCGATAACCTCTCAGCTTGGATTCAATCAGATTTAAGAAAAGGCCTATTAATTCTGTTTGCCCAAAACAAAATGGCGGTGGATTGTTACATAGCAAGCAGCAGTATAGATTGATGAAATTTCAGTTCAGCATATCTTTGTGAATACTGAACTGAATTGAACCATTTTTGGACTGATATTGTAGTTTGCAAGTGATTCATATTGCACTAAAATGATGCAATGAGTCTTTATATGATGTACTTTTATACCACCGAGATTGTTGTCAGCTTTGAAATCTTATTATTGTCATGTATAGATCCTCAAGAAGCAGACTTTATTCCTATATACCATTTTTAGCAATTTTTCTCCCTCCAGTTAACAACTTGCATTTTATTATTAATTTGATATATTGTGTAACGATGATTTTTTGGTACATTTTTCAGTTATATTCGATGGTTTATTATTTTATAGGAATTACTGAATGGTTTCCCTGCTGACCAATCAAAGTTAACGGCCATGCGTAGAAATATTAAAACTTTTCAAGCAGTGAGATGGCATGATCAGTGGAAGAAAGTAGTTCTGCCTCTTGTACAAGTAGCAGAAGATAAACAAAAGATTGACTAAAGGTTTTCATTTTGAACATTCCATTATGAACTTACAATAGTTGAGAATTTGGGTCTTATTTAATTATTTGTCTAGTATTACGAGTATCCAATACTCAATCAACGAGAGTCTGTTGACGATCTCCTTAATGCTGAAAATCGCTTCTCATAATTTGCATATTCTATTTTACATGTCATTGACAAATGGTCAAAAGTCACTGTAATTGTGTATTCTACTTACAATGAAGCTCTATATAGATTCTAAATCTTGTACTCTAACCCTTGTCTTATGAATGAAAGGAATCATTCTCATTATGATACAACTTCTCCTTATTTATCAAATCCCTCACCTGGACCAAACTGAAGGAGATTCAAAATTGGAACATTAGTTGTATTATGATGATACAATTACCTTTTATGTTGCTTTATAACATATCTTGGTGTTGTTTAGTTTGGATGTCAGTATAGATATGTTATTGTATGAGACTGATATATATTTTAAACATTTATTATCTATGCAAGGGTGATAATAGGGAGACTGAGGGAGATGTTAGTAAAAAGCTATTTGATTGGGCAATACACATCATATTGTAACACATAGTAAATGATTTGGTACCAAAATTGGAATCATCCATAGAGTTTTGCCTCAGAAGTATGCCAATACATCATGGTGGCCTTAATAGCAATTAATGTTGAAATTATTCATCCAGATTTGTGGATTATTTTGTTGAAAATTTGAATATTCTATTGTAATGGGGAAAATATAAATTAAAAATGTGAGAAATTGCTTGACGATGAAATAATTTTTTTTAAAAATTTTTTGTAAATATTTCTTTGTTTCACTGTTTAGTGTAGCTTCAACAAGATTTAAAGATGGTTGTATAAATCCGTCCTCTGTCAGAGTATCTTCACCAGTTTCTTTTTGAGTACTCCAAATAGTACTTTTATTATCCAAACTTTGAAAAATTTTATAGCCTTAGTTACCATTGATGCAATGATGACATTACACTCATCCCATTTTAAATCAGCAGAGTATTGCCCTTGATCACTTCAGATGCTCTTGAGTGGAGAGATACATGATTTGCTTGGTTCATGTATATGCATTGCTTAAATTAGTCAGATAAAAGAAGAAAGGGGCCTCTATGGATTTCTATGTACATATTCAAACATTTTTTTTTTGAAAATCCATGGAAATAAATGAAACCATTTAAAAGTATGAAAAAGCATGAGGGCTTTATTAACTCTTCAAATAAGAAATTTAAAACTTACACACACTTTTTGCATAAATTTAACAAAGAATCCAATTCCTTACATTTCAACAATTTCTGATCAATTTTTTTTTTGTTTATGTGATAGCATGGATTTTTTACTGATACTATGCATTTCAATAAAATATTTACATGATTGTTGTATTTGATTTTTTGTAAAAACGGTCAAACAGATCAATTATGTCACATGTTTGCATGTTTCGTTGTCTGGTAACCTATCTTTAATAGAATCAATGAAGTGCCTTTGTTACTATTTAAATTCTTAGAGGAAGTTCATACAATTGTTGTTTAAATTGAGCAAATATATAATCCATTGTATAAACCAATTAGTTTTTTAAAATAATTTAAGATGGAGATTATGTTATTTGTAGATTATTGTACATATAAAAACATAGTTCTAAAATGTTATGTTAATATCTAATCCTTGAAATAATATGACTTACAAATTATAACTATAATATATACTCTTCAAAAAAAGTAGGGGATATTCAGAAATAATACAAAACTGCAGAAATGCACTTCTGTTTTTATTAGAGGTAACCAGTGTATGTTAATAACAGGCCAATTGCCTACACATGAACATAAATAGTTCATATGGGCAGCTTACCTCACGGCCCCATTTCACTCGCAAAGAGATACACTGTCAAAAGTGAAAATGGACGTTTTTGATTTTTGTCTTAATAATGAGTAATTGCTCCACCAATCCTCAGACATTCAGCAATTCGTCATGGCATGCTCCTAATCAACCGTCCAATCACGATTTGGGGCAATCTTACCCACTCCTATTGCAGTGCCACGGCCAATTCTTGCAGTGTTGTCGGTTGACATCGACAAACACGTCCCAGACATGCTCTATGGAAAGGTCAGGACTCATGGCTGGCAAATTAAATGTAACACACTAAAGCAAAGATACGCTAAACAGTAAATCTTATGCAAGAACCGATAGGAAAGCAAACATGGATAAGATAAACCAGCACGCGCCAGATTTCATCAACCTTTCCTTGAAGTGTCAAATTTGACAATGAACACCTCCCACGTGTTTGGAGCTATTGCGTGCATGTGCAGCTCACTGGTTTTGTTGGGGCGATAAGTTCTTCATCTGTGAACATACTCTCAAAGCATGTCCAGTGTCCATGACTATTTATCATATCACAACCTGCATAGGTATTTGCATCTGAATATCCCCTACTTTTTTTGAAGAGTATATAATACAAATTAAATATACTAAGACTTAAATTTAATTGCGTTAGGTTTGCGAAAACACTGACACATTTTCAGACCAAATCCTTTTTTGGGGTATATTCTATGATAAGCCATAAAAAAGCCAAGTCCTGTGACATTTTTAGGATGGAACTATGACATTTTAGGGTTTTGGCTTTTAAAAAAAAAATACAAGAGAAAGAGGATAATTGGATTGTCTGAGAACGAGATATATGGATTGTCTGGTTTGCTACAAGAATGCCCACAGACTTCTGGGACTCACAAATTTGAGACTGCAACAATATTACTAGTACTTGAGATATCAAATTATGCTAACATTATGTTACATACTAAATGAAGATTTGTGGATGATACTTTAATAGTAAGACAGCTACAAATAAATGCATGCTTGCCAGATTTTGACTTTAGCTGCTGTTAATAATTTCATGTTTATGTATATTTTCTAATTAAGTTTAAATCATGTATCTCAGAGAAACCTTAATGACTAGTTCAATGTGGTTGTTTAAATTCATCATTTACATGACTAGTTCAATGCGGTTGTTTAAATTCATCATTTGGAATCATTTATATGGAGTTAAGATTAGTGTCTTCAGTGTGGTTTAAATTTGTTGAAAGCGAGACATTAACTAATACATGTATATTGATAGTGTATGAGGACATTAGTCTGAGTGTTGTTTCAATATATTATGCAATGTCTTGCTCAATATCATTTGACAGCTCAAAATACAGATACATGTACTATCCTGCACCAGCATTTCAATGAAATTGTCACGCAAGTCCAATATTTCATCTAGTATAAATAATGTATGATTGGCATGTTGCACATACATTATTTGAATTAATAGTACACCAACATCAAAGGATTAAGTTACATCTGTATTTAATGACTAGTTAAATGTGGTTGTTTAATTCATCATTTATCATTCAGTTCACCAATATGTGGAGATTATAGTTTACTGATTGGGATTTAACTAGTGGTGTGCAGAAGATTGGTGATGCCTGGGGCCAACTCCTTGATTGTATGCCACCAACTATAGGGCATAGTATTGAGAAATGTGAGAAAGGAAGATATTTTAAACATGTAAAAACAGATGAAATAAACTGTTTATTTAAATTAAACAGGGCAGCTTGTAGAACAAACTAATGCCTGTAAGGGCGATAATTTCAAATCTAAAAAAAAAAAAAAATAATTTTAATTTTACTCTTTGATTTAGATGCCCCCTCCATTTCTCTCTTTCTCTCTGCAGGCCACTGGATTTAACTTTATTCCAGCCATGTTATGTTTGTCTTTATTATATCTTCCAAAAATTTATTTTGTATATGTTTATTTTTAACACATTATTTACTTATACTTGTTTCTTATTTAAGTTGGGAATAAACTGTTAAATATTTTTTACTTTATTGAATTCAATTTGTTTAAAGAGGATTTATGCAAGAGCTAAATTTGCCTGTTGTCAGACGTTTTTCTGGCTTAAAGTGTTTAATGTAATCAGGTGCAGTAAAAGAGAAATATATAGCGAAGAATTATATTTATTTATTTGTGCATGTAAGAAAGCATTGGGTGATAAATAAAATCTCCTACTTGATATCAAAAAATATCAACACTTGGTGATAAAGTAAAAAAAAATGAGGCTTGTGTTGATATTTTTTGATATCAAAAAAGACTTGTAGGAGATTCTCTATATATAGACATTTATTCACACAACAAGCTTATAATCTACTCTCTAGAACATTGGATGGCAGAGATATTGAGTGAACTAGACAATGCCCGACATATCAGCGTTAGATGTGGCTTAGCCTACACTAAACTCTGTCCAATGAGACAGGCTAGATCAATGTTGTTATGACTGTGTAGTCTTGATGGCCACAGATTAATAATTTGGTTGACAGGCACTGACCGAAAGAACATTTATGTATATTTATGATCATAATTCCCAAGTTATTTACACAAAATACAGAGAATCCGACTGACAGCAAATAGATTTAGAATAATCATAAAAGCCTCTTTTGAGTGATTTTAAATATCTTGGAATCTACAATATTGTGCAAATTAAATCTCTATAACAGTTAAGTGCAGGAGGACCGCACCACACATAAACTGTTACAAAAGACACATCAGTCAAATTCCATTCAGTCTTTACAAAGATAAGATAAACTGAAAATGTCTCAAAATTCAGCATTATCTGCAGATGATATAAACAAGCCAGCATCAGCAGGAGATATCTACTATTGATATTTTGGTTTTGCTTTAATAAATTGTCAAATAATCCATACGAGACCAGGAACCAGTCCCCAGGTGCTACTCTTCTGGTTGTTCTTTGGGCAAAAAGTTCTTCAAAACGTCTAAGGCTCCACCAATTGAAGTACGATTGACATGAGACGTAGCATACTTGTTCGTTGGACAGTTGGTTATCGATTGAAGGACTTCAAATGTTTTGTACCAACATCATAATTACAAGACTGCCGCGATGACGTCATGCTCATATACTCGTCCATATAGTTGTATCATACGTTTTGTGATACATACTGCATGCAATACAGACTGGTTTAAGTTAAGAAAGTAAAATAAAGAATAAGTATAATATATTTTATAAACTTTAATTGTGATGTCAGTATAAAAATATGAGATTAATATAAATATTTGTTAAATTGCTTATAAACTATATAGTACTAGACAATATAAAACTTGAAATGTGTATATGATATGATATATGATTGCACATAGAATATGATATATAACTTTTATTATATATAGATCAAAAAACCTAAAATAATCATTTGTTTTGTAAGTGGTTTGTCCCACACATTGGAATAAAAAAGGAATGTTTTATAAGTGTTTGTCCCACATATCGGAATAAAAAAGGAATGTTTTGTAAGTGATTTGTCCCACTCATCAAATAAAAAACGAATATTCTGATATTCCCCCCCCTCCCCCAAAATAGAATATAAATGTCATAACTCAACTTGTTTAGTATTTCATCACAACTGTGTTTCACAACTACACAAAAATTCCAAACAAACCTATTCAATCACAACTAGTTGAACACGTAATACAATATTTTTCTTCAAGGAAACTTTCCCCCAAATACTTTTATATCAATTAGTACTATTATGCTAAACTATCAAAATATTTTGAGCAAAACGTTGACATATTCCATGTTTTAAACATGTTTTCTTCATTTTAATCTTGGTAAACATTTTCAATATTCCCAGTTTACTTTCATTTACCAATAGGCCAAACCAATTAAATTTTTTTGTTCGGGGTCTTGATGAATAAATAAATCCTCAATTCTTGTGTGCAATTTTTCCTTAAAATTCCAAAACAAATACTTAAGTACAGTACTTAATACTTAAGTACTTTTGTTTCCAAATTAGTTTTTTTTCTGAAGAAATTGGAGGCAAAATGTTTATTTTGTGTTCCTGAAAAACAGAAAATCAAACTGGTGTGGCCTATAGAAGTTGGTATTAATCTTTGTTTGGTGCATAATATAATTAAGATCTTGTAAATATAGGTTAGTGGTTTACTTAAATGGACACTTATACAGAAATATTGGTACAACACAATGCACATATATATAAAAAGATTCCTGTTTAAATGATTCATGTAAGGCCGAGAAAAAAAAAATACCTGTGTTTATGTGACTTGGCCAAAATAAAAATAGGATCGTTCAGTTGGAAAATCTTTTTTTTTCTGTGGGGTTTGTATTATATATTTCCTAGCATTTCTAGCTTAAATACTGAGTACGGTTCTTGAAAATAATACTGAAATTTCAGTGTTGGAATTTGTCTAGAGAAATTCACACCTGGGAAATAGGAAAAAAAGTTAAGGGGACCCCGATTTTGGCTAAAAAAAAAAATAGGGTCAGTTTGGTAACCATAAACACAGGTGTTTTTATCTTGGCCTAATTAAAATATTAAATGGTATAAGTGTTAATTACTACCTTCACCAATACCTAAATGCAGCAAATTTAAATGATTAATAATTATTCCTGATTTATAAAACACTATAATATAATATATGAACCTTTCATCATAATCAAATTAATATAATTAACCCTTTAGCACTTGATACATGTAAATATTGATGGACCTCAGTTCCTTGAAGAAAATTAGAGATAAAGGATATGTTAATACTGGTACATCCCTGAACAGACTGAAACAGCTGTTCCTTAGACTGCCTCAACCAAGCGACCCGAGATAGCTTTCCCTATTATATGACCATTGAAGGCGCCACAATTAAGGGTTGATTTGTGCGGTCTAAGTGCTAAAGGGTGAATATAAAGGTATAAATATTTGTAGTTTTTAAAACACTAGATAAGATTGAATGAATTGAGAAATTGGGTCAATATATGTAAATTCTAACAATACAATACTTAAATATTCCACAGAGAAAACAAGTAACCCCAAAAACATACATTTACATGAAAAAAGCACTTTTAGTTATAATATAATAAATACATTTTGTCAATAAATTTTTTTTTAATATAAACAACATTTTATTCTTAATAATCATTATTTAATATTTATAATTATTACTAAGTAGCAGTATTTATTGCCGATATTCATGTATAATAAAATTACAATTATATTTACAATTAGTGAGTTTATGTCAATGTGGAATGTGCTAATCTAACCAGAATAAGAAATTGAAGTGTTTATAAATTCTGTTATTTGTGAATATATAAATACATAAATATATATTATTATGCTTTGATGTGTTGAAAAAAAAAAAATCTTATTTTTATTTTCAAGAGCTATTACTTAAATGATAAATCTTATTTTCCTTTTTTTTTCTTCAAAAGATCAATTAAATGATTAATCTTTTTTACTATTTTTTTTCTTCAAAATGAACAGTTTCAAAAGAAAAATAAATCTTTTTTTTTTTAACTTTTTTTTTTTAACTCTTTTTTTTTCAAAATAAACTTTACTCTTATTTTCAAAATTAACAATTTCAAATAATTAATATCTTCTAAGCATTTTCTTCTAGGCAAAATTTTCCATAAGAATGAAAGACATATTAATAGCATAAGCTATATACAATTTGTTCAAGAATAAGAAATTGTTTTTTTATATAAGTATTAAATATACATATTTATATCTATATACATTTTGAAAGAATCTTATAGTGAGGGTATTATTTTTGGTATTTTATGTTATCATGCAGATTTGTTCCGGTCCCATTATTTAATACGGAGATGGGCTTGGTCGATCGGGCCGTTTACGGTGTCGATTGATGACCTGCATGTACTGACCAATCATATTGGAGATATCAGATCCCTGGAATAAATGAACATCAAAAAGTTTATCTTATGATTAAGAACAAAGAAAATAGAGAGAAAGAGATAAATTGGGTTTAACGGTCACTCAGCACAAACTAAGACAAGCTAAGTCATTTTTCACTCGACACAAGCTAAGTCATTTTTCACTCGACACAAACTAAGTCATTTTTCACTCGGCACAAACTAGGTCATTTTTGGAATAAACATACGGTACAATTTTTATTTTCAATAATTTGTTTGCAAGTAGGGGTCTTTAGCAGTGGGAATAAACCAGAGGACCTGAAAAAAACCCCCAAAGGTTGGACCATGTCACGGACAAGTGTGGGATTGAAACCACACCACTTGACTCAATGACACACCTTATGATCTAAAGTGCAGTATTTGCCATATCCCTTCCTCAAATGAAATAGAGGGCCATTCATCATAAAGATTAACCAAATTCAAAGTCCCATACTTTAATATCATGTGGCCATATTCTGCAAGTTCATCATTTCAAAATAATGAAAACTGATGGAATATTTTGAATGTATTTCAAATTTGTTGTCATAATTTATTTCTTAACCAGTATCACAAAATCTTAAACTAAAATGATTTTAGAATGCTATCTTTTCATTGGCTAAAAAATCAAACTAGGATTTTAATTCTCACCCAATGAACATGCTTAATTCTTAAAATATTTTAGATTAAGTATTCATGAATATGGCCGTTGGATTAATACAGTTTTCATGATTCCTACATCCTTGTCTAATCACGAGTAAATATTATCATCAACTTGTTTTTATTACGAAAGTAATGAATCCACCACGTACCTGATCAGTTTCCACTCTCATTATCTTCTGTACCATCAAATTACCCACTTTCATATCTAAATAATTCACATTATAATCACTGCGATAACGTCGAGTAGATAACGTCTCCACGAATGGATGATAAACAATAACCTCCTGAAATTCAAATACCTGGTATTATATATACATTTTAGTTGAAACACATTTCATTGACATGTCAATAAGATATGGTACAAGTTTTAAAAGAACATTTCGGCAAAAAATCTAAGGCTTAAGACCAGATGTTCAAACTAATCTGTTTGATTAATCTAGGCCAGTGGTTCTTAACTTTTTTTTGCCAACGTCACACTTTGGAACACATGAAAAAAATAGCGGCACACCTGGCTAAATATGTATGAAAAATATCTACAACCGTAGACAGAGACTGTTCATAGACACATAGGATGACTTAAACTAAATAATGAATTTATGAGTAGACACCAGTGAATACTCAATATCACTTGGTTTTTCACATTTTCTTAGTGTGCCGTTCAAAATTTCGCGGCACACTTAGGAAGATCTTGCACACTGGTAGAGAATCACTGATCTAGGCAATTTATATAGAGCTGACAGATCAATGATTTATCTAGTGTCCATATTCAATGAAGAATGAGACTTGGCTAATAAAGATTTGCACATGCCATGCACTGTGAAGGGTGCTATTTGGAAAATTTTCACTGGATCATGGTTTTCCATACCATCCCAGTAACTATATGCTGTGACAAGCGAAAACACCCTGGAAAATCACAAGAACTTTCTTTGCCAACACTGGGTGGGATTGAATCCTGGACCTCCTGGTTAGTGGGCCAGCGCTTTAACCCACTGAGCCATATTGGCTCCCCAGTGTCAAAAGACATAGATTATAGACGATTAGGTTGCAATTCTTGTTGGAGAGTTGTATCAATCTTTAGATATTCATTTGACTTCAAATATATTAAAAAATGAAAGCATACATACCCTTGTGTCATGTCTGAGGAAATGAATACCATTTCTATTTACAGCCAGTATACATTGTCCTGTTACATTAGGTATACTCTGAAATATTAATATATTTAAATTGATTTCATACAAAATACCACACTTTAACTTAAAAAAACAAATATTAATACCTATGTATATTTATAATAAAAGTATACTTTGTCGAAATCCATCAATTTTTTCCGATTTTAAAGAGGGGTTAGCATGTTTGTCGTTAAATTTTTTTATATATATATTTGATGTGAATTTGTTATACAGTTACATCAGTGTTGATTTAATCAAATTGTTTATATCTTTGAGACAAATCGATCAATATATCAATGAATGTTTCAAGATATACCAGGATTTTGGATAAGTAGGTGGTGAGTCTAGGATTATTTTGAACACAATCTATTTAAAAATAGATTATATGGTGAAATTGATCTTTTAAGTCACACAATCACAAAAAAACAGATTAAAATTACCTTAATATGGAAAAATGTTGATCCAAATAATTTCCATGTAGATAAAATATCTAAAGATAAAAATAAATATGAAACATAGATGGGAGCATATGAATAAAATAAGAAAAAAATACATAATATTCATCAAATAATTACTGTGCATCTCCTATGAAGTTCTACTTAGAGAATTTAAAAAACTTATTACATTAAATTAGCAAATGTCAATCATTACAATCATTCAATCATTAATAAATCTGCTATTCCTACCAATAAACTGTGCCCTGTAAGCCATTGGTGGTCTTGAAGGCAACTCCGCTATTCTACTATGTATTCTATTTAACCATTGTTGTGGTCTCATTCCAGGTACATTAAGAACATTTGCAGGTATTAATGTGTCCAATTCTCTTCTGAAATATAAAACAATTATCAGTTTACCAAAACATTCCACACGATCAGTAGCCATTATATACACCTATAATAATGGATAAATTGGGTTTTTGTTTCAATTAGATGAAGGAAAATCTCTAATATCACTGAGAAAAACATTGACTTCAAAAGTCAACATGGAATTGTCTCACAATAGGAATTTCTAGGTGGCAGTGGTTGAGAAGCAAAATAAAATGAAATGGGCATTTCTGCACCAATCAGGCTATGCAGAAAAGCATACACCATGCAGGGTGCTATGGGAGAAAGTTTTAACCTGCTGTCAATGGTATACATTGGATCACATTTTTTCGTACCATTCGAACAAATAGATGTTTTCTCTTGCCAGGGATTGAGAATAAATATTTGGAACCAAATAAGGTAGATAATTATACAAGATTGATGCAATGGAAATATGCCTTGTGAAGATAAAAAAAAAATTGTTGATCTAAAGTTAAAGAATATTATAAAATATAATCTGATAAAAATACTAAAAATTAAAATAAAATAACTTACAGACTTGGAACAGCAGCATTTTCTTTACTTTTATATAATAGAGCTCCAATTGTTACTATATCTTCCTGTTAAACACAATACATAGAATTAATATCTTAATTTATAAATATAATAGAGCTCCAATTGTTACTATATCTTCTTGTTAAACACAATACATAGAATTAATATCTTAATTTATAGATATAATTGAGCTCCAATTGTTACTATATCTTCTTGATAAACACAGTACATAGAATTAATATCTTAATTTATAAATATAATAGAGCTCCAATTGTTACTATATCTTCCTGCTAAACACAATACATAGAATTAATATCTGAATTTATAAATATAATAGAGCTCCAATTGTTACTATATCTTTCTATTAAACACAGTACATAGAATTAATATCTTTATACACATAGTTTATATAATAGAGCTCGAATTGTTACTAAGTCTTCCACAATACATAGAACTAATAATATCTCAAATGTTATAGACTCTAATCTTTCTTTTGATATTCAAGGACAATAAATGCACTATACATACCAAAGTTTCTCTAGAAGGAACACCATTTGGCATCTCTATCAATAATCCATCCAGATAATCTAATACACACTATTAATAAAAAATATCAATAATATCATTGTCATAATTTATTCAAAGAATACATGTGTACTTTCGAAACAATCTTTGCACTTTAAAAGGTATTTAAATTTCAGTTTATTTTCAGATCAAATAAAAGAAGAAAAAAAGAAAAGAAGAAGAGAACGATTAGACCTTGTATGATGCTAGCACCATGGGTAAAGACATTGTAACCATAACAAGTAATAAGAAAAGAAATTTACCTGTTGAAATAGAAGATTAATATAGATTTCATTATCATTATGATGGACAGGGAAGAACCATACAGTTCTCTGGAAAATGAGGTCATATTCAATTTTTTTGCGAAGACATTCCGAGGTGATATCTAATATATATTCTTCTCGACCTAATTTCTTTATTCCACCATCTCCTGAAGAAAAGATAAATGGACAATAAAGTTATTGTGTATTATTCTTGGACAACAATTGCTCACTAGTGTAAGCTTCAGGGCTCTCATTCGATTCTATTTGCCAGTCTTGACTGACTGACAGTGAAATTGACTGCCTAGTGAAACTGACAGACTTACCTGTCAGTCAATTTACAAGACATAAAATTTCAAAGAATTTAACCTTGAAACACAATAATACAGTTAGATTTAAGGTTTTAATGTATAAAAACACTTAAAATATATTTAGAAAATTGGGATAATGCTTAAATCATAACATTCTTTTGAAAAAATATCTTGCAGTTACAACATATACAAAATGCATTAAAAATAGACTGCCTGGCAACATATAGAAGTGAAAGCCCTGGTATGCTCCAATTGTCACTTATCTATCTTAACTCTTTAACAACATTCAGGGTAAGATAAATAATCCAACATTTTTTAATGATGAGTTATAATTTATTAATCTAAATTAGTTTGACTTACTTGATCTTAAGAATAACGTATATTCTTCAAATTCTACTTGATCAACAATACTCAGATTTCTACAGATATCTTCAATAGCATCTAGTACAACCTATCAAATACAACCAAAATACACTGCATTAAGCTACAGGTGGCTGAATGGTCTAATGCTAAGATCTGTCATTGTGTCAAATCCCACACTCGACAAGGAGTAGGGTTGCCCACCCAATCTTGTGGGTTTTCTCTGGGTCATATTATTTCTCCTACTGTTAAGACCCATAAATTGAAATAAAATTGTACCATTTTAGTCCTGAAATGACCCTGTTCTCTCAGTCTCTTTTTTTATATCATGCTTACAAAGATTCATGAAAATATACTGCTATGATTTTATATTTCAAGTAATGTATTATATGCTTTATTTGAAGGCACAGTTGCTCAGAGAGTAAGGCCCTGTCTGAATAACCAAGTGGTCCTGACTTGGGTCCGGTCTAAATATTAAGATCACCTACAGATTTTGGCAAGGTTACGAAATGTAAATAGGGTTTGGGCACGTGATTGTTGACGAGATTGTGGGAAGGCTAGGTCTAGGGTTAGCGTTAGCCCTGTTTACATCTTGTGACCTTGATGAAATCTGCATGTGGCCTTAATATTTAGACCTAACCAAGAGGAAGTGGAAATGCTGCTGTGCCGAGCAAAATGTCCTCATAGCACAGTACTGGTGCGCACACTATTGGTGCAGAATATTACAACGTCAAATGCAGTTCACTTCAAATGATTTAATGTGTTTAATATATACATATGATGTCATCTGTAACCCCAAACACCAACAAAGAACAATATTATAATGAAGCCTTTTAGTGTAAATGTAAACGTAAGCCTACTTACTGTGCATGACTTAACTTGTAACATTCCACCATGTGAATTAGATCCAGAATATACAAACGGGAATCGTTTACAGTTTCGACCATCCTACAAAAAAAAAATAATGGACATTATATAAAATAGGATATTATAAACTTGTAACATACTGTAGGATATTGTAAAACTCTTAACACATTAATCTACAACAAAAAATTTAAAACTTACACCGAGAGCTTGGATTTCTTCTCTTAATGGTACGTTCTTCCTTCCACCATAACGGAAGGTCTTTCGTAGATTCTGAAGACACAACGTGGCAGCAGCTAAGAAAGAAAGAATGTACAATGCTTTACCTTGAATACCATAGTAGAAAACTAGAAATATTGCAATGACCATTCAATATGGTTCTTCCTTATACTGAACAATCTCACCACACATTATAACAGTCAAAATGTCAACAAAAAGGGGAGAGAGAGAAATGGGGTCTAATGTCCATTCGACACAAACTAAGTCATTTCGGGACTAACATATGGTGTATTCCTTGTCATTTATAAGCCTGGGATCGCCTCCGCCCCCCCCCCCACTTGACTCAATGACAGGCCTTATGATCTAGAGCGCACGCTTCAGACCACCCCACCTCCCACATTCCGCTGAACTTCCAGGATTTCGATTAGGTTTTTCCTTATGAGAGAGAGAGAGAAATTGGGTTTAACGTCCACTCGACACAAACTAGGTCATTTGGGGACTAACACATGGTTCAATTTTATTTCAACAATTTGCTTGCGCATAGGTGTCTTTAGCAAAGGGAGGAAAGTGGAGGACCCGGAGAAAACCCACGAGGTTGGACAGGTGACCCTACTCCTTGTCACATACAACAGGGGAATCAAAACCACGCCAGTTGACCCAATGACAGACCGTATGATACAGCACACATCCAACCCCACTTTTTTCCTTACGACAAAATGAACTATACATGCGAATTTAAAGAAAAATCAAATCGTTCACAAATTGTGAACAAACGATGGTGACAACAATATATAGATATATATACGTCCTTATTAAATGATGACATATAAAAACTTACAACTATATGGTCGACTGATGTCTGATGAGTTAGTTTCTAGGTATTTAAATAAATATGGTCTCAGTGTATCTGAACAATCACAGAAAGCAGCAACAATACCAAACAATCTCCAACCTCTAATAGCACTTTTTCTATAAAATAAGAAAATATCAACATCCAGTATTCAGGTATCTGATTGACAAATTAATTTCTAAGTTGTCTAAGAACACGGAATCGCCACAGTTATTTTTTTCTCAACACGGAGTTGCCACTGTTTTCTCAGAACAATGCATTTTCAGAATTGCCACTGTTTTTCTTAGAACATTGAATTGCCACTATTTCCTCAGAACAAGGAATTGTCACTATTTTTTAAGAACAAGGAATTGACATTGTTTTTCTAAGAACAAGGTACTGACACTATTTCCTCAGAAATAAGGAATCGTCACTGTTTTTTCTTAGAAGAGAAATTATCACTGTTTTTTTCGTGGAACAAGGAGTTTTCACTACTTTCTCAGAACAAGGAATTTCTACTGTTTTCTCACAACAAGGAGTTTTCTCTTCTTTCTCACAAGGAATTTTTACTTCTGTCTTAGAAAGAGGAAACTTGACTGCTTATTTTGTTTCCTTCTACCCTTATCCTTCAGATAGTGAATCTGAACTGTCACTTTTTTTATAATTCAAGAACTAAGACACATTGAGAGCAGTTTACAATGATCTACAAAGTCTACATGCAAGGGTATTGTACTTACGGTTTCATACTTCTATTATTTGTCGTCTGTTTACATAATTGACAGAATATTTCATCTCGTAATTCAGGATATTTATGACAACACTATAAAACAAGCATCAATATTATTACAATATGAAAAAACTATCGAACAACACCATAATTGAAATTATACCATTATTTATGTATACAGTGGACTCTGTCACTTCTGACATCTGAATACTATGTCATTCTGTGAAATCTGTCATCATTTTCATATCCCGATTTATTTCCTTTTACTTCAAACAAAAAAGTTTTGAGTAGTCCAGATTCTGAATATTCGGAATTACGACATTAATCACCGGGTGTTACCGACAAGCAATCACCGGCCAATTATCTGTGAGCATGAAACATGTGTCGATCTTTGTTGATTACCTTGATAATTTTACAATCTCTCGTAAAAGAGCAATTGGTATTTCATTTGAGTTTCTCACGTCAAATACAGCAACAATAAATTACCAAGGTGAAGAATCACTATCATTATAATATTGTGTTTATAATATGTGATCGTACAGAATGTACAGAAAGCGTTATCATATTTTAAGTACTGGGTATTCAAGGGTGCATAATAATAATACTTGCAGTATTCGAAAGTACAATAATACTTCCGGTATTGCAGCGATTGAGTATTCCGACGTGCTGTGTAATCCAGCATATTGTATCAATCCTGTACAATGTCGGAATTGACACTGTATATCTTTTGTATATTATCTTCTTCTGTCTCTCTGTATTTGGCTTGTGTTTCATACTTTTACGTAATTTTCAATTCATTTTAGTACAGAGGGCAAAATGTAAGAAAGGCTTTTGGCCTATTTTCTATCCTTTCTAAATAAAGTTATTATTATCATTAACTATTTTGTTATACATACTCTAAGAATGTCGATAACACAGTCAACATCAGAAATGTTATTCATTGGATAATCTCCCATAAACCTCATTATACCTGAAAATAAGAGCATATACAAAATGAAATGGAATGGGGTTTAACATCCTACTACTTTTCTGCACCGACTGGGCTAATGAAGATGGTCATAAGCCATACAGTGTGCTATGAGGGAAATTTTGCCCAGACAGCGGCGCTACAGCACACTATTACATCGAATTAAAACTCTACACGGGGAGAGAGAGAGAAATGGGGTTTAACGTCCACTCGACACAAACTAGGTCATTTTGGGACTAACACATGGTTCAATTTTATTTCAATAATTGGCTTGTGCATAGGGGTCTTTAGCAGTGGGAGGAAACCGGAGAACCCAGAGAAAACCCACGAGGTTGTCACGTACAACTGGGGATTCGAAACCACGCCAGTTGACTAACTGTACATGGGACCTCAGTTCTTGATCCCATCTATTTCAATGATTCACTCGCGGTTAGGGGTCTTTATGGAGGAAACCAGAGGACACACATATATTGTTTAAGTGGCATTTTATTATCATTAAATAAACCACAAATCTAAGAATACAATTACTGATTTTAACATAAGCAACATTTTAACAAAAATTCTATTGTTATCAATTGTAACTGTTTACATTTTAATTGTTTGCCACAATAAAAGATACTTTTTATAATAATATTATTTGGCAATTTCATTTTACTATTTCGTTGTGAACCTCCAGATATATCTAATATTCTTGAAATTTAATATACATATAGTCAATCACGGTAGGTGTATAACACTATAAACGGATTGATCACTTAATTACTTTAAAAAAAAAAAAGTTGTCTACGATATCACCTATGGTGGAAGTGGACGTAAAACTTTAGGAACAAACGAACGACTTACTTAAAAAATCGCCCCTATTATCGAACACAATCAAGATTAGTAATTGTTATAACCTCAGTACAGCCAATATTTTTTGGAATTTTGAATATGATTCCCCATATCTTGATGTACGATTAAGCAGGCATATTCCCGATTGGACATTTGCCAGCTCGCATAGGACTTGTCTGGCATATCATATACTGGCAATTCAATTCAATTCTTTATTTCTTTAAGTCTACTTACATATAAAACATTCTAAAGCCATTTTGTTGAGTTCAGCAGATGTAAGTTTCAACAGAGAGGCCTGGATAGGGGACTGGAATAAGAAAAAAACAGACAATCTACTAACTTAAATATTTGGTGATCTTCGGAAGTTATTCTTAAAATTTAATGATTTCAATGACACAAAAATATCAGAAGTTGCTTTATTTTGCATTTCATTCTGACTTTTAAATTTAAAAATTTGAATCAAAATTATTTTTCACTCTTGTCCATTTGAAGCAAAATTATTTCTGATTTTAAAAAAAAAAATATACATTCGTACCCTTGTCCATTTAATAAGTTCTGCCTGTTCTTTCCATGACCAATCACCAGCTGTATTTAAAAACAATTTTATATTTATTACATTTAATAAATTTTGAATTTTTGATAGAGTTCAACAAAAGGGACATACAACTTAGCAGCTTTGGTAAAATGTCCATTTTTACTGTTGATGCAAGGGACCTAGTGATATTTTCATTGAGGGGCCTCGTACAAGCTTAATCTGCCCCTGAGAAGTATAGAGCCTACAGATAGATATTGCCTCTAATATTTTAATAATAGTTTTTAGTAATTGAACATATTAACACAAGGTACTATTTTATGGATACACAATTACTGAGTTTAATACTAAGTGACGTTTTGACGAGTATACTCTCATCTTTATCAAGCAAATTATACAGATATGTGAATAGTAGACAAATATAAACATTATATGCAACAAAAATAACAAAATACAATTCATTGCCTAAAAGATTTTCCGCTGTGTTGGTTTAATTGTAAATGGCCCCCTAATCCAAGGTGTTTTAATTGTACCTTGTATTATTATCTTGAGAATGATAAAACTTTGTTCATCTAAAATTTTGCATGGAATATAAAGATGATTTTCAGTCCCGATTTCAACTTCTAATATAATATTTATAAAATATAAGAGAATGTAATGAGTAGATGTATCCACATACTGAACAATGGAAGTCAAATTTGTATTTTTGCACACACAATAATAAATTTTTATACAAGCAGAGGCTGGCATTAAATGAAATGGGGCTAATGAAGATAGAAATATGCTATGAGGGGAATTTTGATCAAACAGCTGCTCTTACGGCCTATTCTTATTTCGCTACCCAACAGCCATGGGTTTTGACTAGACTATGACTAGATACTGTTCCTTGCCAGATCCTCTGTCCTGCACAACTGACATAGGGAAATAATGGGGAATTGAGACCGAAGTAAATATGTAAATAAAGATATAGTAATGTATTTTTTTGGTGTTGTGTATAGTAGCATAATACTAGTATTATTCAAGCAAATATGAATTAAGCAAATAGATGCATTTCTACAAGGCAGACTAAACATGATGGTTTTTAAATACTATGATATGTTGATATGCATGGTATACTAAACATAAATATATACCATACTCAACATAGAAGTAAAGAGTACAATGGTATTTATTTTCAGCATTGTGAAGCATAAAAATATATGAAAGACAATGTTTAGGAAACCGAAAATTAAGGAGAATTTAGGAAACCAAAAATTAAGGAGAATTTAGAAAATCAAAAATAAAAAGATAGAAAATGAATACCGTATATAAAAAGAGATAAATAGTCTAATATTAAAGAATAAAGATGAAGCACCACCGTCACCTTTAGAATTGTTTCGTCCATGTTTAGTTAGTTGTTGTAGTTTACGAAGCTTGAGACTTTCAATCATTTTGATTGTTCCCCTGATAGAACCATCATTCTTTCTCAGCATTTCGTACCTTTAACAAATAATGATTGGAGCATCCAAGAGTTAAAATAAGTAAGCATGAAATGGATTACAGTGCAATAATGATAGATGAATTAGGAACGCTTGGTTGCTTTGCTGGAACAAAAACTTTTTTTTTTAATGGAAGCAGTGCGGTTGGTGAGGTCAATCAGTCAGAAGGCGTATATGAAATGTAAATAAAACTATTTTCAAGCAACTAGACAGTAAAAAAAAAAATGATGATATCAATCACTTAATTCCAATTTATAAGAAGAATCTACTCTCAAACATCATTCCATTAGGATTAAGAATTTTTTTTTAATCCAACTTCCAATAAAACTACATGCATTAATTCCAGTTTTTGTTTTCTATAAAGATTATGAAACTCCATCAGTCGAAAATGAATTGGAATTGTGTATTTGATGTCATATTTTGAAAGTCAGGATCTCTAACAAGAAGGCGATATATTAATTTTAAAGGGGGACAGTTATATATATATATATATCTCCATCTTAAATATCTCTGATTGTAAATATGTCTATGACAGTGACATTTTTCTTAGCAGATATGTGTTTTACTTTTCTAACTGAGCTAATGAGAGAGAGAGAAATAGGGTTTAACATCCACTCGACACAAACTAGGTCATTTCGGGACTAACATATGGTTTAATTTTATTTCAATAATTCGCTTGCGCGTAGGTGTCTTTAGCAGTGGGAGGAAACCGGAGGACCCGGAGAAAACCCACGAGGTTAGACAGGCGACCATACTCCTTGTCCTGGGCTAATGAAGATGGGCATATGCCACACAGTGTGCTATGAGGGAAATTTTGCCAGGACAGCATCTGAATTCCAAACGTCAAGGGTTCTTTTACATGCACGGCACTTAAAAAAAAATCTGATTACTCTGCATGGACCTAAATAGCTAATGCCATCTTCGTATTAGAGACCACAACTTGAAGTTAAAATTAACTAAAATAAAATTTTTAAAAAACATAATGCATGATGGAACTGAACCAGGCATGTGAAGACCAGACAAGTGCTAGAATAAAAATATGATATTCGTTAGTCTGTAATTACCTTGATTAGGTAATCTGTGTTGATTCCTGTTAAATTTATTATAAATACATAATTATATTAAACATATCAATTTATTATAATTAAATAATTATATAAAACACATCAATTTATTATAAATACATAATTATATTAAAGAAAATGCATAATGACTATAATTACAAAATGCAATTGTAAAATCAGTAATTGAACAAGGACCACCGGTATTTGAAAAAAAAACATTATCAATAACCTTCAAATATTGTTGAAACATAATGGATACAAAAATTTTGAATGTAAAATCAGAAATGGAAAAGGGGTTATTTGAATATAGATCTAAAAAATTATCATTTGTTATAATCATAAAAGCTGGTTGATATTCTGTCATCACGATAATGAATAATTCTAAAGTGTATTCATATTATTGTAACATTAGCTAATTCCACATTTTGTATCAATAAACTGAAAGTGTGTGGTTTTGACTGAAGCGTGTTCGGAATAATAACAAATCATTCATATAATTATATATCATTAAAGAAGCATATACCAGAGTAAGTTGCATTTTATATTAAGTCTCCTGTGGTAGTTAGATGGGTATGGTTGGAAGAAAACAGTAAATTCTTTAGTGTAGAGAGACGCATATTAATAGTCCGAGAGACAGAACTGTAATCACATTGTTTGATCCTCAAATTCTTGTATCCTTAATTCAGACATGTGATTGCTATATTCCAGTCTATCCAGATTTAAGTGGGTACTGGTTGCACACAAATTCTGTATATTGCACAGTGAACAACTCCCTGAGGCGTTAAAATTACATTTTTGCATGATCAATACCAATATATTTGTGAATTTTGTCAGTATAGCTCCTCAAAATCTATATTGTCAAATACTATCAGTGTCAAGATTTTCAATATATAGTATATATATGGTCCTTGTATATAAATGGAAGTTTTTTAATAAGTTGCAATAACGAGAAGATGTATCCGAGATCATTCATTAAAATGCTGATATAGTTATTATTTATATATAATCAAAGCTCATTAATAGATCAATGTGATTAATTAATTTGATCACTATACACTTGTTTACCTGGTTCTCGGTCTAGCTGAATATCTACTATATATACAATAGAAGATAGAAACAATTTTAACATTATCAATTGTGCTGAATATTAATCAACTATTTTTGACATATTGCTACTTTCTTCCTTGACCACTTGCATAAATCCTTCCTTAACTATATGTACAAATCCTTTCTTAACTACAAAGCCATCTTTGCCTACTGTACATGTACAAATCCTTCCTTGGCTACATGCACAAATCATTTTGTGACTACATGCACATATCCTTCCTTGACTAGAATATGTACATATCCAAGAAAAGTTCATAGCTTATTACAATCCTGTAATTTTACAGGCATCACTTCAAACCATTTACCATTCAGTATGAAACAAGTTTAACTCATATAGTATAATCCTTTTCAAATATCACTGGTCCCACCCACTTTAGCCCCTTTTTGGGGGGGAAATAAACAAAAGAAAGATGGAATGAATGGAGGAAAATGGGGTTTGACGTCCTACTTTTCTGTATCAAGTTGGTTCAATGAACTTGGAAAATTGGCCTGAAACCAGTCACAAGATATCTTATAAATTCCCTTCAAATTTGGAATCAACCCCCAAACTTTTTGGTCAAGAGCATTTGCAAAACAAAACTCACCCTTCAAGTGAAATTTCCAAAAAATGTTTATACTGTAAAAAATAAAACTAATAATTAAATTTTCTAGGATAAAAATATATGTTGTTTTGACTTACTTGTCTATTGTTTCTCTAAAATTCATGATAGCAAACTCAATCATTGAATATTTTCCTTCTGGCATGAATGAACCTTGACTCGCATCACTAATATCATCTCTTGATTCCTGCAAATAAACAACCATCATATAGGTTAATGAAATGACATGAAATGAAATTTAACATTCTACTTTTCTGCTCCAACTGGGCAAATGAAGATGGGCATACGTCATGCAGTGTGCTATGAGGAACATTTTCTGTGGACAGTGGCGTTACTGCATACTCTTATATCAAATTCCAAATGTCAAGGATCCTTTTAAGTTCAAATGTTCATGCTAAAGTGTACACAGGACTGGGGACTTTCGTCCCATCCAAACGACTAGACGCTCCACCATTCGTCCTGCATCTCTGTCAAAGACTTGCCACACCAGAGGAACTTTTTTTGCCAACACCGGGAGTGAACCCAAGATAACATATGCAGTGTCATTTATGATTGTCAATAAGATTTATCAGGGTTGTATATTTGATAATTGAGCCTACATTACAGCTACAATGAAACTGGATAATAAACTACCCTGAAACCCACCAGATACGAACTGTAATATGGTGATATATTGTATGTCTGCCTAATTCAAAACCCTCATCAAAATAATTGATATATTTTACCAACTCATAAACTACCTCATTCTGTGACGTGAACATCAAACTCTCATAAAACCTTTTGACATTCAATCTGCGAACACTCCCCGCTCTCTACTATTACATTTTATCTCATACATGTGCATACAAACATGTCTATTTTTGTGATGTAAAAATATGCTAACATAATTAACAAGCTGCTAAGGTAAATTACTAGATTAACCCTTTCAATGCTAGACGTAAATCCACTGCCTGTGCTAGACCCTTTTTTGAGGAAAAAAGGGAGGTTGGAACTGAATGCCAAGCAGTACTTATGGAAGCTTTTATGAAAAATCTTTTTGTCTGTTGGGATGGGCATGAGGTTGGGCTAAGAGGAAAAAATAGAATTTTGGAAATTTGCATAATAATGTAGTCACGTGACGTCATGGCGGCCATTTTGGATTTCTCATTTCACACTAAAGCTAACACGAAAACGAATTTTTCTCCATGAAATACTTAAAAGATATTGTTTTTTTTACTGGATTTTGATAAAGATATATAAAATGAACAAAAATATCAATAGCAGCCATGAGCAATGCCGCCGCGAACACGCGCATCACGTCTCCCGCTGCCATGACCACGTGCGGATTGCAATACCTTGTTTTTACTTTCACTTTCACTTTCATCCCCAAGTCCCATATCATTATCAATATAGTCAGTCAATAGATCTACACGTTCGGGAATCAGGAATTACCTACGTATTTTACGATCCAGCAGGCCAGCATTATTATCAACATCAGAATTATTGTCAGAATCTACTGCAGACACAGGGCTATCGTGTTCACATTGGGCTTGTTCATCATGCACGTGAGACATAGCTAGCCAAGGGCGGAACGTCGCGCAACAAATCACACACTTCATAATACCAATCACTGTCCTGACTACTATCATTATCAAGTAACTGGAAACGAATTATGTGTATCACCCGCCTCGAAATTGTCCACATGTTGGTCAGCAAGACGTCATTCACGACTTCGTCGAGAGTGCATTGTCTATGTTGTCACAATGCACTCCGCCATTTTACGGTTTGCTGCTTTGAAACACGTGGAAATATGTTCTAGTGTATAGAAAATACAATAGATGGCACTTGCAGTTACGGTACTAATTTTAGCGAGGGCTTTACTGAGTACACGGTAATACCGGGTACGGGCATTTTACCGACATTTTATAATACCCGGTACTACCGGGTATACGCAGTGAAAGGGTTAAAATAAATCAGAATAAAATACTTACTCTACTTGTTTGTCTTTGTACTAAAACTGCCTGTAAAGCAAAACAGCAATAAGCCGTAAAACAGACTTGATTAAAAACAGTTTAAAGCTAGGTTAATGTTAAATTAGCACAAATTTGAAGAGGGAGTAACACCCAAAAAATATAAATAATTCAACTAAAGATTATAATTTTAGGATTTCACATTCTTTAACTACATAACAGTTTGCCGGCTGTTTTAAGATTATATAGCAAATGCATTTCATCCCACCTATCTATACACCAATTATATTTCAAATTCAAATATTGTTTCTCCAGGTGATACTAATGATACCCTTCTATAAAGGGATTATTACAAAGGATATAAAATTAGTTATTACAATTCCATATATATCTCACAGTCCTATTATTATGAAGTAAACAAAAAACAAACATTGCTTGGGGCTACTCCACCTTAAAACACATGAATTTAAAAAATTTAGCTGATATTTTAAATAATTTTCTTCTTGATAGTAACTTTTCATGTTGTATTAATCCAATTAGCTTTATGAAAGATTAGCAAATACTTTTTTGTTAAGAAAAAAATAGTTATTTTCTAGACACAATCAAAGCTGAAATGATTTGATATGTTGCATAAACATTGTATACATACCCTGGTTGTTGAACTATGTTCAACTTCATGACGAAGTAATACTTTAACATACTCTGATGGGAAAATACCAACAATACCATTCAATGAGCCATAAAGCCAACCTAAAAAATAATCATTTTATAATATAGTAATATATATAACCACAAGTAGAACATAATACAGAAATTAAGTTGGGGTTCTTCTGATGCAAAGACCTTAAAAGTAATTAAAGAAATAAAGCAAAACTTTGTGTCCTGTACTTCATCTCACCTGGTATTTGATTAGCAGTAGTCGGTGCTATGGTCAGCAGTACTCAATGCTGTTGTCCGCTGTAGTCAATGCTACTATTAGCTGTAGACAATGCAATAGTTAGCAGAAGTCCATGCTACAATTAGCAGTAGTCCATGTTACAGTTTGCAGTAGTCAATTCTACAATTAACAGTAGTCAATGCTAGAGTTAGTAGTAGTCAGATGCCACAGTTAGCAGCAGTCAATTCTACAGTAAGCAGTAGTCAATGCAACAGTTTGCTGTAAACAATGCTACAGGTACCAGTAGTCAATGCTACAGTAAACAGTAGCCTTCTCAATGCTATAGTTAGTAGTGGTCAATAAAACAGAGATCATAATATTATATTTTCTGCTACATAAAGGTGTTACAATAATTAAATTAAAATGTTAGGTACCTTGATCCAAGTGCATCTCAGGATCCATGAGTTTTATAATATCCCCACATTTAAAACTGAGTAATGTTGATTCTCTGGTTATATAATCTCTTAAAGCTACAACATACTTATTCCCCTGAAACAATTATAAATACACATTAATCATCAATCGTACTTATTCCCCTGAAACAATTATAATACAATACAATACAAATTAAAGTAATGATGCGCCATTGGCATTTGTCACAAAAATATCACAGTCCAGTTCACGCTAATAAGTACTCAGAATGATTATTTAAAATTTAATCAAGAAAAAAAAATCAAAATACCATGATTGCTAGATAACCGCCTGACTTGGATTCTATTGGATTTAAAACAGACCAATGATCAAATTTTCGTGGACAACAAAAGGGCAACAGACTCATTTCATAGTGATCAGTACAGATTGATGAAATTTTAATTCCACATATTTTTGTAAATACTGAATGGACTGTTTTTCCTATTAGAGGTTCATCTTTCACAATATTGTAGTTTGCAAGTGATTTCTATTGCTTAAAATGACGCATCAGGACTTTAACCACCCAGAATTGTTCAACATCACGTTTAAGGCATAGCCCTTCTAGAGAATAAAATTATTGGTAAAATTACTGGAATAGTTCAAGACCAACATCTATATATATTTACTCATATCATTTTAAACGAATAGAAATACAATCTTCTACATACCTTTTCACTCTCTGTACAGAATTTATCAATCATGTTTTTCAGCTGCTTTGCCTACAAAAAAAAAACACACACAAGTTTTTTAGTTTATTCTTAAAACTTAAGAAATGATCCCAAATTAAAATACAGATTTATTAGTTCCCATCCTAAAATCATTCGATTTTATCAGTTTATTTTTTGTTCTTTCACAACTATTATAAACATTTTATGTAAATAATTTACCCTGGGTGTGTAAAATAAAACTGATTTTGTTTTTAAGTCAAGTTGTATCGTTGAATCACTTGGCATCACACAATCTACTACATCTTCAAACCTGAAAAATACATGCAAACTTTTTTAGTTACAGAGAAGTTGTCATCATTTACTGCATGTTCTTTGTTCTGAGACAAGGAGATAAGGATAATGCACTGGAAACTGGAAATTTGAGAAAGTTCATCAGGATATTTTCCGGCGTGGTTCCCCCTTGTTGAGTGGTGCAGGATGGAGGGCCTCACAAGGACAGCATCTGGTGTACATGTTGGAATTCAGGAATCAGAGAGAGAGAGAGAGAAATGGGGTTTAACATCCACTCGACACAAACTAGGTCATTTCGGGACTAACATATGGTTCAATTTTATTTCCATAATTCGCTTGCGCGTAGGGGTCTTTAGCAGTGGGAGGAAACCGGAGGAAACGGAGAAAATCCACGAGGTTGGACAGGCGACCCTACTCCTTGTCACGTACAATCGGGGAATCGAAACCACGCCAGTTGACACAATGACAGACTGTATGATACAGCGCGCACGTGCTAACCATTCAGCCTTCCACCCCCCCTTCAGGAATAAGAGTATGCTGTAACATTTTATGCACATGGGGTTCTTTATTCTTTAGCAGTTGGAAGAAACTGGAGAAAACCCATGAGGTTGGGCAGGTGACCCTACTCCTTGTCACAAACAGATGGGGACTCAAAACCACGTCACTTGACTCAATGACATACATTATAGTCTAAAGCGCACACGATAAACCCTTAACCCCCCCCACCCCCAACTGTAAGTAATTATACCTGATTTCTTCTAAAACAGAGAGATGGTCATCTATTAATGTTCTTTCTCTTGTTACCAGACGTAAACCTGTATGACTCACGCCCAAATATTTGACACTAGAATAGTGACCTGTTGACTGTAAAAAAACCATACATATTAAAATCACATCAAAATTCAATATGCAAACTTAATTTCTTTATTTTCCTGAAGTTCAGATTAAATTTTATTGTTGCATACTCCCACCATTAATTGTTTATATAAGTGTTGGAATTTATGTTAATATGGTGCAGCATTTGACCAATATGGATTGGCTTCTAATAAACAAGGTCAGATATTCCACAGAAATAAAGTCTATGAGTATGGCTCTGGTCACAAACCAGTAGGTCTTGGGTTTGAGAAGGTCCTCTGGTTTCTGCTTGTTAATAGTGCAGGACGGCGGCCTTGGCAGGGTAAAGCATCTAATTGTGCTGAGAGAGAGAGAGAGAGGGGAGGGGTTAACATCCACTGGACACAAACTAGATCATTTCAGAACGAAGATATGGTTTAACTTTATTTCATTAATTCGCTTACACGCTGTGGTCTTGGCGTATGGCGGAAACCAGAGAAAAACCACAAGGTTGACCAGGCAACCCTACTCCTTGTCACAGACAAGTGGGGAATCAAAACCATGCCACTTGACTCAATGACACACCTTAAGATGCAACGAACACACGTTAACAATTTGGCCATTCACCCCCCACCCTGCACCCATGCGCTGATGGAATGAAAATGTGAGGTACCATGTTTACCATTGGCAGCCCATTAAAGATCCCTTGACGGTTGGAAATAACAGTAAGCATGGAACTCTTGTCAGATTTTGAATGTGTTTGCTAATGGTAATAAGCACTTATATTTGCAGTTTAAACAGAATTTAAATATAAAGTAAAACTTACTGCCACGGGAAAGAGACGACAGAAATATGTAGGCCATTCTTTGGCGGTATCAACTATAATTTTCTTGGCTTTCTGACTGACCTCTTTAGTTAAAACATTATGATTACTAACTCCATATGTATCTAAAATAAAACATAAATATTCAAAAAACAAAAATAAACATTCAAATTTTTATTTAACAGCCATGTTAAAAGTTTACTAATAGCATTTTATCATTACAATGTACACAAATGATGTAGTACTGTGGGGGACATGAAAAACTCTGGATATTGTGGAAAACACAGGGTTATATATAGTAAACAGGAGTGTTTACCGAACCACATCTATTGCTGTCTTTTAACTAAAGTCAAGGAAATGACCAAAAACAGTAACTTGAAGAATCCATTCAACACTATATTGTAGCAGCATTATTACAGAAGAGTCAAGTCTTTTAAGTTGTCATGTCTTGCTGTCTTGAGTGATAAGCATGATGCAGGCAATCTAAACTCGCAATGATGTGACTGGTGCTTAACGGAAGTACCAAAAGTTAACAGATACAGACTACATGATGAAAGCAGATTCAATGACGCAATGTTCTTTTCTTGAAAACTCAATGTATAAAGTTTAATGTTCAATGAGACACTTTTGGATAACTCTATTACAAAGTTTAATGTTCAATGAGACACTTTTGGATAACTCTATTATAAAGTTTAATGTTCAATGAGACACTTTTGGATAACTCTATTATAAAGTTTAATGTTCAATGAGACACTTTTGGATAACTCTATTATAAAGTTTAATGTTCAATGAGACACTTTTGGATAACTCTATTATAAAGTTTAATGTTCAATGAGACACTGTATTATAAAGTTTAATGTTAAATGAGACACTTGTCCTCTCTGGATAACTCTATTATAAAGTTTAATTTTAAATGAGACACTTGTCCTCTCTGGATAACTCTATATTATAAAGTTTAATGTTAAATGATACACTTGTTATTGATCGACAAGATCTATAAAGTAGAGATAGTCAGAGAATAATGTAATCAATAAACAATATTTTACTACATTCTTTGAACAGAACATAAAAATTACCTAGAGTAGATTTCATTTTGATTTTATCCTCTTTAGTGATTCTAATACAAGCATTATTATAAACATCTTGTACAACTTGACAGTAGATTAGATGTAGAGCTAGTTGATTATCTAATTTCTCTTGTGGTAAAAATACCTGAAATATTAAATACTTTGTCATCACCAAGAACAAAGAAATAAAGATATAGTAATTAACATCCCACAGCCTTAATACAAAAAAGTCAAATTTGCATCCATTGAATGAAACCCAAAGGTTATTAAAATCAAGGAATATCTAATTAGCAAAGGGCATAACTATTAAAATAGCTTGACATGTGTATGATGTTTCATAAATACATCTTGAATAGGATATAAGATATCAGAAAAAAACAGTAACGAAAGGACAGAACCCATTTCAATATCCCTCCCTTACTTTGTAAAGTGCAAGAAAAATGTATAGTTAAGTGGTATGATAATTTGCTTTTGTCGTTAGTCATTTCTAAGTATTACATCAATGACAACAGGAGCAGATAATCTGTTAAAACTCTTTAATTGCGACAATTAATTATCAACACTGTAGAGAATATTACAATGACAATAAACTATTCTATAATTATGTTAAAAATTGACCCACCTCTTTTCTGACATGAAGTTTCCATGGAACCGGACTGTAAGTAAGGAAGAAATTCTTTTGTTGTGGGTAAAGTTCGGTCATAACTCTTTCAAGAGTGGCATAGTCAATAATCTTAGTTTGTACTTCCTCTTCCTGTGTGATGTGTGTCTCATAAATTGGTTCCTGTGCTTGTATATTTTCTGATACTTTCTCAATTCTCTCCGTCTGTGTTTGTATAGTACTTGGTTTCGTTGGTGGAGGTCGGTCAGGTAATGGTGGTGGAAGTGCTAGAAAATAAATTTTTCAATTCCTATTGAACTCAACCATTTTAAGAGGATAGTACATAGTGCTTGCTTTATGGAGGTAGCAACGTATACAGCCCTTTAGACGTGTGTGTGGTCTAACTCTATGATTTTATTGCAGTTTTTGATATTTTAGTAGCAACAGATATAAAAATGAACAAATTTATATCATGCAGAGTTAAGCAAATCTGGCAGCTAGTATTGTCTAAACTAGTGACCATTAGTTAAATTAACAGACAAAAATGTGATACTAGTATTTGCCATTATTTCTGAATTTATTAACATGCTACGTTTCGATACACATACAAATATCATTATCTGTATGTGTATCGAAACGTAGCATGTTAATAAATTCAGAAGTAGTATATCCATATAAGTGTTTTTAATTTGTGAAATCTACCTCTATATGTCTTATAAGGATTATTTTCAGAAGTTTCATAGAATTTTTGCAGCAATGCTCAGCTTGAAATAAGTGATTAATTTGGTCACAATATTTCACATATTTATGATACATGGCAAAAGAAAATGTGGCACAAAAATGATCAGTATTAATTAAAGGATGATTACTGAGATAGATTGTGGCTTTGTATTACGATACTACAGCAAAACCCTTCAAACAAGTTGTTAATAAATAATAAGACTATTTTCTATGTCTGACATCGTTAAAATTACATTTTGACAGTACTATTACTACTATTAGCAAGTGTATCTGTTGGAGCAGATACATGTTTTTAAAATATGTAACATCAGTATAACCAATATGACTGACTAAAACTAAACAAAAAATTTGATTATTGATAATAAATTAAACATACCTGCTGGTGCTGGTGGTGGTGGAGGAGGAAGGGGGATGCCCTCGATAGCTTTAGTTGCAACAGCAGCTGTTATGGCCTTTTTAGCTGTTTCAGTAGTGGTGGTGGTGGTTGTCTTTTTAGCAGGTACTCCTCCTAGTTTTACTTCTAATAATCTTAACGTCTCCATGTGGGTAGTTTCCACTAGAGATTTACCTCGTTTTAATGGTTTCTGAAAAATATCATCATCATTAAATTGTTAAGTTTATTTATGTGTTACCAGCAGTTCATGCTTGTAGTGACTGTACAATTACATCGGTGGTTTTCAAATTAAGATTGTATGCAACATTAGTGATAGATTTGCCAATATGTCACAGATGTATTAAGATTCAATTGTACATATTACAGCCATAGAAGTTTTCAAGGGCTTTAGTGCATGCTTTGCTCCAAGTAGGCCTAGGGCCTTATTCATAAATGCTTTTAAATATTTATATTTAAGGATACAGCATTTTCTTTGAATAAGGGAAAAAAAGCTAGTAAAAATATTAACTCTTAGTCAATGGAAATGCTGGACTCATAAAATACTGGGTTTAAGTTCTAATGTACAAGTTCTCATAAAAGTTAATACCTCCTGCTTCTTTAAGATGGATTTAGGTTCATCAGCTGGTTTAGCAGGTGGTTTCCATTTTGCTTTACCAGACATTTTCTCCAGATCTCTAGCTACTTGTTCATCTATGTCCAGTTTACCCACATCTCGTAGTTTATGTCCGTCATGTGCTACAGGTGGTGGCCAGACAACTCGCCCGATACGAATAGTTCTCGCTCTACCTTCAGTGTCTTTAAATGTAAAAGTACCAGTTTCTCTGTCAATCTCTGGTTCAAAATTATTCGTAGGTGCTGGAGGGGGTGGTGGAGGAGGTGGGGGAATAGCTGGCTGACTGTGAAGTTTTTGAACAATAAAAGCTGAAGAAGTTGGTGGTGGGGGAGGTGGATCATGAGGGATGTTTGTTTGTGTTTGGCTTCTTTCTTCACGGACTGTTACCTTGGTTACAGGTTGTTGTTCGTATGTCATTGCTGACGTAGAAGCAGCACCAAAATTAGCAGCTTTACTAGTCACTTGATTCGACACACCATTAGATAAATTAGATTGTTGGGATTTAAAAACATAACTTGGCTGATTCATTAGACCCTGTGAAGAGGAAGAAGGTTCAAAATTATTTTTTATAAACGAGACTTTCTTTGGTGCTGTAGGCGGTGGTGGCTGTTGTTGAAAGTTACTTGTTGTTTGAGAAATATTGGAAGCCGCACCAAAATTGGATGGAATATATCCTGGTAATTGATTAGTCTGAACACTAAGACCACTGTTAAAACTAGACGCTGGACTAATAATGCCTCCATTTACTGCAGGATAACCAGTTGGTCTCGGTCCTGTCTGTATCTGTTGAAGCTGTTGTTTAAGAACTTCCTGTTCGATAGATTGTTTCAGTAACTGATTCTGTAGTTCTTGTTGTTGTAAGGCTGTTCGTAAAGCAGATGTAGTTGTTTGTGTTTGAGCTTGGATGTTAGCACTGGCATTTTGTTGCTGTAGTGCTGCCTGCATCATTGCTTGTTGTTGTTGTTGCTGTCTCTGTGCTTCAGCCTGGTAAAAATTAAAATGAAACTCATCATTATGGGATTTCAGTAAACAAAATAAAATACTTGTTAGGGAGATGGAGGTTAGGTAAGAAAACAATCATTGCTTGGTGTGGAAAGGAACCATTTTGATAAAAGTGTATTTATCTCAGCTTTGTCGTAAATATCGAAAAATAGTTATACTTATATTTTGATTAAAATTATATAATACAGTGTATTATCATTTTTCCACACAAAAATATTCTAAATATCTCAGAACTTGGCGACAAACATCATACAATAGTTATACTTAACTTACCATTTGTGTCATGTAAGCTTGTACTGCTTGTTGTTGCTGTTGCATCTGTTGTTGAGCCACCAATTGTTGTAAAGCATCTATCAAATATACAAACATATACTTTGTTTATACCTGGTGGGTAAATTGTCTGTGTATTATTATTTTTCAAGCCAGTTATATAGGTTATGTACGTGCCAAATGAACACATTAGTATTTAAGATGAACTATAACATATACTTATGGAAAAACATTGACTCAAGTCTGGTGCAGACCGGCTAACATTTGTTGGCCGAATAGTGTTTTCCGACAAAAGTTAGCCAGTGTGCTTGGATCTCAACAGGAACATTTGTTGGCCGAACAATATTAAAAAACATTGTTCAGCCAACAAATGTTTGTGTTGGTCTCGTTTGTGTTGAATTTTAACAAAGAGCAAAACAATTTATAGGGACTTCCAATCAGTATTTCGCTAACGATCACATGGTACAGAAATGGCTGATGTCGCCATGTTGTTACTATGTGATGTTTGGGTCAATCATTGTGACATCAACGTTGGTCTCTTTTGAACAAATGTTGGTTGTTCTCGTTAAACATTCTTCGTTTGTGTGAAATTTTAAAAAAGTATAACACATTTGTTTTGTTAGACAACAATAAATGTTAGTCGTTTTGTGACGGGCTAACCTTATTTGGGCGATGTTTCGAAGAGTATTTTCACAATGTCATTAACTTGATAACACTGAGAGAATACTCCTAGAAATGTTGCCAAATAAATTAGTACCTCTAATCTAAGTTAATATTACCTGTAGGAGGGGGTAAAGTTGAAGTTGGTATTTGTGGGATCAGACCACCAGTTGGCATCTGAGGTATAAAACCACCAGTAGCTAGAGGCATACTTGTCTAAACAAACAAACAAACAAGTCAGAAAATAATAGTAACATAACATTAAACATTTGAAAATAATGATATGATATAGGATGAAACACAATTAATATATATTATTGGAGATGTACAAAATATATTTTCATTGAGTATCAATGAGATCCAATACTGAAATAAGAAATGAAATGGGGTTCAACATCCTACTTTTCTGCTTTGACTGGGCTACAGAATACAGGCATACACTATACAGTGTGCTATGAGGGAAATCTGCACTACAGCCTACTCTATTTCGAAGTGCAACTGTCAAGGGTGCGTGTACATGGGACCTTGGTTTTCAGTTCCATCCGAATGACTAGACACTGTTCCTTGTCCTGCACCGCAGACAAGAGATAAAGAAACAAAGCAGAACAGACCAGAATATAAACAGATGGGGCTTATCAGACCCCTAATACCCCAAACACCAGCTAAGTCAGTAATACCACCTAAAAATCATTAACACCAAACCCCCGCAGCCCGCAATGAAAGTTGTGTGTGTTTTAAATTTAACAGGATTTTTTCTTATACTGCAACATTTTTGGTCCGATTTTCATGAATTTCAAACTCGCCCGTCATTATGATGAAATTGTCAAATATTTAAGCGCACAATATTTAAGCGCACAATAAGGCCCAAATCTATGAAGTTACGGTCCGGTACATGCCAATATCAAAAGGAATCAAGATCTCTTGAATATAAATCTATATTTCAAGTTTTGTTAAAATCAGATAAAAACAGTGACCTGTAGAGTGCCCACAAACAAAATGTAAATGGACACACAGATACACAGATGGAATGACAGGGACGACGACAAAATACATCCACAGAAATTGAATATATAAACACATATTTGGCTGTACAGGTAGACACACAATCTGCTTGTCAGGACATTGACTCATTGAGATAAGTATCTAACAATGACATACCTGCTGTGTTTGTAATCCTGGTATACCTTTTCCACCTCCACGTATTCTATTCTCCAACATTCTACCATCACCTATATCATCCTCTTCATTTTGAAGAGCATTGTTAAAAACGTCTTCTACCCAATGAGAGAAGTCTGTATTATTGGTCACAAAAGATGCTTCTGAAGCATTTCCGTCTGTTATATGTTTACCGCGATTACCTCCCACTATTTTCCTCTTTCCTTGAATACCTGATTTCACATAGCGGCTATTGAGTTTACTATGAGGATCAAGATCTGCTGTCATTTCTGGATGTCCAATTTCACCATTTGATGAAAAATAACGAACATTTAATCTATTTCCAGATAATTCATTTTCCAGATCATCTTCAATGATTGTTGTGATATCTCCGTTTGTGAAACCGTTTGAATTTCCGTTTGTTACAGCTCCACTTCTCTTTGTATACCGGGTATTCATTTTGCTCTCCGAAAGTCCCTTAGAGAAAATATCTGTTGGTCTTTGATTTAACACACTAGTCATAGAGAAACCCAGTTCATCCTCTAATGGAGGGGAATTTGCCATTTTCTGCCGTAAGATTCGTTGTTGTTTAATATCCGAGATATTACCGGAATTCATTTTTGATGTGTCACGTTTCAGCAACTCTGGCAATCTACCCACTATAATCATTAATCTTTCTCTATCTGGGTTGTGAGGACTGAAAAAAAAAAGAACATCACACATTGAGAATTCAATATTTCAAATATATCAGTCATTTTCTTACAAAATGTTTCAAAATACTCCATACCGATGTTCATTTTATTCATCCCATATTTGGTTTTCATAGGATGTGACAAACTGGCCTCTTGACCAATATGTCCTGGGCTCAAATCCCCAGTGTCCAGGCAAAACTCTGGACCACAAATTGCACACGTAACCATAGTAATGAAATTAATGTTAATCTGAAAATGCCTGAGGTACTTACAGATCGGAATTAAGATGTCTACGATGTTGTATTCTTTCTTTACTTCTATCGGTAGATACCAAGAAATAGGCCTTACATACAGGAAAGCCTGGTGCTATCTCCATTTCACTTATTAAATCCAGAACATAGTCATACCCCATTAATTCATAGAAATCTGTATCATTCTGTAAAACAACTGTCCAGCCATGACAGTTTTCTGGTAACCCTCTATAATAAGGACAAAAAAGATATAAAGTACGGGTTAAAATTCTCACAGATTTACTCACTGGCATCAATAAATTCATTTGTTTCTGTAGTATATGCAAATGCCCTGGTCACTAAGAGTCATCCTAAATTCCATTACAAATTGAATTATTTTTCAACATTTAGACAATGTATAAAATTAAGCCTTCAGATATAATTGAGGTTTTAATCCAAAACAAACATTCATTATCTTGTAGTAATTCTAAAAGTGATTTCCAGCCATATTTCATATTATGATATTCCAGAAGTATGCAAAAAGTTAAAATCTGTCTAAATTTACCTCATTTTAAGTAGATGTGATGTAAATAATTCTCCTGATGTCCACGACTCAATATGACCATACATATTCACATCTTTAATAGAAGAAATATCAAATATAATCAAAATCATACATGAAGAGAAATTTCTAAAAGTTATTTTCAGAATAATGAATCCAAATCATAAAGGTACAAATATGATGTAAAAATAAAATACAATTCAAGAAAGATCATCTAATCCACTCAATATCTAAGTCATCTGATGATCTAAAGAGTTGATTATGCACATGTCATGTGAATAAATGTCTAATAATAATTTGAAACCAGGAAAAAGGACCTGCAATAGGCAGATTTAGCTCTTGAATAATGTATAAAGTGTATAATTAACAGCTTGAAACTTACCATCAGGAAATTTTACTTCTAGCGCCATATTAGCTTTACGCTGTGCTGCCATCCACTCTAAATAACATGGTGGATACACTCGACTTAATTGTGGAAGAATATTGGCACATTGTAGAGCTTTATGTTGACAGATGACCTTGTAGCCATTTATACCCACATCAGACACATACCTGAATTAAAATTTAACAAGCCAACAGTGAGGCTGATGTCCCCCGCCGAAATCCACAAATAAATAGATGATACATATTAATTAATCGCACATCTATTTTTTTCAAAAGTATCGAGCAATCGAACTGATTATCAACTATACACTAAGTTTCATCACTCTCTATCAGATAGAATCAAAGTTATCTTGTCCCAAAGCATCGACCAAGGAAATTGCTTATCTCTGCTTAGCTTTAGCTCGATATGTTAATCATTGAATTCGGTCAAGACGAACATCAACTTCAAGTTAGAAGCAGAGTTGTTATGTTCCAAAGTCTTGACCAATCAAAATGCTTATTGCTCCTTAGCCTAAGCAGACAATTCTCATCATCGAACTTAGGCAAGGTATTGATGTAATGAAACTATACACCAAGTTTCATCACTCTCACTTAATTAGAACTAAAGTTATCATTTACCACAGCATCAACCTATCAAATTGCTTATCTCTACTTACCATAAGCAGAAAATGCTCATCTTCGCACTCTATCAAGGCATTGACCTCATAAACACCTACACCAAGTTTGAACATTCTAGCTCAATTAGAAGGAGAGTTATTGTGTTCCAAAGTCTCGGCCAATCAAATTGCTTATCGTTCTGCTTACCCTGAGCAGAAAATGCTCATTATCGAACTTAGTCAAGGTATTGATGTAATGAAACTATACACCAAATTTTATCACTCTCACTTAATTAGAACTAAAGTTATCGTGTCCCAAAGCATTAACCAATCAAATCGCTTATCTCTGCTTAGCCTAAGCAGAAAATGCTCACCTTCGAACTCCATCAAGGCATTGACCTAATAAACACCTACACCAAGTTTGAACATTCTAGGTCAATTAGAAGGGGAGTTATTGTGTCCCAAAATGTGTGACGGACAGACAGACAGACAGACAGACAGACGGACGAACCCATTTTAATAGTCCCCTGCTTTCTTCGAAAGGCGGGGGACAACTAAAGTTATCGTGTCCCAAAGCATCAACCAATCAAATTGCTTATCTCTGCTTACCCTAAGCGGAAAATGCTCATCTTCGAACTCCATCAAGGCATTGACCTAATCAACACATACACCAAGTTTGAACATTCTAGCTCAATTAGGAAGAGAGTTATCGTGCCCCAAAGTATCAACCAATCAAATTGCTTATCTCTGCTTACCCTAAGCGGAAAATGCTCATCTTCGAACTCCATCAAGGCATTGACCTAATAAACACATACACCAAGTTTGAACATTCTCGCTCAATTAAAAGTTATCGTGTCCCAAAGCATCAACCAATCAAATTGCTTATCTCTGCTTACCCTAAGCGGAAAATGCTCATCTTCGAACTCCATCAAGGCATTGACCTAATCAACACATACACCAAGTTTGAACATTCTAGCCCAATTAGGAAGAGAGTTATCGTGTCCCAAAGCATCAACCAATCAAATTGCTTATCTCTGCTTACCCTAAGCGGAAAATGCTCATCTTCGAACTCCATCAAGGCATTGACCTAATAAACACATACACCAAGTTTGAACATTTCTAGCTCAATTAGGAAGAGAGTTATTGTGTCCCAAAAAGTGTGACGGACAGACAGACGGACAGACAGACAGACAGACAGACAGACGAACCCATTTTAATAGTCCCCTGCTTTCTTCGAAAGACGGGGGACAAAAAATCTTTATAAGGCCAAAATTTAAGTCCAAATCAAATATTTTAAATGAGCTAGTCTCTATTCTTTGGAACCTAAAATGGACAGAAATGGGTCGAAAAGCACATATTGATATAATATGAATGTATATAAACTGATTTACATTAAATTTTTATAATTCTATTCTTATTTCTAATCAATTAAATTATGTTTGAGAAATATGCAAGCAGTGCAAATTGATTGGCAGTCGTTTGCATCTTAAATATTGGATATCAGAAGCCCAAGATAAGAACATCAATATTGATTGAAATGGACCAATATTAAATTCTTATTTGTGTATGGAAAATTTTATATTGAGTTAGATGTTTAGCTCCTTTAAAGAATGAAATCTGTGAACCAAGCTGCATACAGATGACAAAAACATTTAAAACATATATATTGACCAATCAAATTTATTATCAAATTTGTGATTTTGCACGAATATGTCTTAGGTACAAATGCAGATTACTTTTCTTTAAAGAAAAAACACATTTGGAAAAAATCAAAAAAATCATCCTTACTTGAGAAGATATTTAAATAAAGTTGAACTAGACGGAAAACAACTGAGACACATAGCCATTAACAACCAGCCTTTCTCTACGGCTGATAATTTCTGATTTTTCCAGGTTTGATTAATAAGCTGACAATAAAGTTCATCACGTAATCCTTCATTTTGCAAGCCCTACAAAAAAAATAATAAGAAAACTGACAAAATATATCAACACTTTAAAAAGGAAAACAACCACTTTTTTTTTACATTGTAAATGTATTTGCAACAATTATAAATTCAATGAGTCCACTTTAATTTTCTTTTATTCATGCTCAATATAAATAAAGTTAAAATATAATATATCTGAAATGTTTAATTTTTCATATGAATTCACTGAGCCAGCAATGTTTAATTAAACAAGCCTTACTACCCTTCCCCTATTTCATGTCACTGTTCCAAAACCAACAATCTGTCCCAAACTTGATTGGTGGAAATGAAATGGGGTTTAACATTCTACAGGCGGGTAGTGTTCTATGAGGGAAATTTTCCTCAGAGAGGAGCAAAATAGCCATCACTTATTTCAAATTCCAACCGCCAAGGGTTCTTTTCAATACACAGCAACATGTACACAAGGCATCTATTTATCATTCAATCCAAATGACTAGACACTAGTCCTTGTCAGGCTCTCCGTCTGCACTGGAAGCCGAGCTGGAAAATCTTGAGAAACTTTCTGGGTCAACACCAGGAGTGAACAAGAGACCTACTGGTTAGCTTGAAAACAACAGTTTGTCCCAAAATCTGTTGGTGGATCCTAATTTTTAAAGATTAGAAATTATTGAGTAGAAAATATCTATATTTACCATTTGGACAATATAATCAGACACCATTTTTTGTCTCTTCTCGGACATTTTCTCATCATCCATAAATCTTAGTATCTGAAATTAAGATTTGTATAAAATATATTTTATATATCTGTACACAGCAAATTTTTACATATTTCAAAATTTTGATATCTATAAGCTGATATTATGTCTTTTTATTGCTTTGATTAAATTTTCAGGTTATTAATTTTATCAAACCAATATTCATAGAGAAGAACTGTTGTAAAGAAAATTGTTGATATTATACTAACCAACTTGAAGACGGAAATAGATTTGTGGAATACATCTTCTCCTGGTGTATTTGAGAGAGGTGCCTTAATTGGTTCATTTCTAACACCCCATGATGGATCCTTTAAAAAAAAAATGAATATTATCAATCTTGAAATTATATGTATATTGTGTAATTAGCTAGATAGCTAAAAACAAAAACAGGCGCTAAACAAATAAATATGGCAATAAAAAAAATTGTTGACCAAATGGAAACTGATTCACATTTATGGCATGGGTTTGGGTTTCATCTTGGCCATAATATGTCAGGTTGGAACAGTTTGTATCAAAAATTGATAACACTAGCACACTATAAAATCAACGCTCTGGAAAGGTTACGCCATGACAATTTTGTCTAAACAACGGCATGATGTCAAAATTTTACAAATTTCATTCGAAACAAATATTTTAATTGCTCCACCAATATGCACTTTGTACACAGGACATGTTTTGGGGGTTGGGTTTTATTTTTGTCAGGGTAAGGTAGGGATCAAATAAAATATTGTTCTCAGCAACAGCTGTCTAAGAATCAACTATAAAAATGACAATACCTTGAAATAAACTCCAGTGAATTTATTGAAGACGTGTGAGTTAATATCAACAGGTAATTTATACCCCATATCCATCGGTCGGACATCTCCAACAGCAGTAATAACATGTTTAGAATTATGTACAAGTTGCCAATCTGTAAAATATACAGTAAGAATTCATTAAATAGTAATATTGTTATTGATTTATTAATAACAACCAAATCCAGTCTCTGTGGAGATAAAACATACTATATTACTGTCATCTTAAAACTTAATAAATGTTGTAATAAAGCTTCACATTTCTCAAATACAATGTTAGACTACCAAATTTATTAACAGTAAGTGGTGTTATAGCCAGATAAAAACAGTGGGCATTATTTATTAATATTGCACGTACAGGAGCGTAAACTGCTAGAAGTTCTAAACGAATTTGCATATTCAAAAATAGGTCTCCCTATTTGGATCTGCCACTGTTCTGTGGAGCAATACAGCTACAAATAAAATCATTATTTCCGGACCTTCATACAAGAATCTATGATGGTTAAGTAAGAGCTGGCATTTGCTTGAGCTCACAGCGTGTAGTGCCAAGGAACAAAACCATATTCCTACCTACTACTACTACCTGATGCTTTAACATCTGCTTCCACAGAAGTGATATCGCAGACAAGAAGAAATTACCCTCTATAAAAGGTATGGTGAACTAGACAGTGCCACCTATGAGGCGTGGCTTAAGAGCAGACCGCTTGAGAAATTAAACCTAATTAAATCATAATTAACAAATAATATGGCTATGGATGACACCAATTGTTTAGGGATGTTCAATACGGAGGTCTGATGACATATAAAATATATTTAGTTCAAGTGTATTTATAATTAACCCAACTTTCATTCAGATTAAATACTAGGGTGATGTCATCGTGAATATAATCAGTAATTAATCACCACCTACCCTCTAGTTTACTAAATACAAAAGCCAGTTCTCCTGGTATATCTAGATTAGTAACATTGGCTGCAGCAGCTTTAGCAGCTTTCTCCTACAAATAAAAATATACTTATACCACACTTAATATGCTGGGCACATGAAACACCATTAAAAACATCACAATTTATCAACAAAACAATAAACATAAATTCACATCTAGCTTGAAAGAAATGATTTCTTTGATAGTAGCATATGGTAGACAGAGAAATGACACAATTAGGTCATTTGGGGAGTAACACAGAGTAAAGCCCACTGTCAGATGACTGCATTAATAGTAGATTCAAGATCTGTAGCACAGCTTTAGGGGCTATTTCATTCAGATATTACTGCTTTATTCAATAATGCAATTTATCTCAGAGACATTGATATACATGTAGTAGACTATGAAATCTAGTCTAGTCCTGAAATAACCTAAGTGGATTCTAAACCCCATTTGTCTCTCTCAACAAAACTGAGGTAAGACCAGACATCTAGCATATGATTTGATGTACATCAGAATGAAGTGAACATGGTTGATTTTTATAACTGGACATATTTATTATTCATTTATGTATTTATCTTCCCCGTAAACATAGAAGTACTTGAATATATAATACTGGTGTGTATCAATTAAGATAATATGTCAAAGAGAAATGTATCCAATCAAACAACTATGAGCAAGATGTCAACCATGTCATCAATCTTACCTGCTGCTCACGCTGCATTTTTTCTTGTTGTTGTTTCTTCCTTAACAACCTCTCTTGATCCAATTTTCTTCTAATTTCTTCACGAGTCTGAATAAGAAACAAAACATGTACCTGATCAAATGCGATCGCTTTGTAAATCTAATATTGAAAAAAGAAAAAAAAACCTAATACCCATGCATTGATAACATAGCCAGAATTTCCATTAAGATTTATTTACGGATATGCATATCTTTTTATCAGTTTGAATAAACAAACATAATATCAAATCAAGCAGGAAGAAATCACAAATACATACATATAATATGCTATATATTATTCTATAAGCCCTAAAATCTTCTCAAATCCATGCATAACCAACTGGGTTCCATTTTAAAAAAGAAATCTTCGATAAGTATGAAACATCAATAGGTTAGCTATATTTGTAAGTATCTATAAAAATTCATTCAATATGCCATATACTATTTTACAAGCCTTTAAATCTTCACAATTCATTCAAAAAAGAACAATTATGGAACATTGATAGATTACCTATATCTGTGAGTAATGCGATAAATAAATACATAATATGCCATACTATATCATAAGCCCTTAAACCTTCTTAAATCTATGCAAAACCAACTGGGGTTTTATTTCAAAAAAGAAATGTTCAATTGGTATTGAACATTAAAAGGTTACCTATATTTGTAAGTAACTATTTAAATACATTTGCATATTATATTATAAGCCCTTAAATCTTCCTCAATCTATGCATAACCAACTGGATTTCGTTCAAAAAAGAAATCTTTTTTAAGTAAGGAACATTAATAGGTTACCTAGATCTGTGAATAACTGGTACATCCTGAATATCCAGTTCAAATCATTTGATATTCATTTAATATACAATTATTATGATATACATTTACTTATGCAGAAGAAATTGGATAATTTTAATAATCTTTTTTATTGTGCTATAAGCACACAGTATAGCTATAATGTTATTCATATGATACCACTAGATCCCCATGCTTCAATAAGTTACATGAATGTGGGATAAAAGCAAATAAAGCAGCTTTTGACATATCATCTTCTAAACAATCTCAAATATCTTGTACCTGGTTTTAAAATATAAACAGTATACAACAGAAGTATCAAATTGAACAAGACTTCTGCATTAAGGCTTTCACACTCAATTTTTGATGTCTATTGTTTAAATCAGATTAGCAAGATATTTTTTTTAAAGAATGTGACAATTTTTTGCATTATACTATTTTTTAAACATATTTTAGATGTTTTTGCATATTAAACCATAATTCTAAATGTATTTATTGTGTTTGAAGGTTGGATTCTTTAAAATTATTATTATATGGCATGCATCTTGTCCATGGAGTTTGTCTTCTGGATTTCTGTTTGTGTATGGTGCAGTTCTCCTGCATTTACTATTGACCTCTGGCTTCACCCTGTTTGTTTGTGTTTAATGTGGTTCACCTTCACTTACTATTTAACTCTGACTCCACCCTGTCATAGCGACTCCACCTTATCATAGAGACCACACCCTGTTACTTCGTATATCTATGTATGTCCCTATATATTGACATTAAAGGAGCTGAACCTCTAACTCATTATCCAACATTTAAGACACAATGAACATTTTAAAATCAGTACACAACACTGTGTACTCTAGGCATTTGTAATGAACAAAGAAAAACATACCCTAAAGACAATATGGTAGTAATTAGTAATGGCCGATTCATGAACGACAAAATAATTTTTAAAAAACGTGTAGATCGGATTAAGCAGGCAAGAGCAGCTGCTGTTAAATTTGGACAATTCACATATTTCACTGAACATAATTGATTAGAAATTACAATTTTTCTTTTAACAATTGAATGTATACATCCATATTACATTAATATGTGCTTTTAGACTCATATTGGTCTATTATAATGTTCCAAAGAATAGAGCTATACACCCTTTAATATGACAAATGAGGAAGACTGATGATCTCCTTTTTATGTTGACCAAAACCTTCATCAATTTAAATTTATAAAAGATTTCAGTTTTTTCTTCTGTACATTGTATTTATGAAACAGGTTTTACTAAGTGAATCTGTAGGTACTCCACCCTACTTTCTCATGGATTTATACCAATTACTCTATCAGTTAACAGACGCGTCATATCTGTACAAATAGTAAGATAAATTAAAAGTTATATATATATAAGTACACACCTATATATGTGACTCTAGGTTTGTCATTACATTAAAACAATATTCATAACACAACAACATAGAGGATGTGATCATGTGACTTGAGTGAAAAATAGAACTGTTGATTTTATCAAATCTAATATCCTCCTTTATTATTTGTTACATAGATGGTTATCTTACACCATTTAATTACACTGCACTTTAATTGTAGAGAGAGAGACAGGGATTAAAATCCACTCGACACAAACTAGGTAATTTCGGGGCTAACATATGGTTCAGTCTGAAATTTGCTCTGGGAGGAAACCGGAGGACCTGGCCCCAAGTTCACAAAGCTTTCTCAGACTTAAGTTAAGAATTTACTCAAAATTGTTCACCTTATTTTAACTAAAATATAGCCCTTTATGAAACTTTTGTTGTTTTAATGTATCAAGTACATCAATAAGAAACTATGTGCTATGTTTTTGGATGAAAGTTATTTCTCATAAACAGTGATTGAAAGTTGAGTAAATTCTTAACTTGAGTCTGAGAATGCTTTGTGAACTCGGGGCCAGGAGAAAAACCCACAAAGTTGAACAAGTGACCCTACTCCTTGTGACGTACATGTAAGGAATTGAAACCGTGCCACTTGACTCAATGACAGATCTTATCTTCTAACATGCACACATTAAACAATTCGACCATCCAACCCGCATGACACATCAAGACTGGCATATAAACAGAACTAAACTGCACTTAAAGTTGTACACTAATTACTAGTTACTTTCAAGAAATGAAACTTCAATTAAACTGAACTCCTTAGTTATTGAAATAACATAAATATAAGAACTGTATGATAATCCTCTTATAATTTAACTTTGTTTACATTTTTAAATGAAAAGAAATGCAATGGGGTTTAACATCCTACTGTTCTGCTCCGGCTGAGCTAATGAAGATGGGCATACGACATACAGTGTGCTATGAGTATGAGGGAAATTATGCCCGGACAGTGAGTGCCACTACGGCCTACTCTTATATCGAATTCCATCTGCCCAGGAATCTTTTACGTGCATGCCAATGTGTACGCGGGACCTTGGTTTTTTTTTATCCCATCCAAACAACTATACAGCTGTACTTGTCAGGCTCTCAGTAATGCACCACTGACATTTTTAAAAGAAGGCACTTGATTTGATAGTGTTAATATCTGGGGTTTTGTTTCAAGTTGTGTTTTGTATTCTAGATATGTACTTAATTTTTACGTGTGGTGAAATTCTCTTCCACTTAATATTAGTTTAACACAGTGGGGCAACAAAGCCTATTAACTAATTTCTACAAGAATAAAAAAAAAAAATTCTTGCAACAACTTCAAAAAATTGAATTCTAATGTCAAAATATTGCCAACTTGTCAGCCCAGTGACAAGTAATATCAGATATTCCAGGAAAAGTAGCCATGACACACATGGAGCAATCTGGTCAAAATTTTCTTCAAAGCACACTGCATGATGTATGTGCATTTTTTATTAGCCTGGCTGATGTGGTAAAGTAGGACATTGAAACCCATTTTATTTTGATTCACATTATTCAAATTTAATATTAGGAAATCAATAGCCTCAATGGAGCACAAAAATAGGACATTAAACTCTATTTCATTTCAATACAAAAATCTTCTAATTATGACAAACTCCATCAATGAATATTTGGATAAAAATCAAGTTAAGAAACATTCAGTGATTATTTGGTGCCCAAATTCCTTATCTTTTGTGGCTCACAAATTTATAAACATTTTATTTTTTCTTTACATCAATTTAATTCTGCTAAAAGCTGATGGATGAGATAATTTTGATTACAACAAACAAGAAAAGAGATAATCAAATTCAGTAAACTAATTTCTAATAAAAGATCTAAATTTGGAGAAGTTTGTATTATTCATGATGGATTTCCTTTCATATAAATTTTATTAGAAATATTTAAAAACATAACTTAACTGACATAAAAAACACTAAAAAGAGAAATTTAGTTTGTTTATAATGGTTTTCCTTTTATATAAATTCTTTAAGAAATATTTAAAAATAAAAATAAACCGACTTCAAAAACTGAAAATGGAAAAATTCAGATTTCTGTACAGGTCAAAGTTTGATTAAAAGAAATTATAAATTGATAAGGTTCAAGCTTACCTGTAGATATTTGCGTCTCTGTCTTCGCATACGAAACTGGGCCTGAGCTCTAATAATCCCATTTCGAAAAACTTTGAAGTCTCGTCTGAAATATCAAAGATGAGTGAAATTAATTGGTTGCTTTGATTGTACTAGAACAAGTTGTACTGGCCTTAGCAAGCCCAGCTAAACATTGAGACAGAATGTTGTTTGGTAACTTATATTACAAATCATGTTTCTATATGACGACATCTGCCTGTACCTGAACTGCCTTTAATTCATTAAACTTCCCTCGATACATTCTTTAATAACAAAATGACAACAAACTTATTCAAATGGAAAAAAGTATATCCTGCATATAATTACACTTGCCTCAATACATTCGTCAATAACCAGAAGATAATAAACCCATCAAACAGATAAATAAAATATATCGCAAATAAAATCAAACTTCCCTCGATACATTCTTGAATAAACAAATGACAACAAACTCATTAAAACAGATAAAGTATATCCCAATCATAATTAAACTTCTCTTGTTACATTCTTAAATGACCAAACGATAACAAGCTCATTCAAATAGATAAATAAAATATATCGCGCATGTAATTAAACTTCTCTCGATACATTCTTTAATAAACAAATGACAACAAACTATTTAAAACAGAAAAATAACCAAATGCTAACAAACTCAAACAGACAAATAACAAAATAACAAACTCATTAAAACAAAAAAATAAAGTATATCCAGGACATAATTAAACTTCCTTCAATACATTCTTTAATAAAAAAAATTGACCACAAACTCATTCAAATAGATAAATACAAATGTAATTTTAATGCTTTTTTGGTTTGAGGAACCTTTTTTTTACATGCAACTTTAAGTGAGTGTGAGTTCTTCAGTTTAGAAAATACTCCACCAAGTGGCAAAGTTCAATGCAGAACATTGGCATGAAAGTTTTTGTTAATCTAAACTTTACATTTCGTGTTATATCATTAAAAAGATATTTTTAGCCTATTTTAAACATACATTATGCAAGAGCTAAATCTGCCTATTGCAGTACTTTCTTAAGGCCTGAAATGTTATCTAAATTATTAATTAGGCATTAATTAACTTATCCAGACCATAATCAACTCTCGATGTCATCGTTAGCCTGTGATATTTAATGATTAGGATCACATTGGCTGCACAACTTTCATTCATGATTAAATCATAAAATGGATAATCGAGACTATGTTTTTTATTATACCGACTTTAGTAATGATGATCGAGGCTAAACCTAAAATTCAATCGCTAAATTCTCGGTTCAGAGTGGATCAATTTAACTGAAATCTTCAGCAAATTCCCTTTACATTATCTAGTTTTTAAGTATTATAGTGAGAACTGCTAGCTCTTTATCTAATCTCCCATAAAGTATCTTTAACATTTTTATTCATATCGTAAAAGACATGCAATTTCCAACTCATTTTGCTATCACAGATCTCATATAAGTCACAAATTCACAATTTCATAAATTTGCAGAAATATTTGGCCATCTGTAGCTATTGTTTTTTAATGCACCTGATGTTTTTTTTTATGTCAAAAATGTCCTGCACTGCAATCCCAACAAAACCAAACTGTTACAAACTACGTTATAACATCCTGCAAACCCAACAAAACTGTTACTAACTTAATTAACTGCAGTCTTATAAAATAATTTCATATCAATTCATCTAATATTATAACAAGCCTACCTTTAAAAACAAATTCATGGTGTGTGCTACAGATTAAAGAAAAATTACGTATAAATAAAAACTTTTACTTGCCCCAGTAAATTAGCCCTGAGCTATCTTAAATATATACATAATCATCACTTTCAATCTTAATGGCTTTTTATTTAGGATTGTCTTCAGTTTAATGTTATCGTATTTGTATAAAAATATTTCCCCTGTATTTCCTCAGAGTCAAATATCTACCTCAAATACAGGTGAAGACAAATTTACATTTATTTGAACAAATGCAATATGTGTTATTAAAAACTGCTGAATTGTAAAAATATTTGGCAAAACTAACAGAGAGAGAGAGAGAGAGAGAGAGAGATCACAAGGTTTGGCAGGTGACCATATTCATTGTCACATGCAAGCTTTGGATCGAAACCACGCAACTTGACTCAATGGCAGACCTTATGATCTAAAGTGCATGCCTTAGAGCACTCGACCACCCAACCCATGGCCACAAGTACTAGAACGTAAAGTGATCATATTTATTCCTAATTTGTAGTTTTGCATATAAGGTGGATTGCCCTCAATAAGGACATTTTCTGTATGGCTTTACTGTAAAAAGCAGAATTCGACATTAAAAGGTATTTTTGCTTCTGGCAAAATAAGTAAATTTGTCAGACATGTCTGTTAACATACATTAGTTGTTGATATACCTGTTTGGCTTCAAGATGGTATGAACTGATAATAATCATATTCAACATTCTTTATAAGACATTATTAAACGTTATAAACTAAAGTGCAATACTTTGGGAAACACATGGGGGGCCCTGGCACACTTAAGCAAATGAGGACCCCTGTCAAAATAGGTTATGTTCAAACAGAAATCGAATTATGTAAAAAATGTTTTATTGATTTGAATCCACTATATATAATATATAGACAAAACACAAAAAGTACAATCTCAAATCACTGAATGCTCATCAATTTATGTCAAATAATTTCTTGTTCAGTAAGCTTTGATCAAATTTGTTGTTTACATGCCTTTTCTGTACTAAAGTAATTAATGCCAAATTGCAAAGTCTCTCATGTGTCCTAGTGGAAAGCAGAGTTGATTCAGTGACTGTGATGGTTTAAATCAATCACAGAATTATAAACACATTTTGGAAATAAAGCAACTTTCTATGGGCCCCCAGGTCCACCCACCATAGGTAATTCTCCACTAGCAACACTCAGCATGCACAGACCCAATTTAATAATGCAACATAATGCAGTATCCTTACAGACAAATTGAAAACAAAAACTGGGATTAAATGGTTCTTTTCAACTCATTAGCTTATTGAAGCCACTGATCATCAATCACATTTTCTGGCTAATTCATTATATAATATTTAATTAAAAACCCAAACCCAAAAATATCAACGGCAGATAATCTCCTGGCTTGGATTCAGTTGGATTAAAAAGAGGCCCATCAAAAAGTTTAAGCAAAAACTTATAAGTGGAGCTGGCTCGTTTATAACATCTGCACAGAATGCTGAATGTTGCGAAATTTTAAATTTTTATTATCTTTTTAAATGTTGTATGAAATCAAAACAATTTTTGGGCTTTTAAAGTTTCAACTTTCGCAATATAGCATTTTGCACTAGATTCAAAATCCCTCAAATGGATATTAGCAGCTTTAAAGAACTGAAAACATGCAAGTACGGCAATACTATATACCGGAAAACACAGGAAAACAACCGGAAAACATCATTTTATACTGAATACCGGTATTTAGTGTTTTTCCGGTGTTTTCCGGTATTCAGTATAACATGGTGTTTTCTGGTAGTTTTCCGGTGTTTTCCAGTAGTTTTCCGGTTGTTTTCCGGTGTTTTTCGGTGTTTTCCGGTATATAGTATAGCCCTGTAAGTAGCTGTTAATCACAAAGTGTTGTAAATGTTATTTCATGAATATTCTACTTACTACTTTATACGTTTAATCCTTTTATATTATCCCCGGAAAATAACAAAAGATGCACATACATATTACACAAAATATCTAGCTCAACAGGTGAAAATCTAACCCTTCCTTCACAGTAAAAACAAACTGAATATGGGCAATCTATATCTTATAATCCCTGGCATGTATGATAAACACATATAGGTAAACATAAGTGTAACATATTCCTCAGGTATAAAAACTCAACATATCAAATTTACAGCCATTGTAGATCCTCAACTTGTAAACTAATATTATATTCCGCTCAGCTGAACAATCGTAATGATCAATTCATGTTATACATTCACTACAACAGATGTTTTTAAAACATTAAAAACGGCAGAATATATTTATAATTATTATTGATCACGAATTGACTAAAACCGTACATTATACTAGAAAGAATTTGTACTTTCTGACATGTAATAAATAAATCATATAAATGTACCTACAAGATATTAATGTAATTACATTATTGATGTTAAGAAAATCATAATATCTCAATTAAACAATTTACATGTCAATAAGCAATCAAGACAGATTTATTCAATTTATAAAGTTCTAACACTAGCATAACAATATCAAACTGATTCACAGCGGTAATCGGTGATATTTGCGGCCAAGTGAATATTTACTGCTGATCAGTGTGTAATAATATAAGAAACAATTAAATACATAAATATACTTAAATGAGCTAAACCACTCCCATTCATTACTTTGGATTCAATCCGAGGATTGGCCAAGAAAGTTCCTCGTGGGTTTCCCCTTGTAAGTGGTGCAGGATCTAACACGAAACAGTGTCTAGTTGTTCAGATTGTACGAAAAAAATAAGGTCATGTGCAGTTGGAATTTAAAAAGTAGGCCATGGTACAGCTGTCCGGCCAAAATTTCCTCATAGCATACTGCATAGCATATGCCTTTCTTCATTAGCAAGTAGGACATAAAAGTTGACCCCCCATTTCATTTTAATTAACCATATGTGTACAGACATCTTGACATTATATTCTTAACTGATTTTAAAATCCTATAATCTCTCAATCAAAAGCAATAATTGATCAAGATAAATTCACATATCTTTAAATCTTGCATAAAACAATTGCAAAACACAACGCTAACAAATTCTATACAGAACACTACCAAATGCTATATAGAACACTACAAAATGCTATATAGAACACTATCAAATGCTGTTTCTAATCTATACTTATGTACATATATATTTATGGTTATTGACATACATTTGTATACTATTTTTCTTGTTATGAAAATTATATTATTTGTCATATTGTAATGGATTCTTATTTATGTATATGCTGTCCTCTTAATGGATGTTTAGGTACAATAAAATCTTATCTTACACACAATTATAATTTATAATTAAAACACACACATGCAGCTATTAACATAATTGTATCTTTTATAAATGACAGTAAAATATTCACCATCTCTTCATTCAATAATAAAGAGAGAGAGAGAAATGGGGTTTAACGTCCACTCGACACAAACTAGGTCATTTCGGGACTAACACATGGTATAATTGTATTTCAATAATTCGCTTGCGCATAGGAGTCTTTAGCAGTGGGAGGAAACGGAGGACCCGGAGAAAACCCTACTCCTTGTCATTATTCAATAATAAATAATGAAGATTGATTCATTTTATTCTATTACAAACAATGGAAGAAACTGAACAATATAAATAAACTACAAAGAGAGAAATGGGACCAACAAATGGTTCAATTTTACATTATGTCACTAACTCGCTTGCTCATAAGGGTCTATAGCAATGGGAGGAAACTGGAGTAAACCCAGAACATTGCACAGCAGTTGACTCAATGACCGACCTTATGATCTAAAGTGGGTGTGGTAAAGCATTCGTACCCACAACCCCTATAGACAATTTATGCAATTATTAAGAATATTACCTTCATCAATATTATATAACATATCACAACAACAAAATGTCTGCTTCATCCATCTGTATTTCCTATCTTTGTCATTCATGGGTGTGACTAACAAATATTTAAAGGGACGACATATGGTCCATAAATATTTAAAAATCAGATACGTACCATTTACATAAAAGAGCAAAAAAAAACAATAGACTAACATAAACTTCAAACAGTACTAATAAAATCTGATGGGTGTTAAATCAGTTTTGGAATATAATTGGGCCAGGAACTAGACCCCAAGTGCTACTCATCTAGTTGTTCTTCTTAGGGGCGACGTCCTTCAAAAAAAAAAAATCCCAAGGTTCTGGCAATTTAAGCATGATTCGCATGAAATTCGCATGCTTGTTCCTTGGACAATTTCACATCAATGAAGGACTTCGATTTTTTATATGATGTCACAATTCCAAGATGGCATCGATGATGTCATGCTCAGTTCAATCCCAAACTAAGGCTGCCTGATCGCTGCATGCAGTATGGTTCAGTTCCTGGTAGATTGTGTCATTGTGATTAGCCTCTACAGTCTACACTTGACTGTTTCTACACTGAGGAACCTTTAAGTACAGACTGATGTATTATTATCACAAATCTTATCTACATATCACACGTGTATGCCTTTTATCTTTATCCAATACAAGTCTCGTTACCCACAATTTAAATGCATTGACCTTGGGGTCATAGATTTCAAATGCAATCATTGAAAAGAAAACAAGATGGAACTGAGAATGAGCATGTAAGACTGGTAGCTCCGATGGCCCATAAAGAATCTTGAATTGGAAAGATTGCCACATGATAAATTTGTGCATAACCTAGAAACATCAGGATATATAGCCTAGAAAGCTTAATTTACAATAAGTTTTTCAAAATAATTTATCATGCAGGTGTGGGCCCCCCATCCTCCCTCTCCTTAAATTAAAGTCTTCTAACTGGACCTGACTCAGGAACCTCTGGTTACCAGTCTGTCCCTAAATGAAAACACAACTTTTATTCAAAGGATATTTGAAATATTTCTACTTTCCCACAATGTAATTTTGCTTTATGGTTTTAGTTTAATAACTTTAGTGTTTTAATACTGCATTATAAAGGTTAAGTCTTTGTCATGATAATGATAAACAAAACCAAATCATATATATATGCAAGTCTGTTAAGTTATGTTAAAATAACATGATGATGTGATGTGGAAATTGTATTTAAACCCCAATTTTTTCCTGTATTTTTCTCTACATTTTCTCATTTCACCTTCAGTAATCTTTTATTTGTTTTTTTTCATCAAACTGTTTATTACTTTCAATCATACCAAGAATCTGTGTTACCTATATATATAATAGCAGGTTTTCTGGAAATAATCATTTAGCTTTTACATGTATCTGAGAAAATGTCAAATACTCTTGAACTACCGGTAGTACCTGCCATTTTGAACTTCATGTCAAACATGTATAAATAATGTCATTTAAAAAGGACAGATTTGTGCCACACAAATTCACTGTCACCCAAGGTATTGTGTCTGACAAATCCTGGATTTGTTTCTGATGTAATTGTAAAGTGTCCCATGTGAAAAGCTAGGGTAGACAACTCTGTCTGAGATAATCACTGTTTACATCAGTAAACAGTATATAAACTAATCTGACTTACAGATACATTCCCATGAAAGTATTTATTGGGTAGTTTTTCCAATAAAAGTATGGCATGTTTGGAATATATGGCAAGTAGGAACACTCAATCTTATTAGAGAAATACTGAATTCCCATGGGGCACCATCTGAACAACAATGAAAGGGTGTCACTAACTGACAGCATGCCTGCTTGAGTGACGGAAGGAGTGCTTCTTATAAAGTTTAGAGCAAAACTACCCTTGTTGGATCCCTTTCCACTCTTGTTGCAATGCTGTTACCAGGGAAATATCGCAAATGAACAATCGATCCCGATCTTCAGATGTTAACCTTGACATGAACCTAGCTTTTTAAAAGCCACATTTTATATTTGAACATTCTGTCAATTCCTTTTTATTTTGGTGTTTGAGAGATATGATCTGTTATGCATTTATGCGATCATTATATTGCTGTTTGGAATATACCAAATATGTTACTTTATGACGATAAACATTTTCATGAGGTGATTTAAAGTATTTCACATGATCAAAACTGGCCTCCCTTTTCATATAAAATCAACATCATGTGACTGATATGTGTATTTTTTATTTTTTTATAAATAAGTACATGCATCCGTCAAATGAAATACCTAGAGGCTATTTCATAATACATGTACTTGTAGTGTAAAATTTCATAACCTAAACAACTCACTTTCTGTTCAAGAACAGGTTTCTCATACTTCAATTCTCATCATTAATCATCCTAATTGTTACATATACATATTAATTTATAAATCATTATAATAATGGTTGCTAATGAATTTATGAATTAGAGAAGAAATGAAAAGTGTAACTTTTCCAAACTTGAAATGTTTCAAAGCTTCTGTATGTGTCAGAGGATTTGCTAACTGAAACAAGGAAGTTTTAACAATCACAAGCACCTTACAAAGTTGGTCATAAATAAAGTAATTTTGAGATATGTGTCAAGAAACCCTGTGACTACATTCATTTTAAAATTCAGGTCACATGGTTTGAAATATTATGGCTATACACACTGACTCTGAAAACTACTTATACATCTACATCAAGTCTGACAAGCATGTGTATGTACTGCACAGTAAAAGCATGTACGGTACTTAATATATTTTTGGGGCATTTGATGATAGCTCGAAATTAAATTTGGTGAGATCTGAGATCTAATTGAAATTCTTTAGACATATTGTTTGTATGAAGGTGTATGCCCTGTCAATGTATTATATGTATTTGTATTTACACATATCCTATTAATGTATTAATTGTTTGCAGATGTATTAATTGTGCATACATGTATCCTATCAATGTATGGCTGGCCCCCGGGTCCATCCTCTTGACTTGATATTTGTTTATTTCACGCAATGTCTATGTATTCTGTCTTGTCGGTGGGTTTATCTTGTAGATTTTGTTTTGTGTGTAGTGCAGTCCTCCTGCAATTACTATATAGATTATAGATGTATCCTATCAATGTATTAGTTGTATTACTTGTATAAACAATAAACAATGTATTACTTGTATGTATTTTCTGTGTATTGTATTTTTAGATGTATGTGATTTGTCTAAATGTACATGTATGCATGCAGTCCTTGATGGTCGTCTTGATGCAATAAACATCTTATCTTACTCCATAGAAAAATTTAACATCTGTCACATTATCATATACGATTTATGGTCACTTCAGTAATATGACCACTTCAAAAAACGAATTACATCTTACATTATATTACCTACATGCCATATTCAGCTACTTATCACATATATGAAACATTATAAATAACGGTAATAAAATATTAATCAAATATATTCTTTAGTTATGTGCACATTTATCGATCACTATATGGTGTCATCTGATTTTCATTTGATTTCAACACAGCATTCTCTGTCCAATGCACAAAACTTATTCATCAGTTATAGCAATTTATTAATGAATGAATGAATGAAATTGGGTTTAATGCCGATTAAACTGAAAATGGGGTTTAACATATACACTCAACACAAACTAGTACTTTTTGAGAAATAAAATGAAATGAAATGAAATGGGGTTTAACGTCCTACTGTTCTGCTCCTAACCTGGGCTAATGAAGACGGGCATACGCCATACAGTGTGCTATGTGGAAAATTTGGCCCGGGCAGTGGCGCTACGGCCTACTCTTATATCGAATTCCAACTGCCAAGGGATCTTTTACGTGCACGCCAATGTGTACACGGGACCTCGTTTTTTCATCCCATTCGAACGACTAGACAGCGGTCCTTGTCAGGCCCTCCATCCTGCATCACTAACAAGGGGAAACCACGCCGGAAAATCTGAATGAACTTTCTCGGCCAATGCAGGGATCGAACACCTGACCTCCAGGCTAGCGAGCCAGCGTCTTACACTTAGCCACATACTTTTTGAGACTAACCTAGGATTCTTTAGCAGTGGGAGGGAACAAGATGACCTGAAAAAACCTACAAGGTTGACCTGCCCTACACCTTAAAATGTTCAATAACGGGAGATATATGTATACTATAAATCAAAATCGATCAGCAAATATTGCGTGTATTTCCTTCTGACAATATACAATCATACTCATCCATAAAAACTCTGGAATAATAGGGGCATAATGATTTATAACCTTACTTGACTATATATCTCACATATTATCATTTTCTACTTTTCATGTTAACATATATCTTATATAGGTATTAACTATTACGTCATCAATGCAGATAAATCATATCTCTATTATGACTGTCGTTTGTCTGTTTGTCCGTTAGTCTGTCTGGGGTTGCCTCCTAAACTAGGAGCTAGGTCTGCAATTGTGGCTCAAATGTGGGGCACAGGGGCAGCTCGAACTGGGAGAGTGACACTTCCGGTTTAAGAGTTATACTACTTTGGGTTTCAGATCTACCTGTGCAACACTGGGTAAATTGCTAGTCGACAATATTTCTGTCTTCGTGTTACTAGCCTTTCAAAACCAAACATAGGCATCATATCTGTAATTGATACTCTTAAGGAGCATGATTCAAAGCAAAACCAGAAATAAAATAGGGTTTAACACCCTACTTTTCTGCATATGTCTGGGGCCTCCTGGTTCAAGGAACACAATCAACAGAAATAATTACATCTTAGCATTAATCAGAATGTGGAAAATAAGCTCATCGAACTTGGATATGAAAAATACATACATTAAGCAGACGAATAGGGGGAACCACTGTGAGCCAGTCATTAAATTTATGTAAGAAAGATCAGTTGTAAACACGGGTGAAGGGTGTTTGTGGAATTCTCTGTGCCTTGAACTAAATTTCAGTGTTGTTTCAAGGTTAAATCCCCCTAAAGGTATCTAATATAGACAATCCACTTCCTGGTGATTACTTAAAGAATTTACTGAGTTCTGCCATTGTATATTGATAACTGGTTAATATCAGTTGTGCTCAAAATTTACAGTATCAAACAGTAAAGTTATAGTACCATAGAAGTAGACAAACATTAGCAGTAAAATCACTTTCAATGTCAGAGATTCATCTGCGAGAATTACTTAAAGATGCATAATGTAAGAGCTAGTTTGCCTATTGCGGGTCTTTCTTTTGCCTCAAATATTATATAAAGTATTAATTAGAACATCAGATGGTCACTATTTTCAATGGATTGAAACACGAATGCCATTTAAGAATGTAATTTGAAAAATGGATAATCTAGACTTTGTTTATTATCGTAACAATGGTGCTTGACAATCGAGACTATTGTGAACACTTCAAAGTCTGATAACTTTGTTCAGAAATGAATAATTTGACTGAACTTTTCAATACATTCATTTTTCATATTTATGAACTATTATAGTGAGAATGGCCAGTTCTTTATCTAAATCTTACATGATGAATCTTTATAGATAGAGATATTTATAGCTCAAATAATAAAAGAAAATGCTTTGAAGGCTTACCTGGCTTTCCATGTACGAAAAGCAGACTGAAGCTTAGTGGCAGCGCCTCTTGATTTCTTGAAGCGATTCCTAGCTAAGAAAGTTCTTGTACATTTCTGTATTCTTATCACAGCATCTTTCATAATCTTAGCTGCTTCAATATCAATATGATGTTCGAATTCTTCTTTCATAAAAACCTGAGAATGTAAGGAAGCGTTATCATAAATATCTCGACAAGAGTCGTAACTTCTTTCAACTTTTTGAGTATTTGGAAGTGATTTGGACGCTATTAAGCGATTTGAGGAGAGGATATCGTAACTATGGATACTGTGATATGTATTGTCAGATAAATGCGATGTCATGGACAATCTCCTTTGTGGTGGAACAGCAAGAAAATTATCAGACCTTCTGTGTCCATGTGGAGAAAACACCAATTGTTCCGGTAAAGAATGTCTTTTTAAATTTCCCTTCATTCTGGATAAAAAATCGGTATTTATGTTGGCCATTTTATGCACTGGTTTGATTTCTGGAAATTTGTCTATAACCATATCGGAGATTCCATCTTCGTGTCCTTGATTAACCAGGTCTTCGTTTATAACTACATTAGTGTAAAATCGTTGATCAGAATCAAAAGACATATCAATCTTTAAATTCACAGAATCCGTATCTATTGGAGGATAATCTGGTCTGGGATGCATGTCCTCCTCAACCCGACTTTTGCACATCGTTATAAAAGATTTGGGCAAAGAATTCAAATATTTTTGCACTTTATGTTTGGTGTGCTCCGATTCAGTCAAAGAAATGTCATCTCCGAAATACATTTTTGTTGGACGCCAGGAAAAATTTCATGGAATCAATTAAAACTATTTGATCGATTAAAAATCCTGCACTATATTTTCAAGAATTTTGAAACATTACGATTTCTCTTTCACATAAGTCAACCACCTCCCTTGTTTAATATCCACAGAAATAGTCCAAACAATAGCTCTGATAAAAGGAAATAATTTGACTGGAATCCGAAATAAAGACAAGAGAATAATTCATGGACTACAATAAGCCAAGAGTTAGAGGTTTACATGTGTGTGGTAATAGAGAACCATTCATCACTGCTGAAGTAAGTCAATCAGGTCATCTATCAAGCTAGAGGGAGTAACATGACAATTGTCTAGTCAATTTAACTATAATATATCTTTATATACAAATTACACCGGATTTTCTATTTTAAATGTAGAACATCCTAGTCTCTTCATGTCACAGATATTTTGACAAGTGCACATACAGAGACATGATGTGCAATTTCGATTCATGAGATGTAAACGTCAAAATGATATCGTGGGTTATAAATGATCAGTCAAACAATACAATGCCAACAGATACACCAAATATGAAATTTCAATTCTTAAGATGTAAACATCGACATTTAAATCTCATATTAAGTTGAGAAAACGCTATCGTTTTTTATAAACGATTAGTTAAACAATACAATATATACATACATCAAACATGCAATTTCAATTTGTCAGATGTAAACGTCAGCATTTAAACCACATATCAAACGCTATAGTGAGTTATAAATGTCAGTCAAACAAAACTCACAGATATATCTAATATGTAATTTCAATCCATAAGATTTTTAATATGTAAATTTCAGTATTCAAACGTCATACTACTAAGTTGAAAAAATGATGTCCTGTTTCATAAAGGATCAGTTTAGACAATACAATATTATATACGCCATAAGACATTGTGAAATTAAATCAAATATTTAGATTTGTTTTTCGACATGTGTCAACTGTCATTTATAAATATTTTTTATAAAGTTTACAACATTCAGTAAATTTTAAATGCTTCATTCAAATACTGCAACATAACACTGTTAGACAAGGTATTTTGGAGAATGGCTTTCACATTTTGGTGTCAAAAGTCCCTAATTCAGTCAAAAATATCCTAGTAAGTTTTAAAGCATTGTGGATGAAGAGACAGTCAACAATATACACTGGAAATAAGGGGGACAAAAATATCATTACATATGTCACGTTTATTTCGGCATATAATTAGCCTAATTGTCCTTCAACAAGATTTGACATGTATCATATAAATAGACATAATGACCATAGGTAGGCCATGTATAGGTGTTTATGTCATCCATCACATTAATATGTCAACATAACAGTAAATTAACATATCAAAACATCATAACAATTGTTTACAGGTAATAGCCTCAAATTAAGAGGCCCAGGGGTCTTAACCATATATCACTTTTAAGGTGGCACAGGAGAGTGTAGAGAGAGAAAGAGAAAAATGGGGTTTAACATCCACTCAACAAACTAGGTCAACTAGGTAACATATGGTTCAATTTTATTTCAATAATTCGGCAGAGGGAGGAAACCGGAGGACCCGGAGAAAACCCATGAGGTTGGACAGGCGACCTTACTCCTTTTCATGTACAACCCGGGAATCGAAACTAAGCCTGTTGACTCAATGGCAGACCTTATGATACAACGCGCTAACCATTCAGACCCCCCCCCCCCCCCCCCAGGAGAGTGTTGTAACTAAATTAAATAAAATTAAGTTTAACGCCCTATTTTTCTGAAGCAACTGGACTAATGAAAACAAATATACACCATGCCGTGTCTAATGAGGGAAATTTTATTTTGCACGGACATTGACGCTCCGGCCTACTCTTATTTCAAAATACAACTTTCAAGGGTTCTTTGATTATTATAAAATTATTATACAAAATTCAAATTATGCATTTAATATCTTGATTTTTGAGATTTGAAAATTAGCATTTCTTTAGAAGTGATAAATATTTAATGAAGTAATTACCTTTGTAGCACCAATTTGATATTGTTCAGCATGAAGAGGACCTTGAGTTAATAAAATCTTGGCACAAACTTCACTTGGTAATTCACGGGCAGGTAATTTAGCCCCTTTTAGTAAACAACGATACCTGAAAAATAATACAAATTATTGTTATTTTCGAGCCAAAATCATGATATTTTGAATTTGATGTCTCTTTAATCAAAAATAAATCCATATATCTAGTTGCATTTTCACATTAAATCAAATATGTAGACGGTTTCTCGCATAATATCAAATATGTCGATGCATTTTCACATAAAAAGATAACAAATCTTATGATGAGTTTGAGAACTAGCCTTTCTATAAAATGATAACAAATCTTATGTTGAGAAAGAGAACTAGCCTTTCTATAAAATGATAACAAATCTTATGTTGAGAAAGAGAACTAACCTTTCTATAAAATGAGGAAACTTGACTCTAATAGGGAACCCCATCTTTCTAATTCTTACAGTTTCCATCATACCAGTATACTGTAGTTGTGTTAATATAACATTATCATCAAACTTCATCGGTGTCTTGGTTGTATTAGGTTTAATACATCGCACAAAATATGGATTGCACCTAAAGCACAAAACCGTGAAATTAACATCGCATGAGGTTAGTTTATGAATTTATTATAAGTGTTGGTCATATAATGTTATAAGTCACAATATATTTACTCCCACTTATTCTGCACAGTTGACATGGGCAATCAATTTATAAATTCTATAAATGGTCATTGGAGCCCAGAGAATATTAACATACCAACTAAATGTCCACTCAACCACTCAACACAAACTAGGTCATTTTGGGACTAATATATAGTAGTGGTCTTTAGAAGAGGCAGGAACCTTGACGACCCTGAGAAACCCACAAGCAACCCTACTCCTTGTCTCAGAGAAGTGTGAGATCGAAATCTTATGATCTAAAGTGCACAGGTTAGACCAATCAGACATCTAATCCTTCACCAATTTAGAAAAGGTCTGCTTTGTCTGCTATTTCCCATTACAGACAAGTGATAATTGGTCTGCTGTAAATTTAACATTACTATAAGCAAGAAATGAGACAGTTTAGTTCAATTTCTTTTGATTTTTGTGTTAATATGGGCAACAAAATCTTTAAACGATATGTATGCCATGTGACAGCTACCCATTATCTACTTCATGTTGTTTGATTAATTTACCATCTAAAATACATTGTATTTGATGTCATTTTTCGTAACTTGTTTATGGCTTCTTTAACGATGGCCAGCAACATGTACAGAATGCATTACTTGGGAGAGAGAGAGAAATGGGGTTTAACGTCCATTCGACACAAACTAGGTCATTTCGAGACTAACACATGGTTTAATTTTATTTCAATAATTCACTTCCGCGTAGGGGTCTTTAGCAGTGGGAGGAAACCGGAGGACCGGAGAAAACCCACGAGGTTGGACAGACAGAGAGAGAGAAATGGGGTTTAACGTCCATTCGACACAAACTAGGTCATTTCGGGACTAACACATGGTTTAATTTTATTTCAATAATTCGCTTCCGCGTAGGGGTCTTTAGCAGTGGGAGGAAACCGGAGGACCGGAGAAAACCCATGAGGTTGGACAGGCGACCCTACTCCTTGTCATGTACAACCGGGGAATCGAAACCCCGCCAGCTGACTCAATGACAGACCGTATGATACAGCGCGCGCGTGCTAACCATTACTTGAGAATTAAATACTAGTTGTAACATGCACATTTTATTAGCTATTTATGATTACAATGGTGTAAAACTGGAAATGGGCTGTTAAAGCTATTTAGCATAATCCAGAAACAAAAAAAATAATGGAGATGTTTTGTATAAACAAAATATGACTAGTGGAACAAACCTTGTCATGGTGTCTATAAGAGACAGCAGTGATTGTCCGAAACTTGCTGCCACGGTTGCTGTTTTTGGTTTTAATGTGATATATCTACCAGTTGTTTTGCTTAATGTTTTAGTTATCAGACGGTCTCGCATATCTTTAAACATCTGAGATATTATCTAGAGACGAAAAAAACAACGTAAAAATAAAAGATTAATTATATTTCTATAGCAACCAACAATGATTAGTATATAGGAAGATTCAGGAGGTGGTTACTTCTACCTAACATAAACTGAACTCAAATTTAATGGGATTCAATGTCCTACTTAATTTTTGCATAAATTTTGCTTAGACAGCCGTGCTAGGGCCTACTCGCATTTCAAATTCCAACTGTCAGGGGTTCTTACATGTACACAGGTCCTTTGTTTTGCATCCCATTACAACGAATAGATACTGTTTACTGCCAGACTTTATGTCCTGTATAATTTTCAATGGAAAATTAGCTGAAACATCCCAGGGAACTTTCTCTGCCAACACAGGGATCAACCCCGTGGCTACCCAACATAAATTGTGATTTTGTATTACTTTATTCAAATCTGATCCAGAAATCAAATAAAAATATTATCATTTTCAACAAAAATTGATTGAATATATTTGCTTTCATTTTTATATTTGCTTTTATCGTTATAATTATGGCAACAATAAATAAATTTTACCTGGTTTTTGCTTTCACACATCAGTTCCACCACATGACTACGTAACGTATCTTTATTTTTCTCTAAGAAATGAGTAACCTATAAGGATAACAATGATTAATATTTGGAAATGCTAATGAAAAAATAAATAAAATAGAAAATAAAATGAGGTATAATGTCCTACAGTAACTGGGTTAATTAAGACAGGCATACGCCATGGATTGTGCTAGGAGGAAAATTTGCCTGGACAACTGTAATACGGTTTTTCGAATTCCAATGGTCAAGGGTTCTTTTATGTGCTCCCCAGCATATCCTGACTAGACACTGTTCCATTCCAGGGCCCTTATTCACGAAAACTTAAACTAAGATACGATCAAAATTTTAAGAAATACTGCAATTCGATTGGCTGACCAATATGCAAATTGGATATATGCAAATTGATTTTACTGGTCAGCCAATCGAATTGCAGTATTTCTTAAAATTTCGATTGTATCTTAGTTTAAGTTTTCGTGAATAAGGCCCTGGCCCTCCATCCAGCACCATACTGGAAAACTCAGAGGTCTTTCTCGGCCAACACTTTACTCTAAAAAAAAAAAACTAGTCTAACTTACATCATATTTAATATCTCCAGCATAATGTGTGATGGAGAATTCTGGACCAGACATTCTTGGTTTACTATATAAGGAATTATTTCCATGGTGGAAATGACATTTCTCTAGGAAAGACTGGTCAGTGGCCTGTAATTATAAAGATTAAATATATTTTTATTTATTGACAACAGATAATAGGAATACCTATCCATTGAAATAAATTATCATCAGTATCAAATCTAAAACATGCATTATCTATTCAGTTGTTTTATCCAAACTGATTCTAAGGGACCGTTCAAACGAATAACCGACGCAAAGATCTCAATCCACTCATCCACCTGCCAATACGCATGGACGGAATTAGAAAATATTGATATACAAGCGGATGACCCGGCGCTGCACAAACAGACAAACGCCAGTCACAAATATTAGTATAGATTTCCATTCATGATTCAATAATAACAGACATTTAATGTTTGTTCAAACAACCCAGACAGTTTTGCGGGTTATTCGTTTGGTCGTAAGTGTTGGAATTTTTGGAGATTCCCTAAAATGTAATTGAAATGTACAATGTTTTATGTCATACAATGAGATATTTTTTAATGAAAGAAAATATGAATAACACTTAAAATCTGCAAAACCAAATTAGTCAAAACTGTATTTTACATGAGGTTTTTTAGCATGCTCAATTATAAAACTCTATAAAACACCTGGGAATTGATAAAGAAGTACTGCTCAATTATAAAACTCTATGAATCTTTTCGAAACTGAAAATTGATAGAGAATTGTACCTGAGGAAAGTTTGATTCATCATCCAGTATATGTAGAATACCAGCAGGTTTAGTGGCGATTAAATCTATAGTGGGCTGATTATCTTTAAATTCTATGTGATTCCATCGTATCTTTTCTTTAATATATTCCTTCTGTTCTAGTCGAAATATATGTTGATTGAAGAAATACTGTAGAGTTTCATTGGCATAGTTGATACATAACTGTTCAAAACTGTTGGTTGTAAAGTCCTGGAATATACAAATACAATATTAAAGAAGTTAAATTGCTTTGATTTAGGTTAAATATTTGTTGAATTGGGTAGATCTGACATTTTAAAACATTACATGCACATATCATAAGAATGGTCAAAAGATATAAGGGGAGATAATGCACTAAAAATGATTTAGGAAATGTAATTTTTGTTTTTACCAATTCCATGAAGGTAATTTTTTAATAAAAATCTTAATGATGTTTTCTGGTAGTTGTTTGTGCAACTGATGACATTTCAAAATAGAAATATCTGTCATGTTTTTACTGTTTGTAAATTGATAGCCATTTTATGTGGCACAAAATTGTACTTGGTCGCTCCATTTTCTCCCCATAATTAACAAGGAACATTCTCTGTAATGACATTATCTACAATATCACCTTGGTGGAAGCTAGCATTAAATAAATCTATTTCACAACACCACCACAAGACTGTCTCTCTCACTAATCTAATATATAAAACAAAGATTTTTCTACAATAACCTCTCATTTGACTATTTGTTTTTGAGACCATTCATTATTACCCCACTAGTGCTTGTCATTTTGTCTGTGTTGTTATTGATATTAATACATGCCCAGCATATAGTTCAAAATATCAGGTTCTAGGTAGTGTCTGATGTTTTGTCAGGTACATCTAAACACCATTATTTCCTGGCCTGAGTTCACAAAGCATTCTCAGACTTGAGTTAAGTATTTACTCAATTTTCAATCACTGTTCATGAGAAATATCTTTGATCCAAAAACAGAAAACTTTACAGTTTCTTATTGATGTACGAGTCATTTGGTACATTAAAACAACAAAAGTTTTATAAACTGCTAAATTTTAGTTAAAATAAGGCGAACAATTTTGATTAAATTCTTTACTTAATTCTGAGAATGCTTTGTAGACTCGTGGCCAGGTCTGTTTATAAAGCAGTATTTTGATCTTTAATTTCATTGAGAATACAATTTAGTCAAATTTAAATTAAGTTAAAGTATATTTCAAATAATGTACCTCAAAACCAAAGATATCTAGTACAGCTAAAGAGGTTGATTTGTCTCGTTCAGCACGACAGATTACTGCATTAATTTTCTCCACTAACCAAGTAAATAAACGGGTATATAAAGCTTTAGAAATGGCATCCCTGGAAATAAACAAAAATATTAAATTCCAGTCAGAGAGGGAGAAATGAGGTTTAATGTCCATTCGTTCACAACTAATTTCAGGACTAACAGTCTTGAGCAGTGGGACGAAAGCAGAGGACCCAGTGAAAACCCACGAGGTTGGGCAGGCAACCCTACTCCATGTCATGTACAAGCATGGGAATGAAATCAAGCCATTTGACCTATGACCTAATGTGCATATGAGATCACTCTTATTAAATTCAAATTCTGGTCATAAAAACATTGAAATCAGAAAGAAACACCCTGAGAAATACAGACTGTAATAGTGCAGTCCATCTTCGAAGTTGATACGCAGTCTATGTATGTAAATATTTTAGGCCATATCATTTCATTGTCAGTAAGACTGAAACAAATACAACCACAAAATCTTGAATGCAGTTGCCTAATATAGATGGTTAGTTAATAGATGCACCATGGTTTCCTCTATGTAAAACAAGTCAATAATATTTAGTAATGAAAATGAATTACCTGGCATCTAAAGCTTGATCTAAATTATATGGTGTATAAACTTTATCTCCTCGAGCCTCCTATAATATAAAATAAAAACGTAATAAATAAATTGTTTCATATATGTACAGTACTTAGGTGCAAACTCAAACATGATTTAGTTAATAAAGCTGCTTAATTCTGGGCAAAAGACTCTTGCAAACATTTACGCTAAGACAGAGATAGAGAAAAGGTGTTTAATGTCGACTCATCACAAACTAGGTCATTTTGGGACTAACATATGGTACAATTTTATTTCAATAATTCGCTTGCTTGTTGGGGTCTTTAGCAGTGGGAGGAAACCATAGACACAGAGAAAAACCACAAGGTTAGTAAGGCAACCCTTCTCCTTTTGTAGGATCAAAACCTTCCCACTTGAATCAATGACAGACCTTATGATATAAAGCGTATATGTTAGCCCAATTGGCCACCAAACCTCCCACCCAATACAGACTTTCAATTTCCCCCTGGAGTTGGGTATAAGTTCCCAATTTCAATGCTGTGTAAGTAATTATACAATTGAGTTACGTAACTCTGCAGCGGTAATTTCCAAATCGTTCAATATTTGGTTTGAAATGTTCAGAAATGGTCAAGAAGCGGCTATATCATTTCATAATTAAACTATTGTTTCTTTACATTAAAGCTTGTCTTAAATAAAATGTTTCATTAGAAAACTTAAAACATGTGTTTCATAATTGAAACGAATCTTAATGTCGTAGTTATCTGCACCAATGACAATCAGGATAATGAAGATGGGTATATACAATGCAGTGTGCTATGAGGGCAAGTTTGCCCAGACACCAGAGGATTGCTTTCTCTTATTTCAATTTGAAACTGTCAATGGTAAACCCAGGAACTATGATTTTCTTTTCATAAAAAAACTTCTGTTAAACAAAAATTCATGAACTTACAGTAACTTTACTAATAAGTGCTTGTTTTAACCAGTCTTCCGATAATTGTAATAAATATGATATCCATTTTATTTCCGCTTCACTTCCTAATTCTACAGTATTGTCATGATTTTCACTCTATAAATAAAAATACATTTGTAAATCTTGCATAATATTACTGATATTTTTACATATACTGTTTCTAATTTGTGAGGTTTGAAGATGATGCCATTGTTAACTACATTGCTTGTGTTCTTCAGATTTGAAAGGTGAGAGAGGGAAATGTGGTTTAATGTCCACTCAACACAAACTAGGCCATTTCAGGTCTAACAAATGGTATAATTTTAATTCAATATTAAGTAGGGATTTTCAGCAGTGGGAGGAAACCGAAGGCCCCGAGAGAAAATCCTTGAGGTCACAAATGCAAGTGTGGGACGAAAAAAAAGCCACTTGACTCAATGAAAGACCATAAGAACTAAAGTACATGCGTTACACAATTCTCCGATTTGAATTGTAAATTTAATGCTTTTTCATCCTGCTCTGGAAAACGTTGATGACTTACATTCCATAATGAGATTTAATTTCCTCCCATGCTCCTTTGAGAGGTCATTTCTCTGTAAAATAATGATTTTTCATGCTGAATTAAAAATGCCTCGCACTATCCTATCAGTACCTAATTAAAGCTAGGCAGACTGGAATATAGGGATACAGTTTCCTAATTAAGGAATCCCAGCTAGTCTTATTGACCACGCAACCTAGTGGTAACTGATCTTGTTTGCTTCCTGCTCCTTTATTTCCCTCCCTTAGAACATCTACATGTAATCAAATCCAATATTGTATATAAATCATATTATTTTTACCTGATCACTTTTAAAATAAATATTTCCAATATGGAGAACACAGGAAAGAATTTTGTAAACGGTTTCTCTCTCAGATTTGTCAAAATTTAATACATCCATGGCTGCTTTCATTTTACGGAAGTTTTCTGCATCATCTCTTCCAGGAATACTTGCATCACCTCCCTGATTGAGATAAAAATATTTCGGTGCCGATTGTAAACCATATTTACTCTTTTCTTCATCTGACATGGCCGACAACATTTCATAGAATACATGGTAATTTCTTTCATCTGTTGCCTGCAAAAAAAATTTAAATAGTGATTAGTGGTCCAACTCCAACACCTTACTCATTCAGCAATGGAGGCTCGATGAAAATCACAAACACACAAGATAAAGAAATGAAGTTTAACGTCCACTCGACGATGTAAACTAGGTCATTTCGGGACTACAATTTGGTTCAATTTTATTTCAATAATCCACTTGTGCATAGGGGTCTTTAGCAGTGGGAGGAAATTGGAGGACCCAAAGGTAATGGTGTAAACTTAAGTTCAAACTTCGATTTTGACATATTTCAACTATGATGACTGGTGGAAATATTTCTAATCAGTTACAGTTAGCACTTATTTTTTTCACGGTTTGTTTGACCCCATCGAGTATCGTCTAGGTTTTACTTGAACTGGCTGGTATGATGTTTATATTGTTATATATTGATATCAGTGTGTAATTATTTGTTAAAAGAAGAACATAGATCAATAAATCAATAAGAAAAATACAGGTGGAATTTTCTGTATTAGTTACTGTCTGATGCACTCGATTGTCCCATCTAAATAACTAGACGCAGTTATTTGTCAGAACCTCGAATCTGTCCTGCACAACAGACAAGGGAAAACCAGGCTGGAAAATCTCTGGGATTGAAACATGGGACCTTCAGGTTAGTGAGCCAAAGTCTTACTCACTGAGCCACTGTGACACCCTAGTATGAATGATATTAATACAGTTATGTACGTATATCATGGTATAGTTATTTGTTAAAAGAAGAACAAATAATGAGGAAGATATTACAGATCAATAAATCAATTACAGGTAGAATTTTCTGTATTAGTTACTGATACACCTGAGTGATTTGATTATCTATTTATTTGTCCATAGATTACACGCAATTATACGTCGGCTTTCAATAATATTCATCACCCCAGATAAAATCAATAAATAGTATTGATAAAAACAGATATTCTTGTGAGAAGCAGATCCATTGCCAAGACGAATATTTACGGTGTTTTCTATTAGGTGGTGCTGACTTAAATATTTAATGGGGCATTATGTGAGAGCTAAACTTTACTTTTGCTGGGAATTGTTTTGGCTTTGAATGTCATATAAATTATCATTTAGACATTTATTAACATGACAAACCCATAATCAACTCTTTAGATCAGCTGATGGCTTAGACATTGAGTGGGTTAGATAATGACAGACAAATATTTAAGGTTTCACATACAAAGATTTTGATAACCTGCAAAATATAGAATCTATATGGAGCCAAAGTTCCATCATAGACTAATCACACCACAATCAAACTTGGCTTAAAGCCAAGAAAGGCACAAACTCAGAATTTGACTATTTTCATTATTTTTATTTATGTATTTGTAATATATGTTAGGCACATAGCTAAAGATGCCGGCAATGACAAAAAACGTTATTTCAAAGCATGGTTAAAGTAATAAAGCATACACACCTGACTGACGATTCTTGATTTTTCAAGTAAATATTCTTGAGTTCGAGCTCCAACCATTGATCCACTAAAAATATACAGAAATCCACATAATTGAAAGCTAAATAATATTCAACAAACTGTGACCTGACTATAGCGTGGTTCATGGTTAGGCAAATTACTGTATAAATAAATTCCTAAACATCTAATGTTATATGGCCGCAAAAAAGCAACATTTTTCGAATGGAGAGAGAGAGAGAGAAGTGGGGTTTAACGTCCACTCGACACAAACTAGGTCATTTCGGGATTAACATAGGGTTTAATTTTTATTTCAATAATTCGCTTGCACATAGGGGTCTTTAGCAGTGGGAGGAAACTGGAGGACCCGGAGAAAACCCACGAGGTTGGACAGGCGACCCTACTCCTTGTCACGTACAACCGGGGATTCGAAACCACGCCAGTCGACTCAATGACAGACTTTATGATACAGCGCGCGCACGCTAACCATTCAGCCATCCAACCCCCCTCTTTCAAATGGAATTGTGTTTTTGCAACACATGCATGTATATGCATCTTTAAAATTGAGTAGTATCTATTGTTATTTTGAAAAGTTTTCAATGTTTATATCCTTTTGTATTATTCTACAAGGCTCTAATGTTAAAAAGAGTCAATGACATTTATTTTTCCTGTCCAAAAGTGGTAATACCTCTTTAAACAATGAATTAAATTCTAGTTGCAATTTAGTGCACACCGGTGTTAACCATTCAAATTAATTTAATATGAGAAACTAATCTACTTCTAGTCCTTCGGGGGGGGGGGGGGGGGTACAAAAATCTGAGGTCTTGTGTACACAATGGTGAGCACATAAAAGACCCCATTACCGTTGGAATTTGAAATAAACGTAGATTTCCATTATTGTCTTCTCCGAAACAAAACTGCAAATACATGTATTCTTACCGTTTAAAGAAAACTTCAATATATTTTCCAAATCTACTGGAATTATCGTTCCTGATAGTCTTTGCATTTCCGAATGATTCCAGTAAAGGATTGGCTTCTACAATTTGTTCTGTTATTAAATTATTGCCTGATTTATTTACAGCTGCTAAATATTGCATCACAAGTTTTGTACTTTCTGTTTTACCAGCACCACTTTCTCCGCTGAAATATAAACATAGAACCTCATATAACTGGCATATATTTCTCTAAAATTAAAATCAACTTAAAGATAAATTATGCAAGAGTTAAATCTGCCTATTGCAGGCCTCTTTTCTAGCTTCAAATGTTTTATAAATTATTATTTTGATATCTATTCACATGACAGGCCCATAACATATGGTTCAATTTTATTTCAATAATTCACTTAGGGGTCTTTAGCAGTGGGGGGAGGAGGGCACCGGATGACCTGAAGAAAACCCATGAGGTTGGACAGGTGACCCTACTCCTTGTCACGTACAAGAGGGGAATCGAAACCATGCTACTTGACTCACTGACAGACCTTATGATCCATTCGGCTACCCAACCCCCCGGATAGTTTAAGGCAGAGTCATATTTAGACAGAGTCTGGCCAATTGCTGTCTTAATTGTGATTCGGTAACAAAATAGATTTTTTTCTTTATAAAGTTCAAAAACTTTAATGGTAAACATATGAACAGAGAGAAAACTCTGCGTAACACATTCAACAATTTTGAATATGGTTCTTCTTTACAATCAAGTGAAAACTTGAAAAATATCCAACAATTAGAACTCTCGTGTGTAACGCATTTACAAATAAAGTTGGATGGATCACCAAACATTGGTGATGACAATATACATTCAATATATATCCACAAGAAATATGGCCAAATAAAAATATATTACCTGATAACTATAACTTGGTTCTCCGAAGTTTTCATCATCTGGGAATAAGCTGTACTGGCAATTGCGAAAAGATGCCTGAAATATTCATTAATGTAAATAATAATAAGAATTATAAACATGCCATAAACTTTCAACAATGTAAGTGAAATATTAAATAAAAAGATGTCTAATGTAAATGAAACAAACATTAAAAACAGGCCATGATTTTGATCAGGTGGACTTGACTGTTGGCACGGTAATAGAAAATTTTATTGGTACCATGTTCTTCATATCTGTCCTTAGAAAGAATGTATGAAATGGAGTATTATGTATGACATGTTGATCAGCTCCAAACACATGGTAATCTTAACTCTGTCCTTAGAAGGTGTTAAAGCCTCTAAGATACCTCTGTTTCCTAATCCTCTTTCCCCACCCCATTCGGGCTACACTAGTACAAATAGGTAATCAGAATAACTGATTTCAAACTAATGCAATAAACATTAAGGAAATTTAATTGATTAAGGAGATTAAATACAAATGGCAATCTATCTATTAGGAATATTAGACAGGAATTTAATGACTTTGATCAGGCAACAAAAATATGATTCATTTCATATGAAATTTTATTAATAGAATAGCCATAAAATATTCAAGAAATTATTAAATGCTAAAAATATCTGTCCACTCAGATATAATCAATGAGAAATTCAAGGTTTTACAGTCAGACAAGCCAGGTCAGATTTCATTGAACATATTTGTTATAAACTATAACATATAATTATGGAAGAACAATCACTATAATTTACTTAGGAAACGTTTCCAAGAGTATATATTTTTTCAACATTTTCAAGCAAGTACAGTAACAAATGTGTAGAGCAATTACTTATGGACAAGCAATAACATCAAATGAGAAACCATGCAGGAGGACAACATTTTGTTGCTTGTCTATATATTTTTTTTTTGTCTATATATAATTGCGCCACACATTTGTCACAGAGCTGAAAGAATATTCTTCGAAAGGGTACCAAAATAAATCAGTAATTAATATGCTATAAGTATGTCTTATTGTTTATTGCTCTATCCAGTTTTTTTATATGCCTCTAAAAGATTAACATTGTATTTGTTGATCATTTTAAATATGTCAATGTTTTGAAAAGAAAAATAGTATATGTTCAAAATGTACTCAATTACATATTTTTCTATATTTTTTTGTATCTCATCAGCTTTTCTTAACCATTGCTTTTTCTTCTAGACTACCATAGTTTATTTGAAATGTTGTTTACATGTTGCCATAACAACAAACATTATCATAAATAAATAAATAAACAGACAGTAAATCTAGAATATATTTTTGTCCTCCTACCAGTATTTAAAATCTTCTTCACCATGTCAGAGAGAGAGAGAGAGAGAGAGAGAGAGAGAGAGAGCTTAATCAAGAATAAATGTACTCAAATTGAGTCTTTAACACTTGATTAAGAAAACAAAATCAAAATTCCAATGGTAGACAATCTATCAGCTTTGAGATTAGAAAAAGGACTATTAAAAGATATCAGGGAAGATAATTGGTGAAGGTAAAGCTGGTTTCTTTTGACCATATCCCCTTATGGTACTGACAAATTTTCAATTCATCATATCTTGTTTAAACGCCATTGAATCATTTTTGGACTGATATTCTTTTCAGAGATTCTACTTTCACAATGTTGTAGCATGTAAAGGATTACAACATATATGTGACTTTAAAACTGTAAATAACAATCAGAAGCTTTAACTGTCTTTACTTATATAAGATTTGAATGACATTTCTACTAGTGCATTTAGGGCATTTTCTTTAGACAACTTTCGAGTAAATTCTATTCTATTTTTGACTTTTGACCCAATCATGTTTTTAAAAGAAGTTACAAGTATTTTTATTGTTTCACACCTGAGCAATGTTTACTTGTTAAGCAGACACAAATCACTGTTAAAATACAGGCATGTGATACAGGGGCTCTATCAGTCAATCTAGCAGCCATCTAAACTAACAATTGAACCACATTCTTATTGACTTGTGTCTCGCTGAACAAATCCAACGATTGACAGTTAAACTAAGCCCATTCTTGTTACCTCAAGAACGGCAATAATGCCGTTAAAAAGAAAATTCTCCCCTACTTTGCCCTTAACCAAAAATTTCACTTCAATGTTGAACAAGTTTTAAACTTTTGGTTTGCATACCAAATTTTTTAAAAGGTTAAGAAGGCTATTTCAGTTTTTATGATCAGAGATCGTACTTATGCCGTAGAAGAAGCCTCTATAATCTTCTTACATATTCAAGTTTTTAAGTCTTAAAGTAACGATGCATGATTTGAACTTTTGGAAAATATAAAATTTCTCTCAGATTTATCATTTAACATTTATTTAAGAAAACAAAATCAAGATACCAATGCGAAATAATCGCCTGGCTTGTTTCAATCAGATTTAAAACAGACCCATCAATTTGATTCACAACAAAGAAAGATGGCATCTGTTTTGCTACATAATATAGGGAGCAGCATAGATTGATAAATACTGAAAGGGACAGATATTCCTATTACAGATTCAACTTTCACAACATCATGCATAGTCTTAATACATGATTTAAAACAAGGATCTGACATCAAAAGAAGACTAGACCTGAATGAAAAAAATCAGACATTATCAGAAATATTCTTAATATTCACTTAAAACAAGAAAGGAAAATCAAGTGCCAAAAATGTTTTCTAATATGATTGTGTAATTCATAACGTTTGTTGCAAACCTGGATGCTACGACTCTGTATTCTTAAGTATACCACCTTTTGCCAAAACTGCTATTATTTCAGTACCAGAAAAGAAGTGGAAAGAAACTATTATTCTATACAGAGATATCCTTTCCCACAAATCTGTTTCCCCCTCACTATTCAAGTGTAAAAAAATTCAAGTTCTTTAAAGATTTGAAAACAATGACTATTTCAAACAATACTCAGTCGTGTTCTCAAGTATTCCCACCGTAACACAAGATAGTTTGAAGAATTTATAAGGATTAAGCTCAAGGCAAATAAAATTTAAATCCAATTGTTTTCTAAGTTCTTCTGGTGTCGTTTTGTTTCTAGAAACATTTTCTATTGATCCCCCTTGAGTTCAGTAGCATTATACAAATAAAAGCTATAACTTCCATCTTTAAGTTTATTCTAACTCATCTGAATAATGTATCTGTCAGTCTACTCTTCGAAAGAGAAGTCAATCTTCAAACATTCAATTAATGTTTCTTTGCATAATTTAAAACCGAGCAATGAAGATTGTTCAGAATGCAATTGAATATGTTTCGGCGTAACCAATTGAACATCTTTGCCAGAACCGGACACTTGTATTGTTGGTACTACAACCAGCCACTACATATATTGTTCAAAGAGTTAATGTAGTTTTTATGCCTTCTTTTACAATGTAGAAGCAATAAATATGACAATTAGTAATAATACTAGTTAACTTTTACAAGGAAAAAACAAACTGTTCACTGTAATAGTTCCATTGATTTTATTTAAAGGATATAGCTTTACTTGCATAGTGCCCTGAACAATTATGATCACTCCCAATAGAATAGGGTGAGGGTACTTTAAAAAGTCCTCTGCCTTTGCCAGTATGCTGAATTTTCATTCTCGCCCTCCCATTCCCATCCTATGCCAAACTAACTTCTCAAGCACGATTGACTCTTCTAGTAGGTTTCCTAGGAAATGTTTATCTGTGATTTACACTCGATGGAAATGGACATTAAGCACAATGAACAAGGGAACTGCCTTTGCCATAAAGGCCTCAACAGTCAAGGCTGCATACAGTGATAGCAAATTAAAACTTGCCATCAATGGAGCTGGTCAGTATAAACTAGGTGTATATATGATGGAGAGCACTTGAATGTATATAAATACTTACGGGGATAATGATCCAAGGGTTCTACCTTCATATCGTTTAACCATATCCAATCCATATATATTATACATCCGATATGGATTAACAGCCACCAATATACTACCAGTATATGTCTGCAACAAAAACAAAAGATCGTTATAATTGGCTTATATCTGGAGTAAAAGAGGGAGAGAGGACAAAATTCTTTCATTAATCAAGTCTTTTGTTGTTGGCTTCTTTGAATCTAACATATTGTACATTTCTTTTTGTGGCTCAGTGAGTAAGTCATTGGCTCGCTAACCTGGGGGTCCTGTTTTCGTTCCCTGTGTCGATCAAGAAAGTTCATCAGGTCTTCTAGTGCAAGGACGGAGGGCCTGACAATTGACAATGTATGGTCATTTGGATGGGACAGAAAACCGAAGTCCTGTGTAAACATTGGCATTGGTAAAAGTACCCTTGACAGTTGGAATTTGAGGCCGTGTGCCATTGTCCGGGCAAAATTTCCCTCATAGTTCACTGTATGTAATATGCCCATCGTCATTAGCCCGGTCGGAGCAGAACAGTAGTACGTTTAATCTCACTTAATTTCACATTTCTTATCTGTGGGTATGTGTGCAATGTAGTCAGAGAAAATTTTGACTGCACAACTGTTTTTCTGATTACCTTTTTTTCATTTCAAAATTTATACAACGGTTAGTCAATCCCCCTAATATGTTAACCAGCAGCAAAGTCATCTATGAAAACTCTTAAGATCAATGTTTAGAATATCCTGCTAAGCAAGAGAGAGAGAGAGAGAGAAATGGGGTTTAACGTCCACTCGACACAAACTAGGTCATTTCGGGACTAACATATGGTTTAATTTTATTTCAATAATTCGCTTGTGCATAGGGGGTCTTTAGCAGTGGGAGGAAACCGGAGGACCCGGAGAAAACCCACGAGGTTGGACAGGCGACCCTACTCCTTGCCACGTACAACCAGGGATTCGAAACCACCCTGCTAAGCAAATTCTCTTTAAGCTAATAAAGGTTTTAAAAGTTACATAGAGAACTCTTTCATGTATCTCATTTGCAAGCTGGCACAATGTATGACTGTATGTAATGAGGGAACTCAAATCTGAATTTCGACCAGTTTCTTACCCAAGGAACGATTCCTGCAAATTCAAAACAAACAAAAAATCTGTGGAGAACTCTGACCTATAGGATACTGTGGAAGGAGTACCGACCAAAAGCCACAAGTGTCGACTGTAAAGACTAAGAGGGAACTAAAATTTGAATTTTGACCAGTTTCTTACCCAAGGAACGATTCCTGCAAATTCAACGATATACATGAAACAATGGATATTTTAAATATGCTTTGCCAATTTGTAAACAGGGCTCCAGTTGTCCAATATATTAGACAATTTCATTCATCATAATAGAAATTATTATACAAGAGTCAAGAAGAGAAAGAAACCTTGTTTACTGAAATCTGAGATACAAATCACAAGTGTAACAGACGAACGAATGTAAACAAGGCCTTAATGCAAAAAGTGTGTTCATGTTTGATGTCACTAATTGCTTAACAAACTGTCCGTGGCCGTTTAACATTTATTAACAGTGTCTGTTATGTTCTAACATAAAGCTGACAAATCTCTTAATAGCTCTATATGGTTACGTTGTTCTGTGTTATTTGGAGGTTAAAAATGGCTACACATGTTTTAAGCTTGACATGACAACTACATATTTTGGGGAAAATGAATTTTTTCTTTTCTACATGTCAGATGAGACATTCATCATGTACAAAGTACACCTTTCTTAGACTAGTACTTTTTCCATGTCTCTTAAAGGAGAGAGAGAGAGAGAGAGAGAGAGAGAGAGTTTAACGTCCACTCAACACAAACTAGATAATTTCGGGCCTAATATATGGTTCAATTTTATTTCAATAATTCGCTTGCGCATAGGGGTCTTTAGCAGTGGGAGGAAACCAGAGGACCTGCAGAAAACTCACGAGGTTGGGCAGGTGACCATACTCTTTGCCACGTACAACCGGGGAATCAAAACCACGCCAGATGACTCAATGACAGACCTTATGATAAAGTGTGCACGTGCTAACCATTCAGCCATCCCCCATAGAAATGAAATGAAATGGGGTTTAATGTTTGCTCTGTAAGTCATTTCAGGACTAGAATATGGTACCATTTTATTTCAATAATTCGCTTGTGCTTAGGGGTCTTTAGCAGTTTGGAGGAAACCGATGGGTCTGGAGAAAACCCAGGAGGTTAACTAGGCAACCCTACAAATGTTGGTTTGAAACCAAACCACTTTTTTTCAATGACATACCTTATAATATAAAACACACGCGTAAGACAATTCGGCCACCATACCCCCCTTGAAGTCTAATCCGCTTAATGTGTTTTTCTCAATGTTCCTAAGCCTTTTTCTATCTGGCGCATATATAAACAAGCTCTTTTGGGAGGCCATATTTAAACATTTAGATGGCCTGAACAAATAAAGAACAACCTGCCCAGAATAAAAATCATTAATCAATCGTATATCAAGTGTTACATAGTAAATATTTTATTATGGATTCTATTTTAATGACAGAAATCATTCATCAGGAAAGAAAAGGAGAAATTCTTTAAAAAGATCTGGCCATTACGAATGATAAATTAATTGACATAGGCTTGTAAGAATTAAAGATGTATTATGTAAGAGCTAAATCTGCCTATTTTCACTTCAAATGTTAAGAGAAATTATTTTTTTAGACATTTATTCATATGACAAGCCCATAATCAACTCTCTAGATCATCGGATGGCTAAGATATTGAGTCAATTAGACATTGTTTGTAACAATGGTAGGCCAATTTGATAATTAAGAGTGTTTAGGCTGTTTCTTTCAAAACTTCAAACATTCATATCTTTGCTAAGAAAAAAGTAATTTAATTGAAATTTTCAATATATTCATTTTTCATTGTCCACCATATCGTAAATGTTTGTAGCAATGGTAGGACAATTTGATAATTAAGAGTGTTTAGGCAGTTTCTTGTCAAAACTTCAAACATTCATATCTTCGCTCAGAATAAAGTAATTTAATTAAAATTTTCAATATATTCATTTTTTATGATCTATTTTTAAACTATTATAACAAGAACAGCATCTCTTTATCTAATTCTTACATAATGCACATTTAATTGAACAAAACTTTTGAATGCAAGATCCAACCCATAAACCAAAGAAAATGACGTCAAGTACACGTATAACAAGCACTTGTAGGACAATAATATTAAACTATGTCAATTATTTATTATTAAAGCCAATATCAGGGAAGGTATGCGTCAAATAAAACAATTTAAACCTTCTGTCAACAAGCCAAGATAAAAGGGCTCAATATCAGATAATGGATCAAATGTTATATATCTATGGCAGGTCAATACAGGTATCATGTCAAAGATATTGCAACACACTATCTTCGATTATTGTCAGTGTCTTCCCTTATTGTCATGGTCATCACTTATTGTATGTGCCTTTCCCTAAAATCCTTATCTTATTGGTGTTTAAATTGTTTTAACGCATTTTAGTAACTAACTGAACTGGAAATACACAGGTCACAATTCTATGGAATGCAATTTATTGTATTGCTTGAAAAAGACTATATAAAGAAGTTTAGTTGAAAAATAAAAAGTAATTATATTCAATGGAATTATGACCTGTGTATTAACAATGATTATCTATGCTGGTTTCTAAAATTAAAAAAAATGAATAATACAAATATATACTTAAAGAGCACATAAATGTGTCATGTACTAGTGTCGCTACTTCAAAAATTTTCTTGTCAGAGATTTTTTACAAAAAAATAAAGGGGCGTAACACATATTGTTATTTAATCAGACAGATTCAGACCACAATTAAAGATAGGTTGCCAGGCAACAAAACATACTCCCACAGCAGCTAAATCGTCCGAGCGGTCGTCAAGGGTTGTCGCATATTTATTCCTTTGTAGGTAATTGGTTGCCTTTACAAGACAGTTCCATACAGATCAGATTATAAATTTTGTCCTTTGAGGGTTAACAAGGTTCTACAAACTGAAACAAGGGTCTCAACTCTGGAAGTAATCTACAGAAATTGTTAAAATTTGACAGGCTTTTTCGTTTTACTAATTTAAATAATGCATATAAATTTCATACAGATCACATGATCACTTTTGTCATTCAAACGTTCACAATTGCCATAACTCTAGAAATTATTGACGGAAACTGCTGAAATTCAATAGATCTGTTTCACAAATTTAAATGATGCATATAAATTTCATACATATCACTTTTGTCATTCAAACGTTCACAATTGCCATAACTCTAGAAATTATTGACGGAAACTGCTGAAATTCAATAGATCTGTTTCACAAATTTAAATGATGCATATAAATTTCATATATATCGGATGATAACTATCATCAATCGAGCATTAACAAGGTTTAACAATGTGAAACAAGGGAAATAACTCTAGAAGTAATTATTGTAAATAGCTGAAATTCAATAAGCTTTTTCGTTTCAATAATTTAAATCATCCATATAAATTTCACAAAGATCGGGTGTTAACTTTTTGCGTTAGAGCGTTCACAAGGATCAAGAAAGTGAAACAAGGGCCATAACTCTAGACATAATAAACGGGAATTGCTGAAATTCAATAGGCTTCTTCGTTTCAGCAATCTAAATAATGCATATAAATTTCACAAAGATCGGATGATAACTTTTGACGTGAGAGCGTTCACAAGGTTCAATAAAGTGAAACAAGGGCCATAACTCTAGACGTAATAAACGGAAATTGCCGAAATTCAATAGGCTTCTTCGTTTCAGTAATCTAAATAATGCATATAAATTTCAGAAAGATCGAATGATCACTTTTGGTGTTAGAGCGTTCACAAGGTTCCATAAAGTGAAACAAGGGCCATAACTCTAGACGTAATAAACGGAAATTGCCGAAATTCAATAGGCTTCTTCGTTTCAGTAATCTAAATAATGCATATAAACTTCAGAAAGATAACATGTCAACAAAATATTCAAATTTGTACCCTGTCAGATATTTTAATCGAAAATAAAGAGGTATAACTCTTATCGTTATTTAAGCAGACTGATTCCGACCACAATGAAAAATCATGTGTCAACAAAATATTTTAATTCGTACCTAATACAAATAGATGAACCTTGTTATTTTTCATATCTAGTTCCCTTACAGTATTCAAATTTATTTCAGTTATATTAGTTTCCTTGCACTGTTAATGACCCTACTTTCAAACAAATTATAGAAATGAAATTTGTTTAAAATGTTGATAAAACTCCATTATATTGTAATATTGTATGTTTAATGTTATCTAATCAATCAGCAACGTCCAATAAAAAACCACCTCATGTAAACACGAATAGGTTACCTTTGTTGTCTCATTTTCTAAAGAAATATTTTCCATGCATACCGCAAATAACATTCATCGATATTTGAAATTTGTACACAGTAGTATCCCCGGAGAACGTCAATATAATGCTTTAAAAACTGGAATCTTAAACACAATCGAAAATAAAAAAATGTTTTTATTTGTTTATTAGCTTTTGAGATTTTTTCAATCTTGATGGAACTTTCCATTTAAATTTGTAACAGGGCTATTTTCTCCATGGAACTGATTTTAAATTTTATTTTCATACATAATAACAATGAAATACAGCATCTAATTATTAAAATGGGGTTTAACATCCTACTATTCCTACACCAGTGACAAGGGGGAACCACGCTGGAAATTCCTGATGAACTTACAGATGGATTGAAGACAGGACCTCCAGGTTAGCGAGCTAACATCTTACTGAACCACCACAGCTTCCCCATCTAATTAAAGCCTGATCTTTATTACCATTGTTGCAGTTATACTTAGTACCTGGTTACTTGTGCATGAATCAGCATCAGTTATGTAACTTGGGAGCCGCAGTGGGTCAATGGTGAGATGCTGGCTCGCTAACCAGGAGGTCTAAGATTCATACCCAGGGTTATCCCAAAAAGTTCCTCTGGATGTTCCTGTGCAGTTTCCCCTTGTCAATGATGCAGTACAAAGACCCTGGCAAGGACAGTGTCTATTTGTTTGGATGGGAACAAAAAAAAACAAACCAAAGTCCCATGTACACAAAGGCGTGCATGTAAAAGAACCCTTCAGTTAGAATATGAAATAGATTAGGCTGTTGTCCATGAAAAATTTCCATCATAGCACACTGTATGACATATGCACTTCTTCTTTATCCCAGTCGGTGCAGAAAAGTATGACATTAAACCTCATTTGATTTGATTTTATTACGTAACGTCCATCAGTTTTAACATGGAATCTATTTCATAATATGTGAGAAAAAATTCAATCTGTTGTTTCACGTATTATCGTTGCTTTTAAGAAACAATCTAGTAGCAAGTATTTAAACAACACAAAAGTCGATTATTTATAAACATATTTGATTTATTACTGTATTTCTTATTTATTTATACATTTTTTTTTTTTTTTTTTTTCTTTAATTCGATCCCTGCATTGGTCGAGAAAGTTCATCCAGATTTTCTGGCGTGGTTTCCCCTTGTCCGTGATGCAGGACGGAGGGCCTCACAAGGACAGCTGTCTAGTCCTTCGGATGAGACGAAAAACCGAGGTCCCGTGTATACATTGGAATGCATGTAAAAGATCCCTTGGCAGTTGGAATTTCATATAAGAGTAGGCTGTAGCGCCTCTGTCCGGGCAAAATGTCTCTCATAGCACACTGCATGGTGTATGCCTGTCTTCATTAGCACAGCATAGGAGCAGAACAGTAGGATGTTAAACCCCATTTCATTTCATTTTCTTTTTTTTAAATTATTATATAGTCTGGTAACAAAGAAATAGGTGTATTGAGTACTATATTCTATAGTCCTACCAGATTATTTGCAAAAATGTCAAGGCTAAATTTGCTTTTTTGTGACATACATTAACAAGGAACTGACCATGTTGTAATTGGATGAAATTCCTAAATCTAATTCACCAAATTGATGCAGAACTTTTCAAAGAACAAGCATGCTAACTTTCATGTCGATTGGACTTGATGGAGCCTTAGCGACCAGTTCCTGGTTCAAATACTAGATCTCAATGAAGGCTTGGGTTTGATCCTGGTGTTCCTCTGGATTATCAAGCCTGATTCCACCATTGTCAACAGTGCATGATAGAGGGCTTGGCAAGTAATAGGCAGAGGTAACCCACAAGGTTCGATTCATTGATCTGAAGCACACACATTATTCAACTCAACTTATTTTATAGTATCAACATAAGATGTGGCAGGAATTTAACAGCCTAAATTCAATATGTTTACCACGTTAAAATTTGAATCTGGTTTCAGTAAGAAAATTGTTAAGAAAATATTTGGTGGAATAGATCAATTTTACTAAAAAAATGATTTAACAAACTACATGTAAGTTTTTGGGGTTACTTTTTTTTTTAGTTTTCAACCTCAGCTGTTGAGTAGTGGAAAATTACTGGTAGGAAAAAAGCAAACAATCCTAGCTAGGGTTTGGTTTGCAATAAATGGTCATCCAATGCAAAAAAAAAACAACAACCACATGAAACTGTTCCAGTCTGACATTCCCTGTTAAACAATAATGTCAACTCTATCTCTAGTTATTACATACATTTTCAGTACACCTTACTCTATCCCTAGACATTACATATACATTTTCAGTACACTTTACTCTATCCCTGGAGTCATAATATGTACATTTTCAGTACCCCTTACTCTAGCCCTAGTCATTACATATACATTTTCAGTACACATTACTCTGTTCCTAGTCATATGAACATTTTCAGTACACATTACTCTACCCTAGTCATTACATATACATTTTCTGTACAGTTTACTCTATCCCTAGTCATATGAACATTTTCTGTACAGTTTACTCTACCCTACCCTAGCCATTACTTATACATTTTCATTACACCAATGACTATGGCATTACATATACTTCTTTTGTATGCATTAGACTAGCTCTAGTGTTACACCTTACAACAGTCTTTACATATTTTCAGTATATCACAGACAAGTCCTAACCATTACATATAGTTTTCAACACACTGCCATTATCAAGGTTGTTACAGAAAGAGAGAGAGAGAGAGAAATGGGGTTTAATGTCCACTCGACACAAACTAGGCCATTTCGGGACAAACACATGGTTTAATTTTATTTCAATAATTCGCTTGCGCGCGTAGGGGTCTTTAGCAGTGGGAGGAAACTGGAGGACCAGGAGAAAACCCACGAGGTTGGATTGCAGGACATTAAACCCGTTTGCATTTCATTTCAAAAAGTCTCATCAAAATCTGACTACTAGTATTATTTATTAGAAAAAAAATGTATGCAAAAGATTTTTTTGAAATATCAAATTAATAGCTCTAAATTTCTTTTAGTTATCAGGTAAAATTGTTTTAATTGTGCATATCCCTTTCAAAATCAAGTGAAAGTATTGGTTGCTGATAAGGACCTCAATATCCTGAAATGTTATCTTATTACCAAGAAATGTTTTTCAAACCAAGCGATCAACATAACAAAGTTCAATATTTTATATATAAATAAAAAAAACAATATTACTTACATAAATAAGTTCTTTGGCATAGCGATGTTTTAGATTTTCCAAAATAGATCGTTCATTCAGATCACTGAAAAAAAAAAGAACAAAAAAATTTGAAAGAAATGAAAAAGTATGAATGATAAGATTTTTTTTTTTGCAACATATGCCCACACGCAGCTTTGTTGCCTGGATGCTTGTCTGTAATAAACCAGCAGTCACTTCGAATTCAGACACTTATGAGTTTTGCAAATTTTCATTTTTCAAAGTGAAAGACAAGAATTTGTGGATACCTGTCAATTCACAATCAAAATGTTTTGGTTTAAAGGGGTGCTTCATCAATATAAATGATGTTTTATTACAGTTTGGTATTCTGTACTTTAAAGGGGCATAATTAGGTAAGATTAAATAAAGAGCTGACAGTTCTCGCTATAATAGTGAAAAAAAAAGATAATGAAAACAAAATATGCTGAAATGATGGGTGAAATATACACACATCTTTGTTTTTATTTATATAGATGATTAATTTGAGTATATTTTAGCATGGATTAAGCAATGACAAATTAGATATGGTCCGAAAAAAACAAATAATAATTGTCAGTTTTAATATATCAGTATTCAACACATGGAAACAGGTGTTGTTTATCCATTGTTATATTGTTATAATATCCTATCAGAGATGACCCCATATTGATAAATATGAGTGAGTTGTGTCTAGTATAGAGGTCTGACACATGTCATATCAAGTGACATGGTCAGTGAATATAAAAATCTTTCTACATTTGTCTGTCAATCAATGTATGTTTTCTAATTCATGTCACAATCTTGATGTACTGAATAAAATTGGACATGTTTTTATTGAAGAAGAAGCTAGAAACTTAAAGCTTATCAGTTTTCTTTACAGACATTTATTAATCTGTGGGTCCACTTGATACAATCTAGGTCATCTTGGGACTAATATATGGTACAGTTTTATTTCAATAATTTTCTTGTGCGTAGGGTAGGGGTCTTTAGCTGTGGGAGGAAGCTGGAACTCCTGGAGAAAACCAGATGACCATACTTCTTATCACATATAAGCTTGATATCAAAACCATGTCTCTTATAAACAAGCCAAATAAAAAAAAAGTTAATCTTGATGGATCTCGACATATTTCGCAATCATTTATCTATTGATGAAATTCAAGTCTGCTTGCATGTTGTTTATTTATGAAGTGGTCTTAAAAGAACATTTGTACTTTGGAGATGTCTGTCTGCTTATTCAGTTCAAATAATCAATTTTCGGTTGTTTTTGTTTTTAGTGCACTTTTGGGAATTTGTGAACCTTTATAAAATTTGATAGATTTTTCTAAAGCAATGACTAGAACCTAAAATAAATATATTTTCCTTATCTATTCATTTACTTTTGATTTGATCTTATAGAATAATTATATTCTGTATAGGAGAATTGGTTTAAATTAGAATCAAATAATGAACACCAAAAATTATCTAAAAATAAGACTTGAAAACACTGTTCCTATCTGAATATTCAAATATGCGTGTGGGCTTGATTTCAAGAACTTTTATGAAACTTATGCAAAATGGTTTGCCTCATGTAGGTCAATGCTTCAGTTATTTCGAATATAATGTTATATTTATTTTCTTGTTAAAAGTGATAATAGCACTTTAAGTATTGAGAGAATATGTGTGTTGTGGTGTTCATAATTACATAAGTAAATGCAGTGTTTGAGATAAGAATGTTTACGTATGTATAATATAATGTATCCTGGTGTGTAAACATGTATATTACATGTATACCTATTACAAACAGTAAACATTCCAAAACACCTGTACAAAATAACTACAAGGTATTCAAGCAGAACTCAGGTATATAGAATTGGTCATGGTAGAAGGTATTGTTTGTAATTTATACTATTATAATGAAAAGGAATAAAGAAAAGATATTAAAATAGAATGGTGACACATATTGGTAAGATTACCTGTAAGATTAATGTATATATTATAAAAGACTGGTAAATAAATGAATGATATATGAGAATCTTTACTCCATATAGTATACATGGTAAGTATAAGGCCACATCAAAGAGAGAGAGAATTTTACATCATAAAGAGAGAGAGAAATGGGGTTTAACGGCCACTTGACACAAACTAGGTCATTTCAGGACTAACATATGGTTTAATTGTATTTCAATAATCCGCTTGCGCGTAGGGGTCTTTAGCAGTGGGAGGAAACCGGAGGACCCGGAGAAAACCCACGAGGTTGGACAGGCTTTACATCATAAAGCAGAGAGTGAGAGAGAGAAATGAGGTTTAGGGTCCAGTTGATACAAAGGTCATTTCAGGATAAACACATAATTCAATTTTATTTCAATACTTCGCTTGCTCATATAGGTCTTTAGCTGTTGGAGGTAACCAGATGACCCGTAGAAAACCTACAAAACCAATACCACTTGACTCAATGACAGATCTTAAAATCTAAAGGCATGCATTAGACCATCTTACACCTACATCAATTTGAACTTTGTTTTTCGGTAACACCTATTAATATTTTATGTCCTATTTCCTGGGGAAAATATAATAATTCAAAAACCAAAAATACTTTTAGTTCCCCACTTTCATGTTTTAAAATTCATGAGATTTAACTGGATTTTTTTTTTATCAAGCTCCTGTGTGTGATTTTAGTACTATAGGAATGCCTTGCAAAATACAATCTTGTTAAAGTTGAATCTCCAATAAGAATATCGGTCCAAACATTGTTCATTTCAGTTCAGTATTTGCAAAGATATGACAGATTGAAAATTCCATTAATCCATCATACTACTCCCTATGAAACAAGCATCCTGCCATCTTTATTTGCTGTGAACCAATTTGATGGGCCCATTGTAAATGTGACTGAATTCAACCCAGGGATTTACTAGCACTGGTATCTTGATCATATATAAGCATGGATTGAGTTGTGGACAATTTTCTATTTTCCGAAAAAAGCAAATGATACTCTTATTACAAAAATGTACATATTGTCGTTTAACTTTTCAATGATATATAATTGAATTGTATAAAGTAGCAATTATATTACTAACAATAATATTGAAAAGTCGGTTTCATCAAAAGTATGACTTTTTTCTGTCATAATGGTAAAATAATGTGAACAAATATCCCGGTGCGAATCGATTCGCTATCGGGTACAATGTGTTAAATTGGTTTGGCCTAAATAACTGAATGAGATATGGGAATCTTTACTGTATATAGTGTAAGTAAACATATATCTATCTCTATCATATATGGATCAGAAGATTTCAATAAAGTCCTTTCCTTTCACCCTATAGAAAACACCACACTATTCAGCCATTGTATATAGGCCACATGTAATCAACAGAAAGCCCTATCTATTTGTATAGTCCTGCTACCTGTATTTAACTAACTGTATCTTAATATCTATATATATATATATATATATATATACATATAGATAGAAACAATGAGATTACTTCATAGATGTCAAAGTATAGGTATCTATATATAGAAAGTTTTCGAGTCGGTCCTCTGTTGGATTCAAGCCCATTACCTACTGCACCAAACCACTAGCTTAGGGCAATCTAACACTCTATGCTTTATCCCCATGCATAAAAGGATGGTTCAAATAGCCCAGGACACAGTCGCTATGGGGAAGTGGCGAAAAACTTTCTGATTCTCTGACTTTATCTGTATAAATATAGGCCAACCTGTAACATCAAAATGATTTGGCTGTCTACTGGCACGTCACTGAGAAAACCCTTTACTATCATTAAAAGACATTTTGGTTATAAGAAAGCGACTAAGGACAAGGACAAATGGTTCCAAACATCAAGGAAAACCGGGTCCAAACTCCAAATCTTTTTAAAAATCCTTTCAAAAGTCTAGAAATTAAGTGGGTAGAGCATCGTCTCAATATTCTCAAATGTAAAGTATGTGTAGACATCAAATTCTGAAGGTTCTTGTTTGTCCACCCTGTGATTAGTCACATGAATATCACATACCCCTATGAATATGAGCCCAGGGAGCCATTGTAGCACAGTGAGTAAGAAGTTGGTTCGCTAACCTGGTTAGCCAAGAAAGTTCATTGGGATTTTCTCCCTTTTCAGTGGTATAGAATGGGGGGCCTGGCAAGGTATAATGATGTATAGTCATTCAGATGGAACAAAAAACAGAGGTCCCACTTAGGCTACACTTTGGCATGCATGTATAAGAATCCATGACAGCTGGAATTCGAAATAAGCAAAAGGCATGGTGTAAGCCCGGCTTCATTAGCCCAGTCAGTGCAGAAAAGTGTGACTTTAGAGCCCATTTCATTTCTTTTCACAATTTGAGTCCAGTGTCCCAACCACATGAATATTGCAACTTCCTGTTTGCACAGAAGAAAGAATTGATTAAAATGGGGTTAAATGTCTCATCAATGCAATACTTCGGCCATTTTGAGACAAACATTATGCTTTTTCTTATTTCTATGGTTACATGTGCCATGCAAACTAAGATAATTTTTCCCAGACAGTAGCATTTCCACCTATTCTTCTTCAATTTCCATATGTCATGGGTTATTTGACGTACACGACTGGACCTTGTTTTGTTTTTTAGTCCCTACCAAAGGACTAGGCACATTCTTGTTGCGAGTCCAGTACCCTGAACGCCAGAGAAGATAGAAGATCTGAAACGGGTATGGTTAAAGACCACTTAAGATCAAAAATCTAAATTTCATGTATGTATAGCCCATGGTTACTATATCAACTTTACGGCAAGTTCACACCAATCTGATTAAAATTAAGTCCGCTATTAACGTTTAAGTATCCGACACGCCAAAACGCTTTTCGATTTTTCAATTACGACCTTAATCCGGTTGATTGGCTGGTGACGTCACAGGCACTACACATAGGATATACATTACCTATACAATATCTCATCGTATGTACAATATAGCACTATCAATACACACGGCAACTGGGCAAGCGTCTATTGACGGTCCAATTACCACGTGACTGGCCTAATCATAATCACCGAATTATCGTCTTTCATTGGTATAGATTAGACATTTGTGATTGGAATATTTTAGAGTGAATTTAAAATGCCATATCATGCCGTAGATCAATTTAAGCTGCCTTTGTTTAAATAGGCCACGTGTCAAATGAAGATGACTCAAGAAATTAGCGCATTTACCGGTAATTTGGATAACCCTGTAATACTTGATATCCCAAACTTAAGTACAGAAATACAAATGGTGCCAGTCATTTGTCGATATATTCATTATTAGCTATATATAATAATAATAACCATTTCTATACATAAAGAACAACTACAGTAAATATAGAATTTTCCGATGACTATGCATAACATGTACAATAGATCGCACTCATTTCTCTGCCAATCAACGCTTGGTATCTTATTATCATGTACCGTTCCATGTACTACGGGTGTAGTAAATGAGGTTAAACTTCGCCGCGAAAATTGCACGGGATCATTCGTGGAGTTCCTGGTGCCGTTTGGTGAGTTATTAAACTGTCAATGCCGTTGTTGTTGTTGTTTATTACAAATTTAACTTCCAATACATAATACATGATATTATGGACAGGTTGATTTGATTAAGTTATTTACTTAAATAAAAAATAGAAGTTAGGTAAAAACACTAAATAATAAAAAGTTCTTGTATATCTAAACGTCACTTTAAAACAGATTTAAAATAATTAAAAGTTCTTGTAAATCTAAAAATCACTTTAAAACACGGTTTTAAAAATGGCTTGGAAATCGTTGTCGTGGGAAGAGAGGGCGGGTCATCTTCTCACTTTGTCATAATGAAAGTTGAAATAGGAGATGCAATTGTAAAATACTTTTATTATAAAGAAGATAACCGATGTTAGACATTATAACCTAATCGTATGAAAAACGTTAATCCATCCATCAATTAAATGTTGTTTAAACGCCAATCAACAAACAATACGAGGCTACTTGATTACAAAAACACCGGTGAGCAATAATTATTGGGTATATAGTAATTTTAAACAACTTATTAGTAAAACTTAATTTATTTTATACAATTAATGTGTGTGTGTATGATTCTACCATTAGTTCGTTCGTGAGGTATTACGCACACGTTCCACTGAGAGTGATGTCTTTGATCTGGCCGGCGTAAAAAAAGATAATTACCTAATCAACATTCTTAATCCCACTAACACTCACTGCTAACACCAACTTGAAATTAATTTATGACCCATGCCTGTATAACTTTTATAATCGGATTGATTAATTAATGACAGATATTAACGACACTACACTTTATGTGGAAAAGCGAAGTGCTCGCAGTAAAAACCACATAACTAGACCCGTATATTTTTTACATATTAAAAGTGTTCGTCCAATAAGTTCCATATTGTAAAAAATTACTTAAGAGTTCAGGACTTCAAAGTTTAAAAGTTGTAGGCACCCTAAATTGGATCTTAAATTAAAATGAATTACGAAACAAATTATTCCGTAGTCAATTGTTTTATTTAATTAGGGGGATAAAGGAATCCTTCAGGCGTTAAAGAATTCACACGCCGGCTGTATATAGGTAATTAAGGAATAAACATTCCGAATATGAATTCGGTCACTGTGACGTCACTGGCGTCTGAGGGTATTAAAAGTGTTTTCGATAATTGGCAAAGCCGTTTTTACGGAAGGTCTATTTTTACAACTTTGAATGAAGATAACTGAATTAATTTCAACCAGATTGGCGTAAACTTGCCGTAAAGTGGATATAGTAACCATTGGCTACACGTATCTCAAATCTTCCGGGACCATCTTATGTGCACTTTAAGTACAGCATTGTGATAACACAGATGGGTTTTAGTAGTGAACAGCAAACATTTAAACAAATATCGACGAAGAATAAAACCATTTCAATATTCAATGAGTTTTAGTAGTGAACAGCAAACATTTACACAAATATCTATTATTACAATAGACGCATAATTGTAATAACAAGAACTTATTCACAGAATGAGAATAAAGTTATTCAATAGTGAAAGCTTTATATATCTCAATGAATATATTAATAAGTTATCCACTGGCTATTCAAAACAGTAAACCGACCCTCAAAATCTTGTTTTCATTTTAAAAATATATAAATAAATCATTTCTATAAGGAGTTGATGTTTAAACTGCTTTAAAGAGCTATTTGTATTTGAAGGGTTGTAATAATATTTGTCGACTGCAGATGAAAGTCTAATTTCTCGCTAAGATGAGTAATCCTCAGTATACACCCATCTCAATTGCAGTACAATAATGGGAAAATTTAACACAATAAAATAATTTTTTAACAGGCGTGAGAAGATGGTCTTGTTAGATTTATTGTTGCTTAAGGATGTGACAAAATGGGTGTTATTCTGCTTGTGTTATTCTCATGATGAAAAGAGGTTTAATAGTCTACTTTTCTGCACCAACCCGACTAAGGAAGATGGGCATACAGTGTGCTATACGTGAAATTTTGTGGTTTGGAAGGGAAAAAAATAAGGTCCATTTGGGTCCAATTTGGCATTCATGTCAAATAACCCTTGTCATTTGGAAATGGAAGAGTAGGTCGAAACGCTGTTGTCCGGAAAATCATGATCAGGAATGAGGGGAATTCTGGGGTTTGGTAGGGAAAAAAACAGTCCATTTGTGTTCAACGTCAAATAACCCATGATATTTGGAGTAGGTGGGAATACTGATTTCTGGAAATCATAATCAAGGAATGGGCAAAATAAAACACATCATGTCAATTGGAGGACATTTAAGTGCTCTGCCTTTTGATTCTATTTCCATATAACTACCTTCTTCCTATTAATAAAGGGACCCACAGTGGCCGAGTGATAAGGCGCAGGCTTGCTGACCAATAGCTCTTGTGTTCAGTCCCAGTGTTAGCACACTGTATGGCGTATATTTCTGTTATCATTAACCCGGTTGGGGCAGAAAAGTAAGCTGTTAAACATGATTTCATTCATTAATTCCTATTTGAAAACCCACAAAATAACAGTAGTACATAAATTGACCTGAACTGACACACAAATGTTAAACATGACAGTAGACAAAGATTAAGTGAGGGATGATGAAGGAAACATGAAACACAACAAAGAAATGATCACCTTGGAGGACAGAAATGATTGATTTTGTAAACAATTAAATCCAAAACCAACTACTGGTATGTGTATAATGTTAACAAATACACTGTTCTAGATAATATGTTCTACAGATTACTCGTTCAATTGTATTTATCACACAGGTGCATGTTTGTAATATTTTGTTTATTCCTCATGTTTGAGGATATCGAAGGAGGGGAGAGAGGTAGAGAAATAGAATTTAACATCCATTAAGCACAAACTAGGTCATTTTGGGATTAACATATGGTACAATCTCATTTCAATATTTGATTGTGCGTAGGAGATTTTGGCTGTGAGAGGATGTGGAGAAAATCCACAAGGATGGGATTAAAACTGCACCACTTGAATCAGTGATATACCTTATAATTTGAAGCGTATGTGTTAGACCACTCAACCACACCCCGCCCCCTCCATAGAGTAAAGTACTTACAGACAACAATGAACCATACCATGGCATTTTTTCTTAGCATCCTACTAATCACCGACAATATCTATCATACATATATACATTTTGTTTATGTTAAAATGTACCTACTACCTACCTTAAATGGATCATATCCTCCACCCCTTCTTGCTCATTCTCTTGGTCTTTTGGTTTGGCAACCATTTTGATTTCCGCTCAGCTTGGGCTTCTGAATGAAAATTTAAAAAAAAATTATTCAGATATTATTGAAGATTAGTGTAAAGAAACTTTCATTAGAATTGAATGTAAGGTCCATTGTTTTTCTGATTTTTGCAATGCATAGTATTCTAACATGAGTTCTATCATCCCCAAGTTTGCTGAGTGACAATGTTAATTTTTACAAATATAAACCAACCATACACCCAAATATTACATCGCTTCTGGTCAACTTTCTCATAATTCCCTACAAACCAATGTTTTATACATCAAGAGACAATTTGATTAATCAATTAAATGAACTGAACTTTCGCTTAAGAGAAAATATGTTATATGTCAGTGGAGTAGAACATAAAACATGTTATTTTATTCGCACACCAGCAGCAAATTTGTCTTGATAGACAATAATCAAATGGCAACATGACCCAGAGATATATATAAATGATTCAACTGTCTTTATTGTGTTTTACAGTTTAAATTATTTAAAATTTATTTCTATGACATGTAAATTGACTGACAGGTAAGCTTCCCCACAGCTCAATTTCACTGCCAGTCAATTAAGACTGACAAATATGTTGGAAATTGGAGACCTGGTATATCGTTCTTGTCATCTCTATCACAAACTGTCTGATCTTAAAATATCAAATATAGAGAACTTCTGGAAATTATTATATTCATTGAAATATATTTAAATCAAATCAAATATTGCTCTGTCAAGTATCACAAAATAAATGAATCTGTTGGGCTACCAAATATCATCCATCATGTGCTAACAATTTTTAATAATTAACGATATAAAATCAATTATTGATTATCTTCAAACAAAGACAGAAATATCATCACAGAACACAGTACGTTTCTACACAATAGCAACCATAGTATCTATTTACTTCATATAATTGTGGTGGTTCAGTGAGTAAGACACTGACCAGCTAACTTGTAGGTCCTGCGTTCGGTCTCAGCATTGTTTCCCACTGTCAGTGGTTCAGGATGGAGGGCTTGGCATCTTTTTATTCGGAAGGAAAGCAAAACCAAGGCCCTGTGTACATGTTGGCGCTGATGTAAAAGACCCCTTGAAAGTTGGAATTCAATATAAGAGTAGGCTAGTGCCGCTATCCAGGCAAAATCTCCCTAATAGCAAACTGTATGGCTTATCGAGCAGAAAAGTTGTTACAGTTTAAAGCTGCTGATTGTCGCTAAAATGTACTTGTTTATATTGTCTGTAAATTTTATTTCTATTTTTATAGTTAATTATGCAATGGTAGAAGGAACATTTTGCCTACTGTTATTCTAATTCAACTTCCAAAAGATCTTTAATGTGCAGTATCAATTTCCACAGGCATTAACAAGCCTCGTTTTTGTGTGTGTGTCGGGGGGGGGGGGGGTATCACACTTGGTTTGTCAGCCCCATCGCCACCACCCAATATGTGTGAATCGAACTCAAAAAATTCTATAATTGTTCTTCTCAGCTCGCACTGGACTTTTAAACCTGGTACATGGAGTATCAACGAACTAAATCTTCAAAAGCTTAATGGGGCAAATTTAATAAATAGTTTCAACCACACAAGCCTGGAAATAAGGCATCTGTCACAGACATACTTTCGGACACAAGCCCTATGATGCCTGCCATTTTGTCTGGCACTAATTTGTCATTTTTCTGTGTTTTTATTGACATTATTAATAAAATGTCTACTGGTTCAGTAGTGCTCAACATTTTGACAGATACAACTAAAACAGTTATTTACAGGGTCTATTCATATATCACAGTTTTCATGAAAACACTGAGTGGCCATAATTTTTAAGTTGAGATCAATAAATTATTTTTTGAGGGGTAAATTATATATTAAATCTATACGAGACATTCTGTTACCATGTATCTATCCTACTGATAGGACAACATGACATAACGACATTAAATATATTGCTTATATGTGAGATTATCCAGTACACAGTTTTAAATGGATGTCTCAATCATACAAGATGCAAAAATAAAAGGGCAATATAGGACTTTAAATTAAAGAATATCAGAACTGTTCTTAAAGGAATATTCCCAAATATATCTTAGTAAACTAGACAGTTAAGGCTAAAAGTCTTTTGAAAACTGGACAGGTCGATCAATACTAACAGACGTTCTGAACATTTTAAAGTTTACATTAGCCTCTACAAATTTCAGACTACCATCTTGAAGCAATTTATATAGACATAAGACAATGCTTACAATCTGTATATTTACCATATAAATACAATAATTCCATTCTGCTAATAAATGGCAATAAAGATAATTATAGAACCTGTCCACTAAATTATTCTAACACCTGACCTGAGGTTATCTGACAAATGGCATTACATGCAACTTCAATTACACTGAAGAGATTCTACTGCTTTCAAATGTGTGTAACAGTCGAAGTTGTCAATTTTGAAATTTACTTCTGATCTTTTAATAGACAGACATGGAAACGAAGCAAGCTACAATCAATTGTGCTTGGTAACAACGCAAGCTCCAATCAATTGTGATTGTCACTGAATGAATTCAAATGTCAGAAATATTACCTGTTAATTAGTATATATAAATCCATGAGGAGAAAGAAGGAAATTGGGTTTAACATCCCCTTGACACAAACTAGGTGATTTCGGGATAGAAACATTTTTTTTCAATAATGAGCCTGCATAGGAGACTTTAACTGTGGAGGAAAGTGGAGGACACAGAGAAAACTCACGAGGTTGCGCAGACAACCCTACTAATTGTCATGCACAGGCTTGAGATCGAAACTATGCCTCTTGACAGACCTAATATTCTAAAGACCACTCAACCACTCTTCCATGAAAAATCGAATACCATAACAGATATTATTCATATATATTAGTATTAATATTTGGTATGGTACAATTAATTCAGCTGCCTTTTTGTACAGACATGATCAAGTAAGTACATGTAATTAATCCAATCGACTGAGGTCACAGGTAAAAGAAATCATGTCCGGATCTTATAAATATTCATGAAGCTGATATTTACAATCAATCTGTCAATATATGAGTGAGTGACAGATTTATATAATAATACAAACACATGTTAAAGCTCAATCTATCAATGTCTAGTACCGACTGATCAGCAATTGATGTTTTAATGAACCACGAACCAATAGTTACGATGTCACCGACACAATAAATAATGGTAATCCAAATTTCTTACCGCAGCCTTAAAATACTGAGAAGCTAGCAACAGCTTCCATTAGGTTAGTTTAATGGGTGTATAGCTTTATCCATAACATTCAACATTAAAAACACAAATTAGAATTCAATATTGGTCCATTTCAATCAATATTGTTGTTATCTTACCATGAAAATATGGGATCATGATATCCAATATTTAACAATGAACATATATATGACAATAAAGTATGTTTTAATCTTATTACAGAACAGGGGATTTATTCACACAATCTTGAACTAAAGTATTATAAGAAAGCAGCAGTTGATTGTCGGTCAGTGATAAAGCGCCATTCTTAAAATATTCAAATTAATTTGGACTGCTTAAATTTTCACAGTTTGTCATCTGAAAGGTATGTATGGATGGAACCAAATACACCAGATTGTAGTATACAAAGAGGGTTGGGATCCTTCATGACTAAATCTTATCATTATGCCATCCAATGTGAAAGTTCTAAAAGTGTGAATGAATGTGAATCCATTTGGATTAAAATACTATCCCTGTGCCTTCATTTTTGTCACTATCAGGGTCAGTCTTGAGAAGCTCAGTTATTTTTATTGTTTGAATAAACGAAATGGGATTTAAATTCTAAATTTCCCGACCTACTGGGTTAATGAAGACAGGCATATGCCAACCAGTGTGCCATGACAACAATAGAATTCCAACTGTCAGGGGTTCTTTCCTTGCACGGCATGGCAATGTGTTACATCCGAACGATTAGACAATATTCATTTCCATGGCCTGCATCCTGCATCACTGACATTGAGAAACTGAACCAGGATCAAATCTGGGACCTCTAGGTCAGTGATTCAGTAACCATACTCACCGATCCGCCATGGCATTTCTATATGTACCTCTAAAATGTATTATCCTTCTGCATTTGACTCGCACCCCTTTAAAATATAAATAATAAATATACTTACACAAGTGACTAGTTTCTTTTATATATACATCCTAAAGTTCTTACACCTATTTACTGCTATCCTATTTCTTTTTTTACATCTTCCTATTCAAAACATTATTATTATCTGTTAGCTGAAATATAAGATAGAAAACCATTAGAAAATTTCACATAACCTCCTGTGAACTATAGTAAAATGTCTATTATTTTTTCTGTAAAGTTTTAAAAGCTAAACAAATTTAAATAAATATTTTTTTATAAGTTTGCCAGGCAGACGACAAAAAATAGAGCATAGGTGGAGCAAACGATCTTTCAGTTGATAATACAAGTTCGTAATAATCGTTGCAATCTATTTTAGATAATTTGATCAATCTACACTGTTAGCTGTAAATAGGAAAAGCGACACCTGTTGCCCACTGTTTTGCAGGCAAAGTGATACATGCAATGCTTTAAGCAGTTGACAAATCAAATGCCATATAACACTTCTTATTATATAACATTTTACATGCATCGTGAAATTCTGATATTTTAGTAAAAGAACAGTTTCCAGTAACTATATAAAAACACAAAAATTAATTGTCAAAAACTTGACATTTTTCTAACTTTCCGTCAGCTAATCCCTAAAACATACACACAGTCTTTATTCAGAATCGCCCCTATAAAGGGCTAAAATATACTGGTAATCAAATATACAAATATTCTAGCATATGAAATGATAAAAGAGTGTGAGAGAAATGGAGTTTATCGTCCACCCTTGCACGTAGGGTTTTTTATCAGTGGGAGGAAACCGGAGGACCTGGAGAAAACCCACAAGGTTGGACAGGCGACCCTACATGGACAAGAAATCCCTCAAGTCAGGTGATTGATATCCCAATAATGAAAATATGTCAGGTGTTTCAGAAAGAGTATAAGTGTACTAAAACACATGCCTGACCATGCAGTGGTATACACGTGTTTGGTGATACTATGACCGATGTCTCGGTCATATGTTGTTTTGTTATTTTATTATTTGTCAATTCTGTTTTAAATTTCAAGTATATATTTTAATTTTCATTAATGCTTGGTTAGTCATACAGCAATTAACCTGTCAGTCAAATTATGACAGACTGGCAACTAAAGTGGTTGATCTGTTAAGTCTCATCTAACTATTGTTTTAAATGCCTTAAGTCTTAATCCTTCAATAATTATATGTTTATGTCAACACTTTCTAAGTAACTGATTTGTATAAATAGACAAATGTATGTTAGATGAGATTATTAGTTGGAGAGACCAGCTTAGGGAACATACTATTTGGAGGGCCAATATATAGGAAATTATAGGTTGTTAAATTGTTGCTGTTAATTATTTGCTGCTGAAATAAAGAGTTGAAGATTCATTCCAAGAATCTGTATTCATTTCTGATACTTAAAGAACACCCGTCGACAAGCTACATTCCCTGAAAGTCGAACGGTGTTATATGGTGGAGATGCCGGGTAGAGTAAACAAAATTGTCTACTCTTGATTCCGGTACAGCTAAGCGAGATAAATTGTAAACATATTTGGAAGAAGAAAGGATGGATATCAACTTTATTCTTCCTTCAGCAGCAGTAGCAGCAATAAGAAATCTGAATCAACTACCAATGTCTTGGAGTCTCAAACAGGATAGGGGTTCTACAGAAATCAGCTTTAAATGGGCTTCTCAGAAAATTCATTACCCAGTCCGGAAAAGAAATATCGTTCTTTTGCCAAAAGACAAAGGGATAGACAGCGACAGCTAGAATTTTTTGCTAAGAAGGATGCCCAAAAAGAACAGATTTCTGTGGTCTCCAGTAAAAAGGATGTGGGTGTCCAAAATGTTCCTGATACTAAAGATGTGGCTGTTGGGAATAACCCAGTGTTAATGGTGACAAGAGAAACAATGTGTCATCCTGCAAATAGCCATGATAAAGGTTGTCAAATAAATTTGGACAGTGAGGCAGCGATGAAAGATGTTTCAAGTTCTAGTGCCAAAAGTACCAGCAGTCAAGACCATTGATATGTAGGAATTTGTTCAACAAATCCACCTGTACAAGTGTCCGACAAAGTGCTTAGACAAAGAGTTAAGAACACAAAACAAGAATATATCATTCAGTGGAAGAATTCTTGGGTTCTGGAGGAGGAACTAGATTATTGTGCTCAACAATACATAAATGCAAAGTCAAATAGAATACAAGGACCCAAATTATGTTTACCAAATGAAAAAGTTAACCAGTACAATTTGCAAGAACATTATTTTATGAAATTATTATCATGAAAAAAGGGATAGATTATGTTACTTTGATTAATCGAAAAATAAGGATTTTTGATTTTATTAAATGCTTAAAACATGGGGTCATGTTTTTGTTTGAAGTAAGGGGGATATATGACCGATGTCTAGGTCATATGTTGTTTTGTTATTTTATTATTTGTCAATTCTGTTTTAAATTTCAAGTATATATTTTAATTTTCATTAATGCTTGGTTAGTCATACAGCAAATAACCTGTCAGTCAAATTGTGACAGACTGGCAACTAAAGTGGTTGATCTGTTAAGTCTCATCTAACTATTGTTTTAAATGCCTTAAGTCTTAATCCTTCAATAATTATATGTTTATGTCAACACTTTCTAAGTAACTGATTTGTATAAATAGACAAATGTATGTTAGATGAGATTATTAGTTGGAGAGACCAGTTTAGGGAACATACTATTTGGAGGGCCAATATATAGGAAATTATAGGTTGTTAAATTGTTGCTGTTAATTATTTGCTGCTGAAATAAAGAGTTGAAGATCCATTCCAAGAATCTGTATTCATTTCTGATACTTAAAGAACTCCCGTCGACGAGCTACATTCCCTGAAAGTCGAACGGTGTTAATACCTAGGGCCAACTCTGAGATTGTATATATACCTCCAAGACTCCTAGGGCATAATACTCAGAACTGTAAGAATCTGAGAAAGGAGGATGTTACAACAAAATAAATAAATCAAGTAGGGCAACTTGTGCAGCAAAGGTAACAGCAATAATTTCTAATTTCTAAAAACTTTATTTTAATTTCAATCATTGATTGGATGACCACCTGAAATTGACCCGCCTTCTCTGCACACAACTGTGACCAAGACACTTAAATGTGTTAAATTAATCCGATATACCTTGTAAAATTTCAAATACACCTGTTAACCCATTTATACCATAACATATACAGGTAAATCAATGATTTTTTTTTAGTTTTACATACAACAATTATATGTGACATTGACAATATGAATTCATTACTAGTGAATAAAGACTTTTGACTACACTGAGGTCATATATAGTACATGTATCATGAATGGTTTTTAACATTGTTTAGGTAAAAATTCTCAATGTAGGCTCAATCAGTTTTTATTTGTAGGGAGTTCTTCCTTATAACTAATCAGACAATAGCCAGCCAACAATAAGTATATGCTAGTTTATAAAATGTGGTTTAATACCAACAGAGCTAATGAAGACGGGCATAAACACTATGCCTCAACAACATTTCCAAATACACTCTTCATCAACTAAAAACTGTCAAAGGTTCTTTTATGAGCATGCCAACACGTCAATTTAACCTCAGTTTTCTGTCCCATCTGAACAACTAGAGGGTTCTCCTTGCCATGTCCTCTGTCCATTTATATCTAGTTTTAAAAAAGGTGATTTGAAGACAAATCTATTTATAGCATCATTTGGGTGGGGGTGGTGAAGGGTGAAGTGGTCCATTTACTGCACACAAAACATTGATTTGAAGACAAATTTATTTACAGCATCAATTTAGCGAGGGGTCAAGTGGTCCATTTAACGCACACAACACTCAAAGATTAAAATAAAAATAATACACAGATGTGTTTGAGGAATTTTATCCTACATGGATATGTTACAGATTCTTTTAAAACTTTTTTTTGTGGCATTAATTAATCATATTTTTCCAAGAACCATACCATATTTCACAATAATAATGAGCAACACAACCGACATTACAAGTATTCAATATATAAAATCCATCCATTTGTTAGGGTGAAATAGTTTGAAGTAGTCAACCATTACAAGATATGATTCAAGTTTTGGGCGAGGTGAATATACAACAATACAGTAGTGATGTAGAATGTTTTGATTAATATCAACTGATCATAATGAATGTGAAGAGTACCTGTCTCTCATCTAAATTTATCTACATTTACTAATGTCTAATGTTTAATTATCGAAAATTATCACAATACTTGGTGTTATCCTTCTACCGGTAAGAAATGAAAGGAAGAAATCATAGACTTTTTGGGGTGGTTTTATTATAAATTCTAGAATTCAATCTTATAACAGAGGAGAGAGTGAGAGGAATGAAGTTTAATGTCTACTTGACACAAACTAGGTCATTTTGGAACTAACATAGTGTTAATTTAATTTCAGTAAATTGCTTGCACGTTGTTGGTGTCCTTGGCAGTAGGAGGAAACCAGGGGACCCGGAGAAAACCGATAAGGTTCGACAGGCAACTCTACTCATTGTGACATACAAGCGGGGAATCAAAAATGACTCAGAGTGCACTCGACTTTACTAGAAGGTTGAATATTGAATAAATATAATACCTATATGCAGGTAATACACATTCTTTGTGAATAATGGCTGTACACTATTCATCTGAACTAGGTAATACACATTCTGCATTAGAATGAAATTCATATTAGGGGTAGGGGGGGGGGGCTGTTCTCCTAGTAGACCGAAACTGGGTTCTTGGAGCTTGCCCCCAGTTTTACTATTAAGATAAGAAACCCATATATTCCACCACATTATGCATATAAACAGATTACACAAAATAACATTTAACTTTGACACATACCAAGATGGTCAAGCTAGACATTTTAAATTATATTCATAAACTTATGGATTTAGATTCTTAAAATAATTTGTATTTTAAAAAAAAAAAACAGTTAACTATTTAAACATACATTATGCAAGAGCTAAATCTGTCTATTGCAGGTCTTTCTTTAGGCCTGAAATGTTATCTAAATTATTAATTAGACATTAATTAACGTTTCCAGACCATAATCAACTCTAGATGGCAATGCTAGCCTGTGATGTTTAGTGGATTATGGGCCGATTTACTGCATAACTTTCCTTCACGATTTAACGATTAAATAGACTATGCTGTTTATTGTACTGACTTTAGTAATGATGATCGAGGCTAGGCGGAAATTTCAATCGTTTACTTCTTGTTTAATCATGGATCAATTCGAATGAAATTTTCAGCAATTTGCCTTTACATTATCTAGTTTTTAACTATTATAGTGAGAACTGCCAACTCGTTATTGAATCTTCCATAATGTATCTTTAATGTAAATTATATCAAATTATATGGTATACTTGTACTTGCCTTTCACAAATAGGTATGTAGCCTTACATATAAATCTTAAATACACTAATATCAATAATAATGTCTTACAACATCATGTGTCTCTGGGAGTTGTCTTTTGGGTGGGTGTGTTAGTTTAAAAATAGAATACATAACTTTACACCTTGATCAACAAAGAAAAACGTATTTAATATCAATCAGAAGAAATTGCACAACAGAAAAGCCTTAAAGGGGATTGCCACTGTTCAATGAAATCCAAAAGGCTCTCTGAATATTATTAAGAATAGACCAAGAGACACAAGGACCTTAATCACCTATTGGTTCAAGTCAAAGAGTACATTAATGGGCTATTATTAAGTTAGGAATATCAAAGGGGCCCACAGAATACATTTTCAAAAATTGGGCTGTCAATAGTGACCTCACTATAATGCAACCCAAACAGAGCTCAAATAGGGGGATTTTTTTTCACTGTTATTTTAGGGTGTGTGTGTGGTTGGGGGAGCTGGGCCCCTAGGGCACTCCACCTGGATCTCCCACTGAAGAATATGTATATTAAGAGAGAGAGAGAGGGGGGAAGGGTTTAACGTCCACTCGATACAAACTGTTATTTTGGGACTAACATGGTACAATTTATTTTCAATAATTCGCTGAAGCATAGGGGTCTTTATCAGTGAGAGTAAACTAGAGAAACCCATCCAGTTAGACAGGCGATCTTACTCCCTGTCATGTACAAGCTTCACTCTCTCCACTAATACATTGTATTCCATGGGACAGAATATAATTCACTATTGAGATGATAAGTGGAGAGAGTAATAACTATACTTTAACAGGCTATTATGATACAGGTAGATACAGGCTTTATAGCGAGTTTGAAAACCTGGAGACACACCTAGTTGTTTGTGACAATTATATGAACATTATTCATAGCGAAATATATATATAATTCATTCAACACGAAAACATAAAAATGACAGTAACAGATATTCACCACATTATATTTAATCCCAATAATATACTAATTCTTTGCTTATACAAGAAACCCCTTGTCGAGACATTTCCAGAAATAAACATCAAAGTAACTTGTATTACATATATAAACTTAATCCCAATTACTATATACTCATTCTATGCTAACTATTAATACTAAAGAAGAGAAACCCTAGACGGAATGTGGCCACAAATAAATTTCTAAGAAACTTGTATTCCATTTATTGTGTCATGTGTTAAATTATATACTCACTTTATCTGTAGAAAAAAATGACTATTTCAAGGTCACAAGGAAATAATCAAAACACCTGGGACACAAGACTTTAATTTATCATAAAATGTGGAACACAATAATCCTCCTTACAGCATATCCAATCAAAAGCACAAGAAACTTACATCATACTTTAAATACATCAACAATTATGTAGCCCCTCCTTTTCGATATACACAGTACTGGTAGATGACAATTGAATGAATAGTTTACCTGAGGTAGTTCATATTTCAACATAGTCAATCAGGTGTAAAACTAAACTTAGGCCAAACAATTTAATTTTTAGTTCTTTCAGGGTCTTCATGGATAAAAATCCACTTGAATCTTGTGTAAAATGATTTATTTAGAACTTCAAAACAAGAAAATAAGGAGGGAGAGAGCAAGAAATGGGGTTTAATGTCCACTCGACACAAACTAGGTCAATTCGGACTAACATATGGTTCTATTTTATTTCAATAATTCACTTGCGCGTAAAGGTCGTAGCAGTAGGAGGAAACCAGAGGACCCAAAGAAAATCCATGAGGTTGGACAGGCAACCCTACTCCTTGTCACGTATAACCGGGAATTTACTCAACGCTAGTTGACTCAACGACAGACATGATGTAACACGTACGCGCTAACCATTCAACCATCCCCCCCCCCCCCCCCGGAAAAGTATCTTTGGTTTTTGAATTAATATTATTTCCCAAGAGCCAAGAAACAGGACACAAATTATGAATAGGTGTTACCGAAGAACAAAGTTCAAAATTGATACATGTATGGCCTAACAACACCTTCAACTGATTATCGTCTACTACTTATGACTATAGATAACCATATCATACCTATTATATCTAGACCTATGATGACATCATAAAATACACAATCACGATTTGCATATATTATAAATTTATTGCTGTAACTTTTCCATTCAATCGATCGATTATGTTTGAATTACATGTAGGTAGATACACATACTGTGGGACAAAGATAAGTTTTAATCTATATTTATCATATTTTGACATTTTAATTCTTATTCAATTGTGGAAATTGACAGTTTTAATGCAGTTTTATCATCCTTGATAAATTGACATTTTAAGATTAAACATGTCTAGGTATTTTTCTCTACAAGTACAATTAAGCCATTAAAAACTTAATCATCCCAAAATGTCTTGAATTGTCATTTTCTAAATATACATAAAGTAATGTCATGTGTGACAACATCTTTAACCCTTTATCATTCGCACCATCTGATACTATTGCTCCTTGGATTGGCACATGAATAGCTGATGTGCCTCTAAGAAATGAAATGAAATGGGGTTTAACGTCCTACTGTTCTGCTCCAACTGGGCTAATGAAGACCATATACGCCATACAGTGTGCTATGAGGTAAATTTTGCCTGGACAGCGGCACTACAGCCTACTCCTATATCGAATTCCAACTGTCAAGGGATCTTTTATGTGCTCGCCAATGTGTACATGGGACCTCAGTTTTTCATCCCATTCAAACAGGGATCGAACAAGTGGCCTCCAGGTTAGCGAGCCAACATCCTACCCGCTGAGCCACTGTAGCTTCCATAACTATTATATGTACATACAATATGGAGAGCTAGTCACAGAGCTCTTAGCTCTGGTGGTTTTAGAACAGTGGTTCTTTACCTATTTTTATGTGCTCTTACCCTGTGAGCTTTCATAATATTTCCCTGTACCCTCTTGTCTAAAATGACTTATGGAAATAAATGAAATTATAATAATTAATATGAAATACAATGTAAGTTTATTTATCCAATGCACTGAATACATACAAATGAATACCTGACAACTCATCCCAAAGACAACTCATCCCAAGTTAGAAGACAACTCATCCAAGTTAGAAGACAACTCATCCCAAGATAGAAGACAACTCATCCCAAGATATTAGCTATACTGAAACTCATACATAAAGATAAGGATGAGTTGTCTTATATTGGGATGAGTTGTCTTAGGATGAGTTGTCTTTAGGATGAGTTGTCTGTTACCATACAAATATACTGTACACATAAAGTCTTTCAAGTACAACCATACTTACACAGTACACAGACAATCAGACATATTATTAATGTTATTAGTACTAGTAGGCCTATACAATATTGAATTTGACACCATATCTTGTACCCCCTACTTTGATACTTCATACCCCAACAAGGTAAGAACCATGCACTGTTTTAGAAGGTATGAGGAGCAATAGTTTCTGGATGTCCTGGGATATAATGGTAGCAATTAACTACCTTTCTCTCAGCTTTTTCAAGGAACCACCAGGACATTCAATATTCACAGAGTTCTGGCGGTTCTAGGGAGGAGTAGTTTTGGAATGTCTTGAGCTGTCCAGGGATATACCAGTATGAATTATATCAATTTTTTATTAAGGAACCGGTAGTCAATATTTATATGTATCGTGTGCTAAAGGGTTAAATGCAGATCTTAGTAGTCAAAAAAACCCAACAATCTAAAGACGATATTTCATGCATAACATAAATCTTAATCTATTTACAGTAATGTATTTAATCCAACACTTCCTGAAGACTATCTGTTGACTGATATCTTTCCCCGAAACTGACAATAAAATGATCATGTTATCATGGAGTGTTACAAGTAGCTATCTGTATAATTTATATATGCAAATTGTGATGGTGTATTTTATGATTTTTTTTTTAAACAATATTTTTATTCAGGATGTCTGAATTGGATGGTTTTAGTTACAATAGGTATGATATAGCTATACATTAATGAAATTTATATGATTTGAAGTTGATTTCAATGTTTACATGTACAGTAAACCATGTTCAACTCGGATAAAATCGTTTGGACCCTTTGATCCTGCACGTTTTTCTTATTTTATGTGCGTAAGTCGGATTTACTAAGTCGGATCTTTGCTCAACTCGGATCAAAATGTTTGGTCCATTTGATCTAATTCCGGCTTTTTTCCTTCGCCTAATTATGATCACAACATGCTGTTAAACATACGTCCCCCTCCGCCAAAGGGCCTGGCTAATGCCATTGAAATCCAAATAAAGGACAGTGCACATTTTGCACAACTCGGCCATATAAGACGAAACGAATATTGGAATTTTTGAAAAAAATTGATTGTAATTGGGCTAGGCAAAGCAATAATTGACTTAAGTTTTACGGCTTTTCAACAATTCTAATTTTTCCCCATTCTAATTTTTCCCCACCCCAGCTTACCTAAATTTTGTTTCCTCTTTTATGGCCGAGCCACGTAAATACGTACGCCACTCTACATCTAGACCTCGATGGCGTTCGCAAAAGTCGTTTAGCAGAACCGGATGCATTTTTAACGGCATGTTGTGTTCCACATACTGACTCTAGCAAGGTAAGCTAGGTCTTATGTTCTCATTAAAATGTTCCTTTACATTGTTCAGGCGTTCACAGACTGACACATGACCGTTTAGCAGTAAAAAGTTTCCCAGTAAAATTGCCTGGGAACCGATTTTTATTTCGACAAGGATTCAATAGGACGGTTCCTGAACGTACAGGGCGATAATGTGACCTACGTTCAGAGCTGAACTAGGTCTTCAGCTAACTCGGATCTTAGCGTAACTAGGATAAAATTGGTCAGTCCATTTAGATCCGACTTGTGCGAAGTTTACTGTATGTCTTATTTGTATTTCGGTTTATTTATGTCATTTTTATACAGTGTATTTAATTTCTGTACCATATTTTGAAAAGCACATGTGAGCACTTATTTGTGGAAGTTGTTTGATATAAAAATGTACAATAATAATATCATTCATTATCTGCTTTAAAAAGTCTTTTAACAAGTCAGTTAATTTTATACTTTTTTCTGGTTATTGTCTCCCACGAAGCAGAAGTCTGGTTCCATGCATGTTGTAATTACCCATCTATGTGCTGCAAGTTTATTCTGAGATAACTCGCGGTGAATAAACATCAACTAGTGTAGTCCCTCATCAATAACTGTAAATACAGCTTCAAACAACACCAGCCAAGTGTGAAAAAAAGTGTTACATACACATACACCACATCAACCTCGTGTGTAATACATCTGTATTCCCTACAAATAACAGTTGCTTTCCACACATAAACCACATCAACCTTCTGTGTAATTTAAGTATATTCCCTTAATTAAACACATAAACCACACCAGCCTCCTGTGCAATACAAGTGTTTTCCCTAATAAAAAAACAGTATATTTACAAAACCGATAGCCTAAATATATGTGTATTCTGTAATAACATACAGTAAATATATGTATAAATCACACCAGAATATTGTGTAGTGGGTGTGTCTGCTGTAATATATCACAGTAAATACACACATATACCCCACCAGCCATCTGCTGGTAGTTGTGTATTCTATAAGAACTTCCATACATCATCAGCATCCTGTAATATATCACATTACATGTAAATACACATATACCCCACCAGCCATCTGCTAATAGTTGTGTATTCTGTAATTTAATACGTGAATTATACACACATAAATCACACCAACCTTCTGTGCAGTAGGTATTTGTTCTCAATCAGTAATACACATATCTGTTTTATATATAATTAATATGTATACCGTTTAAAAGAGTCTGCAATATCACCTTGGTGGAAGCGGACGTAAAATACAACTAACTAACAATTTAAAAGAGTGTGTTATTTAAGGCGAACAGTGGCTTATCCCCGTTAATCTTTGCATTGTTTTTTGCCTTATACCCTGCCCCCCAAGTGCTGAACAAATTGACATATTATATACCACAGAGGGATTGTGCCTGACACAGTTATAGGTGCCTTATTTCTTGGCTCTGGCATAACACAAACTGTCTTAATGGTTAATATTTAAGTTGTGATAGAGAATACCATATTAACTGTAGTATCATGATGACAAGTAAAAGTACACTGGCTTTGTCACTATAGTTTTTTTTATTCAAATGAATTAGTGCATGATTTTCCAATATAAAGAAATTAATAACAAGCTTCAGTAACTGTATGAATCTAAACTGACTACATTGAGTTTATCAAGAAATTATTCTATATTCCTGTCACATAGCCTATTCTATATTCCTATCACATAGCCTATTCTATATTCATGTAACATAGCCTATTCTATATTTCTGTCACATAGTCTATTCTATATTCCTGTCACATAGCCTATTCTATATTTCTGTCACATGGCCTATTCTATATTCCTGTCACATAGCCTATTCTATATTCCTGTAATATAGCCTATTCTATATTCCTGTCACATAGCCTATTCTATATTCATGTAATATATTTCTGTCACATAGCCTATTCTATATTCATGTAACATATATTCCTGTCACATTCTATATTTCTGTCACATGGCCTATTCTGTATTCTGCTAACATTGCCTATTCAATATTTCTGTAACACAGCCAACACTTTTCAAAATTATACTTCTGCCCAAGGCTATGGTGATTCGAATACTTCATCTGTTTCTGATAAACAGTAAAAATTTTATCACTCTTGGTCAACATTTACATCAAAAGACAGCATGATTATGGTATATAAACCACATAATTTACCTTGATTAGCAAGATATTTTTTTCCAAAGAATATGACAACTTTTAGCATTATCCCAATTTTCAAGTGTTTTCTACAAATAAAAACTATATAAATTTTTAAATACTGTACTTATTGTGCTTTATAGCTAAATTCTTTGAAATTCTAATTTTATGACATAAATTACCAGTTAGTCAAAGACTGGAAAGTAAGACTTAAAGGAGCTAAATCGCTAAAATATTTGGGCACTTAGAAATTGACAAAAATGGGTCGCAACGCATATAATAATGTAATATGAATGTATATAAACTGATTTACATTCAATCGTTTCTGTTTTTACTGTAATTTCTAATCAGTTATGTTCGGCGAAATACACCAGAAGTCTCATGTGAATTGCAATCTTTAGGGTCTGGTTTTTCCAGTCTACACCGATGGTATTTATTGCGCATGCTCTCCAGATAAGAATATAGCGTCACCATATGACATGACTTGTCTAGCCCCGTTCTTTGAGTCCCTTGTTCCAAATGGTGCTAAAACGCATTATGGTACACGATTCGTGTATCAATGGTAAAATGTTTATTTTGTCTTGAATATTGGATATCAGAAGCCCATCTTTTCCTTGTAAGATCACATGACCAATGTTGATTTGAATTGACAAATAATTCGTGTTTTCAATGTCGAAGATTTTTGATGATATTGAGTTAGAGACTTAGCTACTTTAATCTAGTGCTTTTACCACAAGGCTGGGATGTTCTCAAGAGGCGTTAGTAGCTTAAGCAAAATGTATATAACTCATGAGACTAAAATTACTGTGCATACAAATTTTATACACATTTCACATTATAAACTTTCTATTTGAATAATGGCCTATTATGTATGAGCGTTAAAACTGTACATGTGAGGACTCTTCTGCCCCTGGCCATATACAGATAATGAAGACAATCAATGGCCAGTAAATTATCACGGCTTACTCTATACCTATATGACAGCCAATCATATATCAAACTTATCTACAATATATTTGGCAAAAAGCCCTGATTATGTTTGTTAAAGAAGTTTATATAATAGTTAATCACTATTTAGTATTAGACCTTCATTATAATCATTGTCATTATAAAACTACCATATATGTCTTTCTTTTGTATGCTCTTATCTAAATTGAGGTTTACTGTAATGTCTTCCCACCATGTATGGGTGGGTTAATCATTAAGAGAGGACATTAAGAAAGAAATAGATACTGCACGAGGGCAATAGTCTGAGTGTTGCATCAATATACACAATGTTTGAGACCATCAAACAACTTAAAACACAGACACTATCCTGGATGTGCATTTCTATGAAATTGTCACGCACATTCAATATTTTATGAAGTATAAATAAAGTATGATTGGCCCTTTGTCGTACATTATTGGAAATAATGGTACAAAGGGACGTATATAACTGTTTTCTGATAAAATATTGGAAATAATTAACACAATATATTAAACATGGATTTGAAATGAGATGAATTCGGGTCTAATATCCTACTTTTTTTGCTATGAGGTTAAAAATTACCCTGACAGAGTCACTACAGCCTACTCTTATATTTCGAATTTCAAGTTTCTTGATCTTTGCCTGGTCCTCAGATCGGCGCCACTGAATTAACCAAGCCAGAACATCATGGATAACTTTTTCAGACAACATCAGGATCAAACACTTGACCTTACTCAATGAGCCACCACAGCTACCTAAACATGGATTTAGCCAATCAAGGAATTGAATTACTTTCCAATTGTAATAATCTAAATAAATTTTAAAATGAAGAATGATGATAATATACCTGACCTATTGTCAGTTGACTTTTACACTTTCACCCTTTGTTGACCTCTAATAAAATAATTTATGGCCTCAATTAAATAAACATTTCATAATTATTACTTACTTAACTATACTTTAGGACTTAGGAACTAATTTATTTGAATCTTTCACAAAGATAGAGCGTACTTGACACAAACCAGGTCATTTCAGTACTAACAAATGATTCAATAATTGACTTGGACTTAGGGATATTTAGGATGGGGTGGAAACCAGAAGATCGAGAAAACCTATGAGGTTGAACAGGTGACCAGTGAATTCTGTAGGCTACTGATTCACTTCAAAGACAGAATAAAATTTTTTAAACTGTTTAAATGTTATTTAATTGCATCCATATAGGTCATGCACATCGAAACTAAACAAGGCAGAAACAGTCGGAAAATAATAACAAATATAATCTCAAGGGTAGTGATCATAATGGGTGGGTATTCTATTACAATCTATTGTAATCTAGAAACAGGTACATTGTACTCCTTTGGTGCACAGATATTTTCCTCTCTTGATCAGGTTACACTCTCCAAAAATAGGTTAAGATAAAAAAAATACCTTTGTTTATTCTAAGGATTTTGTTGATGAAAACATGAAATGGGGTATATTGTCCAACTTTTCTGTACTAACTGAGCTAATGAAGATGTGCATATGCCATATAGTGTGCAGCGGCACTATGGTCAACTCTTATATCGGATTTTGTTGATGAAAACATGAAATGGGGTATATTGTCCAACTTTTCTGTACTAACTGAGCTAATGAAGATGTGCATACACCATATAGTGTGCTATGAGGGGAACTTTGCCCTCACAGCGGCACTACGTCCTATCTGGTTTCGAATTCCAACTGTCCAGAGTCATTTTACATGCATGCCAAAGTGCGCACAGGAATTTGATTTTTCGTGTACACAGAAATTTGATTTTTCGTGCCATCTGTCTGACCACTAATTTATTTTGCCCTACACGTCATTCATGTACACAGGAATTTGATTTTTGGTACCATCCGAATAACTAGACACTGTCCTTGTCTGACCACTAATTTATTTTGCCCTACACGTCATTGGTTTCTGTACTTGTTTTAAATCATTGAGAGAATATTCATCCAAAGTTTGTCAAAATTAATTAGTAATTGTTCTTCCATGAATATGTGTTACAGTTTATTGCTCTATCCAGTTACTAAAGGCATACAAGTGTATAGTTATTGGTTTGCTGTAGTAACACCATTGCAATGAGTAGTACACATGTCATTAAGAAGAACAACTATTTCTAAATGTGACAGGCTACGATTTTGATTGCCACTTTCCCTCAAAAATAAACTCAAGATTATCCACCAGCCTATGTTAAAAATAAAAGCAAAAAATAACAAAAAAGAATAGTTATTAAAAATCTATGATCAATGAGAAGGTATGTTTTCCATTGAATTTTTCATAGTCTTTAGTGTATCAAAAAAACTTCAATGTTTCACTGAGTCAAGCAAACCAAATGTGCACATAAATTATGATCTATAAATTACCAGCTGGGTGGAGTGATGCGAACAAAAATTCTTAAATTAATTTCTAATGATTGGCTCACACCTTGATAGGTTTTTATTAGTCTTACTTAAAATCACCAAAACCTGAAATTCTTTTTCTTTTTTTTTTTTTTTTTAAAAATCCAATCAGCCGACAGTCAATAATTGTTTGGAAAGTGCAGTATTTTTTTTTTTTTAAAAATCCAATCAGCCGACAGTCAATAATTGTTTGGAAAGTGCAGAATTACTAGGACTCCTAAACGAGGACACATAAATGAAGAATAGTGATTATAGCAAGTTTTATATGGACATTAGCATAACAAAATATGAAGCCTATTATACAAAAACCAACAAATATATTGACGAGGACAACAATATTGTAAACATCATAGAAATATATTTCTGCGGTAAACAGTGTTAATCCCGAAAGTTGTTCCTGTTATGTACGTGCAGATAGAAGAAATTGCTAAAACTCAGGTCAGGTGAGACAAATAAATTTCAACCTGTACAATACACAACAAGACCTGCCACACAGTGACAGTAATAGTTAGCTAGGTTGCTGTTTATTAACGTCCAATACATTATAATATTATATAGACAGGGGGATTTAATTAAAATTATTTACATGTGAAAGAGGCATATAATAAAGATAAAAACATTCTTTAATATAAAAATGTCACTTTAAAGTTAGTAGGTAGCATGGCATACCGCACGTCATCGATTATAACTCGATAATTCATTCTTACCTGAACAACTATCTTATTTTCCCAGCAGTTAAATTTTATCAGCCGTGGAGATTATATGTCACCAAGCACAAATAGAAGTCAAAACAAACGTACATCCACAGAACCAGATTCTCACAGTCCTGTCATCAATAAAAGAATGTCTGTCGTTCGTTGATTTTATTGTGACCTGTCAGGACCCTTACTTCCAACTAAAACTTGCCGCACGATAGATTGTGAAAAAAATTGGACTGTATCGACCTGAATGTCATGTAGATCAAGCCTGAACAAAGCGTAATACTTTATCTACCAGACGGAATGTTATACTTATTGCCGACAAACAGATTCATCGTCGTTCGCTCAAGTTAACACAATATACGCTGGATTTATGTAAGGATTATCATGTAACTGGACGCGCGAAGTTTTAGCCCAGCCTGCAGATTAAAAACAACCCGCCTACTACCATGTGATGTATTTCAGCCAATGCCTTCCATCGACAGTAAATGTAATTGACAGTTGAAGTTATAATCGAACCAGTTACAGTCGATCAATATACTACCATATTTTTTTGCCATTTTTATTTGTAAATCGAAGTGTAAAAACACACGTGTTTGTTAAAATACACAAGATCTTGAAACAGTTAGTCTAAACAGTGTATCAGTTCTAGACTCTAACATATTTCTTCTGGGAATGTCATCTCCATCACAGTAGGCTACATGGGGACGGGAACGCCCTTTTGGCGTCCTTTGTGATTTTTCAACTAAAAACATTTTTCCTTTCTATTTGGTGCATGTCATATTTACTATCAAACCATGTTCGTGAGAGATTTTTTCAAATTTGTTGTAAAGCATTGTGGTCATGAGAGGACGAATCCTATTGATATACCATGCAATGTATTGGGTGTCACCACTGATCTCTATAAATAACATATAGAGATCAGTGGGTGGCACCAGAAAATAGAATAGAAGCGAACGTTTGGTAAAACAGAATTGACATAAAAGAGGGAGTATAGTGCTTTTCGGGGACAGATTTCAGACTATGTCGAGGGCTTTCAGGAATAATCTATGGTGGCACATGAAAGAGAGATAAGCACCCCTCCATTCCATGTCATGTATTAAATGGCTGAAGAAAATGAATTAGCAGCGGACGTTTAGTAAAACAGCAGTGACAAAAACGACGGAGTGGGGTGGGGGCGGGGGAGTTCTTAACGGGGGCGGATTTCAGGCTATGTCGAGGGCTTTCAGAAATAATCTATGGTGCCACATGAAAAATGGATAAACACTCTTTCATTCCATGCCATGGGTATTGGCTGGCCCGAGGACATTAAAAAAAAGCTGGGTTGTGTTTTGGGGGACGGATTTCAAACAATCTGATTAAATACAGATCCATATTTCGTTTCGTTTTTTTATACTTTCGATGGCCTACACCAAATGTAGTAAAGACAAGTAAAACGAAATTTTGAACTATAAAAACGAAACGAAATAGGATCTGTGTTTTAACCAGATTGGATTTCAAACTATGTCGAGGACATTCAGGAATAATCTATGTCGTCACTTTATTAAGAAAGATAAACTCCCTTCCATTCAATGTCGGGTAGCTCAGGAAAAATAAAATAGCAACGGATGGAAAAGACAGAGCTATGTAATTGTCAGACATTTGTAGTATCTGTCCGGGGTAACCCACCACTAGAAATGTCTGTTAGAGTGTTTTTGTAACACCTGAAGATGTACGGTACACTGCAGTAAGATTTTCATGTGGTACACTTTTGAGCTAATCTAGTCTAGTTGGGGTACATGGCATTTTGGGCGTGGAATACCACACCCACCACCGGAAACCCGACAGACTTACATTCTGATGATACCAGATATACATGCATTGATAACATATATGAGAAAATTGGTACACTTTTCAGCTAGGTTGGCCCCCTGGGAGGTTGGCCCCCTGGGCTCCTGGTCTATATGCCCGTCTTCATTAGCCCAATCGGAGCAGAAAAGTAGGACGTTAAACCCCATTTGATTTCATTTCCAAGTTAAATAACTACTTGTAATTGTTAATCTAAGAACCTTTTTTAAACTAAGATTTGACGCGTGTGTGTGAGATAGCTTTATCTAAAGTAGCTAAGTCTCTAACTCAATATCATCCAAAATTGAAAACACGAATTATTTGTCAATTTAAATCAACATTGATGTTGTGATCTTATGGGGAAAAGATGGGCTTCTGATATCCAATAATTAAGACAAAATAAACATTTTACCGTGTACCTTGGTGCATTTCAGCGCCATTTTTAACAAGGGACTTGTAGAAAGAGGCTAGATATATTCCACAAGTCATGTTAAACGGTGCAGACGTCATATTCTTATTTGGAGAACATGCGCCGTAAATACTATCGGTATAGAGTGGAATAACCAGACGCTAGAGATTGCCATTGGATTGAGACTTCTGGCGTATTTCGCCGAATATAGCTGATCAGAAATTGCAGTAAAAACAGAAACGATTGAATGTAAATCAATTTATATAAATTCACATTACATTATTATATACGTTGCGACCCATTTATGTCAATTTCTAGATCCAAAATATTAGCGATTTAGCTCCTTTAAAGCGAGAATTTCATATTTTCTAAGAAAGTCAAAACAAAATTATTTCTATGTCTTTTGCTCAATAGGTTATCAACTCACTATTATACGACCATGGGCATTATTTCCTACCCTTAAAAACCATTACACAGGAAAAAATAACACAATTACCTCCCTTGTTTTCCTATTGCCTCCATGCATTAGCTACCTTCAAACGTTGGATTTTGAAGTTGAAAATGATATTTTTGCCAATTTCTCAGCAGGCAATAGTGAATTATAGGATTAATAGGATTATTCTTTAACAAGGTAGAACGGTTTATGGTTACCATCTATTTTAAGGCTTTATTTTAATAAATTTTAAAAATATAACTTAAAAATATGAAATTGCAGCTTCCACCAAGGTGACATCGCAGACAAGTTGACGCGCGTGTGTGTGTAATAGTTTTATTTAACGTCTGCTTCCACCGAGGTGATATCGCATACAGGCAATCCTTTTTATGTGTGGCCAATAGCGTGACCCTCCACTCTGTGTTTTCGAAAGCTCCGCCCACGTATGTAAGCTCATCCAATAACATCCATCGACACAGAATATGAACGCCCGATCTCGCATTATAGATATCATATGAATTTGAACTTCGCCAAGGGGTTTATTACAAATATTATGTTACGTCCCTGTTTGTATATATTCACGCCGAGGAATAGAATATAACAAACAGTCGCTTGTCCAGTGTTGCTTAATAAAATTGGATAAAATCAGGGTACTAACTATTGGCCCTGATTAAAAACAATTAAGTTAAAATATATTATGTTTTTCAATATGAATAAAATTCATCTTCGCATCCACTGAAAAATATAATGGCCTAAATCCGCGGAGGAAAATGATCTAGAAGTGATATGCGGGAAAGGTGAAAAAAGTTAGTTTCCTTTTCTCGTCATGTCACGTATTCTTCACTGCAAAGACATCAGCTGGTCGAAGGGCTACCAAGTCTGTCCCTGAATTTAAACATGATAGGATAGGTTATAGTCTTGACATGTTACACTCTTGACCCTGTTTCTCGAAATCTTAACTAAAGATAAAATCCAAATTTTAGTAGATACTTCAATTTTGATTGGCAAGGCACTAAAATCAATCTAATATTATCCAATCAAATTACTAAAAGTTTATCTTAGTTAAAATTTCGTGAAACAGGCCCCTGTTTTGCCCAATTGCAAGTTGGCTACAATAAACATCCGGATTACACCTCTCAGTTCTGCTTTATATATATCTTGCAGTGGTGCGGGCCCGTAGCCAGCTGTTAAAATTTGGTGGGGCTACGGAATTTTTTTTGGGAGGGGGCTGAGGATGTGGCCGGCTAAGAACGCTCCTAAGAAATCATTATTGTTGGCGAAATATTGGGGGGGGGGGGCTCATTGGATTTTTTTTTTTTTGGGGGGGGGGGGGGTGGCTACGGGCCCGAGTGGAAATAGTGGAGATAAGCGAGTAAGACGCCGACTCGCTAGTCTGGAGGTCGCGGGTTCGCTCCCGTTGTTGGCCGAGAAGGTTCCTCGGGATTTTCCGGCGTGGCCTCCCCTTGTCAGTGGTGCAGGACAGAGAGCATGACAAAGACAGCTGTCTAGCCGTTCGGATGGGACGAAAAACCGAGATCCCGTGTACACATTGGCATGCACGCAACAGATGCCCTGGCAGTTAGAATCCGATATAAGAGTAGGCCGTAGCGCCGCTGTCCGGGCAAAATGTCTCTCATAGCACACTACATGGCATATGCCCGTCTTCATTAGCACAGTCGGGGCAGAACAGTAGGAAGTTAAACCCCATTTCATTTCATTTCATATATCTTGCAGTGTTATTTGGAAGTAAACGTCTGGACTATTCAGTCAGTTTTCAAGCTTATCTTCATCAAATTGAGTTATTTACCCCTTGTTTTCCGCATGGTACCGACCAACCCTTTCATTTAAAGAAACGTGAAAAAGAAATAAAATCATTGATTGATAATGTTTTTGTTTATTTCTGAAGTATATTACAACTTATATAATATCAAATATTTATAAATAAATACAACATATATATTTATACAATATATATAACAGATGCATAATAAATGTATAAAAAATGTAAAAGATTTTTTTTTTCTTTGTTTTGAAAATAGATATCGAGTTTACATCTTCAAAAGTTAATGTGGGAAAATTCTAAAATATATTCTGTATATAACAATAATAAATGAATAACAAATATAATATTGTATTTAATGAGTTTTTATTTTTTTATTTTTTACTTCTTTTCTCTGAAATGTTTGTGCTTTAAATGAGGTATCTATTTTTCCCGTAACAGTCTTAATCTATACTCTATGAAACGTTATATACAAAATACTACATATGGAGGGCATCACAAATATATTTCAAATTGTGGCTTTATTTTGTTCTTATTCCCTTTTTGAGTTTTTAGAAAAACAATAAACTGTATCTGTAATATTATATTATCCATTCTTCAATTTCGTCAAAATTTAAATGTTTTATTGAATTCTTAGACACACATTGTCATGTCATCTCTTTGAACACAGCATGTGAAGAGTTTCTTTAAGTTTTTAGCCGCTTTTCTTCTCCATCGTCGTAATCCGGATTCTTTTGGTTTTGTTGGTGAGGTATGGGTTAAATCTAAAACTATAAATAAATATAACATTTAATTTTTTATATCAGGAAACAGAAGTAGTTAAACATTAAATGCCTAAAATTGTCCATGAGAAAGCTCAGTGAGAAAGGTCCTGTTGTGGACCGAGAAAGTTCCTCAGCGTGGTTTCCTTTTGTCAGTGGTACACGAACAGTGTCTGTTTCGGATGGGACGAGAAAGCGCGGTCTCAGAAACCCTTGGCAGTTGGAATTCGAAATAAGAGCGGGCCGTAGCGCCGCTGTCCGGGAAAATCACCTTTAGCACACCGTATATGGCGGATGCCTTTTTACCAACCCCGTCGGTGTAGAAAAGTAGGACGTTAAACTTAAGCCCTCATTTTATATAATTATTGTAAAATATAGTGATTACAATTGCTACTAAGATAAAGAATAATAAAATGAGACAATATACCTGTAGTTACAGCATCTATATCTTTCTGTACAAAACGTGGAAAAGTATTATTGATACCTGCGTAAATATAATAATATATTCATCTGTAAGAGAATAGTTTATAAATTATATAAAAAAAACCCATTTAATATCTGAACTCACGATCAGGAAAGATAAAAATTCACCCTAAACAACATGTATAAAATTACTAACTTTGGATGTCACAAGAATTTACGAGCACTCAAAAGTGATATTTACCAACAATCAATAAAGACATTTACCAAGGCTGGACTAAATTTCAAAAGTGATATTTACCAAGGCCGTATCAACATAAGATTCAATCCCATAATTCGCTTGCTTGCAACTTTCTTTAGCAGTGGGGGAACCCGGAGAACCCGGAGAAAACCCAAGAGGTTGGGAAGACGACCCTGCTCCTTGCATACATGTTTGGGATCGAAACCCGGCCACTTGACTCAATGACAGACCTTACGATCTAAAGTGTACGCGTTAGTCACCCCACCCCACCCCACCCCGCTCTCAACACAATATATACTAAAATAGAGGTCCGGCAATTTAGCTAAATACGGATTGTATTTATATGAGAATATACTATGATACATTTCAGACAGCTGGCTATTTCAGCCAACTCAAGCAGGTATTTTAAAGTCGTATTATAATTAACGGTACCTTTAAAGGGGTCTTCAAGTCTTTTTGGAAGATCATCATCATCATCATCACTAGTAAACAATAGCTCATCATCAGTGGATATTTCATCATCAGCATCACTGTCAGCAGTAGACAATATAGAACCATCTTCGTCATTGTTTAAATAGGGGTTGCCAGTAGATACAACAACTACTACAGGTTCTGTTGGATATTTACCATGTTCTATATCTATATCACCTTGGTTTAAATCTCTTGGTGAACCGAGATTTTGGATTAATCTATCTAATGCTATTCTATTCGTAGATGGTTGAGTTTCCATTCCAGAACATCTTGTTCTCATCTGACAAGCTCCAATTAATAAACTTGTTCTCTCATCAAATGTCAAATTGGCTGAAAAATATGAAAATTGGACAGCGTGACTTCCATGAAATAAAATAGCGGATACACATTTATACATTTACATTGTTTTTAATACTATATTTTGTGTGTCACTTTGTCTGCGTTGATATTAGGGTTTTTCCAAACGGAAAAGAAGGGTCCAAGACACCAAACCTTTTGGTGGAATGAGTTCTTTTCGCTTTGACATGTATTCTTTCAAAGACTGGGCGAACACAAGGACGATACACAGATTGATATTATGTTTGTTGGTCCTCTTTAATCCGAACAAATTGTTTTCAATATTTTACCATATCCCCGACTTAATGGTCATAATTTCTGGGAGCAAGAATAATCTGAAATGACCAGTAGCAATAATGACCCTAACCCCAACTCTGTCTAGTTGAAATATATGTCGATATTTGGTTCTTGAATATTACTTACATAACCAATTGTTCAGGAAGGTATGGAGATCGTTGTTAATCTTGTCATCCATTTTGAATAGTTATCTTATAAAAGAAAACAGAATTAATTTAGAGTTCATGAAACATGTTCATATATACATCTCGTGAAACCATCTGGTTCTCTTTTTATATCTTGATAAGAAATTAAAATATAGATTACGTTTTGATCAGTAATATTTTTAAATAGTTTAAAATTGTAAAAGCATGTAATACATACCCTTTTTTCGTTTATACAAAGTAAATACTGGTAAATAAATTCGTTGAATAAAGATTCCAGCTCAAATGATGATATACTATTATGACGTCATAATAACTTGACGTTAACTTTACGTGTTGACGTTATTCCATTATTTATAGTCTAGGTAGAGTTGCGGTTCGTGTTGTCAATAGTAGCCTTGCTATTATCCCATAATTTTTCAGATATAGGCAATACGAATGAATAGAACACTTCTAATGACACGAAATTATCGTCCATAGATTTTTCAATTGTATTTTTCCATTATGCTGCATAACATGAATACTGCTCAGGGCTAAATCTATTTGTTAATGCCAGCTCAGTTTTTTTGACGTAAATAAGGTTAGGACACGTGACTGTTTGCAAGATTGTAGGTTAGGTTTAAGAATTTTGGGGCTGGGTTAGGGTTGGGGTTAGCGCTAGCCCTGTTTACATCTCGTGACCTATGACGAAAATTTGAGCTGGACTTATCGTTTAGCTCTAACCTACTGCTCAGTTGGCAAATGCAGATTTTTATACGCCCACATTTCAGTGTGGGCGTATTTTGCCGCCACCCCGTCCGTCGATCCGTCATCATTTGGCTTGTGAATGCGATAGAGGCCAGGGTTTTTGTCGGATTCTTTTCAAATTTGATGTGAGGCATCGTGGTCATGAGAGGACGTTGTGAACACGATAGAGGCAATAGTTTTTGATGGATTATTTTTAAATTTGGTGTGGAGCATTGTGGTCATGAGAGGACGAACCCAATCGTTAAGTTCCTTTAGGAACGGTCTCTGATGGGACGCTGTACTCTCACCGTTCCTGCTCGTCCCTACTGAGCTGCAATATGAACGAATATATCGCTCTACCCCACCTCGTTTCTAAGGCTATTTAGGAATCCTTACCTTCTATTATTAACTGTGATTCATCTTTTTTCGCCAAAGGAATCATTTCTCGCCACATTTACAATAATTCAAAAACATAAACAAAATAAATTTGAATTGGTCCGCCATTATGAAACTCGCGTTTGTGTAGACCGGGGGTCGCGGGTTCGTGGCTGAATCAATAAACCCTCTCAATATTCAGTGTTCTGCGACTTTCCGATCCGGAGTTATCCGCCCGTTGCCGAAAACCTTGTGAACACGGCAGAGGCTGGAGTTTTTAACGGATGTTTTATAAATTCGGTAGAAAGCATTGGGTTCATGAGAAGATGAACTCAGTTGATCTTCAGTCATCCCCATTTGTGAACTCGTAGAGGCTATGGTTTTAAATTAATTTTTGTAAACTTTGGTGGGAAGCATTGGGTTCCATGAGAGGATGAAACCTACCAATATTCAGCGTTCCGCGACTTTTTTGTCCTAGAGTTATGCATCCTTTAACAAAAAACCTTGTGAACGCGATATGGGCTACAGCTTTTAATGAATCTTTTTTCATATTTAGCTTGGAGCATTGGGGTGATTGATCCGTATAGATGTTCTTAATCCGGAGCCTTCAGTTCCTGGGTTATTACCCTTTGTTGAACACCGTGTGAACGCAATAGAGGCTATATTATGTTTTATAAGATTTTGTTTTCAAATTTGGTTCGAAGCAGTGGGGTTATAAGAGGTTGAACCCTAGAGGTTAGATTTTTTCAGGGATCCTAGATCCTTATCAAATTTGTTCAACATCCAAATTTTCCTTTCTGAAAATCTGCAGTTAAGACAACGCTGCTGTATGGGCGTATTGCACGCTTTGTGTGGCTATCTTTTATCAGACATGTCGATCATTTACTAAACTTCAAGAAGCTAAACCTATTTGAATCAGGTCAAAATAAAGTATGGAATTGGGTTGATCTGATGTGTTATTTGTGATAAAGGCCACAGTTTTTAACAGACCTTTTTTCAAATTTAGTGTGCCGCATTATGTTCACGTCAGGACGAACACTATCGATATTCAGCGTTGCACAACCTCCCTTTACCGAAAATTTTCTGGACGCGATAGAAGCTGCAGTTTTTAACAGATTATTTTCAAATCTGATGTGAAACACTGGGACAATTATAGGATGAGGCCAAACGATTTTCCCAGTTCGAAACCCATCTCTTGCAAAATGTAGGCGTAGGCAACCGCTTGATATTCGATTTTGATCCAACTTAACACATATGTTTATTACACAAAAATCATGTATGAGTTCGATTTTGGTGGACATTGGACCGTAACTTCCCGTTCAAATGGCCCCTACCCTTTACGCAAATGGAGCAAAGCACGGGAGGTTATTCTGTTTATTATGGTAATTAAGTTTAATAATAGTAACGTATGATGTAAGCTAGCAGAAAGCGTGCAAGGAAGAGGCGAGTAAGCAGATCTTGGTCCCCGGGCGAAGCCGGGTATCGAGCTAGTACATAATAATATACAACTGGCGGTAGTTTTTACTTTGATGTCCATAGCAGTTATATCTCATAACAACCTGTCATGACATCATCATAGGTTGATATATTCGTTCATATCAACCGCGCGTTCTCTACCACATCAACCTCGGGTAGGTTAATATCCTATACATAACAAGGTTGTGGACACTCTTGAGGTCAATTAAAAAAAAAGGATAATTTTTTGGGGGGATGGGCTTGATTTTGGGGGCGCATCGGACCGTAACTTTCTGGGTTATGGCATATCTACCATGTGATATATTGGGAACACAAGAGCATGAAACCTAAGTTGTCCGTCCGCCCGTCCAGCAGAAAACATCATGAAAGTAAAAGCGGCTACAGTTTTTAACAAATTATTTTTAAAATTCGGTATGAAGCTTGTTGCAGTGTTGTTAAATAAATATGAATTAATTAAATGAGGGAGAGAGGAATGGGGTTTAACGTCCACTCGACACAAACTAGGTCATTTCGGGACTAACACATGGTTCAATTTTATTTCAATAATTCGCTTGCGCGTAGGGGTCCCGGGGAAAACCCACGAGGTTGGACAGGCGATCATACCCCGTGTCACGTACAACCGGGGAATCGAAATCGCGCCAGTTGACTCAATAACAGATCTTATGATACAGCGCTAACGTGCTAACCATTCGGCCAACCAACCCCCCTGAATTACTTAAAGTAGCTAAGTCTCTAACCCAATATCATCAAAAATCTTCGACATTGAAAACACGAATTATTTGTCAATTCAAATCAACATGGGTCTTGTGATCTTACAGGGGAAAGATGGGCTTCCGATATCCAATATTCAATACAAAATAAACATTTTACCATTGTACCCTAATGCGTTTCAGCACCATTTGGAACAAGGGACTCAAAGAACAGGATAGACATATTCCACAAGTCATTAAAATTGTGACGCTATATTTTTATCTAGACAGCATGTACAATAAATATCATCGGTGTAGACTGGAAAAACCAGACGCTAAAGATTGCCATTCACATGAAACGTCTGGCGTATTTCGCCGAACATAACTGATTAGAAATTACAATAAAAACAGAAACGATTGAATGTAAATCAGTTTATATACATTCATATTACATTATTATATACGTTGCGACCCATTTGTGTCAATTTCTAGGTCCCAAATATTAGCGATTTAACTCCTTTAAAGATACCTTCATGTACATTATACTGTGTTATTTGATGATAGATTTGGACTAAAAACATATTCAAACTAATTTATCTATCAAAAATTTGCTTCAAATCCCTCACAAAACATTTTAACCGCAAGGATCTACCCCAAGTCGAACAAATCTATTTTATATGCAGCCTCATTTGTCACGTGACTTGAATTTGTCGTTACCCGCTATCCATTTACCAGAAATATCGAAGCCTGAGTAAACTCTTGGATTATCCTCTGAGTACTTCTTTTCCGCTGTTTAATCGCAGAGTATGTTGTACGTTTACGTTTCTTATTTTTCTTACAACCGCTAGCCAATACATTATACCCCGCGGTCCTTCCGATTTTTATACCCTTACATTTTTGGGTGTACAGCGTACAGATCATCGTATCCCGGGAGACACAATTCAGGAAGTTACAATCCGATATGCGCGAATATCGACAGGAACCAAGATCTTTGGGTTATAAAGATATACTTCAAGTTTCATCAAAATCGGATCAAAATTGTGACTTCTAGAGGGTCCACAACCTTGATATACCATATATTTACACTATTTGCGTACAAGGGGCGGGTGAAAGGGTGAAATATTCAAACGTTTTTTTCAATCGGATAAAAATTGTGACATCTATAGGGACCACAAGCTAAAAACGCGATCTTTCGTACAATCAAGGGTCATAATTCAGGTAGTGATGATCCGATATGCGTGAATATTGAAAGGAACCAAGATCTTTGGGTAATAAATATGTATTTCAAGTTTCATAAAAAACCCTCTAGAGGGTCCACAACCTTGATATACCCTGATATATCATATATTGACACTATTTAGCCCGATTTTCACGAAATTTGAACTCAGCCATCGTTTGGGTGTAACGGTGATATATTCAAACGTTTTTTTTTAAATCGGATAAAAATTGTTACATCTAGAGTTACCACAGGCTAACAAAGTGATTTTTCGTACAATCAAGGGTCATAATCCATGAAGTTATGGTCCGATATATGCTAATACCAAACGAAACCGAGATCTTTGGGACACAGACCTATATTTCAAGTTTCGTCAAAACTGTGGCGACGACAATGTGGGCATATAAAAATGTATTTGATAAGTTTTTAAGCTTATTTTAATAAAATTGAGTTATAGGGAAAAGGTGGGAAAATTTATTAGTCTCCATTATCCAGAAAAAAACCCATTCTACGTTGAAGACTAGGAGATTCTGGGTGACCGAGACTAAAAATTTATTGGTTTTACCGGTATTTATTTCGTTTTTACGTCGTGGTAAAACCCCTATGGTTTTTACGGCCCAATCCTGCGCCGTACATACAGGGTCCAACCAGAAACGTGAAAAATAAATAAAATCATTGATTGATATTTTTTTGTTTATTTTTAATGAAAAGAAGATCAATATGTATATATCACAACTTGTACAATATCAAATATTTATAAATATAAAAGACATATTATTATATTAACAGGTGTATAATAAATGTACAAAAAACAATTTTGTTTTGGGGGGTTTTCGGGTTTACAATAATGTTGGACATTATGCTTAAAATATTATGTGTATAACAGTAAATAATATGTATTTTCCGTCATATAAAATATTAAATAAATAACAAATATAAATATAATATTATTATTGTATGTAAACGGTTTTTGTTTCTACTTCATTTCTTTGAAATATTATAATTTTTCCCGTAGTATAGAAATACTAAACTAAACCTTATGAAATTTTATTTAAAATGCTATAAACCTTATTCTGTATAACAATAAATAATGTATATCCCGTTTTAAATAATACCCTTTTTAAAATAATCATTGAATCATAAATATAATATTGTATTTAATGAGTTTTTTAGGTTCTTTTCCTTGAAATTGCGCCTCATATCCCCGTAGCCTATTTGAAACTTTATTTAAAACGTTATTATGTATATCAATAAATAATGTATACCCCGTTATAAAATATACCATTTTTAAAATAATTAATCAATCACAAATATAATATTGTATTTAAATATTTTTTTAAAAATTTTGGGAGGGGGGGGGCGGTCCTTTTCTCTGAAATTGCGTCTCATAGCCCCGTAGCCTATAGGCGTCTTAATAATCGTTATGAAACTTTATACAAAAATATTACATAAATAATGTAATTTCAAATTGTAAACTTTTTAGTCCTTTCTTTTACTTTTCGTTTTTTTTTCATTCTTTATCGTTCTTCAATTTCTTCAAAACTAAAATGTTTTTATTAAATTCTTAGACACACGTGTCATCAGTTTGAACACAGCATGTGAAGAGTTTCTTTAAGTTTTTAGCCGCTTTCCTTCTCCATCTTCGTAATCTGGATTCTTTAGATTTTGTTGGTGAGGTAGGAGTTACTATAAATAAATATAACATTTAAATTTTTATATCAGGGAACAGAAGTAGTTAAATTGTCAATGAATTTAGCTCAAAGCACAGTGAACAAAGTGCTGGCTCACTATAGCCAGCACAGTGAACAAAGTGCTGGCTCACTATAGCCAGGGCGACCTTCGGTTAAAATGTTTTCACGACTAGTGATCGGAATTAGAAACCGAACGCGAATGGTCCGGACCATCATCTGTTCAAAGATGGCTGTCCCTAGGGAAATTGTGATGTCATTTTACTCTGCTTTAGACCTCGACCATAACCCTGAAAAAAACCTTTAAGCTCAAGGAAGGTCTATACATCTCTCCATGAAGGATAATGAATCGCTGTGTTATATAGTTTAATAAACAAATAATACTTTCATGAAGTTAAATTTGCTCGACTCAAATTAATTCCAGAGACGACAAAATTCCTTGTAATTTGACTTTACTTTTTGCATAGCGCAAATATTGAAACAATACGTAATTTTTAGACTTACATAGATCCAGACATATGATACGAGACAAAAAAATATCTGATCATAGAGGTAGCAACCATTTAAAATTCATTCAAGCCTTCCTAAAATCATATATTTAACAAAAATAGATTCTTTCTACATATACTACACTTTTCTTTCATCGACACCGCCATCCTGGAACTATTCCGACCATGCCACAATAGCATGGTTCAGTATTTTCGGACTATGGTCCGGACTAAATAAAATTCGGATTCAGTTAGTTCGACCATAGTCAAGAAATCACGATAACCGAAGGTCGCCCAGGGGGTCATGGGTTCTATCCCGGTGTTGACCGAGAAAGTTCACCGGGATTTTTCAGCGTGGTTTTACATTGTCAATGGTACATGAACAGTGTCTAGTCGTTTAAATGGGACGAAAGGCGAGGTCATGGGTTCTATCCCAGTGTTGACCAAGAAATTTCCCCGTGGTTTTACATTGTCAATGGTACATGAACAGTGTCAAGTCGTTTGGATGGGACGAAAAGCGAGGTCTTGAGTACACATTGGTGCGCACGGAAAGGAAATAAGAGTTGACCGTTGGTGCAAAATTTCCCTAATAGCACACTGTATGGCTTACGCGTCTTCACTAGCCCTGTCGGTGTAGAAAATTAGGACGTTAAACCCTCATTTTATATAATTATTGTAAAATATAGTGATTACAATTGCTACTAAGATAAAGAATAATAATATACCTGTAGTTACAGCATCTATATCTTTCTGTATAAAACATGGAATAGTATTATTCATACCTGTAAATACTATAATATAATTCATCTATAAGAGAATAGTTCATAAATTATATATAAAAAAACCCATGTAATATGTGAACTCACGATCATGAATTACGATAAAAAAATCACCCTAAACAACATGACATAAAATTACTAACTTTGGATGTCACAAGAATTTACGAGCACTCAAAAGTGATATTTACCAACAATCAATAATGACATTTACCGAGGCTGTACTAAATTTCAAAAGTGATATTTACCAAGGCCGTATCAACATAAGATTCAATCCCTAATTCGCTTGCTTGCAACTTTCTTTAGCAGTGGGGGAACCCGGAGAACCCGGAGAAATCCCAAGAGGTTGGGAAGACGACCCTGCTCCTTGCATACATGTTTGGGATCGAAACCCGGCCACTTGACTCAATGACAGACCTTACGATCTAAAGAGTACGCGTTAGTCACCCCCACCCCACCCCGCTCTCAACACAATATATACTAAAATAGAGGTCCGGCAATAGAGGTTCATCATCAGCATCACTGTCAGCAGTAGACAATATAGAACCATCTTCGTCATTGTTTAAATCGGGGTTGCCAGTAGATACAGCAATTACTACGGGTTCTGTTGGATATATACCATTTTCTATATCTATATCACCTTGGTTTAAATCTCTTGGCGAACCGAGATTTTGTATTAATCTATCTAATGCTATTGTATTTGTAGACGGTTGATTTTCTATTCCAGAACATCTTGTTCTCATTTGCCCCAATTAATAAACTTGTTCTCTCATCAAACGTCAAATTGGCTGAAAAATATAAAAATTGGACAGCGTGACTTCTATGAAAATAAAACAGCAAATAATCTTTTATATCTATACAATGTTTTTTTAAAAATATATTTTGGGTGTCCATCTGTCTGGGTTGAAAGTAAGATTTTGGAAAAGGCCAAAAAGTGGCGAAAATAGGATTCGATTTGGTGGAATGGACTCTTTACGCTTTGACATGCACTCTTTAAACGGAAAAGCCGAACAAAAGACGATGCAGTGGTCAATACAATGCATGCTTTATGTGTCCCTTTTAATACCATCAAATTGTTTTCAGTATTTTACAATCCACATTACGGTAACTCAGCTTGACATCGGATATTAATTACTTTTACGTGTTGTAATAAATTAACAGCTGACATAGTGTCTTTGAAGACAGTGTTTAGATCAATCAAATTGTTCGTATTGGTATAAAGGGCTTTTTGGTGAATTGTGGTAAATTTAAAAGTACATGTAGGGTTCTGATGGATTTTGTGTGATCGAATAAAACTCAGGGCCCAAACTGAGAACTGTCACTGATTCTGTCTGCAATAGGACAATCGGTGGAAGCGAACGTTAATCCCCACGAACGAACGACCTTTCACTTGCACATGATTGTACTGAAAAATTCAGAAACAAAATAAATGTAAAGATATTGCTATCAACCAATATGGACCTGTTCAACTACACAATTATGGCGGGGTATCGGGTTCAAAATGCAATCTAGAGTGAAAAGCAGAAAGTCAACAGTAAAAAGTAGAAAATCTGAAGTAAATGGGGAAATTTTTTATCTAAAAGGATGAAAACCTATAAATTTATGTACTTAGTCTGCAGAAACCCTCAAGCTTTTCAACTTTTAATCGCCATAATTCTACTTGCATGGACAAAATTTCTCTTTTCTACTATCAACTTTTGACTTTCGACTTTCCGCTTTCTACTTTCTGCTGTCAACTTTTGATTTTCTACTCACGATTTTCTAACGCAGATTTTCTCCAATATTATGGTGGCTGATAGTGGCCACGACATAACAACAGTATTAGTGAGAGCATACATCAAAGAAGACTTGGATATTAGAGACTTTTGGCAAGCGTAAATTCCTGGTCCGAATCGTATATCCGTATGGATTTTGTGTGTGACGTCATCAATGTGTGTGTATTTCTCATACGTGATACGGCACACGGATACGGCAGCACGTATCGAACAGCTTTCATACGGAAAGGTCCGTATAACATCGTCGTCTTTTTATCGCCTTTTTTGCTACTTTTATACGCTGAAATGTTGTGGCATAGCGTTTTTATGAATCTATGTGTATCCTAGAACACGAAGGTGTATATTTGATGTGATTTTAACCATGATAAAGACGTGTTTTTAATCATTTTCTCGGAATTTTCATATTTTTCCTGTTTGTCTGCATGCTGATTGATCTACGTGCTAAATTTAGGGAGGTGTAAATGGTGTGATTCTACCGTAAAGGGGTATAAACTTTCTGAAATGAGTGAAACCAAAAATTGCTGTCGAGTCTAGGCATTTGTGGCTAGGCACTTGACCAGCACTGATGGTGATTTTGGTAGATAACCGTCGTCATGTTGTAAGAGAACTAAGCTCAGCTCAGCTACGTCTGTCAAAACTCTAAAACTACTCTGACGCAACGTATCACGTATACGATACGGATACGCGATACGGATGTGAAAAATTCCGCTTGCCAACAGTCTATAATATCCAAGTCTACTTTGACGTATGCTCTCACTAATGCTGTCGTTATGTCGTGTTATGAAAATGGCGAAAAATTACATGGCCACTATCAGCCACCATAGTATTGGAGAAAATCTGCGTTAGAAAATCCTGAGTAGAAAATCTGAAGTCGAAAGTCTCGAGTCAAAAGTTGAAAGTAGAAAGCGGAAAGTCAAAAGTTGATAGTAGAAAGGAGAAATTTTGTCCATGAAAGTAGAATTATGACGATTAAAAGTTGAAAAGCTTGATGTTTCTACTGACTAAGTACATAAATTTATAGGTTTTCACCATAAAAATACCTTTTTAGATAAGATAGATAAGAATTTACCCGTTTACTTTAGATTTTCTCCTTTTTACTGTTGACTTTCTACTTTTTACTCTAGTTTGCATTTTGAACCCAATACCCCGCCATAGCTTTGATCTTGGCCTGCACCATTTAACTTTAAACTTCCATTTTGCGTTGTCTTGATAAAAAAAACCACATTTTGATCCAAATTCATGGTTTTATTTGAGAAAAGAGGTCCCATGGGCGCACAAAAAACCCAATACTTATATCGTTTGTGGGGGTGGGGTAGGGACTGTGTTCCATTTGACAAGGCGAGCAAAAATTCAATGGGGTGCAAAAACTCTAAAGCTGACTCTAAGTGCGTTACGCCGGCCCCTCGTGTAGCCCCGGTCTTCAATCCAACTCCCCCCCCCCCCCCCCAAAAAAAAAAAAAAAAAAAAAAAAAAATTAGAATAAATTGTAAACAGAATAGGGCCTATTAGGCCTATGTGATCCTAGAATTCGGAATTTCAAAGTTGTCCATCTTTATGTAGCAATGAACAACATCATGAGCCGTATGTCCACGGAATATGTATGTCCATGGCAGTAACAAAGTACAACAAAAATCCGTTACATGTAACCGCTTTCAATGAGAAATGGTGTTCTCGGGAGTACGTATAGGCCTAGTTCAGCTCTGAACGTAGGTCTCATTACACTCGGCCGAGTGTAATAAGACCTACGTTCAGAGCTGAACTAGTATAGGCCTACTCCGCCTTTACCACCAGTAGGACGACACCCTTCGGTACTTACAGCACACTGTAGTAATATGTGAAACTCATTCGAAATTGGTGGTGCGAAAATTCGTGGTTCTTGCGTGTGTCCCAATGAATAATTAAACAATATTTTAAAAACTCCAATCCAAGATTCAGAAAGGTTAACGTATAGGCCTAACGGAATATGGGGCGCCGTTTGTAAATTAATTATTTAGCTTTTTATATAGTGACAGTCGGTGAATGTGAGAAGCTGAGTATCTTTATCCGACTGGACGATATAGGGAGAAAAGTGTTTCACGGCGGCAGCTATTGATAAAGCCTCGACCTCACAGGGGCTCCATCCAAACTTGCGATGAGGAAGTTTTGCACTGTAAAATCCTGCGAGTTTAAGTCTACTGTCACGAACGAGATAAAGTGTGGACGCTAAACCATGATCTTTAACCGCACCATCAGTGACAATCCATAGCTGATCAGATGGTATGGGTAAGTCGATGACTTTAGCACTGCGCAAATAGTCCTGAGCTACCTGAAACGCGCGAATAGTATCATCAGTCCATGCCAATTTATCTTTTGATGTGGCACCTCCTACCATAGAGTCAAACGGGGTGAGGTATTTAGAACATTGAGGTAGTACTCTGGCCAGGAACTTGTAAGCACCAATAAAGGCTCGTAGGTCGCGGACAGTTTCAGGGCGTTGACATGTCGATAAAGTAGCAAGTTTGTGAGGACTAGCACTTAACGTACCTTGGCACCAAATCCAGCCAAGTATTACAGTTTTATGAGGAGCAATTACAGTTTTCGAAGCTTTCAAACTAAGTTGGGCTTTTTGTAAGGCTGTGAGAACTTTTTGCCAATTTGAGATGAGTTCCTCGTGAGAGTTTCCACCACAGTAAAGGTCGTCAGCAATTTTAGCGACAAACCCATCTTGAATCAGGTCACCGACCCTGGCATACCCATGGCACAACGAGTATACACACGAACTCCCTTAAAGGGGTAACAACCCCACAATACTTCATGGACTCTGAGGATAGCGGAATCTTGTAAAAAGCGTTCGACAAGTCGGTAACGATGATGTATACTATTCAAAAAAAGTAGGGGATATTTGATTTTGGGGGCATAATACTAAAATATGCAAATGACTACGAAAAAAGTCACTATAGAACCTAACAGAAGAAACATTTCCAGTTACATGTGACGCCCAAACGCACTAATAGCTACCGCATGGAATGCAGGTGATGCTTGGGATCATCATGGGGGTCCAACCCAAGATTTGCACGACTCTGACTTTGAATGTTACAGTCATTGTGGCATTGAATTCCAGGGTGGAAACATCAGTTTAATTGTTTTAGTGACCAGAAAACAAATTTTGATATGCGTAGGCTTACCCAAAATGAAAGGTTACGTGCCCTTGGCATGCTACAGATCGGCACAACACAGGCGGTTGTGGCGCGGACGATGAATGTTTCTCAGTCTGTCATAAGCAGGCTATGGTCCAGATACCGTGATACACAATCTGTACAGGACAGACCACGCCCAGGTCGACCAAGGGCGACAACTCAAACCCAGGATCGATTTATCCGTACCTTGGCCTTGAGAAATCGTGTCATCACAGCAAATCAGATCAGCGCTCGTCTTCAAACAGACACTGGTGTGAGAGTGAGTGGCCAGACGATTCGGAATCGACTGCATAGGGGTCACCTTCGCGCCCGACGTCCTCGCGTGATCCCTTGTTTGAGAGATCATCACATTCAGGCAAGACGTCGTTGGTGTAGGGATCGTCAACACTGGGATAATCGACGCTGGAGCAATGTGATGTTTTCAGATGAGTCAAGGTTCACTGTTGATTTTTTGGACAGACGTAGGAGGGTGTGGCGTCGTCGAAACGAGCGCTTCCAAGACGTTAACGTCATCAGACATGATCGATTTGGGGGTGGTTCTGTTATGGTGTGGGGAGGCATCACTGTTGCTGGAAGAACGGCTTTACATGTTGTTGCAGGGCGTGTTACAGGCCAGTACTACCGGGACAACATCTTGGCAGTCCATGTTGTGCCGTTCGCACGACGTCATGGCCGCCGTTTCATCTTCCAGGATGACAACGCAAGATGTCACAGGGCCAGGATCGTTACAGGTTACCTCCAACAACAGAACATCAGCACATTACCTTGGCCAGCACTGAGTCCCGACCTCTCCCCCATCGAGCATGTCTGGGACATGCTTTGACAGAGGTTACGTCAACGTCAACAACGTCCTGCCAATGTCCAAGAACTTGCTGCTGCGTTGCAACAGGAATGGGACAATCTGGACCAAAATGACCTTAGACGTCTCATTAGGAGTATGCCACGTCGGATCAATGCTTGTTTGGCAAACAGAGGAGGATTTACCAGTTACTGACTTGGTTGTTATGCTGTGGTAACTTTGCTGTTTGACACCGGGTATCATTTTACCCTTATAATGGTCAGTCTGTGCCTTACTTAGTCTAACGATCATTTGGAATAAATCGATGAATGTGAACTTCATTTCATTTTGTCATTTGTTTCTTCGTCAGTTTCATTAGGTGACTTTAATAACACTTAAAAATCAAATATCCCCTACTTTTTTTGAATAGTATATTTCCATCTAGCAATAGATCGCAGTGTCGAGTCTATATCTGGCATTAGTCAAGGTTGTGGCTTAGCATACTGGCCCACTTCAGCAAAAGCTGTGACGAGTCTATAAGAGCCGTTCGGTTTTTTGACGAGGAAAGAGGGATTTAAATATTCTGCTACAACATTAACATCCTCGGGGCGCTTGAATACACCACATAGCTCCAACTCGTCGAATTTGTGTTGCAACTCGTCGAGTTTGTCTTTGGAATACTGGGGAATGCGACCCTTTCGTTGTGGAGGTAAAACCGGTCCCATATTAACAGTAGCGGAAAAAGGTCCAAATGCGCCATTGTATCCTCTTGGTTCAGGGTGAAAAACGTCATCGTAAGTATGTTGTAATTCCTGAAATCGATGCCGTGTGGATTCGGGAAGTAGATTATCGGGATCTAGCTGAACAGCTTTGGAGTATGTACGAGGTCCATTGTTGGAAGGCAGTTTTCCAGCTGATGATCCGCCGGTGTCGTTTTTAGCAGGAGTATATGTAGGCAAAATGTGGGAAAAGTGGCTATTGCGGCGTACGGTAATAGGGAAATTAGTATTATTAGGTATGGCCATTCTATAGTGGCATCGCTATCGGTATGAAAAAGATCTGGTCTCGGTTCCAAAGCTAGGTCTTGAGTGTCTTTGATGTTATCAGGTACAGTGACCTCGATAAACTGGCCAGGCCATAAGGTAGTTAGAACACTGGCACGAAGAATCGATGGATGAGTAGAGCGAGCGGTGGTGTCCTGTGAATTGGGAGTAGTACCATAAGAGTAAGTGTCAGTGTCGCCGATAATAACTTGATATTTAGAAGGACGAATTGATATGTCATTCAATGACATAAATGGTGTTCCACCCAATAAATTGACGTCTAGCGATTCAACAACCAAGGCACTCAGAGTAAGAATGTGGTCGTCTCGAGCGAGATTAAAGTGAACTTCACCCCTAACATCGAGTAGAGTTTTCCCGTCAGCCTGAGTTGCATGTTGAGAATTTTTACGAATGGTAAGTCCTAGGAATAGTGTTAAACGTAGACTGATCATATTGGTTTCAGCGCCTGAGTCGTTGGTGATGCGAACGCAATGCTCGTTATAAAATGTATCCATATACGGAGACTGGTTGACTTGAACTCGACGTGACGAAGTTGGTAGAACTTGGATAGCATCACAGTGTATCGGAACATTAGATACGGAAGTGTCATCTTCGTCATCAACAAGAATTTGACGTGCGCGGGACATAAACTTCCTATCAGATTCCGGCAGATACGGACATAAACTAAGGAAGTGATCTGAAGCAGGTCTTTTAGATTGAAGACACAATGGACACGATTTTCTGTGACGTGCAAGCAAATTACCGGAAGGTTTATTACGCACAGGCTTACCGCTACCGTAACTGCCCATTCTCATACATCGTACCTCTTCACTAACTTCGAGTTCGTCTAACAATGATGGTAACGATTGAGAAATATCCTGTTTCAACGACGCAAGTGTAACAGAACGTAATTGAGTTGCATATTTTTGCTTAACTAACTTAGGTAAACCAGGATTGACTAAGCGTAGCCAAGTTATAACAATTATGTTTTCAAGGGATGGCGTAATTTCTTCTTCGACAATGCTGTCACCGTGATGTTTTAGACCGCACCCATCCACAAGTAGATTGTCCTCAATAAACGCCACAATTCTCTGATATAAATCCTCAGGTCGTTCTTCCAATTCTAATTTAAAGTCAGTAAAATCCAAAAACTGAGCACCGTTGTTTTGAAAGCCAAAATGAGCCCGAATGGCTTGCCACACGCAGGTAATGCTGACAGAATGTTTCACTATGGTTCCACGGGCTATTACAGGACAGTAATTGGCTATCTGACCAAGCATTAATTCTAAGAGCACAACTTTTTGTCTTACTGTTTTGCCATTTGCACCCTCGTCGTCTGTGAAACCCCTGTCTGGGTTATCTCGTCCTTTCTTTTGCCATACACAATCGTCACGTAGAAATTGCGCAAAATGTTCATCAAGGGACAAAATGTAAGTCAAATTTTGTTTCCATGACTCAAATGACGTAACAGTTTCTGTTTTGGTAAGTATTCGTTGTTGTTTAGGGGCTCTTAGTGTTGATGAGGCCATGGCACCAGTATATTATTTACCACCAAATTAAGTCCTAAAAATGCGTGATTTAACCACACGCAAATTGTTAACTATCGTACGAATCAAGTACGCCCGTTTGCTGTCAAAAGACAAATTTACCTTTTCCGGGAAAATGTAGTATGTTTTCCTTTACGAAAAGTTAATACCTTTAGAAGAATGGAGTCTGATCCAACTCTAGCCACCACGACAGTCGGTGAATAATCACCGGATTGGATTAATTACACAAACAGCGACAAACAATACAAGACTATTTAATGGCGGTAATAATACAGAGAGAACCGGAAGAACACAACATCACGTGGTTAACTGACCACTGGGACTTGTAAGATAAATAACATAGGAGTTCGTACTAAGCCTAGTACTAATGACTATGGCGTAGCAAAAAACACTAGATTTAATTTAAATTTATATATATAGTTAAATCTCGACTTTTGTGCAAATTTTTCACTTTTAATATTTAAACTAAAAATACAACAAAAACTCAATATTTAACATAATATATATAAATATTTCTTGATTTGTCTTTATTTTCATACTTAACATTTAGCATTGAATATTAAGACCAAAACAAGAGATTTGATGATATATAAATATTTAGTTAAATATTTAGTTAAATGTTTAAACATTTAGCTAAATGTTAAAATATTTAGCTAAATAATATATATTTAACTAAATAATATATATTTAGCTAAATAATATATATTTAGCTAAATAATATATATTTAGCTAAATAATAGAGAGAGAGAGAGAGAGAGAGAGAGAGAGAGAGAGAGAGAGAGAGAGAGAGAGAGAGAGAGAGAGCTAAATTTAGCTAGATAATATATATTTAGCTAAATAATATATATTTAGCTAAATATTTATATATTTAGCTAAATATTTATATATTAACTAAATAATTATATATATAGCTAAATAATTATATATTTAGCTAAACATATAGTTAAATTTACAAAGCGCAACCGTACCATGCCGTTTGTAAAATAATTATTGTTGTAAGCGACTTCACACTAAACGATGACGTAGAGGCCGTCCTCATTGCCTTGATCTGTGCGAACGGCACGGAGTACCGCGGCCGTGATTCGGGTTACAAGTTCGTGGTCAGCTTCCATTTCTAATTGCTATAGTAGGCCTATTGTGCCAAGGCTCACGTGTCGGGTACACGTCATCATTTTATGCGCAGTTTTTTGTGTCGCTTACGATAATAGAAATATTGGCGGGACCACAAATATATATTTAGTTAAATATTTATACATTTAGCTAAACATATATATTTAGCATGATATTTATATATTTAGTTAACTGTTTATATATTTAACTAAATATATATATTTAGTTAAATGTTTATATATTTAGCTAAATGTTTATATATTTAGCTAAATGTTTATATATTTAGCTAAATGTTTATATATTTAGCTAAATATTTAACTTTAGATTTTTCAGTGATTTAGTATTTAGCATTTATACCTACGAAAAACAGCACATTTAGCTATATATTTAACTAAGCGATGTGAAATCAAGATATAACATTTAAAGTATTTCAGAGACCAAAAAACTCGACTTTTAGCTACAATAGTTTTTGATATTTACATATATGCCATTTTTGTTCGAATATTTATCTAAATGTATATATATTCGGAGTTAAATCTAATGTTTTTTGCTATAAAAAAAATTAAATAATTATTTTACAAACGGCGCCCCATAACGGAAGAGGCGAGAAAAAAATTAAGGGAAAAATTGTCTATTTATAACTCGCACTACATTCGTCCATCATGAAATAAGGGGAAAAAATTACTAGTCTTAGTCCTTATAGTTCTTCGTCCTACGTTAGGTATTGTTTATTGGTAGTCTCGGTCACCCAGAACCTCCTAGTCTTCAACATACGGAGGGTCTGGGAAGGTTGTCAATATTTGACGTAAAGTCCATTGCCCATGCGTAACCGGGAGTTTGGTTTTTAATGTGGTTGATTAGCCAAGTCAAGTAAGAGTTGCGCCCCTTCCCACAATAAACCCCATAATTCTTGCATTAATATAAACAAACATGGACCGTGACGACGAATTAGGATTAATTTTAAAAGCATAGATATGGTCCATGAAGAGAGAAATTTTACAATAAAAAATTGAGAGTGTCAGATATTGAACTCGCATGCAATCAAATGGATTTTTTGAAATGACATTCTTAAATTAATTTCATAGGCGTAAACATCTTGTTTTAAGAGGAGTTACCTCCCTTAGACATTGTTTATGGTAATGTGAAAGACCGGATTATCTAGCCAATTTTTCTCAAATGTTGACAACCTGTCCAGACTAATATTCGTAGAATATTTTTCTGGATGATAGAGACTAGTTTATTGGTCGAGAGCATCTCTATGGTCGAGAGCGAGACATTAAGTAATCACTCGGCAAACCTCAACAGATTCCAGTACCCTACATCTAATCTCGGCTGCATAACAAAGTCCGCCATTAGAACTACTTTCAAGTTCCCGGATTACAATGGCGTTGTCCCTGACGACCAATGACGTCATTGATGACGACGTATTTGAAGAATGTTTTATCTTACAAAATTTTCAAAGTTTGAAGCTGTTTTTCTTTCAAGTTTATCTGATTTTCTTTAGACAATGATAAATTTGCACTGAAAATTCTACACACTCTTCTAAACGCGGGCAAGTTTCCCTTATAAGTAAACCGGTGCCGCATCGCAAATGTATAGGCGTAGGTACATATCATTTACTGTCACACAGCCGAGGCTAGATGTAGGATACCGGAATCTGCCGAGGTTTGCCGAGTGATTAAGTAACATATTGTAACAACAAGAGGCCATTAAACGACTAAAAATACAGACACACCGCACGTGCTTTTACAGTTGCCCGTACGATTATTTGAAATAATGGTACGCTTCCACCATAGACATATTAATAATATTATTAGTATGTCTATGGCTTCCACTGACCTGAGGCTGACATCGCAGACAATGTTTCATAAGAAACTTGCCAGAAAAGCTAGGAATGGGAGGAAGAAAGGATAATGCGCGGCAGCGCCATTCTGTACACAGAGATATATCTACTTCATACTTCGAGAATAAATCGCTGCCCTGAATGGCCGCCATAGCCAAAAATTAATACGTTTATATTGTTTTGTAATGCGGTTCACTATTTTTCACACTTGACATAGACACAAAGACCAAATAACCCTATTCATTTCCATTAAATGGGAGCAGAATAAATACTTAGTCTAATAGGGTGACCCACCATAAATAAATATCTCCATATATCTCGACAATTTCGCCACAATATTTATATATATGCCAAGCCTCAAATCAGTTTCACACAATTATAGTCACTAAATAAACGATCATGTTGTACTTAATAAGCTATGACCATTAATCATCTATAAATAATAGACTGAAAACTGGTTCCATGTGTCGTCCATAACATCCAGACACTTTTGAGTAAAAGATAGGTTACGTGCCCTTGTTTTGAAATTAGAGTCGCTTAACCAGTCTATCGACCATTCTAAGGCTGATTGACAGGTCGGGATAATCAAGACTACTTTTTTACGAAACATAACAGAAAGTTAGAACAAGAAATTGAATTAAGAAATGAACACGTTAGCTAGCTCAACAATTGTTTTAAGAAGCTTGTAAAAGTAAAATGAAACTACTGCTAGTATCATGTTCCTGCCTAAACCGAGTGTTTCAGAGATAGTATTTGTACTAAACCAAAAGATGCCGCTCTTAACGGTACAGTTAATGATAAAGCGATTTAAAAAATGAAACGAACGTAATTTCTAAATCTGCTGTAATAACCAAGAAGCTTAATTTTACTGCTATTCAAAATCGTCAACAATAAATTTTTTACGGCTGTAATAGTTGATAGATTTGTAGAGAATTGCACGTGCCATGGCTATTTATAGTATCATACTGTCAGAAAGTTGGCCTCGACACGCCGAATGTGCACGCTTCAGTGGTAGTCTCGAACTATCAGCGGTTGGCTGTATTTCTGTAGGTGCATGGGCCACCCTAACTTAGTGTCTCTTCACGCGCTTACGGACCATTCTAGTTTTTCACCAATGTTTAAAACATTCCTTTGAGAACCCGGTCGTGTGTCGTATTCAATGAGTTTTGAACATCAACAGCGTCGATCAAAAACTTCTCATTTTAAATGGAGAAAAAGCGGAAAACAGTTGATCATGTGAGGAAATGGAATATACAATGAATAAAACACACTAAATTCATCATCACCATTAGTAGGTATTCGGAAAGTATAATTTTTCACTGAATATGGAATTCAATAGTCAAGTTTTATCTGGAAAAAGTATTGTTTATTCTGACAACAGTGAGTATGGTCAACATAACTAACTTCAGGGAAAGAACACATGTATTTATAAATATTTGTTATTTACTTATTACATATTATAAGTTGTAATATATACAATCTTATTGATCTTCTTTACCAATGAATAACAAAAACATTATCAATCAATGATTTTGTGTCTCTTTCACGTTTGTTTAAATGAAATGGTTTGCCGGTAAAAACCACAACCGGATTTTACAACATCGTAAAAACGAGGTCAATACCGGAAAAGTCCATAGTAAGTTTTTCCACGCTGTCGTTGAAAATCAATTTGATTAAAAATAAGCTTGCAAACGCATTGTATTATTTACACCACCGCATTTTGTTTTTCTTTAAAAGCTGGCACAAAGTGCGTGAAAATTCTAAATTTAGACCAAGGTAACCCTCATGACCCAGTGAACAAATCAATTCTTTGGTTCTTTTTATCAAATACCCAAGGATTGAACACACATTTCGTCAAGAACTCGAAACTCTTGGTATAGTGTTCACGGAATAAAAGAACTGTTGCAAGGTGTATAATCTCCTGGGAATGCGAGTGATAATAAAGTCAATGAATTTATTTTCTTTAACACTAACCCGGATGTTTATTGTATTGGCAATGTGGTTCGTGTGAGTCCAGGTGTCATTCCAAGAATAACATTTATCTGTCTTTATGCCAGTGAAATATTAGAAAATGTCAACTTTTAAAAAAATGTTTAAACTTTGAAGTATTTCTATTCAAGGGAAGTAATCCCGTCCAATTTTAAGACAGAAGTCCTCAAACTAAAGCTTTTAAATTACAATAAGGTTTTAAACAATGAGCCATTACACCTAATAAAATTTCAAAATTTTAACACAAAATAGGCAGAATTATTTAAATCCAGAGGATTTGTTGATGACTCTAGAAACAACCTTGAAACATTGGTTGAGTCGTTTAGCCTCATTAATTTGCATTTCTGTTTTTCGGAAACAATTATTAAAATTCTGTCTCCAATTTCTTCAGGAAAAAAATAAATTTAAAAACAAAAAGTATTTAATCTTTAGAGGCATTTAGTAACTGAATAGGGCAATTAATACTATAACACATACAACTAATTTATTGGGCGACGACGTTGAGAGAATGCTTTTGGAGACGTCGCCAAATAAATTAGTAGCTATTTTTCCATAAGTATGTGTTAGTTTGAAAAGTATTTAGTTGCTCTTGTCAAATACGTTTAATTCCAAATATTAAAATTTTAACAACCATCGCACACTGGATTTGAATGGGTTATTTATTGATCAAGACCCCTAAAAATTAAATTGGTTTGTACGAAAGCCCAGAAGGCTCATTCCAAATTCCAAATTCCAAATGCGAAATTCCAAATTCATGTCTTACCGATAAAATAGCAAATTGGCAGTCCCCCCCCCCCTCAATTAAAGGCCCAATACCACTCCTGTTGTAACTGAATAATATGTCCCAAATTGTACTATTTTACAATATTCCAATTAATTGATGATACAAATTTCATCTTAACACACCTAATTTAAAAAATTGGAAAAATTCAACTAAATGATTTGAAAAGCCTAACGTAAACCTTTTCAAATGTGACTTGGATTTAAAAATATTTTCGAACCCTCTGGACAAGTAAAATAGGATGTAATGGATAATTTACACAACAGGTAGGACACATAAACATCTAATACTTAGAATAAGGCTATTATTTATTTTCTGGAACTGTCAAGCCAGCAAGAGTGTTATCGTCCCTTTAAACAAATTAGAATTTATATAAATTGTAATTTTACACAACTAATTACTTCTAGTTTACCTATCTGGGCCAGATAAATACCCGTTCCAAATTACTAGATTCCAAATTCCAGATTCCAAATTCCAGATTCCAAATTCCAAATTCCAAATGCGAAATTCCAAATTCCAATGAGCCTTCTGGGCTTTCGTAGGTTTGGCCTATCCATGGGTCGACTTTGCCTTTATCCGTTTCAATAAAACCCCAAATTATGGCTCAGTGACTATAGGTTTCCGGTGATCTTAAGGCGACACCATTACGGAGATCGTCGTATATTAGATTCAAAATTCTAAATTTGTTAACGTCATGCTATAACAGAGAGCTGACAGGCTTGTCAGTAGCTCCCAGGTTCTTTCTTCTCAGTTTGTGACTTGTGATCGTCTACGGTATTCTGACTTCACGTTGTTTTTAAGACTAACAAAATAATATATCCTTCTATACACTTCAAAAAAAGTAGGGGAAATTGAAATGCAAATACCTCTGCAGGTTGTGATATGATAAATAGTCATGGACACTTGACATGCTTTGAGAATATGTTCACAGATGAAGAACTTATCGCCACAACAGAACCACTGAGCTGCATGTGCGACACGCAATAGCGCCATACACGTGGGAGGGGTCCATTGTCAAATTTGACACCTCAAGAAAGGGTTGATGAAAACTGCCGCTTGCTGGTTTATCCTATCCATGTTTGCTTTCCTATCGGTTCCTGCATAAGATTTACTGTTTAGCGTATCTTTGCTTTAGTGTGTTACGTTAATTCGATCGGGAGGCGTGTTCGTCGACGTCAATGTCAACCGACAACACTGCAAGTATTGGCCGTGGCACTGCAAGAGGAGTCGGTCAGTTTGCCCCAAATTGTGATTGGACGGTTGGTTAGGAGCATGCCACGACGAATTACTGAATGTCTGAGGATTGGTGGAGAAATTACTCATTATGAAGACAAAAATCAAAAACGTCCATTTTCACTTTTGACAGTGTATCTCTTTGCGAGTGAAATGAGGGCGTCAGATAAGCCGCCCATATGAACTGTTTATGTTCGTGCGTAGGCAATTGGCCCGTTATTAACATACACAGGTTACCTCTAATAAAAACAGCAGTGCATTTCCGCAGTTTTGTATTGTTTCTAAATATCCCCTACTTTTTTTTGAAGAGTATATATATGACTTTATGGAGCCACGGTGGTTAAGTGGGTAAGACGTTGGCTCACAAGTCTGGAGGTCGCGTGTTGGATCCCTGCATTGGCCGAGAAAGTTCATCGGGATTTCCCGAGGTGGTTTCTCCTTGTCAGTGGTGCAGGACGGAGGGCCTGATATGGACAGCTGTCTCTTTATTCGGATGAGACGAAAAACCGAGGTCATGTGTAACATTGGCCATAGTGGCAAGTCACGCTGTATGACGTATGCCCGTCTTCATTAGCCCAGTATTAGCAAAACAGTGGGACGTTAAACCCCATTTCATTTCAATTATATGGCTTTATTGGATATTACGTTGAAATAGTCAAAGTGGCTCCCAGATACACCGTTTACTTATAGAAACGGATACTACGTCTAACACGTACGAAGACAGACCGTATCAGATTCACCGAATGAAGGAGAGATCCTTGCTTATCAGCTTCCCCGAATGAAGGAGAGATCCATTACTTATACTGAATGAAACAACATAAAATTGCACAATTGCGGAACTCACGACAATACAATAAACAAAACCCTTGTTATGAGTGTTTACTGGTCAGTCGATCTCCTGTTCGTCAAACTGAACAAGATAATTTACTAAAAGAAATGACCTGTACATTCAGCTGAACAAGATAATCCACTCAAAACAAGATAGTAAAAAACATCTTAGGTATGTACTCTACTTGGAACCACAAGTAGATAAATAAAATATGTCTAAATATATATACAATTAATCCAATTAAATAGAATAAATCTATAAAATTACTATACATATATAGCTACAATGCTATCGTCTAATTTCTAACTTTATTCGTGTAATTTGTAAATTAAGACAATGTAATGTATAATCTAATATTTTTATTTGTTCAGCGTAAATTTTAATTCGATTTCACTGGGCTAATGATGAAGACGTACTAAAATTTAGCCAGGACACGACCAACTGCCAAGTGTTTTCGTCCTATCCGAATTTATAGAATTTTAAATCTAATATACCACCAGGCCTGTAACTGCCCCCCCCCCTCCCTCATGTGGAAAAATTGTCGACCATAAAAACAATAGATATACATTGTCCGTCAATTTTACAGCACCCCCTGGGGTAAGGTTGGTCATGGTTGATCTAACCGCGAGCTATTGTAAGGTTTCCGTATGGGTGAAGTTGCGTGATTGATCCCAGGTGTGTTGTCTGTGTTACTTCGAGGTTTTTCTGCGATTCCTAGTTTAGTTATGCCACCCACCCATCCTCGCTGCTAAAGATCCACGCCTCACACACAAAAAAAGATTTAAATAGAGACAGCTATGTTAATCTCGAAATGACATATTATTTTATTTCTATTGGACAAAATCAATGTCAGTATTTATTGAGCATAACATATTCCCCCCACCCCCACCCCAAGCTTTGGCTCGTCAAAAGATTTTGTTCACCAGACTAGTAAATGATTCTCTCAATCAAATCAAAATATATATTTGGGCAGGCCCATTTAGGCCTAATTCCATTTAGGGGCTGGGCTCCACTTTCGGAAACTTTATTATAAACGTAGTTTAATGTGTGAATACGCTTCGAAATATTACAGAATCGATCATTATGCGCAGTAACCAGGGTGCGGTCGAAAATGCGATCTTCGTTCGTTTGACAAATTGGTGTAGCCTAGATCACCATGACGCCTATTAGAATGGTGTCTGCACGTGGTGTCTGTGTCTAATCGTAATAGGTGTTACTAAAAATAGAAATTCGGTCTTTCCAACAAATATCCTTGTTATTCCCTATTCTTCCGTTTATAAAGATTGCGACAGCTCCTGATTCACAATCTTTTACCAAGTCAAACAGCATCTACAAGCGGCAACACCGAGGTAAGCATTGTTAGTTTCTTCATAAAATAAATATGCATTCAGAGCACCGTAGATTTTACTCTGTGAAGTGCTGAACAGTTTGCAACTTTCGATTTTATTTTCGTGAATTTCATATCAGGATGGCCAGGGCAGTGTCATGTATTGTATTAAATTATATTACATCAACGTCTTCTAATGGAGATTTAAGTCATTTCAAATGACAGCAAATTGCTGAATTAAGGCTATGCAAATCAACGATTATATTTTGTCCTCGATAACGTGGTTTTCATCAGTCAATCTGTAGGGTAGGCCTAATCATATATGAATACGTAAACCAGCTGTAGGGGCCGGCAAGCTTAATATTCTCTCCTACTTTGATGGGAACGGATCTTATCAATGTAAAATACCGATACCTTAGCAAAGTCCTTATTTAAGTATAGCAGTAACAGCTAGTATTTAATTGCTTTAGACAATGACATTATTAGTAATAACAATTTAAGTAGGCCTATCTTATTATACGGTAATACTAATAGGACTGGGAATTTAATACACATGTGTAATGATCTCATTGCAAAAGGGCAAAGTCATAGTCCTAGAAAAGCCCACAAAAGGTAGCTCAGACAAAAATTGTAGGACCTATTCCATAAAATTGTTCCCCATAATAGTTTTATGGAATTTCCCAAAAAGAAGAAAGAAAATGGATTCACAGTTTATTGTTAGCATTATAGACCGACCTTGTAATAAATACCGTATATAATAGATTTTTTCTGTAATTTCCTCATTTTGTATGTGGCATGTTCTATTTCAAGGAATTATATAAGGCAACATAATGCACTGCGGTGAGGTCATTTATACAAGCAGTTATAACAGGCAATAAGTTAATTATTTATGAAATATATTACACATATACTGATACAATCGACAATTTCCATATTTTTATTCCAATGTGCTATTTTGAGGAATAGATATATAAGGCAATTGAATACGCTGTGGTGAGATCATTTATATAAGCAACCCAAATATATAAGCAAGAAGTTATATATCTTTATTCTATGAAATGTATCCTGTATAGTGGTAGGCCTACTTTTATGCATGTTAAAATTATTCATTAAAATCAGGAGGTACATAATTGTTTAAATAGAAATCTGTTTGTACATGTATAACTTTTTCAAGTCACTGTTCACTGCATGGTTATATACTGACTATTTCTTTCAGAATCCAACTACAGTTTGAATAATATTAGTTTAAAGTCTGGTGGTCTTTTGGGGGATTTCAAATCCCTTGCACATGCACAGTTTTTTGAAAGATGAATTTCTATAAGGACTATCAGTCCAAAATGGTTCAATTCTTTTGTTGGGCCTCTTTTTAATCTAACTGAATTCAAGCAAAGAGATTATTTACCATTGATATTTTCTTAATTAAGTGAACTTATGTAATCAATTTGGTTATATTTTGGTCGGGAATAAAGCCATGAATAATTTGATATTGTCCCAAAAATATAAATGATGATTGTTGACATTGAATTTGATTTGAATGGAATAAAATGGTTATATATATATATATATATATATATATATATATATATATATATATATATATAATTTAGTACATAATATTGCTGTTTTTATTTGTTTTCTGACATAAGTTATTGATCTTTTATTTTTAGTATTAATAGTGCTATATTTTGAGAAACCATGAGCAAGGAAAATATATCCGGAAATAATGAAGTTTCTGACTTTCTGAACATGCCTTATGTGAAGGTTGCTACCCATGAACTCGCACTCCTGGTACGAGAAATACAGAAATCACAGATGGAAAAAAAGCAAATGTCTGAATATATCAAACATTATTTTACATCAAGCAACCATCCAGAAAAATTACCCCAAGTTGTTGACTCTCAGGACAAAAATAAATGTTCACAAAATATGGGAAATTTAGTTGGTCGAGGGGTGAGAGGCTGTGAAAGTTCAGACAACGAACTGGAAGTGGACTGCGCCCCAGAATTTCCATTACCTATAAATAGAGAATATAAATCTGCTCCTGAATTAACTGGAAGCAAGTTCATATATGATGAAAGGAGCGTTGCAATGGCATCATGTGAGAATGAAACATATCCTATTATATTATCATCACCCACATCTACATTATTACCAAAGTTACCTTCATCAGATAGTATCTTGCAGCCTAGATTAAACAATGTGGATATTGGGGTTTCTAAAAACTATTTTGATTCTGCCTTAGAAGAGTTAGCAAAGACTAAAGAACTGAATTCACATCTTATAAGGATAACAGAGCAAGATCCTAGTTATATTATGGTGAGTTGAGATTAAAAGTAGGCTCTAAAAGAGGAACATAATTAAATTTGCCTTATTGTAAGTTATTTGAGATCACAGTATTTTGGGTTAAAACAACATTTTACTGTACTTCCATGTTATGATTCAGCGGCTAAATCCACTGAGTCACAGCGACTCCAAACTTTAAAAGCATCTCTGGGATATAGATGTATTTTTATTATAGGCCCTATTTCATGGGTTAAATCTAGTAATTTTGGTTATTCAATAAATTGGTACCTTATTTTTTCCCAGAATTTGGTAAAGCTTCAAAGTCTGTATGATGAAACTGTGAGTGAGAATAGGAGAATGAGGATCATTATTGAGCAGCAACAACTATATAATGAAAACCCAGACCAACTGGTCTCTGATTTGTCCAAAAAGGTTGGTAGGAACTTTCTTAATTCTGAGAATGATATGCTTGGCTACATTGTATATAATTTACATGCAGGCCAGCAGATAATGATTTTAGTATATCTTACAAAATATCAGGCACAACTGAACTAGTTCTTGACAATTTGAAATTTGTGCTGGATATGTATTAATTTAATAATATCAACAAAACACATAAAACATACAAATCTGTACCAGACAAAATGACAGACACCAGAGGGAATTGCACCTGGCAATGCCTGAATTTGTGCCTGATAATGTCTGTGACAGGTGCCCTATTTCCAGGCTTGATTACATAATAAAATATAAATCGAGGTGAAGTGAAACTAGAATATAAATGGAGTACCAGGTAAAAAATGATGGAAATTACACCAGGTGATTTAAAAGGTGTAAAAATTACATTCTGAGAATATCTATAACAAAACTGAAAGTGAAAGTAAAGATGATCAAAGAAATATTTCCAGCAGGTAAATTCTTCCTGTATGGTAAACGTATGTTTCACAACTGCTCATAAACAAAGAGAAATCGATTAAATCTGAAGTACTATTTTATATTAAAGGCATATAGCATTAACTCAATATTATCTATAGGTCTAATATTAAAAATTAAAAAAATAAATTAGAATTCAATATTAGTTCTGTTCTATATATTGATTTGTTATCTTACTGTGAAAGTATGGGCTCTTGATATCCAATATTTAAGACACAATAAACATATTAAAATCAGTTCCGGACGTCAAGTTGTCTATGGTCTTGAGTGCCAGAATAAAAAAAGATGAATATGTAGAATGGACTGCTCACATATTTCCCTGAATATAATTGATTAGAAATTAAAATAATAAATTTAAGAATTGAATGTAAATACCTCTATATTAAATCAATATGTGCTCTTCATCTATTTTATGGTTCCAAAGAATAGAGCTATATGCCCTTTAATTCATTTTTTTGTTTTAATTGTCAGATAAAATAAATCATGTTTATTATTTCATTTTTTGTTATTGATGTATAGGATTGAATTTGTTCCAGTTAAAAATACATTTGCTTTTGGAGCGATTGTTACCATTAAACTTCCACATTTAAATGGTTGCATGGCAACCTATCATCTAAAATGTTCAAGGAAGATAGAAATATATATATTAAATTTAAATTCATTACCATTTAAGATATCGTTTACATAACCAGGTTGTGTGTAATTGCAGTCATCTGGGTAGTATATTTCTGGCTCAAGGAAATCCCCAGTTTATTCAACAATTTATTTTCATACATGAATTTGGGAACACCTGTAAAAATATTCCTTCTTATTTTATCGGGAAATAGACTTATTTAAAACAAGAAGTAGTTGGTTGTGCTGTTAAAATGCGTTTAGTTCAAATTTTTGAAAGATTAAGCAAAACATTTTTCATGTGATTCAAGAGGCCATTTATTTATCAAATTAGTGTGGCCTAATTGAAGATATACAATAAATTATTGCATCTAAAAAGACAATATGTCACATATTCACATATTTCAAAATGCTATAACTGAGATTTGGAAGTGGGCACTAAAATATATAAATATCATGTTATGTATAGTAATACCCATATTTAAAAATGTTATTACTAAAAATACTGCAAGTTTTACACACAGTTGAAATTAAAGATACATTCCCGCATACAAACTGGGTGATTTGGTGATATATTTGGCCTAAAAACATATTCAAACTAATTAATTTATCATAAATTTGCTTCAAATCATTCTCAAAACATTGTAATTGTATTGCCATACTTTTATTGGAAATAACCACCCAATAAATACTTTTCTGGGAACCTATCTTTAATGATTAGAATAATATATTTAAATGTAGTATGGATTTATTAATTCTTAGTCCCCAATATATACAAATTATTCATTAAAACTGACGAAAGAAAGTTTACTTTTTACTTAAATAGGTATTCTGCAAGAGCTAAATTTACTAATTGTCAGATGTTTTTCTGTCTTCAAATGTTATATAAATTATTATTTAGACATTTATTCAAATGAAAAACCCATAATCAACTCTCTTGACCATTGGACGGCTTAGATATTGAATTGATTAGATACTACCTCCAGTGACTTGATTATAGGTCTGATAATGAAGCTTCATTTATTATCATGGAGTTGGTTCATTGACAATCAATAACATGCATCATTTTTCTTTAAAGTAACGATACGTTATTTGCTTTTATGGCTAAATTTTGGCATAGTCTCGGTCATCATTACTAAAATCATTAATATAAACAGCTTAGTCTCGATTATCCACTTTTTTTTGATTTAATTATCAACGGCCGTTAGCGGCATATAGGAATGTAATCCAGCCAACATCGAAGGCTAGCCTTGACATTGAGAGTTTATTATGGTCTGGATAAGTTAATTAATGTCTAATTGATAATTTAGATAACATTTCAGGCCTAAAGAAAGACTTGTAATAAGAAGATTTTGCTCTTGCATAATGCATGTGTAAGAAAACAAAATCAAAATGCAAATGCTAGATAATCTCCCAGCAAGGATTCCTTCGGATCTAAAACAGGCCTATCATTTCTGTTCACCCACAACAAAATGGCAGTGGGCTTATTACATAGCGAACAGTATAGATCAATAAAGTTTCAGGTCAACATATTGTAAATACTGAATGGAATTGAACCATTTCTGAACTGATAAGAGATTCAACTTTTACAATAGTGTTCAAAGGAATTCCATGAGACTTTAAGTACCGTACTTATATTATTAAATATATGTGTATATTGTGATGACCTTGGTTGTAATATGTACTAATATATCTATTATTCAGGTTTCCCAACAAGAAAGACAACTGAGTTTACGTAATTTAGTTTGTGAACATCTTAATAAACAGTGTGATATGTGGAAAGGAAAATATAAAGAAAGTGTAGAAAAAAGCAACATATTGTCCAAAAAATTAGCTTCACTGACAGATCCTGTAAGTCAGTTTTCATATTATCTTGCTTTATGCTTGCTTTAGGCTGCACAGGATCATCATTGTCTATAGAAATGATATGAAATGCAAAAAGTGTAAGAAACATTTTCTTGGCACTTTTAACTTCTAATATGAGAAGTGTTTTTTTGAGCTCTAGAAGGATTAGGCAAAATGTTAGCACTTGGTTGGATAGATAATCCAGTAGCACTGCCAGAAGGGTTCATTAGGGGCCCTCCATCTAACCGATTTCAAAAATTCAAAACACTATGTTTGTACTTCAAATTCAAAGTTAACCATATCCAAGCCCCATGAGCTGATTTCCCCCCTTTCTGGTGAATGCTAAGATGTAATTATGTTGATTGTGTTCCTTATTCAATAATAATCATGGCTTTAGGATACATTGAATTATGCTTATATGTTGCCAACATAAAATCGAACCATAAGAGTTGGATGATATTTCTCGTAAGATTTGAAAATACTAAGATAGGTTTGGTGTAAATGCTACTTGTATTAGTTCCGAAATGACCTAGATGGTATTAAGTTGACGTTAAACCCATGTCCCTCTCTTTCCATATCCAGGACAAAATCAATGTGTAATGTATATTATCATTGGAAATTTTCTGTAATTAGAGTATAAATTATAGTCATGAAATCGAACCTTAAGAGTTAGGTGATGTTATTCATATAAACTGTAAAAATACTAAGATATGTTGTAAATACTTTTTGTTGTTTTTTTTCTTTCGGCATATAGGGCTAGGTGACCGAATGGTTTAATGCATGCACTTTAGATCATTAGGTCTGTCATTGAGTCAAGTGGCATGGTTTAGATTGTAACAAGTTGTAGGGTTGCCTGTCCAACCTCACAGGTTTTCTATGGATCCTCCGGTTTCACCTCATTGTTAAAGACCCCTAAATGAAACTGATCATGTTATTCCCAAAATGACCAAGTTTTTGTTGAGTGGCCGTTAAACCCCAATTCTCTACCTCTATTTCAGAGTAAAAGTTATTGTAATACAGGAGTGCAAACACAAGAAGAAAGCACCCCAAAGTTTGATGCCTTGTTAGATAATGACAACAACAACCGAACAGATGATGAAATATACAAGAGAGAAAGTTATACACATGATGTATCATTAATTAACAGTGAGGACCTTGATACGGATGAAGAAACATCTGTCCAAATAATCCATAATCTTAACACAGAGAACGACCTTCTTAAAGAACAATATAAGGTGGGCATAGTATTGATTAATTTGCTTGATGTTAATCTAGGGATCTGTGGTGTCTCAGTGAGTAAGGCGCTGGCTCACTAACAAGGAGTTCTTGGGGATGTAGTATGGAGGCCTGGCAGAGACAGCCCCTAGTCGTTTGGATGGGATGTAAAAAACACAGTCCCATGTATACGTTCGCATGCATGTAAAAGAATCCTTGACAGTTGGAATTCTATATAAGAGTAGACCAAATTTTCCTCCTAGCACACTGTATGGCCTGGCCTACTTCGTCTTCATTAGCACAGTGCAGAAAAGTAGGACGTTAAACCCCATTTCATTTTGATGTTAATCAATCAGATTTTTCCTTATAGCCAATTATTGAATAACTAAAAAATTGGATTAAAATGAAATTAAATTCTATTTATGAGACGCTTCCTAATAAATAAGTTAATGAATAAGTTGGGATTAATTACTTTTTCTATTTCTGTATTTTAATATGTGTATGGGAGATAAGATAAAGAGATGGCAGTTCTCGCTGTAATAGTTAAAAACTAGATAGTGTAAAGGTAATTTGCTGAAAATTTCAGTCAAATTGATCCACTATGAGCCGAGAAAGAAGCGGGTGAAATTTTTGCATAGTCTCGGTCATCATTACTAAAATCATTAATATAAACAGCATAGTTTCGATTATCCACTTTTTCTGATTTAATTATCAACGGCCTTTAGCGGCATATAGGAATCTAATCCAGCCAACATCGAAGGCTAGCCTTGACATCGAGAGTTTATTATGGTCTGGATAAGTTAATTAATGTCTAATTGATAATTTAGATAACATTTCAGGCCTAAAGAAAGACTTGTAATAAGCAGATTTTGCTCTTGCATAATGCATGTTTAACTTTTTCAGATGTCAGTAATTTCTTCTTGTTATATCAATATAATATAAAACAATGACTTCATGCCCTAGGATAGTTATAGAAACAGGACATGATATAAAACAAAATTAACGTCAATGAATATTGAAGGAAGTGAATTAAACACTTGTATACATGATTTAAATCTTTCAGTTTATACACAAAGATTTTAATATGGTGGTATAGTCCCATCGGGATGAAATTCATATTTGGGTTGGAGAGAGGCGGGGGGAACTGTCAATGCAGCGAAACCAGAATGGGGTCTTGAGGGCTTGCCCCCAGGACAATTTATAAACTAAAAACACATACTTGCTGATCATTTGGGTGCCCGACCGCTAAAGCCCGGGCCTCCCCACTGCTCACCCACCTCCACCCCCCCCTCTTTCCAATGGCCTTATATTGACATCACCCCAGCAATGCTGATGGTATCTTTTTGATGCTTTAATAGCGTTTTCAGCTTATTGAATTTGTTTAATTACCAACAATTATTCCCAAGAAACAAAATATTATGGAAATCATCATTAATTCTCCTCAACAGAAAATATTTTTGCTTTGAATTTATCAAAATGTTTATTGATGGGTTGTATGACTTTTCTGTTGGTAGGAGTATTCATTGCTTCTAGTGTCTGTTTTATTGTTACATTATAACATATAAAAATGAAATCTTTTGTATAGGTTTTACAAGAAGAATATCAGAAATTAAACTCTGAACATGCCAGGGAAAAAGATGTCCAAAGTGAAAGAATGACACATTTGAATCGCCAGGTTGGTATGATGACTTTTCTATATCAGATGTGGATCAGGCAATTCAGGCCTGTGTTTTACCTTTAATAAATTACTTAAGAGTATCTTTAATTTGCCCTAATGGAGAGAGAGAGAGAGAGAGAGAGAGAGAGAGAGAGAGAGAAATGCGGTTGAATGTCACTTGACACAAGCTAGGTCATTTTTATTTGAATAATCCACTTGTGCATGGGAGGAAAAGAATTTGAAGGTTTTTGTGGTTTAAAATATAAATCTGCTTGTCCTATATTCTAAATGAACTAACAATAGCGTTATGATTCTATTTGTGGCCTCATAGATCCTCATATATTAAATTATTTTAGAGCTGCAGTGGTTCAGTGTGGTTCGCTAACTAGGAGGGCATTGGTTTGCTTCCAAACAGCATCAAGTCGTTTGGATGGTACAAAGACCAAGGTGTACAAAAAAAAAAAGATCCTGTGTTGTGTACACATTGGCGTGCACGTTAAAGAACCCATGAAAGTTTGGAATTTGAAATAAGAGTAGGCCAAAATTCCCTCATAGCACACTGCATTATTCAATAATTAGCCCAGAAGGTGCAGCAAATTCCATTTCATTTCATTTCTCTCATAAAATGTATATTTATTTGGATTGAACAAAAACTTAAAACAGGGTTTTTCTTTTTTCAGCTGTTTTCATTAACTATAGAGAAAAATACATTACAGAATACTTTAAGAGACGCTTCATTTAAAAGAACTAAAAGACAAACAGAAGAAGACAAGAAAGTAACCTCCTCAATGCCTTCCACTTTAAATACAGAGGATAATGTTCTTCTAAAAACCATTAAGTTGATCTCCTCCGATAAAAATATTAACAGAAGTATGGCTTTCTCAGAGTTAAATTTTAATTGTGAAGAATCATTTTTTAAGGCAGATCATGTAGATAGGATTAAATCCCAACCCAGCTCTTGTCCAATTATTTCTATGTTCCAACGCACACAACCGTCAAACAAAAACAAGCATGAAACAAATATATATTATTAGCCTTATGTGTATTATTCGAAATTTTAAAGTGATAAAACACATGAGCCATTATCAAATTTTACTCTCAGACAGACATTAAAATAGTGACCTAAAGTAGTTAAAGTTCTTTGATTTAATACCCACATTAATATCAGTACCTACCTTTGTTATATATTTAATAATATCTATCCCATTTTGTAAAGAAAATCTATAAATTATTTTTATTTTATCAAAAAAACACCTGTCATCAGAAAAATATCAGGGGGATGTAATACAGTGGGCGCTAAAACTTTACTTTTAGCAGTAATAGGTATTAGATACTAGATGATTGTGACTAAACTGGCGAAAAAATCGAGAAATGTGAGAAATAAAAGAAGCAAATTTATGATTAGCCTTTGTGCGATTCAAGTTAGCTACTTTGTAGCAAATTGATTATTTGATATAAGAGTAGGCCATAGTGTCGTTGCCCAGGCAAAATTTCCCTCATAGCGCACAGTATGGCTCATTTTCATTAGCCCAGTAGGAGCAGAACAGTAGGATGTTAAATCCCATTTTATTTCATTTCATATTTTAAATAATTTTAAACTTACTTGAATATTTATTCATTTGCATCATCACAAGGCTGAGAAAGTTGCCCAGGATTTTCCTGTGTGGTTTCCCACTGTCAGTGATGCAAGATGGTGGGCCAGTCAAGGAAAAGTGTCTAGCCATAATGTCACTTGTACAGTTTTGTGTATATGTAAAAGAACCCTTGACAGTCAGAATTCGCAAATAAGAGCAGGCAGTAGCACCGCAGTACGGTTAACACTGCATGGTGTTAGATTAGTTAGAACCCACTTCATTAGACATTACTGATCATATAGGATTATAATTGGATCCTTTTTACATTCTCACATTGTTGTCCTGTCTTGTAAATTTTAGAATAATTATAAGGAAGAATGGTTGTAGCAAAGATTATTTCCGGGTTTAACCTGGTAAAGTTTGCCTTGATTAGTATTACTCATTATTTCTTTTTATGTAATCTATGTTTAGTCTTGATGATTCAGATCTCTAATTTCTACCTGTGTGAAGTTAATAGGTTTGTTTAGTGAGATTAGTATGACTGTTTTCACTTTAAAATTTTGCCAGTTGTTCAATTTTTGACATATTGAGTTTACCTCAGATTAGATAGATATTTTATTCAAAGAATGTGCCAGTTTTTAGCAAGTTAAAACTTTAAATTTAACTATATTTATTGTGTTTGAAGATTAAATTCTTTGAAATTCTAATTATGTGGCATATAAATTGACTGGCAGGTAAGTTCCCTAGATAGTCAATTTGACTGCCAGTCAGTCAAAACTGGTAAATATGACTGAAACCAAAGCGGAGTATAGCAGTCTTTTGATCTCAACTACCTTACAAGAAACAGGTTTTTGAAAAAAAAATGTTGTAACCAATAAATCAGGATACAATATAGAGTGGTATTTGATTGATCTAATGCTAGATTCCCACTATCACAATTCGCTACGATTGAAATCGTGGTTTTAATCATGAAGTAATCGTGGTGATTCTATCAGGTCTTATCATATATTGAGGTCAGTCATAGCAATTGTGTTGATTGTAATGAAACTTATACGAACGTATCTGCACATACCAGATCATGTACTCAAAAGGGAAAATCCTATCATAACGAATCGCACAACAGTGGGAACCTGGCATAAGTTAGACATTATATATGGATATAACTACTTCTCTATTATTTAATAACAACGTTTCGTAACACATACAGGTCACGTTTTCAAGTTAATTTGTACAATTGTTTGGTTTTTTTTATACATATGTTTATTACAATTGTTTCAATATTTTTTAAATACTTGTATATATTTGTTAGATTGGTGTTAGACAGATCAAAATGTCAACAGTTTGTCAATACCAAGTTTGGTGATATCCATTGTAGTTTGTACGATAATAAATCTATATATGTAAATAATTTGATCATTTGTTTATTAATAAAGTACATTTGTTTTGTTTAGTGAACAGTTTAAATAGTTTAATGTTGACTGTAATTATAAGACAGATTTGTTTTAAATATTCATTAAAGCTTCACTATTCTAGGAATTAAATAATATTCTTTAAATTCTAACTCAAAGGAACTTAAAAGTGTCTTCTACTTCTCATGTAGGATAGTGCAGAGTTTATTTCCTCTATATTCATAGGGTAATTTATCTGGCTTGCTTATGTGCAGTTCACAGTTTAACAGTACATAAGGAGTACATATTCACTAGAGATCCGTTTCTACTTAATTAAAATTTCTCTTTGTTGTTAATTAGAAACTTGAGGCTCTTTAATAATACTTATAGTGATGATATCTAGGAAAGAGAAAAACACATAATAATTTAGTTAAAGCTGATGGTACAAATTATAATTATATAAAACTAAAAGTTCTGATGATTTTCATACATTTATTCTTTTCGTGGGACTTAAAGATGCATTATATAAGAATTAGATAAAGAGCTAGCCATTCTTGCTATAATAGTTCAAAAATAGATAATGCAAACTGAATATATTGAACATTTCGTTGAAATTACTCTATTGTGAGGAAGATATTAGCCTTTGAAGGTTTGACAAGATGTGTGCATTAATTAAACCACCGTACTGGTTGTTCGAAGCTAAGCCTCCTTCTAAATTTTTAAATTAAATCAAAATAATAGCTGAACTCTGCTGAACCGTTCTAATTAACTTAATATCGGAGATATCCAATGGCATCCAGAGTTGATTATGGTCTTGTCATGTTAATAAATTTCTAATATAACATTTCAGGCCTAAATAAAGACCTGCAATAGGCAGATTTAGCTCTTGCATAATGTATGTTTAATATAGCAGGCAAATTTTCCATACAATGCTTTTGGTTAGGCCACATGAAAAAAATATTCTGGTTCCCAGATGTTCCTGTATCACTTAAAAAGGGTCACGTAACCTGTTTTGATTTTAAAAAATAAAAAATAAAGTCTCATAAATTACTGCACAAATATTTTACCCCAGTTATAGTATGACTGAAACCAGGCATGTGCGGTAGGCTCATTTATCAAATATACAACCCTGATAAATGTTACTGTCAGTCATACATGATACTGGTTAATCTTAAATTCCTATAAACAACAGGATGAGATAAATGTCATGTAGCCAAGTAATGATCCTACGATAAAATAAAAACACAAAAAAACAACCTTTCCTTCTGCATCAGATTTTTGTTAAGGATTGTCTAAGAACCAGTTTATTTTTTTTTGCATGGCCTTAGTTATACAAATTTTTTGCTTAAGTAGAATGTAATAGAAGTTCAAGGATTGTAATAATAACAGTCCATACTTGATATTATTATTTATCAGATTGTAATTACAGTCCATACTATTATGATTTTGTTTTTATTGATTATAATTATTTAATGTTATATAACTACCCGATAATGTTTTCACAAAATAAAAAGATTACAAATTACTATGTCTTCTTTTTTTGTCCCCCGCCTTTCGAAGAAATCAGGGGACTATTAAAATGGGTCTGTCAGGGTAAGCAGAGCAATAAGCAACTTGATTGGCCGAGACTTTGGTATACAATAACTCTCCTTCTAATTTTATTCGGTCAATGCCTTGATGCAAATTTTCTGCTTAGGGTAAGCCCAGATAAGAAATTTGATTGGTTGATGCTTTGGGACACGATAACTTTAATTCTAATTAAGTGAGAGTGAGGGCACCTGGTGTATAGTTTTATCACATCAATACCTTGACTAAGTTCAAGAATGAACATTTTCTGCTGAGGGCAAGCAGAGCGATAAGCAATTTGAATGGTCGAGACATTTGAACACAATAAGTCTCCTTCTAATTGAGATAGAATGTTCAAACTTGGTGTGGGCCGTTCATTTGGTGAATGCCTTGGAGTTTGATGATGAACATTGTCTGCTTACGGTAAGGATGAATCTGATTGGTTGATCCTTTGGGGATGAAACTCCAAGTATAGATTCATTATATTATTACGTTGACTAAGTTCGATGATGAGAATTTTCTGCTTAGGCTAAGGAGCGATAAGCAATTTGATTGGTCAAGACTTTGGGACACAACAACTCTGCTTCTAATTGAGGTAGAATGTTTAAACTTGATATAGATGTTCATTAGGTGAATGTCTTGACTGAGTTCAATGATTATAACATTTCGAGCTAAAGCTATATTAGCTAAGCAGAGCTAAGCAATTTCATTGGTCGATGCTTTGGGACAACATAACTTTGATTCTATCTGATAGAGAGTGATGAAACTTAGTGTATAGTTGGTAATCAGTTTGATTGCCCGATACTTTTGAAAAAAATAAATGTGTGATTAATTAATATGTCATCTATTTATTTTGGGATTTCGGCGGGGGACATCAGCCTCACTTGGCTTATTTTTTTATTAAATCAAAGTTTAACATATAACGGGTCTCTATTGCATGTATATATGTCACAATGACATATTTCTGACGAGATCCCCAGTGAGCGAAAAAGTAGGCAAAATGTGAATTGTACAAAGTTTGTGGGATGCAGACCCTCTAAAGCCCCCAATTTTTGTCCGATTTAGATGAAAATTCCTACTGAAAAATATTAATGGGACCACATTTAAAAAGGTTGTATATAGAGGACTAAGGGCCTATTAAGGAACAGCGTCTAGTAGTTCGGTTGGGGCGATAAATCGAGGTCCAGTCGGTATGTTAGGGAATTCGATGAAAAGTAGGCGGAGACGCAGAGCTCTGTCCAGGCAAAATTTCCTTCACAACAGTACATAATATCCCCTGTACGTCTTCCTCGGTTGATGCAAAAAAGTAGGATGTACTTAAAGGATTGGTGCCAGTCATTATCACATATGTGATAGAGCTGGTTAAACACATTCCAAATATAATTTTATGTCAGAGATCATTGCTACGATAGCAGAGTAATACAGTTTTTCTGAATCGGAAGTGACGAACGCCAAAGGAAAACACGAGTCACCTCTCTATAAAACTGACTGATGTGACGAATGATAACGGATATACGGGCGAATTTCTGCTCACTAATAATTCCTTTGAAGACCAAAAATTGTTGTGTGAGACTGTGAGAGGATATCTGACAATTCATAAAAAGAATTGACTGTCACTAGATAAGTGAACACAAAAGAAAAACAGAAAAAGTCCGTGCATTACCATGTTTTTATAAGGAAAAGAATGAATATAAACAAGGGAATGTACGGACTATTTCTATTTTTCTCGTGTTCTCTTATCTAATGACATTTAATTACTTTATTGAATTGTCAGGTATCCTCTTACAGTCCCATATAACAACTTTTGGTCTCCAAAGGAATTATTAGTGAGCAGAAATTCGCCCGTATATCCGTTATCATTCGTCACATCAGTCAGTTATATAGAGAGGCGACTCGTGTTTTCCTTTGGCGTTCGTCACTTCCGATTCAGAAAAACTGTATTACTCAACTATCGTAGCAATGATCTCTGAGATAAAATTATATTTGGAATGTGTTTAACCAGCTCTATCACATATGTGATAATGACTGGCACCAATATTGTCCTTTAAGTTCAATTTCATTTCTTGATACTATCGTACTCTACACTGTCATGTAGAGCAAGTAGTACAGCCAATCAAATTTGAGAACGTAAACAACACCTAAAAATAGAAACAAAATTTACGATCACGGAACTCCTTTTTTTTTTGTGTTGGTTAGACTAATTTTGATGCCGATTTTAATGGGCATGGTAGTAGGACCTGATTTAAATCACTATATAATCAATAATCATGGATCAAAGAAGTGATGAATGGATATCCACGAAAGTTTTGTTTTGTTTTGTATTATTTTGTGCGTCGGTGTGTGGCGAAGCCTCTCCACGAGTGGAAAACAATGGCATAGACTTCGATATCGATAACCTGTTATCGTCTCTTGATACTGCTGTAGATTCTATATTTGATCTCCTAGGAGATGCCGATGGATGTGTTCACAAATGTCCCAACGGTAGGTTCAATATTTACTCCTGACATAAATAGTTCTGAATACGAATTCCAAACTGCACCGACAATGTTATTGTAAACGTGAATTGATATAAGGGAAGCAACTCTATTTAATAAATGGATGCAGACCACTAATGCCCCCTCCCCCACACTCTTGGCTGACTGAAACTTTACCCAAATTTTCGTTGTGCTAAACGCCTTCTATTTTGACTGTTTTAGTTCATTTAGTTCATGTACTAGGCGAACGTAGTTCAGTGCTATTCTAGGAGTGCACTCTTTCTAGTCCCGACCAGTGCAAGCCCAGGTCCGCTTTTCTGATAGGTACGCTTTCTATCTATTTCTGACGTATAACGCCATCCCTGTCCCAAAAATTGCTGACTGAATTTAAAATTGTGTTTAAGGCCAAGGGTTAAATTGTAGTTAAGATGTATTATATGAAATTGTTGGTCTTATGCTAAGTTAGCAGTATACCCGACTTCGTCCGGGGCCCAAATTCGACAGGGGCCCAAAGTCTTCCGGGGAACAAATTCACCCGGGGCCCAAATTCGAGGGCCTAAAACATTCACGGGGGCACGCTGGTTAATTTGATACCAAATATGTGTGGGTGGAGTGCCGCGACAAAGCGTGGTTCGCCTGGGGCGCAGGCCCAATTGGCCCAGGTGGTCTAAAACATTCACGGGTTTATGTTGATTAATTTAATACCACATATTTGGGGGTGGGAGTGCCGCGACGAAGCGTGATTGGCGAACATACAAACATACACACTTTGATTTTATTTATATAGATTATTCATAAAACCTAATTACTTCTTGTTATCGGATTTTTATTTTATTAAGGTGAACAACCTGTACCCAATCCTCATCATAAACCTTCAAGTAATGGATGTGGTATATCAAATGTGCTGGTAAGTTTTAATACTGTTATTGTTTTGATAAATCCCTAATCTGAATGGCGAAGTTTTGTACAATAATTATCAGATGCCGGTGCGTTTGAACCAAAGTTAATATACTGTATATACTTCTCATACTTCTCGTGATTACTGTAGATTTCAAAATGGTGGAAAGTACAACTTCGAAGAAATGTAGAACGTTTCTGCCTCGTAAAAGAATGGAATTGAACCATTTTTGGCCTGATATTCCTAATAGAAATACGACTTTTACAATATTGTAGTTTACATGGGGATCTTCTGTCGATCAAATCACTATCAGAGTCTTTAAAGAGTCACAACGGGACTAACGTATGGTTCAATTGTATTTCAATAAGTCGCTTGCACGTAGTAGTCTTTAGCAGAGGGAGAAAACGCACGAGGTTGGACAAGGAACCCTAATCTTTGTCGCGTACAAGCCGAAAATCGAAACGACGCTGCTTGACTCAATGACAGACCTTATGATCTAACGCGAACGCGTCAACCATTCGCCACCCGCCCCCACACCCCGAGACTTTAAAGTGTAGACCTGTCTTTAATTTATTTAATCTAAAGGGAACCGTTGAATACCAATTAAATGTATTGGCCCATTGACTGATTTAACGTTTTTAATATTTTTCAGATTGATACGACAGTTATGCCTGGTGTTACCAAGTGCTGTGATAAACATGATTTCTGCTATGATACTTGTAACTTTAGTAAAGAAAAATGTGATGATAAATTCCAGGAATGTTTACTAAAAATATGTCATAAATTAAAAAATGTGTTCTCTGAAGATGCTCTGCAAGGTGAGGCCTGTCTATTAAGTGGTATTTATTTATATGCCAATATTCTAAACTGTTCGTACCGTGCCGTTCATATCTTGTTGGCACAGAAGCAACAAGTCAACAAGTTATTCCGCTTTGTTACAAATTTGTGGTAGAACTTTTATAGACTGCAATTATCAATTATCAAACTTATGTCGGTTGGCCACCCCATCCTAAGGAAGAACCCTGTCGAATTTCATAAATTTTCGATAATCACTTCTAGAGTTATTCCTCGTTAAGAAATTTTGATAGCACGTTAGAGGCTTCATTTATATATGGGGCGCCGTTTGTAAAATAATTATTTAATTTTTTTTATAGCAAAAAACATTAGATTTAACTCCGAATATATATATTTAGATAAATATTAGAACAAAAATGGCATATATGTAAATATCAAAAAATATTTTAGCTAAAAGTCGAGTTTTTGGTCTATGAAAAACTTTAAATGTTATATCTTGATTTCACATCGCTTAGTTAAATATATAGCTAAATGTGCTGTTTTTCGTAGGTATAAATGCTAAATACTAAATCACTGAAAAATCTAAAGTTAAACATTTAGCTAAATATATAAACATTTAGCTAAATATATAAACATTTAGCTAAAATATATATATATATATATATAAACATTTAGCTAAATATATAAACATTTAGCTAAATATATAAACATTTAACTAAATATATAAACATTTAACTAAATATATATATTTAGTTAAATATATAAACATTTAGCTAAATATATATATTTAGTTAAATATATAAACATTTTACTAAATATATAAATATTTAACTAAATAGATATATATAGTTAAATATATAAACAGTTAACTAAATATATAAATATCATGCTAAATATATATGTTTAGCTAAATGTATAAATATTTAACTAAATATATATTTGTGGTCCCGCCAATATTTCTATTATCGTAAGCGACACATAAAACTGCGCATAAAATGATGACGTGTACCCGACGTGAGCCTTGGCACAATAGGCCTACTAGCAATTAGAAATGGAAGCTGACCACGAACTTGTAGCCCGAATCACGGGTGTAAGAACTAAGCTGAGCGCTCAGGTACCAGATAGTACTGTGTTGTGCAGTCAATGGAAAGTTGTACACCACGTCATCGTTTAGTGTGAAGTCGCTTACAACAATAATTATTTTACAAACGGCGTGGTACGGTTGCGCTTTGTAAATTTAACTATATGTTTAGCTAAATATATAATTATTTAGTTAAATATATAATTATTTCGTTAAATATATAAATATTTAGCTAAATATATAAATATTTAGCTAAATATATAAATATTTAGCTAAATATATATTATTTAGCTAAATATATATTATTTAGCTAAATATATAAATGTTTAACTAAATATATAAATGTTTAACTAAATATTTTAACATTAAACTAAATATATATTTAGCTAAATGTTTAAACATTTAACTAAATATTTAGCTAAATATTTATATATCATCAAATCTCTTGTTTTGGTCTTAATATTCAATGCTAAATGTTAAATATGAAAATAGAGACAAATCAAGAAATATTTATATATATTATGTTAAATATTGAGTTTTTGTTGTATTTTTAGTTTAAATATTAGAAGTGAAAAATTTGCACAAAAGTCGAGATTTAACTATATATATAAATTTAAATTAAATTCTAGTGTTTTTTGCTATATAAAAAGCTAAATAATTAATTTACAAACGGCGCCCCATATTTATAATCCCATATTTCTAATTAGCAGCTTGTGGGTATATGTTTCGTAGCCTAGCAACCTAAGTTTATTTTCCGGGGTATACCTTTATGACACTTTGTACACACCGTAACCTGTAGATGTGCACTTTACCTATTATCCAAGGAGACTCAATGTCCCCAGGAGGTGGCGGGTTCAATCCCAGTTTTGACCAAGGTAGTGCATCGAAATTTTCCAGTCTAGTTTCCCCTTGTCTAACCGTTCGGTTCATGTTCACGTAAAAGAAATAAAGGAAGAGTAGGCAAACTTTTCCTTATAGCACACTGTGTGGCGTATGTCCGGCTTCATTATGCCGGTGCATAAAAGAAGGGCCTTAAACCCAATAGTGCCCAAGGAAAATATGTGTTATAGTCATGCTTATTCTACACCAAGATACAAGCTTACCGTCACGAAGCAATACCAGATAGATCTAATAATGCAACTTTTGACATTTTTCGGCGCAGTTTCACCATGTCGGTGGTGCAGGACGGAGGCCCTGGCAAGGGCAGTGTTCTAGTTGATCAGACTTGACGAAAAACCGAGGCCCTGTGTACACATTGGCGTGCACGTAAAGAACCCTTGACATTTGGAATTCGAGATAAGATTAGGCCGTAGCGCCACTGTCCGGTCAAAATTCCCCCCATATGACACTGTATAGCGTATGCCCGTCTTCATTAGCCCAGTCGGTGCAGAACAGTAGATACGTTAAACCCTCCCTCTATTTCGCTTCGTGTCCAAAATGACGAAATCTTAAGCTAAAGGGAGACGAATCTTTTAATATTAGATGAAATTCACATCATATTTAAAGATATTTTATGACTGCTTTCTTTTTCTTTTTTTAAACGAACGACATCCCCCTCGGGAACATGCGGTTGTCTTTCTTTTTGACTTGAGTTTATAAATAATCACGTAGCTAAGGTAGGACGAGGCGGCAGTACCTCTTTCCGGGGGGATGCCACTTTAGTTCTAATTCATTTTTTTCAAAAAAATTGCTTTCTACCCGTACTGTAGAAGGCTACAAGATGTCTGACAGAATTTTATTTTTCCACGAAACACTGGTTATTGTCGAAAGGTATGTTTGTTGTGTATATGCTGTGGTCTTTGTGGTAAGGTGGGCGGATTCAGTTAGAGTGGGGCTACAAACTGAATGACAACCCGAGTGGCACACACTCCAGCTACGCCCAGGTGTGTCAAATATGATCTCAGATCATGCATGCGATTATTGATCACTTATGTTGGCTGACTGGTATCGGATCATTAAAAACGCAGGTGAACGAGAAACTTTCACTTTCGTCTTCGTTTCGTTAGTCAGTACAAATCTCGATGTTTTCCAATATTTTTGCCAGTTGTGGACCTTTTGCCGACCAATGACTGCGTTATTCGTCACTAATATGTCCGGGAGAAGCTTATTATCCGTTCGGTCTGGCAACTTTAACCATCGAAAATGGCTTGTCACGTACTGTTATTTTTGATGAGGCTATTGGGGAGTTCGATTCCAATTGTGCACGAAAAGTTCCGCTTGAAACCAGTTCAACATGATACCAGTTCAACAAGATTTTGGGTTTTGAAAAAAAAATAAACGAATAGTTTATATGATGAAACAATGTCTTTTTATGCGCCCACATTTAAATGTGGTCGTATATTGTCGTCGCCCCGGTCCGTGCGCCCGTTCGTCGGTCTGTCCGTCCACAATTTGTTTGTGGTCACTCTACAGGTCACAATTTTTATCTGATTTTGACGAAACTTAAAATATAGGTCTATCTCCCAAAGATCTCGGTTCCTTTCGATATTGGCATGTATCGGACCATAACGTCATGGATTATGGCTCTGGTTGTACGAACAATCACGTTTTTAGCTTGTGGACACTCTAGAGGTCACAATTTTCACCCGATTTTGATGAAACTTGAAATTCATGTTTATAACCCAAAGATCTCGCTACCTTTCAATATTCACGTATATCGGATCGAAACTTTCTGAATTATTTTTTTCGATTTTAAAAACCGTTTAAATGCATCACCATTCCACCATAATGAGGGTTGAATTCGAATTTCGGAAAAATAGAAATAAAACTGCCCGACAAAATGGCCGCTCTTTGTACGCAAATTGTGTAGAAGTGTGTAATGCGAAGGTTGTGGACCCTCTAGAGGTCACAATTTTTATCCGATTTTGATGAAACTTATATGCCAAAGATCTCATTCACTTTTGATATTTGCACATTTCAGGCCATAACTTTCTGGATTATTGCCCCTGATTGAACAAAAAATCGTGTTTGTTTTTAGCTTGTTCTCTATACATCTCTTGCAAAATGTGGGCGGATTCCGCCTGGCAGCCGCTGGTCTTTTTGTGATATGACGCCTGCATTATTTCAGTGATTTATTTAGTTTCGCCCTGAAAGAAACACCGAGTTCTCAGAAAACCGGGCCATGATACGCATACTATTATAGCCACACCATGTTAATATAAATATTTGTTTTATAGTATGAACTATAGTTCACCATATGCATGCTTATAGCAGTTCATTAACCCAGTTTAATTTCGGTCAAGACAACTTCACCTACCTATTAATGACGTGAGAGATCTGTGTTCGTTAAGTCATTTATCACAGACTTAGATTAGCGGATGTCCGTTTTGAAAACAATTGGCAAATATTTCTTATTATATCATTTGCTTTGATTTAATGTCTACATTACATTTATTGTATTTTTACTCTGTATGCGCGTATATATTGCCGTATTGTCGAATACTGCCTTACGTTGGTCCATTCACCATTTACTGATATTGAAATTCTGCACACCCAAGAGCATTCTGCACACAGAGATCCATCTACATCTACTTCATTCTTCGAGAAAACATCTGTCTTAAATGGTCACCATATCCAAAAATTAGTATACTGTTTTGTAATGCGTTTCTATACTCCGTTTCGCATGTGCCATACACACACACACACACAGACTAAATAAACTTTTTCAGTTTTATTAAATGGAGCAGAATAAATACCCCCCAAAAAATTCGAAGTATACTTAGTGTTTTCGACTAAAATCATCGATTTAGGACTTAAAATGTCGGAAAACCAGCTTAATGTCTGTTCTCAAGCGGAGGTAACCGTAGACAGACAGCCTAAGTTTAGTATGACTCACAAGAGACAACATTTTTGGGGCCATTAGCGCTACTCATCTTGTTCTTCTACCTGGGGGCTCCACTAATTCAAGTACGATCGACATTAAACTTGGCATGCTTGTTCCTTGGACAATTGCGCATCGATGTACGGACTTGGATATGACGCCATAATTCCATGATAGCGGCAAGGCAGCATTCTTGGCTCCAGGTCCATATATTACTATCGTACATTTTATTATGACGAAGAAGCTTATTGAAGCTTTTTTATAATAAATTTTTATTGTATAAATGTAACTTGCTTTTTTTTTTCTTTTTTTTTTTTCATTTTAACTATTTATATACACCAAATCTCTTATATTTAATTTTAAATTATATATATTATCTGTGATACTTGTTATTATTTGTGTAATTAAATACATTAATGTGATGATGTTTAATTTGTCTCGATAAATTCATCATATTCTTGTGTTTCCATTATTATTACGTCAGCGTAATCAAATCTATTGGCATTTGACGCCATTTTGATCTCTGAGTCATGGTGGCTCAGTGAGTATGACGTAGATTCCCTAACCAAGAGTTCCCGGGGTCGGTGTTTTACGAGTGTAGTTGCACGTAGACCATTTCAACATTATGTAATGTTAACTTAAACTAAACCATGAAATAACAGAGGAACCCTTACAATATCCTTAATGTCTTAAGGTTAAGTCTGCTGTGTGAATAAGAAGGTCATTTACATTTCTATTATTTTCGCACAACGTAAAAAAAATGGTTAATGGCGATGGCAGGCTACAAACAACACGATGTTATACACTGGGTTTTAATTTATAACATTAGATTCCAGGCGGAGTTGCTGTCCAACGAAATGCCCCACCCCCATCCCCTTCTAAATGACCGATGTTACCTACTGACCACAATGATGTGATGAGCGAAAGTCTCGGCTGTGGATAAATGAAGTTCCAGATTTAGGATCAAGTCCTTTTAACAGGAAGCCAAAAGGCATTTTAGATAGATTTTACACCGGACAATAATTCAAATTGCTAAGTTCCCTCGTTTAGAGTTTTTCAAACAATAGGGAGCCACAGCCTCTCTGAAGTATAACTGACCATTTAGAATGTCATTACTGTCGTTTGTGATGAAAACGAATCACAATAAATCTGCACTTAAATACCTCATTCAGCATTCCTACTCCCAATTCTTCATTTCCTCACAAGAATGATTGACCATATGTCAATTATGTACTAATAACTTAACATGTTACAGCAACTATTGATATGAATCGTGAGCTATATTCAAGTAGATATAATACAGATATCTCATACTGGTACACGTCTCACTTCATACTTTACTAAACCAAACACAATCTGCACACAGAAAACTATCTACTTTGAGGATAGACCGCTGGCCCCAATGACTGCCATATTCAAACACTAGTATGCAATTGTGTAATGCAATTCTAATCCGTTTTATATCTTTCATACGCACAACGACTAAATAAAAATGTTTAATTGTATTAAAAGGAAGCAGAATAAATATTTCTCCAAGTACCCGAAATATAGATAGCATTTTCGACTAAAATCGTCGATTTAGGAATGGAAATGTCGGTCAACCAGTAGACAGACAGCACAAGTTTCGTATGAACCAAACAATGCTTTACCGGAAGTTAGAGCACGTTTTATAATAATGCAAAACTGCCACCATTCGTCTCAGACGATAGTTTGAGCACGTGTTAAACCAACACAGGTTAAGCCCAGGATGATCTGCTTCTAATCTCTTAATATGTTTGTGTACAAGTGAAAACACGTACTTCGGGTCTGCTCTGAATTGTCAATGTGTCACCCTAATCCTCTTGTCAATGTAACTTTATAAAGTAAACATGAAATTAGATTATGTATAAGTCCCCGTAGGGTAACGATTAGTTGTAGCATTTAATATGAGCAACTCTATTATATATCAGAAATGCAGTATTTGATATTTTATAAAATCTGTTCGTGGTTAATACAGAGAGTCTGTGAACGATGTTCAAAGGCAATCAAACAACGAAATAGGATCAGTGCCGGATTAAGGCGCAAGGAGGGCCCTCAGATGATTATATGTTGTTTTAGCAGTTGAAAATATTTCTGTATTCTAACTTTCTAAAGGGTCCCTGAACCCCGGGGCCACAGGTAATCTGCCACAGAATGGAATAATGAACATGTTAATGTGGGACTTTTCGGTCACAGAGTTTTTGATCCCTAACGCTAACCAGTTAACCCATGTTTACAACCTAACCAATCAGCCCCTATTTGCAACCTAACCAATTAACCACTATTTGCAACCTAACCAATTAACCACTATTCGCAACCTAACCAATTAGCTCCTATTTGCACCAGTTAGCATTTTCTTTCACTTCGAAACGTCCGTCAACCAGAAAGTTTACCACGAAAAATGTATTTTAGCAAAGTCAACCAACTGATTCGAGTTCCAGACCATTCTTTATGCTGGAAGCAACCTAACCAATTCACTTCTATGTTCAAACCAGTCCGTCCACCAGAGAGTCTACCACGAAAAAAATATTTTTGCGAAGTCAGCAAACTGATTCGAGTCCGAGACCACTCGTCATGCTGGTAGCCTGGAACTGTTAAAAACTCTTATGCCCCGCCTTTACCATTGTATTATAGAAGCGTACGTGACATAATTAGATTTATTTGATATCGTGCATTGTCAAAAAAACAAATCTTTCACATACTTATTGGCCAAACATTTTATTCGTCATGGACAATCAATATCAATTCTAAACACGGCACTGATTGCTGATGTTGATTTATTTCAAGAATATTGTTCTTTGTGTCTTATCTAGTGGTGCTACAGTCTAACTTTAGAAACACAATTTATCCATCAACCATTAAAGGATTAATAGAATTCATTTATAGACACAGCACATGTAGCTGTACATCAACTTTTATATTATGGGCAATTATAGAGAATCAATTTCTCGTATTTTTTTTTTTTTTTTTTTTTTGTCTCTTCGATTAGTTGTCTGTATGTCGCCCTCCGGCACTCTCTGGCGACCGGCACCGCCGTATGTGAACGAGAATTTTTTCGGGCATTTCAGTTCTGCCCCCCTAACAATCATCGAGCCCGTACACCTATGTCAAAATTTCAACCACTCATGACCCCTTTCGATATTTAGAGTTCCAGGACCTTCTGTTACGGAACCCCACCCCCTCCCCCCCACACACTCCCACCTCCTTTCCAAAAGCCTCGTGATCGCGACGGAGCCGTATCGTAGCTATCTTTACCAATTTTTTTTATTTATTAATCTACCCAGTCTTAATTTTGATATATTTACAATACTATCTTGTATAAAAATAATATTTTATTACTTACACTCATTAACTTGCTAAAAAAATCAAATGAAAATATTACTAGTTAAACTCACGATCTCAGTGCAGTAGATGGTTAAAAAAAATTATGTTCACTCCCAGTTTGTGATATTTGTAGAGTATGGTAAATTAAACATAAAGAAATAGAATACTTATGCCTGGGACACACTATGCGAACTGTATTAACCAATAGCTCGGCCGAAGTCTTCGCCGCCGATGTTACTTGAGTAATATCACCGTTACACCGTAATGAAGGTTGAGTTCGAATTTCATGAAAATCGGACCAAAATTGCCAGACAAAATGGCTGCCACTTGTACGCGAATAGTGTAAATAAATATGGTATATCAAGGTTGTGGACCCTGTAGAGGTCACAATTTTAATTCGATTTTGATGAAAATTGAAATGCATGTTTATAACCTAAAGATCTTGGTTCCTTTCGATATTTGCGCATATCAGATCGTAACTTCTTGAATTATGGCCCTTGGCTGTACGAAAAATCGCCTTTATTAGCTTGTGGTCCCTGGAGGTCACAAAATGGCCGCCACTTGTACGCGAATAGTGTAAAAAATATGGTATATCAAGGTTGTGGACCCTGTAGAGGTCACAATTTTAATTCAATTTTGATGAAACTTGAAATGCATGTTTATAACCTAAAGATCTTGGTTCCTTTCGATATTTGCGCATATCAGATCGTAACTTCTTGAATTATGGCCCTTGGCTGTACGAAAAATCGCCTTTATTAGCTTGTGGTCCCTGGAGGTCACAATTATTACCCGATTTAAAAAAAACCGTTTGATTATATCACTGTAACAATGTAATGGGACACACTATGCGAACTGTATTAACCAATAGCTCGGCCGAAGTATTCGCCGCCGATGTTACTTGAGTAACGTAACAGACATACAAGGCGAGTGCCTGTGCCGATTCCCGGCGATCAGGTCGTTTGAAACTTAATTCACGCATGCGCCGGTGCGGTTTTAGCCACACAATATCGGTGTCTATAAATATGTAGACTTAATTCGCCGGGGAAGGGTTCGCCCGAATGATTCGCCTCAAAATTTCACATAGTGTGTCCTAGCCATTAGAAAGTCTGGTTATTTTTAACCATCGTCAATGAATTGACCACAGTGTTATAATTTAATCAGTATATTTACGTGTTATTGCGTCCGGACTGATTAGTTATTTATCTTCTCCAATCACTTCTAGACTAATTACCAATAATGATGCAGTTTGAGGTGTTTTAGTTTTGGCAACTATTCCTTTGCTTATAATAGAATACGGAATTAATATGAGTTTATTTATCGAGAGGCTCGATTATCTATCTAATTTAGGGGGGGGGGGGGGGGCGAATGCTTAGCTTTTAGAAGCCGGGCCATCCGATGACACAGAGGGTTGATTATGCCTAGGTAGATTTAGCTCTTACATAATGCACACTTTTTAAAGGTTTTTACTTTTTGGATCAAGATCGTGTCGATATGGCTGTGTGGATTTTTTGGGCTGTAAAATCATCAAGACTAGTTTGCACTGTAAGGGTACTATGTCTTTTTTTAACCTTAAAGCTTCTGAACTATTTTTTATCGCTTAAAGATGCATTATGTAAGAGCTAAATCTTTTTATTTTGGCTTCATATGTTATATAAATTACCATTTAGACATTTATTCACACGACAAGCCTATAATCAACTCTCTAGAGTATCGGATGGCACAGAAAATGGATTGAGATACGATAGCCATTTGATTTAATTTAAAAACTTAGAAACGGGACTGAGTCTCGATTAACATGTAACGTTTGCTAGGATAATATTCAGTCTATGTCAAAACTTCAATCAGTGATAATGTTGCTCAGAATAAAGCAATTTGAATGGAATTTTCAATATATTAATTTTGAATTATCTATTTTAGAACTATTATAGCAAGAATAAACAACCCTTTATCTAAATCTTACATAATGCATCTTTAATCCAAGTTAAATATACTCAAATTGATTATTTAAAATCTAATTAAGAAAACAAAATCAAAATATCTCCCGGCTTCCATTCTACTGCCAAGTGAATTTGGTGAAAATTATAAGTGGTGCTGGCTTGGTTTGACATTTCCCATTTATATTGTCTGTAGAGATGTCGAATTTTGAAAAATTTTCAATTAATGATATCTGTGTAAATACCGAACGGAATTTAACGATGGTTGGACTGAGCATCAAGATTTGACTTTTACAGCATTGTTGTTTACAGGGAATAAAAAATGGCCCATGATTAGGCTAGGAAAAAAATACCTGTGGTCCATCGGTCGGAAAATATTTTTATTATTTTTGTTCGTGAAGTTTGTATTATCTAATTCGTAGCATAATTACAGAGTAAGATTACTGAAAATAATACCGAAATTTTAGTTTTTGATATTCCTGCATGTTTTGGACAGACCGACTAAGATTCCTGAAAATAATACCGAAATTTTAATTTTCGACTTCTGATAACAATACCGCAATTTCAGTTTTGGAATTTGTCTACAGAAGACCCTGGGTTATAGTGTCGGCGATATCGCCTTAAAAATTAGGGTTGGTCGGGTAACCGTAAGTAAGCACAGGAAATGTGTTTATAAGGGGTTTTTTTTTGGGGGGGGGGGGGGCGCTCAGTTAGAGACTTTAATATAAAAAGTCTAAAAATATGACGTACAATACATGGTTCATTACATTCTTTAATAAAAATGTGTTTATTTGGAGGGGGGGGGGCGCTTAGTTAGAGACTTTAATATGAAAAGTCTAAAAATATGATGTACAATACATGATTTATTACATTCTTTGATAAAAAGAAATGCCAGGAACTCGTTGTCGCGTGAAGTGAACCATACCATGAATATTATTATATAATATTTTATTTAATTATCTAATTTACCAAGGGAATGGAATAATTTGATTTTTATCAGATCAAGAATGATAATTACAAATATTATCAGGTCTGGTAGCTGGGAGTGTTTCCTCATGCTTTTATACTTTCACTCTAAAAAAGATTGTATGTAAACATGCTGAGTTTGTTATGAAATGAAATGAAGTTGTGTTTAACGTCTTATACTTATCTGCACAGACTAGTAAGGTGTACCTACTTTTATATATCGAATTCCAACTGTCAATGGTTCTTTTACGTGCACGCCAATGTGTACATTGGACCTAGGTTTTTCGCCTATCCGAAAAACTAGACACCCACACCTAGAGAGCGATTAACGCCGACTCGACACAAACTAGATAATTTCGAGATTTACATAATATACATTATACGGTTTAATTTTATTTCAATAATTCGCTTGTGCGTAGGAGTATTTTAGCAGTGGAAGGAAAACGGAGGAACCGGAAAAAACCCACGAGGCTGGTCAGACGACTCTACTGCTTGTCCCGCACAAGTTGGGATAGAAACCGCGCCAGTTGACTTACTGATCTAATGGGGATTTAGAAGTAAACCAAGAATATTCTAGTTTTCTGACGACGAATTATTACCCTCCAAGGTCATTGTGAACAATAGATCTACATTAGTATACGCAAAGAGATGAATTATTTGATATGAAAACTTAAAAGCGTAGACCTAATGCCCACAAATACGATAATTTCCGGTTTAGAACTAAATGCATTGCAGTCTCTGTTTTTCATCTAAAATATGCATCATCATAAAAAATAGAACAAAAAAAAAAAAACTGTATAAAAATCATTGAAGCTCCAGGCATGCATTAGAAGGTCTGGCTCGAACGTTCTAATGATGGAAATTTTGAATCCGTTCCAAAATAAATCTATAAGATTTTGCAAATAATCGTAATAATTTTCTTTCCAGAAACACATTAGCTGCTGGGAAAATCAAGCTTTCAATTGAATGATTACTGATTTTAATTTGTCGGTGGAACATACTTCATTATTTCTATGGTATTTTTCAGGATGTAAGACCACGGCGGATTTGATGTATGCTGGTGTTATGGCTCTAGGATGTAAACCATATAGAGAATCCCAAAAAGAAGCATGTCTGTGTCCCAAATCTAAAAACAAGACTGAATTATAGAATATATTAAAACAGCTAGTATGTTCCTTGATACGAGTCTGTAATAAGGTTCCTCCATTTCTCAGTAACCTGTCTTTCTCCATTATTTTATGGAAAATGTTGCTGACTATTTATTTTATTTCATTCCATAAATATAAATTTCTTTATATGTTTTTAAGATAATTGATTTTTGTTATTTTTTGGCATTCTTCCCGCAGCTTTGTTGTTAAAGATAAAACTGGGACTTTTGTTTTAATCTGTTCGGTACCGGTGTAAAAACTCTCAGAAAACATCCCAAAACGAAACAAATCCGTCTAGCATATTAATATGTCCATATTTTCCAAATTGTTTTATCGGTTATTATCGCCTTTGTCTTTCTGAAAAAAACCCACCAAGACCCAGCCTTGTTGCGTTGAACGGGTTGTTGAATTGTGTAAGAGATAAATCTGTATGCCTATTGCAGGTCATTCTTTTGGCCTCAAATGTTATTTAATTTATAAATTAGACATTTATTCACATGACAAGTACATAATCCACTTTCTAGACCATATGATGAACCTGGTTTTAATAGAATGAAACACCAACGCCATTTAATAATTGAATTTAAAAGTGGATAATCGAGACTTTGTTTATTATCGTAACAATGGTAGAAATGAAAATTGAGACTACGAATCATACTTTCGCTCAAAATAAAGTAATTTAACTGAAATTTTCAATATAATATTCCTTTTTCATTATCTATTTTTATACACCCGTCCGTCCGTCCATCCACAATTTGATTTTGCTTGTAGACACTACACAGGTTACAATATTTATCCGATTTTGACGAAACTTGAAATATAGGTTTATATCCCAAAGATCTCGGTTCCTTTCGATATAGCATGTATCGGATCATAATTTCATGGATTATGGCCCCTGATTGTACGAAAAATCATGTTTATAGCATGTGGACACTCTAGGGGTCACAATTTTTATCAGATTTTGATAAAACTTAAAATGTATTTTTATAACCCAAAGATCCCGGTTTCTTTCGATATTCGCGCACATTGGACCATAACTTCTTAGATTATGACCCCTGGTTGTACGAAAAATCGCTTTTTTAGCTTGTAGACCCTCTAGTGGTAACAGTTACAACATAATAGAGGTTGAGTTAGAATTTCGGGAAAATTGATAAGAAACTGCACGACAAAATGGCCCCCGTGTGTACGCAAATTGTGCACAAGTATGTAATACGAAGGTCGTGGAATCTCTAGAGGTCACAATTTTTGTCCGATTTTGATGAAACTTAAAATATATCTTTATACCACAAAGATCTCAGTCCCTTTCGATATTGTCACATTTCAGACCAGAACTTCTGGGATTATGGCCCCTGATTGTACGAAAAATCTGGTTCTCTATTCTTCTCTATTAAACTATTATAGCCAGAACTGTCTGTCAGCATTTTATCGAAATCTTACATAATGCATCGTTAATAATTCTTTTCTTCTTACGTCTCTGATAAATATATAGTCTGAAGGCTCAGTTCAGGAGGCTCGGTGCAGGAGGCGGGTGGGGATGGGGTCCATCTAATGGCAAAACACCAGACCTAACTTGTCTAGCGTAATTGTTTACGTAGAAAATGATGCCGAGTGACATCGATATAATTCAAGTCGAGGGTCAAATGGGGCCACTGACCTATGGTTCCTTCTGGTATCATGAAAACATAATAAAAAATGATCGAAATTAATCACTCTTTAAATAAAAATGTAAACTGTCAGCAACAGAACAACCAGTCGGTCGTTTTGTTTCAATTGAATGGTTAGTTTTATTATTATCTACATTATGATTCCTATTTTGATGTTTTAGATTATCTATCAATGATGTGTTCATTTAAAATAGCAATTCAAACCATTCGTTTGACATTGACAATCATGACTGAATTCCCTGACACCAGAGAATTTTGCATTCCAGATGAATTTTAAACCATCTACTTGAATGTGTTTCTGGTGGTTGAGACGTTTCACATATATATTTATTTGCTAAAAGTATAATGGAATCGGCGGTGTCCTTGTAGATGTGGGGCTTGAAAATGAAATTAGCAAATGAGACGACTGCAACTTTATCGTATGAAAACTTTATCGTAAAATGCAGACTTTTTACGTAATCGAAATAACATGAATATCAACACAATTCAACACTTTATTTTAACTTCAGTCAAAGGGTTCGTGCTCCTTCAAGATAATTTGTTGTCTTCTGAAAATATCATTTCCAGAAAATTGACTGGACCAGAAAATGAACTAGAATCACCACCCCTGTATGAAATGAAATGAGGTTCAACGTCCTATTTGTCAGCTCTGACTTGGCTAATGAAGACAGGCATACACCATGCAGTGTGCTATGAAGGCCATTTTTGCGCAGACAACGGCACTACCAAATTCCAAGTGTCAAGGGTTCTTTTACGTGCACACCAACGTGAAGTGTACAAGGGACCTTGGTTTTTCGTCCTATCCGCCCCGCACAACTGACAGACGGAAATCACGCCGGAAATTCTGAGCCACCACGGTTCCTATATATAAATAAGTAATATCCAATACCCCATAAATGTATTGACCACTATACCAGGGTAGACTACCGGTCTCTATATTCTATATTATTCAAAATCAATCTTACAAGATAAAACTATATTTAGTAACAAATTACAATTTTTATCTTCCATTAACAAATAAATAGATGTTTTATGAATTCCAAGATTATTAGATAGACCATAAAGTTATAAGATGCCAAATTCAAATAAAGCCAACCCTAGGGCGTTTTTAGGAGTTTCGACAGCGAGGGGTACAGGGCAGAGAGATTTATAAAATCAGAAGCTCTGAGACATTATCTGACTTCTAGGGTCATTCATTTACAATTTCCAACCCCATGCACTATCTAATTCCGATATATAATAATGTAATGTGAATGTATATAAACTGATTTACATCCAATCCTTTCTGTTTTACTGTAATTTCTAATCAGTTATGTTGGGTGAAACACGCCAGAAGTTTCAATGGCAATCTCTAGCCTCTAGTTATTCCAGTCTACACCGATGGTATTTATTGCGCATGTTGATTTAATTAACAAATAATTCGTGTTTGCAATGTCGAAGACATTGGATGTTATTGAGTTAGCTACCTTAACAAAAGAGAAATACGTCTACCTGTATTGGATTTTGAGTGAGACGTTTTTTCAATGAACATAATATATGAGAGAACAAGCGGGAGCAGTGGAGTGTCCGGACCCCTCCCCACCCCCAACACACATGCACACGCGCCTGTAATCATACAATCAAATCAGCCTGATATAACTGTGGAGAATTGATCCATCTCAACTTCTATAATTTGTGACTTGTGATTTTCATATTGGAACTATTATTACGTGGGAGTAAAATGGTTTTTGTATGAATATTTTTTTATTATATGTTTATAGATCCCCAACTGTGACTGAAGATGAAAGTTATTGACAGTGATTAATGACACCATATTAAATAAATCATGTTTGTTGAAGGCAAGCTATTACTCTGGGGAAACACTACAGAACTTCCCTGTGTATTTTAACAGACGGGAGACTAAAAATAATTACAATGATGAATGAGTTTTTTAATTCCACATGATAGAAATCTAATAGAGGAAAATTTAATTTTACTCTCTGTTCATTCACTTATAACTTAAAACCCCGTGTACAATATTTAATTCAGAAAAATGTATTAACAAAAAAGAAACCTACTTATATTTAATGGCTTATTAATCAAATCAGTTACAGTATCCTAAGACCGCATCTAATTAATTGCCCCATAAATAATATACTAATGCATACATACATACCGTGGAAATATTCGTAAGCTGAAGATGAAGGATGTTAGATTTAAAACAATAATTTTGAACAACAAAAATATCTTACCGTATTTAATTATTTGCTCCATAAATATAATATATATTAATGCGTGAACTTGCTTCATTAAATTCTTTAAACATGCATTATGCAAGAGCTAAATCTTCCTATTGTCTTTCTGTTAGCCTGAAATGTTACCTAAATTATTAATTGCACATTAACTTATCCAGACCATAATCAACTCTCGAAGCCATCGTTAGCCTGCGATATTTACTGGGTTTGAATACATTTTGCGATGGATAATTTAACGTAAAAATGGATAATCAAGACTTTGTTTGTTATCATGCCAATGTCAGAAATGACGACCAAGATTAGTCTAAAATTCAATAGCAAATATTTCGGTTCGGAGTGAAGCAATTTGACTGAAATTCTCAGCATATTTTGTTTTCATTTTCTATTTTTTTAAAACTATTATAGCGAGAACTGTCAGCTCGTTATCTAATCTTACCTAACGCCCCTTTAAATGTAATATTATTAGCTCAATACTCTATATAAAATACACTACAATGTATTTATATAAAATGAAATGGGGTTTAGCACCCTACTTTTCTGCACCCACGGATCTAACGAAGACGGGCATAATACACTATGAACTGCCAATGGTTATTGTTCGTCCCGCCTGAATGTTCTGTACTATTGACAAGGGGAGAACCACGATGAAAAAATCCCAAGAAAATTTTTATATAAATACAGGCTTCATTAAATACTTGCTTCATTAAATACTTGGCAATTATTAGCCCTAGTTTCGTTAGATTATCTATAACTTATCCTTAAAAAATATTATGTGCTAAATGTCTTACATTTTCTCTTCCAAACTTAACATGTTTGTACCCCCTTGCACGAGTCGTCGGTAGGGTGATGGGTCATTAGTGAGCCCAAATGGTCTCACAGTCAACACCGTCTTTGGTATATCTTCATCCTCTATACCGACGCAAACAATCCGGATGTATATATGGCAAAGTATTTGACACAGGAAGTAAAATGTAAAGTATTTAATGAAGCAACTGCTTACGCCAGTAAATTGTAATGTATTGACACAAACTGACTCGTGTTACAAAGAGTATCGATATATTTCAATGATTTAAATTCTGTTATGCAAAATATCTTACATATATTAAGTAGCTACAAAGCCATGACACAAATAAAAGTACAGAGAATATTATTTAATAGCGAACAATGCAAAATATACTCATCGACCCAGGTATCGATGCAAGTGCAGTTTAAAGTATTTGATGACTCAAGTAGTGTAAAGTAGTTAATGATTCAATGATTCAAAGTACAGTGTAAAGTATTTGATGTTTGGGTCATTTACAGTGTAAAGTATTTGATGTTTGGGTCATTAAATAATTTACGCTGTGATTGATATTTGAGTCATTAAATACTTTGCGCAGTGCTTGATAGTTGCATCATTAAATACTTTACGTTGTTCTTGATATTTGAGTCATTGGTAATTGGTATTTGAATTATTAAATACTTTACACTGTACTTGATATTTGAGTCATTAATAACTTTACAATGTCATTGCTATTTGAAACATTAAATACTCTACGTTGTGCTTAATATTCATTTCATTTAATTCTTTACACAGTGCTTGATATGTGAGTCATTAAATACCAGTCCAGTCAAATGATCCAAATCTCGTGATTATTCATACCCCGAAACATCACTATTACACGAAGAAAACGAAGATAACAAATTACTTAGTATATTTACATCATAACCACCACAAAAACTTCTTGGAATGGAATTGTCAAAAACAATGTTTTGTTGTTTAATAGCGCGGGTACTCCATACTTCTACGATTTGTGATTATAGCACGGGAGTTTCCGTTACCCTTGCAAAGGTATATTATGCAACCTTAAACTTCCCTAAAGTTATACACAAACCAATAGCGAAATCGACATTTCGCCGACAGGTTATACCGATAACCACCACAAAAACAGCTTCGAATGAAATCGACATTTCGCCGACAGGTTATACCTATAGCTAGTACTGTTTTGGTCTTGGATATAACTTTCGAAGAATAATTCATTACGATCAGAGGCGTTTCAAGAAGAAAATTTGCGTGCCAATTATTAAAACATCCGAACCATCTGAAAATTGAAACAAGTCCGGACTCTATCGTTTTGACTCCTTCCCCACACATCGGCCTTCATGGGTGATGGGGTGGGGTGTATAGGGGAGGGGGTGGGGTGTGTAGGGGAGTCATGAGTCGTACCTCGCAATGACCTTATTCTACATCCGGTGTGATAGTTTGAGTTGACTCCTGGTGTGTGTTTTCTCCTGGGCACTTGCGCATGTCCGAAACTGATGTTTGCCTTAACAACGAAACTATATCTACTTCCTGCGATGCGAGTTGGTTCCTGGTCAGATAGTCCAGGAAAAAGTATATCATGTACTTGATTAGAGTTTTGTCATTAATAAACATACTTGTTATCGTGATTAGCTGTTGTTTTAGTGATGAGTAGTTACACGATCAACGGATCTAAGTTGATTGGCTTGAAATTGATACTTCTATCGTTCGTGATTTGTTGCCGTTGTTTTTTTTTAGTGATTAGTCGTTCTACACACGTACGATAACTGGAAACCATACAAATTGATGATTGGCTTGAAATTATCAATTAACTTACCTCCAAAGGAAGATTAAGGCCTTTGATATTTCGTGGCTTCATTTATCACAAATATAAAAGTATGGAATTTCTTATTCCGATTGTCTGCGATATCACCTCGGTGGAAGCGGACGTAAAATACAACTAACTCATCATCATATTCCGATTTCTTTAACATAAATATAGATTTATTATACCATCCCATACATTCAAACATGCATGTAGACAGGCCAAATACAAGAGAGAATGTTCGCATTGTGGACGGGTATATATACTAAATAATAATAATAAAGATCGTCAATTTGCATCCTCTCGTGGTGGTAATACTGTAAATATCGGTACATAATAGTCTGATTTGACCATAAGAAAATCTTAGGGGAAATCCTATCACGAGGAGTCAATGCACACCGCGACTGTAACGGTGTGAGTTGACTCCTACAACTGCGTATGCGCCAAACGGTAATCACACACCAGGAACCATCTGAAACTGCCACACCGGCATGGCAGAATCAAGAAAAAATTGTTATATTCTTGGAAAAAAAACATTTATTTCAAAATATTTAACAAAAATAGATACATTATTCATTATACTGTGTTATTGATATATACATGCCAATTTTATGTTCATAAAAGTATTTCCGTTTCTGAAAGGATGCGAGATTTATTATAGTTGACTGCTGTATTCTATAACCGGAAGCACGCCATTTGATTAACTAAGATATCAAAAGACTGGTACAAAGTAATCTATCTAGAGTTCTACTTAATACTGAGTAATGTTATACTTTAAAACGATGCCCTTGATCAGTTTCCCGATATATCTTCAGCACTTTATGTATTTAAAAACAAATTACAAATGGATATAAATTGTAGGGCAAGCAAGGTATTTTAAAGAAATTTCTGTTGGACTTTTATAGTTGAGAAGTTATTTTTAGTAATAGTAAATATTAGTCTTTAAGTTAGGAACTATGTGTTTGAATCAAGTTACATTGAAAGCTAACATCAATATTTCTTTTATAGCCAACGGGAAGTTTGTTCAATTTACGGCTATTTTTACCACCAACTGTAAAATGTCGAGTTTGAATGAAAAATTTCATAGTTAGCTTTGCATACATAATAAGTCCACGGAGAAGGCTTAAATTCATTGAATGCGTTAGTTTTGCATAATAAGTCCACGGCGAAGGGGGAGCCACGGTGGCTGGGTGGTTAAGACGTTGGCTCGCTAGCCTGGAGGTCGGGTGTTCGATCCCTGCATTGGCCGAGAAAGTTCATCTGGATTTTCCGACGTGGTTTCCCCTTGTCAGTGATGCAGAACGGAGGGCCTGACAAGGACAGCTGTCTAGTCCTTCGGATGAGACGAAAAACCGAGGACCCGTGTATACATTGGAATGCACGTAAAAGACCCCTTGGCAGTTGGAATTCGATATAAGAGTAGGCGATAGTGCCGCTGCCCGGGCAAAATTTCCCTCATAGCACACTGTATGGCGTATGCCCGTCTTCATTAGCCCAGTATAGGAGCAGAACAGTAGGACGTTAAACCCCATTTCATTTCATTTCATTTCATTTCCACGGCGAAGGCTTAAATACATTGAATGACTAGAATGCAATAAGCTGTAATTCAAGGGGTGGAGGTGGTCAAATGGCACGGAAGGGGTGCGGTCGCCAGTTGTTTTTGTTTTTTACGGATCATCCGGTTTCCTCTCACTGCTAAAGAACTCTATCTCTCTCTCCAATCAAAAATTAGTTATCTAGACGAACGGCATGCTGTTACTTGTAAGTAATTTTCACTTAGGAATTATTCTATAATCATCTAATCTTTTATGAAATAAATACTCTTTAAAGTTGCTGATGGTTAGTCGGGTACAATAAAGATGGTGTTGCTTAAAATATAAGTAGTGGGTAGTGTTATTTTACAAATGTTGATGTTCAAATTCGGGGCCCCCTTCAAAAGTTGCAGTTACCCTACCCATTTATGAACATATTTTTTTATTACTTTCTGAACCCCTCATCCCACCCCCCCCCCCCCCCTGTACACACCCGCTGAAGTTAAGGGGGTTAAAATGGGGGTGAAAATTCAGATTTCACTGAATATCTTCATTATTCCTCCCAGTATAAACCTCATCTAGACTCTATATAAGGTTTTTCGGAGTCATTGAGTTCAATGGTGATTTTAAATTGAAGACCTGAAAATCCAAAATGGCGGAAATCCAAGATGGCGATAATATTTCCGCAAATGTCATACACGTTGATATTTTCTCAGTGTTTAACGACTTGTCTAACATTTACTGTTATATTTCTTATCTATAAATTTTTTCATGTATACTTATCTGCATACTCAACTATATTTGTCTATATTCTCACATATTTGTGCTTATTGTGTGCGTACAGACTAAAGTAATACCGTAATGACCTCACCGAAACCTAAAAAAAAAACTGCCCTTCGGCGCGAAAACAGTTAGGGGAGAAATTGTATATAGAGACAGCTGGATGTATCTAATGAGACCAACTAGGGCTGGTCAAAGTGGTCGTTCTAAAAATGGTGCAGCTCTAGTTTTGGCATATGTGCTTGCAGAACTCTGGATATTTTGCAACGTACTACCAAACACATCAAAAAGAATGTACTGACTCTCTACACAAGATTCCAAAATCTCATCCAAATGGGCCAGGCAAGGAAAAATGAAAAATATAAAGAGAATGTTAAACTATTTAACACTAAATATTCTGAACTGTTTGATATCTATTGCGAAGATACAGAGGTTAGAATGTACCTAGAAAGTTTTCATGGTGTGAAAATGGCCTTTGTCGAATTTGATTTCTTGGAAGATCAACGAGGTGAAAACTTCATAAAATGTTTTATAGACTAGGAAATGTAACGGTAAATGTTAGACAGTAAAAGTATGTCAAATTTGGTAGGGAAGTATAGACACCCAATTTTACTAGAAAAATACTTGATTACCCGAAAAATGCCCATGGGGCAAGCACTGGGCAAAAATGTCAGGGTATCACTAACTGGCAACCTGACTATTGTCTATCAGCTTAATGTGTGCTGAGGGAGCAGTTGTTATTTCTTGATCAAATGGTTAGGCGGTTTTGGGAACATTGCGGGGTGTCAACGTAAAAAAGACTCTGCAATTAAACGGCGAAAAAAAGGGCGGATTGGGACCGGGAACCGGCCCGGGCTCCCGTGTCGGAGCGGCCCCTTTTACTGACCGCGGAGCCCGGACGGGCGGTCCGGGTGCTCTCCCCCGGGAAAGTTTTGCAAAATGAACCCCAAATATGCGATTTGGTGGCATATCTGATTATAATTTCTGCCAAATATTGAAGTTACGAACCACCGGTCAGAAACTTTTTAAAAAAATATGTTCATACATGGGTAGGGTAACTACAACTTTTGGAGGGGGGGGGGCGAAAAAATTCATATTTAACACCACCCCTTAATATAAGAGAGATCCAATATAATCTTTTCTAGTAATTTCTTAAGTTTATATCATGCATTTCACTTATTCAAATTCAAACATTAATAACAATATAGCATTATATACAAGGTATTGGGTGGCGAGCTTAATGTTAAATGTGCATTAAATATGTCGTCGATAAAAGTGCTTTTCCATTTATTAAAGAGGTATTATGCAAGATTTGGATAGAGAGCTGGGCATTCTCACTGTAATATTTCAAAAATAGATAATACAAAATTAATATTTTGAAAATTTTATTCAAATTTCTTCATTTTGAGCGAAGTAATCAATGGTTGTAGTTTTTGACAAGTTGTGTGCATTGATCGTAACTACCGCACTGGTCATTTGAGTCTTAGCCTCGCTTCTCCATGTTTAGATTAAATCATTAAATGACCGAACCATTCTAATCTATTAAAATCGGAGCCATCCGATTTAATCCAAAGTTGTTTAGGATTTTGTCGTGTTAATAAATATGTAACTAATAATTTATAACATTTAAGGCCTAAAGAAAGACGCACAGTAGACAGATTTAGCTCTTACACAATCTATGTTTTATTAATGCTTGGGTAGATTAAGAAATATCTATTAAAGTTAAACGTTAAAACAGTATTAATCTTTTAGAGGCATTTAGTAACTGGATAGTACGTCCACATTTTACAAGAGATGGATAGAGAACAAGCTAAATAAAAAGTACGATTTCTCGTACAATCAGGGGCCATAATCCAGAAAGTTATGGTCTGAAATGCGCAAATGTCGAAAGGGGTTGAGGTATTTGGGATATAAAGATATATTTTACATGTAAGTTTTATCAAAATTAGATAAAGATTGTGACTTCTAGTGGGTCCACAACCTTGGTATTACATACTTCTACACTATCTGTGTACAAGGAGCGGTCATTTGTCCGGCAGGTTTGGGATTCGAATCCCCGGTTGTACGTGACAAGGAGCAGGGTCGCCTGTCCAACCTCGTAGGTTTTCTCCAGGTCCTCCCAATGCTTAAAGACCCCTACATGCAAGCGAAATATTGAAATAAAATTGAACCATATGTTAGTCCCGACATGACCTAGTTTGTGTCGAGTGGACGTTAAACCCCATCTCTCTCTCTCTCTCTCTTTCTCTCTCTCTCTCTCTCTCTCTCTTAAAAGATACATTATAGGAGATTAGAAAACCTTTATTTATACAAATTTGATAAATTACTGGTAGGTTACTTTTTGATGCTGTAGTAACTGACAATCAAAATCACTGTTAAGAACAATAAGTAATTTACCTCTTGATATTTTATAAAGAGCTATACGGTAATAGCAACTGATAGAGCGAGGTTGGCCTGTCTAACCTCTCAAGTTTTGTTTGGTATCCCAACTATCCTTAGAAAAAGCTTTAATGTAGATATTTACTGTTTACATGAATAGACATTAAAGATACATTATTGGAGATAACGAGTTGGCATTTCTCGCTATAATAGTTAAAATCTAGATAATGTAAAGGGGATTTGCTGAAAATTTCAGTCACATTGATCCACCCTGAACCGAGATTTTGGCGCTTGAAGTCTGTACGATAAAATACATAGTCTCGATTATCCATTTAATGATTAAATTATGAATGGAAGTCGAACAGAAAATCGGAACCTAATCTAATAAACATCGCAGGCTAGCGATGCTATCGAGAGTTGATTATGGTCTAAAGAATGACCCGCAATAGGCAGATTTATCTCTTGCATAATGTATGTTTAAATATGATATTATGGACAGGTTGATTTAATTAAATTATTTACACTTAAAAGGTTAGAAATTGGTAAAAACACAAAATAAAAAGCTCTTGTATATCAAAAAGTCACCTTAAAACACACTTATAAAATCGCTGTTTTGAGAAGAGAGGGCGGGTCATCTTCTCCCTTTGTCATAATAAAAACAAGTTAAAACAGAAGGTGCAGCTGACAGGTGTTTGGCCGCTTGGCGTCATCAGTGCGGATAGAAAAAAAAGCCGTGTGGAAAAAGAATCCGCTTGCTTTATGTTGAAAAGGGAAGTGCTGGATCCATGGATTGTTTACGTATTAAAAACTTTTCGTCCAATAAGTTCCATATAAAAGTCCCTTTAAAACGGTTCATAACTTCAACGTTTAAACGTTACAGACATTCCATTAGGGTTTTTCTTGCGTATGACTCTCTCCAGATAAAAGTTACCAGAAAAAAAGAAGAGCCAGCAGCAACACAGAATAAAACAATTAAAACAAATTAAAACATTTATAGAAACCATATATGGCATTAAATTTTTAAACACAAATTAAATAAAACTGACTGATGCACTGTCATTGTTAATAATGGGTGTGTAGGCCCTTATTCCTTTCGTCATTATTTTTCCCTAATACATCATTATATTAAATCATAATGTTCCTTCCTTAATGTCAATATTTATTCTTAGCATCCAGGTGACTTATCCACCAACCTGGTTTACACAACCAGTTATCTTTCCATGACTAGTACTCTTTTGTCGGAACTAACCACACTGATCCGCAGTGAATATTCGCTTGGCCGCTACAATCACTGATAAGGATGACATCGATGCAACTTAATGACTACAAAATATTAACTTTTTTCTTTCGACAAATTAAATTCTGAAACATTTTTTTTAGTATTAGAAAAATAAATAAAGGTGTTTGAAGTATATCTTGATAAAAAATATTCCATATTTAGCGTAAATAGATACAGAAAATAGTACGCGGAGGCGTAAAATGGGTAAAACGATATAATTTTGCCCGTACCAGTTCATATTACTACGTTCGATGTAAACAACGCACGTGTGTCAGAAGTACATTTTTTACCGTCTAATCTGATTGACCGGCCCGTGTTTGTTTTAAAACAACAAAAACAAGCCACAGAAGTAATCTTTTTTTGCGTTATCGATGCCATCTTGCTTTGTTGGTAAACATTGTGATGTGACGTTACCCTTAGAACTACAGCGGTCTGACAGTCATCTTGGACAGAGATAAAAGACGGATGTCGCATTAGGTCTGTAAAACAGATTGGGAACTAACTTTTAAAACAGTTAATTTCCGATTCTGTTTTAAATTTTGAGATCTCTTCATAAATGTCATGCGACATAAATTCCGACAGGGGAAGGGTACATTTGGGGGGGGGGGGGGATAAATTTAAGTTTGGCATCTTCCATTAAACATCTCACAGGGAGTCTTTTCTCTTCCAATTTATTGCACGCAATGACATGATTAACGGTCAAAATGTGGCCGCATTCGCACTTCGCTGGTTTATATTTATGGTCAGCTTTACAACTAGATCGTTATTTTATTTGAATATGAAAGTATCTGATTTAAGTTTTTACAGTGCTATTCAATTCCTGGACGATAATGAAGATGGTGTTGTTTTTGGTTACAAATTTAGCGTCCAATACATTGTAACGGATAATTTGCTATGTTTATATTTCCAAAAGTCCAGGCAACTATGAAAAGCGACGTGTGGGATTTACCCATTTTTGATTGGTAGAAGACCATTTACGAACAACGCCCATTTTTCGATACGAATACTGATTGACCAGATCTAGACCATCTTGGTTTAATATGTTAGGTCACGACAACCCGAGTAATGACTTTTGTTACATCTTAGCGTATTGTTTTGACAGTTTAAACCGTCACCATTAATCTGACTTAATTACGTCTAGATAAACAATCAATAAAAGACCCCCGATTAATGCTCTTCAATATATGTATACAATTTTATAACATGAGTTAAATTATATCGACACCCATCAATGTCAAGGTTGATTTATGCTTTGCTTTTTACTGGATTATTCCCTTGTCGTATTTAATAATAACATGCATACAGTACATTCTAATTATACTATATAGTCTATAAAATAGATATTCTTAAAGTAGCTAAGTCTCTAACTCAATATCATCCAAAATCTTCGACATTGAAAACACGAATTATTTGTCAATTTAAATCAACATTGATGTTGTGATCTTACGGGCAAAAAGATGGGCTTCTGATATCCATTAATTAAGACAAAATAAACATTTTAGCGTTGGTACACGAATCGTGTACCATGGTGCATTTCAGCGCCATTTTTAACAAAGGACTCGTAGAAAGAGGCTAGCTATATTCCACAAGTCATGTCAAACGGTGACGCCATATTCTTATCTGGAGAGCATGCACAATAAATACTATCGGTATAGAGTGGAATAACCAGACGCTAGAGATTGCCTTTCGATTAAGACTTCTGGCGTATTTCGTCGAACATAACTGATTAGAAATTGCAGTAAAAACAGAAACGATTGAATGTAAATCAGTTTATATACATTCACATTGCATTATTGTATGCGTTGCGACCCATTTGTGTCAATTTCTAGATCCAAAATATTAGCGATTTAGCATAATTGTGCTAATTGTGCATAATTTCCTCAACATGCACACTGTTACCGCATGATGCAAAAAAGAGGGACAATAGAAAAAACACGAAATACAGTTTATTCCTAATTCATTCATAATTTAACTAAAGCACATGTGCACTGCCTTTAAGTTGCGTTGTCCGTTTAAGACATCCAGTCTTCTTAGTATAATGTCTGTCTGATTGGGGAAATTGTTTCCAATTCTATCCTCATGAACTTAGATTCGTTGATTTATTTTCAGAGACGGGACAAATCGTTTAAAGATTTGATATCTAAATATAAATATTAAACACAAATCCTACTATAAATATACATAAATTCACCCATTTAGTTGGTTTTAATCGATTTTCAAGTTTTGTAAAGTAAAATTGGTCTCTTGAGTTTTACATAAATTCAGAAGTCAGTTAATTTAACCTCCAGGAATTCCTTATCAGTAATATTCGCCTTTCTTTAGACGAGAATAACTGTTAAAGACAGCGCCGGAATTATCTATAGGCGTGGGGCTGGTTGGAGCCTATATATATATAGGCCTTGTCATAAGCCCTTCTCCCACGCACTGTAGTCTTAAACATCCGTCACCATCGTCGGCTTTGCTCAACTGTGTTTAAAACACACTTTCGTCTTCCTCTAATCGCGAGGGTGGGGGATTGGAAGGGGCCTTATAAGTGGAATAGTCAAGGGCCTCCCGTCTAAATACGGCACAGGTATTAGTGGAATGGGGTGGGGTTTAACGTCAATGCTTCTGTTATTTTCACACTAACCCACCAACGGGTACACGAGGGGTAGATGGGCCTCGGGTTTTTGTCCCGCCCGATCGACTAAGCACGACATTTCTTATCAGTCCCACAGGCGCTACCCAAAACAAGCAGGAAACGGGCTGGAAAAATTCCGAGATTCTTTGGTACAGGGAATTTAACTGGGTGAACACTGGTTTTCGAGAATGATGGTACGTTTATAGATGGTACTCCCTCGGGGCATATAAATTCTAGACATGGATAGCCAATCTAACTGTAAATAAACTGCTTTAGTGCGTAACAATTCTCTAAAAATAACTCAAAGCTAATTTTTAAATAGCACTGCGCTGACTATCACAGGTGTCTGGATCGTGATGCAATGATTAAAAAAATAGAAATAAAAAAAAAAACTTACAAAACAACCTACAAAAACTAAGAATGCATTTCTTTTAAAATTGGATTTCTAGGAATGCACAACAAGTGTTCACTCCCCTCGAGGCAATAACATTTATATACGTTAGTATATGCAATAAAGGTGCATAGATTTGTGAGGTGTGTCGAATTCCATATGTTACTGTGGTTATACCTATTCCGATACATCCATCGTTATCTGTAAGCCCAACTCGGCACGTACAATGATTACTGGGTGGGACAGAAATACATGGGGTCAGTACAAAGTTGACACCATAGATACAAAGAATGTATATTTGATTCCATTTCAATCAGTGTCAAAGAATAAAGACGAAAATATATTCATGAATAACAGAATATTTTCATTGTGGTTTCTAGTTTCCTCCACTTAGGGTTCAACATCCACTGCAACTAGGTCAATTCAGGACCAACATCTTCCGGTAATTCGCTTGTGCCCATGTCTCTTTGGCTGTGGGAGTAAACCGGAGGACCCGACTTAAACCACGAGCTTACGCAGACGACCACACCCCTTGACAAACCGTATGTGCTAAAGCCCACGCGTTACACCCCTCGACCCCCACCCCCTATCTACTTATATTTTGATGAATACAACTATATAGTTAATTCCTTGTCAAAAGCTGTTATAAACGATTTACCTAGTTCTGTTGTAGGCCCTATCTTGAGGCTTTTGTTAAATACAAACTATGACGTGGTTTCGATTCCCCGCCTGTAGCAAGGAGTAGGGTCGCCTATCCAACCATCATGGGTTTCCCCCGGGTCCTCCGATTTTCCACTACTGCCAAAGACACCAGTTGCAATGTAGCTGCGCTGTTTTGCGCAAGTAAACATAGCTTCAAACACAAAACTCCCAACACATAGCATCTCAGTTTGCATTGAAATAAGTAAATTTGTTACAAATAGTGAAGAGTGGACCACTGAAATATAGTTACAGAACAGTTTTTCTACATTTACGAGGTGACGTTAAATCACGCGTATTCTAATTCGGGTAGTAGAAATACCGCGTCGCCGCTGGATTTTATCACGAATTTTTGTGGTAAGGTTTGACCTTTATTCCAATGAGAATTAGTTTATGATATTTAAGCTATGTGCAGTGGAGTTATAGGCCAATAATGTTCTTGTAATCAAATGATTACAAAACTTGCGCAAAGAATGTTCATTGAACCATTCACTACTGTGGCTGGAGGCAAGAGAGAAGACATCAGGTAGTGGAACAATTTATACTTAAGACCCCTACGTGCAAGCGAATTATTGAAATAAAATTTATCTCTCTCTCAGTAGACCAAAAGTCCTTTCTGTCCGTTTTTGTGGGTCACAAATTAGTTACCAAGCCCCCAGTAACTACATGTAGTTAAAAAAACTCAGAATGATCAGTGTTTTCGACTAAAATCGTTGATTAAGGACCTTAAATGTCGATCAACTAGCTTAGTGTCTGTTCTGAAGCGGAGCTAACTGGAGACAAACGTCCTGAGTTTAGTATGATTGCATAGTACACTGAAACGAATGTACCGCATCATGCGCGGATCCCTGGGTGGTGGGGGAGTGGGGGGCTGGGGGGCGTGCCCCCCCCCTCAGCCCCAGTGAGACTGCAGTCATCACTGTTCAGACCAGCACCTGCAGCCAGCAATGGGATTCCCAGATTTTAGTTTATTTTTAATGAGGCCGCGACGAAGACTCTGGGGACTACACCAAACCACTAATGCATGCGGCACTCTAATGATTACCCTTTGCTCCAATGTATGCCCCCCCCCCCCTCGACAAAATCCTTTATCCGGGGCCTGCGCATTGTCTGTGATGTGGAAACGGGCGTTAAACGACCAAGTTGGTGATGCTAATTTTGAATTGAACCCAATATCATACCATTTAACCCCCAACTTTTTTTTAAAGAAAAAAAAAACAAATAATGGACAATATAATTTATTCTAGGAACAAAAAATAACAATATTTATAACAATATTTATATAAAGCAACATATTTAATATCAAAACAGTTTTATTTCTTCCGACATTTGTCAAACCACCGCTCAAGAATTTAAAAAAGAAAGTAGCTCTTTTATTTATGCTACACACACATGACGATGTGATTAGGTCGAAATTGAGACGTTCATGATCAGCACAACAATCTCACTGCAACATTATAACTGTTAGTGTTGGATATGTATGTAAATTCAAAATTCTAACAGTTTAAGCTCCAGTACTTCCACTAATTTTTTATAAATGTCCAAGTTCTGTGCTTAATGCAATCTAGTTAAAATACATTTATATTTCGTTTCGTCTTTGTATACTTTAGATGGCCTCCACTACATGAAGATCTGACCTGTTGTAGTGGGAGGTCGCGTCTGGGGTCATTCCAGCTGCTTTTGGCCCTATGACGTCAGACATTTGATTAACCAATCAGCGTTGACGCCAAGAAATCGTCGCAACAGACCTTTCCATTGGCTAATCCCTCACTTAAACTAGAACGCGGGCTATATAACAACCATGACAAGTAAAACGAAATTTTGGACTATTAAAAACGAAACAAAGCTCGTTTCCCAATTTAAGAATTATAATTTTCAAACAATTTATTTAAGAAATGTGAGGGTTTGTAAGATCCAATAAGTTTGTAGATGACCATAATATAGAATGTTTTCAACTTTAAGAAAAGACTGCCATGGTTGAATTTTTTTTTTATAAATTAATAATATTATTTCTTTGAAATCTCTAAAACGTTTAAAACTATGCACAATCAAAAGAACTTAAAAATCTGGTTCAAAATTTATTCACCTTAATTCCAAATGAATTTTTGTTATGGCTATTTATAGTTTGCACTGGTTTCAACAAGATCACATCGCCATCTTCATACAATTAAAACATTTATACCTTCTTTTTTGTAGAAGCCAGGCCATTCTTTATGAAAATCTGTTAAGCTCTTATTGGCCTAATTACGCAGAACAGATTTTGTAAATTAAAATGGTACATCGACTTTAAAATATATGTGAACGATATGCCTTGCTGTGCCTTAATATAATATTTACAGTTGAAACTTATTCCAACTGTTCGAAAATTAAAGTCTGAAAAAAAAAACCCACTAAATCAGTAGCGTGCAGGAGCTAGGTGATTGGGGCGCAATGGCGCGCTTTGCATCGTGGTATTCGGGTTTTGCGCCCCCTTTGAGTTTCTGCGCCCCCTCTAAATTGCAAAAAATCACGTGGTTCCAATGCGGCTTTTAACGATATAATCATAATCATAATGCTCAACCAGTGCCAAACATAAACCATGACTCAGATATGCCACAAATTGACTCTATAGCATGTTTTTTGTGCCTCATGCAAAAGCACCCGACTAAAGTATATAGGGCCTAGTACTGAGAAATGTGAGAAAGGAAGATATATTAAATATATAAAAACAGATGATATAAACTTGCTTTTAAAATTTAATTTAAATATTAAGCCTCATAAATTAAGTTTGGTACCCCAAATGGTTGACCCTTGTCGTCACCCCCTCCCCTTCCCTGCATGCCACTGATCGACATACAATTAAATCATATAAAATATTTTTAATAAACATAAATCAATTCAAGAAGTCCCGTACTTTTTATTTTATTAAACTGAGATATGACAGTATGCCCTCTATATTTTGGTATTTAATCGATTGTACAGGATGTTTATGAAATCGGTTCATATTTGGTGTAGTTACATAGCATAGAAATGAAAAATGAATGTCATTTTTATAAGGTTTTTTTTATATTATATTATATATATATATTTTTAATATCCAGAAGGTGCATTATCTAGAATGGTGGTAAACAGGATGCCCACCTTCAATTTCATTGTTGGTTTAACATATAATGTAACGTTGGGTTGTAACCTCGAACATTCCATTTTGTTAGTGAAGGAAATAACATGTCAATATCTACATTCAACGACTACAAAACACCTCATGTAAGCCATTTCTATATACTGTCAATTATACCAGACATGACTTCATAATGTATGGACTGGTAAACCTTGAAAAAAAAACAAGTTTAAAATTTCCAAGTTTCCTGTGTTTGAAGTGAGTTTAAAACTCAGTCATTTGCATTAATATATTAACTCGTCAATTCGGGAGACATGGTGGCTCAGTGGGTTGGACGCTGGCTCACTAACCAGGAGGTCCAGTGTACACGTTAGCGTGCACGTAAAAGAACCCTTGAATAAGTTGGAATTCGAAGTTAGAGTAGACCGTAGCGTCGTTGTCCGGGCAAAATTTCCCTCATAGCAGTGGTATTTCGTATGTGCGTCGTGAAGTCGATGCAGAAAAGTAGGACGTTAAACCCCATTTCATTTCTACATCAGTTGACTATATTAAGTCGTCAATTCAGTTCGTTGTCATAATTATCCAATCTAATTTTTTTTTTTCTTCTATTCGGCTCCGGTGGACATTTTAATCAGACTCTTCATGAATTTAGTTAAATTGATATTTTGACAGATTAGTAATTTTTTTTTAAAACTAAAAACTATATATAATCGACAATCGATTAAGATAGAATTGTTCATATTTTTTCCTATATCATTTAGTAATTGAACAGATTGAGCACACAAATTATAATTAAAACAAAATAATAAATATTATATCAAATAATCATTTACGCCTGTTTACATATACACATATATATATATATAATATGTACTTATATTTGTGCAAGCTATATATATATATAAGCTGCAAGAAAAACACAAAGTATACGATTACATTTGAACAGCCCCGGAGAAGAACGATCTAAGTCACTTTTTCAATGAACCCCAGTTAATAACGTCATCTGGAAGCAAATTGTATAAGCTTTCTGTGGAACAAACCATTTCAGGTAAAAACGATCGGAGTCACATCGAACCAAGGCCCTTCTGAAATGGGCTTCCGGACAAATACGTCAATCGTACCCTTTTTACCTTAATTTGGCTTAAAAGTGGAAGTTAGTTGTTGTACTGGTAATTATGATTCGTATTAAGCATCGTTTTGAAGTTGTAATTAAACCAACTCGTTGTTCTGTTCCTTCAAGCATTCTCGCCCAAAAGTCTGTTTTGCCTTTTATGCGAAAAGACAGAAATGTGAATTAGGCCGTTCTTCCCCTGGACTCATCATTTAACAAATACGAGCATACTATGGACCAGGAGCCGAGCATGACGTCACTGCAATACGTCCTTCAATCCAATAAGCATGTCGAGTTTCATGTCGATTGTACTTGAATTGGCGGAGCCTTAGGCTTTATTCGAAAAACGTCGCATTCAAGCAGTAGAAGAACAATAACAAGATGAGTAGCGTTTTCGGCTCAGTTCCTGGTCCAAAAAGTTGAAACATGTTCTCCCCACAGATGCGCCCATGTTCCTACCCGCTTTCTTCCACCTGATTGAAAAATGCAACACAAAAGTTTTTGAAATTTTGACTATGGCTCACTGAGTGGCATCCTAAATTTTTAGATTTTCAAGTCAGCATGACAATCATTTCAACCACAAACAGAATATTCTTTAATGACACTTTTAACATTCGATTTATACGTAAACAAGGTATATTTCCCCAAAAAAATACCAATTCAAACAAATATCAAATCTATAAAGTCAAAAATACATTTCTAGAGGTTGCGCTGTAAACGATGTGATAGCCCTATTGAAATGGTCGGTTAGCAAGTTCTCCCCGCGGGACATAGGAAATAATAGCACTGTGACAGCAAAGGGACAACTCTGATTTCCTCTGGATCACTGTGCATTCTTTTTAAGGTTTTTTTTAAAGAAAAGAACAACAATCACAGTTTAAAATAACACACATAGATTGTAAATTAATATAACAACACCAAGAATACAAGTAGTATTTTGTTAGCGGATTTCATATGTGTCTGTTGTAATTATGTAAAATGCTAGACATAGAGTCTATGTGACTCCATCATCCAGTATTTTCATTGTATTATTAAAGGCCAGACAGCCTGAATGCGTATAACCTGTCAATGTAAGACATGGTAATTGTGGAACATATTGGTAATTTAAGTGGTGAAGAAAGTTAACAGACTTCACCACACGCCTTGGCTTGAAGGCGTCTGTTTCAAGCTGAGCAGGTGACCTCCGACATCTCATTATCTCCTGTTTTAAACCAGTCACTACCAAAATATCGTTTCACTATGTTTTAATCGTCTCAGTTATTTTCTATAGTGTTCCTAATCCACGACAGGTAGCTAGATACCTTGGTGTAAATTCCGTACTTTCCCTTTCTACCACAGCCTTCGCCATAGCTCGTTACTCCGTAAATAAACCACCGTTTAACACCGTTGTTATCTTCTCTAGAACACATGAGAGGCCCCCCACTATCCCCAGCACAGGAATCAACCCCACCCCTTTTATACCCTGCACAGACTTGGGTATCTGTTATGTCATAATTGAATACACTTTGACATCGCCTCCTGTTAACAATAGGTACGCGTGCCTCCTGTAATTTCTCTGATCCATAAATAAGTGTGTTTTTTGTTTTGCCCCAACCGATTGTGTAACATAAAGTTTTTCTGCGAACTTTGTCCCTTTTGTCTGGTAAACAGGCAAATTTTATCTTATCACTTTCTACTGCGCGTTTAAGTTTGATTAATGCGATGTCATTGGTAATGGTGGCATAATCAAAGTCAGGGTGAGGAAAGTCTTTCGCGGGATGAACGGTTAGTTCCGTTTCTTCATATTCTCCCAGATCGAGTTCACCGATTTTCAGTATAACTTTTCGCTTCCGACCTTTCTTGCGCACACAGTGAGCCGCCGTTAAAACCCACTGAGGAGCAATTAATGTTGCACCGCAATATTGTTCTTTCCATCTGGTCATTACAGCTACCTGAAGAACAACAAAGTATATAATTAAATAGATATGACGATATATAGATATGATCCTATGACGATTGGCTAGGGACGTTTTATTACTGAATTATTAAAGTAAATGATTTTCGAGAAAATGTTTTAGATTGGCTGAATATAAAATTTTCAAATTACATTATTACACCTTTATGTAGATTATGTTTGCCACATATTACTTTTTGTAAACAAACAATACTACTTCAGCTTTACAATTTACTACCACATGCTTTGTGTTTCTATACGCATTTTGTGGGCATTGTTAATCGATCCACTCTAGTCAGTTTAGACTTCATAGCTGCAAGACATGGTAAGCTTATTCTTTCCCCGAAAACTAGATCACATATGCCGTGTAGCTATCAGAGGTATATTTACTTTTACGTTTGGATTTATAACGTTATGTGATATCTACTGTCGACAAATAGAGATAAGGGGTAATGTATTACGGACTTACAAATGCGCCAATGCCTTTACAGTTGTGCGTGAACCATTTCCGTATATTCAATTGAATATATAAATATTGACTTTATCACTTCATAAATCTAACATGGAACCAAAGGATCAAAATAGTTTGGAAATATTAAGAACTGGGATATGGATACATATTGAAGTAAAATATTAAATAAATTGATTAAAATCCAAATAATATAGTAAGTCAGCTTAAACCCCACACTGTGTATCATAATAGTGCATGCTATATTGAGATGTAACATTGTGTAAATAATGTCTTAGATTTGGATGCACTTTACAATCTTTACTTAAAACAGAAAACAAAGAAATAATTCTTAAATAATGACGTCAAATATGTACGCAATACGTATTGTGCATGCCTACAACATTCCAGCTAGTTACCGACATACTAGCAATATCAGTAAGAATGGGGTGGCTCGATATATAACTCTTTACACTAACATGACAAAGAAAGCAAGAACATCTTACAGATACCAAATACCAAACATTTCTTTGAGAAACGTTTCTCCATCATCTCAAAGACCGAAATATACACTATACAGCTTTATATCGTTTCTCTAGATACAATCCTGTACAATAAATCCTATAATAAAACCTGTTATTCAATCTAAAAATAATGTGTGCAAATATAAACAAATATTAATAACAGTGATAATTCTGGCGGTAATCCAGAAGTTTATCGCAACAGACATTTGTATTGAGGATGACTTTCAGAATTATACGTTTCGCTTGTTTCCAAAAAGTACATAGTTCCATTGGTTCCACAAGGTTGGCCATTTAGTAAAGTGGCGTTGTTTTAATTCCCAAGGAGTGAGGTCGCCTAACCGGTCGTGTGGGATTTCGTTTGGTCCTCCGTTTCCTCCAATTGCAAGCGAATAATTGAAATAAAATTGAACCATCTACTGGTCCCGAAATGAGCTAGTTTGTGTCGAGTGGGCGTAAATCCCTTTTCTCTCGGCTAGCTGTGGCTAATGATATATAGACATAGCAACACTAAACATAGCTCTGCTAACTATATATTTGGAAGTAATGAAAGCTTACACCACCTGGAAATAAATACCACAAATTCTACAAAGAAGATACTATAAACATGATACAAAAATGTTGGAACCAAAGCGGCTTTAGAAGAACCTGTGCGTTTCAGTATACTATTCGCCCTTCGTTTTAATATCACTGGAATATTGTATTTAGTCTGAAACATGCATCCCATATACACGAAACAAGACGATTATGCGAAATATTTTCGTTAATTATTATTGAATTTTCAGTTTTTCTTTATTGGAAAATTAAATGGCATTGGATTTAACGTAACACGGACATGCGTCATGCAGTTTGCTATGCGGGACATTTTTCCAAAACAGTGGCACTATTTAGAATTCCAACTAATAAGAGTTCCTTTGCCATGCATCACTGACCGCACTGGACAATCTCGAGGACGTCCTGGTAAGTGAGCTAGCACCATGCATACCGAGGCCACCAAAGATATCAAATTTATAGGGAAGGACAGGTAACAGCGGATACAGCATACATTTACTATTTATATGGCAGAGATTGTTATTACGAAACTATATTAAGAGTTTGAATAATATATGTTCACAGAATCGATCAATCAGACCGCAGTCGATAATTTAAATATGTACAGATAGCATAATGTGAAGACTTTGGTTGGCCACACTGAATCTGAGGAGTGGGAATCTCTAGCGAGCCGGAGGTGAGAATCAAAAGTTTTTTCACCCTGGTATAACCCGGAATTGAATTTATCGATATTAACACGAAACTGCATATGCTGATTCTCTCTAGAACAGTTCTTCCAAGGGGATATAAGGGGGGATTTGGTTGACCAAATGATCACAGACCTCCTTACCCTAACCCACAATTCCCGATAGATGACTTTTCCGTATTAAAATATGCCCTGCCAAACAAACAACATTTCGGTCTATCTTTCTAACTGGCTTATAAAACACCATATCGGGGATTTCCACCTACCCAGTTGAGACGCCCAGGGTCTAGGTTTACCTAATACTAACCCTAACCCAGAATCGCCGATAGACGAATTTCCTGTACTAAAATATTCCACATCTCATCCCCAATCTCAATCGGCCAGATGTCCTCCAAATAGTCATATCTTCGCTAACCGGCCAGATCACCCCTAACTGACCAGATAATATACAACGACGTGTTGACTAGGTCAATGACCTGTTCCATGTTACTGATTCTGTAACACGTGAGTAACTAATGCCTGTTTTTCGCATATCGGTGATTCTGTAACATGTGTTACGCATATGTGTTTAATAGGGCAGTGATCTTTCCCATGCCAGTGATTCTTTAACGTGTGGATGTCTGCTGGGCCAGGGAATCTTCTAGTCTCTATCGAAATGAAATGAAGCGGAGTTTTAACGTCCCTCTTTTTGGCACCAACCGTTCTAATGACGACATGCATTTGTGGCTACTCTTCGTACTATCATGGGGCCTTAAACGTGCATGCCAATTCCGAGATTGTGGAGGAATGGCTCCAAAATAGAACAAGGGATGTGCTATGAGGGGAACTATGCTCGAACAGTGGCGCTACGGCCTACTCTTATTTCAAATTCCAAAGTCAAAGTTAATTGTATTACGTGCACGGCAACGTGTACGTATAGGACCTAGCTTTGTCGTCTCATTCTTGTGCATCTGACAAGGGGAAGTCATGCTGGAAAATCATCGGCTCTGTGCACGCCACTGGGTTCTTAAAATAATAGTTAATTGTCTTTACTATAGGTCAGTAATTCTGGTAGTCCTTGACATCGTGTGGGGTGATGTCGTGATTAAATTGTACGGTTTATAATCTATTGCTAACTTTAGTTCTTGTTCAATTATATAATCATCAGAGACTTGATCCAATCATATTGTACACATGACTTAATGTTGTGCTGATTTTGTTAACGTAAAACTTATTTATGGATGTTAATTACCACTTTGATTAGCAGATTACAAGGCGTGAAAATGTCAACTCTTTCCATTTCATAAGATTATATCAACATGTTAACAATTTCACTTGACTTTTAGGTTTGAAAAGATGGCGTCGCCTAAAATAAGCATGTAATTACCCCAACAATACACAGTTGAAATAAGTGTTTGACGCGTCCTGAAGCTGTGACCCCCACAAAGGACATGTCAGTTGAATAATTACCCAATTTTTAAAGCCCGGGGATTAGTAAAATTCTAGAATATCTGACAATAATTGTAATCGATAGAGTACTGATATCGATTGATTGGGTATATGTCTAAGAATACTCGTTATGACGTCTATATACCGGTAAAATTGAAAGTGATACCCACGCGCGTGTTTTTTAAAGATAAAATGGTCATTATGAACAATAGTCCGATAAACATCAATTCATTACAGCACTTATAGCACATCATGTTTTCCCTATTATCAACTAGTTAAGCAAAGAAAAAATATTTGAAGAATCGAATTGAGTCTGGTGCCATATTCTTTCCTTTCAGTCGCTATCGATCATGGTGTGAACTTCAGTATAAAAGTTCATCAACAGCAACAGGTGAATGACACTATAAGCCCTTAGGTAAATAAAAGTTTATACTATTTAATTTTGCACTGTAACAAAAATTTCCTTGAAAAAACGTAAAAAATTCCGGAAACAAAAATTACCAGGAAAATTTTATCCGTATTTGTTTTTCCTGTAATTTACAGAAATTCCTTCAATTAACATAAATTCCATTTTCAAATACAGAAAAAAAAAATCCTGGTAAATTTTGTTTCGTGACCATGAAGGTGATAAAAATTTCATTGAATTAACCATTGACTTTATACGCGTGCGTGAAATAGCTTTATTTAACGTCCGCTTCCACCGAAGTGATATCGCAAATAATTTTTAAACGTAACCTCTTTTCGCTATTATAAGAATCGAGAGCAAGGTATCACAAACCGCTACTCGTCAGTGGTTGGAGGCTTTCAGATTTAAGTTTGCGGTATTATCAATTCGCAGGTATGCAGACTCTGCCATAGAGACAAACCGACTTACACTGGCCAACCGGTTGTACTATCCGGACTTTAGCGTGCTTTTTTTTCTTTTTTTTTTACCAGATATTACAACCTTAACACCCGCAGCATTAAAACATACTTTTACATATTTATGAAAATACTTACAATCTGATTACCGTATGATGAATAACAATACACTTTATAGATCTTATAAATAATGGAAATTAGATATACATGTCAAATAATATACCAAACGTTACAAAATATGATTCTTCATATTATGGTTAATAAATTGAAATGAATACTATAACATTATGATTATAAGGAATGATTATATATGTATACGATTACTTATCGTTGCACCGTTTATCCCGTAAAACAACAGAATTAAGTCCATTACAGAACGGAATAAAACATTTTATCCCTAAATTTCACGGAACTTCCTTGTCATTCCACCGTTTATTCCGTAAAATAACAGAATTAAGTCCGTTATAGAAGGGAATAAAACATTTTATCCCTAAATTTCACGGAAATTTCCTGTTTAATACTGAATATTCCACAGAAATACATAAAACACGTAATTTGAAGAAATAATTCAGACAATTAACACAATTTCTCCAAAAAATCCATCGATTAACAGAAAAAAGGTGTTAAATTACGGAATTCGGCCACATAAAAAATGGATATTTTTTACAGTGTGTCCTACTATCGTGACAAATATTGGTCGTCAGTATAATTTCGGATGGAAAGATCCCCGATTGCGTTCAATTAAATCAATATTCCACATGAAATTTAATGATAGACCTATTAACATTTGGGATAAACGGTAGACAGCTCAAAGTTATATTTAATTTGGTTTCGATCGTTCCAACATTCGCTTTCGATCGAATTCAGGAGAGAACCAAGAACATTGGTGCCCAATATTATTACTTAGCTATTTCGTTCCTGATATCTTATCTGTGTCAAATTTTACTCTACTAAGCTATTTCGTTCTGATATCTTATCTGTGTCGAATTTTAATTTACTTAGCGGAACCAGTGACTTATGAGATTGCATGAAAAATCGTAGTCGTATATAATACAGACTGTAATGATGAGCTGGGCATTGCGACTGTGGTCACGATACGATTCGTATCGCGATGTATAATTAATGCATTATGTACCAAGAAAACAACAGGATAAATGAATAATTTATATTTTTATTGGAGTAACTAAAACCTGGAAAAACAATGTAAGGACCAAAACAAATGAAATGAAATGAAATGGGGTTTAACGTCCCACTGTTCTGCTCCTATACTGGGCTAATGAAGACGGGCATACGCCATACAGTGTGCTACGAGGGAAATTTTGCCCGGGCAGCGGCACTATCGCCTACTCTTATATCGAATTCCAACTGCCAAGGGATCTTTTACGTGCATTCTAATGTATACACGGGTCTCGGTTTTTCGTATCATCCGAAGGACTAGACAGCTTTCCTTGTCAGTCCTTCCGTTCTGCACCACTGACAAGGGGAAACCACGTCGGAAAATCTGGATGAACTTTCTCGGCCAATGCAGGGATCAAACACACGACCCCCAGGTTAGCGAGCCAGCGTCTTAACCACCTAGCCACCGTGGCTCCAAGGACCAAAACAATTTAAGGGTGTTTGTGTACCTATAGATAATGTGTGACGTGGATAATTTAGAGCCAGCGTCTTAACCACCTAGCCACCGTGGCTCCAAGGACCAAAACAATTTAAGGGTGTTTGAGTACCTATAGATAATGTGTGACGTGGATAATTTAGAGTGATAGGTTAGTTACTGAAGCGACAAAAAAAACCCATTTAAATAATGGAATCGGCATCTCGCGATTCAATACGCGAATCGAGAGAAGATGAATCACGATACATCGATTCAATGATATATCGTGCCAGCACTCTACAGTCTAAAATTGCCCAGGGCACTTAGAAAATCTTTCCATCATTTGCCCTTCAAGATAGATGAGATAAAGACGGCAATGGAAAAGAACTACAAACGTTTGTCAGCTATGTGAACATTTCAAAAGGGAAGTGGTTTCAGGTGTTCTAGAAGAGTAAGCATACCCTGGGTCAGCCAAAGGCCTATGGAGTTTTATCGATGACGATACATTAGCACAAAATTCCCCATACTTTAATGTTCAAATTGCCATGTTTTTTTTAATTTTGCCATATAATGATATATTTAACAATTCTGAAATTGATGACATCGAAAAAGCGTTGTCCCAAAAATTTCCGTAATAAAATAACTTCATCAACCCCGACCCGTTGTCGACCATGAATTGTTAGCTAATGTTTTATATATAGCCAACACCACAGCTATCTCGAATCCACCTGTAAATGCATGGCTATATGATTATTAGTCTCTGATGGGGAAACGTTGGCTTAGAATTATTGATATGCGTTTGATTTATATATATATATATATATCACTTGGTTCAGCCAATCTAATATCTCGCTCATCAGATCAAATAGATTGTATATGGCGTGAAATTATTCTGCAACTTAATATAGTAAAATCTAGAATGTCTCCAAGCGTACATTGTATTTTAAACCAATATCAGGACAATTTGTGTAAATTACCTGTGATCTAATTTATTAATATATATAAACAAAGAGATGGAGACAATTGGATTACACATTCACTAGACTCAAACTATGTTATTTCTGGTACAATTATTTTATTTCAATAATTCGCTTGCTATGTTATTTCTGGTACAATTATTTTATTTCAATAATTCGCTTGCACATAGGAGTCGTTAGCAGTGGGGCGAGGAGGTGTTGGGAAGGGGGGGGGGGGGTGGAGAAAACGAATGAGGTTGAAAAGAAGACCCTTCTCCTTGGTCAAAAGGTTGGGATCGAATCAGGCTACTTGACCCTTGACACAGACTGTACGACCCAAAGCTCACGGGTTGGACCATTCGACCATCCACCTACCTACCCCTCCACGCCCGGGGTTATAAGAATATAAAAACGGTTTCATTTTATGTATTTAATAATTAATTATACTAACCATCCCGGGGTTATAAGAATATAAAAACGGTTTCATTTTATGTATTTAATAATTAATTATACTAACCATCCACGGCCATGATAGTTTTTTCGCTTCTTGTCCACCTACTATTCTGTAAGATCCAGACATATTAGGAGGTCTAATGCCACATTGTGCCTCAAGACTATCCAGTTTTCCTACTCCTATTTTTCCCTTTCTTTCTGATTCTAAAAAATACACAAAATATAAACAACGTTTTCTAAATTTTACAAAATATACATTTATGACGGTAGATACTTTGGTAAAATATAAGTGGTTTAGCAACGTTAGTCGCAAACACAACATACATCTACTGGCACTGTCAACAAAGGCTTTCATAACCTAGGTGCTGCTGTAGTTCGAGTAGAACTACTGCACTGGCATCCAGATCATTTCAAAATAGACATCAATGTATAATAATAAATGACACCTCCTCGGACCCCAGAAGCACCCCCGCTGGTGTTCCACATGGATCTGTACTGGATCCTCTGCTATTTTTAATACATATAGTGAACAATCTATGTGAGCTAAATCACAGCACGCCACCCGGTAAAAGATACCTTACTCCGTGCCGACACCAGTATAAGTCCCTAATAACAAAGGGGTGTGTTGACCTTGACTGGCGTAATGTGATGGGGCCCCCATGAAGCACACCAGGTTAATCCGGCCCTAATTATAGGTTCACAAATTACAAACCTATATATAATCTCATTTTGTAGGCTTATTTAACATTTACATAAAATGGATTTGTAAATTGAAAACCAGCGAATTTTTTGATAATGTTGTCGACAAATTAATTTCAAGTTTAGAGCCTAATGGATGTGTTGAAGTAGCTAAGCCTCTAACTCAATATCCTCCAAAGACATTGAAAACACGAACTATTTGTCGATTTAAATCAACATTGATGTTGTAATCTTACCAGGAAAAGAAATGGCTTCTGATATCCAAGACAAAATATACATTTTACCATTGGTACGCGAATGGTGTACCATAATGCGCTTCAGTGCCATTTGTAACAAGGGACTAGAAGATCGGGGCCAGACGTATTCCACAAGTCATGTCAAACGGTGACATCTTATTCTAATCTGGAGAGCATGCGCAATAAATACTGTCGGTGTAGACTGGAATAACCATTGCCATTCGATTGAAATTTCTGATGTATTTAGCAGAACATAACTGACTTGAAATTAGAGTAAAAACGGAAACGATTGAATGTAAATCAGTTTATATACATTCACATTACAAAAGTATGCGTTGCGAACCATTTGTGTCAATTTCTTTGTCCCAAATATTAGCGATTTAGCTCCTTTAAATCTTCTTTTGCAAAATCGCTTGACATTTTAACGATTGGTCTCTTTCACATAACCACTTAGAGCACGAAGAAATAATGTTGCATGAAAAAAACACCCATGTATCTCACTCAGTCTGTTAAATGTTAATTCTCAACAGTTTTTGTTTCTGCCTTGTTTAAATTGAAGTACTGTCCCACATTGCATGAAATAACATTTTCTGTGAGGACAAATTCGTCTACATATGCTTACAGTTACCTGACAGACCCTATTTTTTCAGCCAAAATCGCCGACTCTAAAAGTTAATCACAACTGCAGTCGGAATCGACATGATTTTCAAGAACCCTAGAAATGCTAGAAAATAAACACTTTACGATATTAAAATGACACCACAAAAGCTATATGCTGCAGCTATCGATATAGCTTATTAAAATGTCAATTTATTAGTTCAGTTAGTTCTATCCAATCTTACCCTAAAATATCGATCGACCGACCCTATTTTTTAGGACCAAGTAACTGTAAACACACGGCTAGATCTATTTATTAAGGCCAGCTCAATTTTTGGTCAAGGTCACTAAGATGTAAATAAGGTTAGGGCACGTGATTGTTGGCGAGATTGTAGGTAAGGGTTAGGGTAAGCGTTAGTGCTAGGTCAAGGGTTGGGGTTAGGGGTTTATGATTAGCGCTAGCCCTATTTACATCTCGTGGTCTTTGACCAAACTTGAAGGCGGCCTTATGAAATAGATCTAACCGTAAACGCACGTATTATTTTCTTGGCCTGATATGCCGTATAACACCGAGACATGATTAACGGTGATTTGAAATAGGATTGTAAATGTCAAAGCAATTACACTTTCTTCTATTCAGTCGCGATCATTGAAAACGACAATAGATGAAGTAGTGATCCCTTCTTATCAGTCTGGAAATATTAGCAGAGTAAGCACAACTGCATAAACACACCAGAAGAAAAATTACTGATATGACTAAACGTGTTTTCAAAAAATAGACATTGACTTTTAAGTTCTGTGGAATAGAGTGCTACCTGCATATTACCCCATCGGCGTCAGCCGTAGAACTGGCTATACTTTTTACTTCTTGTTCAAAACCTTTTGAGGATTCTAAGTACATTTAGTAGGATTCTCGCGCACCTCAAGAAGGGCCACAAATTGGAAAGACCGTAAAGACGTTCGTTTCGCGTTTTCAACCTTTTCTCCCCCCAGAGGAGTTAGAGAAAATTGTCCTGAAGGAGATAATTTGGAAATTTTGTACAGAAGTGCATAAAGGATTTCAGTCAAATGAGGTCACCGTGTTTGGTTGTTCTGGGGCTATGTAAAGACACATTCAAAAACCTTATTTCAACCGAATGTGATAGGAATGCTATTGGCGATAGTTATTCAAGTTTGTTAAACTGTAGGAAGGCGGTACTTATTTAAATTTACTTTAAGTAACGCTGATGTGGTTTATAGACGCGTGCGATATGGTTGCATCGACAAGAAACCTTTAGACACGAATTCCTAGCTTCTGCTGTCATCGGCAAAACATATAGGAATATGCTATAAGCCCACTTGAACTCTTGGTAGTAGCGAACCCAACTGTCACCACTTTGCAACACGAGAAGACAATATCAAACAGGCATTGTTTCTCAAAACTACCTTTAGGCTGCGTAAAAATGTGTCATTACATTATTTGCAGATTGTTGGTGGCACGTAAGATACGTACACTTGAAGACAGTTTAAGAACTGTTTCCAGCGATAGAACAGTTCTCACGCGCACACAGAAAAGATTTTAATTTGAATTGTTGTGCTGTATAAATACAATGAAATAAAATGTGGTTTAAAAAAGCTAAATCGCTATTCTTTGACACCTAGAAATGGACACAAATGGGTCGCAACGTATATCATAATGTAATATGAATGTATATAACTGATTTATGGCGTGGTTTCACTTTGTCAGTGATGCAGGACGGAGGGCCTAGCAAGGACAGCTGTCTAGTCGTTCGGATGGTACGAAAAACCGAGGTCCCGTGTACACATTGGCGTACACGTAAAAGATCCCTTGGCAGTTGGAATTCGATATAAGAGTAGGCCGTAGCGCCGCTGCCCGGGCAAAATTTCCCCCATAGCACACTGTATGGCGCATTTCCGTCTTCATTAGCCCAATTTAGGAGCAGAACAGTAGGACGTTAAACCTCATTTCATTTCATTTAATTTCATAACTGATTTACATTCAATCGTTTCTGCTTTTACTGTAATTTACTGTTATTCCAGTCTACACCGATCTTACATGGGATACGTTTAGCCTCGTTCATCGAGTGGCTTTATACAAGTCGCGCTCGAAGGCATTCGTGTGCCAATTTTAAAATGTTCATTTTGTCTTAAAAATTGGATATCAGAAGCCCAACTTTTTACGGTAAGATAACAGCCTCAATGTTGATTTAAATTGACCAATAAGATGTGTTTTCAATGTCGAAGTCTGTGGATGATATTGATTTAAATGCTTGGATCCTTTAACGTCCGAATTTTCATCCCCATCCGGGATAATGAAGCCGGTCATACGTCATGCAATGTAATATGAGGTAAATTTAATCCGGATGGCCGCTCTACGGCCTACTCCTATTTCGAATTCCAAATGCGACCGAGTTTTCAGTTTCCGTCCCACAGAACGTTTACCCGCTGTTATTTGGGAAAACCACGCAGGTAAAAAACCAAGATCAAGCCAAGATCGAGTCCGGGAACTCAGGATTAGCAGGCCATCGCCTTACTAACTGAGTTACCGCGGCTCCCCATCACAAAAGACTTGCTTCATCATCTTGCATTTTTAGAAAGACACAGCCAGCAAATTTATGACTGCAATTTAAATAATTGAAAACATTTTTTTCTTTTTTTTTCATAATCATAGGTATCGCATTTCTGCTATTTAACCAAGCAAGAGATTAACTGAACAGACCAGTCTGTGATTTAGAGTACTTATAGGATTATCAACAGTTACATAATTTTAGAGTAAACTTATTTAGAGTGCCTGGGTCTTTTTTCTTCTGGGAAAATGTCAAACGTCATTCAAACGAGTCGCTATCAAATGGTCATAAAATATACACAAAAGGAATACGGTAGTTAAATAAAGCAGGGTATATTACACAAAGATAAAAATGTTCAGGTATTAAGCCAAAAATAATGACACTATACCTACTTTCATTGGCTGTAGCATTTTTTGTATTATTTATCTGTGTTGCATTGTTGACTATTTCTTCTCGGGGATGTTTATTTGTAACTTGAACGATTGGTTTTAACATGTATCTTCTTTCACATAGTTTTCCTGTTACACGGCATCGCCTTTCTTCTTGTATTGAGCTTTTTCTGCAGATGTGTTGTACTGCGCATTCTCTCTGTCTCTTTTGCTTACACGATCGCGTACATGGGCTCCACTTAGACCAAGAACTATACAATAAATCGTAAAGTAATTGCTCAATGAAACGGTTTTTTCGTTTAAAACCCAACAGTTTATAAGATAAAACAGAACACCTTCCTTTCTGTCGTCGACATGTCCGTTTTTCCTTGACAAAACTGTTACCGCACTGTTCCGGTCTGCGACATCGTCGTTCACGCACCTGTTCACACTTTCTACTGCACGGAGTCCATTTGCTCCACTTACTGTAATATTCACATAGAATAGAATCTATATTTGTTTCTTTAACTTCTATATCTGATGTAGAATAGGTTGTATTATAATTCACTGGGGTAGTTGTTGGTTCTAACGTCGTCTTGCCGTTCTGAAATTTAGAGATCAGATTTAGTTTACGTCATAAAGAAAAGAACAAATAAATTAAATGGGGTTTAACTTCCTAATTTTTTCACCAACCGGGATAATTTTGCCCGGACAGCAATTGAATTCCCACTGTCAGGGGTTCTTTTACGTGCACTCAACTGTACCTGGGACCTCGTTTTTTCGACGAATTCAGAAAAGAACAGGGCTCACAAAATATTTCTTGGTTTCGCAATGTTTAGGCAATCTATTAGCCACTATGATCTTGTTCCCGGCACAGATTTGTCCAGATAGATATGGTTAGCTTGTGGCTAAATCAGCAGACGACTAAAGAATATATACATAAGGATATACGAAAATGGAAAAAAAAAGATTCGGCGTCTAGGGAGCCGCGATGACTCAGTGGTTTAGACACTGGCTCCCTACACTTGGACGTCCTGGGATTGATCTTGGTTTTGGCTTAAGAAGTTCATGGCGATTTTCCGACATGGTTTCCTTTCGTCATAAGAGTAGGCCGTAGTGCCGCTGTCCGGGCAAAATTTCCGTATGGTGCACAAAAGTTGGACTTCAATCCCAATTTCATACAGCTTCATTTCGTTTTCGTGTCAATCATTTCTACGTTTAAGTTTAACCTACTCGTTGTGTGTTTACGTTTAGGTCAATTGGTCACATCTCTCTAAGTAGTCTGGCTTGGTGTAACATTAACTTACATACTAATTGACTAATCGACATTCTTCACATAATTATATACCACTCAAGTTTATTCGAACCTTTTTGTACGAAAATACACTTGTTAGCTCTACACATAATAGGCTACGTGAGCACGTGAGACAAAATTACAAACGACCATTTTGCCTAGAGTGCCTACTTTGTTCAAATCTAATATCAACAACGCCTATTTTCACCATTGTCTGCAAGGTTTCAAGAGTACCCACAGATTAATCAACAGTATAAATTACAAGTAAGTGTTTAACTTGGCATATATATAATAATTGTCTGTGTTCTTTCAAGTTAATGGCCGATATTTTAGAAGTCATATTGCAAGTTAATGAGGTACTTGTCTGCTGCAGTAAGCAAAAGAATGTACCATGTGAATTGAATTTCTTCTAAACCAATCAGTTTATATGTAGGGTAATATAGTATTAAAAGGATTACATTTATATACAAGTGGTATAAATATTTACTCGGTACTTGTCGTGCACGATATAGGTTCCGCTCATTCTTTCTAGAACACACGATGCTAAGGCCTATTTTGTTCCAATTTAGCAGACAAGATGACTTAGTGAGTTAGGCGCTGACTCACTAATCAGAAGGTCTCGGGTTCGCTTTAAGTGGTGACCGAGAAAGTACCTTGTGATTTTCCAGCGGGTTATCCAATTGTCAGCGGTGCAAGACGGTGGTTCTGACAAGGACAGTTGTCTAGTCTTTCGGATGGGGCAAAAAAACGTTGCTATGTTTACACGTTGGCGCACATGTAAAATAAACTTTAGCAGCTGCAATGCAAAATAAGAGTAGACTGTAGTGCCGCTGTCCGGGCAAAATTTTCTCATAAACCCGTTTGATGCGGGACAGTAGGACGTTAAACCCCATTACATTCCATTCATTCACATTTACTTTAATCACCGCTTACTTATTTTAGTCCGAAATACAGAAAAGCACAACAAAAACAGTTAGCTTTTTAAAAGTTGCGAGATAACTAAAAAGTGGTATCTCGGAGAAAGCAGGGTAGAAATATTAATAATACGCTCCATGGCGTCACCAATGACAAGGGGAAAACCGGGCTGGATAATCCCCGACAAACTTACTTGACAAACACCGAACCAGGGCTTTATACTTATAATACAATATATATTAGAGGGACAGGCGGGCTGTGGTACAATAAATATATGTATAATTTTATCAAACATTTACATTTTTATTCCTGCGTGGTTGCGTAGGGGGTCCTGTAACATATATATTAATGGTGTCAGTTTTTATCAAGAACACCTTTTTTTACCCCAAAGCATTTGATCCTACTGTTAAGTCTTGGTGTGACGAGGTGAGAAAATTACCACAACAGTGATAAAGTCGCCATAAGAACAGTTGTGAACTAGGCGCCTAAACATTGTTCACTTCACATTAATTATATATTGGCTATAACCCTAGCTATAAATACCCAGACAGAATTCCTATCGATTTAATAATTCTTTGTGGTTTTTACCAGTTATCTAAAGACGAAAATAGACAAACATATCAATAGAAAATCCGTCTTTTAGAAAATTGACAATATAAAAGAGTCGTGAAGATCTCAATGTTCTGGTGTAAATACAGTTTACAGTCTGTGTATATTCCCTTCGCGTCTAGGAATTATAATCTACTTTGTCAAAACTATCAAGACAAGAAAAAAAAACCTCAAATATAGGTTAATAGATAGAATGAATAGTTGTATTATGTTAGTCTTGTCTACGTCTTCGCACGTGAAATTAGCATTATCTTTTCTTGACTTCCAGCTAAACGAGAAATGAATAGGTTTTATACGCAATTGATGTAGTCTTGTAGACTCGTATATCTAGGACTAAAAAAAGTATTTAGTTATGATTATGGGTTCATACGCAACATACGAAAGTTAAGCCGTCTGTCTACAATTAGCTCCGTTTGAGAACAGACACGAAGCTGATTAACTGGCATTCTAATTCATACACATCGACGATTTTAGTTGAAAACACTAAGTATACTTCGAGAATATGAAGCAGTATTTATTCTGCATCCATTTAATAAAATTGAAAATGTTTTTTTCGTCTTCGTGCGTAAGAAAGATGTAAAACGGATTAGAACCGCATTACAAACTAGTATACTATTCAAGGCAGATATCTATTCTCATTGTAAGTAGTTCTCTGTGTGCAGAATGTATACGCATTTGGTGTAGTTTTGTGAAATGAAATGAAATGGGGTTTAACGTCCTACTGTTCTGCTCCTATGCTGGGCTAATGAAGACGGGCATACGCCATACAGTGTGCTATGAGGGAAATTTTGCCCGGGCAGCGGCACTATCGCCTACTCTTATATCGAATTCCAACTACCAAGGAATCTTTTACGTGCATTCCAATGTATACACGGGACCTCGGTTTTTCGTCTCATCCGAAGGACTAGACAGCTGTCCTTGTCAGGCCCTCCGTCCTGTATCACTGACAAGGGGGGGACCACGCCGGAAAGTCTGGATGAACTTTCTCGGCCAATGCAGGGATCGAGTGTAGTTTTGTAGACCCGTGAATCTAAATGTAGAACGAAAATCTTTTGACCCGTAAACTTCAAGAGATTTGTAATAAGATTAGATCATCAAATCTCAGTCGGTAACAATAACCGCTTCCCCTTATTTGCGTCACTTTCTGATTTTTGTTACAGATTAACCGTAGCCAAGATCTCTGTGTTAAAAGTCGTCTTCAGTAGCCCAGTCGGAGTAGAACAGTAGGACGTTAAACCTCATTTCATTTCATTTCTGTGTTAAAAGTATATCTGGAATATGTTTCACCGGTTCTATCAAATGCGTTAAATTGCAATTGACGAACGCCAATATTGTCCTTTAATTAAATGGACGACATACTGGTAGATGACTTTTGAAAGCATTTATAACTTTATTTGATCATTTCTAACTCTGTAAAGTAAGGGTCTTGCGTCAATTAATTTTGGGTTTACTTGTGCATGAAGCCAATTTGGTTATATATACCAATTCCACAGTTCCATACAAATCTGACTGGAATTGTTCAATATATGGCAACCTACATGCTCTATAACGCTTATCTATTTTTCAAATACAGTGCTATAAGAGGAGCCGTCATAACCACTATACACATGGTCGCATTTGATATACTTGAACATCTGGCCTATCTTTATTCACACCGCGGTTCAATTAACGTCGTGATTAGGCTAATCATTACAACTTATTCCAAACTCATCGAACAAAATATCTAAATTAGAAGTAAATAATGAGTCAAATATGGCACAGGGATTCAATCCATCGACAGAGTTGGTTTTCAAAAACTTTTACTTAACCAAAGCGTATACATGGGTATGGCTATCTTGGTTACTTTGCGTAATTATATCTCACATAAATATGAATTGAGTTTGCGTTTACTTTAATTAAATAAGAATTATTAACAAAAATTCCAGGACTCCCAATAAAGAGCTATAATGTCTTCCATACATTTGTAAGCAAAGTGGTCGTCTATTATGGGACTGGTGTGATATTCCCATTCAAGTTTTTTTCTCAAATAGGTCAAGGTTTCTTGGATGATAACGAGATGCACTGAATGCGCTTTCCGTTCTGAGTCATATTGAAACAGGCTACAGGAGACATTTAGGGTTTGGTAACGATTAAGATGAGACACGCCGATTTAAGGTTAACATCAATGATTACCTTATATATGAACTGGACTTAAAATAAATGACGGTCTGCTAACTAAACTAAACTTTCACAACCAAGCACAGAGCAGCCCCCGTTCCCCTACTAGAATTACTACTAGAGTACGATTCAACAACACAAGGCGACAGTATGTTATAGAGAGAGAGAGAGAGAGAGAGAGAGAGATGTCCACTCAACACAGACTAGGTCATTTCGGGACGAACATATTATGGTACAATTTTACTTAAATTTTTCGCGTCTCCGTACGGGTCTTCAGCATTTGGAAGAAACCTCAGGTCCCGGAAAAAACCTACGAGCTCTTAGGCATGCAGCCATACTTCCTGGCACGTGGGATCAAAGTCACGCCACTTGACTAAATGACAGACCGTATAATCTAAAGCGCACCCAACATCAAGCTTGCTAAAAACTATTCCATTGTAATAAATCATCAAAACTTCTAATACCTAATTCTTATCTCATAAGGCGGGGATGGCCATTACGTTCACTTGCGGGGACAGACTGGACTGTCGGGCATATATTTATTCTAAAATAAATAAAATTCATCCTCGCATCCACTGAAAAATATAATGGCCTACATTCGAGGAGAGAAATGATCTATGCGTGGGGTGCGGAATAGGTGAATCACCCTAGTTTCGCTTATTCATCGCGATGGGGGCACAAGGATTGCCCAGAGTTATCCCCCACTCACTTGTTTATTATTTTTACTCAAGATACAAAATGTCTTTACAATGACTGGAGCGGAATTCTCAAAGTGCACTTTTCACAGCATGTATGATATTGGGTTACCTTTGAACTTGACAGTATGCGTTGTACTTTAAGCGATGACCCATGCCATTTAGTGGTACGAGGCAAGTTTATTTAAAGGTTTAGTGTATCCATTCTAAATGTTTCTTGGTGATAAATAAATGGCTTAATATAGCAGCAAAATTTAAAAGACGGGTTTAGTTTTAGTACATAATGACGAAGACAGTTACCTTCAGATGTAATGTTTCGATGAAATGATGAAATGTTGAAAGGGTGGGGGGGTCAGGGTTAGTCTGAGAAGGAGCCTTCGAATATGGTATGCTCAGGGGGCCCTAAAGAAGTTAATCTACTCACTTAGTTTGGAGGCCCCCTTTTAGTCTTGATTTTATGTTGATTTTGACGAATTGGTAAGATTGCCACACGTTAATTTGGTGCATAAGCTAGAAACATTAGGATATACTCTAGAACGCAACATTTACAGTCAGTTTTTCATTTTCAAAACATCTTCTCTCGCCAGGGACAAAAGAACGTCTCACTTTTCTGCACCAACCAGTATAATATAATTAAGGTGGACCTTCGTCATACAGTATTTTATGATGGAAATTTTGCCCGTACAGGAATTGAATTTCAACTGTCATGGGTTCTTTTACGTGCACACCAACGTGTACACGCGACCCTGGTTATTAGCCCCATCCGAACATCTAGAACAGGGAATTTTCTCGGCCACCACCGGAATCGAAACCCGGGCCTCCTGGTTATGACCTTATGAACAGCGAATTTAATGAGTTATTCATTGTTTGACATACATGTAAATGTTTATGAGCCTCATATTTCATGTAACCAACATGCAGTTGGGTAAAATTAATATTTATCATAATTTATCAGGTCTTTGTCGATCTATTCACTCATAATTCATGTTCACTCAGAGTTTATTAGATTCCGAATACCAATTATCTCTTAGTAATTTCGTCTTATCTCAAGATATGCGTCGCTCTTCTCCTAAGAGTTTAAAACATGCCCCCTACCGGGTATATCTAGTGGATAACCCTTTAGAGGAATAACAATTAGACCCCCACATCCACACCAAAACAGATTACAATTGTTTGATAACAGAATTACATATTCCTAGGGGGTAATTTTCGCGTTTGATTCATATGTAAACAATGTGCTTAAAAGAGAAATGAAATCAATTTCTTTTTCCACGGAGGTCTTAAAGTAGCAATTTTGTCATTAATTTATCAAGCAAACCACGTCCCGTCTGTGAAATGGAGTTTAACCTCCTACTTTTCTGTACCTGGGCTAATGAAGACAGACAGTGTGCTATGAGGGAAATTTTACCCGGACAGCGGCGCTGCGGCCCATCGAAATCAGACTGCCATGGGGTTCTTTTTTACGCGCACGCCCCTGTGTACACCGGACCTAGGTTTTCCGTCCCACCCTAAGGACTAGACGCTGTCCTCGCCAGGCCCTCCGTCCTGCACCGCTGACATCGAGAAACCACGCTGGAAGATCCCGGATAACTTTCTCGGCAAACACCTGGGCGAATCCCGGACTTCCTGGTTTTATCGAGCCAGCACCGTACTCACTGGGCCACCGGGGCTCCTTATATATTTCTCGGATGGTATTAAGGAGATTTGGCTGTCAGCCTTATAAAAAGTAAATTTATTATGTCCAGTCTTTGCGTCAATATCATCCAAAATCTTCGACATTGAAAACACGATTTATTTGTCAAATTTAAATCAACACTCATGTTGTGATCTTACCGGAAAAAGATGGGCTTTTGATATCCAATATTTAAGACAAAATAAACATTTTACCATTGGTACACGAATCGTGTACCATAATGCGCTTCAGCTCCAGTTGTATCAAGAGATTCGAGGGACGAGGCTAGACACATTGCACCAAACCAAACGGCGTATGTAGACTGGAATAACCAGACGCTAGAAATTTACACTCACTTGAAACTGCTGGCTTATTTCGTCGAACATAACTGATTTGAAATTGGAGTAAAAACGGAAACCATTGAATTTAAATCAGTTTATATACATTCATATTACAGTATTATATGCGTTGGAACCCAATTTTGTGAATTTCTAGGTCCCAAATGTTAGCGATTTAGCTCCTTTAAACCTAACTATATTATGGGAGAGAGAAATGAAGTTTAACGTCCACGCGGCACAAACTAGGTCATTTCGGGACTAGCATATGGTTTAATTTTATTTCAGTAATTCGCTTTCGCGTAGGGGTCTTTAGCAGTGGGAGGAAACGCGTTAGATCATCCGACCACCCCGTTCCCTCACCGTCTAAGGCACACCAGTCAAAAACACCATTGTACAAATATTGTAGGAATTAATATATTAGTGCCACGGAGTTCTTCTTACATAAAAATATATACCACATACTATGTGTCGTGTTGGTATCGTACGTACGTATATAATATAGATATATAAAGCAGGTAAACGGGTAGCTATTATGTAACGTAGATATATATACATATATTTCAGTTGTTATATACATAAATACATACATCAAATAGTTTACATATTCTACCAGCTATTAATTCATTCCCTAATCTATAATACATTCTTATCTACACTAGTGTTCAGTCAAGTACGGGTTTTTTTTTCTTCACAAAACGCTTTTCGCTTTCATTCACAAGAAGACCTATATAGCATGTATAGTGATCTAGCTCTCTGTATTTTGCCTATATATATGTGTGTCCTACATAGGTGTATTTAGTTTACCGGCCAAATGCCACAACAATCTATACGGCTATACTTGTTTCGCATTTAAATGGAATAGTTCGGTGTACAACAAGAAAGTGTACTTAATGTCATTTATCTTATTTATTATTAAGACGGATGCAAATTATAGAAATCTTCCTATATAAAATATTTTCACTGTTCGACATCTTACATTATAAAATTGCTTCGTCCAACGAATCTTATTTCAGTCGCGGTTTCGTCAAAATCAGGTTGAAGAAATAAATATTATGTACTACTGTTCCATTTTGGTTCTCACTGACAGACACTGGTTCTGAAATCATGCCCAAACTAGTGTTCCGTTTGGCTGTAAGTGTCGTTCACGCGGCAGGGTAATGGTATGGTTACTCTTTGCATGGAACACCTGATACCCTTTCTTATTTGAGGACTTTACCTTGTTTATAAACTTATCAAATTGCATTGATCGTCCTCTACGTTCAATATTAGTAGTAATGGATTTTTAGAATTGAAACAAGCATATGCTTTAAAGTTCAATATCTATATATTTAGTAGCCCATCGACTGTTTAAGACTTTATTAAAATAACGACAACAAAGCAATTCAGTCTGGGCGATGAGAATAATTATTTCTCCACAACCAGTACTATGTATTATAAAATTATCCGAATTAAGTATAGTCTTTAATAGAATAAACTATCAAATAAAACAGAAACGATATGACCATCAAAATGTTTTACGTAGACTAAACTGATCTAAAAAGACCTAAAACATGAATGTACCTATTAATGTCAGACTAATCCAAAATAGTCTTTAAAAATAGCTACAGTTAGTCTTTAAAAAATAAACTAACAAAACAGAAACGATATGACCATTAAAATGTTTTGTGTAGAATAAACTGATCTAAAAAGACTTAAAACATGAAATAGAATAGCTATTGATGTTTAGACTTACCTGTGGCGGTAATGTAGAGCGTACACTGTGTACATATAATACGTATAGTAAGATTTGTAGTAAACTACGAGCCAACCAGCCACCGTAACACATTGTGATCAAATAAACTACAGTCTATTTTCACTCAATTCACTTCAAGGTTTCAAATCGTTGGTAGGTTTAGTTGGGTGTTCTTCACCGTGTGATATTATTACAGCGCGCCGTCTCCAACACCTTGGCGAAGAAGACGTATATCGGAGTTTTTGTTATAAATGGCGAAGTTCATGAGGCAACAGCAACAAGTCAATACTAGCAGGTCAAACTTATATCTGTAGTTGGATATGAATGAGGGAATCTTTAAGTGTAAAATCATTTTATTTTCTAACCACACTTAAATCAACCTACGCGACTATGACTTTCTGTGTGCGTATAGTATTGTAACGTTTTGTAAAAACCAATCAGAAAACGACCCTCCCCTGTCGTGTCATATATTCATCAATTCACGTATATCATATATACTGCGTTCGCGGTGTGCAATGAAGTATAATGCCCTTCCTCTCCGCCATGGGTTAGGCAGCCAGCAACAATACATCCACCAGTTATAATTGAAGCTGGGTGCTTGTTAACTATTAAACTCCGTATTAAGCAGTATATATACATAGACAATAATTCTATTGTTCTCCCACTCAATAGAAAATAATTTTCACCAAATTTATTCAAACTTGATATATATATATATGGCCTCTCCACTTCATTACCTCGCATTATTCAAAATCAAATAGCTCTGTAAATTATATTCAAGAGAATCTACGCATTTCATAAAAAAATATATCAAGCATGTTTTGACCAAACAACTACGATAAAAGTTTACAGGTTTATGGTTTATAGGAAACTCCTGGTTTCGCCGGTCGACAGTTATACACAGCTATTCTCGTCCAGTTACTAAATGCCGCTTAAACAATTTAGTAATACATTAGGTTGGCATTGATTTTGCAGACTACTGATACCCACAGGGAACGTGAATTATAAATTAATGTACCAGAGATAAGGCCAATAATGCATAAAGGAAATGAAATAAAATGGGGTTTAACTTCCCACTTTTCTGCACCGACTGGGCTATAAATAAAAACAAGCATACGCCGTATCGTGTGATTTGAGGATAGCAGAGCTACGGCCTACTCTTATTTCAAATTCCAACTTTCAAGGGTTCTTTTACGTGCATGCAAGGCCATCCGCCCTACATCACTGACAAGGGAGAACCACATCGGATTTGTAAAAGAACAAATACTTTTCATACGTGTATTAAACTGAATTAACCAAGGTTGTTTCACTAAATGTGAACCTAGTGGCATAGCTAGAGATTTCGCGGCCCAGGAGGGTCCTTTATTTTGAGCCTATCCCTTCCCCCCTTCCCCACGAAAAACATAAAAAAGTGCACCATAGTTTCAGACAGTAAGTAGTAATTTCGTAGAAAATAACATATATCCCTCAAAGGGGAAGGGCTACTCTAAATGTTTGAAACTTGTGTCTGATGCTTTTGATGTGTCAATAAAATCTATTATTCCGGGTTTCCCAAAATGGTGCTTGAGCGTTGTAAATACCAAATGGTATAACTCAGTTGTTAGGGTTAGATCAGATTCCCAACATAGTTTATATATGGTGATATAACATTGATGAATTAATGCGACTGTCTTAATATGTAAAGACACTAAGTTGCCACCCTATTAGCTATTTATTATAATTACTATAGATTGTTACCCATGATCTGTTTTTAGTGTTCTGTAAAGGGTATCATTACATACAAAGTAATAAAACTGCAACGTTTTTTGACTGCACGGACGATTTAGCTACTGTGGCCTTAACCCACTGAACATTCCTTACGAGTTTGAAAAAAAAGTCAGATGATAAATTTAGTCTGTAGAGTGTTCGTAAGTAGTAAAGTGGTCTATATAAGAAATTAAATGAAAATGAAATGGAATACGGTTTAACGTTCTATTTTTTCTGCGCCGACTGGGCTAATGAAGACGGGCATACGTCATGCAGTTTGCTTTGGGGGGAAATTTTTCTCGGACAGATAGCGGCCCTAGGACCTACTCTTATTTCAAATTCCAACTATCAAGTTTTTTTTACGTGCACGCCCGTGTGTACACGGGACCTCGGGTTTTCGTTCCATCTGACCGACTATACCTTGCCCCTTGCCAGGCCCTGCGTCCTATACCACTGACAAGGAGGAACTTTCTCGGCCAAGGCAGGGCTCGAATATGGGACTTCTTGGTTAGTGAACCGACGTCTTACGCACTGAGCCACCGCGGCTCCCGTCTTATTTAAAAAAACTCTACTGACAGTTCTCCATACAAACCATTTTCACTGAACCGGTGGTTAAAATAAAGAGTTTACAGTAAAGCTAAATAACGACTAATGTCAACAGATAAGACTCGTGGTGTCTGTAAAACAGGACAAAATATTATCTGTTTATCACGGCATATTCTAAGTGACAATGTATAAAACCCAGACTTTTTCTCAATAGATCGATTTCGTACAATTCCACACTATTTTGCGCTACCTGAAGGCAGATAAATTACCACCGACTAAGCATCGGGGTTATTGAATATATTTCCAAATGCACGTATTTTATGGATGCCAGAATGTTTAGCTTTTGTATAAACCCATTGTATGAACATGGCGGCCATGGGGAATTCTCGTACACGATACTGATGCAGGATAAAATATAAAAACATTGAAATGCTTCGGATCTTTTGTATACCAATCATTTATGTCATTGTAAGTTTATATCTCTGTACCTTAAAAATCTATGACACAGGAAATAACAACACAATTACCTTCCCTTTTTTTGCTATTGACAACATGGGGCAGCCATTTGAAGTTAAAAATGATATTTTTGCCAATTTCTCAGCTTGCAATAGCAAACTTATAGGATTAATAGGATTATTCTTTAACAAGGTAGGACTGTTTATGGATACCATCCACTTTAAGGCTTTATTTTAATACATTTTAAAAATATAACTTGAAAATTTGCAATTTCCGCTTTAACGCACACGCCCATGCACTGTGCAATGACCGAACATTTTATCGAATTCCAACTGTCTTAAGAAATATAACCCGGAACCTTCAAATTAACGAGCCAGCGCCTTATCCGCTAGTGGGGTTATATGGCCGAATAGTTAGCACGTTAGGTCTGTCATTGAGTCAACTGGCTCAGTTGTACGTGACAAGAAGTAGGGTCGCCTATCCAACATCGTGGGTTTTCTCCGGGTCCTCCGGTTTCCTACTTTGCTGCAGGTGGAAACCGACGATAAGCCCCTACGTAACCCGATCACCAAAGTCAATCTGTATTTATAAATTTGGTATAATAAACGAATTCATTCCCTTATTCGTCTACTGACTCTTATCATTTTATAAGTGTTTTAAAATTCAACACGCACTTTTGTCTGCGATATTACCCAAGGTGGAAGCGGACGTTATGCCTCAACGAACGAACGACACACACCACTTCAAATCGCTTGGTATTGTTCCGAGAACAGAAACCCAGAGACTGTACCTTTAAGGAATTTTTGATTTCTTAAAAAAAAAGGAATTCTACTAAATTTGTCGATATTTTATCATGCAAATCAATACATGTGACATGATAAAACGTTTACCAAAATAAGAGATTTATTTCAGATTTACTACATAGATTCAGAATGATGATACCAGTAGTACACACAATATTTTTTAGCGGCTTTAATGATTCAGTTGTATGCTATGTCAATATAAAATCTGATTTGAAGCAATGCCAACTTCCGCATTTTTACAAAACAATTCCAATTAAAAATTCTTGTACTTTTAGATCCCATTCGGTCCATTAATGGGAGGTTGAAATGTCTGGTGATTATGGCGGAAGAGAGGATTATGAGCCGCGGTGGTTCAGTCAGTAAGGGGCTTGCTCACTAACCTGGGTTCGATCCCGATGTTGGCCGAAAAAGTTTCCCGGATTTCCCCCTTGTCAGTTATGCACCACCGAAAAGGCGAAACCACGCCAGAAAACCCCGAAGACATTTCTCGGCCAACACCGGGATCGAACCTCCAAGTTAGCGAGTCAGTGCCGTATTCACTCAGCCACCAGGCGTTACGTAGTTGCAGTATCGAAATTCGTTTTCGTAAGTATTATTATCTAACGTAATCTTGCGATTAACTAAACTTACTTATTAATTATTAATCTGTCAATTCCGAAAATAAAATATCTGCTTTCGTTTTTACAATATGCTGGTAGCTGCTTATCGCATAATATGTTTAACAGTTACTTTTCCTTTCTTATGGTTTTTATTTTTGCACAAAAATAAAGATTGTTCCATTGATAAGTTTTATTTTGTTTCTTGTTGGTTTCCATAAAACAATACAGCGTAAAACTCCCTTTGATGTTTCTACGTTGTTTTATTTTATTTCAAGCCTACATTCATAGTCTTTGATGGGGTTTACAGACTAGCTTTGATTAATATGTCATGAACACGACGCTTGTTGTAGGGTTGGCCCGGAAACAGGCATGATATCACTTGTTTTGATCGTTCAACAAAATCGACGAAGTTCGTCGGCAAAAGGCGAAAATGCTTCCGGATACAGCAATGTGAACCATCTATGGAATAAGACATTCTGTTTCTCGTTTTAAAAGAACTCAAAGACTCTTATTTTTCAATTATGAAAATGTCGTCATTTGTAAACAGTGGTCTCCTCCCACATTGTTTTCATTTTACACGTAGTTTGATTTGATCGACACGATGAATGACTCTTATTGTTACATGGAAACGCCAGACCATTTTTATAAAACAAAAGTACACTGCATGTACTTTGATTTCAACAATATGTTAGTACGTATACCTTTTATAACGTACAGAAAGCTGTTTATTCTTCAAAGTTGTTAAATGCTGGGCCATGGGTTTTAAGGGCTGCATATGTAGTAAATACAGGTACTGAAAACCTGGCGGTCCCGGGTTCAATCTCGATGTTGGACGAGAAAGGTCCGGTGTGGTTTCCCCTGGCAAGTAACAGTGTCTGGTCATTCGGATGGGATGCAAAACCGAAGTCCCTTCTACACGCTGGCGTACACGTAAAGGACCATTGACACTTGAGATTCGCTGAAGAGTAAACGTAAAACACCATCTAAAGTTAGATGAGTGGTGCATACAGTAGATGCTGTGGGTGGAGGGGGGGGTGGAGAGAGAGAGAGGGGAGGGGGGTGGAGAGGGGGGACTAACATATTCAATTTTATTTCAATAAATCGCTTCCACGTAGAGCTCTTTAACGGTGGGGGAAATCGGAGGACCCGGGAAAACCCATATGTTCGACAGACGACCAAACTTCTTGTCGCATACGAGTGTTTGCTCGAAACTCTGTATCCTTTACGTTCCAACTTCGTGGGTTTTCTCCGGGTCCCCCGGTTTCCTCCCACTGCTAAAGACCCCTACGCACAAGCGAATTATTGAAATAAAATTAAACCATATGTTAGTCCCGAAATGACCTAGAGTGGACGTTAAACCCCATCTCTCTCTCTCTCTCTCTCTCTCTCTCTCTCTCTCTCTTCTCTCCCTTTACGTACTCGAATCGGGTCAATTTAAGTAATGCTTGTCCTACATAACTATATAAATACAGTAGCGTCATAAAATAGCTTTTTCTCTGGAGATAACATACATTATCTTCTACTTACCGTAAGCATCAAAAACATAAGGCGACCAACAATATACATCCAAAAATATTTAAGAAAAAAAATATCGATAGGTTAAAGTTTAAAGATGGATTATATAAGGGACAAATTTTATTATGGGTTCAAATTGTGTATAAATTATTATTTTGACATTTGTTCACTTGAGAAGCCCATAATCAAATCTCTAGATAATCCGGTGGCTTATTGAGTGGGTTAGACAATACGCGCATCAACATTAGACGATAATATGGCGAACTCTCGGTGACGGCCGATTTGAAAATCAAGATTTTGTTTATTATCGTGGCAATGATACTTGACAATTAAAAATATGAACTGTCAATCGGCAATCGTCGGACACAATTGTGATTAACTTAACCGATGATACGATTGGTCGTGTGACGATACGATTAATTAAAATACCCATATAATTAACTAAGTTTGATGTTATATGATAATAATTTTTGGTGAGATTGTTTTAGTAGATCGAGGCATTTGTCATCTAAGCTTCAACTACAGGGATACTTGCGTACTAAACTTATTAAAACCTTTAAAAAGTTTTATGGCCGTCATATTGACTTGATTGGTAAATATAACATGTCTCTCTCGGCTATTATTCTAGATATATTTAATTGACGCGTATACTATCTCCCTGATAATGTCTGTCTACTACATCGTTAACACTGTTTTGCATACCGATAGTTCATTGGCCAATCACGCTATTTTACCGAGATTTCGCCTAATAGTTTGGATGCAGCTATGGCGGGTGTGGCGCCAGGCAGGGTAAGCTTACTCTTCCGGACACCTGTTACCACTGTTTGTCGTGTATTTTGAACACGCTGAACAGTCCATATGCTGATTACACTATTTTGCCTTATTACACTATTTTGCCTATACCGTTTTTTTTTTGTTTTTTTTTTTTTTTAGGACTTCGAATTTTGTCTAATGGTTTGGATTGTTCGTACTTGGTTTTATTTTATTATGTAACCATACGATTAGCTAACGTGAACATGAATCGATGTGTCGTTGCGATTAGTAGTCAGAAAAATTCAATTAGCTAACATGGTGGTACAATCAGCTAAATCATAAATAATACGATTAACTAATGTAACCTCACGATCAAACGATTAGCTAATGTGACCTAACGATTAGCCAATGTGACCTAACTATTAACTAGTATGACCTAGCGATTAGCTAATGTAACCTAACGAGTAGCTAAGGAAATCATAAGAGATTAGCTAACGACTTAAAGTAATCGTGTAAACTAATGCAACTATACGATTAGCTAATGCATCCTAACGATTAGCTAATGTGACCTAACGATTAGCTAATGTAACCAAACGATTATACGATTAGCTAATGTCACCTAACGATTAGCTAATGTAACCTAACGATCATACGATTAGCTAAACTTACGATTAGCTAACGTAATCTTTTAACTGACGTAATCATGCGATTAGCTAACGCAATCTTACGATTAGCTAATGTAATCATGCGATCAGCTGATGTAATCATGCGATTAGCTGATGTAATCATGCAATTAGTTAATGTAATCATGCGATTAGCTGATATAATCTTACAATCTAACGAAACCTTACGATTAAATAATGTAATTATGCAATGTAGCAGTTGAAATTGCCAATATGATGATCTATGACACCGGATCTTACGAGTATCTATGCTCGTGACGTAATCTTATGATTAGCTAAAGTAAACGTACGATTAGATAAAGTAGCCTTACGATAAGCTAGAGTAATCTTAAGATTAACTAAAGAAATCATACGATGTTAGAGGATCCACATGAATTTGCCAATATAATGATTTATGACACTTTGTACATTTTCGATGTGAAAATTGTTAATTAAAGTTTAATTGGAATATGATCATCTCGAATTTCTTGTTCTCATGAAAGGAATTGTTTGATTTCCACCAAGTAAAGTTAAAATGATAGATATATCATTTCTAACAGCCTTTCAGTCGGTTAAAACTTTCAGATTTCTGTCCTACCCTCCACGATCAGTAAGGGACGGCTTGCATCTGTAAACGCAAAATGTGATGGGGCCCGGTGTGATCTTGCGACGTTACGGGTTACGGTGATATGTTAAACTTGAAGCCATGTGCCTGCCTTCTTTTCCGCGTTAAACGTTTAGAGAGAAGCCGATTTCTTAAACGGTGTGCCATATTTCTATCAACAAACCTTGTATATTTTGTCCTTATTGATGTGAAATGCAGGCGGTGTGTTTAAGTGCATAGCCACCTTTAGCGTAATACCAGGAGTAGCCTCGTCTTAAACTAGTAATACGTGGACCTGTTCATTTTAAACTTTTTTTTTGCGGTGAGTGTGTATATTTACAAAAGGTTTTCAGTTCTTGTATGTCAAGGTCAATGTTTAGAAACGAGAATAGTAAAAGAAATGTAACTGTTCGTGTGTCTATTATATTCAAGATATAACTTCAGTGAGATTTCCCCCAAGATTTTTTGTTTGGATCAAGTATATGTCATTAATCACCATACATTGACACTTTAATTAACTTCTGTTTTCAATAGCACGTAATAGATTTGTACTAGTGCCTAATTATCCTCGTGTACTATGTAACCTACTGGGTCTACTTCATCAAATTTGATTTCGTGTCTACTTGTCGTTGAAGTTAAAAAGCCAGATAAATAGACATTTTCTCCACTTGACCCCAGCAGTCTTAGATATTTACTAAACAATATACAGTGGCGTATGAAGGATATTTGGTTAGGATGGTCTCTCAAAGCAGATTTTGAAAATCGGAGAGTCCATTGTGATTTGTGTGCGGCATCTATCTTGATTCGAATAAAACTTTCAATTTTATATCAATTACATTACTCCAACCATCAAAATGGGCAAATTTACAATATAATTAATGTTTTGAATTCCCCGAACGAAATTGCTAGTCAGGTTGTTTCATATATTTTTAAGTGTCTTCAATGAAGAGCGCCAGAGTTACTTTAACGACTTCTTTAAATTAACCTGAACACCTATGTTCAATAAATGTATTATATTTACGGGTTTAGCTAATTATTGAGGTAGATATAGCCTGTTCGATTCGTAGGCTAGTTTAGATAATTCTCGTTTTTGCCCAATACTGTTTTTCATTTTACCGACAATCCTCTGATGCTTCCAGACTTATTTTATAACATTGTACATCCATAAATCATCACCCCAGATGTTATGTTATAGTTGTATGATCAACTTTTAAACGTTGTATGCTGTACCGTCCTTGGTGGATGTAATGATACAATGAAATCTTATCTCTAGAGGTGGGGAGAGTACCTCTGGATCCACCACCGACTGTATACTAAACTACGCTTATAGGAAAACTTACATTTCATTACTATTGATTTTGACATTGATACGATTCAAAGTACATGTAAATAATGAATTATATATTATGTATATCTGCTGCTTCTATTTGCTGATTAATTCAAACATTTTAGTGGTGACTTGATGATTAAAAAGCACCCAGCTTCTTTAGAAAACTGGGACCGTGATAGGTGTTCTAGACAGTATTGAACCAGATATGTGAATAGATGGTCAAGGCAGTTTTGGGCCAGACATGTGAATAGTTGGTGTAAACAGTATTGAACCAGATATGGTTTTGCAAGTAAGAGAGTTTTATCTTGTTCAGGTATCCGCAACGCGATGGCATCTTTAAGGCATAACACATCGAGAGTTAGATGGATACAAGACACAAATTTGATCCCTTGTATCAGTATTTCCCATTCTTTCCCTTTTTGCTTGATCATTTTTGTTGATTTTGTTGTGTTGAATAGAAGAAAAGGGTTGGACTTTACTGCCAGGTTATGGCGAATATTGGTGATTTTGAGGCCACATATGTTCAACCCAACAAATATGTGGGAAAAAGAGAGAACCGGTCAAAGAGACAATGGTCAATAGTTTACATTACAACAGCGGGGAATTCAATGGTTTCAGACTCTAGGCAATGATCAGCACCAATAATCTGCTAGAGAACTGTTCTATTATTAATTTATATTGTGCAGAAAGTGATTAACATTATAGAAATATATAGATATATATATGTTCTTGTGTGGGTGTAGTACATCCATAATATTTATCTTTACGCAATTTTGATCTGACTATATATCTATTAAGGAGCCGCGGTGACTCAGTGAGTAAGACTCTGGCTCACTAAACAGGAGGTCTCGGGGTGGCCGAGATAGTTCCTAGGGATTTTCCGGCATGGTTTCTCCTTGTCAGTGGAGCAGGATGGGCAGTGTCTAGTCGTTGGGATAGAACAAAACGAAAACCCGAGGTCCCGTGTAAACATTGGCGGTAAGGTTAAAGAAACCTTGACAGTTGGGATTCGAAATAACTGCCAAGGACCCTTTTACGTCCTTACCAACTAATACATTGAATGGTCTCGGTTTTTCGTCCCATGCGACAACCAGATGCTAAAGCGGTCTAATCAGTTTGAGCAAATGAAATTCTAGAATCATCTCGAAAATAGATCCTGCCCCCTCTGTTCAAACTCAGCGATGCAGCCAGAGTGCCTATGTTCAGTGCAATGTTCTAGTCACTTGACTTATGTTCCGTTTAACCGATGTGCATCGTTCATTAAATTAATTAAGTATGCAATATAATATAATAAAATAGCATTTGCTGCAAGGACAGTTCTAACATTTGTACTAAAGAGTAATACATTTACTACATTCTGTCGGTATAATTATCTACCATTTGCAGATCAAGCATTTGCAGATAGTAACACAGAAGAAAATTTACGAAAACCGGTCGTACCATAAATGTGCTGTCTATGAGATAGCAGTGTTTGGATTTGGTGTAAGAATATTTGTATGTAGTTGATATCCACTATCATTTATTATTTGAACACCGGGAACGAACCATATACAAAGCTCTACAGCCTTTACAACAAAATACATGTAGTACATATTTTTGGCTTTTGAGATAAGTGATCTAATGCTTGCACTGTAAAATACAAGATCTGTCAATGGGAATGGTTTCAATGCCATGTTTGTCGTGCTCGTTGGGGATTAAGCTTGCATGGGGCCCCTGACTGAAAATGCCACTGGGGCCCTTGCATCAACAGTAAAAAGGGGGCATATTCTGGTTATTATCCGTCACAGTCGCACAAATGCAGTTTGTATGTATGTATGGTAGGTAGAAAGATGTATTTGGCGCAACGTATGCAGCATAATAAATGACATATTTGTTTGTGGAAGAAATTTTCTTTAAAACTATAATTTGGGGGCGCCTTTAATAGGACTATTTACTCGATCAGATTGTTTTTAAATATATAAACACAATATTTATTAAAATAGGGATTGTATTTGAATAGGGATTGTGGAACAGACATCTTCTGTATTCAACCACTCTCCCTGGGTTAGTGCTTGATATTCGATCACCCAGTAACTAAATGACCAAGAAGGATGCATTTTACATCAAGCGAATCACGTCCATTTACAGCTTTACAGATCCAACTGTCGGTGCTCAATAGATCAAAATCAAAAGACACCACTCTTATCAGTAGTCGTCTTAAAAACAGAATGAACATTCGCCCACCTGAAGCACCTAAAGGAAACAAAACAGACAAACTACCATAATTACACAAAGGTTAACATTATCTTGTGTCGGAAATTGATTGTCTATTCTCTGTATTTATGTCTAAACGTTTCATTTAGCAGTAGAAATTTAAGATTGGTGGTCCTCTTACTAGGAAGCTACAATAAACTCACGAGACATGATTCAAGTTACCATCTTTTTTAGTTAAAATGAACGGTGATATGGTTCCGGTACAGCCAAACTTTCATGCATCAGCATATTTTGGATTGAGACATAAAATGGAATGCAATGCAATGAAGACGGGATTTTTCCTAAGGGAGAATCTAAAGAAGTGAAAACCTTTTTAAACATTAATTAAAATTCTACCAAATGAAGGTTGATATGGTTTCCGGTATAGCCGACTTTTCGTACATAGGTATCTTCTGAATTATGACTTTTTGTCCCACTTTTTCTGACACGAACAGGCTAATAAAGACGGGATTTTATCGAAGGGACAGTCCAATGAAGTGAAGTTGGCTGGAGTGTAATTACATTTGACATTTTCCTTCGACATAATATTTGATTTGTCAAGCATTCATCAGAATTTCTATTCACAAGTGTATGGTCACCGTGAAACGTTAACGAGACAGTATTGAGAGCCAATAAAAGTGTTAATTTTGATTATTTGAATTATAGACAAATAATCACTGAAAAGTAATTTAGAAGAATGTTTTGTGTGTCCCGTGAACACATTGGTGAGCACGTAAAAGAGCCCTTGGCAGTTGGAACTCGGCAAAATTTCCCTAGCAAACTGCGGGGCATATGTCTTCAGTCTCCAGGTTGGTCTAGAACAGTACAAACTGGGTGATTTAATGGTATATATGGACAAAAAACATATTCAAACTAATTAATTTGTCATAATTATGCTTCAAATCCTTCTCAAACATTATAATTGCAAAGAAATGCCCGGCTATTAAAATTCGATCAAACCAGGTCATGTTTACGTCACGTCTTGGGAGTCAGAGGAGAATTCATTGCTTACATAAGACCATGTTGTCTTTAATCGCTTACTATTTATTACAAATATCGAATCCTAATTAAATTCTCGGATTATCCACTACCCGCGTCTTTTTCCATCATTTTTATCTCAGAAAGTATTGTACGTCTAACTCTTCATAAAGTTTATCAACTTGTACATCAAGCGCCCAATGATCGCTTGTGACCTTTGACATCACGCGTGCAGAAGTTCCTAATCGTCGGGCTGTTGATTAGGGAAACCTTTACATTTTTGTCCTGTATACGCTCCATGAATGTTTTTCGGGGAATCCAGTATTTTTCTAGTAAGATTGGATATCTCTACTTTCCATATATACCAAAATTGCCATACTTTTATTGGAAATAACCACCCGATAAATACTTTTCTGGGAACCCATCTTTAAACCCCATTTCTTATCATTTCAGACTGTTTTGTAACTCTCTTTGAGTAGCCACCTCTTCATTCATTTACCTCTCAAGTTTAGCTGGCAGTTGTGTATTTCTAAGAGAAGGGGTAACTTCCACTCGACACAAAAAAAGTCATTTCGGGACTAACATATGGTTCAAACAGTAGGAAAAACAGAGGACCGGGAGGTCACCCAAGATGCTAGGCAGGCGACCCTACTCATTATTCCTTACAAGCCACTCAGCCCCCTTGTTTATTTGATAGCATTTTATTTATTAATAACAGGATATACGAAAATGTTTTTAAATTGAGGAATTTCCATTTTGCATCATTTGAATTTTTTTTTTAAAAACCCAGACTAATATGGATTTTAATATGATCAACGGAGGTGTGGGAAATGGTTTTGTTTACCGACAGACTTGAATTGACATCTGAATATAGTTATATGTTTTTAGAACTATTTTCAAATGGTTGTCAGTTATAAAATAATGCCGGTTGGACGTCATCTTTAATCTTTGGAGAAGTCATAACATTGAATTGCCTATCATTTAATGTTATTTCTTTAAACATTTGTTGCGATAACTAAATGCGGGGGTGTAATAAAAACTTCACTGTATAAACGGGAAAAATAATATTTTACAAATAAAAATTTCAATGATGTATCTATTTCAGAAAGAGAGAGTATTCGCTTAGCTTTGCATGGCTCGTGGCTGAACACGATTAAAATAAACACGATTAGGTTGCAGTTCGTTAGAATAACGTTTGATTGAACCGTTATGACGGGGGAAATGGTTAGAAATAGGATTTCTTAATTGAATATGATATTTTCTCAGTTTTATGTGACACGATTGCTATCGATACGCCCACGGTTTGATAAACAGTGTTGTGTCCGGTCGCCGACAGAGGCAACATCGTAGAATGTAAAACATTGCACCCAGTAACCGTTTTATTTGGGTAGGCAATTATTTAGTGACTTCATATAGCAAACAGTTTTGAGTGTACTTTGGGATTTAAAACGTGGTCTGCTGACGCTTTTGATGGCGTGGTTTCGATCCCACGCTTGTACGTGACAGCGAATTGGGCCGCGTATGTTTTCTCCGGGTCCTTCGGTTTCATCCAACCATTGCTAAAAAGACCCTTATGTGCATACAAAGGTCATACAAAATGGAAGTACATTTATCTAAAAACATTTTGGCGCAAAAATTATTGAAATCGATACATTCTATCGATTTCATACTGCCATCTGTATATGGCTTTGACTAAAAATAAAAGAAGTAATAACAATTCTCCCGTCTATTTCGTACAAGTCAGCGTTTTGCTGTGAAACTTAATGACAACAGTGGTCTTTACAATAAAATATTACACATATATTTTTTTAACTCTTGAGATAGTGGTATACTGCTTGCGCTGTAAATTGCAAGGTCTTTCAAGTGGCTATCATCAAGGCACGTGGCGGGTTTACCGCAATTTATGACTGGCGTCATCAATGTTATCTGTGGACTCAAAATGTCTGGATAAACTCTTTATGTTTTGTTATTGTCAACAATGTATTCTAGTAAATCGCATTAGTTTTTTCCGAGGGTATATTATCAGGCAAACGCTCTCTTTGTGTATATTAAAGTTTTGGTATTGTGTTTGATATTGCTTCAGAGACGTTTAGACAGTTAATGTTTTAGATATAATTTTTGACACGTTTAGACAGTTATTGTTTTTAATGTAGTTTTAGACAGTTTTTGTTTTTAATGTAGTTTTAGACCAATCTGATTAAAATACAGATCTATATTTCGTTTTTTTTATACTTCCGATAGCTCTGACCAGTTGTAGTGGGAGGTCGCGTCAGGAGTCATACGAGGGGTTTTTGACCCTATGTCGTCAGCATTGCTGTTTCTGGTAGGAAACCCACAGTTCCGTATATCGCACACAAGAACTCGCTGCAACAGTTCGTTTCATTGGCTAATCCCTCACATCAACCAGAACACGGGTTACATAACAACTCTTCTTCCAGGTCCTAGACAAGTAAAGCGAAATTGTGAACTGTAAAAAAAAAAAAAAAAAAAAAAAAACCGAAACGAAAAAGGAACTGGCTTTAGACAATTTTGGACAGTTTGTGTCTTTCTTGTAAATCATTATTTTGTTTTTTCAGTTTGAGTGAAGACGGTATTATTACAGGCCCCCGGGCCTGTTTCACGAAATTTTAACTAAGATAAAATCCAAATTTTAGTAATTTGATTAGAAAATATTAGATTGATTTTAGTGCTTAGCCAATCAAAATTGAAGTATCTACTAAAATTTGGATTTTATCTTTAGTTAAGATTTCGAGAAACAGGGCCCAGGACTGTACAGCGAAGTGGGCGCTTACGGTAGGCCCCCTGTCCATTCGCTTGATTTGATATTTGTTGTTTATTTCTTGCAATGTCTGTCGGTTTTGTTTTGCGGTACCCGTGCACTTACTATAATCAGTCCATAATTAACCATCGGGTGACTTAGATATTTAGTGTTGTTAAAATATCTTCGCTATATAATAATTTAACAATAAAATAGCTAATCGAGTCTTTGTTTATAATCGTAGCAATGACAATCGAGACTATGCTATTCTTGCCAAAACTTAATGTATTCATAACTTTGTTCAGAATAAAGTAAATTTAACTGAAATTTTCAATATATTCATTTTTCATGATCTTTTTATAATGTATTATAGCAAGAATGGTCAGCTCTTTATCTAAATCTTATCTCCGTGCATCTTTCTCAATGAAGATATAAAAATGATACCAGCGAGCATTATTTCCGCTTGAACAACTTGTTGCAATTAATCAATTTATTCGTTGAAATATGAATGAAAAAAGAGTTGTAATACAGTAGAGGCTTATATATACTAATTGATTTATCGATATGAACAAGTTAGGAATGGGCATAAAAAAGGTCGTTATCCCTGAAATCAATTAAATTACACTATTCGTTGATTAGTATTTATAGGCTAAGTTTATAATTATCCACGGATGCTTGTCACTGTTGCCAGGACAGTTCTCACGCTCACAGAACAGACTTTCATTTGAAATATTGCGCAGCATAAATGCAAAAATTATTATTAAAGCTTTGGATGTCGTCGCCAGTTTAGAAATAAACTATATTTTAATTTGGGGTGATTCGCCTATACAGTTGCGCTGTTCTAATTATATTGTATGCAATAATTTGAGACAAATTTGTCGTTCCATAGCCGACATATTAATGTTTTAACTGTCAAAATACGAGTCGTACGACTGTTTAGTGGTTTTCAAGAAGTTTAACACATGCTGACCCAAAATTTATTAGCCCCGCTTTCCATGTACGCGTTTCAGCGAGCGAAAATGTCGGTCTAATGCAAATATAATGGGACTGTTTCAATGTGAGCATTCCAGTGAGCGAGAAAGAGAGAAAGAAATGGGGTTTAACGTCCACTCGACATAAACTAGGTCATTTCAGGACTAACATATGGTTTAATTTTATTTCAATAATTCGCTTCCGCGTAGGGGTCTTTAGCAGTGGGAGGAAACCGGAGGGCCCGGAGAAAACCCACGAGGTTGGACAGGCGACCCTACTCCTTGTCACTTACAACCAGGGATTCGAAACCACGCCAGTTGACTCAATGACAGGCCTTTTGATACAGCGTGCATGTGCTAACCATTCGCCCCCCCCCCCCCACACACACACACACACTCAATGAGCGACTTTTACCAAAGTGATTTTTTTGTTTTTTCGCGCATCGTGCCCAATCGGATGTTTATGTTTAACTTCTGTCAATCAACGGCTCTTGTTGCTGCATGTACAGCTTAAATTGTTAATGTTATTTTTAAAAAGGCGGGGATTGAACGAAAACAATAACACTTTCTTCATTTATGACGTAATTTGCGTGTGATTCCACAAAACTTTCCGCGATATTCAGAACTCGTGGAAATACATCGTGCGAGGAAACGCTTACACGGAAAGCAGGTCTTACTTAAGTAAGTCCACTGCTTGCATTGTCGGTATTTTGAATATCTAAATTTATTTTCTTGGTATGAGTGATAATGACATATCAGTATATCAGAGTCGGATTAGATGTAGAATAATTTACATGCGGCCAAGGGTTTCCAAATAAATTCTCCCAATTCATATTCTTATGTGGCCATCAATGATTCTTCTGTTTTTCCTAATCATTGATTTGTAAACATACATTTTTCGTTTCATCCATGTGACGTAATCACTGAAGCGGAGATCAGCTCGCATAGTGACTAAAAATGTGGCGGCCCATGGAAAGTTATGTTTGGAGAATTAGAGATAAAAGATGAGATTAGAAAACATTCTAGTCTAACCGAGAATGCGTTTTACGGGAATTTGGGTCACCGTATAAACTGGAGATACTGCTATGAATGACGACGGTCGACTCCTACATTCAACTCATTAATCAAAGGATAGAAAAGAGGTCAAGAAAAAATAAGGATGACAAATGGTTGGGGTTTTTTTCGGTGACCTTTTCGTTGCGTTGTCTTAAAGTAGCTAAGTCTCTAACTCAATATCATCCAAATTCTTCAACAATGAAAACACGATTTATTGGTCAAATTAAATCAACATTCATGTTGTGATCTTACCGGAAATAGATGGGCTTTTGATATCCAATATTTAAGACAAAATAAACATTTTACCATTGGTACACGAATCGTGTACCATAATGCGCTTCAGCCCCAGATGTATCAAGAGACTCGAGGGACGAGGCTAGACACATTGCACAAATCTAACGGCGAATGTAGGCTGGAATAACCAGACCCTAGAAATTCCCACTCGCTTGAGACTGCTGGCTTATTTCGCCGAACATAACTGATTTGAAATTGGAGTAAAAACGGAAACCATTGAATGTAAATCAGTTTATATACATTCATATTACAGTATTATATGCGTTGCGACCCACTTTTGTCAATTTCTAAGTCCCAAATGTTAGCGATTTAGCTCCTTTAACGGCGACTTTCGTGTTTTGAATGTCGCGTGTCGCCGTAAGCCATGTACGAAGTGGTGCTCATAATGATATAACTGTGACTATCGCGTTACATCTGGAAACACGACGATCTAAATGGACGCTTTCAGCCACCATATATATACTAGGGTACTGGGTTAAATCAAGGACAAGCGGATTGCCACCAAAAGCAAGCCGGAGACCACCTGGTTAGCGAGTCGGCGTTTTACTGAATCACCGTGGCTCCCTCAAACAGAACGGTAATCGGCTGATTCGGACCATGGCTGATTCGGATCTGGCTGTTTCAGTCCAGGTTCTTGGCTGATTCGGTCTATATTCTTGGCGCTTTCAGACTAGAGTCTTTGCTCATTCGAACCATTATTTGAATGGCAAAAGTATTTAAAATATGTTTCCATATATTTAATAATATGACAAATAATGACTATAAATAGTACAATTAGTGATTGATTACTTCAGTAACAATGAGCTAAGTCATTGAATATTTCTCAGTATCACAGTTCACTCAAAACTAGCAAATAACCCAATGCTACCCAATAGTACCATAGCGTACTACCCAGTATTATGAAATGATAACCTAATGTCACCAAATGGCTGCATGCCAGTATAATTACTGAAACGAATCTGTGATAATTTGCAATAAGGAAAGAAAATTATTTTATGTATAATATTTTAATCATTATTATATCTTTTTATGGGTGTGAAATTAAATAATTCTTAAAATGTGTATCGTATTATTATATAAGATGGCCATCAGTTTGATCATAGTATTGAGGGTTTTGGAACGGCGGTTGAAGAATGAAGATGCCGTCGATGTGTGGCTTCCATGTTAGCCGTAATTAGTCGAATGTCGTGCCAAGGAACTTTGTCTCTGATTTAAATTCTAGTCTTGCGCTACTGAGTTTTAACATAATTTTTCTATTGTTATAAGACGGAAGAAACAGCATTTCTACGAAAAGAGCACATATTCTATCATTGTTTTGCTGATATTTTTATATTCTGATGAATGTAATCAGTATATTATTCCTTTTTTAATATATTACTCCACGAGAAATTATGATTATTAAAAAACCGTAAGTGCGCTAATGTTTTATCGTTTGGTAAAGCCTTTTTATACCACGTGTTTCATGTTAACATTTTCTTACGTGTTTTGAGTTGACCTATTTCAAATAAATTCATCGACTATTTATTTTTTATATCAAATATGCAAAAATATTTACCCGTAAAAAATGACAATGATAAGCTTTGCCTGTTGCCTAATCCGCTCAGTTTCTGAAAAAATATTGTTTATAAAAAAAATGTTTATTTTTGGAACAAGGTAAGCGTAATATTTTAATTGCTTTTATATACATCATTTATTCGCAATGACATAGTATATTTTCCATAATGTTACTTGCTACCGGGTTGGTATTGGTTTTAAAGTGTGTACGACTTATTGAAATTAACTTAAATTGACGGAAATAAAAGGACAGATAGTCAAGTACAGATAGTCATGACAGAGTCAAGATGAACCCTTTTAAACGTAGATGTCTAAATCTCGGTTTCTAGTACAGCATTTATTATCATATTGCCCTAGTGAGCCTAATGGTACTCCAAATGAGCCTTGAATGTGGCCCTAATAAGCTCTGACTTTTGGTCCAAATGAACCATGGTCCGAATCCGCTTGATTTGCAAAAGTACATATTATCTTAATATACAACTGGCGGTAGTTTTTTCTCTGATCTCATATCAACCTGTCATGACGTCATCATAGGTTGATTATTTGGTTCATATCAACCGCTGATGACGTCATCTCAGGTTGATATATCCGGTTCATATCAACCGCTGATGACGTTGATGATCGAAATAATCCAAAGAAGACAGAAATAATTTTTTATTCTTTTGACAATGGTACAGTTTGTGGCATTCAGCACCGAAATAGACGGCGTTGAATTCTTTTGTAAAATATTTTTGGGAACAGTCCACTTAACACAGTCGGTCAAATCATTCTGTGAACATACCGAAAACCTTCACAGTTCACTGTCAGAATTATCTGAAAAGATTGCCTTTTGATCCAAATTTTCTTTAGCCTTTGACTTGCAACTAGTAGAACCTCGTCGGAACATACCGAAAACCTTCACAGTTCACTGTCAGAATTATCTGAAAAGATTGCCTTTTGATCCAAATTTTCTTTAGCCTTTGACTTGCAACTAGTAGAACCTCGTCGGAATTGCATTCACATCTATTCCACCGTCAATCTGTTCGCTAAAAAGAATTGATTCACATCTATTCCACCGTCAATCTGTTGGCTAAAAAGAATTGATTATTCGTCCGAATAATTCTTTAATCCTTTTTTCACTAATCACATTGAAAAATACTGCACCATGTATACATAACATGTTATTGTCTGCGATATCACAACTAACCCACACCTATTCTTAACATATTGGTAAAAAATTATAGTTACAACTCGTTGCGTTGAAACCCAGAATACTGAGTTAAAGGGTGTATGACTCTATTTTTTGGAACCATAAATTGGTCTAAAGGCACATATTATTGTAATATCAGTGTATATAAGGTGATTTATATTCCTTTTTTTAAAACCAAAATAAAATGTAATTTCTAATCAATTAGGTGAAATAGGCGAACAGTCCAAACTGAACGACAATCATTTACACCTAATTATCCCATTCTTCTCGGTTTTTTTATTATTATTCTATCTTCTGTATCAGCCATTACTATTTACTGTGATATTGTAATTTAGGATATGTTTTCTTTTTTTATTGGTTTTGCTCCCGAAACGATATGGTACCATATTTTAAAACGTTCATTGTGTCTTAAATATTGGATATTAGGATCCCACATTTTCATGGCAACATAACAACATCAATATGGATTGAAATCGACCAATTTGTGTTTTTAATTTCGAATATTATGGGAAATACTGAGTTAGAGGCTTAGCTCCTTTAACTCAATCGGCAAGCAGGGACAACTGGATTGCTAGTTTGTTTTATCCGGTTACAAATTATTAGGTTTTTGTGTTTTACGATTTTGTAATGCCCAGTAAATAGGTCGTAATACATATCTGATAGGCAGACTTGGTGTGCGTGTAATTATATTTCGCAAATGTTCTCAAAACCTTCAACGTAAGATATGTCTTTAGAGATTTACCCACCCTTTGTAATTCTTGACTTTTATAACCCGGAAGTGACGACAAAACCGCCATTTAATCAATTTTTTTATAACAATAATAAAACTGGCCATAAAAGTCACATCTTACAAGGAAGGTGTACTTATATCATCGCATCTGTATGCGTATCTTTTACATGAAATGTTAGCGCGGGATTTGCGGGGGCTTTGTTGTTGAAATTCCCGACTCTTAATTGAAAGGTATGCGTGAATCAACCCGTACCTTGTTGCTAGTCACGACCATATGGTGACAGAAGAAATGCTTTCAGGTTTTATTCTTTTTGGTATTTCAGAAATGTCACAGATATTTGGTCAAAATGTTAAACATGTGCCGCCATATGCACAAATTTCTAGAGGTCATTTCTGACATGTTACATAAATAATGATTGAAGTTTATTTTTATTTTTCTTCTCTGCTGATTGAAAGGCCCCGTTTGTTGTTTTAGTGCAGAAAAGTAAGACGTTAGACCTCATTTCATTCATAATTGTTATTGGGGGTAACTCTCGATTATATCATCGGTATTCTGCAATGATTGGAATGGCCCTGTTTGTTATTTCTATACTGGTTTTTTTTTTTTGGGGGGGGGGGGGTTGTTATTGACTTACACTCAGCTATATATTATACGTTTTTTCCGAGGGGGTGCAGGGTGGATATTACAGCAAATAAGGCTTTTGTGTAACTCTTGATGCTGTTTAAGAGTTTAAGTTTAACCGGTTTCATCTTCATAGCATCACCAATCCGGTGTTTTGAGGAATAAATTGGTATCGACATTATGTTGTGCTGTTGAATTTTTCGACAACGGTTCAAACTTGAAATGTTGTCACACAAGGACTATACTGTTAACATTTAAGAGTCTTCAGTTAAGTTATAATCGATATTTATTTTCTTTTATTTCAGAATTCTGTAATTCTCATCGTGCACGGATAGACTACGATCTGCTTTAATATAAAAAGAAATACGAGAGAGAGAGAGAGAGAGAGAGAGAGAGAGAGAGAGAGAGATGGGGTTTAACGTCCACTCGACACAAACTAGGTCATTTCGGGACTAACATATGGTTTTATTTTATTAACATAATTCGCTTGCGCGTAGGGGTCTTTAGCAGTGGGAGGAAACCGGAGGACCCGGAGAAAACCCACGAGGTTGGACAGGCGAAAAAAAAGAAATACGATACTAGATTGAAATGGAAATATAATATAACAAAATACACATTCTAACTGCAATATTAAAGACAATAACATTTTTACATGTGTATATTGCCAATTTATTAGAAGTAAGAAGTTACAGAAGTAAACATATTAGCATACGCGTTAGGATTAGTGTCGTAAATTCTGCTCCATACATATCCGGTGTTATGTGGAATATAACTTTCCACACTGATCAGCAGTGAATATTCGCTAGGCCTCGTAATCCTCTGTGATACCTTTCATGCTCTTGATACAAGATTTGTGTGTGGAAATTTCGGTCAATTCGTTATATATCTGTAGCGTCAAGAGAAAACGCCCTATAATGTTGATATTCAGTTTCGTCTCATCATTCAGGCAATTATCCAACTTCTTACCCTTTGGTTCTGTTGATTCCCCTGTGAAATGTGAAGTTAAAGTAACTAAGTCTCTAACTCAATTAGTAAGTACAGGGAGAGTGCACCACACATAATTTACACATAAACAAATCTACGGACAAGACACAATACGGAGAAATCACAAACAAACGTACATATCAAATTAAGTGAATGGATCAGGGGGGCTGGCCGTAAGCGTCTACTACGTTATATAGTCCCGGGCCTGTATAGTAATACAGACTTCACTCAAAATTAAGAACAAACAATCAGGAATATAACCCAGAGAAAACCATTGTGTAACACCAACATGAGTCATGATCTGCTATATGTCACATGAAATATGAATGTAAACATATTGAAGTAAAATTTACCTATACAAATAACCATATCGGTGAAATGTATAAAATAAACAGGTAGTCCAAAATGCTATGTTCTATGTTAAGCAGGCCTGGAAATAACGGTTTTAGATGTACCTGACAAAATGTCATACACTAATGAAATAGTACCTGACATTTTCAACTTAGTGCAGACATGTATTAATAATATCAATAAAAAGACAAATCAGTGCCGGACAAAATGACAGGCACCACAGGTTTAGTGTCTGACAAAGCCTGAATCTGTGCCTGACATTGTCTGTGACAGGTGCCTTATTTCCAGGCTTGATGTTAAGTGAGAAACATTTTAAGTATTCAATAGAATTGAGGTATATTGACTATAAAGTTAAGGCATGTTTCATTTACCACAAAAACGGAGAAAAAGAACCCAAAACAATACTGAATACAACAAAGAAGCAAACTGAGAAAATGTAAACCATCTCGAAAGACATTGAAAACGCGATTTATTAGTCAATTTAAATTAACATTGATGTTGGGATCTTACCGGGAAAAGATGGGCTTCTGATATCCAATATTTAAGAAAAAATGAGCATTTTAGCATTGGTACACGAATCGAGTACAATAATGCGTTTCAGCGCCACTGTAACAAGGGTCTCGAAGAACAAGGCTAGACATATTCCACAAGTCATATCAAACGGTGACGCCATTTACTTATCTGGAGAGCATGCGCAATAAATACTATAGACTGGAATTGCCATTCGATTAGAAGTTAGGGTAAAAACGGAAACGATTGAATGTAAATCAGTTTATATACATTCATATTACATTATTATATGCGTTGTGACCCATTTATGTCAATTTCTAGGTCCCAAATATTAGCGATTTAGATCCTTTAAAGTTAGCTTTATCAAATGGAGTGCTTCAGCTATTTCACAGCTGATCCTATGGCGCCTGTCCAGGGGGTTCGAGGAGTCCAACCTCCTCCCCCACAAACGTGAGAGTAGAAATTTTGCCCGGAAAGCAGCGCTACAGCCTACTCTTATTTCGAATTGCCATTCCTCCTACATTCATCCAAATAAAGTCGAACAATTTAACGTGCGAAGCGTTGCCGCCATTTTGGTCTCACTCCGCACTAATCCGATACTTATAATACATGTATGCACCTAAATGAGAAGGAATATTGTCTCAGAGCTTCTGACCTCAAGCCAAACTTAACGTTATCTTCACCCAGTACAACAGTTGCTCGAATTCCTGGACACACCCTTGATTCGACAACTCGCAACAAATCATGTTTCAACTATGGGGAATGGATGGAGTTGATTTGATTTGTTAAAAGAAACGTGATTCTTTTATCATATTACGTCTCCAACATTAGGACAGATACCATCAATCACGAAAGTTTGAGATTCTTGCGGTCTTAATAATATATTCTTTAGGATTAAAGTGTAGGTGAAACACGCCTTCACAAGGTGAATTATGGAAATCTATTGCGGCCATGTCTATAAAATTATAATATTATTGTCACCAGGCAGTTGAAATAACGCAATGTTATGATAATTAATGTGATTTGTATAGGTTTGCCTTTGGGTAAATTTTTTATAAAGCTATAATTTTTAAAAAAAAAGAAATAACATATTGTCACGGGACACGTTGAAATAACGAAATATTATGATAACTAATGTGATTTGTGTAGGTTTGCGTTTGGGTAAATTGTTCTGTTGGGGGTAGTGAACGTGCGAAATTATAACAAGGTCACAACAGCCTTCCATAGTTTATCGGTCGAGCGCCTTTCTTTGGTGATCTTTGCTACGATCTTCGAGAAAGATAGAGTTAGGGATAGTCTCAGATATCTTTACAATCTGCATGTAAACTCCTTTGCGTTAGTAAACTTTCGTCAGCACCTCACGGGGGCTACAAAATAAAATTCTGCACCAAGTACCCCCTTTAAGATCAATAACCGCCACGTTGCTAATACTTGAACACTATAAACCTCTTTTACTTGCATAACCATCTCTGGTTCAATACTGTCTAGACCATCTATTCACATGTTTTAATCTTATCTTTAAGAAAGCAATTTTTATCATTGTCCCAGATTTCTAAAGAAGCTGTGTGCTTTTTAGTCTACACGTCATCGCGAAAATGTTAAATTAATCAGTAAATAAAACTAATAGATCTATACACAGAAGATCCGTTTCTTACTCAACTCGCAAACAGTCAACTCGGCAGTTTTTCTCTAACAATTTAGATATACATGTAGTGTTAAATAAGATGGAGACACCATCTAGTATGTCATAAGGGAAATTTTGCCCGGACATGTACACGGGACCTCGTTTTTTCAACCTACCACCTATACTAATAATAATGCAAGCCATTTCTTACATACCAGGCCATTCCTAATGAAGGTGTTTTTATACTCAGATATGCTTAAGTACATAATAGACGTTTTTTACATTAGTAAACATTTTGACTTTTGGGATAGGCTGTATCATAGTAAAGAGGTTAATAATTGCTATGCCAATACACAACAACAGTTTGTCATATTGGCGTAACATTACGTCAGAAAAGTATATAAGATTAGCGCAACAGATACGTCAGAACATCGTAACTTTAGAACGACTTAAAAATGATCGACTTTTTGGATAGGCTATAATATGTGAAAGTAAATATATTAAGGGAAAACATCATAGTTAAATTTACATATTCAAATGGTAAAATTGGCCATTTTCGAGATTTTTCACTTCTAAATCTATCTATATATATATTTGTGACTGTCGTTTGTCTGTCTGTCTTTCTGTCTGTCTGTCTGTTCGGGGTTGGCGGCTACACTAGGTCTGCCCCGAGTCTGAAATTGGGGTGTAGGGGTAGCACGGACCGGGGAGTAACATAGGCCAGGTGGCGTTAGTATACCACTTCCGGTTTCGGAGTTATGACCACCGAGCGAAGCCAGTCTGTTCGGGGTTGGCGGCTACACTAGGTCTGCCCCGAGTCTGAAATTTGGGGTATAGGGGTAGCTCCGACCGGGGAGTAACATAGGCCAGGTGGCGTTAGTCTACCACTTCCGGTTTTGGAGTTATGACCCCCGAGCGAAGTCTGTCTGTTCGGGGTTGGCGGCTACATCTGCCCCGAGTCTGAAATTTGTGGTATAGGGGTAGCTCGGACCGGGGAGTAACATAGGCCAGGTGGCGTTAGTCTACCACTTCCGGTTTCGGAGTTATGACCCCCGAGCGAAGCCGGTCTGTTCGGGGTTGGCCGCTACACAAGGTCTGCCCCGACTCTGAAATTTGGGGTATAGGAATAGCTCGGACCGGGGAGTAACATAGGCCAGGTGGCGTTAGTCTACCACTTCCGGTTTCGGAGTTATGACCCCCGAGCGAAGTCTGTTCGGGGTTGGCGGCTACACTAGGTCTGCCCCGAGTCTGAAATTTGGGGTATAGGGGTAGCTCCGACCGGGCAGTAACATAGGCCAGGTGGCGTTAGTCTACCACTTCCGGTTTCGGAGTTATGGCCCCCGAGCGAAGTCTGTTCGGGGTTGGCGGCTACATCTGCCCCGACTCTGAAACTTGGGGTATAGGGCTAGCTCGGACCGGGGAGTAACATAGGCCAGGTGGCGTTAGTCTACCACTTCCGGTTTCGGAGTTATGACCCCCGAGCGAAGCCGGGTATCCTGCTAGTATCACATAACACAAAAACACTATTTAGGATCAAAACAAAAATTGCTCGACAAAAATTAAGAAAGTAAAAATCTAGTTATGTTTTTTCATTTTCTTTTTTTCACATTTGCAAATTCATTGTAACTTTTTCTTCTTTGCATTTTAAACTATCAGATTTTCTCTATTACATTGCATTTCCAATCTAACTAAATCACGTGGACAATTTTTAAACGTCATCGTAGACTCGATTGTCTGCCTAGCGAAAATTAGTGAGTATTGCCATTGGTTGACGGGATCTAGAGTACTTTGATCTCAATTATTTAATTCGAATCCGTTTCTCACCTAGGTATTATTATATCTACTGAAAGACAATTGGTTTCAGACGAGTTATTTGCCCCTGAGTTAGAAATTGGAATCAGACCAGTTATATGATAAGAATATTAGTTGGGATGCGTTGTCAACATTTGAGAATAATAGGTCATTGGCTACATTATCCGGTCTTTTACATTATCACGAACAAAGTCTAAAGGAGGTAACTAAAGATGTTGACTCCAGACGCGCGTGAAATTAATTTAGAATGCCATTTTAGAAAATCCATTTGATTGCATTGCCAATTCAATATCCTACACTTTTAATTTTTTATTGTAAAATTTCTCTATTGATGGGCCATATCTATGGGTTTTTTTATCAATTAATCATAATTCGTCGTCACGAATGACTCATGTTCGTTTTTATTAATGAATGCAAGAATTATGGAGTTTATTGCGGGAAGGGGGGCAACTCTTACTTGACTTGTCCAAAGATACTGGATAATCAACCACATTAAAAACCAAACTCCCGGGCACGCGCGGGCAATGGAACTTTTCCTCAAATATTGACAACGGTCCCAGACGTTGAAGACTAGGAGGTTCTGGGTAACCGAGAATATCTGTGACCATTTTCCGTCACGTAGTGTACAGTAACGCCCCGGTCCGAGAGGAGTTTAAATATTATTTTATATGATTAATTAACCAGCAGATGTTTCCGAAAGTCAAAATCATCTACGGCGCAGTGAACGCTTACGCAGAGACCGTGAGAGAGTGGCGGGGTGGGGGCAGCTGGGACACTTGTCCTGCAGAGATCCGGAGCCTACAATAACATATCAGTCCATGCCAGAACATATCAATCCATAACATAACAAACATAACACAACATAACAATCTGTGACACCCTTGTCCGGTAACTAACCTGATTTGAGTTACTAGATGATGCAATCATCACGGTATAATGAATAATAATGAGTCACATGACTCGGGGTTGGAAACACAGGGCCGTAACTAGCTCAGAGCAACGGGCCTGTGGAAACATGGGCGTGTGCCAGGCAGTCTAGCCTTTATGTTTTATCGATATTGTGTATAGTAGGCTACAGTAGTTTTCGGCGGTTAGTCATCCTGTTAGAATAGGAGCGATGACGTTGTGTTAATGTAAAATATAGTGTTACGGTTAACTTTGGTATTTAAACCCAATTGTTAAATTGTTATTAGCAAACCACGTTTTGACATGCCACTGTACGTAGACTAGTAAACTGTAACTTTGTGAAGTCGTAAAATTGTAGCTCTTATCGTTGAACTGTTATAATAAACTGTATTGACGGGATTCCAACAAACACTTTCTGTTGCGGTCTAGGCCAGGTCTGTGACACAATCCACAACATATCGATCCATAACATAACAATACATAACATATCAATCTATAACATATCATCGTGATTCCCTCTTGTCAGTGATGCAGGGGAGGGGCTGAAAAGGACAGCTGTCTACTCGAAAAATCGAGGTCCCGTGTACACATTGGCGTGCACGTAAAAGATCCCTTGACAGTTGGAATTCTATATGAGTAGGCCGTAGTGCCGCTGTCCGGGCACAATTTCCCTCATGGCACACTGTATGGCGTATGCCCGTCTTCATTAGCCCTTTCGGAGCAGAACAGTAGGACGTTAAACCCCATTTCATTTTATTTCACTTATAACATAATATTATAATAATCCATAACATAACATGAAATCCAAAACAAAAAAGGCCTATAACATGTCAATCCATAACATAACATATAAATACATAACACAACATAACATATCAATCTATAGTATAACATAACATATCAATCCATACCATAACACAACGCAAACCAAACGCAAACGCAAACGCAACACAACATATTGTCGAATTCATTAAGATAATCTCGATCACAGTCTTTCGACTTTTACAGACACATATTTGTGGTTTTCCTAGACACATTAAAGCAATTTTGCTTACTGTTGAATGTTTTAGCATAGTGGGATTTTTTTTATGAAATAAAGTAGAACAGATCCTTAAACTTTCAGTACATTGACATATATTAACTGCAGACAAACAGATATATTTATGTAGTGTTTATATAGTTATATAGGACAGACGTTAATATATAGCCCACTATAAACCATAACAGAGTACAAGAAGGTTAGACCTTAGATGACCCAAAGATTCGGTTGCAAGAACTTCATCAGTCCCAAATAAAACGAAATGGGGTTTAACTTCCTACTTTTCGGGAATACGTCATGTAGTGTGCTGTGGGTGAACTTTTGCTATATTACCAAATTTGGTGACCTTGACATATTTAAGATTATTCACTACAATAAACATAAGGCCATGGACGTTTACTGTGATTTGTGGATACTGTTATGATATATTGCCAACTAAACCACGTTGGCAGTTACTAACAAGGAAAACTAATTAGGCGGGTGCGTTTAAGATTCCAAGATTCTTACGCAGTAGCTAAACGGATCAAGAAGCTGAGAAGAAGGGGGGGGGGGGGGCGGTTCCGAATCTGGGGCGCCATCCACAATCCAACCCCTCAATAAATGTCAACAATATAGATCGTATTGCCTATTTTATCTCGCCGATCGTTATCTCGCCGGAAAGCAGTTTTATTCAGGTTGACCTAAAATTCGTGTCATAAATATTATGTTTGCTATTAGGCTTTCAGACTTGTCTGAAAGACTATTGTTATTACTAAGATTATTATTCGTTTTACCGGTACCCCTTATTTCTCAGAGTTTGCTTTAGATATTGATTACCAGTTACAAACTCTCGATGGATATATGCCACCATTATTGATTAAAACAATTTCGAAATTTCTACCGAACGGACATACCCGAAAGGTCGAAAACGGTACCTCGGTCGTAATTTCTAAATTTCTTTGGCTATTCCAAAAACTAATACATTTTTTTATAGCTTGCCGCGGGGTGTAATAAATAGCAGTTGACATTTTCGAGATTTCGAAATTTCGTTCTGTCTATTTACGTCCGAAACGTTGTTTACGAAACAATTTTTGTTATTTATCAAAATTTTCAAACTTGACCTACATTTTTGGACACCTAAAGCAAGCCTTATTTCAGCAATATAAGTTTCATTCAGAGTTATCGCCCTTTATTTTTCGAATTGTTAAACATTTTCTGCCCATTTAAAAAACTTTTTTTTTTTTTTTTGTGGAAAAATACCAGGCCCAATCCATGTTTCTGAAACTTCTTGAACATGAAGTCATGTGCCCTAGCCTTTGAATAAAGCTATACCGACCATGATCCGTAAACCGGAAGTAATCGCAATAATGTCCAATATTTTGAGAGAAAAAAAGGGTGGTTTTGAGAAAACGCGATTGCTTCGTCGGATATCACCGAATCAAACCAAACTAAAGTATCATTGGAATGGACTACCGTATGATGTCCAACTGATACATATATGATGATAAAGAAGCAACATAATATGACACACCGAAAATCAAGTAGGCCTATTTTCTGATTTTCAGCCTTTTTGCACGCCTTTATCTCGAAAACTTCTCAAACGATTTTTGTTAAACTTTCTATATCGAGAGTCTATTCCGTAGTCTTGTGCAGGATAACATTCAGTATGACTTTGAAATAACTGGAATAGGATAGGGACTGAAAATCGGAAAATGTCGAAAAATCATTAAATTTTGGAAAATGCTCTATTATTTTTTTTATTTATACATATTTCCAAAAAAGGTTTACATATTTTGATAACTGTTCTAATAACGATTCTAATGATGTATAATATGTATTTTGAGAAATTGAAATTTTATTTTCGATATTTTGACATTTTGAAGACACGATTTCTCAGGGGAATATTATCTGACCAGATAATGTAATATATCATTACAGAACCCTGCTACGATTCAAATAGCCAAACCGGTTGTTAAAACTATCCCGGCAATGATTCGAATACCGAAAGTAGTCCAAAACAATTTTAAAAAAGTAAAATAAGTTGGTGCTCTTGCGCAAAATTTGATTTCTCCGTCGGATGTCAGCGGATCAAACCAACTTATGTTTCGGTAGATAGTCCCATTAATGGACTATCATATGACATCCAAATAATATCAATTCGATTGTTAGGAAATAAATTATGGTATGCCGAAAATCTAGTATTTTCCGTTTTGGGGCCTGTTGAGAGTTGAGACGCCCTATTCTTCAAAACGACATCTACAATTTTTCTTAAACTTTTCTTATTCAGGGTCCTGTCGGTGGTATACCGTAATAAAAGCATTGAAATAATATAAGAGGTCCAAAAAGGACCTCAATCTTTGAAAAAAGTTGAAAATCGTTAAATTACTGAGAATGCGCTTCTATTTTCCTTTTTTTTCAAAACTGCTAAATGGATGTTTCTGAAACTTTTGATGCAGGACGTTGAGTATCTAAACCACTTGTTAAAACTATTCTGACAATGGTCCAGAAACCCGAAGTAGTCGAAAAAATATCCGATATTTTGAAAAAAAAACACAGCAACTAAAATGCCGTTAGATAGCCCGAATAATGGACTATTATATGACATCCAAATGATACAAATTCGATGGTTAGGCAATAGATTATGAAGCGCCGAATATCTAGTATTTTCCTTTCTGGAGCCTATCTTGAAAACTATTTTTATTTCTTTTCATAAACCTCGGTTGCTTAGAGTCATATCGGTTTCTAGGGTGTGAATCCAATATAAAAGACTCGAAATGATATAAATTGTCCAAATATGGCCCCAATCTTTGAAAAAAGTTGAAAAATTGAGTAAATACCCTGGCATTTGAGGTCATTGCTGGGAACAAATTCTTGTGAACGAGAGGATTATAACGCGAGTCAATGGGATAGAATTGAGTAAGTACCCTGGCATTTGAGGTCATTGCTGGGAACAAATTCTTGTGAAAGAGAGGACCATAATGCGAGTCAATGGGATAGAATCCCGAGATCTACCTGTCAATTCCGTCTGTTTTGTAAGAAAAGAGTTGACAAAAAATTTTGTACAGTCTGTCGCCCCACGACCCATATACTAGTAATACTACTAACTGTGCGGTTCACTGTGATAGTGCTGAGACAGTATAAGGCCACAGAGGAGTGGAAGAATGATGCCGAAACGGAATCGAGCGCTGTCGGCCCGAAATTTTTTTTTAGAAAGCAACGTATAATATTATGTAATTAAGCTTCTTTGGGACTAGGCCTGAAAATTTTAGTCATTGTTATGGCAACTGGGACAGAATTGTGAGATTTGTGTATAGTGTGGCCATGCTGCACTTGGACAGCACAACCGCAGGACTGAAACAAAATAAACCTCTCCACAATTCAAACTATTCAGTAGCTCTGTCATTACTCATAGGACGGTGGAGTTGTTGGAGTGCTGCAAAGTAATGATCAGTGAGACACATACACACTCGACAAAAAAATAGGTCATTTCGAGACTAACATATGATTCAAATATATTTAGCAGTGAAGGAAACCGAAAAACCCATCAGGTTGTGCGGGCGACACTGCTCCTTGTCACGTAGGCTACATACAAGCTTGGGATCGAAACCAAACAAATAAAAGAAATTTAGCTCAAAACACCAGCTACTTCAAGTTTGTGTATCTCAGAATTTCAGTGGTCAACTTTAAACAAACTTTGGATCAAAGACATGACCAACGAAAATCTGTTTAGCGTGAGCGTGAATTGGGGGGGGGGGGGTACTAAATAGAGTTACCTCTCGTCAAAAAGGCGTCCGGTGATGAAAACTCATAGGTTCTGCATCAACCAGGCTAACGAAGATTGGCAGTGTACAATGAGCGAAATTTTGCCCGGACAGCGGCAATATACGGCCTATACTGTTATTTCGAATTCCAACTTTCAAGGGATCTTTTACGCGGACGGCAACGTATAGGCTAAGCTAGTTATTTAGTTAGCCTCTATCAGACACCGTTACTAAAGTAACCAGCGGTTGCCAGGCAGGAAACGCCCACATTTTGTAAGAGATGGATAGAGAACAAGCTAAAAACAAAAACGATTGTTTTGTACAATCAGGGGCCATAATCTAGAAAGTTATGGTCTAAAATGCGCAAATATCAAAAGGTACTGAGATTTTTGGAATATAAAGATATGTTTTAAGTTTCATCAAAATTGGATAAAAATTGTGACCTCTAGATGGTCAATAACATTTGTATTACATACTTATACACAATTTGCGGGCAGTTTCATTTCGATTTTCCCGAAATTCGAATTCAACCTTCATTATGGTGGAATGGTGATATATTTAAACGGTTTTTAAAATCGGAAAAAAAAAACCTGTGACCTCTAGAGAATCCACAAGATAAAAATGCGATTTTTCGACCAATCAGGGGCCATAATCCAGGACGTTACGTTCGGATATGTGTGATTATCAAAAGTAACCAAGATCTTTATGATAGAAACATATATTTAAAGTTTCGTCCAAATCGGATAAAAACTGTGGCCTCTAGAGGGTTCCACAACCTTGATATACCATATTTTTACACTATTTGTGTACAAGGGGCGGCCATTATGTCCGTCAGTTTTTGTCCGATTTTCACGAAATTCGAACTCAACCATCATTAGTGTATAACTGTGATATATTCACACATTTTTTTAAATCGGATAAAAATTGTGACCTCTATAGAGACCACAAGCTCAAAACGCGATTTTTCATACAATCAGGAGCCATAATTCAGGAAGTTACGATCCGATATGCGCAAATATCAAAAGGTACCAAGATCTGTGGGTTATAAACATGCATTTCAAGTTTCATCAGATTAAATTGTGACCTCTAGAGTGTCCACAAGTTAAAAACGTGATTTTTCGTACAATCAGGGGCCATATTCCAAACTCGGATAAAAATTGTAACCTCTAGTGTGTTCACAAACAAATTGTGGACGGACGTCCGGGCGGACAAACAGGGGCGACGGCATAATACGTCCACATGAAAATGTGGGCGTATAACTAGCCTCGCATAATCCTACATGGAACTCATCTGAACGATTAGAAGCTGTTCATTTTCAGTCCTCGCGTCCTGCGCCACGCACAATGCGAAACCACACCCCAATTTAAATGTGGGTCGAGATATACGACAGGAATCGTTTCAGGACTCGACTGGTTCACAATAACAAAACTATTGTGGAGGAGGAGGAATCGTTTGATAATAGGGCCTAAAAAGGGTTGGCTGTGTCTTGTCCAGTTCCTCCCACCAAGCTCCACAAACACCCTTATAATATTCAACATTGTTGAGTTTTCATTCGCTGGACAGTTTTCAAATATCAAAGGGCCGTTTTTTTTGTAAGATGTGGAGGTGGGGTATCTTTATAGATCATCAGACAATAGAATATCGCCGGTTCGGGATAAACATTTGATTTTTAATTCGGTTAATTGCTGTTTGCTGTAATCGTAACAATCAAGCATTGTTTATAATATATACAGTACTATTTAAGAATCACGGAACATTGTTAATAAAAATAGAAACTGTCAGATGTAGTTTATTTATGGGGGATATAGTCTAATAATTACGTTTACACGTATATATCATTTTATTAACGAAAACAACATAAATAAAGCCATGAAGATCATTCTCAATTGTACACAATTTCAATTAATCTAGCATACCGGGCATTCTCAACATTAACATCATTCTTTCATCATAAAATTCGATTAGCTCTTATCGATTATAATACACCGAATGAAATAAAAAGTGATAGATTGTAACTGTTAGGCAAAACCAGTTTAAATTTTAGTTGTTCGGGGTCTTTATCAATAAATAACCCACTCAATTCTTGTGTGCAGTCTTTTGTTATAATTACAAAAATTAAATATTTCGAACTAAAAGCTTTTGAGAATAGCAGCACGGTGCTTTTTGTTTTGTTTTTTTTAAATCAGTATTTTGACTGAAGAAATTAAAGAAATAAAATTTAAGTGGTGTTCTATCGCGAAGAACAGGAATTCAAATTGGTGTGGCCTTAATTAGATAATGAATAAAGATGGGCTATGTGTGAAAAAGCTTTAACGTCCGCTTCCACCTAAGTGATATCGCAGACAAATAGGCTATTTTAATTGCTCACTTACATAGCGCGGAAATAGTGATTAAAATATGGTCTACTGATTACATGCAAAACATTTTAACATACAGTTGTGAATAAATATAAACTAGGCCTTCTATGATTTAATAAAGTGAATTAAAGCAGCGTTTACACTATCAACTTCTCGGTAACATATTGAACAACATTTCGTGAATATTACTGGTCAACATATTGGTACACTGATGAACTTTTCAGCAAAATATATCATCCTTTGTTTATGCCCATTCCATGTCTTGTCTCAATGTCAGCTGATTTCTGATTCGTAAAATTCTCATCAACATGGCAATAATAATTGTATTTGCATTCTTTTTGCAACGTGTTGGCCGGCATGTTGACAAACCTTTTACTCTGTACATAGTACACACACTTGTCACCCTTTGGTGTTGGGTTTCAAATGTTGTTAAACATGTTACCGAGTTGACAGTGTGTACAGGCCTTAAGGCCCCATTTGATAGTGTTATTGTAGATTTTCCATGTTGGCATCTATAAATAAATATTCTTATCAATACAAAATAACACACAAATAACTGACTGTGTTTTCGATTCAAAAGATTTACTATTAATGAATATAAGTTCATAAAAACCAGTTTATTTTGAAATTCGGTCAATTTTAAAAGATTATTTTTAGGATCAATATAATATGTATGTGAAAAGAATATCAATATCTTCCATGCATATATGGAGAGACCGAAAGAGAAAGAAAGGGAGTTTTAAAGTTTACTTGATACAAGCTAGGTCACTTTGGGATTAACATATGTTTCAGTTTTATTTCAATTATTCGCCTGCGGTAGGGGTCTTTAGCAGTGGGAGGAAACCGGAGGACCCGGAGAAAACCCACAAGACTGGACAAGGCGACCCTACTCCTTGTCACGTACAACCAGGGGATTGAAATACACGCCACTTGACTCAATAACAGACCGTATGATTTCACGGGTACACGTTAAACCACTAGACCACCCAAACCCCCCTCAAATATAGTCAACCCAGTCTAAATAAAGAAATGAAATGACTAGACAACTGTCCTTGTCAGACCCCCCATCCTGCACCACAAAAAAAGAAATGAAGTTGTATTTTAGACAAATGCTGGTCAACAAATTGTTGAGTTGAGGTAAAAAAAAATATGAACTGTCTGTCATAAGCTTCTGCTCTGCAGTATATGAATCCGAAATTCGTCGACAGACCAATACTGTACATGTATATTCATTAATGCTCGATAGGTTTATTGGAGGCAATCAATGCCTGAAAATGGCTATTTATAAAATATAAACACATGTAATAGGAGCTGTTCTTATAGTTTTTATTAAACGTAATCAGTAAAGTCTTCCATAAAAGATCTGCTGGTTATTATTGGAATACCTTCTTCTTTAATACCTGGTGATTCTACCTGTAAAGCTTTCTGCTTTATTCTCTTAATCTGTCGTAATCTCTCCAACCAGTTTGAAGCAAATGGGTCTTGCGGCTGTGATTGTTGTCTCTGTAGCACCATGGAAGCTAACTGAAAAAAGAAATAGGAATAATGCAGTTATCAGATGTCGGTGCACATGCATTTATGGTACGACACCTGTCCTTCTTAATAAATGTGGGACAATTGCATACACATCGTAATCTTTCCAAGTACGATCGACATGAAACTTGGCACGATTGTGTTTTGGATAACTGAACATCAACTGACAGACTTTTTCATACGACGTCGCAATTCCAATATGGCTGCAGTGACATCATACTCAGTACCTGGTTCGTTTGGTACCCACGTACTTGTTTCTATTCCCCATTGGTTTAATAGTACAAATACATACAATTATAGAATAACAATGGCGTTTAGAGTATAAATCGAAGTATTGAATAACAATGAGATTCAGAGTATAAATGGAAGTAGCCTATAGAATAACAATGAGATTCAGAGTATAAGTAGAAGTATAGAATAACAATGAGATTCAGAGTATAAATAAAAGTATCAATCTACAGTGGACTCTGTCACTTCCGAGCCAGCACGTTATTCGGGATTCGATAATAAAACAGGGGCTTGTTTCACGAAATTTTAACTATGATAAAATCCAAATTTTAGCAATTTGATTGGATAATATAAGATTGATTTTAGTGCTTAGCCAATCAAAATTGAAGTATCTACTAAAATTTGAATTTCATCTTTAGTTAAGATTTCGAGAAACAGGGCCCTGATGAATATGGGCGAGGACTGCCCCATGCACGCCAACAACCAGTCAACACCCTACTCGCTTGACAAACGGTCGCCTCATTGCTAGTCGGTCACCCAGCGTTCACTTACCCCTGCGGTCGGAGGAATCGAGGAAATGGTCGGATGGAAGGTAGGTCGGTCTGTTTTACTGCCGAATCCCGAATAACGTGCTGGCTCGTTATTTGTGATTCGCCAATCCCGAATAACGAGCCAGCACGTTATTCGGGATTCGGCAATAAAACAGGTGATTGCTGGAGAGGAATCGAGGAAATAGTCAGATGGAAGGTAGGTCGGTCTGTTTTACTGCCGAATTCCGAATAACTTGCTGGTTCGTTATTTGTGATTCGGGATTCGGCAATAAAACAGGTGATTGTTGGAGAGGACAGTTCCGCGCAGTCAATACAGTAATCGCTTGACAAACTGTCGTCTCCTTTCTAATAGTCCTCCCAATGTTCTCTTATCCCTACGGTTTTAGGTAGCGAGGAAATGGCGTTGATTGCTGGAGAGGACTGTCACGTGCACTCCAAGAAAACAGTCAACACCCTACTTGCGTGACAAACGGTCGCCTTCGTGCTAATCGGTCCCTCAACGCTGATTTACACCTACGTTAGGGGGTAGCAGGGAAATGGTCGGATGCAAGGTAGGCCGGTCTGTTTTAGTGCCGAATCCCGAATAACGTGTTGACTCGCTATTCGTGAACCCGACTAACGTGCCAACTTCACGTTGCCGATCTATACAGTATTTCGTTTCGTTTTTTATACTTTCGGTAGCCCCCACTACGACCAGTTGTAGTGGGGTTTCGGGTCAGGGGTCAAACGAACGACTTCTGACCCTATGACATCAGATCAACAAATTTAATCAGCGTTGGTGTTTCTAGTGGGATACCCACAGTTCGTAACATGCCGTTTCATTGGCTAATCGCTCACATTAACCAGAACGCGGGTTATATAGGCTAACAACTCTTCCAGATCCTAGTCTAGTAAAACGAAATAATGAGTTGAGGACTGAGGATAATAAGTATTGAAAGTGTTGGGTCCAATTAAGTTTTAATCTGTAATACTTAAAAACAGATGCCATTCACCGATATTGAATTGGGACGCAAAATACTAATACAGAAAATTGTAGAATACACTTTAGGTATAGTGTAGGATACAAATAAGTCACGTGTAGGCTATAATGAGTTTTAGTTTGGGGAAGGCAACAATTTAGTTTAGTGTAGGCTCCAATTGAGTTTTAGTACTGGTACTAACTAGTCAATGTCAAGATACTTACATTGCAATGCATAGCTATCTGTCGAACTAATTGAGCTAAATTCTCATCGGATATAATTTTAGTGTCTGTGTGACCCAGAATCTCAGCAATATCTGAAAAACAGCACATAATGAAAATAAATAAGTTACTACAAGAACTAAGATATTATTATTAAAAAACTTCCAACCCCGACCCGAAACTTGCCTGCTTATATTAAAACTGAAAAACTAGCATGACATGAGCAAAGCACACAAAAAAAATTATTATAGTGACAGAATTATTCACAAACTAGCTAACTTACAAAAGGAAACTTAAAAAAGAAAACTATATAAAGAGAACTTTAGCTAAATAATAAATCAATCAACAACTTTTATTAACAAAACATTTTATGAGCAAATTATTAAAAGATAAATTTAGTAAATGAAAGGAGTTATTGAGTCCCACCAGAAAACACATCTGTTGTTAGCAAAATGAAATGAAACGAAATAGGGTTTGACTCCTACTTTTCTGCACCCACTGAGCTAATGAAGACGGGCATACGCCATACAATGCGTTATGAGGGGAAATATTACATGGGACCTCATTTTTTTGTCGCATACGATGAATAACTAGGTACTCCATCCTGCACCATTAACAAGGGGGAACCATGCTGGAAATCCCATGAACTTTCTCGACCAACCCGGGATCCAACATGAGAGCTCCAGGTTAGAGAGCCAAGGTCTTACTCACTAAGTCATTGTGGCTCTCAGTAAATTAAACCTGAAATAGATCATAAATCTTCAAATTCAAATGTCTGCCTTTTTTCTTTAAACATGCATTATGCAAGAGCTAAATCTGATTATTGCAAGTCTTAATTTAGGCTTCAGATGTTATAGAAATCATAAATTAGATCTTTATTTAAACAACAAGACCAAAATCAACTCTGTAGACCCACGGATGGCTCGGCTACAGCTCGGATTTAAATAGGATTTCACTAATTGATTAAATCTAATAAGGGGTAACCTGATGAAAATACGTCAGTTAGATCGAGGCTAAATGATAGAGTGTACTTAGCGAGGCCGCTGTAAAGCGTTTCGGTATGCCATTGAAAACTTTACTTGATAATCGAGATATGTAGGTGGAGTTAACGCCTGTCAATCAAACGATCAGTGAAGGTGAAGACACAATTCGCTACCATTTCTAGGCAAATATTACAACGATGATAACTATGTTCAGAATAAAGTAATTTGACTGAATTTTTCAATATATTCTTCTTTCATCATCTACTTTTGAACTGTTATAGCAAGAATGGCCAACTCTCTATAAAAAATCTCCCATAATGTATCTTTAAATTCCAATTAATTATACAAGATACAAGTAAATAAACAGCCCCAATAGAAAAATCTGATTTCTTAATTAACAAGATGTACTGGAGAAAATTGTTGTTTGACATCAACAATTTTTGTGGCCGTATTATACCCCATCTTTTGCACAATGAGACAATGCATGTTTAAACTGTATTGGTTCTATATTGAACCATTTTGATATATTTTATGTTTTAGTATATTTTGATTATTTCATGTCATTGTTGGAAAATTTTTGTAATTTATTTTGCCAAGTACTGTTATTATTCAATGATTGGTTTATGTAATTTATGAGGTTAATAAATGACCATTTCAATTCAAACAAATGCTTTTTCTAATGTGTAAAACATAGCCATTCCAGAGCATATCGGGGATAATACTATATGCAGAGCTTGATTTAATGGCAATATAGGACATTTTTAAGTGGGCTGCATCCAACATGGTGGTGCATGTAAATACAACTGTAAATGAAATTGGACTTAACAACCTACTTTTCTGTACCAACCGGGCAAATAAAGATAGGGTATCTGATCTTTATTGAAAATATGTGCCATTTTCAATATGTTTCTACCTATTGAACATCAAGTGTGATCTTGCACTGTGGGATTTTATATGACAAGTTTGAAATTAGAGAGAGTAATAACAAAAGCAACAGACAGATTGTAAATAGTGTTGCAATGTACATACTAAATAATAGTCTAAATAAATTCATATAAATATCATATAGTTATATTCCTTCATAAAGATAATTTATAAATATCTTTAAAGTTATATTCCTTCATAAAGACAATTTATGTATAAATATCTTAAAGTTATATTCCTCCAGAAAGATGATTTCTTCATCTATTGGATCTGAAAATACGTTGGGGTTTTTCTTTTGAATAGAAAAAATAACACCACAGGGCACAGGCCTAATGTGCATATTTGGTTTGTAGTTGTCAACCAGTGCGTACTAATTTTAAACTCCTTATATGGCAATGACTAGATTCAGGGCCGGATTTAGATAAAGGTAGGCCCTAGGCTATTCCACTCATAAGGCCCCTTTCAATCCTCCACCCCCACAGACAAAGGAAGATGATAGTGTGTTTTAAACACAATTGAGCAAATCCTAGGATTTTGACGTGTAAGATTGGCTTATGACAATGTCAAAATCAGTATACAACTTGGATGGAGGCCCTTATTATAGATCTTAAGGCCCTAAGTTTCAGTCTGCCAAGCTTGTAAGTAAATATGGCACTGCTCGGGTTAGACAAATTAGTCCTGATTTAAAACTGGTGTATCCTTCTTTCCTTATTAATAATAGAAATCTATTGCGTTTATGAAGTAAAAATTATTTTCTTTGATTAAACATACATTATGCAAGAGCTAAATCTGCCAATTGCAGGTCTTTCTTTAGGCTTGAAATGTTATCTAAATTATTAATTAGACATCAATTAACTTATCCAGACCGTAATCATCTTTCAATGCCATCACTAGCCTGCAATATTTAGAGGATTGGAATACATTTTTTTGAAAAATAATTAAACGTAAAAATGGATAATCGAGACTTTATTTTTTATCATACTGATTTTAGTAATGGTAATTGACTTTAGTAATGGTGATCGAGGCTAGCCTAAAATTCCAAAGCTCATATCTTCAGAGTGAAGCAATTTGACTGAAATTTTTACCATATTCTATTTACATTATCTACAGTTGAGAACTGTCAACTCTTTATCTAATTTCCCATAATGCCCCTTTAATTAAAGTCCAGATTGTTACAGGAATATATATTTAAATAAAAAACTAATAATAAAATATCTTAACTCAAAAGAAAGTTTCTTCTATAAAATGTTTGATTATATTTGAAATTTAATGTAAGGGAGATAACTGCAAATAAATTCTATAAAGAAAAATCATAAACAAAAAATAAGATCCCCTGCAATCTGGATAATAGCTAACCAATGTAGATTTTATAACTCAAATCTGGCAGTTGCAATTCTCAGCAACCAGTGTACATACTGTATATCAACAATCTTACAACTGACCAACTGTTATAAATGAATTCTCCCAAATGTTAAGTTTCCTGTACAGAAGTTAAGTTGTGTTTTTAATTGGTCAAAACATAGTGAATTGAGTCATTAAAGGGTTATAGCTCTATTCTTCGGAACCTTAAAATAGAAGAAAATGAGTCGAAAAGCTCATATTTATGTAATATAATATAAACAGATTTACATTCAATTTTTTAATTTTTTACTTTAATTTCTAATCCCTTACATTTGATATGCAGTCAGATGAGTTAAAAGGTCAACATTCAGTCACCAATAAAAGCTAATCAATATAGTTCAGTCAAGCTATAGGAAAGACAAACATAAAACAGCCATCTTGAAAATGTGAATAGATCAAATTATTATGGAATGAAATCAAGTTGCATGTAAATTATGGACTTTGATTATTTGCAGGAAACATGCTGATTTGATTATATCATACCTGTAGAGATATTGGAAGGCACTGAATTTAGAGAAAACAAAATTCATGTTGAAATCAGAAACCAGAAATAAGTAACAATTTATTTAAATATAGTGTCAAGATAAATTAAATCATCTTCAAAAACCAAGATCAACTTAAGAAAATATAAGATCATATTTTTTTTCTACAGCAAATATTTCAGCTGATAGTAAAGTGGAAGAATGTTTTGATTCCAGACTTGTATGTGCAAAGGAGTAGGGTTGCCTACCTCACCTTAAAAAATGGCAATGTCTTTCCAAAATAATTTTAAGAAATAATGGTAACTATAATTAGGAATTTAATACATATATAAGAAAATGAATTATGATTTTTTTGCCTGGGTTCTATGGCTTCCTCCCACTATTAATACCCCTTCTCTATTCAATGTATACATCAGGTATTCGTATATGTAATCTATACATTTTATATTCTTACCATACAGGTTAATTTTCTATTTTATCTAATTAAAATTTCCCCTTGTATTCTGATAATTAAATAAATAGAATTTCTCAATAAATTATAATATACAGCTGACAATCAATGAAGCTAGCTAAATTTTATTTAATTGTATACCAATTTCCACACGTTCTGATATCAAATATATTGATATTCTTAACTAATTATAATTTTGGTAATCTGATTAGAATACAGAACTATATTTCGTTTTGTTTTTTTATACTTTCGATGGCCTCCACTACAAGAAGATCTGACTGGATGTAGTGGGAGGTGGTCAATCTTAGGGATCATAAGAGCGTCTTTTGACCCCATGACATCAGTCATTCAATTAAGCAATCAGTGCTGGTGTTTCAAGCGGCTACTGAAAATAAACTTTTGCTTTGTATTGTTTTCTTGCTGAAAATGTCTACCCACAGTTCTGCACAGATAATATGAACTTGACAGACCAATTGATTGCTAATCCCTGAAATCAACCAGAACGTGGGTTATTTATCCAGATATTTCTGTAGTGAAGAAAATTTTGAACTTTAAAAAATGAAACAAAATAGGATCTGTGTTTTAATCAGATCAAATTTACAGCAAACATAAAGCTAGCTAATATCGCTGATTCTGGATGTACACTTGGCTTGTGAAGATGATTTAAATGAGAAAATTGTGCTTTCTAAGGAATTTTTGTTAATAACAAACAAGAAACCATAAACTACCCCTTCCCATGTAAAACTTTATATAAATACAGTTAAAACATTGTTGCCATATTTACCTTCTTTAGTTTGAAGTGTAACAGCATTACTCTCATAGTCTAATGGTTTAATTACAATATTTACATAATTAAATGAACCCTGAAAAAAGATGATAAAAAGAATTTTAAGATCATGTTTCAAGGTACATTTACATAATTAAATTAATTCTGATAAAAAGAATCAGCCCCAAAAATATGTTTTTGTGATTTTAATTCATATTTCAAGATATATTTACATAATTAAATGAATCCAGACAAAAGGTGATAAAATAATTAGTAAAAAAAATATGTTTTCTTAATTGAAATCCTATTTCCAGGTATATCAATTATGACCATAAACAATAACGATTCTTATAGCTGACCCCTGGATCCATTCACTTGATTTGATATTTACTACTTACTATAATTAGAGCATTTCATAAATAATATACATGGCTTCTTCATACCATATAGTCCAACTATTAGAATTATGAATTAAATGCACATTAAATACCTTGACTGAACAAACTGACCCGGGTAAAAAATTATGTGAAGATCAAAACACCAGCCTAAGTTTATCAAACTTTGTAACAAACACAGTGGTTGCTGTGATGAGTAAGAGAGAGAGAGAGAGAAATAGGGTTTAACGTCCACTCGAAACAAACTAGGTCATTTCGGGACTAACATATGGTTCAATTTTATTTCAATAATTCGCTTGCACATAGGGGTCTTTAGCAGTGGGAGGAAACCAGAGAAAACCCACGATGTTGGACAGGCGACCCTACTCCTTGTCACGTACAAGCAGGGAATCAAAACCATGCCAGTTGACTCAATGACAGACCTTATGATACAGCGTGCACATGCTAACCAATCGGCCATCCAACCCCCCGTGACGAGTAAGCTTCAGAAATGCAACATCCTACTTTTCTGCACTGGCATGGCTAAGGAAGACAGGCGTTTGCCATACCGTGTGCTATGATGGAATTTTGCGCTACTGCCTACTCTTTTTTCGTATTCCAATTGTCAAGGGTTTTTCGATGTGCACGCACCTACAGACAAGGGGTAACCATGCTGGAGAATTCTGAGAAACTTTTTTGATCAACACTGGGATCAAACAATGGATCTCTTGTTTAGTGCGCTAGCGCCTTAAGCACTGAGCCACCAAAGCTCTTTAGTAAGCTTCTGTAGCACAACAAAGTCAGCCAAAGCACTCAAGGTATTAAAAATTATATGTTAACATCTAGAAACTGTGAATATGAAACTAACCTTGATAGTGCCAATCTTATAATCGTCATGAGAATCATTATATATAATTGTAACATAATCATTGCCTATATGTCTCTTCTTAGAGTTACAGTTAGGGTCAGAATTTTTGTTTGGCATCAATGTTGCAATATGGAAAATAACTGAAAAGAATTCAAAGAGATGTACATCAATATTTAGAAAAATTAAGATCTCTACAAAATTAATATCTAATTTACATATAATCCAAACTAGACAGGGGTGTCAAGGTAGTTAAGTGGATAGGGCAGACCACAAGAATTTGGGCATGAATGAACATGGTATAAAAACAAGTATGATAGTACAACAGGTACCGAACAACATGTTATTGCTGCCATCTTGGAAGTCTTGTCAATCAATGCATATTTGTCTAAGGAACCAGCAGGCCAAGTTTCATTTGGATCATTCGTTTGGTCCAAAAATATGATCTTATATACAAATTCGGAATGCACATAAAAGATCCCTTTGCAAGTTCTATTCAAAATGGAGCAGACAGAAACACTACTGAAAACAAAAGTATGACTGCACAGAATATGAAATGATATGAAATGGGGTTTAACATCCTACTGTTCTGCTCTGACTGGGCTAATGAAGACGGGCATACGCCATACAATGTGCTATGAGGGAAATTTTGCCCGGACAGCGGCGCTACAGTTTACTCTTATATTGAACTCCAACTGCCAAGGGATCTTTACATGCACGCCAATGTGTACACGAGACCTCAGTTTTTCATCCCATCCAAACGACTAGACAATTGTCCTTGTCGGGCCCTCTATTCTGCTAACCTATAATAACAAAACTAACCTTGCATGGCATCATCTTGCCAACTGTAAGCAAATTGTCCATCTTCCCCATTTGACGCCAGTCCACCAGTATAAACCTGATCGGGATTAACATCACGTAAACAGATTAACTGACCTAACTGTTCTACAAGTCTAGCATATCTTTCCGATCCATATAAATTAGATAATATAGCCTTTTCATTAGTAGCCTGCAAATAATTGAACAACACTTAAAATGATTCTAAAAAAAGCTCTACTTTACACCTAGAATTAAAGTTGTATACTATTCAAAAAAAGTAGGGGATATTTGATTTTCGGGGCATAATACTAAAATATGCAAATGACTACGAAAAAAGTCACTATAGAACCTAACAGAAGAAACATTTCCAGTTACATGTGACGCCCAAACGCACCAATAGCTACCGCATGGAATGCAGGTGATGCTTGGGATCATCATGGGGGTCCAACCCAAGATTTGCACGACTCTGACTTTGAATGTTACAGTCATTGTGGCATTGAATTCCAGGGTGGAAACATCAGTTTAATTGTTTTAGTGACCAGAAAACAAATTTTGATATGCGTCGGCTTACCCAAAATGAAAGGTTACGTGCCCTTGGCATGCTACAGATCGGCACAACACAGGCGGTTGTGGCGCGGACGATGAATGTTTCTCAGTCTGTCATAAGCAGGCTATGGTCCAGATACCGTGATACACAATCTGTACAGGACAGAGCACGCTCAGGTCGACCAAGGGCGACAACTCAAGCCCAGGATCGATTTATCCGTACCTTGGCCTTGAGAAATCGTGTCATCACAGCAAATCAGATCAGCGCTCGTCTTCAAACAGACACTGGTGTGAGAGTGAGTGGCCAGACGATTCGGAATCGACTGCATAGGGGTCACCTTCGCGCCCGACGTCCTCGCGTGATCCCTTGTTTGAGAGATCATCACATTCAGGCAAGACGTCGTTGGTGTAGGGATCGTCAACACTGGGATAATAGACGCTGGAGCAATGTGATGTTTTCAGATGAGTCAAGGTTCACTGTTGATTTTTTGGACAGACAAAGGAGGGTGTGGCGTCGTCGAAACGAGCGCTTCCAAGACATGATCGATTTGGGGGTGGTTCTGTTATGGTGTGGGGAGGCATCACTGCTGCTGGAAGAACGGCTTTACATGTTGTTGCAGGGCGTGTTACAGGCCAGTACTACCGGGACAACATCTTGGCAGTCCATGTTGTGCCGTTCGCACGACGTCATGGCCGCCGTTTCATCTTCCAGGATGACAACGCAAGATGTCACAGGGCCAGGATCGTTACAGGTTACCTCCAACAACAGAACATCACCACATTACCTTGGCCAGCACTGAGTCCCGACCTGCCAATGTCCAAGAACTTGCTGCTGCGTTGCAACAGGAATGGGACAATCTGGACCAAAATGACCTTAGACGTCTCATTAGGAGTATGCCACGTCGGATCAATGCTTGTTTGGCAAACAGAGGAGGATTTACCCGTTACTGACTTGGTTGTGCTGCTGTGGTAACTTTGCTGTTTGACCCCGGGTATCATTTTACCCTTATAATGGTCAGTCTGTGCCTTACTTAGTCTAACGATCATTTGGAATAAATCGATGAATGTGAACTTCATTTCATTTTGTCATTTGTTTCTTCGTCAGTTTCATTATGTGACTTTAATAACACTTAAAAATCAAATATCCCCTACTTTTTTTGAATAGTATATTATGTAAGATTTAGATAAAGGGCTGGCTGTTCCTGCTATAATAGTTCAAAAAAAGATAATGAAAATAGAATACATTGAAAATTTCTGTCCAAATTACTTTATTCTGAGCAAAGTTATGAATGCTTAAAGATGCATTATGTAAGATTTAGATAAAGAGCTGACCCATTTTGCTATAAGAGTTAAAAAAGGTTAATGAAAATGAATTACCAATTTTAGTTAAATTACTATATTATGAGCAAAGTTAGGAAGATTATCATTCAATAATTATCTTTTATAAAAGATAATATGATGAATTATATGGCTAATATTTCAGGTAACCTACCTGACCTGGACCAACATAGACCACACCTAGTTTATGAGTCTCATATGGATGGATGTGATCTAATATTCTTAAAGCTCTTTCTGTTGTCTATAAAACATAATGTATACTCTTTACTTATTAATTACCTTTTTACAAATAATCAGACATTGACTTGAATTAAACAATAACCAACAAACCTACTTTCTATCAAAAATTTACAATAACAAGCCAGCAGTCCCCAACCCTAATCCCAAAATTAATTACTAGCACATTTATCTTTTCATAAAGGATAGAGAAAACATGACTTTCTAAATCTGCTTACCTTGAGCACAACATCTTCATTATCAAACATAATTAAGGAATTGATGTTATGAGACTATAAACCAAGTTTTGTGGCTAAGCAAAGTTATCGTTTTCCAAATGCATCAAAAAATCAAATTGCTTATCTCGGTTTAGCCGCAGTAGAATATGCTCATCATTGAAACTCAATAAAGACATCCACCTAATAAACACCTACATCAAGTTTGAACAATCTAGCACAATTAGAAGCAGAGTTTTCTGTTCTAAATGGTTGGACAGACAGACAAATGGGCCAAATCATCCACTGATTTCTTGGAAAGGCCAGAGGCAACAACAAAAATATTTACCTCATTATGTTGTAATAAAACAGGTGTTTCTTGGGAACTTAATAAAGGATGATTATGAAATAACTGTAAGAACACAAAACCAGGACTAATACCACTTCTATTTGCTTCTTTTACCGATCCTGATTTTGATCTGGCATCAACATCTTCTTTCTGTCTAACTTCTATAGCAGGGGACATCACAGATATGGTGTGACCGCGCGGCTTTATAGTTTTCATTTCCGGTATGTCTTCCGGGGTGGAGGAATTTGTGGAACTACCGGTAGTCTGACTCAGTGTAATTTCTGTATGACTAGTGTCCGAATGTGTCTTCTGATCCGAACTAACTACAAGGGGTGTTAACTTATTACTGTCAATTTGCACATATTTCATTTGAGGCGGAATAGTGTCTTTCATATCTGAGAAAACATTTTCTTCTTCTTTCTTATCCGATTGTATAAGAATATCTTCATCAGTTTCTGTAGCAACTTCAGCTTCTTCGATTTCTTTCAAAAGAGAATTTGAGAGATTTCGCTTCACTGGTTTGACGGGTTTTGATTTCTTAATTACCAGACTACTTTTCTCACTAGCAGATGGTAGAATATCTGGATTTTGTGGCGGACTAGTATCTATTTTTTGTGAGGTGATTAGTGGTTGAGGAGAGATTTGTTCTATTGTATCAGTATCTGTATCGTTTTTGGTTGGACTTGATTTATTTTCTTTCATAATACCATCATCAGGATAAGAACCAATCAGAGAAGGTGAAGAGTTTGTTTTACGAAGAGATGATGGTGACGGAAGGTCAATAGGTTCGGAACTAATGGTACTTTCTGGCTCTGGATCTGGTACTAAGAAACCTTTTGTCTAAAACATATAAAAAATATTTCAGTAATTCCCCAATGCCATATTGAGGTAACTTGTACCAGTGGTATTTGAGGGGATAGAGAGTGGGGATTTAACATCCTGCTATTCTGCATTAACTGGGCTTATCAAGACAGACTGCACAAAGTTTTTCCAGATAGCAGTTTTTAAACCTTCTCTTTATCTCATTTCAAATGTCAACGATTCATTTATCTAAATGTCACAATCACATAGACCCTTTGCTTTGCCATGCCCTCTGTCCTGAACCACAAACAATGGGAAACCAGGCTGGAAATCCCAAGGAACTACAGTAAACTTTGCATAAGTCGGTTCTAAGTGGACTGACCAATTTTATCCATGTTAAGCGAAGATCCAAGTTAGCCGAAGACCGAAATTCAATCGGATAATAATAATTGATTCAAAGGCACATTTCAAGCTTTTGTTCATATTTGCGAGTAGATAACTTCCGTTTTGGTGCGAGTAGATAACTTCCGTTTTGTCGCCATCTTTGAAAAATGTCCTAAATTTTCCCTGAAAATGTCTCGTACAAAAGACAGCGAATTTTGTGGGAAAATTCTATTATTGCGTCACGTCAAATAGGCTGATTTGAGTCAAAATGATAGGGGAGAGTATTTTGGGGCTCTGTGCATGGAATACACTAACCACGTTTTTGACCATCGGGACGAAATTGACTTAATCAAATTCTGAACTTACTTCCGATCCGACTTATAAGGTGAAGGAAAAAAGCCGGAATTAGATCAAATGGACCGAACATTTTGATCCAAGCTGAGTGAAGATCTGACTTAGGACATCAGACTTACGTGCAGAAATTTAAAAAGAACAACGTGCAGGGTCAAAGGGTCCAAACAATTTTATCTGAGTTGAGCAAAGATCTGACTTCTGCAAAGTTTACTGTATCTCTACCAACATATGGATTGAACCCAAGTCTATACCATATTCACTTAGTCTGATTAAACTGTTATGATCAGAGAAAGGCATACAAACATGATTAAACGGTTCAAAATATAAGAAAAAAAAGACTGAGTACCTCTTTTTTAGGTTCATTTGAAATAATTGTTGGATCTTCTGTTAAATAAAGAAAAGAAAAATTATAGATGCAGCAACATTTCAGAGGGTGATTTAAATATATTATACTAGACATCTATATTTTTATAAACAAATGAGTCTAGGTTTCTGTGGGGAAAAACATAAACATATTTAATCTTTTAGCACTTAGTACATGTAATTCTTGACTAATTGAACTGCAGTTATTTAATTTTTTTGTCTTTTTGTTGACTAGCCATTTTTAATTGTTTCTGCATTGTGATGTGGGATATGTTTTGATTTGTTCATTACAAATGGCACTCGAGACCAATGAGAATCTGACATTTGGAATTGATTTTAAAACGTTCATTGTTCCTTAAATATTGAATATTTTGAGCCCAGATTTTTACCGTAAGATAACAATTTCAATACTGATTGAAATGGACCAATATTGAATACTAGTTTCTGCTTTTAATTTGGAATATTATGGATAAGAACTGACAGTTATGCCTGACTATGAGAGAGAGAGAGAAATTGGGTTTATCGTCCACTCAACACAAACAAGTTCATTTCGGAACTAACATATGGTTCAATTCTCTTTCAATAATTTGCTTGCGTGTAGGGGTCTTTAGCAGTGGAAGGAAACCGGAGGACCCGCTGAAAACCCACAAAGTTGGACAGGCAAACCTACTCCTTGTCACGTACAACCGGGGAATCGAAATCACGCCAGTTGACTCAATGACAGACCTTATGATACAGCGCGCAGTACTAACCATTCAGCCATCCATTCAGCCTGACTAAGAATATTCATAATCCATTGTCATGGTAATCTTTTAGTCTACATACATATAAACTGTATGGCTAATATATTATAACATCCGAAGGCAGTAAATTAAGAGAGAAATGGGGTTTAACGTCCACTTGACACAAACTAGCTTATTTTGCAACTAACATATGGTTCAATTTTATTTCAATAATTTGCTTGTGCGTAGGAGTCTTTAGCAGTAGAAGGAAACTGGAGTATCCAGAGAAAAACCCACGAGGTTGGACAGGCGACCCTACTCTTTGTCACAAACAAGCAGGGAATTGAAACCACGCCACTGGACACAATGACAGACCACCTGATCCAACGGCACGCATTAACCAATCGGCCACCCCTGCAACACTCACTAAATTAAGAGCAGCCAGCTAGCTTAGGATTTGATGTATATCAGAATGAAGAAGTCAAAGTGATTGATTTTTTTTAACCTGAACATATTTTTTATGTACCGGTAGATATACAAATTTATGATATGCTACTTTTGTACAGTACCTGGTTTTTGATCTGTTGGAAAATGTTTTGAATAAATAGATTCATATTCATCTTCTCCCAGACTTTCACTATCAATCTTTCCAATGCTATCTGATTCTGTCGAGGGTTGTGGTCTTTTACAGAGAGGAGCAAATAATAACGTTAGGTCTGAAAAAGACATATCTTGTTGGCTGAATATACTGGTTTCATTTTCTATGCGCATCATCCATGACATATTACCACTCGGAGCTCGTATTAAAATCTCGGCCCATCCAGTACACCAACAGTTACATTGATTTATACTAAATGCTCTTTTCTCTGGCATCGGGCCTTTATTACCTACAAATACAAAATAACATTTACAGTAATGGGTTACAGCTCCATTTTTTTGGAACCTTATAAAATTGGCGAAAATGGGTTTAAGAGTACATATTAACATGTATATAAATTAATTTACATTCCATTTTTAAATCTTTTTTGTAATTTCTAATCAGTTATGTTTGGATAATATTGAGTTAGGTTTAGCTTCTTTAAGTACCCTCAAATTATCAGAAGAAAGGTAGGATGCTTTAATATTCATTAGCACAATCATATTGAGATAAATAAATGGCAAATTTGCTTTATGCGCAATAGGAACATAACTTTACCTTGACAACTAAGTTTTTTCACCTAATTTTCCTCAAATTCCAAATGTCAAGGTATCAGTAATAAGCACTTCCATTGTATAGACAGGACATTGACTAAGACTAGACATGCTTTCCTTTTCAACCCGGAAGACAAACATCTGATAGGTAGGAATAGTCATGAAGGTTATTGTAGGATAGTTGAGTTGGGTGTCCAGTGTCCTAAGCAAATTATTATCATGGCTTCCACAAATCATAACTTATTTAAATAAATTAGATTTATAAACAAGTACCACTGTACTATGGACCAGGAATGAGTATAAAGTCAACGCAACCTTCTTGGAATTGTGACGTCATATAAAACTGAAATCCGTCAATCGATGTGTAATTGTCCAAGGAACAAGCATGCTAAGTTTTATGTTGATCATATATAAAAGGGCGGAGTCATTTTCAAAGAGCATCGCCCCCAACAACAACAAAAACAATATGAGTCTAAAAAAACAAAACAATGGCAGTAGGCCTATAAAATATCTCAATTTTCATTTATAGAAAAACCTACCAAATAAAAGAGATTCTATTGGATCTTTGTCTATACCAGATCCTAGAAGTGAACTACCAGTCTGAACACCAACATCATCACGACTATCCGTACTAAAAGCATCATCGTTTATTAAACTGAGATCATCCTGTGACCGCCGTGGTAATGCAGCATCTCCTTCATCAGTATTATATATTCCTACTGGATCAACTTGACTATGACTACGACTTAAACATGCTGTTGACTTGTGACGTCTGCGATCTCGTGATTTTTTAGAAGTATTATGTCTAGTTTCTTGAGTTTCTTGATATAAAGTAATGCACTTTTCACACAATCCATTATCTCTGGTCTTCGTACCGCCACCACTGGTTGTTATGGTGATGATCTTGTTGCCAACCAACCATGTTTGACTCTGTCCACCTTTCAACAGGAACTGTGCTACAGGTGATCTGAATAAAATTAAAAAGAATCTTAATAATATATCAACATTTATAAGCATAAATACAATGAAGTTTCTAATGCGCTGCTGGTTCCAGAGTTATCACTATTTCAAAAATGATTTCGGAACAGAAGGGTTTGAAGCTGGGATTTGAAGGGTTTTTTGGATTTTGAAAGTCTTAATTCTGGATAAATTGATTCCATAAATATGGTGCAGCATACGAGAAAGCTCTACAGTCCACACGAAAAGATTTTCAATCTGTTATTAATAATTATAGGCCTACATATCACTAAGATTTTACTCCATGTGAAAAATGAATCAGATTCTTTAAGATACAATCCCTTCAATTACTGATAGAAACAAAATAAAGAGAGAGAGAGAGAAATGTGGTTTAAAGTCCACTCGACACAAACTAGGTCATTTCAGGACTAACACATGGTTCAATTTTATTTCAATAATTCACTTGCGTGTAGGGGTTTTTAGCAGTGGGAGGAAACAGGAGGAACCAGAGAAAACCCACGAGGTTAGAAGAAACAAAATAACAAAACACAGTAATGTTGTGTTTACCTTTGTGGTGTGGTTGAAACGTTACCAAAAGTATATCTGGCCATCATATCTGTACAAGTTTCTGTTAATTCCTTGTGAAACAGGGACATTTTTTCTTCTATTGGAGCTTGTTGATCACCTGGTAAAATGGCTGAACCTGATGCCATTCTACGTCTGAAAGAAGGTCAATCTTTACTCATCATTTATATCTATATTTTCAGAAATAGTAAATTTGCGAGAAAATATATATAACTGGGCAATTAATGAAAAGACTGGCAATCTCCTTTGATTTTAACTTTGGACAAAATCTTATTTTCTTCTGAATTTTACCAATATTATATAGCAAGACAAGAGGTTTTTGTAGTATCTGGAAATCACTGAATATTAGGCATATAAAAAGGGCATTATTAAGCCTTGAAATCACTGCAAGTTACAGGTGACAAAACTGGGTTTTTGTGTTCAAAGATATAGATGACATAGGTCAATAGTATGTTTTGCATTAAATTCATGAAAGTATTAATTCCCACACATTAAATTCGTTAGGTTTTTGCTTGAAAACGACTTGTGAAATCTTGTTGAAACGTTGCAGTGTAATAAACCAAGAGTTCTAGTATTATATTAAATTCAACCAAACATTAATTCCCACACATTAAATTCATGCAAGTAATAATTTCCAGACATTAAATTGAAAAGCACAAGCAATAATTCCCACTTATTAAATTCATGCAACACATTGAGTTCATGAAAGCACCATACAATGCAGACAGTGTAAACTGACCTTGTTCTAGTACCAGCTGTATATGATCCTGATCTACCGCGATCTGATGAATCCTGATTCTGTAGATTTAACTTTGAGTTCTCTTCAAACTGTTGCAATACGTTGGCTTTTAGACCCTGAAATAAAACAATTACATTCCTAAACTCACAGGAACAGTGTCTAGTTGTCCATATGGGACTAAAAACCAAGGTACTGTGTACACATTAGCATGCACGTAAAAGAACCATTGACAGTTGGAATTTCAAATTAAGAGAAGGCCATAGTGCCGCTCTCTGGGCAAAATTGTGCTCATTATGGCTCTCCGTCCCGCACCATTGACAAAGGGAAACAGCACTGGAAAACCCAGGGGAACTTTCTTGGTCATCATCTAGGTCGAACCCCAGACCTCCTGGTTAGTGAGCCAGTACCTTACACACTGAGCCACTGTTGCTCTGAGCTAATTCAATTGTTACCTACCGTGTGTATAAATTTAACGAATCCCTTTCTGAAGGGTAATCTACATCTGATGAACCAGACAGCTATAACATGATGAGCCAGTGATACAGTATAATGACTAAATCTGAAAGTAATCAATGAAATTTTGCTTATTCGTAATAAATACACTATTAAAATATTTCTGTGTTGACAAATTAAACATTTATAAAATTCTAAAGACCAAAAAAGATGTCTTATTTAATAAACCTCATTTCAATAGACAGCGGCATGTTCCTGCCAATCAATATTTTTCAACCAATCAAAACTAAGCTTAATAGTTACCATGGCAAGTTTCTGATGACAAGCCTGAATGTGGAGTTTTAGGGTGTTTAAATAAGAAAATGGAATAGTTAATACAGGAGCCCAAACGGTCTTCTTAATTGATGATTTCCTTTTGTACAACAAAACATATTATAGCACTCAGAGAAATGTCTACAAAATAATTTTTGAAGTAATTTACTCCCTTTATAGTGACCCTGGGCAGCCCCTTTGAAACCAAATAAATTTATATGAACAAATCCATAGACTAACACCAAATCAACATGCCAACTAAATTTGGTAGAAATCCTTTGAACAAATCTGAATAAGCACCATCCAGGCACCATCTATCAATATTGGTTGTAATCTACTGAATAACGATTATCTAAGGATGATTCCACCAAACCTGGAAATAAGCCATCTGTCACTATAAATGTCAAAATTTTGTCAGCTACAATCCCTCTAGTACCTGTCATTTGGTCCTGCACAGATTTGTCCATTGATATTCATCTAGCACCAAATTGAAAATGACCGGTACTAGTTCAATTGTGACTGACATTTTGTCAAGTACACTTAGAATCATTATTTTCAGGTATGATTCCAACTAGATTTCAAAGAAATCCATTTAGCAACTCTGCAGAAGGCTTTTTGGAGATTACCCTCCTATGCTGGTAAACACCTTCATTTGAACAACATCCCTGTGCAAATTGAAATCCATTCAGGTGTTGGTGAAGCAGTCCAAAGTGACTAACTGTTTATGCCAGACAGACAATGGTCATACGCTATTGGCCTGATGGTCTAATAATACGGAATGTGCTAAACTTACTTAAATGGATTTGTATATGGAAGAGCTATCGCAAAAACACTCATGTACTGGTCCTCAACAAAATTTGCATAAAGTTTTGGCAGTCGTACAATACCTAAAATATAATAAATCAAATTATCGCAACAGCAAAAATGAAATGAATTCTACAACAGAACTATCAGATTTTTAAAGTCTGGTTCCTACTTGTCAGAGGTAATAACCGTGGGGTTGACATGGAACGTGTTGCCTAGTCATTCGGATAGGACAAAAACACTGGAATGCACAATAAATGGACTCTTGAAAGTTGGAATTCAATGAGGAGCAGCCACTGTCCACACAGTATTCTCCATTACGAATGTAAACATTAAAAAAATAATATGTTAATCTCAAAATGTTGGTATATAAAAAATAACAATAATTATGTTAATCTCAAAATGTGGGTGTATAAAAAATAACAATATGTTAATCTCAAAATGTGGGTGTATAAAAAATGACCATATGTTAATCTCAAAATGGGGGCATATAAAAAATGACCATATGTTAATCTCAAAATCTGAGCATATAAAAAAAAATGACCATATGTTAATCTCTAAATGACAGAAAGTATTGTGTTGACAATCTTATAGAAAAAGTGCTACTTACTTGAAAGAAATGCTAATACTGGAATAGCCATGGATATTGTAGCCGATATTTTAGACAATGATAATAATACTAATGGTAGAAGTCTCATCATAACATCCTGCATCTCTAACGTACAAATTCTTAAAGAACTTACACAACCTTTAGCACACTTGGATACAAAACCAAACTCTAAACATTTGATCAGCTCTCTCTGTAATAATAATGATATTTCTATGTCTAAACTACTCTAAACTACAGATGATCATAGAGTGTCTTAAAGTCCTTACAATGACAATATTGTGAAAGTGGAGTCTATAAAAAGAATGTCAGTCCAAAAATGGTTTAATTTCGTTCAGTATTTACAAAGATATGAAATGAAATTGTGTCAACATTGAGCATATATTAGATGATATATTATAGGATATGGTCAAAACCAGTCAACACTCTCTATATTTTGTTTGCTGAAATCTTTTGATTAAATCCAAGCCAGGGCATTATTTATTGTTAATATTTGCATTTTGTTTTCTTAATTAAATGGTAAATAATGAATGCGAGTCCATTTTAGCACGGATTGAGACAGAATAAAATTTGATCTTGTCTAAATCTAGCAAATGATAATCAGCAACTTTAAATTTTGAAAGCTATAGGACATATTTTTTTCAGATAGTTTTTAAACAGATATAGTAATCTTTCTTTGTTGCCCGTCTGAAGACTTTTTCATCTCTGTTAATTTATAAATTTCTTATCCAAACAAAGAAGACAAACCAGAAAAATATGAAATTTTATTTTGACAAAGTCAAAGAAAAAGATTGCTGCAGAACTGACAGAAAATAAAATTATTATATTACCTGTCGATTTCTATCTAAATATTCATGATAGGTAACCATGGCCGCTAAAACAGGAAAGACAAAGGTATGAAAATCAGCTCTGGTGAAACCTGGTCGCAGATTCTTCAGTTTCTCGGGTAGCCCCAGAGACCTATCATTAACCTGTAATAAAAAGAAGGAGAGATTGGTTTAATATAACGGTGTGCAAAAACGAAATGAAATGGGTTTAAACGTCTTACTTTTCTGAAGATATGCATACATTACCCCATGCAGCGGGAAATTTTTATGTTCTACAGCAGTGCTAAGACTTACTCTTATGTCAATTTCCAACTGTCAGGGTATATACAGGACCTCACAAGAGGAAATCAGGCTGTGATATCTAGGAGAAATTTATCATCCAACATCAGAATCAAACCCAGGACCTCCAATTTAGTGATCCGGTGCCATACTCGCTAACTCCTTGTTAAGCGAAGTATGAAAACCAACTCAAAGCTACTAGTGAAATTTTCAAGAAATTGATATGCTAAACTTACCATTGACGCTAAATGATGACACAGTTCATCAATCAAATCACCGCGGGTTGATAAAATTAATGTTTTATTTTGTAATACAAGTGGTAAATTCTCCAAAACACATTTTAATACTTCCCAATCTAACTCCTGCAAAATTAAACATTTTGATTTCATTTTATGTAATGATAGCATATTAGCCTTAAATTACTGGTATCGTAGGGAATATAATATACAAATTATATTAACAAATAAAGATGTCAGTTTGATGATAGCATGTGCTTGTTTATCAGTAGGAGAATGGTATGGGTGTTACCTTTCAACAAAAATATTAATACCATGATATATTGACTGATTTAGCATTGTTCAGTGTGGTAGTAAATGAAATGAAATGAAATGATATGTGGTTTAATGTCCTACTTTTCTGCACCAATACCATGATGGATTGACCCACTAGAACAGTTCAAAGTGGAAATGACATTCAGTAAAAATAGCAGGTGCAGGACATGTATATCAATAAATAATTAACATGTCCTTACAGTTTTTATTTAATTTTTCGATAAAATATCAAACTTAAACTTAACGCCAATTCAACACATCTTTGTAATTACTGAATGGAATTGAACAAATTTTGGAAAGATATTACTATTAGAGATTCATCATTTACAAAATCCATTATATCAGTTTTGTATATATTCATGAAGTACTTGGAATAAAATACTGTTTAAACCAACACTGATGATGATGAGTTAGATACATGTATTTACCTTCTTTAGACATTCTATAAATAATCTAAATATATCAGTATACTCAATAACTGATGTAATAGATGTTGGTAGATCAAATGGTGTTCCTGTTACACCAGGACTTATTGGTACAGCTGGTTCAGGTGTTTCACCACTATAAAATATTAAATAATTTAATTAAAACATTGAGTTTGTTTACATATATCAATGTATAAATCTATAAAATATTGCAAAACAACATATAAAATTTACTGTTAAACAAGGGAGGGTAATTGTCAAGTGGTCTAATAAGTGTGCTTTAGATCATAAGGTCTGTCATTGAATCAAGTGGCATGGTGTGATAAGGAATAGCGTTGCCTGCCCAACCTCATGGATTTTCTCTGGGTCCCCCTATTTCCACCCACTGCTAAAGACCACAAAGGACAAGAAAATTATTGAAATGACCTAGTTTGTATTGAGTGGACAGTAAACCTCATTATATTTAAAATGTATATTTACCTGCTATAACAGAGTATATACAGATTGAATGGGTATTGTATATTTACCTGATATAACAGAGTATATACAGATTGAATGGGTATTGTATATATACCTGATATAACAGAGTATATACAGACTGCGTGGGTATTGTATATTTACCTGCTATAACAGAGTATATATGGACTGAATGGGTATTGAACATCTGATGGTCTGTCAGCCATACCAAGACGATGTAAACTATCAGATCTAAGTTCTAACAGACATTCCATAATCTATATACAAATACAAGAAATATATTTTATAAAATATCAATAGTACAAGGGAGCCACAGTGGCTTATTAGGTATGACGCTCGTTCGCTAACTGGTGTTGGCTGTGAAGCACCTTTGGATTTTCTGGTTTGGATCCCCCTTGGCTGTGGTGCAGGACAGAGGGGAACAGATGGTACTAAACAATATGGGGTCCAGACTGCACACATTAGCGTGCATGTAAAAGAATCCTTGACAGTTGGAATTCGAAATAAGAGTAGGTAACAGAACTGCTGTCAAGTCCTAATTTCTCTCATAGCACACTGCATGTTGTATGTCATCTTCATTAGCCTGGTAGGTGCAGAAAAGAAGGACATTTAACCACATTCACCAACAACAAAAATCCATAATGTTCATATTATTAAGAAGGAAAGAAGGAAAATGTTTTTCTTTATGATGGGATACTTACTGATTTTCTGATAGCACAAGCAGTTAAATTAAAGACCATATTGTTATACTGACACTGTATGTAATCTATTAATATCTGATTAATTTTTACTCCATGACTAGAAGGTGTCTGAAATAACTTGTGCTGAAATATATACACAACAATACTCAAAAGATAGCCTGCCAGGCCACAAATGCCAAGTTGTCCATCCGAACAGTCCACAAAGGTTTTACATTGTGAATATTTAGGTAAACAAAGAGCTAAATTTTCATACTGTAATGTCATTGTGCTGTGACAAGATTCTACAACATAATTAAGGGCAATAACTCTAGAATTCTTATTTCTATTAACACGAAAGATACATATGAATTTCAAGCAGACCAGTCAAGTTCACAAGATTCTACAAAATGAACAAGGGACACAACTCTAGATATATATAATGGAAATTGTTGGAATTCAATAAACCTCTTCATTTCACTAATCTAAACAAAGCACACTGGATAATAACTTTTTTTGTTAGTTTTCTTTTCACTCAATTCTACAAAGTGACAAAGGGCCATAACTTTAGAAGTAACTGTTAAATTTCAAATCATTTCTTCATTTTACGAATTTGAACAATTCATTTCAAGTAGATCGAATGATAACTTCTGATAACTCTAGACATCACTCTAGAAATAATTCCAGGGGGGGTTGGTTCGTGTCAAAATTTGTATATGTCTTGCTACAAGATTCTGGAAAGGTAACAAGGCCAATAACTCTGGAAGTTATCAATAGAAATCACTGAAATTACATTATTTGGCTCGCTAATATAAACAATACCGGTATATAAATTTGAAAAAGAAGGATTTTAAAACCCCAAATGGCGTTTCTTTTCACATACACATATAATGGAATATTCCAATTGAAATAATTACAATCTAACAACAGTGATGGGCGCCTTATTTCCAGGCTTGTTTATAATAACATAATTACCCTAAAAACTTCAACTAATTTCAATGCTGTGGCTTTAACATCAGATAAATTTCTTTCATCTGGTATTTGAACAATTTCTTCATTACTAACAACAGGTACTGTTATAAGAGCTTTCTTTAATATCTGAAATAAGTGATCAATTTTGAAGAGAGATTTATAGGAAAGAGAACAGAGCCAAGAGTGGGATGTTTTGTTTTTCTTATTATGAGAGAGAGAGAGAGAGAGAGAGAGAGAGATGGTTTTAATGTTCACTCAACATAAACCTATTAATTTGGGGACTATGATACATTTTTATTTCAATAATTTATTGTGTATAGGAGTCTTTAGCAGTGCGAGGAAACTGGAAGAACCAGAGTAAACCCACAAGGTTATGCAGGCTAGCCTACCTCTTGTCATGTACAAGTGTATGATCAAAAGCATGCTACTTGACTCAATGACAGGCCTTTTGACCTTTGATCACTCAACCCTCTGAAATGTTAAAGTGTCAATTTGCTTTCCTACCACCTTATATCAAATATAACGGATGATATTGTAAGACAGTTTTCAACCAATTAATATTTTTACATTTTTATTTCTATACTTTAATAAATCATATCAAGTCAAAAAATCAGTCAAGTTACTATTTTCATACCTTTTAATTAGTGGCAGTTTTACAAAAACATCAGAGAAATATGCATTATTTTTAAAAAAAAAAAAGGAAAAAGAGAAAGAGATCAAATTAGGGCTGTCAAAAAGTCTGATCTATACTGGCTTTCCACTCTACTTTTATTTTGTTTTCAAACGCATGAATATGTCCTTACTGGTTTATTAAAATCACTATTATTCTCGTAAACCAGATTTCTAATATATTTCAAAACGCTTGGCTAAATCACAATATATTGTGATACAATCTTTGGCCGCATTACATAGCCCTATATAACATGCAAGTCACACCAACCTTGTCTACAATACTCATAATGTCAAAAAATTCATTAGAATAACAGCTTTGAGCTAGAACAAGTAATATGTCTGCTGCTACTCTTCGTACTTCTGGATCCGGGTCTGTGTCTATGTTACCAAGATTTGGAAGAACCACCTTTTGTATTAAAACTACCTAGAAAATAAAAAAAAGCTTTTAATGTAATTGGTGAGTAAATTAGAAAATAGGGCTTATGATTTTCGGTCTCAACAATTATGTTTGGGACATCCAGTGAATTCATCTTTTTCTATTTCAGGAGAAGTTAATTTGGGTTCTTTTTTCCATTTTATATTGTACAGATACTGAGAAAGAACCTTTTAATGAAAAATGCTGATATACAATTTTATTGGAAGAATACAAATGTATGATTATGCCATTTATAAAAAATCCCCAGCCCCATAACGTTGAACAGTAAAGTATATTAATAAAGGTTCACTGGGGCTGGAGTAATTTTAATGTAAATCTGATACATAATCTCCTATATAACATTACAATTATTGTACTGTCAGGATGCTCAAAGATGTATTAAGTTAGAGCTAAATCTGCCTGTTGCAGGTCTTTTTTCTGGCTTCAAATGTTATATAATTTATTATATAAACATTTAACATGCCAAGTCTTTTATCAACTCTCTGGGCCATTGGATGGGTCCGTTTTTTTTTGGGGGGGGGGGGGTAATTAAGTAGATTAGAACATCGCAGCTATTTTAGACTTTAATATAATAGATAATCAAGACTACGCTACATTTTGTCAAAACTTCAAACTCTCATAACATCGCACAGAATAAAGTAATTCCACATATTCATTTTCCTTTATCTATTTTTGAACTATTATAGCAAGAACGGCCAGCTCTTTATCTTATTCTTACATAATGCATCATTAAAACATTTTTACAGTAAATACATAAGACTTATTGAATTAAAAATTAAATAAAAAATAAAACAATATACCTCATAGACATGTTTGTTAATTCCAAGTACAAAGGACAGAATATCCAGAGCTTTCTTCCTTATATCTGTTCGACGTTCTTGTCTAAAAAGATACATTGAATCAATACAAGCAGTCCTACTTTAATTAATCAATTCTTTTGTTTCTTTTAGACATGTCAAGGTTTGAGGGCTTAAGACTTTAAGGACTTACGGTTTAAGACTAAAAACATTAAAATTGCATTTAGAGACTCTAAAGTTTAATGAGATTTATTTAGTCGAACTTTTGTAATTTTTTACTTTGGAACTGTCGTAGTGAAAAATAGTAAACAAAAGCCCCCAAACCTTGGCATAAATGCTTTTTTTTATAAAGAGACTGGGGTGTTGGGTGGTCAAGTGGTCTATCATGTGTGCTTTAGATCATAAGGTCTGTCATTGATTCAAGTGACATGGTTTCGATCTCACACTTGTTCGTGATATGGACTAGGATCACCTACCTAACCTCATAAATCTTCTCCAGGTTCTCTACTTCCTTACAGCTAATTATTGAAATATAATTGTACCACAAGTTAGTCCCAAAATAACCTAGTTTGTGTCAAGTGTCAACTTTGAATATCTATGTCTGTTATAAAGAGGCTTTTGGATCTATAGTGCACAGTTGAGAAACATAATTATGAAACCAACAAGAAACAAAGATTAATTTGAATGTGAAATTTTTATCAGATATAATTACCTAAAGAATCGGTCTAAGAGAGAGTTGAGATTAACAATCCATTTATCTTTAATAGGAGTTATCGACTGTGCGTGATAATCTATCAGTAGAGAAACAGAGTGAGTCTGAAAATAAAATAAAAATAGTTCTCAGAAATAATATACACATATTATTGTATTCCATATAAACTGTGTTATGTTTTTAGTTTTTAATTACTTACCGATCTTTTACTAGCACACATTTCTATTATTTTGAAAAATCTTGGCACAGATCCTAAATATTGTCTATTTTCGTGAAGACTTTCAATAGTAGTAAGAACATCATGTATTTCCACCTGGATTTTACCTTCTTCACTACTGTTTGGTATGGATGTCTCATCATCCTATATAAAACAATCAAAATGTACAAAACTGGAATAATTAGGAATACCATTTCAAATTATAAGAAATAAAGCAAAAATAAACAAATTTGAGCCTTTATTACTTGGTACAGGTAAATATGGATTACCCATGACAAAATTGTCTTAAGAAAAGTGATATAGTTATACCGGTGTGACAGTTTGAATTGACTCCCAGTGTGTGTTTGCTCCTGGGCACTTGCGCATGTCCTAAACTGTTGTTTGAATTAACAACGAAGCTATATCTACTTTCGACGGTGTGAGACGGTTCCTGATCACTGATCACATATTTGGTTAGAGTTTTGTCATTAATAAACATACTTGTTATCGTGATTAGCTGTTGTTGTAGTTATCAGTAGTTACACGATCAACAGATCGAAGTTGAATGGCTTGAAATTGATACTTCCATCGTTCGTGATTTGTTGCCGTTGTTTTTTTCCGTGATTAGTCGTTACATTTTTTGACGGTTTAACTATGTTTTAATAATTAACTATTTTGCAGATTGAATATTGGCCTTTATATGATTAGCATGTTTTTGATATCATACTAAGTCAATTATGTTTCCAACGTGATCTTTATATTTTCACAACAAAAAATACAAGGTACATACGAATGTAACTACTTTTATGTTATTATCAGTAACACAGTAAGACTTGTGTTTGACTGATCTGCCACTAGCAGCTGACTGATAGCACTACTGGTCGCAAGACTACCTACAATTATAGGACTGGTAACATCACCAGTTTCAAAATGACTTAATACCACTAAAGATTTGTAGGGCAACAATCGCATGACCGTTGAAGATCTACATAAAACCGGCTATGATTTTGATTGTAGGCAGGGTTTTGAACATAATCCACCCTGACCAAATTCAGTCATGCAACTACCCAAGTTCGTACTAGATAACATAAGACTGGTGGCAGAACTTTTCAGTTTTAGCAGGTCCTAACCTGTTCTAAGTCTTCTGATCTCTCACTCTCAGTAAGACTAGGATATAAAGGAACAAGAATAACAGTCCTTACCTCATATTGTTCTATAAGTACTTCTATAATGTTTAATATAATATCCCACGATAAATTCTGTAGATCTTTACCATATTTTTTGACAAGACGTTGTAAAGATAGAATAACCTCATGACCAACAATAGGTTTATGACTCCATAATGCCTAGTAAAAAAAATACATAGCTTTATCCGTCAGAGCAGCTAAAATGTGGAATGATCTTCCAAAAACTCTTTGAGAGTCCCCTTCCATCCAGAGCTTTAGGACTAACTTAAAAACATATTTATTTCAAAAATGTTTTGAACTGTTTTGTAGTGAATGTGCTTAGATATACTCATGTGTAATGAAGCACTATATAAATTGAACAATAATAATAATAATAATAATATAAATGACTTCAACTCTGTGATGTGCAGACTTTTGGTGATGCTTGGGGACAACTCTTTGATTGCATAGCCCGAAGGCTCAAATACCAGGCCTATAGTACTGAGGTTTTGTTATGCAAGGGGCCAACTCCTTGATTGCAGATCCTGATGGCTAAAGGTATCCAGTATTGAGGTTTAGTGATGCTCGGGACCAAACCTTTAATTGCATGCCCAAAAGACTTATATACAGGGCCTACAGAGAAATGTGAAAAGGAAGATTTTCTAAATGTAACAATGGATCAAATAAAATTTTTATTAAAATTAGATATAACTTAACCACATTGTATCATCATCCCCCCCCCCCCCCTGTTCTCCCCCATACCCCCCTTCAAAATGCTCCCTACTTATCTAAGCTTTGGTAAGATTTCATTCTTCAATATTTGAAAATTCATTTCAAGAAAATTATTGAATGAAAAATTGTTCTGGTTACAGTTTACATCATCCTTGTTGATATTTAATATTGTTTTATAACCATATATCATTTTAAAAATAAATATAGGAAAAATGAAATGAAACAGGGTCTAACGTCCTTCTTTTCTGCTCCGAACTGGGCTAATGAAGACGGGCATACGCCATACAGTGTGCTATGAGGGAAATTTTGCCCGGACAGCGGCACTGCAGTCTACTCTTATATTGAATTCCAAATGTCAAGGGATCTATTACATGCACACCAATGTGTACACGGGACCTCGGTTTTTCATTCCATCTGAACGACTAGACAGCTGTCCTTGTCAGACCCTCTGTTCTGCATCAGACCCTCTGTTCTGCATCACTGACAAGAGGGGGAACCATGCCGGAAAATCTGGATGTACTTTCTCGGCCAATGCAGGGATCGAACACCCGACCTCCAGGCTAGCGAGGAAGCTTCTTACCCACTTAGCCACCGTGACCCCCCAAAATAAAAAAAAAAGGGGGGGAGACAGGAAATAATTCCTAGCAAATGGTTGGAACACCTTTTAGACCCAAATTAACGTGCAAGAACACAAATTCTAATAAATCTTGTAATACATGTACTGGGAAGGTCTACCTGCAAGAATGATGGTAAAACTGAAGTAGCTGTCTGTTTTAATGACTGTACACGACTTGATCCCCATAAAGCCATTCCAATAAAAAATACAGCACCTCGTAATAAAATAGCATCAACAGGCTGGCGTCTGAAAAAGAAAATAAAAATGGTTTAAAAAGAAAATAAATAAAGCTACAAGCTGTAACCAGAACAATTTTTCATTCAATAATTCTCTTGAAATGAATTTTCAAATATTGAAATATGAAACCTTGTAGATATATAATATCATACCTATCCTGAAGCATACAGCACATGGTATGAATACTGCTATGACCCAAATGTGTACCAAGTAATTTGCGCATAAGTTCCCAACTCTCTTTACACACTCTAGCAATATTAACCAAGTGACATAGAGCAGCAATAAAATGGTAGAGACTGGATGAAGGCAGATAACTGTAACAAACTACTGCATCCAGTACTTCCATACATAACTGAAATAGATTACAACTGGAATTCATATATCAATATTTTCTTAATTCCAGTAATACAGAAGTCTTCAAAATAAATATAGTTGTTAATCATCATTTGCATTTTTGGGAAAATATAACAAAATTTCCTGGCATAATTAATGCTAAAATGTAATCGGATCGGGTTAATTAACATTTAATTTCAATTACAAAATTAAAATATCAAAGGGTAGATTATATCCTGGCTTGGAATCAAATAGATTAAAATGAGACCTATCTATCAAAAGATTTCAGCAACATTCATTTGCCATGAGTCACCCCCAAGAAATTTTGAGAACTGTTATACACATTTAACAGCAAAATCAGAATCCATGAAATTTCCATTATGGGCTACAATTTAGGATAATAGTTTACCATATAAATTGTATAATAAAAATAACTATGTCTTACTTTTAAGTCTTCTTCTGATCTTGTACGGTTTGGTATCATACATGTCTGTCTATAAATCAAAATCCAAGAAATCATATCAACTATGGTGGAATTAGATTTACTAATATTGAATATAAGATGAAAATATAAACCAGCCCCAAAAACATAAACTACCATATAAAAATGATCCCCACTCCCATCAAAAGGAAAAAATTAAATACCATCTAATTAAAAATGATTTCCCTCCCAACGTCCTAAAAAAAACATACACCATATAAAAATGATTTCCCCATCCCCTAAAAATAATGAACTACCAAATAAAAATGATTTCACCAACCCCACCCCCTAAACAAAAAAAAACTAAGTACCATATAAAAAAGTATATAAACTACCAAAGACCTCAACCCACTGAAAGAAAATAATATAACTTATCTATTAAAAGACTTCTATCAAAAACAAATTCGATAGAAAATTCAAGTTAAAGGAATTTTATGTTATCAATCGAAACCAAAAATAGTCATAGAAATCAAATTCTATATCATTAACATTATATTTAGGTAACTTACTGAACTAAACTTGAAACAATATCTTCATCTAGGTATGCAGCATTAAATTTTATAACATTTATCAACAATGACAGGTAATCAGATATTCTTCCTAAAGACAGGATATCGGGCATCCATTTCAGCAGGAATTCTCCTAAAATAGGGTTTAATTTATCATTCAAATAATATGCCATATTATGAAGTCAGTACAAAACTAGTGTATAGAAAAATATAAGATTAAAATTTGATTGGAATGATAAATTAACAACACCAGCTCTAACACTACACCAAATTTCAATGTCACTTTATCCCAAAAGTCTGTACAAACATTTATTTATAGTCTACATTTAAAATAATTTGACTAATTATAATTATTAGAATCTAACAAACCTGTCTCATCTTCAAAATCATGAAGATTTTTGCCATTTTCACTCAAAATTCTGAACAGTTCAAACCTTGAAATACATTTAATAAAGAACATCTCCTTTTATTATTTAAAAAGAAATAACATCCTTGAAAATGTATAAAAGGGGGAGAGTGGGGTCTGTAGGGCTGATTTTATTTTTATTTTACTGATAACTTTAGTTATAAATCAACTGGGATAATTAATCTTTGCTACTTTATTTATCAGATTCTAACCTATACACATTCAGAGTTTTGCTATACCTTAAAAACAAGTAGAATTATATACCTTTTTTTCGAATTATATACCTATCACTCAGGATGGCCCATTGGGCCTAATGGTGTGGGTCCGATGGACCACCTTATGGGGACCAATGGACCGTTCAATGGTTACAATAGGATATACAAACATTCAAGAGTCTTCACTTAATTTTATTAAACATGCATTATGCAAGAGCTAAATCTGATTATTGCTAATCTTAATTTAGGCTTCCGATGTTATAGAAATTATAAATTAGATCTTTATTTAAACAACAAGACCAAAATCAACTCTGTAGACCCACGGATGGCTCGGCTACAGCTCGGATTTAAATAGGATTTCACTAATTGATTAAATCAAATAAGGGGTAACCTGATAGAGTGTACTTAGCGAGGCCGCTATAAAGCGTTTCCGTATGCCATAGAAAACTTTACTTGATAATTGAGATATGTAGGTGGAGTTAACGCCTGTCAATCAAACGATCAGCGAAGGTGAAGACGCATTTTGCTACCATTTTTAGTGAAATATTACAACGATGATAACTATGTTCAGAATAAAGTAATTTGACTGAATTTTCAATATATTCTTCTTTCATCATCTACTTTTGAATTGTTATAGCAAGAATGGCCAACTCTCTATAAAAAATCTCCCATAATGTATCTTTAAGGAATAAATAAAAAATATAATTTTTGCACATTTTTGTTGAAGTAAGATCATAATAACCGGCTTATTCAATATCATAGCCATAATGGAAACATCAAAGCAAATAATTCCTTGTGGTCTTTTTGTGGTATTTATTTTTGTTGGTTCAGGAAGCATGGCTACTATATTTGAGGTGTTATAGTGTGCAAATAGTAAAAACATGTGCCTTAGATCCATGAGATCTGTCATTGAGTCAAGTAGCGTGTTTTGATTCCCCACTTATACGTGACAAGTAGGGTCGCCTGTCCAACCTTGTGGGTACTATGTAGGGATTTGTTCATAAAAATTACACAGCCTATCGCATTGTTTCGGCATCAAACATTCCCGTCTGTCGTTCTCTTTTTATTTCTTGGCATTATAAAACTCTAGATTATAAATTTGAAACCTATCATATGCACAATTTTTATAAAAATATGACCAGGATCTATGGACCATGCCTCTGGGGACCAGCAGGTGGTCCATCAGTCCCAACAGCATTTAAATATATATTTAGCTTTATTAACTGTAGAGTCAGTCACTGTGGCATTTGATTTGACAGCAAAGCCTAGATAACTACTAGGCATATGTGTTGGTGTAAAGCACATGTTGATGACACTTTATTACTTTTGGACATGAAAAATATTGTAAAATATGAAAAAAATACTTTTACTATGGTTAAATGTACTTGTGAGGCTGTAAGGCAGTGTGTTGATAGCACTCTAGGTAAATCAGCAAGGTATTCTAGGCTAGGTCAAGATTACATAATGAAAGCCTTTAGAATTTGATTTGCCATTCACATGTTTAATACAAGGGGTGGCCCATCAGTCCCCATATGCCCATTGGTCCCCACTACATTGAAATTTGTATAACATTAAATTAGAAACTCTCTTTAACAGCTGCCAGAGTAATCAAATCAATGATTTATTTAAAAATTAGATGGAGAAAAACTATGTGATGCAGTTGGTAGACGGAAAATATAGAATCGAATCTGTTTTCTTGAGGATCTTTAGATGTTTAGGTAAATTTAGAGAAAAAAGTAGAACATCAAAGTGGGAAATCAACCGAACTCAAGAAAAACAGAACTGTGTTGGTGAGAGAATTGAGAAAATTGGGTTCAACATACACTTGACACAGGCTAGGTCACACATACAAGCTTTGGATTGAAAACTTGCCACTTGACTCAATTAGACCACATGACGACCCAACCACACTGTTGGTAGGAGGTATTTTAATGGTACAACATTTCAAATACATAATAATTCAAAAATAATCACATGATTTACCTGAATTGAAGATCATTTGGAGAGGAAAGATTGTCTATTATATGGAAGAAATGACCTCTTAATATACCTAATGTGTTTAACTGAAATAGATACAAAAACATAAAATGCATCACACATTATTTACGCAAAAATTTTAAGCCGAAAAATGGAACCGTTTCCAAATGGGAAGGTGCATAATAAACTAGTACATGATGTGAAAGTATTTTAATACACACTTTCCATCTTATATTTCAAGCAAAATGAAATATTAATCAAAGACTGGTATACGTCATATGCAGTGTGCTATGAGGAAAATTTTGCCCAGTAAAAGTATTTTAATACACACTTTCCATCTTATATTTCAAGCAAAATGAATTATTATTCAAAGACTGGTATACGTCATATGCAGTGTGCTATGAGGAAAATTTTGCCCAGACAGTGGCACTACAGCCTACTTTTATTTCGAAATCCAACTGTCAAGAGTTCTTTTATGTGCATGCCAAAGTGTACCAGGGACATGTTGTTTTTATACATCTGAACGATTAGACACTATTCCTTGCCAGGCCCACTGTCTTGTACCACAGACAAGGTGAAGCTATGCTGGAAAATCTGTGAGCCATGATGACTTTCTCTATTTCAAGCAATAATATGGCCAAAATAAATCCCTGTTAAGCGATGTATTAAATCTTTCTAATTCGAAAGGTAACTTCATAAATGTAATTACAATAACCTACCTGGCCTTGTAAAAGAGACTGCATGAAGTACAGGGCTGTTTGTCTGTTTTCATTGGTAGTGTGGGGTTTTAATAAATCACTTGTGGCATTTAGTAGAGCTTCGACTGCATTCTGTTATCATCAGTTTAAGTAAAGTAATAATGAAAACAATTAAAACTGTATCTTTGTAGAATATTATTACCAGTATGTAGTAGCATATGAGCCTAGGTTGCCAGGAAAAGGAAGTTTAACCTCCATTCCACAATAATAAAAAGTCAGTGTTCAATAAAAATCATTTGTATTACTGAGATTCGTCCTTTCAAAAAGATAGAAATTCAAAACATGGAATACTAAATATGGCCTCTGCAGTGTTGGTATAAAAGAATGAACTAGTATAGTGATAATTGAAAACAGGGTTTTCCTTTAACAACCAATAATAGTTAAAATATTTATAAAAAGATTGTATGATAATGATAAAATTGTAGCCTATAAATGCTGATGGAAGGTTGTGTGACAATAATCTGCAGCAACTTATTTTAAAACATTGAAACAATCTATAAAGTTGATTGATAATATGTTCCCTAAAATTAATTGTAAACCCACCTCTTCCAATCGTTTCTGTCTCACGGTCTCTGACAGTTCTTGTATTCTTTTCATGCGATTATTTGCAGGGCTATCTGGTCCAATTTCCTGTTCAAGATTAAATATATATATGTTGAAAAGCTTAGAATACCTTTATACATGTATTATAATTAATACTTGTACCAATCTCACTGATCATTCCCCCCCGCCCCCCCAAAGAAAAACAGAACTATTTTGTGATAGGCTATTGATAATGTGTCATTTTATTTTTTCCTTTTTTTTTTTCCTTCTTTCTTTTTTTTATTTACAAATTCTACATTCATTAAGTCATTAAAATTTTAGTAACCTAATCTTTCTAAGATGTTTTTAAGTATGAAATAACACAAACTTATAACACTTCAGGCCTATGGATATAACATAGGCCTATTACATATATGTCTATGTTTTTGAAACACATTAGATATACAGTAAGTTATATAAAGTAATGCACAGTGAAAAGAGAGCATAAATAATATACATGTATATAGTATATGTATAATTATGACTAAATTATTCTAAAATGACTCTAAAATATTCCACTTCCCTACAGGTAATCAGATTGGTTTGCATGTGATGTGACCACTGATGGCCATTAAAGGACAATATTGGTGCCAGTCATTATCACATATGTGTTAGAGCTGGTTAAACACATTCCAAATATACTTTTAACACAGCGATCATTGCTACGATAGCTGAGTAATACAGGTTTCCCGTATCGGAAGTTACGAACGCCAAAGGAAAACACGAGTCACCGCTCTATATAACTGACTGAAGCGACGAGTGATAACATATACATGGCCGAATTTCTGCTCACTAATAATTCCTTCGAAGACCATAAGTTGTTGTGTGAGACTGTGAGAGGATATCTGACAATTCATAAAAAGAATTGACTGCCACTAGATAAGAGAACACGTAATAAAAACAGAAAAAGTCCGTGCATTACCATGTTTTTATAAGGTATAGAATGAATATAAACAAGGAAATGTACAGACTATTTCTATTTTTCTCGTGTTCTCTTATCTAATGACATTCAATTACTTTATTGAATTGTCAGATATCCTCTTACAGTCCCATATAACAACTTTTGGTCTTGGAAGGAATTTTTAGTGAGTAGAAATTCGGCCGTGTATCTGTTATCACTTGTCACTTCAGTCAGTTATATAGAGCAGCGACTCGTGTTTTCCTTTGGCGTTCGCCACTTCCGATACGGGAAACCTGTATTACTCAGCTATCGTAGCAATGATCTCTGTGTTAAAAATATATTTGGAATGTGTTTAACCAGCTCTAACACATATGTGATAATGACTGGCACCAATATTGTCCTTTAAGGCAATTTTACACAATCCTACTTTTGTTCAAGAACATCATCTAACATTTGTAGGATGATGTTCAAGGCTATGAGGTGTCCACGAACATGTCAATTTAAACCATACAACATTTAGTGAACATGTTCAAGATTGTTGATAGATGTTTTAAGGATTTGGGAGGGAAACCTCACAATTTTTGGAGGAAAAACTCACAATTTTTAGACGGAAATATCACTTTTCATCATGGATTTCCACAGAAGGTTGCTTTCCTTTGGAACTGAAACATTTATTATGCTCCTCATAATTAGGTGTAGGAGAAGAAATAGATTAAGAAAACCACATGTTTGGGCAAAGCAGTGAATACAGAGAAGGGTGAGGGGGTTGGGTGCATTTCATTCCCTCCTCAAGCATCTGATGGACGAAGATCTCAGGCATCCTATAAAAGTTTCTTGATTTTCATGTGACCTACAGAGATGCATTCTCATTGGTTCCTGCAATGTTCAAATTAATGTGCATGCTCCAACAGTATCCAACATGTTCAAGCCCAATCTGATTAAAACACAGATCCAATTTCGTTTCGTTTTTATTTTATAGTTCAAAATTTCGATTTTACTTGTCTTTACTACACTTGGATCTGGAAGCTTCTTATCTAACTCGTGTTCTGCTTGAAATGAGGGGTCAGCCAATCAAATGGTCTGTCGAATCGAGCGTTTGACCTTTTTTGCGCGGAACTGTGGGTAGACATTAGCGGCAATAGAAATCAAAACAAAGCAAAAATAGATAAAAAAAATACATAGCGGTCGCTGATTGGTTAATCGAATGACTGACGTAATCGGGTCAAATGTCGCTTGCTTGGTACCTGACGTCATAGAATGTGAACTCCCACTATAACTTGTTAGATCTACATGTAGTGTAGGCCATCGAAAGTATAAAAAACGAAACAAAATATAGATCTATATTTTAATTAGATTGGTTCAAGCCTGTCACAATAGGACATTTTCCTGCAAACATCAACCTACAAATAAATGTGGGATGATGTTCTTGAACAAAAGTAAAATCGTGTAAAATCGCCTTTACATTAACATTTTAACATTTATAATGTTTATGATGAAGACAATTATCAATGCCAAAATTTCTATTTATAGTATAGGAATATTGCATTTCGAAATAAAGTCTCATAATACCAAGTTTAGTGATAAGGGTTTTAGAAGGGCTTATTGTACAACTTTAGTGTACATAGCAAACTCAGATTTAATGTTGATATACAGTAATAGTATAAATAGTAAAGAGAAATGGGTATATTTTAGTAAGTTTTTGCTCAAATTTTTGTTTCTACTTTGCAAAATGAAATGTGCATAATCTGTGCATACCCTTAAAAGTTCTCTAGTTATTGTGATCTCTTTTATTTGACTTTTGGGTAATGCTGATGGGGACTGGTTTTTGTTGATACCAAATAGGTTTTTAATTTTTTCTTTCAGATTATCTTCACTCTTCCTGGCCATGTTGTTGTTTTTCTATCACATGACATGTGTCCGGTCGCTTATATCACCAAAACAAAATAAAAACAAACAAAAACAAAATAAAAAAAACAACAAATAAAAACCTACATTTGCAAAAAAAAAATGGACAAAAGTGGTTGTTGCAGAATAGTCATAATTGTCCATGTTTTCACAGAAATTTTGAATTAACATTTACCCCCCCCCCCTCCCTGACCGAATTCTACCAGTTTGTCAAAGTGTTGTTATATTAATGGTTGGAGCGACTTATAATTTTCTCGATTGTCAGGTCTCAGATATACAGGATCTATTTGCAGGTTAACTGACTTGGCTCTGGTAATTTGTTTCTTCTTGGGTTGTCTGAGTTGTTATTTAATAACCATTTAATGTTACTATTCCCTTATAATATATGTTTTTATATGTGGTGAGATATTTACTTACAAGTATTAGATATTTCATGTTTAACCTCAATTTGTAAGGATGGCTAATTTCGGGCGGTCTTCTACCTTTGACCTCTACCGACAGACCACTTCGATGACGGCATGCGAACGTGATTGTCAGTGCTAAAGGCATTTATCACTAATCGAACGTGCGCCACACCTGGCGACACCTAGGCAGTTAGACAGCAGGTTTGATCGGATAACAACGCATATATATTTTCTGGAGAAAATTAATAAGGTTTTTGTTCCACTTGTTTTACTATTTTTAATGTATTTGCTTAGCATTATACTCTTTATGTATTTTATAAAAATCTTATTTTGTTATGGGATGCTAAGATTTAGGTCGGACTTTATATGAATACAATGGAAAAAATTTACAGATTATTGGATATGCCAGGTGCAAACCAGATAATTGTATCAAAGAGCCATTATGTAAGAGCTAAATTTGCCTATTGCAGGTCTTTTTTCTGGCTTCAGATGTACATAAATTATAATGTTGAAATTTATTTATAACTTTATAATCAACTCTCTAGTTCGTTAGATGGCCGAAATATTAAATGGATTTGAACACTCACGCCATTTAATAATTTAACGTTAAAATGGATGATTGGGGATTTGATAATTATCGTAAAAATGGTACTTGATAATCGTGACTATTTACGCTATATCTTGTCAAAAATTCAAACACTCATAATTTCTTTCAGAAAAAAGTATTTTGACTGAAATTTTAAATATATTCATTTTTCAACAAATATAGCAAGAACGACCAGATTTTTATTTAAATCTTACATAATGCATCTTTAATTGATGTTGTCTTGCACATGTATGTTACGCGTATTTTGTTGTATTTTAAAGGGCAAAGAAATTGCATATAAATATGAACCATCCAGCGTTAGTATCCGTCAAATGGTTAGCCGAGAGAGTGGCAAGTAGCTGCAAAACTATTCGCATTATTGATGCATCATGGCATCTTCCTAACACAGGTAGAAATGCGAGAGAGGAGTACAGTAAAGAACATATAACAGGTGCCCTTTTCTTTGATATTGACGAATGTGCTAACAAGAGTATACCAATGTCGCATATGATACCGTCACCGAGTCAATTTGAAGAATATGTCGGCAACCTTGGTGTGAATAACGACACGCATGTAGTAGTGTATGATAATAATGCTAAGTTTGGAGTATTTTCGGCCCAAAGGGTTTGGTGGACCTTTAGACTTTTTGGTTACAATGCAGTTTCCATCCTCGAAGGAGGCCTTCCATCATGGATTGCGAAAGGCGAAGCGGTAACAGGAGAGGGGACGACGCCCGTTCAGAAACAAAAGTTTGTCAGTAAATTTAGACCTGAATTGGTGAAGAACTTTGAAGATATAGAAGAAAACATTACTAAAAATGCTTTTCAGTTGGTTGATGCCAGGCCTAATGGAAGATTTATAGGAAAGAGCCCGGAGCCAAGAGCGGGTATGTATTTCTTATTGTGTGTGTGTGTGTGGGTGTGTGTGTGTGTGTGTGAGAGAGAGAGAGAGAGAGAGAGAGAGAGAGAGACTAGTTCATTTTGTGACTAACGTAGGGATCTTTATCAGTGGGAGAAAACCCACGAGGTTAAGCAGGCGACTACATAGAGACCACACCACTTGTCTCAATGACAGACATCATGACCCGAAGCGCACGCGTTAAACCACTCAACCCCAAATTGTCTTGAAGAGAGGTAAATGAAAAATACCAAGATTATAGATTGTTAATTGTATTCTAACCGAAAAACAAATAATTTTTTTTTCATCGTTCGTTCGTTTCTGGGGTTTTACGTCCACTTCCACCTAAGGTGATATCGTAGACAATTTTTTTTTCCATGTTTATTTCAGACATAAAACCTGGGCATATACCTAATTCCCGTAATTTACCTTTTACTAAAATAATGGACCAGGAAACGAGGAAAGTCTTAGATCCAGCAGAACTAAAGAAGTTGTTTGATGAAGTAAATGTCGATCTTCAAAAGCCCATCGTGGCGTCTTGTGGCTCAGGTAATTCTCAACCAAAACTTCATAATTTAGAAACTCTGGGTTGCTCACGAAAACCAAAGAGCGACCGATTCCTCAATCGGTCGTTGGTCTGTTTGACTGGGACCCTGTTAAAATACCATAGGATATTTTCCATGGCAAGTTTGAATAGGATGAGGTCAAATAGGTGAAATATTTAAAACGCTATAGACTAAAGTTAGAACAAACATAATAAAGTTAAGCTGCAGGTCTACAGTTAGCTCCGCTTGAGAAACGCCACTGTTCGGGCAAAATGTCGCTCGTAACCTACTGCGTGGTCCGTCTTCATTAGCCTGGTTGACGCAGAAAGGTAGGTCATTAAACCCCATTTCATTTTATTTTTTTTTCAGACAAAATCTCTTGTTCTATATTTCAGGAATATCTGCGTGTTCGATAGCTTTAGCTGCCTATCTTTGTGGTAAAGACGACGTAGCTGTTTATGATGGTAGTTGGACTGAGTGGTACCAGAGAGCTAAACCAGAACAAAAAGTGGATTGTCCAGAGTGATAATAATATATAACTTTAGTTAAGAATTTGATACTAAAAATATATTTAACAATTGCGGTTGCAATAATTTATTTTACACGACTTTTTTGTGATATTTGACTTTTGGGATTAAAAGGAGCCCGATTTGGGAACAATAATTAACATTTTATATGGTTTTAGTTTAAGGATTGAATGTGGAATATGGTCGACTCTGATCATGCATAATGTATACTTTATAAGGCAAGAATAAAATACCTGTATTTCAAGTTACCCGACCTAACCCATTTTTTTTTTTTTTTATCGCAAAGCGCCGGCCCTAAACTTTTTATTTCTCATGCCCCCAGGTCCTATAAATCTGTGTTGGCGTGATTTTCTGCAGACACTGAAATTTCGGTACACGTATTTACAACATCCGAATCGTCCCGAGCCTTCCTCAGTAATTAAGCTAGAAATGCTAGAAAATAAATAATAAATACTTTACGCTATTTAAAATGATACCACAAAGGCTATAGTGAGAGTATCGATGTAGTTTATTTCAAGATTAATTTATATTAATTCATTCATGAACCTTATAATGTATTATAAGGTCCATGGTTCATTTAGTTCCATGCGCAGTCTTACCGCACAAAAGTCCCGAAACAAAGAAGAATTTCCGGCCGACCGAACCCGCCTCAGCGACCGTAAATAAAATTCTCAAAACACTAGAACTTGGCATTTTTCAACCCGAGCTAAACGGAAGAATGGATTGGGTCAGTTGGAGACATATCTTTGTTTTTAGTGATTAAAGTAGCGGATACGTTAAAATACATATGTAATAACATCCCGTAGATGTTAAAATGGAGTCTATAGTAGTAACAGAAGAATCTATAGTAGTTACAGAAGAACCTATAGATACTTCATCCACGATTTCATTATCAACTACAATAGGTGACCATGGGCCACAAGAACGAGGTTAAACAGACGACCATGTCACGTATAAGTGAGGGATCAAAACCACGCCACTTGACTCACTGACTATGGAAATATGCAGCATGTTATTTTTTTGACGTTCATAATATTCGAAATGAAGAACACGAATTTCAATCTATACTGGACGTCCTATTAAAATGAGATAAGATTTTAAGACAAGATTTTATTGCATCAATACGCACATTAAGAGCAACATACATATAAATAAAACAAACTGGAAATAGTACAAAAGAACAAATAAATAGTAAAAGAGAAAAACTCGAAAACAATACATCATATCAAATACAACTATAATTGTGTCTGATTATGTTTTAATATACAACAACAATGTGGTAAATTATAATGTACATTCCTTTGCTTTTCTTTCAGTGCGTGGTATATAACGCTTCTTTGGCTTTAAAATACAGATGTGACGTCACCCTTTGATGTTGGCGTACCATTATTTCAAATAATCGTACGGGCAACTTGCCAATCGTACCTTGTCAAATATTAGACTCGAGTGACGTATTTCACTGTAAACGCACGTGCGGAGTGTCTGTATTTTAAGATGTTTAATGGTCTCGAGCTGAGACATTGCGTAATATATTGTAAAAACACTCGGACCTGACGGTCCTCTTGTTGTTACAATATATTACTTAATGTCTCGCTCTCGACCATTAAACAATACATAATGAGGTGGATAGAGATTTATTTTAGGGCATTTCTGATTCTACCCCGCTAACATTCATCGTACGCCTATGACTGGCCTCGAAATATCTCTGGTCTTCGAGATTATTAAATTCGTTAGATGTTTTATTGCATAATAGTGTTATTATTATTACATATGTGTTTCTGTTTGTTGACCATGTTTAAGTGAAATATCTGTTTTATTTTCATCAATATCTGACCTAGTGTGGGTTTCCTTCATAAAGAACAGGGATACAGTTGTTGTAGCAAACGCTGCTATTAATAACCAATTCATCCAAACAGTCCCTGAAACATACACATAAAACCAGATACTACATGCATAGGCACTCCTTGTCGGTATCCCAACAAGATACCTTCTGTGTGGAAGGCGTACATTGAGATCGCATGGATGAATGGATTGAGGTTTAACTAACTACTTTTCTGCACGAGCTTGGCTAATGAAGTTGGTCACACGCCGTACAGTGTGCTATGACATGAGGGAAATTTATGCGCCGACGTGTCTTCAGTTTTTCGTCCCACCCGAACGACTAGGCACTATTCCTTGCCAGCCCCCCCCCCTTCATGTACGCTCACAAATCACGCATAACTAGCCAAACAGTAATTACTGACTGTTACTTTCATAGTAATTGGTACAATATGGTTAAATTCCTGTTGATTTTTGGGTTAATTTTTAAAATGAGGACAACCAAAAGGTTTTAAACAGAATGAAATAGATGATAGATAGCTTGAGCATACAATGGTTGAAAAGTTATAACCAATATATGCCCCGGTACAAACTAACCATCAACTACCGGTACTCCATTCTGTGTTTGTTTATACGTGTCCCAAATAAATATGTGAAGATTTTCTGTATTCTTTTACAAAACCGGTAAAATTTACTAGGAAAAATGTGTTATGATATCCTCGCTAGCCTGAAGGTCGCGTGTTCGATCACTACATTGGCCAAGAAAGTTCATTGAGATTTTCCGATGTGGTTTTCCGTGTCAGTGGTGCAGGACGGAGGGCCTGACAAGGACATCTGTCTAGTTGTTATGATGGGATGAAAAACCGAGGTCCCGTGTATACAAGATCCCTTGGCAGTTGGAATTCGATATAGGAGTAGGCCATAGTGCCGCTGTCTGGGCAAAGTTTCCCTCATGGCACACTGTATGGCGTATGTCCGTCTTCATTCGCCCAGTCGGAGCATAACTGTAGGACGTTAAACCCCATTTCATTTCATTTTGTATGATATCACAAGGTATTTGACGTTATATTAGCTCTCAGCTGAAATCACTAGAAACCAGTGTACCCCATTCTATTACGAGAAACCTGAAAATATCAATCTGATATTATTAAGTTGATCTTACCTATATTTGGTATTGATAAAACCCCTAGAAAAATGAGTGATGCTATATTAGCCTGCATGGTTAAAACCAGATTTGCTATACCCTCGGATACAGGATAAGCTATTTCACAAGCTGATTCATAAAATAAAGGCGTCGTTGATCCTATAAATATACTGGATAAAATGACTGAAGCATACAGGGTGGCTGAAATGTAGATTCATACACATTTAGTTCAAATTTATCCTTACTGCTTATCATTGTGATTATTATCAATTATATACTATCATAATCAATTATAAAAATCAAGGATCCCAATCAACAATCATATCGTGACAATTTCCATCTATGATTATCATTATAAGCAATATTCTATTATCATTAGTAATTACTATTATCAAATATCATTATCACATATTAAATATGTGTCTCTTTTAAAGAAATGAGAAGTTCTGGGTGTGAGTTCAATTCTATGAATTACTTTACAGATAATGCCCATTTGAACAAGGTATCTCTTTTGCTTTTCATTTTATGTCTATACTTAGAGTTCGCGAACTCGTTAATGCTAGTTAGAACTAGTTAATGATACTTTATGTAATATTTATATATAGAACTGGTCGTTCTTGCTATAATACTTCAAAAATAGATAATGAGAAATTAAGATATTGAAAGTTTTAGTCAAATTACTTTATTCCGAGAGAAGTAATGAGTGTGTGAGGTTTAGTAGCGTTGCTACGATAATAAACAAAGACTCGATTCTCCATATTAACTTTAAATTTATAATTGTCGAGAGAGTTTTAATACATTCAATATTACAGTCATCCGATGATCTAGAGGGTTGATTATAGGGTATTTAGTTTTTTCCCATAAAACACCGTGAAACATCAGGAATGAACCAACTTACCTCGACTAGCAGGTAAAATATTTACTAAGGTCAAAGTCAGCCATATATACATCAACGTACTCAGTAAGTATAGTGTTATTAAAAATAATTTAAAACGTTTTTTAAATGTATCTGCAAATCTGAAAAGAAACAGTTTTTAAACCATTATTAGTAATATTATTTCCTTACAGTATCATACTAATCATTATTATATTCAAAAATGTAAATTCTACATACAAAATCACTAAAAGTATTCAATAAATGACTTATGAGCAGATGTACGGGTACGGTAGTTTAATTCACAAAAGTGGTGACCCTGACTGATCACCAAAAGAGTGTTTAAAGATTAGAAATTTTGGGCATAGTTACTTGGCTATAATAATACCAGCAATCCAACTCGCTACTGCTGAGTAAAATCCAATCCAACCACCATCTATCTACAAAACATTAATCACCAATGGTATAAAATAATTCAATGACATGTATACACACATGACACAATTCTATGTTGTATTGACAGGGACCGCTGTAGCTGAGAATACACTCGACTAGTATGTTCTGGATACTATTTCCGGTGTGGGCCGAGAAGAACCTTTTTATGCCCGCTGGAGTGGGATCTGGATACAAATCTCTTAGCTCGCATAGCGGCTAGATCTATTTCTTGAGGCCACCTCTAGATTTCTTCAAGGTCGATGAGATGGAAATAAGGTTAGGGTACGTGATTGTTGACGAGATTGTGGGTTAGCGTTTGGTTAAGGGTTAGGTCCAACGATCAGGTTGGGGTTAGCGCTAGCAATCTTTACATCTCGTGACCCTTGACCAAATCTGGAGATGGCTTTAAGAAATAGATCGTCTGGCCACTCACTCTCACACCAGTGTCTGTTTGAAGACGAGCGCTGATCTGATTTGCTGTGATGACACGATTTCTCAAGGCCAAGGTACGGATAAATCGATCCTGGGCTTGAGTTGTCGCCCTTGGTCGACCTGAGCGTGGTCTGTCCTGTACAGATTGTGTATCACGGTATCTGGACCATAGCCTGCTTATGACAGACTGAGAAACATTCATCGTCCGCGCCACAACCGCCTGTGTTGTGCCGATCTGTAGCATGCCAAGGGCACGTTACCTTTCATTTTGGGTAAGCCGACGCATATCAAAATTTGTTTTCTGGTCACTAAAACAATTAAACTGATGTTTCCACCCTGGAATTCAATGCCACAATGACTGTAACATTCAAAGTCAGAGTCGTGCAAATCTTGGGTTGGACCCCCATGATGATCCCAAGCATCACATGCATTCCATGCGGTAGCTATTGGTGCGTTTTGGCGTCACATGTAACTGGAAATGTTTCTTCTGTTAGGTTCTATAGTGACTTTTTTCGTAGTCATTTGCATATTTTAGTATTATGCCCCCAAAATCAAATATCCCCTACTTTTTTTGAATAGTATAATATAAATGAGAGGGGCTGTATACATTAGTGATGGGACAAACTGTATACAAACGATTAGTATTGGGAAATGTTGATACATGTATATGATTAGTGATAGGGTAATCTTAAAGGGCGTATGACTCTATTTTTTGGAACCTTGAAAGAGACAAAAATGGTTCTAAAAGCACACATTAATGTAATATGAATGTACAGTATGCAAAGTGATTTATATTTAATTTTTGAAAAACATATTGTAATTTCTAATCGATTATGTTTGGTGAAGTACGTGAACAGTTCATATTGAACGGCAGTTGTTTACGCCTGTAAGTGCATTCTACACGTTTTTAAAACTATTATTTTGTCGTTTGTGAATCAGCCTTAGCTAATTACTTCGACATTGTGTTGTCGGATATGTTTTTATTTGTTCATTACAAAATGGCACCCGAAACCATAGGGTACACGACTCGTGTACTGATTATAAAATGTTAATTGTTTCTTAATTACTGGATATATTGAATTCTAATTTGTGTTCTAAAATAATGACTTAGAGACTTAGCTCCTTTAATACGATTAATTTACTTAGCCGACTGTTCACAATCATTTAAATTACAAGACAGATTTGTACCTCATAAAATATACCGGCACGTAACATGTCAAATCAAACCGATTCTTTCAGTTTTCACCCGAATGTATGAGACCAAGGCCCCACTTTAATTTATTAACAAATAAAACCAAACCTGTGATATATCATGGGCTTTAAGATTAACATTTAACATAGAACTCCAAGCATCTCTAATACCTGTAGAATAACCATATAAAACAGCTACAAACCAAAACTGTGGACGGCGTCTAAAACAGAGAGCAGGAGTAGATGAGGGTTTAACCATGAACCTTATAATACATATAATGTATGTCCATGGTTTAACGTTCATCCTATATATGACGCCTACATTTTTATCTCATTAATTCGCATGAAAACCACATGACCCAGTTCTTCTCGTTTGATACCCCACACAAATAATGTGTATTTGTACTACTTTTGATAGAAACGAAACTGTTATCTCCAACCCCTGCAATTCCCTCTCCCACCACCAACCCATTTTGTCAATTAACATCAGATAGAATACAAGAGTGGAGTCAGAATTCCGACACACGCATCAATCATCACTGGGCTACCCAATCGCTTACCCTTATGAAATTATATTGTATAGTTATATTATTTTTTCTGTGAAAGAATGAGGAAAGACTGCTTGGAATTCTCCCTCACTCGCGTATCACTTTGGGATTATGGTTGAAAAAAAAAGAAAAACCTACTGCAAATATTCGATGTAAAAGTCAGACCCTGTAAGATTTCTTAGCAAGGGTTTACTTTTTGCAGTATAAACGAGGAGTAGAGCTATTTCCTACATTTGAGTAGTTACGATCAAAAATAAATTGTTTGCAGATTAAACATAAAGTATAAATTGGACCAGGTAAAATAAAAACCACGTACACCTCAATACTGGTTAGCTTTATTTCTTAGGGTCACCTCCAGATTTGGTCAAAGGTCACGAGATGTAAACGGGGCTAGCGCTAACCCCAACCCTATCCCTTGACCTAGCCGTAACCCTAATTACCTCAACCTCAACCCACAATCTCGTCAACAATCACACTCAGCGACCTTTACGAATTCTGGAGAGGACCTTAAGAAATAGATCTAGCCCCTCAATACTGTTATTGTTATTATATCAAGATGAAAAGATATCTGCGGCATATGTTTATATTGTATGACATACTTGATACCTTATCAGGTGTTTAATTCCAGTCCAATAATTTAATCTATCTATAGAAGCTGTAGAACTTGGAGGGCGTGGAGGCTTAGCGGGGAAATAAATCAAAATAACCAGCAGTAATAGGGCACAAAATCCAAAACCTGTATAATTAGATAATAAAGTTTTCATTAGAAACAAAATGATTGGTCATCACCAGTTTGTAAAATCATGTTTGAATTTACCAGTTAGGGCTACATATTTCAAGACAAACATAAAAGATTTGAAATTTAAGAAATTACCATTGGTACAACAATCTGATTTCGTTTCGTTTTTTGATACTTTCGATGGCCTATACTACATGAAGATCTTACAAGTTGTACTCGAAGGTCGTGTTAGAGTTTGTACGAGCGGCTTTTGACCGTATGGCGTCAGACATTGATTAATCAATCAGCATTGACGTTTCTAGTGGTTTACCCACAGTTATGTGCATGGCTCGCCAAGAAGTCGCCGTAACAGACCGTTTCATTGGTTTATCCCTCACTTCAACCAAAACGCCGATAATATAATAACTCTTCCAGATCCTAGTGTAGTAAAGAGAAGTAAAACGAAATTTTGAACTATAAAAAAAACGAAATAGGATCCGCGTTTTAATCAGATTGTACAATAATTTATCAATAAAGTATTTTTCTGGATAAAGTGAAAAATTGGGCTATAGGTGTTATTTATTTCAATAGTAACATCTTAACATCTAGAGACAAGCTTTTGGGGCAGACCCATTCTATTACAGTCTTTTATGTTGCAGAGCTTGGTATTTAAATATTACGCACTGTCTGTGTTGCCATTTTAAAAAAGATGGATCTACAATTTAAGAAATTTCCATGAATGATTTAATTTACTTACAGCCATATAGATACATCAGAATATCCTTTCTCTCTATTTCAACAATCTCATCTATAAAAACACAATACAGTTTCTCATTATTCTATTTAAACACAAACATGTTTAGAATGCAGTATTATGAAGACTAAAATAACAAAACTAAAATGCAGCCCAGATAATTTATTCACGTCGTTGTAAACTAACACAAATCAAATCTAGTATAAATGATAACACAGGTGGAAAATTAATAAGAATTTTAATATTTCGGATTCAATTAAAACAAGGAAAAACACATTGGACGAGTTTAAATAGAAAACAGTATCTAATATATTGTTGAACAAGATCGAAAAAGATTAATGCGAATTCCAAAATGAAAATTTGTATACCGAATTTTCAACATTAAGCTCTTCCTGATTTTATTTTTCCTTGCTGATTCAGTGTAGTTTTTTTGTATTATTAAATGATTAGAAATAATAAGACTGGACGAAAGGAGAAGCCGGAAAATGACGTTTATGTAGTGATTCGCCTAATCTCTAGAAATATTTGGGGTGATTTAATCCTTATTACCTGTCCCCGGCAATCTATCAGAATCTACGCGGTTTGCCGTATTTGGAATCGATCCTGGTAGAGATTGGAGATTACCCAGACACCTGGTCTTGTATCTGATTTTCTGAATTATTGATCAGTACATTTTTAAACTTCTTGGGCAAGAGAATTAACACATATGACCTATTCTTAAACCAAATCAAAAGAATGGGTGCGGGCCTCTACTAAGCTTTCATATTAAACGATATACATCATACCATGACGATTGGTGTTATTTATCTGACTTGTATTTTGTTGTTCAACATCAGTTGTGACATTCCATTTTTTATGCGTCTCCGGAACAACTAATGGACCTGAAAAAAAAAATATTTGCCAAATATGTTAAGCACCATTAAATATATATATATATATAATTCCACTTCACTAATTCGCATGCGTGTATAAGGGGGCACACAGGGAAGACACTACGAGGTTAGGCATGCGACCTCATTCAGGATCGAAGCCATGCCACTTGACTGAATTTCATCAGCTACAACCCCACTCCCACCTGGATCCGCCACTGAAGGTCTCCAAAGCCATAACGTTCCTTATGTGTAATGTAATTATTATCTACCTGCTATAAATGAAATACCAATTGCACACCACTGTGAACCGGACATGATAGCTGTAGCCGTTGTTCGTTGATCTGGTGGAAACCAAACAGCTGAAACCACCGGCCCCATACCTTTAGCTATTGGTCCTGCTAAACCGTTTAATAAATGGCCGGAATGAACCAACCTGTAACAAATACGATTGGCTTGTTTAAGGGACAATAACACTCTTGCTGGCTTGACAGCTCCAGAAAATAAAAAATAGCCCTATTCTAAGTACTAGATGTGTAAGTGTCTTACCTGTTGTGTAAATTATCCATTAAATCCTATTTTACTAGTCCAAAGGGTTCAAAAATATTTTTAAATCCAAGTCAAATTTGAAAAGCTTTACGTCAGGCTTTTCAAACCATTTAGTTGAATTTTTCCAATTTTTTAAATTAGATGTGTTAAGATGAAATTTGTATTATCAATTAATTGGAATATTGTAAAATAGTATAATTGGTTGACCAGAATAAAGAATGGGACATATTATTTAGTTACAACAAGAGTGGTATTGAGCCTTTAAGTATCATATTATTGTAAAATATGTTTATCACTAATACAGTTTTGTCTAAAATACACTAAATATGTCGAGGTTGGATTAATCGAGGTTCTGGAATCTCAGCTATACCCTGGTAGGTACATGCTGCCAATACATCAAACCATTTTTATTAGACAATAATTGTGAAGTTAACTCTAACCCTTTTTAGAAGACTGAACTTGGATCCAATTTACATTTACCCCTCTAAAAAGGGTTAGGGTTACTATTCCCCAAAATACTCATTTATATAAAGCGGTCATTGTGGACTCCGGAAATTCCCGAACCTCCCCAACTGGCCTACAATTAGCATCTCCCAATAGTGCATACAATATATGACTATCCATGATAAGCGTAATTAGTAACCGTTGCGTTCACTTTCGGATGTTTGTGGCTGGATATGCTGTCCCTTTCCATAATTCATAAATAAACAATATAAAAATATTTGAAGATGGTTACCATTTATTAATTGGTGGCTCCGTATATGTACATCTGATTCCTGAACCCGCTGCTACGAGAATAGCGGCCACTAATATTGCCCATCGTAATCCTAGAAGCAAGTATTAAAATGGATAAACCGCTTTGATTTGGGTTAAAAGTAAAATTGTTGAAGAAATTGGAGTTTTTATGTTGATTTTGTTTCAGGGATGACAGTCTTAAATATTCTGGAAATAATGCGTTAATCGTATAGAACTTGCCTGTTCATCTTGACGATATAATATGCAACACTTGATTTTTACCTAATTAGTTTATACGGGAGACCGTTAGGATCAATCAAATGTAAAAAGAAATTCTCATTATCTTGTTATTACAAGGTAGCTATTTCGTTGTAACAAGGTAGTCATCTTGTTATTACAAAATAGCTATCTCGTTATATACAAGATAACAAGAATCTTTACACGACAGTTTAAAGAAAGAAAGGCTATCTCGTTTTATTTTATGATCAGTAGTGGAATACCGCGTTTTATCAGTGAAATAAAAGTGTTATTCCACTGGCAAAGTAGTCCATGTTGTTTTTACTTAAAATGATTGTAAAATCATAAAATAAATAGAACATTTGTCGTTTTAGAGTGAATAACATATTTTATTTCATCTCTAAGCAAGAAAACGTTTATATTTTCACTCATGCTACGCATTCGTGAAAATATAAGTTTTCTTGCTTCTCGATGAAATAAAATATGTTATTCACTCTAAAACGACAAATATCCTCTATATATACAAGATAAAAATAATCTTTACACGGCAGTTTAAAGAAAGAAAACCACAAATTTCCTTCGTTCTTCCTTTCTAATATAGGGAGTAAGACGTTGGCTCGCTAACCTGGAGGACCCGTGGTCGATCCCTGTGAAGAGCGAGAACGTTCAACGGGGTTTTCCGGCGTCATTCCCCCTTGTCAGTTGTGCAGAACGGAGGGTCTGCCAATGGACAACGTATATTCGTTCGGATGAAACAAAAAACTTATGTCAGATATTGATGAAAATAAAACAGATATTTCTGTCAACAGATAGAAACACACAATAATAATAATACTGTTATCTCGAAGATCAGAGATAATTTTTGTAAACGCTAATCAAATTTCCTAAACCCCATTTAATTTCCTTTCTAATGGGTTGTTACTCGTTTTTTAGCTTCGTTATAGACGCTATACTGCTTATTTCATACTTTGCTTCCTTATAATATCTGTATTTCCCACATTTCCCACTTTTGAGGCTTTCTCGTTGTCGTTTTGATGGGAAAACGTGACAGTGTCGATAATACATATATTCCTGTACTTAATAGTTTGCGTAGAAATGAATGGACTGACCAGTGATCCTGCTCTATAGCAAAACAGTTAAAATATACCTTTTGTTGTTATTAACCATGAAAGGGGAATAACCATTGGAATAAAGCATATCGGTCCCCAATTAGCATAGAAAGCTATATCAGAGTCGCTCCAATCGTAGGCATGTTCACTGGTAGAAGCTATAGGACCCCAGAAATTCCATACGTAGGCCTGCAGACCCGCTAATAGTGAATACATTGCCAATATATACCATCTTCTGTGATAAACCTTTAATGTAAAGTGCAAAATCAAGCTATATTAGATTAACCCCAGCACGCCATAATAAGTTGCTGTTTTATGTTATTATACATATTATACATAATTCCAACATGGACGGTTCGGAAACATTAGTATGAGTAACAGATATCCGCAATGATAATTCAAAATACTTACACGCAGTGACGTGTCGGTTTCCACAGTAATAGAAGGTGCGCTGACTTTTTTTAATTCTTGATAGAGCTGAATAACCAGTTGTGAATTGGCGTCTGGAGAAAACTCAGTCATACTGGAAGATCTGGGCAACGGCGGCCTTTTCCCCTGTGTGTAAAGTTATGTAGAACTATTATTTGTTCCAATAAAATGTCCAAAACATGACAAAATGCCACTCACTACAAGCAGAGGGGAGGGGGGGGGCAAGAATAGAAGTACTACAAAACTACGGAGCCCCTTAAATGCATGATCCCACTCTTATTTTAAATATTTCGTTATATAACGAAGTATTATAACGAATTAATATTTCGTTATTATGAATTAATATTTCGTTATTACGAATTAATATTTCGTTATTACTAATTAAAATTTCTTATTACGAATTAATATTTCGTTATATGAATTAATATTTCGTTTAAACGCAATAAATATGTAAGAGTGGAATCGTGCACTTGAGGAGCTCCGTGAAAATCAATGTAAACCAGATATTTCACCAATTATATATAGGTATGTATGTCATCGGAGAAGGTGTAAATATTGATTTACCTGTTTCGCCAATGTCTTTATTCCGTTCTTATTCTGTGAGTAGACATGGTCTCTAACTTTATCCCATCTGGGCGTAGGTCTTGATGCCAAGTCATCGAACTCTACCATACTCACGGACTTGTTGAATTGTGGACGTCTTTTGGGATTAGCTAACGACATTTTGCTAAATTCTTAAAACGATCTAAATGAAACAAATTCTTTTTAATAATGTTTGTTAGTCCAAAGCCAAGGATGTTCGGCAAATCAGGGAGGCTTTTATTGATGCACCAAGAAAGAAATATAATAAAAGGAAAATGTAGGATAAATCGCTCGACTTCTTTGATTTCTTCCAAAAATAAAACTGTCCATTTTATGTTGATTTGTTTTGTTGAGTAACGACATGGCTTAGTGAAGATTTACGTCTTCAGATATAATCTTAGTTGACATGTAACCAAGTCTGTACCAATGCCGACAGAACAAGCCAAAAATAAAATTTTAAAAATGTTACCTATTTATTGTTTTACTTTTCAGATAAAGTTATTATCCTTTTCCCAATAACCAGTATGTTTATTATTATAAACGTAAAAGTTCTTAACTGTTTTAAATGAAATTCATTTTTAACCCCATGGTTAATTGTAAATTTATTGATCGAACATGGTTAATTGTAAATTTATTGATCGAACAGTTTTTAATTGGTAAATAATTCGCAGGTCCAGATAATGTCAGCAAGCGGATTCTTTTTTTTTCTGCATTGACGATACCAAACATCAATCAGCTAGACCTCCTGTTTTAACTTGACTGTATTATGACGAAGAGTGAAGATGACCCGCCTTCTCTTCTCGCGTTTTTTATTGACGTTTTTATATACAAGAAAATTTTTATATTTTTACCTTTTTTATGTTCATGAAGTGACTGTGCTCACTTAAATTGAGTTTGAATCTTATATGTTCATGTTACCTGCGGGAGGTTCCGGTATCGATCCTAGTGTTTGCCAGTGTAGCAAAGACGAAGTCCCATATACACATCGGCGTGCAGGTGAATGAACCTGTGGTAATATGAATTTAATTAGCTCAGTTGGTGCAGAAAATGGGGCATTAAACCCCATTTCTTTTTGGGTCGGTTTTTTCTTGACTTCTGGCACATCATTAGCCTACATATAAAAATCAAGCTCAGTAGATGCTACTTATAGCTCAATGAATTATATTATAGTATTCAAAATACATAGTCCAGCCATATGGGGAAAATTACCGAACTGGAAAGTGATACAAGGTGTTCATAAAGGGTATTACACTGTGTTGTATAGCAATTTGTTGACATTAAATAATCATATCTGTTTGTTTGTAACTGTGTTGTGTTATCTGTTACATGTGTATCATATTAATAGAACGGGTGCATGCACACCCATTGCATTAGTATTAAATAGCCCAATTTTGTCTGTCAGAAACCTTCATCACACATTATGTATGAAGGGAGAGGGTGTAGAACTACACCTTCTCTAATCCTCAGTTATAATTGAGATAATTAATGGCCTAGAATAATTATGTGAAGGCGGGGGGCTTGTTGTAGAAAGCAAGTACCCTATCCGTGTATGTATATCATAAACCTGTATACTTGAGATTCTGTGGACATACTCATTAGTACATAGTTAGACATCAAGTAATTAACATCAAACAAAGATACAATACCTTAATACAATCACATAAAATAGTTTATAAAACTGACCATTTATCAAAATAGAATACAACAATATTTCACATCCATTGTGTATCAAGGCTTTTCTGTAGATACTATCATAGGGGATATAATACGTTACAGTTTTTTGAGCCAAAAATAATTCAGTTGTAGAGAGAGTAGTTTGGGCATGTGTATGGTGTATTACAGCATGGTAATGTTACTATCTGAGTTAGGTATTTATATATAGATCCTTACAGTCTGTTTTACCAATCTACTCCACAACCAACAAAATATCTGACAGAAGAGTTAATTACCAAAAGCTAATGGCCTTACAGTTGTATTGGTTTGTAGTGAACAATCTAAGATTGGACAGTTCATAACCTAGCATAACGAGCATATCGGTTATACACGACCGAAAGACTTTGGTATACCTTTGTGAGTTAAATGTCTTTGATTTAATTCCAAATAAAGATTTGAATTGGCTTAATCTGGAGTGGGTTTTTTTTATTTAAAAAAAAAGATAAGCTAAAGTTATTTTCCAGACCGGAGTATTCGTCATCTGTGGTAATGATTATGAGACGGAACACACTTGCTTTTGTTTTTTGTTTGTTTTTGTTTTTTTGTTTAATATTGTCTTTTCGGGGGGGGGGGGGTATTATGGACATAAAACAAGGGATCGGAAGTCAAACTACCATCTGAATTAGAATAAAGGATATCTCGGTGAGCTAGCTCCCACCTAATTGACTTATATGTCAATCCGTGTTTGTCTTGTTACTTAAGATGGTGACAGTGACCGGACCTTAAGGGACTATAGGATACCAGTCGATATTTAGACATGATAAAATGTTGCACATATTAAATTAGATTCCTCTAATTAAGTTTACTACATTGTATTGCAGTTACCTATCAAGCAGATAATGCAGGCAAACTGTAGAATAAAATACAGACAAAACAAAATATATAAAAGGAAAATGAACACATTTCCACTTCCAGATAAGATGGTATGCCTACAACAATACAGTACAATCCAATCGACAATAAGTTATTTCCGGACAATTTTTAATTCATTATTTTCACAAGCGGGGGTGGGGGTGAGGGACACCTAACTACATTAAGAAATCCCACGACTGGTCACGATGATATGTTTGCGAATCTACTCCTTTTCAATGTATGGGTCTTTGACATCCTTAATAAAAATAACACACAAATGCGCACATTATTTAACCGTCAAATAATAGATTACATTTGCAATGTCGGCAGTTTAGCGAATTTTCTAATAATGTTATGAATAAGGTTATTACTCTAGAACTATATAGTTGAATCTAATCTAGTCGCCAAAACTTATATTTTGTTTTATCTATAGGGTCAAGTTCATTTTTATGTTGCTATGATTTTTTTTATCTATCTTACAACATCACCGATTAGTGAAATAATATCGTCAATATATCGCTTCACTATTTACTGATATGAGATGTACACGAGGTAGGGTGTACTTAATCTTTCTAGAACAGTTGATACCACTTATAATTTGCATAGCTAATAACTATCATAGGTCTATTTTCCACAATAAACCCCAAAGGCCATAACTAAAATTAAAATAGTCATATTTGGACAGTAAACTGGTCAGTAAAACCATACAGATGTTTATCGATACTTCTATGAGTACAACAGAACTGTTCCAGAATTCCCCATGCTGCCAGCCGAACGCATGGGCGTGGATTTAGGGGGGGGGGGGCGCGTCCCCCCAATAGAATTGGAAGGGGGGGGGGGCGAATAGGTCTCTGCCCCTCCCCCCATGATTTTGATCGCCAGGACAGATTTTCAGGTTTATATCCACATGATAATGAGCTTGTTTCTACGTATCAGGAACTAATCAGGACTTGGATCAAGAATTGACATTCTTCAAGCGCCAGTTTTCGACCAAATCTATTTCACTTGTGCACGAATTTTAAAAGCGTTCCTGATTATGTCACCTGAAGTGCGGCAGATGTTCCCTTCTGTCGAAGCTCTTCTCATCTCACACTGCTGAACCCTGCTAGTTCCTGCTCAGCCGAGCGATCCTTCAGCACTCTGCGCCGTATCAAAACTTGGCTGCGCAACTCCATAACGCAAAACCGAATGAACCACTTGAGGACGTGTACGGTGCATAATGACCCCCTTCATGTCGCCAAGATATTCAAAGAGAACAGTCCTGATCGTAGAACGATTCACTTAACTTCATATATTTATGCAGCTTTGATGTAGGTAGTCAAATTTTCCATATTACCCCTAGTTACAGCCTTCATCGAAATAACACTGGTACAGTAAACTGTTCGTAATTATTTGTTTCGTTTGGTAATGAAATGTTCCAGGTTCCAGGGTTCGTTCGTCCCCCCACCCCAAAAGTTATGACAAATCCACGCCCCTGGCCGAACGGTAGAGATCCACGAACTTTTATAGGATAATGTTAGTCATCCTACAACACCGTCGCGATAACGCAGTTATCAGCATTGCCTTGTCGATATATGTTCAAACCAAAAACACTCCGTAATTATATCAAAGGTAAATTCAATGTTAAGATACTGATACTGTCTAGAAAATAAATACCTTCGTAAATCGTGCTGCTGAATTGCTGTCCAACTTTATCTAGGCTTTATATAAAATGAACGCAACTACTTTTACTAACGAGAGGTCACTCTTGTTTTCAGGCCTGAGTTTCTCGTCGTTAAATTCGCGTGGTCGAGACTTCCCTTAAAACAAGAATAGTCATATTCGCGGAGATAACCGAATTTATTTTTAAATTATACTAGTTATTGAAAATGCCCATGAGATTTCAATTTTAAAACTGAATTTATTTTCCACGGTGTAATCTTTTTTTTTTTTTTAACCCAAATATCAGATTAAGGGGTATTAACTTTTTGTTTTGACCTGACCCACTGTACAACCTATCACCCTTGTTAGCTATATGTCGGGTATGAGGTAGGGTATTATTACTCTGGAACATCTGATATAACTGTCAATTTAAGGCCATTACACACCTCTGTTGTATTTGCATATCACCTAAATATATAAGGTATTCAAGTGAGTGAACATTTAATATAAAATGCTATCACACGGTTGGTCTCACATTCAGCCTACAAAGAATGAATGAAAATGGAGACTAACGTCCTACTTTTCTGCACCAACCACAGGGCCGGCGGAAGCAATTCTTGATTGGGGGGGGGGGGCTACCATCCTAGGAATTTAGACGAGGGTCCAGGGGCCGCCTAGTTCCCGGAAGGTCCTGGGGATCTAGAGACGCTTTCAGGCTAATGAAATTACTCAGCAATGAAGTGAAATTTTATTTCTTTTCTAAATCCCTTACCATGCAAGCACATTCGATGGTTTCTTGTGATGCTGAACTTGACAAATATATGCATATGAGGTTGTGGACACTCTAGAGGTCACAAATTTTATACGATTTTGATGAAACTGAAATTGTATGTTTATAACCGAAAGATCTCGACATTTTTAGAGCATGGACCCTTTATACCTCACAGTTTTTATTTGATTGTCAAAACTGTTTAAATATATAACCGTTGCACCATAATTACGACTGAGTTCAAATTTCGTGAAAATCGAACCGAATCTGCCCGAAAAAATGACCGCTACCCTTAAAAGCATGTAATACCCAGGTTGTGGGTCAGAGGTTCGAATTTTCATCCAATTTGATATACCCTAAAGGCCTGGGTTCTTTTCGATATTTGCACGTATTGGACCGTTGCTTTCTGGATTATGACCCCTAATTTACGAATTATCACTTTTTACGTTAAATGTGAAATATGTATGAATTTGTAGGCCGTCCAGAGAGGCTGCAATTGTTGTCCCATATAATATGTTAAGGATCAAAAAATCTTGAATGAGAGGATGGGTCCTATTGATTTTACCTCTTCCCGTACATTTCTTGGAAAATGTGGGCGTATTTTGCATGGAAACCGCTTGTTTTAACTGGCCATAACTGATAGCAGTGAACTATTTGATAGATAAGACACGGGGGAAAGGTTGTAAGGAAAACTCTATCTCGTAGGGTTTTTTTTAATTATTCTGTCATAGACGCAAAGGAAGTGAGATAGGGTTAAATAAAGATCGACTGTTCAGTTAACTAATCGTTACCCTCGCAGCCATAAGCGTAGAGGCCCCTTACTTTCGGCCAATCGTATTTTTCGGGCAGACGGGTAAAGTGACATTTTTCGGGCATCGATTATTTTTTTGTGAATACAGCTTGCAACAGTCTGTTTGGACGGTTGGAATTCAGGTCGGCATAGAGCGGGACTTCGATTGAAAACCGATTGGAAACTTGCTTAATTCACGGACTAGAATAGCAGAAAAACGCATTTGCGGCGACGAGTGATTGGTTGTTTGGGATATGGGATTTAGGTAAGTCACCTAAGGTAGGCTATTTTGGACCACATTGAAGTATCTGTATTCACGGGCTGGTCTAGCAGGAAAACGCGTTTGCTGCAGATGAATTTTCAAGCATTCATCGAGCTCGTACGCCTATGCATCACAGGAGAGGACCATTTTATTATAGATTTATCTTATACTTCTAGATTTAGCCTGAGATAATAATAAAAGGGCATCGGCGAAACGTGAAACACCCTTCATAAAATGCTTCTGGTTTTTAAAAAAATTAAAAATCACGTCATGCTCCAAATGTATAAATAATGAATTTATTTATCGCTGATGTTATAGATACGTATACACATTCACTCATCGTCTTCTTTATATCATATATACGATAGAATTATGGATCTTATAAGCTATTATAAAGTAAATGATAGAAAATTGCTCTAATCCCAATCCATCCCCGTCGCATCAATAAGCGTGGTAATCAGCCTCGAGTCAATTTACGACACCACCCCGACCCCCCACCCCCACATCCTTAAGAAGAGCTGGAGAAAGAACGCCCACGATTTATTATGATGGTTTGTCTGAGGTTTTTGGTTAGGGCACAGCGCATAATGTAATGACTCTAGTTTTAGACCGAACTCAACCGCTAAAGTCTGGATGTAGAAAAAATTCAAAGTAGAGTTGTTTCCCTTAAACTATGTTATGAACAAGACAAAAACCAAACAATAAATTTCTCAAAAACATGAATTTAAGTCCATCAAATTCTTACGGAAATGGACTGCTATTTGCTGGATGGAACCAAGATCAAGGTTTGGTCTATAAATATTTTTCTAACTGAAGCCCACAGTTTGTTTGTGATACGCTATAAAGTCTAAAATAGATAAGCCCCAGCCAAGGCTAAACTAAAGTTTTCAGCTCCTCCCCTTATTTTGGTTATAACTTAGCCTAGGCTACTGGGATTATTTAGATTTTAATATCTTGAAAATATTTCTATGTATAGTTCCTGCCCAAGATATACTTTATTATAATCAAAGGCCATTCACAAATGAAGTGAGGTTATTTAGTTTATTATTACATTAAACAAGGGTAGGCCTAGTGTATTCATGTTTTATAGACAGTATTTTATTTAATATAGAGTAGGACTAGAATTTAGAGCCATATCAAGATAAGGCCAAAGATAAGAGTTTTTATATTACATGTAAATGTAACTTAGATCTAAATCAAGACCTGGTTAAAATAATGTTACTATTTTAACCTGAATTTTTTATAATACCGGTTGCTGCTTTTGATATGAGAGAAATGAAATGGGATTCAACAATCTACATCTTTCTGCACAAATAGCGGTCATATATGTACGACTAAAATTTTGCAAGGACAGTGTCATTTCCACCTTGTCTTAATCAAATTCCACCTGTCAAGGATTCTTTCGCATGCATGCAACAAGTACACATTTTAGTCTGCATACAATCTATACATTACAATACAATTACATATTATAAATGTAGTAGACCTAGGTTTTTAGTCCTATCCATACGATGCTTTTTCCTGTCATGGGGAACCAAGACTGAGGCAAACTTTATTTAATTAAGTACCTGCAGTGTTTCAATAATGGCATTTAAATTAATAATAATATTCTTTCAATATAAAGAGGGGTTAGGTGACCGAATGGTCTAAGGTCTGTCATTGTGCTGTGGTTTCGATTGTACGTGACAAAGAGTAGAGGCGGCCGTCTAATCTCAGGTGTTTTCCCTGGTCCTGTAGTTTCCTTTCACTGCTAAAGTCCTCTGCGCACATGGAAATTATCGAAATAAAATTGAACCATACGTTAGTCACGAAATGAGCAAGTTTGTGTCAAGTGGACCTTAAACCTGATTTCTCTTTCTATCTATTTCAATAAAATCATACTTATATTTAAAGAAAAATTGACACATAAAAGATTGATCATTGGAATTGGATTGAATATTTGAATAATGATTTCGAATGTTTTAATGGTCAAATCTGGATTAAATATATGAGCACTAATACAATTACTGTTTATAATTGAGCAACATTTCAACTAGGATCCTCTAATCTTTATCCCTGGTTTCATTTATGGGGTATTCACATATTCAAATTATCTGCCCGTGATCGTTGCTTGATTCTACGAACCAATCAAAAAAACAGTTTACAAACTAGTCTTAACCTCATTGTTTACGTTCACACTAATATGACGGCTTGTGCGCTTGATTATGAGAAAGTTTGCAAGAAATTTAATATAAAAGAAGTGATATGCACACAAAAAGTTGTCCTAAAACATCTTTTTGATGGAAAAGATGTCTTTATGTCAGACAAACTAGTAGCGTATCAAACGTATTGGTCAATAAAAATAGCACAGTCATCAAGGGCAGATAATTTGAATACTTGTTCCCCCATGGATGAATCCAGGAATTAGTGGAGTGGAATGAAATGAGACCACTGGGGGTACCAAGGATGATCTTTATCAAACATTCTTTATTAAATGATTTGTACTTAAATGTTTCAGGATGTTTTGCATGTGGAATGGAAGGAGGGTTTCGAGTTTATAATGCAGATCCATTAAAAGAAAAGGAAAGACAGGGTAATCATTGTTATTACAGTAATTAAAGATTTTTGTCCAGCTTCCATTTAGATGCGTTCCTCTGGATTTTCAAATGTGGTTGCCCCTTGACAATGATGCAGGACGGAGTGTGCAGAAAAGTAAGCTGTTAAACCCCAGTTCATTTCATTCATTCCATAGACAGAGTGTATGCTCTTGATATTTGTTGAATATATATAGAAATAAAAATTGATAAAATAAAATGTATAATGAATTATTTTAGATTTTGCTGATGGAGGTATACACCAGATTGAGATGTTATTTCGATGTAATTATCTAGCACTAGTAGGAGGTGGAAAAAATCCTAAATATCCACCTAACAAAGGTAAACTTAGGTTTCTTTTATAATCCTGGATCAAGGAGAGTCAATTAGTTGTGTTTCTTTATTTCGAATATGATCATGTATTAAATAAGATAATACTGACTCATCGTACTGAGTATTGGGTTGTTTGTTTGTTGACACTAACAGTTTCCTAGATTTTATTCTATAACTACATGCAAATACAAGCAAATATCATTGAATACAGCCATTGAATAACCTATGGTTGTATTCAATGGCTTGGACACGTACTACTTTTGTCCAGAATGACACCACTTTCAGAATTACGTCAAACTGTAATGACGTCACAACTAGGCAACCACAATTATTGTAAAAAAGGACGAAAAAATTGTGAAACCTCTGATGAATTTTAACAGTATTGGTGATGATATTTTTTTGAATATTTTTTGATATTCTGGATAGTATAATGTATTTTGAGATTTGCATGTAGTTATAGAATAAAAACAGAACTCAATGGCCACTGAATACCACTCTGGTTATTCAATGATTCACTCTAGTGTATCCCTGCGCAGGGATACACTCTCTTGAACCATTGAATAACCAAAGCGGTATTCAATGGTCATTGAGTTCTACCTATTTATTTAGTGATAACTGTACGTTTCAAGTGGGTTGTGACTCGTGATTGACAGACACCATTAAGATAAAAATAGAAGGTATTTAAATCGAGACTAGGTACTATCACAGAATTGAAAATAGGTGGTGGGACAGGGAGTAGCCCGAAATCTGTATAGTAATCAGAACATTTATTCAATGTTGAAATAAAGTATTGCCAGGTACAATTAGAAATTTCTTTTTTATAATAATAATAATAATATTTACATTTATACCTTGCACAGTTCCATGCTAATATACATGCTCTTATATTTATACATAGTAATGGTTTGGGATGATTTAAAGAAGAAACATGTGATAGAGTTAGAGTTTTCTACAGATGTAAGAAGTGTGAGATTAAGACGTGACAGGATAGTAGTAGCTCTCGATACCATGATCAAAGTTTATACATTCACACAAAATCCACAACAGTTACATGTGTTTGAAACAGGCAATAATCCTAAAGGTAAGACAAATTTATTGATTCAGATTTTTATGACATCTTCATTAGCTGAGTCAGAACAGAACAATAGGATGTTGAACTCCATTTCATTTTGATTCAGATTTTGAATTTTTTCTTCAGAATGATAGATTGTGTCTTAGGTGATTACCATTGGTATGTCAACATGTTGTGGGGGGGTTGGGTAGTAAAGTGGTCTAACGCATGCATTTTAGATCATAAGGTCTGTAATTGAGTCATGTGGCATGTTTCGATCCCAAGCTTGTACATGTCGAGAAGTAGGTTCACCTTCCCAACCTCGTGGTTTTTCTTCAGGTACTCCAGTTTCATCCCACCGCTACATACTTTATGTGAATTATTGAAATAAACATGTACAATATGTTAGTCCCAAAATGACATAGGTTGTGTTGAGCAGACATTAAAGCTAATCTCTCTCTGTCGCATAAATATCTATAAAAAAAAACAACTAAATATTAGTCATTTGATAAATGTGTTTAAAAATTCCTGTGGAATCCAAAGTTTTTGTTTCCACCCTCTTTGTATACTTTTGTCCACCCAGTGAGGATTATCAAACAAATTTTATTATTGTGTAAATTAAAAAACTGTTATGTATTGATTTTTCTGATTTTTTATAATTATTTCAGGATTATGTGTAATGTGTCCTAACAGCAGTAATTCATTTCTTTCTTACCCTGGTCGAAAGCCAGGCCATGTCCAAGTGGTGGATTTAGCAGACACAGAAAAGTCTCCATTAGATATACCAGCCCACGAGGCACCATTAAGTTGTATGGCAATGAACTTACAAGGCACAAGACTAGCTACAGCGTCAGAAAAGGGTACATTAATAAGGGTGTTTGACACCAGTACAGGAACACAACTTCACGAACTACGTAGAGGAGCAAACAGCGCAAATATTTATTGGTTCGTTTAGTTTTGATTATTTGGCTCACCAAACAAACAGTTAAATGTGTTTATGGTGTATAGGGGAGTGGATGGCTGAATGGTTAGCACATGCACGCTGTATCATAAGGTCTGTCATTGAGTCAACTGGCGTGGTTTCGATTCCCTAGCTGTACGTGACAGGGAGTAGGGTCGCCTGTCCAACCTGGTGGGTTTACTCCGGGTCCTCCGGTTTCTCCCCACTGCTAAAGATTCCTATGCACAAGAGAATTATTGAAATAAAATTGAACCATGTGTTAGTCCCAAAATGACCTAATTTGTGTCGAGTGGACGTTAAACCCCATTTCTCTCTCTCTTTATGGTGTATAAAATTCTGATGCCTTTATCTGTACTTGTTATAGTAAGTGCCGGTGGACCCCACCACACATAAAAAAAATCATGCAAAAAAAAACAGCCAACAAAACACACAATATACACATACATTGCAAGCATCAAACAACAAACGTATGCATAATATCCGATCAAGACATTGGGGTCAGCTGTAAGCGCCAACTTCATTGTACAGTCTGTAGGCTATAGTGATGCAGTCTTCACTCAAAATCAAAACAAAATGACAATAATATGTCACTAAAGTTTTCAGCAAGATCAAATCTTTAAATTGAAGCATTATGCTTCCTAATATATTAATTTTTGTTTTTTCAGTATTAATTTTAGTCATGATTCATCATTACTGTGTGTATCTAGTGATCATGGTACAGTTCATATATTTTCTACAGAAGATCCCAAGAAAAATAAACAATCTAGGTTAGTGGGCAATATAACAGGATACAAAATATTACAAATTTTTATTTTACAAAACTTGGAGAATAAATGAAGACCCGGAAACTTCCTATATTACTTAGAGACTTTATTAAAACATTGATTAATTGCCATTTCAAAAATGCCATTTTAGCAGTATTTGATTATAGAAAGTTTCTTGAAGTAGTTTAAGCATGTGCAGTCCAAAAAATACCCAATCTTTTAAATAGAAAATACAGTGTGTATATCCAGGTTCTTGTTTGGTTTTCATAGGATGAATAGATTGTTCACTTTCTGTCAACATGTGAATCATTATTTCTCTGTAAATATTATGGAATATTACAACCAGAACTTTAAATGTATAACACATAAAAGTCCTAGCTTACAAACGCTGTTCTGGGGATTCTTCTAGAGTTTTATGTATAAAAATAGCTAATCTCTAAAAACTTGGCTTTTACACAATTATTATATATGCTCTTAATGATTGCCATTTTTGTGTATTATTTGGTTTTATATTATGGCAACTTTTATCCACTTCAAGAATTTAATGTATTTTGTAACTCAATATTTACAGTCTAGCTTCAGCCAGCTTTCTCCCCAAGTACTTCAGCTCAAAATGGAGTTTCTCCAAATTCCAAGTACCTGGAGGTTCACAGTGTATATGTGCCTTTGGTTCAGAACAAAATGCTGTTATTGGTAAGTCGTTAATTGTTTTTATACATCCACATTTTTGTTTTGACGTGTACTTTCATCCATCCATCCATGTAACACACACCCTTTCGATCACCATCTCCACCAATTGCAATAAAAATATGATTTTGGCAATTTAACTTTGAATCTGGCAATTTTGGGGTCGATAATTTTTTTTCACAAAAAGTTTTCTAAGCTTTGTTTATTTTTGATGTTGTCCATCCGTTCCAATCCACTGTATTGATGGAAAAAAAAATATGGTTTGAAATTTAAATGAAAATCTAACGGAAAACAAAATGGAACCCAGGCTGAGCACTGAGTGTCTCGCAGCAATGACTATCAACTAGAATATCCCGCTGTGGGCCGAGAAGAACTTCAGTATTATTTAAGCCTTGTTCCTACTTCTTGTCAGGGGCAGTGCCTGCAGGACTGATAGTAATGTGTTTTCGAGATGGGATGAAAACATGAGGCCCACCCAAGTTCAAATTGACATCTGTCATTGAATCAATTGGCATGGGTTTTTTTTTGGTTTTTTATAAACAATATGTAAAAAAACCAAAAAAAAACTGTGGCAATTGACTCGGTGATAGATCAGATGTCAACATGAAATTAGGTCAACCTCAGAATTGGCATGGTTTCAATCCCATGATTGTACCTGACAAGTATAAGGTTTGCCTGCCCAACATCTTGTGGGTTTTCACTGGGTCCTCCTGTTCCTCCCACTGCTTAAAACCACTGTACACAAGGGAATTATTGAAATGAAATTGTACCTTATAAAGTTAGTTCCGAAATTGACAGATTTGTATGGAATGGACATTAAACCTCATTTCTCTTTCTCTCAATCTCTTTATTCTTCTAGCTTCATTATTAATTAATTTGACATTTTGATGCAGCTATTATTCATGTTACATTGTTAAAATAATAAATATAAAGTTATAATCACCATTATGAATGAAATATGGTGTAACATCCTGTTTCTCTGCTCCGATTGGTCTAATAAAGACAAGCATATGTCATGCAGTGTGCTATGAGGGAAATTTTCCCCAGAATGTAATTGATTTACAACTGTTAAGGGTTCTTTAACATATACGCTGATGGGTACATGGGACCTTGTTCTTTCGACCCATTCAAATGACTAGACACTGTTTTGTATGGCCTAAGAATAAAATGAGGCTCTACCAGATCAAATAGATGCGACTAAAATTCTCAAAAATTGGATGCGTTTCCATTTCCTAACATAAAGATCTGTCTTTGTTTTTCAGTGGTTTGTGCTGATGGAAGTTATTATAAATTTGTTTTTAATCAAAAAGGAGAATGTACACGGGATGTCTATGCACAGTTTTTGGAGATGACAGACGATAGATCGTAGAAATTGTTTGAATGGAAGCATGAAAGTGATTTAAGATCAAAAGTGCAATGTTATATGAACTACACAATAATTGTACAAATTTTACACAATCTTTTTTAATTAGTCACATCAAGTTGATAATCTGATTAAAATAAAGACCAAATATTGCATTAACTTAACGTATTGAAACACAGACTAAATCGCTACATAGTATTTCTTGAAACCACTTCAAGAAAATGTTTATTGTCATTAAATTACCTCAATTCTCTTTTATAGCTCTACAAAACAGCTGCATTTTGGTTAAATAAAACTGAGACATGATAATAATGCAGAACTTCTCTTCTATGAATGGATGTTTGTGAATCTTGTTTGAGTAATACAATTTAATTAGGAGTGGGGGGATGGGACTGAATGGATAATGCGTGCTCATTGCATCATGAGGTCAGTCATTGAGTCAAGTGGTGTGATTTGTGGGCTTTCTCTGGGTCCTCCGGTTTCCTCCCCTATATGTAAGTGAATTATTGAAATAAAATTGTATATTAGTCCTGAAATGAACTAGTTTGTTTGTGTTGACGAAAGCCCATTCAACTCTTTATTCTTTATTATAATCAGATTGTCAAGATGATCAACTTCATGTATAAACATCACATGTATATGTAATATATATTATTATTAGGGAATATCCACTAAACCAGCGCCTATTTGATGAAATCCCCTCCCATATTTTTGTTAGTATATGGAGTAATAAAACTTAATTATATACCATGTCCTCCTTAATCTTAAATGTACCATATATTTGTAATGATCATTATATTTAAGATATATATTAGCTAGAAATTGCTAAATGTTATGGCTTTTTCAGTGTTTTATCTATTATTATACATGGCTATGTACATAGTTTGGATTTGATAAGCATGAGTTTGGCTAATTTGTTTTTCTTCTAGAATGGTACTAAATTCATGCGAATGATGAGATTATTAAAGATACAAAATTAAAAAATGAAATTGATGAAAATAAGATGCTATTGTAGAGTAAAGTGGGCCTGAAAATAATGATTCTAGTTGTGCCTGAAAACATGTCTGGCACTAATGGCAGACATATTAATGATATCAAGAAACACATAAATCAATGCCAGACAAAATGATAGACACCAGAGGGATTGTGTCTGACAAAATCTGAATTTATGCCTATCAATATCCGTGACCGGTACCTTATTTCAAGGCTTGGTTTAAAGGAGTTTGTGTTTTCGTATATTTATTCTTCAATTATTATATTTCTTAAAGATGCAATATGCAAGAGTTAAATCTGTCTTTTGCAGGTCTTTTTTCTGGCTTCAAATGTTATATGAATTATTATTTAGACATTAATTCACATGACAAGCTCATAATCAACTCTCTAGGACATCAGATGGCCAAGATATTGAATGGATTATCTGTGCCATATACCACTTAAAATTAAGTTGGATGTCACTCAATAAAGGGACTGAAAAGCAAGACATCGTTTATTCTCATTGCAATGGTACTTGGCAATTGGTTTTTTCTTGTTAAAACTTCAAACACTCAGAATAAGGTAAATTGACTTAAATTGTCCAAATATTCATATTTCATTATCTATTTTTGAACTACTATATCAAGAAGGACAGCTCTTTATCTAATTATTACATAATGTATCTTTAATAATTTATTAATGACTACTATCAGACTTTCAACTGAGTCAATTTGATGTTGATAACAACGAGGTAATTAATACATACCATATTTTATCAACGAGTTATGTTTTCAATAGCTCGATTTATTGATACATGTATCATGAGCAAGTTTATTGACAACTTATTACAACTTATTATCTCATACCAGTGGTATGCAGAAAGGGAGGGTGTGGGCAGAGTGGGTAACGGCCCCGGGCTTTCATTTCAGTGGGAACATCCTATCAAAGAATTAAGTTTTTGAAATTTGAAATTTTCACTGTTAATTTCATTGTACAAGCTGGTGTGAATGTGGATCTGTTTTAATAAGTGAAATCAGAGTAGAGAAACTGAAAAAAAATGAAGTAGTTCAAGTGTTTTCTGGCAAGAGATGTCAATTTAATTAATTTGGCGGATTTATGCTTAATTTGAATAAAAAATTTACTTCATATGTTTTGACATATTTAAAATGTCTTCGTTTCTCAAGATTTCTCAGTACAAGGCCCTAGACTTGATTCTTCGGGAAATATAACCAAGGAGTTGGCCCTGGGCATCACCAAACATCTGCATGCTACTGACTCATACATAATTATACTTGTTTTAAAGCTGTCTTACTCGAAACATGTTTTTATAACTTGCCAAAATCATCTTTGTAAATACTCAAAAGTAGTTTGAAATACAACCTGGACAGATAGTTATAACTTGTTTACATGATACATGTATGTGTAAAAATACTTGGAAGAATAATTTTATTTTTTAGTAAGATATTAAGACTGTTTTTCATTGTTTTGTTTTTGTATACAATATATTCATTTAATTGAAAAAATTTATGAATGATTATTATTTGTTCTACTTATTAGTAAGATTAAATACTGAAATACTAATGGCTGTATATGCTGTGTTCTTACTTTAGATAAAATTCACGATTTAGGCAAAATGATGCTTTATGTAATGTGATACTTTAGGTAAAGTCTTGCTTTAGGTAAAGTCTTGCTTTAGGTAAAGTCATGCTTTATGTAATGTGATGCTTTATGTAAAGTCATGCTTTATGTAATGTGATACTTTAGGCAAAGTCATGCTTTATGTAATGTGATACTTTATGTAAAGTCGTGCTTTAGGTAAAGTCATGTTTTAGGTAGGTCATATTTTGTTGTCACCTGCATCAGTTTGTCTTTCCAGGGGTTTTTTTTGTGAACACTCTAAACAACACATACAGTGGGATACAGACCTTAATAACCCAGATATTTATGGTTCTATATTGATTGTAACAATCCAATCTAATAAGAAAGATGGTGTTTTCCACTACATAAAATCTAACTTGCAGGTGGTTTATTTAGTTATACTGGGAGAGCGAGACGGATGTCCTAACTTAAAATTAATTTTAGTTAAAATAGTCCCTAAAATGGTTTTGCAAAACACCAATATTTTAAGTTAAATAAAGTATTAACTTAAAATACTATTTTAATGGATTTTAGCTAAAATGCTTAAAATCGTTTTGTGAGACTCGCTTATCTTAATTAAGATAGGTTGAAATTTAGTTAAAGACAATTTTAAGGAGATTTAAGTTTTTGTGAAACGGGGCCCAGGTGTATGATGCCCATAATCACTAATATCATATTTTACAATTAGTATCAATCATTGTATACAGTGCCAAAGTTTTAAGAAAGTTCTGGTTTATTTATCGTAGTTTTCTGTGAAATAAAAATCTTTTTGGCAGAATAAATTTCCAGAAAGGGTATCTGTCAGCATGTATATATTATATTATAGGTTTATTTAAGATATGATTTTATATTAACTGTAAATAAATGACATAATGAATATTGATTTAAAAAGAATTATTAATTGTGTGTAACATGGCTTCAAATAATTCTACTGAATAATGATAGGCTACTACTAGAATTCCATAATAAAACTTTTTTTTACATCAAAATTAGAGCTGAATTCACAGTCACTTAAAGAGATTAAAATACAACGTCTTACATTATATTGACTAGTATTCAACTGTGGTATAGTCTATTGTCGTACAGCTTTGCATTCCATAATTACTAATCTTCATTGTCTGGTTGCCAGTAATATGTTTTTAAGCTTAAATAATAATCTTAGGAACAGGTATTTATCCTTTTGGCAAGTCTATTATCATATTAATTGTGATTATGTTGGGATGGGTTTTTTTTTTTGTTCTAACTACGGTAGCCATCTGCTCTAAATCACTGCCGATGCCACAACATCTTAATAATTCCTTTCACTAACTTGAAAGAAGATAAATTATCTTTTAATAACTTTTAATAAAGAAAATCTAAACTTTTCTTTATTAAGAATGCAATAAAATCAAAATAATTGGCAGCATATACCAAATAGTAAGAAAATAATTTATGCGTTAGAAATGAAAGATGTTTGTTTTTGCACTAAAGATAGTGTATATACTCAAACCACATGATGTAATGGTGGCAAACGTATTAAAGGTGTCAATATTGTATTAGAATCTTGTATAATCAATTACTTTAGTTTTGCACACGATTTTAAATCACAGCACTCATGTATTAAAGTATAATGAAAAAAAAATTACATCAATTATTGTGTGTACAATACATTATTTTAATTGTATGTACAATGCATGCATTATGTTATTTGTATGCACAGTGCATTTTGTGAATTGCATGTACAATACATTATGTTAATTGTATGTACAATGCATTATGTAAATTGTATGTACAATGCATTATGTTAATTGTGTGTACAAAGCATTTTTAAAATTGTATGTACAATGCATTATGTTAATTGTATGTACAGTGCATTATGTTAATTTTATGTCAATGTATTATGTTAATTGTATATACAGTGTGTTGCAGCTTCCATTCTGCTCAAAACAGATTAAATCTTGAAGGCCTTGGCAGAACACTTAGCATACCATACTGATATCTCACCAACATTTTGTTGAGGACAATTTGTCTTAGACAAGAATTCTCTCTGTGTGAAATAGCTTTAACATCTGCTTCCACCAAGGTTATCACCCAGGATCACAGTTTTGAATCATAAATATTTACATTGGTGATTAACATATTTGTGATAATTATATATATATATATATATATATATCAAGAATTTACATCACCTTCAGGGTTATATGGCAATGTTTATTTTAACCATACAAAGATTGATTGTTTCAATGGCATTTTGTAATTGAACTGGAAATACACAGGTAACATTTCTATGGAATACAATTACTGTTTTATATTCAGCGACAATGTTTGGACTAGGATTATCAAGCAATGATAAAATATAATTACCTAAATTAATTAGCAACATGTATATATGTCATTGGTGTTACCATCAACCAAGCTGTTTGTATTGCTTTTTATGTGTATATATTGTTCCATCATATTTTATCACTTCTTGAAATAGACTAGAGAAGTCGAAATGTTGCTTAGTTATAAACAGAAATTGCATTCAAATAGAATCATGTCCTGTACACATACATGTACAATGATTGGTTTATTCAGAGCTAAACGTTATGACCACTAACAAAGGTATCAATAAACTATCTGTTATGAAAAAATAGATTGGCTGCCTGTCGAGTACATTACAGCCAACGAAATATCGGGGAAATTCTATTGGGTGTTATAAAAAAAATGTTATCTACCCTTATGGTTCGTAAGTGATGGATTGTCTACAAGTAGACAAATTGTTAGGAACATTATTCTATTGGCCGTTATAATTTACCGCAGATTCATATTTATGTCAGGGATGAAAACTGCCGACAGATAATGCTGAAGGGAAATCGATTGATTTTGGAATTGTATCTAAACATAATCAGAATATTTAGTTTTTGTGCTTGTTTTGTGCACATATGATATTGGACTGCCAATAAGAAATTAATGGAACCTTAATTTTGAGAAATCTCTGAGTTGGTGCCAGTGCTTCCTTAAATTAATGTAAATAATAAAAGAAATTTGACTCCATTATATGACTTCATTGTTTTCCACTACCAGTGATTTGGTTTTTTTCATAGGTTTAATGTATGTTTGTTGTAAAGTCATTAAAATATGAATAATATTATTGAAAAATTTGAAAATACTGAATAGGTTTGTATAGAATCTTCTATATTTCTGGATATGATGCAATCAAAGCAGCCTAATAATAGAAAATAAAATCGTTATTGAAACAAACAGCTTATGTCATAACTTCTGTCCAGCCCCCATCCACTTGATCAATGGGGTTGGTTGGCTGAATGGTAGAACGCGTGCACTTTAGATTATAAGGTCCATTGGCGTGGTTGCAATACCCACATTTGTATGTGACAAGGAATAGGTCTTGTAGGTTTTCCCTGGGTCCACTGGTTTCATACCACTACTAAAGATGCCTACATGCAAGCCAATAATTGAAATATACTCTTCAAAAAAAGTAGGGGATATTGAAATGCAAATACCTATGCAGGTTGTGATATGATAAATAGTCATGGACACTTGACATGCTTTGAGAATATGTTCACAGATGAAGAACTTATCGCCCCAACAGAACCACTGAGCTGCATGTGCGACAATCAATGTCAAATTTGACACTTCAAGGAAGGGTTGTTGAAAACTGCCACTTGCTGGTTTATCCTATCCATGTTTGCTTTCCTATCGTTTCTTGCATAAGATTTACTGTTTAGCGTATCTTTGCTTTAGTGTGTTATGGTTAATTTGATCGGGAGACATGTTCGTCAACGTCAACCGACAACACTGCAAGAATTGGCCGTGGCACTGCAAGGGAAGTGGGTCAGATTGCCCTAAATCGTGATTGGACGGTAGATTAGGAGCATGCCACGACGAATTGCTGAATGTCTGAGGATTGGTGGACCAATTACTCATTATTATGACAAAAATCAAAAACGTCCATTTACACTTTTGACAGTGCATCTCTTTGCGAGTGAAATGGGGCCGTCAGATGAGTCGCCTATATGAACTGTTTATCTTCATGTGTAGGCAATTGGCCTGTTATTAAGATACACTGGTTACCTCATTTCCGCAGTTTTGTATTGTTTCTGAATATCCCCTACTTTTTTTGAAGAGTATATAATAGTGGAAGTTAAACACGATTTATCTCTACAACTTATTTCAGCATGGACAAGGGTGTTTTAAAATTGTACAATTCCGATTTCCCTATTTGGACAGGTCAGTGGTCATAACAAGGGAAACAAATTCTGATTATTATATTATGCCAGAGTAGCTGCCTAATTAACAAAATTTTGAATTATCGTCAAAATTAGTTCAAATGATTTTTAGACCTTCATTTATGCACACCAGCAAGACAGTCATAAAGGTTACCTAAGTATTCTTGCTTCTAATGCATATACAAGTCCTAGGGCCTGGAAAGGGACAATGTATAGTTGTTCAGATGAAACGAAATACCAAGGTCATTGGCGTGCACATAAAAGATCCCTTGGTAGTTGGAATTCGATATAAGAGTAGGCTGTAGATCCGCTATCCAGGCAAAATTTCCCTCATAGCACATGGTGTATGCCCACCTTCATTAGCCCAGTCGAAGCAGAACAGCAGAACGTTAAAACCCCATTTCATTTCATTTTCATCTCTGCATTCATAAGAAAAGTTTAAGAGCAGATCAACACATTAAATGTGGAAATAAAATGGGGTTTAACTGTCTGTACCAACGGGACTAATGAACACGGGTCACAAGCCATGCAGAGTACTATGAAGGAAATGTTTTGTCGAGGACTTTGACATGCACAAAGGTGAAACTCATTTTTTCATCTAATCACAAAGTCTAGACACTTTATTTGCCTTGCCAGGCCCTCCATCCTCCACCACTGCTGAGGGAAAAACAGCCTGGAAAATCCTGAGGAACTTTCCCATTCAACACTAGAATCGCATTCAGGACTTTGGGTCAGTGAGCCAGTGCTATGCCTGCTGAGCCACCTCGGCTCCCCATTAAATGTGAGCATCCAAAAGCAAAAGAAGAAATTATTAGAGTCGAATTTTTTATTGACTTTTAAAATCACTAAAATCTTTGTGATTCATAAAAAGAATTAAAAAAATCAACAATACACAAATAACCATATCTCACATGTTCAAATAACCATACATCACATATTCAAATAACCATACATCACATATTCATGTGTTCATCTGATCAATCATTGCAAATTGGCAATCATTTTTGTGTAACAAAAGAATTACCATTGGCCCCATAAAACAATGAACAATATAAAATCTATTCTTGAGGAAGAATTAATGTACAGTATTGGAACTTTGATAGCAACTGTTTGATAAAGTCAAATCTATAGAGCAAAGATAACAATAGATGTAGAAATGAAGCAAAATTATCTCTACTAACGCAACTCCTAGGACTTAAACTTTTAGTCTCTTAAAATCAAAACTTTAAGAACTTTATTTACCATTGATTTTAAGGAATAAATAATGCTACAAAGGCCTATATACATAAGGCAGTACTGACAATCTTAGTATATAATTCATTACACTAGACTCGGCACTTCTCTAAGATCCTAGTCCTAACCCTAGAACTTTAGACGGCAGTTGGATTTACAGAGCTCTAAAATAAGTCTTTTGTCATTCATTACCATAATGTTAATAATAATAATGTAGGTCTAACTTGATACCGTGATAATAATAATAATCTACATCTAACTTGATACCTTAATAATAACAATCTACATGGGTTAATACTATAGATTTACAAACAACATTATTACCTTTAATTGTTACAGAGTTATGAATAATACAACAATTAGAAGTATGAATATAATTGCTAAACAGGCACTAGAACTTTGACTAAATGTCCTTAATTTTATATTAGAATATTTTCCCCAGGAACCTTTGCTCAACCCTTTTGCCGTGACAAAGCAATGAGGGGCAGTAGGTGTTAATCAAGTTATTAAAAAAATATACCTTATACTGTCATGATTACACACAGAAGTTATACAGTAGACTATGGTTAAATGTATTTTTCTTTTTTGTGTTAATTTTTTATAATAAGAGTTATACAAAATAAACCCTTTGTATATTATGTGAAGGCTACAGATTATCTACTTATACTTTTTTTCATTTTTATGCATCTAAATCTAAATAGAAATACACCTTTTTGCAATATTCTTTTATCATTTCAACAAACTGGTACAAATTTTAGGGGAAGAATGACTTAGCAAGTTATTTGATGTCATATTTAATAACTGATTTATCACCCATTTAAAAAAAATTAAATTATCTAAAAAAAAAAAAAATATAAAAAAAACAACAAAAACAACAGAGTTTTAAAAAAGAAGCAATCTTTTTGAAACAATAAATTCTCACAAAAAGGAGAAATGTTAGAAAATAACCATTTTTTAAAATTAAGTTAGATTCAACTTTGGTTTTTTCAATGATAAATGAGGACAAGCACTTTCATATCTGTATATTATGTACATAATTATGTTGTATGCTGCCTTTTGTAGGCTATTTTCATACAATACAATTCTAAATTATCTATTAGAACATATTTCACAAGTACATGCTTATAAATGCGAGATGGTCTCTAGAATAGGTTCCATCATTGATAGAAACAATGGGATAGTTATTATTTAGATATAATTTTACTTTAATTAGTGTAAAACTGATTTTATTGTTGATGAGATTAATAACACATCCATTGTCTCAGTTAAGGTATGAAATAGCCTAATGATAAAATGAAAGTCAATATGCATGATTAAGTTGATGTGTAGGAATTCTGGTGTGTATAATGTCATGTCATATCTCAAATAATTGGGCAACTTGATTAGCTGAGCAAATTATGTTATTCCATTAATAAAGGGAAGATCTCCCCACTAAACCAATAAATGGCCATAGGCTGCAAATGGAAAGATTGCAAAATCATATTCTAATATACAGGCGCATGTTTCTGTTTCTCCTAGACCTTGCCTGCAACATCATTGTTGTGGAAGCAGATGTTTAACCACCAAGACATAGATAGATTTAAAATAACCGTGGCTTAATTTTAGGATTAAAAATTCTCCCTTGGGTCTAGATACAACACCAAAGTACGGATATCAGATCGTCTTTAACTACAATTCAGATTCTATATTAATCAGATTTTTTGACTAGAAATATCTGCATGAATTGATGTGTTATCCTAAATGCTACACATTATAACTTTTAATCAAATTAAATTATAAACAAATATTTCGAAAGATTGGAAATCATTAAAGTTAGAAATAAGATAATAATAATATCATAATGTTGGACATTAAAAAACTTTAAAGATCTGGTTTTAAAAAGTTTAATAAAAGTCAGAATAAAACAAATTATGCATTAAGTATCCATTGTTAACAATAAACATCCCATAATATTAAAGACTAAATTGCTTAAAATGGCACCATTCTGAAGCACCATATGACTTGTTTCCATACTGGATAATACTAAGATCCAAACAATTTGATCACCAGTCATCCATTTTACTTCATCTTTCTATGTTCTTCTGCTTTCAAAGTTCTTGGTTCCAATTTGTTATCCTCACTCATATTTCTGTCCGAAACTTTTTGAATAAGGCTGCAACTACAGTCAAAGACATAAAATCCAGCTACAATAATTCCACTGATACCAACGGCACAAAATCCAACAATTAAAAGAGAAATGCCAAAGAAAACTGTTGCAATTGTTAGAACAGTACCTGAAATTGGAAAGGTAAATGTTTATTTTTTTTCAAGTGACAGGGTTTAAAATAAGTGTAGATTTGGGCAGTGACGGACACAGCCAGGAAATCTGGTAGGAGGAGGGGGACGTTTTCTTTCCTAACCCATCTGTCTCATCATTCCTTCTACTGGTAGTCAGTCTTTTGTTGGACACCTGGATTCACCACTGGATTTGGGGATCTAAAGCGAAGCAAGGGGAACAGAAACTACAGAGACTTTATGACAGTCCTCTAGACCTACCAATACCTAATTTATTTATCATATATTCCCATCCTGAGGCCTTTATGTTTTCACCAAGAACCTTCATGGATGACATTACAAAAGTACTACCAAGTACTGGCATCTTCTAGTTAAGGTGTACTACTCAGATTTTTAAACCTATTCATGTTTATCTATGCCACGATAGATCTGTTCAAGGTCACTAAGTGGAGACACAACCTATACATTAGAGTATACAGGTTTGTTGTTAAAAATCGCAAAGTAGTGCATATAGAGCATAGACAAGGTCAAGGAACATTTTAAAATGATAATACAGACCTTCAATAAGCACGAAGCCAGTCACTGCCAAACAAATACTTCCAAATAGGAATGTGAAGAAACAGACAATAGGTATACTGCACATTGCTACCATAACTATACTGAATAGTGTAACAATAGGATGGCTTAGTGTAAAGGCTTTTATGGCATCCATTTTCTTTTTAACTTCAAAATATTCTCCCACTGCATGAAGTATTGCTGACATCTGGTCTTCATCTTCGTAAACAGTTCCCATTTTGTTTATTAATAATATCTAAAAGAGATTTTTTAAAAATTTGTATTTAATCTCTCAAGCTAATTGTAACCACAATTTAACTTATATTGTGGGCTACAATATAAACTATTTAATACTAAGATTTTAGACATTTCAACCGTTCTCTAAATCTTAACTACCCGGTACCATATTTTATCAAAATCAAAGATTAAGAAAGATATCCATTAAAATTTGGTACATGACATTATTGACTAACCCAGTTCTTTGACGAAAATTAGAGAAAAATGATACCAGTATACCGGTAAATCCCTGGACAGCCTGAAACCGCCCGAGATATGTGAATAACTCTCTGTATAATAGGACAGTTTACTAGTTCTTTGGAGGTTTGGAGACCAAGTTGAGGCAGCTAGTTGCAGGCAGTCCTAAAGGGTTAAGTACAGTAATCCAATCCTTGGTTATGGTAACAGGCAATTTTTATCCCAAAAGAGTCAACATTTGAGTGGCTTCAGATCTGGATGTACTGAAGGAGAATTTTTGTGAAATTGTTGTCATGGTCTGAAGTCTCGACCTTAAAGTAATACAATAGTTATACCATTGACTATCAACAGCCGTACAAAACAGTGTCATGACTTTATGAAGAGTAGCTAAATGTTTTAACCATCCCGTTCATAAAGGATCCATCAATATGGTTCTTTTTAGCAAACATTCTACTTCCTCTCTAACAAACAAGGCTTTCTATGTCAATCAGCTTCATCATTGATTTAGTCCAACTATAGCCTATTAATTATTATATAGCCGATAATTATCAGCTGTATTGTTGTAAACAAATTAAGAAAAATTTTTTACAGTTTTAATTATGGACTTGAAATTCTTGATTTCTCTTAAAAAGATTGACTAGCACTTTGATTTGAGTCACAAATAAAATGGTTCATTTGATGGTAGGCCTATATATATATATATATATATATTGATTTGTTGTATGGGTAGTTACTTTAGTAACGAAAATATGAGAGCCCTAAGAGATCAGGTAGGGCTCTCACATTTTCGTTACTAACGTAACTATTGTATGGGGTGACCAATCAAGTGTCTATTCACAAAACTTTATGACTACCGGTATAGATAAAGCTATATAATAAGATATACCGGTATCCGACTGTGTGTTTCATTCCTGTGCAGTAAGATGAAAATGAAAATAAAATATATTTATATATTTGTAGGCCTATCTTACCGGTACGGTACGGAAACTTTTTTTAAGAAGTCAATAAATGGAGACAATCAAATAAAACTTTATTTTGAACTAAATCAAAGAGGTTTAGGGCCTAGCTTGATTAAGTCTTAAAATTAATATGTTCCTGTCAAGTTCTTCATCATCCGGCCTATCCTACAAATATAATTTTGTATTCATTAAAAAATTAATTCATAGAAAAAATCCTTGTACTAGGAGACTATTCCCACCTTAAACTTATTACATAATATATATTCAGTGAGTATCAAAATAATATGAATCTTATGAAACAGATAATAGATAATAACAAGGCAGCTAGGCCCACACAAAATACCTCAACAAGACAAGTGCGGTTGGTAAAACTAAGAGGTTAAAGTGTAAAAAATAGCAAACTGCAACTACAGTGGAAGGGAGAGAACTCCAATTTTTGAACTAAATTTGTCTTTTGTAAACTTGGGAGTGGCAGTTTTATCAAAATGAAATATTAAAATATATTTCTATATTTTTGTAAACCAAATGATATCTTGTCTAGAATTATTATTATACCGACAAATCTATTTATTGTTATTATTTTTATTCGATTCGTTTCGTATCTCGATTGACGCGAACACCATTCCGAAATTTGTAAAAATCCTGACAGTGGATTCTTGGCTCTTGACTAAAATCGAAATGATGCCAGCTAGCAGCAAGATAATGTCAATGTACATTGTTCAGGAGAAATTTTAGAAGTGGAATTATTCAACAGACATGTTAACTAAATGCATTGTTATTTAATATGTCAGAAAAAGTTAAAGAAAAAATATTTCAGAATTTATTGACGTTTTCCAAGGGAAGATAACTGTCAGTCTGTGGACTGAGGCCTACTCGACCTAGTTAGTAGTACTGGAAGTGGAGGGTGGCTTCCAGTGTCCAATTGGAACACTGATGACTGAATAACCAACTATACGTTTCTTCTCTTGTTTAAATGTGTTGCTCTCACAAGTGAGAGACAGGTATAGTTATGAATATATTTCTTAGTCTAATAGATAGGTTTGGTAATCTATCCAGTCCCCTCGTAGGTGCAGCATGGTGGTAAACTGTAGATAATACTACTCTACTGTGTGAACCGTGGTAAATAATAAACGGATTTCTTCGATTATGAACAAACTACTATACTTTGGTTATTATAAACTTACCTGTGTGTTTGAAATTACCTCCGGTTATATAAAATCCATTGTACAACTATATGTCCTTGGGAATAAAAAAGTTCTCTCTTGTAAAATTGAACTCATTACAAACTTTGATACCGAGAAATAACCAAAATGGAAGCTAATTACGTCACTTATCGGGATATATCATTTCGTATAGGGGGGTCAAAGCAAGGCTTGTCTGTCGTAACGGTTGTGTATGAATAAGCTATTCCTCTCGGAACGCAGTAATGAGTTTGGGCGTTTAAAAACATAAATACACCCATAGTCCGGTATTTTGTTTCCCTCTTGTATTAAAATTATTTGGTTAGAGAGTTTGGTGGGATTATTTCTTTTCAATTATATTTGTTTTACTGACCTTGAATTAATTTCACCCTTGAATATTTTTATACGCCCACATTTTCATGTGGACGTATTATGCCGTCGCCCCTGTCTGGACTCTCTATAGGTCACAATTCTTATCCGATTTGTTTGAAACATGAAATGTAAGTTTATAACCCAAAGATCTCGGCTGCTTTAGATATTGGCATGTATCGGATCGAAACTTCATGGATTATGGCCCCTGATTTTACGAAAAATCGAGTTTTTAGCTTGTTCTCTATCCATCTATCGAAAATGTGGGCGTATACTGCCTGGCAGCCGCTGGTTAATATTTCCTGAGGAACTTAAACAGTCCTGTCAATTAACCTCAGCAATCTGCTGTAGTCGAGGTAAATGCCGATGTATTTTACATTTGCCTAGACAACATTAATAGCCGAGGCCATTGAATCATTGAATAGGTATAGGCCTATAACGTTATTTTTTTTTTATATAAATACCAAAAATTATTACCAACAATTAATCATACCGCACACCGGATTAATTATCGGCACATAGTTCAGTTTCTTTTTATTTCGCTCTGAATATTATTTCCGGTGTGCAAAAAACTGTTTAGAAAAATTTATAATCGTACGTGATCGGTAACACAATTATTTTGTAAATTCCCGGTTTTGTTTTGAAATTCACAAGGCAATGTATCCAATATACAATTATATATACAGGGGTGAAAAACAATATTATATTTACAAGTATTCGTATAATTGGTGATATATTCATTGTGAATAAAATTTAGTAGACTGACAATCAATTGTTTCGAAATCAATGTCTTTGTCTCAGTTGCTATTGTGTTGCCCAAACTCAAAAATTCGAAACGGTCGTGCGCTGTTGTTATTTCAACACACGTGATTCAACCTTTACCCCCCTTCAACATATTATGATGGTTTAGCTCATGACGTGACATGTGTAATGTTGTGATGGACACTGTCGAAAATACAAGCAAAAACATTGATTTTTCAAGAGAGAACTTTTGTTTTGGTTTGGATATTTAATTGTGCAATGGATTTTATTCAACCAGAGGTGATTTCAAACACATAGGCAAGTTTTTAATAACAATTATTCAGTAGTTTGTTCACAATCGAAGAAATCCGTTTATAATTTACCTTGGTTCACACAGTAATAGTTACTGTAACAACAGATTCTTTTCGGCTTTGGCCTCTATCCGTTACTGGCTGATCCCATAGACAACTAATATGAAAATAAGGCTTTGCCCCCATCGCGAGTATAAGGCTATTTTGGAATCCTTACTGTCTATTTTAGTATTTTTCACCTTGATTCATTGTTCACCAAAAGGAATCATTTCTTGCCACATCCGACACAAATTTATGATAATGATAATGGCACACTATTTTCATGTAGAATTTAGCGATCCAAAAACATAAACAAAATTCGTTTGAAATGATCTGCCATTATGAAATGCTGACATACATGTAGCACCCATTTACAATGTCATGTTACAGACATCTTAGTATTAGTATACAGCAGGTAGGCTAATATACAACTGAGTTGAATTACCACCAAATGCAGGTGTTTTCATATGGAAATAAGGCACCAAAATGAATATCTCAACTTTTATTGCCTAATTGCTTGTCAGTCTACGAACTACGGTAGCATGATTTACCCAAATTCACCATAATTTCAACTCATATCACAATAATTTATATTGATTTTTGATCATTTACTGTTCTTTATGCCAAATCGTCATTTTTAATTTAAAATCTTTGCATTTTTGTGTCCAAATCTGATTTTAGAAAATGGAAAATTTGGATATATATACACAAGTTACATTTATTCAATACGACGACCAAACAAGCATGAATTGTCAGATTTTAAAACAAGAATACTGTAATTTTGATATGACATTTAGCTAAAGGAATGGTTATATATTAAAAAAACAAAACGATATAAATGATTGTGATATATGTTGAAATAATGGTGGATTTGGGTATTTTAAAAACTATCCCAATTACTGCATCAAACACATTGACTATATCTGTTATAATATTTTACAGGTTAAAATTAAAGATGTCACGCTATGACGTGGACAAGTTTGTGCCACCACCAGATCAAGAATTAATATGCTGTATTTGTACTAATGTTCTGGATGAACCTATGGAATGTCCATGTAGGCATGTGTTTTGTAAGGTCTGCATTGAGACATGGTTGAATAACAAACATAACTGTCCAACCTGCCGTAATCGTGTTGAAAAAAATGACTTAAAAACAGTTTTACCCTTAGTTAGAAATATGCTAAATAAATTAACACTGGCATGTGACTTTGTAACTAATGGCTGCAAAGATAAGATAACATTAGAAAAATATTCTGTTCACATTAAAATTTGTGGATACGAGATAGTTGTATGCAAATATCCTAAATGTTCTCAGACAATGCTAAGAAAGTTGATTCAAGTACATGAAGAACAGCAGTGTATGTACCGAGAAATAGCTTGCAAGAAACAGTGTGGTTTAAAGATTCCTTTAACAGAAGTCAACAGTCATGATTGTTTGGAAGCTCTTAAAGCCTATTGTGAAGGTATGAACATTTGAATCTTTCAAACGAATCTTCTAATGAAGACAGGTTCTTTGATATATGAGAATAATACAATATCACGACCGGTTAATGTTATACCTCATTTTCAAACATTATTAAATGCCAGTTTGATTTAATATTTACTCACTCTTGTTCACACCAAAGTGTGTGGTTTCCCCCTCATTGTAAGTGGTGTAGAAGAACACAGGGCCTTGCAATGAACACCGTTGAGTTGTTAAGATTGGCCGAAAAATTTAGGTCTCATTTACTCATTTACACGTAAAAGAACCATTGAAAGTTGAAAGTCATTTTTGATGTAACAACAGTATAGATAAAACTGTTAGATCTAAATTTTGTCAGAATAAAGTATAGATATAGAATAACTGATCCTAGAATTACTGCTATACATGTACTAGCAGAGCCATTTATAATGCAGTTTTTTGTGCACAGATTTGCTTTAAAATTAATTCATAATGGCAGACTCATGCTCATAGTAGGGTCTACATATTTTTGACTACTGGTAAGTAAAATATTTGCGAGACATCAGCGGATAGAAATAGACAGAAATGAAAAAAAAATGTAAGAGTAAGAGTTTCCTCTTTGCTTTAATTTCAGCTAAAAACAAGGAGTATGATGTTCTACAAGCAGAATTACTGGAACTAAAAACAAAATATGATTTATTACAACAAGAAGTGAACACATTGAAGAAAGAGTCTAGACGCAGACATTCGTCATGGGATTCAAGTTCAACTTCAAGTAGATATAGTGATATAAGTCATTTAAGTAGGTCATCACGAAGTGTATCTCGTAGTCCATCGCGTACTCCCGATCGCAGTCTATCCAGAAGCCCTGTCAGATCTTTTCACAGTTCTGATTCTTCGATGGATTCTTTCCCATTACCATATGTAGAGAGAGCTGAACAAGAGGCCATTTTAAACAGCATAGCCACCATTGACAACAGTATTCATGTAACAACCCCTGCAACTCCACCACAGGTTCCATTTACAGATTTTACAAGTACTGTTACCGTGGCTACACCACCTGATCCTAACAGGTGTGATTTATGTAATTTACATAATGATTTATGTGATTGCCATTTGAACCAAAATCAACCGAATGAAACGACCACCAGCGGTAGATCAACCCGACTGAGGTGCAATTCTTGTCAGCTAGACATCGACTTGTGCGATTGCCCTTTAAATACAGAAAGGGAGATAGTTCGAATAAATCAAAATGCCACATTGAATGTTACAGGTGATACAGAGAGCTCATGCCATTCTGATAACAGTGACAGATGCCCAAGTCGTTATTCTAGGAGTTCTTATCACTCAGACCATGATGATAATTCAGATTTCTCCGATTTTGAAAGGAGACTGTATAGAAATTCAAATAATTTTAGTGATTCGGTAAGAAATGAACCATGGGATAACAATTCTGAAGATCATTCTAACCATAGCACTGACCCGCATAATACGAGTAACAGATATGATAGTTCATTTAGCAGCACAAGTGTTAGTAATAGACTAGATCATGATGAAAGAAGTCATTCTAGTCTTGAAAATAATAGTCACTCAAATGATTCTCATCATTCAAGAGATTCTGAGTCATCAGATATTAGCTTTACAAGACGGAGGAACAAAAGAAAAAGATCGGAACGTTATTCCCGTTCAAGTAGAAGTATTACGGACAGTTCCGATTCAGATGATTCGGTGGCTGGTTTTACCTCGTCTCATAACAGATCATCTTCTAAATCCAAGAAAAGACTGAGATCGTCTGATTCGACTCCAACAACTTCACAGACCGATAATACACCACCATCACATAAACCATCTTCACCTCGTAGACAAGTATCTCCTGATGTGGATTATCGTAGAAGTGATTCAGTGTTAGCCTTACGAGAAGAGCTGTTGTCTCTACGCGACTCAGAACAATCTAGTGATAACAGTTCAGATAATCGTGATGACGATTATTCTTCAGAAAATGAACAATGTTATGGCATTGGAACACTGGTGCAGGTGGATTATGGAAATGGACGAACAATTTTAAAAATAGCCCGTTCTACAAGAGAAGTAGCGGATGAATTTCATATTCCTATCAAAAAAAGTTCTGGATCATCATCTAGATCAGCATCTGGTGACAGACATTCAGATGATAGTGATTGTCAACCATCAACATCAACAACCACAGCGCCCTTGACGGGTCGTAGTCGAAATCGGAGAATATCTAGTGATTCTAATACATCTGATGCTGCAAAGTCACCATAATAATATTTTTTACATATTATGTTAATACACAAATATTTTTCTGTGATACTGATAGCCTATATTTAATTTCAACCATGTTTAATTGTTTGAAATGCTTTAGTAGCCTAGATAAAAACTAATGTTTATTTTAGCATTTACTATATATCTCGTAATTTAACGGTAGACACATACATATATATCAATATATTAACAATGTGCATGGTAATCTGTTTACCCTGTAGAAAGCTGTTATTACATTTGGTTAAATTTTTAATTGGATCTTAGGCTATCACTTAATAAAACCAATTTTTATTTCTATTCACTTTCAATAATATAGTTTTAGCATATTCCTTTGTCTTTATTTTTTTGTATTACCATATTTAAAACTACTGTTTTTGGAAACTAACAGGAGTAATCATGTATAAAAAATTTGTGTGTACAGCTGACTTTAAACTAAGAATGTGCTCTCTCCAAATATCAAATACATGTACAGTACATACTGATATATTGTATTTCAGAACTGAACTATAACTGTATACTTTTTTGCACTCATTGAGCAGGACGGAGGGCCTGACAAGGAAAGCTGTCTAGTCGTTCGGATGGGACGAAAAACCGAGGTCCCGTGTACACATTGGCGTGCACGTAAAAGATCCCTTGGCAGTTGGAATTCGATATAAGAGTAGGCCGAAGTGCCGCTGTCCGGGCAAAATTTCCCTCATAGCACACTGTATGGCGTATGCCCGTCTTCATTAGCCCAGGTTAGGAGCAGAACAGTAGGACGTTAAACTCCATTTCATTTCATTTCATTGCACTCATTGAACCAACTTAGTTACTCATAAGACTATTTATTATATACTCTTCAAAAAAAGTAGGGATATTCAGAAACAATACAAAACTGCGGAAATGCACTGCTGTTTTTATTAGAGGTAACCAGTGCATGTTAATAACAGGCCAATTGCCTACACATGAACATAAACAGTTCATATGGGTGGCTTATCTGATGGCCCCATTTCACTCGCAAAGAGATACACTGTCAAAAGTGAAAATGGATGTTTTTGATTTTTGTCTTAATAATGAGTAATTGCTCCACCAATCCTCAGGCATTCAGCAATTCATTATGACATGCTCCTAATCAACCGTCCAATCAGAATTTGGGGCAATCTGACCCACTCCTCTTGCAGTGCCACGGCCAATTCTTGCAGTGTTGTCGGTTGATGTTGACGTCGACGAACACGTCTCCCGATCATGTCCCAGACATGCTCTATAGGGGAAAGGTCAGGACTCCTGGCTGGCCAAGGCATATGGACAATATGGTGATGCTGGAGGTAGTCATTCATGGCACGAGCGCGGTGGGCACGGGCATTATCATCTTGAAAGATGAAACGTCGACCTGCACGTTGAGCAAAGGGCAGAACTGTCAATGCCAGGATGTGGTCACGGTAGTACACACCAGTGACCCTTCCTTAAACAATTTCAAGTCCGTTCTGCCAGTCATGACGATTTCTCCCCACACCATAATCTGTCATGCTGTCTGACCTTAACGTTAGCATGACGCTCATTTACACGCCTCCAAACGCAAGTACGCCTATCGGTGAAATCCAGAGTAAATCTGGACTCATCTGAGAACATTACACGCGCCCATCGACGATTACCCCAATTTCTACGCTACCTACACCATTGACGCCTGTTTGCCATGTGCTGGCGAGTTAATGGAGGCACAACACGTAGTCGTCACGCATGCAAATGGGCAGCATGTAGCCGATTTCTTATCGTTTGGGGTGTAACTCGAATTCCTGTAACTTGGTACAAGTTTACAGAAAGCTGATTGGCCGTTTGTCCTCAATTTTGCAGGACCCTTGTACGAATGTATCGATCCCGGGCTTGTGTAGTGGCTCTAGGACGACCTGAAGAGGTCTGTCATCAGCATTGTGGGTTTGTTGGTACCGGTTTGCTGATCACAGACTGTGACACATTAAGCATGTTGGCTACTGCTCGCTGTGTAGAACCCATTTGAAGCATGTAGACGTTCATCATATTGAAGACGTCTCATTGCAAATTAAACATAACACACTAAAGCAAAGATACACTAAACAGTAAATCTGATGCAAGAACCGATAGGAAAGCAAACATGGATAGAATTAACCGGCACACGGCAGTTTTCATCAACCCTTCCTTGAAGTGTCAAATTTTACAATGAACCCCTCCCACGTGTATGGCACTATTGTGTGGTGCATGTGCAGCTCAGTGGTTCTGTTGGGGAGATAAGTTCTTCATCTGTGAACATACTCTCAAAGCATGCCAAGTGTCCATGACTATTTATCATATCTCAACCTGCATAGGTATTTGCATCTGAATATCCCCTTCTTTTTTTTTGAAGAGTATATATACAGTAAAGCAAATATAACCAGATACAAGGTCTGTAAAGGAGCAGGATCACATGTCTAGTAGGGCACTACTCTTAAAAGTGGGGAGCCACGGTGACTCAGAGAGTATGGACCTTGCGGCCGTGGGTTTCCTCCCACTGCGAAAAACCTATATGCACAAGTGAATTATTGAAAAAAAATTAAACCATGTTAGTCCTGAAATGACCTAGTTTGTGTCCAGTGGACAATCTCTCAGACTTGAGTTGTTTTGATGGATCAGATGACCTAATATTTAAGCCTACCTGACTATCAGAAATACATGTACTGTAAAATTCCTGTCTTTACCCTTTTCATAGAGAGCACATAGCATGTTGTTGCCTGGCAGTGTTACATAGTAGAAAATGTGTTTGTAAATAATGAGCTTCATTCAGTTTATTGCTATACAACAATACACAAAGATATTTTTGTCAAAATCAATGAGAGTTGTGTGTGTTCTATCAAAATGTCTGCTAAATATGGTCTCTTGGCATCAGTTCATTAGTGCTAAATTAATATGTTAAGACATATCTTGATTGTGATTTAGTTTGTTTATTTTATTGGATAAAGAGTGATAATATAATGTATATGAAACAAGTTTTCTAGTATTTAATGACTGATATTTTAACACAAATTAGCTGGGTATGACTTAATATAACTTTCTCATTATATCTGAACAAGTACATTATCAGACAAACAAAGCACTTGCATCAATGTACTATAATCATGTATCCTATATCCATACACAATATCGTCGGTGAAGTGTCAAAAGGGTGTATCTAAGAATTTCTAAAGATTAAGAAATAGAACCTTTTGCATTTCAAAATTTCCACAAATACAACATTTTTTGGACACATGATACCCAGAATAGTTCTAATTGGCATAGAGATACACAGCTTAGAAAGAAATGTGCATATTAATTGGGAGATTTTAAAAATGCAAAAAAGTGTATTTGACTAATTTCCCCCGAGATACACCCTTTTGACACTTCACCTACGATATGCTTTATTTTATGTGTTTAGAAGATAAAAGAAAATCATTATCGTTTCATTAGTTCATGGATGTTTGGTCTAACCTACAGTAATATATTTCTAAAAATACTGTATAACAAAAATTGTGTTGGTTTTTTAACCCCTGTCGGTCATCTTTTTATACGGCCAAATTTTCATGTGGACATATAGTGTCGGCGCCCCTGTCCATCTGTTTGTGTACACTCAACAGGTCACAGTTTAAATCCGTTTTTGATGAAACTTGAAATAGAGGTTTATCACCCAAAGATTTCGGTTTCTTTGGATATGTTGTGGATCCTCTACAGGATACAATTTTTATACGCCCACAATTGCTTGTGGACGCTCTAGAGGCTAAACTTAATATCCAATTGACTTTAAATTTATATACAGTGTTTAAGGTCATGAGACGAAGAAGCCTATTGATTTTCAGCGATTTCCGATAATTTTTACCAGAGTTATGGCCCTTGATCACTTTGAAAAATCTTGTGGACGCTCTAGAGGGTAAAGTTAATATCCGATTGACTTTAAATTTATATACAGTGTTTAAGGTCATGAGACGAAGAAGCCTATTGATTTTCAGCGATTTCCGATAATTACTGCCAGAGTTATGGCCCTTGATCACTTTGAAAAATCTTGTGGACGCTCTACAGGCTAAAGTTAATATCCGATTGACTTTAAATTGCTGCACAGTGTTTAAGGTCTTGAGACAAACAAGTATTTTGATTTTCAATGAATCTTTATGACCTGAACAGCTAATTCCATGTTAAAAGTTTCGTATACTAAACGTATGGGGCAGAACTTTATAAAAACCAAACAAATTCTAATGGTTTTCTGATAATTACTTAATGAGTTGTTACTCTTAATCAGATTTTAATGTATTATAAATGTTTCATTACCGAAAAAAGTAAAAATATGCGACAACTCTTGTTGACTGCCCAGACGATATAGCTGCTGTGGGCATATGTTTCGTTGCCTGGCAACCTACCTTTATCCGATGTTAATGGAAATTAGATCATATATTTATAAATTATATCCCATAGATCTCGGTTCCTTTCGATAATCGTGCATATCTTCATGGAATATGGCTCCTGATTATAAGAAAAATTGCGTTTTTAGCTTGTGGAACCTTTAGAGGTCACAATTTTTATCCGATTTTAAAAACCGTTGACATATAAAAAAATGAATTTAACAATATGAAAGTCACAAAATGGCCTAGTTTTGTGTCCAGTGGACATTAAACTGTCTATCATTTGATAGGAATGTTAATTATTTCAGTGGTGTCTATTCAGATTTCTATAAGAAAACCAAACAAATACAATAAAAACTTTATGTATATACGTTTATTCGAAATAAAAGTGAAATGTGTATAGTATATGTAATTATCTGTATAAAAATTCTCCTATTACATAACAGCAACAAATTACAGGAGCTAATCCTCTACTCTTTGGAACCCCAAAATGGGTCGAAAAACACACTAATGTAATTTACATTCAGTCTTATTATAATTTCTAATCATGTTCCCAAAAATACCTGATTAGTATGGTTTGACATTTCACTTAGGCACTGACTTGTGGGATGTGTTTTGTCTTGTTCATCAAGGTACCTCATTACTAATGATGCTTGAGACCATAGAGAAAATGATGTCACTCAATGATTTTAAAATATCTGATTCTTAATAACTGGATATCAGGAGCCCACATTTTCATGGTTAGATTAACAACATAAATATTGATTGAAATGGACCAATATTAAATTCTAATTTATTTTTTAAATGTTAAAGATTATAGATAATATTGAGTTAGAGGTTTAGCTCCTTTAAAAGAAATCATATTACAAATATTACATTCTTAGTACCCTTTTGCCTTGTCAAAAAAGGTGATGCATAGAAATATGTACCATCATTTCACATTTTTATTACCCTAATAAATAAATTAAAAACATTAAAGATAATGTAGGTATCAACAATAAAACTTTCAAAATGATCCAAGGAAACTTCAGAACTATATTAAATTTTGAGTCGGGTTTAAAACCCAATAAATGTTGTTTACAAATAAAGTTATTCATAACCACAGTGTTTACGAATAAAGATTACCTTGTAAATAGTGTATTTATGAATTATAATTACCCTGAAAATACTTTTGAAACACTGATGACCTAACACTAACCTTGACCCCTGCTCAATGAAGCTACCAAACACTCCTTGTGCTTGCTTTTTTTTATACAGATTATAGAGTGTCCGAGTAAAAAAATTAGCCAAAATACTGCGGTTAGGAATAACCTATTGAAACTGTCCAAAAATAGGTAGTGCACATCATTAGCAATCAAAATCCACAAAAAAAAAACTGTATTGATTTATTCATTTCACAAATTCATTACTCTCAAATTAACAGATGAAATATTTATTAAATTAAAAATTATTGAAATGCAAAATAGGAGACAACCTCAAAATAGGGAAAACAGTTTTTTTAAATATAAGTCACAATTTTAGAATTTACTACTTCTAGTTCAAGACTTTATAAAATACAAAAGAAGGATTCTCTCTACAGCAAGGAGGCTGACATTGTTTTCCTTTAATCACGACCGTTTTGAAATAACATTAACAAATCTATCATTTTCAAGCTGAACATGCAGCAACAAGAGCCAATCGCAATGACTGACTTAGAAGTTGAACATTAACATCCGGTTGGGCATCGGGTGCATAGTAGACGTGAAAAAATGGTTGCTCATCGGGGTAACTATTTCTCTGCTTGCGCAAATGTTGACATGGAATCAGAGCGATTAAATTTGCATTAAAACAACTGTTTCGCCAAAGGAAATGCTTACATGGAGAGCAGGGCTAACTGATTTCACAAGCTCACAACAATTGGGGTTTAACATCCTCCATTTCTGCATGAACTGAACAAATGAAGATGGAGAAGTTTACAGGATGAATGGGCAACACTCTACCATATAATATGCCTGTTTAAAAATAAGTGTATAAAATGCTTATGTTGCATTGTAAATCTCAGAATGGCAAGTACATGTATATACACCTACTGCAGAATAAAATATAGATTGCAGTATTTCACTCGTTCTTGTAGCAAAGAAAATACTAATACAAAATATAAATTGTAGAAAAGAAAATACTAATATAACATACAAAAAACCATATATACCCTTTCTTGTGTAAAAAAAAAATGCACAGCCTATAAATATTAAAAAATAGAGATTGGTACCTGCTCTTGTAGAAAAGAAAATATGATAAATATTTCTAACAATAGAATGCCCAATATAGATATTTGCTTACAAAATCTAGAAAAATATTAACGCTCAATATTAAATTGTTAAACAATATTAGAAAAATTTAAAGATAATATGTAACAAAATATCTATTTTTTAGTATTTTGATCGGAGCTGCAAACTTCTTGTTTTCAAGCATAATACTGATATAGTCAGAAAGAACAAAATGTATGTAAAATCAAAACATTAGGGAATCCACTTAATTAAGGAGTTTAACCATTTGATTAAATTCCAATCTGATTAAAATACAGATCTATATTTTGTTTCGTTTTTTTATACTTTCGATGGCCTACACTACATGAAGATCTGACAAGTTATAGCTATAGGTCACGTCAGGGGTCAAAAGTCCGACTTATCACCCTATGACGTCAGACATTTGATTAACCAATCAGCATTGATGTTACTAGTGGATTACCAACAGTTCCGTGAAAAACACGCCTAAAGCTCACCGTAACAGATCATTTTATTGGCTTATCCCTGACACCATTCAGAAAACGTGTTTAATAACAACTCTTCCAGATCCAAGTGTAGTAAAGACAAGTAAAACGAAATTTTGAACTATAAAAACGAAACGAAATAGGATCTGTGTTTTAACCAGATTGATTAAATTCATAATTATTATAATGATTATGTACTCTTAAGGCTAACAATAATATATATACTTAAAGTTAATTTTAACAGAAGTAACCACTTCATTAAATTTTAATTAGTAAAAACCTTATGAATCCTGAAAGTAATAGGTATATATTTCTGACTATCAGTATTATACTCCGATTAAAATACAGTAATTGCTATCCATAGAATAGTTTTGATGTTTTTAATGTGTACAATTATATACAAGATACTATTTTAAATAGTAAATACTCAATATTAACCTGTTAAACAGTAACATAACATGGACCGACGTACCGTGGACCAGAAACAAAGCATGACGTCTTCACAGCCATCTTTATTATTGCGACGTCATCAAAAATTAATGCACAATTGTCCAAGGAACAAACATGCCAAGTTCGTGTCAATCGTATTTGAATTGGCAGAGCCTTAGGCTTTTTTTTTTTTATCAAAGAACGTCTGCCCTAAAAAGAAGAACAAGAGAAGGGCTTGGGGCTCAGTTCATGGTTCAAAAATTTCTAAATTTTTACTAATTGATCAAGGCAAGTAGAAGCTTTCTGTAATCACCACTGGTATCGGATTTAATGGCCTCCGACAATGGTTTACCATATAAGTTTTCATACTCTCTTTTTATATCTCCAAGATCATACTGTAATCAAATAAATAACAAAAATATACAATTAATATCTGCTTATCCAGATAAATATGTGGTATATTACAAGAAGAGCAATTGAAATGTTATAAAATGGGGTTTAACGTCATACTTTTCTGCACTGACTGTGCTAATGAAGATGAGAATACGACATACAATGTGCTATGATGGAAATTTACATGGACAGCGGTGCTACGCCCTACTCGTATATCGAATTCCAACTGTCAAGGGTTTTTTCCCGTCCACACCAATCTTTACATGCGACTTGTTTTCTGTCCCATCCAAATGACTAGACACTGTCCTTGCCATGCCCTCCGTCCAGCAACACTGACAAGGGGAAACCACACTGGAAAAACCTAGAAAACTTTCTCAGCCAACACTAGGATTAAACTGGTTAGGGAGCCAGAACCTTACTGAATCATTGTGGCTCCCTACAAGAAGAGCATGACTGTATGAGGTCAGTTAAGATACATTTTACAGGGAAAGCCTTTGATAATGAATTCGCAAAAGCAAAATAGCAAACTCTTTGATTCTGGTCCAAATAAAGTATCTGATGTGTTCTTTAACCAAATGTTTTGAATTTCACATGGTGTATTGGTTCATATTGGATAACTATAACTTACAAGTGCACCAATACCTAACAATAATCTTCATAGTTTGTGTCCATGTGTAATTCAGATAGAGACCAGGCAAGCGGTTGCTATCTACTATGTAAAAGGTTTTAAATAAGTATTTAATTACTATACCTCAGATCTCGACACTATTACTCTGATTAATGTTGAATCACTTGTACCAGCACCACTCATAGCTTTATGTAAAATATTCGCAAAATACGTGAGGCTACTTCTTGCATATAGCGCTGGAAGAGAGAATGGTAATGAATGAATGAAATGTGGTTAACATCATACTTTTCTGCACCAGAAATTTTGCCTGGACAGCAAATAAATTTCAACTATCAAGGGTCCTTTTATGTGCATGCCAACGTGTACACAGGACCTTGGTATATCATCCAATACGAACGACTAATCGCTGTTCCCTGCCAGAACAGGGAAACCATGCTGGAAAAGTTTAGGAACTTTGTCTGCCAAGAACTGCTCGCCTGGCTTGGATTGAATTAGGTTAAAAAGAGGTACATGTATATCAAAAGATTTTTACCCAACATTGATAGGTGACAATGGCTTGTTTATATCATATGCAGAATGTTGTAAAAATTTTAATTCATCCTGTCTTTGTAGAATTAGTTTACTGATATTACTTTTACAAATTGAACTTTCACAATATTGTAGTTTGCAAGAGATTCAAAACAGCTCAAATTACAATCAGTTGCTTTAAGCGTAGGCCGATCATGACAAAAATTGAATTTAAGCAGATATTTTGATTGATATTGCTAATCTATTATAACTCACCAATAGCCTTTAGACCTCGAGCTATATCACCAGACATTTCACTGTCAATTGACTTTAGCAAATCCTTTCCAGCAAGCTACAAAACAATAACTTATATGTGTAGGGATGCTTGACTGTGAGTCTAGAACATTGTTTATTCAAAGAATTGCAATCAAGTGAGTGACATGGAATTCAGTTCCTTCACCGACTAAAAATCACAGTTTAGTTAGTCCCAAAGAATCTGGTTGCAGATTGATTATCATTGTTCATACTTGTCATAGGATTAAGAAAACTCAATTCCGAAACATTCAACCACACATCCCTATTATATCATTCATTCTATTACAACTCTCGTTATATAATTGTTGCTAAATAAAATAGGCTTACATAATGACAATATACATTATGTTATAAAGTCTTTGCTGATAAGTATCAATAAATAAAATAACTCTTAATTTCAAGGTATTCCTTCCTATTCTATTTGCAGGGAATCAACACACTTTGCAGTGCTCATGTTGTTGATTGTCATTTTGCCAATAGCGATATAAATTCAATTTTGGTGATTAAATTTAGATGCAGCGTTTCTTTTTTTGCCTGTAGTTAGGCATATGCAAAAATAGACGAAGAATTTTGTAATTATTATATTATGTGTATATTATATAACTATTTTGTGATTAAAAAGAAAATAAAGGTTAAAAAAAAATAACAAAACATATTGGTCAAAATTAAAAAATATGGGTATATAATTAAAATGAAAATCTGACCGAAAACAAGTGGAACCCAGCATGATCACAGATACTTGGTATTTGGGTAGTAATTACATTTTCTTCCATAAAATAAATATTGAATCCAATCCAAACATATTACCTGTTCATACTCATACTGCATAGCATCGAGTTGAAAGACATTTCTCAATGCCAGGACTTGAATAAATGCTGATTCATCAGTTCCAAATTTCTTCTCACCAGCAGCATAAAGTTTTTTAGCATCTTGGATAGCCAAATCTCTATCTATTATAGATTCTGGACCATTTGCTAACAAACACTCTATCTGCTCTTCAGTCAACTCATTTCTGTTAGCCTATATTTACAAAGTACTGTCTTAAAAAAAAACATCTCTTCTAAATCTATTGGCATATACGCAGAACATATAAGCAAGAACCAGGGCCACGAACCAGACTGGAAGAATGTCCAAACCGTAGCCATACATAAACACCAAAAGAAAAACAGGAAAATCATAGAAGCCATCCAAATCAAACGCCACAGCCCAGAACTGAATAGAGACACAGGGTTATATATACCAAAGGCCTATGATGAACTAATTAAGATGGAGAAATAATTGTCTATTGGCCCATAGTTTTCCTATTTGTTTCTTTTGGACATTTCTAGTTATTATATAACCTAATTTTAATCACATTGTTTTCTTCTTTTGTTGTTCCTTTTTGGCCATTTCTACATATTATAAAACCTAACTTCAATCATACTGCTCTCCCCCCCCTCTCCCCCTTAATTAGCCTAGAGAAGTATAATAACTGTTATATAAACCATATTTTGTAATTACCAAATTAAGGGGTTATACTGTATACATCCATTATTATACATTTCTTACTTATAGGGCTTCAAATTGTTTATTTTGTCTATATCAAATTTATGGCTCTGTTGCTCCCTGACTATTGTTAACCACTGATGATTGTTAACCCCTATCAATTAACTAATATTTAAGTTTTAATTATCCTTTGATCAATTTATACATTATTATAAATTTCTTATTAATAGGGCTTCAAATTGTGTTTATTTTGTCTATATCAAATATATGGCTTTGTTGCTCCCTGGTCACTGTTAACCCCCATCAATTAACTATATTTAAGTTTTAATTATCCTTTGATCAATTTAACTATTATCTTGTATTATAACAGCATTTATCTATGGCTTCTTTTTTGTTTTACTATAAATATCACCTTTTAGTTTAACTAAATATCATTTGTCCTTGTCCTTGTGAACTGTGTTTGAACTAGAAGAGAGACTTCAAGCATTGAAAGATCAGTTCCGAAATGGTCAAAGAGACATCATGCTTTATGTAGATGCGGTATCTCATCTTGTCCATTTAGAGTAAAAAGTATGAAATGTTTACTTGCCCATATGAAATATATATTTTTAATGTTGATGCTCATTTCATAGTGCTATTTAGTTATTTATTTTTTATATTAAGTTTTTCCATTTACATTGAAAGTGTTAAAATAAACATGTTTTACTATAATAAATGTTGAATAAAACATTATCAAGTGATTTTGTTTTACTTTTAGGTTTAACCTAATGAAATAAACAGTGCCCAATGTGAAACAGACTACAGCTAATCCTTCTTTAGAAATTCCAATTAACACCTTAGTCACGCTAACATGATTATTTAAGTTTTGAGCTGGGTGAGAATGAACCATTTATATTATGCTATTATGCAATATTTACACGTATGTTAATAAATATTATTTCGTACATACTTGTCGAAACGTCGTGCTATACTTATAAACCAGTGATTGTATTTCCATATAAACTGTGTTGTGTTTTTCAACTTATTCATATTATTAAGAAATAGTGGTCTGAAGTCTTTTTGAGTTCTTTGTACTAAAATGATTTACTTCCCTTTATTAATAAAAGTCTAGAAGGAATTCTGGGATGGAGTGAAATGAAACATGGCTGTTTGATCTTTAGCCCTTCTGCTTGTCTTAAACAATCTTGGTGTTGCTTATCTCGGGTTCAATCGTGGTATTGGCTGAGAAAGTTGGTCGTAATTTCCCTTGTCAGTGGTGCAGAACTGAGGGACTGGCAAGGAACGGTGCCTAGTCTTTCGGGTGCACATAACAGAGCCACTGACAGTTGGAATTCGTAAAAAGATTAAACTGTAGCAGTTGCTTTGAGAGCAATATTTGCATCATAGAACACTGTATGGAATCGGCCCATCTTCATCAGCATAGTTCGTGCAGAAAAGTAGGATGTTAAACCTTGTTTTCATTTCATTTTAAACAAGTTCACTCCACATTCCCTACCAGACTTGCACTGATATAAATAAAACAAACCAACCTGACAACATGATACAAGGAGTCTTTTAAAATAGCCACTAGTATCAGATTTAATATCATCTTCTAAAGTTTTACCATAATCTGGAATAAAAGACATGAAGACATACTATATTAAAGTAGCTAAGTCTCTAACTCAATATCATCCAAAATCTTCAACATTGAAAACACAATTTATTTGTCAAATTAAATCAACATTCATGTTGTGATCTTACTGGAAAAAGATGGGCTTTTGATATCCAATATTTAAGACAAAATAAACATTTTACCATTGGTACACGCATCGTGTACCATAATGCGCTTCAGCCCCAGTTGTATCAAGAGACTCGAGGGACGAGGCTAGACACATTGCACCAAATCAAACGGCGTATGTAGACTGGAATAACCAGACGCTAGAAATTTGCACTTGCTTGAGACTGCTGGCTTATTTCGCCAAACATAACTGATTTGAAATTGGAGTAAAAAGGGAAACCATTGAATGTAAATCAGTTTATATACATTCATATTACAGTATTATATGCGTTGCTACCCACTTTTGTCAATTTCTAGGTCCCAAATGTTAGCGATTTAGCTCCTTTAAATTATTAACTTTATGGATCTACTACTTCTAATTCAATGTTTCAATCCTCTTACAGCATCTTTATCAAGAGTGTTATACCTCTACATCTAAATTTCATTCAACGATAATATATTAATATTGTCTGCCATATAACTTTGAAGCAGACGTTAATATTAACAAACACTTCCTATAAACCATGGATCTTTTGATTTTGATATGTAGTTTTAGAGCCTTGCCCTGTAACCCATTTACAAGCTTTAATAATGGAAATAAAACCCACCAGGTTTTAAAACATGCCATCAAAGGCCGCATCTTGTATCATGTTAAAAAGTTTAAATAAGTTTGAATGTACATAGGGTGATAACTTTTAAATTGCAATTTCAAAATAAAACAATGGTCTGTAGAGCATTCATAGTCAAGTTACAGAGACAAAGGGGATAACAATAGAATTTTTTTTTATGAATTTCAATAGGGTTCCTCTTTACTGGTAAACAACTTGGACAACGGAATTGAAACAATGATCACTAAATACAACAAATGTGACTAACAACTAAAAACTTGTTCCAATATATATCTTCTACATTCATGTAATCAACCCTACAAGATTTTTATTCCAGATGGTAGGGGTCGCGCTGGCTCGGTGAGTAAGGTGCTGCCTCACTAACCAGAATGTCTGGGGTTCCATCCTGATGTTGGTCGAAAAAGTTCTTCAGGATTTTCCAGTATGGTTTCCCCTTGTCAGTGGTGGAAGACAGAGTGCCTGGCAAGGACAATGTCTAACCTTTGACAGTTGGAATTTGATATAGTAGCCATGGTGCCACTGTCCAGGCCAAATTTAGCTCATAACACACTGTATGGCTTACACCCATCTTCATTAGCCCAGTCAGTGCATAAAAGTAGGATGTTAAACCCCTTTGAATTTCGAAGTCTGGATACATATTCCTTTGGCTGTTAGTATGGATAAAAGTACTTACTCTTTAAATAAGATTCCTTAATAAGATTTATCTCCTCATTATTTCTGGTACACAGTATTTCTATTAATACAGCATCTTTAGTTCCTGCACCCTACATAAACATCAATATCAACAATTTTAATCCACTGTTGGTAAATGTTTTTGTTCTTTCCCGTTATTTTTGTTTCGTAATTCAAAAAAGATAATATTTTTATTTCAATAATTGGCTTACACATCAGGGTCTTTAGCAATAGGAAGGAACCAGAGGACCTAGAGAAATGCCTAGATGTGGGGCAAGCTACACTACTCGTTGTAATGTACCAGATTGGGATCGAAAACATGCCACCTGAGTCAATTATTGACCACTCGTTACCTAACACAGCTTCAATAAATACACGAAAAAGAGTTTTACCTCTAGTGCTTTATGTAAAGACCATGCATCATAATAAGCTGGTGATTTAAACAAAGCCATTACAGCCTCACGTAATTCTCCACCCAATTCACTTTTTAAATCTTCTATCAAATCCTAAAATTGAAAATAAAACATATCAACAGACTGAGAGAGAGAGAGAGAGAGAGAGAGAGAGGGAGGTTAAACCTCCGCTCACTCCATACAAACCAGTGGCCATTTCTGGACTGTAGTGTATAGAAATCACAGCAACTAAGGATGAATAAAAGAGAGAGAAATGGGGGTTTAATCTCCACACAAACCAGGTCATTTCTGGACTAACATGGTAGAATTTGATTTCAATATTTGCTTACACATAGTGGTTGTTGGCAGTGGGAGGAAACCACTGACTCTCCTCCTTGTCATATAAAAGCTTAGGATAAAATCTATGATGACCTTTGGTTCTAAAGCACACTATCTAGACCACTGGATCACTTAACCACTCTGGTCGAATAAACTGCACGAGAATTCCTAAGAGCGCTAGTTATTGTTGAACTATCTTCATTAATAATTACTGACCTTGCCACACATGGTCTTAAAGAATTTTTCAATCTCTTGACGTTGAGAATTGGATCTATGACTGATCAGATTTATTATCCTGTCTTCATCAGTTCCTATAAAAATATCAAACACCAAAAAATATAGTACTAACCAAATGTATTCATCAGGATTAGCCACAAAAAAAGAGATGTTATTTCAGTGCTCTTATGTCACAATGAAACAAGCAACCATAAACTGTATCACAGATGACACCAGTTTCTTTCAGATCTCAATCTAATTCTTGCAGAATGGGGTTCAACATCCTACTTCTGTTTCAAATTCTGTAAAAGGCTCATGGCTCTTTTAAATGCACAGATATGTGTACACAGGTAACAGGACCTGTTTTTTGTCCCATCCAAATGGCTAGATGCTGTTCCTTGCCAGGGACTTCCTCCTACACCACTGACTTAAGGTGAACCCAATCGGAAAACCCCAGGAACTTTATCAACCAACACCAGGACTGACCCCATGACCTACCCCTTAACGAGCCTGTGTCTTACTCACTGAACCTCTGCAGCTCACGTGCTAAAGAGAAAAATATAATACACATTGTCATTGATTGGGAAGGAAATAGGTACTATCGGCTTTAGCTAATATATAATTCCTACCTGTTCCTTTCATACATTCTCTTAGAACTGTAACATCTGCTTCAGCAGAGAAGTCGGGAAAAGGCCTTACAGTCGGTTGGAAGCGCTCTGCCACTAACATTACTTGTTCCATTTGTTCTACTGGAACCAAAGGTTGCTCTTCATAATGGCCTTTAGGTTCCTTATGAGGTTTCTGAGGCTTCGTATCATCAAATGGTTGCTCTTCATAATTGCCTTTAGGTTCCTTATGAGGTTTCTGAGGCTTCGTATCATCGTGAGGTTTCTTAGGCTTCTTGGGCTTATCATCATCGTATTCATAGTCTTCTTCAACTTCTTCATAGTCTACTTCAACGTATTCTTTGTGAGGTTTTTTAGGTTTTTTGTGTTTCTTGTGTTTCTTTTTGAATTTAATTTCCACATTAACTAAAAGGAACAGGTTCTATAATGTTTAATAATATCAATGTCATTTCAAAGTGTACCCACCAGCAGTTTACAAACATTCTAGAGGCTACAGATCATAATTGAAGTCTCTAAGCTGTTAACAAGCTTTGATTACAAAAGGGAATAATTGCAGCCTATAAAATTTAGACATAACTCTGGAGGTGATCACTGAAAATGTCATCCATAGATAATGAATATGTTTTTTAAAGTTTCATCAAAATTGCATACCATCAGGGGTCATAATCCTGAAATTTACAGTCTGATATCGAAAGGAGCCGAGATGTGTGAGTTATAAACATGCATTTTGATTTTCATCAAAATCAAATACAGATTGTGGCCTATAGAGTGCCCACAACGTAAAAACATGATTTTTCGTACAATCAGGGCCCATAATCCATGAAGTTACACACCGATACATGCCAATATCGACTGGAATAGAAATCTTTGGGGATAAACCTATATTTCAAGTTTCATCAAAATCGGATAAAAATTGTGATCTGTAGAGTGTCCACAAACTGTGAACGGAAGGACAGACTTCCGGACAAAGAGGGAGAGGCAAGACAATATAGAAAGAGAGAGAGAGAGAGAAAATGGGTTTTAACGTCCATTTGACATAAATTTTACAGTATTTCTAATAGCCAGGTAGGCTTAAATATTAGGTCATCTGATCCATCAAAATAACATAAGTCTTAATGTACCTGGTATTTGTAAGAGAGAGAGAGAGAGAGAGAGAGAGAGAGGTTGTCCACTGGACACAAACTAGGTCCTTTCAGGACTAACATGGTTCAATTTTATTTCAATAATTTTCTTGCACATAGGGGTTTTTAGCAGTGGGAGGAAACAGGAGGACCCGGAGAAAACCCACAAGTTTGGACAGGTGACCCTACTCCTTGTCACGTACAAGCGGGGAATCGAAACCACACCAGTTGACTCAATGACAGACCTTATGATACAGCATGCACTCGCGCTTACCATTCGGCCATCCAAACCCTGCCCCTGCCAAAGTTTCTTTTCACTGAGGACAACCCATATATATCTATATATTGGATAACTGTAGTCTTTAGTTTGCTATCAAGAAAATATGAACAACATTAGATAAACTGGGTTGACAGCAATATACGACCACATTAAAATGTTGTTGTATAAAAGTTTCCATATTTACTAAGGGACAGGGGATTAGCCGAGATAAACAAAAAAAATATGAGCATCAGTATTCTTTAATAAACCACCTATATAAAGTATATCATTGAATCAATATATATCGTGATTCCCCTTCGCCTAATGCACTTGATAATAGGCCCTTCTAATTCATTATGGATTTTTCTACAAATCACAATTCATTTTTCTGCTATGTACTTGATACATCTAATTCATTATAAATCATTCTTCAAATCCTGACTGATTTCTGGTAAATAACAACATACATTGCCCTAAAACATATTTCCACCACACGTCCCCTACTAGAACACCACCATCAGCATGCATATTCACGGTCACAATTCGTTTGGTTTGGTGATCTGATGCAGTGCTAATGGTTTGCAGTTGATGGTGTGATTAGACATTGACATCCGACGTGGATAGGCCACACTATTTTGATCATTTCTGGAAGACTACAGACAGTCAGACTTTCCTTTTTTTTTACCTTGGCGGCAGGCAATCTCTTCCACTCCGACCTTTTTATAATGAGAAAGTCGACAGTAAATAAACGTCTGTTCAAGGGAAATAACTTCCAAGAAATACTTCTAAACTAAAATTACTAACAGAGTCACATGCCATACTACTGAAAAATTAACTGAAATGTAATAATGAAATGTGCACATACCAACAAGTCCTTTATCTTCCTCATGTTCTGACCCATCTTCAGAAGAAGAAGAAGACGATGATGATGATGATGATGAACTACTGTCTTCTTCCTCTTCCTGAGCTTCTTCCTCCTGCTCTCGAGCCTGTTCCTCTAGTTCTGGTGCTTCTTCTGCTTCCTCAAGTTCTTCTGTCAATTCCTCTGGGGCTTCTTCTTCTTCTTCCTGTTCTTTTTCCTCTGGCTCTGGTTCTTCTTCTTCCTCAGGCTCTGGTTCTGGTTCTTCTTCCTCAGGTTCAGGTTCTTCTTCTTCCTCAGGTTCTGGTTCTTCTTCCTCTTCCTCCGGCTCTGGTTCTTCCTCAGGTTCTGGTTCTTCTTCCTCTTCAGAGGATGAGCCATCTTCTTCAGGAGCTTCCTCCTCTGCTTGGGCTGTGTCATTTTCAGAGCTCTCTGCACTAATTTCTTCTTCATATGAAGATTCGTCCTCCGATTCAAAACCATCTAGTATAGAAAACAGATAAAATTTGTATATTAATTTTTGCATGTACGTTTTGAGGAAGTCATATTTTAAAATGCGTCAAGATTAATGTTTTTACATTGTATATTTTGCACTTTTAGAGTTTTCTAATAAATCAACATTGAATATGCAATGGCAGAAGCAAAAACTATTAAAAACTCTATATAATATGGTTTATTGTCATTGGCACCTGGATAATTCATGCAAGTTTCAACGAAACATCGAAAAATATCTGACACATGGAGTTTACACAAATTTTCAATGACAAGGAATAACTTTAATTACTATAGAGTTTAGACTTCGGACTAATGACTACCATAGCCAAATAAAAAAAAAATTGTTTTAAAATTTAAAAGAAAATGTTTCAATGCCTTGGGAAACACACTGTATTTTGTATATTTTGCACTTTTAGAGTTTTCTAATAAATCAACATTGAATATGCAATGGCAGAAGCAAAAACTATTAAAAACTCTATATAATATGGTTTATTGTCATTGGCACCTGGATAATTCATGCAAGTTTCAACGAAACATCGAAAAATATCTGACACATGGAGTTTACACAAATTTTCAATGACAAGGAATAACTTTAATTACTATAGAGTTTAGACTTCGGACTAATGACTACCATAGCCAAATAAAAAAAAAATTGTTTTAAAATTTAAAAGAAAATGTTTCAATGCCTTGGGAAACACACTGTATATTGTATATTTTGCACTTTTAGAGTTTTCTAATAAATCAACATTGAATATGCAATGGCAGAAGCAAAAACTATTAAAAACTCTATATAATATGGTTTATTGTCATTGGCACCTGGATAATTCATGCAAGTTTCAACGAAACATCGAAAAATATCTGACACATGGAGTTTACACAAATATTCAATGACAAGGAATAAATTTAATTACTATAGAGTTTAGACTTCGGACTAATGACTACCATAGCCAAATAAAAAAAAAATTGTTTTAAAATTTAAAAGAAAATGTTTCAATGCCTTGGGAAACACACTGGAAAAGCCTTACGGGGAAACCCTGAATTTCTTTACAGTTTCTCCTTATAACTTTTCTTGACAATCTACAAGAATTGATTGACAAGAATTTGATATTTTGTGTGCAAGATGAATATATTTTTAATTTGAAGTATTACTAAATTATTGAACATGCACTAATGCTTACCATAATATAACAAGGCAAGTCATTGTCTTATCTATTTTAACACTATATACCAAAGAAGGCTTTGAATGAATCAATGGTCACAATTGTGTTTCTCGAGGCTAATGCAAACTAACGGGAAAATAACAACAAAACATAGCACTGGCAAGCAAAGAATAATATGTCCACCCCAAACATTCACAAAATGTCTTGATCTTGAACACACAGGCAATAACTAATCTCAAAAAATGGTTTCAGAGGCAGAGCAGTAACCATGTGAAAAACTGATGTATGATTTTCAACTAGGACAATTCATCACAGGAATTCTTATGACTAGCCAAATGATTACAACTTTTCTGCTGGTTTTAAAATGAGTAGACCACATATTTGGTTTGTGTCAAATATAAAAATGTCAATCTTTTTTAATTGAAAAATTTACAAAAAGTCAATTTTGATATAAATATGATCTTGCATATCCACTGTCTCTTTTTTAGGCCACAAATAAATAAACAAACCAACTTCCGTTCAATCTTTCGAAATTAAAAATTTAATCATAATGATATGGTCCCATCAGTAATCAAATAAGCACGTTTAATCAACCATATTCAATACTCTTTTTGACCTAAATCAAAGAAATTTATATCTTTTAAATCTAATGAAAAAATTGTAGCCTGTTTACAAGAATTGTGGACGACTGGACAAGAATGAAATGTAGCCATACAAAAATAACATTAATAAGTAGGAACTAAAAATAAATAATTAAGAAATATGGGGAAAAGGAAAACAGCAATTACTCAACAATACTGACAGTTAAAAGCATTCTCAGTGTTAAAAGTTTTAGGATTAAATTAATTTCCAAAAAGAAGATGAGAAATGAATATATTGAAAATTCCAGTCAAATTACTTTATTCTGAGTGAATTTTCCGGTGTTTGAATTTTCGCAAGGCAGTCTCGATTGTCAAGTACCATTTGCTGTGATAATAAACAAAGTCTCGATCATCCATTTGACCATTAAGTTATTAAATAGCGAGGCCGTTCAATATCTAAGCCATCCAATGATAAAGAGAGATTTGGTTATAGTCTTGTCATATTAATAAATGTCTAAATAATAATTTTTATCACATTTGAAGTTAAAAAAAAAAAGCATGCAATAGGCAGATCTACCGCGAACATAATGCATCTTTAAGTGACACAATCTCTCTAAGTAATATCCTAAATAACGTTGTCTCGTAACAATTTTGAAATTTCATAATTACCATACTTTGGATCATCCTAAATTTTTGTTTTTCATAATTTAGTCACATCAATGACATTTAACACAATTGAATAATTGCAAATAACAAAAAGAACTTTGTAACAAAAAAGATTCTAGCACTACAAGTATTTATAATAGAATACAAAGATAAATCATAATTACATGCAGCATCATTTCCTCTACAGCTTTCAGTATAATACAAAACAAACATTCTATTCCTAACTTCACATAAACATTTAAATGCCCTTCAAGGAAATCCTCTGTGTATAATTTTAGACTGTCTGACATGACTCTTTTGATTCATGTCAAAGGAATCTATTATCTCAACCCTTCTGTTTTGTTGGACTAACCCATCACCTCAAATTCCCTCAAATCCTCAATGTAGTGTAATTGCCATGCCATAGTATCAAACCTTCTGATTTGTTTGACTAAACTCTCACCCACATTTCCCCTAAAATTCTTAATATAATGTATTTCACGTGACATAATAATCAACCCTTCTGTTTTGTTGGTATAACCCCTTCACTTCAAATTCCAGTGACTAGAATTCTTAATATAATGTAACTAATTCAATCTGATTAAAATACAGATCTATATTTCGTTTCGGTTTTTTATACTTTCGATGGCCTACACTACATGAAGATCTGACAAGTTATAGCGATAGGTCACATCAAGGGTCAAAAGACCGACTTTTGACCTATGACGTCAGACATTTGATTGACCAATCAGCATTGATGTTACTAGTGGATTACCCACAGTTCCGGGCAAAAAAGGTCAAACACTCGATTCGACAGACCATTTGATTGGCTGACCCCTCAATTCAAGCAGAACACGAGTTAAATAACAAGTCTTCCAGATCCAAGTGTAGTAAAGACAAGTAAAACGAAATTTTGAACTATAAATACGAAACGAAATAGGATCTGTGTTTTAACCAGATTGTAACTAATTTGGCAAAGTAATCACAAAAAACAATTTCATAAAATATAGAGGCAAAATTTATTCAATAAGAAAAATTTAACAATAGAAAAGATCATTTATAGAATATATTTATCATGATTGAAAGACTTATATAATGTATGCCTAAATATACTTAATATATATTAACAAAGGTCAAATTTAGCAGACGTATAAAGAATTCCCATTTATAACCCACACCACACAAGTCTTCGTCAGTACAGATAAAGGCTGTTTGCCTGTACAAACAAATGTGACTGTTCAGATTATGCTGGCTAGTTTATTGCATTAAAATTACATGACATGTTATTCATCTAATCTTTTGGTTAGGAAAAGAACAATATTATCTACAGCCATATCTCTGTACATCCAAGTGTGATGTTCAGACTAAGTTAGTAATTTATTGTATTAAAATGACACTACATGTTATTCAACTAATCTTGTAGTTGGGACAAGAAAATGATATTACCTAGCTGGTAAATGTATGAGACCTGTGTTATACTACTGTCTATGAATGTGTATTATAAATCAAGAACAGACAGGGAGATGTGAATTTTATATCCAAACATGCTAAATTTACTGGGATAAATTTGTATGCATATTGGCCAAGTTATAACTCAATAATCAAACATAGGCAGTTATTGTTCATGTTAAAGGAGCTAAATCGCTAATATTTGGGACCTAGAAATTGACAAAAATGGGTAGCAACGCATATAATAATGTAATATGAATGTATATAAACTGATTTACATTCAATCGTTTCTATTTTTACTGTAATTTCTAATCAGTTATGTTCGGCGAAATACGCCACAAGTCTCATGTGAATGGCAATCTTTAGCGTCTGGTTTTTCAAGTCTACACCGATGGTATTTATTGCGCATGCTCTCCAGATAAAAATAAAGCGTCACCATTTGACATGACTTGTGGAATATGTCTAGCCCTGTTCTTTGAGTCCCTTGTTCCAAATGGCGCTGATATGCATTATGGTACACGATTAGTGTACCAATGGTAAAATGTTTATTTTGTCTTGAATATTGGATATCAGAAGCCTACCCTTTCCCGGTAAGATTACAACATCAATGTTGATTTGAAATGACAAATAATTCGTGTTTTCAATGAGTAAGATTTTTGATGATATTGAGTTAGAGACTTAGCTACTTTAATCAAACAATTTGCTAGTTATTGCATAAAAATTACATAACGGGTTAATCTATTAATCTTTTGGTTAAGAAAAAGTAACTCAACAATCTGCTCAAATAACATTAGAAACCTGATTTGTTAAAACAATAAATTAAACAGAAACAACAATTAAGGTCATGTATAATTAATGTAAAATGTAAGGAAATTCTGTAAAACATGAATTTTTTATGAGCTAACCATGGAGAATAAAAATGCATCATGTCAACTTTGCCCAGGGGCTTTCTTCTGCTAAATTCAAATATAAATCACCACTTTGCTTTTCGGTAGCTATAAGCTATAATGTTCTATATGAGGACCTGTGTGTTGCAGGAATTTCATTTCAAAATTTTGCCAGGTGGCCAATTCTTGACGTATTTACTTGAGATGGACACTTTTTAGCCTTATCCCACTTTTTATATACTTTTTAGTCTTTTTACACATAAAAACTGTATTTATTATATTTTATGGTAGAATTCTTTGAAATTCTAATTTTTTCATGACATGTAAATTGATGGACAAATTGATTGAAACAAGATCCCCGGCCATTCAAACATTGGGCATTAATTTCAAACAAGCAATAATTTCATGTTTTACAGTATAATAGTAGGTAGTTAATCAATTTGGCAAGGATTCCTTACTGGCATTAAACTGAGTCATATAATTTAATATTTTAGCCTTTTTCAATAGTGTACAATGTATACTAATCGGCAAATCTTTAACAATACACAGAGCAATGAGGTGATAATACATGTACATTCATTTTGCTTGAACAATTTAACAAGAATATACTATTTGATCAAATCGATAAAGCTTTAATTTTGTTCTTTGTGCAGATATACATGTGCGGTGTACGCTATCTAATCTAACAAAAATAAATTTCGATCAAATAATAATACTTCACTCTAATCTATAACATTGATTTAATAGAAAATTCATTGGCAGCCGATGATTCTCATTCTAGATATTGAGGTTATAAATAATGGTGGTTTATCTTCATAAATAGTCTGTATAAGCACCATGTTGTACCACTGTCTTCTTTTACTAATGAGGATATGCTAAGAAAAGAAAATATATTTTAATTGATACCTAAGTGCATGTATTATATTCATAATAGAAAGTTAATGTAAAAATATGTCTAGCTGTACTGGAAAACTTGATACCTAAATGCATGTCTATGTACTATGTATACAATGTAAATAACTGAAAATGTATATATCTGACTGGATTTCAAAGATATGTAGTCAAAAACTTGTTATGCCTAAATTTGAATATGATTCGTCATGTTTTGGTGTCCAATTGGACATATTCCTGGTCAGACTTTTGCTGATCCATGTAGGATGTGATTTTGAAGAACAAAAAAAGGCTGGGCACCCCTGCTTTAAAGGATCCTTGATAATAATGTCTTATTAATATACATGTTAAATACAAAATCAGATTGCTTATAGTACATGTAAAAAAGTATCTTACTAGGTGGATATCCTGGTGCATTACTTGGTGGTGGACACTGTCCAGGAGCAGCTTATGAAAATAGAAGTTGCTCTCATTTGTATTCATGCAAGTATCAAAATGAATTTATCAGTAAATGAAAAGATTTACTCAATATATACTCAAGAAGCATCAAAGTAAAAATAACTATCAATTTAAATTGAACAGACATCAATCATTTAAATTTTTGAACAATATGGTAGTTTAAAATTAATTAATAGAAAAGACAGAAATATTAAATTCAGAATATCATACTTACTGAAACCACCTGGATTATACTGTTGTTGTTGAGGAGGAGGGTAACCACCCGGAACATTACTGGGTGGATAACCTCCTGGAACGCTACCGGCTGGATAACCTGAAGGAGGAGGGGCATAACCAGCAGGGGGTGGATAATGTCCTCCCTGTTGGTGAGGGTATGGATTAGTAACATTATGATGAACAGCGCCTCCCTGGTGAGGATAATTACCTTGAGCACAATATCCTGGAGTCTTCCATGGCTACAAAACAAAAATTAATAAATAAGGTTTTATTTATATTTCCAAACAAGCATACAATTTCAACATTCTGCATTTCTACATAATACCTTATAATAGTTTAAAAATAGATAATGTTAAACAAATAATATATTGAAAATTTCAAACTACTTTACTTTGAGCGATCCAACCTCGTGGGTTTTCTCCGGGTCCTCTGGTTTCCTCCCACTGCTAAAGACCCCTATGCGCAAGCGAATTATTGAAATAAAATTAAACCATGAGTTAGTCCCGAAATGACCTAGTTTGTGTCGAGTGGACGTTAAACCCCATTTCTCTCTCTCTCTCACTTTGAGCGAACTTATGAATGTTTGAGGTTCTGACATTAAATAGCGTAAATATTCCTGATTATCAAACCCCATTGCTATGACAATATTAATAAACGAAGTCTCGATTTTCCATTTCAAAATATAGTGAAGACATGGCAAACACTGTCTAATCCACTTAATATCTCAGCCATCCAATGGTCTAGAGAGTTGATAATAGCTTTGTCATATGGATAAATTTCTAAATAATAATTTATATAACAGTTGCCTACTTTTAAAAAGAGAGTGATTACCTTTTCTTAATTAACTAGTTAGATTTGTTCTGCTAGCACATTTAAAAAGAGAGTGAGCCCTTTTCTTAACTAACTAGCTATGTCCATGCTAGAGTGATCTTTCACACTATATATTTTTTTCTATAGCCAGATTTGTTCTGCTAGCACATTAAATATTTTTTATACCCAAGATGTAAAGTTAAAAACTTACAGCTACTGAACCAGCAGGTATCTTTCCCTGAAAAAAGTTTTAAATATTCCGTTTAAGAGATAGAAGATTTAGATAAAGAGCTGTCGGTTGTATCTATAATAGTTCAAAAATAGATAATAAAAAAAGAATATATTGAAAACTTAAGTAAAATTAATTTATTCTGAGCAAAGTAATAAATGTTTCAAGTTTTGACAAGAAATAGCCTAAATTGTGTCCGCTTATTGCGGATTGAAAATTCTTGATTGTCAAGTAGACAAGTACTATTGCCACGATAATAAACAAAGTCTTGATATTCAGTCCTTCAATAGGCTATCACCGTGAATGCCACCATATTATCATTTAACATAGATATGGTGGGTATGATCTAGAGAGTTGATTATGGGCTTGTCATGTGAATAAATGTCTAAATCATAATTTAAACAGCATTTGAAGTCAGACGTCTGCAATAGGCAAATTAACTCTTGCATAATGTTTTTACCTCAGTTTTACAGAATATATTTTTTTCAAATAAATTGCTTCAAATGCAACTATAGGTATTAGTAAAACATATTTTTTTTTCAAATAAATTGCTACGTGCAACTAGGTATTTAGTAAAACATGGTTGTTTAGTTCTAGAGAACAGCTCTATAATCAAGTGTAAAGTAGGCACATCTATTCGCTGTTCCACCATGTGGTACATGATTGAACATTCTGGAATCCAATTCACTCAGTCCCATGGAACAAAGCAGAATTGAAGGCAACTTATGAAGAATGCATGTGCCAACCCAATACAAAAACATCTTAAGGCTATTGATTGTCATTTGATAGATTTTGAATCCTTTTCAAATTACAACTATGCGCATGTTGAATCTCATACAGGAATCTCTGTCCAAAAAGTGAGTATTTACTAAGATATGATAAACTGAATCTATCCAGTCTCAGTCATTAATACCCTTCCAACGTTGTCACTCCTTACCCATCTTAAACTATCATGTATTCTAGGGCCAAATGCTGCACTCATTGTTCACAACTTCTTGTTGTAAGATAAGGTCCCGATTTTCACAACGAATTCTCAGATTTCAGTTAAAAATTTTCTCAGAATTGTTTGCCTTATTTTAACTTATATATCCCTTTATAAAACTTTTGTATCAAATACATCAATAAAAAACTATGTGCAAAGTTTTGTGTTTCTGGATCAAAGATATTTCTTATAAACAGAGATTGAAAGTTAACTTGGGGCCAGGAATGACACTCTGTATGTCTGATTTCTGAAATCCGGTTCAGTGCTGCTTGCAGGTCAAATCATTATTCTTTTTTTTTTCTTCTTTTTTTTTTTTGCAGACTTTTTACGAAAAAGAACATACTCTATACAAATAGAGCTTAATGAATTGTTAAATCTTTAAAAATGTTATCAGGATGAGACGTCATAGACGAAAATAGATCAATATTAGACATTAAAGGAAACTTTTTATTTGAATGCGGTTTTCAACAATTGGAAGGTGTTCGTAATTCACAAGTTTAAGCTCAAAATTCAAAACTCTGTAACTTTTTTATTTTTGAAGAATTCAACTTGAAACTATCAGAATCTGTTACAAAAGGGTAGATTACGCCAGACATGTCAATAATATTTTCCGATTATCCCCCTTCTGAAAACGAGGAAAAATTTCAACTTTTATAATTTTGCATTTTTTAAAAATATTTGTCACAAGGAGTCGTCTATTTACTATTAGCAATCAATCGCTTGTATTAGAATTTTGATATTTGACCTAGATTTTTTATGTGATGTCATAAAATTGAAGGGGTTTTTATTAAAATGTGTAAAACCTTGAAATCAGGTAAAATGTTAATGGTAAACGATTAATTGGGTCATTTTGTACTTATTCTCAAAGTTTTCTCAAAATCGGTTTGTAAAGAAAGGTTCTGTGCAAAACATAATATGAATCAGACCGTTCAGAATTATGCTGAAATAGCCTTCATGGATGGTCTAGCACAAATGACATCATCTGTGGATGTGGTTTAGGTTTCGGGTAAGGTCAAGGGTTAGGGTTAGGGTTGGCTCTAACCTTGTTTACCCTAACCTTAAACCACACTCCACATATGACGTCATATTTGCTAAACCGTCTCCGATACTCAACATGATGGAGAGTCTGGGCGACCTTAAGTTATCATGATTTCTTGACTATGGTCGAACTAATTGAATCCGAATTTCATTTAGTCCAAACCATAGTCCGAAAATACTGAACCATGCTATTCAATTAAACTGATTTAGGATGCAAACAAAAAAGTCCATCCCCTTGATCAGACCATATTAAGGGAACCATGGGATCTAGTCGTTGGTTTGGGATTAAAAGGGAGATCCTGTGTACACATTGATGACCGGCGTGTACGTAAAAGAACCCTAGAAAGATGGAATTCAAAATAAGATGAGGCGGTTGCATTGCGGTCCACACAAAATATTTCCCTCATAGCACACTGCACATGTGTGTGTTCATTAACCCGGTCGAGTTGTCTATGGTCTGTAACTGAGTCAAGATGGGTGGTTTCAATCCTAAACTTGCATGTGACATGGAGTAGGGTCCCCTGCCAAACCTTGTAAGTTTTCTCTGTTATCTTTCCACTGGTAAAGACTCTATGTGCAAGCAAATCAATGAATAAAGTGCACCATGTTAGTCCCGAAATGACCTAGTTTGTGTCAAATGGCCGTTAAACTCCACTCCTATCTCACTCATTAGCCATGTGGATACAGAAAATCACCAACCCTTTTCTTTAAAATTCGGCTTTTAAAAATTAATGAACCCCATTCCCCAACCAACACACAGTTATCCCACATTTGAAATTATTTTGTAGTCAGAGGGTAATTATCAATTGGAGTAGATTTTAGCATGAATTAAGTTGTGAAAAATTACACATTGTCTGAGAAATGTAAATGCCAATCAGTGGATTTAAACATTTTTGTCTCATTTCATGAATCTTCTATTACATGAAAGTTATCAGAACGGAAAGAACTGTGACAGAACTTGTCATTTGAAATGCAGCGAAGTGACAATACCTTTTTATAGTCTTTCTTCCATTTCTTCATCCTCTTACGTTCATGTTTTGGAAGATGTTTGTACTCATCATCCGAAGAATCCGAACTTGAACTGCTGCTACTACTGCTCCTATGGCCATGTTTATGATGCTTATGTTTAGGCATCTTGCTACTGTCTCAAACTATCTGTAAATAATACAAATGAAACAAGGTGAACAGTCTAGATCTTTACTAGGACAACCGTTCATGCGTGTCACCTACGTAGATAAAAAAAGTGGCATTACATATTCTTCTACCTAAACTGAATATACAGAATCTTCTAAACTGAATACATGTAATATACTCTTCTTAACATATTTCCAAAAAAAGAATGTTCACAATAATCAAAATTGGACAATACCAAAAAATGTGTTTCTAATACAATTTAAATGCATAAAAACATTATACAACTTAATTTGTGTCAGTGGGTCAAATTTTTTAAAATCACAAACATGTAGTCTATAATGTGTAGCATTTAAATAAATCACCCTAACCTTAAACAGACCATAAACTTCGTAATATGTAGTATGCTTGAATGCATCTTTTGCATTAGTCATCAGAATATACCTTCACCTTTACATAGAAAATCGCATACCAAAAGAGCTTGTGGACATGTGTATCAAATGCATGTACATAATAAATATGTCTAACGAAGCCAATATCAAAGTAATGTTTGCTTCTAACCATGTTCATATAGCATCTATATGTTTCTTGATTTTACACGAGCCAGTAGCCACGGGGGGGGCTATGGGGGGCTTAGCCCCCCCCGAAAATCGAATTAGCCCCCCCTAATATTTTGCCAAAAATAATGATTTCTTTGGAGCGTTCTTAGCCGGCCACATCCTCAGCCCCTCAAAAAATTCCGTAGCCCCACCAAATTTTAAGAACTGGCTATGGGCCCGATTTTACAATTTCCAGAACATTACATTCTGAAGATATAGTGATATTTTTTATTACTTAGAGAAATAATATTAGTACATGAAAGGTACTGATCCACGTCGATACTATAAACTAGCAGTTGTTATTGTTGTTCTTATTGTTTAACATCCACTTCCACCAAGGGTGATGTTGCAGATAAGTTGTCTTATTTTCATTATCTTAGGGCACATGTTGGGGTCTTTATTGTGGGAGGAAACCAGGGTACCCGGAGTAAACCCACGAGGTTGAGAAGGCGCCCCTATCTCCAAGCCACATAAGCTCACACCAGGGATCGAAACCACGTCCGCAAGCCAGAGGTGACCAACCAGCAGGAGCTCAAAGCGCAACACTCTAAGGCCACTAGGCCATCCCAACCCCCCTAGAGTTCAGCAGACAAGATTTTTCAATTTATCCATGTAATTAAAGAGCACATAAAATGACCAAACAAAATTATATGTACGTGTACCATATTCGCTTTACAATTTCACACCTATCTGATTCAAATTATTTGATATATGGCTGTTTATGTGTCAACCGCTCTAAAACACTTTTCAATTTTCCAATTACAACCTTAATTCGGTTGAAGTCATAGGCACTGATCATATCATACACACAAATGTTTGTTGGTGGTCCAATTAATATATTGACTGAACTAATCATTATACAAATAAGTAAACACTATATAAGACAGAAGCATTGCTACAAGTGGACCTATCATCTTGAATTGTTATAGACTACAAACATGTGATTCGAAAATTTTAAAGTGAATTTTAAAATGCCTTTTGCTATTGCGAGTTGTGGAATTCCAGCAAAAAAAGGGACATACTGTGCCTTTTTCTAATACACAGCAGTATCTCGTCAATACCTATTCATATCACTTCAATTAAGATTTGATTTCTTAAAGGGCACATAAGATGGATGACATTACTTTTTAGTACGTATAGCCAATGGTTACTACATCCACTTTACGGCAAGTTCACATTAATCTGATTAAAATTAATTCAGCTATCTTCAATCAAAGTCGCAAAAAGAGACCTCCCATAAGAACAACTTTGCCAATTATCGAAAACCTTCTTTATCCCCTCAGACACCAGTGATGTCACAGTGACCGAATGCATATTCGGAATGTTTATTCCTTAATTACCTATATACAGCCAGCGTGTGTATTCATTAACACCTGACTGATTCCTTAATCCCCTAATTAAATAAAATAATTGACGACGGAATAATTTGTTTTGTAATTTATTTTAATCTAAGACCCAATTTAGCATTTGTTTCATAATGTCCCGCCCTCTCTTTTCACATCAGCGATTTTAAAACTGTGTTTTAAAGTGACTTTTTGAAAAGAGTCCCTCTACCATCTTGTGCAGTCCAAACGATTTGAGATACATTTCCGCCAGAAGAATATTGTGGTTCTAAGTTCCCCGAGTAAAAGAGTACAGAAGTAAAAAGATGTGTTCATGCCAATGTATCATAAAAGTCAAAAATGACTTCATTACTCCGAAATAGACCATAAAAATGAAATATGAAAAAATAACTCAATATATGTTAGAATTAACAGTACAAATAAATGTTGTTGTTGTTAACCATCTAAATCGAATAACAGATTGAGAAGGGTCATCTAACTATCTTTGTGTATTAATAATAATATGGCAAGTGTAGTGTCATTAATATCTGTCATTAATCATTATATCAGTCCAACCAATATCTTTTATATCATTTGAACTGCAAATCAACAAACAAAAAGAAGTCTCTAAGATTCCACTTTAAAAATATTTTTTCTTATGATTATAAAACTCTAAAAACTGAGATTTCTGCTTTAAGTTTTAATTGACAATAAGTGTCGCCAAACAAAAGTATGTGGTGTTACTTCTATATACAAACTTTTATTTTACTTTGTATGACACACTCTGAAAACTCTGAGGACTCCTTTATGTGTCGCAATAATTGTTAGCAATTTAAGGTCAAGTACCTGACCTGGAAATCAGTCAAAACCGGTTTAGCTGTCACCCAACTGGACACTTTAAAAATTATTAATTAACAATTATTAGCCTTAGGCCTATTGTTTTTGCTTTTGGTATTGATAACATAGGCCTATATATATACAGATCGTTATTTACAATCTACAAAACAACAATCATCAGAAGTTGTGACACATGAAACATATCCATGTACATTTACCTGAACTTGCTAAAGATTAATTACCCTCTCACCCTTTTCACAAAATTCCACCTGGCAAATTAATAGCCTTGATCCACCAGTATTGATATTTGTGCGCTTTCCGATTGCGCTTTAGCGAATTATTACATGGCACGCCCACCACAAGGGACGGTACTCTATCGTAAAACAAACGTCCGGATAGATAACTGTACCTTATGTTTACAATGACGTGTTGATTGTATTTAATGAAAATATTGTTGTTTATTTCAATTTACATGTAATTAACAGTTAAGAGGTGAAATATCAGTATCCTAAAGCTAATTGTGCTATTTTATTACTAAGACATTTCGGTCCGTGTATCATAAGTAGTGGTACACTTCCAAACAAAAAAAAAAAGAGTTTGATAAATTGATATTTATTAGACAGTGTCCAAGTTCAGATTTGCTGTTTTTACTTTCAGAAATTGAGTAAAGTAAGGAACAAAGAAAGTCCATTGCACAGGGACTCCAGTTGATAATCTTAGTTGTTAAGTTTCCCATTATTTTTCCAGATGTTATATTGTGATGGAACACTGTGCATGTTACTGTTGGGTCCCTGTTGTAGGCTACTGTAGAACACTTACTTTGTTTGATTCCTTTTGATAATTTGGTCTAACATATCCACTGTATGTCTAATGGCTGGTTATCTACACCTGTTATCTATGCAAATCGTAGGTTCGTCCTTTTTAAAGACACCAGTACCCAGAGAAAACCCACAAGATTAGGCATACATAGTGTATGCATGTTTTCATCAGCCCAGTCTGCCAGTCGGTGCAGAATCAAAAGTAGGACGTTCGACCCCCATTTCATTTCATGTATCCAAGGCCCAAATATTGCAACCATTGTTTACCTCCTAAATAAGGATGAAATATGTTTACTCACTCTAAGTACATTCGTATGTAATATTACACTTTTTAAAAGCATGTAATTATTGTTGTGCGTAACTCTATTAAACCTTTTTTATTTTTTGTTTAGAATTTTGTGGACATTCATAAAAATGGTGAGAATATCTAGTACTGGAGAAATACTTCCGGATGATCCACAGCCACGTAATAGAGGAAGTGGAGATGCTCCTCAACAGAGACAGGTACGTGAGCTTTACAGAAAAAAACTATTTCACTTCATTTCTACAACTGGGAATTTATTGATCATTTTGTTCCAAGCTAAGAAGCCGCAGTAGCTGCTCGCAAACCTGGAGGTCCCATTTTCAATCCTGGTGTTGGCCAAGAAAGTTCATCAGGATTTTCCGGCGTGGATTCCCCTAATCAGAACTGTCTGGCAAAGGACAATATATAGTCGCTCGGATGGCACGAAACACCAAGGTCCCGTGTTACACATTGGTGTGCACGTAAAAGAGCCCTTGACAGTTGGAATTCGAAATAAGAGTAGGAGTCCTCCATGTTTATAAAATTGAGCGGGAGCCACAAAAAGCTCATGCCAATTTCAAAGATAGGTTGCCTGGCAACGAAACATACGCCCACAGCAGCTAAATCGTCCGGGCAGTCAACAAGTGTTGTCGAATATTTTGACTTCTTTCGGTAATGAAACATTTATAATACACTCATTAAGTAATTATCAGAAAACCATTAGAATTTGTTTGGTTTTTAATATCATGGATTTAGCTGTTCAAGTCATAAAAATTCATTGAAAATCAATATACTTGTTCGTCTCAAGCTCTTAAACTCTGTGTATCAATCTGAAGTCAATCGGATGATAACTTTAGCCTCTAGAGTGTCACAAGATTTTTCAAAGTGATCAAGGGCCATAACTGTGACAGTAATTATCGAAAATCACTGAAAATGAATAGACTTCTTTGTCTCATGACCTTAAACACTGTGTATAAATTTAAAGTCAACCGGATATTGACTTTGGCCTCTAGAGCGTCCACAAGATTTTTCAACATGATCAAGGGCCATAACTCTGGCAGTAAATATCGAAAATCACTGAGAATGAATAGACTTCATCTCATGACCCTAAACACTGTGTATAAATTTAAAGTCAATCGGATATTAACTTTAGCCTTCAGAGTGTCCAAAAGATTTTTCAAAGTGATCAAGGGCCATAACTCTCGCAGTACTTATCGTAAATCGCTGAAAATCAATAGGCTGCTTCGTCTCATGACCTTAAGCACTGTGTATAAATTTAAAGCCAATCGGATACTAACTTTGGCCTCTAGAGAGTTCACAAGATTTTTTTGAAGTGATCAAGGGCCATAACTCTGGCAATAATTATCGAAAATCACTGAAAATGAATAGACTTCTTCGTCTCATGACCTTAAACACTGTGTAAAAATTTAAAGTCAATCGGATATTGACTTTAGCCTCTAGAGCGTCCACAAGATTTTTCAAAGTGATCAAGGGCCAGAACTCTGGCAGTAATTATCTGAAATCGCTGAAAATCAATAGGCTTCTTCGTCTCATGACCTTAAACACTGTGTATAAATTTAAAGTCAATCAGATATTAACTTTGGCCTTTAGAGCGTCCACAAGATTTTTTGAAGTGATCAAGGGCCATAACTCTGGCAGTAATTATCGAAAATCGCTGAAAATGAATAGACTTCTTTGTCTCATGACCTTAAACACTGAGTTTAAATTTAAAGTCAATCGGATATTAACTTTAGCCTCTAGAGCATCCACAAGATTTTTCAAAGTGATCAAGGGCCATAACTCTGGCAGTAATTATCTGAAATCGTTGAAAATCAATAGGCTTCATCGTCTCAAGACCTTAAACACTGTGTATAAATTTAAAGTCAATCGGATATTAACTTTGACCTGTAGAGCGTCCACAAGACTTTTTTAAGTGATCAAGGGCCATAACTCTGGCAGTAATTATCGGAAATCAATGAAAATCAATAGGCTTCTTCGTCTCATGACCTTAAACACTGTGTATAAATTTAAAGTCAATCAGATATTAACTTTGGCCTTTAGAGCATCCACAAGATTTTTTGAAGTGATCAAGGGCCATAACTCTGGCAGTAATTATTGGAAATCGCTGAAAATCAATAGGCTTCTTCGTCTCATGACCTTAAACACTGTGTATAAATTTAAAATCAATCGGATATTAACTTTGGCCTTTATAACGTCCACAAGATTTTTTGAAGTGATCAAGGGCCATAACTCTGGCAGTAATTATTGGAAATTGCTGAAAATCAATAGGCTTCTTCGTCTCATGACCTTAAACACTGTGTATAACGTTAACGTCAATTGGATATTAACTTTGACCTCTAGAGCGTCCACAAGATTTTTTGAAGTGATCAAGGGCCATAACTCTGGCAGTAATTATCGGAAATCGCTGAAAATCAATAGGCTTCTTCGCATCATGACCTTAAACACTGTGTATAAATTTAAAGTCAATCGGATATTAACTTTAGCCTCTAGAGCGTCCATAAGATTTTTTGAAGTGATCAAGGGCCATAACTCTGGCAGTAATTATCGGAAATCGCTGAAAATCAATAGGCTTCTTCTCTTCATGGCCTTAAACACTGTATATAAATTTAAAGTCAATCGGATATTAACTTTAGCCTCTATAGCGTCCACAAGCAATTGTGGACGCCGGACCAACGGACGTAAGGGGGCGACGACAATATACGACCACATTTCAATGTGGGCGTATAAAAATGAGAAAAGAACTGCTGTGAAAAATTATATTGCAAGAGTAATTCTACATTTTCTTGAATTAAGGAGAGCCAAATTGTATTTATGCTTTAGTCTTGTTTAATATTTGGTGAATATGGCAGCGTCAGAATCATCATCATGGAAACTGATAGCTCGAAAGTATGCAGTTTAAAAATAAAAAAAAACTGGAAGTAGTTTATTAATTTCAATTTAGCGATTTAGCTAATTTGCAGGAGTCTTTAATGGCTCCTGTGATGGAAAGTCGAGAGGAGCAGGAGGGAAAAGCGCACATTAAAAATGAAGGACTGGAGTAGGTTATAACCTCGCTGTCCGACCAAAATTTCCACCAAAGCACATGGCATGGCGTATGCGACGTATTCCTGTATTCATCATCTTCAATAGAAATTGATCTCCCTTTAACTCAATACATCTTATCAAGCCCTTCATGTAATACCCTGCATATTTTGGCACTATTTGTCTGTCCATCTGTCTGTCCGTCCGTCACACTTTTTGGGACACAATAACTCTCTTTCTAATTGAGCTAGAATGTTCAAACTTCTTTCGATTGGCTACTGACCCAGCTGGGAAGCCAATCGGGTTCCTCGATCATCGCGAATACAATTTATTTAAAACTAACACAATTGTGAAGAGCTGCACTTCGATTCACTCCCATTCTCAAAATATTGCTAGTCAGGCTTTCTTGAGAATTAGGTTGACTGAAAACAATAGAAGTTAGAAACGAAATAATAAGCAAAATATATGAATATTTAAGCCGACTTACCTTTCTGCATTTTCTGTGCCCTGTCACAATTTTGAAAATACTCCCGTGTTTTTTTTTATTAATTATAATATTTCTCTTTCAGGGCTCTGTTCGACATGAGAATTATAACGAACAGGAACAACAAGAAATGCAGGGTGAAGGAGGACAAGTTTCTATATTTGATAGTTTAAATCAACGGCTGCTTGCATTAGGCTTACCAAGATGGAATGCTGGACCTTACGTAATTGAACCAATAGTATCTGTGGCTTTCTTATTAGCAGGATTATTTTTAGGTATACCTGGACTACTAATGGGACTTGTTCTATTTGGCGTTGTAAAACTTAGCCAGAGTGGAGGTATTCCAGGTCAAGATTTAATATTTGGACTGGGTCGTAATCAAAATCAGAACACAAATCATCGAAATCCTGGAAATAATAGAAAACCAAGAGGTGGGGGAGGTGGTCATAGATTAGGAAGAACGTAATTCAGCTTTCAATTATGGTGTAAATAGAATCTATAAAATCAGATTATTTAGGCCACATTAAAAAAATATTTTGGTTCTCAGATAATCCTGTGTCACTTAAATATAAAAACAGTCTCATTAATTAACACACGTAAATATTTCAGCCCAGTTATTGGAAATAATTCAATAAAAAAGTCTACAACCTTGTTAAATGTTAGTGATAATCATAAATGATACTGGATAATCATACATTCTTATAAACAACATGAAGAAATGTGATGTTTATGAGAATCCATTTAGCCCAGTAGTGATCTTTTGACAAAATAAAAACACAAAATAGGATTTTTAAGTAAGGATACTCTGAGAACAAGTTATTTTTTTGTATGGCCTTGTGCTCAAATATACAAAGCATCTCCATCATTGTTGAAAAAAAGAGACCAGTCAATTGTTTATAGACCGTTTATTAACATTTTTTCACAGGCACTTGAAGGGATTAAAATAAAACTTCTTACTACTGCTTGACTATATATATAAGAAGGTATTTCAGCCGCCATCTTTGTTTTCACGTCTTCAAGGCATTACGTCTGCTAACATCTCACAATACTCACTAGTTCTAACACTACCCGTCGTTTTTATTGCCAACGAGACCTTATTTTATCATTATTCAGCTTCCGATGTAATTAAATTGGCCATTTAACAGCGTTATTAATTACAAATCAAACGTGAAGCGCTGTCACTTGCCGAAATTTGTCTTCATCAGCCCGGAAATAAGTTTAGTTTGTAGCAGTCTGTATCACCCAGTCCCTCATAAACCTATCCGTTACTCGAAATTTTCCTAGGAACTGGGTGATCCAGTCTGCACCTGCGGTGCGGCCTCGCTTCGTAGGCTCGATCATTTACCGACCAAATTTCGAGTAACGGATACGTTTATAAGGGACTGGGTGATACAGACTGCTACAAACTAAACTTAGGCCTCGTTGGCAATAATAACGACGGGTAGTGTTAGAACTAGTGAGTATTGTGAGATGTTAGCAGACGAAATGCCTTGAAGACGTGAAAACAAAGATGGCGGCTGAAATACCTTCTTATATACTATAATATATAGCCAAGCAGTAGTAAGAAGTTTTATTTTAATCCCTTCAAGTGCCTGTGCATTTTTAATATAAATATATATAAATAACAATTTCCATTGTAAATATTTGTATAAATGTTTAAACCATCTGAATCAATTTCATGCTTTGGCTTATGTTAGATCTAGTCCAACTTATACATGTAGTTATCAACTGAACTCCCTTGTGAGTTATTTCATGTTTATCATTTTAATGTATCCTTATAACAAAAAGTTGTAAATATATATTTCTTACACATCACCTCATTTTTTTTTTGTCCCATATAAATGACTAGACACTGTTCCTTGCCAAGCCCTCTGTCCTGCACCACTGACAAGGGAAAGCCATGCTGGAAAATCCTGGTGAACTTTCTCAGCCAACACCAGGACAGTAAATCATTCATTTCTTAATTTTGTGTGTCAAATTTAACAGTTGTGCTTAATTGACAATAAGTTATGGTTCTACTAGTGATATCATGAAAACATTCTTTCACATATGAACGGAAGCATCTAGAAAATTTATAAAAGTATATTCTAGTAGCCGTCGTCGTTAGAATATTGACGCATCTGCTTAAACCTTCAAGTGCTTCTTTGGTCATTTCTATTCAACAGGAATTTTTTTTGTAATAATGTACATATTTATTGTGTGGCTTCCTGGTAAACTTGATCCTGCGATGTTGGGTATATTGGCTCCAAATTCTTCTAGTGGAATGGGTAGGCTTTGCAATCCCCATTTATATAAAAGATGTTCAATTGATCTATCAGCACTGAAAGAGAAACAAATACTATTCCGACACTATTATTTAAATAATGGTGCACAAATATTGTAAGATCTTGCATGGCAAGAGAAATTCATAGTGACTACAATAATTATTACCCGGTACTGAAATGTACAGTAAATGCTGGAGGACCACACCACACATAAACAAAACCCATAATACAAACTAACTGACAATATACACAGATACTGCAAAAAATAAATATTTATCTAATCAAATGAATGGATGTGGAGGTTAGTCATAAGCGTCCACTACACCGTAGAGTCTCAAGCCCATAGTGAGTGATACAGGCTTCACTCAAAATGAAAACAAACTAACAATAAGCTGTATTTCCCAAACTCAAAATCAAAATGTGAAGCTTAACAGGGAGTAATTTGCAGAAGGAAACATTGATAGCATAAATCGCATGGTGCCTATGTTGACTGAATATAACCAAATACGGTAATAAATTAAAGAAAGTATTAGTTAAAGTAACTTTATTCTTGAAGACTTAAGGGGGACAACTCATTCCCCAAAAACTTGATCAAGGCATCAATTGAACAAGAACCTTCACAATAAATATATATTATACAATTCATGCTATCTTACCTCCTTTCTTGATATGTACACCAGAACTGGCAGTCATTATTTCTTTGCAGAATATAACTTATTGTCACCAAAACATCCTCAAAATCTAAAAAAATAAAACAAAATTATAAAATCATTCAATAATATACGTAATATACCTTTTCAATTATCAAAGTTAAATAAAAAAAATACTTAATAATTAAATAACTATATGTGAATTAATTTATATTATGGCAATTAATTTAGATTGTGACTTTCTTACGTACGGAGATAACATTTTATCAACAATATGGTTTACCCAAGTGGACCCTTGAAGTTAAACATAACGAGAAAGAGAGAAATGGTGTTTAACATACACTCGACACGAACTTGGTCAATTCGGGATCTTTAGCAGTGGGAGGAAACAGGAGGACCCGGAGAAAACGAGGTTGGACAGGCCACCCTAATCCTTGTCACGTACAACTGGGAATCGAAACCACGCCAGTTGACTCAATGACACTTTATGATACAACGCATATTTGCTAACCATTCGGTTTTAACTGTATTCTAAACACATTCTGAATTACTCAGAAAAATAAACTAAACAAATAACTCAAAAATATACTATACCTTTTGTTTCATAGAAACAATCAGATGCTAAAATAATATCAATACTTCCTAACTCTAGTAAACTAGGGTCAAATGCTCCCCATGTTATTCCAACTACAGGTATATTCATTAGATGATTAGCTTCACACGATTTGATGCAGTTTCTTTGACATTCATCAAGGAATGAAGAATCACTTAAAATAACATCTGCACCACATTTAGCAGCTACAATTCCTGGAAGGGCAGTTCCAGCTCCAATCTGTTAATTTAAAAAAAAAATACAGAATGATATCTTGTTTGTGTTAACATTTTTAAAAGTTTCATTCCCCACAAATATATGAAATTTTGTGTCCTTAATATCTAATCATATACATACTTATCTGTTTTTCTCACACAGCTAACAATATAATAATGAACAGAATTGCTAATCCTTATCCTTTAGGTCTGATGATAAATATATGTATACTGTACCTCTAAGACTTTTTTGGTTTTTATAATATGCCTGTTCATCCATATGTATTGAGCTAATACAGGGGCACATGGCCATGTGTACATACCATATTTCGGATCAACATACTAAAATTAGAATAGAGAACTTTTAAATCAGTACCTTTAATAACATGTTCTAAGAATTACAGTTAGCACAATATTCATATTCTGTCAAAATTGTGACTTTAAATGTCTTGCAAATAATGAACAATGTAGGTCTTATATCCGTAATCTGTTTTTACAGCCATTTGTTGTACTGCTTAATTAAAACAATTTCCAAATTCATAATTGTGAAAGTGAAAAGTACCAGTAATTTATTCAACACTGACAGAAATTAATAGAGTTGTAAAACTGAGGATATGTTTGGATGTGACTTGTCGTAACTCCAATATTGCTCTTTTGTTAGTTAATAGTAGGATGTCACCCACAATATATTAAAAAAAATTGTCAGGGAACTCATTCAGGTATTATTTGGAGATTTATAATAATTATTTAGCTTAACCATACATTATGGGAGATTAGATAAAGACCTGGCAGTTCTCACTATAATAGTTAAAAACTAGACAATGTAAATGGAATTTGCTGAAAATTTCCAAGATTTTAGACATTGAATTTTCGACTTTTAAAAACCGATAAAAACCATAGTTTCGATTATCCATTTCACGATTAAATCGTGAATGGAAGTCGTACAGCAAATCGGAACCTAATCCAATAAACATCGCAGGCTAGCGATGACATCAAGAGTTGATTATGGTCTGGATAAATTAATTAATGTCTAATTAATAATTTAGATAACATTTGACATTTCAGGCCTAAAGAAAGACCTATGTAGCTCTTGCATAATGTATGTTTAATTAGCGATGCTAAACGCCGCTAGGAGCGCTGGCTGTACTATTTACAGACATCACAAAAAGTTGACCGAGAAAAGTATACGTCGTGTTACGCCTTGTCATGAATATTCAAAGTGTCAAACATTGACCACGTGATGTTTACCATCGAGAAAAATAGATGAACTTGCTGTCGAGTAGGATTTTGAGAAGCTGAGGTAAGATTTTCTGATATTTTTCATGAATTGAAAATTTGAAGTTGAGAGAAATTTTCGAAAAAGGCCCTCGACGCTCAAGATTTTGGTATATTTGGAAAGCCCAATTCATTAACTACTTAGTTTGACCATTTGTTAAGTCCGTATCCCCCGTAGGAATTCGTAAAATGGCTGAAATTGAACCATGTGGAATTAAAGGGAGGTAACTCGTGGTTGATCAGGGTTCAGACCATAATTAACCCCCCCCCCCCCCCACAGACTTCAGTGTAAAAAAAAATGATGTTAGATTTGGACAGGGTTTTTTATTATATTGAATGTTACTAAAGCTACCAACCAAACTTTAGCCAGACATTTCACTAACAAAGGATAAAAATTGTGAATGTTGTTGACCACCTTGGATTTTTTTTTCAGGAACTGTAGCTGAAGAAGTAAGCTACATAATATATACTCATCCAAATCCAAACATAGCCAAAGGCGATCCCTGATATTACTTGGTACAACATAAAATAGACAAATGATGATGATATATTGGCCTACTCATACAATTTGCATGAGGACTATAAAAAGGGGGGGCTTGAAACTGACTGTTTCTCAGCATTCTCAAGAAAGTCCATAATTATTATAAATTTGGTATGAATCATAGAAGTTAGTTTAATTTAATGTTTGAAATCAGTGTTAGTAATCTTATTTTTGTTATTTCAATATTTGTGATAATATTTATTTTATTTTTAACATTTTCTACCTGAAAGAAGTGGCCTAATGCGTCAAATGTTTTTGTTTATTTTGAAAAATATCGCATATGAATAATGTGATTATTTTATATTGTTATTATTGTTTGTTTTTGTAAGATACATGTATTAGAAATCTTATATTTGTTGATAAATGTGATAATGGTTTCTTTTTTTTTATCATTTATTTTAAACCGGTGGGTGAACATTTTTAATTTCATATTAAAAAGTAACAGATATGAATTTTGATCTTATTGTGATTTTGTTTTTAATATTTTTATATTTTTATGACATAGATAATGTCTCGGCAAGATGTATCACCATCTGAATGTTTATATTGTTTTTATTTTCATGGGATAATGTCTCAACAAGAAAGCTAGACTTCTACCACTGATATTATAATATAGTATATCGTAATGCACATGTATCACAAATTAATTTTTTTAATACTCTTTCATGTAGATCATATCTTACTTTTTATAAGCTTACCTTTTAATTTGGACTCTTTTAAGATATTCAAATGTTTTAATTATGTCTATTAATTATGTCTGTTTTTATTTGAAATTGTAGTAATGTTGATCACAAAAATATAGCTGTTATATAAATCATAGTTTAATTGTTAATTTTCATTCCTGAAACAAACAATTTCAAATTGATGTACATGGCAGCTTCTAAACAACTAAAGCAGTTGGCGTGGCAAAGGCGGCAAATCTGCCAAAAGCTTACAGGTTTATTTCTCATTTTGCCACACACTTTCATGATTTTTAAAAATATCCACAGTATACGTTAGTATAACCGGTTTATAATTGTTGTATGACTGTGAATGGCCAGTGGTCAATGGCCTCGGAACCAGTAGGTGCCCAATTACATACATAAACTTGTTTCTCTTCGACATTGACATCATACAGTCAAAAATTGTGATTTAAGGTGTTGTCATGCAAAAAATAAATAACAGAACAGACTGAAAACACTTTTATGTGTGCTTATTCATTAAAAAATAAGCCTCTGTATTAATGTCAAAGCGCTACAACTTAAGTACACACAAATTTGAAAAAATTTTTGCTGTGATTTGTGCGAAATCGGCACGGATCCCAACTTTGAACCTCTGTAACATAAAAAGTATATACTAGAATATTATAGCGACAATTTGGCTTTATCAAGTACATCTAGATCTTTAATTAGTGCAATTTTCATAGACCTATCTTGTATAGTTACTGAGATATTGGCTTCGGTCACTTTTTTGCGGTTTTTAAAAAAAGCCGTTTTTTAGCGCCTCTGGTTTGCCTTCTTTAAAACGCTATAACTTTTTTAATTTTCAATATTTTTTCGAAATTTTTTCAGATTATTCATTCTAGATAGTTCACAATTGCAGTATCGTTGTCATTTTTGAGTCAATGGTTGTATCTGAAAACCCGTTGGCAATGCTAGTTTAATACATTTTAATTTTTAGTTTTATACTTGACAGGGTGGGGGGGGGGGGTAGCCAAATGGTCTAACGTTTTGCACTTTAGATCATAAGGTCTGTAACTAAGTCCAGTGGTGTGGTTTGTTTATATTTAACAATGTGAAGATGAAGAATTTCCTGGCACTAGAGTGGCGTAGTGCATTGGCACTGTTTCATTTTTGATGCTTTGTTTGATGATAGCTATTTATATACCTCCGGTATAATTACACTAAGTTCATTATCATTGTCCGTAAATGTGAACTTTTTGGTGGATTCCATTAGATAACCAGATCATGATAAACCGGTTGCCAATTCGTAAAATGCAGATTAAAATTATAATTTATCACTCAGGAACTTTTCGTTTCTTTAGTGTCTTCTGTCTAACCGTCTTTGTGATTGGGACTACAAACGCATGCTTTATCCCTTGTATCATTACAAAATACATTTGAACAATGATTTTTTGACAAATGTAAACTTCAGTCCATACTATATAGTCAGAAAATTATCTAAGTAATGATAATCAGAATAGATGTAATATCACGGTGACTGTCTAATTTAGAATGATCCAGTGTTTGTTTTCAATGATATTTGTGGCTGTAACGTTGAAAAAAATTCAAGATGGCTGACGAGGAGGAGGTGAATTCTGATAGACCTCAAAGAGAAGCAAGAAAATGCTCCATGTTGTCAAATATATTGCTTAAAGAAGAAAGACGGGCGCAATTAAAAGAGGTTTGTTGATTTGTATACTCGTTGGTTATCTTTGTAGAGAGAGCCAAGTTAGTCAACCAAAACTGATTATTCTTAGTATCTCACACATCAGACTTCTTCCGACTCAACAAATCTATTATTATTATTCATATTGTCAATTGTGTGTAAGATAAGATTGAATCAAATTTATTAGTCACTAGCTGTAGGTTGCAACGCTTTCTTTTGCTATATAAATCTGTTATTAGTAATGTGAAGATAATTATTATTGTGCCAGTGGCAGTGGATTCAACATATGTAATTATGTTCAATGTTGTTATTCTATTTCATTGCATGTCCAAACATGATGTCATTAACTTAATATGATTAACAATCCGTATATCATGGCCCAGTATAATGTTATGTGATTTTTGTGTGCTTCTACAAAATAAAATATTAATATGTCATGAAATTAATGCAATCCGAAAGGAATGAGCAATATAAATGTTTATTGAAAAATTAATTTGACAAGCCATGCTCAGAGTCAGATAGCTGCCATATGATCATACTGATTTTTACAAATGACCATTGGCTTCGTGCAGTTTTAGGAATAGAAGTATCAAAACACTATGAGATAATTAAATCAATGTTAATGACCATTTGATTAATCGCTGTTGATTGTTTTGTTGCTAACTTGTGGGTACTCAAGGATGGCTAGTTGGCACTTTAATAGTTAAGTAAATTTGTCAAAGAAAGACTATAAATCCAGTGGATCTCCTCGGTCTAGTTAAAGCATTCTTTCTCACAATTATTTTCTTGTTTTACCGTATCTTCCAGCATCAATCATCCAACTTTTAAGCATAGTACAATGTCAATCCACACCAGTACACAGTGTTTGCCAGCAGACAAGCTGACAGAATAAAAGAATAATTGATTTTATCATGTGTATGATATAGTAGTAGTGGTACTCCTACTTTTGTCAAGTTAAATTGTTGTAAACAAATTCGGAGGGTTGGATGGCCGAATGGTTAGCACATGCATGCTGTACCATAAGCTCTGTCATTGAATCAACTGGTGTGGTTTCGATTCCCCGGTTGTGCGTGACAAGGAGTAGGGTAGCTTGTTCAACCTTGTGGGTTTTCTCCGGGTCCTCCAGTTTCCCCCGACTGCTAAAGACCCCTAAACGCAAGCGAATTATCAAAATAAAATTGAATCATGTGTTAGTCCCGAAATGACCTAGTTTGTGTCAGTGGATGTTAAACTCTCCCCCTCTCTCTCTCTATCTCTCTCTCTCTCTCTCTCTCTCTCTCTCTCTCTCTCTCTCTCTTTGTAAACAAATTCTGTAAACTATATTAATAATACATTGTACAGCACCATATCTGCAGTAAATTTAACCCTTTAGAATGTAAACTGCCTGTAACTACTATATAGTGTTTCTTACTCTGCCCCGGGATGTAACAGTATAACTATGAAAGAAATCATTTCTTTTCTCTAGTGCAGAAGGGTTGATAAAAAAAACCAACCCCAACAAATTCAGTATAATTTTAATATTGATTCACTTATTGAAAATATTTTTTATTTCAGATTACATCTATTTTAAAGAAAGCAGAATGTGACCGATCTGAAAAAGAAAATATCCAGCTATTGGTAGCAGATGATATTGTCAAATTAGTGCAAAAGAGAGCCAAACTTCAGAAGACAAGAAAGGATAGACTGCTTGAAGTAAGCATTCATTTTTTGGGGAAACAATATTATAGCAACTTTGCAATTCGATTCTTAAATTTATTATACAAAATGCATTGATACATTTAAATACCAGTGGTAAAAAGTATGGCAGTTTCATAGATTCATCTTTGAAAGTCAAAAGTAACGTCATTGCTAATCAGAATTTTTCTCCTACAAATTTATACTTTGAATCGCAATGCAACACACATAGATCTAGAATATGGTAAGGTAAGCATAAACCAATTTGTAATTTGATGTGTACAAGAAGTATATGCCAACGCATTTAAATTTGCTTATATCCATTGTGGTAATATTGTTACTCTGATCTAACTATTTGAATTTTTGTTGTTGTCGAGCAGATTGAAGATCCACCTGATATACTGGATGTTAAATGTAAACAACTGGCTGAAGAAATAAAAGGAAGTAGTAATGTTGTTGTTTATACTGGAGCTGGCATCAGTACGGTAAGAATTATTGTGATCACCGAGTTATGCCTGCATGTATAATGAAGTTGAGCAACAAATTGATTGAATGATTTTAATATAATTTATAAGTTAATATTATACATGAGGATATTTCATATAGCAATTTTGTTTACAGATCAAGGTGTGAAAAGGGGGGGTGGAGATCTGGTTTCTACATGTATACCCTCATAGACCATGAAACAGTGACTAGAAAAAGACGATTAGTCCTTTTGAATGACAGATTTTTAATAAATTTTTAGGGTCTCCTACCCTTTGTTCTACACTTGTTGGAGTGGGTCAGTTTAGAACATTATTTTGAATATTACATAGAAACCATAAATTCAAATTATGTTATATTTAGAATTCATTTTTTTAATTCTATTTTCTAGGCAGCTTCTATACCAGATTATAGAGGACCTAATGGAATATGGACACTACTCAAAAAAGGTCAAGAACCAAGGTAGGTCATTTCATATTATATATGATTAAGCTACATGTCTCCTGTCAAAAGTCAAAACCTAGTAACTCACTTTTTTTATCAAAATGGAGTTAGGACCAAATTTGTAGTTACTAGGGTATGTGCTTCCTGTTGTACTAGATATTTCAATCTTTTGATTTTGTAAGCATTTACACCCATGACACAGCCTAGCAACTTCCTTCATTTATTTGCCTAGTATGCCACAGAAAAACCTAGTAACTCAATAGTCAAATCATTGCATAAGCTGGGGTTTAATATTCATTCATTACGTTTTCCTTTGTTTTCTCAAAGTAAGAAAAACGTGAGTTATAAGGTGTTGCCTTTTGACGGGAGATGTACATGTGAAAAAAAAAGGTTTTATATGGGATACATGTGTAAGCCTTAAACATTATTATTATGTCCCAGCCCAAAATTTGGAGGTATTTATTAAGTGTTAGATGTAAACGTCCCTCAGTCCAGAGTTGCATACTAATGCTGGGTAATTCAACTATAGTCACAGTACAATTTATAGCACCATACGTATTCAGGTTACAAATTTTATTAAGAGAACCCAGGTTAGATACCAAATACATAAATGTTTGTTTGTTAATGTAAGTAGGACTTGAATATTTTGTTGGCATACATGTGTTATGGGGAGGTTTTCAGTGACTTGTCACATTTTCTTTAGTTACTTTGCATTGTCTATGTTTGAATCCATATACATTGATATGCTTTTAAATGTATTTATCCTCTAGAGTAATCATGTTTTGTCGAGCTCAGTTCTCATCAGCCATTTTTGAATCTTTCCATATATTTATTATTTTGAGATTAGTGTAAAAAATAACTGTCATTTACAACTATCTTCCAGTGCTCAAGATCTCAGTGATGCTGAACCAACATTTACTCACATGAGCATAACAAAACTAAGTAAAGAAGGACATGTAAGTATAGTGTTTTAATAATATACCTGTGATATATACATGTGAAATAAACCAACTACAATAGAAGCACATGAATTCTTACAGCCAACAGATGCAAAAAGTTTTAATAATCTTAGATTGGACCTGATTAGATTTTCAATTTTTTCCAGCAATCAATCATGTTCGTTTGTATGTGCATTTAGGACAAATGTAACAACTTTATTATATTTTTCTGATTATTTTATAGATCAAGTATATTGTATCTCAAAATTGTGATGGTCTTCATCTAAGAAGTGGTTTTCCCAGGAAATGTTTGTCAGAGGTTCACGGCAATATGTATATAGAGGTAAATATACCGTTCTTTGTACTCTTGAATCATGCACACATTATTATTGTTTATAACTGTAAAAGAACATTGTCTAGTTACTCGGATGGTACAGAAAAAGATCATGTAACCCTTAGTAACACATTAATGATCAGTTTACAGTTGGAAATCAAATTAAGAGTAGGCTTTAGAATCGGTGTCATGGGAAAATTCCCATCATATAACATTGCATGGTTGTCTATCTTCATGAGCCTGGTTGGTCTGGAAAAATAGTGTTAAACCCCCATTCCATTTATCAACTGAAATAGACAATGTTCATATGGTCTAGAAATGAAACTCATTAATTGTTTATATTTTATAGACTTGCTACAACTGTCAACCCAAACCCAATGAATACATACGACTGTTTGATGTGACTGAGAAAACAGCCATGAGAAGACATGCTACTGGAAGATTCTGTCATGATTGTAATGGTCAACTTAAAGATACCATAGTACACTTCGGTGAAAAGGGAGGAATGAAGTCACCCTATTATTGGAAGAAAGCAGCCAAGGCAGCTCAAAATGCAGATATAATATTGTGTTTAGGAACAAGTTTGAAGGTTAGATATGTAATTGTTAAGTAGATTATTTGATCAGAATACAGTGCTGTCTCTTGATTGAATTCTATAATTTCTCTGCACATTCAGTGTACACAAGATTATAATAGATTTACACCTGTGCAGGACAGAGGGCCTGGTAATTAGTGTCTAGTTATTCAGATGACACTGAATACACCTGTGTACACATTAGCATGCTCGTAATAGACCCTTGACAATTAGAAGTTAAAATATGAGTAGGTAATGACGCCGTTTTCCGTTCAAAATTTCTTTCATTGCATGACATGCTCTGGTCTTCAATAGCTTGATTGGTGAAGAAAAGGGGGACATTAAACCTCATTTCATTTTATTCCATGTTTCCAGTCTGGTGAGTTTTGGTTTGATGGGGCCAGTTCTTTTTACAACATAAATTTCAAATTGATACGATTCTAAATTTAATCAGTCATGTCTATTGAAAAATGTTAAGAATGTTTATTATTATACGCCCACATTGAAATGTGGTCGTATATTGTCGATGATTAATATCCGATTGACTTTAAACTTATACACAGTGTTTAAGGTCATGAGACGAAAAAGCCTATTGATTTTCAGCGATTTCAGATAATTACTGCCTGAGTTATGGCCCTTGATCACTTTAAAAAATCTTGTGGACGCTCCAGAGGTCAAAGTTAACATCTGAATTGACTTTAAATTTATACAGTGTTTAAGGTCATGAGACGAAGAAGCCTATTGATTTTCAGCGATTTCCAATATTTACTTTTTAATAAAAGAAAGACTATTTTGGCAGTATTTAATTGGAATAAATGATAAAGTTAAATACCATATGTTTGCAATTGTAGGTATTGAAAAAATATCCTTGTTTGTGGGCAATGGATAAACGGCCATCAAAAAGACCCAAACTCTACATTGTAAACCTTCAATGGACACCTAAAGATGAAGGTGCTCTTTCTAAAATAAACGGTAAGTAGCATAACTGTTTTGCCATTTAATTGATGGTGCTGTTACAATGTCATCAGAAAGACTTAAAACATATTCTGTACAAATAATCTTAGGCATCACTGCTGATACACTCATGGCTGACACTGTGGAACAGATTGAGTAAAATAATAATCGTTATTTTTTTAATTATAAATGAAAAAGATAGGGTTGGAAGTGGGTCTCTGTCAATTTTGTCAAAAGAAGTGTGGAATATTTTCTGAAGTTATAAAACAAGAATTCAATTCTAGTTAATGAAATGTTAATATCACTGGAAGGAAAAACCTGCCCATTTTTTTATCACTCAGAAAGTTAACAGCTGATATCGATTGCTGCATTATCTGCTCAGTGTATTTAACATAAACATATATATATTGATTGACCTATGTTGTATTTATGATATAGGTCGATGTGATGATGTAATGGAAAGAGTAATGAAATATTTAGATATGACTGTATCTCCTTATAGAAAGTAAGTACATGGTAATTTGAAATAGAGTATAAAATTTGTGCGTAGCTATCAACATGTAGGTCATAAAATAAACTGGAATGAATGTTGAGAATTGATGTTCGTTATTCCAGGATAAGAATCAAATATAGACTTCAAAATAATCTTATCAAGAAGAATATTGGTTAAAAACTTATTAAAATCAATCCATCTGACTGTATCTAAAGCTCCCATTACATTCTACTGATTTCATGATGTCATCTTTTTCTGTATGTCAGTTAGCTAGTGAAGAATAAGATTTTAGCCATCTGTTGCATCAAGGTTTCTAAATGCTTTAAATCTTTTGAGGATATGGACATAATCCAGGCCTAGTTCTGATTCAAACATCATTGTAGCCACGATAAAAGACTAGTACAATGGAAAGCGGACATGCACTAAAACAGGTCGCCACATCCGGCGTATGACCCGTGCATTCTCCTCTTACTACATATTTTATAGCCTTGTGATTGTCTAGTATTTGGCTTCCTTTTCACATTTTCTTCTTACTATCTCGTTAAGATGTTTATCTTCTCAGTAGTTAAGACGTTTGTCTTACCAGGAATAACAATGAATCAGTTCATTTCTATATTTTATATCAAGCTGGATACATATGCTTATAATGCATAATAGATTACATTAGCATACTTATAATTAACATCTTTCTCTCAACCCCCAACTCCTTTAAAAGTCTAACCAGCATGGCTAGATTCAGGAAACGGCTACATCATATGGTCGTCTAAAGAACCAAGGCGATGTCTGAGAATTTAGAGGCAGTCTCTAGGAACTCAGATGGTATCTGTCCGGAACCCAACAATATCTGAATCTTAAATGGCAGTCTCTTTTATAGGACCTATATTGTTATTGACCTTGAAGTCTATCACGCTCAGATCTGTGCAATTACTGATATGATTGGATGGTAAGCCAAATGATGCAATAGGAATTTTCCTACACAAGTGACGGCATGATATAATTTTAACCCATTAAAACACATTGTTTATCGACCTGTGGAACATTCAATGTATCAAAGTGTCATAGGTTTCTGTTATTCTCAATTTATCCCAAAACATACATGTATGTGAACCCAATAATTAGTTAAAGATATAATGCTATTATTAATTTAAAGAGCAAAATTCTACAATAGTCTTACACTCCTCCCTTACTTAAGACTTTTTACTCTGTATTAGGTACAAGATCCCTTGAAACCTTCACAACGACCATACCAACATCTATAGAATTATATAAATATTCATGCATGTAGCACAAATCTCGCTATCGATATTATATTACCTCCCCCTGTTTTAAGATTTTTGCAAAATTAACAGGTAGGAGACCCTAAACACTTCCATTTACTAAACCATATAATTATTATACATGTCTTCTTTTGCACAAATCCCACCATCCAGGGAGAAATTAAGTCATTTATAACTACGAACAATTCAAGCTTGAAAAGATGTAAATTAATTAATATTGATATTATTTCAGACAAGATGATCCCATCTTCAGACATGCGACACTTTTGAAATCTGATGAAATCGATACAACAGAGAAAAAAATATTGCAGATTCCTGTAAATGCCATAAAAAAGTTGGAAAGGAAGTCAAATATTGGTACCGCTCGACCAAAAATAAAATCGCTAAATAAACACACAACCATTCAAAAGATACTCAACTCCCCTTTTAAGATAAGTAATAGCGTTCCAGAAGATGAAACAGATAACGATGGAAAAGATGCACAAGAACACAATTACTCAGGAACAAGAAAAGCGTCAGATATTTCTTCTGAAGTGAGAGAGAGACTTTCCCACATGCTCAGGAAAAATGCACACATATCCACACCAACTGTCTTTCATAATCCAATGATGCAGCAACTTCCTCTACCTATATTTCCATTTATGCCAGGAACTATTTTTGGACCAAACTTTATACCTTATCCTCCATTAATGGTTGCTAACCACCATCTTGAATCAGGTTTACCATCTACCTCATTACCTGATAAAACATCTATGCAGAATATGTTTCACAATAGCAATATATTAACTCAACAAGACTGGTGCCAGTTGCTAAGACAGACATCTTTACACCATTTAAATTTTGCTAATAACACTGGCTTTACGTCCATAATGGAACAACACCAACAACAACGTCCTTTCTGTATAAAACAAGAAATTGTGCCAAAAGACCTTAAAGCTCCATGTCATGTTCCAATTAATGTGAGTTTAGATCATTGTTATTATAAGGCTTTTAATGGTGTGAAGTCGCCACCTGCGAAACTCCGACGTGTTTCCCCTGTCAAAGGCAATATAAAAAATAAAGTGGTCGAATCGGTCAGCAAGACAAATAAAATCAGACATAAAATAAAACAAGAAATACAGAAAAATTCCAATAACAAATCTGAAATTATAAAATCAGAAGATGTGAATACGGACAATATTTTTTCTGATATTAATAAAACTGCTGTAAAAAGTGAAACTAACAATTCCATGTCACCTTCTAAGAAAGAGGATGATTCATCCAAACCATCCACCGTAGATAAACGCAGACGGTCATCGAGCTCAATACCTGGATGGTTTGGGAAAGGACTAAGCATCAAGCGTAAACGGAAGTTTTAGTCCGCCGTAGATGTTGTTTGTATAGTTTTCAATTATGAATAGTTTATTAATTTATTAACATGTGGTCTCTAGACTATTATCGGAGTTGAGTTGAAGTTATTTATCATGTTGAAATCTATTAACACGTATACACTGTGTTGAGTTATCATATTTATCATGTTAAAATCACTATGCACAACTCTTTATGTGATAGTTTTACAAGCATAGGGCAAATAGCTTTGGGAATTTTGTTTTTATAATGTAACTAGTGTATATCATATGGAGTATTTTCTTAGTTGGACTTCTTGCATATACTAACAGCATTATTAGTTAGTTGTAATGATTACTATCTACAAATAAACTTTCCAGAAAGGAGAAAGAGAAATGGGGTTTAACGTCCACTCTACACAAACTAGGTGATATGGTACAATTTTATTTTAATAATTGCTTGGGTGTAGGAAACAGGGGGACCAAGAGAATACCTAAAAGGTTATGCATGTTACCCTACTCTTGTCATATACAAGCTTTGAATCGAAACCACATCATTAATTAACAAAGCTTATGATGTAACACACACCCATTAGACCACTAAACCCCCGCTCACCCCAAACACACACTTTTTGTAGAAAGGTAAAGATACCTAGAATTTATAATTTAGATGTATATTTATTATAGTTGTATTAGGAAATGATTCATAATAAGGCCATACAAAAATAACATTGCTTTAAAAAAAAAATCTGATGCCCACATTTCAGTGTCAGTGTATTATTAAGTGATGCTGGGGCATCTGAGAAACAGAATAAATGTTTTATATGGCCTAATTTAGTTATTATTTTCTACTTAAACTAATACTTTATCAGATTTTATTTTAAAGATCCTGTTTAAAAGTCTTTAGCAATTACCACCTACACAATATCATTATCACTTAATAATGGAGTGAATTGTACATTTCTATTTCATATTTTGAATAGCAGAATAATAATAATAGTACTGGTAGTATTTTTTTGTACATTTTGTATTTGACATATTCATATATTTTGCGTATGATTTTAATTTCATTTTTTGTTTCCATAATTAACTGAAATGAATGGAGTCTATTGTCTCATTAACACAATTTACAATTTTCAAACAAATGCAATGTAATTTATTTCTGTGATTAAGAATTCAGTTTGTCCTAATACTCTACCAGAGCGTCATCGGAATTCCGTCTTCATATGGATCATCTGTTATATCCGTAAACAATAAATTTTGTAGCATCGAAACAACTTGACACATTTTAAACGGTGGCTCAGTGAGTAAGATGCTGGCTCGCAAACCAGGAGGTCTCTGGTTCACTCTTGTGAAAGGTGCAGGACGGAGGGCATGGCAAGGATTGTGTCTAGTCATTCAAGTGGGACAAAAAAACAAGGTCACCTGTACAGTACACATTGGCATATACGTAATAAAAAAAAAACCTTGACAGTTGGAATTGAAAATTTCTCATGGCACACTGTATGGCATATGCCCATCTTCATTGGCCCTTCATTTCTTACAGACTAAATGTGGGTACACAGTCTCATACTATGCACACAATTTTCCATTATCTCAAAGCCATAGTAACTACATAATATGTATATGTAGGGGTATAGAGAAACATCTGGGGGGTTTTATGCAATCTTCGGTGAAATCTAAGTAGACACGCATGCAAATACAAAACAAACTGTTTCATTACTTCAAGACTTAGGAAGAAGAATTCCAACTGTCAAGGGTTCTTTGACATGGACAGGTTGACTGCATATCTTTAAACCTACCTGAACCACTAGACAACACTTTTGTTGTGAGTCCAGGAGGTGCTACCTCAAGTGGAATATAGGCCAGGTACATTAGCTTACCTGAAGAAGGAATTGGATACTATATATGAGATCTTTCACAAATTTCTCTAATTTTGCAAGTGGTTTTTTTTATGCATTGTTCAATCTGTTATGTTTTATTTATTTTTTACCCAGAAAGGTTTTTGAGCCATTTTGAAAATAAACTGTGTGTATATCACGTTAAATGTACATTGTCTATTGTTTACATTGGGTGTGGTATTATTCTTTGCTGACAGATTTAATGTCTCTCGCTTTTCATTTCCATTCTATTATTCTTTGCTGACAGATGTAATGTCTCTCTTGATTTTATATTTGTCTATATGTTGGGGACCTACTAATTCTCAGGGTATTAATATAGTGTGGTGTGATTTCTTTTGCTCATTTTTAAAATTAATATTTTTACTTTCAAGTTTATCTAAATTCTGTGTGAATGGAGACACGATAATCTTTTATGTGTTTGTAAAGAATTGCCAATACGATCAAATTGTTTATTTTTTCTATCAATCTGTGGATAATCCCAACACTGTGTGTTAAAATATTCATACTTATAAAATCAGTCAAGATTAGAGATTGTGATCAGATGCCTTATTCACAAACTAATGTATTTTAAGGGATTCCTCCTTTCTATTGGTCAAGAGTTGAAATTAGTGCTGGCACGATATATCATTGAATCGATTTAATGCGATACCTTCTAATGGTTCTTGTATAGAATCGAGAGATTCAGAATCAATGTATCACAATTCTTTTTTTTATGTTTTTTTGTTTCGCTTCAGTAAGTAACCCATCACACTTAATTATCCACGTCACACATTATCCATAAGTACACAAACACTCTTAAATTGTGGTCCTTTATTTGAATCCATATCAATATCGTGATATAAAACTGGTTTTATTTCTTCGACATCGGCAAAACTAAAAATATCAATTATTCATTTATCCTGTTGTTTTCTTGGTAAATGTTGACCTAGTTATGAATCGTATTGTAGCGCCTGGATAGCAACATGTCATGTATCGTGACTGCTGTGCCAATACCCAGCATTAGTTGAAATACTAGTACAATTTTTCGCTCTTAGCCAATGAAAAGTCGGATTTTATCAAATATTTTAGTTTTCATGAATAAGGACTGAGACAAATTGATGTCTATGTGCTGTCTTGGACACATAAACTGGTTTAAGACATTAAAATTTTAGACACAACAGGGCTGTATTTGGATGATATTTGCCAGTTCTGACTGACTGGTATTGAAATTGACCAACTGGTGAATTTACCTGCTTATCAATTTAAATTCAAATTAAAACACTTAAATCCAGTTAAATTTGTTGTTATTTGGTGTAAAAAATAATTAAAACTTGATATGTATATTAAAATAATACTGGCATATTCTTTGAACAAATTTTTGTCTAATCCCAGGTAAAGTAGATACTTGATCAGGTAAAAAATTTGTGGTGAGAGCTCTGATACACAGAAGATATAACAAAATTATATACTAAAATCTTGCTCTGTTAATTATATTATGAAAATGGTGCTTCATTCATTTTCAAATAAAAGATGTATTTGAGAATTTTTGTTAATTTTTTTACACCCACATTGAAATGTTATCATACATTTTTGTTACCCCTGCCTGCTTATCATCCATAATTTCCTGTGATCATAATATTTATGTGTTATTGACCTTAGTGAGATGCAGAAGCCTATTTTCAGTGGCAGTGCCACCCGCGGTGGTTGCAGGGGCAAAGTCCAAGCTTTAGGGACCAAAGGCGCGAGCTTTAACTAGGGGTATGGGGGGCCTTCCCAGAAATGTTTGAAAAACAGACTGTTGGAAATGCAATCTGGCAGTATTTCAGGCACTGAGATAAATAGATATTGTCAGATACCGCATGTCGACTGAACGCTAGTTTATCCGACCAGAGTGAAGTGTCAAACGAAGTGAATGAATATTTTCGCCACGATAGTTTGAGAAATAGACTGCCGGAGAGGGAGGTGTCATACGAACCGAGTGAGTGATTCAAAGTTAATGAACATTCTTGCCGCGTTGAAGCTATGCCCCAAAACATTGAGAATCGGAAGAAGCACTTATAAAATTAAGACTAAGTCCAAGTAACCTCTATGTGATTTATTAAACATAGATAAATCAACAAATATTTACAAGAAAGAGAGAGATCCGATCTGTTCTTAACCATAGCTCACTCTATGTTTTAAATACAATTCTACAAAATATATATAATAGACAATTATGACACATTGACAATTAAACTATAAAATATTGCTTCTAAGTTGAAATCTAAAACAATAGTTCGTTTTATAGAGAGTTTGGTTAATGACCAATACTTAATCCCTCCATTGTTTAGACTTTAATGCTTCGTCTAAATTATATCTGGCTTAATAGCCAGTGGCTGGTTTAATAAGGTTCTATAACACAGGGGCCAGTTGATATTTGGTTGTAAAGAGCTAATTGACTATTATTATTATTATTATTATTGTTCGATTTATATAGCGCTTCATTACACGTGAAGTGTTTCTAAGCGCATATCACAAACATATACTTCAAACACACAGAAACAATCAAAATCAGGAGAACATAATTAAACACAGCTGCCTGTTAGGCGCTATTATTCAAAGGTTTATATCCAACAAATCAACCGGCTAATCTCTATATTGAACTCAGTCGAGGTATTACCTGATGAACACCTACACCAAGTAGAGTTCAAAAATAAAAAACGAAGTTTAAAAGAATCAGCTTCATTAACAAAAATTAAACAATCAAAAACTAAACAGATAAATCAAATTCAAACGAAACAAATAAAACAAAGAAAATGAAAAGAGCAGTTCATTACCATTCTACATTAACAAAATAAAGGAAAACAACTTGTGAAATTTTTTTCAAAAAATAAGAGCAACTGATGTCAAGCCATATCTACTGTAGAATGTATTATTGGGTTATAAAAACGTATATTTTAAGTTTCATCAAAAGCAGATAAAATCTATCTACACAACAATGTGGACATATATAACAATGAATGAGTAATATTTGCCTTGAAAACAAATTAATTGGCAATTTTGCTGATGTTTTTCAATCTAAATCAGAATATAAATTGGAATAAATTACCGTTCCTCCAACAATTCTACCCAATGGATACCATGCTCTATCATCAAACCAATTAAGAAAGTTATAGAAGCCATGATAGAAAGTATGTCTTAATATCAATGGAATGAAGACAACCCAACCATCAAGTATATTGAATATAGTGATATAAAAAGATCCACTCTGCAGAGGATTGCACAGGGGGTTGATGTAGTAAAATATTCAGCTTTATTTTTAAACATAGTGACTATGTGTTTTTATAAGAACAATATATCACTCATGCCAGTGTCTGTTTAATTCAACACGTATCTTACTTGAGAAATAATTAGGTAAATAAAATATATTTAAAATATATTAATGTTGTCAAAGATATGTTTACCAGAATGGGAAAAGTAACATTGGTTTTTAATATATAGAAATCATATGACTTATATGTCGGTCATAGATATCTGCAGTGTGTTGCTCCTTTAGTTTCCAGCCCAGGAAAATATCTATAGTGTGTGACTTCTGTTACCCTGGAGAACCACTGAGCTGGCCAAAATCTATTGCACCTGTAATCTCATTCTAAACATAAGAGACCACTGCCCTGGTTAATATCTACAGTGTCACTCCTGTAACACTTGAGAACCGCCGCCCTGGCAAACATTTAATGTATCTCTGCCTTTCAGAAATCTACAGTGAATCATACCGTTAAACCCCATATTCCAGAAGAAATGTCAATGGACGTCATTGGCTACTGGTAACAATTTTCTTTTCAATGTGACTTTGGTAACGCGTGAGAACCATTGCTCTGACAAACACTGGAAAATGCCAACAGGACATCATACCTGTAATCCACTTAAAAGGTCAACGTCCGATGACGCCTGTTATTTTTTTAATTCTATAAGTATGCAATCATTGTGTAATTTATTTTAGAAATATTAAAAGTCCATCTCGGGATTGCTTCAAACGAATGACTACATTTTTGTTACACCAGTGCTTCGTACAAAGAAAATGCGTGTCTGGATAGAGCAGGTGAATAAAACATACATTATGCAAGAGCTTAATCTGTCTATTGCAGGTCTTTCTTTGTGCCTGAAAGTTTATATAAACTATTAATTAGACATTTGTTAACATGAAAAGACCTTAATCAACTCTCGATGTCATCTTATGTGTCGGATTTTCTCTGGATTTGAATCTGATTTGCTGCTCAACGCTCATTGATGATTTAATCCAAAAATGGATAATCGAGACTATGTTTTTTATCGTAACGACTTTAGTAATGATGATCTAGACTAGGCCTTATATTCAAACACTATATATCGATTTGACTGGAATTTTCAGTATATTATCCTTACATTATCTAGTTTTTAACTATTATAGTGAGAATTGTCAGCTCTTTATCTAATCTTCCATAATGTATCTTTAAAACCGGCTTGATATTATCCTGACTGCTTACTTTGTCGCCAAACGTTTTCCTTAATTCAATTGCTTTCTATATTGTCTGCTGTGACCGTTTATTTGTAATTTAAGTTATATATTATTAGTTATTCCGTTTATTTTATTGCGAGCCTTTTCATATCTACATCCATAGAAAAAAACGACTATAAGGCATGTTAACAGTGAGACCCCCCGCCTTGACAAAAGTTTACGCCGGTCCGCGCGTTTAACTCGGTCAAATTACTGTCCCATATTTTTAAAAATAAATAACAGATTTTACATAGTTATGGTCTGGGTATCAATGTGGGAAAAAAGGGTGTGGCGGGGGTTCGATGAGTCTAAAAGTACCCCAAATATGTTTTTATCAGTTTAAATTGTCCCGGAGCCCAATTTGGGTCGCTACGCTGATCGCCCCCACCCCCAAACAATATAGATAACATTCCGTCGGGCGTGACGATTACATTACATTAAGACACGAGACAATATAATCTGTCAAGCGGAACAACGTTACAAGCACAAACAGGATACATCTTCTCGTGTTCTTATTTGTGACTGGATAATGTCGACACTTGACCGCGGGCTCTTATTAAAGCTATTTACATATACATATACACACACCTCGCATTACGTAGTTTATTTAGTTTTTATATCCTAGTTCAGTTGACAGTCAACATGGATCCTAGCCGGATCTGTCTTATTTTACTCTTAATATTGGATATTGTATATAGTGAAGGTAGGGTATAATGTATATTATTTATAAACTTTTAATATGTTGTTGTTGTGGATTGATGTTATAGTAGTTATACAACCGTCACCATTATGTCATTTAAGGAAGTATTTATAGAGAATATAGTCTACTGTTTTTCTCCGAAATGAGCCGTAGTCAAGACAAATTGTCTGAGCTATTCTAAAATAACACTATTTCGACCCAGCTTCTCTTAAGCCTTCCCAGTCATGATACGTACCTTTCTACAATCCTCAGAATTTCCAAGTGTATCGGCACTTTAACACGGGGTACGAAATATAAATGAATTTATTATCCAAATTTAGAGTGGTAAATGTTGAAAGATCAGTATAAAGGAAAGACAGACGTCTATAGAAAACGTTACAAGAATTAATTATTCCGTAGAATTGAATAGCATTTTATTGCATCGAAACGTCCTTTGAAGACAGCATACAATATACAAAATATAATGAACCAGACAAGTGATCTGGAGTTACAGGGTGATTCGGGGGTGGTGGTGGGGGGTCAATTGAGAAAAGTATTGACAAAAACGAACTTTTATAACCTTAAGTACACCAACATTAATATATATTTCTACATGTAGGTGAACTAAATAAAAGAATACAACAGAGGAATGTAAACTCACAATACAACGCATTATTCCTTATTAAATGCTGTATATTCGTTAAAGAAAATCGACCAGTGAGTCAAAAGCTTATTGACAAAAACAGTACAATGGACCAACTTTAAGCTAAGATATGTACACGGATATACGTTCCACTGTATATAAACTATTAGTATATACTCGTGTAACAGTACTAAAAAAGTATATAAGTAAAAAGAAGTAGGTGCGATCGGTCATGGTCTATTAAATTAACTACAACAACGCACCAATAACATCTACTTGACATGGTATTCTAAATATGATCGCTCTTACATACTTATTGAAACCATGATATAAATCGACGTTTTCTTTTTAATTCTAAAGCCCAAAATCGTTTATGACGTTGGTGGTTTTGCTTTAACAAGCAATATCTTTACGAGTGTTTGTGTGGAATGGGGGGGGGGGGCACTCCCTGTCACGTACATGCACACGATCGAAACCACGCCACTTGACCAAATGATAGATCTTTCTATACAAAGCGTCATCCACCCCACCACAATAATTATAATTTACATTTCTGTGTATATCTCTTCTTTAGTGTTGATTTCCATGGCAGCTTACCGTTGACCACTATAAGTCTTATAACCTCATATTTTTATGTCAAACATCACGACAGTTTCAATGGTGGTGACCTGTGTCGTGCACGAAACAGGATATACTTAGCATTTTTTTGTTCACATGATACCTCTTCCTTATCTAACATAACAATATTTGTTGTAATTTTGCATTTAAAAAAAACTCTCCACTCGAACATATAATTGGCAGTGCCTATTATTAAAAAAACATCGGGTGGATTTAAAAAATCATTTGATACCATGTTTAGTGAAGCATGGAGTTTGTGAATATCTATCTATTAACCTATCTATTCATTTTATTTCTTTTTCTTTTTTTTTACTGAAAGGCGGAGGTCTCTATAATTTATGGGATCTTGAATTGAACCTTTGATTTATTTTCAGTATCTATCATGGTTTAAACGGTAAATAAATTTATATATATTTGCTCAATAACAGCGTTTGTTGATATTGTGTAACTATATTGACAGTGTACACGTATGTGGTACCTGAGTACGTGAACTCACGATCACAAAAACAGAGTCTAAACGCTTACAATAGGGGTATTATATCAATCACATTAAATATATACAAAGCGTAAAACTGGGATATAGATAATGACCGGTATTAACAATATTAGTTGATCGACCAAAATGTAAAAGACCATTTTATTTGTCATATTATAAACTAGAAACTATAATAAAATGTAAAAGAACATTTCATTTGTCATATTATAAACTACAAACTGTAATATATGAATTACCCTGATATGACATGCCTTTTCATGTTTCTATTTAAGGAGCTAATTAACCTCAAAATCAATAATTTCCTTAAAATTCGAAATTAATAACACGAATTAAAATTCAATATTGGCCCAGTTCAATCAATATTGATATTATTATCTTACCGTGAAAATATGGGACCATAATATCCAATATTGAGGCATAATAAACAGTTTAAAATTATTACACGAGTCGTTTATTTCTATGGTTTCGGGGGCCATTTGTAATGAACAAAGAAAAACATCTCCTACAAGACAATGCAATAGTAATTAGTAATAAAACTGTAAACTTTCAAAATGTTTCATGTATATAGAAAGATTATTATTTCAGTTGAACTATTGGGAAAATTTTGTGCGGACAGTGGCCTTTCCGGCCTTCCGCTTACTCGTCATCGAATTCCACCTGTCAAGGATCCTTTAATGTATAAACCAAAGTGTATAGGGGGCTTTGGGTTTCCATCCCAAACGATCGACTAAACGCTGTTCCTTGCCTAGCTTCACTACTGAAAAGGGAAACCACCCCATCACCAGATTCGAAACCAGGACCTCTTTATGGTTAGTTAACCAAGGCTTTACCCACCGAGTATAAGCTTTATACTCCCTTTAAAATGAAACACAAAGAGATACACTTCTTCTTCCTGGTTATAAATATAATTATATTCTGAACGATCAAGACAATTTTTAAACTTGTCAAAAGCAATTGTTACATGAAATAAATGGGTGGAGACTAATATTATAAAGTATTATTATGTCTGGGTTTATATTTCATTCTATATATGAAATATCTCACAAATGTTGTTTTTTTTATTTAGCAATTGAATCGATATTGTTTCTTCTGATTTTAATGAAACGGTGACAAGTTTTATATGAACGCGACAGGCTATACTTAAGGCAATTCACAGACAATTTTTCCTATTATAATCAAAATTAAAAACACGAATTAGAATTAAATATTGGTCGATTTCAATCAATATTGGTGTTGTTATCTTGACGTGAAAATATAGGAACCCAATATCCAATAATTAAAACACAATGAACATTTTAAAATCACTACACGAGTCGTGTAGACTATGTTTTCGGGTGCCAGAGAAGAATGTATCCTACAAGACAATGCCGAAGTAGGCCTAATGGCTGATTAACAAACGACAAAACAAAAAATAAAAACGTGAGATCGGATTAAGCAGACGTAAACTACTGCCGTTCAGTTTGGACTGTTCACGTATTTGACCGAACATAATTGACAGAAATTACTATCATTTTTTTAATTGAATATAAATCACTTTATATCCAATATACCATTAATGTGTGCTTTTATACTCATTTTCGTCTATTTTAAGATTCCAAAGTGTTCCTTTAACGAAGAATTATTGTATTTCATATAAATGGCCGTTATGTTTTTGTGTCACTTGTATTTGGTAAATTAACTGGATATAAACATGACGGAATGCCATTGAATACAATTACTGCTTATTTCTGAGCGATGTTTATACTGTAACAGTGCATATTGACGAAATATGCACAAATATTTTATTTTAGATATTTTATTTTTTTTGTATTTTAAAGAATGTATATTTTATTTAAATGTATATATGTTTATTAAAGACGGCAAATGAATAATTCCCTAATAAGCCTAAATCGACCTTGACACTCATGGGTGTAAATAGATTTAAAGTAATATAATATAATTGTATACCTGTATCAATGAGCCTTAATAGAGGGTACAAATCGGTATTTATATACACCAAGGTTACTAATAACAATGAAAGAGGAGAGATTAAACTATACAAGACAATGCAATAAAATAAACAATAAGATAGTAATTAAACTCATTAATGTGTCAGCTGTCAACGATCAGTCATTAGATAAGTAGCTTAACGTCTAATTAACAACGCAGGATTAATAGAAACATAAGAAAAATAGAAATGTTTAAATGAAAGAATGAATAATGAACGAATGATATATTGAAAGAACGAAATACCAACAATTCTCAATATTATTACCATTATAATACTAGGATTCTCTATAGTTTTTATCTTTATGTGAAAATACATGTATATGCAGCCAGCGTATACATTATCCACCCAAAAATAAGATGAAATGGGGTTTAACGTCCTACTTTAGACGTTTATATGCCAGTGTACATTCTCCACCCAAAACTAAAATAAAATGGGGTTTAACGTCCTACTTTTCTTCACCAAGTGAACTAATTTAGACGATTATATGCCAGTGTACATTCTCCACCCAAAAATAAAATGAAATGGGGTTTAACGTCCTACTTTTCTGCACCAACTGAGCTAATTTAGACGGTTATGAGGGGAATAATGTGCCCTGACGGCATGTACACGGAACCTCGGTTTTTCGTCCCATTTGAACGAGGAGACACTGTTCCTTGTCAATCCCTCAGTATTGTACCACTGACAAAAGGAAAACACAATGGAAGGTACCGGGGAATTTCTTAACCAAGACCATCCAAGATCAAAGAAGATAAAATAATAATGAAGTGTGTTATTAACAACCCTGTCATCTTGTCTTTAATCAAGTAAGGTTGTTAAGATGTCTGTGATTGACAGTTATAAAATCTTTATTTTTCAGAAATTGTATTTGAATCTGGAGTAAGTTTCCAAACGGTGAATAAAGATGCATTGCCCAATCCTTCCGATTATGATGACGTAGAAAATACAGGTATGTAAGAGTTCTACTGAATGAAAAGAAATGAAATGTGATTCAACGCCCTACTGCTCTATACCAACCGAGCATACGCCACCCAGTGTGCTATAAGGAAATATTTCCCGGCCATCGGCTTTACGGCCTACTCTTATCTACAGGGGACCTCGATTTTCCGTTCCATCCGAACGACTAGACAACGTTCCTTGTCTGCTACACTGGCAAATTGAAACCTCGCCGGAAAATCCACAGGTACTTTCTCGGCCTACACAGGGATCCGACACGGGGCGTCCAGGTTAGTGACCCAGCGCCTTTACTCACTGAGCCAATGTCACCGTACCATTTCCTCGTTGTGTTACTCTCACGGTGGTGGCCCATCCGACTCTTTTTAAATGGTATTAAAAACAATAACGGCTTCAATGTAACTCAATGCTGTTTAAACGCCATACAGTGTGCCATGGGTGATAATTTGTACGGACACTTTTCCTCGTTTTTTTTTGTCACATCCGAACGACTACTATTATATTTGTAGGTAGTTATTTGTTTGATGCTGGTGTTGATGGTAATGAGAAGAAGAGGTTATCATTGAGTGTTCTAGTACAAGATTTTAAATCAGCTAATTCTAGATATTTTAGAGCACACCCAGCATTTATATCATGTGTTCAAAAAGTAATGATGGATTTACAAAATCAGGACAAAAGCGTAAGTAAAAATAGCCATGTTTTTTTTTAAATCTTATCGTTCATAGGTCTACGACATCTGGCTTTATTAATATTAAAGTAGCACACCCAGCATTTATATCATGTGTTCAAAAAGTAATGGGTGATTTACAAAATCAAGACGAAAGCGTATAAGTAAGGATGGCCATTTATTTTTTAAAATCTTATCGTTCATAGGCCTACGACATCTGGTTTTATTAATATTAAAGATACATTATGTAAGATTTAGATAAAGAGCTAGTCATTCTTGCTATAATAGTTCGAAAATAGGTAATGTAAAATGAATAATTTGAAAATTTCATTTAAATTACTCTATTGCGAGCGAAGATATTAGCCTTTGTGTGTTTAACAAGACGTGTGCAATAATGGAAGTCGAAAAGCAAATCGGAACCTAATCCAATAAACATCGCAGGCTAGCGATGACATTGCGAGTTGATTGTGGTCTGGATAAGTTAATATATGTCTATTTAATAATTTAGATAACATTTCAGTCCTAAAGAAAGACCTGCAATAGGCAGATTTAGCTCTTGCATAATGTATGTTTAATATAGAAATAAAAATCAAAAGATTAACCTTAGATAATCCCCCGCCTTGGATTCAGTCGGGTTATAAAGTGGCCTATCAAAGGTTTTCTCGAGGATTGAACGGTGGCGCTTGCTTGCTCTAGCTATTCCTGTTTATATCGCCATTATATGATGCTGAGTGTTGCCACACTTTCAATGTATCATATCTTTATAATTACTGAACAGAATTGGGCCATGTTTGTATAAAGATCCAACTTTTACAATATTGTAGTTTGCAAGGGATTAAACTACTTTCAAATGACGATCAGCAAGTTTTTATCATGATAGTGCCCTGGGGCACTTTTATGATGTTAAATTTTAGTAATTTGATTGGATATTAGATTGATTTTAGTGCTTAACCAATCAAAATTGAAGTATCTACCAAAATTTGGATTTTATCTTTAGTTAAAATTTCGAGAAACTGTAGCACCATGGGCCTTTCGTCAGACGTGGAGAGCGGACCACACAAACCGGTCGCCACATCTTACATACGGCCCATGCATCTTTTCTTACTACATATTTCTGTAGCCTTGTGATCGTCTAGAATTTGCCTCTAGCCGTCTTTACTTCTGCTTCACGTTGTGTATTTACTTTTTACTGTTTTCTTAAGACGTTTGTCTTACCAGGAATAACAATGCAACAGTTCGTTTTTACATTTTATATATCAGCTGGATACATGGATAAGCATAATATAGATTACAATAATAAAGTCATTCTCTCAAACTTCATTCAGCCAGACTCGATTTAGGCGAGTCTGCTGAATAGAAACTGCACCCAGATGGTAATCTCTCCGGAATCTAATGAAAGTCTGACTTAAAAGTTTACTATGATTTTTTTATATATAGAGAGAGAGAGAGAGAAATGGGGTTAAACGTCCACGAGGACCCGGAGAAAACCCAAGAGGTTGGACAGGCGACCCTACTCTTTGTCACGTACAACCGGGGATTCGAAACCACGCCAGTTGACTCATTGACAGGCTTTATGATACAGCGCGCACGTGCTAACCATTCAGCCACCCAACCCCCCTTCTTTTATAGAGCTCATGCATATCACGCACAGAAAGCCTTTTCATGGCCCTGAACCTGGGCAATTTCTGATATGATTGGTTAAATTAAGCCAAATGATGCAATTATAATATTTCCACTCACGTGTAATCTCGTGGTATTTTATTGACACATACAGCCAGCTATGTTTTGGTTCTGTAACTCTTTTTATGTGTCAACTGTCACTTACTCACTAAGTTGATTTTATTACAATTCTACATATATGTGGATTTAATAACTTGCCACCAAAGATATTAATTAATGAAATATACTGCTCCCATTAATTTCAAGAGCAAAAATTCTAGCAATATTATTACAAAACAGGGCCCTGGTCCTGGCGATTTAATTGGTTTGGCAATGTAATCTTTAATACTTTATTCATGAGAAGCAACTATATTTATATACAGGAATTTGACTCATTTACTAAACGGTGTCTGTAGAATGTCTAATTTAAATAGAATCGTCGAATACATTTGATTAGTGGTTATGTTTTTACCATGTGCGTTTATATGTTAATTAGTTGATGGTCTACAATGGATTTCTGACCAAGGCTGATACCGGTAACAGAAACGGCAAACAAGAGAGATATGGTCGTAGTGGAACTGGTGTTACCCTCACATTTAAACCTGGTGTCGGTGGAGCACAAACTGAACAAATAGCCACAGCAGCTTTAAAACATTGTCCAGTTATGTTTGAAGTAAGATTCACTTGTACTCTACTCACACATTTTAACAAATACACGATCACATAATAATAAGTGTAGTACTCACACAAATTTGGTCGAAGCTATCCGAACTGATCTCTTGCAATCCGCAATTCGATGCTAATTAAATCTAATCTTTTTTTTTTTGAGGAGGGGGGGGGGGATTTGATAATATTGATTCAACAAAATCATTTATTATTGAAAAAGAAACAAACACATAAAATAAAAATATATTGATTTGTAAGATTCGCAGTTCCTGGAAATCTGAAAACATTAAACTAGTCAAAACATTAATCAGTTTCAAAAGTAAAATGTGCATTCAATATGAACACTAGAGAGAAGTGCTGATACCTTTATATTTTTTAACATCTTTTTTATATGTAATGAATTTGCAACTTTTATTTTGGTCTGATTAAATTTGAGATGTCAAATACTCTCTTCATCATGTTGACAATTTTATTATTAACGATAATGATAAGCTTTCTCCACTGCTATGAGCAGTGAGTAATGATTTAACAGCAGTTTCCAACATGGTGATAATAGTAGTTAGATTAAAAGAACCCGTTAGATTAAAAGAATCCTGCTCTTTGAAATAATTAAATATTATTAGCACTGACTCATACACTGTTGAATGATTTCAGAAATCCACATGTAGTTTTTTTTCACAATGCACCTCGAATCATTCATTTTTCTCGGTTAAATATAAATAACAAATACTAATCTGTTATTACTTTATATTATAGCGTCTTCAGAGAAGTCTCGGCGTTGTAATGGTCGGCGATAATGCTGTACATCTTCATATGACGAGTACACAGAATGCAGCTCCATTTTTTGGTATTGACGGCTACACGCGCATGACATTGGAAGTGTTTAAATCTTGGTGTCTGGACCAGATTGATCTAGGACTTGGTAAATATCTTATCTACATGTATATAGATTTGTGCTATAGCTCAATGTAAGCAGTGTCTCTTTATGGCTTCGTATTCTTAACAAAATTCTTGGGTCAGGTACATACGTTTCACTTAACTGTATCATAGATGTCTGCACAAAAATCACCAGAGAGAGAGATACTAAAATGGATGGCCAAGTAACAATTACATCCAAGCAAATTAAAGAATATTGAGTTATTATGGTTTTGGGTGATTAATGTTATTTTTATTACAGATCCAATCGGTTCACCCGATTGTAGTAAAGTAAAGGTTCTACAGAATGGCCAGATTTACCCTTCTGATGTGACTACACCACAAGAAGTTGTTGGTGATGTTGATGCTCCTATTACCAGAGATTCGGACGCTGACTTTTCCACGTGAGTATTTTAGTTTCTTGCATGTCCGTAGCCTATCGTTAGCAAGTCCTATTTCTTGTTTTTGATTGATTATATGTAAATTGCATGTCGCGAAGTAAAGGCCCTATTGTTCAGACCACTCTCGACCTACGAGATAATATTATGTACATGCAATTTCTTGGTGCAAAGGCCACACCGAAACCACGAGACGCAACAAAGGGAGATACATGATATATACATTCAATCATGTAAAGGTCCTCTTTTTTCAGACTACACTGAACCAACGAGACGCAACAAAGTGAGATAAACAATATGTACCCCCAATCCCGTGGTGCAAAGGCCCTCTTTTTCAGACCAAACTGTCTAATTTGTACGTTTCATAACAGGACACATATTATTGCTTCTTTATTCATGAGTCATCTTAAATTGACTAGATTATTCTTTGGTGTATATTTCAGTCTAGTTCAATATCAAGGAAGGAATATAGATTTTGTCAATGCTGAAAAGTCTGCTGCATGGTGTGGCAAACCAGGAACACCATGTGTTGACTGTGGAGCTGGACCAGTGGGAAACTCTCTCAACCAAAGGTAATTATAAGTCATTGAATGGAGTAACCCCAATAAGAACCATATGTAAGAATTATATGAAGTAAAGCGAACTTTGACTGATAAAATGATTGGGTTGTTAAAATAAATTTAAGTGCCAAGTGGTTTATTACAACTTTTCAAAATAGTGAACAGAAATAGTCTTTAAAATCCAACCGGGCTAATGAAGACTGGTATACGTCATGAAAGGGTTGTTTTATTACGTGCAGGAACGACCAGGAACGAAAACTACAAGGTCTACAAGGAACTTCCTCGCTGAACACCGTGTGCGAACCAGTGTATTCCTGGTTAGTGAGCCAGCACCATACTCATCAAGACATAGTGGCTCGGAGCATGAACATATTGTCATCTAAATATAAAAGAAAGGAGAAATTAAGAGCCGTTGTATAAATATTAAGAAGCATAACATACCTCGTACACAACACCTGTAACTACTTTTATTTTATTTTTCCAGGTGTACGGCTAGGTTGATGAGTCAGAGAATGTATAATGTTGTTAATCGTCTTCAGAAAATGGTGAGAGCAGATAATGGTAAGATAAATATTAAAATCAAACGCAATCAATCTTTATCGGTAGTTAAAATGCAAAATCCAGTAGGTGGATTCGGTAAAATCGGGTAACGACAGCAAGAAAACCTTTAAAATTTCGAATTAATGTTTCTCTATTACTGGTGTTAAAAGTTATTGTCTTCTTTGGGGAATATCCATGCTTCAAAACCGCATCTAATTTCAGAAAAACTAAAGATTGAAAAAGCCTTTGATGAGAAGTATGAAGGTCATGAAGCAGATTTTGATGTAACTTCACTGCACACCGAGGGTCGAATGGTTGTAGCTACACTTGCGTCTGGGGTAGATCCAGCAAAAATACAGAAACTTGCCCAGCTGGCAATATGTGCTAAGGCCGACTTTGTGAAAAATGAAGGTAAGTTCATTCAAAGAAACTGTACATCAGACTGAATTTCAGTTCTTTTCAAAAATTCTTTTGGGTTGTTTGTCTTAGGACTTGCTTTTAGCGGTTGTTCCGCTTAGTCAGCCTAGCCATGAAATGTTATTCAGCCCAATGAAATATTGTAAAGCACAAAATGTGTTAGCTATATTATTGAATCCTCAAATGCTAATATAATATCTGAGCTTAAATTCACACCTTCTTTGGACCATTCTCTAAAACATCATGTTTTTGAGAATGTTTATAAACCTTTGAGAACATTTGGAGAATATTTTTACTTTTTTGAGACTAAAATTTTTTAAAACTTTTGTGACTAATGATTTTTAAACTTTTGAGAATAAAGATTTTTCAAACTTTTGAGAATATTTTCAATTTTTTAAATGATAACATTACAGGTGACAAGGTAATAATTGCTGTAAAAAAGATGTATGGTAACACGGCCCAAAAAATAGCCTTCCCTAATATTGAACTCCTCCGAGTTGAACCTCCAGCAGCTGATAAACAGTTGTATTCACTTCCCAAAGGTTTTGATGAAGATGACGAAGCCACTTATCCTTTGATGGATTCAAATAATCAGGTAAATTACTTAAATGATCTACTTGAGGGCGAATTATCGCATGAAAACCATTTGGGGTTTCAAACCAATATAGGTGGGGTTGGGTGGTCGATTTTTGAACCGTGTGCTTTCGATCCAAAGGTCTGTCAAGTGGCGCGGTTTCGATCCCAAGCTTGTATGTAACAGGGGGTAAGTTCGCCTACCCAATCTCGTAGGGTTTCGCCCCCCCCCCCCACCTCTACGTGCATGCGAATTATTGAAATAAGATTGACCATGTGTTAGTCCCAATATGACATAGGGACGTGAAGCCCCATCTCTTTTAAACCAGTTATATGTCATTTGTCTAGTTGCGTTGATATGACTTGCAGTGAATCGTATGACCAGAAAAGCAGTATAACTACATTAACTTCATCTATAATTTCAGCATGATGAACTACTAGCAGACGACACACCACTAGGATTATTCGTATCTAAGGATCCATCAATCCGTTATTTCCGTCTTGAACCACGTGTAGCTAGTTGTTATGCCCAGATGGTTTATAATTTAAACAAACATAACAAGGATGGAGGTATTTATATTTTTTAAAATTAATAAGAGCCAACTGACACGTGGTTACAGTCTTGTATTCCTTTAGATTACCACAAGAAGATACTTTCGATTTCTTTGTTTAGTAACATCGGGTACGAAACTTGTGAATCTCGTATCAAATGTTCCGGCATTAACAAAGGTTCTGTCTTTCTTAAAAGTATAACAAGGACTATTCCTCATCTCCATTGTAAAATTTAATGAGGAAACTACGCTGGAAATTGCCGAGGAACTTCCTCGGGCAACACCGGGATTGATCCCGGGACGTCCAGGTTAAACAGAGCTACAGTTTTGGCGTAAATTTCTTAACTTGAAAGACAAGTACTATAGTACTTTATGGACCAGGAACCGAGCATGACGTCTTTAACGCCATCTTGGAATTGTAACTGCATACCCAAAATCGATGCGCAAATGTCCAAAGAACAAACATGCCAAGTGTCATGTCAATCGTACTCGAATTGGCAGAACACTAGGCTTTATTCGAAGAGTGCCACCCTGAAGAAGAACAAGATGAGTAGCGCTTAAGACCCAGTTCCTGGTACACAAATATAATTTACTAAAATCTGGGAAACGGTACTACTATAAATTAAAATATATTATTTTCTTCAGATCCAAGAATTGAATTAGAAGTTGTGCGAGGTTTTATGTCTACCCAAGAACAGTTACTCAAGTTTGATCCCAGTGATAAACGTTACAACACTATGACCCTTGGAACAGGTTTCGAAGTTCGCTATTCTGCAAGCAATACTAAAACAAGACCTTTACATACTCTAGTAAAATTGGCCGTTGAATATTGTGGTCCAACATTCCACGAGTCTGATAAACAAGAAATTGGTATTGGTTTATATAGCGATAGAATATTTATTGATGTTAGAACTGATTTCGATGTTTGGACTAAGTTCCCCGAACAGATGCCAACTGAATATAAATCGCTGGCTGATTATAGAGAAGATATGTTACAGAGATTTGAACTGGCTGTCCGTAAGTATTCATGAGAATCAAAATTTAAAATGAAATGGGGTTTAACGTCCTACATTTCTGCTACATCTAGATCAATGAATACGGACAGTGTGTTATGAGGGAAATTTGGCCCTGACACAATCATTCTTTTAGCTGCATGCCAATTGTAAACATAACGACTAGAGGCTGTTCCTTCATATATCATGCTAATATAAGGATACCAACCCCACTGATGTCTGCATTTAAAAAAGAAATATATGGTCGTCTCGATAGTTAATCCTAATAGCGCCCAGTGATAATCTAAATAATAAGAGCAAATGCCATGCACTATTCGATCTATGTCTGCCGTTTTCAAATGGGATTTTCTCCCATTTTAAGGCTAACTAGCATTCTTTCGTCCCAATTGGTATTTTGGAAAGTGTTACTCGACTATAGATGAGATTTATTGTATACCAACGTATTTTAGCATATAATATTGAAATCTTACAGACTTATTAAATGTCAAACAGCTCAAATATTCAAGCATACAGATTATCATCTGTAGCTATCACACAATTTAATTTCTAACTTTGTATTATGAATGTATTTCCAGAGAACCGTATTGTCGATCCTGATAATTTGGAAGAAGCTTGTGTGCAAGCTAATCATCCTGGTCTTCAGTCACCAAATTTCGTACATTCTCATCCATCTCATGTAACAAGACGTCGCCGTGCAGCAGGAGATCCAGATGATTGTCTTCCGGTCAGTGACACAGCCTTTTGTAAAAACACTTTAGTCCACCGACAAACCGAGGTAGCTCATATCTGGGAAGAAGTCGAGCGAAAATGGCTCTACCACAACCGCGATGAGGTAAAAGAGGCATTAGAAGGATGCTTTATCACTTGCGGAACATGCTTGCAAGGTAAAAACTTACGTTAAAATTCCACCCACTGTGTGCACAGATGTTTTAAATGTATAATATATTTACGGTTTATCAGTGGTGATATCGCAGATAAATGTTACCTATGATATTGCCTGACGGGCCATTCATGGTTGAGAGACTATTGATGAATAGATGAAAATAACTACTTACAAATATAATAATAATCGGTCAGAGGGGTCAGTTGGCATGCACGTAAAAGAACCCCTGTCAGTTGGAATGATAGTAGGCCGTAGCATCACGTTCCGAGCAAAATTTCCTTCATAATGCACTGAATGGCTATGCCTGTCTTCATTAGCCCATATGGAGCTAACTTGGTGGTTAAACCCCATTAATTTCATTCATCTAACCCATTAAAATAACTACATTTATGTTGTTGATGAAATAACTAATATGGCTTTTATTCACTACATGTTTATTTTAGGGAACATTTATGATGATAAGAGTGAAAACTGTAACAACTTCTTACATTGGGTTAATTTTGATCTCATGAACTATGGTCCAGATGTAACCAATATCTTCCCAAGAGATTCTATGGAGCTTCGTCATCGAGCATGTAGATCTGGTCACTGTATAGAAGACGCTCCCTTGTTTCATCTCATTGGTATGTTTCACTGCTGTCGGCTGATATTTGCTCCTCCATTACAAATATATTATCTCTGTCTCGGCCGCTGGCGCTGCGTGACAGCACATTCTGGTTTCAATGCATTTGTGCCTTCATGATAAGCTCTGGAAAGTTCTGTTCTCGTTGCTACATTTTATTATCGTATGTCTATTTCCGTAGCACTTGGTGGAAAGAAATAATGTCATGTGGTTTTACGTAGCTATCATCTTAATGGGTGTTGTCGATTAGAACGAGGGTGTAATTGCATAGGCGTACGGGGAAATTTTTGACTGGGGGGGGGGGGGGCGGTGGTGGTTGGTGCCCCAAAAATGTAGTTAGGTTCTTAGTATGTTACATAATAATAATAAATTTGCTGTTAAATTGGACACATTCAAGAACACAATATTTTTTTATACAACTGTGTGCCCAAATTTTCCCAGCATTTGGTGCCCAAAATGGGGGGGGCGCGCCCCCCCCAGCTCGTACGCCTATGTGTAATTGTTCAATAAACCTAATCTTTATTTTTAGTATGATGTTTTCCTATCCTGTTTTTTCCAGTTCATGCAGCTGAAGCTATTTATAGACCCGATCCCAAGGCGAGCGTGGAAAATGAGCTCTTTCCACAAGCCGAGAATCCCAGTCCAGTACTCCAATTGTTGAGTAGGTTATATGCCATCCATGCTTCTGGCATTGTTAAATTCTGGGTTAGAGATGAGAATGATATGCTGTCTCTCAAAGCCCCATTGGAGGTATGTGAACGTTCAGTGTACACTATGAGCAGACATTTAATTAATACTGGAGCCGTGAATTGGAGCGTTGTATGGGTGGGTACATATTCCCAGTAGGCGGAGCAAAGGAACGTAGGTTAAGTGAAATTGGGAACTTTTCGCTACGTGTAGCCAATGGTTACTATATCCACTTTACGTCAAGTTTACACCAATCTGATTGAAATTAATTCAGCTAAGTTCACACCAATCTGATCGAAATTAATTCAGCTATCTTCACTCAAATTCGTAAAAATAGCGCTCCGGTAAAAACGGTTTTGCCAATTATCGAAAAGACGTCACAGTGACCGAATGCATATTCGGAATGTTTATTCCTTAATTACCTATATACAGCCGGCGTGTGTATTCATTAACGCCTGGCTGATTCCTTAATCCCCTAAACAAATAAAACAATTGACTACGGAATAATTTAGAATTTGTTTTATAATGTACCGCTCGCTCTCTTTTCTCACGACAGCGATTTTAATACTCTGTTTTAAAGTGACGTTTTCATAGAGTCCCTCTGCCATCTACTCTTGTTATCAGTTCACGTGGATAAAAGTCCGAACAACCCTTCCCCTCCAACCATGTCCATGTTGTATGTTAAAGGTGCTGATCTTGAAATATGTACGTTAAATTTGTATTTTAGGTCGCCATGCTGTACAATAAAAATGTAACAAAAGTCCAAGTGTTTGTGAATGAAGACAGCAAACGTGATGCTGTAGAAAATGTTATCCAGACTTATGTTGCTGATTGGTCCAGCATCGGTTGCCCAAAATATACACGTGAGGTCATTGCCCCCTCAGACGTTTTACCTATGCCTTCTGGTAAGTATATATCGATACAAATAATTGCACAAAATGTTCATAAATAAGAAGAATGATTTACAAATAACACAAAAGGGTCATTTCTAGACTTGGCCTACATGGTGTAATTTTATTTAAATGATGCGCTTGTGTGTAGAGGTCTTTAGCAGTGGGAGGAAACCAGTGAAAATCCACGAGGTTTGGCAGGCAACCCTACTCCTGGTCATGTACAAGTTGTGAGATAGAAACCACGCCACTTGACTTAATGACAGACCTTGTGATATAGCGCGCACGCGTTAGACAATTCGTTTAAATTTCTTTGAAGTATTAAAGTAAGTATATATATGTGTTATCTGTTTCAGGAATTGGAAAAAGATCACCTCGTGCTGCTATCCGAGAAGACATTATTAACCACTATACCAGCTGGGAATCTCGATGGATCAATAGAGACATATAATGCTTACATTCCACAAAATATATAATATTAATTAAGCATTCAATCGCTATAGATATATCGATACAATTAAACATTTCTATCTGTGGATTAATTACATACTAATGTTTCTTTGACATCAACGGTGTCAAAACTACGATTGATTTTCTGAAGACCATATTTAGCTCATCCAGCCAATGTGCCTATGTCACTACCATGACCCTCGGTTAACTTTTTATACTTTCGGCTCCTCATCTTGAAACAGCTATTCGGAATCAAGTACTACATGTATATTTCACTTCAGGACGTGTTTTACGTTAATCAAAGAGTCTGTGTCTATCGCGGTCAAATACATGATTCGAAAACGGTTGATTTGATTTAAGCCAGTATTAGAAGTTGACTGTAATTGTTCCAAAGGGTCTCATTCCTCCAACGAGTAGTTTTATCTATTGCAGTTTGCAAAGTATTAGTTCTCAGCCACGGTAGGTATGTTGCTTGAGTGTTGTTCATTGCAGTTGAAATGGGACGGGTGCACTGTAAAGGGGCGCTTTTAGACATTTTCATCTAATCCGCTTCATGAATGTCAACCAAAATCTGTAGGTCTGTTGTTTGATTTGCGCTTTTCAGATTTTTCAATGTAAATGATACGACAGGGTCATCATAGCAGTACCTATGTAAACAGTTTCTTCTGATTGAAATGTGTAAAAATAAGATAGACATTATTAATATATAGAAAAACCCACCTATTAGTATTTTGAGTTTCCTAAACCACCAACTTTCCCTGTTTATCCATGTTCTTAAGTTAATTTATTAATTTGAGAAATAATTTATATACTTTGTACCCAGCAGTGATTTTATCTCTAATTCAACTTCTTCGAGTGCTGTTCGAAACACATATGTTTGTATATTTTTACATTTTACTTTTATAAATAAAATATTTTTTATTTCAAAGGCTGTTAAAATTTTAGATGTGTTCATCAGCCAAGTCGTGTGGTAGTCGCATATTCTTTTACAGGACGATAGAAACGTTTCAAAAATGAAACGAAATGGGGTTTAACGTCCTACTGTTCTGCTCCTAAACTGGGCTAATGAAGACGGGCATACGCCATACAGTGTGCTATGAGGGAAATTTTGCCCGGGCAGCGGCACTACGGCCTACTCTTATATCGAATTCCAACTGTCAAGGGATCTTTTAAGTGCACGCCAATTTGAACACGGGACCTCGGTTTTTCGTACCATCCGAACGACTAGACAGCTGTCATTGTCAGGCCCTCCGCCCTGCATCACAGACGAGGGAGAACCACGCTGGATGAACTTTCTCGGCCAATGCAAGAAACTTTTCAAGAGTATCAGTCCATTAACTAATTATCAGAAAAGATTAAAATATGATTGGCTTCTAGTTCTCCCTAATGCTAACAATTATTGTAAAAAAAATGTAATCAGATGATAGACTCACATGTAGGATTTCAAGTTATCAGAAAACGTAGACAATCAATCCGAAAATACCCTTATAAAAACTTAAAATGTGGTCAAGGTCAATAACTTCGAAAGTAATTATAAACGCTACATTTAATTAACATACATAAACATTGTCTAAATACAAGGTACGCGGAAATACCTTATCATCTTGAGAATCCACAAGTTATTATTACAGAGGTCGAGGATAAGAACTCTGGAAGTATTTATTGCAAATCAATAGGATTCTTGCCTGATGAAAACAACAAATATACCGGGTACTTCCTCGTCCCGTGAACATAAACACTGTGTCTCTAGAGCGTCCACGCAAGAGGACAATACACATGTTTTTCGAACTCCAATTTGGGGCTTGCGGCTATTGTATTCAACACATACCCTGCCTTTTAAAATCTTGCTACTAACGGTAATTTCACTTTTCTGTGTCTGTATAGGGAATTACCAGGATATGTTCGTTACCCTAAGTCAGTTTTCGGCTATATCAGATAGATGGCGAAAGAGTTAAAATAAATTTGGCCTTGTTTCCTAGGAATTTTCCGTTAAAAGATCGTAGGATATTCAGCTATTTTTCAGTTAGTTCCCCGAAGGCTAATCTGCACGGACTGCATGTTCGGTGGAGACCTTTTTGCAATTCAGTGAAAGTACCCTTTGCAACGTACACTTCGAAGGGAAGCACCGTTCACAGTTAAGCGGTGGACACATTTCGAATGATTCGGTCGAATCAATCGGCGCCGAATTGCAGCGAATGAGACTCGACCGACTGAATGGACACACTATGCGAATCCTTCGCCCGATTCACGTTACGGATTGAACATGGCAGCCACCAAGGCTGAATCAATCGGCACCGAAATTCGCCTGAGTCCACTGTCATTCGTCCGAATCAACATGTTTAATATATTCGGCCGAATTATATTCGCCTAGTGGGCCTGCTTGATCTGTCCGCAGATCCAACACCACGGCGCACGACCGTCAGGTTACTGTATCGAAGCAAATCAAGTGACCCGCGGCTGATAAACAATATGGCGTCGGATAATATTAAACCGGTTACACGACATGTTTTATTCAGTTACTACAAGATAAGTAGAAAATATTATTAGTAGGCTAATATCACCGAGCAAAATAAATGACGCAGGCCTATGAATATCTCGTTTTACGAAGCTTCAATTCAACTTTAAAACATTTGGTTTAATTTTAACGCTTTTAAAAAAATGTGTTTTATGGCATTAATAAATAACATGAATTTTTATCTCGTTGACATGTTCACCATCTTGCGCCGGTGATCGTTGTCGTCGCTTCCGGTGAAATCAAGTCAGCTCGCGCGGAAACTGCCGAACTGTGGTCTGCCAGTACTGACAAATCAAGCTACAGGGACAGTATGTTCGCTTCGCCGCAATATAGAATTCATTGGCCAATCATGTGTTTAATCATGTGACTTGAAAGGTGATACGATCGACTGGCGAATTGGGTGAACGATTCACCTAGTGTGTCCACTCATTGGCGCCGATTGATTCAGCCAAATGGAGAATGTGTCAAGAATTGGGATTATTGTTGTCTCTGGTTCTAGCCCAGGTCGATAACTGGTCGGGAGAGAGTGAGTCACAAATATAGAGTTGTGTTCAATTGTTGCTGAAGTCTGACAAAAAGGAAATTGTTCTTGTATTTAGTGAAGTGAAATTGGTTTTAACGTCCTACTATTCTGCACCAACCGAGCTAATGAAGACGGGCATACGTCATGTAGTAAGCTATTAGGGAAATTTTACCTAGACATCTGCACTACTACCTACTCTTATTTCGAATTCCACTGTCAAGCGTTCTTTTACTTGCTCGCCGACGTGTAAACGGGAGCTCGGTGTAATGTACCATCCGAACGACTAGACACCATTCCTACGCTCTGCATCTCGATGCGTTCACAAATAAAAGTAAGATCCAGACCCCTGCGACCACCACGAACTCACACCACTACCACACAAGCCCCGTGCTAAACACAAAGATTGTGATTTCAAGGGTTAATCAATGAGAAGTAAAAACTTTCATTTATATGTTTAATTATAGAGCATACTTAAGCGTTTATTGAATATTGTTAGGAATTTTTCCACAATTTTCACAACATTATGCATCAGCCAAGGTATTCATACAATATACGTTATATTAACAGTGATAGAGAACTATAACATAATGACAAGATGAAGACAACTAATGACAATAACATCTAATAAACTATTATTCTCCAGGCTACTTCACGTAGTGGTGACTTAAAAAGGCTCTCGCGTAATGCTACAAATGTACAAAAAAGCAACTTAGTTAGTCTTAGTTTGTCCCTTAAACCACTATTGAGTAATAAAAATGCAAATTCATTCGAATATTTTCTGTGATAAATAACAATCGTCATATATTTTTTTTAATATTTTTCTTTATGGTAAATGATAAATATATAATATATAAAGACATTACATAATGCTGTGTCCTAGGATTCAAGATGGGGCGTCCGAATCCTAGGACACATAGTTATTTTATTTAAATAATTAATTACTTATATTTAATCTCCATAATTCACATATATAGGAATTCAACATCTTTAACATTAATATATCAATGAAACAAGATCGAATGCATTAAGGTGGAAAATGCTTAAATGAAATAATCAAAATTGCACCACTTGTGCAAATACAAGTCACTTAGAACACGCATTACAGTGATAAATATGGAAGATTTGTATTGAAAAATCAAAGCATTGGATGTAAAACTAATATTATTGATAATTTATTATTTATCTTCAACTAAACTAGTAGTGTTCTACAATCATTTGCGAAACCGTAATAAGTCGGCAAAATCGAAAATAAGTCTGCAAACACACAATTTCAGATCTGGTAAAAATGCGGATACTGGGAGAAAAGAAATGCACCAGTCTTGTCAAAATAACTTTTCAAAAATATGGCAAGTATACACAGTTTTAAAAAATATCAAGCGCCAAATATACGCCACATCAGCACACGATATTATACTAGATATCAACGTTCTCATAATTTAAACATCATCTTCCAAATAGGCGGGTTCTTCAATTTCTTCCACTTGGGGCTGTGTACCCATAAATTGACTGATAATCTGCTGCATGCTGTCTTTAAGTTCTTCGGGTGGGTTATGGTCTTGTTGAATTTGGGAATCTTCGAGAATAAATGTTTCTTCCTGTCCATCTCTACCGATAACAGTTCTGCTGTGGATTTCTTTCTTCATTAGGAGCCTACAAATATAGATTTTGTAATAAAAGGGTATCAACAGGAAAGACGAATACAATCCATATCAGGATAAGTAAAATCTACTACATGGCGGCCAACTTTCGTTTATAAAGGTAAAACTTGGATTCAACTGACTAAAAGATCTACACGCACTGCAGACGTCGGTAACAGTGTCATGAAGTATGTTGTTGATGAATAAATCATAGGGAATTCGAATTTAAGGAAAGTGACGTGTAACAAAGTCTGATAATGTATTCGTGTGCCTGGACATTGTAAAAAAAAATCAACAAAGAATCAAATCCTTTATTCACCTGGTACTTTTGTCTCCGTCACCTTCAGCGCCCATAGCATAACCCTCTTGAGCTGAATCTGGCGTAAAAAAACATTATAGGAATAAGCACTAGTCAAATAAGCAGTTCATAGATACAAAGAAATTTCGAAAAGAGGTATTTAACATCAAAAATTATTTTACGTTTTTATTGAAATTTTTATTTAATTATTTGTTTATTTATTTGATCAATAAAGGATATAGAAATGTCATATCAATAATAACCCACTACCACAGGAGTTTGGGATTCATATAAGCTCAGAAAGCTTCCAAACAGCCATTCAGACTACGAGCTCAAAAACACGCCAACAAAATCATTCGGATCTCTATCTACCGGCACACGAACTCTAGAAACATCACACAAACTTAAAAAGTACGTATTTAAAACTAAAAATTAACTAAACAACAATAGAAAACTTAAACGACCAGATTCTCTTGAGCTTAATAAATATCCCAATACGATTTAGTTCTTATAAGAACTTATGTAGAACGAAATAAAATAATATAAAACATACCACAGGAAATAAAATCAACTAAAGAAATATATCAGCAGTGTAACTCAGCCAAGGAATTTAAGCGTTCAGACACTTCTACTCCTTCATACAAATATACAAATTAAAACTACATATAGACTAACTAATATAATAAATTGCCTTTCAGCCATATAAAGCATGTGACATACAATGATTGGGAAGACAACTCTTCACGGACACAACATTTACACTCTACCTGAATCATACTCCTGTTCATATACATCCTCCCCTTCAGCAGCTAATAACAAATAAAATCTGGTTAACAAATTTTTCTAAACATTTTGCAAATACAAGTTACTTAGTATTTGAAAACAAAATCCGTTGTTAAATCATTGAACATAGTAATTATCTTAATATTAATAAAATTTATAAATTACTCTTAAGAATTAGTAAATCCTGAAAATCAGAAAAATGGATTTATCTTATTTATTAAGTTTATATGCAAATGATTGTTAATCAAAGTCAAGCCCGGTTTTGATATTAATATATAAAATGATGGTCTACACTTAACATATCAACAAGAATTGTCACCAAGTCTAACACTACACGTCTACACCTTCACATTTATAAATCACACTAAGTGCTAACATATCAATGGTGCCAATACATGAATTAACGAAACATACTGAAAGAAAGTGATAAGTTTACTAAAATAAAAAGTACATTTAACATACAATAAATAATACTGATTACAAGCTTAAAGCAGCGCTAGCCAGTGCGCTTATCGTATCGTCATCCTGCAAGGAAAGAAAACAGCAAAGTAATTAGTGCTCGACAGCAACATAAAAGACACATTTTACAAGACACAATTTAGAATAGAATTCTGTAACGTAAAACAACTGAAATTAGATAAACTAAAAGCGAACAGAGTAGAAATGAAAACGAAAAAGTACTCAGAATATAGATGTTGCATGCAAACAGCTGAACCAAAAGACAGAGTGCACTACTGAGACAATAGCTGATCATTATTAGTACCTCTAGTTTTAAGTGTGTCAGCTTTGGCATGGCCTACACTATGATCAAGTGGGTCAGGGGTGGGATAGGAGGAGGTTATAGTCGTGGACGAGGAATATTCTTGTTTTGACACTAAATTGGCATTGTCCAACGCTTCCTTTTTAGCCCTTTTCATTTCTTCCCATTCTACCATTGTGTATACTTTCTTTGTTTCCTCGTAAGGGATACTGGATCTATATGATTTTTGTGGTTCCTCTTCGGATAATCCAAATTTAAATCTTTCTTCCTTAGCCTTTTCTGTGGTATTGGCTTCATCACTATCACAGCGTTTAACTTTTGAGCGGGTTGTCTTTTTTTGAGTGTGGGTTTCAGTTACTTGTTCCTCATAAATTGTTTCTTGGAATGCTTCCGATTTGGCCCCCTTATCCTTAAATCCGTCTGATTCATTTGATACTTGCATGAGACTAGAATCGCTATGAGACCCTGATTTAACCATGCCATCAGAACTACCAACACTAGACCATGCTGCGGATTCTACTGACATAAGCATAATACTTCTGTGTTCTTGCTGAATTTCTATTGAATCTGTTGAGGTTTTCATTTGGTCATCTTTATCTGTTGTTTCGGGCTTTGCTGAAGGGAACTCCAAAGAATCGGCTGATCGCTCCATCACTTCTTGAAGTGAGTCCATTGATCCCCGGAATTCTGCCTGATTTGATGAAGCATTTTTCTCCACATTGTTGGTGTTGTCTTGCAAAGAGTCTATCGATCTTTGCATGGTATTAAATTCAAGACTGTCTGCTGATGTTTGCATAACAACGCCATACAGTGAATCTGCTGATCGTTCCATCATGCCATCAGTTTCATGCAAAGAGTCTACATCAAATGGACCAGATTCCTGTCGGGATTGTTCAGAACGTTGTTCCAAAGTTAACGAGTCGGTTGATACGTGCATTATTCCAATGTCTCCTTGAAGTGAATCATTATCCATTTCTTGTGTTCGCGTACCATTTGGGCCAGGACCAGCAAATATTACACTCGAGGTCATATCTGTCATTTCGGATGTATCTCCATCCAAAGAATCTCCATCACCTAAGTGGGCATGCTCTCCATCACTTAATGAATCTCGTTCAATGCTATCTCGACCATCAAGAGAATCTTTGTCTAAATCACGTCGTTTTGTATGTACAGCTTCATCGCCTGATGTTATATCACTTTTAAAAATTTGTGAATCAAAGAGTGCGCCACTCTCTAAAATGTCGACGATCTTCCTAGCTTCTGCTTCTAATTCATCTGATGCAACAATTTCGCTTTCGATGGTTTCAAATTCTACCAAAGAAGCGAGCGAAGAAGCTTCGCTGCGGCGACTTGAACTCTCAACAGAACTTCGGCGGTCTTCAGCTTCAGCTTGGCAGTCCTGTTCAAGTCTTTCAAATTCTGATAAGGATGACATTGACCCATCACCCCCACTACTCTTACTGTCCGGAGTAACTTTGTCAACTGAGCTTCCTGAACCAGAATGTGCAGTTTGCTTTTCTAATCTTTCAAATTCTGCTAAAGATGAAGTTACTGATCTGTCATCTTTATCACCCATACGCCCGTAAAACTTTTTATCATCAACTGAGCTGGGAAGACTGCCTGTTCCGGGCATTACATCTCTATCTACTACATCTATTGAATTTAGGGAACCAGATCTGGAGAATTCCCTTTCCAGGCGTTCAAACTCGAGCAGTGATGAAGTTACTGAAATGTCATCCCTTTCTGCACTTCTACCAAAGAATCGACCGCTGCTTACGCCGGGTGATTGCGAAACTCTGTCTGGAGAGTGTCGAAAGTCTGATCCTATATCAGATTCCAAGTCGTATTTATCAACTAATTCAAATCTTTCTTCGTCTGATATTTCAGTTATCACAGATAAAGCTGTTCTATCTACAAATTCATACCGACTGTCATCTATTGGCGATTCAACTTCATCTCTTTCTTCTTTGGCATCGGTCCACTTAGTAGGGGTTTCTTCTAAAATCTGCTCCGACTCATCACCAGTATGCTGATCGGTGTCACTGGTATGAGTAGGTTGAAAATCTGAATGTATGGAAGAGGTCATAGAGGCAATTTCAGCTAGTCTATCTTCTTGTTCATGTTCATAGTCGTCATCGTCTTCATCCATGTGTGCTGCAACGACAGTAGCAAAGCTGTCTACACTAGATGAATCTCCATGATCTTCTGGGCTTACAATTTCAGCTACAATAGAGCCAGCTGCTTCAAAAGGGAAAATGTCTTCTTCTGGGGTATCTGACCCAGAATCTGACCCTGTATCTTTTTCATACTGTTCAATGGCTACAGGGGCAGACTCTGGGTCAACCTTCACTAAAAAATGATCCTTGTCTTCTGGAGAAGCATACTTTTCTTCTTCATCGGACTCGAATGAATCGTCATCTGAAGGTATGACATCAGGTTTTAAATCGGGTTCTAGTAATATCGGAAGGTCACTTGTTTCGTAAGCTTCTTCGTCTGTATATTGACCATCCGGTGAATCAAATCTGCCAACTTTTGGGATTACATCAGGCTCTGGTTCAATTTCTTCATCTTCATCTTCTTCTGGAACACATTCTACAACATTATACTCTGAGGGGTACATTTGTGAAAAATCTCCTTCGTCTAACTCTTCATGCATATGTTGAGTTACAGTAATTTCAGGAATGTCTTCCGAAACCTGAGGCTGAAGAGCTTGCTTTTTAAGCGAAGTGCAAGATGATAATATTTGTCCCCCTAACATTTCAAACTTATCAACTTCAATAGTTTCATCAATTTCAGGGGATTCTTCTTCAACATCATTGATCTCTTCAGTACCTTCGTCTATCGTTTCGCTAAATTCTGGTCTGCTTGTTGTTTGCACTTTATATTTAACTTCCTCTAAGATATTTTCAACTAGATCAGACGCAGCCTTCTCCAAACCCTCTGTTTCAGCAATTATATCTGGTGTTTTTGCAACATCAGGTGTATTTGCTGCTGATATATCTGAGAAAACCAATTGGCTTTTTGCGTCAGGAGTTGGTGATACAGGCCTTTCTATGTCATCTTCTAGTAAGCTACTTACTTCCAATGAATCTGATTTAACACTCCCGTCATCTTCAATTTCTTCAAATTTTTCTTCATCATCTATTTCAGATTCAGGTTTGCTTTCATCTAGGCCAATTAGTTCTTCTTCAGGTTTTTCTTCAAACTCATCATCTTTAAAATGGCCTTCGAATACATCCTTCTCAGAAAAATACTCCTCTTTTATTTCCATTTCAAGGGCTCTTTTCCCATGGTAAACCTCCTCACTCTTTAATTCATATCGTTCGTCGGCAATATCTTCTGGTGTTGTCATTCCCTGCACCCCACCGACAGCGGCCATAGGCGGTTCTAGTTCGTCGTGGGATTGTCTAATTTCATAACTTTCTGTTTCATCTGTTTTGAATGTTCCTTCTGTTGGCGGTAATGTAAGATCTGAGTCTTGGTCTACTTCGACACGATGAGTTTCAATTTCAGGCGATCGCGTAGCTGTCTCATCTGTTGGCATGTCAAATCCAAATAATGTTTGTTCTGAAGCTGTCAAATTTTCGCCCGCTGGAGCATGTAAAATTAAATTGCCTTGAACAGCAAAATCATTTCGATCGGACGGCTGTTCGTCATCATGATCACCTTCTACATCTCTGGCCTCGACCTCCACTTCTTCCCTTTGTTCCATTTCTTCTAACCCTTCCACTTCCATTTCTTCTTCTACACTATCCGATCGAACTACTTGAGGAATTTCTGGAGCCGTAGGTTCTTCATCGTACTCTGGCATATACTCAACTTCTGTGGGCCCATTTAACAAAGACTCCTTTTCCGGCTGTTGTAAATGAAAGTCAACATTGCTTGACGTTAAATCGGCAATGTCTTCAGCATTTACTTCAGTGAAACTGGTGACCGAGTCGGCCGATATTGCCATGTCTTGTATATGTTCGTCGTCAACAAGTTCTGAAGGAGACATCATTTCAAATGGAGAACTCAGCTCCTCTTCCTCGGGATATTTGGCTTGGTCATCTGGAGTTTCTGTGAGTGTAACAGTTCCTTCATCTTGATCATCCATTTCTTCAAACTGAAATTGTTCTAGCATTGAACTAGCTGTCTCAAGATCGCATGCAGTTCCTTCCGCGGAGCTTTCCAAAGGCGTTGGGAACGGTGTCGTGGGATACAAATCAGAGGACGAATCTCTGGCACTATGTTCCACTTCTCCAAGCTGTTCATTTGATACCAATCCATCGGTTTCAAACACATCATCTTCAGGACTGGAAAGTATAGCTTTGGCTGCAGCTTCAGGTACAAGTTGTTTTTCTATTGTGTCTGGTGAGAGGTCATACGCTGCTACGACATGTGAGACGCTTCCAGTATCTAAGTCATAGGATGCAGCAAGTAAAGTTGGTTCCATGGACATTTCTGAGGACGATGTTGATGTCTTTATATCGTCACTGTGCATTTCCTGGGGTCTGGCAAATAAGGTATCAGACTGAAAAGTTACCTTTTTTTCTGACTGTTTCGTGGTGTGTTCCTCTACGGCGTCAATTGTACCTATCAATACCGGGGCTTCTTCAATTGGCGATAGTTTCTCTTCTGTTGAATCGCGTTCAGTTTCCGACGATTCATATATTTCATTGTCTGCCAAGCTTTTACCTAAGGTATGCACTGCCATTGGAAAACGCAAAAGTGTGTCTTCTGGTTCGTCTGAACCCTCTTCTTGTAATTCGGCATGACTTTCGAGCTTTGTCAAGAGTTCATCACTTTCTCCCGAAGGTGAGACGGATCGGTCCTTTTCATCACTCATTTCTTGTAATAATTCTTGATGAGCAATTCGTGATTCTCGGCTAACGATATTTTCTCTTTCTTCATGACTGAATGTTTCAGTTGTACACGCTCCTTCAAATGATTGAACAAGTGAACCGTCTAATGATGATTTGGCAGTCATATAAGATGACATCAGGTCTTCGCCAGCATCTGAATCTTCCATTTTCTCATAAAGCATATCTCTGTAAGTTTGTCCCGATATTGCACCATCTTGCAGTCCGTCCATTTCCTTTGATGATGAGAAGTATGCAGATTCATAAACCGATTCTTCTTGACTCGATATTTCTTGTTTAACGTGCTGCCTACTTTCAGTTATCGCATTCAGGACCGTTTCGGTGTGTGTATCAAGTATGTCTTCATGGGGTTCACTTGCACCCAGCGCATCAACTGATATTATCTGTTCAAATGGCTCAATCGTTAGGTCGAATATTTCTGTGGTTGATTGTTCTTCCCTAGGTTCAGATAATTGAAATGTTACTTGTTTTTGATTATTTTTCTCATTAAATATAGTTTTGCTATCTTGGGCTGCTATTTCTGGTTCTCCACTCACTTGGTACCTACTCTGGTCGTCGGCTTCCCTATCCCGTCTATAAAATGCCCCCAAATCGATTGATTTGTTAGAATGGAGTGACTTTTTCTCTTGTTCTGTGAAGGATTCAGAATATTGTCGCTTAAACTGGTGCGCTATTTCCCATGGGACTTTTACGTATGTTCCACTGTTATCATCAAAAACTCTATGATCTTCATCAGAACTATCTTCCGATGAACTCCTTTGCAAATTCTCGTCTGATTCGACATCAGACACATTATCCTCTATGTCTTCAGTTGAAGCTGTTGGCACATTGGGTGCTTCTATAAAATCACTTTCACCAACTGTTCCAGGTAGTTTTTCTTCAATATAGGCCAACGAAGTAACTGGATGTTGGTCTTTAGGTTGGTTATAGTCTTCTTCTGAAGTGACAGTTTTTATTTCTTCATGTTTTGCTGGCTTTAATGCCTCTGCATATTCATCTGGGAAATCAAAAACAAACGGCTTTTCTTCCAAGTCTTCTGGGGAAATGTCTTTTGTGTCTTGTTTCATGAGAATTGGACGATATGTTGGACCCTCCTTTACAATGTTCTCTTCTGTAAGGGCCATGCTATCATAGGTCACTGCCGAGCGGTCTTCCACCTCTTCTTGTTGTGTTCCTTCATCATATGTTGCCAATGCATCTCCTTTGTCTTCATGTTTAACATCTAACCTTTCTATGATTTCTATTTCCCCTACTTGTTCTACTGCTGCTTCCTCTACCTCAAAGCGTTGCTCTGCCGTGAATAACAATTCATCCCTCGACTGCGGTGTTGTAAAATCTGGTATGCCTTGTATGGTTTCTACTATTTCCTGATGTACATCATCGCTGTATTTTAGTTCAGCATTATCAGATATTTCTAAAGCGGACAGTTCGTCGGTCATTACGAGTTGACTGTCATATTTTTCAAGAATTGTATGTTCATCGATGACTGGTTGTAGTACTATGGTTTCTATTTTCTCTTCGGGATAAAGGGGTTCAGTTTCTACCATGCAACTTACTTCTTCTGCCACTGCTTCAACATACGGGTCTTTTATCAAGTCATCCTTTGCCTTTTCTTCCGAAGCAGGTGGGATAACATCAATCATTTCCTCGTTTGCGGAAGAATCCATCTGTTCTGTATGAAATTCTACTGAGGTCTCTACAAAACGGTCATCAACAAATGTCCTCTCTTCTGTTTCCTCCAGTTGCTCGCATACCTCTTCATGAACATCGTAGTTAACTTCACTAACTTGGGATTCAAAAACGTTTTCTTGGTCTTGTAATTGTTCATGTTGTTCAGTCCATTCTAATCCGTCTTTGGAAGTCTCTGATTCAGTGCGCAATTTAGTGTCAGTCAAAGAAGTAAATTCTGAAGAGCTAATTTGAGATTGGGCTAACGGTAAGTCTGGAGAGGTATCAGAAAATACAAAGGATCTTTTCTGAGAATCAAGTGTCAAGCCATGCTTAGCAGAAGAGGTCTTGCAAAGGGGAGAAAACTGGTCCTCAACATCTGTCTCCTCAGTTTTTTCCTCCTGGATTTCACAAATTTCAGCATCTATAGAAATAGAAGTGGTAAGTCAAAGGATACATTATCTAAAATTAACTTTTAACTAATGGTAGAATAATTAGTATCCAATCATGTAATATTACCTTAAGATTCTAATCAATCATGTCAGAGCAAGTAGTAAACTGTTGATTATATCAGAAAATTTGTTATTTTATAATTAAAGCAGATAGTGGCTGATACCAACATAATTTAAAGAGAAAGAGTTTAATGTATTAGAAAAAATAATAATGAAAAAAAAATAGACTGCAAATAAAATATTATGAGGCAAAGAAAAGTTCATGCAAAATAAACCTGAAAGAGACTTTGTTTTCCTTGTGACTAACTTATATCATTTGAGAATAAGTGAAAAGAGCTAAATTACCACATATAGGATATAGAGCTAGAAAAGTCTATTTTTTTGATATGTACCTTCTTCTCCAGCAACGTCCTCAAGTTGTGCTACTTCAGAACTAGACGATGTGGATTTATCTTCAGGTTTAATTTGCTCAGCAAGAACTATTTGTTCATCTGTTGGGATTGAGAATTAGTCAATAAAGCTAGTAAAAGTTTTATCAGAACAATCTGCAGTGCTGGAAATATGTTCCTGTTTGAACTAATAACACTATTTACTTAATCTTATTAGCATACATCACAATTGGTTCACTAATTGAAGTATTATTTGCCATAATGCATTGTAGATAAAAATAAATTATGAAGTAATTTATTCTCCAGCACTGTGACATAATTACTTTAAAAAACTTTTTAAAATAAGACAACAGTGACATGCAATATTGCAAATACAAGTAGAGTCTACAAATGTGTTTTTTCGTTGAACTGTTTTGGATTTGTAAGCCACAAAGTTAAGACACATCAACAACAAACCTGAAGCACATCAAAGAAATAGCCAGTTTCTAAATGTAATTTGCAAAGAAGCAATAATGTTCATGGCGAAAGTGGACTGGAAAAGATATTTAAGTACGCTGTAATTGTGAACAGGATCTATTAACATAATGTGAATTCTAAGGTTTTATCTAAATCAATTATTAACTTCAATAATACTTATTCAACATGGAGTCGAAAGAATTAAATAATAAGAGCCATTTGTAATCAAGACTATTGGAGACTCTGAAAAAGGCGTATTAAAAAAATGTGCAGCACAATATCAATAAACAACATACGTTAAACAAAACATGCTTGTATAATCGTTTACAGAAAATTCTACCGTTAATTTACAAAATTAAAAGGGAGAGGGAGGAAAGAAATAAAAGAGGTAAATAAGGAAAAGATTGTCTGGAATGGCTGGTTTTACGTACTTCATTGCTTTGAAATGCCACTTATTTGTAAGCAACATGCAAAGCAACAATTATAGCCTTTGTGTATACGTGTTTCTCGTGGTTGGTTATGTCGGCATTTGAGGAATCACTCTGCAATCCAAAACAAGTGCCCAATCCAAAACTTGCATACACAGGTATAAGAATTACATGCGATAATGGAGGCTATATGGCCATGCTGTTGATTTGATTTCTTTGGATGAAAATAATGAATAGCAGTGTGGGAGCAGCCAAAACACGTTCATCAGGCCACTCACCTTCCTTCATATCTTTATCATACAGGTGTTCGTAGCTAGAAGACTTTCCAAGCGATTGCAGGTGAAGATCTTGTTGGCCTGAAACGAACCGGTCACCAATATCCATTTGGGATTCCGCTGTAATTTCTGGTTGGCTCTCTGGTTCAATGGGAACTCCTTCATACAGTCGTTCATAACTTGATAGCATTGGTTTTGGTATATCTTCTGATGGTATTCTCTCCTCATCTTCTCCGTTGTCGATGATTTCTTGGCGATATCCATTATCGGAGCTTAAAGCCGACATTGTATTGTCTACTGATAAATCCAATCCTTGCATCAAAGCTACTTCACTTGACTTTGACTGGTCATAATCACCATCTAACCTGTGTATGATATCCCCTTGGCTTGGTATGTCATCTAGCGAATTAAGACAAAATATACTACATTTAGATTCTTTTCCGCCCGAAAATGATAATAAAGAAATAGCCTGACAGTGCTTAATAAAGAACCAATAATACATTTTAAGAAAGAAATGAAGAAAGAACAAAAGCTAAGTGTTTAAGTCAAAGCTTAATTGTATAGTTTAGGCATAGCTATTAGTACCTGTGATATCTTGTAGTTCAGTAGTAGTGTAGTCTCGAGCTGCTGTCTGATACCCATCTTCGGAATCAGTAAGGCCTAGCGACCTATTTAGGGCATCTTGATCAGCTGATGCTACTAGTGTAAAGTCGGAAGGTGATGGTGGAACATCTAGTTGTTCATATCTTTCATGCTGGTCTGTATCAGAATCATGATCAGAATAATAGCCTTGGCCAAGAGCTCTGGACATGGCCTCTTCATCGTGGGATGCCATCATAGCTTCTGGTATTTCTTCAGTTTGTCCTACACCAAGGGCCCTTGCAAGCATTTCTGGATCTTGTGATGCTACCATTGATTGGTGAAACTGATCCTGATCAAGTTCTTCTGCTTCTAATTCTTGATCGGATTCATATTCTTCATCATCCGCCAGTGCACGATCAAGTTCAGCTGAATCTTGGCTTGCTATTAGAGCCTGGTCCATGGCCGGTGAAAGTTCATTATTTGAGTCACTATATGTAGTGGGTTTGTCATTAAGTGTCAAATGTCTACTTAACGCCTCTGTGTCTTGTGACGCTATGAGTGTGAAGTCTGATGGAGATGGCGGTCTATCCTCGCCATCTGAGCTGCTTTCACTCTCTTCATCAGAATATATGTCAGAGTGTATTTTAGAGTGTATGTGTTGTTCAATGTATATTTGCTGTGATGTGTCTGTTGTAATTCTACCCTCAATCATATCTCCCTCACTTACTTGTCTATCCTCAAGATCTACCCCATATCCATTCATTGGACTCTCTGAAGTAGTTTCAGATAAGCCCTGTGTTCCTTCGTATGGCACAGACTGGGTTTGTGATACTACTTCACTTGATACTTTTTCAACCGTTCCTCCTTCAAATCTTCGGAACTCATTGGCATCCATTGTTTCGAGATCTTCTTCTAAAAATTCTTCTTTTCTGTCAACAAACGTTCCCATTTCTTCCACTTCCTCAGTTTCCGAAATACTGGAAACTTCTTCCTCTTCGGCAGAATGCTTTATATCAGTTGGTCTTTCCTCTACAGTAAAATGTTCAGTTCTATCAACAGATGACTCTATTATGGATTCTATGTGCTCTGGTTTGATTAATTCTTCAACAGCTTCTTTTTCTTCTATAACATATTCTGTTTCAACAATTGATTCTTTAATCGGTTGTGTATACTCAGTCTGTATGGGTTCTTCATCAACAGCTTGTTCATCCTTTTCTTCGGGTACGCATGTTACTTCTTTTATTGTTTCTTGGACCACAATTTCCTCTTTTAGACCAATTTCACTGTGATACTGTTTTAGCTCAGAAGTATATTCATATTCCTGTTTTTCTTCTATACTTTCAGATCGTTCTTGTGTGAAATCATGACTTGAACTAGTGAATTCTGTTTTTTCATCTGTAATATCAGAGACTGATGTTCTTTTTTCTTCAATAATTTCAGATCGTTCTTGTGTGAAATCATGACTTGAACTAGTGAATTTTGTTTTTTCATCTGTAATATCAGAGACTGATGTTCTTTTTTCTTCAATAATTTCAGATTGTTCTTGTGTGAAATCATGACTTGAACTAGTGAATTCTCTTTTTTCTTCTGTAATATCGGAGACTGATGTTCTTTTTTCTTCAATAATTTCAGATCGTTCCTGTGTGAAATCTTGACTTGAGCTAGTGATTTCTGTTTTTTCTTCCGTAATGTCAGAGACTGATTTTCGTTTTTCTTCAATACTTTCTGACATTGATTTTTCGCTTTCAGAAAATGTTATTAGAGGAATCTCTCTCTCAGAGCTCCCTTCTCGTTCTATATATTCATCCTTTTCTGTTTCTTCTTTTAAAAAATTGCCTGTCATTACGCCCATTTGTTCGATTTCTTTTTCGACACTGTAACTATCTTCGGATTCAACAGAACCGTCAGACATTTCCAGATCCTCGTCCGCTTCCACTTCTAGAGCTTGGCCAGATTTTTGATACGACGAAATATAGGTCTCCACTTGTTCATCATCCTTGAATTCCGCTTTGTAAGATTCCTCCTTTTCTTGCTGATCACTAAAATGTTTTTCTTCAATTTCGGAAACAATTTTGGATTCACTGTGTACTTGCACATTATAGGATTGTTGTTCTAATATCAATTCCGTCTTACTCACTTCTTTCTCATAAATATCAACCCCAGAGGATTTGGCTTCCTTGTAGGACTCTTCAATTTTGTAAGTAGATTCAGATAAGCCTTCTGTGGATTCTGTCGGTGGATATCTTTCAGCAAAGCTTTCGTCTTGTTCCTTGGCCTCTTCAACATATTCTTTTGATTCAAAACTGGTCTCATCATCATCTAAATCTGAGGTAATTTTTGAATGCAGTTCTTTATTATACAAATCAGGGTAAATATCGCTATCCAAATCAGTTGTAAGAATTGGAGCGTCTTGTTTAACAGACTCATCAATCTCATTGCGAAGTATTTGTTCCGAAAAACGAAATGTTTCATCAACCTCCTTACCACTATCAGATTCAGAATCCTGACTTTCTTGATCATCTGCTAATTTCTTAAAATGTTCAGTCATGATGTCTTCCTGTTTTTCTACGTCTGCGTCACTGTCTTTTCCAAGATCGTCCTCTTGGAGAACACGTTCTTCTGCAGAGAAATCTTCATAAGACTCACTCTCTTGCTTTAGGGCTTCTATAAAGTCTTCTTTTCTAGTTACCGCCTCTTCAGCCTCTAAATCTGAAAGTTGGTTATCGTCCATGTCGTTACCAACTATATCATCTTGAGGTTCATCCGATCCAAAGATTTTATCTTGTTCCGGTTGTTGGCTAGAGAATTGGGCCAATTGCTCCTCTCGTTCGAACTGAGCTTCAATCTTTTCAAATTCTGCCTTTTCAAGCATTGAATCATCCTCAGATTCATAGTCGTCGAGAGTAGATTTATGATCTAATTGATATTCTTCTGCACCAAGGACTGCTTCCGAGCATACATCAACTGGTTCATCACTTTTTTGTAGGGTTTGTTGTTCAAGATCTTCAAAACTGGACTCTTTCTTTTCTTCCAATTCTACGTCAGCTTCATATTCTACATCTTCATCCTCTACAGTTTCTTTAACCATCATAGGTTCATCTACCGCTATTTGTATTTCATCTGACGATTCATCATTATACACTTCCTCGTCTGCTTTCTGTATGTATTCCCATTCTTTCTCCTCTTTTTTCACTGGAGCTTGACCATCCAAATCTGAAGATTGACCAATTATAAATGCTTCTTTTTCCAGGTCTTCAAAACTAGATTCTTTCTTTTCATCTAATTCTTCGTCTGCTTCATATGCTACATCTTTTGAATCATATTCTAGACCAAAATCGGAATCTATTTCATCATCACGAATTTTAGTTTCTTTAACAAGTATGGGTTCATTCACTGATATTGGTAATTCATCTGAAGATTCATCTTTATCCACATCCTCGCCGGCTTCGTGTACAAATTTCTCTTCTTGAACATGACCATCCACATCTGAAAGTTGTTCATTTACAAATTCTTGTCTTTCAGTTATTTTATGGGTGTCAAGACTTTCTGATACTTCCAAGATTTCTTCTGTGGAGTCTTCAACTAGGGATATAATTTTCTGTTCTTTTTCCATCTCCAAATCAACAATATCTTCAGCCTGATCTTCAAACTGTTCATGTGTAGAAGTCTCTTCATTTCGCTCAAAATCCTGTTCGTCAATGTTTAGTGATGCATCATATTTTGCACTGTCATCTTTGTAAAGTTCTTGTTCATATGTTTTCTCTTCTTCATAATAAGAATGACCTGAATGGAGAATTTGTTCATCATGAATCACCTGTCCTGTCTCTTCTGGTTTATACTGGTCACCGTCTTCTTTATAATCTAACACTTTCTCTTCAGGTTTCATTACTTCATAAAATTCATCTTTAAGACCTTCTTTTTCACAAACTTCCTGAAACCCGGTTACAATATTGGGTTCTATCATGGTTGTTTCCAATTCACTTTGCACAACCGAATCCTCCACTTCATGTAGCAACGTATCCTTTAGTTCTTCAGACTGGCTTTGGTCTCCTTGAAACTGTTTAACTTCATCTTGGTCACGCTCTTCTACTTGGTCATGTATTTCTTCTTTCTTTTCAACATCAGTCTTCATAACTTCGGGTTCACACACATCTTGAGATTCTAGTTGCTTCTCTTGGTCGGATACTCTTTCCTGTGTTTTATAATATTTCTGTTCTTCGTCACTTCCTAACTCTTCCATTTGTGCTTTGGATTCATATTTTTGCTCACGTTCTAGTTCTTCAATTACAGTTTCGTCAAGAGTATCATCTAGTTCTAACTGATCTTTCAAGTCTTCCTCTGATACATACTGTTTTTCGGTTTCTTCTCGTTTACATTCGTCCTTGGCAATTTCTTCTTGTTCTTTTAACCTCTCCTCAGTTTCTTGAGATTTGGAATAATATTCTTCATCTATATCTTCGTCTTGAGATTGATCTTGTGGATCTTCTACAGTCGCTGTCTCTTCTTTATAACACTCATAATATTCATCTTTGAACTGGGAGGATGTACGTTTCTCCGCGGTGTCTGTATCGACTGACTCTTGTTGAAATTCTTCTTCTTCTGGTCTGTCCCCTGATTCGAAGTAGTCTTCTTCTTCTTTTACTTCCTCTCTCTCGTCTCTCTCATATACATCGCTAGCCTGAGCTGAATCAATTCCAATGCCAGCTTGATGAATTGCTCCGATTTCATTGGTCCTTTCTTCTTTAAGTATTTCTTGGTTTTGAATAATATCATCTTCTTGCTGATGTTGTTCCACTTGATCTTCTTCATCGTCATATAGATCTTCACTTTCATGAACCAATTCCTGTTCATTGATTTTATTAAACTCTTCCTCTTGGTATCCTTCTGTGAGATGCTCTACACTTTGCACTGAATGATCCTCTATTACCTGTCTTTGATTTATGTTTTGGGCTGTCATGTCGATATCAGTATGTACGTGTTCTTCTTTCTCATGTTCATCATCTTTTTCGTCGTATTCCGTGGTAGGTTCTTCGAATTTTTCATGGACTTCAGATTCGGAAATATCTTCAGTTTCCGTAACAACCTGCTGCTGTATAAATTCTTCTTCTGTTACTTCATACTGCATATCAAGGACTTTTTGTATTGTGCTTTCTTCCTCCATCTCTGAAGCTGTGATTTCTTGTACGTCTCGTAAAGTCTGCTCTTCTTCTTGACTATCCTTAACTTCTTGCAATTGTGATGTTTCATACACCTCTTTTTTATATTGTGATTCAAAAGTTTCCTGGCGTCCAAAGGTTTCTTTAGTTTGAAATTCCACTTGTTCAGATTCCACAGTTTCTTCGCCACCTGTTGCATAGTTTTCTTGTCTAGGCTCTTCATCTTTAACTTCAGGTAATTCCATTTGTTCAGGGACTGCTTTGTCTTCTTCCTCATCTCTTATATATTCTTCCCTTGGTGTGTCTGAAATCATTTCTTGAGTTTGTATAGCATTCTCTTGTTTAAGTTCTTCTTGATGCTGTTCAACTTCAGAAACTCGTTCTGACTCCACAGTCTCACCGCTGACAGTTGCATAATCTTCCGGTCTAGATTCCTCATCTTCGGGTAATTCCATATGACCATGGGCTGCTTTGTCTTCTTCTTCCTCATCCCTTATATATTCTTCCCTTGATGTGTCTTGGAATCTTTCTACTTCAAGTATTTCTTGACTTTGTATAGCATCCTCTTGTTTAAGTTCTTCTAGATGCTGTTCAACTTCAGGAACTCGTTCTGACTCCACAGTCTCACCACTGACAGTTGCATAATCTTCCGGTCTAGATTCTTCATCTTCCGGTACTTCCATATGATCATGGGCTGCTTTTTCGTCTTCTTCCTCATCCCTTATATATTCTTCCCTTGATGTGTCTTGGAATCTTTCTACTTCAAGTATTTCTTGACTTTGTATAGCATCGTCTTGTTTAAGTTCTTCTAGATGCTGTTCAATTTTAGGAACTGGTTCTGATTCCAAGGTCTCGCCACTTACAGTTGCATAATCTTCCTGTCTAGATTCTTCATCTTCGGGTAATTCCATATGTCCATGGACTGCTTTGTCTTCTTCTTCCTCGTCTCTTATATATTCTTCCCTCGATGTCTTTTCGAATCTTTGTACTTCAACTACTCCTTGGGTTTGTATAGTGTCCTCTTGTTTAAGTTCTAGATGCTGTTCATTTTCAGGAACTCGATCCGATTCTACAGTCTCGCCACTGGCAGTCGCATAATCTTCCTGTCTAGATTCTTCATCTTCGGGTAATTCCATATGTCCAAGGACTGCTTTGTCATCTTCTTCTTCGTCCCTTATATATTCTTCCCTTGATGTGTTTTGAAATCTTTCTTCTTCAAGTATTTCTTGAGTTTGTATAGCATCCTCTTGTTCAAGTTCTTCTAGATGCTGTTCAATTTCAGGAACTAATTCTGATTCCACAATGTCGCCACTGAGAGTTGCATGATCTTCCGGTCTAGATTCTTCATCTTCGGGTAATTCCATACGTCCATGGACTGCTTTGTCTTCTTCTTCCTCGTCCCTTATATATTCTTCCTTTGATGTGTCTTCGAATCTTTGTACTTCAAGTATTTCTTGAGTTTGTATAGCATCCTCTTGTTTAAGTTCTTCTAGATACTGTTCAACTACAGGAACTGGTTCTGATTCCACAGTCTCACCACTGACAGTTGCATAATCTTCCGGTCTAGATTCTTCATCTTCGGGTAATTCCATAAGAACATGGGCTGCTTTGTCTTCTTCTTCCTCATCCCTTATATATTCTTCCCTTGATGTGTCTTGGAATCTTTCTACTTCAAGTATTTCTTGACTTTGTATCGCATCCTCTTGTTTAAGTTCTTCTAGATGCTGTTCAATTTCAGGAACTGGTTCTGATTCAACAGTCTCACCACTGACAGTTGCATAATCTTCCGGTCTAGATTCTTCATCTTCGGGTAATTCCATATGACCATGGACTGCTTTGTCGTCTTCTTCCTCGTCCCTTATATATTCTTCCCTTGATGTGTCTTGGAATCTTTCTACTTCAAATATTTCTTGACTTTGTATAGCATCCTCTTGTTTAAGTTCTTCTAGATGCTGTTCAATTTCAGAAACTGGTTCTGATTCAACAGTCTCACCCCTGACGGTTGCATAATCTTCCGGTCTAGATTCTTCATCTTCGGGTAATTCCATATGACCATGGACTGCTTTGTCGTCTTCTTCCTCGTCCCTTATATATCCTTCCCTTGATGTGTCTTGGAATCTTTCTACTTCAAGTATTTCTTGACTTTGTATAGCATCCTCTTGTTTAAGTTCTTCTAGATGCCGTTCAACTTCAGGAACTGGTTCTGATTCCACAGTCTCACCTATGACAGTTGCATAATCCTCCGGTCTAGATTCTTCATCTTCGGGTAATTCCGTATGACCATGGGCTGCTTTATCTTCTTCTTCCTCATCCCTTATATATTCTTCCCTTGATGTGTCTTGGAATCTTTCTACTTCAAGTATTTCTTGACTTTGTATAGCATCCTCTTGTTTAAGTTCTTCTAGATGCTGTTCAATTTCAGGAACTGGTTCTGATTCCACAGTCTCACCACTGACAGTTGCATAATCTTCCGGTCTAGATTCTTCATCTTCGTGTAATTCCATATGATCATGGGCTGCTTTGTCTTCTTCTTCCCCATCCCTTATATATTCTTCCCTTGATTTGTCTTGGAATCTTTCTACTTGAAGTATTTCTTGACTTTGTATAGCATCCTCTTGTTTAAGTTCTTCTAGATGCTGTTCAATTTCAGGAACTGGTTCTGATTCCACAGTCTCACCACTGACAGTTGCATAATCTTCCGGTCTAGATTCTTCATCTTCGTGTAATTCCATATGACCATGGGCTGCTTTGTCTTCTTCCTCATCCCTTATATATTCTTCCCTTGATGTGTCTTGGTATCTTTCTACTTCAAGTATTTTTTGACTTTGTATAACATCCTCTTGTTTAAGTTCTTCTAGATGCTGTTCAATTTCAGGAACTGGTTCTGATTCCACAGTTTCGTCACAGACAGCTGCATAATCTTCCTGTCTACCTTCTTCATCTTCAGGTAGTTCCATATGTCGAAGGACTGCTGTGTCTTCTTCTTCATCATCCCTTATATATTCTTCTTGTAATGTGTCTTCAGTACTTTGTACTTCTAGTATTTCTTGAGTTTGTATAGCATCCGCTTGTTTAATTTCTTCTAGATGCTGTTCACTTGCAGGAATTACTACCGCTTCTTCCATTTTATCTTGTTCATATACCTCTTTAGTCTCAATAACTTCATGCTGTTCCCCGAAAACTTCCTTATGTCCCTCCACACTCTCTGTACTAATTTCTGACTCTTTGATAATCCGGTTATCTTCTGTCTTATCTTCATATTCTTGCTTCACTGGATAACTTTCTGGTTCCTTAATACCTTCATCCTCTGATATGTAGTCTTCCTGTACTAGTACGTTCTTTTGGAATGATACATCATCTTGGTATACATGATCGATGGTTATTTCAGTTTGTTCAGTAACATCTTGGTCTTTTTGTTGGATGCATTCTTCTTCCTCTCTTGCTTCTTCATATTGCTCCTCACTTTGTGAAGAAACAGTATCTTCATATTCTTCCATCTCTTCAGCTTTATAAATTATTTGTTCTGTGACTTTTGATTCTTCTCTTATTTGTTCTTCAGATTCTTCAAATTCTTTAATTTCTTTTTCTCCAGATCCTTCTGCTTCATCCAAATCTTCTACTTGAGGAACCATTTCCATGCCAGTCTTTTCTTTATCTTCAATTAGTTCATCTTCTTTTATAGGTTCATCCAAAAATTCCTTTTCCTGTTTTTCTTCATACATTTCTTCTTCTTTAACTACCATCATTAAATTCTCATCTTGAGCTGCCAGCAGCTCATTTTCATCAAGTTCACCACGGCTCATGATTTCCCATTCATCATCACTACCTGCTGCTTGGTCAAAATCACCAATATAGGCTTGGTCCCTAGAATCAGAAATATCATCAGCCATGGTAGAGGTGGTTCCGGTCTGTTTCCCTGTATTTACTAAATCCCCTTCTAAAGGTTGATCAACGGTATCACAGATTTCAGTGGTTATTTTAGATTCCATAATTTCTGGTGCAGAGTCGGTGGTTTCGACAATGTCATCATAAACTTTAGTTACCTTTTTAGTTTCAGTGACCAGGAAATCAGAGGGTTGGAATGTTTCATCAGTGGGAGATTCGTCCAGTTGAAGCTCAATTTCGATATCACCATGCTTCTGACTTGGAATGGAAGAAGTAAATCCCTCAGACAGACTTTGAGATTGGGAGTATTGATAGTTTTGACTTTGATATGATACAGATTGTGTTTCTGTCACATGCTCTTCGGTAATTTTTTGTGTATATGTTTGACGTGAAAGAATATTATCTGAAAAATCACCATGTACTGACGAATAAGTTTGTTCGCTTGTCATGGGAATATTTTGTGGTGCATGTTCTATGCTAGTTGTTTCTTTTTGTATTATTAATTCTTGTTCAATATCAGCAGTTTCTGGGGTATCCTGTTTATAGTTTCCTGGTTGCTCTTGTGGAACATCGCTTGTTTTACCTGATCACCAGCACATACCAATCCAAAGGAAAGAAGGCATTAAAAAAGTTATGATAGGATGGTTAGTTTACAAGAATACCTTTATATTTGTTAAATGTTTTGAAATGAAATTAATTAAGAGTGTAACATAAGAAAACCAGACCATGGGTTCTAGTTAAATTTAATGCATTGAAAACTTAATAAAAAGAGAAAAAGGAACTAAATCTTAATCTTTGCTTTTATCGGATGGATATTACTTAATCTCAGTTGTATGCAGCCTAACCTATTTACAAACCACATATATATAGAAATTTTGGGTGACATTTTACATCAATTTTTATCATGCACATGCTTTAATCGACAACTGAGTAAACAGACTTTTATATATGGTGAACATAAGAATATATAACATTAATAATATCCATTTAACTTTTCCTGAAACAAGACATCAGATTATTTTTCTTAACACAAATTATGAACACTGAAACAAAATCTTGTAACATTTATAATAACACAACAACTAAAAGTAAACTGAAATCACAGAAACTATAGAACAGCAATGCTACCTTCATCATCTCCATATCTTGGCTGCTCTGCTTGAAAAAAAAAATAAAATCAAGTTTTTCCATTAGTTTCTTTAATAAATATAATTCTCATCTACCAGGCAATAATATGTATTGGCACCACTGACATTAACAGTTCATAATATCTATGCTTGAGCTAAAACGTAGTGAAATAAATATAAAAAAGCAAAACAAAAAGTCTAATAACAATATAGTGCTTCATGCTAAAGCTAAATGAAAATCTGAAATTCAAGATAAAACAAATAAAATCCAAAACTGAATAAACATAATCACACAACGCCCATTAAAAAAAAAAACAGTGTGCTACTATAATTTTAGTGTGAACCTGTCTTCACAACAAAAATATTTATTGAAAATGAGTTGTGGAGGTCAAGAGTTTGTCTATAGTTTGATAGAATCTGTGATAGTAAAATTCATCAAGGGTACTTTTCACCAAGATAAACCCTACACCTAATACGAATCCTAACCTTGATACTCTATCCCATAATATCGAGCATAGTTATAATCATCATCTTCAATCGGCGCTGATAAATCCTCCGTTATCGTAATAGTAGGACAGTTATCATAGTATTCCTCTGAAAATGGAATGTAATTTTCAGACAAAAAAAACCTTAACATCCAAACCCTCAAACTAAAATTGTGCTTGCAATGTTCAATGTCATGATCATCAGGACAAGCTCATATGTAATCCACAAACTCCCATTGGTAATGTATATTGATATGTAATTAAGAAATAAGTCTTAGTATCACTAAACACAACTTCACACCAAAGTACAGTTCCAATATAACCAACAAATAGTCTAAAATTGGTCAAATATGAGGTAAGTCGATAAAATTTGAATAATTAGACATTGACCATTGCCATTGGATGCAAATTCCATATCGACCTTCTCTATAATTGGAAGTCATTTGGAACTATTTCCAATAGCTAGAAAATTAAAATTACTGTTATAATAGAACCATACTAGGGATAGAAAGGAGAAAAACTTGACAAAGTGAAATGCTACATTATACAATGTTAACAGACAAATCAACTTGAGATATTAGTAATGAAATCATCAATGAGCAGAAACTATCAAGTAATGAGCTACTGAAAACACACATTATAGCACAGAAAAAAACTAGTTCAAGGTATTCAACAGGTTTTTAGTTCAAATATTTAACAATTTTAAATTCAAACTATGCTAAGACTTGTTTTAGTAAAACAAAGTGTGGATGTTGGATGAAACAATGAAAGACACACGGTAAATGTTAGAAAGAAGCTCGACACTATATTAGAACACTATCATCTACAGCCCACCTGATCCACTTGGTGTATAGGTCACTTTAGAAACAGCTCTTTTTGTTAAACCATTATCCTGAAGTTCTCGCCATTCTAAGAGATCGAAAAAATAATTTGTACACAAAAATAAATAAACATAACATAAAATACAAAATTCAATCAATACCAACCAAGATTCTAACATAATTTACTCCACAAAGATTATTACTGACCCCTTTTCCATAAGTTAACCCATTTGCATTTGCCTCAATTTTAAAGATATCAAGAACAATGATGAAAATAGCCCCTTTTCCATAAGTTAACTCATTTGCCTCAATTTTAAAGATATTAAGAACAATACAAGACTTCATATAAACACACATAACCCAACACAGCACCATTGAAATGTTTTAAAGAGAAGCTTAATTAGATTTACATTATACTTTAAAGACTCGGTGTAAACAACAAAACACACACAGGTGAACTATATTTAATGATTATTTGGGAACCACTTCCATTTCATGCAAAATACCACTTTTATTTTAACTACACCCCCTCTTTTGTCCCTAAACCTCACTCATATAATATTGATGTCTATCCATTTCATGCAAAATACCACTTTTATTTTAACTACACACCATCTTTTGGATGTAACCTTGCTTATCTAATATTCATGTATATCCATTTCGCGCAAATACCACTTTTATTTAACTACACCCTCTCTTTTGACCCTAACCCTGACTTAATATTTCTATCTATAAGCTATCCATGCACCCATGCATATTTAAATGTCTACTTTTCCAAATCACTTTTTAAATAATAATAATTTATGAATATATTCCATAATAATTTACTTAGTTAATTCTTGTTAAGCTTCAAAGCTAAAAAATTATAGATGTTTACTTTATATTATTACTTTTTTTTAATAGAATTCATTCATACCACTTTGCAAATAGTTTAATTAGTTAATTCCAGTTAACTTCAAAGTTAAATGTAACAGGTTCCACTTAATACTACTAATTCGATTATAGAATTCATTCCTACGACCCACTTTTCTCTAACGATAAATATCAGCAAATAAACAGGTTACCCAAGCTTTAAAGTCTAACCAACGGGTCACAGCAATAAAACAGATAAACCCAAATTTCTCCATCAGCAAGCAATTAACCACACTATCTCAACTGTCTTAGTATTTACCTGGCTCTGTTATCTCCGAACCATGACTTTCTGTTGAGTGATGGTCCACAGAGGACAAACTTTCTTCAATATGAGTTGATTTAACAGATGTACGGACAGTTTGTTTAGAATAATCACCAGCATGAGGTTCAAGGGATTCTGTAACTATCTCAGAATGAGTTGATTCATCGATAGACCCTGATCGTGACCTTACAGTTCTCTTTTCTTCACTTGCCAATAACCTACTAGTGACAACAGATCCATCGTCCTTCACTTCTTTGACTTCACCAACATCTGCTGTAATTTCATCTAAAAATTCATCTTCTGAGGATTCTGAGTCTTCGCCAGTAATGAAGGCTGACACTGTGCCTGGAATTACTTCTTCTATTTCATAATCTTCAGATTCTTCCTTGCCAGATTCTTTATCAAATGAGTCGTGGTGAGTTTTCAGCTTATGTACTTGTCTATTCATTGCTATTTGTTGTTTGGTTTGCTCGACAATGGTTTTCTCTGGGTGTGGTGGCTGGTCAAAGGTTTCTATTCTTTCTATGGACCTCAAGTCATCTTCAACACCAGGAGCTGGAGTGTGTTTGCTTGTATGATGACTGATTTTGTGAACATGATGTACAGTACCATCGTCAAGAATTTCCTCTTTATCAGACACTTCAATCCTATCTTCATCCACGTCATATTCATCCTCATCATCTTCATCCTCATCATCATAGGATGATTCCGACGAAGAATCATCTAAGAAAGTTGAAACTGTTCCTGGAATAATTTCTTCAACCTCGTATTCTTCCTCCGTCCGTCCCTGCTCACTATCGAATGAAACATGGTGGGTCTTTAATTTATGTACAAGTTTATTTACAATAATACCTTTTCTAACAACATTGCCAGAAGGCAAGACTTCTTCTATTTGATCCCGTTCAGAAACCATCTCTGCAGGCATCTCATACGTTTCTATAATATCAGTTCTTTCAGTACCAGGTATTTTCACTGTTTCTTCAATCAGTTCTTCATCTCCACCATCTGATGTGACGCTCCTTGTGACATTTTGAATTGAATGTCTCCTGACCAGTTGTTTTTTGTGCACTGTGCCATCAGGTAGAACCTTTTCCGATTCCTCAACATCTTTAACATCAGTTATATTGGTTCCTGGTATTTCAATTACTTCTTCTGTAACTTCTTCATCACCTTCATCAATAGTAATACTTCTGGTTATTTGTCTAAGTGAATGCCTCCTAACTAATTGCTTTTTGTGAACAGTGCCATCGGGAAGAACATTCTGTGATTCTTCTACCTCTTTAACTTCCCTAACAGGCCCCTCTTTTTCAATTATCTCAATATCGCTTGGTTGAGAACCCACCCCTGGGGTAGAACGAATCCTTTTGTGTTTGACTACTGTGCCGTCTGCTAAAACCTCTTCGTAAACGGTTGTGTCAGCATCTACACTAGGGTCGAAAACTGCAAAGCAGAATACCAAAGCAGAAAAAAGAAGAAGCATTAAAAAAAAATCACAGCAAACTGTAGTTTTAGATCACTCCCCGTTGCATGATTTATGAATCTAAAAGCAGTTCTACATGTATTTCTAAGATGATAAAATTGTGGAATGAGAACATCAAAATAACGTCCTAGATAGCCAGTTGTCTAAATGTCAAAATACATGTATCAGCTAATATGAAAAAAAATATTAATTTCTACCTCGATTCCTATTCAAGCTTTAGAATACTTGTATTAATTTGTTTTTAGGTTTTATGCAAGTAGAAAACATTGTCATGGTATATTAGTTTGTTATCGTTTTTAATGTCGATGTTTGGATTTGGAGTAGTAGCTAGTGGTTTTGTGGTAGTAATATTAATAAAAGTAGTATTAGTACACAAGACACAAATAAATTGGATTAGAATTAGATTAGGTAGTTTTTAATTTGCCAACTGAGCTAATGCCCATTCCAGCCATAAATAAGAAATAGAAAAACCCAGTGCTTCTCTAATATTCCTCAATTAAGATTTGAGATACAGTGATAGATTATAATATACAAACTATAGACACAACAAGTGATTAACAAATATGAAACACATAATAAATCTCAACCCATTTTCTAATCTGATAACCTTCGTAATGTGACACTTCTGCGTTTTTCACAAATAAAGTCCATGAAATATATCCAAGAACAAACAGAAAATGAAACTTTGGATGACATAAAATCCTGGTCACATTTGTTGATCAATGATACCCACACTTACCCAAGAACACATTCTATATAAATCAAAAATTTGGCCAAATGTTGCCAATTTCAGCTTTATTTTCATTTGAAGCACAAGGTTGTGGTTAATAAGAATAAAATGTGCAGCTAGAAATTAGTCCAGTTATTAAATCTGTCAAAATTACAGATCTCCTAGGAAAAGCTATTAAGTGAATTAAAAAAAATTAAACCCATGGATCTACGATGGTTAACCAACCACTTTGGGACCAAGTATTTTCAAAGGGTTATCTTCGCAGATAAATTGTTTTATGATATATGATAACAATGGACGACAGAGAATACAAAGAACATCACAAAACAACATAAAACAAATAGGTAACACAATAGGCAAATTAAGATACATAATATATATCTATATACATGCAGCAGTACGTAATGAATGTCTCATGCCTACAGCTTGTGTAAAACTGTATGTTTAATAATTTAAAATAAATTAATGTGGTCATAATGCAAATAAAATAAATTAAATATGCACTTGAGCCTCGGTTAAATAATTATTCAAATGTGATCAGTTAATGTAGAATTCAATATTAGTCAATTGGATTAGATAATTTAAATTATAAAAGGGAGACGATTTCAGAGCTCGAGTTTTGATTTTTGTAGACTCATGTGATATTGGTGCTAACTTAATTTAAAGAAATCTCCCATCCGATTAAACTTGAGGGAAACTAATGTACCTTCTTCCGTGGATCCATAACGTAACCCTTCATCGTTATCATCAGTTTTCACTCCACCATATTGAGGCATCCTATCATACGTTGTAGTATCCGTTGACTGTTCATAACGTTGGCTTGTTTGGTCGATATCTGTATCGCCTTGCCTATACTGACCATCTACATCCTTCTGATAACGTTGTCCCTGCTGACTATACTGATCGTACTGTGTCGTGACCCTGCTACTGTCAACAGATGTGTCAGAAATGGTTTGATCAATATCAGTGCCTTGATAACCCATAGATGAACCATATTTACTTTGTTCAGTCTGATACCTGTCATCGTCGATATTGGAATCCCTATATTCAGTAGTCCTACTTCTGTCCTCAAAGTCAGTTCTTGAGTCTCCTGTTTCAATAGTAGTTCTTTGTTCAAAGTCTGTAGACCTACTTTCGTCCCCAAAGTCAATGTTCGAATCTCTGTATTCTGTAGTAGTAGTTGTGATGGTTTTCTCTTCAAAGTCAGTCCTACTTTTGTCATCGTCAACATTGGAATCCCTGTAGTCAACATCTGAATCTCTATATTCAGTATTAACAGTAGTAGTTCTTTCGTTAATATAAGTCTTATCATCATCTCTGAAGTCCGATGTCCTACTTCTATCCTCATAGTCAATATTGGAGTCCCTATTGTCAATGCTAGTATCCCCATATTGAACTGTCCCACTATCGTACCCATAATCAGATGGTCTGTTTGTGTTCCTATAGTCTACATCTGAATCTCTATAATCAGTAGGTCTACTGTCCCCACGTTCAATATATGAGTCTTTATATTCCACACTCCTGTCCCTATATTCTGTACTTCTATCCCCATAAGAAATGTCTCTATATTGATGATCATCAATATCGGTGCCTTTGTACTGATCAAAACCATCTCGTCCATCATCTAGTCTACTAGTAAACTCATCATAGCCACGACCTTCACTAGAAGGAGATTCAAATTCCCCATGTACTTTAAAGTCAGCAGGCATAGTTGGTTCTGGGACTGATGATGGTTCTTCTGGGTAAGAGCCATCAGATGTAGGACTGGTCATTTGTTCGAGGACATCCTGTCTGTAAGATAATTTGGCACCTCCGATATCACTGGATGATGTGGTTTGAACCTGTTCAGTTTCCTCTACAGTGACTATTTGGTCATATCCCTGCCCATAATTACTTGCTCTTTCAGTCTCCCTCATATAGTCTGAAATTTGGTAGGATTAGAATATGTACTGCATGCAGACATCAGTCTTCAAGAATATAAAGCATAACGCAGAAAGGATGCCATGCTTTCCGTTAGTCCAGGCAAAGACAGAGAAAACAAAAGTGCAATCTTCTTACGGTTAGTTGTTGAAACTAGATTCTACAGAAAACCTTAACCGCAAACACTATCTTAAGAGCTATAAGTATGATTATTTTTACTGTAGCTAAGTTCAAATGATGCATAAATGAAAGATAACTAAAGTGCATACTACAGAAAGTAGCGTTTGTGTTAAAATATATAGAAATAAGCAGAAGTGTCACAGTAATTTGGTGAGAAAAACTCATGCAGATCTACATAAAAAGGGCTGAGATATTACATTTGTGAAGCAAAAAGTTCTTCTAGAAGCCAAATGATGTCTAGATAAGCACTGGGCATCTTGTTACATAACGGATAAAAACATTCCCAATGATTGAAATGCAATGATTAGTGAATTGTTCCACCCACCCCCGGAGCTCAACCACGAGGAGTAACTAGTCAGAATGTATAGTTTCACCACTACAAGAACTTTCTTGTTTCATTACTGTATATTTGCTTGTATGTCTTGAACTTTTCTAGTAGTGAATAATTTGAAAATTAACTTCCAGCAAAATTTAAATGGAAACATAACCAAATGTGTGAACTAAAAATACCACAACCAAAACTTAAAAGATAGAACATTTATTCAAAGACAACAGAAATTTGACAACAGTAATGAAAGCAATTGCAATAAGAAAGGCAAAAAAAAGCTAATAACAATATATCAAATAATAATTATAAAATCAAAGTAAATAAGAACATGTATTACATTATATGATCAATTTAAATTCTATTTGATTATCTCTTTAATGAGGTGACAATCACGTGATTAGATTTTTCTAATGAGTTTGAAGAGAATAATGAAATGAAAAGGGTTTTATATATAGGGGTTCTATATGCTACTTTTGCCATTCTAATTACACAATTAATGGCAGTCCTGGCAGTAAATCCTACATTCTAGGCAGATATATAAAGTAGTCGTTATATTGGACATTATTCCATTCCATATATATAATAATATTAATACTTAACAATAAAAAAAAACAATAACCGTTACCATTAAATATATAAATGGCCAATTTACACAAAATAAGCTTAATATAAAACAATTTAATTTGAGTTTTGCAACTCTTATAGGATGAGCATTTAGTAAATATTACATAGCACAAAGTTGAAGTTTTTACGTAGTCTGTAAATCAATATACTTTCAGTAATACCGCTTAATTTATCATCATGCACAATTTGGGTATTTTACAACCAAACATATTTCATGCTATGGATTTTCCTAATTACCCTGTTTCAGGTCAGATGATCCGCAAATACATGTATATAAGTTACTTGAGCATACCTTTTTTAATTTAATTGCTTGGTAATTTTATTTTTACCTAAGTCCTGTTATTCACACGCTGAGTGGCGTGCAGACGCTTGGTAATGCCCCAGGTCAACTCCTTGATTGTATGTCCTCAAGTATATAATATATAGGCTAGTATTCTGCCATTTAAATATGTAAAAACGCAGATTTTTTATTAACAATAAGTAGAGTCGCTTGTACAACAAAGTTAAGAACGATGACTTGAATTTTAAAAAAAACCCTTAATTTTAATCACGTTCTTTAATTGGATGCCCACTCCCCTCCTCCCGGAATGGATCCCCTGGATACCCCAACACCCATCTCTGCACGCCACATCAAACGATTGTAATTCTGAGTAGGGTATTAGAAATACATGTCAGCCGTACAATCACATCTTAGATCAATGGAGAAGGTCAGAAATTGGGTAGATATAAAGTAAGAACAAATAAGAAAAGGTCAACGTGTAAGTATAAATCGTAAGTAGTAAAGGTGGCAATAGAAATTCATGCCTTGTTCAAACTGAAACAGGGTAGTAAGAAATAAAGCAATAAAACAAGTCATATAAAATGTCATGGGAACACACGGCATGGTAATATCTACACACCCGTCTCTTGTCCTCCATCGCCATGACTACCAACAGCTGCCAGACGCGCCGCTGCTTCAGCCATATTAGCACCTCGAGGCATCTTTTCTTCTGAAAAATATAATAAAATTAGAAAAATATCAGTACCTGCAGTGATGAAATAACAAAATGACAATCATGTAAGAGGATGACCTTGTATTATGAATGTGGTAAACAACGTTTTGTTGATATGCCAACTCATTTTTGGCTGACATTCAAACAGCTCATTGCTCATTTACATTTGTTAGCTGATATACCAGAGATACACTTGTTTTAGATTTCTGATAGGCATAGGAACTACTTTTTCACAGAAACTATTATCTAAGCCTTGTTGTCATAGAAAATGTACCCTATTAAAATTTCTGAGGAGCTTTCAGTGGAAAGTTATACCTAAATGAGTATGGATCAGGTCTTATCAACTGGTCAACTACTCTCATGATTGGCGCATAATATATTTAAATGTGATATAAAAGTTATAGGTGGGGAAGGGGCAGTAGCAGAATTTAGGGAGGAAGTGGGTTAGGTGAGGAGGGTGGTCTGCTTCAGGTGGCACTTTGTTGGAAACAGAAATTTTGGTCTGTCTATTTGGAACAGTAGAAGGATACAAGATGCCCGATACAAGTTTATTCTCCCACAAAAACACTGCCTTATGTTTAACATTTTGAGTATGTTTGATGTGGTCTGGGGTAAGGACTTACGAAGTCAGCAAACCCAAGCGTTAAACATCTCTAGGTAAAGCCAATGGATGGGGGATTTTTATGGAATTGATTGCTGTGAACAAAAATCTACATACAGGTGGTTGGGAAAGCATTATGGACAGTATGTAATTAGACATACAGATTTTATATATCTTATTTCTATGGATGCCAATATAATAGTGATAATTTAGTCAAGGCAGCAGTAACACAATAATTTAGAAACAAATTGTGGTCACTTCATTTTGCAATGGGGAATAGTACACATCACTCTGCTCAGCACAGTTCGAAACTGTGGTCTGGGGCTTTCAGATCATATTTTTAATGACCATATGACCCAGAAAGGTAAATTATAAAAGTTATAATGAATACTTTGAATTTAGTTAAACCTATATGTAAACATAGGTTTAGCAAAGTTACAATATAAAGTTACAAATTAAATATTAAAATAAAATAATAATATAAAGTTTTAAAATAAGGCTATAAATATAGAGGAAATACACAGCTAAAGCAGAGAATTAATATGATAAAGTTACTATATAATTAGGTTATTAATAACCAATATTGTTAAAAAATATAATAAATAATAATAAGATACATGCAACTGGTAAAAGGATCCATAATAGAAACCATAAAATAAATGGCACCAAAATATGGCTATAAACAAAAAATGTAACAGAAAGAGTTGAAAACAAACTGAAATTTAGGAAACGATCATAACTGATATGCAGGTAACGTTTCTAAACAATACGTTAATTTGACAAAGTTACTTTGCAAACTGACTACATTCTGTATTCTAAAATGTCATATAAAGAGAATAACAAGAAAGTATATGATACATTTTTTGTTTCCCTTTTAAAACGTGTAAAATCTTAATAAATGGTTTTAGTTTTAGACTGTATTCAAATTCAATACTTCACAAACTGACAGCACTCCGTATTTTAACAAATGTTTCACAAACAGAATAATATAAAAGTGTACATGATTTTTTTGTTGTTTTCTTTTTAAAACTTGTAAAATCTTAATACATGGTTTTAGATAGTATTCAAATTCTATAATAAATATTATTTGATCTCGATATCAAATATAAAACTATCCTATTTAAAATCATGAAAAATTGCTCTAAATGTAATCAATTGTAGAAAGAGTACACCAAGAAAATAGAAACAGAGCTTTTTAACAACATAAATAGAAAAAATTTTGAGAATAACATTTATTGATCACCATGGTTACCTTTGAGAACAGTAACTCTTTCTGTTGTGCCAGACGGGGTAATGGTGGTAACTTTACGAATAGTTTTCCACGTTTCACCATCGTCTGACACCTGATAAATTTCCTCAATTTCTGTTGATTCCGTCGTCTGTTCCTCATCATAATAATCCTCTATTGCAGCATTAATTAATTTTTTTTACGATTTAAAAATTGTTACTATGCTAAATATGTTAACTTCTAATCAATTCTACAAATTATGTCTAGTTTCTAAAAAAAGGCAGCTATCAAATTCACTAAGAAAGCATTCACAATTTAGAAAGCATGCTAGAAAAATCACAAACATATTATTCTGAGTTACTTAAATGGACAGATTTACTTTTGCAACCTTAGCTTGGTATGGTTTATTTCAGTGAGACACACCCTCAGTATCCCCAGTGGTCTTGTTTCGTTCTACTCCACTATACTCTGGGTTCATCCATAGGGTATTCATTTATTTAAATTATCTGCCCTCGATCGTAGCATGAGTCTACGAACCAATCAAAAACAGTTTACAAACCAGTCTTACATTCATTGCCTACGTTCACAACAATATGGCGGCTTGTTTGTGGCAACAAGATGAGAGTTACTTTCCTTTGCCAACTTCCTTTGTATTTTATGATATTCTTTGATAAAAATAGCACAGTCATTAAGGGCAGATAATTTGAATACATGTCTCCCCCATGGATGAACCCAGGGGTTAATGGAGTGGAATGGAATGAGACCACTAGGGGTACCGAGGATATGAAAGACAAGGAGGTAAAATGGACAAAATGAAATGGGGTTTAACGTCCTACTGTTCTGCTCCGAACTGGGCTAATGAAGACGGGCATACGCCATGCAGTGTGCTATGAGGGAAATTTTGCATGGACAGCGGCACTACGGCCTACTCTTATATCAAATTCCAACTGTCAAGAGATCTTTTACATGCACGTCAATATGTACACGGGACCTTGTTTTTTTTTATCCCATCCGAACGACTAGACAGCTGTCCTTGTCAGGCCCTCCGTCCTGCATCACTGACAAGGGGGAACCACGCTGGAAAATCTGGATGAACTTTCTCAGCCAATGCAGGGATTGAACACCAGATCTCCAGGCTAGCAACCAGCGTCTTACCCACTTAGCCACCGTGACCCCACGGTAAAATGTACTCCATAATTCTTACAATGATGCACTTGTGAATAATCTACAAGTCTCATGACACGTTGGGGTGTATAGAAGCTTTATGATATAATACAGGATTAATAACTATGTGAGAGTATCTAGTATATTTTACTGCTCACCTTCTTATTATGTGAACATATCTTGAAAACATTTTTTTTTGTTGTACTTCATCAAGTTAATAAATTGTGTTAATACATCTTAAAAACACTAATTTGTCTAAGTTTACTGTAAAATATGTACCGCAAGTATGGTAACTAGAAATGTGTCGAATCAAATACCTGTTGCTGTTTTTTCCGTTGGACTAGGGGGAGGAGTTTTAACTACTTCATCATCACCTTCTCCTGCAAGCAATTAGCCATTCCAAATAAAGCAATTAGCATGGTTGTTTATATTTAAGTCAGAAAACTTTTGGCAATATAATTTATTGTGCATAAAGTCAATGCAAGCTGTCCAATAATCAAAATATGTGCTCAATTAACATTAAAAAACCCAAGTTAAATGTAAATGTTACAACTTAAAACTGATGTAATAAATTTCATAATTATGTTGTTTTTTTTTGAAAAATACATATGATCAGTGGTCTTTTTCTTATTTTAGGAACAACTACAAAATTGTGCAAGTCGAATCTCTGCAGCCTAAAAACGGTTCAATTCAGTTCGGTATTTACAAATGATGAAACAGAGATTTGACAACACTCCCCTGCAGACATTACTATAAATGTTAAATAATCAATATGAATACATCTTAGCATGGATTAAGCCATTAAAAATTAGATATTGTCTGAAATATATCATTAACAATCAGTAACTTTAATTAAACAAAGCCTTTCTACACCCATATTGAAACAGAAATCCAACCATCTCTGCCACAAGAATGTAAAGCCATAAATACAGTGAACAGAAATGACAACATCAAATAGACAATTTAAAAGGGTGAAAATAAAACAGAAATGACAATATCAAAGAGACTTGATTATAAAAGAGGTAGAACAACATCGAATAATGATTTCTAGAAATTGATTTCATATCTATTCAGAATATAAAATTTAGTCAATGTACACATAATTTAGCCAAATTTTTGAACTCTTTCAGTGGCTATATAACTTGTACATGTACACTGGTCTATTTTGCACAGCAAATTTCACCCCTAAGTGCTAATATCTTACATGCAAGATGTTTTGTTCGTTTACTATAAATATGAGTTACAGTACATGTACTTGAGTTGAGGTGGCCTAAGTCTTATTTTGGAGGTAACAAATTCTTACAAAATAGCTGCCCAGAAATATTTGAAGCAAATACAGAGTTTGTCAAAGGACTGGGTTTGTCGAATACCCCTTTTTTTATTGAATTTGTTTTACACAACCTCATAGGTTTTCTCAAGGCTCTCATTTTTCCTCCCACTACCAAAAGATCCTACACGCAAGCAATTAATTGAAATAATGATATGCCAGATGTTTGTCCCATAATGGCCTAGTTTGTGTTGAGAGGATGTTAAACACCACTCTCTCTGTTGAGAGTATTAGTCCAAGATACAATATAGTTATATATTAAATCCAAAATACTGTTATATGGTAATAATGTTACATTCAAGCATAAAAACTGAATGGTGCAAAGTGAGACAGATCATCAATGTATTTGTTCAATGTGTGTGTGGTGAAGTTTTTAAACAACATTTAAATTCACAACAACTGTGCAAAGATGATAGTACATGTAAACTTGTGGGTTTGAATTTTATATATATATCAATTGTCCAGCATTAACAAAAGACATTGTCATCCAGTCATCCAGATTTCAAAATATGTAATCACAGAAAACTGACTTTTGGTAATACAAGAAATCAATGGTGATGCTTAGGGACAAATCCTTGATTTTATACCCCCATAACTCAAGTATAGGGCCTAGTACTAAGAAATGTGATAAAGGAGGACATGCTAAATTTGTCAAAACAGAAAAAAATAGATCAAGTAGAGCAGTTTGTACAACAAACTTAAGAGCGATAATTTCAAATTTCAAATTTTTTAATGTTAATTCCACTCTTTGATTGGATGCCCCCCACCTTGAAATGGATGCCTGGGTCCCCCCCCCCTCTACCCACCGCCACTGCTGTACACAAAGCAAAAAGTAAACAGGTAGCATCATCTAATATTAATGGGTTGTTTCTTTGATTATTTCACAATTAGTTTTACTGTGTTTAGAAAGTAAAGTGTCAGTTTTACAATAAATAAAGGTTATGTCAGTATCTGTAAATGAAAATTAAATAACATCCATGCAGGTAACAACTAAAAGATCATTCTCCCATGCAGGTGAAAACAAAGAGAACTAGGGTGACATCATGCCAGTCTGTGTGTACCTTCTTGTGATGTTCTGTCATATGCTGAGGGCACTGTTTGGGAAGAAGGCTGATCTAGTCTGCTAAACATATCCACCTGATCTCTGGAAGCGTGGGTAATTTTTTCTTCTGTGATAGATATACGGTCATCGATTCCTGGAGAGCAGGGAGAGTAGGAGAATATATAGATATAAGTATAGACTACAGTTTCTACATGACCGGAATGAATGAAAGATGTGTATTCATTTAATTACAAAAAATGAAATGGAAGACAACCAATAAAATGAACAGATACACAGAATTAGTTCTATTATAACACATTTATATGTTCTTTCTAAATACTTTACAAATTAGAGTTTACCATTTCTTCCAAGATTTTGTCGATTATTGAGATATTAGAAATTAAGATATTTTCTAATTACTTTATACATTAGAGTTTACCATTGCAAGATTTTGTTGATTATTAAATTAGAAATTACGATATGGATACACAATACAAAAATTATTATTGAAACCTAAACTAAAAACATGAATGATATGAGAAAAAAAAATTCATGAACCAATTACCACATGAAAATAAATAAGCTTTGCCCACGATTAGATTATTTCTTTTTAATATATACGATTTCAAATGACATATCTTATAATAATAACACTGAACATCGACACATGTACATTTAGTGCAATTTTTATAAATCTGGGGATTATTTTTTAAAATTGTAAAATGCCTTAAATATCAGCTTTAATAACCATGTTTACAATTAACTTTTAATTTTGATTCAATATTTCAAGAAATAATCCTCAGGATAAATGATATTAGTAATTGTGTTGTCAACAGGAAGAATGTCCATGTAATATCAGAAAGAACCTTTAAACATGCATTATGCAAGAGCAAAGTCTGCTTATTACAAGTCTTTCTTTAGGCCTGAAATGTTATCTAAATTATCAATTAGACATTAATTAACTTATCCAGACAATAATAAACTCTCGATGTCAAGGCTAGCCTTCGATGTAGGCTGGATTTGATTCCTATATGCCGCTAACGGCCAAAGATAATTAAATCAGAAAAAGTGGATAATCGAGACTATGCTGTTTATATTAATGATTTTAGTAATGATAACCGAGACTATGCAAAAATGTCACCGGCTTCTTTCTCGGCTCATAGTGGATCAATTTGACTGAAATTTTCAGCAAATTAACTTGACACTATCTAGTTTTTAACTATTATAGCGAGAACTGCCATCTCTTTATCTTATCTCCCATAATGTATCTTTAAGTAATTCCCTTATGTTATCAAGTTGTAAGTACCTTGTGTCTAATTTCATGATTTATGTAAGCCATCAAAGAAGTGAATGAATGCCCTCTTGAAATGCTTGGAAATTAGTCAAAGGTGATGTTAAGAATCAAGTGAACAGAGTTAATAGTGATTAAGAATTGGGTGAAAGTAACCAATGATAAGTCGTGACATCAAGAATTGGGTGAGTAAAAGTGAGTGGCGGCTTAAGAATTGAATGAAAACAGCCAATTTAGTCAACCATATTAAGAATGGGATGAACTGGGTGAATAAAGTGAACCATTTTAAGAATTGTGAAAACCATGTTAAGAATTGGGATGAGTTACGTCATCTCAAAGAAGGAGTGAACATGGATAGTGATGATGATATTAAAGAATGGAAATTAGGATGAAACTATCAGCATGCCATCTACCCACACACCTTGCTCTACTTTCTGCGCTGCTTGCATTCGTTCTTTTTCATCTGCATATTTATCGAGTTCACTGAGCAGGTCAACATAAGCCTCCTTCTTCTTTTGTGATATAATTTGTCTTTCTTCTGGAGTTGTTACCTTAGCAACAGGACGTCTTTGATCTACGAATACTGTGAGGTCTTCTGCTATCGATGTAGGTCGAGATCCAGTAGCTGATTGGTTGTAAAATTGTCATGTGATTTACTTAGATATTTATGTATTTGACAGTTTGTAAAACTTTACTACCTGTTTATTATTGTGTCTATTATTAAATCTATTAATTAGTCATAATCTATACACAAGTCACAATTCTATAGAATACAATTACTGTTTATTACTGAGCTTTGTTCGACTGGGCCTCTCTAGTCTTTATCAATCAATGCTAATAAGCAGTAATTGTATTCCACAGAATTGTAACCTGTATGTTTCAAGTTCAATTACTAAATACCATTGAAACAATTCATATATACTAATAAGCCAAGTACATTAAAGCAGTGAAGCTCTAGAAACCATCTTCATTTTATGTATGCCTATCTATCTAATAGCTTTTTAGCTGCCATTTGCTTGGCATTAACATACTATCTTAGAATAAGCATTTCTTTTAGTTTCAGCTTATAAATACACAAATGTAAAGATTATAACCAAATTATATATGACTACTTGTTTCTGTGATAATACATTATTAGCCTATATCAATTTAAACTTTTGTTCTTTGGGGGGGAAGAAATGCAAATACTTGGGTTGCTCTTCTTAAAAGCTTTGAGTTCCACATTTTCAGTTTATTAAATTCTAAAATAAATCATTTTACATGAGACTCAAGTGGCTTTTTTTATTTATCATGCCCCCAAAGAATTAAAAATTAAATTTGTTTTGGCCTTACTGTTTATTATAAAGACAATCTATTAGTCTCACCTTCTTCTGCTACTGCTTGTGGAGCGGCTTTATCACTATTATCCACTATAGAACCCCGTTCACTACCGGGACTAGATTCTTCAGCAGCTGATTCAGATTCCTACAAAACATTTTCAAATAAATGTAGAAATCTTGTCAAATATAACATGATATTTAATTAAACATTAATAACAGGTTGAAAATCATCAACTAGCCAAGTGTAGGAAGTGACACGGTGTAAAGTGAATCATGTCAAGAGGACACTTAAAATATCAACATTAACAATACAAATTTAACATTACACGTACTTCAACAAGATATCGTGGAAAAGAAAGCCTTTACATGTTTAAACAAGTTTGTGAATTTGTGATTACTACACTAACAAACATGTTCATTGCATAAATATTGGTGCAGAACTGTGCATGGTTTTAGATCAAAATTACAAGATGTGGCTTGAAAGTAAATCTTTAATCTTAAATACAGTATTATTATTTAATCAAAACAAGACACCACATTCCAAAGATAAATACTAATAATATATTTTATGAAGATAAATTTATTCTGGATAAAAAAATAATGATAATAGGTAAAATATTGGATATCCTATGATCTAAGTCTACTAGTAGAAAACTGGCTATTAGTACTACTTTATATATATTATTCTAGCTTGTCTACAAGATGACTACATATTGTTACATACATACACTATATTTTAACACACACGCAGGACAATTAGTGTAATAAGTTAGGTGTCTATCAAAATCACTCATCAATAGTTTTCTAAATGCATTGATAGTGGAGGAGTGTGGCGGAACGGAGGGCTAGCTAACCATGCTCTGAATCATAATTATCAGAATACAGTTTTGTCAAAAATGAGTGTAAACAACAAAATTAAAATTGATTGGTCTGTCATAATCACTTGACAAAAGTTTTCTAAACGCACTGATAGTGGGGGTGGGGAGTTTTGTTACAAGAAACAATTCAAACTCATTGGTTCCATTATATTTGTAAATGTTACAAATTTTTTTTGCAAAAAATAACACAACTGTCAAATACACCTATCCCAGCCATGGATAACAATTCACAGATTAATAAAAACTTCTTTCAATGAAACTACAAGTATCCGCCTCGCACTTGACACAAATCTTTTAACTTTTAATACACAAAAAGAATTAATATACTTTCTTTACATTTCTTTTAGAGTCGGAACAAAAGGCTAAAAAACAATTGAAACTTCTTAGGAAATCAGATAAATAATAATAAATTCTATACCATCATTTTGCTGGTGATAAAGCGAAGTATTTAATAGTGCTAATTACATGAAGATTGAGTCTAACATGCCACATGCAAACTATAACACAAAATGAGCAGATTTAGTGTAAATTCATTAAAACAATTCTAACAGAAAACTGAACCATTCATTTTTGACTTTTGTAAAAGATACACAAGATAAAGAAATTGCTGCACATGTCGGAAATTTGAAGAAGTGCAGAGAAACATCCTTTTAATAAGAAAAGCTACAAAAGTTCTGCAAGAAGTAAAAATAGGAATTTTAAAGGGAGGCAACTGCTCACCTTAATATCCTCGAGTCTCTGAAATAAGGTACAGGCATCGGGCATGCAAAAGATAATGAATTGAATGATAGGCTGGAATAGTGCATAATTAAAAGCATCGGACAGTGACAAGAGGCAACCAAAAATACAAAATAAAGAGATCTAGAGTGGAGCCCTAGAGTGACTGATTATATCATTGACAATAATCTATACATGACTGAACCGCTATCAAGCTGGGATAGTTTTTATATTAGCTTCCAAATTACAAATCCATATACTATACAAAAGTACCAAACACTGTTATCACTAAGCCTACATTTTACATACTGGTTAGATAAGGACATCACAGATACACGGATCTCTATAGCAACTGAAGGATTATGTTATGAAAGCACCAAAGCCACAATTTCTTACCTTGATCATATCTTGTTCGTCATATTGGACATCTAAGGACATACCACGTTTAAAGGAGTCTTTCGAAATACCAATCTCTTCTTTAAAAGTATCGAAACCTGAAATTACAATGTTCATTTCAACCATAGCATATATCACTCCAACCATAGCCCATATTACTATGTTCATTTCAACCAGAGCCTATATTATGATGTTCATTTCAACCATAGCCTATAATACGACGTTCATTACAACAATAGCCTATATTACAATGTTGATTTCAACTATAGCCTATATTACAACGTTCATTTCATCCATAGCCTATATCATAACGGTGTTCATTTCAACCATAGTCTATATTACGATGTTCATTTCAACCATAACCTTATTATGATGTTCATTTTAACCATAGTCTTAGCATCATCAAACTGTCTGACATCAATATCTTAAATTCTTGAATGATTAAAAGTAAATACAAACAACATGAATGATACACACATTCTATGGAATTAATGTATATTACTAAGTGACGTTTTGACGCTTAATAAAGACTAGAGAAGTCTAGTCAAAACGTAACAAGTATTAAACAGTAATTGATTCCATAAAATTCTATCCTGTTCAATTACTAAATACCATTTCAACAATTTATTTGAATTATGTGTTGGTTTTATTCTTACTACTACTTAAGACTGGGTGATATTCTCCAAAATACTACTTACCGGATTGGTCCATTGCTACCCGGGCAGCAGCTGCTTCTACTTCATCATCTACTGTTTCTATATCATACATACAACTCTTAATTACATCCTCACGATTTATTGAACGTAAGGCACTCTCTAATTCATTACCTATAATATTCAATTTATTCGAAATCTATCAATATATTATTGATATAAGTACAGTTAAAGGAGCTAAGTCTCTAACTCAATATTTTCCATCATAATCAAAATTAAAAACACAAATTAGAATTCAATATTGATCAATTTCAATCAATATTCATGTTGTTATCTTGCTGTGAAACTTTTTGTTAATAATATGGCAAATGTCTAAAGCAACATTTGTGTCAATCTCTAAAGTAAATTGTAGGCAACTAAAATGTTGCATTCCTCCCATTTAAGGGTAAAGGATGATTAAGAGCATGTGACCATTAACACTTATATTCAAACTAGTTTAAAAATGCAGGTTTTTTAACACAGGGCTGTGTAGCGTTCTCATGTAATATTAGCCAAACCAGTTTAACTATTTTGACCTCATTGGTTAAAGGGTAGAGTTCATTTCGCATGGGCATATGATGTCATTTTGCCAGGAAGGTAATTTCATGCGTGTGCCCAAAGCCAGTTTTGAAGAAAAGCCTCTCAAAGACAGGTAGAGAGTTGGGGGGTTTGAACTGGTTTATTTTCCCAACAAATGCATTTAAAGAACAAAGTAAAACTTGTTTTTCGATCGCCTGGGTTTTTAAACCAGTTTAACATAAGCATCTGAACAAGTTATATTTTTGTAGCCAACTGTAGTATTGAGGGGTATTCTGGACATCGATTGACTTATGCATAAGATGTCCTACATAATGAGATTTGCTATTAGAAATGTGGTATTTAAACTGAGCCTACCTGTTGCTCTATTCCCTTCTCTCTGAACCCACAGCTGTAACATGGCAAGAGCTTGATCGTTGACATTATTGTAATCATTTTTAATAGAATTCACATCTGTCATACGAATACCTAATTGCTGTGCTAAGACTACCCAGTCGCCTCGAACATGATCAGCAATATCATTTAATCGCATCTGACTTCGTCTTATTGTGTCTTTTACAACTAAAAATAGATCGGAAAATAAAGCTACATATGCAAACAAAAACTTCTTGCATTTTTGCTGAGAAAGAGTATCTTACATATAAAAAAAAGGTTTCAAAAAAGTAACTTCTTGGTCATTACAAATTTAAGCTTTATTTAAATAAATGAACATAAAATTAAAATATCTTAATAAGATACTAATGCATTTCCCAATTTTCTTTCAATAAATGAACATAATATACTAACTAATGCCTTTCCCAACTCTTAATAATTCTGTTCTTTTCTCGTTGGCTTCTAATGCTGCTGCTGTGTTTAGTTCCATAGAATCAGACTGCAATTAAAATGTTTTTTGTATGATAGCACATACAGTTTGGTAAAACAAAGGACAAAAGTTTGGTAAAAAAAAAATCATACAGAAAAGGATCAAACTTCCTGGAATATGGAATAGTTAATTTCTGGAAATACATAACAGTTAATTGTATGTGCAAAGTTCAGTATTATCAAATAATACTATGATATATATGAAATTAGAAGACATACCTTAATTGTATCTCCCAAGTTAATATTAAGGTTGCATATTGGCATTTGTGGCGCTTCTCCCCGCCCGACTTTACGTTCTTTCATAAAGGCTACTCTAGCTGATGGTTCCTGGTCAAGGTCGCGTATCTTTACTGTACACGGCAAACGATTTTCTCGAAAAGCTTTAAAATTAACATGCAGTTGGTCACCCGATTTTGTAACAGGAATAAGATTTCCGGCCATTTCAATATATTGTGGTCGTCCTTCAAGCACCTAAAAATATTGATAATAAAACAAAATGTCATTCATTTCAGTGATTCTGGGTTTTTAAATTTTCGTATTAACTTCAGTTTGTCTTATTACATTAAAGATGGACATGTAGGAGCTAAATCTGCCTATTGCAGTTCTTTTTCTGGTTTCAAATGTTATATAAATTATTAACTAAAGATTTATTAACTTGCCAAGACCATAACCAACTCTCTGAGCCATTGGATGGCTCTGATTTTAAGTAGATTAGAGCATCGTGGCCATTTAAAATAGATAATCGAGACTTAAAAATGCCAAAGAATAATTTACCTCTATGTCTCTACTTCTGGCCACTTCGGAGAATCTTTCCTGTTTTTCTAATGTTTTATCAATCTTATCATCTGTCATACAGAACATTCTTAATCTGCCTTCTTCTGCTGCCGTTCTCTTGGCAAAAACTACAAATTTAGCCATATATGGCACAGTGATGGCCTCGCGGTATAATGCGGTTGCCATCTGGGTGGCTTCATTTATATTCTGACAGTCAATTAACCAAAATCTAAAAGAAAGAATACATCATTTAAAAAATTTAATAAACATACAGGGTCTATTTCTATTCAAATTGTTTTACCTCATGTTACTACTACAGGTATTTTTAGGATCAGGAAGGGAATACAGGTTACCATTTCGTCAAAACGACACTTTGATCATTTTGAAAGTAACATGGTGTGTTTCGATTTCAATGATTACGTGCGCAATATGAGGGGAAGAATTTTGTCTGGACAGCCCTGTTTCCACCTACTCTTTATCAAAGGGTTCTTTTACGTACACACCAATGGGTACATAGGAGCACCTTGGCTTTTAGACTTGATCCCTGACAAATAAGAAACTGGTCTTGGGTAACCCCGTGGTCTATATGTAAGGTTACGTACACGGATGTCAATTGAAACTAAACAGTTATATGTTGTTTGTACATGCTGAAAAGAGTAACAAGTCTTTGTAAAATGGGACCCAGATCCTGTTATCTTTTTTGTAAAGTTTCTTGTCACAGGAGGGATTAAAATTAAACTGAACAACAAAATGATATCGAGTGTTCTAGAAAGAAATTAAATTTTGTGTAACGTCCAGCTTTTCAGCTCCATCTGGGGAAATGAAGACAAGCACATGCCATGCAGTGTGCTATGAGGGAAATCTTGCCCGGACAGCAGCACCACGACCTACTCTTTATTTCGAATTGAAACTGTCAATGGTGTTCCAAAAAGATTAAGCAGACCATATATTACTTACCGTGCTGATACAGTTGTAGTAAATGATACACAGTCATTGACCAGGCTCATAGGTTTGTTTTCAGTTATATCTTCCCATATGGCTGGATCCTTCTCACCTATAAACAGACACAAATTATTATTCAAAATTCATCAGAATATAAATCAAATTACTTACTGTGTTAGAAATAGTGTTAAATAAAATTTTCAAAGATTGTCTTTTAATCTTATAAGTTTATTTCTTTTTAATGGCCTAAATTTCACTGGCAATCGTCATTAATAAATTAAGGTTTCATCAATACATCAAAATTCATGATATTTATTGAGTTTTAATAGAAAGATAGTCTTGATCATATCAACATATTTCACCTGCACTTAAAATAACACAGAAAATAATCTGCACCAAAAAGTGCTTAATTTGCATACAATGTCAAAGGCCATACAGAGGTTCTTGTATGTCTTATGATTTGTGTCAAAGGTCATACAGAGATTCTTGTATGTCTTACGCTAAGTGTCAAAGGTCATACAGAGATTATTGTATATCTTACGATTCGTGTCAAATGTCAAACAGAGATTCTTGTATGTCTTACGATTTGTGTCAAATGTCAAACAGAGATTCTTGTATGTCTTATGATTCGTGTCAAAAGTTAAACAGAGATTCTTGTATGTATTACGATTCGTGTCAAAGGTCATACAGAGATTATTGTATATCTTACGATTCGTGTCAAAGGTCATACAGAGATTATTGTATATCTTACGATTCGTGCCAAAGGTCATACAGAGATTATTGTATATCTTACGATCTGTGTCAAATGTCAAATAGTGATTCTTGTATGCCTTATGATTCATGTCAAAAGTCAAACAGAGATTCTTGTATGTCTTACGATTCAAGTCAAAGGTCATACAGAGATTCTTGTATGACTTATGATTTGTTTACAGTATCAAAGGTCATACAGAGAATCTTGTATGTTGAGGGAAAATAACCTTCACCTTGTAACTAAATTATGCGCCAACTGGGCTAATGAAGATCAATGATATATAGCTGCATGGTGGGTTATTATAACATGGCTGCTATTTTTATCAAGAATAACAGGCAGAGATGAGCAAGGCTAACAGGCTGGATTGATCAAGACTAATAGTACAGGTTGATCAAGACTAAAAGAGAGGGTTTACATTTTATTCATACTGATTAGGACCATACACGTAGACAGACTTCATACAACAAACAATGGATACAGTGAGATATATATATATGTACAGCTGTCTTAACGACATCTCAGATTTTCCTACTTTATAAATATTTTAATAAAAGAAGAATTTAGGAGAAATAATTAAATGTCGATGTACAAATGTACATGACAACACGACCAATATATTTTTTTTCAAAAAAGAAGAATTTAAGAGAACTATTAATTATGTACGAATATTCATGACAACACGACCAATATATTTTTTTTCAAAAAAGAAGAATTTAAGAGAACTATTAATTATGTACGAATATTCATGACAACAGGACCAATATATTTTGTTTATAAAAGAAGAATTTAAGAGAACTATTAATTATGTACGAATATTCATGACAACAGGACCAATATATTTTGTTTATAAAAGAAGAATTTAGGAGAACTTTTAATTAATTGTCAATGTACAAATGTTTATGACAACAAGACCAATATATTGTCAAGCTTAATCTATATAATTTCTGTATTAATAAGAATCTCTAATAGATATTATAGTATCACAGTAAATAAATATGTTGGATTAAAGTTATGAAGATTTACCTCGGCTGTGAGAGTTGTTACCTGATGATGATGCAGCAAGAAAGTAACAAGACAAACACAAGGTTAGTGCAATGATAACAAATTTACATACTTTACCATAATAAACATTATAATTTACAAACATTTCATGTGTAACATATAATACAACAGTCCTGAATTTTTTTTGTGAGGCCTTTTACTTTTACTATATTATTTGTGGATGGGCTGGCTAAGTAATGTTTGTCTTGTCTGCTATATTACTATTGTGGAAGCAGACGTTAAACGAACAAGGTATTACTACTAGTAATGTTTCTATTTTTTCGAATATTCAAACTAAACTAGTCAACTATATATATAAATGCAATGACTATTATTCGGCTTAATCTGTCTGATAGCCTTATCACCAAACAAAGTCATTGCTGAGTTATATAGAATAAATAGCCTGAGGTCTGGTCAAAAGTGGTCTGATCTCAGAATTCTGATCAGTAAACAATAGTGACCATTATTAATTTTGTAAATATGGCAAACAGAACATGGGAGAATTGCATATTCAATGCATCAAACCCACAAAACGTATTTGTTCCTTAAAATTAGTTCTGGATTATTTCGTCTTTGATCAGATACGATATAGATTATAAATAGGGACAGATTATACGTTACTTTTTATACAACTGATAGAGAGAGAGAAATGGGATTTTATGTCCACTTGACACAAAACTAGGTTATTTTGGGACTAACACTTTGTAAATTTTATTTCATTAATTCACTGTAGGGGTCTTTAGAAGTGGGAGGAAATTGGACAACCCACAGAAAACCAATATGGTTGGAAAGGCGATCCTCATCCCTGTCCTGTACAAGCTGGGGGTCGACACCACGCCACTTGACTCCATGACAGACTATGATCTAAAGTGCATGGTTTAGACCACTTGACCCCTACACCCACCCCACCTGAAGTAATGCGACTTCAGGACATCTAATAAACTAGTTTATAACTTGAGTATAGTGTATGAACTACAGCATATAATGATAACTTACAATAATATGAATAGAATATTTTTGTTTAAATTTTTACTTATAACATATACCCTTACTGCAATATATTGTTGAACATAATTCCTTATGGCACTATTCTGATCAGTATTTTCCAAAAAAGTCTGACTGACTGAATAACTAAATGATTTAACTGAATAACTAAATGATTATTCATGAATCTACCATTTTCAAAGCAGCTGATTGTCACTTGTAGTTTTGAAACGATAACTAGTTTTCATGAATTAATCCACGATAAAATGTATTCATATTGATTATTTAACATCTAATTAAGAAAATAAAATCAAAATATCAATGGTAAATAATCTCCCCGCCTTGGATTAAAAAGAGACCTATTTACAGATTTTACCCAACACTTAAAGGGTGCGCTGGCAGAGGATGTCTAAATTTGCAAAATTTTTAATTCATCATATTATTATTATCTTTGTAAATAGTGAACAGAACTGATTTCCTTTTTCATAGCTTAATCCATGCTAAGATGTACTCATACAGACATTTAATATGTACACGCGGTTCTGGCTTGTTTATATTATCTGTAGAGGATGTCTAAGTTAGTGAATACAATTGAACCATTTTTGAAATGATATGCACTTAAGAGATCAACATTCAAAATATTATAGTTTGCAAGGGATTCAAAGCACCTAAAATGACAATCAGTCGCTTTAAAGGGCTACAATTGAGATTAATAAAGAATAAGAAATATAACGTGCCATAAAGAGTATTCCACATTGATTATTGCACTGCTATATTTTAAACAAAGCTATTTTATTACAATTTTTAAAATGAAATTTTATAATATAACCATCATGCTTCCAATAACAGTAAGGATTTAAACACAAGAGAACAGCAACTGAAGGTTTTTAACAGCTCAAGAAAAACAATAACACTGTTTACAAGTATCTACTTTTATGTTTGTAGGCCATATTTTAAATCAAGCTAACTTTTCTCTAATATTTTACAATCGTTTTCTCTAAGTATACCAGAACAAAAAATAACAAACATGTCATACATCCAAATAAGGGCAACAACTTGAGAGTGCTACCTACTTACCCGATATGCTATACAGTAGACGCAGAGTTGGTCGCTCTCCACCATATTGATTGATCATTCCTTTCTGCGAAGCTACAGGAACTGGTATGGTCAGAGTTATAGGTTTATGAAACTTTCTGCGTCTTGGTTCCACGGTTACGATTGGACTCACAGCCACACGATTACCAAGGAGTTTAGCAACAAGTTCTGGTGCTATCGGTTGTGCCTAATCAACAGGAAAAACCAAAACCATAGGTGTCACATGACATATCTTGCAAAGTTCACAACAAAATGAATACGTATAAAAGGAATGTAACATGCTATATGGCCTACTTAACAGCTACAACAACAACGCTAAAAAAATATATATATAAATATAAACAAAAGTCAAGTTCAGGAGCAACAACTAAAAATCTTCATCAGATAGGTCACATTCTACTAGCCTCGCTAGGGTTGCTGGCCCGGAAGAAGGCTACAAATGAAAAGGAGAGAGAAATTGTATAGTTCTCTACACTGACTGCCATAGATTGAAAAGATTTGGGTCTCAAGATTTAAGCACTTTTAGGTTGGTTGATTGATAAAAAACTAAAAAATAGAAATGTGACGCAAGATTTTATAAAACTGAATAAAATGTGCACAGAGAATACAAGACATTACAAATTGATGATTGTACATTGATGATGATAACTATAATGATGATAGCACAAGGTACAATTTGATGGATACACAATTATTGGATTTATTACTATACATACTCCTGTCTTTATCAAACAAATGAGAATATCCTCATCGAAACATTGCATAGTAATAAATCCAGTAATTGTGTATCCATAATATTGTACCTTGTGTTATGTTTAATTACTAAATGCCTATCAAAGAAGTTAAAGATGATGATGATTATTTATTGTGTTAACGCCATGGTAGCTCATGTATTTGTTTTCTACAAGAATAGAATATATCCCAATCTGTCATTCTCAGAATGAGCCGTTACATTTCCTGTAATTACCAATATAATGAAGGAATCAATTAAATGTTCTATGACACGCCAGCACCAACCGGCTATCCTGCGCCAAAATTATTTATTTAAAGTTTGATAAGAAGTAAATCTGCACATACCTGTAGACCTACTCTGATTTTCTTTGTGAGAGCGCCCTCTGGGAAGACAGCTTGTACTTGAGGAACAACTGTAGAACTGATCAAGTTTCCTTCCTCTCCGATATTCTGGGTTTCTTGACGAATTCTAGAAACCAGGGCAAAGTATTGTGGGAAATCTGTGGTCAGAATGCGTGTTATTCTCTTAGTCGCCAGATCGTCCTCTTGATCTAATTCTGTACAATAAAAAAATATCCATTACTAATCCATTATGCAAATTTCAGAATATTTGAAATTTTATATCTATAACTGTGACGATATAATTATAACAATCATTGTGTAAGCTAATTGGTGTGTTAATATAATGTTTTTTATATGTATATAACTTAGTTCTATCAATATCCTTCTATTGTAACAAATATTAATGAAATGAAATGGGGTTTAACGTCCTATTTCTCTACACCAACCAGGCTAATGAAGATAGGCAATAATAGACCATGCATTGTGCTATGAGGAATTCAAACTGTCAGGGGTTAAATGCCGACCCTTAGTTTTTCATTTCATCCGAGTGACCAGATGCTTTTCTGGAAAATCCCAGGGAACTTTCTCGGGCAAACACCGGGAAGGAAACTGGGATATCGTGTTTTAGTTAGCCACCGCCTTTCTCAATGAGCCAGATGAGGCTACCTCACAAATATGACACCAAGAATACTTACAAAGAAAACTAAACCTATAGAAACTAAAAAACATCTATTTTCTAATAATACATTCATTTTACATTGATTGCTAATAGGTTTAATAAATGAATAACCCATAATCTGAAAAAGCAGTATAGTATAGAGACATCGACAGTAGGGAAATCACAGTTTCAAACACAACTTTGGGTGACATACATTATTACGTCATAAAGCAATCAGAAAAAGAATAATTTTTTACTTTTGATCAAAATCCTACATAAACGTTATGTCTTCCTCTTTCTTTTCAATTAATTTTTTTTAGAGGTATCATTCTCCTACTGTTGCTATGACATAATATTTACAGTATTTATTACATTAAAAGAAAGCTACAATTGTGCCATACTTGAAATGAAAAAGAATTGTATGTTCTTTATACAAATCGTTCTATGCAGTGTGTGCAATATAGATCATGCAAACAAGCTGACTTAATCTGCAGATTAACGTTGGAATGGGGCTTAATGTCTCATCAACACAGGACTTTAACCCGTTAAGCGTGACGTTTTTAAAACGTTAACTACCCCCTATTGAGAAATTAATTTGACGAAGTAACGAAGAACTATGTACTATGTTCTAAGAATAGGTTGGGGAAAATACCTCCAAGGCGTTATATTATGCCCTACACACAGTGAGTGGCAGTTGTCCAGGACGTTATATAACGACCTATGCACTTAACGGGTTAATTAGTCATTTTCAAACAAATGACAATGTGGTAATTTCCATTTCATGTGCAGACTTGAAATATCACCAAGGTATTTTTCGGTCAGTGCCAGTAATCGCAGCCAGGACATTTTAGTTTGTGACCATCTTAAAAATGCAAAAAGGTGACATGTAAAACAGGGTTTGATTCTTGATTAAATATTGACAGTCGGGTTTGAAACTAAACATAATCATCTTACGGATCATACCCATACTACTTTACTAAAACTAAATACATCTATATATGATATCTGTACTTTAAAATAAAAACCACAAAACAAAACGATAATATAATCTCTAATATTACCTGGGCATGTGCTTGTTGTCATAGTAATATCTTTTTTATAAAATTAATAATCGATCACAGTAAATACAAATAATGTAATTTTTTCAATGCCTCCGAAATAATGCATATTTCAATTCATATTTATTGGAATAAATTTAACTAATATATAATTATAACATCTGAAGATGCTCAATTAAGAGCAGCCAGCTAACTTATGATTTGATGAATATCGGAATGACGCAGTAACGTGGTTGATTTTTTAATTGGATGTAATTTTTCGTTTTCTTATGTATTTATCTACTGTAAACATAGAAATACTTGTGGTTTATCTAATCTTTTCTCTTTCTGTATATTCATGTACCAGCCTTGTAATAAGTACATGTCAAAATTTAAAACTGCCAATCAAGGATGATCCCAGTATCAGATCAATAACTTGTTAAAACAAACGGTCTAAAAATCAATTCAGATCAGACATATGTAATGACCATTTATCATGGAGATTTAAATGCATATAATTCTCTATAGAGGTTTGCACGAAATACTCCAGATAATTTTTACTAATCAAAAATCAGAGTTTATAAATTATAGCCATCGGCGCTTACTGCCGGAAGTAAACAAATTAGTAGAAATATTTCCAAATAAATGCATGATTTAAACTATGACAAGTCACTTATTTCCAGGCTTATAGACATGTTTATCCAGATATAAACTAAAACTAGAAGAAATGCAACAAAATATAAACATGCTCACTCCACAAACTAGAAATAGAGGAACTGGCTATAGATTGGGTGCTGAGACCTTCGAGGCTTCCCCCTAGAGCATCATTGACGGCTTCTTCTGTTGCGATCATTGGATGTTCATACCATGTTTCACCGTCATCACTACGAATAATTTGAACCTCTCTCTCTTTTCCACGGAGAGAGGCAAAATGGGGGACCTCTATAATTATAGGCCTGAAAAATATTAAATATAAAGTATTAGCCATCAGAGAAACTGAAATTATCTACAGTATCATTTTAATAGATGTTATACAGCAGGAGAGCAAAACATGACAGAAGTATTTAAAGAAATGAATAACTCATACATATTAAAGGCCCATTAAAAAGGTTAAAATCTTAAAAATGGCCAAAATCAATGTATGTTGGTTTAATACTTAATATATCACATGAAATCAATCAAAGGTGTACTTCAACAAAAGGTTCCTTAGTCACCCATTGATATTCTCTGTTGCCAAATATGTAATAATCTTTGAAATTTGAAAAATATGAGAAACTTAGAGACTGATTTTAATTACTCATAGTGTGCCTTTAAGCATAAAATGTCATTAAAATGATATGTAGGGTGTGGACTATTTTGAAAGTATTTAAGAATTTGATATCTTCACATTATTCCAGTCACTATTATAATCATATAGCCGCCTGTGATGATTTGTGCTATTTTACAAATGAATTTTGGTTATAAAATGATTCTATATAGCACATTTCTTCTATAAAATAAAGGCTTTCCATTATGTTTTGGAATTGGTTTTAGTATTTTTTTCTGTAATGGAAACCAGTCAAAATAGAGAAGATAGCTATTTCTTCGTTCTATATTATAATGACATTGGGTAGAAATTCAATTAGAATTCTATTACAAAAACTCATTATCTAATCCATCAGCATGACATGCCTTAAAGAAACAAAGAAATAGAAGTTGATTGATTAGATGAGGGGGAGATATAATGTTAAATCTATAGAGATTATGTAATACTAGTTTTATTTATTATGTACACTGTCTATTATCTGATCAGATCTTTTCTATATAATTACAAAACTATAAATACACCACCTCAAACAATAGATATCTTAATTAATAATGAATGTATTAGCTGCTGTTGTTTGTAGGGTTTGACTCCATTTCCACCGAGGGTGATAACGGAGGCCAGATCTGTAGCCAAAATGTATTAGCGACTTCAAGAATGAGCTAAGCCATGTATTGTTTTGTAGCATAATCCTGTGTATGTTAATGGGGAGCTAATTGGTAGGTATTTAACACATAGGTCATATCTATTTATTAAGTATAATAATAGATCTATATACAATTATGAGTTGGCATTTACACCATTACGTCAACAAAAGCTACAACAGAAATAATCGCTTTGATGTTAATCAACAAGTTAACAATGCTCTCCTCCTGCATAAATAGGGGCTTGAATTTAGTCCAACATGATTAATAGGTTGGGGGGGGGGGGGAGGGGTGTATGTATTTTATTTTTTGTTGAATCATAATGCTCCTTTTGATTAATGTTTTATAGTAGTTTGGGTATAGTCATTTATTTGTTTTATTGTTAATAAATGATATTTGACACCATATCAAGATGTTTAAGTTGATTCTTGGATTGAGGAACACAAATAATGTTCCACCATACTATTCTAAAGATATTCATACTAAAATTATGATTTTGTTTTAAGAAAACATGCCTAAGTATAGAAATCATGGTTTTAGGCCTGTACATATTGTTCTTTATAGGAAAACAAATGGTTGAACTTATATCAACTTCAATTCATCATAACAATTATTTTTATTAGAAATTTAATGGTGTTATTTATTTTATACTTTGTTCGAATTTAATGATGAAATTGACAATTAATGATCATTGGCACATTGCGTTATTATATATGTTAAAATTGACAAAGATTATCGTGTCATTTTTGAATGACAGAGAGTTTTCACCCACGTTCCACCCTGTAACTAAGCTAGTTTGATAAATAAATGGACAAAGCTGGAAATTTATCGTTATATATAACACTACAGACATCTAATGTTCGAACTTCTAGTACCAGTGTACAAAATAAACTTTACAGTAAAACCAGTCACTTTCAGGAATCTCAATACTTGGTATGATGCCAAAATTAGATCTGGCAGGAATGTCTGATTTGAGTTTTATCTGGCAAGAAGAGATATGCTTACTGTACTAACATTCCCAAGGTATAAATTGACCTTTAAAACATGATGTTTTTACATATACAGGTCTCTTTAAGAATATCAATAACCTTAGGGGTAAAGTACATGTACGGAGTATTGAATAGTATATTGGAATTTTATTAATATATTTTTATTTTAAAAATAATCCTTACCCTAGGAATTTGGTTCCAACAGGCCCCATCTCAATAACCCTGGCTGCAAGTCCTTCTCCTTCAATCAGGGGTGGGGGATGCGATAGTCGTTCTTTCTTTACCAGTCGGCATGTCACACGGGTGGGCATGGAGGCCTTGCGTGGAGGGATGATAACTCGGATCCCAGAGTGGCGACATCCTCTCATTGCCCCACCTCTTGCATCCACCATGAAACTGATGAGGAAACTGTGAGAAAGAAGTGTCATTTTGATTTCTATTTAAATATTAGTTCTAATATAATAACACAAAAATATAAATAAACTTTTCAAAAATAAATTCTCTGTAAATCCAACAAAACAGTTCTTGACCAAAAATCGATCAAGATTATTACAACACACAATTTATTACAACAGAGTATCCAGTTAAAATAAAGGATGGATTCAAGTTGCTTCACTTCACGTTATTTCCTTAAAACGTTAATTGTTTCAAGTAGCGTTCTTTTTGTATTTCCTTTAACAAATTAAAACAAAAACAAGTAGATCCAAATTCACATCGACAGCTTAATACACACACATGAATTTCTCTAATTACCATTTATCAGAACACATTCCTGTGGAATTAATTTCAGAACTCTTAACTATTCCTTCAGGTGCTTTTATGACATGATCGGCAGACGTGTTTGTTTCTTATTTCAACTCAACCGATTTAAACAACTCGGCAATTTCTTTCAAGCTGTTTCACTGGCACTAAACCTCACATAATAAATTGACGAGGAATGCAATTTTATACTCTAGGTATTGACTGCACAGATCCAGCCTCAGTGAGAATTAGTTGTAGGTATGTAGGTTATATAAAATGGTGAGAAGATACATCAGGCAGGGAGAACTACAAGTAGTAGATGGTGGTAATATATTCAATCACAAATGCTGATCCAGTCAGCTAGCCCACCGGCAACAAACTAAACCAGTATAGAAACAAGAGACTGTACACGCTCAATCAACCCTGCTAGCCAACACAGAGCTCAATAATAATACAGGCAACTAGCAGACGGCTTTCTCATAGAGTCTGGGTCAAATCATTACTGATTACTTAGGTCAGATCTCATCAACTGTTCTTATATCTACTTTTAATATTATCCAATATGACTCAAAATGTGTGATTAACCTTTCCTGTTATGGATCAGTTACGCATAAAAACATAATTACTTTTTCCATGTTCCTGTGTGATTTTTTAAAAGTTAGAATTAGAATCTAAGGCCACAACAATTTGAACTTTTGTTCTTCGGGAACACCTATTCAAATTTGGTGTTCTTTTTCTTGGGTTTGCTCTTCTCCAAAATTTTTAGTTCCATATTTTCAAGTTTTTATATTCTAAATCAAACATTTTTCATGCGATTCAACGTAGCTTTTTATTTATCAAGATCCTGAAGAACAAAAAATTATATTTGTTTGGCCTTACACCATTATATAATCTTTTATATTCTTCTTTTATCTTTTATCAGACAAGTGTGACAAAAGAAGATTATAAAAATATTCGCCTCAGTTTTTGTTTTTGTTTGTATTTATTTCATCCTTCCCACTAATAAATCTGTTACCATTTTTAATTCAAACAAAATTGTTTCTGGATCTAAATTGGGTAAAAGAAGATTATAAAAATATTCACTTCAGTTTTTTCTATTTCTAACAATTCTTTTTTGTTTGTTAATATCTATTTTATCTTTCACACTAATAAATCTTTGTTACCATTTTTATTTAAAGAAAACTGTTTCTGATTCTAAATGGGAGGTCAAAGGTGGAAAAACAATAAAAAATACAGGTAGCAGGCAGATACAAGACGGCTTTGATATGGTGCATCCAGTATCATTTGCCGACATTGGTACTGCTTTGATCCACACACTGTACTATTAATAACAAACAGGCTTATTGAGTTCAACTCACAGAAACAGTGCAAGTACAGACCAGATGGGGGATATATGATCTGTTAAAACTATCTAAAAATATTTGTTTGAATACCAGAACTTTGAAAATGCTGCCACATCTTTCATAGAAATACGTTTATAATGCATAAGTTCCTCCCGGTCATCTATTATTAACACACTAGATCTTCTCTTAAATCAATTATAAAACATAAATATGTTTATTATTTTTTGGAAACAAACAATATGAAATATTCTTGTTTTACTAGTTTTAGCAATAAATATCTGAATTTTTAAGTATCACTCAGATTTCATAAAAAAAAGAACTCATATAATTCTGTGTTTACACATCTGACACATAGTGTATCATAATTGTAGTCATTTCTTTATTATGTCATAATCTTACTATATGTATCATATAGGCTATCAGTTTTTATTGAGGAAGCACAAACATAATAAAGCTCTTGGTTTATGCTATGGTTTGGTAATAAATAACTTCTTTTTTTAGAAATATAGAATTTCCTAAAGAACCAGTAAGATCTGACTTCAAACCTGTATGTTAAAGATGCATTATGCAAAAGTTAAATCTGCCAAATGCAGGTCTTTTTTCTAACTTCAATTGTTATATAAATCATTATTTAGACATTTATTCACATGACAGACTCATAATCAACTCCCAGGCCATTAAATGTTTGAATTATTAAATGGTTAAAAACATCTGCACAATTAATAATTTAATGTTAAAATGGACAATCAAGACTTTTCTTTTTATTGTAGCAATGGTACGTGACAATCAAGACTATTTATGCTACATCTCATCAATTTCAAACACTCAGAATAAAGTAATTTGACTGAAATGTTCAATATACTGGTATTCATTTCTCATTATCTATTTTTGAACAAATATAGCACGATCAACCAGCGTTTATCTAAACCTTTAATGTATCTTTAATATGTATAATAAATGCACCATCACTAGTACACCAGTATATATTTCGGTATTAAATCATGATGCTGTTTGTGAACATGCACATATTATAACAAATGTATTATCTTGCATTTGAATATTATAGTAAGCTGTACTATATTTATCTCAATATAAGGTTATATGAAGGATACATAAGTGTTAATATTCAGTGTAAAATAATCAATCATTATATTTTCATTCTAGGCACCTTCACCATTAAGCTTTAAAATTCCCTACAGCATTTAGTATTGCTATTATGTAATCTATTGCCTAATTAATAGTTATTAATGTACATTGTACATTAACATATCCAGAAACATTACAGGGACCTAATAATAGAATGAGATGGCTGATTACACACCTGGGGCTAGAAGAAAAAGAGAGAGTGAAAATGGGGACCAAGTGTTCAATAATCAGATATGAATCATTGTTATTTAGCTTGTGCATAGAACTTCGTAGAATTTGGAGGAGACCCTTAAAGTTAAAGAATAAAGACAGACAACTCAACTCCTTGCTGCATTCAACTGATTGCATCTTAACGAGGACAGACCTGTATCTATGAGTGAATTAAAGCTTTAGACAATCCTCCCTGAAGCAAACGAGGAGTAACCAAAATGGAATTATTGTGTGAAAAGACAGCATCAAATTACAATTCTGATGATGGACAACATATATGCTTATGTCACATATATATATATGAAGGTCAACCCCAAAAGAAAACATGGTCAACTACATATAAAGTCTCCTTTAAATTCGCTATGTCGAGTCTATTGCCTAATAACACTACTTTTAAACACAGTAAAGTACTTAAGAACATTATTAGTCATTATAAATTATTACCATGCATAAACTATATACCTACTTCATTGTATTATTATAATCAAGCTAGTTTAGAGGTACATATATATTTCTGGTTGTGGTGTCTAGTAATATTAGCTAACTTTAATCTTTTCTCCTTCTTATCAATTATTTACAATAGCTTATATATGGGTGAGTTCATTCCATTACATCAGGGTGGATTTGATTAGTGTATCATGTGAAGAGCTTCATTGAACATGAACAAAGCTATTGTCTTATGGTTTAATGACCAATTAACAATGATTTAGGTCTCCAGAGAAAGAGTTTTAAATGCCAGAGAATCTTTGGTAATCATCAAATAAGAAATTATGACCCTGTAAGTGTCATTTGTGAAGTACAGTTGTTAGCACATAAAATTTTATATATTTCTCAGCAAATATTTAAATTCGACTTTCATATTTTCTATTTGCTAACTAGGCCTACTGATGTACATACCTTGTTCTGACACTTTTAAATTTTGTATGTATTTCTTAAATTCTTACTAAGAGGTACCATACTAAATATATAAATTTTATAATTTGTATATTTTCTTTTTGCTAACTAGACCTACTGATGCATTTGTTTCAACACTTGGAAAATGACAAGGCACAAATCAATGTACACCACCCATACAATCCATAGATACTCATCAAAATAAATTACAAAAACATTTGTGTGAAAATTAAAAAATCCTTAGAAACCAAGATCACACCAATATTTATCAAATCTTCTAAACATACATTTAACACTTATTCTTTACATATATTTAATACTACATTTGTAAAAGACTTTGCCTCATTTTGGGTTTCCTTACAAAAATAAATGGGGGTACTTATCTGCACCAACTGTGCTAATGAAGACAGGATTTAATTATAGGCCAACTTAAAGATACATTATGGAAGATAAGATAAAGAGCTGGCAGTTCTCACTGTATTAGTTAAAAAAAAAAACTAGATAATGTAAAGGCAATATGCTAAAAATTTCAGTCAAATCGCTTTACTCTTATTTTAAAATCACGTTAATTAAAGTTTCAATTATCCATTTTTGCCGTTAATCATCAATGAAAATTGGTAACATAAGATGGCATTGAGAGTTGATTATGGTCTTGTCATGTTAATAAATGTCTAATTAATAGTTTATATAACATTTCAGGCCTAAAGAAAGTTCTGTAATAGGCAGATTTAGCTCTTGCATAATGTATGTTTAATGCAGGTTATAAAATAGGAGGGATTACATTCCTGGTGTTCAAATTGTGTACTCAAATTTTGAAGTAATTATTTGGAAGATACAAAATATAATTTTTGTAAAGGAGAGAATCAGGAGCTGATGTATAGAAAGAAGGTTAAAGGTGGTGGGGGCAGAAAAGGTGGACCAAAATGAAGCGAAGTCTGATTTGAAAAAAAAAAACAACCAAAAAACCCGACAATATTTAAAACTTCATGAAAAGAAGATGAAAAGAAATGCGGGTACATATTATAATTAAACTTCTGAATTACTGTCCTGTCTAACGGGAATGGGGTTATTATGTATCTGAGCTGCAAGCAAAAGCTAAGAATATAAAATAAATGTGTAGGGATCGGGCCAGGATTTCGTTCGGAATATACACCAAAATAAAATAAACAAAAAATCATATTATAAAACATATAACCACAACATTCAGGATAAAATTATTACCTTTTCCATTTCAGTTTGCTAGAATTAAAGGTAAAAAGCCAAACTTAACTAATGCTTTATTTTAACGAGAACTGGGGTCAGTGGGATGCAGAGGTTTGGTGATGCCCGGGGCCAAGTCCTTGATTGTATGTGCCCCCAAGACTCAAGTACAGGGCCTAGTACACAGAAAGGAAGACATTCTAAATATGTCAAAAAAGGTCAAATATATAAATTAAGAAAGGCAACTTATACAATGATGTTAACAGCAAAAATTTAAATTTTTTAAAGAATTTATTTTAATTTCACTCCTTGAATGGAAGCCCAGTGCCGTCACCATCTCTGCACAACACTGACTGGGGTAAAAACAAATTAACAGATTGAAGAGATTAGGCATTTGTTTACAGAAGAGCAGAATGGGATTTGTATGCTAAACCAAGAGCCCATGCTTTCTTTGTTGTATATAAACTTTTTCAATTAAAAGGTATTTCAAACCATATGGCTGACTTTAGTAAGGACCTTTTGGTCTAGAACAGGTTGAACTAGTATATTATCAACATGCTGTCAACACATGGAACAAAATAAAACAGCAAATTTAAAACATTATTCTGTAAACTTTAAGAGGATGCAGTTGTTTGATTTTACATATATTATCGTAATGCCGGTTCAATAATCAGAAAATAGTTACAAAGCCTAAAGTAACTTGCACTGCAGTCCGCATGGTTAGATAATATGCCAAAAAATGGCATGCTAAGAGAGATGAACAAAAATAGGGTTTAATGTCCACAACACAAACTAAGTCATTTTTGGACTAACATGTTGACTTTATGTCAATTATTTGCTTGCGCATAGGGGTGTTTAGTCGTTAGAAGAAACTGGAGGATTCAGAGAAAACCCCAGAGGTTAGGCAGACGACCCTACTCCTGGTCACATATAAATCAAAACTGCACCAATGACAGACTTTATGATCTAAAGCACAAGCATTAGACCAATGTGGCCACCCAATCACCCAGAATGGCATGTAGGGGAGCTGATCAATCTTTAAACATCCACAATCATTATTGGAGTCAACTTGTATACAAATACGAATACTTTTAACAATTCAAGAGAAATATAGCTATTCTTACCCAGTATAAACTGGCGCCCGATCTACTGGTACGTTATCAGGGTCGAAAGTGGTGCTGAAGGACGAACCACTGTAGGAGCTGAATCTTGCATTTTCCGCACGTTGTGTACTTGTTAGGAAGCGTTTGTCTGGTAGTTGACTAGCATAAGTTTGGCTAGTTATTTGGGCTTCCATGTAATCCTAAAATTGCAGGAAATATTTCACAAATACATAAAAAAAACTGTTAATAATGCTTAATTAAAAGATTTCCCAACCTTCTCAATTCATATGACTATTTACATTACCATCAATTTTGTTTATTATTTTACTTAAAAACAGAGATCCAACAATATCTTCTTTAGGCATAAATAAACATAATTCTTAATGATTTACACATTGTTCTATCGTGGTGATCGATTTGATCTGATAATGTTCGATCATCTACTGAGAATAGAAAGATGTTTGGAAAAATCTGTATAATTTTTAATAATCTACATATTGCTGTATCATAGGAAAGATTTGATCTTGCAATGTACAAGTATGATTATCTATTGAGAACAGAAAGATGTTTGGTACTTTCTGTGTAAAAAAAATTGTGTCAAGCATATTAGAGAGATTTACCGGATACATATTACAGAAAATTCTAGCAGCTTAACTAAAGCCTGATGGGGTTCTCTCATATGATTGCAAGAGTTATTTCCCCCTTTATTTTCTGAAGGGAGTATTCAAGATAATATATAGATTTTTTTTGTATATGAAGATAAGATTGTCGGAGATCTGTAATTTAGCTGACCTACCTTGTTTTCACAACCGACATTGATAAATAGGTTGATCCATCAACCATAAAAAAAATAAATAAAAATCTAAAATAAAAATCCCTGGGAGCGGCTGTTGTAGGCCATGCTGTATTCTGTGCATAAAATGATACATATAACATCTACTACATTACACTATAGATTGAACATGCTAACTTTAACAGTCGGAGGGTATTTTACCAACATGCAGACTACAGCTATGACATAACAGAAGGAGATACTTCAAACACCTTTCACTATTAACTAAGTGCTTCAGTTATTGGAAATCTGCAGCCATGTATCAAATTGGCCACATGTGGTTGAACGAATAGAAATTATAAATCCTTCCCAATTCGTACGTGACAACTCTGCAGCCATGTTTCAAGATATTGGCCACATGTCAATGTACAAATAGAAATTATAAATCCTTCCCATTTTGTATGTAACGACAAAAACCACTAAGGGAATATTAGGATGAAAATATTGGATGCGATAAGTTTTCTATTAATAACTTCTATGTTATGTGTAAATAAGTTGTGTGTATGTACCTTTGATATGGAATCATCTGGTTGATTTCTGAAACTGTCATTAAGATCGACACTTGGGGTATTAGAATATTGTCCCTGGTAGATTGGAGCGTATTTAGGAACATTCATTGACAAGTCGTTAGGGAATACGGAATCGTTATATGACGGTGAAGCTTGATCCTTTCCGTATCGGACAGATTTTCGGTCATATAAATCTTCACTGAACAACATGTCTGGTTTCTAAAGAAGGCAACAAAAAAAAAGAAAAAGTGACAGCAGAAACCAACAAAATAAAAAATAATAAAACAGAAAAAAAAAATACAAAACAAAAGACATGGAAGTAATCTGGTCAAATGTGACTATCATATTTTCAAGGTACTCAGGTTTGTCAAATCTTCCACATTACATGTAAGACTCTAATAGCATAATTTAAATAAGGAAGAGTTGTAGATTAAAATGAAAAAAAAACCAATTTAAATCTTGGCATGTGAATTTGGGCATTTTTGTAAAACTCACAGAATCCTTCCTTTATCTAAACTATTTGTCAAGTCATTGTGTTTTAAGTCTTCAAGTGTAAATAAATCAGTCTATGTGCAATTGTGATCATACTCGAAAGTTCCACATTCATGCTAATATTTGTGGCACAATTTCAGATTATTCCAGTCTAAAATAATATCTATTCCCAAAATAAACTTATAATATACAGACATCATAAAGAAGTACAGTAAAAAAACCCAACGAAATTCAATATATACTCTTCAAAAAAAGTAGGGGATATTGAAATGCAAATACCTATGCAGGTTGTGATATGATAAATAGTCATGGACACTTGATATGCTTTGAGAGTATGTTCACAGATGAAGAACTTATCGCCCCAACAGAACCACTGAGCTGCACCTGCGACACACAATAGCGCCATACACGTGGGAGGAGTTCATTGTAAAATTTGACACTTCAAGGAAGGGTTGATGAAAACTGCCGCTTGCTGGTTTATCTTATCCAGGTTTGCTTTCCTATCAGTTCTTGCATAAGATTTACTGTTTAGCATATCTTTGCTTTAGTGTGTTACGTTTAATTTGATCTGGAGACGTGTTGTCGACGTCACACAACACTGCAAGAATTGGCCGTGGCACTGCAAGAGGAGTGGGTCAGATTGCCCCAAATCGTGATTGGACAGTTGATTAGGAGCATGCCACGATGAATTGCTGAAAGTCTGAGGATTGGTGAAGCAATTACTCATAATCAAGACAAAAATCAAAAACGTCCATTTTCACTTTTGACAGTGTATCTCTTTGCGAGTGAAATGGGGCCATCAGATAAGTCGCTCATATCGTCAATAGGCAGACGAAGTGACTTATCTTCCTACCGTAACCTATTGACGATAAGTCACTTCGTCTGCCTATTGACGATATGAACTGTTTATGTTTATGTGTAGGCAATTGGCCTGTTATTAACATACACTGGTTACCTCTAATAGAAACAGCAGTGCATTTCCGCAGTTTTGTATTGTTTCTGAATATCCCCTACTTTTTTTGAAGAGTATATAATAAAACTTCAAGAAAACTAAAACAGATATTCAAGAATTCTAATTTAAATGGAAACCATTTCAATAAAATTCAAATACATTTAAAGAAAGTATAGTTAAATATGTAGATAGAAATATAGAACATAAATGGGGCCATTATCCGAGTCTATGTACCGGTAAAGTATTTGGTGCAAATTTCTAAACTTTGGAATTTTAACATGCAGAGTGGCAAAACCATGCCCAGATTTTGTTGCGACTTATACTAATTTTATTTAACTACAGTGTAATTAGATCAAAAAACAAAAAGTGAAAGACTGATATAAATCACTTTTCTCCAAAATTCCGAATTCCCTTTGAGTGTGGGATTGATCAAGCAAAGTCGCATGTGCCATATTTTACCTTTCTCATGGCAGTTTCGCCCCCAGCCATATATTTCAGCTCGTCATCATATTCTAGTTCGCTGGTGGTATCATCAACAGACGGTAGTGTTAATTCTTGATTAATGGAATCTCGACCAAGTGTCGAGTAGTCACCAAAGACACTGTCATTGCGTGACTTGTTGGGGTCCTATAATAATTGGTGCAACATATTCATATATATACATAATATAAGCACATTAAACATGCTAATACAAAAAAAACCCAGTAAAAGTCAATCGCATAAGGTACTTAGATCCATATTAATAAAAATGTAGTGTTTAACTCTTACATAATTCTTGTTAATAAAAATTTCTTTGATCATTTTAAAAATTTGACCTGGATAAGTTTTCAATGACAAGCTGAAATTTGACTGGACAATGTGCATTGTAGTCAGATCTGGTTTAGGTATTTTGAACAGGTCTTGAGTTCCCATATTTCAATTGTTTTTTTTACATATGCAGCAATTCCAACAGTATTTTTGGAAGTATTATGTCCAAGGCTATCAGAACCAATAACTTGCAAATATGCGTTTAAAAATTGTTCCAGAGATTAGCCCCCGGAACCCGCTCAATATGGATTTTGTTCCAACTAAGTACCGTACCACACATGATTGACTTTCTTAAAAAGATCTTGTTAAAAAAAAGAGATATGTACTAAATATTTACAAAATACTCAAACATGATTAAAAATAAATATACTGATCAAATAAAATACATTACTATAAAAATAATCTATCATATTTAAATAATCTTAGCCTGATTATCAACAAAATAAAAAATGTTTTTACGCTTTTCAAAAAAATAAATCTTTATGGGAAAAAAAATATCATGCATTAATCAGAAATAAGATGCAACTCCATATTTTAAGATCAAATCATAATATTAATTGGTTAATAACATTAAGATGACATGAGTGATCTTCAAATGAAAATAAATAAAGCAAAGAGGGTTACTACTACCAAAAAAAAAGGACTAAAAATAAATGAGTATGAATATGTTGAGTGATACCACTGTTCGGTTTTGTCGCTACCAGTGTAAAATTGTAATAACAGTGTCTGCAGTTTCGCAGTTTTTGTATGTATGATTTGTTTGATGACTGACGAGAGAGAAAGAAATGGGTTTAACGTCCAATTGACACAAACTAGGTCATTTTGGGACTAAAGAATGATATAATTTTGTTTCAGTAAGTCGCTTGCGCATTTGTTTTTTTTTTTTGCAGTCGGCGGAAACCAGAGGAAACCCACAAGGTTGGAGAAGGCCATCCTACTCCTTGTTACATACGCAAGCAGGGGATCAAAACCCCACCACTTGACTCAATGACAGACTTTATGATCTAAAATAAATACCGCCCCCCTCCCTTGATGAATGATGATGAAATGAATTGTTTGTTGATTAATGACTGATAGTGAGTAGGGTTAGTTCACTGACACGGTGCTGGGAACATCATGCCAGGGTTTCTGAAAAACCATGCGGCTAATCCAATCATCTTGTGTTTACCTTATCCTTAGGAGAGAGAGTGTCACCGTGGTAATATTTCATTTCTGCTTCATAATCTGGAGCTTTCTCAAGGTATGATGGGTAACGCATGGTGGCTCCAATCTCGCTGGTTACACGTCGTCTAGCATCCTCCGATGTATTATAACGATAATTCACATCCTAGTTTGAGTAGACACAAAGCAAACAACATGGAGTCACAATATCAATGCATGCAATAAGTATGGCTTCTGTTCAAGAAGAAACAAAGTTTGGCTCACAAATACCACCGACCCCAAATCACTTTAATCTCTGACATAAATTTGCAAAAGACCAGTGATAAGAGAGGCAGCAAGTATAGTCTTGAGCATTTATAAAGGCTTTAGAATAACTGTGTATCCACATTAGATTTCATGAAACATAAAAGATAGTGGTGGGCTTGTTTACATAGGGAGCAGCATAAATTGATATGGAACAGAATTGAACCATTTTTGGACGATATTCCTATTAGATTAAATTTTACAATATTGCAGTTTGCGGGGATTCGTATATTGCTCAAATTACGCTCCAAGACTTAAGTCTGCATTAGTGGCAGAAAAAAATTTGGCCATTGTTCCCCTTATATTCAGTGGAGTCAGTTATAAATTGTTCTTGACACAGGTACATAATTTTGACAATTGTGGTAATAAATGAAAAGCAGTGTGAAAAAGACAGAGAAAGAGCCATTTCATTCAATATTATTCTGCAGAGAATCGTGAATAAATAAATGTACATTGCATTTAAACACAGAATGACGTCAGCCATGCTTATTAATGAAGTATTAGTATATATTCATCAAAATTTGAACAGAATCCACTGAAACATTTAAAATAAGGCCACATAAAAAAAAAAATCTGGTTCTCAGATACCGCCGTGTCATCAAAAACGTCACACATTTTTAGTTTTAAAAAAATAAAAACAATAATTATTCATTTCCGCATGTCCGAATTTACCGCGATAAAGGAAAGTAACTCTATTAAGCATTTCTTGAAACGAGGAACTGAACACTATACTCAGCTATCAAGTACGTAACCATGGGAAACACTATTGACAATCATGAACAGCACTGGATAATCAAGTTTATGATCAAAATACCTAACTATAACAGGTATCTGTGAGAGGGATGACCGAAAGTATTCTCTGTGAGAGATTGATTGCGCAGACTTTGATCTAAATCACCAGCAAAATTCATGCTTTAATAATGAGTATGATATCGATATAACATAATTGTCGCAAAAACAAAAACCGGCAGATTTGAAAACATTTTCCCAGGAGTTATTTAATCTAGATGAATTCACAGAATTATACGGCCGTTATTTCAAAATCTTACTTATATTTTGTTTTTCTTATTACGAGTTAAATAAATTTTAAACTTATTATTTCGTGTGTTTTTTTAAAAATGAAAAACTAGCTAGATTTAGACGAAGTAAATTTTGACAAGATAAAACAAAAAAAAACAAAAAACGCCCTCCTACATCAATTTTTTACAAAGGATTGTCTGAGAACCAGAATATTTTTTTGTGTGGCCTAAAAACGGCAAACCATTTGAAAGCCTGTTATATAGACACATCAATGTTATAATCCACACATTAAGGTAATTAATAGTTTTTGCTTCATGCTTAACTGTAGAGTTGACACTGACAGCATAATAAGTTACAAAATACATATCTTGTAGATCGGACGGTGTAAAAAAGTAATTAAGAGTATTTACCTTCTCAAATGAGTTGTCCAATGGAGAGGTGCTGCCACCTCGATCAAACGATAAACTATCATCACCTGAAGAAACACAATACATACATTAATATCAACTCTTTTTCTAGAAAGAAAGTCATCAATATTCTCAGATTCTAATCAGAAATTTATTCTTTTTAAATTTACAGGATTTTTGTTTTTGTTTGATGCATCATTTTCTAAGAAGAAATACAAGCAAATTCAATATAATGCTGAAGTGGCATTTAGCGATTGAACACATTAAAAAAAGAAAAAAAAAATTTATATAGAAGACAATCAATCACTGGTTTGTACATATTTAGCATTATGTTTTGACAAGTGTTCTTTTACGGTTTTCAAGCATATTCCTGGAATTGTCTGAGAATATTTGATGATTTTTAGTCATGTAAAGGGCAAGGAATATAAATGATACATAGAAAAATTAGATAAATTTACTGGCAAATGTTAAATATTTTAGAGTTAGATTATAAACAGGTAAAGGGAAGTACTTAATAAATTAACTTGGATGAAAATGTAAAATTATTATATTGAGATCAAATTAAACAAAGTATTAAAGAAATAGAATAAAAGATAAATAATTTACAATAACAATAGCTTGTGGCACTCCCAGAATAATTGATGATGAAATCAAATGCCACCCCCCCCCCCCACACACACACACTCTCAGTTCACAGAACTCCTAGAGCAATTGATATCAAATATCAAATTTCTCTCCCCACCCTCCAAAAAGTGTGAATAAGATTAAGGTTTGCAATATTTATTCATCGTACATATTCTAAGTGTGCCACTTTAAATTCAAAAGAGTTAAAGATTTATAAAATGAAAGTTAGAAAGTGTGTCCCCAGCCAACAATGAACCACGAAGTTGACAGAAAATAAGTTATTATGTACAATAAGTAAAAAAAGATTAGATAATATAAACTAAATATTATTAAAACACACATAAAATGAAAATAAAATAAACCAGCCTCGATTTGACACTATTTTGTGAAAAAAAATTTTGTTCGTGCAGACTGCAGATCCAAAATATTACGTTTTGGTATCAGTATTATAAAGCATTACAATACTTCTAGATAAAACAAAACAAAACATACGCCCACATCAGTTATGTCATCCGAGCAGAACATAAAATATGTCGCATTATGAATCTTTAGGTAAATAGAATTCTATACACTGTACAATACCGTATAATACCAGTAAATCAGACGGCAACTCTTGTCGATTGAGCATTTACAAGATCCTACCAAATGAACAAGAGCCAAAACTCTTGCAGTAATTAACTAATTATCTGAAACTTTTGAAATTTGATGGAGCCCTACATCACAATAGTTTAAATAATGCATATAGATAATAACTTATGTCATTGAACTTTGAAACATTCACAAGACTCTAAAAAGTGACCATGGCCAATAACCCCGGAATTTACTATAAGAAATTATTAAAATTCAATAAGTTTCTTTGTCGCACTAATGCAATTATCATATATAATATTCAAAATAAATGTAGTCTGTACTCTGTAGACAAGAAATTATGGACAACGGACAAACAACAATATACTGGCACATTTGACATGTGGGTGTACTAAAAATAAAATGATACTATCTTCAGATAAAATAAAGTAAAATAAAACTGTGACTCTACAAAAATGATACTTAAAATCACACCAAATCTTTAAACATGCTAAAAATGACTAGATTTAATCAGCACATCGAATTTTCGACTTACGAGTCTGCATTTTTTGTCCCTCATAATAAGGCAAGTAGATGTGTTGCTCAGAAAGAGGCTTTCCAAATATGGGTGACTGAGGCATGAAATCGTCTCCTGATGCATTATAGGATATAATATGAATATTAATGAACATGTTTTAGAGATATTAGTATAATACAGTTGATAATATTAGAAAGAAATTTTGGATAGTTATTCATCGTCTAATATAAATATCTGATACCATAAAACAAGAAATTGAAACACAGAATTAATTTGGTTATTAGTTTGAAGGGGATCATCTATTACAATACCATTTATATAAATCGTAAATGAGCCATACTTTATTTATACAGACCAGTAATGTATCTGGGAGCCAGATAGTATTTAATGTATTTGGAAATAAGGTCGATTGTATTTAATGTATCTGGGAACTGGGTGGGTTGCTTTTAATGTATCTTGGAACTGGGTTGTATTTAAGGCATCTAGGCACTGGGAACAGGGTGGAATTTAAAGTATCTGGGAACAAGGTTGTTAAAGTATCTGGGAATAGGGCAGAATTACAATTTTCAGGAAATAGGCTAGAATTTAATGTATCTGCACAATGAGTTGTATCTGGGAGCCAGATAGTATTTAATGTATTTGGAAATAAGGTCGATTGTATTTAATGTATCTGGGAACTGGGTGGGTTGCTTTTAATGTATCTTGGAACTGGGTTGTATTTAAGGCATCTAGGCACTGGGAACAGGGTGGAATTTAAAGTATCTGGGAACAAGGTTGTTAAAGTATCTGGGAATAGGGCAGAATTACAATTTTCAGGAAATAGGCTAGAATTTAATGTATCTGCACAATGAGTTGTATTTAATGTATTTGGGAAATAGGTTTATTTCATGCATTAATTTGTTGTTCACGTTCATTTCTTGTTTTATAGTTTTAAGATACAAAGACGAAATGATTTTAATATATAATTATTCTCGAATGAATTGAATATTTCAAACAAAGAATCTTATATATCTATTCTTATCTTATATATATTAATGCAGGATTGCAATCTAGGTCAATGGTTTATTCTAGAGACCTCTTATTGATTTATTTACATATCATTTGTTCACAAGTTAAACCTAATATTATGAACAAAATCTGCTAGACTATTACTAATGCCTTTTCATCTGAATTCGGACCGAGAATGCAACCCTGGATTAATGTGAAAGTACACGAAGAGAACGAGGACATATTACAATGAATTACACAGGACGTTTTACCTAACGCAATTGAGAATTGTCCCAATGATATATGATCTCCTCTTACCGACCAAGCAATACTTCCTAATATAAACCAAAAACATTATTATTACTATTAATGTCTGCGATAACACTATTGTGGGAGCAGACGGTAAATGATAACGGTACTTTACTGCTTATTACTATTAATAATAAGTGGTATGGAACATGTTATGTTATTATAAAAAGATAATTAAAAGTTTTAATAAAAAAGAAAATAAATGAATAGTTTTTAATGTAAGATAATCAAATAATCCCCACCTCCTTCATCCTCTGAATCGGAAATAAGAGTCTCCTGCATGGTTTCAGGGGAGACAACTTTGTATTTCTCTTCTGACATTGGCATGACATCTGTGACATCTGTAATTCCTTTCAGTGTGTCAACAATAGAAAGATATCCCAATTTCTCACCAATGGCCAATGGTGTCTGTCCGTTCTGAAAGCATAAGTAGATAAATTTTGAGCATGATAATTGACTACAGTCACTGTAACAAAAACAAAATAAACAATGGATCTATAATGATATGGATAGAATTGTCAATCATACACTTTTAAGCTGATCATAATTTGAGGAGTTTTGAATCTCCTGCCAACTACAATATTGTGAAAGTTAAATCTCTAATAGGAATATAGTAAAAATGGTTCAATTCCTTCAGTATTTACAAAAATATGACAAATTGAAATTTAGCAACAGTCTGCAAGTGATCCAGTGCCACTTCTAAGTGCAACGTAAAATCTTTTGACGGGCCTCATTTTAATCCAAGTGAATCCATGCTGGGAGGTTATCTACTGTTGATATTCTAGGTTTTCTTAATTAAATGTTACACAACCAGAAGACGTAATATATTAACTATTGTTTTTATACTTACGTTAGTGACAGCATTTGGTGATGCACCATTCTTTATTAACAAATTAACAACCATCACATGACCTTGTTGTGCAGCTTGATGTAGTGGTGTATAGCCAACCTGAAAATAATAAAAATTTGTTATAGAAATCAAAGACTAACTGAACTGATATTAACCTTTTTTCTACAAAGTTTAAGAAAAATAAACAGTTCAAATACTTTTATACCTTAGTATTAACAGGCACTATGCGAACAACAATCTGAGATTATATTTTGGTACTTGTCATTCAATATCTTAAAAAAAATCTGATTTCTAAACTCACCTTAGTAGTAGCATTGACTGAAGCAGAATGTTCAAGCAAGAATCGGGCCATGTTGGTTTGTCCGAAATGACAGGCTGTATGAAGTGGTGTATATCCAGCCTTTGTGCTGGGATCAATCTCTGATCCATATTTAACGAGAACTTCAGCCACAGGTACTTTATCCTCTTGTGCAGCCAGATGCATTGGAGTAAGACCATTCTGAAATAGAAATTAATATAATATATCTTTAAGAACACTTATCATGGAAAGCATATGAATCGCAATTATACCTTAATACAAACAGTTGCTATACATATTTCAATGAAGCAAAATACAAAATTAGTAAATAATCTCTATAGATGGAAACATTACAGGTGAAATGTATAGTTGTGAAATGAAATGGGGGTTTAACATCCTACTTTTCTGCAATAACTGGGCTAATGAAGACAAGCATCATGCAGTGTGCTTTGAGAGAAATCTTGCCCACAGTTGCGCTACAGCCGTTTTCAAATTCAAGGGTTCTTTTTTGTATACAGGATCTCTTTTTTTTCCATACTATCCAAATGACTCGACACTCTTCCTTGCCAGGACCTTCATCCTCCACCATTGACAAAAGGAAACCATGATGGAAAACACTGGGAAAGTTTTCAGCCAAGATCGGGATCGAATCCTGGATCTCCTGGTTAGTGAGCCAGTGCCTTACTCAATGAGTCACCATGTATAGTCATAAAACATGTTTCAACTTACATTGGCCTTGGCGTTAACATTAGCTTTCTGTTCAAGAAGAAGCGAAACCATGTCTGTATGACCTTCTTGTGCAGCCAGATGAAGGGGTGTAAATCCATTCTGAAAAAAAAAAAATCCAAAAGATTAGTTTAACAATAAATGAAGAAATGAACTAAAACTGGCTATGCATATAGCATAAATATCTAGTTTCTAGTAATGCTAATTCCTAGTTATTTTAGAAGATTAATATGCGATTAAATTCAACAGGATTCATTTCTTTCTTTAGATTTTCTCTGTGAAACTACCTTAGATTCAGCATTGGGCTTGGCACCATATTCCAGCAGAGTGGTAGCAATATCCATCTGGTTTTTCTTTGCCGCTATGTGAAGAGGGGTGTACCCATTCTGAAATAAGATTATTTTGAATTATTATTCTTCAATAATGTTACAATCAATAGAAAATTTATCTAAGGATGTACATGTCAAATACCAGACGAGCCGAGATTATTAAGAAATTGTCAATTTCGGAATATACTAAGTTTATATCACCCAATTCCCAATTTTGGAAATTTATTAAGTTTATATAACCCTCTCTGGGATTTACTCAGTTTTTATCACTCAATTTTGGAATTTACTTATATAACCCAGTTTTAGAATTTACTAAATTTATCACTCAATGTTTGAATTTACTAAATTTATATCACTCAAATTGAATATTTACTTAGTTTTTACCACCCAATTTGTGTCGACTATGGGTAAATTACATTTTTGTTGAAATCTGATCTATGTATATTTACCTTGGCAGCTGAATGAGGGCTGGCTTTGTTCTCTAACAGAAGTTGTGCTACATTCACATGATTATAATGTGTGGCTACATGTAACGGAGTAAGACCATTCTTTCCTTGTACATCTGGATTAGCATCTTTCTGTAGTAGCAGACGAGCAACTTTGATGTTACCATATTTAGACGCTATGTGAAGAGGAGTGAAGCCCTTCTGCAAGACAAAATAAACATTATTTATAGAAAATCAATTTAACCTCATCCTGTTGAACATTACAAAAATAATTTTAATACAGACATACATATATTTTAATTTCTGATCATTATTGCAAGGTCATTACATACTTGAGGATTGAGATTTAAATACATTTGTCCAATTAAAGGAAAATATATACATATATATTAAAACATCTGATGAAGACGTTCAATTAAGGGCAGCAGCTAACTTATGATTTGATGTTTATCAGAATAAAGAAGTAAAAGGTTTTGGTTTTTTTTGTTTTAACTGAACATATTTTTACTTTTAATAAATCTGTAATAAATCATACTACTTAAAATCCATCATCATTGACCATTTTGTCGAAAATCTAATGACAATTTCAAATGAAAATTTAAGTTTTCAGAAAAACAATCGTACCTTTGTTGTCAAACTGTGATCAGCTCCTTGTTCTAATAAAACTTGTGCACATTCATCATGTCCTTCTTTAGCAGCAATATGTAACGGTGTATACAGATCTTTAGTTGTAGCATCAGGTGAAGCGCCATGTTGAAGTAACAACACCACGTTATCAACATTACCCAGACGAGAAGCAATGTGTAATGGAGTTTGTTGTTCCTGAAATAAAAAATAAAATATCATCTCAATGTTAAACTTTAGTAGGATATTTAGAAATAGAACATTATTATGATAGTCAAACTTTATTTTAATGTTATCAAAGAAATCTAGAGCTCTGAATAGTTACTGATTAAAATTAAAAGTTTTCAAGATAGTGAGATAAGACAAAAAAACGCCCATCACAGACAATGTCAGAAGCAGTTCATCTGGTGTCTATCATTTTATATGGTACAGATTTGTTTTCTATCAGTGTTTTAATGATATTCTTAATTACACGACATGTAAAAATTTCCAAATGTCGGGTACTAGTTCTTTCGTGCCTGAGTTTGTTAGACACAATTAAAATCATTATTTCTAGGCCTGGGGAAACATTAACTGTCAAATGGGTTAAAGGTACATGAAAATTATGGTTGAAAAACCTGTGCTTACTCTAGCTCTAGCATCTACTGTAGCTCCATTGCGTAACAGGATTCGAATAATATCTGTTTGATTAGCTCTCGCAGCAAGATGTAGAGATGTTTCTCCTCGTACTGTTGGGAAATCTGGGTTCGCATTTTGTTGAATCAGATAAATCACGATGTTCATATGACCCATGAATGATGCAACGTGGAGAGGAGTCAAACCCGACTGAAATTGAGATAATATTCATAATAAGGGAGAAATGTCTATAAAATAAAACATAAATTTTATAGATAAATATATAAATGAAATGTTTGTTTCTTTCATTGGATTTTAGAAAACCAGTAACAGCAATAATGTAAATACACAGGACACAATTCTATGGAATACCATTACTGCTTATTACTGAGTGACATTTCAATTAGGTTTCTCTAGTTCAATTACTAAATGCCAAATTAGCTATAATGTAGTTTATTATTAAAAAATTTACCATCATTAAATCTAAATTTTTAAATTCAGCTTGCAATAAATATCAATCTTATAAATAAATATTTCTTACTATATAAATTATTAATTACCTCTGTTGTAGCTTCAATACTCGCTCCATATTTCAATAAAAGTTCTACGACCTTTATTCTGTTCTTCTTACAAGCAATGTGTAGTGGTGTGAATCCGTTCTGTAAAAAAATTAGATGAATTATATGAAATGAAATAAAATGGGGTTTAACGTCTTACTATTCTGCACCTACCGGGATAATGAAGATGGGTATAAACCATACAGTAGGCTATGAGGTAAGTCTTACCCGGACAGCAATCAAATTCCAACCTTCAGGGGTTCTATTATGTGCGTGCCAAAGATTACACAGGACCATGGTTTTACGTACCCTCCAAATGACTGGGCACTGTCCTTGCCAGGCCCTCTGTACTGCATCACTGATAAGGGGGAACCACACAGGAAAAAATATATATATTATATGAGAGACAAGATTTGAAAAGATGATATTCACTCTTACATGAAAACTGAACTTTGCCCTTGCTTGTTATTTGCCAGCTTTGCCAATACTAAATAAATTTTCATCCAAAGCATAATTATTTTATTACTCACCAAAGCTCTTGAATTGGGTTCACACTTTCTGTCTAATAGTAATTTTGCTGTTTTAACATTTCCACAGTGGGCAGCAACATGTAATGGTGTTAAATAATCCTAAAATTAAAATAGATGAAATAAAATGGGGTTTAACGTCCTACTTTTCTGCATCAACCGGACTATTGAAGACATGTGATATGCTACAGCCTACTCTTATTACGAATTACAACTGTAACATGTTCTTTTATGTGCATGCCAAAGTGTACACAGGACTTCATTTCTTCATCCCATCCGAACAACTAGACACTGTCCTCGCAGCACCCTCTGTCCTGCACTACTGACTAGGTGAAAACACGCCAGAGAATCCTGTGGTACTTTCTCAGCTAACAAGGTGATCGAACCAGGGCCCTTATTCACGAAAACTTAAACTAAGATACAATCGAAATTTTAAGAAATACTGCAATTCGATTGGCTGACCAGTAAAATCAATTTGCATATATCCAATTTGCATATTGGTCAGCCAATCGAATTGCAGTATTTCTTAAAATTTCAATTGTATCTTAGTTTAAGTTTTCGTGAATAAGGGCCCAGGAACCTCTTGGTTAGTGAGCCAGCACTGAACCACCTTGGGATCCCCCTTGCATACTTGACTTGGAAAATATAGAATTGACTGTTTCTTCCAACCACTAAAACATGAACAACTTATAAACTTTAGAATGTGAAATTATGTGTGTGAAATAGCTTTATTTAACGTCTGTTTCCACCAAAGTCATATTGCCGACAATGTAAAATTATTTTTTTGCTATGAATTTATAGCTTATCGGTAATCATTCAATCACAGACAAAAAACATCGTTTAGCGATTAATTTTATGAATTTTTGTAATTTCATGTTTACTGTATTAGCCCAACATGTATTTTAATTATTGTTGTATTATAATCTTTATTTTGATTAATGTTTTTATTGTAATTTAGTTACAGTCATTTATTTGTTTTATTATTGATATTATTAAATGACGTTTTACACCGTATTAAGATGTTTTAGTTGATATTTTGGATTAAGGCACACAAAAAAGACATACCACTGTGACGTCATCAACCTGTGCTTTATGGTAGAGAAGAAGTCGTGCACAATCAACATGATCTCCTTGGGCAGCCATATGTAACGGTGTTAATCCATTCTGTAAGGAAATGAGACAAATTTTACAAACAGATTAAAAAAAAAATAACAATAAAACCAACATGGATGAAGCAGTAATCCCCAATAAGATTACTGCATATTGTACATTACTGTTAATATTTGTAGTATGTACTCCATTAGGAATTGACGAATTTAAAATTCAACGAACCTTTGTTTTTGATGAATGTGGTGCGTATCGTTCCAATAATAAATCAACTACACCTTCATGTCCGCTTCTTGCTGCACAATGTAAAGGTGTCAAGCCATCCTAGAAAACAATGAAAAATTCTTAATTAATATACTGTTTTAGTTGGACAAACGCTACTTATTATAAAGAATACTTAAGTAATCAAGTTATATGTTGCATATTGTACACAGTATTCTATTTTATAAAGTTGTGCTCCATTCAAATACAATATTCACTACAAATGTAATACACTATATTAATATGTTATATTGGTTAGGTTTATTTTAAGGAATATTTAAATAATCAAGTTATATGTTTGAAATTATACATAGTTTTCCATTTTATAAAGTTATGCTCTATTCAAATACAATATTCACTACAAACAGAAAATACTAAAATATGCTACTTACTCTAGTTTTTTCTGATATATCAGCTTTATTGTCCAGCAGTAAAGTTACCATATTTGCCTTTCCCCATCTTGATCCTACATGTAGTGGTGTAATATTGTTCTGAAAAAAACCAAAACAAAAATAGATATATTCCATAATCTTTTTAAAATATTCACTTAATAATATAGAAATAAATCATCAAACAGCACTTTGGTGGCAGAAATTTTTTCTAGATTGAATCTCAAATACATTTGAACTAATAAATACACAGTTTGGGTTAAAAGAAAACATGCAATTAAATGTGATATACTTTCATTACACAATCTAAAGTAAACTGTATATATTAAGTACAGAAAATCATTTACCTTAGCTTTGAAATTTACATCTGCACCTCTTTGTATTAACAAATTAGCTACGTTCGTGTTGCCATAGTGAGAGGCAATATGTAATGGAGTAAATCCACTCTGAAAATGTAAACATAAAATTTTATAAAATAGCTATGTACAATCAAAGAAAAACATTTATTAATTAATTAATTAACTGTATGATATATATATATATATATATATATATGACAAGTTAGTATTTAGTAGTAAGTTGTATGATTTGTTAATTAATTTAAGACTAAGAAAACCAATGGTCATGTTAATAAAAATGAGAATTTATAATAGATATTTGTTTGTGTATAAAAAGTGCTTATCTTTCATTCTGCATAAATATCAAGTGGTCCGATATTATCAAGATTTTAGCAGATCTAATCTGTGGCAGTTGAATGATATCATATCAATGCACATAGGAAGATGTTATTAAAAAACAAAACAACAGATACATGAACAAACGTACAAACATGACTCATGAACTATGCAACACAAAAAGAGAGCAAAAATAGGTAAATATTAAAATGTAAGACACATATATTATCCTAATTTTGATAATACACAGATACGAACAAATTAATTCACAATGAATTATGATAGACTAATGAAAAAAAATAGAAAAATAGTTCAGATGTTGAAATAAAAGATACACATACAGATCTCCTGATATTCATATTATACAAGAACAGATATGAACTGGAGAAAATAAAATATGATACAAATTTATTTACATTATTCAAAAAATAATGTGGTTCTACTAACTAATTTAACAGAAGATAACAAAGAAAAATAATGTGGCCCTGTTTGGTAATTCAATAGAAAGTAATGAAGAAATATACAAGGAAAACAAGTTATTCTGAATGGTCTACATGCTAGAAAAAGCATTAATGACTAACGATTTTGCAACTCCGAATTGTAGAGATTCAACATATAGAAATTGATGTAAATAAGAATAATATTTATGCAAATGGACTAAACAGTATCAATACTGTACAAAAATATGAAAACGATATATAACTGTACATTTAATTCATGCAAACCAAAATATATATAAGAATAAGTAAAATAAAAGATTTTCTGTAAGACAAGATATGATGAACAAACCTTGGTTGTATCATTAACTAGCCCTCCATTCTGTGATAGTGGGAGATAATAAGCATAAATGTACTTTTATTTTGCAGAAATTTAATAAATAATAATAGCTATAAGTTTTAACCTTAAGGAGAAAGAGAGAGAAATAGGGTTTAACATCCACTTGACATAAACAAGGTCATTTCAGGACTAACATATGGTACAGTTTGGTTTTTAACCGTGAGAGGAAACCGGAGGACCCAGAGAAAAGCCACAAGGTTCTGTAGGCGACCCTAAATCTTGAAATGAACAGGCTTGGGATTGCATGCCACTTGATCTAATGGCAGATCTTATGATCTAAAGTGCAAATATCAGTCAATCAACCCCCTTAATACCTGTAACCATAAGTATGAGGATTATCCATAGGCTCATTACCAAATGTCTGAATCTAAACTGAGACTCTTGTGTCAGTGAAATATGCCAGTCTTGACTTGAGTGACTGACAGAAAAATTGAGTCAAATTGGCATTTCAAAGAATTTAACCATAAAATTCAGATAATTTATAGATTTTGTGTTCTTTGAAAAAAGGTTCTTGCCAATTTGAGATAAAAAAAAAACAAAAACAGTGAAAAATTGACTGTTTGGCGAAATTTTAAAAGGAGAGCTCTGACATAAACACTGACTATCCATAGCCCTTAAAAAAAAACAATGATGGAGACAAAAATAATATTTTATCTTTAGGAGGAAAGCTCTAATATATATGATATATGTTTTTTTGTCATGCTATTAGTGGGTTTAGAGGGATTTTGTTTTCCCTTGAAATCATGACAAAATATTAACCATAATAATTACATACCTTTGTTTGAGTGTCCACATTGTTTTGTTCATTTTGTAAGAGTAAGGCGGCTGATTTGACGTCATCTTTTTTAGCAGCAATATGTAATGCTGGCAGACGTACTTTGCCTTTTGTGTCATGTTCGAGTAAAACACTTACAACCTTCTCATGTCCTTGTTGTAATGCCACAGCTAGAGGAGTGAATCCATCCTAAAATACACAAATCAACATATAGTAAACAGGCTAACACATGAATAACATACAACTAAATATGATTTAACAGAGCAGTTCCCTGATCGCTAAATGCCACTTAAAGAATAACTAAATATGAGCTTTACAAAATCCAAACTAAAGGTCATTCCATGTCAAGTTAACCAAATCCTAAAAATGTTGTCAGGTGACACCTTTCAGAAAATTATAAGCTTCCGACATTTATTGAGTCAATATTTTGGAAGATACATGTTATAGATCAAATTTCTATATTCTTTATCATATTTCAGTGTTTGCCATTATTTGCCAGATACAACATTTGATATTTTTCTAGTTGTCCCATCACACAAGATGTTTCCTACTTCTGGTAGAGAGCATCCTAAGATCACATAACAAGAATATACTTGCTGTTCCTAAAACAAAACTAAAACAATTTGGTGATAACAGTTTTAATGCTACTGCATTTTCGAATCAGTTGCAAGTAAACATTAGAGAATTTCAAACTTTCACAATTTTTAAAACTTGTTTGTTTAAACTGTTTTAACTGATGAGAGATTCCATAAATGTAGTGCTTTGAGCACATTAGAAATATACATTATCATTATTATTATTATTATTATCTGGGAGCATATCATCTAATAATGTTGTTTAAGCTGTATGAGTATGTAGCACATACAATGTATGAAAAACAGTCTAAGGTAAAGTATTACATGTACTGTAAAATCTGCTAAACTAATCAATTCATCGTATATCATTCGCAACAATAAAATATAACTGTTTTATGATTTTTTCTATCCTAATCAATTGAACCTAAAGCAATAATAAAATAAGTTATCTTAGAAATTAATAAGTAAATCTGGAAATAAAATCTCTTTTAAAGAGTTTCGGAAGTAAAAAGTTTCTGTAACAAAGTGCACCAAATTTCTAAGGCATACAGTTATTAGCACTGGACAACAGTAGGCAGGAAACTGATAATGCTATTGTCCGATTTTAAAGGTGGTATATTTACCGAGACGTTATTTTATAACCATACATATACAGAAAATGGAATTATAACTACATAATAATAAATGTCTATTAGTAACGCGCTAGAATCCACAAAGCGTGCTCAAAGCTTTTTAATTATTAATCACTGTGCAATGTGGAATCAAATGTACCAGAATAAACACCACCAATTGACAGAACCAGAAGTTCTTGTCACAACCCATGAATATTTCTACACCTCACATTTTCAATCAATCAAACCATGGCCCTTGTGAATTCCAGCATGATTTTCATGACAAGGACATGACGAAGAAATTAAATTCTTACCTCAGTGGCCAGGCTTTGGCTAGCCCCATTAGCCAATAGAAACCTGACTACTTCGGAATGTCCTTCTTGTGCCGCCATGTATAACGGTGTGAATCCGGCCTGCAAAATAAAATAATTTTATTTGTTCAAGTAATTTGATGATTATCTTTATGTATATGAGTAATAATAGACAGCATGATTTCCGTTTCATCAAGATGACATTAACAATGTAATTAACTTGTAACTGAATGTCACTCACATCTTCTGATGAATAAATTACGATATATACTAGTAATAAATGCCGTTTATATCCATGCGACGTATGGCCGTAATAGATGCTGTTATCCATGTAATTTAGTTATTGCATGCAAAATTAACCTTCATGTATCTCTCAGGTTATATCTATTATCGAAGGCACATTGGATTGGTGGGTGTGGCGTTTGCTCACTAATCAAGTCCGTCCCAGGTTCCTCTGGACACAAACTAAGTCATTTTGGGATTAACATATGGACAATTTTATTTCAATAACTTGCTTGTACATAAGGGTTTTTAGCAGTGTGAGGAAATTGGGGGAGCCAGAAAGAACCCACAAGGTTTAGCAGTGACCGCACTGCTTATATCACATCAAAGAATAATGGGATCAAAACCATGCCACTTGACTCAATGACAGACCTCATGATCTAAAATGCACCTGTTAGACCACTTGACCACCAAACCTACATCCTAAATGTGATTTTTATTTTTTAAGTTTGATCTAAAAAAGTAGACTTCTGTACTTGGATAGATAACTGGGCTGTTCCCAAATCTCTACGATTTTATCATGAAATGGTTTCAACTCCATTAGTCAAGTTATAAAGGATATTAAGTTGGAGAATGAAGGGTTGGGGGAGAGGTCTTTTTATCACCTCAGCCCTACACTCTTTGTGAAAGTCTTGTTATAAATTCTGCAACAAGTCATGATGTAACAGATAGTTTTAAAATTCACTAACAATACATCGTTTTACTATAAGAGAATTGTTCAAAAGTATTGATTTTCTTTCTTTAATAGTTTGTTGTGGTTCAAGTCTGAATAAGAGTGATATGTTAATGATGTCGGCAGTAGGTTAGTTTGACCTTACCTGAGCTTGCACGTTAACTCTGGCATTGTTCTCTACCAGTGTATTTACGATTTCTTCATGTCCTGCCAGAGCAGCTATGTGCAAACTTGTGTTTCCTTTCTGCAATTAAAAAAAAAACAAACAAAAATGATATAATAATAATAATGAATGTTTGATCTTTGTCAAAATGCGATGTGCAAAACAGCATAAAAAAGCTCATCTTAAAATTTTAATGATCTATTGTCTCTCAATAGCTATTCTAAATTGATATATATATATATGCAATTAAGAAATTGCGTAGGAGAACGAAATGAAAAGTCAGTAGAGAAAAAGGGTCAGATAGTCTTAGTTCCAAATGGATTTGTCGGTAAATCAATGCGTAAATCAATTTAATAATCGTGATATTAAACAAATCTCACAGATAGCAGTTTCAATTTCCCATTGATTGTCCTTTTACACAAAACTACCAGAAATCAAGACAAAAATGCTGACATCAGACTCGAAGAATCCTAGTATTAATTCAACCCTTCCAGGAATTCTGCTCTCATCTAATCAATATTCCTATCGTATCGGAGAAGCAGGCTTCAAGAATTTGTCTGAAGCGTGGGCAAGAAAAAGCCAATAATTTTGTCAAGTAGCCAGATAACTACATCCTAAATGCTTCTGAATTTTTTATGGTAATTTCAAACTCGACGGAAGTGGCAGACAATAAATCATGATGCAGTGTGATCTAAGAGCTGGTCAGATTCAATTTAAATTTATTTTTAATAACAATAATAACCCTTCATATGTGTCTAGAAATATTAAATATTGTACAGTATAAATAAAGCCCTACATAAACTTGATATTAGAGTGGTATATTGTCACACCCTGACCTAGGTAGTAGGACAGATATTTAACATTGCGTTTATCAACCCACCCACGCAAGGCACGTATATGCACTATATATATAATATTATCACCCAACAACACATTCTACAGTAGATATGGCTTGTGTGATATCTTTCATAACCAATACTAAAGAATTATATTTTTTTTATTTGTGCAAGTTAAAAAGGATTGCGCGATAAATAAAATCTTCTACTAATCTTTTTTGACATCAAAAAGTATCAACACTCGTCAATAAAGTAAAAAAAAAAATTGGCAGAGCCTCGTTCTTTTTTACATTATCGACTTGTGCTGATATTTTTTGATATCAAAAAAGACTTGTTGGAGATTATCTACTTATACATACAATCTGATATAACTTTCACTTCCTTTCTTTATACTATTGCATGGATCATAGGGGCAATTCTTATACATCCACACATAGATCTTTATCAATTTAGTCAACATCCAGTTTTCCTTTTGGATAAGCTGCAGTTTGAGACAAAGCTGCTGCTCATGCATGGAAAAAGGAAAATTTTAAGAGATTTAAAATGGCGGAAGCTGAGTGAACAGTGGACCTGCTTTTCTTGCATAGAAAGTCATCTACAGGGGCGCAACTTTAAAGAATGATGACAATTATTCAATTTAAATTTTGTTTCGTTTTGATCCACCCTGTAGTAATCTTAGTGAATTCTACAAGATGCTAAGAGGAAATTGGATAACTTGAGAAACTCTGTCCCAGATCCGAGGAATTTCTTATAACTTCATTAACAATACAAAAGACAAGACTGCAGGTTATGCTCGCTCTCTTATTTCATCCTCACACCATCCTCATGATTTCCATTTCCAGAAATTTCTTTTTCTATTAAAAAACATTAATATTGATGTCATGACTGAAATGCTTCGATGTGCTATATATGCAAGTAAAAGTTAGAAAGTGGTTGTATGATGAATGATAAACACAAAGCACATTATATAGTAAGAAGGTCAATTAATTCAATAGAATGCTTTTAAAAAGTAAATGGGTTTGAACTGTATGTATAAGTAAACTCTTAAAAGGCATTATAAACTATATGTGCATTGTGCCATTTTATGCAATAAAAGCTATTAAAACCAGTCCCTATTAAAACCAGGCTCAAAAACTTAAATCTTATCAAATAACTTGTGCAAACTTGAATAAATTTCTTTCAGTTCATTTATGTTCTTTTGTGTATAGGATTAATATCATAAAATAGATACATGTATTTCACTTATATTGTATAATATACATTGCGGTATTGATAATAAAAAAAAATGTTTGTGTTCTGTTATTTAAACCCCCAAATTAACTCAAGCATGTCCAATCTGCTTTAAAAAGGTGTAATACTATACATGAAAAGGCTTAAAAATTAATGGCATCAATTGTATGAGGTATTTTTAGGGTGACCTGCGTTGATTTTGTTTTACTACTTCTTGCATCTGCTCTTTATAACACAAACAGACCCTCACAAAACAAAACAGTGCAGTTGCCAGTAAGGATTTATCCCTGACATGTGAAAGTGTTTGGTTATCAAGCCTTTATCTTGTAAACCTTTGACATGCATCCATATTGCTCATAAAAAGTGCATTAAATAAATCCTGTCTTAAGATTTGATACACCATTTATATATTTTAGTATTGAAATATGTCTTTAGATCTGAAAGGTACTGGTTTATTATGTACAAGGGCATTATATCACCCACACATGAATGACAGGTATTTAGGTTGACTTTAGCTCAGGAGATTGTTTGACCTTTGGATTAAACCATTTTCTATCACAGGGAAGTAAGGTTACTCTTACACTATTAGCAAGATTGTAGTAAAAATAAGTAAAACACATACCTTTGTGGCGGCCTCAACATTTGCTCCTCTTCCAAGTAATTCTGTGACAATCTTGATGTGCCCCTCCTTAGAGGCAAGATGAAGTGCGTTAAGTCCATTCTGTAATTAAAAAAAAATTGTAATTATATATATATATATGGAATTACTATCACTGTTTTAAATGATCTTGCATGGACATAAGAGAAGTGGGGTTTAATGTCCACTCAACACAGACTAGGTCATTTCGGGACTAGCATATGGTTCAATTTTATTTCAATAATTTGCTTGCGGGTATGGGGTCTTTAGCAGTGAGAGGAAACCGGAGGACCTGGAGAAAACCAGCGAGGTTGGATGGGCGACCCTACTCCTTGTCACGTACAACCGGGGATTCGAAACCACGCAAGTGGACTCTGACAGACCTTGTGATACAGCACGCATGTGCTAACCATTCTGCTATGGACATAAGAGATTTAACTTTTTTAAAACCAAAAATAGCCGATAAATAGCAGATCGATATTTATAAATTTGTTCTCACTAAATTAAGTGTGTATGTAAAATCTATTTTGGGTGTTAGGTAAATTAAAACAAGAGCCAAAGCATTTATTTTAGTTCACACTCCCCATTGTAAGGCATCAAAATAAACATGTAATAGAAAAGAGCAAACTCAGCCATAGAGATTCCTCATCAACCTTCTTTATATGTGTGCATCAGTTCTATTTTTACACTTTATAGGTTTACTAAACCCTTGGTATTTAAATAAATGATGTGTTTGCATGTTTATAGAACATTTACTCTCTTATTTTACAACTACCTATTATCGATAACCTATTTTAATCAATTTTATGTCTATTCAAATGGAAAAGGATAAAAATTGCAAAGAGCAATTTGTGTGTTCAGAGCAGACGCAAAATCAGTGGGCGCTGGGTTTCTTTTTTTTTTCCTATACAATATTTATTGACAGAAACTGGATTGGAGAACAGGAAAGCCTATAGGCCACCTCTCCATAACAGTTCATATTGCATTGACTGCCCTACCCTTTTCCATGGTGTGCACCTATCTATACATTACTTTTGTCTGATATTATATCTATATATATAGTATATCTATAGATATATATATATATATATATATATATATATATATATCAACATGAACAGCAGAATACTCAGAGAAAAGCCAACAGACCCCTACATGCAAGCGAATTATTGAAATAAAATTGAACCATATGTTAGTCCTGAAATGTCCTAGTTTGTGTCAAGTGGGTGTTAAACCCCATCTCTCTCTGTATTAGCTGTATATAAAATATATATTTACTGTTATGAATAGAAGTACAATATATGGTGTGTAATACCTCTTATCGCCTTGTATGTAAAGTCTATCACAAGTATTTCTACTTAAAAAAATATGTCATACAAATACAGGACTGCCCACTGATTTACTTATAAACACTGAAAGCCGGTGGTTATTCATTATAGTACCACTTCAGTGAATTACTGAAGTCAATGACTTTCAACCCAAATTTATATATATATATCATTTATGTTTAATAGCTGTTTAGCTGATAATTTCTTAATTCCAAACAATCTAAGAATTTTCTTCCCCTACAAAAACAAACTATAGCCTGGATCCTCTCCTCTCTCTTTTTGTCTACCAAAGGGCAACTTAAGTCTTGCGGTCTGTAATGTTTCCACAAACTTTTCCTCCAGGCATTCCAATAATAAACAAACAAGTTTATGCTATGTTACATGTAACAACAACCCTTGCATGCAACATGTATTTTTATATCTTACAAAGTATTGTCATAAAGAAACTTACCGGGTTGCTGGTGTTTATGTCTGTGGATCCTCTTAAATATTCTAATACTTCGTTCAGGTTTCCATCCCGAGCAGCTCTCAGGAATCCAGCGTTTCCGTCACTCTGAAAAATATAAAGTAGATCACAATCAATATTTTGCTCATATTTTGTTTGTAAAATGGCGTCTTGTGAAAACCAGGTTCTTTAAGTTAAAGTCGTCAATACCCACGTTTTTAAAAGTAAACAAAAGTTAAATTCTGAAACATCATTTTCAAAGTAACTACATGTAGTACCGTAACTAAGCTTGTATTTACATGCATGTCAGTTTTATTTCTTAGTTTATAAATTGTTTATAAACAGCAGCAATTTTTATTTTGTTCTTATCACGAAGATCAATAAATGGTAACAAGACTTGTGTGATCTACACAAAAATAATAACAAAGGTCAAGGTCATTTTTACACATTCATTAACATTTACTATCATAAACCTTAAAATGTGAGCAGATGGGCTTGAAGATGATGTAATTAATTTATAAGTAGCCATAACTGCTCCAGACTTATAAGAGAAGTATTAACACATATTACAAACATATATAATTATATAATCCATGGGGAGTAATCTTGACTCTAGCAGAAGTCAATCTGTCTGACCAGATGGCTGTTAGACATGTAAGGTTCGCATTAGTTTTGATGTATTTTAGTCTCTCAGGGTATGGAATTTCTAGTTGAATTCTTGCAAATGAACCTGAGACTTTTCTAGAAATCCTGCTTTTATATCGTTGACTACAATAAGTAAATAGAAACAACCCACTCCTCCTATCAGTTGAATATTTTATAAGTAAATCTTTTCAAGCTATAAGTACATGTACATGTATGAGAAACTGGAATGATTAAAATGAGGTTTTACTTCCAAAAGGTGTGCAAAATCGGCAATAAGTGGTCAAACTTAACTAAACACAGACGATTGATGTATATATGAGGACATAGTCATATCTTTGCTAATTTATGTATATTCACCACAACAATATATCCAAGATATCGGTCCATGTAAATGATGTAAGTATTATCACTTTAATAAGTTATCACAGATTCATAGTATAGTACAGTATTTTAATTATGTTATTAGTGTTTTCTGACCATCAGAATTCTGAAAAATCATCCCCCAAAGTCCAGGAAACGGCTTCCAGGGAATCTAGATTCAAAAATGTATCTGCGGTGCTCGTCTAGTGCCTGCGTCACTTGTGTTAGGGGCCTGTGCATCAGTAAATCTCATTTTTTCTAAACAACAACATCCCCCCTATAAATCCCCCCCCCCCCCCCAAAATCAAAAATTGGTACAAGTGAAATTATCCACGGACAGCAACTGAATCCCAACTGTCAAAGTTTTTTTTTACTTGCCCCAAACTGGAGAGAAAAGCTCCCACGCCAAAGCTAAATAAAGATATATTCAGACAAATGTGCTTTTAGGAATATTATACTATGTTTCTAATATTCACAGATGGATTAAGAATTGGTGCTCATCTTTCAGATTCAACCCACCAATAACTATTGTAAACTTCTTATTCATCTGCCATGAATGTGTTTCCAGGTCAAGTTGAATGATTCTTGAGAAACAGATTTAAACAAGTGTATGATGGTCATTAATGTCATGATGAGATAATATAAATCAAGGTATGGAGAGAGAGAGATTTAACTCCACTCTGCACACACTAGGTAATTTCAGGCTACACTGTGGGTATACTTTAATAGAATAAAATATCATGCTCTGTTACCATCTTTTGAGTAAATCATTACAAAACAAAATTATCATCAAATGGTACTAAAGATTTTCTACTCAAAGAAAAAGAATTAAGAAAAAATATACAAGACAACACAGTGGTGTGATAAATTTATTTATCAAGCAACTAGTTGAAGAGTTTTGGGTGTAAATAATAATATGATTCATCCATTATTGAAAGATGTTCTAGTATTGGCAGCCACTAACTACAGTACATGTGAAGGTCAAATTGACACACCTTAAATACCAAATGTCAAGAAAACAATACCACTGTAATGATTGATAAACTGGTTGGAATTTCTCCAGAATCTATTCCTATCAGGAACCGATACAATCATATATTTATAAAATATAAATTAATTTGAATTTTTAATAAATTTTAGCTTCCTTCTAAATCGTATGATTGCAAATCAATCTTTTAAATTGTGTTTTCATAAAAAAGTGTAGGACTAACATATGGTCCAGTTTTATTGTAATAATTTGCTTACGCGCAGTGGGAGGAAACCAGAGAACCCAGAACAAACCCACTACGTTGAACAGATGACCCTACTCCTCGTCATGTACAAACGTTGGGATCAAAACTTTGCCACTTGGCTCAATGACAGACCTTATGATCTAAAGCGCACACACACTAGACCACTTAATCCTCGTTAAATATATATGCTTTGGCAGGAAAACAGTGGACCCGGAAAAAAAACAACCTTTGTGCAAGTGACCCTACTCTTGTCATTTGACTCAATGACACACCTTATGATCTAAAGTGCACACGCTACACCACTCAACCAATTCCCTCGTCAAATATATATATATATTGATTAATACCAGATGTGTATTATTAATGGGTATAAACCATGGTAATAAAGAACAGTTATCAACGTTTATATTGTTTGTTCAGGTGAACATATTAACGGTAATAACCATCTTCAATATACCATCAGTTTGATCTATAAATAACTTAGTTATTGAATGGATTATATACCCCTGGTTAGTGGTAGACATACATTGCAGATCAATCAAATGGGGTTTAACGTATTACTGTTTTGCACCAAATGGGCTAACAGACCAAGACATATGCCATGCAGTGTGCTAAGAGGGGAAGTTTTACCCAGACAGTGGTGCTACAGCCTACTGTTATTTTGAAATTCCAACTGTCAAGGGTTCTATAACGTGCATGCCAACAAACAACTGACAAGGAAAATCCTTAGGAAACTTCTCGGCCAACACTTGGAGTGAACCTTAGAAATAGTGGTTAGCATTAAGCTAGAGCCTTACTAAGCCAGCATGGCCCCACCACAGATCAAAGTATTACATATAACACAGATGTTTATAGCTATGACATTATCCTTATCAATATTCATTACATTTAGATTATTGATCAACATGGCTAGCTTGGTGGTGTGCTTTTATAATAATCATCAAAGAGACAATTATCAACAGAGAGAATCAGGTCCACTCTCTTCTCCCTTGGCAGGAGAAAGGGCAAACAGTGTTTTGTATTAGTAATTAATATGCCCTCCCCCCACCCCCCAACTACAGCCTGTTTACCACTTTATACAGTGTGGCGAATGCATATCTAAAAGATATCTGATTTTTAACACAATGGGTAGAAACTTTAAACATGTACATAAAGCATAGAGTGTGGTAGAATAAACTAAACTAGGTAAAGTGTTCTGGCAAGCATTAAACCATGGACATTTGGACTTTGAACAATAAATCTTCATCATATTAAAGGACATTGGGAGATGCCAGGGTATCAATGAGTAAAGCACTGAATGTTGGGATTTGAAATAAGAGCAGACAGTAGCACTTTTGTCCTGGCAAAAGGAGTGCCCAGTAGGTGCAGAAAATTAGAATGACCATTTCATTTTTTTTAAAGGATATTCTGTCCATACAACACAAATGGACTAAGTAATGTTTGGCTGTTATGACCCAGAGATGTACATATAGATATTACTAGTAGTATATGTGGAGATAAACACCAGATTTATCAGAATGAGAGGAATGTAGATCTAGTTATGTACAACATAATCCATTATAAATAAAACCATATTTACTTATTAACACACCCATTTTTGTTTTTCACCTTCATGTAAACAACTGTACAAAATTGTATTGTAAAATAAGTTTCCCAGAAGATCAAATATTAATTCCAAAGTTCATGATATAAAATTCCTGAAATATATTCTGTTTTGTTACAACTTGACATGCATTAAATCTCAAAATATCCTCATTTACATAAAAAAAAAAAAAAATCATTTGTTTTTTTAGAAAAACCTGGTTTTATAATACTTGAATGTGATGTATTTTGGCCATTAATCTAATCGTAAGAATATAGATAAAATCTGATTGCGCCAAACTAATTAAATTTTATTGATGAAGACCATATGGTGCCACAATACACTGGTTTCAACTTTCTATCATTAGGTACCAGTAGATCGAACAGACTTAATTAAATGATGCTGACTACAGGTACACACAATAAGCAATGAATAAGTCTAGAAACTAAAGTCAATTTAATTTAGATCCTCATTTCCACAAATCAAATTGTTTTATTTATTATACATTCAATTAGCTTGCAGACAAATAAATGAGTATAGACAGAAGAAATGAAGTTTTGGTAACAAACTGAACTCAAATCTGATAAATCTATCATCAAGCTAAGATAAAAACAATGTTTCCAAAAATATCTCAACTGTGAATTTGACAAGCACAGTAGTTTTAGCAATCAACTTCTCTTAAATTAAATGCTGTGGTAGCTGTGAGGAATCACCCTACAATATGGGTCTAGTAGCAGATGCCACTACATTTTAACTCAACCAGTGGTTTACATTTGGTTTAGAATTTCACAAGGATTAGGAATTGTAATATCAAAATATGATAAAATATGACTTACCCATCCCATTAATTTCTTAAACATTGTGATAATAGTAAGTATATATCCTTGGTATATATTAAAACACTGATCCTGCTACACTATATAAATAATATTAAGTGTTTCAGGTATAATTAATCCTCGTGATGATAATTAGTAAGTCGGTTTAGAGTGTTCCATCAGTGTTATGGTACTACTGGTATTAAACTATTTATACATGTATGTAGTCTTCAGACTTAGTAATAATATACCAGATATTATCAGATCTCAGTAGGCTGCTGGTAAATATAGTGGCAACAAGAAGCAGGGCTGCCCAATTCACTAATGGCTACAGATGCAGGAATTTCTACCTGATGTTCTAGGCCAAGACAAGTTTAGTACAAATACTATCTATTGGTTGAAAAAAATTATTGCATTTTTATTACTTATAGTCAAATTCAATTATTGCAGATATTTGACATACTTTGTGCTGAATTCTACGAATTTAACATCAAGGTATTACATGTATCTGAATACAAAGACAAACAAAAAAACACACAGGAGGCAAACAGCCAAAATATTTTCTAAACAATAAGTTAATTTCGTGGCCTTCAACATAATGATAAGTACCTAATACCAACAGGTAATATATACTAACAGGAAATCTGAATTATGACATCAGTAAATAGTATAAAATAGAAATGAAAACTAATGGGGTTTAACATCCTACTTTTCTGCTCCATCCAGGCTAATGAAGACGTGTGCAGTGTGCTGTGGGGGAAATTTGATCTGGACTGGCACTACAGCCTACTATTATTTTAAATTCCAACTGTCAAGGGTTCTTTTTTCTGCACACCAATGTGTACACAGCACCTAGGTTTTTTTGTCCCATCTAAATGATTATACGCTGTTCCTTGTCAGGCCCTCTGTCCTGTACGTCTGACATGAGGAGCAGGAATCAACACCGGTAACCCCTAGGTTAGTTAAATCCTCGAGCCACCACAGCCCCATATGACGTTATATAATTCAATATTCATGTAAATGTTTTATATTCTTGTAAATGTGTTAAATGTGTTTAATATTCATGTAAATGTGTTAAATGTGTTTAATATTCTTGTAAATGTGTTAAATGTTTTTAATATTCTTGTAAATGTGTTAAATGTGTTTAATATTTTATTTGTGTGTGTTATTTTAATAGGTAACTGCAAAAATCAAGATGGTGATATTAAAATAAGTCTTATAAATAAAATGTCACTTTCCATAATTAGATCTATAAATCGGATGTCACAGATGTTTAAAAATAGATGAATGATATTTAAAACTTGGGATTCTGTAATTTAATTAACTTCCATCTCAATAAAGATTGTTCAAATATTAAAGCCCAAGGACATATACAAGGTAACTGAATCTCTAAGAAGGAACAACCTAAAAAGTATAGACTACTGAAGCCATCTGGACATGCAGCAGACGGTAACTGATACCCAACAGATGAAGATTAAGAGATCTTTCAACACTGGTCAATTATTAAAGTAGGCTTGAAAAGCTTTCAAGACAACCAGTTTTATTAGAAAAAAGATTCCATCCAAAAATTACTTTAATCGACATTAAACAATTCATCTTTTGATATGAAGGTTTTATTAATAAATTCATTAAAGCTATATATCTTCCATGGATTTACCTGTACAGGTAAATACCTTCACAGCCAAAATCCACTTCAAAGTTAGTAAAATAATGTTATACATGTAGTTAAAAAAAACTGAAGGATCTTAATTCAAAGTATTTGTTAGCTATATGTATTTCTTAACTCGAGAGGGTGGTGAGAGGTTTGGGCGAGTGATTTAACGTATGCGCTTTAGACAATGTTTTTCATTGAATCAAGTGGCATGGTCTTGATATCAAGCTTGTACAAGACAAGTAGCAAGGTCGCTTGCAAACCTTGTTGATTTTCTCTAGGTTCTCCATTTTCCTCCATTACTAAAATCTTTATGCGCAAGTGAATTACTAAACAATATGTTATGTTAGTCCCGATAAAGACCTAGTTTATACTGAATAAAACCCCAATTCTCTATATCTTAAAACACTGATAGTTCATCAGATACTGTACATGTACATGTATTATAAAGCCATCAAGAACAGATCTGTCAATAGTTACAAAACGTGTAATTCCTATAATAATAATAAATATAGACAATTAGAAATCATGTAAAACAGGATTAAATTGATTTCCTATTCTACTCCACTCTCATTATAAGTCTTCATGAAGAAATGGAAACAGCTGGCTAGATATACATCTAAATGGAAGCCATATTGTCTCTAGTGTTTAGGATTTTAAAAATAGTTGTCTGAAGTGATAACTTCCATCAACTTGAATTCAATTCGTGAATTAAACTCTTTATCAAAATCTCCACATTTCTTCAGTCTATCTCATCTCATATACACATTCTTTGCTACAAGTCTCTTCAACACTTTAGATTTTCTGATAACTTTTCAACAGATCTATGTATGCAGTAATAATGTATATTGTAAGAAGGGTAGAGCATCCCTCATAAAGTAGCATTTTTCATATTAGTTTTTTTTACTGTCTATTAATTTATAAATTCTAACAGTTTAAGCACAATTATATGCAACCCTCTAGAATAACAGCCCTTGTTTATCAATAGACAACTTTGATTAATAATTGTAACAATTACATGTAGCAGCCCCACATTCTCACTTAAGCCTGTAGAATGAAACTTGAAGCTTCATGAGAAAAATTTGGGATGGCTACTTGCCACTATATAGATTTCCAATTTTAACAATTGTAAACAAATCCCATTTTGGTGACTAACTATAATCGAGACTTTAATAGTCTCTGTTGTCAAGATTTTCAAACGGTCATAACTTAGCCTAGAATAAAGTAATTTGAATGAAATTTTCAATATATTCATTTTTAATAACAGACAGCTTTATGGATAACATTCACTAGGTTTATTATAACTGCAACGTTTCAATACTCATTGAAACATTGCAGTTAATAAACCTAGTGAATGAAACCCATAAAGCTGTCTGTTGCTATTATCGTATTCACTAAATGCCCTTTAAAGATAATATTCATTTTTCATTATTGAACTATTATCACAAGAATGACCAGCTCTTTATCTAAATCTTAAATAATGCATCTTTAAATGTATATAATGTTTCTACTATTGTGAGTCAATCTGGCTTATTTAGATTTGGATCTTGGCTCCGATGGTCAGTAGGCAGCTCAACCAGTTGAGTCATTTGCAAACTAACCCCATACTATAGTGAATCAATCTATCTATCTAATGTAGACGAATGAATCGCAGGTGGATCAAGGCTCTGAAGGGCTGTAGCCAGCTGGCCTGTTGGCTAACCAACTCTCTATAGAGTCAATCTATATAATGGAGACAAATGAATAAAGTATGTTCATCTGGTATTTATTAAGACAGACTGTATTGAATGTTGTACAACATGTAGTTCGCATTATCAGTCAAATCATCATGGCTAACCAATCAATATTCCAGGTGTCATGTTTCCAATTTCATTAAATATTCAATATTCCAAGGTAAAAACGAATATCTGCAGCAGTCAAACATATTAGACAGCAACACACACACACCGTAAACAAATTTTTTGAACAAAATATTATTTCACTATAACATATATTTGGTCCATGTAAGTAGACAGTATCTATTAAAATTAGTAGATCAGGGTCACGTTTCACAAAGCAAACATAAATTGAACAATTAACTATACAACCCTACATAACTTTACAGAAGTTCCAGAAGTTAACAATGTTTTTGTTTACCGTTAAAAACATAAAGTCAATCTATATGTATCAACTCAACTCGGATCATTTCAGTGCTATGGGGAAGGCTCTTTATCTGTGTGAGAAAAGTACATGCATGCTACAGTGTATATGAACCAGGAACCAACCTTGACATCATCACAGCAATCGCAATAAAAATCAAAGGCCAGCAGAGCCTAAGGCTTTTCGTTGAACATTGTTGCCCAAACAACAAGTTACCTTGTGTACGGAACCAGTTGTTGGTTCATCAACCCACAAGCTTCGACAGACTGCATACATGAAGATGGCAGACCCAAGATCTGTGCATTGTTTTAGATCTTGAATAATTAATGTACATGAATTAACAACATTTTTGGAGTCTAGAGATGTTTATAAAGCTACCAGTTATTGCAATATGCAATTCAACCTTGGCTTGTAGACAATCTGAAGGTCAAACCGACATATTGATTTTAATATTCCACAGCAGACGACAAACCTCTTGTGAGGAATATAAATTACTGTGTACATCACCTCTCTCATACATTTCATGTCTACTCACATAAAACATTTTCTTTAATTTAATCAAGTCTGGAAGTTTCTAGAAACTGTAAACAGTTTTTTTTTCTCCACAATCAAAAGTTTAATACCTTCATAAGATATTGTTCAGACATTTTCTGGGGTATTACAGCGACGCTAAACATTGATTTTGCCGTAACGATAATGTGAAGAATTTGAGATTCACTTGTGTGGAATAATTGATCAAATCACGTTAATAATAGGTGGCATTTATTGATTGTTTTGCTTCGTGGGGGGAAAATGATAACCAATTATAGCACCTTCAAAGATTATTTATAACTCAAATTCTTGTTTCAGCAACATCGTCAAAAATTATTCATGACCAAATTAGTGACATAGCCAAAGATTATTCAAATCCCAAATTCTTGCCTTAGCAACATCATTAAAGATTATTCATAACCAAAATTAGTAACATCGTCAAAGATTTTCATAGCCAAATTAGTAACATCTTTAAAATGTCCAATAACATTGTCAAAGATCAATCAAAACCCCAATTCTTGTTTTAACATGGTCAAATTATTATTCATAATCCACAGTTGTGTTTTAGCAGCAGTATCAAAGACTTTTCATAACCTAGCACCAACAAAGACTGTTCACAAAACTAAAATTCTTTAACTAGGAATGAAACTTTTTGGAACTCAATTTCGAAAGATGGCATTTATATAGCATTTTTAACTCCCCACAACTGACATCTGCTAATGTAACTTCCCGTTATTATACAGAAGAAAACATAATCAAAAGGATATATAATATTGAGCTTCAAGGCTTTTAACAAATAATGAGCTTTTTTGACGTCATAAACCAGCCCGCAAAAAATGACGGTAAAATGCCATTATTGCTAAGTTAGGCAATTTAGCTATGATAGAATATTGTTAATGGAATTACATAGACGATCAGTTATATTTCGCGACTGACTTCAAGATCTATGGTATGGCCGTACGAAAATCATTCCAACACAGCCTTGTGTGTTCCGGCTACCGGTGTATTGATTTTTGGTTGAAGAAGAAAACCAGAGAGGAATGGGGAACCCTACTAACCTAATCAATAAGCTGTATGCCAATATGACTGGTGCGTTTAATTGGATAGTCAGCATGTAATCAGACAACCCTCCCATAATAACAGCAATTTACATAGTTCGTCTTATCTAAATATTATTCAAATCCTGTAGATTTTGTGGCAACAAATCTCTTCTATGTTCTCTAATACAAATAATGACAGATTTATGCATAGTTAATTTGAAAGTACAATGCTACTACGTTAACTTCAATCTACTTCACGGAATAATATTGCCCTAAAGCTACCATTCTACCAAGAAGCTTCAACTTCGGAAATTTTCATCAAAATAATCACTGGACTTAGCTGTAGGCTGAAAGTAAAAGGTGCTGTGCACACGGCATGCGATTCTAACTCTTTTTAGTACACTCATGGTCACTTTATATACATCGTCATTAGATTATGTAAGTTCACAAAGCTATCCCTTTCTGCCTTACTTTATTTAAACCAATTTTGAAGATTCTGGAATTGGAGGCGAAAGCTCACTGTAACTCGGGTATCATTTAATCTTGTGTATCTAGCATTAATTTCTTTCAAATTAGATGACTTTTGGTGATTTTAAACAGTTTTTATGAATTTTTAAACAAGGATTTGATATTGAATGAATGTGAAAGAAATTAGTGCTAAATACACAAGATTAAATGATACCTGGATTACAGAAAAGGTTCTCTTACTTTTTGGTAAACAATGCTGTTCATATTAAAGGACACAGAGTTTAAATACGGTAAAGATCTGTACATGTACATGTTAATATTATATAATTAGATTTGGAATCTGTTTAATCAATTCTATCTTTAAATGCAGACATTGACCTTTAAGGGTCTGAAACAATATTTAAAATATCTCTTAATATCATTTCTATAGGGATTTTCATTAGAACTTCCAGGGTGGCTTAAGTGGCACAAATCAAAATGATTTCTCAATAGGTTCATTTACAATGGAATAAAGATATTTTTGGGGTTACCATTAATTCCTTTAGTCAGACAATTCAACTCAATTACATATATAATATATATTATAATATGTGTATCAGCAGACATTTCTGCACTATATCATGACTTAGTTTATCTATATGGTTTTAGACCACTAAAATAAAATCAGTGCTGATTAAGGTTCATAAGACATGAAATGAAATGAAATAAAATGACATTACATGGATTTATTTTTCTGCGTCGACTGTGCCAATGAGGACGTGCATATGCCATACAGTATGCTATGAGTTAAAGCCTACTCTTATTTCAAATTCCAACTGCCAAGGGTTCTTTGTACCAGTATGTCATAAGCAGCCTTTAGAATTACTCAAGAGTCAAGACCCAAATCACCCCATATTCTTTTTAAACTTTAGGTTGTTATAATATTGTACAAGACAAGTCTCAAATAAATCAACAATAGAATCATTAAGGAAATTTACCAATGATTTTGTTGATAGCAACAAGATTGAGGTTTCCATTATGAAAATACAGTCCCAAAACTTTGTCTAAATTACTCTTGGGGGACTTGATGGTTATAGAAATAAGACATTGGCCTCTTTGACTAGAAGAGAGAGAGAAATGGGGTTTAACATCCACTTGACACAAACTAGGTCATTTCGGGACTAACATATGGTTCAATTTAATTTCATTAATACCCTTGCACATAGGGGTCTTTAGCAGTGGGAGGAAACCGGAGAAAACCCACAAGGTTGGACAGGCGACCCTACTCCTTGTCACGTATAAGCAGGGAATCAAATCATGCCACTAGACTAGACGTTAAACCATTAGACCACCCAACCCCCTCTTTGACTAGAACCTCCCATGTTCAAAACCATGCATGGGCCAAGAAGAACGAACAGGATGTTTCCAGTCCAGTTCTCACTCGCTGGCGTGACACCGGTGGGGCTGACCAGGAAAGTGTTCCTAGTAATTCAAAAATTGAGGTTCACCCATGTACACATTGATATGTACATGTACCCCTGAATAGAAAATTATCGTATATTAGTTTCAAAATGACCAAAGTATTGTGTCAATGAGACATCATAACCCATTCAATTGGGTTGCATTGTAATGTCTCTTGACAACAGGATATAAATAAATTTTATGGAGTAATTCTAGACGGACCACATAAAATCACACGTAAACTACACCACAATGTAAACTGATGTTTCCAAACAGATTACTAAAGGGTCTTTTAAAAAATACACAAACGATTTGATACATTCAGATATCATCATTAACCACCGATTCTTCATTTCTTGTCAGGTATTTTAGAAAAAAAAGAAAATAGGATTTAAAGCAGCTGCCAGTGCTTTAAGCAGCCTGCTCCATAAAATCTCTAATGTCTATATATTGTGATATAGTGTATGCAATATCAAACAAATAATGTTACACAGTATGTTTCTACAGGTTTAATTGGAGGAAGACAGTACCAATATTGGAATGAATTATAAAGAAATTAAGAATTTAAAGTAGTCCCACAGTATATGTAATCTTAATATTGTAATACAGTGCATACTGTAACTGCAGGTTTAGAGAAAGACAATACTGATATTGAAATGAATTATATACAGAAATTGAAATCATCTAATAGTTTAATACAGTCATGCTACAGGTTTTGAGAATACCGAAAGACAATACCCGATATTGGAAAGAATTATAGAGAAATGTGGCTTATATTATACATCTACATAAACATTGAATGAGAAATAGGTTAATAATTTCACACCTGTTACAATATATACCATAACTATACACAAATAAACATTTTTAATACTTTATAGTAGTCAGAATATTGAAATATAAGCTAAACTGTATAATTCACATCATAAGTGTATGCAGATCTGAATATACTAAATCAATTAACATATTGTGGAACACTCTCTCTCTCTCTCTCTGGTATGATGCCTATATTGTATTTGTTCATAAAAACACAGATGAAGAATAACTACTTTTATTTATTGAATCAATCATTTTTGAGATACCATTTGGATCTACTTAAAAATTATTTTATAAACTAAATCTGATGTGAGGATGTTTGAAAAATCAACCAAGCCATGATGGGACACCTTATTGATCGAAATAAAACATGTGTAAGGTAAAGATTAGGGTCTGTCTGTACGAGTGAATAGTACAATCTATAATCAATGCTTTCTACAACAAAGAAATATTAGATACAAAAGAACAAAGGACCTTATGTGAATCACCTGCATCCCTCGACCATGTGTACGATAAACGTGTGGTACAACTCTAGGTGCATTCAACTATCTATACACCTGAGATTAATTAACCAACCATTTCCCTTTTTCTACAGAAACACACATTAAAGGGTGACTCACTCGTAAACTTGATCAATTTGAATGACCATTGTCATCCATTACAACTAATTTTATTGTTCCTGTATGGTCATTTTATAAAACTGACCAGTCAATCATAAAACAATCAAAACATTGACACGTTCTAGTACAATTTAATTCAATTAACTTTGGGTATGATGTAGTACTAACAAAATTATTTGAATATTGAAATTATAAGTATTATTCAAGGCTATTCCAACCATTTTTAGCTTTCCTTATTTGGTTTCATTTAAAACAATCAAAGCATTGATATATTCAAGCACATTTTAATTCAATTAACTTCGGGTTGTGCTCACAAAATATTTGAATATTCAAATTCAAAATATTCTTCAAGGCTATTCCACAGTTCTCTTGTAGCTTTTCTTATTTCATTTTGTTTCAAACTGTCCAAAAAGTGATCGTTTCTACTGAATCGAATATCGAATAGCATTTAAATAATCACTTAGAATATTTGATTAGTAACATCAGCATTTGATGTGACCATTAGTATCGGGTGTCTTCTGCAATATATTTGTGATAACTGAAAGCTACATATATTAATAAGGTATATAAGACCTTGTTTTAGATATCAAATGGAATAGGTATAGTATTGTAGTATATTGGGAGTATAAATATGAAACATCTGCAATCATGATAAATGGTATATTTTTAATATCACACATTTATACTCAGTACATTTCTGTAGAACATGCTGAATTAGTTCCATTATGGAATATGCATAAATAACCATAAATACATGATATCTTTTATATAGATTAAAGGGACACGACAGTGTTGATTTTTTTGTTTGTTTCTTGAAAATCTTATTTGTAACAAATTTATACAAAATTTAAATGAAGTACATCAGTTGCCAAGAAAAATGCATTTTTATACGAAGGTGCCGCTACCTTTATCCTGGGTGAACCCTGGTAAAACCCCACATGTATTATGTATCAATTTTTTGTGTCACACATGCATGTCAAGTGCAGAACTTTTTAAGGCTGCCCTGTTCTATTGTTAAATTTTCCGTTGATACGTATATTTATTAGACATTGTTAATTTTTCCGTTGATACATATTTTTGATAGACATGTGACTATTTTTTTCTGATGATTAGGATGTTGACTCTTTGAAAATCTATCGATGTGGATATGAAATGAATTGGGGCTCCATGTCCTACTCCATCCAGACTAATGAAGATGAACATATAAGGGAAACTTTCACTGGACAGCGGCGCAACAACCTACTCTTCTTTCAAATTCCAACTGTCAAAGGTCAAACGATTAGATGCTGTTCCTTAGTCCTGCCGGCACTACTGACGAGCTTTGTCGGCCAACACTGGGATCGCACCCGGGACTTCGGGTTAGTCATCCAGCACTTTACTCACTGAGCTCTGCAGCTCCCGTCTTTAAGATAAATGCATCATAAAATAAAATTCATTTTGAATAATAAATGTTAAGATTTATAATCATGACCTATAAACAAACATTTTAACTTTATCTATTTGTATTTGTGGCTTTTTTACAATTGTGTTCAAATATATACATGTAATAGTAATAATTTATTCCAAAATGAACCACATGTAAAATCTTAATAATACAATCAAATCAGGAGAAATAATCAATCAATGATCATCGATTAACATTCCTCAAATATTCTATGACTTAAATCAACATTACATATAATCTATCATGCATGTACATCTATGTACTCATTCAACCTCATTCATAAGTATGATAAGAAGATATAGAATAAATTAAACTTGGGGATACCAATAGGACACGATCAAATTCTGTAGGAAATTCAAAACTAGATTCTAGTTTACACCTACACCGAAAAACAATATGTCTATATTTCAGAATACTGATTTACATAATCTCATTAAGTTTACTACTACATTACTAAAGATTATCCAAAGGGATGAGGATAGTCAGGCAGCCATGTTTGTCTTAGAACTTACAAAGACATGGAAACGCCAATAAAATGGTCAATATCAATGGACAAACGTTGTGCTGTTCTTAATCTCGGGTTACAATACTTCCCTAAATTCAGAAAAGATGTAATATAAAATATATTCTTACCATCCTGCCTCTAGCGCTTCTAAGCGCGGGTTCCAAAAAATATACTTTGACAGCTAAGTCGGCATTATGACTCAAACCTTTAGACTAACCTGGCTGTCAGTGAGCTACAAGCATTCTGATTGGTCAATAGTGACAGTACGTCAACAATAGTGCTTTTCAAAGCTCATTAATAATACATTCCCTCATTACAATTTCAGTACTGACAAATCAATATCAGAACAAAAGTATGCTTAACTGTGCATAAGTCCCATTCATAAACTATTAAATAAATTTTGTATTGACAATATGAAATCTAGGTGAAGTTGGTTTGCTTGTTTTTGACCAAAAATGGTATAGCATGAATTATGTGCATGTATTTGGCAAACATCCATGACTACGCCACATCAACCAATTGTGGCGTGTGCCTAGTAACAGAGAATATTGATCTAATTATTGATCTGGAAGCACATCTCTACACTCATTCTATTTAGTTTTCTCTACAACTGTTTGCTGCATGCTCATCCCCTACACACTCCTAGATGACAGATGCCACTGCATCCCTCTATTGTCTTTTGTTTTGCCGACCCGATTTCATAATAGTTCAATTCATTATTGGTTGCTGGGACCAGCCACCCTTCAGGCAACCATCAAATAATGCTTTCCGTTAAACTTTCTATCAATAATGCAATCAGATAATAACTTCATTATCAACCCCGTTTCTCTAATTTACTTGTTATTTTCTAGCAATTTCCTTTCTAAATCGCCATTTATAAAATGAGAAAAAAAACTCCCCCTCAAACCACGATGACAAATTTGTCACATTATTATTAATGTACCACTACTTTTTGGTGAACTACATGTACGTCTGGGTCAGTTTGTTCAAGGGGAAGTTCAGGTTGACTTGAGAGTTGAACAGATCAAACTATATTAGCATAATGTCTCTCAGATGATTATTCCAGGTCGTCTAATATTATTCCGTCTGGACGTGGGTGCATAGGTTTGGTGAAGTCACAGGGTCAACTCCTTCAATGCATGCTCCCCAAACTCAAATATATGTACGCTTATAATGCATTGTGAACATTGGAGATCATTGCAGTTCATAACATTCAGGTGCCATGAATTACAATGTACATGTAGCATCAATATTTCAGTCCAGCATTAAAAATTGATAACTAAAGTGACTTATACATGTATCAAATACAGCCATGTTTATTTGTATTGATCCAAGACCTACATACATGTATGTATCATTCAGTCAACAAACGAATGTCTACACCAAAGGAGTACATGGAATATGCCGATTTGTGCCTGGGGCGCGGCCCCCGACTCCCTCCTTCTACAATATACTGGAAAGTTTATAGCCTCACTGAGATCATTTCCATCAAGTTTTATTACCCAAACATACAATGCATGCCACTTTCCAACAACTTCAATTATTGAACGTACCGGTAATGTGTTGGACTTTTTTTTTTCCACAATAAAAGTGTCTTACATAGAAATAAAAGATTGATTAAAAAGACGATTGATTTGATGTAATGCTGTGAAACTCTCAGAGGAAACCAAATAGATTGTCTGCCCATTATTACTATGGTAACAGAAGTAATGTTTGTGCTATTGATACAGGTTAGGTGGTGTGGTGTACAAATGGATCAATATATTAAACCTTCAGTAGTGAACAAGTCTATACGGTTTGAATATTCAGTGAAAATGCTGTATTCTCCAGTGACATCACATTATACCTAGCTATGAGCTCTAGTCGTGTATTATTTTTAAGCCTTAAAATATTTAAAACAGAATATTTCTTTGCATCGTGGCTGTAACATTCAATAGGAGCATTACAATACAGTATTGTATGCAATCAGTGGCTTGTAGAGGTTTGGTGATATGCCGCTAAACTCACATACAGGGTCTAGTACTGAGAAATGTCAGAAAGGACGATATTTTAAACACCTAAAACACATTTTAGTAGAGCACCTTGTAGAACAAAGTTAACAGCAATAATCCATTTCTAAAAAACATTATTTTACTCTTTGAAAGGATGTCCAGGGCCGTCACCCCCACTGCCCCCCTGTCCCCTCCCGTCACACCACTGTATTCTATTTACTTTCCAGTTAAAGGCATATATGTATTACGTACCTCTTTTTACAGTCCAACAGATTAATTTATTTGTATATCTGCCTCACAGCAGCATCGAGCAGCTCATATTGAATTGTATTTATATGTAAGTCCTGTACTGAAGATTATCGACAGCTGTAAATGATTAAGCCTACATAGTTTTTACGTAATCAGATGTAATCTGAAATTTCAATATCTCGTAATTAAATCGATTACACTGAAATTTAACTCAGTAACCATGGTTTTGCTATAACTACATTTTGATTCTTTTTTTAAAATCTTACAATTAGATTTCTTTCTTTTGTTTTTTTGGGGTTTTTTTTGGGGGGGGGGGGGGGAAATGCACTAAAATTGTATTAGCTCACACTTATTTAACCACAAACATATCTTTCATAAATAAATTTACTAGAATTTGATAAAACTGATGAATGTTATTTTTATTTATCAAATTCTAGTAAATTATCAACCACAAGTGATGAACTACAAATTATCTTATAGAAAAATCAGCTCTTTTGGACTTAAAACTGATGAATGTTATTTTTATTTAAGTCCAAAAGAGCTGATTTTTCTATGAGATAATTTGTAGTTCATCACTTGTGGTTGATAATAAGTTGTATAATATTTTAATTAGGTCTTGATTATGATTAATTAATATGGTTGAATTAATCATCTAGACTACAGTTTCACATGATTATATTAATCATCTTATGTTCTGGACAAGCTACCATACTTAATGTTTGATTTAAATGTTTATTTAAATATCACTTTCATTTTTTAAGATCTACGCACCTCCCCTTCATATAGCTTTCACCCATTTTAAGATTTCCCACCTTCCTTTCACATAGTTTTCACCCATTTTAAGAGCTCCCCACCTTCCTTACATATAGCTTTCATTCATTTTAAGATTTTCCCACCTTCCTTTCATCCCTCAAAATATCCAGATGTAGAAGACTAAAAAAAAAGATTCAACTATGGTTGAAGAGAAAATATTTGCTTCTCTTTCCATATTACCATTTGAATTTACCTGCAATTTTGGGGGAAATTTAACCTAATGTATTTCAACTATGGTGGAAGAGAAAATATATGCTTCTCTGTCCATATTACCTTTTGCATGTACAGTATCTGTGATGTATTTGTTTAAAGGACACAAGAGGTTTACCAGGTCATTTCAGGACTAACATATGGTTCAATTTTATTTCAATAATTCGCTTGCACGTAGGGGTCTTTAGCAGTGGGAGGAAACTGGAGGACCCGGAGAAAACCAACGAGGTTGGACAGGCGACCCTACTCCTAGTCACGCATGATTATGAAAGTTAATTTAGTGGCTAAAATAAAACTTTTGGGAGCCATGATTATGAAAATCAATTTAGTGGCTAAAATATTTACTTTAAACATAAAAACAGAAAGAGAAATGTCACATGTATGTGTGAAATATATTACCTTTCTGTGAAGTGGCGCCAAAGTTTGTTTGACATGTACATAGTGTTCGTCACGGTCACCATGATCATCTTGATGTGAAGGCCGTCTGATATTCATTGGTCCATCAAGAACATAATGACAGGAGGTAGAAGCAATAATAGATGCCATATTATATTTTTAAATGTCAACACATCGATTTATCCAACAAAAAACAGATATCCATGCACTTGACCAAAATAATTGACCAAATTCAAAACTGATAAAAAAAAATAATCACAAAACTTTGACAACACACTCAAAATGTCACCGGTGATTACAAAATAAATATCACAGAAAGAATCCACACGGAAGCCTTTATACAGATAATCTCTTGGTTACATCATCACAAATATTAATGAACATGTGGTCAACAACTTATAACACGATTAACAATTAATCAACCAAATTAAGTGCATAACGAAATGGTTATTGATTGATTTGTGCTCTGATTAACGAAACAGAAGGTGCATGAATATAAGACTAAGATAATTGGTGCTATGTCTAACTTGTTACTAGTCGCACTGATGACACTACATTCAATCAGTGCCTAGTTACAACAAGTAGGTGTGTTCTTACACCATGCATCAATCTACCATCTACCACCACTGACAACCGATCCAGCGCCTTCAATTATATTATAGTGGGAGTAGGTGACAGTACCAGATCGTGAAGACTATACCATTGGTCCTTTATGATATTATTTTCTTGAGGCTAGTTGTACATCAATTGACAGTGGTGGCCTAGACACCTTACAAGAGGTTGATTGCCTGTAAATATTCCTATTGATCTGTTGCCTGGCCGTGAGTCATAGACATCTTTAATTAGCATAAATCACAAGGCAGATGTACACATAAATGTCTTCACTCAAGTCACTTGTATTGAATCAATTAAACCAAAATTGTTTCAGCAACATTCATCGTTTACGAACATCTCGGCAATCAATACGCAAAACACATACACTAATCAATAAAACTAAACTCCACCAAACAACATTTCATAACAAATCTACTCATCAAGTAATTCTTTTTTTTTTTTCTTTATCCCTTCAATTATAGTCTTTGAGATAAATCTTTACTGTCCTCGCAAATCCTCACGATCAATGATCACGGGGTGATCTGAGCTCGCTTCTATTTCTGTTTGCTAAAACTGATTTAACGCACCTCGTCAATTTGTCATCATTTATGTCTTCATGTCTCACATTTGCTTCATCCAATTGTCATCGTGAGCAGATAAAAAACCAAAATATCAATAATAGGTTGGTAGACAAGAAATCAAAACGATGTTAAGCTGTTTATAGATGCTTGGCCTTTGCAATATCCTGAGACTTGCAGTTCGCCAAACAGTTTTCACAGCCATAAATCAACGCCTTTGCATTTACAAAAAAAATATCATAATGTATCATTATACATGTACATGTAGTTCTTTTCTTTTTAGTCTAAAATCGGAACAATTGCACAAGTCTATAAATCAAAAGTTTTACGAAAACAATTTGGAGTACATAGTAGATACACTTTTGCGATTCATTTCATATCTTTTCTTCAAATCTTGAAATTTTACCATGCCATTGTTCTTTAAAAATCAAGTGGAGATGCAGAAATTTAGAGGGATGTTAATACATTGAAGACTTACTACATCAAGAACATTATTACAAAACATCATCGCCCACAATGCTATAGATATCTTTATGACATGAGATTTAACGTCCTACTGTTCTTGCATCGACTGAGCTAATGGAGACAGGATGTTTGTAATATGTATATATAGCAGATCTGTTTGTCACCGACAGCTGTTTTACCTGACAAAAACAACCATATGTCGTTGATAGATATATAGTGTCACAAATGAAAGGTTTTTTTTTTTATTACCGGACATTTTTTAAGCATAAATGATGGAGACTTCCTGAACAAAATTATCGAAAGGAAACAGCCCAAAATAATCTTTTTAAGTGAGAAATTTACTGGATTCTATTGGCATTCTAATCAGCCCTTCACTTGCTTGTCCCCAACGTAATGGATAATGTAAGGTCTAGTGATCATTGACTATATCTATATTTTTCTATAAAAAAAAAATCCTCATTAACATTTTTAGCCTTGCAATTATTTTGACTACTTAACAGATGATATCACACCTTGTTGTATTCTACATTAGGAGCCACATTGGCTAAGTGGGTAAGACGCTGGCTCACTAGTCTGGATGTCACGTGTTCGATCCCTGCATTGGCCGAGAAAGTTTATCGAGATTTTCCGACGTGGTTTCTCCTTGTCAGTGGTGCAGGACAGAGGGACTGACAAGGACAACTGTCTAGTCATTCGGATGGGAAAAAAAGATGAGGTCCCGTGTATACATCGGCATCCAGGTAAAAAATCCCTTGGCAGTTGGAATTCGATATAAGAGTAAGCAATAGTGCTGTTGCCCAGGCAAAATTTCCCTCATAACACACTGTGTGGTGGATGCCCGTCTTCATTACCCCAGTACGAGCAGAACAGTAGGTCGTTAAACCCCATTTCATTTCGTATTCTACATTATCCATGATTTAACATACATCTATCTTATGTCTTTTATTCAAAATAAGGAGTCATGGTGACTTGGTGGTAGTAAGTATGATGCTGGCTCACTAACCAGGAGGTCGTGAGTTTGATCCCGATATTGGAAAAGAAAGTTCCTCAGGTGTTTCAAGTCTGCAGTTCCAATGTCAGTGATGAAGGAAAGAGGACCCAGGTTCTGTTTATGCCACTGGCAGCAAGTTGAAGATACCCTGGCAGTTGGAAATCAAAACAAGATGGCAGTAAAAAAAATCCTCACTGCTATATGGTTTAGGATCGAATTTATTAACCGGGTTGGAGCAGAAAGGTATAATAAACCTCAATTTCATTTCATGCAATATACATGAAAACCTGCATTCTAATACTGTTATTTGATCAAATGTGATTTACTCTTGTTCTTTTTAAAAAATTCCAAACCAAGCTATTCTATATACCATCGTGTAATTGTGTATCGGATCATGCACATGACATTTCTGTAAATTGGATGCCAACAAAATCTAATCTACATTAGCACCAAGCGAAAAATAAATTTCAGCACTAAAGACTTTTAAGTCGTGTAATTTCATGGCTAAGACTTTTTCTCCTGAAGACAATTTTTGCGCTAAATTGTAAGTTTGTCAAGATTATCAAGTCACAGTATTATACTCTTTTATCCAGCCATTATATTCTTTTCTCTTAAATGTATTATGCATGCATAGGTACATGTAATTTCAATACTTCACATAACTGAACAAGCAAATAATTTAATGAGAACCATTTTAGTGATATTTAAGCCTATGGTCTTCATTAGCCCGAATGGAGCAGAAAAGTAGGACATTAAATCCCATTTCATTTCTATTTAAGACCTAAACTGGAAAAAAATGTCATAGTTTTATAATGGAACAGTTGATTTGTCTTATCATCACAGATCTCTTTCACTTACTTATATGTTTCTGTCTTAATTAGAAATGACAGGTGTTGTGAAAGAGACAGGGCATGCATACTCCTTTTGGAACACCAAATACCAGTTTGACATGCATATCTGAGATTTCCTACAAATTTATTATTCTCTTTGACCCACCAAAATTGACTGCCAAGGCAGTGGCTTTATATATGTTTTGGCTTTTAATAAGAGATCTAAATCAAATTTGGTGGAATGAAATTGAAACCCTATACATGTATTATAGTGTTTGTATGTATGTGTTGTCTATGTAATCATGTATTATTAAGTATATATGACTATGTCTAAGTGTATATGTATGCATGCTATCCTTAATGGACTTTTGATGGAATAAACATCTCATCTTATCTAATGATTGCCATGCATGTCAGACAAACAATAAATTTTATAAAAGGCTGGTTTTAGGGGTTATTTGAGGTCGTATGTTTGCAGTGTAGAATATAAAACCCAGTTACTGATAGGCTTCTGCTACGTTTTATGGTCAAACTGCCTCAAGGTATTTACATGTATAATGGGCTGAATATTGTTACTGTCAAGCTCTGTGTTTTAATTGACCTCAATAATCCATGTCAACCTGCAGTTCAAACAAGATTAGTTTGTTTGTTTTTGTGGCTCTACATCTGCTTCAAGACAAGGTACAGGATTAATATAATAGTCAGCATAGGAGAAGACAAACATACCAACATTGCAAGCATTAAACAAAAAAAAATATCAAATCAAGTGAATGGATGCTAGATATGGTAAATATATCAGTGTGTGAAATAGCTTTATTTAACGCCCGCTTCCACCGAAGTGATATCTTAGACAATGTTATATATAGAAAAAATTATTTATATAATTATTAGTGTGAAAAATAACAGACAGGTATATATATATATATATATAGCCATAAACACTTTAGTTGTTTATATCAATACTACAAGTAGGCCTACAGATTGTCATCTATTAGCTGTGTCATTGTGTATTAACCTTAGAATTTTGGCAAGGTGTCTTCTTAGTTAAAACAGTTTAACGAACCGTGTCTGCCTACTTAAACACATGGTTCAAATAACACAGGAGACCCCCCATCTCCCACCCCACACACAAAAAAATGACATATTTCAAAAGAGACCTCTGGCTTCCTATAACCAACTACGTATACTATTAACTGATACTTTCCATATGATTTTAATGATTTCCTGAAGTCAACTCTAACAACATGAGATAGAGATTCCTTATCAGTCTTTTCCTATTTTCTCAGTTGAGATTCTGTTGAAATGCTGCAGATCAACTCTGGCTTTTTTGAAGAGCAAGAGGTACATGTACCTACAATCTATTCTCACACAGACATATAAATTCAAATTAACATTATTATAAGGGTTGTCACATTCAATCTCATATTTTATCATTATCAAAGACATGTGTGAGATATGGAGAAAATGAGCATTTAACAGGGTGACTCAGTGTTCCAGCTTTCTATTCATCATTTTTGATCTATTTGGAACCTGTCTGTCGTATCTATAATTAATTTTTCTTTATTCATTATATCATATTGTGTATATATATCCATGGGGTTTAACATCCACTCAACATAAACTAGGTCATTTCGTGACTAACACATCAATAATTCACTTGCATGTACATAGCTTTAAAGGGACAATAACACTCTTGCTGGCTTGAAAGCTCCAGAAAATAAATAATATCTCTATCTAAGTACTAGATGTTTAAGTGTCCTACCTGTTGTGTAAATTATCCATTACATCCTATTTTACTTGTCCAGAGGGTTCGAAAATATTTTTAAATCGAAGTTTCATTTGAAAAGGTTTACGTTGGACGTTTCAAACCATTATGTTGAATTTTTCAAAATTTTTAAATAAGGTGTGTTAAGATGAAATTTGTATCATCAATTAATTGAAATATTCTAAAATAGTACAATTTGTTGACCAGAATAAAGATTGGGACATATTATTCAGTTACAACAAAAGTGGTATTGAGCCTTTAACAGTCGAAGAAAAGCAAAGAACCTGTTGAAAACCCATGAGGTTAGGCAGACGACCCTACTCCTTGTCATGTACAAGTGTGGGATCTAAAATACACCACATGATTTGATGACAGACCTAATGATCTAAAGCACACACATAAGATCATTCAGCCATCCAAACCCTATTTAATAATAGAAATAGTGGGACTGTTATTGTTTTATGAAAATGAAATAAAGAATTCTCATGACATTTAATGTCTAATCAACTTAAACATTTCAGACAGCTGATAAACAGAATGATAAACCTAAATTCTGACTCACTATACAGTAATTCTATATGTAATTCTATATAATATATAAGTTTATACCCCACTATTTAACTGTTGTAATAATACATAGGTAAAATATATTATACATATAGCTGATTCAGCTGTATTGCTATACTGTTGACCTATATATTGTATAAAATGTGTTGTTATCAAAACCAGGTAATAAAAGTACATGTATATGTGTAAAATGTGTATAACCCTATTACATACATGTATATCAATAATATACCATACCTATAACTCACTTACCTGTACAAGGTAAATAATAAAATTAACACTTATTAAATAAACCTTATATAATCATATTTACATGTTTAGTTCTATACTTTGGAATCAATTAATACCACTTTATTTTCTTGAAGCATGATTTGAGTGAGGAATCCCTTGCACACTACAATACTGTGAAAGTTTAATCTCTAAATAGGTATATTAGTAAAAATGGTTCAATTCCGTTCAGTATTTACAAAGATATGACAAACTAAAATTCAATCAATTTATGCTGCTATATGTACCTATGTAAACAAACCTATCTTCATTTTTATTCTTTGCAAAATCAAATTGATGGGACTGTTTTTAATCTGATTAATTTGGAAGATTATCCAAAGTTGATATTTTGGTTTGGTTGAAATGTTAAATAATCAAACTAAGTACATATTAGTGTGGATTAAGCTGTTTGAAATTTGAAATACTCTGAAAAATGCAGATCAAGCACAGTTACACGTACTTTAAGGTAAGTCAATTTTACTGAAATTGAACCTGGTAGCCATAGATACATGTATATGTTTGTTTGAGGCCGTAGTTAAAATCAATTTACAGAGTTCCGAGGAGATGGGCACTGGATGAACTTTAAATAGCCTTGTATATCCCTTCCACATTAATCGGACTCATTTGGTAAATCTCTATTCTACATGTAAATGAATTTATAGTTCATACTGAATTATATCTAATGTATTATATCCTAGTATACAGGCACAACAAGGTGAGATTTTCTAGTCTTGAATAACATAATTCTATTAGAGAATAAATGCTGTACAAATATAATCATGTCTGATCCTATATAAATAATCAATTTAGAAAGCAATAGGCAAATCATATTTCATATAACCAGATACTAATAGGAATAGAATGTTATTTGCAATAGTTTACATGATAGAAAAGTCTACATGTACTTATTTAAACATTTGTGTGTAAAGAGCTATTTGTATGCTAATTGTTATTGGTTAATCAAAGCTACAAAACATACAAATATCTATGTCATTTGTAGAAAAACACTATTCATATTGCATATTTACAAACAGTATATAAATTTATAGTATATAAAGTCAAAAAAACATTTTTACCATCTGAGCCATATTGCTGGACACACCCCTGTTTTTTTAATATACCACTCTGCTGTATTATTGACTGTACACCCTACCAGGAGTATAATAGTTCTCTTGGAATGGTGAAGGGGCAGACAACTCTATATAATATTTACCTCAACGTAGAAGTGTTCCAGTAGTACAATTTACATAACATATGGAATCAATATAAAGATTAGCTAAAGTCATACTTCAGCTGTTGGTTTGCGAGAAAAAAAAGGAAAGTACTACAGTCAGCCATACGGTCTTGAACTGACATATAATACATATATGTAGTAGGGAAGCTAGAGATATGATGGACTGTGATAAATTATTAATCTATAAACTACTCACACTTATATTTATTAGTGTTTGGATCATATTACATTAATTATATATTACAGGACATTATCATTATTCTGTAGAGAGCCTGGCAAGGGACAAAGCATAGTCGTTCGGAAGGAACAAAAAAACACGTTCTGTGTACACATTGGCGTGCACATAAAAGATCCCTTGGAATTTGATATAAGAGTAGGATATTGCGCCGTTGTCTGGACAAACTTTCCACTATAGCACACTGTTTGGAGTATGCCCATCTTTATTAGCCAAGGGGGTCGGGGGGGGGGGGGGGGATGGCCAAATGGTTAGCATGTGCGCGCTGTATCATAAGGTCTGCCATTGAGTCAACTGCCGTTGTTTCGATTCCCCAGTTGTACGTGACAAGGAGTAGGGTCGCCTGTCCAACCTCATTTGTTTTCTCTGGGTTCTCTGGTTTCCTTCCACTGCTAAAGACCCCTACGCGCAAGCAAATTATTGAAATATAATTGAACCATGTGTTAGTCCTGAAATGACCTAGTTTGTGTCGAGTGGATGTTAAACCCCATTTCTCTCTCTCTCTCATTAGCCCAGTCAGAGAAGAACAGTATGAAACTCATACATATTTCATTTATCCAGTGGCATGCAGAGGTTTAGTGATGTCCAGGGCCAAGCCCTTAATAGTATGCCCCCAAGACACAAGTATGGGGTCTCAGTAATGTGAGAAAAGAACATTCAAACATGTAATAACAGACAAAATAAACTTTTTATTCAAATTTACAAAGTCAACAGCGATAATTTTAAAATTAAAAAAAAAAATTAATTTTGATTCCACTTAAGGATTGGATGCCCCTCCTTCCCCCCGAAATGGATGCCCAAGGCCGTCACCCCCTCCTCCTTCCTCCCTTCTCTCCGCACGCCACTGTTAATATCAGTTGTAGATTTAAAAGAAGTATCCTACATGTAATAGAAAATCAGTAACAGTTTGAGTACAAGTGCTCTCACAAACATTAAAAGTAATATTTAATACATTAATAATTATTTGGAATCATAAGGGTAATAACAATAGACAGGCTTCTTCAATCTAACCAGTGTGCATAAATTTCATGTCAATTGGGTAATAATATTAGCCTCCAGAGCTACCATGAATACAACTAAATATCAAAATGTGGGCATATAAAATCTGCAAATACTTCTTGGTCAAAAACACCCATTTTTCCGGAAACAAAAATATTTTTTTTTAGGCCTCAATGGTTTTTTCTTAAAAATAAATTTAAGTACAATTGTCAAAAAATACTGGGGTAGGAGAACTCTTCCCCAGACCCTAAGTAAGTATTGAAAACATAAGTCTTAATAATCACTAGCAAAAAAACCCCAATATAGCTATATGTATGCTTCCAACAGTTATTGGACTTATCATTTCAATGGTACCATAGTTCAGGGGAAACAACTCCACAATTCCTGGCACTCAATCCTCTTATATTTCAGTATGATTAATTCTACATAAAAGCTACAAGTTGCTATGACACATTCTGATGAAAAGGTGGTGCCGGGCTGACTCACATGGCTTATTCCATTTTCCTTTTTGTTAGGAATACACTTAATATATTCTTTTGTATGATGCTTTATGTATATGAATATATTTCTTTTGCTGAATACCTCACCATATTTTATTTATCCGTTAAAATTATCTAACATCTGATGATGATGTATACAATAAATGGTAAATCAATATAATACTGGTACATTTACATGCATTGTATAAAAACATTCATCAATATTTGATTATGTTGCACGTTATATAACTATACGGCTCAGCAGGGTCAACAACATTATTCACTTCTACATTTAGCTAAAAGCACTTCATGTAGCCGTGTTAAGGAATAGTTGTGTGGGCATTAAGGGATGTCAAACTGACCTGTCTGTTGTACAGGTCAAGAATCTAAATTTTATTTTGTTCTCACAAAAACAAATGAAATGGGGTTTATATAACATCCAATTATTCTTCACTTAGCTATGAGGGAAAGGAAATTTTTCCTGGAGAGCGGCACTCCAGTCTACTGTTATTTCGATTTCCAGCTGTCTGATTCTTTTACATTCACTCCAATGTTCAAACATTCACCCCCCCACCCATTCACAACCTCTCTCATTTATATCGTTCGTTCCATACATTCCTAGATTTTCACCATTATTATTATTGACATGCATGCAGAATCAATCAAAAAGTTCAATACTTACAGAGAGAGATGAATTAGGTTTAACGTCTACCCAACACCAACTACATGTAGGTCATTTTCAATTCAATTTCAATAATTAGCTTGTATATATGGGTCTCTGTAGAAGTGGGGGGGGGGGGGACAGAGGACCCAGAGAAAACCCACACGGTTGGACAGGTGACCCCACTTCTTGTCTGTACAGGTGTGGGACTGAAACCACCCCCTTGACTCGATGATAGACTGTATGATCTACATGTAAACTACATGTTAGACCATTTAGCTGCCCTCCCCCTGTATAATACATTATGGGCAATCGTTACACCAAGATGCTATTATTCATATTTAACATTTCAGAACATGTAAAGTAATGTACTTAAACAAGAAATTGAAATGATGCCACTAGAACGATAGCATCTGTTATCTGATTATGTTCAACTATGATAAAATTCAAAATTCATGAATGCGGGAAACATGATATATATTTGTTTGGTGTTTATTTTACAGAAGCTCTTGAAAATCAGCCATTAAAACTCTTTCTTCCTTCATTAAATTTTTCTTTATTAACAAATTGTACTTCTATTACCCGTAAATTGAAAATTCTGATGATGTTTCTGGCTTGAATTAAACTACCTCCCCTTCATAGTTATGCATCTAAATGTGTGACTAATTTTTTAGTCTGCATTCATTCAAATTATTTTTCAGCTAGGATATTTTAACTCTATTGTAGGACAGTGTAATTAGATATTCAAAGTTCAGGTTGGTTAGTCATATGTAAGCTGACATACATGGAAAAAGCATTAAATATTTTCATAGAAGGTAGAAGGTACATGAATACGATGTATGAGGTTGTCCATACATAATATACATCACAACCTGTTTCCCATTTGATCAATTAAAGCATCTTTTCACAGTTTATGGTCTTTTATCTAAAACTGCTTAATTCTACTACAAACAGGCAATGCATATCTTGTGCCTTTGGAGTCCATATATCACCCCTGTGCCATGAAGACCAGGGGGGGCCATAATTTATTTATGTCAGCATGGCTGGTATTTGTGCCACAGACCCCCCACCCCTCAATCCGATGGTCTTCATTTCTTTGCACATGTGTGGGAGAGGTGAGATTGGACAATTTGTCTTGCTCTGGCACATAAAATTCTCTCAGTACGTCAGATTTTGGTAGAATAGAAAAGGAGTTTCATGCCTGAAGGTTTCAGGTCTTACATGTACATTATTAAGTACAATAAACTGTTTTGACAAAAGGAGAAAGCATCACTCTAGGTCAATCATAAAAATAATACATGTATATGAATCATCCTGACACATGGCTGTATAGTTATAGTAAATATTATCACAAACTACAACTAGATTTTACAACATTTACATTGGGATTTTTTTTGTTTTGTTGTGGCCTATTCATCAAATAACAGTAACTTTTACTATGAAGTACTTAAACATAAATGGGTTAGGTTGTAATAGAGCTGTATATACATGTACTATTTATTACTATTTTATTTTCCGATTGTACACTTAGCATCTTTCTCTGAATGATACATTTTAATTCCTATTCTTCAACACACTGTTACTCTATTGCATAAGGGCGGGCTTGGGTGACCTGGTCTAATGTGCACTTTAGATCATTAAATCAAGAGGTGTGGTGTCCATTTCCAGCTTGTATGTCACAAGGGGTAAGGTCGCCTGTCCAACCTCGTGGGTTTTCTCTGGGACCTCTGGTTTCCTCCTACTGCTCAAGACCCTACATGTATGTAAAAGGTTGTTCACCCTGATCTAACAGTTACTTGTCATTAATCTTACATGACATGCCTAGCGTTTTAATCAATAAAAATATCTTTTATGTCCTTTAACTTCTTATTCTTTTATCAGATTTTGAAGAAGCATGTCCTTTGAGAATGAAAAAGTCTCAAAACTTCTAGTGCAAAAAAAAACAAAAAAAAAAACATCACCAAATTCATCGTCACCACATGTACATGTAAAGTAAGAGTTCCAGCAAGTTAGAAATAGAAATCGTAAATACCGTACGGTAGACAATTCAAGCGATTAAAAATTCTAAATGTGTTTGCAGATAACACTTGAACCCTGGTATCATTTAATCTTGCGTATTTAGCACATATTTCTTTCAAATTCATTCAATATCAAATATCGTTTGGGTTATTTATTTTAGAACAGTGATCGGCAAATTAAATGCTTGTAAATTGGACGCTCATATCAAAATTAAATGGTCAGCTTTAAACTCGACACCTGTACAAATCAGATGATTTGGGGAGATTTTAGACAATTTTTCATACAAAATTTTGATATTGAATGAACATGAAAGAAATCTGAGCTACATACACAAGATTAAATGATACCCGGGTCACAGTTTAATACATGCCCAATTCTGAATTCTGAAAGCGTTTATTTACCATCTATAGAGTTTTTACAAGGAAGTAGACAGATCGATGAAGAGGGTAAAGATAATACAACTACATGTCAGGTAGGTGTATAAAAATATAAAAACATATTCAGAAGAACAGAAAATCAATATGATTCTCTGTCTCATGAACATGAATACTGTGTATAAATTTTAAGTCTCAATCAAACGATAAATTTAGCCCTTAGAGGGGCCACAAATATGTTTCACATGATAAAAAAAAAGGACAAATATCTGAACATTAGAAATCAATGAAAATCAATATACTTTTTAGTCCTTTGCAAATAAACATGGTGTATGAATGTGAAGTCAATCGAACTTCAGTCTCTAGGGACTCCACAAGATTTTCCAGAGTGATCAACCCTAACTCTGAAAGCAATCATTGAAAATTATTAAAATATGATTTCTTTGTCTCATGAACACAAACTCAATGTCCCGTGAACTCAACTGACCAAAAAACTGACAGAGGTGACAATAATATACAACTACGTGTGTACAACATTTGAATATGGGCAAATAAAAGCAAACTAATTGAAGTATTAATAATATATCTTAAAGAACCATATACAGTCTAGACATTTAAATAAATATCACCATGATAAGGTGATGGTGGATTCCCATGATCAAAACACTAAGTGACAAGAAAACAATGAGATGAAATTGGTAAGCTGATTGTTTTAGACTGTTGCCAAAAGGAAATCAGGCCTGTTGGTGATTTGGATGACCATCTATCACACGGTTGTTTTCCTAAATCAAAAAGAAGGTAGGCCCTCTCCAATGAATAAATAGTGAGAATCCAGTGCGTCCACTAACCGGGATGGGTTACCAGGCAGAGCTAAAGCAGATCACAGACTGCACAAAGTTGATGAACTCCATTCTAGCCCAGCTATGATAAAAAAGACCTGACCACTCAAGAATGAGGAAGCATGGTGAAGAATTAATTACTACTATTACTGATTATAAATATGACCAAACCGAGTCTACCCTGTTATGGGAGAAAAAATAACTACCCTCCAAAACACCACTGATCTATCAACACCCCAGAAACCATCAAGTAACAATTTGCATAAATGCTTTGTAACAAATATGGAACCTATGTACTGTCAATTGTTCAAATGTATATTACATGTACATGTAGTTGCACAGTCTTTAATAACTTAGTTGGTGCACAACCCTATTTCATTGCACATAAAAATATATATTCAATCGATCAACCATTTCACTATACTTTAACAAATCACATGTACATTCATTTCTCATTATGGCAAAGTCTTAGTCTATAGTTGTTTCATTTTAACGCTATTCTAATGCAATATATTTTATAATCGATAATAACTTTAGTACAGTCGTAATTTACGAGCGCTTGCATAATATAAATTATTGATTGTGCGAACTAATCAATTAAATGTACATTAGCATGGAAACATTATCTACCTTGTCCTTTCACTTTATCTCCTACATGAATCTTCTAGAATAAAAAACAACATTAATGATATGTTGGAATGTCATGCATTTGTATTCAATTAATTCCACTACATGTATGTACTTAATTAATTGCAGCATCAGACGCCATTACGTCAACAATATTTCTTCAAATTAACCCAATCTGATTAAAATACAGATCCTATTGTGTTTCTTTATATACCGTAGTTCAAAATTTTGTTTTTACTTGGATTCACTATATCAGATGGGATTAGCGAATCAAATGGTCTGTTGAACTAAGTTCTTATCGTATGGTGTTAGTCGGAGTAGCCATCCCAGATTTCTTTCATGAAGGGACTACTTTCGTTCATTTCGTACTTGATCTATGCGGATGTTCCCTTATATAGAGTCGTCTGGGATCATAGCAAACGAGTCTCGGGTGGACCAGTGCAGTGCTGTATCACTGGAGCAACTGCTTCCATTATTGGTGAACAGAGAGACAGCTAAAGAATTGCCATTATAAAAATGTTTATTCGCATAGACTCTAACACTCCCAACCCATTTGACTATTTCTTTTAAAATAATATGGGAACTATCTGGATAACCAGACTGGGTTATTGAAATGTATAATATGCACTAAGTTTTTCTAGTATTAGAAAATGCCGTGGGATTTCCATAGCTAGCATAATTTTGAACTCGATCCGAAGTTGCAATGGAATGGTGGTGGGTTGGTGAAGGGGGGAAGAGAGGGGCATATCCCTTTTTAAGGTATCTCAACTAGGTTACAATGGAATGGAGGTGGTGCGGTGGTGACAGGGAGGCGGTCCTGGCTTTCCCCGGGTAAAGTATATATGAAGACCGGATACCAAACAAAAATTGACTGGTTAGTCGCCCTAGTGCGCTTAATTTTAGTCCTCCTGAAATCCATTCTAAATTTATGAAGGCAAACTCTCTACAGATGATTGACATAAAATATACATACATCCATCCATAAACACTACACACGTGTAACCGAGTGTGGCTTATTTGCTCATCACTAGGTCACAAAAAATTGTCACTAGTGGAAGCATTTAACATAGGCCCTAGCATAGACATTGATGAGATCATAATAATGTATATTGTATGTGTAGTCATTGAGACGTCACCAGCCAATCAACCGGATTAAGACTGTAATTGAAAAATTAACTGTCTGATACTAAAACGGTAATACATCGAAAAAATTTACCCAGATAGCCGTGAATTTGCCATAATATGTATATAGTAACCACTGGATACACCTGTAATATTGTTTGGTCACTTGATTCGCTCTTTAACTCAATCTATCAAACATCATTTTATTTCTACAAATGATTATTTTGGACAACATATAAATCGCTAATATTTATTAAATATCTAGATCTTGATGAAACTATATATGTCCAGGTATTCTACTGTTTTTGAACTTATCTTAATCATTAATCATACAACTACAATATAAAGCCATAAATATACTATGTTGTATTGATTTTTCAGGTATGGTAAACAACTATACATGTAATAGACATAAATGTAAATTCAATATTTCATCCATGGTAATAATGTTCTGTATTTCAACAGATAATGGTAGACATCTATGCCTCACTGATTGTTTTGTTGTAAAAGTTATAGAACCTTACAAAAGATGATCAAATATCAATACACACTGATCTATTAGATCTAAATATTTCTATCTCCAGCATTTATATTTTTAGACCAGGAATTGGTCCCAAGTGCTACTCTTATTGTTATTCTTCTTGAGGGCGACCAATTCATGTACATGTAAGACTCACATGAAACTTGACATGCTTGTTCCTTGGACAATTGTCCATCGACTCACAGGCTGATTTTTGATATTATGTCAAAATTTCAAGGTGGCGGTGATGACGTCATACTTGGCTTCTGGTCCAAATATTACTATTGTACTTGTTATCCCATTTTTTTAGTGTATTGTTCTATAATATGTCTTTGTAAAAAGCACAATGTCTTTGTAAAAAGCACATGAGCACATTTATGGGGAGTTTGTACGAGACTGAAGCATATAATAATAGAGAGAGAGAGAGAGAGAGAGAGAGAAATGGGGTTTAACGTCCACTCGACACAAACTAGGTAATTTCGGGACTAACATATGGTTCAATTTTATTTCCATAATTTGCTTGCGCATAGGGGTCTTATTATGTATTTTTATTTATTATGTTCCATGTACATATTTACATACAGTTGAGAAATATCTACATGTAGATCTGCATATTATGTACTAAATCTATTCCAAAAACAGTCATACTTATTTCATACATTTTTTATAACTGCATGCAAAGTGCAATTGTGCATTGGATCAAAAGAATCAAACATTTTATTATTTATTTGGATTATATATCTGAAGTGGTCACACCTACATTTTTGAATTTTGTTTCCAAATGCCATGGCTGAGACACATACATGTACATGGTTTAACTTTAATAATACATGTACATGCCATGCGTGTTTATATTCCACAGGGAATCCAATTCCTGTATAAGTTTTATTACCTATTAAATATCTCTTTATTAAATTATGTATAGCTATAGATGAACTAAATTAAGAAGCGTCACCAGAGACATCAATATATTTGTCAGTAAGTGCACATTTTATAGCCTAGTGTGAATATTACATTAACGTTATATATTTACGGATCTAAAGGTATTCAATAAGCAAATAATTCATTTCAAATAAAATGAAAAGAGATGTGTTCTGACATGCCAGCTTTGTGTAATAATAACCGTGTAGCAGTATACAATATGAATTTAATACAAATAAAGTTTAAAAAGTTCAATCTATTTTTAGGATCTGATTGTGGGTTTGATCAGTTTTCATAACCTACATGTAGATGTACATTTTTGACAGGATGGATCAGTTTGGAATCAGAGTCTCTTGTTTAAAGAGAGACGTCAGTTTTATTAAATTATATTTACATACAGGTAAGAGATAAAATGGGCTATTTAGACCTGGTTTTCCCTCAGAATCAGTGACTAGGTTTGTAAGACTGAGTGGACTCACGTTGGGGGCTTATATTTATACTACATGTACATGTATTCCTGTATCGTGTCCATGATGCCGGGGACACAAATTAGCGTGGTCTACATGTAGGTTTACTACCAGTTTAAAATTCCCTTAACTGGCTACAGAAGATGGGTGATGGCGATTAAGCAGACACAGATCCATTTATTTCTATATTTATTTGTCAGTTTTCTGCTGAAGGTGAAACAAAAATCATTTCAACCTCCACAGAACTCAATACAACTTGGTGATAAAATGGTGATAATACATGTAGCTTATTGAATTCCCTATTCGCTAATACTGGATTACCAATTTAGTAAAATCGCAATTGATCTATTGACAGACGTGCTACTGCAATTCTCACATCATCAGCACGTAATGTCTCGTACATGAACGATGTAAGCGTCAGACATATTACATGTGTTCAATCACATCGACAATGAAAGAAGAGGACTATTAGCACATCCATCAATAATAAAGATTAGTATAATATAATGTACTGGGGGAAATCATCATGATTGCAATACAGAATGTCAGACCTTGTTGATTGTATTTTTATTGATGTATAATAATCCAGACACGTAAGTCTAAAAATAAGGAACCTGTCACAGACATTGTCTGAGGCACAAATCAAGGATTTGTCAGGCATAATCCCCCTGGTGTCTGTCATTTTGTCTATCACTGATTTGAAGTTTTCTCTGTTTCCACTGATATTATTGGCACCAGTGATGTGCCGATATGGTTATTATTAGTTTTACCGATATCAGATGTTGACAGCGAAATATATATCGGCAGATACATGTATACATGTAGATACAATTACTGATAATGACTCGTTAAAAAATATTACCCATTAAAGTAACTGAAATGTCATGATAGTGCAAATCTGAGCATCACTATTGGCATGAACTTCACAATGCCAGGTACTATTTCAGAAGCACCCAACATTTTGTCAGGAACAACTGATGTACATTGTACCAAAACCATTATAAATTTTGTTTCAAATGCACAGACAGATTTTTAAATATCAATGGAATTTTATTCCACGTCTACTCTGTATCATCCATTTTTCACTGTAGAAAAGTGGGATGTTACACCATATTTCATTTTATTTGTTTTTCCAAACCCCCAAAGCACTAAGATGAACATACTGGAAAATGGTGTAATATTTCTTGGCATGATGTCACAACAATAAGCAAAAATTAATGTACAGGTAGTTAATAATTATTATAAGAATTATTACGCCCCTTTTTAATGGCAGTGCCAATGAGCAGTACTGTATAATATCTTAAATATTCACATGTACATGTTATTGAAGAAAAATGAATATCTACTACAATGTGTATGCAGAGTAACTTTTGCTTTCCTAAAAACTTATTATCTTTATAAGAAAAAGCTATTCAAGCTGAGCAAACAGTGGTTCGTAAACTATCTATCGGCCAGTGGTTGGATCTTTAATTGGTCACCTTGTGTTACAATTTGTTGGATTGAGTGGTGTATAAACATTGATAGACATTGCAATCTCCAGTTTTACTATTGATACAAGTTTGTTAAAGGTCCCTCCGTCTTGTTTTTATCAACTAATAACCCTGATCAATATCCCTGTTTGTTGACAATTCATTACTCTATCAATCTGTTAATACTGTCAATCTGTAAAAAGTCCACTAAACTAATTCTAATCATAGGTTACAACTAAACAAATACTACTCTCATTACCACCATAATAACTTCTTTTATTTCGCAGGACAAGAAGAGAGGTAATTTTCTAAATTAATCAGAGCTTGTCATTACATGAAAAGTTCCAAACTTCTAAAAATGAAACTTTAAAAAAATTTCATTCATTTTCAAATATATTATCCTTTCTATTAAATATATCTATCAAATATGTAAATTTTATCCAGTTAGGTCAAAAATGTACAAATGGATAGGTAAGGCCCAACTACACAGCTACCATAATAAACTAAGTATTGATTATCCATTTTTAAATTAGATTATTAAATTATTATGGGCTTGTCATGTGAATAAATGTCTAATTGATAATTCATATAACATTTGAGGCCACAAGAAAAACCTGCAGTAGACATAATTGTGTATCTTTAAATTTATCAGGTCATAATGACATTAATATAAACGTTATTTATTTAATAACAACTTTATGGTTAACAAGATATTGATTTAAATAATATTTCTCTCATGCAGATACAACTTTCTTTTAAAAGGCAGGAAATCAGCTCTCTGTTTATTGGCACTGGTATCGTTTCATCCTCCTCCTCACCATCACCAGGGAATCGTTTTTAAGGGACATAATACAGTAAAAGCTCGCAAATGTATCTAAAGGGTTTTTTCAAGACTAACATATGCTATCATTTTATTGCAATAATTCGCTTGTGTATGGTCTTTAGCAATGGAAAGAAACTTCAGGCACCAGAGAAAACCCACCAGGTTAGGCATACGATCATACTTTTTGACATGTAAAAGCTTGGGATCGAAACCATGTCACTTGACTTAAAGGGCATACGGAACTTTAAAATAGATGAAAATGTATCTAAAAGCACATATTAATGTTCTATGAATGTACAGTATACAAAGTGGGATTACATTTAATTTTTTAAATCGTAATTGTATTTCGAATCAATTATATTCGGTGAACAGTCCAAACTGAATGGCAGTTGATTACACCTACTTTGACCATTCTACATGTTTTTTATTATTATTTTGTCTTCGTGAATTACTTCTGCATCGTCTTGTAGATACATGTATGTTTGTCTTTGTACATTACAAATAGAAATACACGACTTTGTGTACCGATTTTAAAATATTCATTATGTTTTAAATATTGGATATTAGTATCCACTATTTTCACGGCAAGATAAAAACATCAATATTGATTGAAATGACAAATATTGAATTCACATTCATGTTTCTATTTTCAAATGTTATCGAAAATATTGAGTTAGAGGTTTAGCTCCTTTATTGATCTAATGATCAAAAGTGCATGTGTTAGTCCACTCAACCCCTCGATGGACAAGAGAGGATGCAGATTATAACGTACACCATACAATTTGATCAAAAGAAAACTGATTTATTACAAATCTTTTTGTTCTTTGACCATTCTTTTTAAATACTAAATCAACATTCAGTACTGCACTACGTAGTTCAGCTCTGAACGTAGGTCTCATTACACTCGAGAGTCCGAGTGTAACGAGACCTACGTTCAGAGCTGAACTATGCACTACGGTAACATATTGGTTCATACATATAAAGTTAAAATGCTTCTAATCTTATTAAATAAACAGCTGTCACCTTTATTAATTTAATATTGTTACAAAATCTGAAATAATGCTGTCCACCCAGCTTATCCAACACATTTGACAGAAAACTTCATTGTATACAGAGTAAAATTTCATGTGAATAATGTAATAAAAACGTCAATGGATGCAGTGTGGAAACCATTGGTTATTAAAGGTAACAGAAGTCATTTCTCTATTCATGTATTAGTCAGCAGACAACTTTTTCACATGGCCTTATTAACTCACTCTATCATGTCTAATTTCATGGATAACCTGAACAATATAAATGAAAACTGTTTCATAAGAACTGTACTTGATTGTACAGTCATTTTGGGACTAACATATGGTTCAATTTAATTTCAATAATTCACTTTAGCAGTAAGAGGAAACCGGAGAACACAGAGAAAACCCATGAGGTTGGACACAACCCTATTCCTTGTCGCGTACAAGCAAAACCATGCCACTTGACATAATGACAGACTTTATGATCTAAAGTGTACACATTAAACCATTCTGCTACCCAACTCCCCACCTCGACTGCTACCCATGGGTGTTGAAAAAAAAGTTGATCCATTATACATAAAATCAACACACCTCCTCAAACCCAATATGTTTGATTTTTGTGGTGTGTTCTTTTTTTATTTCTTGTGGGATGTTTTTAAAACTGTGTGAATTTACATATTTCTGCTAAGAAATCTTTTAACAAAAAAGTTTATATAACACATTAAAACCCCAGTTATCAGAGGAAAATATGTAAACTGGGTAGTTACTCTAGAATTGTAAATCTTTCTAACACAGGAAAGGTTGTTTAGATTTCCCTTCAACACCTAATGTATACAGTATTTATTATATACTTGAAAACTACCCATGGATTTAATGAACATGTGTCAGCTTACTATAAAACTTCTTGTTCATGTGTGGGATATGATGAACATAATGAGTAATACTAAAAGATATAACATAGTTTACCAGGTAATACAATACGCTCACCTGCACTGTGGCATGCAGAGAGCGGGTAGGGGGGCAGTTGAGGTGAAGGCCTCAGGCATCTATTCAGGGGGCTGGGGGGGGAGGGGCATCCAATCAAAGACTGAAATAAAGTTTTTTAAATTTTAACTCATCCCTGTTATGGCAACGTTGTGAAAGCTGCTCTTTTTAATTTGAATAACAAGCTTATTTCATCTGTTTAGCTATAATTCTACAGTTGTTTTAACATAATAGTAATACAAGTGAACTCCCTGGATTCCAACCCATTCATATAGCAGCATGTCAAATTAAGAAATGTCATGATGGTATTTCGAAGGCAGTGACTCAGTTGTAAAAATCAGAATCTGCCAACAAATCAACTTGCATGATTGCATAATTGACTATAATAAAATTCTTTGTGAGAGACATCCCAGCACTTGATGAATATTGAATGCAAAGGAGTCGAGTAAAATTAATATCAAATACCCTTGTAACAAGTAAAATCAATCATGACTCATTCATGCCATTTGCTAACACGATGCAATTAAAATTACTCCATCAGTATAATTGTACGTATTCAGTTATCACTAATAATACTAATATACAAAATGTGAACAAAATTTTTAGGTTTAATAATGTTATGTAGAGGAACCACAGTTATACATGTATAAAATGATTTTATTAAAATAATCAAAAGATGTATACAGGTTTCACCTGTTCCATACCTGTAAGCTAGATAAATAGTATACCGAAACAAATGAACTGCCGATATGTTTTACTCGAAGTAATCAATTAAGTTTTTCTTTAGGGTTGAGTAAGACTTAATTAGTCATCATCAATACAGGGTAATTTACATTAAACAAAAGTTGAAAGAAACATCAATGATCAAGTGATGATGATTAATACTATGAGTATATGACAAATAAAATTATGAATTAACAGAATTAAATTATCAACATATATATAGGCCTATATTACAGGGGCAGATATACATATTTATATTTTACAAAATCTGAAAAAAGAGGGTAGCCTACAAAAAGGGGGAAATTTAATTACTTCTATTTACAGTACTGGTTGTGAAATTTAACTCTTCAAGGTAGATTTTAATGATTTGCCATTTGGACAACCTGAGTGAAATTTTAACTCTTAAGGTGTACATGTATTTTGATGTGGGGACAACCAGACTTAGATATCATCATAAGATTGAGTGTAAGATTAATTTCAATTCTATTTCTAAACCAAATTTTCAAGTTGGCATTTGCTGGGTTTGGTGTGTCTGCCAATGTACGAATTAACTTATATTTCTTTTTTACTACATGTAGGTAGCATTGGGTACAACATACTATTATGTAAAAAATTCCTTAAGTTTAGTGTTTTTCCGATGTTATTTATGTACATGTACCGTAGCCCTTTAAAAGATGATCAAATTTATTTTAATAAATCACAAAATATTTCATATTGTTTGCCAGTGCAAAAAACTATTATTATTGAATGGGTTCCTTCATTTGGAGGATTTCTTTCTTTCTATTTTGCTTGGATCTATTATAAAGGATAGGCTACATATACCTGTTCGTGGCATCATAACTTATTTTGTAGCCTATTTTTTCGTGTGCACACTGGAACAATTAGATGAATTTGATCTGATTCCTTTACAGACAATTCTTTTGTCAGCAAGTCAGGCATACCTCTACCTGTAATGTGTTTGGTACTTGTCAATTCATACATGTATTTGTAGGTGGTAAAAGGGAGTCCTTAATAGGCTTACACAATTTACATATTATTGGGTCTATAAATACTTTTACATGGAAAGCTTGCTTGTTGACATTGAAAATATTTGTTTATCTGCAACTTAATTCATCTATGTAACTTTGTCTTTACACAAAAAATACTACCAAACGTTAAAAATAACGTCAGGATCTTGAGTGTGCTCAGTCAATGTCTAACTCTAAATCGGTACAGGTGAGGGCTGTCTTGACATTTTCACAGATATTATACCGTACCTGTGGTTATGGCCTACAGCAATTCATCCACACGATACGAGGTCACGTAATATAAACTTCTTTGAAAGTTAGACCAGTTGTCTTGACATTCCGTTATTATATTTTATATGATTGTACAACCATGGTATATCAGTGCACGTGCAACATTTATGTGGGCCGTTATTTGTTTTTATCCCAGTGGGGATGTTATAAGCGCTTGTAAACATTGAAGCTCGAAAAGTTTTCAAACATTCAGCTTGCTACATGTAAATGTACCTCTGCTTGGCCTACAAAAATTTAACTGTCTCCATTCAAGTATTCAAGTGACTCTTACCTCATCGGCGGAGTTGTCGTCGATATGCCGCTCTTCTTCCGTCACAGTATTTCTTGATGGCATTTTGAATCTTCTTATTCTTAGCTGTTACATAGGTAATACGAAATCCTCGTGATATAGATTTATAAGATATATCCAACGGTAAAATTTGTTACAAAAGTTTTAATACGCTTGGCTCACCGGCCGGTTCACAGGACACTAAACTGTAGTATGACTGGTTCAGCTTGAATTAGCGGTCGAGTCCATTTTTATAACGGGGTTTTAAGTACATGCTGATCAATCAACACCGAGCGACGCGCGCCTTTTGAACAAAAGCTCACAAGGTGTGTTTTGCAGCGTAATAAACAAGAAACATTCATGTGAGAAGAAAGGGGTTTGAAAAATCCCAAAACATTTGGACACAATAAAATTCCACAGTCATGAAGTTAGCTAGATTTAGGCTAAAAGTAAAATTTTTAGGCGGCCCTTTTTTCACAAAGATGATATTTTCAATCCCAAGTTAATGGGCACTAACCCTAACCCTAACCCATAATCCTTGGGGGAAAAAAGTAAATGGGGGTTTAGATTTGAAAGGGGTTAAAAGAGAAAGGATAAAAGAGAAGAAAAACAAATGAAAAGATAAATGAAAAAAGTAGATAAACCATTAACAGCGCCTATTTTTATTCAGGAAAATTCAATTTCGGAATATTAGGCCTTGGCTGCTCCTTTGGCCCATATTAGGCCTTGGCTGCTCCTTTGGCCCATTGTCTGCGATATCACCTCGGTGGAAGCGGACGTAAAATACAACTAACTCATCACCTTTGGCCCATCAGTATGCACATGTCACACACATTATTTCAAGGCAAAACTACAACACGTGTTTTTGTTTATTTATTGTGGAACATCTTAGTGGCGTTAATTAGTGCAGGTATGGACCGCACTATACACATAAACAATTACATGTACACAAGACAAAGCAGTTTTATTGTATTTTTATACCAGGGCCCCGTTTCTCGAAATCTTAACTAAATATAAAATCCAAATTTTAGTAGATACTTCAATTTTGATTGGCTAAGCACTAAAATCAATATATCCAACCAAATTACTCAAATTTGGATTTTATCTTAGTTAAAATTTCGTAAAACAGGCCCCTGGTTCTTTGTTTCATTTTATCTTTCTTTAACCATTAGTAGGAGATGGGTGACGGAGACGCAATGGCACGTTTTGTGTTATATAGGGTTTAGAGATTTTAGAGGTTTTGACGGATTTTCCGATTTGGCCCCCCCCCCCTCTTGTGGTGTATTCCGGGTGAGGGGGGGCTGGCAAGCGACAACGTATATTCGTTCGGATGGGACGATTTACGGAGGTCCCGTGTACAGATTGGCGAGCACGTATATAAGAATCCATGAAGGTTGGAATTCTAAATAAGATTAGGCCGTATAGTATCGCTGTCCGGGCAAAATGTCACTTGTAGCACACTGTATGGCGTATACCCTTCTCCATCAGCCGAGTCGGAGCAGAACAGTATATGGCGTTAATACCATTTCATAATTAATCATAAAGCCCATCCAGTGTCAGACATATACCATGGCTCAATTTAATCTGCTAAAATATAACGCTAGCATGTTTCACACAGTCCAAAATAACCCGCTAACGATATAAATATTGGGTTTTTGTACCCCTAAGGGATCTTGTTCGTCATGCAAATTCAGCGGTCACCCGCCCCTAAATAGGCTATTCTATTCACTCAGAAAAGAGATTTACATTCGTACATGCAGAGCACATTCGACTTAATCATCTCATCATCTCATTGGAAAATAATGCTAAAAAAAGATAATAGGCCTATGTATTGGAACCAAATTTGGTAAAGTCTACCGATAAATAAACCATATGATGACCCGCTAAATCTAAGAAGGAGAATTGTTTTTATTATAGGCTAAAAATAAAACGTACTGGGCATAGTGTCTAACAATCCTTTCTTCCTTATGTAAACTATTGGTTTAGGGTCTTTAGCACACTGATCAGCAGTGAATATTCGCTAGGCCTCTACAATAGAAGACTCGTAATTCTCTGTGAAACAGATTGGGTCTTTAGCAGTGTGGAAACCGGGGGAACCAGGGAAAACCCACGGGCTTAGTCTGGCGACCCTATATTATAACAAAGTGGGGTGGTAAATTAATGCATATGTTGCAGGGCTGTATTCGTTAGTTTAAATATGGTCCCGGGACCCTATTTTGGTTTTCATGGACATATCAAAAGGAGAGAGGGGGGACCATGGGCCTTTTTATATCTACTCGTGCTAGAAATAAATATTTACGAAATTCTGTCTACTAGAGGGGCAGATTTGATGGTAAAAGTTGCAAAATCCCTGTATTACTTTTGCAATTTCCTGAACATGGACATACAAAATTAACCCTTGCCGTTTTGATTGATTAAAATAAATTATTCAATCACGAAGATTAATTATCCCGCTATACCTTAAGATGTAAAGATATTGATTTTATTAAGCTACTCATTTCAACTTCGGCAATACATGATAAAAGTAGTAATGGATTTTCTACATAAATGGCGGGGAACTAATTATCTAGTTCGATCAGATCAAAATTAAACTGTAAAATTTGTTTACGGTCAAAAACAGAATTAGCCAACTTATGCCCAATAACACGGTGGCTTATGAGTTAGGAATTTTGCGAGGTCCATGGTAACACAGTCTAATCGTTAGGATGGGACGAAAACGATACCCCAAAAAACCCTTGTCAGAGTAGACCCGAATAAAATTTCCCTCGCAGCATAACGCATATCATATGTATTAGGCCGTTTGGTGCAGAAAGCAGGACGTTAAACTACATGTCACGTGAGACCCCCCCCCCCCCCAATCAAAAGTCTGATACCAGCATAAGTTTGATATTTATCTACTATTCTAGGATACTTCTATCAATTTAAATCCCATCAGAGATATATTACAGTTGGTTAGTGTCGAGCGCCCTTGGCACTTTTAAATCTTTCAGCTTGTCTGGGTCACATTAATGCCAAATGACCGTTCATATTGTATCAGTATTGTCTCAAGTGTTTTCTTTAGTGACGTCTATCGATTGAACTGCACAATTATCGTTCACCAGAGCTGGGGAGATCATTATCGACAAATCCTCACACAGATGTGTTTATAATTCCTGAATATTTCAAGAAGTCTCCCGTGGGCATGTGGCAAGGGTAAACAACTATACATGCAAGAGTCGGGAGAGAGAGAGAGAGAGAGAGACATCTACTCATCACAAACTAAGTCATTTTGGACTTAACATGGTACAATTTATTCCAATATTTCAAGAAGTCTCCCGTGGGCATGTGCCAAGGGTAAACAACAATACATGTAGAGAGAGAGAGAGAGGGGGGGGGGTACATCCACTCAACACAAACTAAGACAGGCAACCCTACTCCTTGTCACGTAAAAGTGTGATATCGAAAACACGAGAAAACAACGGACCAAAACGTGATGCCCCCTTGCATGTAAGGGGATGGGGTGACCGAATGGTCTGTCGGTCAATGAATCTAGTATAGCGTGGCTTCGATTCACAGCTTGTAAGTGACAAGGGGTAGGGTCTCCTATCCAACCGCGTGGGTTTTCTCCGGGTCCTCCGGTTACCGCCCCCCACCTCCGCACGCTCTCGCTCTCCCCCTCTCTCTCTCTGCACGTAAGAGACCCAAGCGGCCTTAAATATTCTGCTATCCTGTATAAAGATGTATTGTGAATACAACATGTTTATTATGTCTGTTGCTATTTTTGTTGTATACTAATTACTTGCATCTTTAATGTACGTAGTTGTGATAAACCAAACTCTAATGGGATATTCGTGTCGACATTTTAGCTGACTTGAAATATCTCGGTATTTTAACCACAAATCAAATTTTAATCTAAAGAGACATTATCGTTAAGTGAGCATGCAGCAACGGGAACTATCACAGGGCCATTATTTATTTCATATAGGCCCATTATTCTTGGGCATCGAGGAACCACGAATATCAGGAAGGTACTCTATAGAGGAAACGATTGGGACATTTAATCATGCATTTTTAATGTGGCACAATTGGAAAAAACGCTAGTTTTGCCAGGGTGATCTCTTACACAGATACTGCTTGTACAGCGCAAGTAGCTCGGCTTCTGTATTTCAAATCATTCTGATTTAACCCACCGCCGGTGACAGCTTCATCTTGACAGGTGACAGGCACGGCTATAAGAGTAATAACAAGGCAGTCAGACCCGGGATTTTTAGTGTCCCTTTCGTGTATTGCATCACTGATGCACATATCCAGAAAGCTGAACCCTTTTGCTATTTAAGCACACAATTCCTACATAACACATCTTCGTATAGTAAAGGGGCTTCAGAGCAGGACTATAATGTGTGTATGTGTGTGTGTGGGGTGGGGGGGATTGTGATTAGGTGCCGGATCATTGTTCGAAGGTTCGAGGCCCTCCTTTTACCTCTAAGATTCCATCTACCACTAGGTATCTTTTAACGTAAGCAAAATCCTCCCAGCAAAATGACCTTTATGATTCACTGAAGCATTGGGATCAGATAATTTATTGCATGGAAATAAGATTAAAATAGTTCATGATACAAATGATAATGTCGCCAATTTCATTATTGATAAATGGAATTACAATCTGATTCCTTGAGGTGTATGGAGTTTACACACAGTAACAAAACTGTAATGCGTGGAAAATAACATGTATTATGTGATTTATGGTGTGAATGCCCTCTTCTGTCTCGGTTATCCTTCAAGATTTTGTTGATATTAAAGTGACGATCTCGCGTATATCATAAAATCTTTTAATGCTTCAACAATTTCTCACTATAAAGAAGTTGAACGTAAAGAAAATATATTTTATTATTAAGTAAGTGATGTCACCAACAACCTGTGTGTTTTTGTTAGCTCTAGTAAAAGTCCCAGATGTAGTGGGTTCCGTGGAGGCTCAGTGTGTAAGGCGGCGGCTCGCTAATCTGGAGCTCCCGGCTTTGATCACAGTGTTGGCAGAGAAAATTCGTTCAGTTTGCCCTTCCTCCTCGCCGGGGGGGGGGGGTGTTAACGCGTGCGCTTTAAATCACAAGCTCTATCATTAATTCAAGTGGCATGATTTCGACGCTGCGCGTGTACGTGACAAGGAGCAGGGTCGCCTGCACAAACTCGTGGGTTTTCTCCGGGTCCTCCGGTTTTCTTCCACTGCTAAAGACTCCTACACGCATGCGAATTATTGAAATAAAAATTGAACCGTGTGTTAGTATGTTAATCCCGAAATGACCTTGTTTGTGTCGACGAGTGAGTGGACGTTACCCCCCCCCTCTCTCTCTCTCTCTTCCTTTCTCTCTCTCCTTCATCAGCCCGGTAGGAGTAGAAAAGTAAGACTTTAAGTCACATTTCATTTCATTTCCTAGATGCCGTACGCCTTGTTCCAACATTCATATCAGCGATGGCTTGGAAGATGTTTCTTTATGCAACTGTAGAGTCAAATCACGAAATCACGTCAAAAAGAAAATAGAAACTGGCGAATATGTTTGCCTAATTAAAATATAGGAGATTGCGTCAATAGAATAGTACATCTCATAATAGGCGTATCTAAAGTCGAATGAAATCGACTGAATCCAACAAAATATTGACGAGTTTGAATTCCTTTTGAAATGATTTAGATTTGCCATTCATTCCAGTGGCGGGTAAAGGGGGGAGAACCCCCTCCCCGAATAACAAATTCATTTATTACGGAACGTTGGTTAGGGTTATGTAGCTATGAAATTGAATGTCGTATTCGGGTCCAGATGTTGGCCCCAAGTAACCACTGAAACCCCGATTTTTCCAAATTTTATTAAAGGAGGACCCCTGACCCCTCCACCTCCCGTACCAAAAATCCTGCGTCCGCCACTTCTACGTTCGATGGATTGTTTTACCAGAAAACCATAGAATTCTGTAACAACAGTAGGTGGACATCCGGAATGTCGAGACATTGGGTCCAATATAGATTTCATGATGCCCTACCAAGCTATACAATGTCAGTTTGACCAGACAATCGTTTTCATCGATTTGTCGCAAATTTAATTGTCTGAGTACTGTGCCATGTTTAATATACAGATCGATTTTTCTCACACTTTAAATGAATAAAAAACACAATACGATCTTCTAGTATAAACTTTTTTATACTCCCAGATGTGAGGCAGCTTAATCGCAAATAACCTTCGAAACAGACCCTTCCATATAATATCATACCAGAAAGAAGCGTCCAGTGTGTATTGATTTGATTTCGTAATTCCAACACGAATTCATGGGAGGTAGTTGCCTTTTGACTGAAGATACCGTTACTCCATTTTATCTTCACCTTGTCAAGAGAAAAATGGGGTTTAATGTCCACTCTATACAAACCAGCTCATTTCGGGATCAGCATTATTGTAAGCAACACTTTTATTTCAAAATGAAATGAACGAAAAAATTAATGTGTAGAGTTCGCAAAGGTGTTTTCCTGCGAGAGTGGGGTGACCAAAAAGTCATTAGATTTCGGTTTATTATTATTAATTTTTTTTTTGTGTATTTCTTTTTACTCGCCTGGTAAAGTGCTTACATTATATCCATTTTGATATTTATCTATCTGAGAATTCGCTCACCTTAAAACGATTTGCTGGCGCGACTGTATAGGTGTATTGTTGAAAATGAATGACTCTGTCGTCAGACGAAGAAATAATATTCGAACGTGTTCACGATTTTATTCAACGCTTTATTGCCGAATTTTTAAGTGTGCCTGTGCATATATTTAAATAAATACAGCAATCTTGAAAAATCAAGTGATGATATGTCAGATACAAATAGATCTTAAACATGTAATATCTTCAATGGTTTGAAAATAATTGTCAGCTTGTTGACGTTGACGTGGACCACAGAGTGACGTGGACCTTATAATGTCCATGACGTTGACAATAAATATTAAAATAACCTTGAGCAAATATTAAATAGGGATAATATTCATCATTGAAGGGGGATAACTCTGATTACTGTCCGATATGGCGGGAAAAGTTGTCATTCATTCAATTTTGCTCGACGAACCATTTCGGCTACACAATAGGCACAAATACATTTCATCAATCACAAGAGCTAGAGAAATAGGGTCATAACGTTCGTCTAAAGCAGCCTAGACCCGAACCCTTTTATCTCTACGTAGAGCGAAATTGTGAAGCCGCCGTTGTAGGGAATTTAGTCTATTTTTGGTACTATTTCAGTAACGTGTCGTACTTTCGTAGAGACTTGAAATTTTCAGGGGGTGTTATAAGTTTCATCAATCACAAGAGCTAGAGAAATAGGGTCATAACGTTGGCCTAAAGCAGCCCACACCCGAACCCTTTTATCTCTATTTTTTTAGCATTTAACTACATTTTTACATGATCATCATATAGTTTCATAATCATGCTTGATGACGCAAGAACTCAAATTATAAGCCATGTTAGAACAGTTTGATTAGTAACCTGTTTAGCTAGATTCCTTTTTATTCTTTAGTAAAATGTCCCCCCCCACCCCAAAAAAAAAATGCCGACCATATAGCTCTAAAATACCTACTGTAGACTGTGCCCCCGGCCCCCACCCCCCACCCTAAAACCTTCAATGCCCCTACGCAGCCAGCAAGTTAGCTGGCTACAGTAATGTAGGGCACACTCGCCTTAAATTAACTATCCTAATAATTTAAATGTAAGTTTATAAGTAGAGAAGAGAACCCAAAATCAAAGAATTTTACTTGGGTAATTGAACATTTAACAGCTCCCTAGTAAAGTGTTTCATAAAGACAATGAAAATGCAAATAAAGCAACTGAATTTAGCAAGGTCTATATGAAAACTAGGAACCAATTAACTAATCTAGTGGTGTAGCAGGTAGGGCACATGCTCTGGGTTTCACTTGAAGGCACCACTGAGCTGAGGGGTTCTGACTGTAAGACCAGTCTCCTGTGTAAACTAGTGAAGTGGTCTAAAACTGAAAAACTGATCGACTTTTCCCACATCTTAGACCATTTCGCATCAGTGAAAGCAAGGAAATAAGTTGAATAAGATTACAAAATTTATTTGAATTTTTTAATGGATTTTATGGTAGGCCTAAAGTTCCCTAAAATAAAATGTTTGTCAGATGTTTAGACAGGACCACAATTTCAGGACCACAATGTGACCATAGTAGTCCAATCCCCCCCACCCCACTTCACTCTACTAACAAACACACCTGTTGTAAAAGCATATTATTCTGTTAAAAATACATTTTCTCTTATTTTATTTTTTTAGACATTTAATTAAGTATGGATGTGGTCACAGCAGCACCAGGTCATGTTGATCATGATATTGCATGGAGTGTAGTATCTTTATCTTTCCCAGAACCTGTTTGTATAGCATGTTTGATACAACATTTAGAAGATACATCTATACCGAGCATACAGAAACGACTTATATTATCAATATTTACCAATATACTGAAAGAACATGAAGATATTGCTCTGTTGTTTCGAAAAAATCTGTTGGTGGCCAGACATTTGCTTGATATACTTACAGGTGATTATTATTACTTTTATCAAAATTTTAATGTCTTGTCAACATTCTACTTCGGTCATTTTGATCCAAAAATATGGTAATTTATATAACTATGGTTATGTGTACAATACAAGATGCATAGGCGTACGAGCCAGGGGGCAGGGGGGGCAGCTGCCCCCCTAACTTTCGGGCAAGCTGACTTTTCGGGCAGATGGGTAAAGTGAAAAAAATTTTTTTATTTCATCTACTTGGCAAAATAAAGTGCCCAAAATCTAATAAAACACTAATTTTACGGGCTGACATAGCATGAAAACGCGTTTGTGTCTCTCAAATATTCAAAATTTTTCTTGGGGGTCCATACAAGGTCAGTTCCACTTCTTCACCACTCGAAGAAAACCGGTGCCGCTGTCTGTAATATTCAAAATTTTTCTTGGGGGTCCATACAAGGTCAGTTCCGCTTCTTCACCACTCGAAGAAAACCGGCGCCGCTGTCTGTAAACCCGAAATTTTTTCGGGCATTTTTAGTTTTGCTTCCCTTACTGTTATCGAGCCCTAATATAACACTAATTTTACTTTTCTTTTAATTGAATACCACGAATTTGTACTGAGTTGACTATGGATTAAAACATGTGCCACATTTTTCGGGCATCGATTATTATTTGTGAATGCAGCTGCAACAGTCTGATTGGATGGTTGGGATTCAGAGTGGGATTTCGGTTACAAAACCATTGGATACTTTTGGAGTTTACACAGGCTAGAATAGCAGTAAACGCATTTGCGGTAGTTAAATTTTCAAACCCCGAACCCAGCGACGATTGATTTGTTGTTTGGAATTCCGGTCAGCCAGGTAGGCTATATTGGACCAAATTAAAGTTGCTGTATTCACAGGCTGGAATAGCAGGAAAACGCGTTTGCGGCAGTTAAAATTTCAAAATTTTCTCCCAACGGTCCCGTCTTCGTGGACTGTAAACGATTGATTGGAATTCGAGTCAGCCACCTTAATAAAGCTATATTAGACCACTTTAAAGTTACTTTGTTCGCGGGCTGAAATAGCAGGAAAACGTGTTTGCAGCCGTCAAATATTCCAAAATTTTCTTTTGAGGGGGGTGAGGGTGGGGGCAAGGTAAGCTCCGCTCTCTTCCTCTGTCAAGGAAGACTGGCGCTCTCTGTAAACCCGAAAATTTTTCGGGCATTTCGGGTTCTGCCCCCCTAACTGTCATCAAGTCCGTACGCCTATGACAAGATGTTAGAATTTAGCCCAGACAACGCCATTTCAAACTGTATGCCAATGTGTATATGGTGCCACCAATGACAATTACCACAGCCCCCAAAACATAAATACAAAAGTGATAAAAAACTAAATCCTGAGACCACATATATCATAAAACCTGTACAAAATTCTATGTGTGACACGGTTACGGCAAATATTCAGAGACCAGATGGCAATGTTTGAAGAGATTCTCAGTATACTGTAGTGTAAAATAAAAAATCGATCCAAGCAAGAAATTAATTTGTAAAATGTGACCTGTCGACACTGACTTTAATTTCAGTTTTCAGTAGAAATGTTTTTCAGTGTAATTAAACCCAGAAATCAATAAATATTGTCAAACATGGCATACCTCAAAACAACACAATAATCAATTGTGATTAATTAGAAAATAATAGGCTAACCAGAGTCATTGATAACAGCATAACAGAGTCATTGATGACTACATAACCATCATTGATAACTACATATGTACATATTAGCAGTCATTGATAACCACAGTCCAGCTTAGGCATGGGCCAAATTGGTCAGGACCTTGCGGTTTAAGGGTCTCCCGCGGTTCACAGTAAAAAACCCAAAAAAACTATTAAATTCCAGATGAAAGTTCCACTCATTGGTCTAGCGGCACGATGGGCTGAGACTGGGTGAGTCGGCAGGGGACAATTGAAATGGGTTTACTTTGTCTTTACATCTGTCTGTCTGTCACACTTTTTGGAGAACCACAATAATTCTGCTTCTAATTGAGGTAGTGTTCAAACCTTGTGTAGATGTTTATTAGGTGAATATCTTGTCTAAATTTGACTATGGGGTTTTTCTGCATAGTTTGATTTGTTGATGCTTTGGTGCACGATAGATTTGATCCTAATTGAGTAAGAGTGATGAAACTTGTTGCATAACTTTAATAGCGTGACTAAGATCAATAATGATCATTTTCTGCATATATCGACGGGAGTAATAAGCAATTCGATTCGTCAGTGCTTTTTGAAAAAGCAAACTGTGCATGTGATTAATGTTTTCAGACATTAGTGATCAAGAGAATACTTGTTGAAATGTCGTGCTGTTAGAATAAAACCAGTGATTGTTTCCCATAAAAAATTGTGTCCTGCTAACTAACATTAGCCTCATCTTTTGGCTATTTTCATTATACATTCGTGTCAACCTCTGTTGGTTGACCTTCCTCAAATTCACAAAGAATAAAACATGTCTTCTTGGAGACTCGTTGTTGATATTGTCCAATAATTCTGCTTTATACATGAAATTTTTTTTTTGTTGGGTTTTTTTTTTTCAGATAGTGACGTAACTGATATATCTGTAACAGTATCGGGTAAAATTGTTTATTATAAATTAATAAAACATTATTTATATTATATACTGTTTTAAATCAAAATTCTAAATTTGTAAAGGAAGAGAATGAAGTTGTATGGATGAGATGCATGTGACATAGCAAGTAAAAAAAGCATAGGAATTTTGTAAAAAAAAATGTTGGCAGAAAAACGGCTACTCTTAAATAATTAAATGCTTCCAAGCTTTGTGTATATTACTGTAAAAAATAATTTATGATGTTCTTGAAATAATTTTTTTTATACAAAAACAGATTAGAAAATATTAGACAAAAATGGAAGTCTATAGATAATTGAAAACAATGGAATAATATAATTTCAGTGTGTCAGTTGTTAATGGAAAAAATGGAGTGTGAGGAGTTAGTTTTATATTTATTAGATAAAACTGAATGGCAGGTAAAACGCTAATTATGGTATTAAAATGTTAAATTGACAAAAAAAAAGGACACAAAAATGAAAACCTCCCTCCTGCATCATATTTTGTGGAAAGATTATCTGAGAACCAGAATTGTGTTTTTGTATTATCCCATTGTGTTAATGATTTGTGGGTTCTTTTTTTTATTAATTAAGAGAAATACCATATGAGGTCAATAAAATGTATTGCTGCATGAATCAATGCTTTTGATTTCCATATAATCAGTAGGGCTGTGCCTATATGCTGATAAACCAGTGCGTATCGATGCATTTGAGCAATATTTATATCGCTTCGAGAATTGAAAGAATATTCTATCGATGTATTGTTGCAAAATGTTCTTTTACAGAAGACAATGAAACTTATTGATGTCTTAAATAAAAATTAAATTACTAATTTATTGTTAATCAGTTTAAACATACATTATGCAAGAACTAAATCTGCCTATTGCAGGTCTTTCTTTAGGCCTGAAATGTTATCTAAATTATTAATTAGACATTAATTAACTTATCCAGGCCATAATCAACTCTCGATGTCATCGAATGGCTCCAATATTTAGTAGATTTGAATACATTTTGCGATTGATGAAATAACCGTCAAAATGGACAATCAAGACTTTGTTTTATTATCGTAACGGTAGCAATGATAATCGCCGATAACTCAGAACAATCTGAGTAAAACACAGATCCTGTTCATGCAATGCAGTGCACGAAACTGTAGGTATCCCACTAGAAACGTCATAGGGTCAAAAGCCGTTCATATGACCCCTGACACGACCTTCCACTACAACCGGGCCATTGAAAGTATAAAAAAAAATGAAACGAAATATAGATCTGTATTTTAATCAGATTGCAGAGTGAAGTAATTTGACTGAAATTTTCAACATATTGCCTTTTTATTATGTTTTTTTTAACTATTATAGCGAGAACTGTCGTCTCTTTATCTAAACTTACCTATTGCCCCTTTTAAGATAGATATAATATATTATGTTTGAAAATTCAAGACAGGTAAAGCATAATTTGGACATAAATTTTGATTACTGTATCCCAATATGTATATCGTGTATTATCTTGCCATATTGACAATCATAATGTGGAACAGTGTCGGCACAGTCCTAATAATCAGTCTTGTCATACTACCTGCTCCTCAGATCAGATTCCAACATGTTGTCTCTATCATCTTTTATGAAAATATTACCTTGTTAGTCACAAAGTTTTTCCTTCAACAATTCCTGTTTATTTTTTAAAAACAGGTTGAAAATATGTGTGAAGAAAAGAAGATATTAGCATGTTTATTATTGATAGGTCAACTAGTATCTTTATCCCCTGTATATAGTTCTATATTACTACAAACACATGGTAAATATTGTACTTTATTATAATAGTTCTATATTACTACAAACACATGGTAAATATTGTACTTTATTATAATAGTTCTATATTACTACAAACACATGGTAAATATTGTACTTTATTATATAGTTCTATCTTACTACAAACACATGGTAAATATTGTACTTAATTTTTCATTAGATGTTTTTCATTTTTCATCTTATTTGTATGTAACTATTAAAAATGTATCTAGAGAGGTGCAATTGCTTGATTAGAGTACAGTGCAGGATGGGGGATATGGCAATGAATAGTGTTTGGTCGTTTGGATGGTATGGAAAACTGAGGTCCTGTGTACACATTGGCTTGCATGTAAAAGAGCCCTTGTAATTCAATGATGAGTATGCTGTAATGCTGCTGTTCATGCAAGATATCCCTCATAGCACACTACATGGGGTATACCTGTTTTCATTAGCCCAGTTGTTGCAGAAAAGTAGGATGTTAAACCCCATTTCAGAATATTTCAGTTGTGTGTGGAAGGCTATAAAAATCTGTCCATAGTATACTATTCAAAAAAAGTAGGGGATATTTGATTTTTAAGTGTTATTAAAGTCACCTAATGAAACTGACGAAGAAACAAATGACAAAATGAAATGAAGTTCACATTCATCGATTTATTCCAAATGATCGTTAGACTAAGTAAGGCACAGACTGACCATTATAAGGGTAAAATGATACCCGGGGTCAAACAGCAAAGTTACCACAGCATCACAACCAAGTCAGTAACGGGTAAATCCTCCTCTGTTTGCCAAACAAGCATTGATCCGACGTGGCATACTCCTAATGAGACGTCTAAGGTCATTTTGGTCCAGATTGTCCCATTCCTGTTGCAACGCAGCAGCAAGTTCTTGGACATTGGCAGGACGTTGTTGACGTTGACGTAACCTCTGTCCAAGCATATCCCAGACATGCTCGATGGGGGAGAGGTCGGGACTCAGTGCTGGCCAAGGTAATGTGGTGATGTTCTGTTGTTGGAGGTAACCTGTAACGATCCTGGCCCTGTGACATCTTGCGTTGTCATCCTGGAAGATGAAACGGCGGCCATGACGTCGTGCGAACGGCACAACATGGACTGCCAAGATGTTGTCCCGGTAGTACTGGCCTGTAACACGCCCTGCAACAACATGTAAAGCCGTTCTTCCAGCAACAGTGATGCCTCCCCACACCATAACAGAACCACCCCCAAATCGATCATGTCTGATGACGTTAACGTCTTGGAAGCGCTCGTTTCGACGACGCCACACCCTCCTACGTCTGTCCAAAAAATCAACAGTGAACCTTGACTCATCTGAAAACATCACATTGCTCCAGCGTCGATTATCCCAGTGTTGACGATCCCTACACCAACGACGTCTTGCCTGAATGTGATGATCTCTCAAACAAGGGATCACGCGAGAACGTCGGGCGCGAAGGTGACCCCTATGCAGTCGATTCCGAATCGTCTGGCCACTCACTCTCACACCAGTGTCTGTTTGAAGACGAGCGCTGATCTGATTTGCTGTGATGACACGATTTCTCAAGGCCAAGGTACGGATAAATCGATCCTGGGCTTGAGTTGTCGCCCTTGGTCGACCTGAGCGTGGTCTGTCCTGTACAGATTGTGTATCACGGTATCTGGACCATAGCCTGCTAATGACAGACTGAGAAACATTCATCGTCCGCGCCACAACCGCCTGTGTTGTGCCGATCTGTAGCATGCCAAGGGCACGTAACCTTTCATTTTGGGTAAGCCGACGCATATCAAAATTTGTTTTCTGGTCACTAAAACAATTAAACTGATGTTTCCACCCTGGAATTCAATGCCACAATGACTGTAACATTCAAAGTCAGAGTCGTGCAAATCTTGGGTTGGACCCCCATGATGATCCCAAGCATCACCTGCATTCCATGCGGTAGCTATTGGTGCGTTTGGGCGTCACATGTAACTGGAAATGTTTCTTCTGTTAGGTTCTATAGTGACTTTTTTCGTAGTCATTTGCATATTTTAGTATTATGCCCCCAAAATCAAATATCCCCTACTTTTTTTGAATAGTATATTATTCAGAAACTATATACCAATGTCCAGTTGTCAGGACATTTAACCCATTTCATTTCAATTTATTACAGGCCAATTAGTAGAGAATTTGGTGTTTCTGTTAGCATCAGCAGTTGAAAGTTTACAATGTTGTATTGTGTTTATAATGGTACATGTATTTGAACCAGCATTAATCTCTTACATTCCTGTACAATTAAAACAAGCCTTAGTCACTCAAACAGTTCAATTACTCAATACTGCTCAAGATTTAGAATTGCAGATAAATATTTTAGGTAAGTATCAGATTTAGATTACACAGAATCTATTTTTGTTTGAACCCTAGTATTACAAAATCAGTTGTTGCTTGATATTACAAAATCTGTTGTTGCTTAAACACTAGTATTACAAAATCTTTCGTTGCTTGAACACTAGAATTATAAAATCTGTTGTTGCTTGAACACTAGAATTACAAAATCTGTTGTTGCTTAAACACTAGAATTACAAAATCTGTTGTTGCTTGAACATTAGTATTACAAAATCTGTTGTTGCTGGAACACTAGTATACAAAATTTGTTGTTGCTTGAAAACTAGTATTACAAAATCTGTTGTTGCTGGAACACTAGTATACAAAATCTGTTGTTGCTGGAAAACTAGTATTACAAAAACTGTTGTTGCTTGAACACTAGTATACAAAATCTGTTGTTGCTTGAACACTAGTGTTACTCTTATATGTCCCTAAACATTTTGTGGCCTCTACATCTGATGCCTGGACATAAACAAAGGATGATTGAACCAGAGCACAAAAAAATCTTATTGTGGACATGATAATGTTGCTTTCTTGGTTTATTTCTAATAATCCATCTTGTGATGCTAATTGTATGTCTGGATGTAAACGATTGCAGGTTGAGGCTGATGAAGCAGCTGTTTGTATTGTTGCACTGTAACTTCACTGCTGGAAGTTGTGCGGCTTGTGTTTAAAGGGTTAAGAGTAGTGGTTGTCCATGTAAAAGTGTCCTACTGAAACACAAGCTATTATACCCCAGTCAATTTATAATGAACTAAGTTGTTATCTGAAACTTTTGGAGGATGGATGCAATCAAAATCATATCTTTTAGGACTGACTTCCATATTAGCCTCTACAGAGAAAGAAATAGAGTTTAACATTCACTTGACACAATCTAGGTCATTTCAGGACTAACATATGTGATAATTTTATATTAATAATGCGCTTGCACATGCGGTCCTTAGAAGTGGAGGAAACCTGAGAACCCAAGAGGTTGGCCAGGTGACCATACTCTCTGTCACATACAAGTTTGGGATTGAAACCATGCCTTTTGACTCAATGACAGACATTACGATGGTAAGCGCATGTGTTAGACCACATTATTGAATGTTTTGCACTAGATGCATATTTTAGTCAGCAAGTTTAAGATTCGTAGAAAATAACCAGATGTAACTGATGTAATAAAATCATCAATTGTTCTCTGAGTATATTTGTCGAGAATTCATCATGAGTCAGCCAGATAATATTACCAGAAAAAATATCTTGAGTGTAGTTAATTCATCAGATGGAAATGTCATGTGTATGTTTGAACAATTTCTTCTTCATGTAATCCACTAGAGTCTAGAACAGATGCTGTCATTGATTTCTTTAAAAACTAAGAACATGGCTAACGATTCCTCTAAAGCCCATGACTTGGTTATTAGCTTTGGTTGAAAATGATCAGGCATTATATTGACCTGCCATTTATTTTTTTTTTAGCTTTTTAAAAAAATTACCCCAAAACACTGAAACATCACCAGTGATATTGATACACTGGATCATATACAGAATGATAGTCATAAGAGAAAGTCGTTAGTAAGCGATTTTAAGAAATTGCTTTTAATTTTTTTTTTTTTAGCTTTGTTTATAGAAAATCGAAACATCAGCATTGATACAGAATGATAGCAACGAGAGAAAGACATTAGTAAGCGGTTTTAAGAAACTTACTTATATTTATTTTTTTTTAGCCCTGTTAAAGAAATTATTAAAGAACATCGAAACATCATCAATGATACAGAATGATAGCGATGAGAGAAAGTCGTTAGTAAACGGTTTTAAGAAACTGTACGTAACTAAACAAGAAGTATTACAGACGGCTGGAACCCAGTGTATAGTCAGTCTGTTATCTACGTGTCAAACGGATCAGCCTATACACGATATACTAGACAGTGATTTAACAGGTATTATCTCTAGTTCTCTACTATTAACAATGGTGAACACAAGATAATTATTTGGTTAGGGGGTCTTGAGTGTGGTGTATGCTCCCAATTGCTCATAACCCCACCCCACCACACCCCCCAACAAACAATAAGCTAAAATTTACGTGTTTCATGGAAATAGAATAATAAGTGAATTTTTTATACTGTTATTTATGGGTAGGGGGGCTGTTCCCAAGGATCCCCATCTGGATCAGCCACTGTGTATGAACTCTAACTCAGTAATTATATAGTACTATCAGTCCATCACTGACCATTGTACAGTTAATATCACCATCTGTAATCTTAGTGCCATTATTAATGACAGGTACCATTCCTCTAACTATACGTTGTGTGACACCTAGATTAATCATTGGTTTTAAAAGATTCATGTCTAGTGTGATATCACACACAAAAGAAATATAACTAATCTCATATAATCTCTACAAATATAAGATAAAACCTATCTTAAAATCTCTGATACTTCTCATATCGGCATCTTGCCTTCTGGAAATGGGATATTTTTGGTCTTTGGTACTATATATCCAGATTCCAGAGTTTAATCTAGATCCATTTATAGAAATATCTAGTCTGGCCAATTATTGGCCTTTATGTCTAATCTCAGTGCTATGCAATTACTGATTCTTATAAAATACCTGCCTCTGGCTGTCTATATCTTATATAGAACTATCATTCAATTTGTTTTCACTGACACCCATTATTTTATATTTGTTCTGTTCTAATTAAGGTTGATCGATTACAATTACATATTGGGTAACAAAATAGCAACCATAGCTTTGATTATATCCAATTCCAACTATGTGTATTTAAATGATTCTTCAGTTGGTGACTTTTTATTCAACAGATTAAAATATTTAAATTAACTTCTCGGAGACAAATTATATGAGGGGTGAGGGGGAGCGCATGTGGGTGCTGTATCATAAGGTCTGTCATTGAGTCAGCTGGGGCATGGTTTCGATTTTCCGGTTGTACGTGACCAGGAGTAGGGTTGCCTGTCCAACCTTGTGGGTTTTCTCAGGATCCTCCGGTTTCCTCCCACTGCTAAAGACCCCTACATACAAACAAATTATTGAAATAAAAATGAACCATGTGTTAGTCCCAAAATGACCTAGTTTGTGTTGAGTGGACATTGAACCCCATCTCGGTCTCTATGTCTCTGTCTGTCTGTCTGTCTGTCTCTGTCTCTCTCTCTCTCTCCAATTATATGAATTTAAAGAAATAATTATGGTCAGAATTTGAATGGTGTCATTGTCATTTTCAGAATTTCTGTTTGAATGTTTACATACCCAGAGTGCTACACAGATTGAGTATGATATCATCTGTATTTTGTTGTTTTAAACTTGTTTATTATTCTGTTATTATTACTTAGTTTAGATTTGTAAGTTTTCAATAATCCCTTGTTGCTTTTCTATTTTCTATTTTCTTTCTTTAAATTTATGGTTTAGAGACTGGCCCTTGCTGACAAAATGTCCAAGTCTAAATCATGCTGGCAATGCATGGTAAATGTCTTATAATAGATGGAATAAGTACTACATCTTCCATTCTTTGATGAGAAATTAAATCACTTTCGATTTGATTTTAAGAATAATCATATAAAGATTATGATTTGAAATTATTTATCTGGTGTTTGATAAAATTTACCGACATGCAATAAAATGTCATTTCTTGTTTATTTACACCTTTTAAAACATTTCAAGAGGAAAAGTCTAAGAATATAATGTATGTTATATTTCACAGGTGTGTGATGAACTGTTTATTGAAATTAACAGAATATGATCTGTTTTTTACCAGATGTCATGCTGTTTATGGTGATTATATTATTCATGTATTCTATACCTCACAGTCATATCCATTATTACCCACTCTATTCTTTATTCAGCTGTGTTGAGTGGACATTAAACCCATCTTTCTCTCTCATTCTGGGAGTCATGGTGGCCCAGTGAGTAGGATGTTGGCTCGCTAACTTGGAGGTCCATGTTCCATCCCTGCATTGGCCGAGAAAGTTCATCAGGATTTTCCTGCGTATTTCCCCCTTGTCAGTGGTATAGGACGGAGGGTTTGGCAAGGGACAATGTATAGTTGTTCAGATGGGCCAAAAAACCCAAGTCCTGTGTACACATTGGTGTGCACATAAAAGAACCCTTGACAGTTGGAATTCAAAATAAGAGTAGGCCATATCTCAGACTGTCTGGACAAAATTTCGCTCATAGCAAACTGCGTGGCAGATTCTTGTCTTCATTAACCTAGTAGGACGTTAAACGCCATTTCATTTCATTTCTCTCTCTTTCATTGAAATATATCTTATAATAGTCAGACTTTAATGCATGTTTTTTTTTTTAATTTTTCTAGGTACTGAATCAGTACTGTTGGCTCTAGATGCTCTTCAAGCAATGAAACACATCAAACTTATAGAGAAAGGATTAAATCTATTGGCCAGCTTCTTAGAAAAGTTAATTTTTATAAATGATTTCATCACAAAGAAGTTATTATATATTTGTCTGTGACGGACATAAATTGAAATTGTGGATTCATTTCATTTCAAAACAATATTCTTTTGAGCATATTTTATGTCCCCTGTCTGTTTATTAAGTGGTTGAGAGTTTGGAGTTTGATAACTTTGGTTCTAATTGAGTGAGAGTGGTAAAACTTGGTGTATAGTCTCATTACACCAATACCTTGACTAAGCATTTTCTGCTTAGGCTAAGTAGAGATAAGCAATATGAATGGTCACCAAAGTTTTGAGAGAGACTGATCAAACTTGGTGTATAGTTTCACTACATTGATACCATGATCAAATTTGATTATCAGCATTTTCTGCTAGACGAAGTATAGATAAGCAGTTTGATTGCTCAATGCTTTACTTAGTGTGCTGGTGTCATTATTTAGGGGGAGATCATTGTCACTTCTTACTTGTTTTATTTTCAGACAACCATCTAATATACCATTATTTGTAAATACATCAACTATATCTACATGTGTAAGTAAGATACAGAAAGGTATACAACAACATCATAAACCTATAGCTATACAGGCTTTTAGATGTACTGCTGCTTTCTTCAGGTAAATACTAAATCACGTATCGCCCTGTAACTCGTGGATCAAAATAACATAGTCAATGTTATAATTCCCTGCTTTCTTTAAGTCAAATATAAATAGTGAATCAGAGTATATTAATTATTTTGGAAGGTATGATGGTACCCCTACACCAAATCCCAATTTCATGAATCTTGAAGGTTCAATAATGAATCAAGTGAAAATGAAATAGGGTTTAGCGTCCTGGGATATTGATTGAGTTACAGGACAATTATACACAGATTCTATGGAATACAATTAAGCTGTTTATTTCTGAGTGATGTTCCACAGAGGATTCTTTAGTCTTATCAACATAGAATTATGCTCAGACTAATTCATGCCTTATTCTGTCATTGATTTAATTCATTTTTTTTACACAATTTCAAGAATGTGGTCTTTGATTTTAAGACTGGGGTATAGGGTGTCAAATTGGTCTAGTGCATGTGATTTTGATTTCAGACTTATAAATAAAAAGGATTTAGAAGCTTATCGGCTCTATTTCCTGAAGCGTACATCAACCTTTGGTGACCTAATTCTGGCCTCTGTTAACCCTATAAATATTATACATGCATCATTTTGATACAGTATCCTTGGGCTAGCAAATGTGTGTTAGATCACAGGGTCTGTCATTGAGTCAGGTGGCATGATTTCGATCCCTGCCTAATAAGTGACAATTAGTAGGGTCTCCTGACTAACCTCGTGGGTTTTCTCCGTGTTCTCCAGTTTACTGCAACTGCTAAAGAAATATTTGATTGCTCTATTATTATACTGATTATTAATACACTATACTTCTGATTTCTATTGTTTATTAAACAGAGAAGATTATTTACCACCAAGTTATGTTTATACAGCTCTAGAAACATTATTAAAAGATATTTCACATCGAATGTCCCAGATTAAATTAGATAGATTTACTAAGAAATCTACTTGTGACAATAAAAACCGTAATGAAGAGGAAGAATTGATGATTCTATTTATAACTGTCATAAGTGCTGCTGCCAGGTTGGTAACTATTGGTTCTAATGATTTGTCAAAGAATACCCTGGTTCAAATCTTGCCAAGGGTCAATAATAACCCTCACCGTCATGGGTAATGTGTGCTGGGCTGGCAAGGTCATCTATGTTATCACTTGAAGGAACACCATCTCCTTTAAGCCATATTCCTTTGCTTTATTATGAGATATGACACCACCACACCAAACAATGAATTAGTTCTGGATTCAAATTAAATCTCACTTATCTTGAAAGTTTTCTTGTATCTTGTCCATGCATTTCTCAATATTTCATTGTTTTTATAATAAAGTTTTTTTTTTATGGTAGCCTTATGTTGGTATGAATATGTACATGTAGTCAATTTGGAGGTATGGAGAGGCTTATAACTTATGTTTTATTCCTTTTTCAGATTGTTAGATGTAAATATTATTAATTGTAATATACCATGTAGTTCTCAAGATACATCATCAACAGCTACATCTGATACAACACCATTAATATATACTCTATTTATACAGATTACAGTTGATTTAATACTACCTTATATCATGGTACAGTTAATTTAATTCTACCTTATATCATGGTAAAATTATTTATACAGGTTACAGTTAATTTAATACTACTTTATATCATGGTACAGTTAATTTAATACTACCTTATATCATGGTACAGTTAATACTACCTTATATCATGGTAACATTATTTATACAGATTACAGTTAATTAAATACTACCTTATATCATGGTAACATTATTTATACAAATTACAATTAATTTAATACTACCTTATATCATGATAACATTATTTATACAGATTACAGTTAATTTAATACTACTTTATATCGTGGTAATATTATTTACTACCTTATATCATGGTAACATTATTATTTTAATTGTTACATATGGACGATGCTCGTGGTAGTTAAACAGATTGGGAACAGAACTTTCAAATAGAATGTCCCATGTACCCATGTGTGGATTATTGAAGCCTGGCTCCTACTTGTCAGAATGTACCCAATCGTTGGGATGGTACAAAAAATCAAACCTTTACATTGATGGAATTGGGAGAATAGTACAGGCAGAAATCCACCTGTGTTCTCATTGAACACATAATCGTAGTATATCTGTTCATGTATCTCTCACAAAAACTTTGGTAAAGAGACGAGACATGGAACTCAATTTCTTTCTAGACGTTTTTACTCTTATTTTGTTGTAATGAACTCGCCATGATTGCTGGCACTAGAGACAACGCCAGAAAATTGATTTTTGCAATGTATTGTATTTTTGTCAACGTGTAGTCCATTTCGAGGAGTAATATCTATCTATAAACTACGAAAGATCTTGCTGAAAAAATTGTGAAACTAGTTAAAGATGCATTATGTAAGAGCTAAATCTGCCTGTTGCATGTCCTTATTTGGACTTCAAATGTTATATAAATTATTATTTAGATATTTATTCACATAGCAAGCCTAAAATCAACTCTCTAGAGTCTAGAGTTTTAAATGGATTTGAACACCTGCGAGATTTAAAAATGTAATGATAAAATGGATGATTTAGACTTAGACTCGATTGTCAAGTACTGTTGCTACAATAATAAAAAATCTACGCTACATCTTCAAACACTCATAACTCAGCTCAGAATAAAGTAATTTGAATGAAATTTCAATATATTCATTTTTCATTATCTATTTTTGAACTATTATAGCAAGAACGGAGAGATCTGTATCTGAATCTTCCATTAATGCATCTTTAAGAGTAAGAATATAATGAGTTTAACTAGGTTGTATTTTTTAAAACGACTAACTGATTTTGAATTTGCTAATTTCAGATTTTATATGAAAGGAGTGAAGATATAAGATTAATATTAGAACATTGTGATATATTATTAACTGTATTTAAACTGAATCTACCAGATATACAACCATTAACTGTTAAACTTGTTAGTTGTGGTTGGTTAATAAAACTACTTTCTATTAAAACACAAATCAAGTAAGTTGTATTTATTCTTTCAAATATAAAAGGATACAATAAAACTATTTTCTATCGTATACTTAAGCCATGTTCACAGTAAAACTGCTTTCTATTAAAACACAAATCAAGTAAGTCATGTTTATTCTATCAAATATAAACGGATACACTAAAACTATTTTCTATCGTATACTTAAACCATGTTCACAGTAAAACTACTTTCTATTAAAACACAAATCAAGTAATTAAGTTATTTACTCTTTGAAATATAAAAAAGGATACGTGTATATACTTAAGCCATGGTCACAATAAAACTACTTTCTATTATATACTTATTGTTCACAATTTAGTTTTGATTAAATGTAGGATCTGATAAAGACAGTGTGACTGGATTCCTGAGGTAACCTGGTAACTAGCTTACAATGTCTTTTGGACTTGTTTTGTCCCCAGTTTAAAGCAATTGTTGCATATTTTCGAAGAAAGTCAAAACATAATTATTTCTTTATCTATTCCTTAAAAGTTTGTCCAATCACTATTATGCAATCATAGGAATCATTCTAGCACATTCACAGAAAAATTAGAAATATTTTCTAAAAATGCAACTATCGCTTTAAAGGGAAAGAACGTAACCACTGTGGCTCCATGCATATTGTCCTAGCTCACTAAGCAGGAATTCCTGGTTTGATCCCAATGTTGGGTAAGAAAGTTTATCAGAGTTTTCAACCCAGTTTTCTTTGGTCATTGAGGCAGGACGGAGAGCCTGGCATGGAAAATCATCTATTCATTTAAAGGTGATGATAAAACTGAGGTCCCATGTACACTTGGTGTGCATATAAGAGGACCTTTGGCAGTTGAAATTCAATGAAGTGTTGGCAGAAATGTCACTATGTGGGCAAAATTTCATTCATGACACGCTGCATGGCATATATCTGTATTCATTAGTCTGATTGATACAGAAAGAAAAGTAAGTTGTTCAATCCCATGTCTTTGTTTCACAACCTGATTAAAATACAAATCTATATTTCGTTTCGTTTTTTTATACTTTCGATGGCCTACAAAACATGAAGATCTGACAAGTTATAGTGGGAGTTCACGTCAAGGGTCAAACGAGCGGCTTTTGACCCTATGATGTCAGACATTAATTAATCAATTTACCCACAGTTCTGTGCATCAAAAGACCAAGAACTCGCCGTAACAGACTGTTTCATTGGCTAATCCCCAAAATCATCCAGAACACGTCAATGATAACAACTCGTCCAGATCCTAGTGTAGTAAAGACAAATAAAATGAAATTTTGAACTATAAAAAACGAAACGAAATAGGATCTGTGTTTTAATAAGATTCTTTGTTTCATTTCTTGAAAGCAAGTTTCATGTGTTCATGTCTTAAATGACTGAAACGTATAAATTACCTGATTGTATAGATATAGTGGTGAGATGATGAGGGACAGTGATAGAATATCTATATTATTGGTATTGGCCTTTAAACAACTACTACAGTATGAAAATATGCCTGAATGGTTGGTGGTTGGTTTAAAACAACTAGAATGTAAATATTATATTTTTATAACTTTTTGTACTTGAATCATTTATACTAGTAATTATTTTGGATCTTATGCTCATCGTTTCTGGAACACATGACGCCACTTGTGTGTCTGTGACAGGGTTTTAGTCTTGTGATGAGTTTATTGCCCCCTAATCTTTGGGAGACTTAATGAATGATATCCAGAAAGTTGTCTGTATTATACCATGCTTTCACTAAATACCTTTAAGAGATACTTTTGTAGACTATTAGGACAATAAAAATGTGCTTGTAAGCCTGTTTGTCACCTTTTGTCACAGTTTTGACTTTTTATCTGTGCCATATTTATGTGCATTTCTTCCCTTTTATTCTGTTTAGCTGTCCGAGCGATATTATTAAAATAAACATAAAAAACATATTTGATGATGTCTTTAAGATAAGACATATTCTAATAATAATTGAATTTCTGAATATCATGTATTACAGTGCCAGAAGTAGTAAATGAATTTAATTTAGATGAACTAACGAAATCAGCAGAAACATCATCCGCTTTACTTATAGTCCTCTATTATTCTTATCTATATGATTATATGTAAGTATACATTATAATTTATAGCTATGTGCACACAGGGAGGCCTTGGTGTTCCATCCCATCCAACTGACTAGACACACTTGCCTTGTCAGCCCCTGACAAATGAGACGCTTCCACTGCCCTTTGTTCACTTAATCATACTAACAAACGTTTATTAAATTTATTTTGTTGCCCTTTAAATGTAATAAAGTCATACCTTATGTTATTATAGGATGTGGGCACCTGTATTATTGATGGGTAAACAGCTAGTATGTAATAAAGTTATATCTTATGTTATTATAGGATGTGGTCACCTGTATTATTGAGAACATATTTAGAAACATTTACTACAAACCACACAGATTTAAAAACTTTACCTGTACAATGTATTAAATGTTTAGTTCTATTATTGGCTGTAAGTATAAATATACTCTTCATCAATTTATTTTTATAATATTCATGTAAATCAGCCAATATCTGTCTAATTTCTCATAAGTTTGATACGTACAGTTTTTGTTGCCTATCTTTGGTAGATTTTCCAGTATTTTGGTTATTTATTCAAATATCATTTATTAACCATATAGTAAATTTTGTTTGGTGACTTTGCATTTTGTCAGAGCAGTGTTACTAGTCTTTGGTAGATTTATTTGAATGAAACATATCTTTATATATTGTTGTACCAGCAACTGGTCCTCAAGTGCTACTCATCTTCTACGTGACAAGGAGTAGGGTCGCCTGTCCAACCTTGTGGGTTTTTCTCCGGGTCCTCCGGTTTCCTCCCACTACTAAAGACCCCTATGCACAAGGTAACGAGATGTAAAGAGGGCTAGCGCTAACCCTAACCCACAATCTCGTCGACAGTCAGTGCCCTAACCCGTTTACATCTTGCGACCTTGACGGAATCTGCAGGTTGTCTTAATATTTAGACCTGACCCAATGACCATCAATTGACAGACTTCTATATATGACGTCACAATTCCAAGATAGGGGTGATGCCATCATGCTTGGTTCCAGGTCCATAGCACACTCATACTGTTTTCTTAAAAAATATATTTAAAAATTTGCATTGAATGAAATATGCCATATATCTATTTCAGTGGCTATCAACATCATCAGAAATCAGTTATAGTAATAGTTGTTGTACAAGAAGGTTATTAGATATATTACGATCATCATCAATAACTAACTGGTACACTCATCATCCATGGATATTAAACTGGGCATTTACTGATGTACAGATAACAGAATGCTGTGGTGCTAGAATAGTAAGTTGGGCAATAAACAATACAGAGATGGGGTCTAACATCCAATAAACACAATTAAAATACAGATGTGACATCATCCCTTATGTTGGCGCACCATTATTTCACATAATGGTACGAGCAATGTGCCAAGCTTACATTATTTATACTAGTTGAAATATTAGACCCGCATGACTTTTTCATTGAAATGCACGTGCTGGATAGTGTCTGTTATAAACGCACTCATGCAATATCAATATATTACTTAATGTCTCCTCGCACTCGACCATTAAACTACACTTAACACACCCACCCACCCACAGAGAGAGGGAGGGGATAAGAGAGCGGAGAGAGAGAGAGATTTTAACCTCAACTTAACACGAACTAGGTCATTTTGGAATTAACATATGGTACAATTTCATTTCAATAATTTGTTTGTGCATTTGGGAGGAAACCGAAGGACTCAGTGCCTAATTTATGTTGCATAGATTATAATGTAAAACCTTTCATAATTAGCTGGTGTGGGGATTCCATTGTAATTTACAATGTAAAGGAAGAGTCCAGATGAATACAGATGAAGCAGAAATTTGGATTAAATAATGCTTTAATTGTTTTCAGTTAGAATTATGGCTACCAACCTTAGTAGAAGAAATAGAACATGATGAAGAGAATAATGGGGGTCGAGAATCAGAGAATTGCTTATTACATATTCCTACAATACTCAAATATCGTGATACTTCTACAGTACTAATAGTAAGATATTATGTCATTTTTTAACTTTGAGATAAATTGACAATATTAAATATATGGTAAAAATGAAGACACAAATGTTGGTAATATATGTACAAGAATTACTGTTTATTTAATTTGCTAAATATAATATTTTCTAGAGTTTAATGGGATCTGAGGACAAAGAAATTTCTGATTCTTCAAAAAACATTATTCACTGGATAATAAATAAGGTAAGTATTTTGTTGAAAACAACGTTGATATATTTTTCTATGTTACCTTACAAAATATTTTCTATTTCATCTGATTACCGGTACGTTAATGTTAGCACTAAGAAAAAATCAAATTTTAATTATTTCTGATAATTACTTCATAGATTGTTACCCTTGATCAATTTTTATAAGCCCACATTGAAATGTGGTTGTATATTGTCGTCACCCCCTTCCGTCCGTCCGTCCGGCGTCCACAAGCAGGCTAAAGTTAATATCCAATTGACTTTAAATTTAAGGTCATGAGGCGAAGAATCATATTGATTTTCAACGATTTCCGATAATTACTGCCAAAGTTATGGCCCTTGATCACTTTGAAAAATCTTGTGACGCACTAGAGGCTAAAGTTATCATCCGATTGATTTCAGATTGATACACAGAGTTTAAGATCTTGAGACAAACAAGTATAATGATTTTCAATTAATTTTTATGACTTGAACAGCTAAATCCATGATATTAAAAGTTTTGTATACTAAATGTTAGCATGGGGCAGAACTTTATAAAAACCAAACAAATTCTAATGATTTTCTGATAATCACTTCATGAGTTGTTACTCTTAATCAGATTTTAGTGTAATATAAATGTTTCATTACAGAAAAAAGTAAAAATATGCGACAACATTTGTTGACTGCCCGGATGATTTAGCTGCTGTGGTCGTTGACTGGCAACCTATCTTTAGTGTTCTATTCCCATTACCTACAAAAGAATAAATTAACAGCGCTTGTTGACTGCTCCAATGACTTGCCTGCTGTGGATTTAAGTTTCGTTGCTTTGACATAATTTATTTGAATACTATTGTAAATTATTTTAGAATGATGAATATGAAGAAAGTACAATAGATACAATGACTAAACATTCTACAGATTTACTTCATCAATTATTTAGACAAGAACAATATCCACAAGGTAAAACTTTAATACATGTTATTAATCTCTTATATTTCATAATGAGGAAATGAATAACCAATGACTTTCTTAACACCATTGATGTTATCAATATTAAAGCGAGAATTTCATATTTTCTAAGAAAGTCAAAACATAATTATTTCTATGTCTTTTGCTCAATAGGTTGTCAACTCACTATTATACGATCATAGGTATCATTATCACACTTATAAAATCATTCCCACCGGAAATAATAACACAATTACCTCCCTTGTTTTTCTATTCCCCCCTCCCCACCATGGAATAGCTATCTTCAAACGTTTGAATTTGAAGTTGAAAATATTTTTGCCAATTTCTCAACTGGCAATAGTGAATTATAGGATTAATAGGATTATTCTTTAACAAGGTAGGACTGTTTATAGATACCATCTATTTTAAGGCTTTATTTTAATCCATTTTAAAAATATAACTTAAAAATATGAAATTCTTGCTTTGACAAATGTTTTTATATACCCTTTATTGCCCCACTAAAGGATTATAGGGTCCTAGTTGAAACCTAGCTCAGAAATTGATAATTGTATTCTATAGAATATCTTATGTATATCCAATCATTTTATTACAGAATATCTTTGTCACTAATTTACTTCCAATTTCTGACAAAAGAGAGACCACATCCAGATTTCTGAGCAGGATCAAAAGCCGTTAATTGCAGTCAGTTTTAATAAAACATTTGATATATTTATATTTTTCAGATCATCAGATTATAAATGTGTTAGGAGTATTAACAAAACTATTAGATAATCCTAAACATAATGATACTATCACAAGAGGAGTAGTACCAACTCTTTATCATAGTAAGTGTCCATCAGATTTATTTTAGTGGCTAATTTAATATAAGCATTATTAATAAAGTGTATAAATTCTATTCTTTAGATGATGATGAGTTAGTTGTATTTTACGTCCGCTTCCACCGAGGTGATATCGCAGAATTCTTTTTATATGCCGTCACCCCCGTCCGTTGTCCACAATTATGGCCTTTGTTTCACTTTGTTGCACCTTGTGAACGCTCCAACGCCAAAAGTTATCATCCGATCTTTGAGAAATTTATATGCATTATTAAATTAGTGGAACGAAGAAGCCTATTGAATTTCAGCAATTTTTGTTAATTACTTCTAGAGTTATTGCCTTTGTTTCACTTTGTTGAACCTTTTGAATGCCCTAACACCAAAAGTTATCATCCGATCTTTGAGAAATTTATACCCATTATTTAAATTAGTGAAAAGAAGAATCCTATTGAATTTCAGCAATTTCTGTTTATAATGTCTATTTGTAGTTATAAAGATGATCGGACAAGAAGAAGATATAGAGAATGATATAACATCAGTTAGTTTACAATATATACTCACTATACTACATCATAAAACAGATCTAGGACATCTTGGTGGTAAGATAAATTAAATTTGAGTGGTCTAAGTGTGCGCTTTTGATCATAAGGTCTGTAATTGAGTCAAACGGTGTGGTTTCGATCCAACACATATACCCGAGAAGAAATTGAGCTTGCCTGCCTACCATAATCCCACTGCTAAAACCCCCCTACATGTAAGCAAATTATTGAAATAAAATTGATTCATGTTATAGTTCCAAAATGTCCTAGGTTGTGTCCAGTGGATGCTAAACCCCAAATCTCTCATAAACTTTTATCAGATCATATTAGATGTAAACCTATTTTTATTTTTCCAGTGACAGTAGCACCAATGCTGACACAGAGTACAGAGTTTATGAGTAAATTAGAGGAATGTGTGAAGTGTAAATTATGGAAAATTAAAAATAAATCTCTCCATATAATAACATGGTTAGCTATGTCACCTCAACACATTAATGTGAGTATTATATGACAGCTTCATCTACTAATCAAAATACATTTATAAGTTGTATAGCCATGCTTCCTAGAATGATGCAAAAGTAGAATTACAAATAAACTATAATTTTTATATTCAAGCTGCTCAGAACACTATAAACCTAGAGTTACAAATGTGAGCAGTCATTTAATCTACATTACTTAGGCCGTGTTGAATTGATTCCTTGTTTCTCCTCGCCCGCGCGCTTAGGTCGAGGACCCCGAAAATCGTGCGCTTACGTTTTTAACACAAAAAAAAATATTCAAAAAATTACGTTAATAACATCTAAATAAAATTCTACCAAACATCAGAAGTCAATTCTCGTTGTTTATTCCTCGTTACGAACTAAATAAGTAAGTGCAGGGGGCCGCACTACACGCAAAACAATAAACCTGCGGACAAGACAGAAAATAGGCATTGCACCGAATAAACACATATCAAATCAAGTGAATGGATCCGGTTGATAATACACATGTAGGGGCCCGCATACTATGGAATAAGTTACACTGTATATGATTGGATGAATTCCGCAAAATGGCGCGTGTAGCAGTCATTTCGGCTAATGAGAAAGCATATTATAAACTGTAAGACAATCGCTAATATTCAACCGCGAACCTGAATAATCAATTTTCCATTGGCTAAAATTATAACACGTCATTATTATTCAAGTATTACCCAATCATATCTTGTGTAATAAATAACGCACGCCTTACAAAATGGTGAGCTATGCCGGGATATAGGTAAATTCGCGTACCGGTCGGCCTAATTTATTGATGTTCAAGGAAATAATAGTGGCCCCGTTCGCTCGTTTGTGGAGTTTAACGAACGAACGAACAAACGGGACCACTATTATTTCCTTGAACATCAATAAATAAATTAGGCCGACCGGTACGCGAATTTACTTATCTCGACTCGACTTTGGTGGTTATTCCCAGCACTTTCACGTTCGATGATATTATCGAAACCATCTGTAACTCAACAAGCGAATCAAATATCGTCTAACTGGAATGTTTCCATTGTATTTTAACACAAGAATACGGAAAATTTATATCAAAATATGGTTATTTCATTTTTTAAAAAGTTAAACAAGAAGCCACTTGTTACCAAATTTTAGTTTGTTATTAAATTTATTTAATTAAATATTATCTGTGTTTTTATTCTAACCAATAATATAACTAGATTATTTATAATATTATTAAAAATGGTACACAACCCTCAGACTATATAGGTATTATGCCAGACCACTTTGTGTTTTGAAACCCACTTTGTGTTGTGTTTACCGCACTACCGCACATGATTGTCTGAGTGGTGGCAGGAGAAACAAGGAATCAATTCAACACGGCCTTAAAGATACTTTCCTCACATACAAACTGTGATTTGATGGACTAAAAACATTCAAACAAATTAATCTATTAAAAATTTGCTTGAAATCCCTCTCAAACCTTTGTATATGCGGGGAGATTCCTCAAGCTGTAAATAAACTGATGTTAGAGGCCATGTCTGTCATCTCACTTGAGTGAGGGTCCATTTTTCATAATGTATTTTTCATTACTTACTGTCCATTTACCATATATATTGAGGCCTAAGTAAATTCTTAATTATTTTCTGTCAACTTCTTTGTCTGCTGTTTCATTGCAGAGTCTTTTGTAGGTTGACACCCCTTCATGTTCTCAAACAACGGCTTCCCTCGGTCAAGCTAGCACACAATAAGCTGGCAGACAATAAATACTTTCTGGAGAATGTATCTTTAATAAAATGTGCTTGTGTTTTGTATTTATATGTATATTTACAGGTGACATCAGTTATTAGAATAAAGACGAGTTATATTATAGAGTTAATATCTACCTGTCCTACCTGGTGTATTATACCTACTCTACGTTTATTGACTATAGCGTTATCTATACCTGTTAAAAACACCCCAGTAGTATTTTATAGAGAGAGTTGTATCGTAGAGGAACCATTATTTACTAAACGTGAAATACGACATATATACATGTACATGCAACAGTTTATGTGTCAGGTAATAATATATTCTGTTTTTTTAAATAAATTTTGATCCTTCATTGAGACTGAAAATAAATACTTCATACATGAGTCTTTCGTTTTCAAATAACCCAATGAGGTAAAACGTAATCCCTTTAATTTTGCTGAAATTTGTTTTATATATGCTTATTTTGGCTGATATTTGAATGATGAGAGTTTGATCAAATTTTGTTTATTCTTTAGGATGATATTGAGATATTAGAACACTGTACAGACTGTCTCAAAACCATTTTCAGTTTCTGTAAAAAGTGCAATAATGGATTAGGTATGGTTTAGATTTTATATTCATATATTTTGTATAACCATCAAAGATGGAAATATTCTAAATTTTATTCAAGTGTTTTTAATAAGGGGTAAATTTATCAATTTGAATTTTAATATACTGGTTTATATGATAACATATTCTATCTGATTGATATAATTGATGTAATGACTATCTATCTGATTGATGTAATGACTATCTGATAGATGTAATGATTATATCTGATTGATTTAATGAAATATGTTTTCTAGATAAAGAATTATTAAATCATCCATGGAATCAACATTTAATTGATACATTGATAGAAATCAACTATGGTCATGGTGTTAAAGATGCTGTATTAGATATTCTTATATTAGTAAGTCTTATCAAATTTATAACTGATACTTATATCAGCTAAAATGTTCAATAAAACAGAGAACAAACTGTACACAAAAATAGAACTTACAATTCATTATGTCAAATGTGAATCGTGCATTTTACTTTGAACACAAACAGCATCCCTCCCACAGATATTTTTTTGGGGGGTGGGGTGGGGGTGGATGGTTAACTGGTCTTAATGTTTTAGATCATAAGGTCTGCTAACCTTGTGGGTTTTCTCCGGTTCCTCCACCATCCCTGTTTATCAGAGTATATTATTATTATAGTTACAGGTTGGAGATGATAAGGTGTATTTTTCAGAGTATATATTGTTATGTATTATATATAGTTACAGGGAGATAATAAAGTGTTTATTAGAGGATATATATATAATGTATTATATATAGTTGCAGGTTGGGGATAATAAAGTGTGTTTATCAGAGGATATATTAACTTTATGGTTATATTCGATATTAGATACAACATTAACATCACATAAATCACATCTTCTACAACAATTACTAGCTAAGGTAAAATATATTTATTTATTTATTTATTTATTTATTCTTCAATATTTATATGGTACTCAATATATGCCACTCAATGCCCAGTTCAATATATGTTACTCACTACCCAGCTCCAAACATGTCACTCAATGTCCAGTTCAAGATATGTTCCTAGATGCTCAGTTCGAAATATGTTTCTAAATGCCCAGTTCAGTATACTTTTCTTAACACCAAACTGAATGTGTTACTCAATGCCCAGCATGTGTTACTAAAGGCTCAGCTCAATACAATGTCCAGCTAAACGCTTTATTTCAGGTCGATGTGGTGTCTTGAAAGTGTGCCTAGTCAATTAGATAAAACTTAAATAAATCGGGTCCAAGTGTGTAAACAAAGAAACCTTTGGAATTAACAGTTGAAGTTCAAAGACAGAAACTTGACTGCCTGGGCAAAATTATACTCTCTTGCAAAGTATAGAAAAGAATAGTATAAAGAATTAACAATATGACCTAGATTACATGTCGAGATGTTAAACCAGAGAGAGAAATGGGGTTTAATGTCCATCCAGCACAAACTAGATCATTTCGGGACTAACATATTGTACAATTTTATTTCAATAATTTGTTTGCACGTAGGTGTCTTTAGCAGTGGGAGGAAACCGGAGGACCTGGAGTTAACCTACGAGGTTAGGCAGACTCCTTGTTACTAGTGTGGGATCGAAACCACACCAATTGAATGACTTGACTCAGTAACAGAACTTATGATCTGTACCATCCAATCCCCCTCTGTTTTAAGTCTCATTTGTTCATTTACAGGTAAAGAAAGAAGGTGTTGATAGTCAATTATTAACAGATGTTAAACAACATCTACTGAATGTCATGGAATAATCATTATATTATATTAAAGACTAAGTGTTATTTTAGGGCAATAAAATCAAACTATAATATTCTAAGTTGAATAGGAATGTCAATGCAAAAATATACTGCTCCTTACAGTCTGCCACCATCTTAGTTGCCATGAATCAAATTGAGGGGCTTGTTTTTAATCTGACTAAATCCAAGCCGGGGATTATCTAGTGTTGGTATTTTGTTTTCTTAATTACCAGTAAATGCTAAATGATCAGTCTGATTACATAATAGTGTGTATTAAGCTGTGAGGAACAGATGCAAATTCGGCATCGTTACTTTAAAGACAATAAAATACATTATTATAATCATATTTTTATTACGTTTTGGATGATATGAGAGTTTTTTTCTTTAAACTACCCGGTGTTACCGGTAATTTTCCCCGTTTTGTTGATTTAGTCATAAAATTAGATTTGGGGGTTTCTATTTTGGGGGTTTTACTTTTTGTACAATGAACAACTGGTGACACTTCTACCTTGGTGCGCTTGCCTTGTTTAACCTGGAAAAAAAGGCAAAACAAAATGTTACCTAAAAGAGCTGAACCCCTTTGATTCAAAATCAAAATAAAGTATTGAATAAAGTTGATCTGATGTGATATTTCGAACAGTGATGGGACACCTGCTACATTATCAAATTTTCATTTCAAAAGATTAAGCAGAAGTGCAGTTTTTTTTTTATTAATTTTTATTTTAAATTTTGGCTTAAAGATGTATTATGTAAGATTTAGATAAAGAGTTGACAGTTCTTGCTATAATAGATTATGAAAAGGGAATATGTTGAAAATTTTAGTCAAATTCCTTCATAATGAGTGGAGTTATTATTGTTTGCAAAACAGTGTAGTCTTGATTGTCATTGCTTCCGTTGTTACGATAACAAACAAAGTCTCCATTATCCATTTTTAAATTAAATCATTAACTGCCAATCATATTTAAATCTGCTGGAAATCAAAACCATCCTTGGTTCTAAAGAGTGGATTATGGGCCTGGCATGTAAATAAATGTCAAATGAATGATTTATATAACAATTGAGACCAAACGAATGATCTGCATTAGGCAGATTTAGCTCTTGAATAAGGCATCTTTAAGCTGTTATCTTATCTAAAATTTGAAACACAGACAGATCGTCATCTCCTAAGGCAGATGAACTGGCAACTAGTGCAGGAAATTTACCATAAATTTTGCTGTATATTTATAGATGCCATTGTCTGGGATATCACCTTGGTGGAAGCAGACATTAAATAAAGCGGTTTCACACTATTAATATGAAGAACTAGCAGGATACCCGGCATCACTCGGGAGTCATAACTCCAAAACTGGAAGTGGTAGACTAACGCCACCTGGCCTATGTTACTCCCCTGTCCAAGCTACCCCTATACCCCAAATTTCAGACTCGGGGCAGACCTAGTGTAGCCGCCAACCCTGAACAGATAGACAGACAGACAAACGACAGTCACAAATATATATATATATAGATAATCATAACTTGTAGAAACCAATTTACCTTTTTAGAAGAATCTGTGTTTGTGTGTCGTGTTTTAAGGGGTGATGTTTTAAGGGGTGATATTTTGGGTTTTGTTTCTACTTCCTCATCACTCTCCTCGGATGATTCAGATTCATCAGAGTCATTGTTTAAATCTAATTGTTTAGGTTCAGAAACTATGTCAGTGTTCATATCACTTTCTTCTGAACTTTCATCATTATCACTATCTTCTTTCATTTCGATATTCTTCATGGGTTTTGATCCCTCCCTAGATTCGAAATATCCTACTTCAGGTAATGTTGTTACTTCCATTCTGAAAAAAATAAATGTTAATTAACTATTTACTCAAATAGTCATATATTAAAGTCATCTTTATAGTAATATAAACTGGGTGATAAAAGTTTATACAGAAATAAAATAATATGATATAGGAGTCTTTGCCTCATTCTAACTACAATTACACAGGCACATTTTCTATAGCAAATCATATTTGCCTGGCAGTTGTCTTTGCCAGAAATTTTCCTACTTCCGTGTTCCATCTAATAAGGGGGTCCCATCTAATAAGGGGGTCCCGGTGGCTAAGTGGGTAAGATGCTGGCTCAGTGACTCGCTAGCCTGGAGTTTGGGTGTTTGATCCCTGCATTGGCCGATAAAGTTCATCCAGATTTTCCGGCATGGTCCCCCTTGTCAGTGATGCAGGACAGAGGGCCTGACAAGGACAGCCGCTAGTTGTTTGAATGGTACAAAGAATGTACACATTGGCGTGCACGTAAAAGATCCCTTGACAGTTGGAATTGAATATAAGAGTAGGCCATAGTGCTGCTGTCTGGCAAAATTTCCCTCATAGCAGACTGTATGGCATATGCCCGTCTTCATTAGCCCAGGTCGGAGCAGAACAGTAGGATGTTAAACCCCATTTCATTTCATTTCCATCTAAAAAAACAGTCCCAGAATCTTTGCCCAATTCAATCAAAGTGAATTTGACAAAGTAAAAGCCATTTAAACACCAGGACAAAGATTATCAATAGATTTAATTAAAACATACATATTTTGTTGATCTGCTATTCTGCCCATACATGCCCATGTATAATCTACAAACATTGACTGTTGTAATAAACGATTCATTCTTCGAAAATGGCGTTCTGAAACATCAAGTAGTATGAATGAAAAGGTTTGAAATAAAACACAAATTTAGGCTTTGTCCAGCACAACCCCTCTGATTTGTCTTTTTGCTATGTTTTTATTAAAGGCTCAATACCACTCTTGTTGTAACTGAATAATATGTCCCAATCTTTATTCAGGTCAACAAATTGTACTATTTTACAATATTCCAATTAATTGATGATAAACCTAATTTCAAAAATTGGAAAAATTCAACTAAATGATTTGAAAAGCCTGACGTAAAGCTTTTCAAATGTGACTTGGATTTAAAAATATTTTTGAACCCTATGGACAAGTAAAATAGGATTTAATGGATAATTTACACAACAGGTAGGACACTGAAACATCTAGTACTTATAAAAAGGCTATTTTTTATTTTCTGGAGCTGTCAAGCCAGCAAGAGTGTTATTGTCCCTTTAATACATATCAAAATATCAGGAATTACCAGTTAGTTCAGTAGTGCCCGACATTTTGTCGGCTACAACTGAACTCATTATTTCCAGGCATGTTCTGCTGTTATTTGTTCATTACTAAATTATATATAACCACATTAATACCTACAATCACATAATAATTATGTGTTTGGTCATTGGGATAAATAAACAATTTTATATTCAGGGCAGGTTTATTTTTCTTTAAGGCTAGTGGTTCAAAAGTGAATTTGTGCATTCCTGCACAAACTAAGAAATGAGAAATGGTATTAACCTGTGTATGGTAGAAGACCCTCTAATGTAGATTGTATATTAGGAAACTCCACTAGTTGATTTGGTGAAAATGATTTTAAAACTATACCAATCACAAACTGTGCTTCTTGACAATGTTTACTGTTTGTATTCCAAGTCACAGCAAATCTTAATATAGCATCTTTAAAAACAAACGTCATAATACATTTTTATTGTTATTTGTAAAATATTCATGTACCTCAAATTTAACATCTTAAGACTGACAATAAAGGTCTAATCTAAAGACAATCAATTCATTGGGGTTTAAAGTCCTCCTTTTCTGAAGACCGGTGTATGCCATTCAGTGTGCTATGAGGAAAATTTTGCCCAGACACTACAGCCTATTCGAATATAGTCTTGGTCACCCAGAACCTCCTAGTCTTCAACATACAGAGGGTCTGGGAAGGTTGTCAATATTTGACGTAAAGTCCATTGCCCATGCGTAACCGGGAGTTTGGTTTTTAATGTGGTTGATTATCCAGTCTCTTTAGCCAAGTCAAGTAAGAGTTGCGCCCCTTCCCACAATAAATCCCATAATTCTTGCATTAATATAAACAAACATGAATCGTGACGACGAATTAGGATTAATTTTAAAAGCATATGGCCCATGAAGAGAGAAATTTTACAATAAAAAATTAAGAGTGTTAGATATTGAACTCACATGCAATCAAATGGACTTTTTGAAATGACATTCTTAAGTTAATTTCATGGGCGTTACCATCTTGTTTTAAGAGGAGTTAACTCCCTTAGACATTGTTTATGATAATGTGAAAGACCGGATTATCTAGCCAATTTTTCTCAAATGTTAACAACCTGTCCAGACTAATATTCGTAGAATATTTTTCTGGATGATAGAGACTAATTCGAATATCAACAACTAGGCAGTCTGACAATGGAAAACGAAGCTGCAAAATCCTAGAGAACTTTCTCGACCAACACTGGGATCGAACCTCGGTCATTTAAAATTTATACCGAAGTATAACCATCTAGTCTATTCTGCATTTATGACATGAGGGACATCTCATTAAATACTTTTATAGTTCTTGTGACTCAAGTGGGATTTGTGCTCAAATAGTAATTTGTAAGTAGATAATAAAACCACTCACCAACTTGATACATCTGTAAGTTAGATAATGTTCTCTCTAATTCTTCTTTTCCTTCTCCACCTTTCAATATTTCTGTCATATAAATTAATCACTCATTATCAATACATGTGATTTCTCAACAAGAGGTCGGAAGATTAAATTATCTCCCTTTAATTTATACACTGAATTATTTGTTACCTTTTACAGAGGAGTTGAGCGATTGTCACTCCGGAACTGACAAAATTGAAATCAATTGAGACAGAATTGAGTCCTGTCACAAATGAGTTAATGTGAGTATAATCGTGAAGTAATTCAGATGTCGTTGTTTGATTGTCACTATTTGTGGGATTGAGAGAAGTTAATTCTGTAATTTCCAATCGAGTATCTCCAGAATAAAAACTTTTGGGTCTAATTACCTCTAATAATGGTAAGAACTCTATATGGTTGTTCTAATGTTATAGCTAAACTCAGAGCTTTCAGGTATTTCTTCTGTTGTATTAAATTAGACAGTAGTTGTTCTCTGAAATAACATAACAATACTCCTTTAATTTGTTGATTATAAGCTTGTGCCCTATTCGTTATTTGACATCAATAAAAATTAAAATCAGATTTTTATCTGTTACAGAAAACATATATGAAAAATGTATTTATTTGAAAGATTCACAATTTCTTGAAATCTGAAAACCCCCACTAAAAATCAGATTTTTATCTGTTACAGATAACATATATGAAAAATGTTTTTATTTGAAAGATTCACAATTTCTTGAAATCTGAAAAACCCCACTAAAAACAATGCAAACAATGATTATTTAAACTGATTCGAGTAGCATTCAAATAATGAATAGTAAAATCAACATTAGATGTGACCACTATTATAAGCCAGGTTTTTGATAAATAGAAATTACAAATTTAATTTACTATTGAAACTACGAATTACAGAGAAGAACTTACTTGACAATTATATCTTCTCTTTTTTTTAACTCTTCTTCGCGTTCTTCTTCAGTTACATCCTATATAATATAAAATTCATAGTTTGCTTTCACAAGTTATAAATAAATAAAAAGTCCTTGCCATTTTTTCTATCTTTTAGAAGTGGGAGGAAATTGGAGAAAAGCCATGAGGTTAAGCTGGTGCACCCTACCCATGTTGCTTACAAGTAAAGGATTGAAACCATGCCACTTGACTCAATGATAGACCTTATGATCTAAAGTGGTCACCCAACCCCTTCAAATTGGATAGAAAGTGGGTATAAAGTATTAGATGTATTTTACCTTCCAGAAGACAACAGTAGAATCAGCTGCTCCAGTAACAACTACATCTTCCTTACTATTAGTAGTTAATGCCCAGATTTTACCATTATGATCATCATATGATTTAATACATTCATTAGTTTTAATAGTCCATAATTTCATAACACCATCAGCACCACTATAACACAAAACACCATTTATACTGATAATTATTATACTAAATACAAAACACAATTTATACTTATAGTTTTATCAATCTTTCAATTGTAGTTTGGATATGAGAGCTAGACAAATTTAGACAGCTTTTTTATGCTTCAGATTTTCACATATTTTTCAAAAGCATAGTACTCAGTGAGCCACAGTACTACAGGATGAAAATGAGAATATTGTCTGATGTTAAAAGACATACCTTGATAATAATTGCATACCATTACTAATAAACATGGCTCTTAAAACAGATGCAGAATGACCTTCAAAAGTCTGAAACACAATGTTAACATTATACACTGATTGCAATTACATCAGGTTCACAAGGTGATCAATTTCTAATAAATACCTACAATCGCAAACTGTGCCATGATTTAATGAGAAATTGCACAAAAATATGGCTGCATTAATTTCTTTTAACATAATTAAAGGTAAGATTTGAAATCTATAGAGTAGTGAGTAGCTAATCCAGGTTCCTCTCCTTAAAGACAGTCCCCAAAGTAATTAGTGAGTATTCTGCCTATGTTCACTAGCCTTTAATTCTACATACATGTTTCACAATAATTTCCTCTTGAACACAGTACCGGTACAATATTATTTACATTTGGTAAAGAAAAAAACAGAAAATGTAATAAAAATTTATCACCAAACTTATTCCCCCCAAGTAGTCACGATTTGTGACCAGATCTTCCTTTTAAATGGTTATAATAGTAACTCACCTTGACACAAGAGAAATCTATTAATGACCATATCTTAACAGTGGAATCTGCTGAACCAGTTAAAAGACACTGAAATAAAGAATTATTTACATTTAATAAAAAGATCAGTATATTAAATATTGGTATTGAATGGATTGGTAGCTGATTGTAATACAAGTAAGGTGCTTTATCAATTCGACTACCAGTAAAATAATATGGGGTCTAAAGTCTTACTTTTCTGCACCAACCAGTTTAATAAAGACGGGCATATGCCTTTGCCCTGATACTCCGTGCTTCAGCCTAATCTTCTTCCAAATTAACTGTTAAGAGATCTTTTACATGCACAGGGCCTTGGTGTATTGTACCATTCTATCTCACTTTCCCACACCACTAAAGGGTAAACTGGGCTTGACTATGAAATGAAATTATCAACAATACCTGATCAACGGGAGAGAACTGTACACACCATATACCACGTCTATGACCTCTCATAATACCTAATAACTTTAAATCATTTCCTTTCCAAACCTACAATTTTAGGAATAAATAAAAACATTTTATAAATTACAAATGATATTACTCTTCTCAAATATATTACTAGACTTACCCAGTTCAATTTAATCAATAGAACTTCCGTCATGGTTTGGATGACAGACTTAGATAGTTGCTTGATGAGCAAAAGATGCAGTGAGAGAAATGGGAGTTTAAAATTCTACACAACAATGGACATGTTAGAACACTCGGCTACGGAAATCTGACAACAAAAGATGAGTACAATTTGTAAAGATTTTCGGATATGGTTTGATTTAACCTATTCTATTCTAGATGGGAAGAAAGTCCACTTTTTGGAGAAGGCAAAATGATTAATTTACTGGGACCACACAGTATATTAAATGTCAAATGTCAGCATGGTGCCCAATATATCACAGTGAAGCTCTTGTACACGTAGGCTGTAATTCAAAAGAATTTAGTTGACAAAAACAGTGTCAACATGGCCTCTCAATAATATTACAGTGAAGCTCTTGTACGTGTAAGCATCTGGCTATAATTTAAAAGAACTTAGCTGACAGAAACATTATAGTTATTTTCTTATTAAAATGACATAATTGTATCAATTACATAACAGTTCACCGACCTTAGCTGTTTTATCTAAAGATGAAGAAGCTATAAATTTATCATTCGGTGAAATATCAACACAGTTTATATCTTTTTCATGTGCTATATCTGTAACTGTGGCTTTTAATGTTATCATTTCATCCTCTTCAAATTTTGATGGTAACATCCATTTTTTTAATGTGTTATCTTCACTACCACTTATAATAAAATCTGGACTTGTTCTGTGAAATATCAATAATGACAGATTATATTTAAGTTTCTGACCATAGCTGGAGTGTATTCAGTTTACAAATATATTAAATTATAATTCTAAAACATGTCTTTTATAAACCGGGGAGACTAAGAGAAATGGGGTTTAATATCCACCTGACACAAACTAAGTCATTTCGGAACTAACATGGTACAATTTTATTTCAATAAAATGCTTGCACATTTGGGTCTTTAGCAGTGGGAGGAAACCTTAAGCAGTGGACACACTAGCTGAAATTCGCCTAGTGTGTCCACTGTCACTCGACCGAATGATTCGCCTGAATTAAACATTTGATATATTTGCCCAGTGTCACCCCAATGTAGAATTCATTAGCCAATCACCACTCATATTGAGAAGTCACGTGATTGATTGAAGACATGGTCGCTGCCATGTTTAATCATGTGACGTGAAAGGTGTAGCAATCGATTGGTGAATCGGGCGAAGGATTCGCCTAGTGTACTTCTCCACTCATTCGCCCCTGCAATTCGGCCCAGATTGATTCGGCCGAATTATTAGGCTAGTGTGTCCACTACTTAAGGTCCTGGAGAAGACACACAAGGTTGGGCAGGTGATCCTGCTCATGTATGAGCTTGGGATCAAAGCCATGCTACTTGATTCAATTACGCACGTGTTAGACCTCTTGACCTCCCTTTATTAACTGGATTTGCCATACAATAATAAAAATATTCCTTGCTCATGGCTTATCTTTCAGTTGTACTGATAATGTAACCATTATACAGATTATAGACTACTTACTTTGATAATACTACTGCACCTACAGCTTGTATATGACCTGCTGCTATAGCAACACATCTTATATTACCAGTATCTTCTTCAAACTGCCATACACGTACAGTACTATCCTACAGAAATACAAATATATACAGAACTGTATTGTAGACATACAAACATCATGCACCCTTGTATACCATAAATTAATAAATCCTAGCAACTTCTAATTACCGGTAGCACAACTGCTAAAACAGATTGATATTGATAAGTTAACAAAGTTTCATAAAGATATCTGGAACAATTTATGAGATATGCTCCAGAAATAAAACTAGGAGTCTGCAGATCATCATTTGCCAGATTTTGAATCCTCTGCAAACAACAATATCATTTGGTATCCTCAGGGTATAAGGTAAAATCTTTTAAGTTCCTATGTATCTATAACTGTAACAGCAAAAACAGGTTCAAATTTGCAGAAATGATCAGGGTCCTCATACCTTGTTAATCTCTCGCAAACCACAATACTGTTTAAAAGGATTATCAGTACAAAAATGATTTCAATCTGATCAATGTCATAATTTTAAATGTTATCTTAAAGGAGCTAAATCGCTAATATTTGGGACCTAGAAACTGACCCAAATGGGTCGCAACGCATATAATAATGTAATCTGATTGTGTATAAACTTATTTACATTCAATTGCTTCCATTTTGACTCTAATTTCAAATCAGTTATGTTAAGCGAAATACGGCATAAGTCTCAACCGAATGCCAATTTCTAGCGTCTGGTTATTCCAGTCTATTGCACATGCTCTCCAGATAAGATATGGCGTCACCGTTTGACATGAGTTGTTGAATATGTCTAGCCTCGTTCTTTCTGGTCATTTGTTACAAATGACGCTGAAACACACTATGGTACACTATTGGTAAAATGATTATTTTGTCTTAAATATTGGATATCAGAAACCCATCTTTTCCCGGTAAAATTACAACATCAATGTTGATTCAAATTGACAAATAATTTGTGTTTTTAACGTGTAAGACTTTGGATGATATTGAGTTAGAGACTTAGCTACTTTAACAATAAAAGGGTTTACAATATTCCTAGTATCATAATTAAATACCCTGCCGAAAAGATGGCATGAGGGTGGAATGGTAGTGAAACACCTACCTTAGCACTAGATACTATCAATCCTGATTCTTTATGTACAGAAACATTTAATACAATATCTGTATGTCCACTCAATATCTGACATTTCCATGTTCCTCTTTCATAAACTTTAATTTTTTCACTGTTTGTTACCACTACTAAATGACTGTCAATTTTACCGACAAAATGTATATCTAATACCTCATCCATATAACCAGCAAACTATCAGCAGAAAAAAAAAAATTTTAATACATAACAAATATACTCCAGAGAGAGAAAAAATGGGTTTAAAGATGGGTTCCCGCGTACAAACTGGGTGATTTAATGGTATATATGGACCAAAAACATATTCAAACTAATTAATTTGTCATAATTATGCTTCAAATCCTTCTCAAACATTGTAATTGCGAAGGAATGCCCTGCTATTACAATTCGATCAAACCAGGTCATGTTTACGTCACGTCTTGGGAGTCAGAGGAGAATTCATTGCATACATAAGACGATGTTGTCTTTAATCACTTACTATTTATTACAAATATCGAATCCTAATTAAATTCTCGGATTATCCACTACCCGCGTCTTTTCCGGTCATTTTTATCTCAGAAAGTATTGTACATCTAACTCTTCATAAAGTTTATCAACTTGTACATCAAGCGCTCAATGTTCGCTTGTGACCTTTGACATCACGCGTGCAGAAGTTCCTAATCGTCGGGCTGTTGATTAGGGGAACCCTTACATTTTTGTCCTGTATACGCTCCATGAGTGTTATTTGGGGAATCCAGTATTTTTCTAGTAAGATTGGATATCTCTGCTTTCCATATATACCAAAATTGCCATACTTTTATTGGAAATAACCACCCGATAAATACTTTTCTGGGAACCCATCTTTAACATCCACTTGAACCAATTAGGTCATTTTGGGACTAACATATGGTAGACAATTTTATTTCAATACATTTCTGTAGGCGCTTTAGCAGTGGGAGGAAACTGAAGAATTGATTGAAAACAAACAAGGTTAAGCAGATGAGCCTATTTCTTGTCACGGCACTTGTCTCCACTTTTTCCTTTCAAATTTCATCAAAGTAGGATATTTTAGAAATCTTATCAGAGACACTAGTAAAGTTGCAAATAAGGAACAGGTATTATGAGTACAGTTGATAAAAAAGCAGTTACAGTGAAAGCCAAACACTACTTCTCAAAAATCTGATTCATTTTATAACTCAGTTTCTAATATATTTAAAATGCGTGATATAATTTTACCTGTTTTTGTATAGAGAAGTCTTGTTGATCTAGAACTAGTATATTATGATCATATGTTACTGCTATATAACTATGTAATATAGGATGATAAATAGCTTGGGTTATAACTTGTTCATCTTCAGATTTACCGGCATCTACTGTTACTAACTTCTTACTATATACACATTTACCACTTGTTGATTTATATATACTTAATGTTCCTAAAGATATAAAACATATATACTTAATGTTCATATACACTTAATGTTCCTACAAATATAAAACATATATACTTAATGTTCCTACAAATATAAAACATATACTTAATGTTCCTACAAATATAAACATTTTCGTAACATTTATCAATTATAAGATTTACATTAGCAAATCACGTAATTAAATAATAATATCTTAATAATAATAATATCGTCATTTATAAAGCAGTTAATACTGAAGAAAACAGTTTCTAAGGCGCTGTTGGTTTTTATATTCACTGATTATTTACAGATCAGGGTTTTGAAATAAGAATGTTTTGAGTTGAGATCTCAAATGGCCCACAGACGGTAATTGTTTCATTGATTGTGGTAGCCCATTCCAAAGAAAAGATCCAGCATAAGAAAACTTCTATAAAACATTTTGTGAAATATTTGGATCATAGTTACCCGCTTACGACCAAAAATATTACATTTATAACATTTAAAAACAATAATTTTGTTTGTAGACACTTGACAACAATAAAATTCTTTAAAGACACTTGTCAACAATAAAATTTTTTATCGACACTTGTCTACAATAATATTATTTATAAACACTTGTCTACAATAATATTATTTATCAACACTTGTCTACAATAATATTGATATTGTTTAAAGACACTTCTCTACAATTCTACCTAAGTGGAGAGAATTTAATGTCACTGATTGCCCTTTGCTTTTTTCGGAAAATACCTAATTTTTTATAGCTGAATCCACACTAATAGATTATATAAAAGTAGATAATCTTCCGGTTGTGATTCTGGTATAAAGTAAAAGTTGAATATAATATAACATTAATTTACTGAAGATTAAAGCGATACCAATTTATCATTGTATCTAGTGTATGGTATACATTACCTTTATTGCCAGCTATAACATAATATGGTGATGTATCATCTACATTATATTGACTATAATCTATCGTATCATCTAAAATCATTAATGATTCTATTCTCTGGAATTATAAATATTAATATACATACACAGATCAAATAACATTCACTTGACACAAACTAGGTCATATGGTACAATTTTATTTCAATAATTCGCTTAAGAGAATGGGTTTGTAGCAGTGGGAGGAAACCTGGGTAACTTGAGAAAACCCACAAGCATGGGCAGGTGACCCTACTCTTTGTCACATACAAGATTGGGATCGAAACCACGCCACTTGACTCAATGACAAACATTATGATCGTAAGGAGACAGTTACTGAGAAAAAAAAATTGTGGATATCATTTTTTTTTACTGTCATCCATATATAAGTCAATGCGGCGTAGAAGACAAAGGCCCAACCTCTGCAAAAAAAGTATTTGCTTATATACCCCAAAATATATGGTATGTGACAAGTACATAAGCTCTGTGAGTTGTCACTATGAGATAAAATTCAGTAACCATAAACCAGACAGTTGAAACATGGCAATCAAAGTTCTCTCACCTCAAAAACAGGGACAGTCTTTAGTACTTTTATTTCTTTCATATCCCAGGTAACAACAACACTATCTCTAGCAGTGCTATAATATAAACATAATGAACGATAGCAGTGCTATAATATAAACATAATGAACGATAGTAAGTAATGGTTAATACATAATATCACTAAAGTTAAACTAATTCTGAAAACCTCAATCATACTGGAAAAAACCCTGGAAACCTTTTGATCATCAAGTCAAGAGCTCTTTCTGATCTATATTCAGACTAAGAACTGGTCTCCAAGCCCTACTGATCTTGTTGTTGTTCTTCTTCTTAAGGGTGACACTCTTCGAAAAAAGCCTAAGACTCTGTTATTCAAGTACGATCTATATGAAACTTGTTCCTTGGACAATTGTTCATGAATTGACAGATTTTGATCTTTGATATGATGTCACATTTCAAAGATGGCTTCAATGATGTCAAGATCTATTCCTGGTCCATTTAGTATGTAATAAATCACATAATAAAATATACTCTAACGTAGATATATAGATATCAGATAACGATATTACGTAATAGGTTGATAAAAAGTTCAAACTACTCTGCTTCTAATACAGTCTTGTCAAATTCTCCAAGCAATAATCAATCTGATTAAAATCAGATCTATATTTGTTTAGTTTTTTATACTTTTGATGGCCTCCACTAAATGAATATCTGACCAGTTGTAGTGGGAGGTCATACGAGTGGCTTTTGCCCCTATGACATCAGACATTTGATTAACCAAGAACTCACCACAACAGACCGTTTCATTGGCTAATCGCTCACATCAACCAGAAAACTGGTTATATAACAACTCTTCCAGATCCTAGTGTAGTAAAAACAAGTAAAACGAAATTTTGAACTATAAAAACGAAACGATTTAGGATCTGTGTTTTAATCAGATTAAGCAACAATTTTTATTGTTCATAAACATTATCTTATTCACGATCACTTTCTGAGAATAAAGTATTGTTTATAAAAAAAACAGTTTGTTGCTTGGGGAATTTACCTATACTTTGAGAAAATATACGATACCTAGATATTTGACCTACCTGTACATAGTGTCTCCATCTGGTGTAAATACTAAACTTGTTACAGTACTATAATGTGCTTGTATTTCATTAACACATGTACTAGTAACTAAATCCCATATCCGAATCATATTATCATCAGCAGCTGATACTAACTGTAAACGACTCTTACTGGGATTAAACGCTAAAGCACTGAAAATATACAATAAATAAAATAAATAAATAGCCATGCGTTCATACTTGGCTGAAAAAAAAAAACTATACATGTATATAACCATGAATTATTTGATTTCTTGTATACAGTATATAATATCAAGAAAGGGTTAGAGCATAAAGAATAGTATTTTACAATTAAAGGAACCGCCCCTGATATATTTTAATGAATCAAACTGGGTAAATTGTCTGTGAAAGTCTCTTACAAATGTTTACCCTATACCTGTAAAACTATCTAAAGTGGTGTGTTACAAGCTTCTAGTTTTTATGTCGTTGGCACTAAATCCTCCAGTCCCATGCTATTGCCAAGTGTCTGAATAGCCTTGTCTTTATACTTGCCTATGTATAAAGTAGCGATAAACCAACAGCTCAATATTTTGAACTGAAACCTTCAAACAAGGTACTTGAGCTATTTATCAATATGTTAGTGTTTAGTTTGTATACTTAAATCCAGAAGTACTCTTTGAAATCTGGGACAGCTCCTTTAAAACATCTAAGATTAAGTTATTCCCATAACATATTTACTTTCAATTTTCTTCTACACTTGATACTAATATTTGACGTGTACCATTTCAATTACATATGAGTAAGAGCACCTAGAAAGCTTTCTAGTGATGACAATACTGTGAAATAAAATAGAGTTTAACGTCGTGCCTTTCTAGACATGCAGGCTAATGAAGACGGACATATGCTGTGCAGTGTGCTATGAGGGGAAACTGTGGCTTGATGGTGTTTTTTTCCACTTACCCTTTGTTTTTTTCCAATTGCCAAGGGTTATTTACAAGTACGCCAATGCTTAGACATTTTAATGACTGGTTGCCTTTCCTTATCATTCTAATGACTGGTCGCCTTTCCTTGCCATGCCCTCCCTCCCCCCATCCAGCACCAGATTCATTGTATTCCAACTGCCAAGATGATTTTTACACGCAGGCGAACAAGGGAACTTTTTTTTTGGATAAAAGTGTAAATTTTACATACCATATGACTCCTTTATGACCGATTAAATCATGTGTACAATGTTCCTGTATGATATCCCAGACTTTAATAGTAAAATCCGTACTACCAGTAGCCAGTAACGTAGAGGTAGTATCAAATGCCATTGATATAACAGGAGTTCTGTGAATTGCCTAAAAAAACCAATTTATTCATAAATTATTTGTGTTAAATTTATTGCATCAACATATTTAAAGAAACTTTCTCACATACAAACTGTGTGGTTTGATGATATATTTGGACTAAAAACATATTCAAAGTAACCAATCTATCAAACATTTGCTTCAAATCCCTCTCAAAACCTTGTTATCGCAGGGAGATACCTATAGCTATAAATAAACTGTTGTTAGATGTCATGTCTGTCTGTCACCTTGCTTCATTGTGGGAAGGTCCATTTTTCAGAATGTATTTTTCATTACTTAATGTCCATTTACCATACATATTGAGGCCTAAGTAAATTCTTAATTATTTTCTGTCAACTTCTTTTTCCGTCATTTAATTGCAGAGTCTTTTGTATCTGACATCCCTTAATGTTCCCAAAACTGCCTAACAATTTGATCGTGAAATAACAACCGCTCCCTCAGTCCTAGCTAGTACACAATCCACTTGCAGACAACAGTCGGGTTGCCAGTTAGTGATACCCTGACACTTTTGCCCAGTGCTTGCCCCATGGGTGTTTTTCCGGTAATCCAGTATTTTTCTAGTAAGATGGATTTCTATACTTTCCATATATAATGTACCAAATTTGTCATATTTTATTGGAAACAGCCACCCGATAAATACTTTTGGTACAATGTAGTGATAAACCTGGGTATAATACAAACTATTATTTAGACATTTTTTCACATGACAAGCCTATATTCAACTCTCTAGGCCATCGGATGGTGGAGATTTAACCATGGTCGCCATTTAATATGTAATTTAAATAGTGAGAAGCAAAGCTAAATCTCGAATACCAAGTATCTATGCGACATCTTGTAAAAACTTCAAACAGTGATAACTGGGCTCTGAATAAAGTAATTTAAATGAAATTTTCGGGATATTCATATTGCATTAATTATTTTTGAACTAGTATAGCAACAACGGTCAGTTCTTTATCTAAATCTTACATAATATTAGTAAGGGAGACAATTCTCAAAAATTAAAGATAAATGCAGTTAGTCACATTGAGGAAACAATTGTTTTGTTGGTTCATTTTACTCATCAGAGGAGTTTCAAAGAAAAGAAAGAAATGGGATTTATTGTCTATTGGACATTAACCACATTATTTTGGGACTAACAAATAGTATATGTATATTTAAATAATTATCTTGTGTATGGGGTTCTTTAGCAGCAGGCAGAAATTTAAATACCTGGAAACAACCCCACTCTAAACAAGCAGACAACACTACTCGTCAAGTAAAAATCTTTCCAAGAAGAGGATTTAGCCCACTTGATTATAAAATAAAGCATCATTACCCTCCATGATCTGATAAGTTTCTTATCTTTCCAGTTCCACTGTCGTAGAAGTAGGTTCTGTGATGCAATTATCAAATACTGAAAAGACAATATTATCATGTTGATTATTTCTCTAACATATTTAGACAAAAACTAAGTTTACTAAATTATACAATAAATGAAATGGTTTTTAATGTCCTCCTTTTCTTGCGCCAAGTCGGCGAATGAAGACAGGCATATGCTATGCAATGAGGAGCATTTTGTCTGGACAATGATGCTACAGCCTACTCTTATATCAAATTCCAACTTCAAGGGTCCATTTAGGTGTACATTAATGCTCACAAACTGTTCTATGCCAGGCCTTCCATCCTGCACCACTGACACGAGGAAACCACACTGGAAAATCCAGATCAACTTTCTCTGCCAACCTTCTGATTAGCAACCTGGCACCACCAATCCCATTACACAATACAGATACATAAGACTTTTAAGAGAAAACATACCAATCTAAATTCAAACTGTAACGTTTCTTACCTGGTCATCTGGACTCAAAATAAAGTTTGTGACCACTTCTTCTTCCTAAATAAAACACATTATATGTTATCAGTATAAGTAACCAACATAGACTAAGTATTGAAAGAAAACAATTCAATTGTGTTATCGGTAGATTATGGTGACTGTTGATTACGTACAACCAGAGAAATGATAATGTGGAACTGTAAAGGCTTTTGAAAAGTGCAACTAAGTATTTCTGGTTATTAGATTACATTTTGTTCACTCAAGAAATAGGACTACGATATTTTAATAGGTGTTACCACAGGAAATCAATAAATGACCTGTTATTTGACTTTGTTATACATGTGAAGTGCGTTGAGAGACCTTTTTACCTTTGAAAATGTTGCTGCCAGGTTACTTGTCTGTATGTCAAGCATCTGAACTTTCTGACCACACCCACAAAACATAAACTGGCCATTTCGACTTATCTGAAAAGAAAATGGGAAAGCATTAAATGATTATCAATATTAACTAGGTCTTCACTATAATGTTGATGTAGGAATTCACTGACAACACCTTTATTATAGTGAGATACTTCTACATTATACATAAAATTATTTAAAGTTGCAATTTCATATTTTTAAGTTATATTTTTAAAATTTATTAAAATAAAGCCCTAAAATAGATGGTATCTATTAACAGTCCTACCGTGTTAAAGAATAATCCTATTAATCCTATAATTCACTATTGCCAGTTGAGAAATTGGCAAAAATATCATTTTCATCTTCAAATTCCAACGTTTGAAGATAACTACACCATTGTGGAGAATAGAAAACAAGGGAGGTAATTGTGTTATTATTTCCGGTGTAAATGAGTTTTTTAAGTGTGAGAATGACACCTATGATCGTATAATAGTGAGTTGACAACCTATTGAGCAAAAGACATAGAAATAATTATTTTTTGACTTTCTTAGAAAATATGAAATTGTAACTTTAACCATGTCACTCCCATCTTCCCATACTCTGGTGAAACCAACCCTCTTAGACTCACTATAGTACACAATCCTACCATTTTATCATACTAAGCTTTTCATATAACACAACAACAGTTCAGGACATGCTATCCCTTTTGTGAACACCTGGTACTATACTAAATACCTAAGTCCTGTGTCCACAGCTTGGTATGTATGCATGTAAAAGAATTCACAACGGTTCGAATTTGATGAGTAGAAGACATAAATACCACTGTCAAGGCACAATTTATAGTGTATGCCTGTCTTCATTATCACTTTATAATACCATTTCATACCTGTATTTCTATATGAAAATCTAAGATAAACATACCTCAATTTTACCTTCTGTATAAAAAGCTTCTAATTTTGTTTCAATTTTGAAACTGAAATGAAGAAATTAATTTGAATAAGAACAATTTGATCTCTGCATTGTACAGTTTGACCACCATTTCGTATAATTTATGATTTATGGTGTAATCCTCTCAGAATTATAATCAGCGGACATTTTCAGCACTCTACAGTAAACTGGTCAACATGACTCTTAGCCGACTTACTCTATCAAGATCACTGAAAGGAGTATGACTCTGTAAGAGCTGAGCACACATGCATTATGTAATTAAAACATGGTGCACTAGCATCGCCAATTCTTCTTAGGTTATGTACATTAAAATGACAATACAGTGGAGTTTGCCACAACAGTAGATGAATTAAATTGGTATAGGAGTCAAGTGTGGTTATGTAATTATATAAAAATGACAGTGCCGTGGAGTTTGCCGCAACAGTAGATGAATTAAATTGGTCACATATGAATCGAGTGTGGTGACAGTGAAAATCTGAATAATATATTTCTATTGTACAGTTACAGTACATTTGTCTGACATCACCCCAAAAAATGACCAAAATTACCTCTAATAATACTGAGGTCCTAATTAAAGAAGCTAAGTCGCTAATATTTGGGACCTAGAAATTGACACAAATGGGTCGCAACACATACAATAATGTAATATGAATGTATATAAATTGATTTACATTCAATCGTTTCTGTTTTTACTGTAATTTCTAATCAGTTAGGTTTGGCGAAATACGCCAGTATTCTCAATCGAATTTCAATCTCTTCTAGCGTCTGGTTATTCCAGTCTACGCCAATATTATTTTTTGGGCTTGCTCTCCAGATAAGAATATAGTGTCACCGTTTGACATGACATGTGGAATATCCCTAGCCTCGTTTTTCGAGTCCCTTTTTACAAATAGCGCTGAAACGATTTGTGTACCAATTGTAAAATCATTATTTTGTCTTATATACTGGATATCAGAAACCCATCTTTTCCCGGTAAGATCACAACATCAATGTTGATTTAAACCGACAAATAAATCGTGTTTTCAATGTCGAAGATTTTGGATGATATTCATATTGACTTTAGAGACTTAGCTACTTTAAGTTACTGACCCTCCTTTGGTCTGTTGTCATCTGTGAACAGGTATGTTTAATTCAAGTCTGATATATACATTGCTGTAAATAATAATGGTGTCGTGCACACGACAGAATATACTGGGAATTATCTCTTGAGCGGAGGCTGAATTTAATTTACATGACGACATGTACTTCAATCTATCAAATTTAAGAAGTAAGCCTTAGGGAAAACGCAACCAGTCTGTCATGAATGTGGCGGTCGGGATATTATAACGGACATTACCTTGATTTAAGCTGCGTCATCTTCTATTTCTGAGATTATAAAACAATAACAGAATTCAACTGGTCTAAGATTCACTAAAGTCCTACTTTATTTACATTTCCAGAGTTTGTTTTCATTTCCCACGTGTGTACTACTTCCGGATTCAATCGGACCGCAGTAAATGAGCTCTCTAGCAAATCATTGGTAGTAATATTTTTATATTGGACGTCATTGGATAAGCAAGCAAGCAAGCGACTTAGCTAGCTAGCTAGCTGGCTGGGGCTGGGGTGGGGGGACCATAGGCATACCTCTTCTGGCACTTTTCTGTCCGTGGATGCTATCTCACTGATCAGCAGTGAATTTTCACAACGTTTTTAAGTGTTAGCCTTTTCAATACAACGTCGTCGTCTTTTACTCTTATAAATTCTAATATTTTGGGACAATTATAAAGAAAACATTTCTTAATTTCATTTTCTACTGCGCAGTGTGGTCGACGGAATTCTTAATTCGATAACCTTGATTTATGCCCCCCAACCCTCCTATAAGCGGCAAATATTTTCGATTTCGTTTTGCATTGAAAATTGTTTATTTTGCTGTTTTTAGCTCATTTTGCTGTGAAAATTGTTTAAATTCTACCTCCTATTCACAAAAAAAAAAATTCGCGACTTTTCGGCACCCATTGCATAGTTTCGTTATAAACAAAATGTATATCATTCTATAGTCAATAATTTAGTCCCCGAAAATTTTTGGCTATTTTGAACGTCGGTTGATTTCGTTTCTATTTACCGACAAATACCGATTATTTTTCAAGCTGATAACCAACCCAAACTTAGGTTGCCTGTCTACAGCTAGCTCCGCCTGAGAACATTTTCGAGGTATGACGTAGATATTATTAAAGTAATTATAATCTGCAAGTTTCATTGAAATCGGTTTATAATTGTGGTCTGTAGCCGTGCCACATGAAATGTGTGGTAACCTGATATCTCGTAAACCGCTAACCTGAAGTCGCCGAAATGTTGCCTACTCTTAGATATTATGAACGTTGTCATATTCTGTAAGTTTCATGGAAATCGGTTGATAATTGTAGTCTGTAGCCGTGCGACATGAAATGTGTGGTAACCTAATATCTCGGAAACCGCTAACCGGAAGTGGCCGGCTACTCTGAGATATTATTAATGTTGTTATATTCTGTAAGTTTCATGGGAATCGGTTGATAATTGTGGTCTGTAGCCGTGCCACATGAAATGTGTGGTAACCTGATATCTCGGAAACCGGTAACCGGAAGTGGCCGAAATTTTGGCCACTCTGAGATATTACTAAAGTAATTATAATCTGCAAGTTTCATTGAAATGGGTTGATAATTGTGGTCTGTAGCCGTGCCACATGAAATGTGTGGTAACCTGATATCTCGGAAACCGCTAACCGGAAGTGGCCAAAATTTTGGCTACTCTGATATATTATTAATGTTGTTATATTCTGTAAGTTTCATGGAAATCGGTTGATAATTGTGGTCTGTAGCCGTACTACATGAAATGTGTGGTAACCTGATATCTCGGAAACCGCTAACCGGAAGTGGGCGAAATTTTGGCTACTCTGAGATATTATGAAAGTAATTATAATCTGCAAGTTTCATTGAAATCGGTTGATAATTGTGGTCTGTAGCCGTGCCACATGAAATGTGTGGCAACCTGATATCTCGGAAACCGCTAACCGGAAGTGGCCGAAATTTTGGCTACTCTGAAATATTATTAATGTAATCAATTATAATTGAAATGGGTTGATAATTGTGGTCTGTAGCCGTGCCACATGAAATGTGTGGTAACCTGATATCTCGGAAACCGCTAACCGGAAGTGGCCGAAATTTTGGCTACTCTGAGATATTATTAATGTTGTTATATTCTGTAAATTTCATGGAAATCGGTTGATAATTGTGGTCTGTAGCCGTGCCACATGAAATGTGTGGTAACCTGATATCTCGGAAACCGCTAACCGGAAGTGGCCGAAATTTGGCTACTCTGAGATATTATTAAAGTAATTATAATCTGCAAGTTTCATTGAAATCGGTTGATAATTGTGGTCTGTAGCCGTGCCACATGAAATGTGTGGTAACCTGATATCTCGGAAACCGCTAACCGGAAGTGGCCGAAATTTTGGCTACTCTGAGATATTATTAATGTAATCAATTATAATTGAAATGGGTTGATAATTGTGGTCTGTAGCCGTGCCACATGAAATGTGTGGTAACCTAATATCTCGGAAACCGCTAACCGGAAAGGGCCGAAATTTTGGCTACTCTGAGATATTATTAATGTTGTTATATTCTGTAAGTTTCATGGAAATCGGTTGATAATTGTGGTCTGTAGCCGTGCCACATGAAATGTGTGGTAACCTGATATCTCGGAAACCGCTAACCGGAAGTGGTCAAAATTTTAGCTACTCTTAGATATTATTAAAGTAATTATAATCTGCAAGTTTCATTGAAATCGGTTGATAATTGTGGTCTGTAGCCGTGCCACATGAAATGTGTGGTAACCTGATATTTCCGAAACCGCTAACCGGAAGTGGTCGAAATTTTACCCACGCTGAGATATTATTAATGTTATCGTTATCTGTAAATTTCATTGAAATCGGTTGATAATTGCGGTACGGAGACTTGCCACATATGTGGCAAATAGTCTCCGGATTGTCTTACCACATGTGGCAAATAGCCCCAGCCTTTTACAATATTCCAATTAGGCCTAATTGATGATACAAATTTCATCTTAACACACCTAATTTAAAAAAATTGGAAAAATTCAAATAAATGATTTGAAAAGCCTGACGTATGGACTAGTAAAATAGGATTTAATGGATAATTTACACAACAGGTAAGACACTAACACATCTAGCCCTTAGAATAAGGCTTTTTTTTTATTTTCTGGAGCTGTCAAGCCGGCAAGAGTGTTATTGTCCCTTTAAAGACCATCGTTTGCTAACAATTTTTAACATTGAGTCTATCATAATAGGTAATATCATTTGATAGCAATATTTATGTGTATTAACTGCGTTTCAGCTAGTCTTGTTCTGAAAAATTAATTGGGATACATTTTGAAGCTATACACCTCCAAAGATAGAATGGAGCCACGGTAGAACTCAGCGAGTGAGACGTTGGCTAACTAACCTGGTAGTACCGCATGTTCCTGAAGCAACGACCGCGAGTTTTACAACATCTAGCTTGATAAGATGTACGTAGTTAAGTCGAGATCAAGACTTCTATTGAAGATGGTAGTACCGGTGTTAGCCGAGAAAAGTCGTTGGTATTTCCCGGCGTTCTTCCCCGCATGTCAGCGGTGAAAGACAGAGGGTCTGACAAGGGACAACGTATAGACGTCCGGATGGACGAAAACCCGAGGTCCACGAGTGTCCACATTGGGGTGCACGTAGAAGAACCCTTGACAGTTTGAATTATAAATAAGAGTAGACTGTAGTGTCGCTGTCTGGGAAAAATTTCACTGATAGATAGTACATTAGCCCAATCGGAGCAAAAGTGTTGGACGTTAAACCCCATTTCATTTTATTTCCACAGATAGATAGCACATGTTCCCTCGGGATATGATTACTTCTCGAGTGAAAGAGACAAATAGTCAACTCAGATCATTAGAATAGTGTATTTATTTTGTTAACGGAATTGTTATCTGGTCGGCTATATATGGGTTAGGTCTAAAAATTAAGGCCAACTGCAGATTTGGTCAAACGTCACGAGATGTAAACAGGGCTATCGCTAACCCTACCCCTAAACCTAGTCCTTACCCAAAATCTCGCCAACAATCACGTGCCCCAGGCCTGTTCACATCTCGCGACCTTGACGAAATATGCATGCAGTTGGCTCTAGACTTTACCCTATAAAAGCCTATTAGTCCTACTCCACCTTTCCACGAAAGGAGTAATCATTTACTGGGGATCAAGGTAACAGAAGCGGGTCGAAGGGAAAACCAAGCTGAATTATATCCAAATATAGGCCTCCTCACCTCCCCCCCCCCCCCGCCACACACACACACAATTAACAGTAAAAGAAATTGAATGTTATTGAGAAAATATGTGACCGCGCATAAAGGTTACAAATTAATATATTTTACTCAGACATCATTCAGAGCATAGGCGTACGGGATCGATGACAGTTAGGGGGCAGAACCCGATATACCCGAAAAATTTTCGGGTTTACAGACAGCGGCACCGGTCTTCTGCGAGAGGCGAAAATTTTGGAATATTTAACGACCGCAAACGCGTTTTCTTGCTATTCCAGCCCGTGAATACAGCAACTTCAATATGGTCCGTCCAATATAGCCTACTTGGCTGACCCGAATCCCAAACAGCCAATCAATCGTCGCGGGGTATGGGGGCCTCGGCCTCCCGGAGAAAATTTAACCGCCGCAAATGCGTTTTTTTTGCTATTGTAGCCTGCGAGTTAAGCAACTCCAAACTCGCCCTCACGGAGAAAATTTAACCGCCGCAAATGCGTTTTTCTGCTATTGTAGCCTGCGAGTTAAAACTCCAAAGATGTCCAATGGTTTTGTAACCGAAATCCGACTCTATGTCGACCTGAATTCCAACCAATCAGAATGTTGCAGATGCATGCTCAAATAGTAATCGATGCCCGAAAAATGTCGCACAAAGTAGAGTGACTCCAGACAAAATGTTTTAATCCATAGTCAATTTAATACAAAAGTTCGTGGTATTCAATTAAAAGAAAAGTAAAATTAGTGTTTTATTAGATTTCAGGCACATTATTTTGCCAAGTAGATGAAATAATTTTTTTTTTTTCACTTTATCGTCTGCCCGAAAAGTCAGATTGCCCGAAAGTTAGGGGGCAGCCCCCCCCCTCCCCCTGGCTCGTAGGCCTATGACCGTGGTTTCCCTAACTAGACTGTCTGACTAGCAACGGAGGGGCGCGGCCAATTATTGTTATAGTATTGCTTCTGTTTATCAAGGCTCTATGGATGTTTTGGAAAGGTGAGTCAATTCTTACTTAGTGGCTATAAGAGCACACATTAAACATTTGGTAATCGTTGCGATATGGGGTTAAGTTGCATTAATAAGGTTAATCGGTTAAGGTGATTTCTTGGGAAAAAATCATTTTCACTATAGTTCACTCTTCGATCCCACTCATCTATTTAACAAGGAACTATTCTTTGAAAAAAACCCAGATACACACTGTTTCCTTATAAGGCAAGTGTTGGGTCAAAGGTCTAGGTCCGTATGTTAATGATGTTAAGAAGCAAATAGGGAACGCGGGGCCTTAACTAATTGTTATTATTAAAGATGCATTATGTAATATTTAAATAAAGAGCTAGATAGATAATGCAAAATGAATATATTGAAAATGTCATTCAAATTACTTTAGTCTAAGAGAAATTACCACTGTTTGTAGTTTTGACAAGATGTGTTCATTGATTGTTTATTATCGTAAGCACGGCACTGGTTACCCGGGACTTAACGTCGCTTCCTCATTTTTAAATTAAATCATTAAATTAACCGTTCACATTTACTTAAAATCGGTGCTATCCGATGACATAGAGTTGCCTGTGGTCTTGTCATGTTACTAAATGTCTAATTAATAATTTATATAATATTTATGGTTCAAAGAAAAACCTGCAACAGGTAGATTTTGCTCTTGAGTAATGCATCTTTAAGGAATTGCCTCTTTTATCCTGGGATTAATCCTCTCCCCCCCCCACCCTTCAGGTATTACTCATCCAAACTTTCTAAGTAAATTTGATACAAATTCGAATCGCCTAGGGCCCACTCTTCATTCATAGACTGTGCGGAGAACGTATAGTTGGTTTTACTGCTAATCTGCCTTAGCTAGTGGTAAATATAGAGCTGGCAGTTATAGTTCATTATATACTACCAATAGAATATATAAGACGCCATGTAGGTTTTAACAAGAAATCATCCGTACTTCAGACCGACGGGCGCATAAGATGGTGTTTGGACTTTTGGGGTTTTAGGTCTGATTAACGTTTAATAGGTAATAGTATATAAATCTAGTTTGCCATACTTGTTTGGGTTTATTAATGAATTTACAACGTCGCAGTGATGGTAATTTAGGAACACAACGTGAAGTGCAAATGAACGCCCGTAATATTTGACAATATTTGTTGACTGCCGCGACTAAGGGAGTCAAAAGAAGGGATTGTAGTGTTAGACGCTCATGAAACATAGGTTTTATGCTCATTTAATCGGAGAAAAAAAAATATTACACAAACATGTTATAGACATATTTAATTTTGGACCAAATAATTATATCCCCACCTGAAAACTTAATATTTACATATAACACTAAAACAATCCTTCATATCAATAATAATATATATTCATACATTGATCGGTTTATAATTTATAACAGACATACAAAGGTTGAAATATGGAATTGTCCAATATCGTTACAAAATGTGGAAAGAGCAAAACACAAAATACAGACAATGAACATTATGTTGGAGATCATTTTAACAAAAATATTTTTTCTGTTGAAATTCATAAACACACACAATGTTCACGTCATATCAGTACTCATATAATGTGTCTGTTTGAAGTAGAAACAGTGACAGATAACAAAATCACAAATTGAAAATGTAAAGCATAATTTATCACAGTCTTGAAAAGAGCTAAACCTCTAACCTAATAATATCCATTATCGGTCCATTTCAATCAATATTGATGTCGTTATCTTATCGTGAAAATGTGGGATCCTAATATACAATATTTAAGACACAATGAATATTTTGAAATCAGTACACGGAGTTGTGTACCCTGTGGTTACGAGTGCCATTTGTAATGAACAAAGAAAAAACATAGCACACAAGACAATGCGGAAATAATTAAAAACGAAAAAATAATAATTGTATAATAGAACAAGCAAACGATTGCCGTTCAATTTGGGCTTCTCACGTATTTCACCGAACATCATTGATAAGAAATTACAATAACATATTTAAACAACTGAACATAAAGCACTTTATGGACAATCATATTACATTAATATGTGCTTTTAGAACTATTTTTGTCTACCTTAAGTTTCCAAAGAATAGAGCTATACGCCCTTTGAAGATATATAACAGAAAAAAACTAAAACATTATAAGATACCTTGCATATAACTTTAGTCCAAAATCCATTAGTCTATAAAATTTATCAGTAATTAGCATAACTACACTGTTAGAAATAAATGTTAATTTACCGTAAGAATGTGGTAAAATATTTACGTAGTTGTATGTTATTTTACGTATGTATGTTTTATTACACCAAACAGGAGTGATAGTACAAATAGTCGTAAAAAAAACAATATACAGGTGATTTTACCGTGAAATAATTTATTTTTACATACGTAACGTCAAAATACAGTAATGTTCAGTGTATTCAAACTATAGGAAGATGTACCGTAGCCCAAATTGGTTGTCGTAAAATGTTGAAATCACAGAAATGTTTTATTCAATAGTAATGAAAGCAAACCTTGAAATATTTTTGTTAACATTTCTCAACACACAACCAATTAACAGTGACCGTTGAAGTCCACAACCAAATAGCAAATGATGTTACAACCACCAGGTAAACTGTCAGAAATGAATGTAAAATTACAGTAGTACAAGGTTTTTTTGTACCTCAATTATCGGTATATTTTACAACATATACTACTTTTACCAAGTCTAATGTATTTTTACCGAGTTTCAAGTATGTTTATCGAGTTTCATGTCTTTTTGGCAATAAGTGGCGATGGAATCAAAGACATATTCAGCAAGCGTGTTACTTTACAGATTTTACGTTTGTTCACATTATTATGTAATTTACTTTTAGGTAAGAAATATAAGTAAAATTACAGCAGTTAAAGAATTTGTTTTTACCTTAAAATATTGAACGGAAAATAACATAGCCAGCATGTCATTTTACAGACTTACGTTTATTCACGTTATTTTGTAAATTTACTTATTCGGTAAATTTACTTATTCGGTAAATTTACTATCTCTTATTGTATTTTAGTATTCCATAGAAACGAAACATTCCTAATAATTATCTTCTTATGGTATTCATTTCAATTTATTAACCATAATATGGACAATCACATCTTGTAAATTTAGTATATTGCATGTCATGTATATCTAGTTTCCATTATTTATAAGATCTATAAAGTGTATTGATATTTAGCGTACGTTAATCAGTTTGTAAGTATTTTCTTAATTGCATAAAAAAAAATGTTTTGACTTTCTGGCCGTAGGTTGTATTATCTCGTTTTCAAGTTCACTTGAAGACGGTAAATTAAACCGATTGGCCAGTGTTAGTTGAGCCGGACTGTCTGTAAAGCAGGGTTATAATGCCTGCAAATAGATAGTACCGCGAGCTTACATCTGAAAGCCTGGAACCATGCTCTCGTTCACCAAACAGGATTATCGATATTCAATATATATTGAAGTGATATTAATACGAAATATTTTACCCGGGGCTATTGCTCGAATCTTGCATGTAAAATTACCAATATTAGTATTTTTAACAAAAGTGTAAATTAACAGTGTGATGTATTTTTACAAGAAATGTAAATTAACATTGTGATGTATTTTTACAAGAGATGTAAATTAACAGATATGTCCTTCGACAGTAAATTGTTAAATAACTAATGGTGTAATTTTACCTATGATTTAGGGGCAACTTTTGCTGCCCGTAATTTTAGGGTAAAATAACCAAAATATTTTTAACAGTGTATTACATAAAGTTGAATTTACAAATGCCTTTTATTAATTGAATGAATTCACAAATTTTAAACACCCATACACATTAACAATAAAGTCATACGGGTCACAGTCACTTGAAAAGATTAAAATAAAACGTCTCACATAATATTGACTAGTATTCAACTGGAGTATTCTAGACAAGATAATGTAAGAAATTTTAATCCCTTCAGGTGCCTGCGGTTTGGGTGAATACTCAATTCAAGTTCAGAAAGGTTGATTCCGTACAGTTTTGTACAACTCCATTATCACCACAGACACAGAAATAACCCAAGTAGAGTGCCGGTCCTTTAATATAAGTTGCGTTAAATACATGATTCATATTGTGTGGTACACAGATAGTATCGTTTACGGTTTGACAATCTGAAAAGAATTAAATTATAATAAGTATGTAAGAAATATCAGTAATATATTTATAAGAATAATATATGCGACGATATTTTTTAAATTAAGCTCGACATCTGTACTGAAAAGAGGAGAAACAGAAACCAGTTTATTATAACGAGTTCATATATATATCAGTAGCGCTGCACTGACAGAATTAACAAGCGTAACTATCGCGCCGCGCTGCATCATCATCGGCAAGTATGGTCATCTAACCAACTTCTTCTATTCTGCATTACATAGCTGTTATCTAAGGGAAGTAAGTTAGAATAAACAGAGTTCTGAAAAACAAAGGAAAAATACGATAGTTTACGGATATCAGATATAATTAGATTTCTTCCATTTGTTATCTTTAAAGGCTCAATACCACTCTTGTTGTAACTGAATAATATGTCCTAATCTTTATTCTGGTCAACAAATTGTACTATTTTACAATATTCCAATTAATTGATGATACAAATTTCATCTTAACACACCTAATTTAAAAAAATTGGAAAAATTCAACTAAATGATTTGAAAAGCCTGACGTAAAGCTTTTCAAATGTGACTTGGATTTAAAAATATTTTTGAACCCTTTGGACAAGTAAAATAGGATTTAATAGATAATTTACACAACAGGTAGGACACTAACACATCTAGTACTTAGAATAAGGCTATTTTTTATTTTCTGGAGCTGTCAAGCCAGCAAGAGTGTTATTGTCCCTTTAAAGGGCATTTAAAGAGAAAATAAGGCATTATATAACACACAGCTTTGTATGGATATCATTCCCTGGGCTTATTAAATGCAACCTTTTGTAACGATGACGGTTTATAAACTTAATGAATCACAGACATTAAGTCAGGTAGGGTTTACCAATAGGCATAGTAGGCTATGTGTCAATTTAGGGGCCCTGATAATTAGTATAGGCCTACAGTAATCTTCAACTGGTGGAATGTTTGGGGAGTTTGGAGGTAAATCCGGTCCTGCATAAAGTTGTCTGTAGTTATCATACATTCGTTGCCGACATTCTGGACCGTGTACAGAGAGTTAACCACATTAAAGATGCATTATGTAATATTTAGAGCTGGTCGTTCTTGCTATACTAGTTCCAAAATAGATAATTAATATATTCAAATTTCATTCGAATTCTTTTTAAAAATATTCTGAGCGACGTAATTACTGTTTGAAGCTTGACAAGATGTTGAAAAGAATGTATTTTATCGTAGCAGCCTTACTTGTTAATCGAGACTAAGTCTCGCCTCTCCATTTTTAAATTAAATCATTAAATGGCGATCGTATTTCAATCTGCTTAAATCTCCGCCATCCGATGTTCTAGAGAGATGATTATACGTTTGTCATGTGAATAAATAATAATTTATATAGCATTTGAAACCAAACTAAAAACCCACAATATCCAAATGTATCTCGTAAATAATGTATCTTTAATACATACCTATATATGGATGAATCAATTACAAGAGATCACACTTACCCTTGTTACAATAAACATTTAACCCGTTGGCAATGCACAATTTGAGTATTCTTAAATGCCAAGACAAGAAATGCCGTCAAATAAGCTGGCTTGCTGTTTGTATTATCATGGTTACTGGCTCATCGAATGCTGTAAGACTCTTCGATTAAATTTTGTTCACCCACCACAAAATAGGACACCAACAACCAAGCTCTCTACCCTTACCAGACGTCATTCAATCGTGACATATTCAGCTTTGTGAATTTTAGCATGGTCAGCAGGACTGCGGGTACATGGGTTTTACCACACTGATCAGCAGTGAATTTTTCGCTAGGCCGCTACAATCACTGATAAGGATGACATCGATGCGACTTAATGAGCCAGAAATATTAACTTTTTTCTTGCGACAAATTAAATTCTAAAACATTTTTTTTTTATGTATTGGAAAAATAAATAAAGGCGTTTGACGTATTTGTAGGTAAAAATTATTTCCTATTTAGTGTAAATGGGTATTAAAATGACTATAAGGCAGCATTCCGCCCGAAGCAGTAATGTCTTATGTAAACAATGCACGCACCATTCAGTCAATGATTGACGCCGCGTGCTGTGACGGCACGTGTTAAGGCAGCCATCTTTGACAGAGATTTTACTCTAGACTCGTAATTCTCTGTGAAACAGATTGGGGTTTTACGGCGAGGAAAAGGGGTGGGGGGTAATACATTACATCAAACTGAACACCCGTCTTCCAGTGTTCCGTTTTTTATCCCCGGGTGATACGAGAAACGAGACTACACGTGTTGGCAAGATTCTGATGCATAGAAATGATTCCACCACTGATATCTTTTGTCTTGCACCCAGTCACAGTAGTGGGTGGTTATGGGGACTTCATTTGCGCATTTTTTTGTATACTTATGATTACAAACAAGCGGTTGTTATGCAAGACAAATTAAGATACGTCCACATTTTGCAAGAGATAGACAAGTATCTGTGGGATATAAACATATATTTTAGTTTCATCGCAATCGGATACAATTGTGACCTCTAGAGGCTCCACAAGCTAAAAACGCGAATTTTCGTACAATCAGGGGCCTTGATCCACGAAATTAAGGTCCGATATGCGTGAATATCGAAATGAACTGAGATGTTTGTGGTTTAACATATATTTTAAGTTTCATTAGAATAAGATAAAAATTGTTGGACAGTTTCGATCAGATTTTCATGAAATTCGAACTCAACCGTCAGTATGGTGGAACAATAATATATTTAAACATTCTTTTTTTTTACATCGGATATAAATTGTGACCTCTAGAGGGCCCACAAGCTAAAAACTCGATTTTTCATACAATCAGGGGCCATCAGGGTTCGATATGCGCCAATATTGAAAGGAGCCGAGGTCTTTGGGATATAAACCTATGTTTTAAGTTTCGTAAAAATCGGATTAACATTTTGACCTGTAGAGTGTGCACAAAAAAATATGAACAGACGGATGTCCGGACGGACAGGGGCGTATAAATAGTTACTTAAAACTCCCTTAATATCCAATTAAGCTGCTCACTAAGTGTACCGCTCATAGCTTAAAGACTGAGCGCCATGGAAAACGCATCACTTTTTTTTCCCAAATATTTTATTACTAGGTGGTTTTGTATGTATAATATTATGCAATACAATGAACTATTGTTTCACACAATGCTCCCAAACGCAAAAAATATCGGCCCGTGTGCACAAAAAAAAATTGCACGAGATGCACATGAAAAACCCAATATTCATGTGCAGCATTGTGTGTGAGCCCTTTAAAAGCATGTTTTCAACATAATGTGCAGTACATGAACTGTGAAACGTCAATCTGTCGTAATTTGTTGTTGGACGTGTGAAGGAATCGAGCTAGAGATGCCGAGACTTACTGAAAATCAACGGAATGAAGCCACGGGAATGTCCAGGACTGGCATGTCTACACGTGCTATTGCCAGACACTTCAATTGTCATCAGTCCACTATTGTAAGGTTGGTGGAACGTGTTCGAGTTACTGGATCAACACGTGACCGTCAACGTCCTGGTCCACAACGCGTTACAACCCAGGCTCAAGACCGCTACATCCGGGTCACTCATCTGCGTGACAGATTCCGCCCAGCGACTCGAACAGGTGCAGCAGTCGTCGGAAGACAAGAACCAGTAAGTGCCAACACCGTAAGACGTCGTCTAAGAGAAGTAGGACTCCGTGCACGACGACCTTATATTGGAGCTATCCTCAGGGATCATCATCGTCAGCGGCGTTTGATATGGGTTCAAGGACACCAGACATGGAAATGAAATGAACTGAAATGGGGTTTAACGTCCTACTGTTCTGCTCCTATACTGGGCTAATGAAGACGGGCACCAGACATGGAGAAGAGTAGACTGGCAAAGTGTGCTCTTCAGTGATGAGAGTCGCTTTCATCTTTATCACGCTGATGGCCGTCAACGTGTGTGGAGACGTCTTGGGGAACGTCTTGCAGACTGCTGCGTCTTTGAAACGAATCGATGGGGTGGGGGAAGTGTAATGGTGTGGGGAGGATTCACATTTCATCACCGGACCGCCCTACACATTTGCAGGGGTCGCGTTAATGCTGTAGCCTACCGCGATGGTGGCCCGTGGAGGACACTCGCGCTACTGACATCTGTGTCGTACTTTTGGTTTTGACCCCTTTGACTTTGTACCCTTGATTGCAGATTAAACATCCATAAGTGTACAAATGTGTTGTTATTGATGTGTTCCCATTTGAATATTGTTCACAATAAGAAGCAAAATAAATAAGATATATTTACAGGATCAGTTTGTTATACGAAAAACTAAGTGATGCGTTTTCCATGGCGCTCAGTATATACCAATTCCCATTAAAATAAAGGTAAAGCTTACCGCATAATAATTTATGTAATTTGATTAATTCCAAAGGCTACGCGGTATTTCTTTCCTTTTCCCGCTTAAAATGGCACACCGCGTCGCACATGACCAAACGTCACATTCACTATATGAAGTCCATTCCCATATTTAAATGTTAATAGTATTTGGTTATAGTACACAAATCTTGGTAAGGAAAGTGTTGGTGGCGACTAATGCAACGCGACATTTGGTCAGATTCCACTTGGGTGGTGGCATGTCGTCTCGTACATCATTATAAATATCGCTTCGATAATGTAGAACGAATTGTCATTAAAAAAAAAATTCAGTTACCTACTTTTCACTATCTGCGTTAGCATTACTTTTTTCAATCAAACCGATGTGCTATGTGTTGCAAATTATGCGTTTGAGAAGCTGTGTTTACTTGCGCAAAGACTTGATGACTTAGTATCAATTGTAACGGCGGGCAAGACAAGACGCCGCTACAGTGTTATGCTATGAATAATTCAGATGCTATTATACGTTCCTTCCGATCAAATATCACTATGCGACTTCAATGTGTGCTTGAGTTAAAAACGCAAAAACAACCCAGCCATCGCGCATGGCTAGATAGCTTTGGGCCTGCTTCTGCCTCGACCGCCTTGCCAGCAGCTACGCGCCCATTCAGCTATTTCAAAATTACACACGCATTTGCTACACAAGCTATCTTAAAAACTACAGCGCACATTAATTAAACATACAATTGTGGTGTCTGTGCAGATTGATGGGGCCCAAAGATGTAGGGTTTTTTTTTCAAGTGCCTAAATCCGGCACTTAGTCGATGCGGGTGCATGTGAAAGGTCGCTTCTTCCCCTTTACGACCTCCTCGATTATCCAGATGATCTAGCCTTAGATTTCGCTCGTGAGAGAAAGAGAGAAATGGGGTTTAACGTCCACTCGACACAAACTAGGTCATTTCGGGACTAACATTTTATTTATTTCAATAATTCGCTTGCGCATAGGGGTCTTTAGCAGTGGGAGGAAACCGGAGGACCCGGAGAAACCCACGAGGTTGTCACGTACAACCGGGGATTCGAGGCAACGCCAGTCGACTCAGTAGAGACTTTTGGCAAGCGTAATTTCCTGGTCCGTATCGCGTATCCGTATGGATTTTGCGTGTGACGTCATCAATGTCTGTGTATTTCACATACGTGATACGGCACACGGATACGGCAGCACGTATGGAACAGCTTTCATACGGAAATGGTCCGTATAACACTGTCGTCCTTTTACCGTCGTTTTTGCTACTTTTAGACGCTGAAATGTTGCATCATAGCGTTTTTATGAATCTTTGTGTATCCTAGAACACGAAGGTGTATATTTGATGTGATTTTAACAGTGATAACGACTGCAATTTAATCATTATTTTTGATGGGTTGTTCTCGGAATTTTCATATTTTTCCCGCCTGTCTGCATACTGGTTGATCTACGGGCTAAACTTTCTGAAATGATACATTAGTGAAACCAAAAATTTCTAAAATCTGCCAAAACTCTAAAACTACATTGACGCAACGTATCACGTATACGATACGGATATGGATGGGAAAAATCCGCTTGCCAAAAGTCTCTAATGATAGGGTGACCCATGTACTCACAGAAATACAGTCCACCGCTGATAGTTCGAGACTACCACTGAAGCGTGCACATTCGCCTTGCCGAGACCAACTTTCTGACAGTATGATACTATAAATAGCCATGGCACGTGCAATTCTCTACAAATCTATCAACTATTACAGCCGTAAAAAATTTATTGTTGACGATTTTGAATAGCAGTTAAATTAAGCTTCTTGGTTATTACAGCAGATTTAGAAATTACGTTCGTTTCATTTTTTAAATCGCTTTATCATTAACTGTACCGTTAAGAGCGGCATCTTTTGGTTTAGTACAAATAATATCTCTGAATCACTCGGGTTAGGCAGGAACATGATACTAGCAGTAGTTTCATTTTACTTTTACAAGCTTCTTAAAACGATTGTTGAGCTACCTAACGTGCTTATTTCTAAATTCAATTTCTTGTTCTAGCTTTCTGTTACGTTTCGTAAAAAAGTAGTCTTGATTATCCCGACCTGTCAATCAGACGTAGAATGGTCGATAGACTGGTTAAGCGAGACTAATTTCAAAACACGGGCACGTAACCTATCTTTTACTCAAAAGTGTCTGGATGTTATGGACGACTCTTGGAACCAGTTTTCAGTCTATTATTTATATATGATTAATGGTCATAGCTTATTAAGTACAACATGATCGTTTATTTAGTGACTATAATTGTATGAAACTGATTTGAGGCTTGGCATATATATAAATATTGTGGCGTAATTGTCGAGATATATGGAGATATTTATTTATGGTGGGTCACCCTACTAATGACAGACTCTATGATACAGCGCGCGCACGCTAACCATTCAGCCATCCAACCCCCCGATTTCGCTCGTGAACTTGCAAGTTCAAATGCCACTTAGCGAAAATTCACATGTACTGCGCTCTGCAATAAAAACAAACGAGAAAGAAAGAAAGAAGGGAAGTTCAATTCCGGATCTTTAATTTTGGTTCAATTGATTATAATTACTAACAGCGAAAAAAAGCTATAACGAGCGCGTAGTTATGACATTCTATGTCGTTCTGTTGAAAAAACGTTCAAAATATAATGTATACTTTCTTGGAGCTACCATGATATAATGAAATATTGTTCCATTTTTATTGTTGATAAAAACGAATTAAGAAAAATTGTTGCTTAAATCACTCATCAAAATGTGAATTTATTCATGACAAGAAGTTGAACAAATTTTGCGGCGTTGTCGCTTTTAAACAAAAATGCTTCAAATTTCAAAATGGAGCAACAAAAACAACTGTGACACAATGGGCATAAATGTGAAACATCATTTAAACAAAAAATAATTTTATACATTTTCCGTAAAATTCATAAAAACATTATATGTCCATTATACCTGTATCACGTAGTTCTTATGAAATTTGAAGAAATTACAAGATAAAAGAAAACTTGTTTATAATTTCAAGACCTTTGCAGCTTTGCTTACAAAAATTTAATGTCCACTGTAAATTTTCTCTTGCAATCCTAAACTGATATTTTTTTTTAAAAAAAATGGGCACAGTGATTTATTAACAGTGCTAGAGTCTCGACTAATAAAATCAATAAAATAGACTAAAATAATCAAAAGTATCTTTCTAGGAGTTCAGGAATTATAGTTTGCAGCTTTAACCATTATCGTGACGTGACGAAAATTACCTTGGCGTGACAAACATTATCTTGACGTGACAAACATTATCTTGGCCTTGTAAAATTTAGCCAACATGGACAAGAGGTTCCTCTTCAAGGATAGAACTATAATACTGCACATTTGAAATCACAATATTTATCACAGATTAGATAGCAGAAAAAAAGTGGAATTAAAACTTATACGGGATAGACAAAGAAATGTTGTAAAGTTAGGCTTTTATTTATCTTGAAGGACATCAAGTAACGGGCTATGGAAACTGATCGATGGCAATAACATCGTTTGTCATAATTTAAACTAAAATATTTATGTACCTGAGATTTTCCATTGGGTAAGCGGTAATATTTGTATTAGGATTTTAACTTCCAGCCAATGGAAAAGCTTAATACTTAAAATACTTTAGTTTAAGTTTTTCCGAATACGGTTTGAGTATAACCGTAAGTATTAATGACGTCGATCAGTTTCCATAACAAGATGTAGTATATAAATGATGCAAATTTAAGTTTACAATATCTCGAAGCCGCCTTGGCAACTATTTGGTTGACCGCCAGACCCACAAAGACAGTCCTTCGCCCTGTAAGTAGCGCCAGCTGACGTAGTGAATACCGTGGTATATCTAGTGGCACTGCCAGCGTCCACACAATCACCGCCCTCGCTTTGACAAACTGAAAAAAAAAAGATTTTACAAATGGCTGGTGTAAAGTCGATTCGAGGACTATTTGTCACATGTGGTAAGTCGATTCGAGAACTATTTGGCCACATGTGGTAAGTGTGCAAAACTGATAGCTCTATATAGATAAAACGTATACAATCTGATAACATTAACAGTGTCTTAGAGAAGGCAATATTATGTGCTCCAGCTCCGGTCAGCGGTTTCGGGGATATCAGATTACCACGGTTACGGATCGTAATTATCAACCGATTGCAAAGAAACTTACATTAATAATATCTAATTTCGGAACTAACATTTTATTTCAATAACTCGCATGCGCGTGGAGGTCTTTAACAGTGGGAGAAAACTGGAGGTCCCGGAGAAAACTCACGAGGTTGGAAAGACGACCTTACTCCTTGTCACATACAAGCGGCGAATCGAAACCACGCCCCTAGACACAATGACAGGCCTTAGCGTTAATTAAACCAATACCCCCCTCCCCTCCCCGGTTTTGACGATGTGGCACGGCTAGAGACCGTAATTATGAACCGACTGCAATGAAATTTACAGAACATGATGACAGTGACATTATCTCAGAGGAGGCAACCTTTGGTCTGCAGCTGTGCCAAAAGTTTCCCTACTCTGAGATATTATTAATATTATCATATTGCAATCGGTTGATAATTACAGCCCGTAACCGTGCCACATGTGGTATCCTATAATCTCCGAAACTCCTAATTGGAAGTAACCGTTATAATAATGGTGTCCCATAGTGACGGGAATTGGTATATTAACGATGTCAATTTCAGACAGACATCATCAAAATCATTTTTGATATTTATGTTTCTTGGCTTATGTAGATAAGATTAAATATTATAGATCTACCCAATCGGTGATAAATTTAGACAACGTTCAATTATTTTCGACTTCCTCACATAATGCTTGTTCAGATTAGTTGAAATATAACAACTTGGCTCCATAGGGATGACCAAATTTCGACGTTTTGTTTCTAAACAACATAACAGATTCCAATCAAATTTGGTAGATATTTTACTTATGCAGCAATTATTCCAATTTGTTCAAATGAATTTGCCCCGCCTCATTGGAGCACATTTAAGGAAAACAGATTTGCCGATTTTTTTATTACTTTCCACACCTTGAATTAATGTTGGTACATGTACTTGTGTGCCTATGTAAATGTGTATAAAATCAAGTTGCTTGGTCTAAAGTACAGCCAATATTCCGGACAATACTGAAGTATAAGACAATCCAAGTTCGGCGATATCTGGATATTTTTTTTCTTTGGGAGTGGGGTTGTGGTGGTACTTTTAGTCAGTTGCGATCAGATACACCAGAACATCGTGTCCATGCATGGTTTATTGTATTAGCATACTGGGTCAGTGTCACCCGTACCCTTAAAGGTGGGGTGGGGTAAAGACATCCCCATGTTCCTTTTCAATGCATGTACATGTACTACCAAATGTTGCTAATTATTTTTCACAGGAGAATCCCATATAACTCAAACTAGGTCATTTCGGTACTGACAAAAGGTACAATTTTCCATCAATGTCCAGAGAAAACACACGACGTTGAGCTGTGGGTTCTAATCTTTATCAGGTACAAGCTTTGTGTCGAAACCACGCGACTTGATTCAATGACAGGCCGTATGGTCTAAAGCTTCAAATAGAAGCCGAAAACCACCAGTCTTTTTTAAATTGTGAAGGATCTGAATTTATTATAGCCAATACTAGTACTCTGTCGATAAACAAAACAGTCCGAATTATTTGCCGATAATACGCTACGTTGAAATAGAATTGAACTATATTATTGTAGGTTAGACCGAAAGAAGCCTATTAATGATGGTTAATTAATTTAAAAACAAATTAGAAGCATGCACTTATCTATTTTATTTATCCACAAAGCAGAAGGACACACAGAACATACTGAAGATCTCTCTGCACATTAATCCAGCACGACATGATATTATCACAGTCTAGTTATTAAATGCTATGGATAATCCAGCCAGCCCCGGTGTTATCACAGTCAAATTAAATTTATACCCACGTTTCGTTCCGTTTTATTTTTTGTGCACTTCATCTTGGTCTAAAGAACGTGTTCAGAAATGCGCAGATTGTGGTTGGTTGACTTCCGATCACCCTACCAATCAAAACCATGATACAGAAAATTCCGGGAAATCTTTGAAAGACTTACACGATCGAGATATTTGATTTGCTGTGTGATCAAGATAGACGGGGTCATTATAACATAAGCTGTTGTCACGGGATCAGAGATATTCAATTCAAAACGTTCTTAAGAGAGAATTTCGTTCGAGCTGGAATTCGACTTTACCACCTACAAGTACACAATGTGGTGTATGTGGAAAGTATACATCAGCAGGCTTGCAAAGAAATTAAAGGCCAGATAATTAACATGCTTGAGAAAAACTATATCAAGAACCAAGATGACTAAGTATGCGTTGAGATAACTAATGGGGTTAAGTATAGTGGGTTTTTTTTTTATTTCCAACTAAAGTTACAATAAGCACACCATGTCCATGTTTAGAACGTTATGTTTTAGAAGCTACATCTATCTGTGTCTGTACATGCAGACAAGATTACACAGATCAGGGAAAATATTAAAGGTCTTTCAATATGTCATCATGAATATATCAAAGTTTTGGAAAATTAACTATAGCTTTAATGATTCACAATGGCGGTTATGAACGACTTTTAATATTCTCCGCGTTAAAGTACATTTAGGCTGACTCAATGAATTTAATAATTTTTTCGGAAATACAATTTTATTTTTCGCTTTTAAAATATTATCAGCCATAAGCTGGATATCTTTATCAACTGCATCAAATAGAAATGGGTGTTTCATCATCTGTCATTTAGCAATGTAATTTTTTTATTGTTATTTATATTGCTTGTACATCATTGTCCATACCTTTAAGACTGGGGTAAAGGTAGGACAACTTTAGCCCAACATTTCGATCTATTCAGTTCTCGAGAAAAGACTTGTTTACAGACCATTTTGGTATTTTATAAAACCCCACTCAAAAACTCAATAATCATTAAGTTCAAGGAGTCTGCCCAACCATTTCCTGTTTCACTACTATTGCTTTACATCAGCAGATTTAAAGAACCGTTCATACCAGACGAATAATGGAAAATCGTTCACAAGAGGCAATTAGCCGTGAGCTATGACCAAAACGACTTAATTTAAATATATAGAAATTAATGAATCAAATGCGATCGCTGTACCCGCGCTCAGTATAAACGGCCCATTAATATTAAGCAATAAGTACAACTCTCTTATATTTTGTCAACGAAATAAAGTCAGTGTCTCAAGTATATCTATATAAATAACCGGAAACATGGACACGGGATTGTAAGATTCCCTTATTGCCATCAAATATAGTGTTTACAAGTGACCAAAGACAAACAAGAAAGGAGACTTTCCCCCACAAAACGCGTTAGAAATTTACTATCCAAAATTGTGAAATTTGATAGGATTCTTCCTTATAACCTGATCAACAGTCGAATCGAATTTTGGAAACCCTAACCAAGAACCGTGAACTTATCTAGTTTTCAAAATTAGAGAGAGGGAGAGAGAGATGGGGTTTAACGCCCACTCGACACAAACTAGGTCATTTCTGGACTAACATATGGTTCAATTTTATTTCCATAATTTGCTTCCGCATAGGGGTCTTTAGCAGTGGGAGGAAACCGGAGGACCCGGAGAAAACCCACGACGTTGGACAGACGACCCTACTCCTTGTCACGTACAACCGGGGATTCGAAACCACACCAGTTGACTCAATGACAGACTTTATGATACAGCGCGCACGTGCTAACCATTCCGCCATCAAACCCCCTTCAAAATGAGAGAGTAATACTTAATATACAAAGCTACCAATGATTTACAAGCTACCTCCAATATTTTCTGTGGGTTTTCTGATGTTGTTTATATATTTTGCCAAACAACTTACTACATTCAAACACAAATCATAGTAAATACCATGTTTTATCTGAGATGAACGACACGAGAAACAAATTGTTCAATTAAATATCGTGCAAGCTGCCAAATTCTTAATGGTCACCTCGGTCAGAGTTTTGGGAATGATTTTGCATGGATACATACTAGAACAGTTTGTTTCTGGTAATTCAAGAGCATATAAAATAATAGCTAATTGTAAGCAACAAAATGAATATGTATTAAATAGGCACAATGGAAGATTTAGATAAAGAGCTATAATAAGTTCGAAAATAGATAATGAAAATAGGATGTATTGAAGATTTCAGTCAAATTACTTTATGTCTGAAGTTTTGACAAGAAATAACATGTGTCCGACGATTGCCAATTGACAGTTCATATTCCCGATTGTCAAGTACCATTGCAACGATAATAAAGGAAGTCTCAATTTTCAGCCCTGCAATCGGACATAACCGTTGGTGCCGTTAAATTATCGTTGAACGTAGACATGGCGGACATTGTCTAATCCACGCAATAAATAATTTATATATCATTTGAAGTCCAAAAAAAAAAAAGACTTGCAGTAGGCAGATTTAGAGATTTAGCTCTTATATTATGCCTCTTTAAATGAATAAAACTTCCAATAACAGCGAACAAAGGGGAGGAAGGAATAAAGGCTAATCTGTATACCGTTTTCAATATGAAACTTGTATTTCGAAATTTATGCTTAGAATTTTGCTAAGCCTGAGGGGATGTTTCAAAATGATTTCTAATTCAAACTTTATTTTTTTTGAATATTCAGAACGTTTATGTCTGGTTAAATCAGAATGTTATCAAATTTCCCATTTAACTGAAGAAAACGTTATCAAGTGAAACGATATACTGGTGCCTATGTAAGCGGTTATATCATGCACATATATCACAGAGACAGAAGAAGCAGTAAAAATAAAATTAAATGAAAAATAAACACAAGTCTAAGTCTGATGCCTTAATAAAACAAAATCATCAACCTTAAAAGAAAGAGATACATTTCCATTTTACAGCCATAAAGAAACCGTGCCAAATATTATCAGAATCAGTACCTTTATTTATTTTTTTAACAATATAATATACAAGTTTATTGCCATATTTGAACCAAATAATTTGTTTAAATCACTGTTAAAATTCAATACTGTTTCTTTTACAGGTTTTAAAGATTTCCCAAACTATTAGTTTGTGCAACATGCTTTTCCCCAAAAATTTTGGCGTGCAAAAAACATTTTTAAATTAATTAAATTGATCAATTAAGAGAGCTTCTGGTACTTGGAACATTTCTCTAGCATCCCATTATTATTACAGTTACAGTTAAAGGCTAAATATTTTGAGCCTCCAGACGTAAGCGATGTGTTAAATTTCCCACTAGAGCCTGGTTCTATACACTGTTCAGTACTTTGACACACTGAAAAAATATTTTGCCTTTTAAAAACATGAATACAATATTAAAACTCAATTGACACGCAAAAAAATATTCTTAAATTATGTTTTGATCCGCATTTACCAACATCGGTGATGGTGTCTCACAAGGATGTGTGTTAGAGGCTTTCTAATACCATCATAAAACAAGATTATAAGGATAACCAAATACACAGCTACCAATGGACCTCTCAGTAATGATTGTTTTTGTTGTATATTTGTATTTATGTCTTGCAGAATGATCGTTCAACTTTTTGTGCAAATCAAACAAAAAGCAGATATTATGAATATACACAGAAGGTGTTATTGTTATAAAATGTTACTAGTATTCCGGTTTAAAACAAGCAACATAGCAATCACCACAATTTTGGCTTCATCAAATATATAAATAGATCCCTTTAACTCAAGAACCTTTGGGTAAACAAGCAGCAATATACCGAAATGGAAAAAATCTTACTGGCATTCGAATCCAGTACTCATACTGGCATATTTCAGGGGTACTGTTAGATTATCTTACAAATGAAATTACATGTACCTCCAAATGACTACTCCTCGATCCTTAAAATCACTAAAAGACATGACTATGGAGAAGCTTCCGCAATATGGGAAGCGGTGTGTATACGAATATTCATTGTTGAGCCAACTGAAAAACACCTTACCAGCTGCACGCTAATTGCGACAGTATGCGCACCCCCCCCCCCCCCCACCACCTTACTAGCTGCACGCCAGTTGCGACAGGCTACGCGCTTTTCTATGTGCAAGCGCATTGTATTAAAACGTTGGTAGCTGAAAGCTTAAATTATGTATATTGCGCTGACAACATGTTATATCACTTACTGACGCTGTGTTGTGGCTGTTGTGGGGCTTGCATATCACAGGTATACCTAAGGCAGAATGGCATAGTATATTTGAGTACATGCGTATCATTAAAGCAAACTTTATCAGTATTGCTGTAGCAACCTAAAAAAAAACAAGATAATAATGAAATTATATGATGGTATATATATATATATATATATATATATATTCGATTATTGCATGTAGGGTGGACGGGGACGGACAGTAGCGGATTATCAGTGAGGCTGATGAGGCTGCAGCCACAGGCCCAAAGATTTTGTAAAAAAAATTTTTTTTAGACTTGTCTGATACGATTAAAAACGCATAGACAATGAATGTTAGGGGGGTTGGATTTAGGCCCATCGGGAATCAACATAGGCCCTGACCCGAAATTAATTAGGCCCACGCCATTTTAAATAGGCCCTATTTAAAAACTAAATAGGCCCTCCAGCAACTGCCGCCCCAGGCCTTGGTGGAGCTTAATCCGCCACTGGGGACGGAGTATGGTAGGATCGGGCACACCTAAAGAAGTTTTAAGTTCTCACGTATAGTTTGGGGGCCTCTTTATTGATCTTGAAATTACGTTGTTTTTAATGAATTAGGAAGAGTGTTAGACGCTAAATTTATTTACAGTCAGTTTTTCAAAACATTTCGCGGGTTCTGACTCGATGGTCTCCGGTCACCAGCCCGTCCATGATTGCATGCAATAATTCAATTGGTCTGGTTGTAAAACGTAAAAACATTTAATCTGTAATATTGTAATATGTAATTGTAAATATAAAAGTACATTATAGAAGTTGTCACTTGAAACAATCTTCTGATGTTTATAACTAGGATAACTACAGTATTTCTTAAAAAAATGAAATGGAATGGAGTCAGGTCTAAATATTAAGGCCACCTGCAGATTTCGTCAAGGTCGCGAGATATAAATAAGGTTAGGACACGTGATTGTTGAAGAGATTGTGGGTTAGGATAAGGGTTAGGCTAAGTCTAGGATAAGGTTTTGCGCTAGCCCTGTTTACATCTCGTGCAGACCGTAACCAAATCTACCGGTGGCCTTAATATTTAGACCTAACCATGGAATGGGGTTTAACTTCCTACCTTTCTGCACCGAAGGGGCTAATGAAGATGTACATATGCCACACAGTGTGTTAAAAGGACAATTTGCCAGGACAATGGCGCTACAACGTACTCTTATTTCGAATTTCGACCGTCAAGGGTTCTTTTACGTGCAGATAATTGGTGACTGGGAACGATAAAAGTGCGATCTAACATCAACAGAAAGTGTTTAGCTATCAATGTAACAAGACAGTGTTCACATTCTGGTTGAGGCTATCGTTTCAAGATGAAATTGAGTTAAAAAGTATGACCTATGCGAGAGACACACAAAACAACTTCACCCCCCCCCCCTTTTGGAGGTTGACCAGTCTCCTAAGAGAGGCTTAATGTTATGGAGTTTTTTTGTGTCTGCAAGATCGCAAGACCGTTACCAGCGGCCATAAAAAAATGTATTTATTATAAATTTAAACACGGAGATTAGAAGATCCAAATGACTGGGTAGCCAGAAAAGGCCAGCGTCCTTGCCGATGAACGCGTGTGATAATATCTGCTACTAATGGATGATCAAGCTGTTTTTTATTTATAGCTTGAAGGCAGGACATAGAATCAGAAAAGATAACATGCTTTAATATTGATAATGATTGAATGAACTCCAAGGAAGCAGCAGGAGGAAGATGAACAAAATGGTCTCAGATGCTGTGACGAGGCTATCCGATCACCATCTATTTGCCCAACCGGGTCTATATTGTTAGACATTGGACTTTTTAAAAGACACAGGTTTTTATTATAAATTTTATCATTTCATTTTTATATTTTAAATATGTTTTATGCATAGTTATATATTTTTGTAAATTTTACAACCCCTGTGATTTGTTTTTATATGCATATCAATTTGTTTTGTGATATAATCTAGTTATATTTGGTGCAATATAGCCCGGTTGAAGCTTACGTGCCATAAAACTTCATTTCATTCACTTCTCTGTCCTGTACGACTGACAAGGAGAAAACACGGCGGAAATTCCGAAAAAACTTCCTCAGCCAACACCTGGAGCGAACGCGAGACCTCTTGTTTATCGACCCAGTGCCTTACTCACTGAACCACCGTGTTCCGTTTTACTTCAGAATGATTAAAGTAATGCAAAATGGTGAATTAATATGCATATTTAGTAATTCTCACTTTGGGAAATTTTATCGCTTCGCATCGTTACTTGGCCATCGTCAGTGTAGGTGATATTACATATATAAGTTACACACGGATTACTGGAATCCGGATAAGTGTCGTTGGCCTTATAACATTTATTGTTATAACTGCAACCTGAAATTAAGATAAATCCAATATAATTAGAAGTAGTAAAGTCTATTTGTGAACAGAATAAAGCGCCTCCGGTATTCCATATTACCGTTAAAATGATTGCTGTGCAATAGTATAAAATTTACGGAACAGAAATAGCTATCCATTTCTCTATTCACTAGTTTCAATGCGTTGAACTAGATCTAGAGATATCGCATGAGTTAAGCACCAGCTCCAAATTTCGCCTAGATTAATACAGCGCTGTATCCATTCAGGCGCTTCTAAGCAAGGAGCGTATAACATCTACGCGTACTATAAGCTAAGCCAGCCTAACTATTTAGCGTAATCGTCATTTTGCCAGAGTGATTCTTTCTGCGCATGTCCAAAACTAGCTGTAGTCGGCCATGAGTTCAGAAGGCCAAGATAAGTCAGCTGCAGGTAGCGAGCTGGGTTATTTGCGTCGCCTTTGCGTTTACCTGGCATAGCGAGCGCCGATAATTTTAATCAAGCGACGCCCATACACACAACCCAGGTTTTGGTCAAATCCAGTCAACAGTCATCAAGAATTACTGGAAACAGCCATTCAATTAAGATGTTTTCATACCATTTACCATATTTCAACTTTGTGAGCTTACGAAAAAATAGTTTCGACCATGTGTGATATAGTCAACTGTTGAGTAACCTTCCCGGATTGTGAGTGGGACTGGATGAGCAATAACACAGCAAGTACGATAGTACTCTATGGGCCAGGAAACAAGTATGACGTCATTGCCGCCATCGAATTACAACAAGCAATGCGCAATTGTTCAAGAAACAAGCATGCAATTGATCGCTGTCAATACTACGCGCGTGTAGCTTATTTCTGGTTTGCTTATGGGGTGATATTAAAGTATGAAAGCGACCAGCAAAGAGGTACCAAATCTTTTCTTCTCGAATTGAAAAGAAAATTGTAAAGAAAACTGCAAAAATTGTAAAAATTTGCCTGCTTCAACAATGCTGATTCTGCATGAATATTCTGTTACAAAACATTTAATCTTGTTGCACGTGTAATATGGCCTGATTTCATTAGCTGCCATACATCCACCAGTCGGATCTTTACAACCTTTAAACAAAAATAATCTCCCTTAATAATTATATATATCTTTAACTTGCCTTTGGACAGAATACCTAAAGTCACGATGCGTCATTTGCATTATTCGGTAATGTAACAAATTTCCCACGACTTACTCTACGCTGATATGTACTCATATTGATTATTTAATATATAATTACGAGAACAAAATTAAAATAACAAGGCTTGAATTCAATCGGATTCAAAACAGGCCGATCAATAAATTCTCGCGGACAACAAAAGGTTGGAGGGCTTATTACATAGCGAACAGCATAGATCGATAAAATTTCAATTCCACATATCTGAACGTTATTGAACCATTTTTAGACTGGCACAGAGTCCGATCTTTCCCAATAATACAAATAGCACTAAATGACGCATCGAAACTTTATGAGGTACGATAATATTAAAAGCATGAATAGTGTTCGACTTATTTTGTATACCGGACATGCTTGCATCCAACACTTTTATTATACTTTATACTTGCAGCTATAGAACCGATAGAAATGTTGGAATATCCGCAGCAGAATATGCATTTCGAGCACATGATATCAATATTAGCGCCATCGCAAGCGGCGGCGTGCTGACACCTGACACCCCTATCCTTGCGGTGGGGTTGAAAATATTAAAGTACGGCAATTGCTACAAAGCAAACAAATTGAAAACAAGGTCATAGTCACGTTGATGTGTTTGTAGGGTCCAGTTAAGCAACTAGATAACGTAAAAGTTTAGCAAGAAAGACCAATTAAAAATCATGCGGATCACCGACGCTTAATTTTAATAAAATCATTGGATAGCACAAAATCAATTGTATTCATATATTATTATGCTTTCATTTTTCGTACACACAAATTCAACCCGTTGATGAAAAAAAAATGGCGTTCAACTGGCAGTTATAGCAGAAAGCCAGCGCTGCACTGATGACTCAAAGTGGGAATTAGGTAAATTAATATTTCAAATACATGCGGAGACTGGTCATTTGATTGAGATTTTATAAATATGATTTATCGATCATGTGCATACCAAATAAACAAATGGTATCCATTATCTCAGACGCATGTCCAGAGGATGTCGATGGGTCGACTGGACCCTTCCCTGTTCTCCTACATTCCATCGAATGAACGTGGAACAACAAACATTGCCGCCCTTTTTGGTTCACTCCACTCTAATCCTATAGATGTATGCAAGTAAATAAGCAGAAACTCAAAGCTTCTGATTCTATTAAATCCTCAGACGGCACATCATACTTGACGTTGTCGCCACCTTAGATCCCCCGCTGCTCAAATTCCTTTCCACTTTAAAATTAGCAAATAGCGCCAAAAAATATATACCTTTAGCGATCATGACAGATTTAAACATATTGTTTACATTCTGGCATTCATAAGTCTTACAACTTTCATTCCATGTACTACCTTCTGCACGACATACACCACCCCATGAGCAACCTGTATAAACAAAGCATTATGTGTTCCTCTAAAATTTATAATGTGTAAAATTATTAAGACATATTGTAAATGATAATTAGCAAGGCATTTGAACTTCCGATCTGAAAACTCTTTTTTCAAATGTCTGTTATTTCATTGATAAGGTTATAGACATATTTAATCGCTTCTCAGTATCATAACAGCAGCCTGCATTATGTAGCAAATAGTCGGCCATATTCCCCTAGGTGAAAGTGGATGGATGCATCCCTCTGTTGGAAAACAGGACAGTAAATTACAGACAGAACAAACATAAACTCCGTATTAACGCCAAAGTATTAGCTATATTTGAACATATACATATATTCCATATTCTAAGGTATATTGATGGCGTCAATAAGACAACACACGGGCTACGCGCAGCAACATTACAGTCGTCTTAAACAAACTCTTGAAAACTTTCGTTTTGACCTCGTTCCACTCTAATCCTATATGCACCTAAATGAGAATAAATATTGTCTAAGAGCTTCTGATTTTATAAAAAGACTCGGGCAATCCCCCGGGGATCTCGCCAATCTGGACGTTGTCTCCACCCGTAACCCCCTCTGCTCAAATTCATGAAGACGCCCCTGTTCTTACCTATGAAGTTTTAAAAAAGTCTGAAGAAGAAACATTGTCTGTAGGGTGTTAACGAACTCTAAATAACTTAGACCTGGTATTAAAAAGTCGGTGAAATCCGACAAGAACTGTAGCTCGTGGAATGTCAACAAGCAATGGTACACGGACGACGGAAAAAGGTAACAACATCACTGTCTGCACTAAATGTAGGGTGTATATGCGTTACTTTATGTTCGAACTGGGGAACAATCAGGTGCATATGTCCATTAGAGAAAGGTAAAATCAAGATAATTTATAATAAATGTCTATTATTATAGCAACATAAGCATTAGCGAAAAGGTCAAATAGGGATAATTTATAATAAATTCCTATTATTATAGCAATACAAGAATTAGAGAAAAGGTAAAATCGGGATAATTTATAATAAATATAAATACAAGCATTAGCGAAAACTCTAAAATCAAGATAATTTATTATAAATGGATATTATTTTAGCAATGCAAGCATTTGCGCACAACATTTTCATTTGCATTCTCCTCAAGTTGATCTGCAAAATGTAGATAAAATACATCACTTTTAATTTCTGCTCTGCTATTATAATCGTCTGAAACTAAACCATTGAAAAACAACAATCATTATGCACATCGACAGATGCATGATTTACAGAATTGAAACGAATCAACTTACCACCCTTGACAGATTCTAGCTTGATGGAATCACCATACACATTACATGTATAAGTTGTACAACCACTCGTCCAGTTTGCGTTCTGAGCTACGCAGCTTCCATCAAAGGTTCGACATTCTAAGAATTAAAGTTAGAATAATATATAAATATTTGTCATTTTCTGCTACACCTAAAAGGGGTTTTTATTGGAAGAGCAATTCCACTGTTCGCTGTGATCTTTATATTATCAGAAATCAGAAATACTTTACTATTAGCATCTTATGCTTAATTCCAGATAGTTCAGTTATTTCCCACAGTAAACGAGTGTTGGACGCTAAAACAATATGACTCATGGGAAGAAAAACTGCGACCCTGTTCATACAGTGGATGTTGGTATTCGAAGAAGCACCTCTGTGCGGACAGCTTTTCCCCGCGCATAACACACTACATGGTGTATGCCCGTCTTCATTACCCGGTTGGTTCAGAAAAGTGGAACGCTAAAACCTAACTACATTCCCGACGCTCTTCGGATTACGTTTTTAATTGTCTTTAAGGTATATAATCTTGAATGCGGACTAAAATATATTCGCACTTAGTTAAAAGAACTTACGGCCATCGATTGCTATTAATCCACATTCCTCTTCTCCTTTTCTACATTGATATATAGCGCAACCAATTGATACATTGGCACCAACATCTATACACGTTCCATTACCTACGTCACATCCTGTATTATAAAATAATACGTATTATAATATGCAGTGTCAACACAGACTCATCTGCTCTCACTTCTGTCCTGAATGAGAAAAATCAACTGTACCACATTTTCACATATTCCCCCTAATCCTTCTTCCAAATACGCTGATTGCTAACGACCTCTGCGACCATGCATATTAATGATGCTAACGACCCCTGCGACCATGCATATTAATAAAATAAACGTATAGCATGCGTTTTCCCCCAAATGACTTAGTTGCGTTGATCAGACGTTATTAATCTCTCTGGTGCAAGCTGAGGATTCGCGTAGCTTGTCGTCGGTAGTTTATTATTCATTAATTTCGTTGGTGCCACCAGTCTTCATCAGAAATCTAGGACGTTTGCCCCATTTCATTTATTTCTTTAGTGCAATGGCGCATCGCGTCTCGCGCATGACCCATTATTATGCAGGTGTAGGGTAGCTAAAAAGAAAAGTAAATTGTAAGTAAAAAAACAAAATGGCGCTTCATCGCGGAGAATGGGTCACCCGTAGTTTTCAGACGCTCATATAAAATACACCAAAGCCTGCGTTTAGCTTTACTCACGGATACCATCATTATGCCAAGAATTCAATAAGTGGCACAATCAAGAAAACTGAAAAAAAAATTCGAAAAGCAGATTTGTAAAAAAATTTCCATGCCGCTGTAGCCTTTGACATGCCTTTCGCTTATTAACCCTTTTCAGAAAAGCCATGCACGAAGATTCTGTACAGCGCCTTGCTCGTATCTTAGTACTTTCTGATTTAAGGTTCTTCCCACAGGTCCGGTCCGGATCAGAATAACATACCTGCATTCAAATACTCAACACTCCATCTAAACATAGTTGAATTACTGAAAACATCACACGTGAAGTTCGAACATCCTGAATTCCAAATCTGATCCTTGGTTCTACAGTGTCCTTGATGCATGCAACCTAGCGTTAAAATATATTATTATTATTTTACTCCTACGGAAATTTTGGAGGGGCGGGGGAGGGGTTGGGCTTAGTCGTGACCGAATAGTCTGACGTGCGCTTTAGATATAAAATCTGCCATTAAACAAGTGGCGTGGTCTAGATTCCCCACTTGAAGATGAAAAGGGGTAGGGTCGCCTGTCCAACATCATGGGTTTTCTCCGGGTCATCCCGAAATGACCTAGTTAATTTTGAGTCGAGTGTACGTTAAACCCCATTTCTCTCTCTTTCTCTCACGATTTCTAGGGAAATGATGTCATGAGGTCATATTCATATAGGCCATACAACATAGGTGCATGTGATAAGATTTCTAGGGAAATGTGTCAAATGTCATAATCTTATTTTAATCCGTTAAAACAAATCCGTTAAATATCTATTGAAGTGACTGAAGTATTGAAAAGTTTGCGTGCCACTGGAGAGCATTTTGCTCGCTTTTGTGCCGCCCACTATATCTCTTAGCAGCCACTCCTACATCGCCTTGTAAGCGCCCCCCCCCCCCTCCGTAAAAAATTAAAACAAAAATTTAAAAAGAAGTAAGTATAAATCATATAAAGCGCCGTTACATCTTTGCTCAATATTTTATGATGTGCGTGTTGGCCTTTACCTCCGCCAACAAGCGATAGTCGTCGCTGTCCAGTCCATTGGTTAATAAAACACTGGTAGTCCCAGCACTGGTTTTTCACAATAGTACCCACATCATGACAAGTTCCATTCACATCGGCGCATGCTAAAATAAAATCATTATTTGTTATCAAACATTTTATCAAATAAGTAGTAGCGCTCTGCTTAAGAAATATTTTTCATTGTGGCTGCCCAAGTAATGATTAAAATGATTTTGAATCCAATGCAAATTACAATATTGTGAAAGTTGCAACTCCAAAAGTAGGGTGACCTATGTACTCTACAGAAATACAGTCCATCGCTGATAGTTCGAGACTACCACTGAAGCGTGCACATTCGCCGTGCCGAGACCAACTTTCTGACAGTATGATACTATAAATAGCCATGGCACGTGCAATTCTCTACAAATCTATCAACTATTACAGCCGTAAAAAAAATATTGTTGACGATTTTGAATAGCAGTGAAACTAGGCTTCTTGGTTACTACAGCAGATTTAGAAATTACGTTCGTTTCATTTTTTAAATCGCTTTATCATTAACTGTACCGTTAAGAGCGGCATCTTTTGGTTTAGTACAAATAATATCTCTGAATCACTCGGGTTAGACAGGAACATGATACTAGCAGTAGTTTCATTTTACTTTTACAAGGTTCTTAAAACGATTGTTGAGCTACCTAACGTGCTTATTTCTAAATTCAATTTCTTGTTCTAGCTTTCTGTTATGTTTCGTAAAAAAAGTAGTCTTGATTATCCCGACCTGTCAATCAGACGTAGAATGGTCGATAGACTGGTTAAGCGAGACTAATTTCAAAACAAGGGCACGTAACCTATCTTTTACTCAAAAGTGTCTGGATGTTATGGACGACACTTGGAACCAGTTTTCAGTCTATTATTTATAGATGATTAATGGTCATAGCTTATTAAGTACAACATGATCGTTAATTTAGTGACTATAATTGTGTGAAACTGATTTGAGGCTTGGCATATATATAAATATTGTGGCGTAATTGTCGAGATATATGGAGATATTTATTTATGGTGGGTCACCCTACCAAAAGAAATGTCAGTCCGAAAATTTGTCAGCTTTCGACATCACCTGCAGATGATATAGAGGAATAGGTGGTCAAAACACTCTTCCCTAAAATCTTTTGATAGGTCTCTCTTTAATAGGTCTGAATTCAAGCCGAGAGATTATTTGCCATTTTTGTATCGATTAAGACATGAAAATTAGATGTTGTTGGAAAAATGCAAATGACGATCAGCTGATCTAAGCTATGGTGCCGTTACAGCTTGGGTGGCAGCATGGAGCGTACCGTACCGCGCACGCACGCCATGGCCATGTCACCAGCGGTCCCGATTTGACATTGCCCTGGACTATTTTGTGCCCCTGCAGGAACTATGCCTTTGGATGGATTCTTGGAGTGGTTTATTGAACACTCAAAAGGCACGTTTGTGCCTTAAGGAAATGCGGGTTGTTACGCTTCCAAATCGCCCTCTGTCTCCAACCTACTCTACAAGAGCCTATCGCCTACGACTGGCTCTGAATGCAAGTTTCTTAGGAAACTTCTTGTCTGCGATATTACCCTGGATGGAAGCGGACTTTAAGCTGCCATTCTGCAGAATATGGTTTATGGCATTTTTACTGTCATCGTTACACTGCTATATCTTCTTAGATTGTAGTTTCGTATTCATATTATATGTACCTTGTTTGGTTGTCTCGTGATAATACTTGATTACACTTCCGTTGTTAAACTCACGACAGACGTAATCAACACAATCATCTCTCCATACATCATTCTTGGCATAGCATTGCGTACCGTACGAACAGCCTATAATAGGGATATTCGGGTATTTTCAAAATAGTTGCAACATATCAATATTAAATGATTTTTGTACGAAAAATTTGCCGTAAAAGAGTAATAATAAGAGAAAGTTGATAGAAATTCCCGCCTCGCTGCGCGCCGTCAAATGCGAATGCAGCTGTGCTGACACTTTACTAGCTCTTAAATCATGAATCACAGACCACTTGCTTATTCGCTTTCTATCCATTGTCCATGTTTACAAACACCATACACCTCGCAGTGCTTCGTTTGATTAGAGCTAATCCCATTTAACACCGCTGTAAAGAAAGCAAATTTCTGTTCCAAATTATAAGTGGTCAATAGTCCGATTAACAACCAATAGCTAACTGCGTAACAATATCATTACGCTTTAAACAGAGTTCCATATTGGACCAATTAACCAGTGCATAGCAGAATATTGCAGAAAAACAAATTGCGTGACAAACAAGGCTATCAACACGAATACAATGTAAACAATACTGTATGGAGACGAACAATACTTTCGCCGTTTTAATACCTTAAATCACTGTCCCAAGTTTTAGGGAAGACCCCAGATTAAACGAAGGGCTATCATGTTGATGTACTTGGGATATATTTGATTGAACGGGAAGAACAGACACACTCCCTCAAAAGCTCAAGTATCAGAAGCCAATCCGGCAACGGCCATGGAGGGATTTCGCGGGCCATTGCTTCAGGAATATGACAAACATGGACCCATTTTGTTGAGTGTCTACCCACTTTACAATCAAAGTGGGAGAGATTAGTAGGAGATTGTTCAGTTAATTAAAATTTAATGAAAGGTAATACATGTATAATTAAATATATACTTTTCAAAAAAGAGTAGGGGATATTGAAATGCAAATACCTATGCAAGTTGTGATATGATAAATAGTCATGGACACTTAGACATGCTTTGAGAGTATGTTCACAGATGAAGAATGTATCGCCCCAACAGAACCACTGAGCTGCATATGCGACACACAATAGAGCCATACACGTGGGAGAGGTTCATTGGCAAATTTGACACTTCAAGGAAGGGTTGATGAAAACTGCCGCGTGCTGGTTTATCTATCCATGTTAGCATTCCTATCGGTTCTTGCATAAGATTTACTGTTTAGCGTATCTTTGCTTTAGTGTGTTAGTGTGTTCGTCGACGTCAACGTCAACCAGAATTGGCCGTGGCACTGCAAGTGGAGTGGGTCAGATTACCCCAAATCGTGATTGGACGGTTGATTAGGAGCATGCCACGACGAATTGCTGAATGTCTGAGGATTGGTGGAGCAATTACTCATTATTAAGACAAAAATCAAACACGTCCATTTTCACTTTTAACGGTGGATTTCTTTGCGAGTTTATGTTCACGTGTAGGCAATTGGCCTGTTATTAACATACACTGGTTACCTCTAATAAAAACAGCAGTGCATTTCTGCAGTTTTGTATTGTTTCTGAATATCCCCTACTTTTTTTGAAGAGTATATTTGAGTGCAAATTGATAGACTGGGATCACAAAGATTTAATTTTATTATTTTAATATAAATGTACCAACCTCCGGATAGAACAGCCATCTCATTCTTCAGCATTGAAGCATGTCGTTGACATTGTAATGTAAGACATGCTGCATCTGTAACATTATCACCTTCGGGTACACAACCACCAGTAGCGTTAGGATACGTACATCCTATAACAGACAAATGGAAAACATTACATTACAACTTGACTATTTATTGTAGTACCTCAAGCCTGAACGTGACAAGGAGTAGGGTCGTCTGCACAACCTTGTAGGGTTTCTCCAGTTCCCCCTCTCTCTTAAAGTCAATCCTGATACCTTACGTACGTTTTTCGGTTCAAAATCTCTCCCTCTCCCCCCCCTCCCTCGCTCTCTCTCTTGAGTATACCCCCTCAAAATATAATTCCATCATTTCTTTCTAATTAATTCATAAAACTGTATCTACTAAGAGATCTTACCTCCTGCTGTAACAAGGAACTTGAGTGTGTTGTCTACAAGATCTTCCTTACAGGTAACGGTGTAACATCCTATATTAACTTCCGTAGATATTGGTCGACAATTACCTGCGGTATCTTTACAACCTTTACAAGTTTTAAAACACAAAAGTATTGATTAACTCGAGCCGACAGGTTAGGAATGATCTCATAACAAGTTCGATAGTATATTGACAAGAAACCGTGCGTTGCGTAATCATTGCCATCTTAGAATTGTGACGTCATAAAGTCCGTCAATTTATGCGCAATTGCCCAAGGAACAAGCATGCCAAGTTTCGAGTCCATCGTCGCTCAGTTCCTGATCCAAAAATGCTCCATTTACACGACATAATTTAAAGGGAAACCACAGGCTTTTATTTCTTAAAACTCACTAGTGTTTTATTCAATTGGCCGTTTTCAGACAAAGCTTGGACACGAAGCGCATACTTATTACCTTGGTGCTGATATTCGCGGTAATGATCTATATACGTCAATCTGCCGAAGCCTTATATTAGGATTTTTGAATAACTTCAAACTAATTAAGCCAACTTACCGGAAGGCACGTCCTCTAATTCCCAATAATTTCTGAACATTTCTTTAGCGTCATTGTATTTTTGTCTGCAATATCTGTCAATGCATTGTTCTCCTTGGGTAATTCCAACAGAAGTATTTGTTGCCAAACAACCTCCACTGTAGGCACAAGCTGATTTGTAAAAAAGAACAGGTGTTTGTTTATTTCAAATATAACCAAACTCACACTAGTCTCCTGAAAGACTGACCTTATATTTAATATTGAAGTAAAAATAAGTTATGTAGTTCATGAACCTTATTCACAATAATTTAAATTGAAATAGTTAAAGAATACAGTCCTTTCATTGTTCAAGGACAGCGGTAATAATGACAATCGAGGCTACAGTGATTTTAAGATAAGGTTTTTCGGCTTAGACTGAAGCAATTTGATTGGAATTTCAGGGCCGGCGGAAGCAATTCTTGGTTTGGGCGGGGGGGACTACCGTCCTACTAGGACTTTAGGCGAGGGCCCTGGGGCCGCCTAGGCCCCGGAAGCTCCAGGGAATCTAGATCGTCGGAGACGCTTTCTAAGCGATATCTGGCTAGTACAATTACTCAGTATTGAAGTTTTTGTTTTTTTAATCCCTCACCATAAAAAGCAATGCAGACGGTTATTTCCTGTTATGCTGAACTGGACAAATATATGCATAATAACACCAAGGTTGTGGATACTCTAGAGGTCACAATTTTCATCCGATTTTGATGAAACTCACAATGTATGTTTATAACCCAAAGATCTCGGTTCATGTCGATATTGGCGCATATCGGACAGTAACTTCTTGGATTATGGTCTCCGATTGTACGAAAAATTACACTTTTAGCTTGTGGGCCCTCTAGAGGCCAAAAAATTTTGATTGTAAAAACCGTTCAAATGGCCGCTCCCCTTTACGCAAATAGTGTAAAAGCATATAATACCCAGGGCGACCTTCAGATGTAAACTGTGGTCGCGACTACAGTCTGAACCAGCACCCGAACGCAAATAGGCCAGACCATTGGCTATTCAATATGGCGGCGCACATGTCACTTGTTTCACTTGCTATATTTTCTGCTATTTACTCATTTTTAAAACTATATTTTTGACGATGGGGATGAAGAAATGCTTTTAAAACATTTTCTTACAAAGCTGACCCCACCCGGGTTAACTGGTAACATGGATCATTTTACAAAGTTTTTTGTCGTGGGCCTATATATTCTCTAACTTCCGGGTGTTACCATGAACCCTGAAAACGGTCCATGGCGTACATAACGCATTGGCAATTGGCAATTTTAAGATATTTTTCAGACAAATCTACACACGTGTCAGTCTTTTCAGTCATATTTGAACTATCTCGACCGTGCCCTATCAGAGATTGAACTAAATGTCATTCGCAATGACTAGAGTACGGAAATTCGTGCAACCGAAGGACGCCCTTTCGTGGACCATCTAGAGGTCACAATTTACTTCCGATTTGCGCTTATCTGGATTTGCGTAACTTTCTGGATTATGGACCCTGATTGTACGAAAACTCACGTCTTTAGCATGTGGGTCCTCTAGAGATAGCAATTTTTATCTTATTTTCAAAATCGTTCAAATATATCACCGTTATGCCATGGTTGAGTCCGAACTTCCTGAAAATTGGACCGAAACTTCCCGTCAAATGGCCGCTCCTCTTTACGCAAATAGTGTAAAAATATAATACCAAGGTTGTAACAATTTTTATCATCCAATTTCGATGAAACTTAAAACGAGTGTTTAAGTATCACTAGTTCTTGGGTGAGTTCAAGTTTGGTGCGCATCTGACCTTCCGTTCTGGAGTTATGCCAAATGCCTTTTACGCAAAATGTGAAATATGAATGAAGTTTGTGGACCTCCCAGAGGCGACAATTTTTGTCCAATTCATGAGATGAAAATTAAACTATGTGTTGAGGATCAAAAGTTCTTGGATGAGTTTCACTTTGGTACGCATGAAATCTTCCATTCTAGATTTTTAGCTCCTGCTATAGAATGGTATGAAAACTCTACCCCGTCGTGTTTTAATTAGCCAATTATGTCATAGATACAACGGAAATGAGATGGAATGAAATATTCGACTGCTCAGTAAAGTTAACTAATCGCGACCCTCGCAACTGGGAACTCTTAACCCAGGGATATTGTGACTAGTGACTAGTAGGATATTTTCTTCTGAAAGTCTACGTTCTACCTCTAGAAGCCTCATTTCTATATTAAAATCGGGTCTCTTCCAGTTACATCACTGTATCTAACTGAATAGTTACTTGCGTGCAATAACCTGGAGAAAAGAGTACTTGCGGCCAAATTATCCCACAATACTCACTTATTCTAACACCTCCCGTCGTTTTGGTTGCCAACGAGACTTTATTTGATCATTATACACCTTCCAATGTAATTAAATTGGTCATTTTACAGTGTTATTAATTACAAATGAAACCTGAAACGCTATCACTTGGCCATTATCAACTTCGTCGGACCGGAAGAAACATGAGGTCAAAGGAATTCCGTTTTGTTTTTGTTAGTAACCATGGGCATCACCCAGTCCCTTCATTAACCTATCCGTTATGCGAAATTCGCCTTGGGACTGGGTGATCCGGACAGTACCAAAAGACAACCACGCGTTGGCTTTTGAAGTTATAAAAACGGGCCACAATATTGTTGTAATGAGACGTCATCTTGTTGTTGTCTGTCTATTTGTGCTTACAAAAACAAGAAGGTATAAAGCAGAGTGACTACTCTAGATGGCACTAGACATCGTATTTTACACTGATTTTGAATATTTTAAATTTATTAGTCGGTTTCTGAAAAATTGATGAAACAAATAATGTTCAATGCCCGAAAGATCTAGATATCGGCCAAAACCTGAGACGTCCGGTTTCTGGCATATGCATTTCAAATAAAAGAGTGGACTGGCAGTCTATGCTATAATATGGGATCAGTATTCAGAAATGAAAAAGGTGGTCTTAATGTTTTACGAAATAATATGAGTTGGAATCTGATAAGGGCAAGGGTGGGGAGGACGAGGGGACTTTATTTCAGGCACTTCTATCCCCGTAAATATTATATTAATTTTTACCTGTCTGCATGAGAAATCAATTAAATTTTCCTAAGTATGTTACATACCAATGAGAGTATTCACCTGTCATTCTGAGATTCTTAATTCGCGGACAGCTATGAAAGTAAATTTTAGTTCTAGTAACAATTCGTTCAATCAAATATAAGAGCTTCCCCAGCGCTACGTCATTGACCTCATTTTGTGTTACTTCCGGTCCGACGAAGTTGATAATCGCCAAATTGTAATGATAGCTCTTTAGGTTTGATGTATAATTAATAACGCTGTACATGACCAATTTAATTACATCGAAAGCTGTATAATGATCAAATAAAGTCTCGTTGGCAATAAAAGCGACGGGAAGTGTTAGAACTAGTGAGTATTGTGAACTGATAGCAGACGAAATTTCTTCAACGAGTGAAACCAATATGGTGGGTGGTACACTTTGTTGTTATTGTAGTATATAGTCTAGTCCAGCTCTGAACGTAGGTCTCTTTACAGTCGACACTACGTCCAGGGAAGCTAGCATTGAATCAATGTCGAAGTAATGGACCGCCCCAGTCAATTTTACTGGGCAACTTTTTACCGCTAAACGGTCGCGTGGCAGTCCCTGTGAATACCTGAACAATGTAAAGGAACATCTTAGTGAGAAAATAAGACCTCGCTTACGTCGCTAGATCCAGTATGAGCGAGGTCTTATTTTCTCACTTAGATGTTCCTTTACATTGTTCAGGTATTCACAGGGACTGCCACGCGACCGTTTAGCGGTAAAAAGTTGCCCAGTAAAATTGACTGGGGCGGTCCATTACTTCGACATTGATTCAATGCTAGCTTCCCTGGACGTAGTGTCGACTGTAAAGAGACCTACGTTCAGAGCTGGACTATATATAGTCAAGCAGTAGTAAGAAATTTTATTTTAATCCATTCAAGTGCCTGTGACACATTGTGCTGGATAATGAGAAGACACTCATTGTTGAAAGGTTGCTCCTTTTATATCTGTAATACATACAAGTTTGTCTTTTATTCAGTGTATATTTACTTTATTTGAACATCATGATGATACTCGTTTATTTGGCAAGCTAGTATTACCAACCCAATTGTCCTCTTTTTCCACCCTGATACCTGTGTGTTTACAAATAGGTTCTATTATTATAGTTCTAGGTAAAATAACTTACCTCCAGTTTCTAATACCAGTATATTCATATTGACAATTTCTTGGAACATACATTTATATGATACACATCCATCTTTAGTGGTAAATGTTGAACCGAGAGCTACATATTCACCAGTTTCATATACGCAACCTAATATTAAAATAGTTGGCAATAAAGTCATAGAGTAGTATAATTACAATGTATATTCCGAACCAAGCATTGAAATAGTGATATATCGGTATAAGTATATCCGTAAGCTAGCTGGAATATAGAGATAGGTTGCAATAATTATATTCGTAGCCAAGCATTAATGTTGTGATATATTGATATAATTATATTCACAGCTAGCATTAAAATAGTAATTGGTTGGTATAATTATATTCACAGCCAAGCATTAATATAGTGATATATTGGTATCATTATATTCGCAGTAAATATTGGTATAATTATATCCCTCTAGCATTAAAATAGTAATTGATTGGTATTATTATAACAATAGACTGGTATAATTATATTTACAGCAAATTAATAATATAGTTATATATTGGTATAATTATATTCGCAACCTAACATTAAGATAGTAAAGATTACTATAATCATTTTCACACCTAGCATTAAAATAGTAAATACTGGTATAATTATATCCCTCCAGCATTAAAATAGTGATAGGTTGGTATAATTATAATTTATAGAATGTATTTATATTCGTCATCTAGCATAAATATATTGACATATTGGTATTTCGCAAATAGCATAAACATCGCGATAGATTGGTATAATTATATTCACAAACTAGCATTAAAGATACATTATGTAAGATTTAGATAAAGAACTAGCCATTCTTGCTATAATAGTTCGAAAGTAGATGATGTAAAATGAATAATTTGAAAATTTCATTCAAATTACTCTATTGCAAGGAAGATATTAGCCTTTGAAGGTTTGACAGACGTGTGCAATAATTTCAACCACCGTACTGGTTGATCGAAGCTAAGTCTCGGTCCTGCATATTTGATTAAATCAAAGTATCGCTGAACCATTCTAATCTATTTAATATCGGAGAAATATGATGCCATCGAGAGTTGATTAAGGCCTGGATCAGTTAATTAATGTCTAATTAATACTTTAGAAAACATTTCAGGCCTAAAGAAAGACCTGCAATAGGCAGATTTAGCTCTTGCATAATGCATGTTTAATATAGTGATAGATTGGAATAATTGTATTCGTATATAACATTAAAATAGTGACAGATTGGTGTAATTGTAGTGGTAGATTGGTTTAATTAGGTTCGCATTAAAATAGGGATAGATTAGTACGATTTTATTCGTAACCTAGCATTATAGATTGATATGACTATCGATATATACTTACCGCAATCAAGAGGTTTATAATGACACAGGTTAATCATTGTGTTATTGTCAGCGGTTGATATTCTAGGTAGACTTCCGTTTAACTCTCGTTCAAAACCTTCATCGGCATCCGCAAAACTGAAAAACTCTTTCTCATACCGCATAGCTGAAAACAAGAATATAAATTATTCAAGATGGGGGAGGTGGGGGGATATAAGATACTAAAAACAAACAACAAAACAATAATGTGTTAAGTTTTAACATAAATGAGTTCAAGTCTAATGAAAGTGCACTATCTGAAGCGAAGCCAAAACACGTGACTGTAAGCTTAGTTTATACAGTACAAACTCAAAGAAACAATACTAGGAATATAACAGGGGCCTGTTTCACGAAATTTTAACTAAGATAAAATCCAAATTTTAGTAATTTGATTGGATACTATTAGATTGATTTTAGTGCTTAGCGAATCAAAATTGAAGTATCTACTAAAATTTGGATTTTATCTTTAGTTAAGATATCGAGAAACAGGGCCCAGGGCCCTATTTCACGAAATTCTAACTAAAGATAAAATCCTTAGTAGATACTTCAATTTTGATTGGCTAAGCACTAAAATCAATCTAATATTATCCAATCAAATTACTAAAATTTGGATTTTATCTTAGTTAAAATTTCGTGAAACAGGCCCCAGATTGACATACCTCTAACTTTCTGACATTCCGTCTCATTCTCCGCCATAAATAGCACAAATGGTCTGTCAGCAGGCAAAATGAGTTCAGTTTCCAGGTCACCATCATAACGACAACAGAAGTGCAATAGCGTAGAGGTCTCCAAGAATTCACCGTCAGGTAAGGTACCGTTCACACTACCATTAACATACATTTCTTCTCCGTCAATTGTTATATTACCTTCAAAGTCGATCATTTTAACATATCCTTCAGAGAAATCTGAAAATAAGGTTTAAAAGTAGGTTTTACGTAATATCAGATCAAGCTTTGGTTAACCAGAATTCAGTTTAATATTTTTGATTAGATAAATAAAAGCTTTACCAGCTTGCTGGAGGTCGGGTGTTCGATCCCTGCATTGGCCGAGAAAGTTCACCCAGATTTTCCAGCGTGGTTCCCCCTTGTCAGTGATGCAGGACGGAGGCCTAACAAGGACAGCTGTCTAGTCATTCGGATGAGACCAAAAAACGAGGTCCCCGTGTACACATTGGCGTAAAAGATCCCATGACAATTGGAATTCGATATAAGAGTAGGCCGTAGTGCCGCTGTCCGGGCAAAATTTCCCTCATAGCACACTGTATGGCGTATTTCCGTCTTCATTAGCCCAGTTCGGAGCAAAACAGTAGGACGTTAAACCCCATTTCATTTCATTTCATTTTCGTATTTTACACTGATTTTGAATATTTTAAATTTATTAGTCGGTTTCTGAAAAATTAATGAAACAAATAATGTTCAATGCCCGAAAGATCTAGATATCGGCCAAAACCTGAGACGTCCGGTTTCTGGCATATGCATTTCAAATAAAAGAATGGACTGGCAGTCTATGCTATAATATGGGATCAGTATTCTGAAATGAAAAAGGTGTTCGTAATGTTTTACGAAATAATATGAGTTGGAATCTGATAAGGGCAGGGGTGGTGAGGACGTGGGGACTTTATTTCAGGCACTTCTATCCCCGTAAATATTATATTAATTTTTACCTGTCTGCATGAGAAATCAATTAAATTTTCCTAAGTATGTTACATACCAATGAGAGTATTCACCTATCATTTCATTTCATTAACCGACTTGTTAAATTTTATACCACTGCTGAATGCGCTGCTTGTAGTCAAAGTCTCTATGTGCAGAAAATCCACTGTGGACTGTCTTAACGCATGGGTACACATGTATGTTGTGACTTGTAAATACTATACTATACTAAACTACATGTATAAATATTTGTTATTGTGGACATACGCGGACATACGGTAATTTGTTTCTGGTAAAAGGCAAGATCTTGATCTGGCGGTTCTGGTAAAATCTCAACGTGAATACCATTTCTCACGTTATATGGAGCTGGGTTTTGTTTTTCGATATTAGTGCCAACACTCCTGCTGTGCAAGCATCTAATCTGTCAGCCTTAACGCGCATTTTGATAACTTCGGTGAATAATGAAAGAGATTGTTAAAAGGTCCACAAAAAACTTACTTTTGGGGCAAGAATCGTTGAATCTAAGGATACAGTATCTGCCCTTTTCCCAGTAGGTATGGTATATAGGCATAAAACCTTCTCTGAGATAATCTTCATGAGTACAAAATCGATGTTCCATGACAAATTCAGTATGGTTTCCATCCATTTCGAAGTCATTAACATCATTATAAAAATTGCCACCTTCACTATAATGGACTCTTTCGCCTTCGTCCCAGATCTCCTCCACATTACTAGGACAACCAGTTTGAGGTTTGAGTAGACCCCAGTTACCTCTTGGCCACAACATCACCTCTGCATAAATAAAAACGAGAAATAATTTTAAAAGTGATTCTCGACCCTTATAGTAAAATAACATTCATTCTTTTTGGTGGCGTTTATAGTATGGGGGCGGATTAGGTGTAAGCACGGCCGTCGCAGCGGCTTTGTGTCCATGCAAATATTTCCAGAAGAAGAGATTTGTGGGGAGTAAGGGTTGGGTAAACAGGGAAGCGGTAGAATTTCTTTTTACAGAGGGAACCACGGTGGTTCAGTGAGTAGGACGCTGGCTCGTTAACCTGGCGGTCCCGTGTTCGATCCATGCGTTGGCACAGAAAGTTCATCGGGACTTTCCGGCGTGGTTCCCCCTTGTCAGTGGTGTAAGACGAAGGACCTGGCAAGGGACAACGTATCGTCATAGTATGCCGTAGCGCCGCTGTCCTGGCAAAATTCCCTTCATTGCACACTGCATGGCGTATGTCCGTCTTCATTAGCCCATTCGGGGTAGAACATTAGGACTTAAAACCCCATTTCATTTCATTTCTTTCCATAGATCTTGTCAGAGTAAACATGCTTTATATACCAGTTGGGCTAATGTAGACATGCACCCACCAAGAAGTGAGCTATGACGGATATTTTGCTCTGTCAAGGATCTTAAACGAACTGTTAATGGTATTCACGGATACCCGGTCTTTAATCGCGTCCGTACGACTTTATGCTTTTTCCTTGCCAAACGGTGCTTCCTGCACCACTTACAAGTGGAAACTAGATTGGAAAATGGAACTTTATCGGCCCAAACCATGATCAACGCAGGGACCTTCTGATCAGTGGACGAGTAGGTGAGATATATGATATTACCAGGTAGATGTATTTGTATTTTAGTTTCTGTGGTTACGTCTGGCAAACATTGGAAGACATTGCAAGCATCGTTCCATACCGAATGTAGTTGTTGACAGCCTTGGGTTAAACCAGCATTACACCCTAAAATAATGGCACAAATTTAAACTAAAATTACATAAACCAAATCACTGATAGGCAATTCTGGGGAGATGCATTCAGGGAGAATAAAGATTAACAAAGTGTCAACATTAAATATCAAAACGAATCTTAAACAGATAACTGCCGAATTACTGCAACAAGCGGTCACTTAGATCGTACTGGTGACCTCCGAGATAATTCTTATGGGGAGTTAGGAGCCGTGGGGTCAAATTGGGATATTTCTGGCGGGTACCCAGCTTTTCACCCAAGGTATGTTTTAGTGAAATATTCATAAAATGATTTTTTTATGTAAGGCGTACTTTCGTATTTATATATGAAGGCAGTATTACATGACAAGGCTAGAGTAGGTTGTTCTAGAGCGCTCCACGACCCTACCCCTTGTGCTCGGTGCCCAGTTGTACCTTAATGGGTTTTCTTCGGATACCGTTTGGGGTAACTGATACATCAAAGTCTCTCTCTCTCTCTCTCTCTCGCTCTCTCTCCCTCTCTCAAATATATATAATCAATAAATAACTTACCAACAACAACTTTTACAAGTTCATAACAGGTACCAACTATTTGACATTCATATGTATTACAGTTCTCTTCAACTCTTTCACCAACCAAATAACATTGTGCTCCCATGTTACTCATACAACCTATAAATTACAATATGGAATCACACAATAGTCAGGTATTTTAGGACCATATCTGAAATGGATGGGGACGTTCCGCACAAAAGCGCCAAATTTTATCCAGTTGCTATGCTGTTCCTCCAAATATTATTATGTCGGCCATCTTGGATCTTCAAGATGTCCGCTATGCTAAAACCTATCTGTACCAATACGTCAGCATCTAATTCACCTTGGGTAGCAACCTGGGTGTCTAAAGCTACAATTTCCTCCAATGAAAATATAAAGTTCGACACCAAGATTGCGATCCTAAGTGGTTTAGAAGCTGCGATATTGGCAGATATAGGTTTTTACATAGCGGAAATCTTGAAGATCCGAGATGGTCTCCATAATACATTTCTTATCATATGAAACTGTCATACGCTGTCTTTGTACAATATATATCAGCTCCGCTTAAGCACGGATCTCTTAAGTAGACACTTCTCTGTGTGAAGCACGTGCGCGCTGTATCATAAGGTCTGTCACTGAGTCAACTGGCGTTGTTTCGATTCCCCGATTGTACATAACAAGGAGTAGGGTCGCCTGTCCAACCTCATGGGTTTTCTCCGGGTCCTCCTTAAGACCCCTACGCACAAGCGAATTATTGAAATAAAATTGAACCATGTGTTAGTCCCGAAATTACCTAGTTTATGTCGGGTGGTCGTTAAACCGCATTTCTCTCTCTCTCCCTTTCCCGTCTCACCCTTTTGAAGGCGATTTTGTTGGCTTTTTGGTGTAGAATCTAAGAAACTGGTTTGAATGTACATTTTGGGACAGGTTTTGGTCAATATATATGATTTTGAGGCGGGGGGGGGGGGGGGGATAACAGAGTTAAGAGATTGGTTACTTTGAAATGTATAGGGCGGGTAGGTGCATGCTTACTAGTATAGCTACATCAGTTAGTGTCTCTCAAGATTTCTGTGGTGATCCGTATACATGTACATATTGCCACATGTTGCTGTGATAGAAAGTGCTCAACCCAGCGAAAATTTGTTAACGATTTAACATTAGAGTCAATGGGGAAGTTAATGGTGTTCTGTGGCCAATTGTAAAGACAGTTTCGCCCACTGAGGTCATGGTGGCCATTTTGTTACTCAATCTGTAAGTTTAATAGATGAACATTAACACAAAATAAAGATAAAATTATGAGTTTCAGTGAAAACGGACAGAATGATAGTTCTGTATAATAAATAGTCAGTCAGAGGAGGGAACTGTGTAAGACTATATATGTATGGCTCTGGTGCCGCCTATTTTGAAAATAACAACAGGGTATATATAATTTAATATACATGTATTTTACAAAAAAATAGAACGATAAACCTAAAACTGTATTATAAACTAAGGTATATGACTTTATTTAGAAAGGTCTATAAACTTGTATATAGACATTTACCTACTAAAGGTATGCTACGTGGATCTGTCACTAACACGTGTTGTCATCCAGCTAGCAAACAAAATAGATTTATTCATTATTTCATCGATTATGTATTGTGTGTTTTATTTTCCTCGCCAATTTGAATAACTAATGGGCTTTAAATTGACTGAAATTGATACATGACGTAAAATTTCATAATATTAATTTATCAGATGAATAGCCATGTTTCATATTTGTCAAAACGTTATGCGACTTTTATGTTATTGTTATACATGGCCTGGCTAGATTTATTTTACAAGGCAAACTTAAGTACATTAAAATATTCAATATTCATGCTGTTCCTTAAAGTTTATTTGAGTTCACTTTTAATTTAAAAGCTTTAATATATTCAATATTCATGCTTTTCCTTAAAGTTTATTTGGTTTTACTTTAGATTTATGTGTATTTATATTTACTATAGAAAGCTCTGTATTCGCAATCTCCTATTTCCTTATAAACCTATAGCGGTAAATCTCTCATAAGATTATAACTCGCTCAATGGTCTCTATAGTAAGCATACCGATTTGGCATACGTTTGCTGCTGTATTTTGGTCACGCGTCGCCGTTTGGATGCGAATCCAACCAAAGGGACTGTTTATTTCGATATTATAAATAATTATTTTAACATTTAATACACAACTCCGACGCGTACATTCACTCATAATGAACAGTGCGTTGAGGGCCAATTCGGGTCACACGGCTAAGTATGTTTACATCACGTGGTTTGTCATATTCCTGAAGCAATGGCCCGAGAAATCCCTCTCTGGTCATTGCTGGATTGGCTTCTGATATTGAGCTTTTGAGGGGGTGTGTCTATTCTTCCCGTTCAATCAAATCTATCCCAAGTACAGCAACAGAATTGAAATGAAATGAAATGAATGAAATGAAATGGAGTTTAACGTCCTACTGTTCTGCTCCTATACTGGGCTAATGAAGACGGGCAAACGCCATACAGTGTCCTATGCGGGAAATTTTGCCCGGGCAGCGGCACTATCGCCTACTCTTATATCGAATTCCAACTGCCAAGGGATCTTTTACGTGCATTCCAATGTATACACGGGACCTCGGTTTTTCGTCTCATCCGAAGGACTAGACAGCTGTCCTTGTCAGGCCCTCCGTCCTGCATCACTGACAACGGGGAACCACACCGGAAAATCTGGTACAGCAACAGGACAGCCCTTGGTTTAATCTGGGGTCTTCTCTAAAACTTTGGACAGTGATTTAAGGTATTAAAAACGGTGAAGGTATTGTTCGTCTCCATATAGTATTGTGTTGATAGCCTCGTTTGTCATGCAATTAGTTTTTTTCTGCAATGTTCTGCTACGCATTGGTTAATTGGGCATAATAAAATCGTGAGTCATGGACTTAACGCTATGCTTGATCCAATTTGGTGTTCTGTTTAAAGCGTACTGATATTGTTACGCAGTTAGCTATTACTTGTTAATCAGACTATTGATCAGTCATAATTTGGAACAGAAATTTGCTTCCTTTACAGCAGTGTTAAGTGGGCTTAGCTCTAATCAAACGAAGCACTGCGAGGAGTATGGTGGTTTGTTTGACACCCGGCAAGTGAGAGATATTTCGTTTGCTTGAATGGTGTCTGCTCCTGCTGACAGTGTTTTTATTTATTTCATCGGGCTTATGGCACATATATATACATATATACATAAATATATATATATATATATATATATATATATATATATATATATTGAATTAAATGTATAAATTTCCAAAGTATGTAAACATCGGACACCCACGTATCGGAATATGAGATACATCTTCTATAGGTCTACAGTAATGCCGTATACAGATTCGAGCCAAGCAATTCTCAAGAAGAAATGGGTGAATAAAGGAAAGGTCGTTCACGTCGACATTATGTGCCAAAATGCATTATATTATATGTCTCACATGCCCATTATTTCGGTCTGTTTATGTTGAAAAACACTCTCTGCAGGCACAAAAACATCGAAGCAGACGAAATAGATGCCACTTCCAAGCTGTCAAACAAACCACGTAATGTAAACAATTAACCATGTGGCGTGAATTGGGTCACAGCGTACTGTTCAGTATGACTGAATTTATGCGACGGCTATGTGTACTAAACATTAAAAAAACCCCATAAATTCGTGTTTCTAATATCCTAATAAACAGCCCATTTGATCAGATTTTTGACCAAACGACGACGCGTGAACAAATACAGCAGTAAACTTATGCCAAATCTGTATGATTACAATATATAAAGATCCGCGAGCGTGTTGAACCAACTATAACGTCACTTCCGGTTTTAATAAAAAAAATAATTCCTCGCTTACCAAAACATTTTTGTGTTACAGAGGGGATTATTTATGAATATATATTTAAGATTTATGGAAACCTTGTTGAAAATCGTTGGTCTTCACCCTTAACACTCTACAGATAGCAATTATTGAATATGAACTAAAAAATTCAGAGGGTGACGCCCCTTGAATCCGAAAGATAGGGGGTGCTCGATGGTCAGTCCAGAACGTTCCGAACTGACGGAATTGCAATCGATTGACGCGGAACTGTACAGCTATGTAGCATTGGCGATTCAAAGACTGTTGACTTAATAGCTCTTCAATGGGTTTGGTACGTGTATCGGCAGAACAGGGGCGGGTTAAAAACTGATCCTTGAGACAAGCCACATCAGAAGACAGGTTCAGGTACCGATTTGACAATCACCGCAAGGAGACGGGTTCAGGTACCGATTCGACAATCACCACTGACGGTGGTTTTTCTGTCACCCAGAGTATATTAGCTATATGTTGCCATGGAACAATTTGTAAAGTTCTTCCGAATAAGGTATTCAGTGTTGAAAAAAGCTGGTTTGGCGTCGCTGAGTAATTCTTAATAGTCCTGTTATAGCAAAGATTTTTTAATCGCACATATTTTGACTTGACAGGTGGGTGCCCCTTCAGTTATTTGGAAAGTGTACTGTTAAACAGATTAAAAAGGGTTTCTAAATCATCTGGCTGACTAAAAGTGAGATCTGAATTTGCCAATATCTATCTCTTTTATATTTGTAAGCTGATAAAGCACACTTCAGTATCACTTAATATAAGTCAAAGTGATCAAGAAGTGTGAATAACATGTTGCTTGAGTGTTAAAGCCGAGGTAACAGACTAATCCGATACCACAAAACCAGTCAATCACAATGTTAGTCAGTTAAGCAGTCTAATGCAACCCCATTGCAAACCTCATGGTTATATCTGTGGTTTAAATGATAGGATATGTACTTTAATGACGATCGCCATTAATAATAATCATGGTGAGATGAGGTTGATCCGAAAACAAATATAATTTTATCAACAAATTGTATAACATTTATAAACAGGAAGTTAACAAATGTTCACCTGAATCTTCTTAGAGAATGTACATTTCCCTTTTTCAACCAAGGAGGTAATGGTGAACATATAAGACAACAATTTATTCCGATCCCATTGCCCAAGATTGCAGGTAATAAATAACATTCATTATTAATAATGTCCACGAAAAACTGACGCAGTGGATCTAATAATGGCTCATCTTACCTCCTTGAACTAATCTATATTTAGCTGTGTTTCCTTCCAAGACAACTGTATACTGAAAACAACCAATTTCCCAAGTTTCATTGACCATTTTACACTCTCCGTTAAACATGACTCCTGTAAATAAAGAAACTAGAGTTAATGACAAGAAATATGGCCATCGTTTTACATATTCCACCATGCGCATTCAGGAATATATTTTCAGTCTGAACCAGTAATATTTGGCCTTCGCCAAAGCAATCACACAAATGAATAGATGATCGCAAAGTTAAGTTATGTCAAAAACATTTTAGATTAAATAATATCAAAAATAATTTAGATTAAATTATATTAATAGTATTTTAGATTAACTAATATCAAAAATATTTTAGATTAAATTATATCAATACGGAAGCGTATAGGGCTCATGCAAAATTTTGTAGAAGAACTCGAGATCCTGCGATCCTGTGATACTTTCTCGAAATCTCAATGTTCTCGAAATCCCCTAATAATTTTCTCGAGAATCTCCCATCCTGTGTTAACGATCTCGAGAAATTAAGTTCATGTTCTCGGGATCCTGCCATCCTGTGTAAATGTTCTCGAGATCTCAGGTATTTTTATGTGTACGCGTAGTTTTAACGTATTTTCAGCGCCCCACAACCTGTCATTTCGGAGTCCCTCGGCCCCCCCCCCCCCGCCTCCACATACACACTTTCCTGAAAACCTTAATAGCGCCACCGAGCCTACATGTTTTAACGGATTTGTTTCAAATTTAGTGTAAAGCATTGGGGCCATGTGAGGACGGTCCCTGTCACTTCTAGCGCACCTTATCGTTCTGGAGTTATTCCCCTTATCGGAAAAATTTGTTAACTCAATAGAGGCTACAGTTTTTAACTGATTTTGTTTTTCAAATTTGGTGTGAAGCACTAGGACCTTTCGATTTTCAGTACTCCTCAAACTTCTGTTCGAGAGTTACCCTCTTTGTATTTCTTTAAAATATGTTACGATGATAGGACGAACCTTATCGATATTCAGCATTCTGTGACCTTCTGTTCCTTAATATACCCCCTCCCCGCCTGCTCCCTGAAAGCCTTGTTCACGCCATAGAGGCTTCACTTTGTTTTTCAAATGTGGTGTGAAGCACTAGGACCTTTCGATTTTCAGTACTCCTCAAACTTCCGTTCGAGAGTTACCCTCTTTGTATTTCTTTAAAATATGTTACGGTGAGAGGACGAACCTTATCGATATTCAGCATTCTGTGACCTTCTGTTCCTTAATATACCCCCCTCCCCGCCTGCTCCCTGAAAGTCTTGTTCACGCCATAGAGGCTTCACTTTTAAAATTTTGTGTGAAGCTTTGGGGTCATGAACTTTATTGATATTCAATGGTTAGCGATCTTCCGTTCCGAAGTTATACTCTCCATTCTTTGAAAACCTTGTTTTTAACGGATTTCCGAAATTCAGTGTTCCGCGACAAGGATGACCCCTGTTAATTTTCAGCAATATAAGGTTTTCTGTCCCAGAGATATAACAAGCACGTGAACACGATAGAGATTAGATTACTTGAAGAATGCTACATCCTTATTCAATTTATTAAACAACCAAGTTTTCCTTTCGAATAATCTGCTGTTGAGACATAGATGCTGCGTGGGAACCCTATTTATTTTCGGTGGAACAATGAACTTTATTGATTTGCAGCAATCCCTGGCGTTTTGTTATGGCGTTATTCCTATTTTCCGTTAAACCTTGTGAACGCGTTAGAACCCAGAGTTTTTAATTTTTTTTCGATTTAAAACCAGCTCCGAAGCATTTGTGCCACAAGACAATAAACTCTGTGTCTAGCTTTATTCTAAAACAAAATATGGTCTGAAAACCATGCAAAACATGACATTTTCTATTAAACGTAGCCCAAACATTAAATTGAAATAATTTAACAAGCATGTCTGTAATTCAAAGCTAACGTGGTAGGGTTTTTGAATTTCATATTTGGTGTGAAGTATTTGGGCCATAAGACGATGAACCCTATCGATTTTAATCATATTTCAAATTTAGTGTAAATCATGGGTACCCTATCGATTGTCCGTTTATTCTTTCATTAGTTAGCAGTTTTCCTTTGTAACAAATGTTAGAGTATTTTTTGTTATCAAATTTGGTGCGAAGTATTGGGCCAATGGTTGCATCACAACGTGGAGACACTATCATATAAGGTTTCATATTAACTCGGGATCTCGAGAAAATTTACCCAGGATGTCAATATCTCCAGAACATTAACTCGAATTCTCGAGAAAATTTACACAGGATGTCAATATCTCAGTAAAATTATCAGGGGATTTCGAGAAAATTAAATTGAGATCTCGAGAAAATTACCAGGTGATCACGGGATTTCGAGAAAGTATCACAGGATCGCAGGATCTAGAGACCTTCTACAAAATTTTGCATGACCCCTATACGCTTCCGTAATATCAAAACTATTTTAGATTAAATTATATCAAAAAATAATTTAGATTAAATTATATCAAAAATTAATTTAGATTAAATTATATCAAAAAATAATTTAGATTAAATTATATCAAAAAATAATTTAGATTAAATTATATCAATAGTATTTTAGATTAAATTATATCAAAAATATTTTAGATTAAATTATACCAAAACTATTTTAGATCAAATTATATCAAAAATATTTTAGATTAAATTATAGCTTATCAAACTTAATGAAAATTTAAGCGTTTTATTTGACCATAAAACGTTTTTCATATAAACGAGAATTCAACCGTTTCGGCATTATAAAAATTAAATAATTCCCATTTCTCCTTCTCTAATGGTCAAATGTATAAGCTGTCATGTCAGCATATGGTTCAATCATTTTCATAATTTAAACTTTTCTTATTATGATAAATCACGCGTTAAGTTACTACAACATATTCCATTGTAAACTTTGATATATTGACTACTTTCAGTATTCAAGAGTAATAATATACTTAATAAATCCATTATTATATCCATTATATATATTGACGTTTAATTTAATGTTGATTTGAACGTCGTCGTGTCTAAACAAATAAGTCTTATATATCAGCGTTTAGTCCGAAATTCACCACAATTCAAACTGATTGAGTAGGAGTTATCATTACTTATTTGTATTCTATGGAATACGATTCCTGTTTATTACTGAGCCACGTTTCAACTAGGCTTCCCCTAGACTTTATCAACATATATATACATGTTAAAATACATGTCCCTCAGAATATATACATGTTACAATACATGTATCTCAGAATATAAAATATATATACATGTTACAATTCTGAGGGACACAATAACTGTTTGTTACTGAGTGAAATTTTGACATCATATCTTGATAAAGTCTAGGAGAAACCTATAGTTGAAACGTAGCTCAGTAATAAACAGGAATCGTATACCACAGTATTGTTTCCTGTGTATGTCCAGTTCATTTACTATACATTGAAACCAAGTGTTAAATATAGCTGATTATATTTCTTTTCATCGATACATGGGTTAGGTTTACATGCAAGCGCCAATTTAGTTTTGTTTTGGTTTTTTAAAGTAATGCAGTGAAAATGTAGCAAGTCTTATTTTTAATAATTTATAATGTTTTAAATATGAGTGTACGAATAAACAAGAAACATTAGATTGTAACAGGAGTCGACTGGTCGTACGGAAATTGGAGCTAGCGCCGCCAGGTAAAATTATAGATAGCTGGGCTGGATACAAATAGTCAAATACTGCCGAAAAACAATTCACGAATCATGGGGCATTATATGGCAAACGAACATAATTAAAAACTGATATCTAAGCTTTTTAATGGGTAAAAGGTTGCCATGATTGGTAAGTCGTTCCTGAAAAATGCTATGTATCTTACCGATACTATCGAATTGGTAGTAGCCATTTTCTTGACATTTGTATGTTACACAGCTATCTCCTTTCTTGCTCCATGTTTCACCTGGATCATAGTAGGTACCATCCATGTAACATGAACATATCCATGGCTGACAATATTGGAACACATTAACATTGCTGTCATTTGCTGAAATTATATAATCACATACACTTACCATACGTCGTTCAATAACCTTAACTCGATGTAGAGAGATATATAGAGAGAAATGGCGTTTAACATCCACTCGACACAAACTAGGTCATTTCGGGACTAACACATGGTTCAATTTTATTTCATTAATTCGCTTGCGCGCAGGGGTCTTTAGTAGTGAGAGGAAACCGGAGGACCCGGAGAAAACCCACGAGGTTGGACAGGCGACCCTACCCCTTGTCATGTACAACCGGGGAATCGAAATCATTCGCCCCCCCCCCATCCCGATGCAAGCACATACATTATAAACAAGAGGTCCTGGCACGAGGCAAGCAAATGCACATAAATTGTGGTACAACGACCGATCCCTGTGGAACACCAAATTTCAAAGCAGTATTGATTTACACGAAGAAGCCCGTGCTTTTATTTATTCTAAAATAAACTGAAAAGGAGTCTGATCGTTATAATGTTTAGATAACCATGAAATTGCATTATGGATTTCAGATTAAATTATGTTATTATGTCACAATGGACTTGTAATGGGATTTGCATACATGATGGTATATGGATTTTAATTTTAATATTCCATGTTATACAATCACTTTAGAATTTAAAAAAAAAACAACCTCAAAATCTGTGACCACATTAGTTCTTCAATGCAAAGTATGTTTTAGAATAAAAATATAATAATTTATTTACAACAAAATTATTAGGTTGTTGTTGGTAAGTTATTTATTTGTTATTCGTTTCAGAGAGAGAGAGAGGATGATGGGTGGGATGGGGTAAGTATATACCCCTATTAGTGTCACGTACAAGTGTGGCATCGAAACTACTAAAGACAGATCTTATGATCTAAAGCGCACGGTGATAATCGAGTTGCAAAGTTCAAGGTTCATTCAATATCAAGGTTTCCGCGGAGTTCGCGATGTCACAACCTCTGATTGGACGCTACTGTCCACGTGTCTGTAGATAACATAGCTATAAGTTCGGGAATTGTGAAGAAACAGGCAACGGCCAGATGTTGTAAAACTCGCAGTCGTTGCTTCAGGAACATGAAAAACAGCGGACCACGATGTATGTAAACAGAGACATTGTTTTAATATAGAAATTTAGAGCGAGCGCGACCAAAATTTCTACCTTCTATAACAGAATAATTTAGATCTATAACACTGCATTTTCAGTTTGGAAATATCTGGTACCGATTGTCGGGTTGGTAATTTATATATCTAATATACTATTCAAAAAAAGTAGGGGATATTTGATTTTTAAGTGTTATTAAAGTCACCTAATGAAACTGACGAAGAAACAAATGACAAAATGAAATGAAGTTCACATTCATCGATTTATTCCAAATGATCGTTAGACTAAGTAAGGCACAGACTGACCATTATAAGGGTAAAATGATACCCGGGGTCAAACAGCAAAGTTACCACAGCATCACAACCAAGTCAGTAACGGGTAAATCCTCCTCTGTTTGCCAAACAAGCATTGATCCGACGTGGCATACTCCTAATGAGACGTCTAAGGTCATTTTGGTCCAGACTGTCCCATTCCTGTTGCAACGCAGCAGCAAGTTCTTGGACATTGGCAGGACGTTGTTGACGTTGACGTAACCTCTGTCCAAGCATGTCCCAGACATGCTCGATGGGGGAGAGGTCGGGACTCAGTGCTGGCCAAGGTAATGTGGTGATGTTCTGTTGTTGGAGGTAACCTGTAACGATCCTGGCCCTGTGACATCTTGCGTTGTCATCCTGGAAGATGAAACGGCGGCCATGACGTCGTGCGAACGGCACAACATGGACTGCCAAGATGTTGTCCCGGTAGTACTGGCCTGTAACACGCCCTGCAACAACATGTAAAGCCGTTCTTCCAGCAACAGTGATGCCTCCCCACACCATAACAGAACCACCCCCAAATCGATCATGTCTGATGACGTTAACGTCTTGGAAGCGCTCGTTTCCACGACGCCACACCCTCCTACGTCTGTCCAAAAAATCAACAGTGAACCTTGACTCATCTGAAAACATCACATTGCTCCAGCGTCGATTATCCCAGTGTTGACGATCCCTACACCAACGACGTCTTGCCTGAATGTGATGATCTCTCAAACAAGGGATCACGCGAGGACGTCGGGCGCGAAGGTGACCCCTATGCAGTCGATTCCGAATCGTCTGGCCACTCACTCTCACACCAGTGTCTGTTTGAAGACGAGCGCTGATCTGATTTGCTGTGATGACACGATTTCTCAAGGCCAAGGTACGGATAAATCGATCCTGGGCTTGAGTTGTCGCCCTTGGTAGACCTGAGCGTGGTCTGTCCTGTACACATTGTGTATCACGGTATCTGGACCATAGCCTGCTTATGACAGACTGAGAAACATTCATCGTCCGCGCCACAACCGCCTGTGTTGTGCCGATCTGTAGCATGCCAAGGGCACGTAACCTTTCATTTTGGGTAAGCCGACGCATATCAAAATTTGTTTTCTGGTCACTAAAACAATTAAACTGATGTTTCCACCCTGGAATTCAATGCCACAATGACTGTAACATTCAAAGTCAGAGTCGTGCAAATCTTGGGTTGGACCCCCATGATGATCCCAAGCATCACCTGCATTCCATGCGGTAGCTATTGGTGCGTTTGGGCGTCACATGTAACTGGAAATGTTTCTTCTGTTAGGTTCTATAGTGACTTTTTTCGTAGTCATTTGCATATTTTAGTATTATGCCCCCAAAATCAAATATCCCCTACTTTTTTTGAATAGTATATTTATTATTAGATTTTTGATGTCATGCCGATATTAAACTTTTATACAATTATAACTGATTTCCAAAATAAAACCTTTTGTTAGCGTATACTTCACCAGCTGTTTATACACTTATATATTGATATATATTTAAACAAATATATTTCAGTCGTCTTTTTGATAAATCTTTTTCGCTATTTGTTTTTTGAGAAACTGAGAAATAATATTTCTTTGTATTGATTGCTTTAAAATGAATTGCTAATAATGTGTCGTCCGCGTTTAAAATTATAAGTAATATTATTCCTGCCAGATTCAAGATGTTTTCTCTAAGTTTCGATATTAATTGGATTAGAATATATGTGTTTATTATTGTAGCAATGGCAATCGAGACTACACTATTTTTGTCAAAACCTCAAATATTCAGATCTGCGCTCAAAATAAAATTTTCAAAATATTCATTATATTCTATTTTTAAACTATTATAGCAAGAACGATCAGCCCTTTAATATAAATCTTACATAATGCATCTTTAATTCAGTTATTGTTCTAATAAATAATTGTTGAGTTCTTGTTTTTAAAACTGTTAGGAACTATTAAAATTCTTTTGTTTTTACTAAGTTTCGCATAATGATATTGTTCAAATCAATAAATGTAATCATTAAAGTATCAATGTCACGTTTGAGCGCTACAGGAATCACTTGCAAACTACGATATTGTTAAAGGTGGATCTCTAATAGAAATATCAGTCCAAAAGTGTACTTACAAAGTTAGTATTTACAAAGATATGCGGAATGGAAAGTTCATCAATCTATGCTGTTCGTTATGTGATAAGCCCGCCGCCATTTTGTTGTCTGCGAAAATTTATTGGTAGGCCTGTTTTAAATCCGATTGAATCAAAGCCGGGACATTATCTAGTGTTGGTATTTTGATTAAAATGGTAAACAATCAAACTGAGTACAGATTAGCGTGAATCAAGCCGTGTTGTATTACACATTACAGTAACCCTGACCTTAAACCTAACCCTTGTTTGCTGTAACTGTTAGGGAACGTCGGGAGGAAGGGAGGGGGGGTCAAAAAGTATAACGCGTCTGTCAAGTCAAGAGGCGTGGTTTCGATCCCAAGCTTGTACATGACAAAGACTACAATCGCCTGCCCAACCTCTTGGGTTTTTGTCCAGGCCCTCCGGTTTCCCCCCTTTGCCAAAGACTCCTACACGCAAGAGAATTACTGATATTTTAGCCCAGAAACGACCCGGTTTGTGTCAAGTGGACTTGACCCCCATTTCTCCGAAGTAAAATTATGCAAGAGCTAAATCTGCCTATTGCAGGTCTTTCTTTAGGCCTTAAGTATTATATAAGCTATTAATTAGACATTTTGTAACATAACATGAACATAATCTACTCTCGATGCCATATGATGGGTACGATTTTATACAGATTTGAATCATATCTGCGATTCAACGACTGTTCATGATTACCGTAAAAACGGATAATCAATAACAATAATAATCGAGGCTATAGTATTTTAGAAATTCGTTTTTTTTTCGCCTCAGACAGAGTGAAGTAATTTGACTGAAATTTTCAGCATATCCTCTTTACGTTATCTATTTTTTAACTATTATAGCGATAACTGCCAGTTCTTTATTGAATCTCTCATAATGCCAGATTTAGATAAAGAACTAGCCATTCTTGCTATAATAGTTCGAAAGTAGATGATGTAAAATGAATAATTTGAAAATTTCATTCAAATTACTCTATTGCAAGCGAAGATATTAGCCTTTGAAGGTTTGACAGACGTGTGCAATAATTTCAACCACCGCACTGGTTGATCGAAGCTAAGTCTCGGTCCTCCATATTTGATTAAATCAAAGTATCGCTGAACCATTCTAATCTATTTAATATCGGAGAAATCTGATGCCATCGAGAGTTGATTAAGGCCTGGATCAGTTAATAAATGTCTAATTAATACTTTAGAAAACATTTCAGGCCTAGAGAAAGACCTGCAATAGGCAGATTTACCTCTTGCATATGTTTAAGTAAAATGATGCATAATATGATGGACTAACATGGAAAGCGAACGCTACCAGCCTACAACGTTCAGTTTTTCAAAGTACTCAAATTGAAATCTACTAGAAACACTAAATGATTATAAATGAAATCTTACCTGCTAAAGTGGAAGAGATACAGAGGGCATGGAGAACGAGAAATATTAGTCCCTCCCGGAGCCCGGGTCGGGAAGACGTCATGGGTTACGTCTTTAGGTCTGCACCCTAGTGCTAGTGTTTCTCTGAAAAGAAAAAAAAAGGTATGGTCACTTGTTATTTTAAATATACAACATTATAAAAAGGCTACTGATATTCTAAAGTGTTAAAACCTGTTGACTCATATAAGTCAATATTAAGGACTTTAAAGGTTTTAAAAAAAGGTTCTGTAAACTCTTTATATTCCTGTCATGGATCAGTGATTTCTGCTTGATGTCTATTATTGAACGAGATTTTATACTAAAGGGAGGATGTGTATGTATAACATCTTAAAGACGAAGAGGGTATCTCAAACTTCATTCTTTGATGATCTGGAAGCTGTAGTGGGGTTGCAATACAGAGGACTTGCGATAGGATAAGTTGACCAAGCAATAACAATTATGGTAATCTGATTGTTGAGATGAATGCTTGGCGTAGGATCCGTCAAATTTGTTTATGGCAGATACTCTTAGAATTTGAACTTTACAGCAACGATCCAATTTTACAGACTAAATTAAAACTTAAATTGTCAGTGGCGTCGCCCATCGAAGACAAAGTTTTCTGCCAAAATTCCATATTTCGTATTGTGGAATATAGAGCTGGCGTTCAGTAACTACCGCGATTAATAACGAAAATCTAGTGTATGCACAGAACCATGTGCCACAGTGCCGTGTTTTATTGTTGGTGGTATTTTTAAATCCTTATTTAAGCGAAAAATGATCAACGCAATCCCACTTCGGTATTAAGCATTTCAAAGCTTGTACGATCGGTTAGGCGTGTTGAATAATGTCGACTATTATAACTACATGTATAAAGTCGAGCAGTAGGTTAATAGCTGTTAAGTGGTATAATATTACCATTCGTTTACATTAAACACTATTCATATAAATTATAGAGAAAAACCGGGTACAGAACCTTGTGCAATCCATAACGATTTTCAGCAGACATTGAGTAATACTAAAAGAGGAAAGTATACGTTTGTTCGGGCATTTGCAACAGAGAGCAACTTATTTTTTACCCATGAGCTTGGTTAGAAGTGATATAGAAACCACAACAGAATTTTAATCGGAATACTTTGAAAATACGAATGGAAGGATATCCGATGTCCTGTGTACCCGTTGGCTTGCAAATAAAATACCCCCTGGGAATAGCTACGCTGTGCTGGCAAAAATTGCACGCATAGTTCACTGCATGTAGTGAATGGTATTCACCATCTACATTAGCCCAGATGGTGCAGGAAAAGAGGACTTTAATACACATTGCATTTCATTCCGATACTGAACTCACAGGGGTTCATCAGTGCTGTTGGACTGGGTACCAGATGGCCTTCCATTGGACCAATTCTGCCTCAACGTCCAAAAGGGCCGATTAATTGTAAATAAACCAATGTACATAATTTTTACTGGTTTTCATGGGTTAAGAAACAAATTATTCATGACGTATAATTCTATCATCCCGGGTTTGATAATTATGACGTTTGTGACTGCTAGAGGTGGATTTTCTTGCGTCGGTAAATCTTCAGACTATATATAATCATGACAGAATCTACACTTGAGCTACATTATGACTTTCCAACACTTCCCATCTCGTCACTCTTTTAGTGCTGGTACTAAAAGACATGCAGTAATGGGAAAGGTAAACATGGGAATATCTAGGTTCGATGATGATGGCGGCGATGGTGGTTGTGGTGGTTGTGGTGGAATGTGGGAACACTGGAACACCTCATTTTTCAAGCCTTCAACCTAAACGATTTTCGTAATTGCTTCACACGCCTGATGAACACAAACGAAGTACGTGTAGACAGTCCTTCAGAACTTTGACAGAGACAAAGGAAGTTATATGTTGCCCTAACTCTTCAGGGCGTTGCATAAAAACAGTATCGTACCGTGCTATTCCATTGGCCTAGGGTTTCTTCTGATACCTCCTGAACAGCCAGAATAAGTACTGTGCGCAAAAGTAAACTTTATACGCCTACGAAAGCCTTCCAGTCTGAGCATGTTCATGGCAATAACGAAAATGATTTTTTGAAAATTTACCACAAATTCACTCCAAATTACAAGACATCTTGTAAACGCATAGCAAATATACTTTTGCGAACGTATATAAATTTGTGTCCGTAATGTGTGCAATTTTTCATATGCAAACAATAGCCGCATGATGTATAAACTGGGCTTTAGATTTTTATATCTTTTCTGTTATTTCATATGGGCTACAGTATTTTGGTTTAACTTTTGTTTAAAAGGGAACTTTATTTTAAGAAATTATTTACCTTTGGTGTGATAACTTAGTCTTAAACAATGTTAATGGATTTATTGTTTAACCTTATATGGTTATGTCATACTGGTTTCATTCAAACAAAATGTTGACCATTTTCCAATTTGCAAGACCCCTAGACGTAGACTAGAATTAGGAGAGCGACTCACGTGATTGCGATATAAACATAAAAATATGCATTTGTTTTTCAAATCTATATCGACATACTGAACTAATAGCTTAAAATAATTGACTGACTTTTAGTGTAATTCTGGTATAAAGTATAAGACATAGAGCCTCTGTTATTCATTTCAGGGAAAAATCTCTTGACTAAAAGTATAAGCACAACTTGTGAATTGGAAAGGAGGGGGGGAGGGGTCGAATGGCCTAGCGTGTGCTTATATATAAGATCTGTCATTGAGTCAAGTGGAGTATTTTCGATCTCATACTTACACGTGATGAGGGGTGGGTTTTATCCGGGTACTCCGGTTTCCCCCAACTGCCAAAAAACACAAAAAAAACCCTACGCGTGGAAGTGAATGACTGAAATAAAATTGTACCATATGTTATTCCCGCAATGACCTAGTTTGTGTTGAGTGGACGTTTAACTCTCTTTCTCTCTCTTTTTGGGTGGTTGAATGGTCGAATGGTTACCATGTGCGCGTTGTATCATAAGGTCTATCAATGAGTCAACTGGTGGGGTTTCGATTCCCCAGTTGTACGTGACAAGGAATAGGGTCGCCTGTCCTAACTCGTGGGTTTTCTCCTACGCGCAAGCGAATTATTAGAATAGAATTGAACCATACGTTAGTCCCGAAATCTCCTAGTTTGTGTCGAGTGGATGTTACCCCCCCCCCCCTCTCTCTCTCTCTCTCTCGCTCTCTCTCTCTTTCTCTCTATCAATTGGGAAATAAGAATTAATGAACCCCGAGGGACATTAATCGGATGCACGTGGAATAAGTGTCTAATACTTCAAATACAAAATGCAAGTCATATGCCACTGTCCCGTTACTCAATATAGGAAAAACAGCGGCACAAATTTCAGGTTGACAATTCAATGACTTGCAATACCCGTGTTTTGTCTCGTCATCCGGGTGTTTCTAATTAATTACTTTCTAAACTTACTTTATATGGCGCTGCTGTTTATATTTATATTAATAAAGACGTAAATTTCGTGTTACGAATCACAGTGTATTTATATATATTTCCATGACCTACCGTGGTAAATGTACAAATACACAGACCTATCTATACACGAAATATCTTTCAAAAAATTACAAAATATATACCTATTTATATCTTTTTGGGATACGACTTTTTCCCGGTTAAGCCAAAAATCGTTACATACAATAGTTTATATTGGTGATCAGAATTTCTAAATGAAATAACTGATTATCAATAGACTCGAGGCAGGGGTTAATGTGACTTTAGGATGTAATAATTTGCGGATCAGTGGATTCTAAAACATTGAACTAACCTTTGATTTATCTGTGTGATTAAATATCCGTTTAGGTTAGAGAAAACACATAGACGTATTGTAAATAATGGCCCTTGATGTCGATCTCATAAACTTACCACTCTCTCAAGCAAGTAACAGCTTGGAGTCGAGTCGATGACGATATTGATTCCAAACTAATATAAACTGCTTCTGACTTTTCATATAAGATTTCAAAAATAAGAAATTAAAAATTTGTTGATTTTATTTAGACGTTAAATGATAAGTTATTGTAATAATAAAACAGTGTATATCACTCATTTATAATAATAATAATAATACACGAACAGTAGCATACGGCCGATTAACCACAACAATAGCTATTTCTATAAAGTACAATATATCTGAAAAATTCAAAAGACATTTATACGTGGGGGAGATCATTAGCCTTTGGCTACTTAAATCAATATAAATTTGAACACGTTTGTTTTTTATACTGTTTACACTAGCCTGTCTAACCTCGTGGGCTTTCCCTCCACTGCTTAAGATCTCTACGTGCTAGCAAATTGTTGAAATAAAATTGAACCATGTTTTAGTCCCGAAATGACTTGGTTTGTGTCGAGTGGACGTTAAACCCAATTTCTCTCTCTCTTTGTTTACAATAGTGTTCAATAAGCTGGTCTTTGGGTGTAAGGTGTATAAAAGATAGGATTAAATCCAGTGGGTGAATGTAGCTATTGAAAGAGATGGATATGAGAATGTAGCTTGAAAGATATGGGTGCGAGAATGTAGTTTGAATCAAATGGGTGCGAGACTGCAATCTGTTTCACAGAGAATTACGAGTCCTCTCTAATATCTCTGTAAACGACGACTGCCTTTAACACGTGCCGTCACAGCACGCGGCGTCAATCATTGGTTGAGTGGCGCGTGCATTGTTTACGTAAGAAGTTACTGCTTCGGGCAGAATGCTGCCTTTTAGTCATTTTAATACCCATTTACACTAAATAGGAAATATTCTTTACCTACAAATACGTCAAACGTCTTTATTTATTTTTCTAATACATCAAAAAAATGTTTTAGAATTTAATTTGTCGGTGGAAAAAAGTTAATATTTGAGACGCATTAAGTCGCATTGATGTCATCCTTATCAGTAATTGTAGCGACCTAGAGAATATTCACCTCTGATTAGTGTAGTTTGAAACAGATGGGTGCGAGAATGTAGTTTGAAACAGATAGGTGCAAGAATGTAGCTTAAAACCGACATGTGGGAGAAAGATAAAGAAATAGGGTTTAACCAAGAAGCGTCTTGGGTTTGATGGTTGTGAGAATGTAGTTCGAAATGTAGCTTAAAATAGATGGGTGTAAAATGTAGCCTGAAAGACTTATACAGTGACGTATATCAAATTAAATGTTATGTAATATGCAAATTCATGACAGTCGCAAAAGAAAATAATTGAATTTCATGCTGATGGAAAACTTAAATGTGTCCGCATCTAGTTAGGCAAATTCATGACAGTCGCAAAAGAAAATAATTGAATTTCATGCTGATGGAAAACTTAAATGTGTCCGCATCTAGTTAGGCACATTTAAATAATTTAAACGCTAAAGTGTGGGACAACACTTATAGAGACAATTGAATTAACCGAGTATGTGATAAAACTTGCAATATATAGCAACAAATAACATGAAATGAAATGGGGCTAAGCTTCTTATTTTTCTGCACCGACTGTGTGCTATGGGGGAAATTTTACCCGAACTGTGAAGCTAAAGACTACTCTTATTCCGAATTTCAACTGTCTGTCACGGGATCACAACTAAACATTGTCTTTCTGACCAGGGAAGGAACAACAAAATCTACCAGACACAATGAGGTAATTTGCAGACTAACATAATAGTACAATTGTACTTCAATAATGCGTGTGCGTAGGGTTCTTTAGCAGCGGGAGGAAACCTGAGGACACCACAAGCGACCCTACCCCTACGTACAAGCTTGGCATTGAAACCACACCGCCCAGCACGCGTTAGACCACTGGACCCAATCTGTTTTGCAGACCTAATGCGACATCCGTCTTTTATCTCTGTCCAAGATGACTGACCTTTAAAAGGTCAGACCGCTGTAGTTCTAAGGGTGACGTCACATTACAATGTTTACCAACAAAGCAAGATGGCATCGATAACGCCAAAAAAGATTACTTCTGTGGCTTGTTTTAGTTGTTTTAAAACAAACTCGAGCAGGTCAATCAGATTAGACGGTGAAAAATGTACTTCTGAAAGAATTCAGAGTAAACAAACAGAAAAAAAACGTCAAATTGATGGTCACACGTGCGTTGTTTACATCGAACGTAGTAATATGAACTGGTACGGGCAGAATTATATCGTTTTACCCATTTTACGCCTCCGCGTACTATTTTCTGTACCTATTTACGCTAAATATGGAATATTTTTATCAAGATATACTTCAAACACCTTTATTTATTTTTCTAATACTAAAAAAAAATGTTTCAGAATTTAATTTGTCGAAAGAAAAAAGTTAATATTTTGTAGTCATTAAGTCGCATCGATGTCATCCTTATCAGTGATTGTAGCGGCCAAGCGAATATTCACTGCGGATCAGTGTGCACTGGACCGCCCACCATCCCACCTTACAGGTCGATAAAAAAGTATATACAAAACAAACTAAGAAATACATTTTTTTTTATCTATTTATCCGTTCGGAATTGATCGCCAAAATTGATTTCCTCAATAGAGAATTTGGTCAATTGTATGCGTGTAATGGGTGACCGGATGAATACAACAATATTATAGGTATGATCTCATTTTGGAAATGGTCGCCAATCAGTCACGGGTATAGAAATCTTGCTTAGAGGGTGGGGCTAGCCGGCGTGGGCCGAGGGGGTGGGGGTGGCTAAAGCTAAAACCTTCTCAGTGCAAGTACCGAAATGACCTAGTTTGTGTCGAGCGGCAGCCCCCCCCCCCTCTCTCTCTCGGTATTTCGTGGAATTCTTTTTTTTTTGTTGAAATAAATAGCAATATACTCTCTCTCTCTCTCTCTCTCTCGGTATTTCGTAGAATCTTTTTTTTTTGGAGGGGAGGGTGAAATCAATAGCAATAAACTCGTTTGTAATTGGTAGCCCGTTGTACCTGACAAGCCCCGCCCCCCCCCCTCTCTCTCTCTCTCTCTCTCTCTCTCCCCGGGGCGAGTACTTTAAAGCAAACCCATATAGCAGGTGAACTTTTTAAAACGCTGCATTTATTTACAGCAGGTGTGTAGCTTAATATTGCTGGATTAGATTTTAAAAATCGAAACACGTCTTTCATGTGTCAAAATTTATGCAAGTATTTAAAAAAACTGTTCAATATTCTTGGTTTTCTAGAAATACATTAACGACGTTATTGAAAAGAATCGCACATACGATGAACGGCGTGTTGGAAAATTTATTTACTTAATATCCAAATAACAAATATTAATATACAGCAAATTGGTAGGCAATAAAAGTACAATCAATACCCATAAGTGTGATAATGCAAATATACATTTACATATATACATATATTCGATTGAAACTTTAAATTCTAAGGAGAGCCCGAAATACCGTAAATGTCTTTGTAACCTATACATTGACTGGGTGGTTAGGCGAGCGAAGTGTTTAATGTGTACGCTTTAGATCATAAGATCTGTCATTGAGTCAAGCGGCATGGTTTCGATTCTCCCACATATACGTACAATGAATGGGGCCGCCTGACCAACCTGGTGGGTTTTCTCCGGGTCCTCCGGTTTCTCTCCACTGCTAAAGCAAATTATTGCAATGCAATTGATGAATCATGTTAGTCGCGAAATTACCTAGTTCGTGTCGATTGGACGTTAAACCCCATTTCTCTCTCTATACATTAACTAAAATATGTCTGCGAATCACTATTGTAGAAGCAGACGTTGGACGACCAAAAGTGTCAACTCTCTCAGAATATTATGGAAAAAATATATGTTATAATACACATAAAAACTTATGTAAAATTGCAACGTTATATGAATCTAGCATTAATATTGACTAAGATATGGCTTTCTGAATCGGGGTACGTATTCGAACGTTTTGAAACTACTTTTCTTTGACTCGATTTTGGAGTACTGGTTTTATATCTTCTAGATCGTATTCTTCAAATTTGGGCATTTGGAAGAACTTTTTATGTAGATTAATAATCCTTTATCAAGTACCGTGGACAATGTATGGCGTAAAATTAAGTGCCAAAAATCATTACTTGTGAGATCAATATTTCGAAATAAAGTAAAAATTTTAATACAGCATATCAGAAGTTGTTACTTTGCTAAAATCCCTGTATTTTAAATGGTAACCATGTAAAATTTGGGGGTAATGCTGCTTGTTGATCACGTGTCTATCAATGATGAAAGGCCCATCTTTGATATTTTACTCCTGCGACCATATTGCATCTTTAACTAATTTTTGGATTCACATATTGTATAGAAGTCATATCTAATGAGTGATAGGTTTATATATAAAAACAGTGATAATTTTGTAAAAACACTGGTTATGTCCTTTCCATTGTCAAAAAAAATGTTTGGTAGACCAAATAAGGTAATGTTCTCCTCCCGGTGTTTGGAGTATGGGGGATGTTTATTCCATATTTGGGAAGGGAATTAACACCAAGGTCAGTCTATGACGTAAAGAAATTAGGGGGTTATAAAAGAGGGTGTTGAGCGAAATTTATTAAAGAGATGCATATATCCGCATATATGCTGTCTCTACAGATCAACAACCAAACAGTGCGGTTTTTTTTATTAAACATACATTATGCAAGAGCTAAATCTGTCTATTGCAGGTCTTTCTTTAGGCCTGAAATGTTATCTAAATTATTAATTAGAAATTAATTAACTTATTCAGACCATGATCAACTCTAGATGGCATCGCTAGCCTGCGATCTTAAGTGGATTGTGAGCCGATTTACTGTATAACTTTTCTTCTCGATTTAACGATTAAATGGATAATCGAGACTATGCTGTTTATCGTACTGACTTTAGTAATGATGACCGAGGCTAGGCAGAAATTTCATTCGCTTAGTTCTCGGTTCATAGTGGATCAATTTGAATGAAATAATTTTCAGCAAATTGCCCTTACGTTATCTAGTTTTTAACTATTATAGTGAGAACTGCCAACTCGTTATCAAATCTTCCATAATGTATCTTTAAATAAAGGGAAGAACTTTCCACTAAACCCACTCCATGGCCTAAGGCCGCAAATGGAAAGATTGTAAAATCATATTCTAAAAACAGAAAGAAGCTTCTTCACTCATATGTCTTGTCTGCGATATCACTTCTGTCGAAGCATACGATAAAGCACCTGGTAGTAGTAGTAGTAGAAATTCATTAGAGCTCACCCAGTCTGTCAGGGCATATATACGCTTTAGTCTATTGAGAACGAAGAACATTGTGGTGGTATAAACGACTTAACCTGAAGTTTTAATTTCGACCACGAAGAAATCACAACAAAGAAGTCCAGAACTGCTTCATTTTTTATCTTCATAAAATTTGAACAGTAAATTATAATTTTTGATTTTTTGCCGATCGGACTAATGAAAGAAATCAGCGGCTCTTAAGGCATACACTTGTTTTGAATTTTGTGTAAATTTTGACATGATTTCACAGTGACGTAATAGGTGCTCTCGAACAACAGTGGAGACCGGGCGATGCAACTAAAATAATTAATCGCTCTTTCCAAAATCCTTGCCCTTTTCAATTATTTAGATATAAATTTTAAAAAATAGGGTTGAACGTCTTGCTTTTGTGCACCGATTGGGCAAATGCTGACGGATATTTAGACATAGATTAAGTACATCCCTTCTAAGGCTTTCCATTGAGCCGCAAAATTTTCAAAAATTCAATGAAAATATAGTCACGAGTTGAAACCGCTTTTTTTTCTTTTACAATACACATTTTCCTCGCGGACTTGACAGATAACTTTATTCGCCACTGGGAATAGACGCTGCACTTTTGGTTCCACTAAATACCAGTTATTTATTTGCTTTCGCTGTATTAGTTATTTATTTGTTTTCGTTGTATTTTCAAATAGGTCAATAAACTCCAGTATTAACAAAATATAATTTAAAAATCTCAGTCCAGTGTGAGCACTTTTTGTGTACATAAAATAGAAGAGCATTGAAGTTTAATGTATAAATAGAAACTATGGATTACGAAAATCGACATTCTTTTACTTGACTATAAAAAACTCTCTTGTAAAAATCAAACAAATGTACTTTATTTGAAAGGGTTATATAATATGCTATTTTATCTATATTTTGGTGATTGTATGATTTGAGAGCCCAAGCTCCTCTATTTCATATTGCAGAGTTGTCTTATACATAATAGTGTGTGCCTTATTAGATATTTCTTGCAATAAACCATTTCATTATCCTTAATGTCGCCTAAAATGTAATTCTTTACAAACTAATTTGTTAATTTCCCAATGAGCAGGCCCAGTTGCCACTGAGTTTTACAGTTTTATTTTTTTTTTTTTCGAGAATGTAAAAAATACCCTCAGTACGATTTCAAAATCAGAGAGGCACTTTAATGGGATCATTCTAGAAAACGACTTACTAAATGGTTCTTAGCAATTTTTTGTGAACAGTATGTTGACACATTAGTGATTAATTCATCACAATTCAAAGACATTACGAGAAGGTTTAGAGTCTGTACCCAGTCTATACATCAGCATCTGGTGTGTCCACCGCGAGTGTCAATAACAGCAGCGCAGCGTCTGTATACATGGAGTGGACCAGACGATTGATGAACGCCATTGGCACCTGGAACCACACTCTCAGAAAAGCCTGTGTTTGGTCTCGGTACCACGTTAAGTCTCCTCTGAATTTCATCCCAAATATGTTCAATCGCGTTTAAGTCGGGACTGAGGGCTGGCCAAAGCATAACGTTGACACCGTTCTGCTGTAGAAAGTTCCGAATAACTCAGGTGGTGTGGGCACGTGCGAAATGTGGTATGACGTGGGGTCCGAGAGCTTGATCGATGTAGCACACTGCTGTGATGCCGCCTCCTCTCCCTGGACCAAGATTTTGGAACACCACAGGACTCACTCTCTGGTTCAGGCCGATTCCACCCTATACCATTATGCTTGGACCTCTCCATGAGTCTCGTTCCATGACACATTGATCAGAATAAATCTAGCCACGTCGACGCCATATTCTGGACCTGCCATCTGCAGTTGATACGCAATACCGACTCTCATCTGTGAACAAAACAGTTCTCCATTGCCTGTGTCGACAGTTCTGGTGTTGTTGGGCAAATTGTAGACGTTCACGTCGATGGCGAAGGTGAGGATCGGTCCACGGTAAGGTTTACGGCAATAGATGTTCTCTCTGATGAGACGTCGGCGCACTGTATCGGTACTGATGGGCCTTCCGTGTGTTCACACTGTCTGGCGTTCTGTCTCAGATGCCTGTGTGAAGGGATTCTGCACGTGCTGTCCTACAACATGGCGGTCTTGTCGCCTTGTGGTAACCCTTGGTCTACCAGTTCGGGTGCGATTGGCAACGGCTTGGGCAGTGTGGCCAGCGTCGAGTCTTCCAAGTGCCGGGTTCCTCTGAGCTGTCGTGAGTGGTGGCTTGTTGTTGACGTTGTGGTGTGAATGATTCAACCAAGTATGGGGGGTGTATTTTATAGGGTTGTTCCCGGTGAACAGCACGCGCGGCACGAGTTACATGAAAATCATGGAGAACACATTACCATCTCCGAAGTCGGGGTGCGTTTTTGAGAACATTTCCTGGGTTCAATTCTGTGTTTGGGAAGGACCCTTATTGCTCAGGTAAAGTTGTCACAAATATACAATAAAAACATTTGGCAAGTTTTATGCAATGCGTCTATTCAGAGTAACATACCAACCTGACCTTTCTTTTGCTGCTAAGTATATATAGCGAAACGCCGCAGTCTGGACTAAATTTCTCTGATTATAGGAAACTGCATGGGCGTATGCCTATCTTTATTGTTGCGTTTGGTGCCCATATCAGACAATTAGAGTCATTATTAATATCCGGTTTCTTCCTTCCCACTGCTAAAAACCCTCACACACAAGCGAATTATTGAAATAAAATTGAACCATAGTACCTAGTTTGTGTCGAGTGGACGTTAAACCCCATTTCTCTCTCTCTCTCGTTATCAGTATTTTTTTGTGTATCTTTTTGATATGCTTAAATGAATCTATGTTTCCTAATTAGATTTAACCAGGCATTAAATTCAATGCAGTCCTGGTCATAACATTTTTATGCAATGTGAAGCACTGCAGGGTATAGGGGATTGAGACAAATTGTGAAATGCGGCATACAATTAGATAAAGTTTTAAGATGTGAATGCCTTGTGATTTTTTTTTTACACGTGTGATGTTTACCTAAATATAAAACTTTCCATCCCTCAAATAGCACCAAAAGGGTATGATTTTCACTTGACATCATGGTGTTGCCCCATTGCTTCTGTATTATTATTTTTGGTTACAAAACAATGGGGCTGACGAGAACCGACAAGAGCGTTTCTTTTGTCAGTAACGGCCAAAGTATTGCAAAAAGTTGCCGACAAGAAAAGATATGTAATAGACATGCACACTATATATACTATATCCAAAATTTAAATAATTTCATAAAAGATTGAAAAAATTATAACCAACTGAAATACTTTCTGAATCAATGCCTGGTGAAGACAAGAGGGGCCTATAGTTGATATAATAAAAGTTATATTCCATAGTTCTCTTTATTTATTTATGCTTGTCAATTTCTCAATGCCATGTAAACAACATAACTGAAATATGGACGAAAACGGTCCTAAAAATCACCGGTAAAAGTAGTGTTTTTTTGGTCAATATCGCCCAAATTATTGCCAAATGTGACCGACAAGGTAAGATATGCATACTGTATACATCTATCTATACTAATATTTGTGACTGTCGTTTGTCTGTCTGTTTGTCTGTCTGTTCGGGGTTGGCGGCTACACTAGGTCTGCCCCAAGTCTGAAATTTGGGGTATAGGGGTAGCTCGGACCGGGGAGTAACATAGGCCAGGTGGCGTTAGTCTACCCCTTCCGGGTTCGGGGTTATGACCCCCGAGCGAAGCCGGGCATTCTTCTAGTCATATATAAAACTAACTGATTAACTGTGGGTTACTTTCATTATGACTAATCACAAATTATGTTTACAATCTAATATCATTCTGACAAATTCGCTTGAGTTTTTAAAAACATTTTTTATTTCTAGATACAAATTAGAATTATATTTGAGGCGGCGAAAGTCTGAAATTGAAACTATATTTCTCTTAAACCGGTCCTACTAACCACCGACAAGATCGGAAAGGGGGAGCGGGGCAGTCGAGTCCAACGTATTGCAAAAAGTGACCGTCATGGACAGATACCACATTCTACACATCATCCAAATTTTAAAGGATCTTAACAATTGACAACATTATGGATAATTGAAATATTGACAAAAACCGTCTTGCTATCACCGCAAAGGGCGTCTTTTGGCCAGTAGTGCAAAATGTATTGCAAAAAGTGACGGACATGAAAAGATTTGTTATAGATATTCTCATATCCAAATTTTAAATGATTTCATAAAACATAGAAAATTTTATGGATGATTGAAATTTTGACAATAACATTCCTGCTAATCGCCGACAAGAACCGAGAGGGTTGGGTTGATTTATTTTTTGGGCAATTTAACTATCTATAATTTTGGCAATTTTTTTATGAAATTATTTTCATTTGGATATGATGTGTAGAAAATGCACATAACATATCTTTCCTTGTTGGTCACTTTTTGCAATACTTTGTGCACGCTTGACAATGAAACCGAACTACTTGTTTGTCGATTATCAGTATTTCATGGATATTTTTTCCGTGAAATAAATAGCAATATACCCGTTTTCATGTTATAGCCGCTTTTACCTGACAAGTCGCCCCCTCGCCCATATGAACTTATTTTTTGCCATAATTTTTAAAATAAAAAAAGTCTGTTCACATTTTGGGTTAAATTTGGTTATAAAAGACGGACAAAAATCGTCAAAGGAATTAATTATTTGCTAAATTCGATCCTAAACACGGTTTCTAATGTGATTATGACCCTTTAAAATATTGTCTCGATTTTCGAAGAAAAAAAGACGTGTTTGTACCCAAAATTCGAATTGTTTTAATAACAGTTGATAAGAGTTTTAACTTATCAACTGTTATTAAAACCACATTTTGAGCGATTGCTGGAAACGTGGAATTTATATTTGTGTTCAAATCAAAAAAGAAATCTTAATAATAAAAATATAATATGTTAATTTTTATATATTGGTTGCAAATTTATAAGATTAAATATCAACTTATATACGTTTATGAACAAGTCTACATTGATGTCAGTGAGCCAGAATAAATTATATAGATTTCTCAGATATAATATTAAAAAACACACAAAGACTTCCTGAAACAATAAACTTCTTGTACTTGTATATTTTCGTTTTTGTTAAGGCAAAAGACAAATCATATAATTCATCCTTCTAAAATTAAATTTATAAAATGGAATTAAAGTTTACCTTATTTGACTGCGGCGCTTACCGCAAACTTTGGCGTTTAACAGTAGCGGTATGCAGATATGAATTACCTTTGAATACAAAAAATGAAGGTGGCAGAAATATATTTGGATCAATAACACAACTTACCAAAACTAATAAATATGATAGAATCAATATGAACACACCTCAACTTAACACCGGCTGACGTGGTATGAATAATGATATTTAGTAGCTGTTTATAACATAAATTCAAAAGCCATATTTCAGTTCTTTTAAAATATTTAAAAGTTATAATTCTGACTAATACGTTGGTCTAGGCCATTACTGCACGTGTCACCACCCTCTTTAAACACTCCGACAATAATAAAAGAACAAAATAGAAAAGCTGAGAAATTTTGGAGATTAAAACTGCAGAAAAATAATTTTAATAAATAAATACGATAGATATGGCGAAGTTATTTTTTGTCTGATTTTCTTAGGTAAAAACTATAACTAATTAATTTATTACATTATGGAGACGTAGCAGCTCCTAAGGGGGGGGGCGCAAACTTTAGGAAAATTAATGTAATGAAAGAGAATGTATGCGCGCACTACGGCCTGATCTTATTTCGAGTTCTAAACATCACGTTTAATTGTCTTTTACGTGCAAGCAAACCTGTACACGGGGCCTTGTTGCCCCCCCCCCCCCCCAACCCTAACGACTAGATGATGTTCCTTGTCTGGTCGCCCGTCCTCCTACACTGACAAGGGTTAGGAAGCTTCTTACTTCGGCTCCCTCAGATCTATGGATTGTGAATGAAAATATTTATGTTGAGCGTAGCTACTGGCGAATATTTTGGTAAACATGCGGAATCATTGCTTACCATCGTGGCCACTGATTTCGTCGTTATAAGATCATCATCGGATACCCTGTAAAACGCGAATACACGTTAAATGTAAAATAAAGAAAATACGGATTTCAGATATGAAAAGCCCAAAACCTTCAAAAAAAAAGTTTACCCCATCCGACGTCCGACATATTCTCTCCTGCCACAGATCTTTGTTACCCTGTGATCGTCTAGTTTTGTCTCTAGCTCGAATATTGTTGTAATTCTTTCCGTTGTGTTTTCGTACCGAAATCAAATGAAATGAAATGGGGTTTAACGGCCTACTGTTCTGCTCCTAAACTGGGCTAATGAAGACGGGCATACGCCATACAGTGTGCTATGAGGGAAATTTTGCCCGGGCAGCGGCACTATCGCCTACTCTTATATCGAATTCCAATTGACACGGGATCTTTTACGGGCATTCGAATGTATACACGGGACCTCGGTTTTTTGTCTCATCCGAAGGACTAGACAGCTGTCCTTGTCAGGCCCTCCGTCCTGCATCACTGACAAGGGGGAACCACGCCGGAAAATCTGGATGAACTTTGTCGGCCAATGCAGGGATCGAACACCCGACCTCCAGACTAGCGAGCCAGCGTCTTACCCACTTAGCCACGTGATCCCCTTTACCGAAATCAAATACCGGTATGTAACAGGAACAACGACAGTTTTATCTATACGTTTTTATGTCACAACAGTTAAACAATAGTCTACATTACAATACATAAAATCAACATGTCTTTCTCTCAACCTCACTCCTATAAAAGTCTAACCAGCGTGGCTAGATTCAGGAAACCACTTCATCATGAAATAGTCATCTAAAGAACCCAAAGCGTGTCTCATCTTCTAAAGAATCTACATGATGTCTGGTCTTCTAAAAAAAACAATGATGTATCATCTCTAGAAAGAATCTACATGATTTCTACTTGTTACGCCCATATCCAGTTCCTTATATATGTATAGATTTCCGCTATTGATTATTCAATTGGCCAAATATTATGTAATAAAAATCGTGGGATTGGTCATGCCTAAAGAAATAATTAGTAATTTTCCACTCGCGTGTATTTCAAACAACTTATCCTTGAACAATGTAAATGACCAGCAGTTTTTGGTTATGAATATGAAATCAATATTTTTGTAAAAATAGCAATATTGTTTCTGCCAACATTCCTTGTCTATATGAATTTGAGACCAATAATTGGTCCATGGCATAATATGGTCGCAACGACAATGGAGGAGACAGATAACATATATATTTATCAAATTATAAATCATGTCCTCTGGTGCACTTATATTCGCATAGATTACCAAATAGTATTACAATTTAGTAAAGTAATTGAGGTTCATGTGAATATGAATCGTTTGGATTTCCATAATACTACCGCCTCACTCCCTATTATAGTCTCTATCATCCAGAAAAATATTCTACGTTGAAGACTATGAGGTTCTGGGTGATCAAGACTACTCCTTATATTATGCACTGTACTAGTAATAGATTTATGCTGAAAATCATATTTAATGGAATTTTAGGATAAAAAGAACCATTTTATAGGAGCACTGAAAAGTCGGATGGTCAATTCTAAACCTACATGAAATTAATACTAGATAGTGGTCTCATCCCGTCAAATATATTGTACTTACCCCCCTTGAATAATATTCTTCGTTTAGAAATCAATTTCGTCTGTAGAAGGTCGTAGAAAATGAGAAAATGCTGTTTGTAGCAGCTTCTCATCATGTTTATATGATATTTTATGTATTTGTTTTCTAAATTCATAGAAACAAATTGACCCAATAGTGCTCCATATTGTTTAGTTACTGTCACTCGTCTAAAGGTAATAAATAACGTGAAGTTTTTGACAATAGTCATAGAATAAATAGATCGTAATCTTCCCTACTGTCTGAGTCTTGGTAAATTTTAAACGGATTTCTTCGATTATGAACAAACTACTTAACTTTGGTGATTATAAACTTACCTGTGTGTTTGTAATGAACTCCCGTTCGATAAATCCATTGCACAACTAATTATCACAACGATGAAAACAAGTTCTCTCTTGAAAAATTGAAATATCACAAACTTTTCCCAGAGAAAAATACCAATATGGAAGATGGTTACGTCACTCTGCGGAAGATATCATTTCGTATTAGGGGTGACAGCATGATAGGAAATTCAAGTACAATTACGACAAGAATCCATGACCACTCGGACCAAAGACCACTCGGTTGAAGACCAGTCGGACCAACTGATAGACCACTCAGCCCAAACAAATAGACTACTCGGACCATACAAAAAGACTATTCGGACCCAACAGAAAGACGACTCGGACCAATAATAAAGTGTTGTTTTAATAAATTGATAATTGCGTTTGTTTTAATATGATTACTCGAACCAATAATAAAGTGTTATTTTAATAAATTGATAATTGTGTTTATTTTAATATGACTACTCGAACCAATAATAAAGTGTTATTTGAATAAATTGCTAATTGTGTGTGTTTTAATATGACTACTCAAACTAATAATAACGTGTTGTTTGAATAAATTGATAATTGTATTCCAAATCGCAAAATATCGAGAACCACACTTGTAGTCACGTTTAAAAAGGGGCATATAAACGTCCGGTCTTCGTATTATTATGTGCTGTTTATATTAACGCATCAAGGGCGGATAACTTGAAAACATGTCTCCCCCCCCCCCCCATATATAGTAACCCAGGGGTTAGTGGGGTAGAACGGAATGAAACCACTGGGGATACCGCGAATGTGGAAAAAGTAAAATTAGGCTATCAGACAAGAACAGTATACCCGTATATGTAGAAACTGTCAAAAGTCTGGACATACCGAGTCTCATTTCAAGAGTAAAGAAAAATTAGATTGATATTTTTTTTTGGCACCATTATTAATTAATTTTAAAACTAATCGTTGATTTATTTTCCGTACACAAAATTGAACCAAACAACTCTAAATATAAGAATTCCGTATAAGAATTATTTGCTTCTTTGTATTGTAATTTAATAATAAATAAATAGCATATTGTCTAGCCTTATAATATAATTTAATTGGTCCGACTGGTCTTGTTTTGGTCCGACTGGTCTTAGTCCGAGTATTCTTTGGTCCGAGTGGTCTGGATACCTACGACAATTGGCATTGAGTTTGAGCGTTCGCACACATAACTACCCGCATTCCTGTATTTAGTTACCGTCTTTTACATTCTAGTTAAATCTCTGCAAATTTTATAGCTTTACTTTTTGAAATATTTTGTTCTAATTATTTGATTAGCGACTCAGATGGGATTATTTACTTTTGAACACGCATGCCGCACAAACACAACTATACATTCGTTTTACAGGCTTTATCACACTTCGGTCAAAACTGTCGAATCGAGAATTAATGTTCCGCTTCTTACGGGGTCATACGGGCTTAGTAGCATTATATACCCACCCGGGCACCCAATAGACACGCTGAGGGCTGCCGCAACACGCTTAAAGATGTTACTGAAGCGGTTATTATTCGATCGAAAGAATGCGTATAAAATTAAAAATACATTCAGAGAATTCGGAGGTAAGCTTCATGATCCTTGTTAAATTATTTATAACATAAAGAAGATAGGATATTTATAGTTTATACATGACTTTATTTTTACGAGTATCCGTGCAATCAGTCATATTTTAATTGTGAAGAAAATTTGATAGACTGGCGATCAATGGTTTCCATATAAATCTCCTATGTAATTGCCTTCAATTGATATTTTTCGTCGCCCAAACCCATATACGATCAAAATGATCGCGCTGTCAAACTATCTTTCAATGTTAACCAACCCCCGCAACAGGTATATTGGATTCGACCAATATGTCACGAAGACATTGTTGACATCGACTCTGTCGAAATTACAAGTAAATTTTCTAATTTTTCAAGAGAGAACTTGTTCTCATCGTTGTGATAATTAGTTGTGCAATGGATTTTATCGAACGGGGGTTCATTACAAACACACAGGTAAGTTTATAATAACCAAAGTTAAGTAGTTTGTTCATAATCGAAGAAATCCGTTTAAAATTTACGGTGGTTCACACAGTAAATCTTAGCAATCGAGTGACACAGAATTTAATTCTATTAGTATTACAGTTCTGTCAGTCCCATTACTCCCAACAACTGAATTAGTGTGGTGAGTAGATCATGACATCAATAACCACAACGACCATTCAGCTGCCGTTATCCTTTGGGAGCCAAAGTGACTCAGCGGGTAAGACGCTGGCTTGTTAACCATGGCATGTCCCAAATCCGTTCCCAGTGTTGGCTGAGAAAGTTCCTAGTGATTTTCTGGCAAGGTTTCCCAATGTCAGTGGTGCAGGACAGAGGACCTTACAAGAACAGTGTAGAGACTTAGTCGTTCAGATGATGCGAAAAAGGTCACGTCTACAAAGATCCCTTTACAGTCGGAAATCCAAATAAGACTAGGCCATAGCAAATCCCCCCCCCAAAAAAAAACCCAAAAAAACTGGCATGGTGCAAGCCTGTGTTCCTTAGTCCAGTCGGTTCAAAAAGGTAGGACATTAATAAAACCTGTCTTGATCTGTTGATAAACATGGACATAGGAGATCAATATTTGGAAAAGTAAATGGTTATCATAGTGGATGCTTGAATAGTCCCATGAATAGTGAAAACCAAGTTAAAAGGGGAATTTTGGCCTACAAAGTTTGTGCTGACTGATAATTAAGAATAAGAAAATGTGTATGAACAATCAAACCCATGATGTGTTATTATCTCTGTAGCCTACATGATCAATTTCAATTTTTACATTTCAGAAATATGGAAAAGTTACGTAAATTGTGTACATATATGCTACAAAGAAGAAGTCATATTCTTTACAAAAATAAATTATTGACAGGTTATCATACATCAAGTGTGCGTTTGTGGAGAGATAAAGTTGCAATAAAAATTGAAGAAAAATTAGCAGTTCAACATCAGGGTGTATTTAATGAAATCTTAGCCAAGAAAAAAGCAGACAAAGCTGCATTTCAAACAGCTATAGCTTACTATATAGCTAAAGAAAAGTTGTACAGAAGAGGACATGTTGAGTTTATTGAGGCAGCTCTTCATCAAATGAAAGAATTTGGTGTTGAGCGAGATTTAAGTGCCTATAAAGCGTTGTTGAGAGTTTTTCCTGAGGGCAAAATGATACCGAAAAGTGTGTGGCAAGTGGAAATGTTTCATTATCCAAAACAACAAAGCTGTGCTATAGAACTTATGGATCAGATGGAATATCATGGTAATTTGTCCTTTTTGAGCTATCTATTATTTTAGTGAAGTAATTTACATTCCAAATGGTATAACTGTGGGTGTTTAATGAGCTCTCTGGTTTGCTCCTGCATGGTGTTGGCTGTGGTTTCCCACTTGTTGCTAGTGCAGGATGAAGAGCCTGGCAAGGAACAGTGTCTAGTTCATTAGATGGGATGAAAAAACAGAGGTCGTTTTTTCGACTCATTCAAATGACTATTTGTTGTCCCTTGCCAGGCAATCCCTCCTACACCACCCACAACAGAGAACCACGCCGCAAAATCCTGATGATCTTTCTCGGTCAACACTGGGATCGAACACGGGTTAACAAGCCACCGTCTTAATCACTAAACCGCCGTAACTCCACAAATGTGACAGGTAAAGAAATGGAAATGAAATTAAATTGCTGTATGAAGTTAGTTAATGTTTGTTAACCAGGTTTGTTTTGTATATGAGTAAAATGGAGACACCTACTAATTAGAATATATGAATATTACCTATGAAAAATGTTTAGCCTTTTTTTTTCTTTTCACTATTTTTAAGATGTTTGTCCAGATCGTGAGTTTGGATGTATTCTTGAATCAATTTTTGGTGCTGAGGTTCATGCCTTCAGGAAATTTAGAAGAATGCTGTATTGGCTGCCAAAGTTCAAGAATGCTACTCCTTACCCTATACCGTACACATTGCCAATTGATCCAATAGAGCTAGCTATGTTGGCCTTAAAAAGGATGGTAATTGACAATCAAAACAAGCTTACAGTATGGAAGGTAACTAAGGAAGTCTCTCTCTCCAGATTGTTTAAAAATGATTTAACCAGAACCTCGTTTCACTGAAATTGACCACTCAACAGCAGTAGGAAACAGACTTGTTTGTGAACACTCTACAGGTCACAGTTCTTATCCGATTTTGATGAAACTTGAAATATAGGTTTATCTCCAAAAGATCTTGGTTCCTGTCTATATTGGCATGTATCAGATCGAAACTTAATGGATTATGGCCCCTGATTGTACGTAAAATCACGATTTTAGCTTGTGGACACTCAGAGGTCACAATTTTTATCCAATTATATCATTGTTACACCCTAATGACGGTTAGAACGAATTTTGTGAAAATCAGACCGAAACTGTCTGACAAAATAGCCGCTCCTTGTACCCAAATAGTGTAAAAGCAATACCCAGGTTTTACCCTTTCGAAGTCACAATTTTTATCATATTTTTCTGTCGCAAAGATCTTGGTTCGTTTCGCTATGCGAGCATATCACACCATAACTTCCTGAATTATGGCCCCTGATTGTGTGAAGAATTGCATTTTTGGCTTGTTGACCCTCTAGAGGTCAAAGTTTTTATCTGATTTTAAAAACCTTTTAAAAATATCACCTTTACACCGTATGGATGGTTGGGTTAGGATTTTGTAAATTCGGAAAGAAACTGCCCGACAAAATGGCTGCTCCTTGTAAGCAAATAGTGTAAAAGTATATAATACTAAGGTTGTGAAACCTGCAGAGGTCACAATTTTTATACGAATTTGATACAACTAAAAATATGTTATATATTTGAATTGGGTTAAATTGTTTTCATGATATTTAGTAATTGAACTTGAAATATTGTTCGAAAAACAGTAAATGTATTCCATAGAATTATGTCCTGTGCATATTAGATTACTGGTATATGAAAAATTTGAGGTACCAGTAATTTTATTCAGCCATTCCCATATGTGAATACATTATAACCTGTCTGATGGAAATCTGGTAATCTCTTTACAGGCGAAGCATTGTGAGATTTTTCTGGGATTGTTCTACTAGTGATCAGAATGAATCTTGCTGAAAGATTTGTTACATGTAGTTGTAATGGAAGCCTGGGAATTGGCCTCCTGTTGACAAGATAACAAGATTAAACATACACTATGCAAGAGCTAAATCTTTAGGCCTGAAATGTTATATAAAGCGAGGCTAAGTCCAAATTATAATTTATACCAGTGCCCTGGTTACCACTGTGCACACATCTTGTCAAAACTACAAACAATGATAACTTGGCTAAGAATGAAGTAATTTGACTGAAATTTTCAATATTTTCTATTTTCATCATCTATTTTTGAATCATTATAGCAAGAATGACCAACTCTTTATTAAACTCTTAACTATTGTATCTTTAATATTTTAATTCAAATCTTCTATTGCCAACAAAATACTGAATATCGAAATAAATCAGAATCTGTTTGTATCATTTCAGACATTAGAAGCGGAAGAAGAGCCTTTAGAGGATACCTTTATTGTTAGTGCTATGAGTCCAGAACAGAAAGAATTAATAGAAGAACATCCAGAAACTAAACCATTGATTGTTGAGGGGGGATATAAAACATGGTTAAGAAATATATCACAAATATACTTTGTACTTCGAGCTGACCCCAATCCTGAAAACTTTACCAAACCTTCAGATGATAGCAGATATGAAGATGAAGAAGGTATAATGTTTGATTTAATTAATGTTTGGAAATCTATATAGTTGTGGGTAGCTGTCCCATATTTCTCCCATAAAGCTATTAGTTTCGTTCTTAAGTCAACTCTTCAGTCATAAGTGAGGTTGTGGGCTGTTTCCTTTATATATATTTGTTTTGACCGTAGTACAGTAGGACATTAAACCTCATTTCATTTCATATCTTGTGAACAGTCGTGCCGATATACTGTCACCATTAGCAAAGACATCCATGCTAATTCCAAAATTAGTATGAACAAATCCCATAGAGCAAGTTTTAAAAAATCGATTTTGAACTGTATGAATAAAATGTGAACAAAAAAACATGTTCGAAATTTACAATCCTAATCTTTTGGAATTACTCGGCTCTTTCATATGCCTAAATAAAAATCTTACCATTGAGAACTTTGTGAGTTGTCAAGTATGACCACCTGTTTTGATTAGCCCAGCTGGGGAGGAAAATTAGGACATTAAAACCTGCATTGAAATTAATGATGGGTCATTTTTCATAAAAATATCAAATTTCTCACGGCTTAATCCATGTAAATATATACTCAGGTTGATTACTTAACATTTAATTAAAAAAACAAAATCAAAATAGATCTATGCAATGTCAATTGTACATATCTTTGTAATTACTTAACAGCATTGAACCATATTTCGACTGATATTTCTATTAGAGAGACAAGGAGTAGGGTTGACTGGCAACCACATGGTTTTTTTTTATTGGTCCTCCGATTTCCACCCACTGCTAAAGACCTCTACATGCAAGCGAATTATTGAAATAAAAATGAACCGTATGTTAGTCCCAGTTTTTGTCAAGTGGATGTTAAACCCCATTTCTCTCTGTCTGTATTAGATATCTGTCTTTCACAATGTTGTAGTTTGCAAGTGATAGTATTAGTATACCTATTGCTTAAAATGGCACATCATGACTTTAATTTCCCTGAAATGACAGGGACATATAATTCATAGTATAACTAACTAAAATCTTGTAGTAATGTGTAAAATTTTCTGGTTGTTTATGGTGGTTTATAAAAAACAATATTGCAGTAGCTACTTGCTTTTTTGAGCCTGTGAAACTGTTCAAAATTTGATGCTGGCACAGCAATAATTTTAATGCAGATCAGCCTATGCCCTATATTTTTTATTTTCAGATTTATTTGAATTTACTACGATATTTGAAGAGGAGAAACCCAAGTCAGTAAGTAAAGCTCTGAGTATACATGAACAACCTGATGGTACAGTATTAGGGATGTGTATCACTGGAACTAGTTCAAAAAACTCACTTGTGACGTGGATTCGGTACATGCAACAAACCAACCCTAAATTAGAAAAAATACCAATTGTCTTTCAAATGAGAACACCAGAATCTGGTTTACAGGTCATTGAAACAGATCAAGAGAAAAATGCCAGCAAATTTATTTCCTGAATATACAGCTGTTTAATGTGGAATAGAACTACTCTAGAAACTGTTACAGTTATATGCAAATGATATTTTAAGGTTGTTATTGCAAGCTTATCATTCAAGGATTAGTCAGACATGATAAACATCAATCATGTCAGTGAGGAGCTCATTCATTAAAAGAAAATATACTAATAGATTAATTCATGAGAATAAAGGTGGGATTTGGTTGCCGAGTGGCACTGTAGATCATGAAGTTTGATATTTATGCATATCAGAAGTTGGATCCCAAGATTATTCATGACAGTGATGAGGGTCACCTGCATGAGTTCATTGGGGTTTTTTGGGGGTTTTTTTTTAAAAATGATGTGAAATGGGGTTTAACGTCCCACTTTTCTGCACTGACTGTGCGAATAAAGGCGGCATACGCCATACAGTGTGCTCTGAGGGAAATTTTGCCCAGACGGTGGCGCTATGGCCTACTCTATGCCCAGACAGCGGCGCTAAGGAATTTTCTCAGGCAACATCGGGAGTGAACCCAAGACCTCCAGACTAGCAAGCCAGTGTCTTACTCACTGAGCCACCACGGACCCCAATTTCTCTTAAGGACTCCTGCACACATGCAAATTATTGAGAAAAATTTTGAATATTGAAAAGGTTTTTCCTAATAACCATAGTAACAATCCCTAGTGTGTAGTAGAGGGTTCACAACCAAAATAACCTAGTTTCTCCATCAATCCCGAACCAAGAAAACCTAGAGCTGTGACAAAGATAGTGCAAAACTAATATTTCTACCGCATTAAAATTGCTATGTGATGTTTCTTGTATTTAATATGTGTATAACTATTTATGAAAATAAAAAAGTGATACCTATTTACAAATGTATGCAAGGATGAAGTTGGAGAACTGATTTCAGTACCTGGTCATTTTCCTGTGAATACTTGTAGTGTCAAGAATAATGGAAAAATTGTTCTGGAAAAAGTAAGCATACCATGCCCCATACACTCGAATATGGGTGCCCTTAATTAATAATGCTTGTTGGATTTCCATAAATTCTGAATACTTTGTTTATCTTGAACTGATTATAGTACAGACCAGAGACCTTGTTTCAAAATTTTGTGTGTCTGACGTTTTTGGGGTTAACCAACGCCGGAATTAGATAACCAGAAGTTGTTGTCGGCTTCAGGAAATTGGGTCAATAAGCTTGCATTCCCTATAATAGACTTCAGCTATAGACTGCCCTCAAATATATTTCAGCTATTATTAGACATGCTAATTTGAAAATCAATAGAATGATCAATTTAGTCTTTAGAGCACAGGTGTGCCACAAGGTCTTCCTAAGTGTGCCACAAAATTTTGAAGGGCACACTAAGAAAATGTGAAAAAATACCATGTGATCCCAATTGAGTATTCACTGGTGTCTACTGAGTACTAGTAAGTTCATAGCTGTGTTTTTCTTTAGAGTCATTCTGTGTGTCTATGACTAGTCTGTGTCTATGGTTGTATTCCGTCTGACTTGCCATGTTTATTTTGCAAAATTCAAATATTTTTCATATATATTTAGCCAGGTGTGCCGCTATTTTCGTGTTCCAAGGTGTGCCGTTAGCAAAAAATGGTCTAATATGTGCAAATATCAAAAGGAATCAAAATCTCTGGGATATAAACATGTATTTAAGTTTCAACAAAATGGGATAAAAATTCTGACCTCTAGAGTGTCCACAACCTTTGTATTACATACTTTTACACTATTTGAGTGCAAGGAGAGGCAATTTTATCAGGCAGTTTTGGTTTGATTTCCATGAAATTAGACTGAACCCTCATTAGGTTGTAGCACCGATATATTTAAATGTTTATATTTAAATGTTTTTGAAAATCGGATAATAATTGTGACCTCTAGTGTGTCCGCAAGGTAAAAAACTTGATTTTCTGTACAATCAGGGGCCAATATCCAGGAATTTATGGTCTGATATGCGTGAATATTGAAAGAAATCGAGATCTTTGGGATTTTTCGTACAATCAGATATACTTATGGGAATGTGAGCAGAATAAAAAGACAGAACAAAATATATTCTTTTGATAATTTCAACTTTATCATTCTTAAATTAGTACATTCATATCATAACATTAACATACATACTGGGGATAAACTGAAGAAGACAGAAACATACATGTAGGTATCATATAGGCTTCATTAGGAAAAATTAAAGGCTATATTACGGAATAATGTACATTGTTTTTGATCTTTTGACACTTTTAAGCACAATATGATGTGCCTTATAGCTTACAAATTAAACAAAGATAAACATAGCTATTTCGCTCAATCCTACTATACTAGGATATGGCAATATAAATTATAACCTGTGATAACCATTTTAAGATAAATATCACAATATAGAAAAAATAAACATAAGATCCAATGAGCAATCAGATAATAATACAACTTTACATAATGTATATTAGATTACAATCTTATTCTACAGAGTTAAAAGAGGCATTATACAATTGTTGTTCATGCTATAAAAGTTCCAAAATAGATAAATAGAAATGTATACTGAAAATCTCAGTCAAATTAGTTTATTCTAAGCAACGTTATGAATGGCTTATTTTACTGGGTTTCAGACATGGATGCAATAAAATTTGTATTACTTTTAATCTAAATAGACTATATGTGAGAATAGAAAGCTGTGTTATACATTTTCAGAAAATTTCAGTCCGGGCAACTATATTGGCATTTAACGCAGATTAGCGGACATTGCCTAATCTACTTGATATCTAAGCCATCCGATTATGGGCTTGTCATGTGAATATAAGTCGAAATAATAATTTATATAACATTTGAAGCCAAAAACATGCTCTGCAATAGGCATATTTACCTGTTGCATAATGCCTCTTTAAAAGAAAGTTTTCAATAATTGATAGTTTATAAAGCTGTTTAATATCAGATTATTATCTTACCATAAATGGGTAGGCTACTTACTAAAATAAACAATGAACAGATTATGCAATAGTAAAACAATATAACATTGGAAGGTTTATAACATATAAAGATTATATATTAACTAATGACAAACATCATCATAAACCTAATACACTTGTTATTTTAAAATTGATGTTTACATGTTTAATATAGGTTAGTTAAAACCCAACCTGGGGTTTACATAAACACTTAATTTGCCAATGGCTACTAAACATTCAATACTCACATTTGAATAATAACAAACTGCTTCAAGAAACAATTTTATAAAGTGATATTAGGACCTGAGTTGTGATGCCATAGTTTAAATTAAGAGAAAGAAAGACGTTTGGTTTATGACAACAATTACTACCTACATCAATACTAGGAAGATCAGATCTAAATATTTATAAACACAAAATATCATTAAACAATTTCTCATCCTCATTGTTTATTACTTAGGCCATATCAATTTAATGTTTAGTTCTTCGGGGTCTTGATATAAAAAAAAAATACCAATGTTATTGTTAACATTTCAAAACATAAATATTTGAAACTAAAAGCAACTAAGTACTATTTGTTTTTAAATTAGTTTTTTCCTGAAGAAATTGGAGGCAGAATTTTTAATAATTTTTAATAAGTGTTCCCAAAGAGCAGAAAATTAAATAGGTGTGGCGTTAATCCGAATTATAGTTACAATGGTAAAATTCTCACTCAACATTAAATAAATACTCATTCATGCATTTTAAATATATTCTCTAGCATGAATTATCATGTATCATATCAATTCATTTACTTTAAAATATACAATTATTTTCACAACAATAACTTTGTCTTCTATTATATTATCTCACGCAGAATGAGTAAAGGGAGTAATTTTGAAATGGGCTCCCGTCCCATCCAAATTTTGCTTCTGAAGCATATCTTAGTACACATAGTCAACCTATTATTGTAGTTGTGCCATTTGCTTCCAGCAATTTTTTGGATTTAATCATTTTTGTGTTACCATCGAAACGAATTTGATTAGTGTTTGATATACAAATACTTGCCAACTACAATATTGACCCTCTACAAGAAATACCAGTTCAATTCCTTCAATATTTATTCAGAAAGTATTTTAATATCTGGCTTTCTCTGCAACCTATAAAAGCCAGTGTTGGGTAAAATATTTTGATAGGTCACTTTATAATCCAATTGAATCAGAGCTAGGAGATTATCTACCATAGAAATTTTGGTTTATTTTTTGTAAATGTTGAATAATCAATTTAAGTACACAGTAGCATGGGTCAAGTCATACGAAATGGGATATTGTGGCAAAAATGCAACTTCTAATCATTGGCTTTAAATAATTATAACATCAGCTTAGCTGATAACAAATATCATTAATTCATTTGTGTATTAGGGTGAACCTATAACTGTCTATGAACATCTGTGTATCAAGATGCATTATTGACAAGGGGGGGCTTGATTGTAAATCCGGAACGTCCTGAATTGGCAGAACGCAAATTCAGTCCTCTCCCAGTTCTGTCAGTTCCAACAACTGAGGTGGTGTAAGTAGAATCGTGACGTAATTAAATACAACGAAAAACCTTCAGCTGTCATGGTTGGTTGAAATATACGTGGGATTGAGAGAATTTGATTCCAGAACGTTCAATCCAGTATCCTCTAATTATCATCATCTCATCAAGATGAACCATTTCCAGAAACTTCTGTTGCTTCCAATAGAAATGGTGACTGATTGCAGAGTTATTGAGTAGTAGGTTGTGAGATCAGATGAGGTGAATGTGTAGCTGCCACGGCCATTAATAAATGATAATCACTCAAATCAAATCTGTAAATATTATTAACAAATAAACTTTCACTATAATTTTCTACACAAACTTGTATAGTGTATTGCTTGGACATTATTTTAATTGTAATGTGTAATTTGTGCCTAGTGACCATTCCAGTAAAATTGAGAAACATTGCTTGGACATTATTTTAATTGTAATGTGTAATTTGTGCCTAGTGACCATTCCAGTAAAATTGAGAAACATTAGTGCTTAATACTTCCGATTGTTTTTGAAAGTTTCATTGAAAAACATTATCCAATTAATGGTTTGGGACATTTTATAAAAAGTGTATCTCATTAATTAATTGTTCTATTTCATAGGTCTGGTCTCCATAAAATTGAATACTTACCCTAATGTAGTAGTTAAATCTTTAACATTTGTTCTTTCCACACCAATACGATATTCAGCCACCATCATACTTTTAAAATAAATTTCTTGCAGTCGGTCTTCTAAATGCATCATACACTAAAAACAATAAAACAAAAAATAATGGATACATTTTTTATAGGTATTCAAAGGTAAATTAGGAGAGCCATTACCGAATTTTAACTCCTTTTAGAAAAAATACAATTTATTTCATGACATTATTGGCCAAAAAAGGCCTATGCTGCTTACGCAAAGTCATTTCTTTTCCTATAAATAATAATTTGTGACTTTGCAGTAATCCATACTTTTAATAATACATGTAACTACAGAGGTCATAATTCTATGGAATATAATTACTGTTCAGTAATAAGCAGTAACTGTGTACTCCATAGAATTATGACCTGTGCATTCCAGTTCAATTACTAAATGCCATAGAAACAATATACTATAACTACTTACAAATTCTGGACTCATCTTAAGCTTCCATAGATCTAGTACTGATTCCACCAGGTTACAAACTAACTGTGATGCTACACATGTCGTACTACCAGCTGGATATTTCTCTATTAATTTACTGCTTGCTATCTCAACATTCCTGATAATAAAATATTTCAAACAATTAATAGAATAATTCTTGACATCAAATTTCCCAAACAATTAATTGGATAATTGTTTAATAAAACATCCCAAACAATTAATTGGATAATTGTTTAATAAAACATCCCGAACAATTAATAGGATAATTGTTCAATAAAACATCCCAAACAATTAATTGGATAATTGTTTAATAAAACATCCCAAACAATTAAAGGATAATTGTTTCATAAAACATCCCAAACAATTAATAGGATAATTGTTTAATAAAACACCCCAAACAATTAATAGGATAATTGATTAATAAAACATCCCAAACAATTAATGGAATACAGTTTTAATTTAAAGTCTGGTAATAAACCACCTGTTACACGTTGTCTGGCACAAATTCAGGCTTTATTAAGCATAGTGCCTCTGATGCCTATCATTTTGTCTGAAAATAAGCCACCTGTCACAGACATTGTCAGGCACAAATTCAGGCTTTTTCAAACAACTGTTTAGGATATTTTGGCTGGCACTTTTGAACTAATACCTGATATTTTGAACTGATATTTTGAACTTTTGTGTATTAGTACCATAATATCAATAAAAACACAATAAATACAACTCTATGCCAGAAAAAATGACTGGCATGAAAAATCCTGAATTTGTGCCTGACAATGTCTGTGACAGGTGGCTTATTTTCAGACAAAATGATAGGCATCAGAATACTGTATTTGAATGAAAAGTCCAGAAAAAATCTTTGCTGCATGAAGTTGATGGGTCTTGACAGGTAATTGGAATTACTGCTGAGGCACACTCTCTTTGGCATCCATTTTAACATAGTAAATCATTTAATAACCAACAAAACATGTACATAAAACACCTTTCTTGGTTATGTTTTGTGGATTGAGTCAACATTTATGCAAAACCCCCCAAAAAACCTACTTACCAATTATCAATATCTGCTATAATACAAACAGCCTCTGTTACTTCTTCATCTAGCACCGATTGTTGTACTGCCATTTGTAAATCATTCAATAATTTTGGGCGGAAATTTGTGTCTTTGGTACCGTGTAGAACAAAATCAGATAAATAATGGTCTGATATTCCAGCCAGTAAAGATCGTCCGAAATTCTTATCCATTCTTTGAATGCTTTTAGAGGTTATTTCATTATCAAACCTATAGAATATAAAATACACATTATAAATACAACTCTCTCCTAACACATCAACCAATTAACACTTTTGTTACTGGTTACTATGGTCACCAGCTTACTCTGCCAAATTCTAGTATAGCATATTATAATAATAAAATGGGACCAGGTAACCAGCTTTGTTGCTGGCTGGTGTTTGACTCTATGGAATATTTAAGTAGTGTGTGACGACCTGGTGACTGGGCCCTACTTAACGACAATTGACTAAGTCATTGCAGTCACTGTGCTCATTACTATTCTAGGTCTAGTAGCAGGTCAAATCATAGGTTCAGAGTCTGGGCCCCACGTAATGGAACGATAAATACATGCTAATCAAATGTCATTCTCAGAAACCGATTGTATGTCCCCAACACATGAACATATTAGCAAGCAATAGCGGGATTCTTTGAAAAAGAACGATTTAAAATGAACATTTAAAATTAGACTTACATGGGAAGAGGAATTTCATTACAATCTACGAATGGATCAAAATGATCGAAATCAATACTAGCTGAAGATGGATGACGACGTCTGTTTAGTTCAGTTGGTGTGACAGATCTGAAAATAATTATATGGTTTTTTAAGGACCCAGTTTTATTAAATGCATAATATATAAAACTTTAAATGTCAAAATGACAAAAGTTACTATTGTAACTAATCAAAAACAGAAATCTATAACTAGATAGATATTTGTTAAAAATGAAAATATGCTACATGTATAAGTTAATCAATAAAATAAGGCACCTGTCACAGACATTGTCAGGCACAATCGACACAAAAACTCTGGTGCCTGTCATTATGTTTGGCATTAATTTGTCTTTTTTTAGCATTCTTATTGATATTTTCACTACATGTCTGGCACAAAGCTTAAAATGTCACCTACAACTAAATTCAATATATCCAGGGGCCCAATTCAAGAAAGCTTACAATAAAATATGTTATGAATGTAGCTGTTTAATTGGCCAATAGCTAACATTTGTGCTATAATTATAGTGCTCAACCAATGAATCATCAGTATTCTTAAAATAAAATCCCTTTTATTTTTATGAATATGGACATAAGTATGCTTGTTAAATTCAGATTATTGTAGAATAAACTCCCATCAATTGTGAAAGATGCACCGACCGTATTGCGATTTAATAATTTATTAAAAACCCACCAATTTAAAGAATATTATGAGACTTATAACTGTCGTAGTACATAATGTAATTAGATTTTTTGTAGCGCTATAAGGATATACTTAGTGTACGGAGTTTAGCATGTTTAAAGTGCACTATTTATTAATTATAATTTAACACTAACCTGCATCTACCTGGAACAAGAGTTTTGGGCCTGCTGAGTTTACTTCTATCAACACTGTTATGACGTGATGACATTTTTCTCTCTTTGTTTGATTTATTGCTCAAATTAAAAGATTCTAATTCAACAACACTGGGTGATACCAAAGGAAGGCTGACAACTCGGTCGTGTTCTGCTATCTCATCTATTGTCTTTGTTTCGATACCGGAATCATAATATTCTTCAAACATACTATTACTACCTTCCTTAATATATAATTTTGCAATTTCCTTTCTTGAGAGCTTAGTTTCCGATTCTAGTTGCTGTGACAGTTTGGATTTTAATTTTCCACTGGAGCCGAAACTCTGCGAATATTCCCCTTTCTGATCTTCGAAGGATATTTCTCTACTAGGCGCTGCCCTGAACACTTGTTGAACGGTTTCAATTTTACTGTTTTCTATCACTTTTAACGCGGACAAACTACACGGAACAGAAACATTTCCAGTAATCTCACCGACATCTCTCGGAAAATGAAACTGATTTTCTTTCAAAGATTCACTTAAATTGGGTGTTAAAACTTTATTTACTTTGTCTCTGGAATCGGATTTTGAAAATTCGTTGTTGGCTTTATCGTAACTGCCAAAATCTAAACTGGACGTACTTGTGATCATTCTATGGTTGGCTGAATGACTAGAGCTACAGTTTGAATTGGAATCGTCAGCAGGAGTGAGTATTCCTACTGATGTTCTATCACTGAGTGTTGGAGAAGCGTCAAATTTAATATCCGCTATATAGGAAGATAGATTAGTATAGTCAGTACATTCGTGAATATCACTACAACGAATAAAGTAACTCAGAATTGTTAAAACTTTTTTCACTAGATCTGCATTTTTTCCAACTACAACTGTTCTGGCTTGTTTTAAAGGATAGCCTATTGCGCCATACAAATCACTGGAAAATACAAAGTTAAACAATTTTAATTATATTGTGGGTGAGAGCATTTTCAAGTTATTGGAAATGATAAAGATGAAATGGGGCTTTAACGGCTTACTTTTCTGTACCAACCAGGCTAATGGAGACAAATTTTGCCCAGGCAGCAACACTGTAACCCAAGTAGCATTTAATCTTGTGTATCTAGCACTAATTTCTTTCACATTCGTTTAATATCAAATTTTTATTTAAAAATTCGTAAAAATCATTTAAAACCACCAAAAATCATCTAATTTGTACTTGTGTCCAGTTTAAAGCTGACTGATTAATTTTGATAATGAGTTTTCAATTTAATTTCCTGACCACTGCTCAAAAATTAATCATTATACATCATTAATCAATTGTGTTGTTTATTTTTTAACAGTGATTGAGAAATTAAACACTTGTAAGCTGGACACTCATTATCAAAATTGAATGGTCAGCTTTAAACTGGACAGAAGTACAAATTAAACGATTTATGGTGATTTTAAACAGTTTTTAAGAATTTTTAAACAAAGATTTGATATTAAACGAATGTGAAAGAAATTAGTGCTAGATACACAAGATTAAATGATACCTGGGTTACAGTGCAACATTTCCACAGATTATGCATTATAATCTAACTGACAGGGATTCTTTAACATGTTCACCAACAATTATATGGGTTGACCTAGGTTTTCCGTGCCCGAATGACTGGACACTTTTACTTGCTCGGTTCTCTGTCCTGCACCAACGACAAAGGGAAACCAGCCTGGGGAATCCCGTGGAAATTTCTCGAGCAAGTTATTGGAACAAATTTCGATTTAATTTTATGATTCATACCAAAACAAATGCAGTAATAAATATTTATCTTTCTTCTTTTTAAAATATTCAGATAGGTGTAAAAATGCTAGAATAATTTACCCAAGTAAATATTTTTTTCTTACCTTAACTGGGCCCACAGTGGATTATACGGGTGAACTTTAGCTAAATCATCAATCTGTAAATACAAACATTTAATTTTGTTCCAATTATGTTTTTTTATCTTATATTAATTTTAATTATAGGATTTACCATCTTTCATTGGATTTCATGTTAGGACACAGAGTATAACGTTTTGATTTCATGTTAGGACACAGTATACAGTTATGATTTCATGTTACAACACAAGAGTACAATGTTATGATTTCATGTTAGGACATAGAGTATACTGTTATGATTTCATGTTAGGACACAGACTTTATTTAAGGACACTTTTTTTGACACTTAGATCCAGCTGGCTAATCAGTAAGTAAAACTACAAGATATAAGTATTTCATAAACGAGAGAGAAATAAGGTTTAAGTCCACAGGACACAAACTAGACCATTTCGGGACTAATATTTTATAAATAAATCGACCTACCCATTTAGCCGAATGTTTTTCTTCATATGTTGTAGACAGCGTTCCTCCTGCCGGTGTTACTGTAGGAACCCAGGCTAGGTGATGTGTTAAAACCGCTGATATTAACGTCGATATAAAACTAAAAGTAAAAAATATAATAAAATCTGTGGAACAGCCGCATAATGTCACTTAAGCCTTAAGAGAGAGAGAGAGAAATGGGGTTTAACGTCCACTCGACACAAACTAGGTCATTTCGGGACTAACATATGGTTTAATTTTATTTCAATAATTCGCTTGCGCGTAGGGGTCTTTAGCAGTGGGAGGAAACCGGAGGACCTGGAGAAAACCCACGAGGTTGGACAGGCGACCCTACTCCTTGTCACGTACAACCAGGGATTCGAAACCACGCCAGTCGACTCAATGACAGACTTTATGATACAGCGCTCGCACGCTAACCATTCAGCCATCCAACCCCCCTTAAGCCTTAAGAGTCTGAATAAGAACGACAAGTAGCATCATGATACGCACCACTATATAAATTTCTAACTTTATAGAAACATACAAAATGGAGCTAGGTAAGTTATTTCATCATCCAAAAAGATTTATGAGAGAAATAAATGGGGTTTAATGTCCACTCAACAGAGTACAAAATAATTACAAATGAAGATGATGCTATATATAACTAGGTTACTGATGTTTCAACCCTACTCCATATACATACTATAAACTGTTTCAATGATGGCATTTAGTAATTGAACTGGAATTACACAGGTTACATTTCTATGGAATACAATTACTGCTTATTAGCATTGCTTGATAAAGACTAGATAAGCCCAGTTGAAACGTTGCTTATCATTGCGTGATAAAGACTAGAGAAGCCTAGTATATGGTCTAATGTCAGGCTAATTTGTGTAGATAATAATTGAAAACAACAGATATACTTACAATTTTGTACTTTTATTGTCGTATTTGGCTACCAGCGTCATAAAGTCATTCATAAAATCTTTACATAAAGCGTAACGATTGGTACTATATGACATCATATTCAACCAAACAGGTTCAGACAGACGTGGCGCCATATACAGATCAAACACATCATTACGCAGAACATCTAGTGCCTGAAAATATCAAGAAATGAAATGAGATGGGGTATAAAGTGCTACTTTTCTACGCTGACTGGGCTAATGAAAACAGGAAAATAGATGAAAATTCAGGTTTTTATGATGCATGCTTATTACTTTTTAAACATACTTTGCTCACAATTGGCTGCAATAAGTCCTGCATAAATCCATTATAATAATTATATAGATATATACAGCAAGAGAAATGGGGCTTAACATCCACCTGACACAAGCTAGGTCATTTTGAGAATGACATATGGTTCAATTGACTTCAATAAATCGTGTGCGTGTAGGAGTCTTTAGCAGTGGGAGCAAACTTGAGCACCTGGAGAAAACTCATGAAACTTGATTCAATGACAGACCTTAAGATCTAAAGCGGATGAATTAAACCACTATAATATCATATAACCCAAGTAATATATAGCTTTACTTACATCCATAACCAATGGTATAAAATTTCTATGATTAAATAAAGCACTGGCTACCACATTCTCTAATTTATTCACGTGACCTTCAAACAATGTAATATGAGAGAAGAAAAACTCTTGAAATAACCTGAAACAAAATCAATATTCATGTATAAATTGATAAGATTTTCTCATATTTCACTTTAAAATATAATACATTACATAACACTTAAAATGAACTGCTTAAATTTAGGAGATTAGATTTAGTCAGGGTCAAAATTAAGCCATTGGTTGATTTTGTATCACCGACAGCAGGCGATCCTCCTTTTCTATTTTAAGTCATGGCTACAACAGTCATTTTTTACTGGCCTGAATTAGCGTGTCACGTCATTTCAATAATGAACTAATTTCAGATGTCTGTCATTATGAAAGATTCTGCCAGAGATGTGACTTTTGCTCAACTTGTCTAGGTAATAACATAGGAAAACAAGCACGAGAGTACTGTATTGACCAGGAACGGATCACAATATCATTGTGGCCATCTTGAAAAGTATATGAAAAGTCAATGTTCAAAGTCTATGAAAAGTAAAATACCTGCTACTTTCTTCATGTCTTTCTTCTGGTGTATCAATTAATATAGCTATACCCACTTTACTTTTCTTCTTTATTTGTAAAGCCTTCTGTAATCATCCAAAAAAAATGATTTAAAATTATAATAGCTTAGGTCTAACAAATCTACGTCTATGTTCTTTGATTCATATGGCAAAGATAAATATAGGATTTTGTTTTGTGGCTACTATTTAGGACTGATTGTAATTTTTGCATATTTATTTATTTTGATTAATAAGTGAACAATTACAAAAAACTAAGAAACTCAAAAATGGTTAAGACATCCACTAACACAAACAAGGTCATTTTAGGACTAACATGAAATATTTCTATTTTAATAATTCCCTTGTGTACATGACTCTTTAACAGTAGGAAGAAACAGTGGAACCTGGAGAAAATCAGAAGATTAAGCAGATGATTCTACTCAATGTTAACTACAACCACATGACTGAGGCTATGATGCTTGAATCAATGACAGGCCTGATGTGTCAAACCCTGTCATAACAATAAAACAATAATACATACATCTACTGATTTCTGTTCTGTTGTTTTACGACCTAGTGATGTGGTCTGAGTCCTCATCCACCGTCTGTGTAGACTATTATAACTACTACCACTGTTACCACTATTACTAGGTGAGGGAAATGGTGCTGTAAAACTCCCACTTGATGTAACTAAAATAGAAAATAATCATATATTTCAACTCATATTTACTCTTTAAAACCCTAATCATAGTTTCTAGGTGTACATTTAATGTTGCTATGCATGAATAGAAAATTCAACACCAGGAAATCTTTATGTTATTATTGAAAAAATCATGGTAATTTTTTATATCTAATTAAAAAAAGAGAGAGAGAAATAGGGTTTAAAGTTCAATCGACACAATCAAAGTCATTCCTGAACTAACATATGGTAGAAACCAGATAAAACCCACAAGGTTGGGCAGGTAACTCTACTCCTTGTCTTTAACTATGTGAAGAACCAGTGGAACCCGAGAAAATCCAAATGGTTGGGCAAGCAAACCTACTCTTGTCAGATACAAGTTTGGGATCTAAACCACACAACTTAGCTGAATGACAGACCTTATGATCTAATGCGCATGTTTTACACCGCTCAACCACCCATAAACCCCATATACAATAAAAAAGACCACAGCATGTTAAATATATGTACACCTACATGATGCTAGACCACTATCTTCATCTAGGGTATCTAATGAAGAACTGTATAAACTATCAGGTGATGGAACATCTACTGGTATACTTTGAGCTGAAAATATAACATATAACTAATGTAATGACTGATAACGGCAAATGTCTAAGTTTACCTACAGGAAATTTTTAGATTTTGTCCATTAAACATCTTGATTTGAATGTTATGAAATAAGGGCACAGTTTCATAGCATAAGAAGTGAACCCTCTCTTCCTGAACAGAGGTTAACACTATTCTTTAACAATGACAAGGTCTAAAAAGAGTTTAAATATGAAGAAGTCAAGAACATTTTACTGTAGTAAACAGTTACCTATGCTCTTTCCACTGGTTGGTTGAATAGTAACATTACGAGGTGTAGGAAACACACCTGTATGATTTGGTAAACTACAAGAATCATCTTCTATTTCACTGCAAAAACATAAAGAACTACACTGAAATTAAATCTTAAAGATATATTATGCAAGAACTATGTAGTCTTTTTTTCTGGCTCAAAATGTTATATAAATTATTTCTTTATACAAGTATTCACATGAGAAGCCCATAATCAACTCTCTAGAACATTGGATGGCCAAGATATTAAGTGGATTAGACCATCTACACCATGTAAACGTTTAATGTTAAGTCACTGAAGGAAAGGACTGACAATCAAGATTTTGTTTAATATCATGACAATGGTACTTGACAATCAAACGTTGAAATAATAGATACAAGTTTTAATTATATAGAAATATTTCTTGCATTGTATTTTTGAGTAATTTGTATATTAAACAATAACAACATAAGGTACTCACCTCCCTGATTCTCTTTTTGGTTTTTCTGACAAGAAAACTTTGGTTAGCATAAGCCGAGATGGTGTTCTAAAAACAAAAATATACAGAAACAAACAATTATTCAGGGTTCTTGTATGTCTATCAATTTTAAAACCATTCTCAAATTTCTTAGCTAAAGCTAGCCCAAAAATTTCATCCATGACAATACACCTTAAGGCAAAACAGGTGTTGGTATAAAGAGCGGTTCAGAGTGGTTTATATAGTGAAGCCCTTATACTATCATGGAGCCACAGTGGTTCAATGAGTGTAAGTAAGGCACTGGCTCCTCGCTATTGTTGGCCAAGTAACTTCCACCAGGATTTTCCAGTTGAAGTGCAGGTTGGAGAGCCTGGCAAGGAACAGCTTTTAGTCGATTGGACACTATGGCATTAAAAGAACCATTGACAGTTACTATTCGAAATAATTTCCCTCATAGCATTTTCCCAGTTGGTGCAGAAAAGTAGGACATTAAACCTTATTTCCTTTCATTTCTAACTATCAGGTTTACATATATTTAGAGATGCCTACCTCTCTGGTACACAAATATTTTATTATTTCTTGTATAAGAATTATCAAAATTATAAATAGTTTGTAAATTTATACCTAATATGATGAACTTTAAAAGATGACCCACGGTAAGCCATTGCTACAGCACCAAACATCATCTCTTCTATAACTTTTACATCACCTCCTAATTTCTGGAACTAAAATATAAATCATTCTATATACAAGTCTGCATGATTGATACAATTATTAAAGAACCATTGTTAAATACTATACTCAACTGTTTTGTTTTAAAATTAGATCCTTTTAGTGATAGGATAAGCCTCTCACTATTTTCAAACCTACCAAGCTTGCTGAGATAACTTGCTTTATTATCAATCTCATGGCATTTCCAAGACTGTGTCAAGGCACAAATCTCAATAGAAATCTAGGGCTAGGGAGGCTTGCCAAGATACCTTGCTTTATAATCAATGTCATGGCATTTCTAAGACTGCTTCAAGGAATTTTTTATACAACTCTCAATAGAAATCTAGGGCTATAATCAATCTCTTGGATTTCTTTTCCCAAAATTTGAGAGATAAATTTATTACAAATCTCAATAGAAATCTAGTGCTAGGATTGTTGAGATACATTGCTTTATAATCAATCTCTTGGATTTCTATTTCCCAAATTTCCACAACCATAATGTTATACAGTGATGTACATAAGGTCAAGTCTCTTGTACAAGTTAATAACAATGAATGACAGCGTGATCTAATACCTGATACTTCGAGTTGGGATGACCTTTTTGACAAGGACTAGATTCAGGGGTCATTTGAATTCTCTGGTGACCAATATGACCATTCCTCGCTCCACATCTTTTATTCTGAAGCTGAAAAATATAGATATCATAACCTTGCGGTACTTTTCATAAACAAAATTACCATGAAAACAAGGTCATTTCTAATGTAAAGAAACACATCTTTCTTCAGGAGTGACAGAGCAATTAATCATCGATTTCAATAATATTCACAAGAAGTGATTAGTCATTCTTGATGAAATTTTTTAATCTTTTTCAAAATAAATTTCAAGTTCAAAATTTAATATCTATGGTTCTAATGATTCAAGCATGGTCAAAATGGACAATAAACGATCTCTAAATTCGAAACATGAAGTATTTTTATCTCCTAATTAGATACCATATACTGAATAGTAAAAATTACCTGAGGAACATCTTCAACTCTCTTGATGGCAGAAGAGTCAAATAATGGGGTCCTGCCTCGATCATAATCTTTATAAATAATCAATCGTATCTTATTTTTATCAAATTTGAATTGATCCTGTCTGAAGTGAAAAGAAAAAACAAAATTTGAAATTATCCGATAAATAGCAATACCTTGTTTCTCCTCTCGTAGGTGTCTTTTTAGCAGTGAGAAGAAATCCATGAGGTTCGACAGATGACCCTACGCTCCTTGTCACGTACAAGCGTGTAATCTTGACTCGGTGACAAACCTACTGATCCAATGCACATGCATCAACCATACAGTCACACAACCCCAACCAACCCCCCACCCAAAGCTAAGACAAACTGCAGGTAGGTCAATTAACACAATCTAGGCCATTTTGGTACAATATGATACAATAATATTTCAATTATTCACAAGTGTGTAGTGGTCATTAGTAGTGGGAGAAAACCTTAACTGAAGACATTGGAAAAAAAAAAAAAGGTGGACACAGGCGACCCTACTTCTTGTCACGTACAGGCTTGGGAACAAAACCACACCACTTGACTCAATGACAGACCGTATGATCTAAAGAGAACACATTATGTTACTCGACCTCCCACCTAAACCCCATTACTATTGATATATCATTCATCAATTTAAGAACTATAACTTTCACACAGTGTGCTATGAGGGAAATTTTGTCCAAACAGTGGTGCTACAGTCTACCCTTAAATCGATTTCCAACTGCCATGGGTTCTTAAACATGTTCGCCAATGTGTACACAGCTACACAGGACCTTAATTTTCCACCCCATCCGGATGACTATGTTGTCCTTTGCCAGGCCTTTGGGATAAAGTTTACTGACCCTTATTTTTACAAATACATGTAAATCTCCAAATGAAACATTTATTATGGTTCATGTTTTTTGTCATATAGCTAAATTATCATGTCAGATTGAATCAAAGTCCAAGGGTCTACTCTTGGTCCATTTGTCATCGAATGATCCTATACTACCCCTCAAAGATCCAACAGGTCCTACCTAAATGCTTCATCAAATAAATTTATTACCCATATTGAATGAAATGAATTGCATTCTGATATCTATTTGATTTCCTCAATTAAACAGACAAAGAAGAAATAAAGATATTTAAATTTCATACCGGTACAACACGGGATAGAATACAAAATAACAGTTGGTTATGCAGGTTCAACTAAGTTTAGTTAATAACATGTACATAAAAAATCAATCTATGATAGGATAGAATACAAAATAACAGTTGGTTATGCAGGTTCACCTAAGTTTAGTTAAAAACATGTACATAAAAAATGATTCTTTGAATCTATGAGATGTTACATAGATTTATTATACACTACAAAACAGAGAGAGAGAGAGAGAGAGAAATGGGGTTTAATGTCCACTTGACACAAACTAGGTCATTTCGGGACTAACACATGGTTCAATTTTATTTCAATAATTCGCTTGCGCGTAGGGGTCTTTAGCAGTGGGAGGAAACCGGACGACCCGGAGAAAACCCACGAGGTTGGACAGGCGACCCTACTCTTTGTCACGTACAACCGGGGATTCGAAACCACGCCAGTTGACTCAATGACAGGCTTTATGATACTGCACGCACGTGCTAACCATTCGGCCATCCAACCCCCCGCGCTACAAAACAACCATTTGAACATCATAATACTTAAAATAAAATTCTAAATATATTTAATTTTGCTTACCTTTTTTCTGAATAACACCCATTCCTAAATGCATTGATATTGTAATTACTAGTACCGATACTTAAAAACTGCACCATACTTTTTTTTTTGTTAATTTATATTATAATTATAAATTCTCAAGTACTACTATCTTACTATCAAATGATGCCAGACAATTACCATGTTTAAATTTTACAGAATATGTCAATCACAGTAGTTCATTGAATACCCCCTCAGGTAGAATTGATCATACTATGATGATGTGTCAAAGGCCATCACGTGCATACATATCATATACCACCTCGTGATGATAGTACAATATGTAACACTCATGTAAATGCGATGTTAGATACAGGTCTATTTAAAGTAGGCGTGACAATCGATAATCCTTGGGGTATTAGACATCAGCTTGTACTACTGAACGTCTTGTGATCGCACAACCAGTCATGGGACCCGATGAACAGTTAGTCCGATAACAAACTGTGGCGTGAGGTCATGTAGTCTTGTAAAGATTGTGAATGGACGTCACATTTTGACATTCACATCGATCGAAATTGTATCCGGCACCTTATTTGGTAACGAGATTTAGAAACAGTTATAAAATGAATGTTTTGGGAAAGAGCGAAACGTTGTACTTTCTTCTAGATTGTACTATCAGTATCAAGATGGGGCCTTGTTTACAAATCACATGACAGGATTAATAACCTCACTTCAGTGATCACCCCTCGTGCTGTTTATTTACAATAAATGTCGGGTAGTGGCAGTTGTTATGGATTCTTAAATAAAATCCCGTTTTACGTCATTTCTTCGTCATTAATCCACCAAATTGAAGTCTGAAATTGTAAAATACTTACTGTTTTGTAAGATCACATCCATTTCGAATTACAGATGTATCTGGGGGATTTTTCTTCCGATGAAATAGTCGCTGAAGTAATGCCATATTGGCTCCATTTGTTATCACATGACGAATAGCGTAGTCGCGATTTTCAAGTCGTTCACGTGGGTGTTCAAATTTTCCAAAGATTTCAGTCTGGATGAACAAAATCAATATCGGTCTCGTCAATACTCGTGACAATTTGTAAGAATACTATTCATTGGGTAACCTCCTTATTATAACGGTACACGATTGGTTAAGAAAAGACATTTTCGCGCCTACATTAGCCTCAGCTGGATTTTCTCATGAAAGTGCCATTTTTCAATTTGTTTAATCGAGGTTTTTTATTATTTTTTTTTTCAATTTATTTATTTTGATAGTATGCAATTAAAAACAATTTCAGTATAATTTAAAATAAACAGATAGATAGGTAGAATTTTAAAATAAAAGAATGTGCGTCTCACCAGGTCATTGTTAAAAATGAAAGGTTAAGAATTAAAGCCTTATAATCCTACTAATAATAAAAAGTTCTGAGATTCGATCGTCTGTTTCTATGGTCTTAAATTTTGGTCTATTTCAAGGTGGGGGCCCCGTGGCACAGTGAGTATAACCTTTAAGGCAGTGGTTCATTAACCAGTTGGTCCGGTGTTAGTCGAAAAATTGAAAGGGCGTGACAAGGAACAGCGTCTAGTTGTTCGGGTGGTACGATAATCTACAGCCTTAGAACTTAGAAGTTGCTACACGTTGGCAGTTCGAACTCGAAGAGTATGCGGAAACGCCGCTCTCTGGACCAATTTCCCCCATACTGCATGGTGTAGGCTATGTATGTAGACTACGTCTTCATTATCCAGGCTGGAGCAGAAAGTAGGACATTTTAAACACCGTATATCAGTATCAGTTCATATATTTTTTAAGGTAGCCCTAATTAGTGGTATGTCTCTAATTGTCCATCATTACCCCCCTTTGTTTTTGTTGTCTACAAGTAGGTCTATATCATGTTCAAACGGAAATTGTATTCTATACATTTGTGTCCTGTGGAATTCCACTTCAAATATTACTAGGGCCTACATGCCATTGAGATAATTTAAACAGTTTGACAAACTATTTTAAACTCTATACCATATGCATCAGTCAACAGAAAACCAATGTTATATGCATTTAATACCAGGGTAATACCCTCTCCGTTTTGGAAAAAAAATACGAGCTGCTTTATTTTATATCTTTTGGGGAATTTTTATTGGTTTGGGTGGTAATTTATGCAAAAGGGAATTGAAATAATCTAGTTTCGAAATAATAATGGTATTAAGTGTCTATACATCAATATATCAACAAATTTTACCAATGTAGAATTACTGTGCGTGTTTTATTCCTCGGCGTCTAGTCGTTTGGATGGGACAAAAAAATGAGGTCCCTTGTACACATTGGCATGCACGTGAAAGAACCTTTGACTGTTGGAATTCGAAATGAGTAGGCCATAGCACACTGTTTGGCGTACGCTCGTCTTCATCAGGTCAGTCGATGCAGAAAATTAGGCTGTTAATCCCCATTTCATTTCATTTAATTTTATTCCAAATTGAATTGCCTGTAAAGTTTAATGAAATTATATTTCATCCGATGTTTCATATAATCAGGGGCCATAATTCAAAAAGTTATGGTCTGAAATGCGCGAATATCGAAGGGGACGGAGATCTTTGGGATATAAAGATATATTTTAAGTTTCATCAAAATCGGACAAAAATTGTGACCTCTATAGGGTCCACAACCTCCTATATATTACATACTTGTACACAATTTGCGTGCAAGGAGCGGCCATTTTCGGTTCGATTTTCACGAAATTCGAACTCAACCATCATTAGGGTGTAACGGTGATATATTCAAATGGTTTTTTTTAAAATATTTTTGCACATATCGGACTGTGCACGTTATTAGCTTGTGGACACTCGAGAGGTCACAATTTTTATCCAATTGTAAAAAATGTTTAAATTTATCGCTGTTACACCCTATTAACGGTTGAATTTCCATTTCGTGAAAATTGGACCAAAACTGCCTGACAAAATGGCGGCTCCTTGTACGCAAATAGTGTAAAAGTATGTCATACCAAGGTTGTAGACACTCTAGAAGTCATAATTGTTCTCAGATTTTGAGGAAACTTAAAAAATATATGTTTATGTCCCAAAGATCTCGGTTTCTTTGGCTATTTTCACATATCAGAAAGTAACGGCTGCTCTTTGTACGCAAATTGTGTAAAAGGATGTAATACGAAGGTTATGGACCCTCTAGAGGTCACAATTTTTGTCCGATTTTGATGAAACTTAAGATATATCCCAAAGATCTCAGTCCCTTTTGATATTTGCGCATTTCAGACCATAACTTTGTGCATTATGGACCTAATTGTATGAAAAATCACCTTTGTATATTTAGCCTGTTCTCTATCCATCTCTTACAAAATGTGGGCAGATCTTGGCTGGGAACCGCAGGTTTATTTTTGGTCCCGAGCATGGTTTATGCCATTAAGTTTATCTTAAAAAGATCAAATGCTATGCTAGTTTTTGTAAGTGCTGATATGTTGTTCCATAAAAATGCTACAAAAGCAGACAAACTTTCCGCTAATACTGTTTACATTTTGAAGGTATCACCCAATTCTGATATTTATTCGTCACAAACAATAGATCAAAGTTTGATCTATTGTTTGTGACAAATAAATACATGGGTATGAATAATAGTTCCAAAAATCTTGAAAAACCATATCTCAAAAACTTTGACCAAGGTTTGAAAATCCAACTACTGGTACCTAATTTTAAAAATAAATACATTCACATTAAATGTACATGTATATAAAATTAATTCTTGTTTTATTTCTGATTAACATTGGATTAATTTTCCTTGAGATTGTTGTTTAGAATTGCCAGTAGTGGCAAAATGATTTAGGTCTTTTATGGCATGGTTTTGATCTCACACTTGTACCTGACAGGGAGAAGAGTTGCCTACATAACTTCAGGTTTTTTCACTGGTTCCTCTGGAATCCTCCCACTGCTAAAAAACCCTACGTACAATAAAATTGTACCATATGTTTGTACCGAAAAGACAGAAAAAAGAATAAACTATCCAAGTTAGTTTTTAGAATTTGCCTTTATTTTATAAAACTATAAAAATATAACTAAATAAATTAAAGATCACAGATAAAGAATATAATAGAATATAATCTTAAAGAACAGTTCTTAATTTATTATAGTGCCAATAGCAGTGATGCATCAACCATTCCTGCATCCCTCAATGCTATTTCTAAAATTATAAAAGTAAACAAAATAAATTATAGATCACAGATAAAAGAGATAACAGCTTTTATTTATTATGGTGCCAATAACAATGATGCATCAACCATTCCTGCATCTCTTAATGCTCTTTCTAAAACTTGTGACCTAGCTTGTTGCCCGTCTCTTGCTTTCCAATCTTTAAACATTTCTAATACCTGAAAGTAAATATTGTATAAGACACTAATGAATGTCGTACTCATGGATTTATATGGAACTTATGAATGTCACTCATCCTATAAAGAAATATTGTTTAAGACACCCATGAATGTCAGTCAAACTCAACAATCAAGTTAACTGTATTCCTTAAAATAGCAATATTTTTATTAGTTTATAAAAACCAACCACAGAGTTAAAACATGTTACATTATGGTCATTAACATACTTATTGAATGATAAAAACCTTCAAAAGTCTCAAGTACAACATTTGAAAACTCTAATTCTTAAATTGGTAGGCTACCAAAATAACATTTGTTTACAAAGTGACACAATAGTGAGATAAACAATGGACATTATTCAAGAATATTTAAAGTCTGAGAACTTAAATACTATTAGAATTTCTAAATACACAGTCAAAAATTGCTATGATGAAAAGACGATTTATGGCTTGAATAGACTAATTACCACTTTAATAATTAAGAGTATTTCTGGAGAGCAAGGATGAATTACAATAAAATAACTATAAATCCTCGTAACAGAGCTATCGGCTTTGATTTAGATACATGTATTGGACTTGGTAATTTTGATTAGTATATGGTCAAGCTCTATAAGATTTAATTTTTGTTTTGAATGATTACCATATTTTCCGGTGTATTAGGCGCATGCGTAGATAAGGCGCAGGGCGAGTTTGGCAGAGGTGTTTCAGGAAAAAATAAAAATGCATGGTTTAGGCACACCCTTCTCCAGCGCCTTGTGAAACACGTGCCATACCATAATTACAATACGTGATTCAAATACACTTGCGATCTCCAGTAATTGGGCCAAACTCTACTGTTTACAGTTATAATAATTACCGATATTTAGCTGTATCCAGCTTTATATATATATTTCTTTAGGAAATTAAACTCTATATCCATTTTTTGAATTGCATAAGACTTTATATTAATTACAACTTTCAACTGAATTTGTTTCATAACTTAAATGGTAATTCTGGCGCTTGTATGGTAGTCAAATTGTCATTAGAGTCCCGTCCACAACACAAATGGCCGTCTATTACATCCTGTTTATTTCATGAGCAATTGGCTGTGATAAATGAATAGGTATTGATGATAAACAAATGAAATAATAACTGTAGAAATAATTTATCATGATCAGTTACTCACGGCTTAAATCCTGACTACCGGTAAAAAGAGAAACAATAATTCTAGTTTATTTTATACTATCCAAACAACTGACAATCAAACAGTTGTGTCAATTGCCCTGCCCACTACACGCAGCATGACAATACCTAGATTGAGGCCATTTATATCTATCAGTAACATAAGACAATAGCATTTTTAATACAAATCAAAGAAACAATGATTTTGTGAACAACAAACAACTTCATAAAGCATACGATGACAACTCACCGGTAATAGATAAAGCGAATAGATGGAGCGTCCCATGTTATCCACAAATTGTGAAAGAATGGGTTGACTGTCAATCATAGACGTCGTGAAGATTTGCCGTTTGGGAGAACAGGTTAGACAGAACTACTTCGTCGATGTTTCTGGAGTTTACCGCCCACATCCACCAGGGGTGATATCGTAGACAAGAGAACAACAGTTTAACTATAACCCACCCTTACTACCAATGAAATATATATTGAGCCAATGAAAATGCTTGTATGAATGCATATCCCGCCCTATTCGTCAACTTAACTGACAGCACCATTGACCTTGAACGGGGACGTGCGAGGACTGCCGATAATGGCCAAAGTATACGGAATAGCAGAAATATATGATGTAGAATTAGCAAGAAATATTAATGATACGTATGCTATTTTTTAAAACATCGTTAACGGATAGCCTAAAATGTCGACATCTTTTTTAATTTTTATGCACGAAATAACATAAATACGGGCGATAATTATTGACATATTTTAACCGTATCTAAAGGTTATTGAAAAATATGGACGAATTTTAAACTATCTAAAATATTACTGACAAATATAAATGGACACAAAAGGAAACAGTTTTGTGTTTAATTTGTGTGGTAATTTATCATAAACTTTTGAGGTAGCGTCACCCGGTCGACATGTATTGATTCTAGGGCAGTTATTTCTTGAACTCCTAACTTCGGTGTCCACACGGGAAAAGCCTGGATTCGCTTAACGTTATGTATTAGGCACACCCCTTCTAGAAAATAAAATATTTGGTAAAAAAAGTGCACCTAATACACCGAAAAATACGGTTAAATCAACACATGAAATCCACAAATTTATTTTAACCCAGATTGTGGAGGGAGTGTCATTTCAGTTTACCTGTTCTTTAGAATTACCAGGGTAGATTTTTCTATAATTTTCCACATCATTAGTGAAGAAACCCAGTCTATTGGCTACCATATCCCAATCTCTTCTATGGATCTTTTCAGCTATTTCTCTGAGAACTCCATCACTAGGTATTTTATCAAATGGAGACATTGTTATAGGTCTATGTCCTGGTAGTGGTGTAGGCATAGATAACCGACTGATCGAATTATTATTCTCACCTTTAAACTGTAAAATATTTTTTAAAAACTTGTAGAAAATATAATCAACAATTAAAGACAGGTAGAGATAGGTTTGGCAGGCAACCCTAATCCTTGTCTTATATAAGCATGGGATTATAGAAATATTAAACAGTAAAATATATTTAAAAAAACTTGTTTTAGAAAAATATAATGGAGGGAGAGAGAGAGTGAAGAGAGCGAGAGTGTTGGGCAGGCAACCTGAACCCTTGTCTTTGTATGCATGGGACCGACCGTAACTCCTATCCACCGGAGTCATTTGAATAGCCATAGTGTCCCCAAGAACTAGTATATACAGTCCTTCCTACAACACCTCAAGCTATACACATATCTCACGTAGTTTATTTGAATGGCTGTCTAATGAACAGTAGTTTCGTCCGGTGTCAGACTGTTCAACGATGGTATTATTACTTTTCTCTAATTCTCTTTAAGGAACTGGCCTAGTCCATATTTACAAGTGCTAAAAGGTTCAACTCATCATTTGCCTATAAAACAGGTCTGATAAGTAGTAATCCAAGGCATTGTTTATCACTCTGCTTAACCTGAGCACAAAATATTCATTATCGAACTTGATTAAGTTATTGATGTAATTAAACTACACTTGTTAAAGTTGTTGTGTTGCAAAGCTTAGCCTCCCCTGAAAATTGCCATCGTCAAACTCACTCAAGATATTTAACTAATGAACATCTACAAAAAGTTTGAAAGTTCAACCTCAAACAGAAGCAAAGTTACTGTGTTCCAAAAGGCGTGACAGACCAGAAATAACAATTTGAAGACTAAAGGGAGGTAACTGTGTAATAAGTTCCTGACATCATATTATCTCCCCTTAGACCACAAATTTAATAGTTTGATTTCTCAAATGAATTAAATTATAATTTAATACAACCTTTAATTTAAAACATTACATTACACCTTAAAATCATGAATATTCTCCAAAATCTGACAGATAATATAATCTCAGAAGCACTTCTTCAATTAATCACCATACAAAAGGGGAGGAAATGGAAAAAGAGAAATGCAATACTGTACATGTTAATAGACAAACTACATTAATCTGTCATACTCAAGAAATCTGAGGAAATAATTACTAGTCTTTGATCAACAGAAAATTATAAATAATTCTTCAATATTTTATTATCAGTAACTAATAATTGTGCTTTGTCCGAAAAAATCTGATAACCTAAAAATTAATTTATTTTTATCACCTCTGGTAAATTTTTATATACACCATCCCTGGTTTCTTCTGGAAGAATGTGAAAGTTTAAAATATTCTCTAAAGTATCTCGTGGAAGTTTCTTTACGCCATTTACAAACTGTTCTTCTTCTAAAACACCTATAATAATAACAGTTTAAATATGTTAAAAAACTTAAAGGAGGCAAGTCTCTAACTCAATATCATCCACAGTCTTTGATGATGTTATCTTACCAAGAAAAGTTGAGCTTCTGATATCCAATATTTAAGATAAAATGATAATTTTAAAATTGGCAAAAGAATCTTTCTAGCACCATTTGTAATGAAGTGACTTGATGAACGAGGCTAAAAATATCTCACAAGAGAATACTACCAGTGCAGAATGGAATGACCAGATGCCGAAGATTGCTATTCAATTTGGACTATTTATGTATTTCACCGAACATAACAATTGAATACAGTAAAAACAGAAACAATTGAATGTAAATCAGTTTATTTATATACATTCATATTACATTATTATATGTGTTGCGACCCATTTGTGTCCATTTCTAGTTGCTAAGGAATAGAGATTTAGCTCCTTTAAAATTGCATTATGCAGGATCTATATCTGTCTATTGCAGATCTTTTTCCTGGTTTAAAATGTTATATAAATCATTACTTAAGACATTTATTCACATGCCATGGCCATAATCAACTCTCAGATGGCTAGATATTGAATGATTTAGACCATACATGCAGTAAAATCTGTTACTGTTAAAATGTACCTTGCTCAATAAAAGGACTGACAAACAAGACAAATGTCCACATTTTGCAGGAGATGGATAGAGAACAAGTTAAAAAAAAAGAAAGTGATTTTTCGTACAATCAGGGGCCATAATCCTGTAAGTCATGGTCTGAAATATGTGAATATGGAAAGGAACTGAGATCTTTTGGATATAATCAAGTTTCATCAAAATCAGACAAAAATTGTGACCTCTAGATGGTCAACAACCTTCATATTACATACTGTAACACTGTTTTAAGTTTCATCAAAATCGGATCAAAACTGTGATCTCTAGAGGACCCACAACCTTGATATTACATACTTTAACACTATTTGTGTACAGGGGGTGGCCATTTTGTCCAGGAGTTTCAGTCCGATTCTCATGAACTTCGAACTCAACCCTCATTATGGTTTAACGCTGATAGATTCTAACATTTTTTAAATCGGATAAAAATTGAGTCCTCTAAAGGAACCACAAGCTAAATGCACGATTTTTCGTACAATCGGGGGCCATAATCCATGAAGTTACAATCCGATACATGCCAATATTGAAAGGAACCGAGATATTTCAAGTTTTGTCAAAATCGGATAAAAATTGTGACATGTAGAGTGACTACAAACAATTTGTGGACGGATGGACAGGGGCGACGACAATATACATCCACGTGAAAATGTGGGCATATTAAAAAAGGATCATTGGTCTTACAGTTTAACAGTGCAGAAGTGTATCTATCAATTTTTATGGGGAGCAAATTTTCAAAAATTTTTCCAGGAATAAATATCCACACAAAAGGAAAAATAATACCGGGTTCGCATCACACTTTGTGATCCATTTCTGACGTTACTGCGAGTCAATGGAAAAATTGATTAGTAAAATTTTACTTGGGAACCTATAAGGTTACGAATCATTTTGGTCAGATATAGTACCGTTCATTTCAACATTTAGTGCCTCAAAATTTAATTGCGATAAGAAATCCTTTCACAGTTACTCTATCTTTTTTATTTTACATTTTACACATGAAGTTCATGTCTGTTTTCGGCCGCGCTTATCCAAACATAATAAATGCATGGAAATATTGTTCATGTGTCTGGAAAACGTGACTACTATGCCGCGTGTCTTCACTCTTCTCTCTGGTGCTTAGTCTGATTGTAATATTCATGATTCTCGATGTTAAATAACTTGTACAGTGATCAAAACAATGCTCAAAGTTTGACATATATTACGTAATTAGTAGGAAGCTGCTGATTTGCAAAACTGAAAGTTTGATATCGTGCGCTTCTGATGGTCTTGTAGCTATTCACGACAATTTCTCCACGATAAAACATAATTAAATACTATTGTGAATGTTCAGAACAGGATGAATGAATAGTGCTTTTTTTACATGCATTTTTAGTTAATTATGTGGCTATGTAACCAAGTTGGACAAAATTACAGCCATGTAATTCAGACTACATGAAATATGTCGTCTGCAGCTGGAATTTGTTTAGCACATGTAAAGGATCGTAAATGATTGGAGTTGAACATACCATCTTCAATACAATTCATGCCATGCGAGATCAGTAACTTGCAAGTTATACATAAAATATGAATACAAAAAAAAATAATATTTTCCAAAATGACAATAAACACCAAAATTTAATAACCATAGCTACTTTAATGTAAACAGGCTATCAAAGCTAATAAAAAGTAAACTGTTACATTTAATTAATATTGAGTATTTATTATAGGTTATAACTGCACCTAAAATGACCAGAACTGCTAATCAAAAGTTGATTTGATTAGCATAAATGTATTAAAACTGTTTCGCACTGCTAACCAATTGTCAACAGTTATTTTGTTCCCTGCTCTACTCAGAACCTGTTTCCCATTGATCGTCATGATTTTAAAAAAGTAATATTTACCTTTTACATCTGCTCCCATTTGTTTAAAAAATATGTCTGTTATTCTTTTTACATTTTCCTACAGAAACAATGAAATGAAGATCAAAATATTTCATGATGTCCACATTTTAACATTATATTGTAATAAACACAAAATATAGCATGGAACATAACTACTATTTCAATTAAAGCAATGTTTTGTTGAGGTTCTCTCAACGTAATAAAGCAAATGATAATTATGTGTTCTATATTATGTTTCTGTGTTTATTATATAGGTCAGTTATGTAAGAGCTTAATCTGCCTATTTTGACTTCAAATATTATATAAACTATTATGTATACATTTCTGAACATGACAAGCCCATAATCAACTCTCTAGTCCATCGGATGGCAGAGATTTAAATGGATTAGAATGCCTGCAAGATTTAAAAATTTAATGATGAAATGGATAATCAAGACTTAGTGTTGTTGTTGTTTGTCCAGTACTGTTGCTACGATAATAAACAATCTATCTTCCAGCACTCATATTTTGGCTCAGAATAAAGTAATCTAAATAAAATTTGCAATATATTCAGTTTTCATTATTTATTTTTGAACAATTATAGCAAGAACGGTCAGCTCTTTATCTAAATTTTACATAATGTATCTTGAAGTATGTCAATTGCTAAATGCTGCACAAATAAATCATATTGTAAATTGACCGTTATTATAATTACACATATGCATGTAAAAATCATTGTAAACTGACGATTATCATAATTACACATATGCATGTTAAATCATGATATCCACATTTTAACTTCATGTTGTAAACTGACAATTGTTATATATACATCATATTCAAATCATACGAGAGAATTACAAATATAAAGCCCATAAACCTACTACTTATTCTGTGTCTTAAATAACATAAAGCTGCATTTGACATCCCTTGCAAACTACAGTATTGTGAAAGTTGATTCTCTAGTACAGTAGGAATATCGTTCATACAAATACTCATACCTGAGTGTCATCTTGGTAAAGTCTTTTCGCAATTTTTGAAAACATTTCTTTATTTATTGGTCCACCATTATTCAACATTTTAAATATAGCTGTAATAAAGAAAAAATAAGCAATCTAAAAATGTCTGTGATACAGTATACGTGAGAATGACCGTATGAATAAAAATTACAGTTTTTAAGATAATTTTTCAAACCTAGGTTCATCACTGGTTGCCCTGTGTGCACATTGGCATGGATGTAACAAACCCACTGTCCAGGCAAAATTCCACTCATAGCACACTTGCATGACATATGCCTATCTTCATTAGGCACGTTGGACCTTGGTACAAAACAAAAGGATGTTATAGCCCATTTCATTTCTCTCTAGGCAAAGAACCATTAAAACAAGACAGAAGAATTTTATTTGTCCACATACTGAATAGTACGTGCAGAGGACTGCACTACACACAAGCAGAATGGATAAGACAACCAGTTTATGAATAATTTAGGAAGAGTGTCTAAGAACAATATTGGGACATCAGTACATCCAGGTGCCGCAAAGATACAACTGATGGTGGCTACTTCAAGACAGTGGCTATAGCCTTGTGTACCCAGGATGTCAAGTGAAATAATGTCACTGGTCATATTTTTTTAAATTTGCTACTGTATGTTTCAGAATTTCATCTTGATGTGGACTACCTTGCATTATATATTACTACTTAGCGTTACCTAGAACACTGTATCACAGGTACTTTCTTTAGGTATATTACACATTAGACATTCATTCCCAATCCCACCCAACCACATCGCACAATCAATACAGAACAAAATGTGAAACTAGCAAATAAAATCACCTCTTGCTTTTGTACCAACATCTTGAGATTCACACCATTTCAGTCCTCGAAGGAATGACTCAAATGTCATGCTCCCATCGCGAGATTTAAATGTTTTCAAGATCTAAAATGTTCATATATAACAATTAAATGACAATTACCCAGACCTAAAATGTACATAAATATATATCATTAAATGAAAAGGTGTCCTGTAGGCTATCATAATGTTTAATTTTTCAGTGCACGTGTATATATTTTTTATCATACAGAGTTAGGGAGAAGGCGTGAATTAAATACTGTCAACAAGCGGTTGCCATGCAAGATACGCCCACAATTTGTAAGGGATGGACAGAGTATTACATACTTTTAACTTTTACACTATTTGCGTACAAGGAACAGCCATTTTGTCGGGCAGTCTTGTTCCGATTTTTACGAAATTCAAACTCAATCATCATTATGGTGTAATGGTCATATGTTTTTTTAAATCAGATAAAAAGTGTGACCTCTAGAGGGACCACAATCGAAAGCCATAATTCAGGAAGTTACGATCCGATATGTGTGAGTAGCAAAAGTATCTTTTATAACCATACATTTCAAGTTTCATTTAAATCGGATAAAAATTGTGACCTCTAAAGTGTCCACAAGCTAAAAATATGATTTTTCGTACAATCAGGGGCCATAATCCATGAAGTTTCGATCCGATACATACCAATATCAAAAGGAACCAAGATCTTTTGGAGATACACCTTTATTTCAAGTTTTATCAAAATCGGATAAGAATTGTGATCTGTAGAGTGTCCACAAACAAATTGTGGATGAATACCTGGACAGGGGCGACGACATAATACGTCCACATGAAAATGTGAGCGTATAAAAATAATTCTAATGGCTGTAAGTTGAGATTTGTGTAAGTAGACAGTGTAGTAATGTTACCCCTGAAAAAAAAAATATTTTCCTGATTTTTTCACACAGACATGCTCTTACATGAACCATCATTTTCATTTTATTTACTGCATAAAACATATTTGATTATTTCATGCATTGTAATCAATTACATTTGCGAAGAAACGGTCCCAAGTCTGCATTTAAATCATATATGTCTCACTTTCATTATTAAGCACATCAGCATGGTATGGTACCTACATTTCTAGTAAAAGCATCTTCATTTAATTTTGGATCCTTTAATGTTTCAGCTGTTAGAATGCCATGTTGATTACAACCAAGCTGTTGGAATCTCAACCATAATCTTTCTACTTCAGCTATAGTCACTATAAAAACATTACAATGTACGATCATATTTCGATTTGAACATTTTTCATGCATACAATAACATATGAAAACAAACACCAGAACATTAATACATTCCTTTTCAAATAAAACATGTGACTATGTGTGGATGTAAACTTCCCCCAAACAAAGGAATGATATATCGACAATGGTAGCTGTCCTTAAAACTAAATAGCATACCTTAAGCAACAGTGGCAGCTATGCAAATCAAAATTATGGCATATAAAGTCAGTAAAATGACATTTTTGGCAAAGTGGTGAGTGTTGTGCACAGGCAGGGTATGCTCACTCTTTCTAGAACACCAGATATCACTATTACACAAACTCTGTTAGAGGGTTTACAAATTTACATTGTACCAGTAGTGTACAAACAACCCTTTTTGAATGGATATTATTCATGTATGTACAATTAAGTCATTATCTACTTCAGTGAAGCAAACCATGAATAAAGCATTCCTCTTTAATGTAGCAACGGGTGCCGTGCACATGCCAGAGGGCTCTAGAACACCTGATACCACTTTCCATTGGAAAGTTGCTCATAAACCTTTGAATAATAGCGCCTAACAGGCAGCTGTGTTTAATTATGTTCTCCTGATTTTGATTGTTTCTGTGTGTTTGAAGTATATGTTTGTGATATGCGCTTAGAAACACTTCACGTGTAATGAAGCGCTATATAAATCGAACAATAATAATAATAATAATAAATTCAGACAAGGGAAAAAATGTTTCAATTGAACATTAATCATATTACAAGGACTTTGAAAACTGAGTCTATGCACATTATACAGAAAGAGATGGGAAGAAAGACTGGAAAAAAGCCACCTTTCACTGCCAATGTCTCGTAAGAATTCAGTCTGTCATGTGCAATTCCATGGGTTATATTTTATCAAGCACAAATAAATTCCATGCCTAAAAGGATGTAATATTAAACTGCAAAGAGTTTACAATAGATCCCCCATTCATTTCTCAACCAATATCGGGATCGAACGTAGAACTTCCCAGTTAGTGAGCAAGCTTGAAGCAAGTCAGAAAAAGGTGACAGATCTATACAATTCTTAAAATAAACTTTTTAATCTTTGTGTGTGCAGATTAACTAATCTTTGTAATGTAAATGAAAATGAAATGAAATGATTTGCTCCTACTGGGTCAACGAAGATGGGCATATGCCATACATTATGCTACTCTTATACTGAAAGCCAACTGCCAAGGGTTCTTTTACATGCGCGCTAACAAATACATGAAACCTAAGATTTTCATCCCAATCAAACGACTATACATTGTCCCTTATCAGGCCCACTGCCCTGCATTACAATTTACCAATGTAAAACAAAATATCAAAAATAGATCAGTAGTTAATCAATCATTAGTGATTATCATGATGATAATAATTAACAATGAACAATCATCAAATTCTGAAATAAACAAACTGATATAATGATAATCTGATATAATGATGTGACAGGATGCAAAAGGTTACTACAATCATGGAAGATCTTGAAGTGAATTGTCACAAGGGAAAAAACTTTGATATGCTTTCCCAATAAGAAAATAGAACGAAGAATCTTTTACATTGTAGGGCATTTAACCCCATTATAAAACAATATATATGCCTCACAAACCATTTATTTGATTTCAATAAAAATTTATTTCTCTCTTGAAAAAATTTGTGTAGAATAGATTTGTGATTTTAGTACCAGTTCTACTTAAGAGACATACACATCAATATCTACAACGATATCAAGGTTATCGCGCTACTGAGACTTGCACATCAACATCTACGACAAGACGACAATGACATCAAGGTTATCATTATCAGTCTGTTATTCAAAACCTGGTGTATACAATGATAAAGTGATGACATAGTGGTGATGATGGTAATAATAACCAATACCGTGTTGAACATGATAGACAGTAGGGAGCCATAATGGCTAAGTAGCTAGCCTGGAGGTTGCGTGTTCGATCCCTGCATTGGCCGAGAAAGTTCAATGGGATTTTTCTATGTGGTTTCCCCTTGTCAGTGGTGCAGGAAGGAGGGTCTGACAAGGAGAGCAGTCTTGTCGATCGGATGGGATGAAAAGCCAAGGTCCTGGGTATACATTGGCGTGCACATAAAAGATCCCTTGGCAGTTGGAATTCGATATAAGAGTAGACTATAGAGCCACTGCCTGGGCAAAATTTCCCTCATAGCACACTGTATGCCCGTCTTCATTAACCCAGTCAGAGCAGAACAGTAGGACGTTAATCCCCATTTCATTTTATTTTTGATAGACAGTGGTGTTATGGTCTGTCTTGAGTCAAGTGGTGTGGTTTCAATTCCAAGCTTGTTAGTGAGGGTTTTCTCGGAGGACTCTGGATTCCTCCCACTGCTAAAGCCCTGTATCAGCAAGCCAATAATTGAAAAGGAATTGGAATCATATGTTAGTCCCGAAATGATCTAGTTCGTGCTACCAGGACATTAAACCCTGTTTTTCTCTCTTTATCTTTATAATAGAACTGTACTGACCTTGGCCAATGATCAGATTCATTCTGGATCATATATTGTTCAAGTATATAGCATGATAACCACAAATCTGATCCTGATTATCAATATTATTAACCATGTGATACTGTTGACTATTGGACATTATTGATTAATAGAATAAATTGATAAGATACAATTACAAATTATTTGATTGCTAGATCAATAAAATGGTCTGATCACATGTTGTAGGTCTAAATGTACATCAGAACCTAGATTGAGGACTACCAGTACCACTTATTAAAGTCTTGATTTGCCAAAAGACTAAGTTGCATGTGTCATATCAAAATTTAACACAAATTACAGCCGGAAGGTGTTCTTTAGATATAGTGATCTAGACAGTTAGGCCTGGAGATAATGATATTAATTCTGCCTGACAAAATATCGGGCAATAATGAACAAGTACCTGACATTTTAAACGTTATGTGCCAGACATGTATTAAAATATCATTAAAAACATAAAAAAAAGACAAATCTGTGCCGCACAAAATGACACACACAAGAGGAGGGGTTTCACTGACAATGTCTGTGACAGGTGCCTTATTTACAGGCTTGTAGACAGTTAAATAAAACCTAGTCAATATTCCGCCTTGATCTCAATTCTCAATGTCCATGGATTGATGATCTTAACAGTCTGGAGGCTCAGTGCGGAGGGGGGGGGGGGGGGGGGGGGGCATCAAATGGGCACAAAACCAGACCCAACTTTTCTAGAGTAAAATTTATTAGAACAGGTTTCGCTTTAGTTTTTATATTTTACGTTTACATTTTATTGCTTTAAGTCTTCCTAGTGTAAAATAGGAAAACTTGACCTTTTGACCTCCCTGGTCACAAAGACTAAAGGTGAATTTAGCATGTTTACATTTTTATTGAAAGCGTGATTACTTTCGATCATCTTCAGCATGTTATCATGATATAAGAATGGCTGCGCATCCACTTTTAGTGCAAATGACCTCATTTGACCTTTGACCATGAATATCTCGAAAACGAACCAACAGCGGACTGATTACCACCCGGCATTGTATTCTACGCAAAATTTTACTCTAGAAAAGTTGGGTCTGGTTTTGTGCCCATTTGATGGACCCCACTCCCCAGCACTGAGCCTCCAGTCTATAATTAATAGAAATTAATGGGAACTTCAGATGTACATAACTTACTTTACGACAGATCAATTTCAATAATTTTTGGGACCAATAGGCTTTTTAATATTTATGAACTGAAAGTTTATATTTGTCTTTGAGTACGTTATATTTTTTCGAAGATGCTCGATTCAATACCTATCGCTATCACCTGTACATCTTTCCCCAGAATTTCCATATTTTTATTTTTTTTAACTGACAATTGGTCAAAGGTCAATAATTAATCGTGAAACTATGTTATTTAAAATGAATTCATGGCTTTATAGACTCTAAATATTGTACTCTAATAAATACCTTGAGATATGAATGAAAAGAAAAATTCTGATTATAACTGTACTTATTTACCAAATTCCTCACCTTTTCCAAACTCGGGAATTTTTTTAGGATAGCGATTTTTGACTTTTGCAAATAAATCAGGGCTCTTTCAGTTCACCAGCCAAATATAGTAAACAATGACTGCTTTAAGAAACTATAAAATGTACATCAAGGTAAAATATCCCCACAAGATCACAATAATTTGAATTTCTCTTCTTCGGGAACACCTGCAAAAATGTCCTTATTTCTTCGGGAAGAAAATCTTATTTAAAATCCAAAATTAGTGGCTGCATTGTTCAAAAGCTTTTAGTTGCAAAATATTTAAGATTTGATATTTATTATTATTAACCTGTCACGTGATTCAATTGGCTATTTATTTATCTGGAACCCGAAGAAAATCAAATTGGTGTTGGCTTATGTAAATCTCCACCTGAGTAAAAGCCTGACTTGGGTCTCCTTTCCTTTCAATGGTGCTCCAGGTATAAATACTTACATTCAGTGGATATTGCATGACTGGTTATCCAATTAGCTTTGAAAGGGTCAGTTTGTCGACAAACTGCATTTTCTCGGTTTGGTTCTACAACAAAACTACTTGTATAGGCTCCCATAGTTTCAATAGTCAGTCAACTATAAACTCTTACAAAACCATAATTGATATTCTACTTTTTCTGGTCATATGCTGACTACTGTAATGATAAAATGAAAATGTGAATGAAGAGACATTTTGAGATTTCTGCAGTGAGAGCTGGATATCTAAACCTCTATTCATTGGAACTTTAAAATAAATGAAAATCAGTCAAAAAACATAGTAATATAATAGTAATATGAGTGTACATAATGTTATTTACATTGAAAATTTAAAAGTTTTATTTTAATTTCTAATCAATTAGGTTCGCTAAAATATGTGAACAGACCAATTGAATGACAGTCGTTTGCATCTGCTTAGTCCCTTCTGCACATTTTTTTTTTATTATCATTTAGTCGTTTGTGAATCAGTCATTTTTCATTACTTCTGCATTGTCTTGTGGAATATGCTTATGTTTGTTCATTACATACACCGCACGAAACCAAATAGTACACAAGGTTGTGTACTAATTTTCATATGTTCATTGTGTCTTATATATTATATAATCTCATATTTGTACAGTATTTTTAATTTCAAATATTACGGATAGTAAATAAAGGTTTAGCAATTTTTACTCATTATTGTTGAAGTTGAATAATGTAGCCTGCATCACAGGAGTCTGGCCTTCTATCCGTATATATATACGGATAGAAGGTCAGATCAGACTCCTGTGACTGCATTGACAAACATGACAAGGGATCAAAAGTAGCCTAACCTCATAGAGTTATATTTCTATGTATAACTCTCTTTATCATATCATAGAAAATAGACGCCAATGGTTGATGAAAATAATTTTGAAATTTTGTGTCTCTCGGCCTGCTCAATTAGCTATATTTTCTTTTGCCTATCTCACTCTACTTCTCAAAAGTGCAGTTAGTTCCTACAGTATTCATTGGGCCAGTTAATTCCGAAACATCATGCGAAATCGCCTACAACGAAGACAAGTTTCCATTTACAATGTACAATGTTTGTCAACTAAGCCAATAAGATTTTAAAAATGTTAGCTAGCATTACGAACGAAAACTTAGTTAGCAAACGATATAATTCACCTGTTATTAATAACCAGTGGCTGCCAGGCAGGATACACCCACATTTTGCAAGAGATGGATAGAGAACAAGCTAAAAACAAACACGATTTTTTGTACAATCAGGGGCAATAATCCAGAAAGTTATGGCCTGAAATGTGCAAATATCAAAAGTGACTGAGATCTTTGGGATAAGATATTTTTTTAAGTTCATCAAATTCGGATAAAAATTGTGACCGCTAGAGGGTCCACAACCTTGATTTATTAGATGTTTATACTATTTGAGTACGAGGGGCGTCCATTTTGTCTGGCAGTTTTGGCCCGATTTTCATCAAAATTCGAACTCAACAACCCTAACGGTGTAACGATGATATATTCGAACACTTTTTTTAAATCGGATAATAATTGTGACCTCTAGAGGGACCACAAGCTTTTTAAAACGCGATTTTTCGTGATGTGGGCGTATAAAAATAACTTTTTAGGTTGAGTTCTCCATTCAAGTTTTTAATATTAGGGTAAAATGGACGTGGAGAGAGAAAAATAGGGTTTAACGTCCACTTGACAAAAACTAGGTCATTTCGGGACTAACACTTGGTTCAATTTTATTTCAACAATTCGGTTGTGCATAGGGGTCAAGATCTTTAGCAGTGGGAGGAAACCAGAGGACCTGGAGGAAACCCACGAGGTTGGAAAGGCAACCCTAGACTCCTTGTCACATACAACGGGGAATCAAAAACCATGCAAATACTCAATGACCATTCGCCCATCCAACTCCCGCAAAATGGCGTGGTGGCTCGAATCTGATCAAAAGTTAATAGCGCTAGTCTTGAAGTCTAAAAGAAATCATGCAGGTTGAGTGTCCGTCACTCAGTGTGACTGTGAGTTGGCTATCCCAAACTTAGGCTGCCTGTCTACAGTTAGCTTCGCCGGAGAACACAGCGATGCATCTACTTCGTTCTCGAGGTATGAAGTAGATGAATACCTGACAACTCATCCCAAAGACAACTCATCCCAATACAAGACAACTCATCCTAAGTTAGAAGACAACTCATCAAAGTTAGAAGACAACTCATCCCAACTTAAAAAAAACATCAATTTGATTAAAACAACAATATCAATTGGATTAAAACAACAATATCAATTGGATTAAAATAACAATATCAATTGGATTAAAATAACACATTTTCATAACAAAATCAGTGGTCTTCGAAGAAAGCAATTGTATTAAAACAAAATAAATATTAGCACTTATATTTTCCCAACAGTTTTTTTTTCTATCCGCACTGATGATGCCCAACATCAGTCAGCTGGACCTCCTGTTTTAACCTGTTCTTTTATTATGAGAAAGGGAGAAGATGATCGGCCATCTCTTCTCACCACAGCAATTTTTTATTATAAGTGTGACTTTTTGATAGCCTATACAAGCAACAAGGGCTCTTTTATTTTGTGTTTTTACCAATTTCATTTACGGTGACATTTGATATACATGGATGTTTTTATTTTTTGTTTTTACTAATTTCAACCCATTAAGTGATGCATCGCTGTGTGCAGTATGTGAGTTGGCACTGGCAGTAGGCCTACTCAGCCTACATCTCGGCTCCCATTTTTTAGTTATTCAATTTCATACTTGTTTTCATTCTACTTCTCAAAGTAGATCTAACCGTCCACCGGCTACTGCAATTCCGGTCAATTAAGAGATGTCAGTTCAGGTTTTTACAATCTAAAATACAGCTCTACCTACAAAATCACGCTGTCAAAATCGTATTTTGTTTTGGAATGCCTCGATGAGAGGGAATTTTTAGTTGACGTCATAGATCGTTTAACTAATAAAATTCGATGTTATATTTTTTAGAAACCTAAGTAGAACTGTTTCCAAATTTTTGATTGGCTGATTATTGACGTTCCTTGTAGTCGTGAATAATCAGCCTCTAGTTAACACTATTTATAAAGCTTTTGGATAACCGAGAATTCTCTACATTTATTAGGCCTATTTGTGAAAAGGAAGCCAGCAAATCAACGATAAAGTCCTTCAAGACTGTGAGGATTTCGCCATATTTATTATAGGTAAATATGTAGAGCATTAAACTGTTATATATACTTAAGTGATGGATTAGAAGCAGAGACAACAATGTAGTAAGGTTGTGGGAAAATCAATTTTCGCCGATGCACTACTGTCACTAGAAATGATGAAACCAGAAACATTTTCAGGAAAGTTCATTCAGATTAATGGGTATCATTGTTAGGTCCACCAGATTTGTCATGTGTCGTTATAGGTTTCGGACATGTCATTCTTCCAAATTCGTTAATATATGCTTTTTATTATTTTTTTCTACCCATTTTTTTCTTCCAAATTATAAAGTAATATATAACTTTCGAAGGAAAAACAATGTCAAACGTCCCTTTTGGGCTAGTTCATCTCGATTATATTATACTCTGTAGGCAAGTGGACGATTTACCAACAGATTTTGATGAAATTTACTCTAGTTAAGAAACAAAAAAGTACATGTTGATGAACTGAAGAAAACACGAAAAGAAGCAAAGGTCTGACAGTAAATTTGTTTTCATGTTTGATGCTCTTGTCTTAGTTAGAATAGAAAATGGTCTCAGACTCAGGTTATGGAAACTAACTAGGTCTAGGATATATACATGTAGGTTAGAACTTAAGAGTTAGAATATACATGAATACGTGTAGGTTCTCATGTTGATATGTCAGTCACACGGTTATTTAACAGTTTTATTTTCATAGCCTACATCAGTACATGTGTATGTTTGAGTTTTAGAAATTTTAGATAATTTTATTATTCCACGACTAAGTGCCCATGACGTGTACTTTTCAAAATAAAAAAAAATCACACAAAATGAATAACTAATGTAAATAAAAGTAAAACATAAATTTCAACATCCTGAATACTGGAAGGTTACATTTTCTGTGACTTCAAAGAAACACATGTTAATATTAATATCACATTGATACTGGTCCAATTATTTTGTCCTTTCACTTTCAGTAGTGTCTAGATATCAAAAAGTAAACATTAGAGTGTAAAGTGTAAGCATTGATCAGTATTTAGGAATCACCTGGATATTATTGTATACTCTTCAAAAAAAGTAGGGGGTATTCAGAAACAATACAAAACTGCGGAAATGCACTGCTGTTTTTATTAGAGGTAATCAGTGTATGTTAATAACAGGCCAATTGCCTACACATAAACAGTTCATATGGGCGGCTTATCTGACGGCGGCCCCCCATTTCACTCGCAAAGAGATACATCGTCAAAAGTGAAAATGGACGTTTTTGATTTTTGTCTTAATAATGAGTAATTGCTCCACCAATCCTCAGACATTCAACAATTCGTCGTGGCATGCTCCTAATCAACCGTCCAATCACGATTTGGGGCAATCTGACCCACTCCTCTTGCAGTGCCACGGTCAATTCTTGAAGTGTTGTCCGTTGACATTGACGAGCACGTCTCCCAATCAAATTAAACGTGTCACACTTAAGCAAAGATACGCTAAACAGTAAATCTTATGCAAGAACCGATAGGAAAGCAAACATGGATAGATAAGTGTCAAATTTGACAATGAACCCCTCCCACGTGTATGACGCTATTACGTGTCGCATGTGCAGCTCAGTGGTTCTGTTGGGGCGATAAGTTTTTCATCTGTGAACATACTCTCAAAGCATGTCAAATGCCCATGACTATCATATCGCAACCTGCATAGGTACATGTATTTGCATTTCAATATCCCCTACTTTTTTTTTAAGAGTATAATTGCAGAGACCACACTACGCACAAAACATCTATGTATTTAGTAAAATTTGAAGTTTTTTTAATATCCTGTATTTATTAGAAGATCAACATTGTCTGAGCCATAAAGTAATATTAGCAGTCAGTTCTAAACCTTATATTAATGAGCTTTTTAAAATTCCCTTTTACCGACTGTATTTAAGAATTACAATATAAGCCATTAAAAAAAGTATGGCTGGCTACATTTTATTTACCCAGATTTCCTGAATATAATTAATAATTTTGCCTAAAAACTTCAGTAACGACCATACATGTAGGCACAGTTGATCACATGAGAAACTAGCACATCTGTTTGTATTCCTGAGTTATCATTATAATCAACCTAATTATTGAGTACATCTGCTACCTTATTTGTTTTATGTTTTTGCTTTTGATTCAATTTACTTCAGACAAGTAGGCCTGGGGCCTTATTCATAAAAGCCTTACCTAAACTTGTCATTGGCCAAGAGTTCAAATTTGTACTTAGATTTTAACTCTCAACCAATATGATATCCTTAAAATATTTTAGTTTGTGTTTTTTCGTGAATTTCGTTTCTGAGCACTAATTATCCAAGACAAATGAAAATAGATAGATTTTTCTTCATGTTTTATTGAAATCTGGTTTATTGATGTATTTTTGAACTATTTAAATATAGAACTTATAAAATATGTTTTTATGGTTTGTTTTGTAGATAATAATGATGCTAAGTGAAGATATCAATGGAAAGATTTGTCAGTTAGAAAGGGCTATAAAGCAGCTAGATGCTGTTAAGCGCCATTTACTTCATAATGCTACTGAGGTAAAATTTTAAAAATTAGATTTTGATAAGGGTGGTTTTTAGCATCATTTTAATTCCCTTTGACACAGTCAGGTCTATGATGTCTTCAAAATATTGACTGACAAATATATAAACCAAACCTGCCTGAGAAATTAACAGAAAAAAGTTGACCCCAAATTACCATATGATGTGAAGTGATGCTTCAGTTCCATTGATGCTTGAGGTCAACTGCTGAACCAATCCAAATACATGTAGTGTAGCATATTGATAGGACACCTAAATGTTTAGATGTGCATTGACTGAACTAATTAACTGCAAGATATTTGAAATATTAGTGGATCCTAATCCCTAGATGTGAAGTGATGCTTCAGTTCCATTGATGCTTGAGGTCAACTGCTGAACCCATCCAAATACATGTAGTGTAGCATATTGATAGGGCACCTAAATGTTTAGATGTGCATTGGCTGAACTAATTAACTGCAAGATATTTGAAATATTAGTGGATCCTAATCCCTAGATGTATATTAAAAATTTGTACTTGTAAGTACTAATGCATTAATTGAACTTAAACATTTTTGAATTTAATCAATGAAATGCTAATCATTAGTGGCATCTTTTCAAAGACTTTTTACAGAAAGTCGACCATTATAGAATTGCAAACTTGTTACATGTCACCCAAAGTGAAGGTTTGGGTAATAATCATTTGATTTTATAATTCTGCAGATCAAAGGTCAAGTTCAGACTACAATGAGTAGACATTTGGAAGCTTTAAGGAATAGGGAAGTGTGGCTTCTAAATCAAGTAGATTTGGTTTTCAGTGCTAAAGAATCAGTATTACAGGCCCAGCAAGGCAGATTGAATAAGATGCTTGGTGTGTTACAAAGTGCAATTGGTTTAACATCCGACTCTGACATGGACACTATTCTAAATGATACCCTTCAAAAGTAAGTTAGTCTTCTTTATATGTAATCAAACCTGGACTTAAGGCACCTGTCACAGACTTTGTTAGACACAAATTATCAAACAACCGTATATTTACAAGTCTGTGTGATAATTTTTAATGGACAAATTCTGTGACAAGTGCTTTATGTTCTGGCTTGTATGTAATTGATAACTCAGCCCCCCCCCCCCCCCATTTTCTTTTTATTATAGATGCCTGGCAACTTACTTTTACTGCCTCAGCTACAACCAAAAAAATAATCTGTTTACATTCTATATTCGGTTCAACATGTATATTTACAATAGTTACTTTTATTTTCAGAATGGATATCGATATCAATGACCTTAACCCTGAGGAGACTGCGTTTTTCTCCTTTCGAGCTGATCCAGCTGATCTACGCAAGTCAATCTTGAATTATGGTCATGTTGATGCCAATGGTATGCCTTTAATGGGTGCCTTCTTTGAGCCAGAGTCTCAAACCCTACCCAGACATTTTGAAGATTACGAAGGACCAGATCATCATATCTTTCACAAGACGGTGGAAGACAACATGAAATCATCAGAACGAGGGGTAAGAATAGAAAACTATTGCCATCATTCTTAATCTTAAATACCTGTATCATAAGTGTAACATGAGATCAGCATTCAACAAACCCAAAGCTTGATCAAAACACATGTGTTGTGAAAGATTATATATTAATATCTGACGTGAACACACCCAGAAACATAGTACAAAATTTACCCTGTGATCCGGTTTGTCGCACAACCTAACAGTTGGGGGGGTGGCCGAATGGTCAGTACGTGTGATCTGTATCATTGAGTCAACTGGCGTGGTTTCGATTCCCCGGTTTTACTTTACAAGGAGTAGGGTCGCTTGTTCAACCTCGTTTTCTCCGGGTCATCCTGTTTCCTCCCACTGCTAAAGACCCCTACACCCAAGCGAATTATTGAAATAAAATTGAACCATGTGTTAGTCCCGAAATGACCTAGTTTGTGTCGAGAGGACATTAAACCCCACTTCTCTCTTTCTCTCTATTTGATTATGTCACAATCCTCTGCTTAGTCGATAACCTTTTCAACCCAGTTCTTAAAATCTATCCTGTAAAAAGCAGATGATAGGTGTTTATTTGTGTCCTGAATAGCCAAAATTTCAATGCATACATTGTAGAAAGAGTTTGAGTACAGTGTGGTATTAGATTTGTTACCCTCAAAAAACTATAATTTTGGACTAATTACTCGTTGAAAAAAATACAAGGAAGTATTAATATAAAAATATATATCTACTGTGTAGGGTTGAAAGAACTGTAATAACACTACATGTAGTTCCTTTTATTGTACGCATGTGGCTGTTGTTTAGGTCACTTCCTTATTATTATACATACTACACAAACCTATGTATTCCATTGCTTATGGCTATGTCAAACACACCATGAGTTCACATTTACAAGGTTAAGTACTATCTTACAGGGAAGAGGTTTATAAACGTACTTTATGAAAGTTTTCATTTAAAATTATTTCTTAAGTTTACTTCTGTCAACCTCTATGTTGATTCAAGTAGAAGTGTGCTATGACTATGTCCATGTGACGGAGTTGAATTATTGTTTTGTTTTATATCTTTGCAGATTTATGTGAATATCCCCAAGCTGTCAACAAAATCTGAAGATTGGCTCCTTAGACCAACAACAGTAACCACAAATACTGAAACTACGCCAAGATTTTCCTTCCCTGCTTTCAGCAGTAATTCTTTTGATTGGACCCAGAAAAAGTCACCCATGACTTCGGCGATGGAATCCCCTCCTCTACGTACCATATCTAGTGATGCCAGTATTAAGGATTGGTTGTGCCAGATTAAACATTACACAGATGCCGACGAAGATGATTTTGAAATTGTGGACAATCCTGGGTTCACATCTGGTAAGTTACATTCTCTCATCATTTGTGAGATATAAGGTATTGTTCAACATGTTATCTAGTCAATCTCAAGTACCGGTGTGAATTGTAATGAGTTCTTTACATTCTTTAATCATTAAAATAACACCATGCAGTGATATTTATACTTATATGAAAGGTGAAGTGGGGTCGGCAACACTCTTGTAAAAGAGTAACAGAGGTTGGACAAGCCTGTAAATCTGTGTTCATGTTGCTGATAGAAGTCGAAAAGAGTAGACAAGAATAGAACATGGAATAATCCCTGCTCAATAGAAATACAAATAGACTTTATGTAGAATAGAGTGGTATTTTAATTAGAGAGAGAGAAATGGGGTTTAACATCCACTCGACACAAACTAGGTCATTTCGGGACTAACATATGGTTTAATTTTATTTACATAATTCGCTTGCGCGTAGGGGTCTTTAGCAGTGGGAGGAAACCGGTGAAAACCCATGAGGTGGGACAGGCGATCCTACTCCTTGCCACGTACAACAGGGGATTCGAAACCACGCCAGTCGACTCAATGACAGACTTTATGATACAGCGCGCGCACGCTAACCATTCAGCCATCCAACCCCCCGGGTATTTTAATTAGAACTATTCAGGTCTCATGACCACTTTTCAGTTGATCCTCTGTTGAGTGGGGATTATTCCATGATCAGTTCTACTGTTTAAAAGAAATCATTTCATGTCACTGTGTATGGTAAAATATTTTTTTAGATCTGGTTGTGAATTTTTATTTTCTGATCGTCTTAATATGATACCTAAAAAAACGAAGAAGTGTTTGAGTTTAGATTTGTTATTCAATCTCATTAGTATACAAAGAGAATGGAAAACTGAGTGTCATGTTAAAAATGAATTTAAAACAGACGATATTGATTGATACAAGGCTGGTCATTATAATCTGTGTAATACTTTATTGGGTGATAAAAAATTAAATCTGATTATGTTTTAAGTATTATATTTGTTTGTATTTCTAGGTGCAAGTACGTGCAGCACTGAGACAACAGGTAAACCTGTTGTTGGTAATTTGGACCTAGTGAATATTGCGAACATGAAGTTTCCTAAAGCTGTCCAGAACTGGTTGAGAAGTAATAGATCAACACCAGAAGAAAAACCCCAATCTGATGTGCTTCAATATTTTCAACATATTCCCTCTGATCCTAATCATTGGCTACTCAATGGAACAGTGAGGGAAAAGGTAGGATTTGGGTTGATTATTTATTTCTCAACATTATAACCTATAGTAGATTCTACACATCACATCTGACCTGTAGCAGGAAACATACTCTCAGTACCTAATACAATAACTGTTTGGCTTGGTGAGTAAAGTGCTGGCTCACCAAGCATGAGCACCCAGGATTGATCCTGATCAGAACCTGATTCCCCCTTCTCTGTGGTGCTGAACAGAGGGTCTGGCTTGATGAGTAAGGTGCTGGCTCACCAAGCATGAGCACCAAGGATTGATTCTGATCACAACCTGATTTCCCCCTTCTCTGTGGTGCTGGACAGAGGGTCTGGCTTGGTGAGTAAGGTGTTGGCTTACCAAGCATGAGCACCCAGGATTGATCATGATCACAATCTGATTTACCATTCTCTGTGGCCCTGGACAGAGGGTCTGGCAAGTCGTGGGATGAAAACTTAAGATCCCATGTACACATTATTATGCATGTAAAAGAACCCTTAGCAGTTGGAATTTGAAGAAGATTGGCCCGAAGCGCTGCTGTCATAGCAAAATTTTCTTCATAGCACACTGCATGGCGTATGCTGGGATGCCCGTCTTCATTAGCCCTGTAGGATGCTAGACATTACACGCCATTTCATATCTAACACAGAATCTGTTATTACTGAGAATGAGGGAATTCTTTACTTTTTTGTCCTCGCATTTAATTGTTTTCTCTCTTTATTTCAACAGTCATGTGAAGAATGTACCTCTACTGGACCAAGTGATATAGAGACCCTGGGTGATAGACTAGGCAGTTTAACTTGTACACCTGTCATGTCTAATTTCTACAAATCCTGCCCTACTGATAAAAGGTGCTGGCTCAAGACTGCAGAAGATATTAAAAGTGCTATGCCTGATGTCAAGACCGTCTGCCGAGCCAATGAACTCTGTGAAGGATATGAAGAATGTGTCTGCAAGCCTCACTGTGGATTTCAACACCTGGGAATTGAGGATAATGACCATTGGTTGATTAAAACGGAGAAAGGAGATCTGGAAGATTTGAAGGAAAAATGTCCAAACAACACCAATTGTAAGATGGCAGCCTGGCTGTCACCCACTAAACCAGTCGAATTTACAAATACTCAAATTTCATTTTCCTTCTTTCAAGAAGCATCAAAGGAGATAAAAGATTGGCTTAAGGAAAGCGAGAAAAAATGTGAAGGAGATCTCGATTTTAAGTCGATATTTAATTTCAAAGATGAAGAAGGCGATGGAGAAAAATGGTTGAAATCATCACAGGAAATGGAAGTTGATGGTGAGGAAGATTCAGTTACATGGAATGTTGTAAAAGATCAGCATAGCAAGTTGAATTCTGCCGATTGGTTGCTTAAAACAACTTTTGGTCAGTCCCATCAAAGAGATAATAAAGGCTATTGGCTTTTGAGTTCAAAATAATATACACATTTTGATCTATAAAAGCAACCTATGATTTCGTATTATGATTGATAGGCAATGAAATTAACACTATATATCTGGATTGATTTTAATTGTCATTGATCACTAAATATATTAATTTGTCAATCAATATGCATGAAAGTGTTATAGTGATTTGCTAAGCAATTTCGTTCATTTCACCAGATGTTTCAAATGTGGCTGTGAATATAAAAATTATACCTCGTAATCCTGATATGAAAATTAATTTATTTAATGTAAATGTTTAAATATAATTTAAGTTTTAAAATTAATGGCCTGAGATTGGTAATTTAAATCTGATGCTTTATTTATGGTTAAATAGTGCCATTATGTGTGGTTTAATGGTCAAGAGTGGGACATTAGGTAATATATTGAAACTGCACAAAGGTGTCACCCCGAGTATTGTATCAATATTTTATGCAATATCTTGGCTTGAGACTATTAAAAAAACTCAAAGTATCGATACATTATCCTGCACATGCATTTTTATGAAATGTTCATCTATTTTAAATATACACATATTTATTGTATATCTCATCTGCCAAATACTGCTAGATTATAGTTTGTGCTGTTGATATATATATATTATAAATTGACAAATTAAATGGCCTTTATTTATAAACATATCCATTTAACAATTCTGGCCGTAATACTAGGATTACTATTAAAAGATATTTTAATAAATATTGATAATAGAAAAAAATAAGATTAATATATGTAAGTATAGGAGAAAATGTGTGATTGAGAAAATGATAGCATCTGGGATAAATTGATTCAATATTGGCAATATTAAATTTTATATGTGATGTGAAAAAATATATCAGATTGTCAATGAAGGTATCTTCCAATCTCTATATATGAGTACACTATGTCGTATATCATAGCGTTTAAAGAGGAATTATCACTTTTGTGATTAATGGAGATTGATGAATAATCAATCTGATTAAAATACAGATCTATAATTTGTTTTGTTTTTTTTTATACTTTCGATGGCCTACACTACATGAAGATTTGACAAGTTATAGTGGGAGTTCACGTCAGGGGTCAACTGAGCAGCTTTTGACCCTATGACGTCAGACATTAATTAATCAATCAGCATTGACATTTCTAGTGGTTTATCCACAGTCCCATGCACCAAAAGGCCAAAAGCGCGCCGTAACAGACCGTTTCATTGGCTAATTCCTCACATAGCCAGAACACGTCAATAACAACTCTTCCAGATCCTAGTGTAGTAAGGACAAGTAAAACGAAATTTTGAACTATAAAACGAAACGAAATAGGATCTGTGTTTTAATCAGATTGATGAATAATATGATTGGACTATTGAATATAGTCAGGCATGTTCAAATGCTGCAATACAGAGGTTTCCAATATATATTTTTGAGTGATTTTTAAGCAGATTGGCCATTTTTCATTCTATGTGGATTCCTTGAACAGATCAGTGCTTTGATTTTTTCAAAACTAATGTGCTTATTCAATATTTGGGAAAGTAATGAAGCCTCTGGTGTAGAAACAGTAATACCAATAACAGAATTATGAATTGTACTGTGATATAATTGCCGATAACAAAAAGTTCAATTTAATGTAAAGATAAAAAACTGAATATCTTGCATTGCATTGTAAGTTCAGTTGTATTGAAAGTTGATTTTAAGTGCTTGGATGAGAGTGCACCCCCTTTTATGACAATTGAATGTATGTCTATTATTGAATAAGTAAAATTATTGTGAATAAATGTTTTGTTTAATAAAACTTCCCTTTCTTTTTTTTTTTCATAATGATTCTAAATTGCTGGGAGAGAGAGAGATGGCTCAGCGTTGGTAGCGAAAGTGTCTCACTTTTCTAACGGATCATCTTGAAACTTTGCGTACTTATTCCTTATACCCCAAGGATCATCCCTATTGTTTTCTGTGCATGCCCAACCCCAAGGAAAAGAGCAACATCCAATTTTTCTGTGTGTCGCCTACAGGCCGCAGTTAACAGATACTCTTGAAACTGTGCATACCTATTCCTTATACCATAAGGATGATCCCTATAGATTTTGGTGAATGCCCAACCCGCAGGGGCAGAGCCACACCTATTTGTTCTTTGTGTGTCTGTGTGTTGCCTACAGGCTGCAATTCTTAATGGATCATCTTGGAACTTGGCATATTTATTCTTTATAGCATAAGGACGGTAACTTTTGATTTTGGTACATGTCCCAACCCCCAGACGCAGAGCTACTCCCATTTTTTTTTTGTTTATCATATATAGGGCGCAATTCTGAATGGATCATCTTGGAACTTGGCATTTATGTATTCCTTATAGCCTGGGGGCGGAAATTAAATTGATGTTATGTCTGTTCATTTGCATGGTACATAAACCTTTGCAGTGTTCCTAAAAGATTGTTAAAATTTGACTGTTCGAATTTGAATGGAATTGAAAAAAGTGAGAAAGTATATTGCTAGTCTACATTTCAGTTGTCTATGAGCATTTCCGATTATGAATAAATTCTCAATTTTGCCAGAATATACTTCGTGTTGGCATGCTTTTAAATGAGAGAACCGGTATCAAATTTGCGGGAACATCGGAGAGAAGTCTGTTCTAAACTAAAATTTGATCCGTAAAACGTTCCCAAATCCGTTAGTCTATCCGTATAGTTGCAAGTTCATAAAAAATGGCGGATTAATCGGAGGTTATTCGCTTGAGAATTTTTAATAGACAAATAATCACGGTGTATGTGTTTATCTTTTGTTATTTGTTAAATTACTTACTTTAGTTTTAGTACCTTTAATTTAATGGTAAGCTATAAATACCAAAAATAGTGTGAAGCAGACATGTCAATCAACATTTTTTGATATCCCATCACAGAGTTGAATAATTTCATGGACGTATAGGCCTATATCAGTCGGCTATCTCCGTTTTTCAATTCGTGCAAAATTGGGACCACAAGTCTTAGTGCCAAACCAAGATTCTAACCCGTACCATGAACCGTCCATGCCCGCACGATACAATTCCGTCCATAAAAACTCCCACTTCAGTACTACTAGTTGAGTTTTTATGCACTCATATTGGGCCATACACTTATCATCTGATTTGGTTGAAGTGATTAATATTATTCAATGTTCAGAACCGGATTAGCGATACGAAGATGCCTAAGTAACAACCTATCGCACTCCAATAATTGTTATTCCGGAGTTCTTATTGATCACATTGCAGAGGCAAAATAAAGGGGACGCAATGGCGCTTATTGCTTCATGGCCATGGGAAGATAAGCTCATTATCTTCGTTTAGTTAGTTATAAACTTATATGCTAAAACGTGTAAAAGTGTTCCAACTATCCCGGCTCTCCCCTACGTGTCTTGTGAAAACTAGACTACTTATCCTCTGGTTGCTTTGAAATTGATATTAAGTTGTTTACATCAGTGAGATGAAGAATCCTATAGGCCTATAATTTCAATAATTTCCGTGAATTTCTTCTGGAGTTATGACCTTTGTTTCACTTTATTAAAGGGCTAATCCCGATATTTATTGGAGAATAAAACTGCTTAATTTTGTGTTAAAATCCTCTAGCTAAGGGCCGAGCAACTAACTCAATATTTGTGATAAGTTTTCAAACAACTTAAACCCGTCAGTCTTCATCTGGAAATGGAGACCGGTGTCCCAAGCTGTATTATGCGGTGTCTGGATAAAACCAGACTTTTATTTTATAAAAATAATGTGTAGGTGAAATTTACCTTTCGTTATCAAGTAGAGCACATGGGTCATTCACTATATAGACCGCTCAAGGAACGGGAATCGATTATCAGGTCACCCAACGAAAAAACTAACCCGAAATCTTAAAAGGGTTATGTGTCCGGATAAGCAGTTTTGACGTTCACATCCAAACGACTCAATATTTTGAGCTGGAATTTTGAGAGAAGGTAAATACACCAATCCTCTATAATTTGGCGCATAAATTTTATACGTACTCCGACTTTTATTTTTGAGACTCTCTTGAAATCGGGATAGTCCCTTTAAACATTGTGAACGCAATAACGACAAAAGTTATCATCTGGTTTGTATGAAATGTATATATATATATGCATCATTTCAATTAGTGAATCCTATTGAATTTCAGCAATTTCCGTTAAGTTCTTCTAGAGTTATGACCCTTATTTCAGTTTGTAGAACCTTGTAAACACCTCAAAAGACGAAAATTATAATCTCACCTGTATGAAATTGGGAAATCGTCTTGTAAATGCCCCCAGTTACCTACAAAAGAATAAATATGCGAAAACCCTTGTCGACCGTCGGACGATTTAGGTGCTATGGGCGTATGTTTCGTTGCCTGGCAACCTATTTTCAATGCTAAACTCATAATGCACAACCAATGTCAAACATATACCATGGCTCAGATATACTAAAAATCTACATTAGCACGTTACACAGCCCAAAATGTCTCGGCACATGGGGAAGAGAACCGTCAGTCACCCCACACCTAATGATATATACTCAGCCAATTTAAAAACTTGACACTCAGGATTTTTGGGACTAGATTTTTAATATTTGGTTTAAGGCAACTATTTTAGTGTTATTTTTGTGCACAGACGACCTTGACATCAACAGAAAGCAAGAATACGTCTCGCCGAAAGTCCTTGGCATTGATAACGTTCGTGATGTCACAGTACCCCTCAAACTGAAATTCACAGACTTGGAGAACAATCGGAATAAAGTGTTTAGTAACGGCTGTGGCCTCCTCTAGCGTCTCGTACTGCCACACAACGTCTTCTCATGGATCTCAGAACATTAGTAAAAACTACCCGAGGAAGACGTCGCCACTGATCAGCAAGAGCATGTTGAAGGTCCTGCAACGTCAGTGGTGGATTCACTTGCTGACGAACACGTCGACCCAGTTCGTCCCAGATGTGTTCAATAGGATTAAGGTCAAGGCCAATCCAGGACTTGGACACCGGCATTTCTTAAAAAATTCTGGGTAGCAATTGCTGTATGGGGTCGAGCATTGTCTTGTTGAAACGTTAGTCCAGGCCCATGTCTCTGCATAAACGGAAGAAGAACAGGTTGCAAAATCTGAACCCTGTAGTGGACAGCATTTAAATTCCCTTGGACAACAACAAGAGGAGAACGTCCATGTGCACAAAAAGAACCCCAAACCATGACGCTGCCACCACCAAATCGGTCAACTTTTCTGACGCATACTTGAGCGTAACGTTCACCTCGTCTGCGGTACACTTGGACCCTGCCATCGGCAAATCTCAAAGTGAATCGAGATTCGTCACTAAAGACAACTGAATTCCACTGTCTTTCACTGTCTTGTGGCCCACACAAGTCGGTTACGGCGATGAAGAGGTGTCAATATTGGTCCATTATAGGGCCTCCGAGCTCGAAGACCAGCAGCCTGCAAGCGATTTCGAACAGTTTGTGCAGTTACCCTTCCACCAAACATCTCTCTACTTGTGGAGGTTGCAGTGACAAATGTTTCTAAGATGACGTAATCGTATTGCTTGATCTTCCTGGAGTGACGTCACACGTGGCGCTACCGCCCTTGGGCGGTCGGCAATAGTACCAGTTTGAAGCACTCTCATTCTAAGATTAATTATTGTCTGGCGTGATCAATTAAAGGCTCTTGCAACAGTGACCACAGACTGACCAGCATAGAGCCTACCTATAGCACGTAGACGTTCTACATTTGAAAGGCGCAGCATTTTCTAACAAAGATGAAAATAACAATTTTAATTTGTTTTTCCAGTTCAAGTTACGTGTGCGTGTTCAGTTTAAGCAAACTTGCATCGATGGACCTCACGAGTTTGTGTTTGCACGTGTTTTTCAGGTTTTTCATCTTTATATGCTCAAAAGTCACGTGATCCACGTGACTTTACAATTTTATGAAATTAAAGGCTTCTTACTACTTACTATCGTTAGAAACACTTTAAAATTTATTTGACTTACCAGAAAAAAATTTTTGTTGAAATTCATCAGTGTCAAGTTTTTAATTTGGCTGAGTATACATGTTGAGTGTTTGTTCCCCATCCAAAATCACCACGCATCTTTTACAGTGTAGAATCCGGTAACTTTCCCCATAGCCTAATATTACTTATGAATAATACTAATCCGCGGTACATCTTTTCTTTCCAGATTATATTAAAATTAGAAATGGCACCGAAAATAAAAGACCAGGACATGCTATTCTTGTTCGATGAATTAACTAAATTAATTCCAAAATCTAGCGAAGATGTATTTCTGTTACTGAAGAGCTTTGATCCAGGGGAAGTGATAGGAGCGGCAATAACATATCTTTTAAAGCGCAGCACAACTTTATTCTTCTCAAATGAACATTCAGATTCTCTGATACTTAGCGACATTCTCTTGGATCAAATCTGGGAGAAGTTGAACACAGGGTATTGGAAAGATGTAAATATTGCTTGGAGATATCTATACACTCTCATATCTACGATGAAAATGTTCTCACAAGTATTCCTGTTAATACACGAATCAGACGATACTTTAACTACAGCAGACGTCATGAGAACATGTGACATGGGGCTATTAATGGGTGCCCCAATACTCGACAATGTTTTGGCCAAAATGTCAACCTGCGTTTTAAAGAATGACATTTTTAAAGGTACCAATAAGAGACAGGCTGTGACCGAGACTGTCGACGCCTCCAAAAGACATAAGTTAGACGAGGAACTTTCTTTGGCAGAGTCGCTTTGTAATATAGATGAAGCTAAAGAAATACAGAAATCGTCCTGTCCATCTTTAGAGTTTTTTAGAAAAACTTTTTTAGACAAAAAGGAGCCTGTTATAATCACGGCTGCTATAGATTATTGGCCAGCTATGTCAACAAATAAATGGTCATTAGATTATATTAAAAAGGTGGCAGGAACCAGGACGGTGCCGATCGAACTTGGTTCCAAATACACCGAGGAATCCTGGTCTCAGACATTGATGACTGTCAAAGAATTTATTGAAAATTATATCGAAAATCCCAAAGAAACGAAAGGGTATTTAGCTCAACATCAACTCTTTGATCAAATCCCTGAATTACAACATGACATCAGTGTACCGAGCTATTGCTGTTTAGGGGAAAGAGACGACGTTGATATCAATGCATGGTTTGGACCAAAAGGAACTGTCTCGCCATTACATTACGACGCCAAGGAAAATCTTTTGACACAGGTGTTCGGCAAGAAATATGTTCGTCTCTATTCCGATAAATACACAGAGAATGTTTATCCTAATCCCCACAGACTGTTACACAATACAAGTTTAGTCGATATTGAACACATAGACAAAGATAAATACCCTTTATTCCCCGAAGCGCCATATTGGGAATGTATATTAAATCCCGGTGAAATGTTGTATATACCGTCAAAATATTGGCATTTTGTAAAATCTCTCTCGGTCAGTTTCTCAGTAAGTTTTTGGTGGGAGTGATGTTTATAAAAGTATTAATAGGTTTCTGATTAAAACTATAATGTCGCTCTAGAATGAGTGTTTATTCACTAATTCGCTCAGTGGGTAACAAATATACCATAAGCATTTAGTACTGCTTAAGACGTTGGCTCAGCAACCAGGGGCTCACGGGTTCGACACCGATGTTGGCCGAGAAAATTCCTCGGGATTCTCCATTGGGGTTTCCCCCATGTCAAGAAACGGCGTCTAGGGGGATGAAAATCATAGGCTCCGTGTATGGGGCGCCGTTTGTAAATTAATTTTTTAGCTTTTTATATAGCAAAAAACACTAGATTTAATTTAAATTTATATATATAGTTAAATCTCGACTTTTGTGCAAATTTTTCACTTTTAATATTTAAACTAAAAATACAACAAAAACTCAATATTTAACATAATATATATAAATATTTCTTGATTTGTCTCTATTTTCATATTTAACATTTAGCATTGATGATATATAAATATTTAGCTAAATATTTAGTTAAATGTTTAAACATTTAGCTAAATATATATTTAGTTAAACATTTATATATTTAGTTAAACATTTATATATTTAGCAAAATAATATATATTTAGCTAAATAATATATATTTAGCTAAATAATATATATTTAGCTAAATAATATATATTTAGCTAAATATTTAGCTAAATAATTATATATTTAGTTAAATAATTATATATTTAGCTAAACATAATATAGTTAAATTTACAAAGCGCAACCGTACCACGCCGTTTGTAAAATAATTATTGTTGTAAGCGACTTCACACTAAACGATGACGTAGTGTACAACTTTCCATTGACTGCACCTTGCCTTGATCTGTGCGAACGGCACGGAGTACCGCGGCCGTGATTCGGGTTACAAGTTCGTGGTCAGCTTCCATTTCTAATTGCTAGTAGGCCTATTGTGCCAAGGCTCACGTGTCGGGTACACGTCATCATTTTATGCGCAGTTTTTTTGTGTCGCTTACGATAATAGAAATATTGGCGGGACCACAAATATATATATTTAGTTAAATATTTATACATTTAGCTAAACATATATATTTAGCATGATATTTATATATTTAGTTAACTGTTTATATATTTAACTAAATATATCTATTTAGTTAAATGTTTATATATTTAGTAAAATGTTTATATATTTAACTAAATATATATATTTAACTAAATATATATATTTAACTAAATATATATATTTAACTAAATGTTTATATATTTAGCTAAATGTTTATATATTTAGCTAAATGTTTATATATTTAGCTATATATTTAACTTTAGATTTTTCAGTGATTTAGTATTTAGCATTTATACCTACGAAAAACAGCACATTTAGCTATACATATAACTAAGCGATGTGAAATCAAGATATAACATTTAAAGTTTTTCATAGACCAAAAATTCGACTTTTAGCTACAATATTTTTTTATATTTACATATATGCCATTTTTGTTCTAATATTTATCTAAATATATATATTCAGAGTTAAATCTAATGTTTTTTGCTATAAAAAAATTAAATAATTATTTTACAAACGGCGCCCCATATCCGTGTACGTAAAATACATATAACTAAGCGATGTGAAATCAAGATATAACATTTAAAGTTTTTCATAGACCAAAAATTCGACTTTTAGCTACAATATTTTTTTATATTTACATATATGCCATTTTTGTTCTAATATTTATCTAAATATATATATTCAGAGTTAAATCTAATGTTTTTTGCTATAAAAAAAATTAAATAATTATTTTACAAACGGCGCCCCATATCCGTGTACGTAAAATACATATAACTAAGCGATGTGAAATCAAGATATAACATTTAAAGTTTTTCATAGACTTTTAGCTACAATATTTTTTTATATTTACATATATGCCATTTTTGTTCTAATATTTATCTAAATATATATATTCAGAGTTAAATCTAATGTTTTTTGCTATAAAAAAAATTAAATAATTATTTTACAAACGGCGCCCCATATCCGTGTACGTAAAATAATCCTTGACAGTTGGAATTAGATTAAGAGTAATCGGAAACGAATACACTTTCTCTTGTAGCAAGAAACAGCGTTTAGCCGTTCGGATGCACGTAAAAGAACCCTTGACAGTTGAAATTAGAAATAGCAGACTGTAGCGCCGTAGTCCGGGAAAGAAATTCCCCCAATAGCACACTGTATGGCGTATGCTCGTCTTCATTTATTGTCCCCCGCCTTTGGAAGAAAGCAGGGGACTATTGAAATGGGTTCGTCCGTCTGTCTGTCTGTCCGTCACACCTTTTGGGGCACAATAACTCTCCTTCTAATTGACCTAGAATGTTCAAACTTGGTGTAGGTGTTTATGAGGTCAATGCCTTGATAGAGTGCGAAGATGAGCATTTTCTGCTTATGGTAAGTAGAGATAAGCAATTTAATTGGTTGGTGCTTTGGGACACGATAACTTTAGTTCTTATTAAGTGAGAGTGATGAAACTTGGTGTATAGTTTCATTACATCAATACCTTGACTAAGTTCAATGATGAGAATTGTCTGCTTAGGCTAAGGAGCAATAAACATTTTGATTGGTCAAGACTTTGGAACATAACAACTCTGCTTCTAAAACAACTCTGCTTCTAATTGAGGTAAAATGTTTAAACTTGATGTAGGTGTTCGTCTTGACTGAGTTCAATGATTAACATATCGAGCTAAAGCTAAGCAGAGATAAGCAATTTCCTTGGTCGATGCTTTTGGACAAAATAACTTTGATTCTATCTGATAGAGAGTGATGAAACTTAGTGTACAGTTGATAATCAGATTGATTGCTCGATACTTTTGAAAAAAAAAGATGTGCGATTAATTAATATGTGTCATCTATTTAATTGGGGATTTCGGCGGGGGACATCAGCCTCACTATTGGCTTGTTCACTATAGGTTCAGACAGAAAATTGTCTGCAACTTGAAAATGAAACAAGAAGGCCTTACTAAAACTTAAGGCGTTTTTTTTTATTTATTTATTTTTTTCAATTAAATTCCGTGTCTTATTGGGCACCAGCGTCATTTCACAATGATATACTAATTTGATTGGTTTTTATACGGCAACATGTTCGTCCGTGTGACTGAATATAACACCGGCCGATGGGACGAATACAGAATGGAGTTCTTCAATTAATTCATTAAAATTTGCTAGGGCCACTCATTGTGGCAAAAGGCGGGACTCTATCCAAATTCAGAATGTTTCGATCGTGTCTTTAAAATCCTGTTATCTCCATATTTAGGGAATGGCTTACAGATTTGTTTCTTCGAGCATTAGTCATCGTTTCTATTTTTATCTAACAGTTTATTTCTAATAAACAGCTTTAGACGCATATTGCATAATAAGCTCGCAATGACGTGACATGATATTCATAAATGATGTCATTTATGGGTAACCTTTGTTAGTTGTTATAAACCTATGTCTTAACTTATACATACCATTGGATCCATTTTAAATAACATATATTTAATTGGTCGTTTTGATTCATTTCTATAGTCTTTATGACTAGATGTTTTAGAAATAACACCATACCGATATCGGCTAAATTATAATTAGTCTATATTCTCAGAAATCTATTTGTATAAGTAGTCCGAAAATATCATCAATTCTTAGAAATGTCGACCATAAACGGTTTTACTACAGTAACAAGAAGATGCCTGGATTTAAAAGAAGAGAATATTGATGACGAATTGAGACATCCAATCAGTTTATAAACTTTTTTGACGGCCTTTGCTTACTCTTTCGGGGTTCTTAATGGTAGTCATTTAGATGCATTTAGTAACTGGATAGAACAATATAACTATAACACATAATTATTTATATTGCTTGCTTAGACGTAAGCATATTGGTATACGCATTACTAGGTTAGGAGAGAGAGAAAAATGGAGTTTAACGTCTTCTCGACCCAAACTTGGTTTTTCGAAACTAACATATGGTTCAATATTATTTCAATAATTCGCATGCGCGTAGGGTTCTTTAGATGTCGGAGAAAACCCACGAAGTTGGACATGCGACCCTACTCCACTTGACTCAGTGACCGATGTCCATGAAACTTACAGATTATAATAAAATGAATAATATATCAGGGTAGACAAAATTTCGGCCACTTCCGATTGGCAGTTTCCGAGATATCCGGAAGTGGTCGAAATTTTGGCTGCTCTGAGATATTATTAATGTTATCATATTCTGTAAGTTTCATGGATATCGGTTGATAATTGCGGTCTTCATCCGTGCCACATTAAATATGTGCTAACCTAATATCTCCGAAACCGCTGACCAAAAGTGGCCGAAACTTTGCCTGCTCTGAGATATTATCAAGTGTCATTGAAATTGGTTGTTTATTGCGGTCTGCAGCCATGCCACATGAAATGTGTCGTAAACCGTTATCTCGGAAACTGCTGACCGGAAGTGGTCGAAACTTTGGCTACTCTGAGATATTATTAATGTCATCAGAACAGTAGGGCGCTAAATCCCATTTCATATTATTTCATTTAATAATGTTATCTTGATCTGTAAGTCTCATAGAAATAGGTTGATAACTTCGGTGAGCAGACTTGCCACATGTGGCAAATAGTCCCCGAATTGTCTTACCACATGTGCAATCGGATTAAAATACATTTAATATCATGGATTTAGCTGTTCAAGTTATCAAAAATCATTGAAAATCAACATACTTGTTCGTCTCAAGACCTAAAACTCTGTGTATCAATCTAAAGTCAATCGAATGATTACTTTGGCCTGTACAGCACCCGCAAGATTTTCCGAAGCAATCAAGAGCCATAACTCTGGCAGTAATTATTGGAAATCCTTGATAATATATAGGTGTCTTCGTCTCATGACCGTAAACACAGTGTACTGTATACATTTAAAATCAATCGGATGCATCCACAAGATTTTTCAAAGTACTCAGGGGCCATAACTCTGGCAGTAATTATCGAAATTCGTTGAAAATCAATAGGTTTCTCGTCATATGACAACGATTCGGCGCCATATACACGAAGATGTTCCCATATCCATATTATTAATTAAGTTATTCGAAATAAACCACAGTCACAAAAATCAATTTCTTTAATGGTGCAATATTAATCTTTAACCGGCATTTAGTAATTGAGTAATTGCAAAACACATTAGCAGAACACAATATTTATGAGAAACGGTCATATATGAGAATTGTTTTATTTTATAAGCACGGCCATTAAAACTTGTCGAAACGTCGTACTTATAATGATAAAATCAGTGTAAAGATATTGAATTTTAATTCATATTGAAGTATGTAAATTAAGCAAAAACAAGAAGTTATTTTGTGAATCGCGCCCAAAGTATTGCAAAAATGTGACCGACCAGGAAATATATCATTTTATAGATATTCTACACTTCATATCCAAATTTAAATGATTTAATTAAAAAAAAAGTTATGGATGATGAAATTTGGAGAAAAGCGGCAGATACTATTTACCGACAATAACGTCCAAAGCTACCCGCAAGGAACGATATGTTAAAGATATGCTTATTCTCGACATCATATCCAAAATTTAAATGATTACACAAATGGCCATTGAAATTATTGGGGCTCCTTGCCTACAGCAACTATTTGTCGAGTTCGAATATTTTGTTTTAATTGAAGAATAAAAAGGCATAATTTAAGATCATAATTTATAGAGAATAAAATGTCAGATTAAACGTTTATATTGAGTTTAAGGCCAAATGAAAACTTCTTTGACCTAAAAACTTATTGGTCCAAATATATTCAAATCGGTATTTGAAATCTACATTAGTGTGTGTTGAATTTAAGCCGTCAAACCGCAAAAAGCTTTCAAATAATTAGACATTTTGGGGTAACTGGAAACCCGAAAAGACATGGAAGAATATTAGTTCAGTAAGAAAACTATTAATTAGATATATTAAATGAATTATATTAATGATAATCCGAAATAATAAATGAAGTATACAAATGAAGAATATTAATCAATATCAGAAACATTAAATAAATTATATTATTCAAAATCAGAAATATTAAAGAATTATATTAACAATTATCAAAAATATTAAATAAATAATATCAATGAAAATCAGAAATAATAAGTCAGTTATTAATGATAATCAGAAATATTAGATAGAGTATATTAATGATAATGAAAATAATAAATCAATTATTATTAAAAATCAGAAATAATAAATGAATTATATCAATGCTAATGAAAAATAATAAATCAATTATATTAATGATAATCAGAAATGTTAAACGAATCATATTAATGATACCGTAATCAGAAATGTTAAAGATGCACTATGTTTAAGATTTAGATAAAGAAATGAAATGAAATGGGGTTTAACGTCCTACTGTTCTGCTCCTATACTGGGCTAATGAAGACGGGCCTACGGCATACAGTGTGCTATGAGGGAAATTTTGTCCGGGCACCGGCACTATCGCCTACTTTTATATCGAATTCCAACTGCCAAGGGATCTTTTACGGGCATTCCAATGTATACACGGGACCTCGGTTGGTTGTCTCATACGAAGGACTAGACAGCTGTCCTTGTCAGGTCCTCCGTTCTGCATCACTGACAAGGGGAAATCACGTCGGAAAATTTAGATAAAGAGCTGGGTGTTCTGGCTATAATAGTTCAAAATAAGATAATGAAAAATGTATATATTGAAAATTTCATTCAAATTATTTTATTCTGGGCGAAGTCATTTTTGAAGATACAGCGTAGATCGTTCATTATCGTAGCCACGGTACTTGATAACCGAGAATTACCCTCGCTTATCCACTTTATCGTGAAATTTTAAAATCTCGCTGGTTTTTAAATCCATTTAAATCTAGGCCACCCGATAGTCTAGAGAGTTGATTATAGGCTTGGCATGTGAATAAATGTCTAAATAATAATTCATATAACATTTGAAGCCAAAAGAAAGACCTTTAATAGGCAGATTTACCTCTTACATAATGCATCTTTAAATGAATGATATTAATGAAAATCAGAAATAATAAATGAATTATATTAATGAACATCAGAAATAATAAATGAATTATATTAATGAACATCAGAATATTAAATTAGGAATCGATTCCAAGACACATGAAAGTTACAGTAATATTTATATAAGAAAAAATTGCAGTAATTAGAAATATTTGTTGCATGTTTGCAACCAATTTTCCTATTAGATAATTCGAGAAATTAGAAATAACAACGATATTGCGAAACGACAATTAGACAAAATATATCTAAAATATACGCGTCAAGATTAATTAAACATTTCTCTGTACAAATCTGAAACATTATCATTTCATGTCTCTAAGTGAACTGTAAAACACGCCATGTGGCAAGTACCGTTTGATCTATGCAATTAAATATATTAAAACTATTCGGAAAATTAAATAGATTGAAACTACAACTGCGGTCGCTACCCCGTCGTGCTTCCACAAACCAAAATAGTAATATAGGTAGATTTCTATTATTTTTTTTTAAAATTCTTATGGTGGTTTGGATAATTATCTTAATGTTGTTGTCTGGTAGGTAGATGTCTAATAATTTAATGTTTATTGTTGTTGGGCGGGTATGTAATGTCTAAATATTATGTTTATGGTTGTCTGTTGGGTACACGTCTAATAATTTAATGTTTATTGTTGTTGGGCGGGTATGTAATGTCTAATTATTTTAATCTTTATGGTTGTTTGTTGGGTACACGTCTAATAATTTAATGTTTATTGTTGTTGGGTGGGTATGTAATGTCTAATTATTTTAATGCTGTTTCTTTAGTATATGCGTCTAATTTTTTTAATGTTCATTGTAGTTTGATGGGTAGATGTCTAATTATTTTAATGTTTATTGTGATTTGGTGGGTAGATCTCTAATTATTCTAATGTGTATGGTGGTTGGGTGGGTATATAATGTCTAATTATTTTATTGTGTATTGTGGTTTGGTATATAACGTCTAATTATTTTAATGTGTATTGTAGTTGGGTATACGGTGTCTAATTATTTTAATGTGTATTGTGGTTGGGTATATAATGTCTAATTATTTTATTGTGTATGGTGGTTGTGTATATGATGTCTAATTATTTTATTGTGTATGGTGGTTGGGTATATAATGTCTAATTATTTTGATGTGTATTGTGGTTGGGTATATACTGTCTAATTATTTTATGTGTATTGTGGTTGGGTATATAATGTCTAATTATTTTAATGTGTATTGTGGTTTGTTTTTTGTTTATGTCTTTTTTTGTGGATTAACGTGATGTGATTGTTGTAATTTTATATTAAATGTACTTATGTAAAGCGCCCGAGAGCAGCTCGCTAAGTTGAATTGTTGGCGCTATATAAATAAATTATTATTATTATTCTTATTGTATATAATGTCTAATTATCTTAATGTGTATTGTAGTTGGGTGGGTATATAATGTTTAATTATTTTAATGCTTATTGTTGTTTGGTGGGTAGATTATTTTAATGCACATTGTTGTTTGGTGGGAGATATCTAATTATTTTTAATGCACATTGTTGTTTGGTGGGTAGATATCTAATTATTTTAATGCACATTGTGGTTTGGTGGGAGATATCTAATTATTTTTAATGCATATTGTGGTTTGGTCGGTAGATGTCTAATTAGTTTAATGCTTATTGTGGTTTAGTGGGTTGATTTTTTTCTACATTAAGAGGTAACATTTCAGAAGGTCGATAACAAAATTTCATTATATATATTAAATTTTAAAAAATTGGGTAATTTAGAAAATAATGTAATATTTTAACATCGATGTGAGGTTTTTATAAACCTTGCGGTCGAATGAAGATGGCTGCAAGAAATTAAAAGAACCTAATGTAAACCTTAAATAGCCATAACTTACCAATTTGAATATTTCTTTGGCCAGTATGATTTTAGGTCACATAACTTTTCGTTATGGTCATGAAATCCTAATTAGCCTTTAATTTTAAATTATCAAAACCTATATTTTCTGATTTTGTCGAATTATTTTTATGTAACATGATTTAATTATCTTACGGATTCGTTTTCGGACTTTGATATACTTATAATCTGTCGTTGTTTATCATTTACCGATACAAAAGTTTTTGATTTGCGCAATTTGAAATTAAATGTCTCAGTAGGTATTTTATAATAAGAAATAAATAAGGTTTTGAGTCATAAATTTATTTCAAATGGCTAATGTTGGATAAAAAAATCAAGAAATGAATGTGTCTACTTGTAAATCCATTTCTAGCAAAATAAAGTGCTGATATTTTTCCGACACCTTCATTGTGCTATATATTTAAAGACATAATATATTGAAAAATACCATACCATGCAATCCTTTCGTCCTAGTGTGTTCAACCCTATTGAAGTCTCAAAAGAACCTGATAAAATAACCTTCTCGAGTCGAGCTTCCAATTGAAAACTATAAACCATTTTTATTTATATCCTAACATCCGTGAATTGAATGCATATCCCATTATCATAATTAACAACTTTGCTTTTAAATCCAAGCACGTCCTTCTTATTACTATAATAAACCCCATCACCATTAGTCTGGTTGGTGCAGAAAAGTATATGAACGTTAAACCCCAATTCATTTATATAATAAAACACCAGAAAGGTCTCCACCAAAATTCGGTTTGGTTCCACATTTCTAATAATTGTTGATTTGATGATTTCTTTCTCTTTGGTGCAAATTAATTCTGAGAATTATTGTTATTCATGTCAAGGACTAATATTCTGATAATATATGGTTATTTAAAAATAATTTCTGGGTATTATTAATCAGAGTTTTGAAAACGAGTTTCTAATTCGAGATCAAAGGTTCTATAGTTCTACTTTCGATTACATGTAATATCCAAAATACCTGGAAAAATACATTTTCTGCGGAAAACAATAAATCTTCCCAGGTGTGGCAATGTCTTGCCATTGCACCATCTTCAGACCTATATATACCAATGACGTAAGTATTATAAAATCTACAGTTAGTTAGCATGATCTCGTTTCATGATTTATCGAGAGCTTACTAATCTCTCGTGATATCATTTATTTTTATTATTTTGAGCTTTTAATCATTCTCATATACAATTATTTTGAAATTATAAGAAATATAACTCGAGCTAATGTATCCTTAAATGTTTTATGTTTATTTGGGTTAATTTGTTGTATCTGAAGAGGTCGGTTTTACTCACCAATTCTATAATCATTTCATTATTTCTTCTGGATATTTTACATCAATGATAATTTCCAGGCGATCCCTGTTTAATGCACTTTACTGCTAACTTGACCCTTTTCTTGCTAAAATTTACGAATATGTATAAAGTATCTGTACTTTTCTTGTCAAACTGTAACTTTTTTTCCCAAACTCTCTTGTGCATGGGATTAGGAGGTCTGGGACAGCCGTTGTAATTCCATCTGTCTGCAGTTTCTTTTCCTATGTCTCAGAAATTATATTGTAAACATGTGCACGTTATAATTTTTGACTGAGTAAGACTTTAGTTTCTTTTGTTTGAGTTGTCTGTTTCAATCATACAAAGCGTATATTCCATGTAGGATATACATTTTTGATTGTTGTTCTGATGGGGCTTTTTGTTTATGATTGAGTTTTGTTTAAGTGTATGGAATTACTAAGTCTGAATTTTTTTATCTTAATCTTTGTTCTTCGGATGGAAAAAAAAATCGTGTATAACCACTGATATATACGCTGAAGATCCCCCGTCAGTTGGAAATCAAAATAAGAGTAGGCCCTAGCGCCGCTGTCCGGGAAAATGTATCAGGTACAAAATTTATGGACGGCCTATATAAATAAATATCCATAGGCCTATTGAATAACCTCAAAAAAGTCCATGGAAGGGGTGTTATCATTCAATTTAATTACAAATGGATATTTCCACAATAATAAGGAGCTAACTGATTAGGGACTGGTTACAAACCTGTTGCCGAAACGTAGTACATTCGTTTTCCACATTTTAATATTCAGTTTCATACTCCCACTAAAAACTATCGCTTTCGATTCTTAGAAGATTGTGTGATCTTCAATGAAATCTTCTTTTAGTTAGAAAAGTAAAATACGTGATATTGAACACATTTATTCAGAATTTCTGAAACCCAAAAGAGTGAAGAAAACAAAGATAAGTTTGATTTATTATATACAGCCTATTTAGTATAATAGTCTATATAGATCATATATTCAGGTACTTGATGGCTGCTCATAACCGGTTTTTGTCCATTTCTAGTGATTTCAATGGGTAGGTTTACAAGATGGCCTGGTACGAAGACAATAACATACAGTTTCAGTTCTTATGATTAATTCAATGATTATAATTGTTAGTGGCAAAAGTTTCCACCCAACTGATCTATCCTTTTCAGACTTAGAACGTTTCAGCCAGACCTCGTATGTAGTCTATAGGTCATATTCTGATTTATGTTTGTTATATACATTATATTTTGTTAGCCAAAGGTCCTCCGCCAGGCAATATGAACAGTCATACCAAATTAAACGACTAATTTACACTTTTATTCTAAATTTAATACCATTTTAATTAAATTATGAATCATAATTATGAATAGGTCTAACCGATTTTAAATTTTTCCTGTCGAGGTATAACTGATTTTGAATTTCCATTTGCTCTAGCTATTTACAGACATTTTGAGTTCCTAAATCCTTTTTTTTTTCATTGCGATATATTTATTCAGAATATAATTCAGTTTAAATCTCTATTAAATTACCAAGTAATATTATAGTGTTAGTAGTAAATCGATTATAAATCCATTGTCCCCTCGTGTAATCTATTATATTTGCACGTTTAAAATAAGGCCCATGGTTTAAACCGGTTTGCCTTTTTTTGAAATTATGTTCCAAGAATAGTATTAAAGAATATGCATAACAAGCACGGCATTTAAATAATATCTATTTATATGCTATATAAATAATAGCAACTACATTATTTGGCCTGCATGACGCATTTCTGCCGTTTGTTGTTATTCCGTGTAAAGTTTAAAGGGGGGCAACTCGTGAGATTCTTGGAATACAGCAATTTCTTCGAAATATGCAAAATGTAAGAGTACTTTTAAACACTAAAAATTCGTATCAAATCGAAGAAAATGTGCATTTATTGGAAATTAAAACTTTATTTTTTTTTCGTTTTAAATATTAGCTCCGCCCATTAGCACTATGTAATCAAGATGGCGGCTCACTCAAAGGAGAAGGTAAGTATATCGATATATTTTGATATAGAATATGTCGATTTATGCTTAAAATATGTTGAAAACTATGCCAACAATTAACCCATGCATCTTTTCGTTAAAAAGTGATATCTTGTCATATTAGCAAGTATTTTCACAAAAGGAACAAACTTGGGTAGGCGTTATTGACCCTGGACATATATAGAACGACAACACACCACTAACAAGGGAGTAAAGAATTGACACCCGCATGCTTCATGGTAGATGTAAATATTTTGCATACACTTAACCGTTATTCAAAGACTCGTTCGACTAATTTAAATAAATATTTTAAATAACTACTATGCCCATCAACATTTAGCATTAATAGTTGCATTACTTATTCTAATATTTCAGGGGAGTTTGGTTTGTTGTTTTCACAGGAAAGGGTTCTAAATAGGTGTTTAGAAAAAAGCAAGCATTTACTAAAATATTTCATCTAATATTTGAAAATTCAACTTCGAATGTTAAATAAAAAATATTTAAAATTAAAATATGGTATAAAAAAACTGAGGCCCATCTTATTCGATATTGGAAAATTGAAATCAATATATTTTTAAAACTGATTTCATTGAGGGTGGTTCTTTTATAATTTTGATAAGTATTCGACAATGACCGAAAATAATTTCGTATCTTGAAGTTTTAAAACAATTTCTATATATGGTGTCAAAATATGCCGCCCATCTTATTTAATATAGCAATCGATATATTATTATTGAAGTGGTTTTTATTGAGGGTGATTTTTTTAAAATATTTAAATAATGTATTCGACAATGACCGAAAATGGTTCAGAATGTCACAGCATGTACTTTTTTTTTAATCATCGATGATATCATTTTTTAAAAATATAACTTTTTCATAATTCTATCTACCTTATACATTAATTATCGATTTAATACAATATATTTACATTTACTTATCTCTATTTTATTAGTATTCAAAACATGAAATTGATATATAATTTCCAAATTTTCAGTCATTTTTAATGTATACAGATTTATTACTAATTTACAAGATATATTTTATCATCCGTAGGGACTAAAAGATAAATATTTGTTACAAATTTTGATTCTTGATTTAGGGAATTTAGACTCTAGATTTAGGGAATTTAGACTCTAGCTTTAGGAAATTCAGACACTAGATTTAGGAAATTTAGACTCTAGATTTGGAAAATTTAGATTCTATTCTAGATTTGGGAAATGTAGACTCTATTCTAGATTTAGGAAATTTAGACTCCAACCAGAATTCAAATTGACAAAATAGATTTCATTTATTTGGGCGATATCAAATATTTTTGTTTTTGACAATACTCCTATAATACCGTTCCGGAAAATAATACAAATTCCTTTTATTAACACTAACATCTATCCTGTTATGAATAAAAATATGTAACACAAATGTAAGTGATGTAATGTATTGTTTAATGGGGCCATTGTGTCTTTCAAACATTTATAAACGTGTACGGCGTTTGGCGTGTGAGAATCTATCTGCGTCAAAATCATCCACGCTGTCCTCTGCAGGTTCACAAACTTTAAAAGTCAAAATTTAAACGTGGGGAGAATCCTGCAATATACGCTAACAAAAAGCCTTGGATTTTGTCTCAGTTAACCACCCCCTATATATATTCCACTGCGACCACCGAAAATAAATGCGTACATCCCAGTGAACAACCCACAAAGTATTTTTTAGTTAAATTGATCGGACAATTCGATTATGAAATATATCTTGACATAATAATTTGTTATTCGACATATTTTTTTAAAACGTTTGTGTCATGGAAAAATCCAATGTAGAATATTGGTGAAACTGCCTTAATTTCTTTGTTGTAAATTATATTTCAGTTAATTTGATATCATGTTCTTTCGACAGTTTAATAGTTTCTTCTCATTTCTATTTTGTTGTATCAATAGAAAGGCAATCTAATCCTTTAATTAATATAAGTCAAACTTTCCTTCGTATTATAGTATGTACCAGATATTTGTATTTTAAAAAAATCCATTAAGCTGTGGCCAATCTTTGTGGAATGTGGATTACCAATTCTGTAATTTAGTAATGTGAATTACTAAGACTTCACCAAAGTTCCATTATTAAATTCAAAGTTTTTTTTGCTATAACCAGATTTTTGTAACCGAATCTTTACCCAAGTTTTATTGTGTCTTTTTAACGAAATCGTGTTAACATGCAGAGGCCGCGTTTATCATACGAACTTTTAAAAATTTGAATAGATTGCTTGCCTGTTTAAGAGGACGAGGCATTGGTTTTTAGTATCTATAATACCCACTATATACATGTACTGCGCTTCTCTGACGAATGACCGTCTTCATTAGCCCAGTTTAGGAGCAAAACAGTAAGACATAAAATCCCATTTCATTTCATTTCTTCTCTGACGAATGAGGGATACATATTTTGTACTGATTGTTGGCATTTTAAAACGTGCCTCTGGACCGAAATAGCACCGCCCACCACAAGCATATTTTTGTAAAAATTGATAACAATATGTAGATTTTGTTTTTAGTAGTTTGTGTGTAATTATCAAAAATATAAATTTCATTTCCAACAATACCAGTCAAGCTGACACATCGGTTCAAAAATGTTGTGAGGTTTCTTTGCTACAGAAGAGTCTAATTCTAACAAATATTTTGGAAGTTTGAAAAATTTGGCATAGTTGGTCATTGGGGCAAATGGAAGATACTCTCGAATCGGGAATTTTCCCCACTTACGCGCAAATGTCTGAAATCTTGTGATCGTGAAACACTACGACACATTTCTGAAAACATTATTTGTAACACTACCACCGAACAGTCTATTAATAGTGCAGCAGATGACTGCTTAAAACGGGATATTGTTCAAATTTAGATATAAATATCAAAATTGGCACAACAACTCCTTGAGGACTGCTCTTCATTAACCATTCGAAAATCCAAGATGTCAGCCACATTTAATATGATTGGCTTTCGGGCAACAAAATATCATTTTGTGCTATAAAATCACACCAAATTGTCCTATTTTATTGAAGCTTAACATATATTTTAAGTTTCATCTAAATCGGATAACAGTTCAGGGCTCTATATAGTAAGTCAACAAACTTTGTACAATTCACATTTTGCATAAAGGGCAAGGGTCGTAACACAAGAAGTTGCGTTCAGATGCTGACCAAAATCGAACTCTTCCAAGATGTTTTGATCCGTAACCTGTGGGCATACTTCACATTTTGCGTAAAAGGCAAGGACCATACCCCAAGTTGCGATCTGATGTGCACGAAAATCGAACTCCTACAAGATCTTTGGATCCTAACAAATATCTTAAGTTTCATCTGAATCGGACCACAGATTTTGACTTATTTAGGGCCCACACCCTTCGTATATATAACATAATTATACGTAAAATCGAGGTGATCATAACTCAAACAGTTGCGGTCCAATGCGCACCGAAAGCGCATCCACCCGAGATCATTTTGGGATAAATATATGCTTTAAGTTTCATCAAAATCTGTTAAAAATGTGACCTAGACTGTCCACAAACAAATGTGAACAGACGTCCGGGCGGACAGACATATAAGGCGACGACAAAATGCGTCCACATGAAAATGTGGGGTATAAAAATCCTCTCAATCGGTCCAGTGGGTAAAATTTTGGGAAAAAATAGCCGAAAATGTCAGCCATCTTGGAAAATGAAGACCAATTGAAAATTCAAGTTGCAAACGTGATTCTTTTTAAATAAATGACCCTAATCGGACACAAATGCATATTTAAGTACTTGTATCCAGATCTGAACGATTGTTAAGTTATCTGTCTCACTATTATTCCAAAAAGCATGTTCTGTGAGTAGAAAAGAAAAAAAAAATAATGTCAGACAAACAGGACGCTTTAGCAGGACAAATTTGGCAATGAATATGAAAAGAAGGCTAGATCTATTTGTTAAGACCAATTCAATTTTCGTCGGATAACTTTATCACTAATATTATCAATAATTCTTATATAGTGTCATTCCACAATGTGACCAAATGAATTTTATGACCTTAATATTTTAAACCTTGATAACGTATTGTTGCGAATAAAATATATTGTCTATACCACAGTTTTGATAAAAACATAAAAGATTGGAAAGATAAGAGTGTCAAAGATTATTCAGACATTTATACGTTAATAAAAATAAAATCATATATTACAAGGGCGTATATCTCTATTCTTTGTTGAACCTTAAAAACACATATCAATGTAATATGAGGGTATAGAAAGTTAATTTGTTTTAAAAGCGGTATTTCTACTGAATTACGTTATGAACAGACCGACCGAATTCAACCGCAGTTCATTCTAGACCGTTTTTATACGCCCACATTGAAATGTGGTCGTATATTGTTGTCGCCCCCGTCCGTCCGTCGGTCCGGCGTCCACAAGTTGATATCCGATTGACTTTAAATTTATACACAGTGTTTAAGGCCATGAGACGAAGAAGCCTATTGATTTTCAGCGATTTTCGATAATTACTGCCAGAGTTATGGCCCTTGATAACTTCAAAAAACCTTGTGGACGCTCTAGAGGTCAAAGTTAATATCCGATTGACTTTAAATTTATACACAGTGTTTAAGGTCATGAGACGAAGAAGCCTATTGATTTTCAGCGATTTCAGATAATAACTGCCAGAGTTATGGCCCTTGATCCCTTTGAAAAATCTTGTGGACGCTCTAGAGGCTAAAGTTAATATCCGATTGACTTTAAATTTATACACAGTGTTTAAGGTCATGAGACGAAGAAGCCTATTCATTTTCAGTGATTGTCGATAATTACTGCCAGAGTTATGGCCCTTGATCACTTCAAAAAATCTTGTGGACGCTCTAGAGGCCAAACTTAATATCCGATTAAGGTTTAAGGTCATGAGCCAATGAAGCCTATTGATTTTCAGCTATTTCCGATAATTACTGCCAGAGTTATGGCCCTTGATCACTTTGAAAAATCTTGTGCACGCTCTAGAGGCTTCAGTTAATATCCGATTGACTTTAAATTTATACACAGTGTTTAAGGTCATGAGACGAAGAAGCCTATTGATTTTCAGCTATTTCCGATAATTACTACCAGAGTTATGGCCCATGATCACTTTGAAAAATCTTGTGGACGGTCTAGAGGCTAAAGTCAATATCCGATCGACTTTAAATTGATACACAGTGTTTAAGGTCTTGAGACGAACAAGTATATTGGTTTTCAATGGATCTTTATGACTTAAACAGCTAAATCCATGATGTTAAAAGTTTCGTATACTAAACGTATGGGTCAGAACTTTATAAAAACCAAACAAATTCTAATGGTTTTCTGATAATTACTTAATGAGTTGTTACTCTTAATCAGATTTTAATGTATTATAAATGTTTCATTACCGAAAAAAGTAAAAATATGCGACAACTCTTGTTGACTGCCCGAACGATATAGCTGCTGTGGGCGTATGTTTCGTTGTCTGGCAACCTATCTTTTTTTTGTTTTAATTATTATTTTTTGAAATGGGCCAATATTGAATTCCAATTCGCGTTTTTAATTTTGAATATAATGAACAATATGGTTTTAAGCTGCAGAATTCTCCATAGACAAATCAGAATCAAATTCGATGTTTTTCTCAAATTTGAAGGGGAGGGAGAACTGTCTCTTGCATATATAGAGGGTTCACTGTTTAAGTTATGCAGATTTGCCTAAAACCAATTGCAAGGTGCCCAGTCTTGTTAGCGCTGAGTTTTAGAAAATTGTTACTCATCCATGTCTTGATATCCTGAATACATATTTCAATATTGAGTTTGGGGAGATTAAAATCCCACAGGAAATGTATAGTTGGGTGTCGTAAGCAGGATCATCCATGTTTCTGGCTATATAGTCGAGACTAAACAAGATTGGCCCCAAAACGGATCCTTGGAGTCTCTCAAAGCTAAAGGTGATAATAACACTTTGTGAACGAACCTCTACATGACTTCAACAGTAGTGACAAATCATTTCCCGTTACATCGAACACAATCAAAGAGAGAGAGAGAAATGGGGTTTAACGTCCACTCGACACAAACTAGGTCATTTCGGGACTAACATATGGTTTAATTCTATTTCAATAATTCGCTTGCGCGTAGGGGTCTTTAGCAGTGGGAGGAAACTGGAGGACCCGGAGTAAAACCCACGAGGTTGGACAGGCGACCCTACTCCTTGTCACGTACAACCGGGGATTCGAAACCACGCCAGTTGACTCAATGACAGGCTTTATGATACAGCGCGCGCGTGCTAACCATTCGGCCATCCACCCCCCCACCCACCCCCCGAACACAATCACGTTGTGAACTTCGGTACTATGGAATTTCCTTTTAATATAACCTAATGCCACCAATGTGCTAGGTTAATTGACATTCAATCACTCGTCACTCGTTCTAAGGTTTTGGAATGGAAAATGGGATCTGCTAGTGAACGCATGTTTTGTTGCCATAATGGAAAGTCGTGCCAAATGTTAATGGAAAAGTCAGAATACCCTGCACGACGTCATACACTACCGTCGCGCCACTGAAAATTCCGAGTATGCTACATTAAATTTAACCAATAGATAGTAGATAAGTAATGATAACTGACGTGCGCTTTAGGTGATAAGGTATGTCATTTATTGAGTAGTGTTATGGTTTCGAACCTACTTACACGTGACAAAAAGTAGGGTCGCCTGCTTAACCTGGTTCGTACAATCAAGGGCCATAATCCAGGCGGTTACGGTTCGTTATCCGCGAATATCGAAAGGAACCAAGATCGTTAGGTTATAAACATATATTTCAAGTTTCATCAAAATCGGATAAAAGTTGTGACCTCTGAGTGTCCAAAAGCTAAAAACGTGATTTTTCGTAAAATCAGGGGCCATTATCCATGAGTTACGATCTGATACATGCCAATATCAAAGGATCCGAGATCCTTGGGAGATAAACCTATATTTCAAGTTTCGTCAAAATCGGATAAATATTGTGACCTGTCGTAACTTGCATATATGGCAACGGTTAATCGCTGTATACTCACAGCCCAGAACAGCAGTAAAACGTGTTTACGGTCGTCTATTTTTTTTTTAATTTTCTGGGTGAGGACCAACAGTAGGCCGTTTATCATGATCAGAACCTATTTTAACGGGCTTTGCAGCACGTCCCTGCTGTAATGGACGGAAACCGTGCTCTGAGAAATAAAAAGACGTGCTCTCAGAAATAAAAGACGTGCTCTCAGAAAGTTTCAATTTGGACAAAAAAGGGTGCCAGTTATCACTGAAGAGGGGCCAATCATTGTACAAAATCCATATTTATTTTGAAAATTTAAATCTGGGTTACGATTTGTTACGTCCCCAGTCTCCCATAAAACTCGAGCTTGCTAGAGTTTTCTGTGACGCGCAATCAAGATCAGTGTCTTCAATCAGATTCACGTTTATTTCAAATTCTTCTTGATTCAACTGAATTTAATGTTTCTGGATATACGCTAGAGATTCTACTCTTTAGGAGGTATTAGATTTGAAAAAAAAATTTCCGACGGGTCATACACTTCGGGCTTATTATTCTTCAGTTGCGTCAGTCATCGGTATGAATTTATATATAGACTCCCGCACAGACTAGTTTTGGCAGTGATCTTGTGGAGCTCCCGCAGATATACGGGGGCTGGATGGCCGAATGGTTAGCACGTGCGCGCTGTATCATAAGGTCTGTCATTGAGTCAACTGGCGTGGTCTGGATTCCCTGGTTGTCCGCGACATGGAGTAGGGTTGCCTGTCCAACCTCGTGGGTCTTCTCCGGGTCCTCCGGTTTCCTCCCACTGCAGTGTACACAGGACCTCGGTCCGAATGACTAGACAGCTGTCCTTGTCAGGCCCTCCGTCCTGCATCACTGAGAAGGGGGAACCACGCCGGAAAATCTGGATGAACTTTCTCAGCCAACGCAGGGATCGAACACCCGACCGCCAGGCTAGCTTCGAGCCAGCGTCGTGAAACCCCCACCCCCCGTATAGTAGAAGCATAATTATTTACCCCTATCCATCGATGTGTTGATAACTATTCAGTGGGCTAGTAGTAGAAATTATACTGTATAGGTTTACCTTCTTAGCCTAAGCTGTCGTAATATATCGATGAACATTAAGAAAATGGCCGATTTTTCTGGAATTGATTCATTTTCATTTTCCTAAGCTCGCTTGAGATTTCGAGTTAAAACCGTGGTTAAAGGGAGATAATCACTAAGTTCTTAGAATGAAAACATTTCACGGAAAAGGGTGCGTGAATGAAGGGTGTATAGAGGTTTTCTTTGATTTTATTTAATATAAATTTAAACTGGTAGATAAAAACGACTTTCTATTAATAAATTTCCAGCATATACTTAGTCCAAATCTTTATGCACGGTTGCTTTTGTAGAATACGAGAAGTCTTCGTGTAATCCGATAATCTATTTCCGCGTAAACGCAGGATTATACCCATAAATGGACAAGTTCTCAAAAAACGAGGGGTGGGGTGTTGGATGGTTTAACGCGTGCGTCAGATTACAAGGTCTGTCACAATCTGTTTCACAGAGAATTACGAGTCTCGTATAATATCTCTGTCATAGATGACTTACCTTAACACGTGCTGTCACAGCACGCGGTGTGAATCATTGGCTGAATGGCGCGTGCATTGTTCACATAAGACATAATTGCTTCGGAGAGAATGCTGCATTTTAGTCAATTTAATACCCATTTACACTTAATCGGAAATAATTTTTACCTACAAGTACGTCAAACGCCTTTATTTATTTTTCCAATATATACAAAAAATGTTTTAGAATTTAATTTGTCGCAGGAAAAGAGTTAATATTTCTAGCTCATTAAGCCGCATCAATGTCATCCTTATCAGTGATTGTCGCGGCCAAGCAAATATTCACTGCGGATCAGTGTGGGTCTGTCATTGTGTGAAGTGGTGGGGTTTCGATTCCCCGCTTGTACGTGATAAGTTGTAAGGTCGATCGCCTGCCCAGCCTCGTGTTTTTTTCTCCGTGTCATCTGACTTCCTCACGCTGCTAAAGAACCTTATGTGCACATTACGTTCATTAACAACAGCATTTACACATACACCAAACTATTTGACATGGAATGATAAAGTAATTATAGGTTTAATACATAAAAAAACAACATGAGCTGATAAACTAAAAATAGAATCAGAAAACATTGTAAATAAACGTATTGTAAATAAACAGATTAATAATAAATATGATTCTGGAACATAAACGTGAGCATACAAATTAACCGATACGTGTAGCAAATAAATATACTGATCATTAAACGAGATAAACTTTTTATCCCCATCAATAAGAATTCAATATTGTACCATTTCAATCAATATTGATGTTGTTAACTTGCCGTGAAAACATGGGATCCTAATATTCAAGACAAAGTGAAAATATTAAAATAAGTACACGAGTTATGTTTTCAAACGCCATTTGTAATGAATAGAGATACACATATCCCACAAGACAACTCGGAAGCAATTAGTAGTGGCTGTTTCACAAACGACAAAATAATAATTTAAAAAAAACATGTAGAATGGACTAATCAGACGTAAACAAGTTCTGTTCAATTTGATCTGTTCACGTAATTCGTCGAACGAAAATTAATTAGAAATTACAATAATATTTTCGTACTGGATTCATTCGGATTTAAAATAGTCGCATCAATTTGGTTCACGGCAAATACAGATTGTGGCCGTTTTGTTGCATAGAGAGCAGCATAGATCGATGGAATTTCCAATTCGTCATATCTTTGTAAAAAGAGAACGGAATTGAACCATTTTAGGACTGATATTCCCAGTAGAAAAAGATTCAACTTTCACAATATTGTAGTTTGCAAGGCATTCCTATAATATAGCGCCAAAGTCTTTGAGCAGTTTCGGCTCAACAATTTGCTGAAGCCCGAGTAAATTGCTGAAAATTTTAAGAAATGTTACTCTTAACTGGTATATGATTCAAAATTTAATTTCTGTGGGATTTTGAAACCATTCACTCATCATATCAGTCAACGTGTGCATGAGAAATACCAGATTAAGGGTCACGCCACTCAGACATCATCACATCTAATTGAAATATAAACACAAAACCAAAGTTGCAATGTCGGTCTGTAGGCCTGTGCTGTAATCCACCAGATTCATAAGTCATGACACTGGAAGAGAATAATAATAGTTTATTTGCAGCTATTGTGTACTACATTTTTATACGCCCACATTGAAATGTGGTCGTATATTGTCGTCGCCCCCGTCCGTCCGTTCGGCGTCCACAAGCAGGCTAAAGTAAATATCCGATTGACTTTAGATTTATACAGTGTTTAAGGTCATGAGACGATGAAGCCTATTGATTTTCAGCGATTTCAGATAATAACTGCCAGAGTTATGGCCCTTGATCCCTTTGAAAAATCTTGTGGACGCTCTAGAGGCTAAAGTAAATATCCGATTGATTTTAAATTTATACACAGTGTTTAAGGTCATGAGACGAAGAAGTCTATTCATTTTCAGTGATTGTCGATAATTACTGCCAGAGTTATGGCCCTTGATCTCTTCAAAAAATCATGTGGATGCTCTAGAGGCTAAAGTTAATATCCGATATCCAGTTTCATCCCACTGCTAAAGACCCCTACGCGCAAGCGAATTATTGAAATAAAATTAAACCATATTTTAGTCCCGAAATGACCTAGTTTGTATCGAGTGGACGTTAAACCCCATCTCTCTCTCCAAGCTTACGCATACTCGAATACTAAGCTACTTCACTAAGTCTAACTTTACTGAGGTATTCCTTTCATTCGTCTTCAGTGCACATAAATATTGCATGAATTTTTAATAATATGTTTGTACACGGTAGGTGAATAGACTTACCCATGTCATTGTATCTCCAGGTTTGAATCATGTTTTAGTAGCCTAAGGGTAAACATATTTCTGTGTTACAATTATTTATCATCTTTGGTGGCAGTAATACATTTCGCCCATTTCTGTTCCTCGATTCGATAAACAACGCTGGAAACTCTGCGGGATATTTTTCGGCCGACACCATGATCGAACAGTGGAACTTCGCGCAAGTAAGCGAAGCCAGCGCCTTACTGAGCCACCGCGACCCCCTTTAAACCATACATTATGCAAGAGTTAAATCTGCCTATAGTTATCTAAATTATTAATTAGACATCAATTAACTTATCCAGACCATAATCAACTCTCGATGTCATTGCTAGCCTGCGATATTTACTGGATTAGGATCCGATTTGCTGCTCAACTTTCATTCATGATTTAATCATGAAATGGATAATCGGGACTATGTTTTTTATGGTACCGACTTTAGTAATGATGATCGAGGCTAGGCCGAAAATTCAATCGCTAAGTTCTCAGTTCACAGTGGATCAGTTTGGCTGAAATTTTCAGCAGATTCCCTTTACATTATCTAGTTTTTAACTATGCCAGCTCTTTATCTAATCTCCCACAATGTATCTTTAATGAAACACAAATAGTTTGAGGTGAAACATTAACATGATGTGAATTAACGTCCTACCTTTCTGCACCGACTGATGAACGATCTGTCGACAAAATTTATTAATCCGATTAAATTTGTATGCATTATTTGGAAGAATCCTATCTAGATTTATGGGCATTGTTTCACTTTGCAGAACCTTGTGATCGCTTTAGCTACAAAAAGTTATCATCCGATTTGTATTAAATGTAAATGCATTATTCAAATTAGTAAAATGAAAAAGCTTATCGAATTTCAACAGCTTTAGCTGTAGACGTATGTGTCGTTGTCTGACAACCTATCTTTAAATCAGGTGTTTATGTGGAACCAGTTTTTTAAGGTATAATATAGTAGGTTTTTAATGACGACTGTCAGTTCTACTGTAGATGTTATCATCTTCCATGACCGCTGATTTAAAACGGCCATTTTGCCATGAACGGTATTCCGATAATGCCCATCCTTTCGGAATGCAGCAAAAGTCTCTCAAGAGTTAGACAAATTACTGCCAGATAAGGACTGTCAGCAACTGTCTACAATAATTACCAACGATATTTGATACTACATGTATATCCCCTCTTTTGTTTGAAAGAGACACGGCTATATGGTGACCTGATGAAAGAAAGTCTGATAATGGTTGTATGGCCATAAATCTTTCTGTAACTCAATAAAAATTTCCAAGAGTAGGACTGTTGGGCCAGGGTTAGAGAGAGAAAGAGTGTGTGTTTGTGTGTGGAGGGAAGTAGTCCAGTCAATCTGGGGTTAGACCCAAAACAAATTGCAACTGAATTAATTTCACTGGGATGCATTTCAGTATATATAGTCCCCTAAACAACATCCCAAAAATGTTCCAAAATATTTTTGGTGGAAACGGGTCAAATTGCGTATTATGCTAATTAGCATAATTTCATATTTCAAAAATTGACTTAATACTATAACTTGGCTATTAAATGTTCAAATTTGGTGGAAATTGTGTCTAAACCCATGTTTTCGTGGACTGGGAAGCAAATAAACACATTTAGAATATAATCACTTTATTACATAATGCACAATATGCAAATTAACAGCCGCCATTAGTGAAAAACTTATATTTCCCCTAAATCTGAAACTCGTTGACTTAGCTCCATGAAACCAGTATCTACGCTCATAATTTCAGGATCAATGGTGCCGAAAAACACTAGGAGAACATCACAGTGGTATTGCATAATATAGAATATGCAAATTAGACGCCTCGGTCATGACTGAAAAATACACTATTAGTCCAAACTCAAAGCATTTGCAATAACCTGAAAAATCAAGTTCCCACACCCATTTTATTACTTTCAAAAAAAGTAATAAAAGTATCTATACCTCATTATGGAGAACATTTGACTGAATGCATTAGTACCAGAGCACTGTTGTCATGGGGGGGGGGGGGTCACATAGCCCTGATGAAAACAAACAAATTATCAAAACTTTATCATCAGAATTGTCTAAAACTGGTTTCGGAGGTGCTGCAGCTATGTCCTTTGAAGTCTCCACAAGTATGTCAGTGCAGCCCAGTCGATGTTTTTTATAAGTGCACAATCAGTGCCACACCTACTTTAACAGTTACACCTGAACAGTCACAGGAACTCTTAAGAAACCCTCGACGTTTTTCATCACCATTATATAATATGTAATCATTATAAAAACATAACTGTTAATCTTATTGTCAGTGATTTTATTAATATAGTTTATTAATTGATGAATGCACACTATAACGTATCTATACATTAATCATTATCAAAACATTATAACATAGCTGTTAATTTTATTTCAAAGTTAATCACATAAATAAGCACAATTGAAAATTGAGCACAATCTTCTATACTAATATTTGTGACTGTCTGTCTGTCTGTTCGGGGTTGGCGGCTACACTAGGTCTGCCCCGAGTCTGAAATTTGGGGTATAGGGGTAGCTCGGGCCGGGGAGTAACATAGGCCAGGTGGCGTTAGTCTACCACTTCCGGTTTCGGGGTTATGACCCCCACGCGAAGCCGGTCTGTTCGGGGTTGGCGGCTACACTAGGTCTGCCCCGAGTCTGAAATTTGGGGTATATGGGTAGCTCGGACCGGGGAGTAACATAGGCCAGGTGGCGTTCGTCTACCACTTCCGGTTTCGGAGTTATGATCCCCGAGCGAAGTCTGTCTGTTCGGGGTTGGCGGCTACATCTGCCCCGAGTCTGAAATTTGGGGTATAGGGGTAGCTCGAACCGGAGAGTAACATAGGCCAGGTGGCGTTAGTCTACCACTTCCGGTTTCGGAGTTATGACCCCCGAGCGAAGCCGGTCTGTTCGGGGTTGGCGGCTACACTAGGTCTGCCCCGAGTCTGAAATTTGGGGTATAGGGGTAGCTCGGACCGGGGAGTAACATAGGCCAGGTGGCGTTAGTCTACCACTTCCGGTTTCGGAGTTATGATTCCGAGCGAAGTCTGTCTGTTCGAGGTTGGCGGCTACACTAGGTCTGCCCCGAGTCTGAAATTTGGGGTAAAGGGGTAGCTCGGACCGTGGAGTAACATAGGCCAGGTGGCGTTAGTCTACCACTTCCGGTTTCGGAGTTATGACCCCCGAGCGAAGCCGGTCTGTTCGGGGTTGGCGGCTACACTAGGTCTGCCCCGAGTCTGAGATTTGGGGTATAGGGGTAGCTCGGACCGGGGAGTAGCATAGGCCAGGTGGCTTTAGTCTACCACTTCCTGTTTCGGAGTTATGACCCCCGAGCGAAGTCTGTCTGTTCGGGGTTGGCGGCTACATCTGCCCCGAGTCTGAAATTTGGGGTATAGGGGTAGCTCGGAACGGGGAGTAACATAGGCCAGGTGGCGTTAGTCTACCACTTCCGGTTTCGCAGTTATGACCCCCGAGCGAAGCCGGGTATCCTGCTAGTGTTTATAATAAATTGAACAGTAAATTTGCAAAAGTCCTTGCTAATGGTGTTGTTGTCTGGGAATGCGAGAAACGCAGACATAGTAAATGCAAAACCACAACAAAGATCCAGAGAGAAGAGGTCAGCCAGTCAGAAAAAGTGAACACACTCATGCTGGTGACCCAGTACGTCAAATGATTCTTGGGGTGAAAAATACCATAAAGAGTCAATCCACTGGAACTCAAGAGATTGCAGGACCAAAACTACCAGAAGGAACTATTTCCCGGCTTCCACCTATTAGACACCTCAAACGTACTATAAGATGTTTCAAGACTACTACCAGGAAAGCTGGTACCTCTACCACCAACTCAACAGGCCATGAAAATACCGGATCAATACAAAGAAAGTTTTAATGGGGAATTTCTTCCTTCTGTCTGGCAGTGGTACAAACAATCCAGGTGAAATTTTACTATATTCAACAGTGACCAACCTGAGGGTCACGACCTCAACCGATCATCGGTTGGCTGATATAACCGCTAAAGTTGCACTTGAAATATTTTACCAGATTTACACCATACATGCTCCTATCGACAACCACATAGTTCCACGTGTTGGAGCTCTACTTAAAAAAACAAGGCTGGGGATACCAATTTCCGGGTGTATTCCCAGTTGCTGGTATTTAAGTCAGATTTTCGCCTGTTGTCTGCCATTAATGACTTTGAGATTACTAAAAAAAAGTCTATCCAGAGAGCTTTTCCTGAAACTGAGATATACCGTAAATTGTAGACGTAGGGACCTTATCAACGTTACCAAACAGACAATGAATCCAATCTTGACTTCAGAATGATACCGACATTTGGAGACCTGATAGGAATATGTATACAATTGTCCAGCTTCCAAGAACGAACAACAATATAGAAGGGTGGCACAGATGATTTCAAAACTCCAGTTAGTTGTTGCCATGTCAACATATGGAAGTTTCTAGATGCCCTGAAGAAACACCAAGCTCTACAAGAAGTTACTATGGAACAGATAATAGCTGGAGAACAGCCTGTTCAACACGCCAAGTATAGAGACTGAACAGAGCATGTACTGGACATTATAAGTCAAACATTCACCATGTGTTGGACTTTTTACGTGGTATTGCTCATAATTAGGGTTTCACACTGTGTAGCCAGTGTGAAACACTATTGTTTTTGTTCGGATTATTATTAGGGTTTCACACTGCGTAGCTTGTGTGAAACACTATTGTTTTTGTTAAGATTATTCTTATTATTAAGCTTTCATATTACATATGAAAGCTTATTGTTTCTGTTAAGATTATTATTAAGCTTTCATATTACATATGAAAGCTTATTGTTTCTGTTAAGATTATTAAGCTTTCATATTACATATGAAAGCTTATTGTTTCTGTTAAGATTATTATTGTTATTTTTTTTTTGTGTTTTGTCCACAAATCGGATTTCTCAGAATCTAACCATAGGATCGTTCTGAAACTTTTACCTATCCCCCCAAAAATGGGTGGTGGCTGTTGATTAAATATATTTTCAAAACGTTTTACGAATCCGAAATCACCGAATTTTACGAAGGAATGCATTTGACCTACAATGCTGTAACTTTGTGACTATTTGACCTATTTTACTAATTCTTTTTTCTTTGAGTATCTTGAAACATTTACTTCAAATCTGCAATTTCGGATTTTGGCATTTCGAAAATTCGTCGCTGTCATTTCGAACCGGAAGTTATTACCAATTTGACAACTTCTTTAATAGTTGTGCGATTTTCGTGAAATTTAGAATGTTAGTAGATCTTGCCAATGCGACTTCAATGATGTCCTTGGAAATTTTCTAAATTATCTCCCCTTGGTGAAATTAAGGATCAAAGTTTTCAAAAAAATCGTCGAAATATAGGTCAGAATGACCTAAACAAAAAAAATTCGATACTAGACAAGTAATTACTGTTTCGTACACAAAATATGGAGTTTGTCGATCGAACCGGAAGTGCCACCATCTTTAAACGTGAAAAATCAAAAAGGCTTTTTTGCTATTTTACTTACAGACTCGGGCGTCATATTTTCGGAATCCTGGAAGGAATGCCTAAAAATCTATCGGATCAGAATTTTGATTTCGGTCACGTGATGGTCACCATTTTGAATTGAAAATGAAAAATAGAAGCAATTTGAAGGGCCGGGACTTTGGAACACAAGAACTCTCCTTCTAATTAAGCTAAAATGTTCAAACTTGGTGTAGGCGTTCACGAGGTCAATGTCATGATTGAGTTCAAAGATGAGCATTTTTTGCCTAGGGTAAGCAGAGATAAGCAAGCTGATTTGTTGATTCTTTAGGGCACGATGACATTGGTTATAATGAATGGAGGGCGATGAAACTCTTGTCAATCGAGAGGCTAATAGCTGGCCTGTTGTGTGAAATCATTGTATCATTTTTTGAAAATGTCCGGGGTAGCCGAAAAAAGGAGATCGAAATCCAAAAAGTCGTATTTTTACGATTTGGGGCATTTTTAGAGGTCGTGTAAAGTAAAATAAAGCATGCATATACATATATTATTGATATTAAATATATCATAAAAATTTGGACACAATACGCCCATTACCACCCCGGACTCTGTGCCTTACCCCCATTTTGATCCCATTAAAAAAAAAAAGAGTTTTAGCAAAAAAACGATTTTCGGAATTTAATATTGGTTTTAACCCTGTACCCAGACAAGATATACATATTATTATAATCCCTATGAAATATTTTAATTATTTACTGCTATAATATGAATTATCACTTATTCCCCGTTAAATAAATATCGGTCACCGGGTGCAGCTGTACAACTTCAAGGACCCTGGCTTCAAGTCAATTTACGGCTTCCATGAGGGGAAAAAAGTGGAATTTCGCCGTGACACCGGCACCGATTGTCCGAAAACCATGAAATTTTGACACAATACGCCCATTACCACCCCGGACTCTGTGCCTTACTCCCATTTTAGCAAAAAAACGATTTTCGGAATTTAATATTGGTTTTAATTAATTTTGAAATTGCAAATGCAAAGAGATTTTATCGCCTCTTCCGTATGTGATAGGTATTGGTACTATACACATTATCCTTAAAACACAATTTTTTAAAATGACCGTAACGATGTATCGACACTAGAAACCGAAATCGCCTATTTTGACCTTTTTTGACTGCTGAGGCATCCTTCCGGTGGTCCAAATCTCTGGAATTTCTAGCGGTTGGCTGCGCCGCGATGATATTTATCACATATTAAATTGGGAAAATCCTCAGATATCAAGAACAATAAAAATTCGATAAAATACGGCAATTTTTTAAGCAAAAAACCTTTGATTGTTGGGGGTGGGTTTTGAATTTATTTTGAACGTTCTCGGAATCCAACACTCTTCTATTTTTAATATGTGATAACTAAGATCCCAAGGTACATTCTGTGCAAATTTGAAGGCAATCGGACGACAGGAACGTTGCCTGGACAGAGCAAATCAATCCGGTCGCCAAAATTTACTCATACTTCAAAGTGATTATCATGTTGTGTTATGATCGCCATGTTAGATCAATCTGAGTCTCTGATCCACCGTCATCTACCAAACCACTCCGAAATATACCCAAAATCCCAAAATCGACCGTAATTTCTTTTTACTTCGCGCATGTGCCACGCTGGAACCAAAGGTACGTTGACTACCAAATTACGGCGAGGAACTTTTCACGTTGGTACCTAGGTGCACTGAAAACTTCAAGGCGATACCTGTATTCGTTCAGGTCGTTTGTTCTTGACACGGTTCCTGCCGTTCGTTTTTTCCGCCATTTACGGCTTCTGTAATGGCGAAAAAAGTGGAATTTCGCAATTCCAAATGCAAAGGGATCTTATCGCCTCCTCCGTATGTGATTGCTATTAGTACTATACACATTATCCGTAAAAGACATTTTTTTTTAAAATGAGCGCAACACCAGAAACCGAAATCGACTATTTTGTCTTTATCATACATTAAATATTATATGCCATCGGTTAATTTTTATACGCCCACATTGAAATGTGGTCGTATATTGTCGTCGCCGCCGTCCGGACGGCTAAAGTTAATATCCGATTACTTTAAATTTATACACAGTGTTTAAGGTCATGAGAGGAAGAAGCCTACTGATTTTAAGCGATTTTCGATAATTACTGTCAGAATTATGGTCCTTGACCACTTCAAAAAATCTTGTGCACGCTCTAGAGGTTAAATTCAATATCCGATTGACTTTAAATTTATACACAGTGTTTAAGGTCATGAGATGAAGAAGCCAATTGCTTTTCAGCGATTTCCGATAATTACTGTCAGAGTTATGGCCCTTCATCACTTAAAATAAATCTTGTGGATGCTCTAGAGGCCAAAGCTAATGTCCGATTGACTTTAAATTTATACACAGTGGTTAAGGTCATGAGACGAAGTAGGCGATTGATTTTCAGCGATATCTAATATTTACTGCCAGAGATGTGGCCCTGATCACTTCAAAATATCTTGTGGACGCTCTAGAGGCCAAAGTTAATATCCGATTGACTTTCAATTTATGCGCAGTGTTTAAGGTCATGACACGAAGATGCCTACAGTATTTATTTTCAGCGATATCTGATATTTACAGCCATTTCCGATAATTACCGTCAGAGTTATTGCCCTTGATCACTTTAAAAAATCTTGTGGACGCTCTAGAGGCTAAATTCAATATCCGATTGACTTTAAATTTATACAGTGTTTAAGGTCATGAGATGAAGAAGCCAATTGATTTTCAGCGATTTCCGATTGAATCCTTTGAAAATCACACCTAACTCTAAAACTAAAGGCAAGAAACGGGCCGGTTTACATTGAAGCACAACTAATTCCTGTCCTGCGTACTCTGTATATAATATACGGTTTTCTAAATATGCCTTGGATGGTAGCCACAAGTCGACAATTTTTGTTTTGTATTTTTCCCATTTTGTTCATAAGGTAAATGTAACTTTTCAGATACCTGATGACATTTATACTTATTGTTTCAATAGATTCTAATAACCCCCATTGCAGTTAATATGAAAGCTTTCATATCTGCTATGCAGATCTAGTTAAGCTTTCATATTACATATGAAAGCTTATTGTTTCTGTTAAGGTTATTATTGTTATTTTTTTTTTGTGTTTTGTCCACAAATCGGATTTCTCAGAATCTAACCATAGGATCGTTCTGAAACTTTTACCTATCCCCCCAAAAATGGGTGGTGGCTGTTGATTAAATATATTTTCAAAACGTTTTACGAATCCGAAATCACCGAATTTTACGAAGGAATGCATTTGACCTACAATGCTGTAACTTTGTGACTATTTGACCTATTTTACTAATTCTTTTTTCTTTGAGTATCTTGAAACATTTACTTCAAATCTGCAATTTCGAATTTTGGAATTTCGAAAATTCGTCGCTGTCATTTCGAACCGGAAGTTATTACCAATTTGACAACTTCTTTAATAGTTGTGCGATTTTCGTGAAATTTAGAATGTTAGTAGATCTTGCCAATGCGACTTCAATGATGTCCTTGGAAATTTTCTAAATTATCTCCCCTTGGTGAAATTAAGGATCAAAGTTTTCAAAAAAATCGTCGAAATATAGGTTAGAATGACCTAAAAAAAAAATTCGATACTAGACAAGTAATTACTGATTCGTACACAAAATATGGAGTTTGTCGATCGAACCGGAAGTGCCACCATCTTTAAACGTGAAAAATCAAAAAGGCTTTTTTGCTATTTTACTTACAGACTCGGGCGTCATATTTTCGGAATCCTGGAAGGAATACCTAAAAATCTATCGGATCAGAATTTTGATTTCGGTCACGTGATGGTCACCATTTTGAATTGAAAATGAAAAATAGAAGCAATTTGAAGGGCCGGGACTTTGGAACACAAGAACTCTCCTTCTAATTAAGCTAGAATGTTCAAACTTGGTGTAGGCGTTCACTAGGTCAATGTCATGATTGAATTCAAAGATGAGCATTTTTTGCCTAGGGTAAGCAGAGATAAGCAAGCTGATTTGTTGATTCTTTAGGGCACGATGACATTGGTTATAATGAATGGAGGGCGATGAAACTCTTGTCAATCGAGAGGCTAATAGCTGGCCTGTTGTGTGAAATCATTGTATCATTTTTTATTCGAATTTCTCCTTTGATGTTTTCCGTGCCGACAAGGTTGTTTTCGAGTTTAGCTGGATTTGACTTCGTGCATGCGCTACGCTGGAACCAAAGGTACCATGAGTACTAAATTCCGGCGAGCAACTTTTCACGTTGGTACCTAGGTACCCTGAAAATTTCAAGGTGATACCTGCATTCGTTCAAGTCGTTTGTTCTTGTCACCTGCCTTTCGTCGTTTTTTTTCTAAGTCAATTTACGGCTTCCATGAGGGGAAAAAAGTGGAATTTCGCCGTGACACCGGCACCGATTGTCCGAAAACCATGAAATTTGGACACAATACGTCCATTACCACCCCGGACTCTGTGCCTTACCCCCATTTTGATCCCATTAAAAAAAAAGAGTTTTAGCAAAAAAACGATTTTCGGAATTTAATATTGGTTTTAACCCTGTACCCAGACAAGATATAGATATTATTATAATCCCTATGAAATATTTTAATTATTTACTGCTATAATATGAATTATCACTTATTCCCCGTTAAATAAATATCGGTCACCGGGTGCAGCTGTACAACTTCAAGGACCCTGGCTTCAAGTCAATTTACGGCTTCCATGAGGGGAAAAAAGTGGAATTTCGCCGTGACACCGGCACCGATTGTCCGAAAACCATGAAATTTGGACACAATACGCCCATTACCACCCCGGACTCTGTGCCTTACTCCCATTTTGATCCGATTAAAAAAAAAAAAGTTTTAGCAAAAAAACGATTTTCGGAATTTAATATTGGTTTTAATTAATTTTGAAATTGCAAATGCAAAGAGATTTTATCGCCTCTTCCGTATGTGATAGGTACTGGTACTATACACATTATCCTTAAAAGACAATTTTTTAAAATGACCGTAACGATGTATCGACACTAGAAACCGAAATCGCCTATTTTGACCTTTTTTGACTGCTGAGGCATCATTCCGGTGGTCCAAATCTCTGGAATTTCTAGCGGTTGGCTGCGCCGCGATGATATTTATCACATACTAAATTGAGAAAAATCCTCAGATATCAAGAACAATAAAAATTCGATAAAATACGGCAATTTTTTAAGCAAAAAACCTTTGATTGTTGGGGGCGGGTTTTGAATTTATTTTGAACGTTCTCGGAATCCAACACTCTTCTATTTTTAATATGTGATAGCTAGAATCCCAAGGTACATTCTGTGCATATTTGAAGGCAATCGGAGCACAGGAACGTTGCCTGGGCAGAGCAAATCAAAGGCTTCTTCGTCTTATGACCTTAAACACTGCGTATAAATTTAAAGTCAATCGGATATTAACAGCAAAAGGGGGGCGACGACAATATACGACCACATTTCAATGTGGGCCTATAAAAAGTAAATCATTGCCAATAGAAAAGACCCACCTTTCCCCCAACAACAACCATGTAATGCACTAGCTATAATGGGATTTTTCTGGAACACAGCGAAATGGGTCTTTTAAAATGTTCACAAGTGTATCACAAGGAGGGTTTGCTTCTTCTCTATGGGACACCCGATACCACTTCTCAACGAGGAATTCAGTCACACAGCCAACACCATTTTGTATGTTTGTGTAATCTTTATTCAGTATAAATCAAGTAATACAAATAAAAAAATACTTGGATTGATGAAAACATAATTTTTGAGAGTTATTCATACATGTAGCATAATTGTTCTTATTTAAAAAATGTACATGATTACATGTTTGTCATAAACAACATTAAATAAACAATCATGTTTCTTCACGATAACAGTAACAGTATAACAATTGTATGAAATATATTTTCCTTTATTTTTTTTTATTTTTAGAAAGGCCACTTCCTTGGTTTAAAATATATCATAAATTGTAGTTATCTAACATATACTTCCATGTATGTTTATCTAACAGATTACCACGTCGCCTTATCTAACAGAGAGTAAATGGTATACAATATCAAATTATAATCTACCAGCATTACTTGTTTCAGTAATTTAATCGTGTGTTATTCTTGTATTTAAGTGAGAAGAGTGAATAAACTATCATGGGTTGAAACAAATATATTGGAGTAGAAATAAACATTGTATATTGGTTTGTAAATAAATAATTGGTACAGATAATGCAATGTCATACAACATACTTTTTGGATTCGGTACAAATACAACCTTTTTATCATCAATGAAAATAATGTGATTTCAAAGTAACGATGAATAAAAAAACATTGCTTATATAAAGTACATGTAATTGGGTTCATTTAATTCACTTTGTATCTATAATATACATGTAGTATTAAACAATAAATATATTGATTAATGCCAATTCTATACAAATCTCATAGTTGTATTCATGTTTTCTTTACCATAACAAGAAACAGTACAACAGATTTAGTAACAATATATTCCTTTCTACATCCGTCAGAGTGGTTGATGATTCATAGATTCTAATAACCCCTTTTGAAGTTTATATGAAAGCTTTGATATCTGCTATGCAGATCTAGTTATTGTTATTTTTTTTTTGTGTTTTGTCCACAAATCGGATTTCTCAGAATCTAACCATAGGATCGTTCTGAAACTTTTACCTATCCCCCCAAAAATGGGTGGTGGCTGTTGATTAAATATATTTTCAAAACGTTTTACGAATCCGAAATCACCGAATTTTACGAAGGAATGCATTTGACCTACAATGCTGTAACTCTGTGACTATTTGACCTATTTTACTAATTCTTTTTTCTTTGAGTATCTTGAAACATTTACTTCAAATCTGCAATTTCGGATTTTGGCATTTCGAAAATTCGTCGCTGTCATTTCGAACCGGAAGTTATTACCAATTTGACAACTTCTTTAATAGTTGTGCGATTTTCGTGAAATTTAGAATGTTAGTAGATCTTGCCAATGCGACTTCAATGATGTCCTTGGAAATTTTCTAAATTATCTCCCCTTGGTGAAATTAAGGATCAAAGTTTTCAAAAAAATCGTCGAAATATAGGTCAGAATGACCTAAAAAAAAAATTCGATACTAGACAAGTAATTACTGATTCGTACACAAAATATGGAGTTTGTCGATCGAACCGGAAGTGCCACCATCTTTAAACGTGAAAAATCAAAAAGGCTTTTTTGCTATTTTACTTACAGACTCGGGCGTCATATTTTCGGAATCCTGGAAGGAATACCTAAAAATCTATCGGATCAGAATTTTGATTTCGGTCACGTGATGGTCACCATTTTGAATTGAAAATGAAAAATAGAAGCAATTTGAAGGGCCGGGACTTTGGAACACAAGAACTCTCCTTCTAATTAGGCTAGAATGTTCAAACTTGGTGTAGGCGTTCACTAGGTCAATGTCATGATTGAGTTCAAAGATGAGCATTTTTTGCCTAGGGTAAGCAGAGATAAGCAAGCTGATTTGTTGATTCTTTAGGGCACGATGACATTGGTTATAATGAATGGAGGGCGATGAAACTCTTGTCAATCGAGAGGCTAATAGCTGGCCTGTTGTGTGAAATCATTGTATTATTTTTTTTTCTAATTTCTCCTTTGATGTTTTCCGTGCCGACAAGGTTGTTTTCGAGTTTAGCTGGATTTGACTTCGCGCATGCGCTACGCAGGAACCAAAGGTACCATGAGTACTAAATTCCGGCGAGCAACTTTTCACGTTGGTACCTAGGTACCCTGAAAATTTCAAGGTGATACCTGCATTCGTTCATGTCGTTTGTTCTTGTCACCTGCCTTTCGTCGTTTTTTTTCTAAGTCAATTTACGGCTTCCATGAGGGGAAAAAAGTGGAATTTCGCCGTGACACCGGCACCGATTGTCCGAAAACCATGAAATTTGGACACAATACGTCCATTACCACCCCGGACTCTGTGCCTTACCCCCATTTTGATCCCATTAAAAAAAAAGAGTTTTAGCAAAAAAACGATTTTCGGAATTTAATATTGGTTTTAACCCTGTACCCAGACAAGATATAGATATTATTATAATCCCTATGAAATATTTTAATTATTTACTGCTATAATATGAATTATCACTTATTCCCCGTTAAATAAATATCGGTCACCGGGTGCAGCTGTACAACTTCAAGGACCCTGGCTTCAAGTCAATTTACGGCTTCCATGAGGGGAAAAAAGTGGAATTTCGCCGTGACACCGGCACCGATTGTCCGAAAACCATGAAATTTGGACACAATACGCCCATTACCACCCCGGACTCTGTGCCTTACTCCCATTTTGATCCGATTAAAAAAAAAAAAAGTTTTAGCAAAAAAACGATTTTCGGAATTTAATATTGGTTTTAATTAATTTTGAAATTGCAAATGCAAAGAGATTTTATCGCCTCTTCCGTATGTGATAGGTACTGGTACTATACACATTATCCTTAAAAGACAATTTTTTAAAATGACCGTAACGATGTATCGACACTAGAAACCGAAATCGCCTATTTTGACCTTTTTTGACTGCTGAGGCATCCAAATCTCTGGAATTTCTAGCGGTTGGCTGCGCCGCGATGATATTTATCACATACTAAATTGAGAAAAATCCTCAGATATCAAGAACAATAAAAATTCGATAAAATACGGCAATTTTTTAAGCAAAAAACCTTTGATTGTTGGGGGCGGGTTTTGAATTTATTTTGAACGTTCTCGGAATCCAACACTCTTCTATTTTTAATATGTGATAGCTAGAATCCCAAGGTACATTCTGTGCATATTTGAAGGCAATCGGAGAACAGGAACGTTGCCTGGGCAGAGCAAATCAAAGGCTTCTTCGTCTTATGACCTTAAACACTGCGTATAAATTTAAAGTCAATCGGATATTAACAGCAAAAGGGGGGCGACGACAATATACGACCACATTTCAATGTGGGCCTATAAAAAGTAAATCATTGCCAATAGAAAAGACCCACCTTTCCCCCAACAACAACCATGTAATGCACTAGCTATAATGGGGATTTTTCTGGAACACAGCGAAATGGGTCTTTTAAAATGTTCACAAGTGTATCACAAGGAGGGTTTGCTTCTTCTCTATGGGACACCCGATACCACTTCTCAACGAGGAATTCAGTCACACAGCCAACACCATTTTGTATGTTTGTGTAATCTTTATTCAGTATAAATCAAGTAATACAAATAAAAAAATACTTGGATTGATGAAAACATAATTTTTGAGAGTTATTCATACATGTAGCATAATTGTTCTTATTTAAAAAATGTACATGATTACATGTTTGTCATAAACAACATTAAATAAACAATCATGTTTCTTCACGATAACAGTAACAGTATAACAATTGTATGAAATATATTTTCCTTTATTTTTTTTTATTTTTAGAAAGGCCACTTCCTTGGTTTAAAATATATCATAAATTGTAGTTATCTAACATATACTTCCATGTATGTTTATCTAACAGATTACCACGTCGCCTTATCTAACAGAGAGTAAATGGTATACAATATCAAATTATAATCTACCAGCATTACTTGTTTCAGTAATTTAATCGTGTGTTATTCTTGTATTTAAGTGAGAAGAGTGAATAAACTATCATGGGTTGAAACAAATATATTGGAGTAGAAATAAACATTGTATATTGGTTTGCAAATAAATAATTGGTACAGATAATGCAATGTCATACAACATACTTTTTGGATTCGGTACAAATACAACCTTTTTATCATCAATGAAAATAATGTGATTTCAAAGTAACGATGAATAAAAAAAACATTGCTTATATAAAGTACATGTAATTGGGTTCATTTAATTCACTTTGTATCTATAATATACATGTAGTATTAAACAATAAATATATTGATTAATGCCAATTCTATACAAATCTCATAGTTGTATTCATGTTTTCTTTACCATAACAAGAAACAGTACAACAGATTTAGTAACAATATATTCCTTTCTACATCCGTCAGAGTGGTTGATGATTCATAGATTCTAATAACCCCTTTTGAAGTTTATATGAAAGCTTTGATATCTGCTATGCAGATCTAGTTGTTATTTTTTTTTTGTGTTTTGTCCACAAATCGGATTTCTCAGAATCTAACCATAGGATCGTTCTGAAACTTTTACCTATCCCCCCAAAAATGGGTGGTGGCTGTTGATTAAATATATTTTCAAAACGTTTTACGAATCCGAAATCACCGAATTTTACGAAGGAATGCATTTGACCTACAATGCTGTAACTCTGTGACTATTTGACCTATTTTACTAATTCTTTTTTCTTTGAGTATCTTGAAACATTTACTTCAAATCTGCAATTTCGGATTTTGGCATTTCGAAAATTCGTCGCTGTCATTTCGAACCGGAAGTTATTACCAATTTGACAACTTCTTTAACAGTTGTGCGATTTTCGTGAAATTTAGAATGTTAGTAGATCTTGCCAATGCGACTTCAATGATGTCCTTGGAAATTTTCTAAATTATCTCCCCTTGGTGAAATTAAAGATCAAAGTTTTCAAAAAAATCGACGAAATATAGGCCAGATTGCCTTGAAATTTTTTTTCTGTACTAGCTAAGACAGTACTGATGAGTACACAAAATATGGAGTTTGTCGAGCAAACCGGAAGTGCCACCATCTCAAAATGTGAAAAGTCCATACGGCTTTTGCAATATTTTACTTAAAGACATAAGAGTTACATTTTCTGAATGCTTGAAGGAAAGCCTAAAAATCTATCGGTTTAGAATTTTGATTTAGGTCAACTGATGGACGCCATTTTGAAATGAAAATGAAAATTAGTGAAAAATCCACATTTATGGGCTTGAAAACATACACAATTGGTCGTCGCTTAGAGAATCTGTCTCCTATTACCGAAATTAATACATTTGAGGATAGCCTGGATCATGGTCGAATGTTTGGTATTTGAATATTTCAAAAATTCGAATTTCTCCTTTGATGTTTTCCGTGCCGACAAGGTTGTTTTCGAGTTTAGCTGGTTTTGATTTCGCGCATGCGCTACACAGGAACCAACGGTACCATGAGTACTAAATTCCGGCGAGCAACTTTTCACGTTGGTACCTAGGCACCCTGAAAATTTCAAGGTGATACCTGCATTCGTTCAAGTCGTTTGTTCTTGTCACCTGCCTTTCGTCGTTTTTTTTTTCTAAGTCAATTTACGGCTTCCATGAGGGGAAAAAAGTGGAATTTCGCCGTGACACCGGCACCGATTGTCCGAAAACCATGAAATTTGGACACAATACGCCCATTACCACCCCGGACTCTGTGCTTTACCCCCATTTTGATCCCATTAAAAAAAAAAAGTTTTAGCAAAAAAACGATTTTCGGAATTTAATATTGGTTTTAACCCTGTAATACCCAGACATGATATATTATTATAATCCCTATGAAATATTTTAATTATTTACTGCTATAATATGAATTATCACTTATTCCCCGTTAAATAAATATCGGTCACCTGGTGCCGCTGTACAACTTAAAGGACACTGGCCTCAAGTCAATTTACGGAGAGAGAGAGAGAGAGAAATGGGGTTTAACGTCCACTCGACACAAACTAGGTCATTTCGGGACCAACATATGGTTTAATTTTATTTCAATAATTCGCTTGCGCGTAGGGGTCTTTAGCAGTGGGAGGAAACCGGAGGACCCGGAGAAAACCCACAAGGTTGGACAGGCGACCCTACTCCTTGCGTCAATTTACGGCTTCCGTGAGGGGAAAAAAGTGGAATTTCGCCGTGACACCGGCACCGATTGTCCGAAAACCATGAAATTAGGACACAATACGCCCATTACCACCCCTGACTCTGTGCTTTACCCCCATTTTGATCACATTAAAAAGAAAAGAGTTTTAGCAAAAAAACGATTTTCGGAATTTAATATTGGTTTTAATTAATTTTGAAATTGGAAATGCAAAGAGATTTTATCGCCTCTTCCGTATGTGATAGGTATTGGTACTATACACATTATCCTTAAAAGACAATTTTTTTAAACTGACCGTAAATATGCATCGACACTAGAAACCGAAATCGCCTATTTTGACCTATTTTGACTGCTGGGGTATCTTTCCGTACGTGACAAGGAGTAGGTCACCCGTACAACCTGTGTATTTTTTCAGGATCACCCGGTTTCCCCCCACTGCTAGACCCCTACGCGCAAGCGAATTATTGAAATAAAATTGAACCATACGTTAGTCCCGAAATGACCTAGTTTGTGTCGAGTGGTCGATCAACCCCATTTCGCTCTCTCAATTTTAGCACTCCTAACTCTAAAACTAAATGCAAGGAACGGGCCTATTTACAGAGGTCACAATTTTAACCTACATGCACACCTACATGATATACATATTATTATAATCCCTATGGGATATTTTAATTATTTACTGTTATAATATGAATTATCACTTATTCCCCGTTGAATAAATATCGGTCACCGGGTGCAGCTGTACAACTTCAAGGACCTTGGCCTCAAGTGCATGGGACCAACTCTACATTTTCTGAAATGTCAATAAAAGCCCTGGAATGATTTCATTTAAAAAAAATAATCAGAAAGTAAATCTAGTTTTATTTATATGCTATTTGTTGCCAGAAAATATATTTTGTTACGAGTCTAATTCAAATTTAAAAATAAACAATGGGTCTGAGGCATATTTTATTGATATATAGAAATTAATGCAGTGTTCTCATTATGTGATAAAAGAGTGCCAGAAATGTCTCGAAATTCAGCCACTTGTGTATTTAGTATATCAAGTATATGCGTGTATTACAAAGCTCTGATTTGTGTGATTTGTGTACACCCCGCTCCCCCCCCCCCCCCTCCTCGTGTCACTATCATGTACATATCAATTCTGCTGCCAACCCACCCACGCGAACATGACTAAATTATGAAACATTGTCTAGTCGTTTGTATGTTACGACAAAACGAGGCCAGCGTGGCTCATTTGCTGCAGAACGGAAGGCCTTGCAAGGATTAGTGTCTAGTCGTTTGGATGGTACGAAAACCCGAGGTCAAAGTGGTTCCCCGTTGGCAGTGGTGAAGTATGGAAGGCCTAGCAAGGATCTGTGTCTAGTCGTTTCGATGGGACGAAAAACGCCCGTCCCCTCGTCCATGGTACAAGGATTAGTGCCTAGTCGCTTGGATGGTATGCAAAACAGAGGTCCCCGTTCTCTCCCTTTGTCTGTGGTTCTTGACCGAAGGCCCGACAACTAACTTTGCGTGCAGTTTTTTAGGTAGGACGAAAAATCGAAATCCTGTGTGCATATTGGCGTCCACGAAAAATAACCCTTTGCATTTGGAATTTTATGCACCCACCCCACCCTCGAACAACGCTTAACATAACATTTTGTTTTCACTACCTACATTGTAAAATTTGTTTGATTTCAGATGACTTAGCCCCAGTTTTTCACAGTGAAAGATTTTGATGAAACTTGACATGCATGTTTATAACCCAAAGATATGGTTCCTTTCGATATTTGCGCATATCGAATCGTAACTTCATGAATTATGGTCCCTGATTGTAAGAAAAATCACTTTATATTTCGCGTGTTCTCTATCTATCTCTCGGAAATGGAATATGGAAATACACAAGCTAGCTAGTGTATTACAGGTTGGTGGTGGTGGGGATGAGGTCTTCTATTTGCAATGATTTTTTGACTACAAAATATACGCTCTAACTCATTACTCAAACTACAGCAAAAAAAAAGCGGAACGGAAACCCGATTTTATATATTCTTACAATAGCAACGCACTTCGGGATTAACTTAGAAATGGTTCCACTACTGATGTCTTCCGCCTTACTCCTGCCACAGTAGTGGCTTGTCCTACGGAGTTCCTTTCCGCAAGTTTTTTTTAGTCAAATGACTACAAAAAGGTTACTGGCCTATGTATAGCTCCCTTAATTTACACATAAACTGACCTAAAACTGCACTGCACATATAATAAACCAATTCCCATTGAAATAAAGGTTAAGCCGTACCGCATAATTATATGATTTGATGAAACCCAACTGCTACCTGAAGTTTCTCGCCTATCGAAGTTATAATATCCGCCGGTGTCATGGCGGCTCGCACATTATAAGAATCATTGCTTTGAAAATGTAGAACGCATTAACACAAAGAAAAACTGATGGGTAACTAGTTTAGTGGTCCAGTCTTCACTATAATTTGTGATAGAATTACTTATTTAAAAAAAACTGAATGATGTAAAAATAAAAATGGTTGGAGTGCCCAAGTTTAGATTTGTCGTTGATTTCATAAAGATGTTAGGATATAGAACGTTAAATACTGTGTGATTCAACATGGCGGCCGAGGGGTTTAATATGATATAAGTACGAAATACATGTACATGTAGTACCAAATGGTTTATATGTATGAGAGTCAAGGTTTGGACTAAATGTCTTGGGGAAGTAGGGGGCGACTAGCATGTGCCTCTCTTTAGTGGACCGATGTGAGATTGCCCATTGTATTAACTGGACGGGTAGGCCTATTCACCTTCAGTTATGTGTCAATGTCAAATAAGCGGCTTCGTATCAACACGGTCGGCTCTGGGCCGGTTTAATTCTACGTATCTCTCTTAGCTGAGAGAAAAAATATTTTTTAGCCCAGAGAATATCTTCCGTCAGAGTGGTTGTTGATTCATAGATTCTAATAACCCCTTTTGAAGTTTATATGAAAGCTTTGATATCTGCTATGCAGATCTAGTTATTCTTATTATTATTATTTTTCTTATTCCATTTTGATTGTATCTCAGAAACTACTTGTCGGATTGATTTGATGTCTTCGGTTTTACTGGGAAAGTGGGTGTGACTTAGAGATTAAAGCTATTTCGAACGTTCTGCGATAATGCGAAATGTCCGAAATGGTCGATTTTTGAAATATTGCCGTAATATTAACAATAATCGTCGCATTTTAATATTGGATACATTTTGACATAGCCAGAGACAAGGCACATAGCTACGGTTCTTTAGATTTTTGATTTTCGACGAATCGTCGGAGATATTAGGCGCCAAATTTTGAAAATTTAAATTTTTACAAAAAACTTTTTTATTTATGAATATTTTTATGTGGTATTTTACCCAGGGTTAAAGAGTCATCTGATTTGACCCAAAATGGCACCATTTTTTGTCACCGTAATTTTCCTTGACCCCCATTGGCTAATTCAGTTTTTCAGTCATGGATCAAATATTTAATACTCGATTTGTATCAAACAAAGATCATTAGCTCCGTGGTCCAAAATGTCATTTTTTTTTGTTACCGGTAAAGTTACCTTTCGGCAACGGAAGTGACGTAAATTTAGCAAAAACTACAATTTTGACAGTTTTGAAACCAAATATTATTTTTTTTCAAATCTGGTATGACTGACAGTGTGTGCCCTGTAAAGGCGCAGAAAACATCGGGCTCAGTTTTTTTAATTTCGAATTCGTTTTCGGGTCATTTTGATTTATATGTGAAAAAAAGTGAAAAAATGAGCTATTTAAAACCAATTCAGGCTTTTCATATTTTAAAATATTTCTTCGCAACTTTTATAAACTTGTAGCAATAATCCATACGAAGAGAATGTATGTGAAAATTAGTTTGTAATATGAGCAGTTGCCGAGAAATGGGCACCCGTGAAACCCGTCATTACTGCGTCGCAGTTCTAGTTCTTCTTCTTATTATTATTATTATTTTTCCATTTGAGCATATCTCAGAAACTACTTGTCGGATCGATTCGATGTCTTCGGTTTTACTGGGAAAGTGGGTTTGACTTAAATTTTAAAGCCATTTCCAACGTTCTGCGACAATGCAAAATGTCCGAAATCACCGAAGTTGTCGTTTTTCGATATTTTGCCGTAATGTTATCAATAATTGTCGGATTGTAATATTTGATACATTTTAACATAGCCAGAGACAAGGCACATAGCTATGGTTCTTTGGATTTTTTATTTTCGACGAATCTTCGGAGATATTAGGCGCCTAATTATGAAAATTTAAATTTTTACAAAAAACTTTTTTATTGAATATTTTTATGTGGTATTTTACCAAGGGTTAAAGGGTCATCCGATCTGACAAAAAATGTCAACATTTTTTGTCACCGTATTTTTCCTTGGCCCCCATTGGCTAATTTAGTTTTTCAGTCCTGGATTAATTATTTATTGTTCGATTTGTATAAGACAAAGTTCATATGTTCATTTTCCTTTCGGCAACGGAAGTAACACAAATTTAGCAAAAACTGCAATTTTGAAAGTTCGGTACCACTTTTTGAAAGCAAATATTATTTTTTTTAAATCTGGTATGACTGAGAGGGTTTGCCCTGTTAATGCGCAGAAATCATCGCTCTCAGTTTTTTTAATTTTTATTTCGTTTTCGGATCATTTCGATTTAAAGGTGAAATAAGGTGAAAAAATGAGCTATTCACAACCCATTCAGGCTTTTCATATTTTAAAATATTTCTTCGCAATTTTCATAAACTAGTAGCAATAATCCATACGAAGAGAATGTATGTGAAAATTAATTTGTAATATGAACAGTTGCCGAGAAATGGGCAATTTTATATGAGTCACTTTTTACGCTAGTTTGCCTGTATAAGAGTCGATTATTATTCGATTTTCATAAAAGTGACACCATTTGATGCGTAATGTCAATTTTAACAAGGTCAAACCAATTTAACATTTTCAATGTCACCGGAATTTGGGCAAAAATTGTATTTATAACCTTCAAAACCAGTAATTTATTCAAATGAGTCTTATTTGTTATTTGTTTAAAATTTTGATATTTGATTCCAATCAACTAATAGAACGAACCCAAACGATCATATAGATATCACAAAATGGTTTCTAACTTGTTCAGTTGCGGAGAAATAGACGATTTTCAACAGGTAACTTTTCAAGGTTTTTGGTCCATAAAAGTGTCAATTATTATTCGATTTTCATAAAATTCCCCGTGTGTGATACCTAATGCCATTTACGATTTCATACAAGTAATTTAACACTTTTACTGTTACCGGAAGTAACGTCATTGTGGCAAAAACTGTATTTTTAGCCTTCAAAACAGATATTTTATTCAAATGAGTCTGATTTGTATTGTTTTTAAAATTATGATATTTGATTCCAATCAACAAATCGATTGAACCCACACGATCATACAAATACCAAAAAATGGTTTCTATCTTGTACGGTTGCAGAGAAATAGACGATTTTCTACAAGTCACTTTTCAAGGATTTTAGTCTATAAAAGTGGCAAATATTATTCGATTTACATAAAATTTTCACCATGTGATGCCTTATGCTATTTCTGATTTCATGAAACTAATTTAACATTTTCATTATCACCGGAAGTAATGTAATGTTGCCAGGATCACTTACATGTAATGAATGTATACAATGAATTGATATTGCCGGATTTGGTTGATTCTGCGTACATTTTATGTGATGTTAGCAATGCTTAAATGGAAACCTGTTTAATGGTTTCATCGGTACCGGAAGTGACATATGTTCAAGGGTAACGGGGCACCGGTGAAACCCGTCATTACTGCATCGCAGTTCTAGTATTCACTTGTAGTCACCGAGTGAGTGTTATTATGGACAACATCAATGTTGATTTAAATTGACAAATAATTCGTGTTTTCAATGTCGAGGAATTTGGATGATATTGAGTTAGAGACTTAGCTACTTTAAACGAAATGTATAACAATAAACTTTTAGTAATACAAAGAGGATACTCTCTTGCAGTAAAATATTGGTCTTAGTACTCAACGAAAGTCAATTGGGCTTGGGTGGGGGGGTTTAAAGACCATAATTTCTGTAACGCAAATGCCTAAATGAACTATAATAGTTTTCACTGGATTCCTAACCCCCATAAAAATCGGTAATGATACAATTGTAAACAAATTAAGGGACTGATTGAAGTTATTGAGTAAAGCATGCTTTTCAAATAAGTCATAGTTATTGCAACTGTTTTTTTGAGATTGGACTAAAAGTTTGTTTTTCAGTCATGGCCCAGGTGTCTAATTTGCATATTCTATATTATGCAATATAACTATGCTGTTCTTCTGGTGCTTTTCAGCACCCTTGACCCTGTAATTATGGGCATAGGTACTGGTTTCATGGAGCTAAGTCAAAGAGTTTCAGATTTAGGGGGGAAAAATAAGTTATTCACTAATGGCGGCTGTTAATTTGCATTCTAAATGCATATTCTAAATGTGTTTATTTGTGTTCCTGGCCACGAAAACATGGGTTTGGATACAATTTCCACCAAATTTGAACATTTGATAGCCAAATAATAGCATTAAATCAATTTTTGAAACATGAAATTATGCTAATAGCATATTACGCAATTTGACCCCTTTCCACCAAAAATACTTTGGAACATTTTTAGTATGATGTGCAAGAGACCTTACGGAAATGCATACCACCAAAAGAAATTCTGTTGCAATTTGTTTTGGGTTGGGCCCTTTTTTCAGCTAGATAGACTGGACTAAAGGGGAGAGCGGGGTTAACGTCAATGTTATTTCACCAATTCTTTTGCACGTCTTATCCGGGCGACCAGAGAGACACACTAGGTTGGCCAGGCGATCTTACTCCTTATCACGTACAAGCTAAGATCAATCGAAACCACACGACTTGACTCAATGACAGACCTAATTATCTCAAACTCCCGTATTGTCAATTTAACATTTTCAAAAAAACTGTTTTTATCCCACCCCATCCCACCCCGGCGCACCACAAAGAAAAAAAGAAATCGAATCCACAACACTTGACTTAATGAACCGTGTTACCCAATCCCCCGTATTGCTAATTTATAAATTTAATATTTAAGCCCAGTCCCCGGTATTCCTAATTTAAAATTTTTTTTAATAATATAAAAAATAATATTGACCATCCTAGAATATGCAGAGGATGCCAAATGTTGACAAATTTTCAATTCATCATATCTGTAAATACTGAACAGAAGATAATCATTTTATGACTGCCATTCCTTTTAGAGATTAGTCCTTCGGATGAGACGCAAAACCGAGGTCCCGTGTATACATTGGAATGCACGTAAAAGATCCCTTGGCAGTTGGAATTCGATATAAGAGTAGGCGATTGTGCCGCTGCCCGGGCAAAATTTCCCTCATAGCACACTGTATGGCGTATGCCCGTCTTCATTAGCCCAGCATAGGAGCAGAACAGTAGGACGTTAAACCCCCTTTCATTTCATTTCCTTTCCTTTTAGAGAATCAACTTTCACAATAATTATAGTGTTGACGAGATTCATAATTCTTCAAATAAATGACGAACTATGAGTAAAAACAAAACGTGTATCGAAGGACAAACCGTACATAACTAATATAACATTCAAAAACTAAATGGTAGCTAGCCCTTTTTTCTCCGTAGGTAGGGGGTTAGGTCTATTTCATAGGACCAACTTCAGGTTTGACCAAAGGTCACGATATGTAAACCGGGCTAGTGCTAATCCCACCCCTAATCCTAAACCTGGCCCTAGCCCTATAACAGTTCCTATAATCACGTGCCCTAACCTTATTTACATCTCAGCGACCTTGACGAAATCTTGAGTTGACCTTAAATAGATCTAGCCGTTGGTAGCGTGAGAATGAGGACAAACAGGCATAAATTCTCAAAAACTTTGTTCATAAGATTTCAATGACAGAAAATACAAAAAGCCCCATACGATTCCGAATTGCGATTCCAACTCTTTTCTTTTCAAAATCAACTGTACATCTTCAACAATATCTTTAAAAAAGTACAGGGACATGAAATCTGCTATCTTGGAATTGTGAATGCGAAAATAAGATTAGTATAAATACATGGAACCAGTTTCTGTTTTAAAAAATATACATTAGGATCCTTGAAGTGTAACTTTGGATGACAGTGGTAACATATTAATATTTGTGACAGGCATTGGAAACAAAAGATTATCACCCCCTTTCCATCACTCACACACAAGAAACCCGAGGAAAAATCCACAAAAAAAACTTCGACGGTTTTAATGGTGGATTCATCTGGGAAATATCTTTTAAACTAATTGTAAAAATAGAAAAACAATTCAACAACCATCTGGGAATCAGCATATGGCCCAAACCATTTGAGACTCACTCTTAGAAATTCCAATAACCCGGTTACGTCATCAGCTTCATTTTGCAGCTGCAGTTTTTTCGCGGGAATACCATAGTCTATATTTTGAAATATTATGTCACTCGTGAATGACTGGGTCATGATAACCTGCACACTCCGCGCGTGGTCGATAGAGCTCAGTCCATATAGCTCGAATACGAAGGCCTGGTTTATGGCTCAGTCTAACCTACTAACCTGACTGCTTAAAGCTCGAGCGATTGTTGACGATGTACAGCCTAATATTGGAAAAAAGAGAAATACAATCTATAACCGCCTAATTATAAAATTACCTAATTATAAAATTACCATATCAAATGGTATTAAATCACATGATTCCAGAGAGGGATTCGAATCCCCGGTTGTACGTGGCAAGGAGTAGGGTCGCCTGTCCAACCTCGTGGGTTTTCTCCGGGTCCTCCGGTTTCCTCCCACTGCTAAAGACCCCTACGCGCAAGCGAATTATGTAAATAAAATTAAACCATATGTTAGTCCCGAAATGACCTAGTTTGTGTCGAGTGGACGTTAAACCCCATTTCTCTCTCTCTCTCCAGAGAGGGAGGGAGAGAGAGAGAGAGTTAATTAAATGGGGTTTGACGTCCATTCGATACAACTTTCCAATATATATTTCCAAATCGATTCCCTATAATAATAAACTATTTTCAAACTATCTTTCAAAATATTTACAAGGAGCGCGTGCGATATTGATTTTTTTCATAACTATTATCTTCTCTAGCAGTTATTCTGAGAAGCGCGGGAATTCCAGGAAATCAGGGTTTTCCCGCTAGTCACGTGATATATAGTTTCTGTTTATATCAACCCTGCAATTTTACGAGCGCATTCATAATCGTGCAAGCTAGTAGAAAAGAACTGATCGTTCGTGTGACTGAAATGTGAGTAGATCTAGTTATTTAATTTTGCAACAGTTTGAAACAAATGATATGGTTATTTTAGTAGGCCTATTGTGAATTTAATTTTGAGAGATCGACATGCTTGTTGCCTACTTCAAACTTTGCTATTTTCAGTTTCATTTCACAATTGAATTTTATCTACTTTGCAAAAAAGTACAATGGAACTTTTAATACATTAAAAAAAAACCTAACAGATTGAAAGGGCCGTGGTTAGAGGTTCACATTGATAGCATGCATTTTGATTGTTATTATCTAAACTATTAAAAATAAAACGGGGAAATAGCAAGGAATCGCATTTCACTTTCAGCCACTCAAAGTCAAATGATTTATCGTCAAGCAGTAATACCGCGTCAACTATTCCGCTTAACTATGATAAATTTTGGTGTTGGTTGGAACCTTTCTGTTTGTTTGTCATACAAAAACAGAAATAATAAGTTAAAGTAGCTATAAGTCGCTTAACTCAACATCATCCAAAGTCTTACACGTTGAAAACACGAATTATTTGTCAATTTAAATCAACATTGATGTTGTGATCTTACAATCAGATTACATTATTATATGCGTTGCGACCCATTTGGGTCAATTTCTAGGTCACAAAAATTAGCGATTTAGCTCCTTTAATTATGACGTCTCGAATAAATGAGAAATGTTATCAGATGTTTTACAAAGAGGACAGGATACCCGACAGAAAAGGATTGTTTCACGGTCTAGTTTCGATAGACAAAACTCAATAAATTTTACTGACAATAAATAAAGAATAAAACTAGGGATATTTGCTTTAGATTTTTTTTTTAAAACTTTAAATAAGTATAATGTTCAATATTTTAATTGTTTATCTCTGTACCAAATATATCTATCAATCTAGCATACTGTCTTACAAATTGTTTTTAAGGGAGTGTGACAGACATTGACCAGAATGTCAATGTGCCACATTTTCACTGTTGATGTAAGGACCCTAGTAAGATTTCCATCCAGGAGCCCTATGCAAGCTTAATTGGACCCTGGATGCATCCGTTATTGGAGCCCATAACTATCACAAAATATATCAGGTCATATTATATCATTATCTCTGTCTGATGTTGCTATTTTTACTTAAAGGTGGGATATAATTTTAAAAACTCTACCTATCAATTTACATGTATATATGACAACAACACAAAATCTAATATTGTAATATGTAATCAATCATGTAGTAATACATGTACTTGGAAATTTTAATTATGGTGTACAATGTATAAATGTAATATGATTATAATGTAAGTTTCATATATAAACAAACCATTTTAATTATGGTGTGCAATGTCTAACTGAAATATGATTATAATGTAAATTTTACATAAACATGATATTTTATAGATCAAAACATTATACTGTTGGTAAAATAGACAAGGTACTGTTATTAATACTTTAAACATGACACAGGCTTGTTTTTAGGCTGTGACCTTGTATTAAAGATGACAGGTTTGTTTTTAGTCTGTAACCTTGTAGTGCATTCAAGGTTTTTCAGCTGGAACCATAACTTTTTTACCTCTGTCCTCAATTACATGATTTCTTGGTTCCAGTAACCCAGTGTATAGACTTAGAAACCTTCAGGAACTTTGTTGTGAAAGGGTTAAAACATTTATCTAATTAGGATTGGTAGGATAATGTTATCTTTATGTCAAACTTTATCAAATAAGTGACTAAAAATATAATCAACACACCTTCAGGAACTTTGTTGTGGAAGGGTTAAAACATTTATCTAATAGGATTGGTAGGATAATGTTATCTTTATGTCAAACTTTATCAAATAAGTGACTAAAAATATAATCAACAAACATACCTAAATATGGTTACGTAACCTACATCGGTTGTCCACAATTTCTGGTTTCATTACCCTGTAGGGAGAACGGTAGAACATTAAAACCTATTTCATTCATTCATTGTCCACAATTTCTTGGAAACACTTAGAGACTACATTTATTTTTTTCTTATCTTCTAACATTTATGTGTTGTTTACATAAAAGAGACACAAAGTTAGATAACAACCAACAGTTATTTCCCTTGATCACTTTGTGGACTCTTAAATGTAATTGTTCTGGCCAGAACAAAGCACAGCTTAAATGGAGCAGACCCTGGGCCAAATTAGAATTGCGGGGCCCATACTGCTACGAAAAGATTATTTCGTATGGCACTCATGTCCTTTTGAATGGCACGCATGTGTAACACACAATTAAACAGTCTGCAGTACAAAAACAAATTACATAATATCTGATCAAATAGGAAATCTACACAGTTCCGAATAGCATATAGCCACGAAACTGTTATAACAAGTTAAATCACCCGATTTTTGAGGTGTTCCTTACAGAGCTGAGAGTTCAGAACGATTTGCATCATGGTTTACGACTATTGAGCTCATTGATTATAATCTCATCATCTAATGTTCATGGATAGTAGGGCTAAAACTTGGAGTTACTCTTGGGTGAGAGTTTATGTTTTCTCACTTTTCAAGTCTGTGACAACGCTGAAAGATCTCTCAGCTGAAGTCATCTTTATCAAATACATTCAAATTACTATTTTTACTTCTGGAAATATTCTGGTAAGATCATCCATCGGCGTTTTCGGTTTATCGCCTTTATGCCATGAACCACAGGCCCAATTGGCCTATGCCTAAGCTAGACTGTGGGCCAGAAAAGTGATCATCAGATCACCTTGAAAATTATATGGATTGTTTAAATTAGCGAGATTAGGAAGCATAACAAATTTCAACAATTTTTCAACAATTAATTCTTGTGAGATAGTGCCCTTGCTCACTTTCTAGATTTTTGCCAAGTCTGTAAAGACACACATGTTCACACATTGTATAAATCATATGAAAAAAGAACCCTGTCAATATTCCACAAATTTAATCAATTACTTTAAGGGTTATTGCCCTTACTCAATTTGCAAACACTCTAGCGAACAAACATTAGATCAAGTATTCTGTCATTGAGGCAAGGGGCACAGTTTGGTTTATATTTTAGTAATTTATTATTTTTGTATTCTAATCTTTTATTAATTTATGTATGTACTTTAATTCTCTCAATGTACTTATGTCTTTTTTAATTGCTTTATTGTAGAAGAATTCAAATTATACCAATATGTCTCAGACCATGAAGAAAAGGGCTATTAGACCAATAGATCGACAGAGAATGAGGCCATGGCTCGTAAATTTACTGAATAACAATTCAGTAGATGGTCTTGCATGGCGGGACAGAGAGAGAGAGACCTTCCAGGTAACATGGAGACATGGTTCTCGTCATGGCTGGAGCAGGAAAGATGCTGACGTATTCGAAAGATGGGCCATGCACACAGGTAAATTTCTATGCATTGTTCAGTATAGTAAAATATAGTTTTCTATCAAATTTCAACAATTTCTGATAATTACTGTAGAGTTATTGCCCATTATCATGTCATAGAATCTCGTCAAGAGTATTAAGATTTGCTTTTTATTTACCTAAACCATTGTGGATTGCTCAGATGACTTTGATGTAACTTCCTTGCCTGAAAAGTACAACCTGTACTTTTAGTTTGGAAGAAACATCAACGGATGTGGGTGCAGACCAGCTCTGCCAACTGCCTAAAACAAATACAAGTACTATATTATATCCACCTAATCCCCCAAAATAACAAAATAATTCTTTTAAAGTCGGAATAAAAAGGCAAGTTTTTTTTTTTTAAACGGTATAAGCCCCTTTGTCTTATCTTAATATTGTTTGGTTTCAAATATTTAGACTTCAAATATCGGTACTAGTGAATGTTCAAATATTTAAAAATTATCAAAATGTTTTCTTTATCTGTAGGCAAATTTAGAGAAGGTGAAACACCAGATCCCAAAAAGTGGAAGGCTAATTTTCGATGTGCCTTAAATAGCCTGCCTGACATTAATGAAGAAAAAAATCTGAGCAACACAAAAGGTAATAATGCCTATCGTGTCTACAAGATGGCGAAGGAAACAAAATCAGGTAATAAGTTATACTCAATGTACTCACTCACCTGAGTACTTTTTTTTCAACATTCCAAAAACCTACAATTTTAATGCAGAACTCGCTAAAATGTGCTCAAGGCATGCGTTTATTATGCTTCAGACGTGCCAGGCCAGGCTACATCCATGTCAGTAGATAAAGTGTAGGGGATCAGTTTTTTTGTATGTGGCCTTTCAGGTATGCACCTGTGTGACCTAGTGTACCTGTAACTTTTTTAAAAAACATATAGCCTCTAGGCTTTTGAAATAGTGTTAGGTACTATTCATAATTTGTAAGGATTTGGGGCCTTCTGAGAGGGAGAGAGAGAAAGAGAGAGCGCTTTAACATCCACTCAACATAAACTAGGTCATTTTGGGGGCTAACAGATTGTAAAATTTTATTTGAATTATTTGCTTGTTCACTGGTGTCCTTAGCAGTGGGAGAAACCCATAGGATCCTACTCCTTATCATTTACAAGTGCACTGTTAGACTACTCCCCCCACCCCACCCCACCCCATGTTGAATTTGTAGCCTATGGCCGTGGTTCGTCTATATAGAATCTAGTGAACACTACGGTAGCTCATTGAGTAAGGTACTAGCTCTCTAATCAGTTCCCAGGTCAGATTCTAGTGTCAAGAATGTTCCTCTGCTTTGGATGTTCTAGCTTGGTTTATGTCGGTGTCAAAAAAATCCTATTGCTTGGGCAAATTTCCCCACAACACACTGCATTAGCTTGGTTGATATAGAAAATTTAAACCTCATTTCAGTACATTTTTATTAAGTTATGGCCCCCAGTAGAAATTAGTGAGTGTTTTTACATATGATCTACTTTATGTGTGTTTGTTTTGATCTCATTGCAGACAAAAAATCATCAAACAGGAATGCCAACAAGGTAAGAGTAAGGTTTTATCCAGGCCTAATAAGAAAATGCAAGCTTTAAAAATGATATAGTCATGTCGTTTCTGTTAGTGCAAAAAAGTAGAACGTTAAACGGTTTAATTCAAACCTCCATTTCATTTTGATTGATGCCTAAAAACCTATGACCTGTGACTTCAGAGGCAAGATGACATGTCAAGGGCATTAAGCAATTCGTATAAGTTTAAAAAAATAAATTTTACATGCATCAATAAATTTTGATGTTTTATTAAACAGTTAATCATATGAAGACATAAAAATATTTTACAAAGTTCCTAAGTATAATTCTTGAGAGTGGGAGTGTGGTCTCTGCTCCCCAAAAAAGCTGCTTAAAATGCTTCACAAATTACCATCAAAATTTGTGTAAACTGGGAAACAATGTATCAATCTGTAATTTACATTAAAATGTTTATTATTTGTTTAAAGCATAATCGAATAATTGAAGAAATGACAAGTGATGGAGAAGAATCAAGATCTTCAACAGGACAGGAAAGTCCACAACGTCTGACTCCATCAAATAATATCAACACCTATAGCATACCTGATTTTTCACAAATATCTAGTGGTAAGAGGAATAATTATTTACCATTATTTGTTGCAGAATATTGAACATTTAACCCTTAATATTGATCTCTGTCGACATTACCTTTACATTGTTGTAATATTCATATTCCTGAAGCTATGTTTTATAGTTTTTCTGACTTAATATTCAATGCATGTTGTGACTCTACTCTTTCTGAAATATCTGAGCTCTTCCACGCTAGTAATAGATTTTTGTGACAGATGTTGATCTTTAGACCCTTTTCTTGTAAGAAATAAAAAAAATGGACTAAAGCTTTCGTCAATATTGGGGATGATTATATATATAACACATACATTATGCAACTTTTCAAAATAACTACTGGTACATGTGACTCAGTGTATCCAGATCAAATGAACTGCTATGGTCTGTAACAGTTCTGACGGGCATTCAATGATTCCTGTAGTATTTACTTTTAATAATTAGCATGTAATTTAATTAAATATTTCTTTTCTAAATCTCAGATCAATCCATAAAAAAATCACATATGGTTACACTGTCAGCGACTGGTCACTGTGGTGGTGGGATAGTATGTGTAAATGAGGAATCGAGTCCAGTGGAGACTTTCTATTTGAAAAATATGAACCAGTATGCATCTGGTGTAATTCCAAGTCCAGCACATTCTTTATCAGACTCGTCTTCTTCAGATCATTCCTACAGAGATACAACTGGTATGACATTAAAGCAAATTATATGTATTTAAATTACAGATGTGACGTCATCCTTTGATGTTGGCATACCATTATTTCAAATAATGGTATGGTCAATGTGCCAAGCGTACAGTATTTATACTAGTTGAAATATTGGACCCGTGTGACATATTTCATTGCAATGCATGTGCTGGATAGTGTCTGTATTTTAAGTTTTTTAATGGTCTTGTGCAAGACATTGCGTAATATATAGATATAGCACTTGTGCAATATCAATATATTACTTAATGTCTCGCACTCGACCATTAAACTACACAGAGGTTTGGTGTACACCTTGGCATGCACATATAATAACCCTTGACAGTTGGAATTTGATATAAGATTAGGTCATATCACCAGGCAAAATTTCTCTCATAGCACTGCATGGCTTATGCCCTTATTTTCATTATCCCAGTCGGTGCAGAAAAGTAGGACATTAAACCCCCATTTTATTTCATTTAAATAAGGCAACATTTCAAACTAATGTCTGTTCTTGTTGAACAGACACATAAATAGATGGAAACTGACTGGTAGTAACAAAACAAATGTAAACTATAATAAATTGTAATTACATTAATCTAACTTTGAGAACACCACATGAAGCAAGTAATTGATCTAATATGACACAATATTAATTTAATTCTTCCTCTTTCAGATGCAGAATTATCAGACATATCGCGGTTGGATAATTTGGTAATTTCTTTTATTCTTATGTCAAATGTGTTTTTTCAATAATTTTTTTGGGGGGGAGGGAGGGGGGGGTATGGTGGTGTATATTTTATACAAATATTATTTACTGATAGCCTATCTAACGGCCATAGATAATACAGTAAGGAGGAAAACATTAACAGAATGTACTTCATTAGTATTCTCTCAACGTTATCAAGCTAATATCTTACTTATTATTTGCTAAATACCAAGATAAATATACATTTTTTTAAAATAAAATGTTAGCTGTGATATATTCCTTTCTACATATTTTCAGGATGAAGATGAGTTTCCTTTAATGCCAACTGCCGATTGGACAGATTTACAATTTTTTGAAGGTATGTTTCATGTTTTTATAGGCCCCCTTTAATAGGGGTATATCCATATTGTAGAAGAAATCTATTGAAATTCAAAATTTGTCATGACATTGTTATTTTTCCATTAAGTGCTCATTGCTCTTAAAGCGAGGGAGTTTGAGTTTCAGGGATTTTTAGAGCAAGCATGGACAACTTTTCTGTGGTGTGAGTAGGGCAGCCTGACAATCCTCCTGTCCATGCTTTATGTTCAAGCATAATTTTAAATGATTTTTATACGCCCACATTATGTGGTCGTATATTGTCGTCCCTAGAGGCTAAAATTAATATCCGATTGACTTTAAATTTATACACAGTGTTTAAGGTCATATGACGAAGAAGTCTATTGATTTTCAGCGATTTCCGATAATTACTACCAGAGTTATGGCCCTTGATCACTTTGAAAAATCTTGTGGACGGTCTAGAGGCTAAAGTCAATATCCGATCGACTTTAAATTGATACACAATGTTTAAGGTCTTGAGACGAATAATTATATTGATTTTCAGTGAATTTTGATAACTTGAACAGCTAAATCCATGAAATTAAATGTTTTGTATACTCAACGTTAGCATGGGGCAGAACGTTATAAAAACCAAACAAATTCTAATGATTTCCTGATAATTACTTCATGAGTTGTTGCTCTTAATCAGATTTTAATGTATTATAAATGTTTCATTACCCAAAAAAGTAAAAATATGCGGCAACTCTTGTTGACTGCCCGGGCGATTTAGCTGCTGTGGGCGTATGTTTCGTTGCCTGGCAACCAATCTTTATTGGGGGATGGTAGTGCAAATTTTATACGCCCACAATTTCATGTCGACATATTATGCCATCGCCCCTGTCCGTCCTAACATCCATCCCTCCGGACGTCCACAATTTGTTTGTGGACACTGCATGTCACAATTTTATCTGATTTTGAAGAAACTTCAAATACAGGTCTATCTTCCAATGATCTCCATACCTGTCGATATTGGCATGTATCGGACCATAACTTTATGGATTACGGCCCCTGATTGTACGCAAAATAACGTTTTTAGCTTGTGGACACTCTTGATGTCACAATTTTCATCCGATTTTGATGAAACTTGAAATACATGTTTATAACCAAAAGATCTTGGTTCCTCTCGATATTCGCACATATCGGATTATAATGTCCTGAATTATGGCCCTTGATTGTACAAAAAAATCGCGTTTTTAGCTTGTGGTCCCCACTAGAGGTCACACTTTTTATCTGATTTAAAAAAAAACGTTTGAATATATATCACCATTACACCTTTTTGAATGATTGTGTTGAATTTCATGATAATTGGACCAAAAGTGCCAGACAAACTGGTCGCCCCTCGTACGCAAATAGTGTAAAAATATGGTACAGCAAGGTTGTGAACCCACCAGATATATGTTTATATCTCAAAGATCTTAGTTCCTTTGGATATTTGCACATCTCAGACCATAACTTCCTTGATTATGGTCCCTGATTGTACTAAAAATCGTGGTTTTTAGCTTGTGAATTCTCTAGGTCACAATTTTTATGCGATTTTAAAAACCGTTTTAATATATCACCATTCCACCATAATGAAGGTTTAATTCAAATTTTAGGAAAATAGAAACTAAACTGCCTGACAAAATGGCTTCTCTTTGTAGGCAAATCCTGTAAAAGTATGTAATACGAAGGTTGTGGAATCTCTAGAGGTCACAATTTTTATCCGATTTGATGAAACTTAAAATATATCTTTATATCCGAAAGATCCCAGTCCTTTTTGATATTTGCACATTTCAGACCATACCTTTCTGGATTATGGGCACTGATTGCTTAAAAAAGAAAAGACGCTTTTGTTTTTAGCTGGTTCTCTATCCATCTCTTGTAAACTGTGGGCATATTTTGCCTGGCAACCCCTGTTTTTTTGTGTAATAAATAATTGTGGAGTAGGAATTATGTTGTGACTGTTTAATGGTGAATTTTTGTCAAACTAAGATGCCCAATTTCAACAATTTGTCTTAAGTACAGTTTGCTAGAGTTCTAGTTTGTAAGATCTTGTGAAAGCTCTTGAGAAAGAAATTATCATCTGATTTATTGAAATTAATATGCATTGTTAAAATTAGTGAAAAGAAGATTCCTATTGAAATCTTGTTTACTTTGTAAAAGTTATAATCCAATCTGCTTGAAATTCACATGCTTTGTTCAGATTATTCATATGAAAGTTTCTCAAAAAAATATTGAATACCGGAAAGAAAAAGGAATGATGCACAAGCAAGGACAATGGTTATATCTTGAGGATAATAAGCTACCATATTAAAATCAGCTAGACTATCATTTTCGTTCTCTGCCTTTTGATGAATGCAAGGGACTATTAAAATGGGTCTGTCCTTCACACTTTTGCGACACAATGACTGAGCTACTATTACTATTATACTGGATACATGTAGCAAAGACTGGACAGGCAAATAATTCTGCGAAGCTGTTGCATAAAAAGATGATACCGACGGAGCAAGAGAGCATAGATAGATATCATTCATTGTCATTTGATAAAGGGTATTTATACCCCCAAGCATTATTATGTTAATTAAACCACTTCTTACTTCTACCCAAGTCTGTTTTGTACTGCTGTTGGCCAGGATTTTTAAATATCTACTTATTATTATTATAGATGAGATAGGTGAACCAGCAGTGGTAACAATAACAAATTACAATCAAGAAGACCTGCAGGTTAGTATTTAATTATCACAAACTTAAATCTGTCATTCATAATTTAAAACTGACTTCAGTATTATCACAAGTTTAAATCAAGCCATTCAACTGTTTTATCCAGTTTTGACAGGTTTTAACCAGTTGGGCATTGTCATCTGATATTTTGTCACTGTGTACAGTTAGATTATCTGTAACAATAAACTAACAATTCTTTAATATCAAGCCAGTGTGATATAAATGGGGTTCCTTTAAGCCCATATTGCTTTTGCTCACTTTATAGAATCTTGTGAACAATCTACTAACAAAATTTTAAAACCATTATATTATGCATTGTTTAAATCAGGGAGACGCTGAAGTCTATATAATTTTAAATATGTTATTACTTGAGTTATTGCCCTCGAGAATGATCTAGTAGAGATAAGTTCAGAAATTGTGAAGTAATCTAGCAACGTCAAGATGTTGTAAAACTTGCAGTCGTTGCTTCAGGAACATGATCTTAATTGATCAGCTCGTTACTTCAATTAAATAGTGAATGTCAATTTGTTTTGTTTTGTTTTGTAGGAACCTACAGCAATCTCTATGGAATGTTGAAATCAGAACATTATACCCACCTACCATTGATCATCATCATTCATACCTGAAACCAATACAGATTTAGTTGTACATAGTTTAAAACTTTTTTTTAGCAACTATTTTAATATTCTCATCCTAATATTGGTTATTTTTTATTTGTCTCATTTTGTGATAATATTTTGTGCAATGCCATAATGTAGATTAGCATTCTGAAACATTTCTAAAGCCACACAAAAAAATAAATATTCTGATTCTCTGATTCTCAGACAATTGTTCATAAATATCTGATGCATGAGGGAGTCACAATGGCTCAGTGAATAAGATGCTGGCTCACTAACCCGGTGTTGGTCGAACAAGTTCCCCTGGACTTTTCAGCATGGTTACCCTTCATCATAATCGGTGAACACAGTAGCTGAGTGGACACACTAGTCGAATTCTTCACACGATTTACCAGTTGACTGCATCACTTTTCATGTCACATGATTAAATATGGCATCAACCATGTCTTTAAACAATCACGTGACTTCTTGATATGAGTGGTGATTGGCTAATGAATTCTATAATTAGGCCAATGCTTCAGCGAAGTGGACACACCAGGAGAATTTGATTTGGCCGAATGACAATGGACACACTAGGCTAATTTCGACGCCAATTGAATTGGCCGAATCATTCGGCTAGTGTGTCCACTGCTTTAACGCACTGTAATGTGTATGCCTATCTTCATTTAGCCCAATCAGTGCAGAAAAGTATGACATTAAGCTCCATTTCATTTCTGATGCTGGAGGGAGGCACTACATTTATCTCATGTTCTTTATAATTGAGCGAAGTAGATTTACATGATTTTTTTTATATGGCCTAATAATTAAGTTTTCAATCAGTTATACTTCTGATGTATAATTTGTAGACTATTTATAATATATTTATAACAATCAATTTGTTTCTTTTTTTATATATGTTATTTAAAAATGCTTGCTCAACCACCTATCATATCTACCTTAAATCTGTCTTGTAGAATGTTGAGCAGGGATTTTTAAATATATATTTTGTCTACTCTCTTTCTGCCTGTATCATCGTTTGATTCAGCAGCTCCACTGATATACCGATCTGTCCAGTCCAGACTACTCTTTTCATATATCTTAGACAATGGTTCCATTGGGGGGGGGGGGGGGAATCCTATATAGGATCAAATGTATGCCTCTTGACTCAATAAAAGACCTCTTAAGTTCACATTTTAGACTACTCTGTGTTTTGGGAAAGTACAAGGGCTTCTAGCCATGCTGATAGTGAAACCATTGTAAAGCAGCTCTACAACATTTCCTTTAAATTGGCTGAAGAAAAGTGGGTTAAAACCCTATTGCATACCATTTCCTTTAATCTAATCTGCTACAAAGAAATTTTCATCAAATAATTGTAGGACAAATGTGGGTATGTATAAAAGCCTTCTTGCCATACACTGCTATCTGCGATGTAGACCAATGAAATTCCATGGAGGTTAAGGTTTCAAATCTGGCCAGAATGCAGGTATAATTAAACAACCTGTTGACATGAGCATGAACAAATGGGACTTTAGATCAATCTTTTGATTATGATCTAACAATTATACTGATACTACAACAACACAAATGTTAAAAAAAAGGAGAAGTCAATGTATATATATTTATAATTTTTTAATTTAGGATTCAGTTTCCAAAAGTTATCCAAATTTAGTCCTTTTAGCAAAACCTGGACTCGATGAGAAACCCATCGATTTTCGTTTGTAACCAAATCCATTACTACTACCTCCACTGCCACGGTAATTGTTTCTATTATTTGAATAATTATTAAAACCGTTTCTTCCGCGAAATCCACCACCTCCACCCCAACCAGAGCGACCACCATATGTTGATTGTGTTTGTATTACTTCGGGAAGTTCTCTAGCTTTTGTAACTACGATACCATTTCTTCCTTCATATTCATCTCCTATGGAGGACTCAACTTCATTAGGTACATCAAAAGCACATCCCTGTAAATAAAATAATATGAACTGAAATTCGACTTATGCCCTACAGTGTGTTATGTGAGAAATTTTGTCCAGACTGCAGCACTACAGCCTACTCTTATTTCAATTCCCCATCTGTCAAGGGTTCTTTCACATGCAGGCCAATGTTCACACAGGATCCCGGTTTTCCTCCCATCCGAATTCCAAACGTGTATATGTTTTCTATTGCCAAGCCCTTCATCCTACACCACTGACAAGGAACCACACAGGAAAATCACAATAAACTTTCACAAGACCACCAGGTTGGCAAGCCGTCTTACTGAGTCAACGTGGCTCCCTCCCTAGTATAAAGAGAGAGAGAGAAATGGGGTTTAACGTCCGTCTACGACACAAACTAGGTCATTTCGGGACTAACATATGGTTTAATTTTGTTTTATTAATTCGCTTGCGCGTAGGGGTCTTTAGCAGTGGGAGGAAACCAGAGGACCTGGAGAAAACCCATGAGGTTGGACAATCCCTAGTATAAATAACAGTATAAACATGGTTGTTTTTCAAGGAATCCAGTATTTTTCCAGAAAGATCGATGTCTCTACTTTTATATATACCAAAATTTCCATACTTTTATTGGAAATAACCACCCGATAAATACTTTTGTGGGAAAGTATCTTTAGCATCTACACCAAGTTTTAACATTCTGATTCAGTTAAAAGCATTGTTATTAACTTATTGTCTTCAAAAAGGTGTGACAGACAGGTAGGTGCTAAGCCTTAACAGTAAATCACTGAAAACCATAATGGCATGCACGCAATTAACATCCAGTGTCTATTTAAATAGCTTTTATTATCAAAATTGTTTACTTGGTTAGAGACAAACAGCTGAACTGGCGGTAGAAAAATCACTACAATAGCTCACACATATTACCACGTGCTCTATAGAACAACACTGACCTTGATAATTTTAAGTTCTAATACAACAAGCCAACAGTGAGGCTAATGTCCCCCGCCGAAATCCCCAAATAAATAGATGACACATATTATTTCATTGCATATTTATCAAACTGATTATCAACTATATGCTAAATTTCATCATTCTCTATCAGATAGAATAAATTAAAAGCAGAGTTGTTATGATTTAATGTTATGACCAATCAAATTGTTTATCGCTCCTTAGCCTAAGAAGAAAATTCTCACCATCAAACTTAGTCAAAGTAATGATAAAATGAATCTATACTCAGAGTTTCATCTCACTTAATTATAACCAAAGTTATCGTTCCCCAAAGCATCAACCAATCAAATTACATTTACTTATCTCTGCTTACCGTAAGCAGACAATGCTCATCTTTGAACTCCATCAAGGCATTCACTTAATGAACATCTACACCAAGTAGGAGAGTAAATGTGTTCCAAAGTCTCGAACAATCAAATTGCTTATCGCTCTTCTTACCCTCAGCAAAAAATGTTCATTATCGAACTTTGTCAAGATATTGATGTGATTCATCAATCTCACTTAATTAGAACATTTAAGGCCTAAAGAAAGACCTGAAAGACCTGCAATAGACAGAGTTAGTCCTTGCATAATGTACATTTAAGTGACATTATTTGTCATCTCTTCCACATACTTTCCTGATCTGATATTTAATACACATCGTAGACCTACTTTTGAGAGAGCATGGAATGAAATTGTTTCAATAAAAATAAGTATTACCATTTTATCTTTCAGTAATGTCATAGACTGTGCTTTCTCTTTAACATCAGGCAAATTTTCTTCTAAAAATCTCCAAATATATCCAGGTCCAAATAATTCTGTTTGTGTTCTACAAACATAGGTTGTGTAACCCTGTAAAAAACAAAACAAGATACATATATTAGATTTAGAATTACTAAGTTCTGTTTTACAGCAATTGAAAGGTTTATCACTTTATATTTTTGTCCGCCAAGCTTTGGGATGGGGACAATGAAAGCAAATAAATCTTGACTTTTGGAATATGCCCCATTAAACATTTATTAAATTAAAGCTGATAATCATTATTTGAAGAATTTTGAATCCCTAGCAAACTACAATATTGTGAAAGTTGAAATCTCTGTCCGTTACCTTTAATTGAACATTTCGCAGCACTGAGAATACTCTGCCATAGAAATATTATAAATCAGGGTAAAATCTTCTGATATGCCTCTTATGTAAGAGCTAAATCTGCCTTTTTCAGGTTTTTATTTTGGCTTCAAAAGTTATATAAACTATTATTTTGACATTTAGTCACATGACAATCCTATAATCAACTCTCTAGACCAGTGATTCTCAACCAGTGAAATTTTGAACGGCACACTAAGAAAATGCGAAAAACCATTTGATCCCAATCGAGAATTCACTAGTGTCTACGAATAAGCTGTGTTTTTCCTTATTTAGTTTGAGTCATTCTTTGTGTCTATGACTAGTCTCTGTCTATGGTTGTATGCTGTTTGACTTACCATGTTTTTATTTTGCAATATATATATTTAGCCAGGTGTGTCACAGTTCCAAGGTGTTCCGTTGGCAAAAAAGGTTGAGAACTACTGCTCTAGACCATCAGATGGCAGAGATTTAAATGGATTAAAACATGGTTCTCCATTTCTGATTTAATTTAAAAATAGTAAAGCTAGGCAAAGTCTTGAATAACAAGTTCCATTGTTCCGATAATAAACAATCTATGCCATATCTATTATTGAACTATTTTATTAAGAACGCTTGATCTTTATCTAATTCTTGCACAATGCAACTTTAACACAATTGAACTATCTTTTATTGATCTTTTGTATTCTTAATTGAATGTTTCATGATTAATTTCAGTACACATCAGTATGGGGATTAAGCTGTTAAAATTAGATACATGATTAGGATTGCTGATTTTAATTTCATAATAAATTGTGAGTAGGTGTAAACACATATATACTAGGTAGTTATAGGTGTGCATTCATGGAATCTGTGTTCTGGATTGATGAACTTTCTTGAAGCTATCCATTTTTGACTTCATTTCAACAACTAGTATCTTCTACATTAAACGTTATGAATTAACATAGTCTTTAAAATTTTAACACAAAAATCTAAGCTTTTACATCAAGTTTAAACATTCTACCTCAATTAAAAGCAGAGTTGTTATGTTCCAGAATCTTGACCAATCAAAATGCTTATCGCTATTTAGCCCAAGCATAAAATCTTCATCATCGAACTTAGTCAAGTTATTGACATAATGAATCTATATTAGTTTCATTGCTCTCACTCAATTAGAACCAAACTTATTGAGTTCCATGTTCCCAACCAATCAAATGGCTTATCTCTGTTTAGCCTAAGTGGAAAATGCACCTGATCGAACTCTGTCAAGGCATTCACCAAACAGACAATTACACCAAGTTTGAACATTCTACCTCAATTAGGAGAGTTATTGTGTTCCAAAGTCTTGACCAATCAGCATCAAACTTTGTTAAGTAAGGTATTGATGTAATGAAACTATACACAAAGTTTCACCACAATCACTCAATTTGAATCAAAGTCGTCAAGCTACAAAGTCTCGAGCAATCAAATTGCTTATCACTCTGCTTACCCTGAGCCGAAAATGCATATTATCAAAGGTATTGATGCGACAAAACTATACACCAAGTTTCATCGCTCTCACTTGATCAGAACCAAAGTTATCGTGTCCCAAAGCACCAACCAATCAAATTGCGCATCTCTCATTATCCTAAGCAAAAAATGCTCCATTAAGGCATTCACCTAATGAAAGCCTACACCAAGTTTGAACATTCTACCTCAATTAGAAGGAGAGTTATTGTGTCGGTAGTCTCGAACAATCAAATTGTTTATCGCTCTGCTTACCCTGAGCAGAAATGCTGATTATCGAACTTAGTCAAGGTATTGATGTAATGAAACTATACACCAAGTTTCATCACTCTCACTTAATTAGAACTAAAGTTATTGTGCCTCAAAGCATCAACCAATCAAATTGCTGAAAATGCTCATCTTTGAACTCCATCAAGGCTTTCCCCTAATAAACGCCTACACCAAGTTTGAATATTCTAGCTTAATTAGAAGGAGAGTTATTGTGTCCCAAAAAGTGTGATGAACAGACAGACAGACGGACGGACAGACCCATTTTAATAGTCCCCTGCTTTATTTCGAAAGGTGGGGGACAAAAAAAAAGAGAAGGAAATAAACTTAAGAGTGACACAAAAACATTCATGGGATAATTACCCATACAGTGCACATATACTGCATAAATACATAAAAAAATGACGTCTCAATTCCTAAAGCGAGTGTCAACATGAACTTTCAATTCTCAGAAAATTGTTTATTCCAGATATTACAAATACATTAACTTAATAGTCAAGCTCTAATGACCATAGCAGTATACAGTAAAAAGCAGGTTTCTTCAATTGCACAAAGAAAGCTAAATTTAGATTGCTTTAAGAAAGAGCTGACTGGCCTTGTATTACTGTGAAATAGCCACTACATGTAGTTCCCTGCAACCAGGTTCCCAGAAATTGGGTCAATAACTTATCAACGTAGAATAAACAGACGGCTGCCTTTCAAATACAAGACTGTTATTATACAACAATTGAATTATATGCACATTAAAACTATACTGAAAGAGATTTTAAAATGAAATGAAATGGGTTTAACGTCCCGCTTTTCTGCACCAACTGACTGGGCTTATGAAAAATGGTGTAAATCATGGAGTGTGCTAATGCTATGAGGGAAATTTTGCCCAGATAGCACTGTCTACTCTTGTTTCAAAGACTAAACACTGTCCTGGCACCACTCACATGTTGAAACCTGGTTGGAAAATTCCGGATAACTTTCTTAAACAACACCTGGATCAAACCCAGATCCCTTGGTTAGTGACAGCCTGGGGAATATAGGCCGGAAAATTCAGGGAAACTTTCTCAACCAACTTCAGGTTCAAACCCCAGTCCTCCTGTTTAGTGAGTCAGTGCTTTACTCACTGAGCCACTGTGGCTTCCATAATAAGAATGTCTGGCTTGAATGCAAAATGACCAAAATAAATATATTTGAATTGATTATTCGTTACCATGGTAACCAGTGTGATATGTATCTATTGATACAATTACCAGGAAATAAATATGATATTTAACTGCTAATAAATTGCGGTATCTTTTATTACATTTAATAATCTACCTGTGTAAGATGATGAAATAGATCACATTATCGTAACAGTGGAAATCGGATGAATTTAAATACATTTTTTGCCCTTTAAAATGGGATTTAACTTCTGCGCCAGCCAGGTTAAACATACATTATGCAAGAGCTAAATCGACCTATTGCAGGCCTTTCTTTGGGCCTGAAACGTTAACTAATTTATTAATTAGACATTAATTAACTTATCCAGACCATAATCAACTCTTGATGCCATCGCTAGCCTGCAATGTTTACTGGATCTGAATACAATTTGTGATGGATGATTTAACATTAAATGGATAATCGAGACATTGTATTTTATCGTACTGACTTTAGTAATGATGATTGAGGCTTGGCCTAAAATTCAATCACTAATATCTTGGTTCAGAGAGGAGCAATTTGACTGTAATTTTCAACATATTCTCTTTACATTATTTATTATAGCAAGAACTGTCAGCTCTTTATCTAATCTCCCATAATGCCTGTTTAATGAAGACGGGCAAGCATTGTGATGTGGGAAATTTGTCGAATTTGACCTGTCAAAGCTTCTCATATCAACTCTATCTTACACCACAGACATGGGGAGATAGCTGCTTTAGCACTGGAAATCCTGACAAATTTTTTGTTGTGAAGTTGACAAGATTTTACAGCATTATCAAGGGCAATAAATCCATAAATAATTTTCATTGTTATTCATCGGAATATTGAAACAAAGAAAATAAATTTAAAATCTATCAGATGTTGAGAGATGAAGCATTCCCAAATTTCTACCGAGTGAACACTGAGCAAGAGGTACAAGTTTGCACAGCCAGAGCATTTTAGAGTTACATGATGGAGGTAGGTCTTTGCCATGTTTGAAAATGGAGTTTTGAAAAATATGCTGGTTATACAGCATGCAAATTGATTGATGGGTCCTGACACATTGTGGTCAGTTTTTTATTAATTTATCAAGACAATAACTATAGGAGTGAATATCAGAAATGGCTGAAATAAAATAGGATTCTTCATTTCACCAACCATGATAACATTTATAAAGGTATTGTCATTGGCGTTGAATTTGATAAGGCATTAACCATATAGTAAATGTAGCTGTATAGTAATAAATATTTTCTTATCTAATCTATTAGTAATAAATATCATTTCACTCAAATACCCACGTACTACATATTTCAAGATAACCGGTTTTTCACTGTCTGTGATGTAATTATTAATTCTAATGCCTTGCTAGAGTTTTCACATATTTTATTGAAATGTTCTGGGAATATTGTCTTAAAATGCTGTAATCTTTCTCTGTTCACATATCGATTAGCAGTTTAAATTACACTACTTGACAGATATCAATCTAAAATGAATAGACATGATGTGTAGATATCAGGAATCAACATCAACCTAGAAGCTATGTCTTTATTTGGGGGGTTGGATGGCCGAATGGTTAGCGTGTGCGATAAGGACTGTCACTGAGTCAACTGGCATGGTTTTCAATACCCCGGTTGTACGTGACAAGGAGTAGGGTCGCCTGTCCAACCTCATGGTTTTCTCCCGGTCCTCTGGTTTTCTCCCAGCAATTCTCATTGAATTGTTTTATAATCTGTACAAATAATACAAGTACAAAGCGACCTAGGCACCATGAACCAGACATGACGATGTCTCCATAATCTTGGAATTGTGAGAGATCAAAACTCAAAGTCTGTCAATCGAATCGCAATTGTCCAAGGAACAAGCATGCCAAGTAATGTTAATCTTCGAGCTCATATTCCTGCTTCCTTCAAAAGATCGGTGACGATTTGGTTGGTTGGGGCTTCTGCATAGACCTGGGACTGAACATGGTTTGACAAGGGTGAAGTGGACATGAATGATTTTCCTGACCAAGACCATCACAGTGTCTTCTTGCACAAAAAAATTGCGGTAAAGTAGCTGTATAGTGCTCTGTAAAACATTCAGTATCCTTACAACGGACATTGTTCCATTGAGTTTCAACAAAACTTGAAATGATATTCATGATGCCTTGGGTACTTCATGAATAATGTGCATGTAACATTTTTGCGTTGTTTGCATTTGGAATTGTTATGTAGACGTGTGTGTGTCAAAAACAATGTATGCATTGTACACATAACTAGATAATTCATCTTTTTCTACAACAAATTGAGTCATCTCTTATATTTTAATTTAGAGCTACTAGCTATTCTAAGATGCGTTCTGGTTGAACAATTCCAAATGTCAAGAGCTAGTTTTCTGCAGCTACAAACAAGTTTGACATTTGATACATATTCATTTTTTAGGTACATGTTTTCTCATTTTCGACTTTAATTACCAAAATATAAAATGCTACATAAAAATGTAATTAGTGACAGGCAATTCACATGTCTTGTCAACATAAATGAGTTATTACATGTTCACAATGTATATCACAAAAAGGAAACACAGATCAATGCAGAACTTGAGGTCACAGACAGACAGCAATAATTCATTTATGCACAGGTGTCTTTGTTCGAGGAAACTCACAAGGTTTGACAGGCGATCCCACTCCTCATTACTGCAAATGAAAAACAAACTACTTGACTCACTGCTAACATGCATGCATTAAAACATTCACCCCCCCTCCCCCCATATAATCAGAACCTGGAAGGAATTATTTTTAGATAACATCATATTAAATCTTTAGAATTTTTTTAAAACTTTTTTTCAGTTCTTCTTGTTTTTCCTACTTGTACCCAATTATCATTGAATCTATTTGTCAAATTTAAAGTAGCTAAGTCTCTAACTCAATATCATCCAAAATCTTCAACATTGAAAACTTGAATTATTTGTCAATTTAAAGGAGCTAAATCGCTAACATTTTGGACCTAGAAATTGACAAAAGTGGGTTGCAACGCATAAAATACTGTAATATGAATGTATATAAACTGATTTACATTCAATGGTTTCCGTTTTTACTCCAATTTCAAATAAGCCAGCAGTCTCAAGCGAGTGCAAATTTCTAGCATCTGGTTATTCCAGTCTACATACGCCGTTTGATTTGGTGCAATGTGTCTAGCCTCGTCCCTCGAGTCTCTTGATACAACTGGGGCTGAAACGCATTATGGTACAATATTCGTGTACCAATGGTAAAATGTTTGTTTTGTCTTAAATATTGGATATCAAAAGCCCATCTTTTTCCTGAAAGATCACAATATGAATGTTGATTTAATTTGACAAATAAATTGTGTTTTCAATGTTGAAGATTTTGGATGATATTGAGTTAGAGACTTAGCTCCTTTAAATCAACTTAATGTTGAGATCTTACGGGGAAAAGATGGGCTTCTGATATCCAATAATTAAGACAAAATAAACATTTAACTGTTGGTACACGAATCGTGTACCATGGTGCATTTCAGCAACATTTTTAACAAGGGACTCGTAGAAAGAGACTAGATATATTCCACAAGTCATGTCAAACGGTGACGTCATATTCTTATCTGGAGAGCATGCGCAATAAATAACCAGACGCTAGAGATTGCCATTGGATTGAAACTTCTGGCGTACTTCGCCGAACATAACTGATTAGAAATTGTGGTAAAAACAGAAACGATTGAATGTAAATCAGTTTATATACATTCCATTATCATATACGTTGTGACCCATTTGTGTTAATTTCTAGATCCAAAATATAAGCGATTTAGCTCCTTTAAGAATCAAATAATCTGAGACAGAATGGGTGTGTCATAAAAAGTCTGTGCTACACTTTTTTACGGGGACAGAAAATATTATATATAATCTAAAATACTAAGATTCAGTTTTATCGGAGGTGAAATCATCAAAATGCACCAAGTGAATTCAATTAATAGCTTTCAGGTTGTGTAGGTATAAAAACATTTATAACTATTTAAATCATATAAACAGGTCAATAATAATTACGAGTAGTAACCCATGTACACTTATATTATAATACTCTTTTGTCAATAAAAAGACTCTTACTATAGGCTATACTCATTTTAATTGGTTAGCATTTTATATGGAGAGGAGAGAGGTCAATGTGTAGACAAGGAAGTACATAGCTTTACTATGTTCCCTGTGTTGCTAGGTAGCAAATAATATTTACACTCTTTATAAATATCTTAATCTTTATTCAATTGATTTGAAGGTCAGACTTAATATTAATGTAGAGATTGGTATACACAACAGGTGGTTGGAATAAATTGATAGCTTCTACCTTTATTGAAACCCAATTGACACGTCACAATTAAATGCTTAGTGCAAGGGTCCCAGGGTCTTGAGTCATTAAGACCTTGACATGCTATGCCAAATAACGGAGTCTAAATGTTCTAACCTTAATTGAGGGCAGTGGAAAAAAGAACAGTATACTTTCCACTGAATTACCGTCTTGCCTATAGATTTAAGTATTGCAGGCACAGTGCTTCTACTGTGAGGAGTCCTATAGGCAAAACGCAACTCCTTATTTTTTTTTATTTTTTTTTATTTTTTTTTTTTTTAATACCTTACTTTTGAGGGGTACACTACTGACAAATGACAGAGTCCGATCCCTATATGGCATTATCTTACTAACTACATGTACCATGTAGGCTGCCTGGAAGGAGGGGTTATGATAATTCTTAAACACGCCTTTAACCCATTGTATTCTACTTAAGAGGCATGCGGACGACCTCATATGACTACTCGTGCCCTTCACATATACTGTCCCCCAGTGTTTCAGACAAAGTAACAGTTGGGACACTTGTCTCTTACGGCAAGGGCCGGTAACTCAGTGAATAGTATACTTTCCACTGAATTACCGTCTTGCCTATAGATTTAAGTATTGCAGGCACAGTGCTTCTGCCCCGGAATCATTTTACGAATATCAAAACTAAGACAATGACAACAATACGAACTTTATTAACATCCAATACTAACTCAACTCACAACTCACTTCGCCCCATAACACACTTCACCCCACAACACACTTCGCCCCATAACACACTTCATCCCACCACATATTTTTCCCCGTTTAACCCATTTAACCCGTGTCGATTGGACCAAAGTTAAAACGTTGGCTGTGAACCACCACAGCAAAAGAATCAGAAGAATACATGAGGCGATCAATATCAGAAAACATGAACCGAAACTGAATCGAGACCCAGGCGTCTATATCCCCAGAGCATATGACCGCATTATCAAATTGTAACACAGTCCCCCTAAGTAATTCCCCATGCAAAACCATATTTAGCTACTGGCATTTTCCAATACCGAATTCATTGTATATTCCATACCCACAACCCTCACATTTTATAATCCTCTGTTAACAATATGTAAAATTTGTATGTTTCAATTAATTTCTATAATTTATTTAGCTATTCACAGTATTTTATGTTATGTTATACCTCTCATATTTATAATTATAAAAAGGTTTCATTATAGGGCCTTCTGCTTAATTTATCATTATTTATTTATATTTTATTCAACCCTGTAAATACATATATGCAACTTATTACTTAACTTTAAAACATAACCGTAAAATTCTATATTTCCTAACTGTTATAATCAATGTAAACATTATGGTTTGATATAATTCTATAAACCCCCAGTTTGATCTTTATGTGTGTTTATTTAGTAATCTTAGTATATACTGGCTTCAGTTATGGTACACTGTGTATGGTTTCAATATTTGTTAATCTTGGTTAATGCCCTGTTTCATCTTTTAATCGTACAATAAGCCAACTCTAATATATACGATTATGCACCTTTGTTACATCAATAGCTTGTTATAGCTAATCATGCTCACTCACCTTGCATTCCATTGGATAGTTCGCACTGATGTTTGTATTTATATTCATATCTTTCTCATTTTTTATCTATTTGTATATATTCTTGATAACGACTTGTGAAACCTTGTTGAAACGTCGCAGTGAAATAAACCATAGTAATTGTTATCCATAAAAGTGTGTTTTTGATTATGTTCCAATTACTAAATGCCATTCAAAGAATAATGTATGCTTCCACACAGGTAAGCCTCTTAATCTGCTTCCACACAGGTAAGCCTCATTTTGCTTCCACACAGGTAAGCCTCCTTTTGCTTCCACACAGGTAAGCCTCCTTTTGCTTCCACACAGGTAAGCCTCCTTTTGCTTCCACACAGGTAAGCCAAACAGGTAAGCTCACTTACTTTGCTTCAACGTGACAGGGAAGCCATCTAAACTATGCTTCCACACAGGTAAGCTTCTAAATTCGCTTCCACACAGGTAAGCCCCATTTAATTTGCTTCCACACAGGTCAACCATCTAAACTACGCTCCCCTTAAATTGCTTCCACTCAAGCCATCTAAACTTTGTTTTCACAACCTTCACACAGGTAAGTCCCCTTTAATCTGCTTCCACACAGGTAAGCCCCCTTAATTTGCTTCCACACAGGTAAGCCCCCTTAATTTGCTTCCACACAGGTAAGCCCCCTTAACTTTGCTTGCACAGAGATAAGCCCTCTTAGTGTATGTTCCATGTTAGGTTGTGGAATAATAAGGCTGAACAGTCTCACTGAAAGTTATTAAAGAAAAACATTCACTTTACTACTTGCCGACACAGAATAAATAAATTAAAACAACCTTAGTGTATGTCCCATGTTAGATTGCGGAACAAAAAGGCTGAACAGTTTCACTCTAATTTAAATTAAAACAACCTTAGTCTCTGTCCCATGTTAGATTGCGGAACAACAAGGCTGAACAGGTTCACCCAAAATTATTAAAGAAAACATTAGCTTTACTACTTGCCTGCACACAGGTAAAGCCCTTTTATATACTAAAAGAGAGGTCAACCGTAGTGTATGTTCCATATTAGATTGAGGAACAACAAGGCTGAACAGTCTCTCCTAAAATTATTTAAGAAAAACATTCAGTTTACTTCTTGCCGAAACAGTAGAAATAAATTATAACAACCTTATTGTATGTCCCATGTTAGATTGCGGAACAACAAGGCTGAACAGTTTCACCCTAAATTATTAAAGAAAACATTTGCTTTACTTCTTGCCGACATAGTTGAAATAAATTAAGACAACCTTATTTTGTGCTCCATGTTAGATCGCGAAACAACAAGGTTGAGCACGACTCGCCCAAATTATTGAAGAAAACATTCATTACTTTGTCTACACAGAAATAAATAAGACAACCTTTGGTGGATGCTCTATGTTATAATTATATTGCGGAACAACAAAGCCGAACAGGCTCACCCAAAATTATTAATAAAGACAAACAGACATTTAATACATCCTAATCAATCGACCACAGCTAAACACAAGTGACACGTGACGCATGCACGTGCGTGACCCTTATCAACGTTTTTCTTCAAATACTGATATACATATGATATTATTATGCTATTACTATACCTTCTAGATTCAGATTCAGATACTTTCATGTCGAACACTTTAATAGCCGAGAACTAATGCCAGATAATCCTCCATTCTAGCATCCAAGATTTTCTCTGGCCCGTTCATTATCAAAGTTTATGTCAGTCGCAAACCTTTTTCGATCTACATATATTGTACAAGAAGTTTCAGAAAAATCCATTCAGCTGTTTTCCATAGAAAGAAAAATAGAAGAGCATTTTCAGTAATTTAAGGATTTTTCAACTTTTTTCCAAGATTGAGGTTCTTTTTGGATCACTTATATTATTTCAATGCTTTTATTCTTGGACTCACGCCATAGTCCACCGATAGGACTCTGAGTAAAAAAAGTTTAAGAAAAATCGTAGTTTTCGTTTACGAGAAAATGGCGTCTTAAAATGCTCCAAGACGGAAAATACTAGATTTTCGGCGTACCATAATTTATTTTCTAGCCATCTAAATCGTATCCTTTTAGATGTCATATGATAGTCCATTAATGGGGCTATCCAGCGATACTTTAGTTCTTTTGGTCCGCTAACATTTGATGGAGAAATCAAGATTTTCGCAAGAGTGCTATTTTTTTAAACCTTTTTTCTTCATTTTTTGAATACGTCCGGTATGGAAATTGTTGTCGGGATAGTTTTAATAACCGGATTGGCTTATCAAATAGCCACAGGGCTATGTAATGATATATTACATTATCTGATCAGATAAAATGGCCCTGAGAAATCCTATGTTCAAAAGAGCCAAAAATTCAAAAATGTCAATATATCGAAAATTAAATTTAAATATTTCAATACATATTATACATCGTTAGAATCGTAATTAGGTCAGCTATCTGAATGTGTAACTTTTTTGTAAAAATTCGTTTAAATAATAAAGTAATAGAGCATTTTCCAAAATTTCACGATTTTTCAACTTTTTTCGATTTTCAGTACGTTATTTTACCTATTCCAGACATTTCAATGTCTTATTGGATGGATTCATGCACAAGACTACCGGAGGGACTCTCGATAGGGAAAGTTTAAGAAAAATCCTTGGAGTAGTTTTCGAGATACAAGCGTCCAAATACTTGATTTTCAGCATGTCATATTTTGCTGCTTGGTCATACTATTTGTATAAATTGGGCATCATACAACAGTCCATTCCTCGGGCCACTCAACGAAATCCTTATTCGTTTAATCCATTGATACTGGACGGAGAAATCAAGTTTTTCCCCAAAACACACATTTTTTGTGTTTTTTTCGGAATAATCTATCATTATTTCGACTACTTCCGGATCGTTGTTGAAATTGCTTTATGCAGCGGTCTGACTATTTAGCTTTATGTTCCAGGACTTTCAGAACTATCGATTTATCCTTTCCAAAAAATATAAGGGTTGGGAAATGGGCAGAAAATTCGAAAAAAATCGAAAAATAAAGGGTGATTACTCGGAATGAAACTTATATTTCTGGAATCAGACGGTCTTCAGGTATCCAAAAATGTAGGTCAAATTTGAAAATTTAGAAAAATAACAAAAATTGTCTCGTAAACAACGTATTTTCAAAATTCGAAGGACAAAAGCCATAAATGAATGTTCGAAATTGAAAAATGTGAGATAGCCATTATCTCGGAAAAGATTCGGGGTTTCCGAAAATGTCATTTGTTTGAAAATAGGTAAAGAATTGACGAACCCACGGCCGATTTTCAATCCCGGAAAAAAGTACAAAATTCGGTTACTTCCGGTATGCGCAGAAGCTCCAAAATTGTTTTATCAAGTAGCCACCACATGTTTTCCCAATAGAAAATTTGGTTCCAGATCGATATCTGTTTTCGATCATGGAGAAATAGGCTCTCGCGGAAAAAAAAAAAAAAAAATAATAATAATAATAATTTTAGTAAAAACAATAGTCTAGAATTAACAGCAATGAGCAATGATCATTGCCAGGTCTGTACCACTGACAGGGGGACACCACATTAAAAAATCCCAAGGTACTTTTTTTGGCGAACAGTGGGATCAAACCCTGGATCTCTTGGTTAGTGAGCCAGCACCTTACACTGTAACCTAGGTATCATTTAATCTTGTGTATCTTTCACAAGCGTTTAATATCCAATCTTTGTTTAAAAGTGTGTAAAAACTGTTTAAAATCACCATAAATCGTAAAATTTGTACTTTTGTCCGTTTAAAGCTGACCATTCAATTTTGATAAGGAGTGTCACTGTCCAATTTACAAGTATTTAATTTCTTGTTCACTGTTAAAAAATAAACAACCTAATTAATTTCTGATGTATAAATGATTAATTTTTGAACAGTGGTCAGGAAATTAAATACTTGTAAATTGGACACTCATTATCAAAATTAATCAGTCAGATTTAAACTGGACACAAGTACAAATTAGCTGATTTTTGGTGATTTTAAATGATTTTTTAAACAAAGATTTGATATTAAACGAATGTGAAAGAAATTAGTGCTAGATACATGAGATTAAATGATACCTGGGTTACAGTGTGACTTACTGAGCCATTTAATGATAGGAGCCACGGTGGCTAGGTGGGTAAGGCGCTGGCTCGCTAGCCTGGAGGTCGGGTGTTCGATCCCTGCATTGGCCGAGAAAGTTCATCCCGATTTTCCGACGTGGTTTCCCCTTGTCAGTGATGCAGGATGGAGGGCCTGACAAGGACAGCTGTCTAGTCGTTCGGTTGGGACGAAAAACCGAGGTCCCGTGTACACATTGGCGTGCACGTAAAAGATCCCTTGGCAGTTGGAATTCGATATAAGAGTAGGCCGTAGTGCCGCTGCCCGGGCAAAATTTCCCTCATAGCACACTGTATGAGGTATGACCGTCTTCATTAGCCCAGGTTTGGAACAGAACAGTAGGACGTTAAACCCCATTTCATTTCATTTCGCCATTTAATGAACAGGAAAAATAGGTGTGTCTGATAAATAAATATAAATGGAGAAATCAACAAAAGAAGAAGGGAGACCTAAAATTTAACTGTGTTTATTAAAGGGACATAAATTGAATGGTTTTTTTTCCTTTTATCAATATATCAATTTGATACCATTTACTGGACACATGTAGAATAATCAGAAAAATAGTTGTCTGACAAAAAGATATCAATGGTGAAATTAACAAAAGAAGAAGAGATATACTTAGAAAGATCTGCAAAGATATAGTTGAAACAAATTTTAAAATTCCTTGGAAATTTAGTGCAAGCTAATTTCAGAGAAGTAAATAATGAAAAAGCCAATATTATTGTGTCCCTTTAAAGCTAAATAACTAAGCTCAGGTTGTTTTGTCTAAGTTATGTCAATATGTCAACATACATAATAAAAATTGTGATGACTGAATATGCACACCCTACATTCAAGTAACAGAAGATTTGTAAGTGATATTTATGTTGGATAAATTTTATGCTTCGTTGATTACACATACTGCAGCTGAAATAAAATCTGAAATTATATGAGAGAGAGAGAGAGAGAGAAAAAGAGAAAAAAGAGAGAATATTTTGCAGAGGGGGGATAACAGAGGAAACTCATGACTGCGGTTAAGCAGACAGAGAGAGAGAAATCGGGTTTAACGTCCACTCGACACAAACTAGGTCATTTTGGGACTAACACATGGTTCAATGTTATTTCAATCATTCGCTTGCGCGTAGGGGTCTTTAGCAGTGGGAGGCAACCGGAGGACCTGGAGAAAACCCACGAGGTTGAACAGGTGACCCTACTTCTTGTCACGTACAACCAAGGAATTGAAACCCCACCAGTTGACTCAATGACAGACTGTATGATACAATACATGCCAACCTGACGAGATTGAAAATCAGAATGCCTTGTATTGAGGGTAGAGCGATGACCGCAGGTCCAAGTTCGATCGGTGCCAAGCACTGTGAGCGCTGGAGGCGCCGGAGACTTGGAAAATTTTGAGAAATTAGCACCTATTTAAAGCAGTACCTTGTATTATTGGATAAAAACAGCTGGTGATTTAGGTCCATGCATCTGAGTTTTTTTTACCTATTTATATACGAAAGTATGCATATATGCTTTTGGTGATTTACATGTAGGCATGACCTAAATTTGTTGTTAAGTGAAGATTTTTCGTAAGAGGCTTTTAGGTTTGAGCAGCTCAACTGTTTTTTAGTTTCAAAATGTTTTTTAATGTCCGTAATACCACCGTAAGCAACACATCAATCACTCCTACAGACTAAACAAAATGCGAATTCGTCGCCTCTACGCGAGGACGTAATGGTTCCTGGAAATTCTTTGCCATAAGTTTCCCGTTATTTCTGTCTGACATTTATTTTGGAAGCCATTTTGTTTGTCTTGACGACCGACACAGAAGTAGAAGTCGTAAATTATTTATATTGGGTTTTATTTATAATTGTAATCTGTTTTTTTCACACATGGAAAACAGCTTGAAAACATTTTTTTATCAAGTCAGAAGGAAATATGGCTAAGGATAAAGCAACAACGTTACTGGCAACTAACGGTAAACCTGCCGTGTACTGTACGAGTGTATGCGAGAATGGCTCAGCGTAGCAAATAATATCCGCGAAGTATGCAAATTAGGCACGGCCTATGACGAAATAACCACATGACATTAAATAATCGAGAAAACTGGAGACATGTTTTCAGCTATTTCCGTCGTTTTACCGCGAATTATGCAAATTAGACACGGCATATGACGGAAATAACCACATGACATTTTGGTCTTGATTAGTCCAGACATAATGGCTTATTCCATTTTATATTACAAAATCAGATAAACATTGCGACCTCTATTGGGTCCACAACCTTGATATACCATATTTTTACACTATTTGAGAATGAAGGGCGGCCATTTTGTCTGTCAGTTCTAGGCCGATTCTCACGAAATTCGAACTCAGCCGTCCTTAGGGTGTAACGGTGATATAATAATACATTTTTTTTTAAATCGGATATAAATTATGACCTCTATAGGGTCCACAAGCTAAAAACGCGATTTTTTGTACAATCAGGGGCCATAATTCAGGAAGTTACATTCTGATATGCGCGAATATCGAAAGAAACCGAGATCTTTGGGTTATAAACTTACATTTCATGTTGCAACAAAATCGAATAACCAGCGGCTGCCAGGCAGGATACGCCCACTTTTTCGAGAGATGGATAGAGAACAAGCTAAAAAGAAAGCGATTTTTCGTACAATCAGGAAGTTACGGTCCGATATGTGCGAATATCGAAAGGAACCGAGATCTTTGGGTTATAAACTTACATTTCAAGTTTCAACAAAAGCGGATAAAAATTATGACCTCTACAGGGTCCACAACCTTGATATACCATATTTTTACGCTATTTGAGAACGAACGGCGGCCATTTTGTCTGTCAATTTTGGGGCGATTTTCATGAAATTCAAACTCATTCATCCTTCGGGTGTAACGGTGATATAATAATACGTTTTTTTAAATCGGATAAAAATTATGACCTCTATAGGATCCACAAGCTAAAAACGCGATTTTTCGTACAATCGGGGGCCATAATTCAGGAAGTTACGGTCCAATATGCGCAAATATCGAAAGGAACTGAGATCTTTGGGTTATAAACTTACATTTCAAGTTTCAACAAAATCGGATAAAAATTATGACCTCTATAGGGTCCACAACCTTGATATACCATATTTTTAATCTATATGTATTTGAGAACGAACGGCGGCCATTTTGTCTGTCAATTTTGGGCCGATTTTCATGAAATTCGAACTCATTCATCCTTAGGGTGTAACGGTGATATAATAATACTTTTTTTTAAATCGGATAAAAATTATGACCTCTATAGGATTCACAAGCTAAAAACGCGATTTTTCGTACAATCAGGGGCCATAATTCAGGAAGTTACGGTCCGATATGGGCGAATATCGAAAGGAACCGAGATCTTTGGGTTATAAACTTACATTTCAAGTTTCAACAAAATCGCATAAAAATTGTGACCTCTATAGGGTCCACAACCTTGATATATCATATTTTTACACTATTTGAGAACGAACGGCGGCCATTTTGTCTGTCAATTTTGGGCCGATTTTCATGAAATTCGAACTCATTCATCCTTAGGGTGTAACGGTTATATAATAATACATTTTTTTAAATCGGATAAAAATTATGACCTCTATAGGGTCCACAAGCTAAAATGGATTTTTCGTACAATCAGGGGCCATAATTCAGGAAGTTACGGTCCGATATCCGCGAATATCGAAAGGAACCAAGATCTTTGCGTTATCAACTTACATTTCAAGTTTCAACAAAATCGGATAAAAATTGTGACCTCTATAGTGTCCACAAGCTAAAAACGTGATTTTTCGTACAAACAGGGGCCATAATCCATGAAGTTTCGATCCGATACATGCCAATATCGAAAGCATCCGAGATATTTTGGAGATAAACCTATATTTCAAGTTTCATCAAAACCGGATAAGAATTCTGTCCTGTAGAGTGTCCACAGACGGACAGGGGCGACGGCATAATACGTCCACATGAAAATGTGGGCGTATAAAAATTGTGACCTCTATAGGGTCCACAACCTTGATATACCATATTTTTACGCTATTTGAGAACGAAGGGCGGCCATTTTGTCGGTCAGTTTTGGGCCGATTTTAGGGTGTAACGGTGATATAAAAATATGGTATTTTAAATTGGAAAAAAAATATGACCTCTATAGGGTCCACAAGCTAAAAACGTGATTTTTCGTACAATCAAGGGCCATAATTCAGGAAGTTATGGTCCGATATGCGCGAATATCGAAAGGAACCGAGATCTTTGTTTTATAAATTTACATTTCAAGTTTCAACAAAATCGGATAAAAATTGTGACCTCTATAGGGCCAACAAGCTAAAAATGTGATTTTTCGTACAAACAGGGGCCATAATCCATGAAGTATTGATCCAATACATGCCAATATCGAAAGCAGCCGAGATCTTTTGGGGATAAACCTATATTTAAAGTTTCGTCAAAATCGGATAAGAATTGTGACCTGAAAAGAGTCCACAAACAATTGTGGACGGACGTCCGGACGGACAGGGGCGACGACAATATACGTCCACATGAAAATGTGGGCGTATAAAAAGGTCAGGAATGAAATATAATAAATTTCTTCCAATAAATTTTAAAAAACTGAAATTATAAAGAGTAAAATCGGAATTCAGAATTAGACTCAGAAAATCGGAATGATTCCGACAAAATCGGAATAGTTGGCATGTATGTACAACGCGCACATAATAACCATTCGGCCAACCAACCCCCCTGGTTGAGCAGACAACCCTACCCCTTATGTACAATTTTAAAACAATTGACTATTAATAACAGATCTTATGATCTTAAGGGCACTCAACCTTATAAGCAACCAGTAAATAAGTTTAAAGAAACGTTATGAAATGATATCCACTTCTTACTTTCAAAACATGAGATACAGATATCCTTTATAATTTGGATTCAGCCGGAAAATTACCACTGACAATAAAACTAGTTTTTGTCAAGTCATCGAGCACATTAAACATTGAACTGTTATGTTTATTTAGAATTTTTGCCACTCAGATTTCAAATTTCAAATGAAAAAACAACGAAACCCAACTGAAAAATGTAACTTATATCGATCATAATATAATGTGGATTTATGTAAATTTATGTAAATAAATAAATGCACATGTAGGTAAGGCCATGTAAAATTGATACCTTGTTTCTTCTCGCTTGCACCAGTCATGAGACAAAGAAGCCTATCGATTTCCAATGATTTCTGACCACTTTGAAATATCTGGTGGACACTCGAGACAGTAAAGTTAATATTGGAATTTACACGGGGTTTTGGATGTCCGAATTGAGTCGACTGGCGTGGTTTCGATTCCCCGGGTGTACGTGACAAGGAGTAGACTCGTCTCACACTGATCCGCAGTGAATATTTGCTTGGCCGCGACAATCACTGATAAGGATGACATTGATGCGGCTTAATGAGCTAGAAATATTAACTTTTTTCCTGCCACAAATTAAATTCTAAAACATTTTTTGTATATATTGGAAAAATAAATAAAGACGTTTGACGTATTTGTAAGTAAAAATTATTTCCGATTTAGTGTAAATGGGTATTAAAATGACTAAAATGCAGCATTCTCTCCGAAGCAGTTATGTCTTATGTAAACAATGCACGCGCCATTCAGCCAATGATTCACACCGCGTGCTGTGACAGCACGTGTTAAGGCAGTCATCTATGACAGAGATATTATACGAGACTCGTAATTCACTGTGAAACAGATTGGACTCGTCTGTCCAATCTTATAGGTTTTTTTCCCAGGTCCTTCGGTTTCCTCCCACTGCTAAAGACCCCTACATGTAGGTGCAAGCGAATTATTGAAATAACCTTATGTTAGTTCTGAAATGACCTTTCTCTCTCTCTCTTTAAATTTATACACAGTGTTTAAGATTTTCAACGATTTCTGATAATTACTGCCAGAGTTATGGCTCTTGATCACTTTAAAATATTTTGTAGATGCCCCTGGAAAGCAACAGTTTTTCTCGACTGGGCAGTCACTGGTGTGCCATATAATTTTACGGCGTACAGCGTGAATGATGATATAGTACCTGAAAACCTGTTTAAAATGGATTTGCCAGCAGCCGACTGTTGCCATAAATTTTTTGTAGGAAAATTGAAGATCAAAATATTGGTAAATGTATTCAGAATGAGGTAGTCTCAGTAGTAAACGACGACGTGTATCTCAGGACATTATACATTTTTAAAAATTACATTAATACACATGTACAGTCTGTGGATATGTCAGTCAACATAAAAAAATAGATATAAATGTGTTTTATTTTATTAAGTCTTTTATAAACTGAAGCTGTTTGCATGAAAAAACATAAATTGTATTTCATAATTATGAGAAAACATACCAAATTCATAGAGTATAAAGAAAGGTCTTACAAAAGTTTGTGTTGAAAATTAGTCTGTGTTGTGTTTACTGCATACCCTCTTCGGTTTACCCAGAGCATGGGAAGAAGAAACAAGTTATCAGGTTTACAATACATGGCCTAATTCAATATTATGCATGCAGTATATAATTTCTGCATAAAGATCACTACATAAGCTTTGCCTTGTTTTTATCCAAATATTTTATATATATACATGTATGTTAAAAAATCCTTTTATCCAACAATATATAATTTTCCACACTATGATATACCCAAATTCATTATTTATTTAAAGCTGCAATTTCATATTTTTAAGTTACATTTTTAAAATGTATTAAAATAAAGCCTTAAAATAGATGGTATCTATAAACAGTTATACCATTCGCTTCATACGGATCGTTAAAGACAGAATTTTCATCTGGTATGTAAACAAAACAAAATAAAGTATTATTTGTAACTATTGTGTCTCTGGCTAAAAAATAAATACCATTTTCTAAATCAGATTGTATTCTAATAAATAAATGAACAATGTTCTTCCTAATAATCTCCCTTTGCCCCTGTATTTTCTAACTAATGAGAAGGCTGTATGATTAGGGAGTAAAGTGGCGAACTCATCAGTAGTTCTACACCAAGTTTCAGACAGATTAATGATGTCATATTGTGATAACGTATTTACAAAAGATTCATTCACATGTCTTTTCAGTCCATTAATGTTCAGCGAAAACAGTGTTAATTTGCGAGTGAGTGAACATGTACTATCAGAGCTTTGGCCACACCCCTATTGGTCAATAGTGAGCTCATTTGGAACACTTATGCTGTCACAAGCCTTAATACAGTTCAATTGTTCATCATAGATGAAAGCTCGATTAACATACATCAGTTTATCATAGATTAACGATATTCTCTCATTCGGATTGTTTTCTTTAATCTTCATTAAACATATCCCAAGCTTCTTTCTACAGTTTCTTACCCTTTCACTATAGTCCTCCTTAATATATATCGCTTTATTTCTACCCCTCTGATTGCCTCCATAATTGTCATTTTGTGTTTTATAAACTCTAAAGGCGTCTAGAATAACACTTTTATGTTTCAATCTATTTAATTCCACAAGTATTGGCCTGCATTTTCCTCCAGCCCTTGTTCCTAATCTATAAGCTCGTTCAATAGGTAAAGTTTCGTCACTATCCGCAGACAATATATTCAATGCTTCAACTAAATATTTCCGAATAACACTTTCAGTGTCCTCTTTAGTGCCTGGTTCACTTTCTTCGTATCCAAATAGCAACAAATTATTTCTCTTGGCGCCTTCCTCAAGTTTGTTTACTCGATATTTAAGCTCTCTGTTCTCTTCTTCAACGATGTGCAATTTAGTCTTCAATTCCGTTATAGAACCTAGTTGTTGGTTAATATTTTCAAATTCCTCACGAAACCCGTTTAATTGCTCAGTTATATCAGAAAGGGATTGGGTAATAAACTGTAAAGATTTGTTAATGTCTATTTCTTGTGATTTTTCAGCACCTCTGGTGTTTGATCTAGTCGATTTCACAACATACGGGGATAGCACTCCTCCATTGACGGGTCCTGGGTTTCTTTCTATGTCACCACAGACGATCAAAAGTGAGCACAAACATTGTATATGTCTTACCAGATTTATTTTGCAATATATCTTAATCATTTTAAAGTTCCAACACGTTTGAAAAACACCTTATTTCTTCCAAGTTAGTAGAGTTCGTATCTATTCAGAATCACGGTTACAATATTACAGGTATTATTTTTTTTGATAACGCAATAATCCAATATATTGCTCGAGTCTATTTCTGTTTCCCTAATAATATTCTCTGAAGGAATATTATATTTTACTGAAACGGATGTGTAAGCTTGACTATACAATGAGTTGAATTTACATGCTTCTCATAGAAATATGTTTGAAGGGTTGTCAACTCTTGTCAAGCCTTAAGATGTATGAAGTTAAACCGTAGTAGTGTTAATATAGAAAAGTAAATTAACTCATGTATTATATGTCATAAAATGTTGTGGCTGTGCCGAACTGTACATCGGCTGCACGAACAAGTTACAAAACAGAGTAACGGTTCATAGACAACATATCAGGGAACCAAATTTAAGGAAGATCCCTTTAAGTGAGCACCTTGATATCTGCGGTAAGGGCGAGTTCAAAATATACCCTTTCTTTAAGATGCCGTATTCAGATCCCATGAAAATGAGATTGAAGGAACAATATTTTATTGACAAATTCAAACCCAAATTAAACATTTCAAAATAATTACAACAGAATATAACTAGGCTAAATAAAAAATATATTCTGTTTCTCAGAGCTGCACGAGCTGTTTGAAATGTGATATTTATGAGAAGTCATTTAGCCCAGTAGTGATTCTTTGATAAAATAAAAACACAAAAACAAAAAAAAAACAAACCCATCAAATGTTTAGGAAGGATTGTCTGATAACCAGAATATTTTGTTTGTATGGCCTTATAAAATGGACAGTGGACACAAACAGCTGGCCCCTGGATCCATTCACATTCAATTGATTTGTTATTTGTAGCTTACTTCCTGCAATGTTTGTGTGGGTATAGTTTTTCGTGTAGTGCAGCCCCACTGCACTTAATATCAGAGTAGTTTTAGGCCTTTCTAGTGCAGAATGTTTTCGTTGTTTGCTCTTCACACTTTATTAATTTTTAGTGTTTTCCAAAATTCTATCCCAATTACTGCTCTTATTATTGATAATTTTTTTTGCTTAGACCATGAAAATAAAATCTCATTATTCCATTTCACAACCATAATCAAATTTCTTTTAAATGTCAATTTATAAACAGTCGCATGGTTGCATTGAAGCATTATTGGTTGTTTCTTTTGTATAGTCAAATAAATTATGTTACCTTTTTAGCAGTTAACAGTGATCGACTTTCTATACATGTGTTATTGGAGATTACAGCCAAGGCAGCAGCTAAAGCCTGAGCAGCTCCTCTTTGTTCTATTAAATGTTCGGCTTTGTCAATAAAATGTTGGATGGTGTCATCTTTAACATTATCCAATGCTCTGAAAAATAAAAATTAATTTCAAATTCAGTACTAGCCCATTGTAGGGTTAAAATTTTTTTTAGAATAAATGTGTGCAATAACATTATTTTTTTTTCCCTTTTGGTTACTTGTTATAAAAACCATCAGAAAAAGTTTTAGAAAATTAACTTTATAAGTGTTGTTACCATGGTTACAAATTAAATTGTAATGTGTGAGACACAAAAATATTGATTTTTGGTCTCCAATACAATAATTAAAACCAGAAATGATGATATATGCATGTTTACATTTAGAGTAATTTTATTTCTATACAATAAAACATTAAAAAGTATAACAATTCAGGTTTAAACTTCCATTTTTTATTAAAAATAAAAGACAGGTGTCATGGCAAAATTTGACTTCCCAATTTTTTTATCTTTTTTAATTCTGAGTGACACTTATTTATTTTTTTTTTTCAAATAACAAAACACTTAAGAGTTATTGAAGAACTTATTTCTTTATTGATTTAAATATTAAAATCATCAAATGTGAAATATATGATGGACGCTATGCAGGACTGAAAACCTGTTATGGGATGTGATGCAGGAAGGAAAATATCATCCCATGAAGTAATTTGATAATGTGTCAAGCCTAATTAATAAGGTTATTGTTAATGTTCATATGTCGGTGCCTGGTGGGCCTAATGTTCAATATGCATGACATTTGACCATCTTTCTCCATGTCTTTGAATACAACACATAAATTATAGTCTTATAGGAAACAGCTACTAGTGTATTTTAAGGCGATGTTTCCAAGAGTATTCTCTCAAGGTTATCAAGATAATACTGATATGAGGCAAATATATATATATCGACAAACTGCAACAACATGACCGAAATCATACATGACAATAACAAGATCACGGGCTTGTGAGACAACAGTTCAAATGTACAATGAACAGATGAGGATTGAAGAGTTAATTATTGTAACTGAGTTATACAACAAGGAAAATAGAAACCATACCTAACATCAAATAGGTCAAAGGTCTATGACACAATTAGTTAGAATATACAAAGGAGACAGTTATGATTAACAATCCTTAAGGGCCACTTAAGGCCAATGGGTGGTTGTAATGTTAGCAAAATACAGGATGTGAGTAATTAAGACAATAACATTAAAAGGGGCATTATGGAAGATTAGATAAAGAGCTGGCAGTTCTCACTATAATAGTTAAAAAATAGATAATGTAAAGGGAATATGCTGAAACTGAAATATTAGCGTTTGAATTTTAGGCCTAGCCTCGATCATCATTACTAAAGTCGGTACGATAAAAAACATAGTCTTGATTATCCATTTTTGGATTAACTCATCAATAAGCGTTGAGCAGCAAATCGGATTCAAATCCAGTTAAAATCTGACACGTAAGATGGCATCGAGAGGTGATTAAGGTTTTATAATGTTAATAAATGTCTAATAGTTTTTAACAATAGATAAAAGATAACTAGTGTTATATTGGGTATTAAATTTCATGTGATATATATTTGCCTAGTAGCAGGGCAGAGCATAAAATTGTCCCCAAAGTGGGAAATGTATCCCGTCCTGCACAAACTAATACAATCCAAGAAGGGTGGAATGTAAAAATGTCCCCAGAGAAGGTAACACAAACCACCTTGCCCCATTGATGTTTTATACTATATTATATGTATTCTTAAATTATGATTGATTGTACATCTATTTTAAATGTTTTATTGTACTTACACATAACCTTAAAATAAACATTGTTATGCAACACCAACAAAAATGATACGATTTTTTTTTTTTTTTATAAATTTCTTTATTTTTGTAAGAAAACCAATCTGATTAAAATACAGATCTATATTTCGTTTCGTTTTTTTTTAATCTTTCAAAGGCCTCTACTACATGAAGATCTGACCAGTAGTAGTGGAAGGTTGCGCCAGGGGACATACGAGCGGCTTTTGACCCTATGATAAACCACTCAGCGTTGATGTTTCTAGTGGGTTACCCAAGTTCCGAGCACCTCAAACCCAAAACTGCAGTAACAGATCGCTTCATTGGCTAATCCCTCACACCATCCAGAATGCGGGTTATATAACAACTCTTCCAAATCCTAGTGTAGTAAAGACAATTAAAACGAAATTTTGAACTTTAAATAAGGAAATGAAATAGGATCTGTATTTTAATCAGATTGTAAGAAAACAATCATTTTCTGCATTCAATTTATCAAATGTGTTACAGATGACCATTATTAAATGATTTTAAAATATACTATTCAAAAAAAGTAGGGGATATTTGATTTTTAAGTGTTATTAAAGTCACCTAATGAAACTGACGAAGAAACAAATGACAAAATGAAATGAAGTTCACATTCATTGATTTATTCCAAATGATCGTTAGACTAAGTAAGGCACAGACTGACCATTATAAGGGTAAAATGATACCCGGGGTCAAACAGCAAAGTTACCACAGCATCACAACCAAGTCAGTAACGGGTAAATCCTCCTCTGTTTGCCAAACAAGCATTGATCCGACGTGGCATACTCCTAATGAGACGTCTAAGGTCATTTTGGTCCAGATTGTCCCATTCCTGTTGCAACACAGCAGCAAGTTCTTGGTCATTGGCAGGACGTTGTTGACGTTGACGTAACCTCTGTCCAAGCATGTCCCAGACATGCTCGATGGGGGAGAGGTCGGGACTCAGTGCTGGCCAAGGTAATGTGGTGATGTTCTGTTGTTGGAGGTAACCTGTAACGATCCTGGCCCTGTGACATCTTGCGTTGTCATCCTGGAAGATGAAATGGCGGCCATGACGTCGTGCGAACTGCACAACATGGACTGCCAAGATGTTGTCCCGGTAGTACTGGCCTGTAACACGCCCTGCAACAACATGTAAAGCCGTTCTTCCAGCAACAGTGATGCCTCCCCACACCATAACAGAACCACCCCCAAATCGATCATGTCTGATGACGTTAACGTCTTGGAAGCGCTCGTTTCGACGACGCCACACCCTCCTACGTCTGTCCAAAAAATCAACAGTGAACCTTGACTCATCTGAAAACATCACATTGCTCCAGCGTCGATTATCCCAGTGTTGACGATCCCTACACCAACGACGTCTTGCCTGAATGTGATGATCTCTCAAACAAGGGATCACGCGAGGACGTCGGGCGCGAAGGTGACCCCTATGCAGTCGATTCCGAATCGTCTGGCCACTCACTCTCACACCAGTGTCTGTTTGAAGACGAGCGCTGATCTGATTTGCTGTGATGACACGATTTCTCAAGGCCAAGGTACGGATAAATCGATCCTGGGCTTGAGTTGTCGCCCTTGGTCGACCTGAGCGTGGTCTGTCCTGTACAGATTGTGTATCACGGTATCTGGACCATAGCCTGCTTATGACAGACTGAGAAACATTCATCGTCCGCGCCACAACCGCCTGTGTTGTGCCGATCTGTAGCATGCCAAGGGCACGTAACCTTTCATTTTGGGTAAGCCGACGCATATCAAAATTTGTTTTCTGGTCACTAAAACAAATAAACTGATGTTTCCACCCTGGAATTCAATGCCACAATGACTGTAACATTCAAAGTCAGAGTCGTGCAAATCTTGGGTTGGACCCCCATGATGATCCCAAGCATCACCTGCATTCCATGCTGTAGCTATTGGTGCGTTTGGGCGTCACATGTAACTGGAAATGTTTCTTCTGTTAGGTTCTATAGTGACTTTTTTCGTAGTCATTTGCATATTTTAGTATTATGCCCCCAAAATCAAATATCCCCTACTTTTTTTGAATAGTACAATATGGTCTTTTTGTAAAAAAAATAATTTTTTGTTAGTAAACATGTATTGAAAGACCACCTAAGCCAGAAATACAAATGTCCTATTACTGTAACAAAAGGGCAATAACTCATGAAGTAATTATCAGAAATCAATGGAATTAGATCAGATAAAACTGAGTATATATTATTAAATTACAAATATAGATTACAGGCTGTATACAGCAATTGAGAAAATAAGAAATGCAAACCAAAAAGTGTTATCATCAGATCCAAATTTTTGCGGACCATTTTCAAAGCATCTTTTTGAGAAACAAAATCACATCAAAGTCAACTACAAAGTGTAGTTTGTTACATGATTCATTAAAACCACTTTGTTATAGTCTTTGTTTCTGTTTTGTTTTGTAATCCGGTTGGTGTCAGACGTGCCTGTGTTGCTATGATTTTTGTTTACAATCAACATATATAAGAATTAATTAAAGGGATATAGTTCACTCTACACACACCAGGTCATCAGCATAGGCGTCGTAAGAAGTGGGAGGAAGCACCAGAATAAACAGAGAAAACCCACAAGGTTTGTCACATACAAGCTTAGGATCGAAACCCTGCCACTTGACTCAATGACAGACCTTATAATCCCCTCCCATGTTGATAGGGAAAATATATAGAGAATCTCCTACCAGTCTTTTTTGATATCAAAAAATATCAACACAAGTTGATAAAGTAACAAAAAACGAGGCTCTGCCGTTTTTTTTTTACTTTATCAACGAGTGTTGATATTTTTTGATATCAAAAAAGACGAGTAGGAGATTTTATTTATCACCCAATCCCTTCTTACATGCACAAATAGATAAATATAATTCTTTGCTGTAGATTTCACTTTTACTGAACATTATGGCGTAGTAATACATCATTTTTTGACAGCTATTCAACCATTGCAAAGTCCTTTATATTGGCCCAGTGTTTCCATCAAGGTCAATTGAATAATAATAGTTCATTTTTGAAAAAAAAAAAGTTACTTTTAATAAGAAATGAACTATTCTTTGAAAATAAAAAAAGTAGTTCCATTTCAACTGACCAATCAAATTCATGTAAGGATATCGCAGTAGATTATGAAATATATCATACAAGCGATATCTACTGTGGAATGTATTATTGGGTGATAAAAAGACAATATTAAGGAAAACATAGAGATAATATTTTAAACAGGGTTAATTATTTTTATTGAAGTTAAGAGATATACAATAGATAGAACATATTCAATTTGAAAAATAGCAATAGAAAAGAGGGACGAGTTGGGGAGTTGGCAAACTGTTATAGGTAGTAGCACATTTAAAAGATAGGTTGCCAGGCAACGAAACATACGCCCACAGCAGCTATATCGTCCGGGCAGTCAACAAGAGTTATCGCATATTTTTACTTTTTTCGGTAATGAAACATTTATAATACATTAAAATCTGATTAAGAGTAACAACTCATTAAGTAATTATCAGAAAACCATTAGAAATTTGTTTGGTTTTTATAATGCTAATGTTTAGTATACAAAACTTTTAATATCATGGATTTAGCTGTTCAAGTCATAAAGATTCATTGAAAATCAATATACTTGTTCGTCTCAAGACCTTAAACTCTGTGTACTAATCTGAAGTCAATCAGATGATAACTTTAGCCTCTAGAGCGTCACAAGATTTTTCAAAGTGATCAAGGGCCATAACTCTGGCAGTAATTATCCGAAATCGTTGAAAATCAATAGGATTCTTCATCTCATGACCTTAAACACTGTGTATAAATTTGAAGTCAATCGGATATTAACTTTGACCTCTAGAGCGTCCACAAGATTTTTTGAAGTGATCAAGGCCCGTAACTCTGGCAGTAATTATCGGAAATCGGTGAAAATCAATAGGCTTCTTTGTCTCATGACCTTAAACACTGTGTATAAATTTGAAGTCAATCGGCTATTAACTTTGACCTCTAGAGCGCCCACAAGATTTTTTTAAGTGATCAAGGGCCATAACTCTGGCAGTAATTATCAGAAATAGCTGAAAATCAATAGGCTTCTTCGTCTCATGACCTTAAACACTGTGTATAAATAAAAAGTCAATCGGATATTAACTTTAGCCTCTAGAGCGTCCACAAGCAATTGTGGACGCCGGACGGACAGACGGGGGCGACGACAATATACGACCACATTTCAATGTGGGCGTATAAAAAGCAAAAAATATTTTAATTACCTGATTGCATCATCTGAGGCAGCTTTAATTATATCTTCAGGTGTTGGAGGTCCAATACAACTAAATTTGATGCCCTTGGGAAATATGACATAATTACCGGTACAATTAATCTCATCAATCAATACATATCAGATGTAAATAAACAAGCCAACAGTGAGGCTGATGTCCCCTGCAGAAATCCCAATAAATAAATAGAAGACACATATTAATTAATCGCACATTTACTTTTTTCAAAAGTATCAAGCAATCAAACTGATTATCAACTGTACACTAAGTTTCATCACTTTCTATCAGATAGAATCAAAGTTATCTTGTCCAAAGCATCGACCAATGAAATTACTTAGCTCTGCTTATATTAGCTTTAGCTTGAAATATTAATCATTAAACTCAGTCAAGACATTCACCTAATGAACATCTACATCAAGTTTAAACATTCTACCTCAATTAAAAGCAGAGTTGTTATGTTCCAAAGTCTTGACCAATCAAATTGCTTATCTCTGCTTACCCAAAGCAGATAATTCTCATCTTCTAACTCCATCATGGCATTCACCTAATAAACATCTATGTCAAGTGTGAACATTCTAGCTCTATTAGAATGAGAGTTATTGTGTTCCAAAGTCTCGATCAATCAAATTGCTTATCGCTCTGCTTACCCTGAGAAGAAAATGTTCATTATCGAACTTAGTCAAGGTATTGATATATAAAAACTATACACCAAGTTTCATCATTCTCACTTAATTAGATCTAAAGTTATCGTGTCCCAAAGCATCAACCAAACAAATTGCTTATCTCGGCTTACCCTAAGCAGAAAATGCTCATCTTCGACCTTCATCAAGGTATTGACCTAATAAACACCTACACCAAGTTTGAAAATTCTAGCTCAATTAGAAGGGGAGTTATTCTGTCCCAAAACAAAAAGTTTGACGGAAAAACGGACGGACAAACAGACAGACGAACCCTTCGAAAGGCAGGGGACAACAACTAATTAATCTTATTGTTTCTTATTGTTTCCCTATCAACCAAACATTAATCATCACGATTCTGTATGAAACTGAAATTCTGTATACAGATAACATCTCTAGTAGCTTTATAAGTAATAAAAACACAAACGTGCCAGAATGAAAGTTAAATAGGAAGGTTAAAAATTATTGAAACATTAATTAAATTGATCAATTCTAAAGTAAGTTATGGCTATTTCATGTTTATATGGCTATTTCAAGTTTACACCAGTTTCTATTGATTTCACATAGAGTAAAAGCAAATATGCTATCTTTTTCATCCAAGTCATTCCATCTACATATATAATAATAGTTTTATCTTACACTTGGACATTCTTAATAGTGAGCTATGGTGGCTCAGCGATGGAGAACTAGCAAGAACAGTGTTTAGTCATTTGGATTGGACAAAAAGCTGAAGTTCTACATATACACTGACATACACATAGAAGAACTCTTGACAGTTGGAATTAGACATAGCACACAGGGCCCACAAATATCTATCTTATTTTCTTACATCAGCTAGGTTGGTATTCATGTTACAAAGCCCCCGATCTGATCGCCTACTTGAGCCACACAGAGGTAAAGTTACAAAAAAACCTGTATTTTTGCATAGTCCTTGAACAGTTTTTCTTGTGCCGACACATAAAAGTTTTCTCGGTGGTACTGCATCTCATGCACTGGACAGATCTGTGAAGAGTCATTTGGTATATACCAAGGGGTTACGCTGAATGATGTACGATATATCTACACACTGTTTAATATTTTATTGAGCAGTTGGGTTGCTTTGTAAATGAAATGGGGTTTAACATCCTGCTGTTTTGCAGAGAGTGTGCTAAAGAAGGCAGGCAAATGCCATACAGAGAAATTTGGGCCAGACAGCGTGCTAGAAGCGCCACTACACGCTACTATTATTTCAAATTCCAACTGTCAAAAGAGAGAGAAAGAGGGATGGGGATTAACGTCCACTCATTAGGTCATTTTGGGAGTGACATATGGTTTAATTTTATTTCAATAATTCGCTTGCATGTTGGGGTCTTTAGCAGTGGGAGGTTGGACAGACAACCCTACAACCAGGGAATTGAAACCACACCAGTTGACTCAATGACAGACCTTATGATACAATGCGCATGCACTAACCATCCGGCCATCCACCTCCCTTCAACTGTCTAGGAGGCTGCTTTGTATATGACAATAAATAAATACTTACTGCTTTATATTCTAATGCTCGTAATGAATATTCTTCTCTAGAACTATATAAACAAACACATACACCTGATCTACCGGCACGACCTGTACGACCTGATCTATGTATATAGGCATCAGCATACTGAAACAATGAGAAAAAATAGATTAAAAACTTGAATTAATTCACTTTTGGGACGATATGGGAACAAAAATGTTTGGATAATGTTTTAGAAATATAACGATACACATTTTTCATGATATATTTAAGTTGAACCAATCAGAAATTTTTCATATTTTTTAAGGTAAGCTAATCAAAGAAAATTAAACTTTCTTTCTAAATTGTACAAAGGTATAAAGCATTAACATGGAATAAAACTATCAAGTCATATCACAAAGGTCTATGTTGTGCAATTCACTTGACATTTTGAAGAAAGAAAACTATATCTAAGTCAACAACATCAACCACCCTACTTTTAGTTCCCAAACAAACAAAAAGTAAAGTTAGACATTCATCACATTCATTAACAAACCAGCGGCTGCCAGACAGGATACGCCCACATTTTCGAGAGATGGATAGAGAACAAGCTTAAAAGAAAGTGATTTTTCCTACAATCAAGGGCCATAATTCAGGAAGTTACAGTCCGATATGCGCAAATATCGAAAGGAACTGAGATCTTTGGGTTATAAACTAACATGTTAAGTTTCAACAAAATCGGATAAAAATTGTGACCTCTATAGGGTCCACAACCTTGATTTACCATATTTTTACGCTATTTGAGAACGAACGGCGGCCATTTTGTCTGTCAATTTTGGGCCGATTTTCACGAAATTCGAACTCAGGCGTCCTTAGGGTGTAACGGTGATATATTTACACAGTTTTTTAAATCAGATAAAAATTATGACCTCTATAGGGTCCACAAGCCAAAAAACGTGTTTTAGCGTACAATCAGGGGCCAGAATTCATGAAGTTACGGTCCGATATGCGCGAATTTTGAAAGGAACCGAGATCTTTGGGTTATAAACTTACATTTCAAGTTTCAAGAAAATCGGATAAAAATTGTGACCTCTACAGTGTTCACAAGCCAAAAACGTGATTTTTCGTACAATCAGGGGCCATAATCCATGAAGTTACGGTCCGATAGATGCCAATATCGAAAGGAACCGAGATCTTAGGGTGATAAACCTATATTTCAAGTTTCATTGAAATCGGATAAAAATTGTGACCTGTAGACTGTTCACAAACAATTGTGGACGGATGGACGGACGGACAGGGCCGACGACAATATACGTCCACATGAAAATGTGGGCGTATAAAAATTGAAAAAAAAACCCGATTGTCCCATTGATTGAAATTTATACCAAAATATCTTGGATGATATATTACGATATTGAGATTATTTTGGTCATAATGACTATATATCACTGTGTTTTCAGGGCTGGCCACGAATAAATTGATGGCGAGCAGATGACTGCTCACGCAAATTTAGGCTTGGGCGAGCAAGGCGAGCAATAAAAATTGCTCACGCAAAATGTTGTTTCCGTGAGCACACATTTTGTAACATTGTTTCAATTTAAAATCATATGAAATTGCTATTCCTGGCTTTGCAGTAAACATGTGTGACCATCGCTTTCTGTTTTTGACAGTCATCGTCATACGACTCTTCTTTAAAACCAATCACCGTATGGATTTCTTCACCCCACGACATAAATGTGGATACATCAATGTAGATAGGGCAATCGGGTTTCCTTTGGCCATTATTACGCTTAGATTTAAAATTATACGACTGCACAATGGAATAAAAACCGAAGTTCTGATAAAATAAGAAATACCGATAAATATTAGTTTGAAACGTGTTTATTTAGCGTGAATGCCAAATGCCGGATGTAAACATTCTTTACTTTAGACTCGATTATCACGCGTTTGTTACTGGTGTTCGTGGGAAAACCAGTCATGATGTTCAGGTCTCAAGTGTATTTTTAGTAACACGAGTGGTGAGCAACTTCATTAGCCAATCAAATTTAAGGAGGAAATGCCGCGTGCAGCTGGGTGAATCTCAGTTTGACAGACGAATTTATGACGTTATTGACACTGTCGGGTTAGTTTCGGCAATAAACTTATCAATATTTTGATTATTTTTACAGGTTTTTCTTAAAATTTTACGCGAGCAACGAACCGCTCGCGTAAATGTAGATTTACGCGAGCACAGCGCGAGTGCGAGCAACTGCTCGCGTCTCGTGGCAAGCCCTGGTTTTGATATTTGTTCTAAATTCCTAAGAAAATATATTATATCACCCAATCCTACTTCCCATGTACACAATGGATTAGTACAAATTAGAATTTAATCTCTTTTGGCTAATAAAACTGATTAATATAGAGCTAAAAAGGATATATAACTAAAGAGGAAACATTTTGATCTCTGAATGCAGTGTAGACAAACTAAAAAGTAAAAATAGGTCGAATGCTAGATTGGAGACGGTCCTGCACATATGATGTCATATTTGGATTGTGCATTAGGGTTAGGCTAGCTCTGTTTACATCTCACGACTTCGACGAAATCTGCAGTTCCTAACCCTTATCCTAACCCACATATGACATCATATGTGCTAAAATGTGCAGAACCGTCTCCAATAGACCAGTTCAAAAACTGGAATTAAGATGAAAGGGAAATAACTCTATTTTACAAGATTTCAGATCTAGTTGATAGTTAAACTTACCCTAGATGGTTCACACTGTACAACAATATCAACTTCTGGAATATCTAAACCTCTAGCTGCTACATCTGTTGTTATCAATACTTTATATTTACCTTCTCTAAAACCCTAATAATATATACATGATAAACATTAATCGATCATCTCTACAAATAAGGCTTAAAGTCTGCTTCCACTGAGGGTGTTAACACAGACAATGCAAATCAAATGGAAATTCTCATTAAAGACATTGGAAACTGGGTCTGAATTTATAACCAAAACAATTTTTTATCCCTTTGGATTTTTCTGTTACATTTAATCTGCTACATGCAGAATTATTACAATAAATATACTGTTTTAGATCTTGAATTTAGTTCGTTGAATTTATTAATTACCTTTAACACTGATTCTCTTTTTTCTTGTGCTATATCTCCATGGAGAACGTGACCTTCAACCTTGATACAAGGACTGATGGCAAGTTCGTCTGCTTCTTTCTTGGTTTGACAGAAGATCATAGCTCTACCATGTGTTCCACTATACACAGATACAATATCACCCAATATAGATGCCCTTTCACCATGATTACATTTAATAGCCAAATGCTAAAAAAATAACAAGACAGGTCCTGATTTAATGTTGACATAATTGTCGAAACCTTTGTGTGTACAAAATTTTTTGTGACCACTCTAAGGCGTACACTCTTTACGGTGCAGTACCACATTCTCTATGGGTTACGTAACTCATTTATAGACTGTTATCCATCTACACAACGTAGAATTGGGGAATTTTTGGACATTGCCTTGAAAATAGGTGAGAGAGAGAAAGAAATGGGGTTTAACGTCCACTTGACACAAACTAGGCCATTTCAGGACTAACATATGGTTCAATTTTATTTCCATAATTCGCATGCGCCTAGGGGTCTTTAGCAGTGGGAGGAAATCGGAGGACCTGGAGAAAACCCATGAGGTTGGACAGGCGACCCTACACCTTGTCACGTACAACTGGGGATTCGAAACCACGCCAGTTGACTCAATGACAGACTTTATGATACAGCGCGTACGTGCTATCCATTCAGCCATCCAACCCCCCTTGAAAAGATATTTAAGAGCTTCAGATAGTTTCACAGGTCTTCCAAATTAAACAGTTTTATACACTCAAGCTACAAATACTGTTCTCACTGGGTCATTGTCAGTGAAGCGGGACTGAGGGTCTGTCAAGAAATAGTGTTTAGTCATTCAGATGGGTGTGCATGTAAAAGAACCCTTGACTGTTGGGATTCTATGAAGAGTAGCCGACAAATTGAGAATCTCCAATGACACTTTGTTGATTTTAAAAAATATCATCACAAGTTCATAATGTATAAAGAAAAGCCTTTTGTCAGTTTTTTTTAACAGTTGATATTTTTTGATATCAAAAAAGACGAGTAGAAGATTTTATTTATCACCCAACTCTTTCTTACAGGCACAAATAAATAATTATAGTGAAGTCCCTTGTGTAAATGACAATAAGAAATAATGTATACCTGAACTGTTTTTGATGTTTTGTTGAAATCTTTACCAATTAAATCAATAGTTTTAACATCATCTCTCATATATTTATTAGCTGTTTTTCTAACCCATGGTGGTAACGTAGCTGTAAATAACATGGTCTGTGGTTTGTCTTCTCTTTCTCCTGTTAAATACACAAATAAACAGAGATTAATTAACCAGCTTTCTACTCATGAAATGGGGTCTGACTATGTTCAGCACTCAATGATATCCAAGCCTGGACATAACTTACATATTATAATGTACGCGTTTAGTGATAATTTGTGTCTTACAAAGTCCATGACAAATGATAACTCAACTAAATGCTTGTATCACTTGTTAGTTAGTTGGAAGTATATCAAATCTACACTTACCATCTCTATAAGCATGTCCTAGAATTTCTTCAACAATTTCCACAAATCCCATATCTAACATATTATCAACTTCATCTAATATAACATGTTTTATTTCTGACAAGTTTATATTTCCTTTTTGTATATGATCGTTTATTCGTCCTGGTGTACCAACAATAACGTCTACTCCTGATCGCAATACACGCTCTAAAATATAAAATATTATACATTAATTCTTCAATAAACACTGTAAGCTTATATCTGTCATTTAAAGAGAATCTGGGCTGTGATCAATAACTGATTGACTAACAGAACTAATACAATTCTATTGAATATATTATCAAATACTATTTTCATTGGAAATTTGTCAAATACTACTTTTCTATAAATTTGTCTTCAAATTCTATTCATTCAATAAAGTATAATAAAAAAAATTGATAAATGGGGTTTAATGTCCACTCGACACAAACTAAACAGCAGACTGTTGAGAATTGATGCTAAACACAAATATTCATTTGTGTGTTTTCATTTCGATCCCTGCAAAAACCAGTTGATTGGTACAATACTACCTATCCTACCAGTAAAATTACAGATAGTTCCTATCCTATACATAATGTTGGCAAAATTCCTGATCTTTCCCCTCCGGATAGTAAGTGTATCCCAAAAATCATTTTACCCAAAAGGGAATTATGACTGAAAATTCAAGTTTATCATCATCTAACAATTTGATTTTTCACAATATGATATTTTCTTACATGACATGCAGTAAATGTCAGTTACATTGTTTTAATGGCATTTAGTAGTTGAACTGGAATACACAGGTCACAATGATATGGAATAGAATTAGTGCTTATTACTGAGCGATGTTGCTCGTTAAAGACGAGAGAAGCCTGGTCGGAATGTCGCTCAGTAATTGCATTCCATAGAATTGTGAAATGTCAGTTATATGAACATACCTTGTGGTCCGTAAGGTGTTCCTCCATAAATACATAGAACAATTAATGATGTGGAGTAGGCCTGAAAATCCTCTGATACCTGCTTGGCCAATTCTCGAGTGGGTGCCATGACTATTACCTAAAGTATATGGGGTTTAATTAAAATAAAGACACATGCACCAGTAATAACGGAAGACTAAATGTGTGGCTACTGGCTATATATTTTGTTCAGATGAAGACTGGAATATCATTTGATACAATGTTTTAGCCTACAAATTTCTTAAGCGATTTTGCCTCCATAAATTTTGGCCTGTATTTGCTGAAGAACTAAAAATTATAATGATTATCATACACAAGATAGAGTATGCAAACTTCTGGAAAACCTGATACTAGTTTCATATTGACTACCTCACCAATCAAATCTTATTCCTTTTGACAAATTGGCCGAGAAAGTTCATCCCGATTTTCCGACGTGGTTTCCCCTTGTCAGTGATGCAGGATGGAGGGCCTGAAAAGGACAGCTGTCTAGTCCTTCGGATGAGACGAAAAACCGAGGTCCCGTATAAACATTGGAATGCACGTAAAGGATCCCTTGGCAGTTGGAATTCGATATAAGAGTAGGCGATAGTGCCGCTGCCCGGGCAAAATTTACCTCATAGCACACTGTATGGCGTATGCCCGTCTTCATTAGCCCAGTATAGGAGCAGAACAGTAGGACGTTAAACCCCATTTCATTTCATTTCCTTTTGACAAAAAAACTTTGTAAATTCACTGATTTTAATTCTAATTGCAGGTGCAGGTGTCCTGAACCTTTTCAGGCCAAGCGGTCACAACCTTAAAAGGACGAAAAAAAAAACAAACCCAGCAACGCATTGCCATTGGGGGAAGGGTTAACAGACCACACAGATGGGCCCTGAGTTGGGGATCCCTGCTCTATTGTTTCTTATGTCTCTGTATTTTAGATCAGACTTCCTACTTGATCTCGAAAATGTATGAATCAAAGAATAACTCCATTATCAATAATACCAACCTTCGGAAGTCGTCCTCTTTTTGGTGGAGATTTATCCAACTGTAATTTCTCTATTATTGGCAGTGAGAAGGCAAGCTATAAAATAAATAATTCTATTAAAATTCAGAGAAAAATACTTATAATAACATTCAATAATTTAAACAGTTAACAAATACTAATTTTACAATACACATTTAGATCTTATGTTTCAGAATATCTAAATCTTTAAAATCAATCTCTTATTTTGCAGTAAAACAATCAGCCACACTTACTGTTTTTCCAGTTCCAGTTCCTGAAAAGGATTTTGTTAAAAAATATTAAAATATTTTAAATGACAATGGATTATATATTTTTTGTGAGGTCATCTAAGGTTAATATAGCTACAGTAGAATACCTACAGCTGAAGGTGGGGTTGTATTTAAGTTTCTTTGAATATTCAACAATAACATCACAAAATCATCTCTAGCAATTAAAGATGCATTATGTAAGATTTAGATAAAGAGCTGACAGTTTCATCTTCAGTCAAATTACTTCATTCTGAGAGATGTTAAGGCTGTTTGGAGAATAGTTGAGTCTTGACTGTCATTATCCATTTTGTAATTAAATCATTAACCACCAATCGTGTTTAAATACATTGAAAATCTAGAACATCTGATGGCATAGGGAGTTAATTGTGGTCTTGGCAAGTTAATAAATTTTTCAATTAATAATTTATAGAAAATTTAAGGCTAAAGAAGGATTGTCTATGAACAACTTACTGGCTTGTGTAATAATATCTGCACCACTATAAACAATATCAAATGATTCAGTCTGTACTGGAAATAAATATGTTATCCCTTTAGCTGAAAAAAAAAATACAGAAAATCACTTAAACAATGCATCCTTCACAATTTTTTCCTAAATGATTAAAATTTGCAGGGCTTAATCCATGCTAATATATACTCAGATTGATTATTTAAAATTTAATTAAGAAAACAAAATGCTAGATAATCTCCTGATTTAAAACAGGTCCATTAAGCCGGTTTGCCCACAACATAAATGGGGGGGGGGGGGAGGTCTATTTCAATTCCACGAAATTGAACCATTTTTGTACCAAGACTCCTCCTAGAGATTCATCTTTAACAAACCTTATTTCTAAGCAACAAACCTATAGTTTCAATGTACATTTGAATATTCTTGAATCTATGGTTAAACCCTTGAAAGTCAAAGGAATGCATCTTTAAAGCTAAAGAGCATCACAAAAGCCACAAAATAATATTGTAATTTACATTACATGTATGTTCCTTGTATTTTGTAATCTTGGATAATTAATGAATTCTCACAGTGTATAACTCATTGGATATGAAATCACTGAATTAGTGTTACAACCTGTTTGATTCAAATTATATCTTATATTTTACATTCAAGTGTTTTTTTCTAAAAATAACAAACGAAGCAGAAGTCTCACTCCTGTGTGTACGAAATTCTAAATCTAATCCAAGATCGTGACGAAGTAGCCTCCTTACTGAAAGTACAGCACATTGGTGGAAGAATCCATGTAAGGTGTGGGTAATATTCCCCAAGCAACACACAATGACCATGCCTACCTTTTAGCTTCTTTATGGTAATGGGACTGATCTTAAAATTTGTGAAGGCACCAGCTATTTGTTGTGGTGTCAGTTCTTCTTCCTCTGAAATGGTCTCCCCATTTTGATGTGAATCTTTGCTTTTACCATTGACTCCATTGATTTCTGTTGATTTTTTGTCTTTCTTGTCTTTTTTATCTGATTTTTCCTTCTTTTCCTTTTTATCTGTTTTAGAAGTATCTGATTCTACTTTTTCTGCTTTCTCCTTTTTGCTTGGTTTGTCTTTCTTTTCTTTCTTCTCTTTTTTATCTTTCTTGACAACTACCTCTTCTTCCTATAATAGACCAAATTAACATTCAGATTTATATTAAAATGTTTTTTTAAAATAAAATGACAGTAATTTACAAGCGTAATAGATGAACCAAATCCCATCTACATCAACCAATAGACATATATCCATGGCATAGAACAAGCATGTGCCAAGTTTTACGTTGATATTACTCAAATTGACAAAGCCATAGGAAATAATAACAATATGATATGACATATTTCGACATTGCTGATACTGTGATAGACCACGTTTTGTTGTTCGTTCTTTTTTTTAAGATAATTTTTACTATCACTGGATTGATAGAATGCAATTCTGGAAACACTGAAATACTATTGAGTATAAGATAGATAAGGGATCAATCCGTTACTTAAATTAACTATACCTGGCATTCATGGTTGATCTGATATGACTCATATTCAATTTCAATAATGCAATAGAGAGAGAGAGAAAGAGAGAGAGATGGGGTTTGTCCACTCGACACAAACTAGGTCATTTTGGGACTAACACATAGTTCAATGACAGCCTTATGATACATTGTGCATGTGCTAACCATCCACCTGTTAGGTAGCACCTCATTTCGGAATCAGTTTGACGACTTTTTAGACTCAGTTTGATGACTTTTTGGACTCAGTTTGACGACTTTTCGGACTCTGACTGGCAACATTTCGGACTCGGACTGGCGTCATTTCAGACTCAATAAAAACTGAAAAATTCTATGTATATATTTGTAATAACTGTTTTTTCTTTTGTTTTAGTTGAGGTTGAAGACAGACAATTCACAATAAAAAAGAAATTAAACATTGTTAGTTGTGTTTTATTTATCCCATACAGACCTTACGCACTTGAACTTGAAGTAAAACCACCGTTACTTCCCTTTTGTGTTTTGTTTTATTTAATTGATCGGCGATTATTGTATTTAATCTGTATTTTGATGAGTAAGTTTAGATTATTAACGATAATTGAGCAGCCATTCTTAAAGCCGTTAGGAAACGATTGAAAAATAAATAAAAACACTGCAACTTGCCTTTTGTTGTATTTAATGCTGTGTTGATTATTGAAACAAAACTGAGATTATTGATAGCCAAAGCCCAAATGTATTATATGTATGTCATACTATGTGCCATATTCCAATTCTAATCATTCTCAATTTTCATACGAATCTATTATGGCTAGTGGAAATTGTGTTAAGTGTACCGATCCGGTCTGTCTTCGACAATGAGGCCTCCAGTGTGATGCTTGTCATTTATGGCAACATCGTACCCTCGATTCCGGTACATAATGAATTTTTCTTTTATTGTTATTATTAGTATTAATACGTAATAAAATTTGCTGTTATTATTAATGATTTATGGCAACATCGTACAAAATGTTAATCTATTATGTTATTATTACTATTTCAGGCATCACTCAAGATGAATACAGGAGTTTCAACCATAATGGAACTGTCTTTGAGTGGAAATGTTCTAGATGTGTGGTCCCGCCTGCAGAAGAAGAAATGGATATCGAAGAATCATTCACCATCAATGTCTGAAGATGAGGAAGATATAAGCGTGTTTGTAGGCGAAGTACCCGAGTTAACATATACCATAGAAGAGGCTGGAACCACACATGGAAAAAAGAAGTTGTTTGATAACATAGGTTTTGGTTACACGATAATGGTAAATAGATATGTGTTATATAAAGCAATGTAAAGATAAAGCAGGACAGACAATTCCATGTGTGGAAAAAAAGAAGTTGTTTGTCAATTTTGTACCTGTCAAAATATATAATATCTTAGAACTAATGTTTTGTGTTTCAGACAGACAAAAAAACGAATATTGTGAATACTGCCAACATTAATTGATCCCAAAACTGGCAATTATGGTTATTTATATAATTCTAATGTAAATGTAAATAAATAGAAATAAATGTCTAACTTGTAACTTACTAAAATGGGCAAAACAAAATTAAAAATAGGTCAAATTATCCTTATTACTTACTTCATCTTCAGATTGGACTTTCTTCTTTTTTTTCAGACTTTTGTCTTTCTTAATTTTAACATCAGATGTTGACTCAGTAAGCTTCATGTTGATTGTTTAGTAATATGTGTATAATCAATCAAAATTCATCAAAATACGGGAGATCATTTCCCAAACACGTGTTTTGGTGTTGGGGGATTATTTAAAAAGGAAGTGCGTCATTTGTCGGGTCCAAATTATCGTCGTGATTATCCAGACGTCCCACTGAAAGTCATAAGAGATAGGGACTGAAAAATCAAGTGCAAATTAGGAAATTTACATACTGGAACGTCCGGTATAGACTTGATTATCATGCCCCGTATATCTATTGAAAAAAAAAATGGGAACTTGATAATCAAACTTGTTTACAAATATTGCACAATACAACACAACACAACGCACGCACAGGTAAAAATGTTTAATATGTGACAGCAAGATTATCGATACACAATTTAGAGACATAAACGAGCCATGGGTTTGAGGTGTGATACAAACTACATTCTTGTTAGGAATGAAAAAAAAAAAAAACCACCACAAAAGTAAAAGTGAAGGCTGTGTCACATGGCTATATTTCTGTCCCATCCGAAGGAATTGATCGATTTATTATTTGCATATTTGCATATACCGACATTTGATCAAGCCTAAATTTGATCAATTGAGTCAAAAGACTGTTATAAATAGTACTGATCCTTTTTCTAATGCATGGAAAAATGGATATGCATATAATTCCACTGCAATTATACCGGAATAAGGTCCTGCAGTGTATACATTCAGATTCAGATGACTTGAAAGCATGTTTGTCCAAGTATACTTGGGGGGGGGGGGGGGTCAAGGTGGCTAAGTAGGTAAGACGCTGCTAGTCTGGAGGTCGGGTGTTTGATCCCTGCATTGACCAAGAAAGTTCATCCAGATATTCCGGCGTGGTTCCCCCTTGTCAGTGATGCAGGACGGAGAGCCTGACAAGGACAGCTGTCTAGTCGTTTGGATGGGACGAAAAACCGTGGTCCCATGTACACATTGGCGTGCCCGTAAAAGATCCCTTGACAGTTGGAAATCGATGTAAGAGTAGGCCGTAGTGCCGCTGTCCGGGCAAAATTTCCCTCATAGCACACTGTATGGGGTATGCCCGTCTTCATTAGCCCAGTTCGAAGCAGAACAGTAGGACATTAAACTCCATTTCATTTCATTCCAAGTATACCGGTAATTGATTATGCATTATTTCTGGTTTAATTCTAGGGTCTGACTTTCAGAGCATTTATACAGAACACAGGAATCTGTAAAATGCCCAAGCGAAAAACTGCTGTTCCTGGAGGTGATGCTGGAAGTAGTATTATAAATAAAGAGGAAAAAACAGTGAAAAATAAAGTTATCCAGAGCAAATATTTTTCAATGAAAGCAGAGAATTCGCACAAATTGACAAAAAAGTTCTTTGATCAAACAGGAGAAGACTTAGCCAAGTCTTTACTTGGAAAAAAATTGGTGAGAATGCATGAAGGAGAAAGAATGAGTGGGATTATTGTTGAAACAGAGGCGTATCTGGGACTAGTGGATAAAGCAGCTCATTCTTATAATGGTAAAAGATCAAATAAAACTGAAGCCATGTTTATGGAACCAGGCACAGCTTATGTTTATTATATATATGGGGTGTATTGTTGTATGAATATATCATGTCAAGGTAAAATAAGTTCAAAATTTTATTTATGGTGTAGAAAACAATAATCAACTGAAATGGGGGTTAACATCCTACTTTTCTGCACCAACCGGGCTAATAAAGATAGACATAATGTGATAGGATTTCAGAATCAAATCTGAGTTAAGATGCACCAAAGTTCAATAATAAAAACCTGTATGCCCTTTCAAATTGTGTACACACAGGAAAAGTTATTTTAAAGAGAAATTATGACTTGGGGCAAACTTGGTGTGAATGGACCCTAAAACTCTTTTAATACAAGTACCGTTTTTGTTGTCTCAGGTTGGATGTCAGGATGCTCTATTATGAGTCTTGTGAGTTCCTGACTTTCTATAGGTTCTGTCGAGCACTAAACACTGCTACATGCAAATGAATATTATTAAATATATATTTAACATGCTAATTCAGAAAGCGCACAGTTGTGTTGAATGGAGACTAAAATCTATTTCATTTCATTTCCTCTTATAGCTGTGCTGTGTTTGACAGTTGTATATCATGGTTCACCCAAATAAAGGGAAATAACTCTTTTAAATGGCACACACTATTTCCTCCTTGGTTCTGGGAAATAAGAGAGAAATTGGGTTTAACGTCCACTCGACACAAACTAGGTCATTTCGGGACTAACATATGGTTTAGTTTTATTTCAATAATTTGCTTGTGCATAGTTATCTTTAACTATGGGAGGAAACCAGAAGTCCTGGAGAAAACACATGAGGTTGGACAGGGACCCAAATCCTTGTTACAGACAAGTGTGGGATCGAAACCTCGCCACTTGGCTCATTGACAGACAAATGAACTGATTTAACAAAATAATAAAATGACATGACATGACGATCCGTTATCAAATCACATATTTATCAAATCACATTTTAACAAATTACATTTTCTCTCTGTCAGCATAATTTTATTATTGCGTAGTTACTCAGACCTAATTGATATTTCAAACCATGTTAACTCTACCCTATCCTCATCCATATTTTTACCACTATTTTTTATTACATGTAGGAGAAGGTTGTGCTGTGCTACTGAGGGCTGTAGAGCCTTTGGAGGGTAAAGAAAAGATGAACTTACTAAGATGGAAAAATACCAATAATGAAACCAATGTTTCCACAGACAAAGACAAACCACCTGTTGCCAAAGTTCCTAAAAAATTGACTAAAAAGGAAAAAGATCTGTCGAATGGACCTTCTAAGATGTGTCAAGCATTGGATATAACAAAACCTGAATTAAATAAAGTTGATTTGACTGATAGTGATAAACTTTGGTTAGAAGACGGTGATCCTATCTCAGATTCTAAAATAGTTGTTAGTAAAAGAATTAATATCGGATACGCAGAAGATTGGGTTGATAAATTACTCAGGTTTTATATTCTTAATAATGATTTTGTTAGTGTACGAGATAAACCAGCGGAAAAAATATTAGTTGATATAAAATGATTTTATTTTTTGATTTTTAATTTATATAGTATGTACATAATATATATTGCACTAATCATTAATATTTTCAATTTAACAGCATGTCAGTTGGCATATTTAGGAAGAAATCGACTGGATTCACTCCCACATTGTGTAGTGAACTTATTAACTTTATAATAAAACAATATCTATATCAATTGATTATGTGATACCCTGTATTTAAAATCTTCATAATATTTAACAATATTGTTGATCACATTTTATCATAAAAATTATGTTTCTATTGATAGAATTCACTCTGTAATCTGAAATACAACTGATGAAATTCTTGACCTGGATTTACTTGGTATACAAACAGATCTGTAACAATAATGTTCATAATCAGATGTCTTGTGACCCAATAGCTGTTTTTGATTAAATCCAATACAAATATACAACCCCGAAATATTTGTATAAATGTGGCTTGGACATCATTTTGAAGATCACGATATAGACCACAGAATTAAATGTTGAATACAGTGGGGATACTCTGTTGATACGGACACATGATGTATAGTGAAACACTAAGACACATAAGCCCTGGTACGAACTGCATAATAAATAAAGCTGTATAATTCATTTGTCATGTAAAAAATGTTGTAGCAGGATCTTGGTGGGAATAAACCACTAGAATGTCCTTAAACTTGTCCAGTAACGTGGTAATTTGTGATCTAGATATATTCTCATAAAACATTATTTCTTCTATGTGACATTTTCCATTAAAATAAGGACACAGTCTGAAATAGATATAGAAGATATATTAGCCACACCTAACTATTTAGTCTATAAATATATAAAAAGTTAAAATATGTACCTTTTTTACGATTGTTACAATATTTTAATTTAAAATATCAGAGCTTGGAGGGAACTATGGTGCCTCAGTGAGTAGGCACTAACTCACTAACCAGGACAAAGGTCTGACAAGGAACATCGTCTAGTTGTTCAGATGGGACAATAAAAAGGGTTCCTATGCACATGTTGACATGTTACATAAAAGACCCAATGACAGTTTGAGTAGGCCGTCTGGGCAAAATTTCCATCACAGCACACTACCATTTTCTTCGGTGGATTAGGCACATGCATAGATAAGGTGCAGGGCAAGTTTGGCAGAGGTGTTCCAGGAGAAAATAAAAGTACATGGTTTAGGCACACACTTCTAGTGCCATACCATATGTTTCTCAAATCCACCCGCGAGCTCCAGTAACTGGATTAAACTCTATATAATAGTGCAACTAAATTATAACTATTTTTATAAACTTCGACAACTAAAGATATATGTGTGGGTGAGACTACCAGTAATTTTAAGTAGATTTTGTATAAACTAACTTTAAAAAGAATTTTAAATCTTCAACATTTTTGGCAGCAGGTAAACTTTTAATGGCTTTTAAAACATCACTATTCATCTGTGCTACAATCGGTTCATGGTTGTCGAGTTGTACACCGCCAAAACTTTCATCACTGTTCACTAATTAAAATAAAGGGAAAAAAAAGATACAATAAAATGTATCACAAGGTCCTGAATGGAAATTCTGGTTGGTCGTTCTTGCAGCTGAAGTAAGCAGCTTCAGATGTTTCTTGTATAACACAACATAATGTATGTCACTTTTCTGGATAACTTTTATTTCGGAGAATTTAGGGATTGGTTCTGGAGCCCATAAAATTCATTTCCAGTTGATTATAAACAGAATTTTAGCCTGAGATAAAAATATATTTACACCCACCTCCATAAATTTTTGTACCTTCCTGGGACCACCCCCATTCACTACTTTTGAAAGAGTTGTAGCCCTCAGGGCTTGAAGTTTAAGCTTAATTTAAAACAACTGGACTAAATTTATAACAATAAAATTCTGGTTCTGTAAAATACTTCTGAGAAGCTTTCATATATTAACAGCATTGATTATGGAGCCGACAAATGGACATAATTATATTGTTTTTATGACCAGCCCAGGTGTTGGGAGAGAGAGAGAGTGGAGAGAAGAGAGATGTTTCAATAATTCACTTACACATAGGGGTGTTTAGCAGTAGGTGGAAACCAGAGGACCCAGAGAAAACCCATGAGGGTGGACAGATGACTCCACACCTTGTCAAGTACCAGTGGGGAATCGACACCATGTCACTTGATTGAATGACAGACCTTATGGTTTCATGCCCCCCCCCACCTTGACAAAGGTTTAAGTTAATTAAGAATTAGGTATTTCCAAATACCGTAAATAATCTGGATTGAAAAATAATCTACTAGATACCTAACACAAGGTACACATTTATAGATACACAATTATTGGAATTATGTGTATCCATAAAACTGTACCTTGTCATATGTCCAATTACTAAATGCCAATTAAACAAGTTACTAGATACCTGAAGCTAAATCTGATAAACTATGAGTTCTAGTTAGATGATTATCATCTAATAAAACACTAAAGATATCTTCCTCTATAACTTGTGGTGTATCAGTCTGTTTATCTGGATCTATATCATATTTATATTTAGGTGCTATAATAGATATATATTTATGTAATTGCATCAATAATTGATGCTGTAATAACCATATCACCATCTTTACACTTTGTGCCTGGAATAAATAAATAATTTAATTAACTTACTGATTGGTAAAAGTGTAGGAACAGACCAGAACAAGCGGTTGCCATGCAATATACCCCCATATTTTTCATGAGATGGACAGAGAACAAGCTAAAATTGTGATTTTTGTACAATCAGGGGCCACAATTCATAAAGTTAAGGTCCGATACATGCCAATCATGCCAATATCGACAGGATCAGAGATCTTTGGGATATAAACCTATATTTAAAGTTTCGTCAAAATCAGATAAAAATTGTGACCTGTAGAGTGTCCATGAACAAAATGTGAATGGATGGACAGGGGTGATGACAATATACGTCCCTCTGAAAATTTGGACGTATAAACAATCCATAATAAATACTGAATACTAGGTGACATTTGCATTTGACAGAAGATACTTTTTTTTAAAGAAAAGCAGGATGAGAAATTAAATGATATGGTGTTTATTGTTCTTCTTTTCTACACCAACTGGGCTAATGGAAATGGGGATATGTCATGCATGCATGTGAAAGAACCCTTGACTGTTAAAATTGGATGAAGAGTAGGTGGAAACTCTGCTCTCTGGACAGAGTTATCCTCATAGCACACGGCATGGCAGCTCCCTGTTTGCATTAGCCCACTTGGTGCAGAAATAGAGAAAAATTAAACACCATATCATTTCATTTCTCATCCTGCTTTTTTTTAAAAAAGTATATTTGACAGATCTTTCACAAGACTTTGGTTTTTTGTTCCATCCAAGTGATAAGGAAAATCATCAAACAACACTACAGCTGCACAATCATAATGTTAATTGAATCTAAACCTTTTTCTGTAAACTTAATATTATACAAACCTGTTTGTAACGATGTTCAAATATGTTGCCATCTCGTAATTGTTTGGGTAGAGAAAATTCAGCCAACTCAACATGAAGATTCTTACCAGGAAACTCATCAACAAATATCTGTACTAGATTGGAATTCCTAAAAATCACATCACCATTAATTAATAATTTTAATGGGGAATACACATCAATTTGATGTTATTTCATACAGTGAGATCAAGCATATTCATTATACACAGGTGTGCATATTTTGAGGTCTTCCCTCAGCCATGAGTGACAATTACTGAAATACAGTATAGATTTCTCTCAATTCCATGATCAGTGATAGAATTTTGGGCTACAAAGCGTGCGCCAACTGAATAAGAAAATACATTACCCAACCACAACTGTTGAAACACGTTCGCTGTGTTTATTTACATAACGATTCTATTGACATTACTTCAGTTATTGGGACTGATAGACCTGAGTCACTTAATTGCATTCCTATCAATTAAAAACTCTCGGGACGACAAACGATTACCCCCCCACAGGTGAATCTGTAATGAGTTAGTTCTTTTTTACTTACACATATATATTTGCATGTGGTGATATGATATAAGTGTTGGTTTCACATAGTGGATAAATTATTATAGCTTTTGCCCAATAAATTAGATGACAAACTAACTGAAAGACCTGAAATTTGGTAGAAAAGTTAATTTTAATGACAATTTTAAATCATATTCATTACTTTGTAGCCACAGATAAATTTCACATAATAAAACACAATACCGGTACTTGTATGGAACTGGAAATCACAATACCTTTATGAAACTCAAACCCAGGAATCTTAAGAGGCTGATTATTATAGTTGCCCGATGTTGTATGAAAAAGTTGATTGATAAAACAGTGAATCAGCCATTATAAATCCTAAATCAACATCAACCTCCTTTCTACAATCCGTTGATTATTATTTGTTGATTAAGAAGTCAACTTGTCAGCTAATCCTTAAAATTTATTTAAACATTTATGTCAAGGTTTAGGGTCTAATAGTGACCATGAATGTCCTACGCTTGAAATGAAATGTATCAATTGTCGGTGTTTGACACTCAACTGATGTTCTACACAATAAACAACATAGTCTCTCAAACTACATTCGACGCTGGTTAAATGAACAATTAGTCTGGTTCTATTATCGTTCATATTAGTTAATAATCACTACTGTTTGTAAACACCAAATTCGGAACATGAAAATGTGTAGGTTTTTTTACTGTTCATAGAAAATATAATATAACTTATTAGCATTTAATGCGTTTTAGTTACATGTTTCACCCTATTATCAATAACGTACACCAGCTTTTGGTTGTTAGTTGATTTCTGTCATGCATTGGGCAAGGTTACTATCTTGAGTGAGTCCAACAGTTTAATTCTGTAAAATAAAAGATTGTACCTGTGAAAGACTTAGATCAGCATCTAAGGCAATGGTTTGTATATTTTTAAGGGGACTGGTTGCCTTTACTAATCTAGTTAATGCTGGAGTACTATCCATTGGTAATGAATCTAATAATGCTTGTTCATCTACAGTTAACAATACACCATGGTATGGCCTGTAATTTAATAAATTAAAATAAATAGGATAGTGAGATCTTTTAGCACATCAAGCCAATGGCCAAAAGGGCTTATGTCATCAATTATGTCATCAAGACTTCTTCAATTTCTTCTTTACATCCACTGAAAATATTACATCCAATTTTTACAATTCAGTATTATAGCTGGTGTCTGATAGGTGGTGGCGATCTAATTTAATTTTCCACAATCTTCTTCTGAAGAACAACTATTCAGAAATGACACTAGGAAATAAAGATTTTTTCATACTGGGGTAGAAACATTTGAGTTTCAGGTACTATTTGAAAGGTAACATAGAAATGTTTTTGATCCATTGCCTAATATATGAAAAGTAACCTAGTTGACAGTATAAAGTATATTACCTTAAACCAGAAATACACTTCTCTATAGCACTAAACTGAAATAATATAAAAATATAGAGATTATACTGGACTATTCATGCAAATCATATAATTTGGCCATACCATATGATTTCTTGTTCTTCAGTCTTGTGGTTAGGTGTTCTTTTTAAAAACTATAAAATTTGGAGTCAAGAATTTTGAGAAGAGCAATCAAATGTTTATTTTCAAAAATATTTTTGCGTAACTGATTATGAACAATTAAACTTTATTACGGTGTGATCTTTGAATTCCAGTAAATTTTTCTCTTCTTTTATTGAACAACATAAATGGCATTACTAATACATGCTGATCATGGGTCTGAGAGAAAGTGCAGCATAACTACCCATACATGACAGTACTAAACATAGTAATGACAAACCAACCAAAACTTCTTAAAGATGCATTATGTAAGAGCTAAATCTGTGTATTGAAGGGCTGGCTTCATATATTATCTATATTATCACTTTTATTCACATGACAAGCTTATGATCAACTATTAATTGGATTAGATCATATCAAATATTGACTGAAATTTTCATTATATTCATTGTTCATTATCTATTTTGAAACTATAAAAGCTCTTTATCTAAATCTTACATCATAAATCTTTAAGTGAAAGGCAAAGTTTGATATTAATATAAAAGTACCTACATCACATTTAGAAGACGAGGAAGGTAGAAAATCATTGTATATTGTTGGTAAACAAACATTGATCTCTATCCAGTTATTTAAATACATTCGAACGACACCAGTAGAACATAAACTGTAAATAGAAATTGACAAAGAATGATTGAAATTGTACATGTTAATCCCAAAATGACATAGTTTGTGTTAAGTAGATGTTAAGCTCTGTTTCTCTCTCTATCACTCTGTCTGATATATGAACAATCAAAATAATACTCTACTTTACCTGTCAAACACTTGTTTTAATTCATTTGCCAGTTGACTTTTTTGAAGAATCAGTTTATAAGGTGATTCCAAACAATCTGTTAAAAATAATAAAATCAAAGTTTTTAACAGCTTAATCAATTTATTTCGATGGTCGATTAAAGCAGAAATATTGTCATAAATTTATAATAACAACCATATCTAGTCTTTGTATGGAGTTAAAACACACTATATTCTGGTCATCTACAACTTTAATGAATCTCAAAAAGTGCTGTGGCAATATTTCTTTATATAGCCCAAAATTTGTGTGCACAAGTAAAACATGAGTGCATGTGCAGAGCTGCGAGGAAACAGTGGTTGGGAGCCATACTAATACCAGCCATGTTGAAAGCTGAGTTTTATTGAAGTCCTAGTGTTCTAACGGCTATTTCATGCTACTATTATAATAAATTACCTTCTGTGCGTGCGGCCATTTCATCATGTAATGCCATCATAACTTTAGCTTGCACTGATAAATAATTACATCGTCTTTCTTCATGTTGTATTGCTACTGTCAGTTGTTTACATATAATGTGGAATCTGTCTATAATAAATTTCTCTAAATTTGCCTGAAATTAAACAACAAAAAATATTCTTTGTATTGAACTGTTCAGACTGATTGGAATCACACTGTGGGCTTTTATTTACACTATTCCTGCCACCACCACCTCGCCCCATTTGGATACCAAAATCATTTGCAGGGAAAGCAACTGTCTGAGAAAACTTCTCGAACATAACCATACAAATAAAAATTGCCTCTTATCTATCTCAAAATGCCCAATGAATTCTGTTGCCGAGACATTAAACACCATTCAATTCCATTTCATAATTCGTAATTGATTTCAAAACCCCATTCTGATCCTGATACAATAAACTACCAGTCTGGGGCCATTACATTGTCAATGTAAAATAATTACATTACCATTACCTTATAAATGTAATCATTACAATTACTTTCTCAATTCCAGTAATGTAATTAATTAATTACCATTACCCATTTCAGTGAAAGTAATTAATTATCATTACCCATTATTTTATGACAAAAACTTAAACCTTTTTATATTAAAATTAAAAAAACCACTTATTTTTCTGCCATAAACTACAGCCTACCTTTAGAGCAAAAACTACATTTACTGTTATAATTCTGTGTCCTGTTTGTTTTGGTAAAGTCTCATGTAGTAGGACGGGGAATCCAATAAATCTGATATCGTCTATTTTAAGATCAAAATTTTGGTAACACAGTGTTGATTTTGGTGCCAACAAACTGGCTAATAAAGTGTTGCTGAATCTGAAATTCATAAAGAACAATTTAAGAACTTTACATTTTCATGTTCTTTGATACTAGGTACTCAATACACAATGTTACAGTTTAAAAACAATGAATAACAAAATTTTATATCATGGATTCTTAAATTTAATCAGTGCTAGTATTAGAATTTAGTCTCTACCTGCATTTCTCAGTTCCAATCTTTTCATCACATCTGCAAGAAAAACAAATCATTTATTTATTTACTTACTTATTATTCTAAGGAACAGATACATACATGCATGACCACCCCCGCCCCCCCAAAAAAAAGATGGAAATGAAATATGAAAATAGTACACATCTTTGGATTAGGATATAGCACTCATTTTGATATTTTAGCATGTTAACTGTAAACTTGTTTATTGTTTAAAGCTGTATTGTCTATACTGTATTCGCGAACATCGTACTGTGTCTTCTACTTTTTGGGTGAGCAGTTTGAACAAAATTCTTGGAAATATGCAAAATCTTTAGATCAAATTGATGTACCCGTACTAACCTTTGGCTTTGAATATCTTCAGCAATCTTTACTGCATATGGATTTCTGTTAACAGCTGTAATGATACAAAATACAACCTGGTCAAACATGTAGAGCAGAGAACGTAACAAATAATATTCTACCAAGCCTTGTTTTTTTTTTTTTTTTAAAAACTGCTGGAAGGTGAGGCATATAAGCCTACTCTGACAAAGTTTTGGCAGATAAAGTATCAGTTCTTGGATTTGGTACGGTGCATGTGAAATATCACATTGGGTAATAATGAATATACATCAAAATATTAATACACCATTGTGGCACAGAGATATATCTAATCGCCAATGTAATTTAAAAAAAAAATAATTGAAAGCCTAATCACCTTTTAATAACAATTTGATTAAATTATAGGTCAATATGCAGGCAAAATTAAGTTTTAAGTCAAGCCTGACGGTACATAGTAGTTCTTTTTTAAACAGTTTCTGAACAGATGAAGTCCTCTGACAGTTCCTGCACCTTCTTTTTGACATTATTGGCAATAAGTCTTCATGGTAGAACTATTAAAAATTATGTCAGATGTGGTGAGAAATGATTTCTTAATTTTGGCAAAAAAAGAAGAATTCCGGTAAAAGTAGCTAAGTCTCTAACTCAATATCATCAAAAATCTTCGACATTGAAAACACAAATTATTTGTCAATTCAAATCAACATTGGTCTTGTTATCTTACAGGGAAAAGATGGGCTTCTGATATCCAATATTCAAGACAAAATAAACATTTTACCATTGGTACATGAATCGTGTACCATAATGCGTTTCAGCGCCATTTGGAACAAGGGACTCAAAGAACAGGGCTAGACATATTCCATAAGTCATGTCAAATGGTGACGCTATATTCTTATCTGGAGAGCATGCGCAATAAATACCATCGGAGTAGACTGGAAAAACCAGACGCTAAATATTGTCATTCACATGAGACTTCTGGCATATGTCGCCGAACATAACTGATTAGAAATTACAGTAAAAACAGAAACGATTGAATGTAAATCAGTTTATATACATTCATATTACATTTTCATATACGTTGCGACCCATTTTTGTCAATTTCTAGGTACTAAATATTAGCGATTTAGCTCCTTTAAAAATAGAACTTAGAAGGCACAGATTCCAAAATCGCCTTAGATTATAGAACTGAGGTTGGGTAGCATTATTTTCATCAATTTCATATTGCTTGCTAATATGAGCAGACAGGAACGGTGAGAGGACTTAGTTCTCCAGCAGAAATCATTCCGAAAGGAACTAGTGCATTAATTAGTAATATAACCCCAGCGCCCCCCCCCCCCCCGAAACAAACCCAAGAAAATATCAGGGGATATCATGTCAATCAAAACAGAGGTTTTGTATGTGTACTGTTCATAGAACCGTTCCTTTTTTATATTTATAAGTAGGCCTAGTAGTAAGGTGTGCCTGGTTTGATAAATATATCAGGTCTATAGCTCAGTCGCTGTGCCTGTGGTTTATCGGTAGGCCTACTCGAAATAAAAGAGAGTAAAGTTTCACCTTTGCTTGATTTTCTGTCCTTGTCATCTGATTCAAATGGATATCTAAATAGAAGTCTCTCCCCTCTTGTTCCTGATGTAACCAGTAAAATTTCAAGGGGATCCATACAGATAATTATGGTGTATTATTTATAAGTTTAATGTTCTTCGAGGCCTACACCAAGTTTAGTCGACTGCTTGTTCAAGGGAAGATAACCCCTACGGTTTTAATTTGGACAAGGACTCGAATTTATGAAACACGTGAAACTTATATAGACTATTATTTTGCTGATAGGTAATGGTAAATTGAGAGAAATGTATTGAATAGACTAAAATGACCCATAGTAAACATTACTGATCAACAAAGGGTATCTATATTCGACATAATCAAATTAATAAAGATCATTAAGATGTGTCTGCCAAGTTAGCATTTTACACTGTATTCAATAAAGGGGGACCACTCTAGAGGAAATGTCAGCGGGTGGAAATGTGTGAATTTTTTTTTTATTATAGTTTAGGTAATTATGTGGGTATAGCGCCGTTATGGGGATGAATATGTCATTGAAATTCATTGATTCTGTTTATTACTACCAAGGAACGTGTTAAGTGTACGAAATTGCAATAGCGATTATTAGTCTTCAAATCTGACTGAAGTGCATGATCGAAACTCGATTTTCTCTAGTTCAGCTCTAGTACAGACGCTGAGACTACAGCCAGTACAGGGCGAGTGTAATGAGACCTAAATTCTGAGCTGAACTAGATTCTCTCCTGAGTCCTAGTGACTGTGATTTGTGAAACTGGACTGGTTTTCCGAAACCTTCAAAAAATTTTAAACGATCTCCGGCTGATAAGAGGCCGTAATTTGTGGCAAATTATAGGTCTATTCCGCTTTTAAATACATGTATATGTTCACTTTTAAATCAATATCATTACATCCCAAGTCAAAAATGAGGGACACTGCATGGAGTTTATAGAAGTGAAATGGGGTTTAACGTCCTACTGTTATGCTCTGCTCTGCTCTGATTGGGCTATGAGGGACATTTTGCCTGGACAGCAGCACTACAACTGTCAAATGATCTTTTTATGTGAACGCCAATTATAAGTTTGTAGTTTGGATATTCAAGAGAAATAATTAAAAGCTATGCTCCTGTCCGGAATCAAACCCACCACTCCAACTCCAAGCATAATATCAATAATAGTGTATATTTACAATGCGCAAATTTATGCATGCTCAAAGCGTGACATCTTTCACTATTTACACAACAGTATATTCGGTCAAGTACAACAGTATTCACATTTAAACAGATGAGTCTTTAATCTCGATTTGAATGATTTCAGTGAAGAGGTGGAATTCCATAGATTTCGAGCACTGAACCGGAAAGATTTATATCCAAAAGTTGGAAGGTTAAAGTTGGGAACTTCTATTAAATGCTGGTCTTGGGATCTTGGTTAGACTAGTTCCATTGAGATATCTATATACATGGCAAAGAATTTTGTCGTGGATTCTCGAATGGACAGGTAGCCAGTGAAGATCTTTTAACAATGATTGGTTATGTACTTGTTTTGAAGCAAGACTATCCTGGCAGCAGTATTTTGAATAATTTGCAGTTTTGAAATTAAGTTGTGATTTAGACCACTCAAGTCTAGAAGTAGAAAAGACTAGTCATCTAACGAGTATGTGAGCAGAGTCTTTTGTAAGGAGATGTCTGATATTGCCATTAGCTCTCAAATGAAGGTAATATATCTTGTACAAGTGATTGACATGTTTTTCCATTGTTAGATTGGAATCTAACAATATGCCAAGATTTGTTACACTAACTTGTATATCAGAGTCTGCAATGGTCACTATGGATGAATCAATTTTCTGTAGGTTCTTTTTCGTACCAACTTCGGTCTTGTCACCGTTTAATTTGAACATACTTGATGTCATCCAAGACTTGATTTCCTGAGTATATGATGATGTTACTTGGAATGAGTTACTATATTGAGTTGGTGTGAATGAATCAACAATCTGGGTGATATCCGCATATGAATGGTGGGAGAGTTGATGATGTTTAATAATGGATGCAACTTGACTGGTGCATAACACAAAAAAGCAGGACCTAATGCAGAGCCTTGAGGTACACCACAGGCTAATGTGGTGGTTGTTTCTGATAACTAATTAGCAATAAGTAGAGACTGAGTGCGTCCATGTAGGTATGATTTTGCCTCCGATGCCACACCTGGCTGACAGGTTATCAAAGAGTTTGTGGTGGAAGAACCACAGCATTTTTAAATTTGTTAGGGAAAACACCACTAGCTAAACTGTTATTAATCAGACGAGTGAAAAAAGGGGATAAGTTGGTTAAGAATTGTGAAAACCAGGGAAGTTGGGATTGGATCTGACAAGCATGTTGTGAGTTTTGATGACTTGATTAGCTCCTGCACCTCCTTCTCACTCAAGGGTGTGAAGTTGGTTAATTCCTGACCATCAAATGTGTCAGTTGGTACATCATAACTTGCAGGAATGTTTGAGATTAGTCCAATTCAAATTGTCTCAATCTTTTCAACAAAAAAATTGTTGAATTCATTGGCAAGAATGGATTGGCTGTCAGTGTTAGGCAGTATAAGTTCAGATTTGGAACCAGGAAGAGCTTTCAAGAATCTGGGGTTTTTTTGTGGATCATTAGTGCAGTCCTTTATATATATGTATGACAGTGCAATCGTTTAGCATCACAGATCACTTTCAATGTCTTGCTTTTGGCTTGGCGGTGAATATCTAAGCGCGTTTTATGCCATTTCCGTTCCACATGCTGACGTTGGCGTTTGGATTAAAGGACTGTCTTGTTATATCATGGAGCTCTGCTCCGTAGAATTACAGTTTTTGTGACGGCAGGAGCATGTCTATCAACTTGGACATTGACATTAGACATTGAATCATGTACAAGGTTTGAATTTGACAAATCTGTTGTAAGTGCATCCCAATCAATGCTTTTAATATTCTTACAGACTATAGTCTTTCGGACAGTTTTGGACCTAGAAAGATTAAGAGCTATTGTGATATAGTAGTGGTCGGATATCTATCTGTCTTCTAGTTCTACATACATTTCCTGGATCAGAGAGGAGTCTGATGGTGTCAAAACCCAGTCAAGAATATTTCCTGATTTATGGGTGGATTGCTTTACATGTTGTTAATAGCTCTTATTATCCAGAAATGACACAAATTGTTTGACCTCGAGTTTGTCCTCGAGTTTGTCCACTCTACTGAGTGAGCCAAAGGGAATTTCCTGTGACCAAGTTGGTTGGAAGTATATTTAAAATTGAAACGCCACAGGACAGAACAATCTAGGCATCCCCAGATATTTGAACAATCACAAAGCACCATTTACATCCCTGCTACATATTCATTGTATATTTTTGTTGACAAAAATTAAGGATTTCCTTTACTGTGGATCAGATCAAAAGGTAGTCTATATTATGCTGTAGTGCCATCTAGTCTTCCTTTCTACACAGGCTGCCGGTTTTATAATTTCAGGTCCTATACAGAGTCTATGGTATGGAGTCTATATGGACAGTATTTATAGCAGGCATTAGACCAAATAGAAAAAGGGAAACAGGATTTCTTTTTGGAACAATAAACCAGGAGAACAAATCAGTTTGTGTGCTTGAGGTTAATCAAAATGAACATTGTGATAATGAATTACAACTTATTGGAAAACAGCAATCCTTTTGCCACCAAAATCTAGACAAGCAAGAAGATGTTTGGGTGATCATTTCTGTCAGTGATTTTGATTTGGTTGATTGTAGTGTTTATGTGAAAAGTGAGAGGATGAAATGTACATGCGTTTTGTATAATCCCCAAGAATTTCAGGAATCTTACCTCTTTTTGGAAAAAGCCCATGCAGGAGGTCAACAAAATGTAGAAGATATTTTGTCAGGAAACATCCAACAATCTGTGATAGAAGATGTGTGTCACTCACTGAAATTCACTAGCTCTCCAAAAAAGCAAATATTTGACTATAGTTTAAATTTTGTATTTAAGATAGTTCAGATCATTCTGCGATACCTTGGTATTATTGCTTTATCAGAATTTCTAGTGAATTGTTCACAGATATTATACAAAAGGTGAGATTTTTTTCTAAAATTAATGTAGGCCCTACTTTTATACGATACAAGCTATTGAATATGGCTGATGTTTCAAAAGTAGATGGTCCAATGTAACTTTTAATGTAATTTAGCTTTGAATAGATTTATTGTTTAAATGGCATTTAGTAATTGAACTGGAATATACAGGTCACAATTCTATGGAATGCAATTACTGCTTATTACTGAGCGACCTTTTGACTAGGCTTCTCTAGTCATCATTGCTTGATAATTACTAGAGAAGCCTAGTCAAACGGCCGCTCAGTCATAAGCAGTAATTGTATTCCATAGAGGGGGGTTGGATGGCTGTATGGTTAGCACATGCTCGCTGTATCATAAAGTCTGTCATTGAGTCAACTGGTGTGGTTTCAAATCCACTGTTGTACGTGACAAGGAGTAGGTTCGCCTGTCCAACCTCGCGCGTTTTCTCTGGGTACTCCGGTTTCCTCCCACTGCCAAAGACCCCTACGCGCAAGCCAATTATTGAAATAAAATTAAAAACCATATATAAGTCCCGAAATGACCTAGTTTGTGTCGAGTGGACGTTAAACCCCATTTCTCTCTCTCTCTCTAATAATTGTATTCCATAGAATGTGACCTGTATATTTGAATGGATTTGAAGAGAATTGGAGTATGGTTATTTTGAAAATTATTTGATACCTGTGTACGTAAAACATCAGATTATGGGGATCCTCGATTGGATGTTTCAGAACTGGATTTTCACAATCCCAAATATCGTGACAATTTGTAGTACAATGCATGTGTCGACTGCATAAGAAAATATCTCAACCAACCATGCATGACAGCTGAAACATATTGGTTGTATTTAATTATGTCAGGATTCTACTCACACCACTGCAGATGTCAGGACCGACAGAACTGTGACAGGACTGAATTCCACGCCAGTTGATTGCAATTTCTTCAATTCGGGGCGATTGGGACTGACAGTGTAGTATCCCCATAGATTTAGTAATATGTAATACATTTTTCAGAATGGCTGTCAGCCTAGCTCAAGGACATATCATGTGTCCATCCTTTTTATCCCAGATGAAAAGAAGAGCTGATGTTTTTCTAACTATATCAGAATACCACAAACAGACTCCAATCATGAAATTAAGGTGCAGTATTTGTATTTATCCAATGCCCCTGTTTATATAGTTTACAAATACATGTATGAAATTTGTCTAATTCTCCCCAAAATGATACAAACACTAACTTATTTTTTTGTTTGTTGTTCAATGTATGTATATATATATTATTGCGTCCAAGAACAATAAGTTTTTATAATTATCAAAGATCAGTCAATTTCTGCTTGCAACTGTTACATAGAAGTAATTTTTAGTCTTTCTATATAGGTATCAAAATCGAATATGGAGCCAGATAGTAGATTGTCTATTAGGGATTTTGTTGCTAATGCTGTTATGGCAATTTGATTTGCATAATAAATTGGTTAATTTTACTCTACAGTGGACTCATGTAAGTAAAATATGAAACAAATTATAATTTCATAGTTGCAATGATAATTTAAAAAATGAGAGTAGTATATGCAAACTTTAGCATACAGATTCTGATTGACAACCATCTTAAGTGTCCCTCTTTAATTTAAAAAAAAAAATAATAAATAGCTACAGGTACATTTACTAGTAAATAGTATTTTATATCAGTTCTAAGAGATTTTAATAGTTTTAAGTTTATTATTTTAGGATATAGCTGGGAAATTAACGGATTTAATTCACCGGTTAATGGGAGCACCTGCTGGTTTAAAGTTAAATGTACAATTAACTCAGTTGATGGGTCAATTCTTTCTTTACCATATTGATCTGTGGACAGGTAGGAGTGATTTAAATAAATATTTAATTGTTCTAATGGTCAAATTGTATCAGTGACAATCTGACAAAAACTATACCTGAAAGTGAAAGTTCTGTGGTCATTGTAACAACAGAGCATTTCATTCCTGGACTTAAAGATTTGTTTTAGCCAGGGCTCACACTTCAGTCAATTTTTCACATAATTTCTTAATCTCAGATTAGCAAGACACTTTTTTCAAAGCACATGACAATTTTCATCATTACATACCATACTGTAATTACAATTTATAAATCTAAATCAAGTTTTAAGTGTTTTTGACTGTGTTCTAATGTCAAATGCTTTCAAATATCCTTTTTTATGGTATGTCTGTTGACTGACAGGTAAGTTCATAAGTCGGCAGAAACTTGCCAATACATGGGACGCCAGAAACCAATCTGAACGACAGACTCACCCTACCTGCAGAGAAGTGACTCTGACACAGTGAATAGCCATGATATCCATATGACGTTATCTAAACGTCACAGGTCATTAGGTCACATCAACAAACAAATGTAAACACCATCATTATGATCATTATCAACATTACAAGACACAATGTTACATTGTAAACAATAGCCTTCTTGCAGCCTTTAGGACTGTATAATCCGTACAGAACGTCTTATCGCTCTGCCAATGATTTTTCACAAAAATAGCATCATCTACAACTCTAGATTTGACGTCGGCATATTGGCACTATTTTGTGCTTCGGTCGTGTCTATTTCAGATATACACAATCAATTCTGTTAATGTTTTTAGCGTGGGGATTGACTAAAAGTTAATTTATTTCAGTTCTAAACAAAAATTTAAAACGTTAACGCAATTTTAAAAAAATATCCAAATTCTGGCTGGGATTACTGAGCAAAATGGCCATTCACTGTATACGTGCGAAAAAAAAGCCAGCTACCATTTAATTTTCGTACGTTAGTTACGTACGGCCAGAAACTAGAGTTCATGCTTTGAGCTCAAGGGCGTATATGTATTTAAGAATGAGTTTGCGAGAGAATCATGCAAAATTTAAAAAAAAACGGCACAAGCGGGGTCGGGCGATTTTGACCAAACTTTGCAGATTTGGTCATTGGGTACCCCGTATACCCCACATGAAATATGAGGGTCACCAACTTTGTAGTTACGGAGAACCAGCTATGGCCATTTTAGAGTTAAAAAAAAGTCATTTTTTTGAAAAAAAATCCCTAAATTCAAATATTTCCCATACATTGTCTATTGATTTGGGTTTTTTTTTAATTATTTTTTTTATGAATGATCATGTGTACTACTTCAATATATATGACTATTAAATTTTTCCGAAACCATTTGAGGCTATGAGGAATTTATTTTGATACGTAGTTTTTGCTATATGCTAAAACATATAAATTTCATGATGCTATATCTCACCCACTGCGGGGCTGGGGATAATTCTATTAATAATGGAAGTTGAGGACTACTAATACTAATATTTGGTTTTGACAAAATGACTGGCACGGATTTCTTTCATATTAAATTTGATGGTCGAACTTGAAGAAAATGACTTCATTTTTGACATCATTTTTCCAATAAAATCATTCATTGCCTGGATTATTAGGCCTGATAATGCCCCATGCAACCGCCTTCCAGCAACTCTGTGTAGGGCCGGTACAGATGATTCGGGAGTTCCACAAGGATCAGTCCTTGGACCTGTCCTTTCTGTAATGTATACTAAGAATTTGGGACAACTAATCGATAATCATGGTTTCTAGGACGACATTCTTATGCAGATGATACACAGCTGATCGCTAGTTATTCCCTTTTAAAAACTGTTTCATTCCCTAATTATTCTGACATCAAATTGTGTACACATGACATTAAAGATAGGATGACAAGAAATGTGTTGAAATTAAATTTAATTGAATTAAGTAAATCAGAATATATTTTATGTGGTCAAAATACACATCTGAAAAATACAAGTTCAAATGATGTGGTTGTACGAGATGCAATATTTTTACCATGAGACACTGTGAAGAGGTTAGGTGTCCTCTTGGTGTCCTCTGTTATCTTTGGTCCAGGAACTTTATTAGACAGGAAGCAGCTGCTACACTTATATGTTATTTGGTATTCCCAAGGATTGACCACTGTAACAGCTTGTTAGTAGAAACATCTAGTGCCAATATTAAAACTAATCAACTTGTAGAAAATACCGCAGCTCGAATTCTTACCAGATCATCAAAACACTCTCATATTACTCTTGTTCTGAAATCAATCTATTGGCTGCCAATCATCTTCAAAAGTCTGTCTTTGACGCATCAGTATGTGAATCATTCACAGTGAATGGCTTAGCTCAAATATACTTATCTAACTTTATGCACATACAGGTTCCCTCGAGTAACCTCCGGCCGAACACACATTCATCAGTTTTGTTGTTCAAGGTGAAAATTAATATCATTTGGATGCGGATCGTGCTCAGTGAAAGCGCCTTAACTGCGTAACAATCTTCCAGAGATCATTAAATCCTCTCAAACCCTTTCTTGTTTTACAGCAAGACTTATCAAGATTAATTAAATAAATTTAATTGTATGCGCAGTGAACACGCTTCTGTACATGGAGTACATGCGCTATATAAATGTACATATTAATATTATTATTATTATTATTCGTCAGGCCCAAGTTAGATTTGCACTCCAGCATCCAAGATGGCAGATGAAATCAGCTGTTCAATTTCCCGTCTTTTGCACAAATAAAATGCTGTTTAGTAGCCAGTTATCCGAAATAAACTATAATAGCATATTCCTGAAGCAATAGCCAGAGAAATGCCGCTCTGGCCATTGCTGGATTGACTTCTGATACTTATGTTTTTGGGGGTCTTCCCTAAAACTTTGGACAGTGATTTAAGGTATTAAAAACGGTGAAAGTATTGTTCGTCTCCAAACAGTATAGTTTACATTGTAGCCATGTTGATAGCATCGTTTGTCACACAATTAGTTTTTCTGCAATATTCTGTTATGCACTGGTTAATTGGGCATAATAAATTTATGTTATGTTAACATATTTGAAACTCTGTTTAAACCAGAATGATATTGTTACGAAGTTAGGTATTGGTTGTTAATCGGACTATTGACGAGTCATAATTTGGAACAGAAATTTGCTTTCATTACGGCAGTGTTGAGTGGGATTAGGTCTAATCAAAGTAAACACTGTGGTGAGTATGCTAAAATAGTGACCTTACGCTCATATACAATTAGTTTTTTGTCTTTTTGAAATATCGCTTGATTCGTTTGTCAAGTATAAACAGATGTATATGACTAGTACACTATTTAGTTTTTACAATTTGCTGTTCAAAAATTCATCATCCTTCCACTAGATCATGAGGTTATATTGCCGAATTAATAAAATGTTGACAAATAGTCTAGAGAGATTAATTGTATTTACCAAGAGCAGCTCTTTTGGCATTTACAGTAAATTAAGCTTTTCAAACTTCATCGTTTGAAAATTTTAACGGTGTAATTGTGAGCTCAGTTTTCGTGATTAGATACTTATTGGATAGATAGACAGATAGATAAATTTTAACGGTGTAATTGTGAGCTCAGTTTTCGTGATTAGATACTTATTGGATAGATAGATAGATAGATTGATAGTAATAAGTATTTGTAGTTTTGATAATGGAACATGAAAGTATATAATCTGCGTTAATATTTATTTGTTTATTTCTATTTTTATTATGGCTTGCTCTTAATGGAACTGGAAACCACGTTAATTTGGTTTCAGGTGCCATGTTACGCTTTTCAGTGTGTTAATAAAGCGGTTTATTTTTCTTCATTTTTGTTGAAAATCGTTATTTTTGTACAAAAATGGAAATTATTTACTACTAAACGGGTCGAGTGCCACCCAATTTTTTTCTTGATCTTAATACTATAGACCATTGCCTTTTCAGTCAGCATTCCAAAAAAATACTTAAACCCGCAGTGGGTGAGATATAGATAGAATAAAATGACATACCTAAATTGAGCTATTTTGGTACCTTGCAGCAATAAGTCCCTATACCAAAAACCGCGCCATGAAAATCCATCAAACTTTCAGAATGTAAACTCACTAACCATATCTGCTACGCTATAAAGTTTCATTAATCTACTCGCCATAGTTTAGTTGTACGGAATAATTGAAAAGTGGCCTGAAAATGATGATTTTTTGGCTTTTTTCAGTCTTAAAATTTCAAATTTTTTTCTACGCTCTAAAAATGGCTCGATTTATCTAAAATTGTGGCAGTGGGGTTTGGAGGGGTTACCCATCATACATAAAAAAAAATGGTGAAAATCGGTCACCCACCATGTGCCGGTCCCCACTTGGTTCTCTTGCAAACACATTCTTAATTACTAAGACTTTGACAATAATAAAACCTTGTAATTAAAAGAAGTAATGCAATTTTTTTTTTGTAAATTTTAGGTTATGTTGCATTAGTACAACCAATCTTATCATCATTAGTATATTTATCTATCCCAATCAGTATACTAGGATTATCATTTCAACTTAGTCTTCTACAAGATATAGTGTCTATGTTAACCTTACATATTTACTGTTTCTATGTTTATGCTGCAAGGTATATATATACATATTTTTATCTATCTCATTTATGTAAACATTCTCGAACTAGGGCTAATGAGCTGGCTGTATATTTTAAACAAAGCACTGTTAATTTAACCCATTTCATTAAAACATAACCTTGTAATCTAGATTACTTTTTTTTTAAAAAAAAAACACTTGTAATTCAGATTATTTATCGATTACATTAAAACATGACCCTGTAATCCAGATTACATATTGATTAGATTTTTAACCATGTTATCTAGATTACTTATCAATTACATTCTGTTTATTGATAAAAAAAATTAAAAAAAAACCTTTTAATTTTTGTTTCTAAGAAGTAGTACATCTAGTTTTATACGGCCACATTGAAAATTAATGTGGTTGTATAATGCTGTCGCGTCAATCCGTCGTCCACAATTGCTTGTTAACGCTCTAGTTAAAATTCATACACAGTGTTTGAGGCCATGAGCCGAAGAAGCCTATTGGTTTGCAATGATTTCCGATAATTACTCCCAGAAGTATGGCCCTTGATCACTTTGAAAAATCTTGTTAACACTCTTGAGGCTAAAGTTAATATCTGATTGCTTCCATAGTTATAGCCCTTGATATAAAATGTTTTGTATACTAAACGTTACTGTAGGGCAGAACTATTAGAATCCAAACATATTCTAATGATTTCTGATAATTATTTAATGAGTTGTTACTCTTAGTCAGATTTAAGTGTTTTGTAAATCTGTTCATTACTGGTAAAATTTTAAACATGTAATTAAACTTTCAGAATATACAGTATGGAGATATCGGCTGTTGCTGCTTTATGGAGATTATTTCGTGGTAAAAAATGGAATATTTTACGTGAAAGGGTTGACTCTGCTTCCTATGATGTTGATCAGCTATTTTTTGGAACGCTAATACTGACCATATTAGTTTTCTTACTACCAACAATTATATTATATTACCTTGTATTCCTCACAGTGAGTTGTTTATTCCTTATAATATTTGCATACATGTACCCCCATGGTTGTATACTGTCTTGGGAAGCCACAGTGGCTAAATGAGTAAGATGTTGGCTCGCTAGGTCCCATGTTTGATCCCTGCGTTGGTCGAGAAAGTTTATCAGGATTTTCCGGTGTAGTTCCCCCTTGTCAGTGGTGCTGGATAGAGGGCCTGGAAATGGACAATGTATAGTCGTTTGGCGTGCACATAAAAGATCCTTTGATAGTTGGAATTTGATATAAGAATAGGCAGTAGTGCCACTGTCCGGGCAAAATTTCCCACATAGCACACTGTATGGTTAACTATTAGCCCAGTTGGAGCAGAACAGTAGGACATTAAACCCCAATTCATTTCATTTCTGTATACCATATCCATCTTGTCCCCAGGGGACTTGTCCCCAGGAACACATTCCAACGGACCTGATACATCACAATTCACACTTCTCTATTTTAAACAGTGTATTGCGGAATATATCTATTCAACTCTATATCGTATCTGCCCATATTATATTCCTTATATACAGAAAAGGGCAGTTAGGTGGTAAAGTGGTGCTTTAGGTCATTGAGTTAAATGGCGTGGTTTGGATCTCAAACTTAGGATCACCTTGTGGGTTTTCTCCAGGTCTTCCGGTTTGGTAATCTCTGACTGCCAAATACCCCAGCCCTGCTACAAATTAATGAAATACAATTGATTTAAACTATATATTTTTTAGCATATACAATACAATACTTATGTCATACCCGGTATGAAATATTGTTTATACATTGAAATACAATCAGACCTTAGTTAGTCCCTAAATGATCTAGTCTGTGATTGGATGTCAAACACTATATCGCTCTCTGTCTCTATATACATGTATATGCTGAAATTGCTTGAGTCTGTGAAATAGAAATATATATTTTGTTTCTATACTTTATGATTTTAGTTGAGATTTATAGTATTGACTATCCAAGGTATTTTATCTTTGTGTGTCCAGAAATTAAATACAGTACAAATTTATACTATAGTAGCATGGATATTCAAGTCTAACTCAATATCAGGTAAGTTTTACAGAAGTCTTTTTTCTATTCCCTTACATGGGAGGTAACTCTTTTTTCCTAAGGAAGACAGCAAAAGAAATAACATTGTAAATACAATCTTTCTTTCTAAAAATAATTACTTTAAACGAGACAATTCAAATTAATGTAGAAAAAATTGTTTTAATGGTTTATTCATTATTATTAAACTTTGTCTTTTATTATTTAGGGAGTGTTATATTTAATGTTGTACCATGCAGAAGTCGTCAACAAAGTGAATATTGTCTCCTTCTATCAATGGAGGTGAACCAAGTTACTATTATTGTTTCTTTATTTCACCCTTACACATGTATTGTAACAGTATACAGATGAGATCCCTTGTAGATAACCCTGTAAAAACATTGCCCTGGTGACTTATTCAAGTAAACTTAAACTAAATTATTTTAATAATGCATCTTTTTCATTGGTCAGAAGCTCAAATTTGTGCTATGATTTTAGTGCTGAGCCAGTGAACCATCAGTATTCGTTAAAATATTATTAGTTTAAGTTTTCATGAATACGGCCCTGGCAATCTGTGTTGGCTTTAAAATAGAATACTAATCTTCTTCTGTGTCTACAATTAACTCCACTTGAGAACAGACACTAAAAAGTTGACTGACATTTTAATTCCTAAATCGACGATTTTAGTTGAATACACTATGTATACTTCGAAAATTGTAAGAAATATTATTCAGGTTCCATTTAATAAAATTGAGAAGGTATATTTAGCCTTTGTGTGCATGACCGATGTGAAACGTATTAAAACAGGATTACAAAAAAAGTACACTAATTTTGGGATATGGTTGCCATTCATGTCCGAGATCTATTCTTGAAGGAGATAGCACACTGTGTGCAGAATGTCTGGAATACCAATCCCCCAAGAGCATCTGTAAATAAACATTTTAAGAATACATGTTAAAGACAGCTGTAATTAGAATATGATTGTACCAGAAAACATTGTAAAAGAAATACATTTTGGGAGGCCGGATATCTGTTGTTGCCTTTCTTGAAAAACATTATTATTATTATTAAACATTTTATTTTTTAGACTGCTCAGCTGCCCCTGAAAACAATATTTGAAATTACAAAACAAGATGAATTTTCTGAAGACAGTACCTGTAGCTTGTCTTTAATATTCTCTAAAGTATTAAATGGAAAACTTTTGTTTCCATGGAATAGTTCCAGTTTAAAAGAAAAACAGGAATAAAAGTATATATACAAAGTGAGCAGAATGTTTAAGAGGGAAGACCAAAATGAAATTAACAGGATTATAAAGCTCCAAATGAAAGAGTAGACGAAGAAAATGCCAAATTTTATTAATTAACAACAAAAAAATAATCAGAATTGTGTTTTAATTAGTCAATGATTGCTTTCAGAACTCAATGGAAATGGTGTTTAACGCATTACTTTCCTCACCGATTGGGTTAAAAAAGACAGGAAAACACTTTAGATCACACAGTCTGTCATTGAGTTAAGTGACGTTTTTTCATTTCCCCACTTGTGGTGACAAGGAGTATGGTCGCCTGTCCACACATTTGGGTTTCCTGCCACTGCTAAAGACCCCTACTTGAAAGCAAATTATTGAAATGAAATTGAACCATATGTTTTTAAGACATTTATTCTGATAAATTGGGTTTTTACTTGTCATTATTATAGACAATCATAATCTCTTTTTTGTTTGTGTGTGGGGGGTATAACATGTAAAATTTATTATAGTCACTGACTAAGGTTTACATGCAGGACTTTTATAAATTTACAACTATTATCTTAGTGTCAAACAAATTATTGTTATCTACAAACACCTAAAATCTGATTTTCACATTTTTTTTAAAAATTTATATATTATTAATTTTACATATTATTATATTTAAAACTGCTTATTAAAGTTTTTATTATTATTAAAGTCCCCATGCCCATTTTGGTCGTATATGAATCACTTGTAAACTACAATATTGTGAAAGATGAATCTCTGATAGGAATATCAGTCCAAAAACGGTCCAGTTCTTTTCAGGAGTTACAAAGATATGTGGAATTGAAATTTCATCCATCTATGTAATTAGCCCTTGGGCATTTTATTGTCCACGAAAATTTATTGGTTGGCCTTTTTTAAACCCGATTGAATCCAAGTGGGGACATTATCTAGCTTTAGAATTTTGATTTTGTTTTCTTAATTAAATAATCAGTCTGTCTGCATAATATCATGGAGTAAGTTGTTAGAAATTGTATATTTTAGCGAAATGCAAAGGGTGCATCATTACTTTAATATCTTTACCCATACCAACCCAGAATTGAATATCCGTTGACCATTATATCATTAAGGTTGTCGAATCTGAGTGGATGCCAGCCCACGTTTGAATAATTCCTAGTAAATACATCGAAATGAATAGGTTACAAACAGCTGTTAAAATAAAGATGGGCATATAAAGCCTTACATATAACTTTCATTTGATTATTGGTTTCCAATTTCCACAAAATTTAATAGACGGTGTAGCCACCCGAAACAGGGCGAGAGTATTCTTGCCACGGTTGCCAAGAGTAATTCACCACATACGAACCATTACAATAGAATTCTTTATATTTAACTTCGTTGAAATCGGCTTGGTTATATACCAGTCGGGTGTCGAATGTCTTTGTGAATGTCCTAAAATAATAGATTAACTATAAACATACTAATGGAAAACAACTACTGATATATTTAGGCGACGTTTCGAAGAGTATTCTCTCAACGTTTTAAGCTTGAAAACGTTGAGAGAATACTCTTCGAAACGTCACCTAAATATATCAGTAGCTGTTTTCCATTAGTATGTTTATAGTTAATTTATCTAACCAGTTACTAAATGCCACTTAAAGAATACTAAAATAATAGGTTTATTGTTTAAATCGATTGACCAATAATCGATCACCACCCGGATGGCACTACTCATAAAAGTAGAATAGAATTTCGAAAACTAAATACAGGATAATGTGTTGCTTGTATAAATTTAAAATATGTATTTGATCGATAGTATTCCGACCTTGTTCCATCCATTATTTCGATAATCATCTCGCGAAAGAAAACCTTGCCATACACACATATACCATTCACTTTAAAAGAGTATTGTAAATGGAGGGAGTTATGGTGACTGAGTGAGTAAGGCGCTGGTTCAGTAACCAGGTTTGCTCCCGCTTTTGTTCGAGAAAGCCCCTCGGGTATTTAACGGTGTGATGTAGGATGATTGGCGGAGGTGGGGGGGGGGGGGGGTCCAAGTACACGTTGGCGTTCACGTAAATGAAACTTGACACCGCTGTCCGGACAAGATTCCAATCATAGCCCATTTTATGACGTATACCTGTCTTCATGATCGAATGGTATGATTGCATTTATGAATAACAAAATATATTTGAAGAATGTAATCATTTTAAAGCATTACCAGAATTTTTTAAAATAAAATTCCTAATGACAGGAACTCTCGTTCGTTCTGACAACGTTAGAAAAATACCATTAACTGTGGAAGCAAGCAATTATTTCAAATCAGTTGACTTCTTACGTTGAAAGTTTAACAAGCCAATTTTAAACAACCAATAAGAAGTTCAAAGCAATTGTGGATTTTAACCAGGGAGCTGATAACATGTAATTATTGGGATATTTATGGAATTAATCATTAGAAAGGCATTAACATCATTTGCTTCTGTTTTAAAGTACCCTTTTCACGGCCGAGCGTTATTGGAATTTGAAGGCACCGGGGTCTTTTTCGCCTGATTTTTTGTGTGGCTTTTTTATCCGCAAGATCTCGCATGAATTCTAATTTTACGTCAGAGTAACTGCTCTGCACGCAACACGCTGTGAGTTTGTTCCAACTGTAATCGACAATTTTCGTTAGATTGGAATGAAACTTGAACCCAATTCATATATTTTTCGCGGTATTATTTCCCTTAGTTTAGTCTATCCCTCTAGAACTAGCTATCCGAAACCCGTACACAACCGGGCGCACGTTGTTTTCAAACTATCAGAATTTATAGTCAGTTTCATCCAATATATTTATACACTCACTTTGAAATTTGGTCGTATATTGTCGTCACCCCTAACAGGCTAAATTATTATCCGATAATTACTGCCAGAGTTATAACCCTTGACCACTTTGAAAAATGTTGCGGCCGCTCCATAGACAAAAGCTATCATCCGATTCACTTTAAATTTATACACATTAATTGTTTAAGATCTTGAGACGAAGAATTCTATTGATTTTCAACATTTACACAGCAATGCTGACTTGTTCAAATGCATCATTGCATATGTGTGTATGTTATAGTAAATTTACTATGCATTCGCGTGAGTTTTTAAGTAAGGTGTATAAATATCAAGGGGTAATATGGAATGTTATCCCAATTATGTCCATTCGGTTTTGGTATTCCGTAATGGACGGTCTTAGGAGAAGACGATAATTCCCCTACCAGCTAAGTCGTGCGCTAATGGCTATACAATGTATAATGATAAATTAGTCCAGGGCGCCGGAACTACGAGGCTATCATGGGTTCAAATACCCGCCCACCCCCAAAACTGTCCTTTTAAAACTTTTTTCGTACATACCAGCAATGAGATTGTCTGACCATCCTCGCTGATTTTAACAATTGATGTGTTCGAGCATTGGTTGTTTAGATAAATGGAAGGTCCCATCTCGTGCTCGTCTCCGGTTAGTGAGCTTCTGTTCATAAAAATCGTATGGACGAAGTAGATGTTTATAAGGTAGTTATTGAGTTCCTTGCTATATCTCGGCACCAATAAATAATTTATGTCATGAAAAGATTTTATATTTTTGAATATATCCGATGAAATTATGTAACAGAATTTGAGATTTGTGTTCGACATATGCTACATCGAACTGAACCGATTCGGTTATTGATTCTAGTGATCTGAGTTGTATTTTGACTGTAGCTTGCCAGAAGATGTCAGATTTCATCATTTCTGCACCCGATTTTCGCAAATTTTCCCGGGGAGAACATTAGCAGCCTAAGCTTATTATACCCCCCCCTCCCTTTCGGATATTAACTTAAAGTAAAATATTCTTTCTAGATCACCCGAAGTCAGTTCTTATTTCTCTATGACCAGAACATCGAGGGTTCGGATTGTTGTGAAAATTTAAGTCACATCTTCCGCAAATTGTCAACGGCTAGTATACCGTTATTTGTTATGGCGAAGCCAAGCTTAGAATTAGGTGAAGGGGTAATTGATTTAATTTTATTGATCTTTTATCCCGTGACTATACTTACTGTTTGGTAACGTCCACTCGACACAAACAAGGTCATTTCGGGACTAACACACTATTCAATATTACATGTATTTCAGTAATTCGTTTACGAGTAGCGGTCTTTCGCTATATGGGGGGAGAAAATCGGAAAAACACAGGCGACCCTACCCCTTGCCACGTACAAGCGGGGAATCGAAACTACGCCACTTTGACTCAATGAGAGACCTTACGATTATTGATGATTAATCAGGTATAAGTATTGTATGTCGGAATTTTGGGAATCCTCGACTAACTTTACACATTCTTAAAACGGGATTAATTGATCGGAGACGTTTTAAAAATGATACGTGGTGACAGCATGTAGGCCTACTCCATTTTGGGTCGGAATGTTAACGGTGCACTTCGTAAGATTTGTCAATTTTCAGAATGCGTTATCTTCAACACATCATTATCGTTAAAAGCGAAGTCTTGGTCATATGAAACCAAAATGGTTATGATAAATAAACACGTACTTGACGTACTGCCGAAAGTGACCTAAAAAAAAATGAGAAATACGAGTTCTTGGCCCAAATCCGCCTTGCTAACACTGAAGTGATAGACACTCACAAGAGAAAACTTTCTTTTTGTGTGTGTGTATAGGCCTACACAAATAAGATGATTTGAAGAATCAATTCAAATTCGCGGACAGATAATCGTCAACACAGTGCCGATATATAACATATAACCCGTATTTATTGATTTATTCGAGAACCAGCAAACGATAGATAACTGGTCGGTGTTATGTCAAAATGAGGCTGTTCGATTTACTTGTCTGCTTTGATATGCATTTTGGTCTGTCTGTATACCTGGCTGATAGTAGCTGATAGCGAACTTCTAGACTGAATTGATAATGAACATGTTATGTACGTCGACACAATAAAAATCTCAACGTCGCGATCGAGTTTGCCAGACACTGTGACCTACTTAAATAAATAATAATGACGAGTCCATTTGTATACTCGTGCAATTATATGGCGTTGTTTATTTTATTTTGGTCTTTATGCATTTGTTAAAACAACTATTTCTAAAAATTTATACTTTCACTGAATTGAAATTATTAATTAACTGTCGATTTTCGAAGAGTAACAGTCTGTAACGCGAATGACAAATTGATTGATTGGAGAGGTTGAAGCCAGTGGCACAAGTCGCCAAAATGGACTCGTCTGGTGAGAGATATCGTTGGAGAGAGAACCTGGCCTGAATTTAGATATTATTAAAGCTATATTACGGTACAGTCTTGTAAAAGCGGGTGAACATATCGAAGTAACATAACTGTGGACGTTTTAGGTTTTATAAACGTTTGTAATGCTTCTTCTAAATGAAATCAGTCGTACTACAAATCAAGGCCCAACTATATTATTCGACCCCACCCCCTCACGATGAGTCATATTATAACCACGTGACCTGGTTACTTAAAGCGACGAGCTATTGGGTGGTGGTAGCTTGATATAAATAACGCCATGCGTTCTGCTATTTTATAGGCCATGTATACAAACTGTGTAGCTAACAGTATTTGGTGCCGCAGACGATAAAATATTAAATTTATGTTTTAAAGGGATTGAATGCATAAGGCCTACGGCCATAAAATTAACAGAGAAAGTAATTATATGACACATTCAGATCAACATTTATAGGCCGAATGGCGAAATGTTTTTTTTAGCTATAATGTTTTAGTTCCAAATAAAATGTTTTAAAAAAGTAATCAATAATTTGTTTTTAGAAAACTATTATTTATCGAAAGGCACGTTGAAAATAACGTAGCCAATCAGAAAAATGTCTCATTTGCATAATAAGTCTTTGGGCATGCGTAGAGCAAAAGACTTGTGCCGGCCATTTTGTACACCGAAATTACATTGGCGACCAAATTTTTTGAAATTAGAAAACATTCACCAATGTATTTAAGGGTAAGTATAACTGTCACCGTAATTATTGTACATCGACTATTTGTGCCAATGGTTAGTGTTGTCTTGGAGCGGCCAGTAGACTGGAATCAGCAACGAGGATACACTGCTCTTTGTTCGGTCGGATAGTGCATGTTCTACTTGGCGAGGTCGAGATTTCGTTATCGTGATATTGTTGGGTATTTTTAATTTTTATGTATGTATTTAAGTATTGGACAATTTGATATTTCTATTCTATCTGATTTGTGTTTTCTTCACAGTGAATAGTTTTGAAATAAAATCAGGGGTCGTTTACTTCACTTCTGACATTTCGGTGTTTATGAGACAACCCCTTTTATACGCCCGCCTGTACGATCGATGCCCAAATAGTAAGGCTGTGTTCAGGTGAAGTGAAATATTCTGGGACAGCAGACATTTGGCCTTTTAATGTGCTGTGTAGATATGTAAAACGAAATAATAATGTTTAGTTTTTCATAAGATTTTTGTGTGTGTACAGAGCCTGCTTGACAGTGAAATTGTGGGCGAAAAGGGGCTGAATTTGAAATTTGTGTTTGCGTCCAACCAGAACTATTTCGGGTTATTGGGTATGGAATTTACAACAAGACGAACAAATCTGTAATTTTTAATAAGTCCAATTTATATTGCCCCACCCTGAACACCCATGATAAATAACTATCACACCGGAATCATCCACTTGCACGCTGGAAGTTTTCCGCAGCGTTATCCGGCTATTAACTGAGTATTAAATTGTTGCAGGATGGCTGCAATAAAGGATTATCTATAGAATCGGTGTTATTGTGATTTCCAGTTTCTATAATATGTGTTTAACTAGAGTAGAGACGCCTTTGCTCTCAGAAAACTATTAAATTAAGTGTATTCGGGATTTATAGATAAAGGATTTTTTTTTTTTTTTATAAAGAATTAATTTTATAAAAGAATGGAAATTCGTCATATATGTAGGCCTACATGTATAAGTAAATATTCACAAGGAAAAGTTAATAGGTATGCATTTAATCGAAAAATAGTGAAATAAATTGAATTAAAGGTCAAGGACGCATTTTCATTATGATGCCCGACTGTACAAATAGTCCATGGAGGTTCGTCAACATTGTGATGGTTTTGAAACGGACCCCGATGTTTCCACTTGTCAGACAAGACGTCACAGTCAGTACGGACTACGCTTACGCTCCTTTGAAATTATGTATTCGCCCATTTATTTATAAGATAAGACAATAGATCACATGCGCGTATTTGGCTTCAAAAATACAACAATTAGGTGACAGCTATTCTCAATAAAATTGTAATTATGGAGAGGCGATGAAGACATATAAGTCACGTGACTCCCAAACCCTACTTAAAATGATGCTGACAGGCTGATAACATTTCTTTTATATCGTAACCATTTGCAATAAATACTATATGACAGAAATTGCCAGTAATCACTACTATGGTCAGCTAATTAATAGTGATTCGGCCCCGAACAAACTTATATGTTTTCAAACAGCATAGATCTAGCCGCGTTGTATGCAATGGTTACTGCTCTGTAATGGTCTATAAATAGCACAGACACCACGTAACGCTCAATAGATAGTGGGCGCTATGGTTACGGTGTAACGTTTTGTTTTACTGGGAAAAGTAGATGAAGGGAGGAAACTCTGTTTTAAAAAAAAGACTTGGTCACGGTAAATCATTACCGGTAGGCTACTTGTAATGGACTTTTTGTACAACATTCAAATGATTTGTAATGTTCAGTTCCAAAAATAAATATTTCTCTTTAATTTTTTCATTCTATTAAATCTCATCTAGAGATTAGCCCACATTGGTTCCATATTTAACATTTGTCCACCTTTTCTGATTATTATTTGTAGACTTGTGGCTTGTACTCTTGTAGAAGTTAAGTTCCTTGATTTGTTTATGAAATCTTATGGATGTTCTAAGCACAGCTAAAGTTACTTTTGGACTGATTTGAAATTTGTACGGTGTTTGTCTCCAGGAGACAAGAAAGCCTGTTGATTTTAAACAGTTATCCTGATTGTGGACACTCTAATGACTGAATTTTTTATTGGGTTGACTTGAAATTTATGCGCATAAAAAAAGCAGCCTATTTTAGTTTCTATGCAATTTCTGATAGTTACTAGAAGGTGCTCTAATGACTTGGGGGGGTTTGATGGCCGATTGGTTAAAGTCTGTGATTCCCCGGATGTACATGACAAGGAGTAGGGTCCAGTAGCGGATTATCAGTGAGGCTGATGAGGCTGCAGCCTCAGGCCCAAAGATTTTGTAAAAAAAAAAAAAAATTTAGACTTGTCTGATACGATTAAAAACGCATAGACAATGAATGTTTGGGGGTTGGGGTTAGGTCCAACGGGAATCAACATAGGCCCTGACCCGAAATTAATTAGGCCCACGCCATTTTAAATAGGCCCTATTGTTTGGAGATCTGATCTTATTGTACGACAAATTTCAATAGTTATAACTAATATTTTAATAATATTATTACCTCAGTAACGAATCACGTTTTTAATGTTAGCTCTAACTTTAAAAACTAAATATGCCCTCCAGCAAGTGCCGCCTCAGGCCTTGGTGGAGCTTAATCCGCCACTGGTAGGGTCGCCTGTCCGTAATGTGGATTTTCTTTGAGTCCTCCGGATTTCCTCCCGCTGCTAAAGAAGCCAATGCGCAAGCGATTTATTGAAATAGAATTGAACCATATCTTAGTCCCGAAATGGCCTAGTTTGTTTTGAGTGGACATTAAACCCCATTCCTCTCTTTCTCTAATGACTTAGTATCATCCAATTGAATTAAAATTTATACATTGTTTGTGTTTTCATGTGCGACAACCTTATTGGAAGGCCGTGGGTGTATTTTTGATTGCTTTGCAATTACATGTATCTGTAATCAATTTTGATGGTTATTTTATGTTTATTTACAGGAGGCTGTTGGTGAGTTATGTCTGTTCTGGGGAGTCAGACTTTTCAGTGTAAGTAGCCAGTCTATTACATGATTCAATCTTATTGATATACAGATCTATCGACAATCGTTCGTTCATTCTTTCCTGGAGTTTTACGTCCACTTCCACCTAGGGTGATATCGCAGACATACAGATCTATATTTAGTTTTGTTTTTTATACGCCCATTTGGAAATATGGTCATATATTGTCATCGCCCCTGTCCGTCGGTTAATCTGTCATGAACAATTCCTTGTGAACACTATACAGGCTACATTTATCATCTGATTGTTTTGAAATTTATACGTGTTGTTTACATTAGCCAAATGAAGAATCCTATTTAATTTCCATTAATTTCATCTGGAGTTATATTATGGCCTTTGTTTCACTTTATTGCACCTTGTGAACGCTCTTAACAACAAAAATTATCATCCGATCTGTATGAAATTTATGTGCATCCTTTAAATTTGTGAAACAAAGATGCCTATTCAATTTCAGCAATTTCCGTTAATTCTCCCCCGCCTTTCGAAGAATGCAGGGGACTATTGAAATGGGTTAGTTTGTATGTCTGTCCGTCTGTCTATCGTCCGTCGGTCTGTCTGTCTGTCACACTTTTTGTGACACAATAACTCTCCTAACTTGGTGTAGGTGTTTATTAGGTCAATGCCTTGATGATGTTCGAAGATGAGCATTTTCTGCCTACGGTAAGCACAGATAAGCAATTTGATTGGTTGATGCTTTGGGACCTGATAACTTTAGTTCTAATTAAGTGAGAGTGATGAAACTTGGTGTATAGATTCATTACATCAATACTTTGACTAAGTTCGATAATGAGCATTTTCTGCTCAGGGTAAGTAGAGCGATAAGCAATTTGATTGACCGAGACTTTGGAACACAATAGCTCTCTTCCTAATTGAGCTAGAATGTTCAAACTTGGTGTAGGTGTTTATTAGGTCAATGCCTTGATGGAGTTCGAAGATGAGCATTTTCTGCTTAGGGTAAGCCCAGATAAGCAATTAGATTGGTTGATGTATTGGGACACGATAACTTTAGTTCTAATTAAGTGAGAGTGATGAAATTTGGTGTATAGTTTTATTACATCAATACCTTGACTAAGTTCGATAATGAGCATTTTCTGCTGAGTGATATGCAATTTGATTGGTTGAGACTTTGGAACACAATAACTCTCATTCTAATTGAGCTAGAATGTTCACATTTGGCGTACCTGGTAGATGTTTATTTGGTGAATGCTATGATGGAGTTCGAAGATCATATGAGAATTTTCTGCTTAGGGTAAGCAGAGATAAGCAATTTGATTGGTTGATGCTTTGGTACGCAATAACTTTAGTTCAAGTTAAGTGAGAGTAAGGAAACTTGGTGTATAGTTTTATCACATCAATACCTTGACTAAGTTCAATAATGAGCATTTTCTGCTCAGGGTAAGCAGAGCTTTAAGCAGTTTGTTTGGTCGAGGCTTACTCTCCTTCTAATTGAGGTAGAATGTTCAAACTTGGTGTAGGCGTTCATTAGGTGAATGCCTTGATGGAGTTCGGTGATAAACATTGTCTGCTTACGGTAAGCAGAAATGGGCATCTGATTAGTTGATGCTTTGGGACAAGATAACTTTGATTCTGTCTGATAGTGATGAAACTTAGTGTATAGTTGATAATCAGTTTGATTGCTTGATACTTTTGAAAAAAAAAATGTGCGATTAATTAATGTGTGTCATCTATTTATTTGGGGATTTTGGCGGGGGACATCAGCCTCACTGTTGGTTTGTTACGTCTAGAGTTATGGCCCTTGTTTAACTTTGTTGAACCTTGTGAATGCTCGAATGACAAAAGTTATCATCCGATCTGTATAATATCTATATGCATGATTTAATTTCTGAAATTTCCGTTATTTACATCTAGAGTTATGGCCCTTGTTTCACTTTGGTGAACAATTGAACGACAAAAGTTATCCGATCTGTATGGAATTATATGCATCATTTAAATTAGTGACATGAAGAAGCCTATTGAATTTCATCAATTTCCGTTAATTACGTCTAGAGTTAAATGTAAGGCTTTGTCAAACCCTGTGAATGCTCTAACATCAAATGTTATCCGATCTGTATGAAATTTATATATGCATCATTTATATCAGTGAAACGAAGAAGTCTTTTGAATTTCAGCAATTTCTGTCAATTGGTTCTAGAGTTATGGCCCTTGTTTAACTTTGTTGAACCTTGTGAACGTTCGAACAACAAAAGTTATCATCCGATCTGTATGATATTTTTTATTTATATATGCATTGGTTAAATTAGTAAAACGAAAAATTCTGTTGAAGTTCAACAATTTCAACAACAGAGTTCAGGCCCTTCTTTCGGTTTGTAGACTATTGTGAACCCTCAAACGGCGAAAATTATTATCTGATCTGAACAAAAGAATAAATATGCGACAATCCCTGTTGACATCTGAGATGAATTAGCTGCTGTGGGTGAATTTTTTCGTAGACTGGCAACCTATCTCTTATTTCTGTGTAAATCTAATGAGGCCTTTATTTATTGCAGCTAAACCATTGAGAGCAGTTGCCAAGAAATCCACCTCTAAACCACCAAGACTATGGACAAATGGTAAACCACCTTTAGTAATGGAGGAAGATATTGAACAGATGGAAACTAGCAGTGAGGTTATAAAAACTGCTGATTCAACAGTTCATCAAGAACCATGTAACAGTTTAAAATCTTTAAATGGTGCAGTGGTGGCTGATAAGCCAAGTGATAGCTCCCATAATGGTGTTGCTGATGCGTCAGTTGATAAAGTGACAACCTCCGTGCTACATGTCACTGTAGAAAATACAGACAGTTCTGATCTACTGGATTCCAAACCAGAAAAAGATAATAATGGTGTTATTGACAATACTAACAGCACATTATTAGATGGACCAACATCAACCGATGATGAAGATATGTTGCTTATGTTATCAGACTCTGATTCTCTGACATCTCAGGATGTGAATGATTTGGCTCTTAATAAAATTGTAAACGATTCATCAAATAATGAAAATACAAATGATTCTGCACTTAATAAAGATGTGAACGCGTTAGCACTTAATAAAGATGTGAAAGAATTAGCAAATGACATAGATGTGAATGAATTGGCACTTAATGAAGATGTGAACCAATCAGCACTTAATGAAAATGTGAACAAATCAGCACTTAATAAAAATGTGGACGAGTTGGTACTCATTACAGATGAGATAGCATCATCATCCAATAAAGATGCTAATGAATTAGAAATTGAAACAGAACCTGATAAGATAAAAGATGTCAAAGCACAAGCTGATCATCCATTGGCTATTGGTGTAAAAGTGCGTAATTCTGTTAGAGATATTATGTCCAAATTAGTTCAAGATGCCAGCCCTGAGGTTAATAAAATACTCAGTAAGCCTAAATTTGAGGAAGTGATGAAGGATTCTCCTCCTAAATCACTGAAGCCATATTTAGACTATAAATCTGATGCTAAACTTGTCAAAGGAAATTTATTTGAAATAATGTCTGCGGAATCTGAACCTGAAGACATGCAATGTTCAACAAACCCCAAAACACAAAATAAAAGTAAGTTACACAATATTGTGCAGTGAACACCTAGTACAGTAGTAGTGCTTTATATATTTTATAATTTTAGCTATTACTTTTTCACTGCACTGCATTGAGCTGGTTCTTATTTTATAGCCAATTTGCTTTTTTAATCAATGCCAAAATAAATTGTAATGCTCTTGCTTGTACTAACAGTCTCATCATTATGAAAAATTGACACATGACTTTGTCCAGCCAACTGATTTCTGTCCTGATTTTCAGAGCAGGATCCAACTTAATCTACTCACTGTATAATAATAGTACATGACCCAAACCTCCGTCAAGTAGAGTTTTATTTGTATTGTATCATTTATTGAACCCTAGAATAATGCTGACCATCTCTGATAGTCTATAGTACAATAGTTATCTCCCTTTAATGTCTTGATTAGCCTAGATTTGAAACCCTACTGCACAAATTACCACCTGACACTTTCATCGAAATAATTTACTTGATTGGGTTTTCGTTTTACATTAGCTTGTTTGTATTATTTATCTGCTTGTGTTGTCTGCTTTTCTTTAAAATACAAATATAGCATTGTATTTAGTGCTTTGCATTCTTTTAATATTGAATCTTGAAAGATATATTCCCTTAAATTGAGTCATTTATTTTATTCTGTATCTTAAAAATAACTTACATCAACCATAATCAGGTCATATTCGACCCACAATACCTGTTTTGTATGAAACTTGGATATTTCTAATGACAAGAAAAATATGAAATTAAATTGCACCATAATTTAGAGTTCAGTACAACTACTAATCTGTAATTCGAATGTCAGTGCATGCTGTTGTCTCCCATAGCCTAGTAACATGGCCTCTTGCTAGCTTGCTCATCCACTCGTCTTTCAAGCAGATTGATGTTTCTATTATAAATTTGTATTTAAAATGTGTAAGACATACTGGTTTTAATATGTTTTTCTTGAATATATTTTCTAATCAATTGTTATGTATTAATATAGGCTTGCGACTGTCAAAATAAAAAATATCTTTAAAAAAATCCATGAATGATTATATTTTAGATAATTTAAAAATTCTGCCATAAATTTTAGCAAAAGATTAAAATAATTTTGAAAATTATTAAATTAAATTAAACCAAATAGACATCTAATGAAACTCAAAAACTTGATGCTAAAAAGGAAATAAATCAGATGTATAGTGTACTGATGTACTTGTTTAATAATTGTAGTTAAAAGTGGTGATAATGAAACCAGTAGAGATACTGATAGCAGTATACCTAGTGATTCACTTGATCCAACAGCACAAGCAGAACAAAATACACAAGATCAACCAGTCTCACCAGTATTATTAGACTCAGAACAAAATGAAAATAATACTGATAGTCCAAAACCAGAAATGGATAAAAGTGATCAGTGTTTGATAAATGATAATATATCACCGTCTTCGACAAATATACCGGGTAGTGCCCCTATTACTTCCCCCAAAACAGATGTGGATGTTCGTGATGTGTGCTCTCCCAATTTAAAAAATACACCTGAAACATATTCAGAAATTAATACTAATTCTTATCCGGCATCCCCAAAAGGCTCATCTACAACACAATATAGAGAAGCAAGTGTTTCTGCTCATGATACAAATAGTTGCGAGTCGTTGACAAGTGTCAGTTGTGATTGTAATAGTGGTAATCTGGCTTCTAGCTTGGATTCAATGGAAGAATCTGTTGCAACTCCTTTATCTTGTGAAAATATTCAGTCACAAATAAATAAATCAAATGATTTGGTTACATCAAAAATGTTTGATGATTCCCCTGCAGATAGTTTAGGGGGTATTAAAGAAGTTAGTTTAAGTAATTTTGATTCAGACGATAATAGTAATAACAGCGGATTCTCAAAAATTGATATTGACAAAATTTGTGATTCTTTATTAAATGATGATTCCAAACATGGTGTTTCAGAAGAAAAGGACAAAGCTGCAACAAAAGATGTTTTGATGGAAACTGGTGATGAAAATAAATTAAAGATAGAGAATAAAGGAGATATAAAAAAAGTAAAATCACAGGATGATAATTTCACTATGAAAAATGAAGAAATGGATTCAAAAGAGTTCACCAAGCTTGACACCAAAGTTGAATACAAACCAATTATTAATACAGAAATGAAATTAAAAATCAAAGAGGAGATAAAAACATATTTGAAATCAGAGTCTGCAGAAGTCAAGGACATTAAATCAGATGTGTTGAACTCTAAGTGTGTTATTGAAGATTCAAGTTCGGTTAGTAACAAAAAAATTAATGTTATAGAAAAAAGCGACACGAAAGACGCTAAATTAGAAACTGTTACGGTAGCATGTGCCGAAAAAATGGACATAGATGAAGAAAATAATTATAATTCTAATATTGAATCAAAGAGTAATACACTTGATAATATTAAAGAAAAGAAACGGTCAATAGATCCTTCAGAATCTGAAGGTCCTGCACCAGCTAAACGTTCACGGTTAGATATAATGATAGGTAAATTAGGCGATCAAATAGGTATAGCTCCTGAAAATGTACCAGATACAATTAGTTGTGAATCTGATTCGGAAGAAGAATCAAGGCAAGAGAGTGATGATGTTAGTGAAATTAAATCAGATGATGAAGACGTGAGATCAGATGATAATACAGCAGATGAAACAGCGAGTAAGGTCACAGAAGAAGATGCGGATACTAGAAGTATGCAGGAAGAGGTACATGCTGAAGCTGATGTAGAAAAAACTGACATAAAAGTAGCTGAAAAGTCAGAAACAAAAACCACTGGCACAGAGGCCGACATTGAAACCACTGAGAAAAAGATGGACTCAAAAAAAGAAAATGAGACAGAACCAACAAAGGAGGTCATTGATTTGAAAATAACTGAAGAATCAAGCATAATAACATTAGACAAGACAGAAAGCAAGGCATCAGATACAGAATCAGTTTTATCAACAAGTGTTGACGATATTGAAATGATATCTGATCCAGTAAAGGATGATAATGATGTGACCGTAATTATCAGTGAATCACCAGAGAAACATCAAACTGAAATTGTACAAGAAGCGACGACTTCCAATGAAAAGGTAATTTTAAAACGTTCAAAAAGCTTTATCATTTCCTCTCGCTTATTGCATAATATGAGATTTCTAATGAAATTGGGTTTAGTAAGGGGAAGTAACTCTTATCATAATTGTGGCGCTTTATTTTGTAAAATTGAAAAAAAACCAACTCTGTTTATAATACATTTAGGAAACTGATCTGGAGAAAATGGTGAGAAAGAAAGTACTTCAATTGATCAAGAGTTACAGAGATGAGACTATTGCTGACTTACAAAGAAAGATAACAACATTGACTGAAGCAAATGAAAAATGGAAAAACACAGCGAAGGATTTACATAAGCAAGTTGTTGACTTAACGATTGTTCAACATCGCTTAGATAAAAGAAAAGCTGCTACAGCTGCACTCAAAGTAAGCACTTCAGATTTCTGATTTAGATTTATGAATTAATTTCTCAAGTCAAGTCTCTAATCGACATTTGGTGGACTTTGAATCCCTTGAAAACTACAGTCTTGTGAAAATTCTCCATGGTCAAAACAGCCAAAAATACATACATATTATTGGATTCTTATTAAATAGCAGTTATTGAGTTGGTCATTTTCAATAATTTTCAATATTTATATACCCACATTTATCTGTTAACACTCTACGGGTCACAATTTTTTATTCAATTTTGATGCAACTTGAAATATTGGTTTATTTCCCAAAGATCCTCATGCCTTTCAAAATTTGCATGTATCGGACCGTAACTTCATGGATTATGGCCCCTGATTGTACGAAAAATCATATTTTTAGCTTGTGGACATTTATAGCAGGGGTGTCAAACATCCGGCCCGCCATGGGTTGAAATCATTTATTATTGTGTTCCAGTAAAATTCTGTACTGTATGTCATAGATATCTAAGTTGTATGTAATAGCAAGAAAACGTTGTGTTCAATATTATATCTTGGCAATTTGGAAACCAGTCTAAAAAATTACCTTTGTCAAGGACATTGGGCTTTGTTTTTAGAATGTATATCTCCGGCTCACTTGATGTAAAAGTTTAGTCCATGTGACCCCTGAATCTAAATGAGTTTGAGACCTCTGTTCAAGAGGTCACAATTTTTATCCAATTTTGATAAACTTGAAATGTATGCTTATAACTCAAAGATCTCAGCTCCTTTTGATATTCGTGTATATCGGACCATAACTTCATGAATTATGGCCCCTGGTTGTACGAAAAATCAAGTTTTTAGCTTGTGGACACTCTAGAGGTCACAATTTTTATCTGATTTTGATGAAACTTGAAATGTATGTTTATAACAACCCAGAGATCTCGGTTCCTTTCGATATTTGCACATATAGGACCATAACTTCCTGGATTATGGACTCTGATTGAACGAAAAATCATGTTTTTAGCTTGTGGTCCCTTTAAAGGTCCCAATTTTTATCTGATTTATATCACCGTTACACCATAATGAAGGTTGAGTTTGAATTTCTCTGTCCATCTCTTTCAAAATGTGGGCAAATCTTGCATGGCAACTGCTGATATTTTGTGAATTTAATTATAAACTGATTAATGTTTTATAGATAATCACAAGTAGAACTATTGGATGTCAAGTTGATTCTAACAGAGTAAGTATTAAAATAAATGTCAAATTTAGAGGGGTATTATTGTGTAATAAACTATGTCCTGAGACAATCTTAGCATTTTCCACTAAGAAGAAGCAGAGAAACAATTTGTTTGGTTGATACTTTGGGGCATGATAACTTTGATTCTAATTGAAGGAGTATGATTGAAACTTAATTTCTAACCTCAAAACTAAGTTCGATTATGAAAGTATAGATCAGCAAATTTTTATTGCTCAGTACATTATAAAAGATAAATGTGCAGGTAATTAATGTGTATCTTCTATTTATTTTGGGACTGACCCGATGGACATCAGCCTCACTGTTGGCCTGTTAATAATTAAATGAGGTTTACCATCCTACTTCTCTACACTGATTGGACTAATGAAGACAGGGCTTGTTAATAATATTAATAAAACATATAGAATCTGTCATGGCTGGACATATATAAAGCAAAATGGGTTCACAACATTTCAACAATTAGATTCCAATGTGAAATTGTATTTTTAAGATCGCTATTTATAATGATGATTACATTTCTATTTGTAGCTACCTCCTTTGAATGGATATGAGGTATTAAGTGCTCAAAAGTCCCCTCCAAAAACAACAATTCTATCTCCAAACCAACAGTATACCTTTACTAATGTTCAGATGTTACCTGGATCAACACCTAATATGGTTTCTATGATCAAACGACCAGCACCTGTTCAAGTTAACAATATGTCTCAGGTACACTTAATATTTCAATATCTTATCTAAGGTCATATAAAAAAAATATTCTGGTTTGCAGATAATCCCGCTGGGTAGCATACATTGGTATAAACAACATAATGAGATTAAGAAATTGCCTTGAAATGTGATGTTTATTAGAAGTCATTTAGCCCAGTTGTGGTCCTTTGTCAAATACCCCCCCCCCCCCCCACTGTATTTATTTTCCATTAAATGGCCCAGTTTCAGATCTCTATCCGAGCCAGAAAGAACTTTTCTATTTTTGTAGCCATGGCTTACTTGTGAGGATGTTCCCTGCATGTATGTGTCTATAAGATTGGATTAGGTGAGTGAATATAAAGAAACCGTTGGAGGAATAGACAGAAACCCCATTCCTGTATCATCTATATTTTTGCTATCATTTTGCCTGCTTCGTTAATTGTCCCCCGCCTTTCGAAGAAAGCAGGGGACTATTAAAATGGGTTCGTCCGTCTGTCTGTCTGTCTGTCTGTCTGTCTGTCTGTCTGTCTGTCTGTCTGTCTGTCTGTCCGTCCGTCTGTCTGTCCGTCACACTTTTTGGGACACAATAATTCTCTTCCTAATTGAGCTAGAATGTTCAAACTTGGTGTATGTGTTTATTAGGTCAATGCCTTGATGGAGTTCGAAGATGAGCATTTTCCGCTTAGGGTAAGCAGAGATAAGCAATTTGATTGGTTGATGCTTTGGGACACGATAACTCTCTTCCTAATTGGGCTAGAATGTTCAAACTTGGTGTATGTGTTGATTAGGTCAATGCCTTGATGGAGTTCGAAGATGAGCATTTTCCGCTTAGGGAAGCAGAGATAAGCAATTTGATTGGTTGATGCTTTGGGACACGATAACTTTTAATTGAGCTAGAATGTTCAAACTTGGTGTATGTGTTTATTAGGTCAATGCCTTGATGGAGTTCGAAGATGAGCATTTTCCGCTTAGGGTAAGCAGAGATAAGCAATTTGATTGGTTTATACTTTGGGGCACGATAACTCTCTTCCTAATTGAGCTAGAATGTTCAAACTTGGTGTATGTGTTGATTAGGTCAATGCCTTGATGGAGTTCGAAGATGAGCATTTTCCGCTTAGGGTAAGCAGAGATAAGCAATTTGATTGGTTGATGCTTTGGGACACGATAACTTTAGTTCTAATTAAGTGAGATTGATGAAACTTGGTGTGTAGTTTCATTACAGTAATACCTTGACTAAGTTTGATAATGAGCATTTTCTGCTCAGGGTAAGCAGAGCGATACGCAATTTGATTTTTATATGTGTCCTCTAATTATTTTCCTATTTCGGCGGGGGACATCAGCCTCACTGTTGGCTTGTTTCTACAGGGTATATATGTGACAATAATTGTTTTGTTTTATCTTTTCAGTTATTATCAGCGACAGCTGTATCTAGAAACTCAGTAAGCAGCACAAACACTATTTTAAGTTCGTCTATACGACAAGCTGTGCCTGTGAACACTTCTATGAGAAATTTACTAGAAACTTCTGGGAAAAATGCGAAAGCTATTACAACCAGTCAAATAAACAATGTACTTAGTGGAGTTAGTCGGAGTGTTGTTACACCGAATTCTACCGTTGGAAATTCTGTAAAAGTGATAGATTTAACTGCTGATGAAGACACTGCTAAAAAAATAAACAAACCACCCCAAGGCAAACCTCATGTTACAATGATGCCGGTAGCGTCTTTACCGCCATCAATGGGTTCACCTCAGATTGTGCGTCCAATCGGAACAGCTTCTTCAGGTTTACCTCCTGGTGCTTCAATTCTTCTCAGTAGTGGTCCCGCAGGTACGCAATTTGTCAACCCATCAACGTTAAGAGGCATTGGTGGTAATTTACAAGTGGTAACTGTTAGTGGCAACAATAGTTCTATAAGAGCTGGTAGTTTATTAACAGTCGTACCATCCCAGTCTACAACCGCAACATATCCTCAAACAGTTAGTATAACCACTGCAGCACCAACATCAACTCTAACCACTAAAACCGTTACGTTAGATACTAGTAATATAATGATGAGAACACCAGTACAGACAGTACATACAGGACCACCACCAACTGTTAAATCTGTAAGTTATTTTGCTTCTGTAATAACATTGTTGTTGAGGAAATGAAATGGGGTTGAACGCTTTATTTTTCAGCACTGACTGGACTAAAGAAAACGGGCGTATGCCATACAGTGAGCTATGAGAGAAATTTTGCCTGAACAGCGGTGCTACTACTGCCTACTCTTTATTTCAAATTGCGATATTGTTCTGATATTATCACTTAGTATCTGGCACAAAGTTGTAATGTCTACCCTTTTGTCCGATAAAACCATAATCATTATTTCCCGTCCTGCACTTACCATAATATTGATAACATAACATATTCTTAATTCTTGTGTATAAAAGTTGTTGCACAGAATCAAGCATGGTTTAACAGAAATTCATGGTAGAGTTTTTGTCCTTGGTTGAAAATGGTTGTTTATGCATTTATGTATGGATTAACGTTAAAAGTTTTAGAATTGTCTATCTTTGTTTTACAGATGATATTAAATACACCTAAACATCCTGCCCCTCTACCACCTCAACCTGTTAATAAAACCAGTATGGGTGGAGTTAAAGGTTTAGTTCCTCCAAAACCAGACTTAAAAATATCCCGTGTTAGTCAAGGTATGATTATTTTCTTTATTCAACACAGTTTGGAGTAGTTACGTATATTGTCGTTGTCTCCGTCTGTCGCCCACAATTTCTTGTGAAAACCCTACATTTATTATCTGATCTTTTTAAAATTTATACATGTTGTTTACAATAGTGAAAGGAAGAAATTTATGTGCATTATTTAAATTAGTAAAGTGAAGAAGCCTACTGAAATTCAACAATTCTCATTAAATACATCTAGAGTTATGGTCCTTGTTTCACTTTGTAGAGCCTTGTGAACTCTCTAACAAGAAAAGTTATCATGTAATCTTACGAAATTGATGTCAGTGTCTTGTAAATGTTCCCATTACCCACCAAAGAATAATTATGCGACAACCCTCTTGTCTTCTTGGTTGATTAGAACATGTGGGCATATGTTTTGTTGCCTGGCAACCTATCTTTTTTCAATTTCTCTATTAGATCTATCCATGTAATATTGTGTAATTTTATATTATAGGTATTGTGTTGTCATGTAATATTGTGTTATGTTATATTCTAGGTATTGTGTTATCGTGGACCATAACACACAAATTAACACTGTACTCAGAAATAGCATCTTATCAACTATTTGCCTATCAGGAAGGTTCTAGTCCACCCAACTCTAATTTATGGAAAAAGGTTAGTTGCAATTATTCACATTTACTCTTTTATACAACGCGTACATATCTTCTAATGTTTGGTTAGCATAATAAGAACTGAATATTTAGACACTTTTCATAAGTGCCAGATAGTTCTGAGATTAGAACATTTGTATTTACCTCCCAACTGCTAAACACCTGTAAGAGAAAGCAAATAATAGAATAAAGATTTTGTATGTCAGTCCAAAAATTTATTTCACAGCCTATTCAAATAATTTTTAGTATGTTACTCTTCAATTACTAATCCCCCCCCCCCACACACACACACACACACACACACACACACACAAAATTATATTTTATTTGTTAAAAAACTAAACAATATTTTGTTTGTATTAATTCAGGTTGGTGACGTGAAAGCTTTACCTTTACCAATGGCTTGTACTCTAACACAGTTTCAAGAAGGAAATAAATATCATTTTGCTGTCCGAGCCTTGGATGTCTATAACCGAATTAGTGAATTCAGTGAACCTAGCTCTATACATTTATTTCCTAAATCGTCTTAAGTGCTATTAAAAATTTTAAAAAAATCGCCATCAAAATCATGTCTCATCATCTATCATGACTTGTCATCCTCACATAATTCGTCATTTTACATTTTTTAAATACAGGTTTATATATTGTATGTCTGTATAAACATTGTTTTGTGTTATTCTCTGAGAAACTTTATTCATAAGACATCCGAGGAGAGTTCGTAGACAACATACAGTGGTTAGATATCTTTGTTAAATGGTTCATGTGTTCGTAATGAAAAGAAATATTGAGGGGCAGTACTAGGTACATTTGGTGGAGTTCACTTTAATCGATTTTTGAATGTTATTTAAATATGGATAGATGTTTCAATAAGTGTGTAAAAATATTTAGTTGAAATTAGAAATCATCATTATTCAAAGGGCATATTATATTACAAATATAAATTATTATTTCTTAATAAAATTTTTAGTTTTCTTGTTATTTGTAATATTCAAGAAGAATAAACAATGAATATTTACCCCTAGAATCTGGACTACTATTTACAGTTACAAACAAGTTTCATGTTTAAGTTATTCAGAGAAGTTCAGTCTTTCAGAATGACTATGAGAATGGGTCCATCCGTTACACCTTTTGGAATATGATAAATACATGTATCTTCTAATTGAGCTAGAATATTCAAACTTGTTCATTAGGTGAATGTCTTGACCGATGTAAATGAGCATTTTCCACAAAGGCTAAAACAGAGATAATCAATTTGATTTGTTGATGCATTTGAACAGGATAACCTATCTTCTAATTGAGTTGTTCGTCAAGAAACTAGGTGTATAGTTCCGTTACAGGCATTACATCAACACCTACATCGAAACTAAGTTCAATAATAAGCATTTGCTGCTCAGGTTAAGAAGAGTAATAAGCATTTGTATTATAAAAAGATAATAGTGCAAGTAATTAATGAGTGTTATCTATTTATGTATGGTTAATTAACTGTGGAAAGCCATCTCCACTTCATATTGCCTTAGGTTTGCGTCGTCTTCATTAGCCGGGTTTGTGCCAAAAAGTAGGACCTAAAACCCCATTTTATTTGATTTCTTGGATCCTAATGCACAACTGAAAGCTGTAAATCGAGGTCATGGCCTAATTCTTCCATAAATATTTTTAAAATCAAAGCAGTCTATGAATTGGTTTGGAGCTTAAAATTGGTTAATTCTGTGTGAAAGTCTTCCGGGAAAACATTATCCTTGACATGTGCAAATGTCTTCATCTCACGTGGACATATTATGCCGTCGCACCCGTCAGTCCGTTCACAATTTGTATGTGGACACTCAACAGGTCACAACTTTTTCTGATTTTGACCAAACTTAAAATATACTTTTATATCCAAATGATCTTGTTTCTGTCGAAATTGGCACGTATCTGACCATAACTTTGTAGATTATTGTCCCTGATTCTACGAAAAATTGCGTTTTTAGCTTGATTTTAAAAAAACGTTCAAATATATCACTGTTATGCCATAATTACGGTTGGGTTCGAATTCAATGAAAATCATGTTGAAACTTCCCGTCAAAATGACTGTTCCCCTTTACGCAAATAATTACAGTTTTGAGAATTAGATGTCCGATTTAAATGAAACTTGAAACATATGTTAACGTCACGATGCATCATTTTAACCAGTAGGAATCTCTTGCGAAAAATTGTTAAATTCCGTTCAGTATTTACAAAGATATACGGAATTGAAATTCCATCGATCTATGCTGCTCGTTATATAATAAACCCACCGCCATTTTGATGTCTACGAAAATTTAAACATACATTATGCTAGAGCTAAATCTTCCTATTGCAAGTCTTTCTTTAGACCTGAAATGTTATCTGAATTATTAATCCAGACCATAATCAACTCTCGATGACATCGCTAGCCTGTGATATTTATTGGATTATGATCCGATCTGCTGCGCTACGCTCATTCATGATTAAATCAAGAAATGGATAATCGAGATTATTTTATCGTACCGACTTCAGTAATGATGATCGAGGCTAAGCCCAAAATTCAATCGCTAAATTCTTGGTTCAGAGTGGATCAATTTGTCTGAAATTTTCAGCAAATTCCTTTTACTTTATCTAGTTTTTAACTACTATAGCGAGAACTGCCAGCTCCTTATCTAGTCTCCCATAATGTATCTTTAATGAATTAAATTCATTTAAATCCAAGCTGAGACATTATCAAGCATTGGTATTTTTATTTTGTTTTCTTAAAGATGCATTATGTAAGATTTAGATAAAGATCTAGCCGTTCTTACTATAATAGTTCAAAAATAGGTAATGAATTGAAAAATGAATATATTGAAAAATTTCAGTCAAATTACTTTATTCTGGGCGAAGTTATGATTGTTTGAAGATGTAGCGCAGATTGTTTATTATCCTAGCAACGGTACTCGACAACCGTGTCTAAGTCTCCATTATACATTTTATCATTAAATGTTTAAATCTCGCGGGTATTTAAATCAATTCAAATCTGAGGGTAATCAAACAAGCTCTCTCCTATATATAAAATATAATGCGTCATCTATTAGGGCGGGACAGTTACCATTTTTGGGTAAGTGTTTCGTATAGGCACCGTTTTACGTCAACACTATTCTAGTTAATTGTACTAATCTGTGCACGAGATAACTGGACTATAGTACCCTACTATAAGAAAGTAGTAGATTAATGCAAGCTACTTCATTACCCTAGTGTACGTCACACATCATGTAAGTAAAGAATTTCTATATTAAACAGAACACCTTTCTTAGAACTAAAATAAACCCTATAGTATTACACCCTTTGAAGTCTGAGACAGCTCTTTTAAAGAAGGCAAGTCGCTAACTCAATATCATCCACAGTCTTCGACATTGCAAACATGACTTAATGGTCAATTTAAATCAACATTGATGTTGATATCTTATCGTGAAAAGATGGCCTTCTGATATCCAATATTTAAGATAAAATGAAAATTTCAAAATTGGCAAACGAATCGCGTGCCAGAATGCTTTCGATTGCCATCTGTAATGAATATTTTCTCCGGGTTATTGCACACAAGTAATTATGCCGTTAGATACAACGAGGACTGATTTTAGCATAGAAGTGGCACTTCTAGAACTTAGACTTTCAGAACAAAACCCTATTATGCTCTATACTGATCCGAGAGACCCCCAGTTGCGAGCAAAGGCGTACGGACTCGATAAATGTTAGGGGGCAGAGCCAGAAATGCCCCCAAAAATTAATTTCGGGTTACAGATGGTGGTGCCGGTCGTCTGTGAGAGGCGAAGGGGAAGAGCTTACCGTGTAGCCCCCCCCCCCTTAAAGATAATTTGGAAAATTTGACGGCCGCAGACACGTTTTCCTTACGCAAATGGCGATAGTGGGATTAAGACTTCTATTTCTATGTAACACCTCACTGGTTTGCGCAAATAAAATTAATTGTCAGAACGTTTATGAATAAAATAGATATTAGAGTAACGTCCTTGTTGAATGTGTATGCCAATAATATATAATAAAGAAGACGATGAGTGAAAATGTATACGTATGTATAAGATCAACGATAAATAAATTCATTATTAATACGTTTGGAACTTGTGAATTTTAATTATTTTAATAACCAGAAGCCTTTTATGAAGGGGGTTTCACGTTTCACTGAGTGCCCTTTTATCAAGATAAATTTAGAAATATCAGATAAATCTATAGCCTACATAGAATGGTCCCGTTATGAATAGGGGTACGAGCTCGATGAATCTTTGAAAATTTATCTGCAATAAACGCGTTTTCCTGTTAGACCAGCCCGTGAATACATGTACTTCAATGTGGTCCAATATAGAGTACCTTAGGTGACACCTAAATCCCAATTCCCAATCAATCGTCGCGGGGTATGGGGGCCTCGCGCTTCACGAGAAAAAGTTGAAAATTTAACCGCAACAAATACGATATTCTGATATTCTAGCTCGTGATTTAACCAACTTCAAAGTTTCCAATCGGTTTTCAACCGAAATCCCACTCTAGCCGACCTGAATTCCAACCATCCAATCAGATTGTTGCAGCTGCATTCACAAAATATAATCGATGCCCGAAAAATGTCGCACAAAGTAGAATGATTCAGACAAAATGCTTTAATCCATAATCAATTCAGTACAAATTCGTGTTATTCAATTAAAAGAAAAAGAAAATTAGTGTGTTATTAGATTTTGGGCACTTTATTTTGCCAACTACATGAAATATTAATTTTTGTTTTCACTTTACCCGTCTGCCCGAAAATAAGATTGCCCGAAAGTTAGGGGGCACCCACCCCGCCCAGTTAAAACAAGCGGTTGCCATGCACAATACGCCCACATTTTCCAAGAAATGTATGGGGAAGAGGTAAGATCAATAGGGTTCATCCTCTCATTCAAGATCTTTTGCTCTTTAACATATTAAGTTTCATCAGAATGGGACAACAATTGTAGCCCCTCTGAACGGCCTAAAAATTCATACATATTTCACATCTTGCTTAAAAGGCAGGGGCTATAGCTCTAGAATGTGAGGTATGCTGTGTACCAAAATCGAACTCATATAAGAACTTTTGATCCTTAACATAATTTAAGTTTCATCTCATGAATCGGACAAAAATTGTAGCCTCGGGAAGGTCCACAAACTTCATTCATATATTCACATTTTGCGTAAAAGGCAGGGGGGCAATGAGCACCAAAATTAAACTCATCAAAGAGCTATAGTGATACTCGTCAAGTTCATCTAAATCGGATAAACTTTCTGACCTCTAGATGGTCCACAACCTTGGCATTACATGCTTTTATACTATTTGCGTAAAGGTGTGTGTGTAGTTTCCTGTATATAATAATCATTTTATTATGGATATTATAAAGACATAATAACATAGTTAACGTAAAAAGTATTCCAGAGTTAATGTCCTGACTAGATTAGTGTCACGGGCAGTATACACAACGTGGAAGTAATGCATAATTCATCTATTTAACGACACCGTATATAGTGTCTCACAAGGTGCCAAAGAATAGCGATTTTGCTCCGTTAAGTTAGAATTGACAATAGGAGGAGACAGGTGCATTTCTCGGCACTAGGTATACGTAGGCCTAATATTCCATTCTAAAATCTGTGATCTTGGCCGCGCAAACCCCACCCCAATATATTTTCTGTCAACATATACAATGACTTACATATCTGGGGCGATAACTCAATATGCGGTCGAACTATTCTTATTTTTAAATTTGGTTCAACCTTATAGGGCCTAGAGCTATATGGCGTGTTATTTAGTTCTATGGTTATATTTATAACTTCATAGATTTTCCGTCCACGAGAGCTTAATACTAGAGTTAGCAATTTTATAGTCATTTTATTCTTCGGTAGGCATCAGGTAGGTGCCACGTGCCTGGGATTGATGTTTGATGTTATGAGAGACTCATTCTGTGGTAGAAAAAACTATGAAACTGGGAGTAGACAACAGTTGCGAAGCTAGTCACATTCACGCCCATAGCCAGTGATTCATTGGCGACCACATCACGCGCAAGCTTCGGCGACCAATCAGATTACGCTATTTGTTGGATCGTCTCCAATATTGAACGAAGTACTGTATTTACGTTATATTGCCCTCCATGAGATAAAATGGCGGACACAGCACAGCAATCTACCTTAAGGCAAGCAATTAAACGATCAGCGTCTGAAAGAGACGATGAAAATGACAATATTTCGTCGACACAAGAAGCACTACGAACCAGACAATCCATGAAAAGTGCCGTGAATGCACTGAGGAAGTATTTGACTGAACAAGGGCTTGCGCCAACTTTCGAAGAGTACAATTCCAAGCTGTTGGATTACACACTTGCTAAATTTTATACCGAGGCAAGACAAGAGAACGGTGAATTATACAGAAAAACTAGTTTATATGCTCTTCGAAGTGGCATTAGTAGACATATGTTAAATCATAATGTTGACATCGTAAACGGAGATAATTTCAAAGAATCGAAAGCAGTTTTTAAAGCCGTTTGTGCAGGTTTGAAAACCCTGGGAATGGATACCGTTGATCATGTACCGTGCATTTCAGATGCAGATTTACAAAAATTGTACAACTATTTTGATGTAAATGACAGTACAGGTTTACAGGAGAAAGTTTTTGTTGACCTCATGTTGTATCTTTTGAAAAATAAAAAGAACAGAGGTCGTTACGAATTCCGGAATATGAAAATATCTGAATTTGGTATAGGAACCGATGCAACTAATACTAATAAGAAAGGTCTTGGTTTTGTTCACATGGTTTCAGATGGTTTAAGTCTGGACAATGGTGCAGATAATGTTATGTATGAAAGACCTGGTAAATATTGTTTTCTGTTATTTTATACCAGCAGGCTATTTAATAAATTAAAACAACAAAGAAGCCCAATCCAAAACACTAAAATCATATCCTATAATGCAAGAAAAAAACTTGAAAGAGAGAGCTATAGTGTATATGGTCTAGATCTAAATGACAAAGACTCAGACTGGGTCTGAGTTTATTAACTTTTATTGTAGTCTTTTCAATTATTGGATCAGGTATTACGTGATACTCATCCACAATACATCAGACAAGGCAATAATTTCAAAAATAAATGATGTTTATAATAAAAATCTCAAAAACTCTTGTACTACAAATAATTTCAAGGTCTTGAAGACAAGGTCAGTAACTCTGTAATTAATAGATACACAACCGAAATTCCTTGTAACTTGTCAAATATAATGCCAGCAAATTTGAAAATAAATTAAAACTACTAATGATAGTATTTAATTATAAAGCGCAATTACAAGTTTTGAAAAAAAAGGGCAATATGTTTCGGACAGTTAGTTTTGAATCTTGATATGCAAACTTATTCTATATTTAATCACCGTTTAATAATTTAATGTACACATGGTCATAATCAATACTATTTTGTCAAAACTTCAAACACTCATAGCTTTGCTCAGAATAAAAGTAATTTCACTGAAATTTTCAATATATTCAACGTCCAACTCTTAACAATAATAGAACTTTGTTGTTGTTATTAAATGTATTTTCAATCACAAAATGTCATTGAAAGATTGTTTAAATTGTTTTATGTCTTTTCAGGTGATGAATTTTGTCCATACAAAAGTTTTGTGTCATATATTGACAAACTTGATGGATCATGTGACACCCTGTTTCAGAGACCTATCAGAGATGGTAAATCCACGAAAAGTGGTAAATGGTATGATGGTAACCCAGTTGGACATAATGCGCTTGGTACCTTGATGCAGACTATCAGTGAAAAAGCAGAATTATCCAGACGGTATACCAATAGTTCTCTGAATATTACGTCCACATACCTGTTAGATTCAGGCGAGATTAAGAATTTCACAATGATAAAAAATAAACCGATGGAGACAGATCAAGATATTTTTAAAGATATTAAAATTGAACGTGATGATGGCGATGAAGTTTGTGATCTAGGTTTATATATTCCTGTTGAAACCTTTCCGTCATCAACCAACACCAAAGCTACAGATGAAAATACCAATGCTAACCATCTTGTAATTATTTATGATTTTAAAAAATTTAGAAATGAAGGAATGGTGCATTAAGATAATAATATATGAACAAATATGGCTAAAAACAAAAACAAAAATTTGTGTGCTTTATTTATCAATTCTAAACTTTTACCTTATGTATTAATTATAAGGTCCATGATTTAACAAATATTTTTATCCTTTTTTAACGTTTTTGTTCATATCGTAATAGACTTGCAACTTCCCACACATTTTGCTATCACAGGTCACATATGTAGAGGCACCCACATAACACACAGTTGAAGCTGTTTACAATGTAAATGTGTGATTGTTGAGCTTATCTGTCACAATATTCTGGCCTTAACATAATATTGATTTCAAATTCATAAAACAAAGTTTATAAGATAGGACATAAATAATGCTATGGAAATAGATGATATATTATGTATGAAAATGACCCATATACTGTAGGTTAACAAAATACAGAGACTGACTAATAATACTGCCATTTCCTGTTTGGTTACACACAATATTCTCTCTTGTTTATGAAACTGAAACTACCCTGATGGAATGTATCTACATGTGGTTGACCTAATTAGATAATCATTTTGCCTTCTAATTTGCAGGTATGGGCACCTGATTGTTTTCAAAATCGCTTTTTTAGCTTGTTCTCTGTCTGCCTCTTGCAAAATGTGGGCTTATTTTGAAAGACATGGCAATCGTTTGTTTCTTTTTTTTTCAGAATGCTGACTTAAAGAAACTTGTAAGAATGTATGTGAAGGAGGTTATGGAATCTCATAAAATGGAAATGCTAAATTTTATTAAGGATGACATTCTTGAAGAACTGGACAAATGGAAAAAAGAAATTCAAGATTTGAAAAAAGAAATAAGTAATCTATCAAAAAATCCAGATTGCTCAAATACAAATCCTGCTCCACCTTCAGACAATAATGAGGTAAATTTTATTGAGTTGGTTATTGATGTGGAATTATTGACTTTAGATTATAAAATTTTTACTGTCATTTGTCTTTGTTTGAGGGTGGGGAGGGTGGCTCAATGTTCTAACGTGTGTTTTAGATAACAAACTGGCACGATGTCAATTTCCAGCTCGTACGTGACGAGGAGTAGGGTCGTCTGTCCAACCTTGTTGGTTTTCTCCAGGTCTGCCAGTTTCTTCCCACTGCTAAAAACCTCTATGCGCAAACAAATACGTGCAAGCGAATTACTGAAATGAAATTGAAATTTTAGTACTGAAATGACCTAGAACTCCTATAAGTAACCTATGGAGGGCTCTAGACTTGCAGGGGGGTTGGGTGGCCGAATGGTTAACGCATGCATGTTTCATCATTAGGTCTGTCATTGAGTCAAGTGGCATGGCTTCGATTCCTCGCTTGTATGTTACAAGATTCCTAAAGATTCCTTTGCACAAGTGAATTAATGAAATAAAATTAAACCATATGCTAGTCCTAAAATGACCTGATTTGTGTCGAGTGGACTGTAAATCTCTCTCTCTCTCTCTCTCTCTCTCCCCTACACTTAATAAAAATAAACAGCTAGTAGTATGAAATAAAGCAATTTTATTTCAATTATTCGCTTGCGCATAGGTGTCTTTAGAAGTTGGAAGTAACCAGAGGACCCAGAAAAAGCCTTAGGCTGTCCACAGACGAATCAACAAAAGAAATTGAGTTTAACAATGTGCTCCTTTAACTCATCCCATGCTTAACTACTCAACTACTTTCTTTTAATCTTAGATTGATTCACACTCTACGCCGCCATCAACAAGTGGTCTCGTTATTTCCAAAGTTACCAGTCTGAGCAAATCAATCAAATCTGAGCCTGAATCAGATTCTACAGACAGTAAGACTTGGGATCAAGTAACTAACGACTGTGCTGATCATAATAATATCTCTAAGAAGGTATTTGCATGTATTATTTTCCAGATTGTGAAAAATTTTAACAAATATCTGAGTAAAATCAAATTAAACAAAGATGAATATTGTGTTCAAGTACATCAATTCCAAAGAGTTTTGTTTTGAGATATACATGTATGAATAAGAAGCAGGGTTTCCAATGGACCCTTTAGTAGCCTGAAAAGTTAAGACCCTTTAGAAGTCTGTTAGCACTTTCTTCATCTTTGTATTAAAAAAAACTACAGCAAAGAGAAACACTGTAGTGAATACCTGGGGAGGCTGGTAAACATTTCCTAGATTCAGAATAGGTAACTGTCTTTCCTGGGCCTCACAACCCAGGGTCCCACAAAATCTAAATCTGACTCTGGGTTACCTCATGTTATTAAGCTAGCTTGTTCTATTCAACTAGGCCTTCTCTATTTCATGTTTTGTCTTTATTTTTTTGGTTCAGACCATATTGGTTACCGCTGGAAGATCCGATAGTATCCCAAGTAATATATCAAATACACGTGTCATGCTCACTACTTCTACCTCACAAAGAAATAAATCAACTTCGGACACCAGTCCCCCAAATAAAATGCCACGATTTGATACTTATTCGAAAAATGATTCTTTAAGAACAGCTCTAGAAGGTCTACAAAAATTGAAAGCAGATATGCAAAAGGAGGACCAAACAAATACTGTTCAGAATATTCAACAGTGTAATACTCTACCGCAAAATATCCAGTTTAATACAATACCGCATAATGTGCAACAATTTAATTTAGTTCCGCAAAATATTCTATCTAATGCTACGGCATCTAATGTGACTAAAGATGCCGTTCAGAAACAAACCATTCCATCAGGGAGTGCAGCATCATCTTTACAGAATATATCAAACTTTGGTAGCATACTCTTATCTCCACAACAATTGAATACATTTCAACAGACCAGAATGCCAGTTTCTATCTTTAAGCCAAACATGATTTCGTCATCTCAAGTATCCTATCCTTTAGGACAAGCTATGATTCCTCCAGGAGCTTCTATAATCTTGAGAGATGGACAAACTGTTAATCTTTTACAATCGGGTACCAAGTCAGTTACGCCTCTGACTGCTTCTAGTAAACTAAGTCGGATATGTCAGCAGGCTGTTGTTACTGGTGCTAAATCCACACCTTCAGCAGCGCAACAATCACCAACCTTGAAAGCACAACCAGTAAATAATCAAACAAACTCTTTGCAAGCAGATCAACTTAACACAGTGTCAGCTAATCAACCCAAAACAATGTTGAGAAATCCACCAGTGGTATTAATCACCAAAAATACACCAACAACAGAACAGCCATCATCACCATCAATAGTTAAGCAATCGCCATCAACAGTTAAACAATCACCATCAACAGTTAAGCAATCGCCATCAACAGTTAAGCAATTAAAATCATCAGTAACTGAGAAATCTACACCGGTAGTCATAGCAACAGGGTCATCCGCAGCTGAACAACCAACATCAGAACCAGTTATAGTTATTCCATCAGAAGATTTTCCTTCTAAATCTACTAGTAAAAACATCAATAGCAGTAAAAAAGTTGTTAAATCTTCCACCACTGTATCTAATGATGATGATGATGTACATGAAGTAGTTGATCTGATAAAGGTTGGTTTTTTACTAGTATAAATAATAATTGTTATTTACTAGTAAAAAAAATATTTATTTACTAATATAATTGATCTTGTTATTTACTAGTAAAAATAGTATTTGTTATTTACTAGTAATATAGTATTTGTTATTTACATGTAGAAATAGTATTTTTTATTAAAATAAAACAAAACTGAGTAAGATGCGGGCTCACTAACAAGAGGTCCAGGTTCTCGATCCCTGCATTGGCAGAGAAAGTTTCCCTGACATTTTCTAGCATGGTTTCACCTATCCGTAATGCAGGATGGATGGTCTGGCAAGTAATAACGTTTAGTTATTTGGATTGGGAATAAAGTCCTACAATGTGTTATAAGAGAAATCTTTCACGGACAGCAAATGAAGGGTCAAGGTTTATTTTACGTGCACACCAATGTGTACACAGGGCCTCAATTTCCATCCCATCCTAACAACTAGGCACAGTCCTAATGAATATTCATTATCACTGATATAAGTCTTTATAAATTTTTTCAAATATATATATCAGTTATATTAAGAATAACCATGGCATTCATTTTATTTATTAGCATCCAGCTCCTCTACCTGCTGCTCCACCATTTTCAGCTAATGATGCTCAAGGTCAGCGAAGAAAATTTCAAGGAATGCTTCCCCCAAAACCTATTTTGAAGATATCATATAATAATAAAGGTTGGTAACTAATACCTTTTATTAGCTATAGAATCATGGGTTCCAACTCATCTATACATCCATTTATTGGTCTTTACCGAGGATTATGTAATGAGGGTTTTGTTGATAATTAATGATAAATGTCTTAAGAGTAGAGTAAAAGTTAAGTGAATGCATGAGTACATGTATGTCATATGGTCCTGATCATGAATAAGTGTATTTTAGCTGCAGTTATAGCAAAGTCCTTTCGCAAGATCTTTTTCAGGGTTTTATATCTTTTCTGGCATCAAATTGAACTCCATGTAATAAAATAGGGTATAGCCAGTCATTTATATCTTTTTTCTATGGTTCATTAGTCTTGTAGGTTTAGGAAAGTAGGACATTAAACCACATTTTATTCAGGGGTCATGGTGGCTAAGACGCTGGCTTGCTAGCCTGGAGGTTGGGTGTTCGATCCCTGCATTGGCTGAGAAAGTTCATCCAGATTTTCAGGCGTGGTTCCACCTTGTCAGTGGTGCAGGAAGGAGGGCCTGACAAAGACAGCTGTCGAGTCGTTCGGATGGGACAAATTGGTGTACACATTGGCGTGCAAGTAAAAGATCCCTTGACAGTTGGAATTCAAAATAAGAGTAGGCCGTAGTGCCGCTGTTTGGGCAAAATTTCCCTCATAGCACACCATATGGCGTATACTGGTCTTCGTTAGCCCAGTTCGGAGCAGAACAGTAGGACAATAAACCCCATTTTATTTTCCACATTTCATTCAATCATTTTGTCTATGGTCACATGTGAAGTGCTTTGGATGTTAACTCTGACTGGACTGTTGTGTTTCCCCCGCAACTCTTAATCAAATTCCTGTAGTCAAGGCTTCTTTTAATATTTTATGTGCACAAAATACGGGTGGAGCTCTATTTTTTGTCCCATCAGAAGGACTAGCCATAGTTTCTGTCAAACCCACAGGCACTACAAGTAGGAACTAGGTTTGATAAATCCCTTAGTATGGTTGTAGTTTTTGTAATGTGTTTTGAACAGTTATCCCATATTCACGGATGATTTCATATTCATAGCAACTTTATTTCTTTAATCAGGTATTGTTTTATCCTGGAACTTCACACGTAACTTAATGTTATATTCAGAAATAGAATCGTACCAGCTTTATTCTTATCAAGAAGGTGATCGTTCACCTGATACAGACTTGTGGACATTGGTAGGTATATTAGTTTTTCAAGTGAAAAAACAAGTATTGATAAGGATAAAAACTTACGTTTGGAAATAACAGTTTTAGTTGTACCTGACAAAATGTCAGTTACTATTGAACTAGTATCAATAGATACACAGAATATAGACAAATCTGTACCAGACAAAATGACGTACTAGAGAGATTGTAGCTGACAAAGTATGAATATGTGCAGGACATTGTCTGTGGTAGGTGCATTATTTCCAGACTTTAATTATAAGTTAATTAAGTAAAGTACTTAAAAAGCAAGGTAGTCTAAATTCCTTTTTTCATGTATTTCGAATCTACCATTGTTTTATCCGTGCACATTATTCTTTAGCAGTTCGTGGATCAGGAAGCTGTAGAAATCCTAAGAAGTTTGGACAGTTATGGACTGCTCTCTTTAGTAACATAATACACTTACCTATGTGGCAAAAACATATGGTTTTCTAGTTAATCAAATTATGAATTGTTTGTATTTCAGGCCGGTGAATTGAAAGCCTTACCACTACCTATGGCATGTACACTATCACATTTTCAACAAGGATATAAATATCATTTTGCTGTTCGAGCTATTGATGTGTATAAACGATATTGTGCATTCAGTGAGACTGTTTCCATCCTATTACCATCAAATAAATGAACTTATCTATAGCATGTCATACAGATACTTAGAACTGCAGATCAGTGAATATCTGTAACACACGCAAACTTACTTGATGTCATACTGATATTTGGTGACATTTTTATATTTTTTACCCAAGATTAAATCTGTAAATTGTTTTTTAATATGGTCAACATCAAGGTGGATTTTAGTTCAAAAGAGGTGAAATTCCTGAAAAACGGTTATTCTAACATTAAAATTTATACATTTTTGTTGTTAACAGTGATGTTATTTTGTTAAAGAATCATGTGAAGCCGGGAATATTCAACAAATATTTATTATTTCGTTATTGTTATACAAATTAAATTTGTTCATTACATAAATAATCTACTCTTTATCTGCCTGAAATTTTGTCAGAACAGCTGAACTTACGGCCTGCTCGTATTTTGAATTCCTATTGTCAAGGATTCTTTCACGCGCACGCAAACGTGTGCACAGGACCTCCATTTTGACTAGATACAGGGAGTGAACAGGATCTACTTACTAATTGAGCCACTGCATCTCACCAACATTCAAATGAGATTGAATTTTGGTGTCACTCTTGTCTGTGCACAATTCCTTGTGGATGCTGTAGATGGTACAGTTATATCTGATTGCTGAAAGAACCAAACAGCTGTGGGCACATGATGGGTTGCCTGGCAACCTATCTTTTGTTATTTACATATATTGATATGTCCACAAAATGGAGTTAATAATATTTCTTTAATATAAATAAAACTTTATTTGCAAAAAATTACATAACCTTGTATATTAAAATAAATTAATTTCCCACAAGACACAATATATAAGCTTACATTTTAAAACAAATGTAGAAATCTAAAATCATATTTTTTAAAAAAAATTTGTCATTTTTTTAGACACATAAAAAAAAATTATGATTCCTTTAAAGCGATGATTGCATTTTTTAAAGTCATATATTTAATATATGTTAAAATAAGACTTAAAATAAATGGCATGTTAAAGAATAATCCTATAATCCACTAGTGTCAGTTGAGAAATTAGCAAATACATCAGTTTCTAGTTGAAACTAAAGTGTTTTAAATCTAGAAATGTTGAAATCTAAATTTAGCATTTAGTCCACCCAAACTAAGTTTTCTTATACCACCTGTCATAATAAGGAAAACTAATCACATATCTCAATGCAAGTATATAATGACTGATGTCTCATTTCCTATTACGAAATAACTTCTGATTAAAAGTTATCAACCATAATTTATTTCAAAACTTGTTGAATATTTTTTTTATCAGCAAAATTATTTTAACTCTACAAGTGACCATTATTGGCCTCATGACAATGGGGTTTGATGGACATACACCATGTAGATGTAGTGTGCTATATGAGAAATTTTTTTCTGGCCTACTCTTATTTCGAATTCTAACTATGAAAGGTTCTTTTATGAGCACAGGGGTCCTCAGGTTTTCTGTCCCATCTGAATGACTAGACACTTTTCCTTACCAGGTCCTACATCCTGTACCACTGACTATAGAAACCAATTCGGAGAAACAATTAGGTACTTTCTCTTATCTGTATAAACTGAATTTCAAAATATTTAAATGTGCGGTCCTTTGTTTTCTTCACATAAATGGATAAATATTATCGAATACATAAGAAAGATAGGCACTAGTTTTAATGTTGGTACAAAATGACACATTTACAGATTTATAATAGAAACTTTTTGTTGCAATGAGGAGTTTTCAGCAACAGCCAAATTTACCGATGCAAGTATTGATGTTTGCTCCCACTACATCTGTGCATAAAATTTTACTTGATATCAGCACTAACAAACAATGAGATTTTGTTAAGAGTTGATTATGGGCTTATGTGAATAAATGCCTAATTAATAATTTATATAACATTTGAAAAAGGACTTTTACTAGGCAGATTTAGCTCTTTCATACTGCATCTTAAAGGTATACATGACTAATCAACTAGTATATTATAAATCACTGAAATTAATGTGAATGAATTCATAACTTATAATTGTACTCATGACTTACAGTGCATGTTTTCACAGTGGGTGCAGTTGAAAACAATCTATTTTAGCATCAATCTGTTTTAGGATTATTAGTCCAGTTTATTTGCTGTTGAAAGCTGAATGAAATAATGTTGACGTTTTGAAAAGACAAAACAATTGTAGACATTAAATTGAAACTCTCCAGAATAAAAACATGCTTACACCAAAATGAATGTTGAAAATCTACTAAATATACATAAGCATACTAACAAATGTCCAAAATCTAAAGGGGGGTTGGATGGCTGTATGGTTAGCGTACGCGCGCTGTATCATAAAGTCTGTCACTGAGTCGACTGGCGTGGTTTCCTCCCACAGCTACGCGCAAGCGAATTATGTAAATAAAATTTAAAAAAACATATGTTAGTCCCGAAATGACCTAGTTTGTGTCGAGTGGAATTTAAACTCCATTTCTCTCTCTCCAATATCTAAATAGAAACCCTTGTCCTACAGACCATTAACAATCGTATAAAAAATAATTTGTTGTCATTAAAAATGGAAGAAGAAACCCTTTTTCTATAGACCATTAACAATCATATAAAAAATAAATTGTCATTCAAAATGGATGATGGTAATACCATTAATTTGCTATTTGGAAGATGTGGAATTTTGGTTTAATATAGAAACTAGTTCAACAATTAGGCTATCTAGTACAGCTATTCCCTTCTCTGTTGCTCGTAAACCCCTGAAATTGAGATTTTAAATAAGTATATATTAAAAATTGCATGGAATACTTGTGCAAATGAATAGAATAGAATTAAACAACTCAAACTAAATCCAGAAAAAAAACCTGTCAAAACCTGAAATAATTTAAGTAAGAATCACATTTGATACCCACACAATTTGACAGGAGTATGAAGAATTAAAATGCCACTTCAAAAAATGTTCCATTTTTTTCACTCATGCCTCTTCTATCATGCAATTTTTACCTATGACCAGGGCCGCCAAGAGACTTTTTTGGCTTGAGCAACGCAAAATTTATACCCCCCAACCCCGACCTCAACTGTGCAAGGATTATGCAAAAACTATGGTTTCTTAGTTTATCCCTGCACAGCTACAGTACACCATCGGGGAAAGGGCGTTCTGCATCATGAATACTGGCTGGCATCGGCACTACTGACGTAAAAATAATTAAATACCGATAGATATTTATGGGCTGTCTGTCTACTTTTAAATAATGTCTTGTAAGATCAATACTCTATATAATTGCTTTGTGACATCAAATATTTCATATAATTATGTTTTCTGACATCAAATATTTTATATAATTATGTTTTATGACATCAAATATTTTATATAATTATATTTTCAAATGAATTAATAACACCACCTTTTGTCTAATTTCAAAAAGTCTGCTGATTGGAGGAAATTAATTGTTTCTGATGAACCATATAACTGGAAAAGGCCCACAGGATAAACTTTCCGCCAGACCTAAAATAACAGAATATCCTCAACAATTTCTCATTTCAATAAAAGTATGAAGAATCATAAAAGAAGGGTTTGCGCTACATGATCACCAGATAAAATTAACAATAAACTGTCCAAGAAAGTTATTATATCTTTTTTAATTTCACATCTTCCTACAGGTTTTCACAATAGATATGTCAGCATGGTTGCAAATATTTATATATTTATTAACTTGTTTGATGCTCATTCAGTAGCTGAACTAGTATGATAGTGCAGGGCAAAATTAATGTAGCATGAAAAAATACCTATGCATAAATATGAATTATTGAGAAATGATAAACCTCACAGTATTTTCTTGGTTTTATAACCGGGATAATACAATAAAATTTGTATCCAATGAAAGTTGGTGTAGTGATCTACCCATCAGGAGAGAATATGAATCAAGACGTTTTGTCAGCTATAATAGTTATTCAGTACTATCATGTTTTATCACTTACCTGATTTGATAAACCCCATTTTGTTCTCAGACTAGTCATTAATAACTCTATTGCCCTGAAATAAAACAGCTTAAATATTAGAGTGTAAACAATAGGAAATGAGGTGGATCGTCTATGGAGAAATTCTGCCCAGACAGCAGTGCTACTGTCTACTCTTATTTCAAATTCACCTGTCCAAATCCAACAGTAATAATACCGTTGTTAAATTTTACTTTAAAGACTGAGGAAAAGTCAATATTTGTATCTACCTATCATGAGTATTTTGTTTAATTATACGTCTTGTAGCATGACCATATTTCTCTACTTCTGCCATCCAATTAGGTGGTTCTAATGTTTGTGTTCTAGCTTCTCTAACGTAACGTTTTTCATCAGCATTATACATCCATAATCTACCATGAGCACCTTTAATATAATACACATTACATTATACATCCATCAATATAAGGCCAAGAAAAAAATACCTGTGTTTATGGTTATTTGGCAGCAACATATAGGTCTGTTGGAAAATCTTTTTGTTTTATTAGTTTATTTTTTTCGTGGGCTTTGTATTATCTATTTAATAGCATTTCTAGCTTAATTAGGACTAACTGAGTATGGTTAGAATTTGTCTAGAGAAAATCACACCAAGACATATCTAACATGAAACAAAAGATAAAATGATTCTGACCTGGACCTATACCTATATATTCACCACCTGTCCAATATATGAGATTATGATGACTGTAGGAAGCCTGAATTAAATACATAAATAAAAGAATGTTTGAAGAAATGTGTGTAAATTACATGATTTGAGAGAGAGAGGAGAGAAAGAAAAACTAGGTCATTTCGGGATTAACATATGGTACAATTTTATTTCAATAATTCACTTGTGCGTAAGGGTCTTTAGCAGTGGGAGGAAACCGAAAATCCCACAGGTTGGGCAGGTGACCTTACTCCTTATCACGTACAAACATTGGATCGATACCAATGTCATTGATTCAAGTGCAGGCGTTGATCCGAACCACTCAGCCACCCAATATATCAGATATATTAAAAATCTTCCATGTTTGAATACCTTAAAATGAAATGGGGTTTAACATCCTACTTTTCTACACCAACTGGGTTAATGATACAATATGCTAGGAGGGAAATTTTGCTCTGACAGCATCACTACGGCCTACTTGAATTCCAACTATCTCATCTGAGCGACTAGACACTGTCGCTGCAAGGACTTCTGTCCTGCACCACTGACTCACAAGGGGAAATCATGCTGGGAAATTCAGAAGAACTTTTCTTTTTGGCCAACACAAGGAGCGAACCCGAGTCCTCCTTGTTAACAAGCCAGCATCTTACTCACTGGACCACTGCGGCTCTCCTAATACCTTCAAAATCTGGTGTCATTCAGGTACTCTCTAACTGCATTATTACATTAAAACACAAATATTCCATTTATTTTGCTCCATGTTGAATTGTATTTTCATATTAAAGATACTTTATGGGAGATTTGACAACGAGTTGGCAGTTCTCACTATAATACATGTAGTTAAAAACTAGATAATGTAAAGGCAATTTGCTGAAAATTTCATTCAAATTGATCCCCTATGAACTGAGAACTAAGCGGTTGAAATTACGATAAACAACATAGTCTCGATTATCAATTTAATCGTTAAATCGTGAAGGAAAGTTATGCAGTAAATCGGCTCATAATCCACTAAAGATCGCAGACAAGCGATGCCATCTAGAGTTGATTATGGTCTGGATAGGTTAATTAATGTCTAATTAATAATTTAGATAACATTTCAGGCCTAAAGAAAGACCTGCAATAGACATATTTAGCTCTTGCATAATGTATTTTTAATAAAAAGAACCTTTTTTTAAATACTGAATTCCTTTTTGAAACTAATATTCCCTCTTCAAACATACCTCTTTGGCAAAGTTGGAAACTTCATAATGTTCGTATCCATTACTGTGTAAGTACTGAAATAGTGAAATACATGTATGTTATTAGAAATATGTTCTTTGCTGTCATCATCAGTCATTGTTTTTTCAAGGTGCTCATTGAGACTGAGGTGCTTGAGAGTCTGAGTTGATAAGTGGGCAAAGTCACTGTGTAATTATATATCCTACTTGTACTCTAACTAAGTATACCCTGTCTTATGAATGAAAAGAATCACTCATTATGCAATCTGATTAAAACACAGATCCTATTTTGTTTCGATTTTTATAGTTCAAAATTTTGTTTTATTTGTCTGTACTACACTATAGGATCTGGAAGAGCTGTTATTTACCCTGTGTTCTGGATAGCGTGAAACCATCTGTTACGGCGACGTCTTGCCGTGCGAAGCATGGAACTGTGGGTAAACCACTATCAACGTCATCGCTGATTGATTAATCAATGTCTGATGTCATAGGGTCAAAAGCCGTTTGTATGACTCTTGATGCGACCTCCCAATACAACTTGTCAGATCTTCATGTAGTGTAGGCCATCGAAAGTATAAAAAACGAAACGAAATATAGATCTGTATTTTAATCAAATTGTCTCATTATGATACAACTCTCCTTATTTATCAAATCCCTCACCTGGACCAAACTAGGAGAGATTTTGTTGACATTTGCAAATTGAGGAAAGCTCTTTTCAGCTCACCATTTATCTATCAGAAATAATTACAAAATATCAAAAACTAACCTCTACAGCTATTTTATACAGATCAGCCATCTCCTCTGTACTTGGTAATAACTAAAAATATAGATATATATATAAAAGTTTAAATCTACCATTTTTTGTAATTTCAACAATCTACTGCAGAATGTGTATTGGTATCTCTAGGGATAAATATATTCTCCTTGCCAGACCCTTAGTTCGGTACTACTGACAAGGGTAAACAACAGCAGAAGATTCGATAAAACTTCCTCAGCCAATATTGAGATCAAACCTAGGACTTGCTTTAAATGTTTAAGGCAAGTGACATATTTTCTAAATAACTGACAATTCCATTAAGGATTGTGGTAAATTATTTAATCACTACTTACCACATTTTGTTCCTGTATTTGTTTGTATAATGTGGTTCCTCGTTCGGGTGTTAATTGATACAATGAAATGTGGTTGTCACAAACAGATAGTAACTGAAAATAAATGGTGTTATTTTAATCTTTATATTAAAGTCTCATTCTGCCATTTTAGCAAACTAGGAATCCCTAGCAAACTACAATATTTTGAAAGATAAATCTCCGATAGGAATATTAATCTAAAAATGGTTTTATTAGTTCAGTATTTTACAATTTCATTGATCCATGCTGCTCGCTATGTAATAAGCCCATCTCCAATTGATAAGGCCCATTTTAAATCAAATTGAATCTGAGTACTATTAGCCTGTATTTAGCTGACAGAAATTTGATATTTTTGCAAAAATGCAAATGATGTATCATTACTTTAAGTACAGGTTATGTAATTGTCAAAATATATTTAAATCTATTTATATCTATTATGTAAAATTGTATGTGTTGACCCATATGTCATGAAATGGGGTTTAACATCCTACCTTTGTGCACCTAAAGGGTTAATGAAGACATACATATGTCATGCAGTGTGTTATGAGGGAAATTTTGCCCTAACAGGGCTGCTAGGTCCTACTCTTGTTGCAAATTCCAATTTTTTTTACATGCATGCCAACATGTACATAGGACTTTGTTTTCTTTTTTTTGTATTATCAGTCCCATCTTAAAAACTAGACACTGTTCGTTGCCATACCCTCTGTCTTCAACCACTGACAAGAGGAAACCACACTGGAAAATCCGGGGGAACTCTTTCGACCAACACTGGATCTTTTGGCTAGTGAACCACCATATTGTACATGCCTATGGAATACATTATTTAGTTCTAAAATAATACAGTACCAAATACTAACCAGATATTAACTTTATTAAGAACAATTTGTACCTGTTTTAGTTCTTGTTTCCATGTCTCTTTTGTTTGTTGCGGACGGCCAAATATCAGATCTACAGATACTCTTCCAGGAAGTAAAGATTTCGCCTCTGATAAACATCTACAAATATGATTTGGAACTATTTCACCAGACAGTAATGTAGGAAATTGTAACCAAAAATTATATATATGTTATATATTCTCTAGATGCCAATTAAGTAACATTTTTAAATCATAACTTGATAATCCAAGCTACTAGATTGAAGATTACGTGTTCCAGAACCATTATAGCTCTTACCGGAGCTGACTATTTGGGGGCATAGTGAGAGTATCATTTTAATAAGTTAGAAGTACAGTGGAATCGGTCAGTTTTGACCTCATATAGGATTGTTAAAATATGCCATGTTACACAGCATAACAGAATGATCAATGCCAGAAAATGCTCAAAGATTGATGTCCTTTTTGAACCAGGACCCATTTATTAAAATCCACATTATAGAATGTTAATTCATTACAATTCGTGTGATTGGATCACTAACTGATGTAGTAATCCGTAATATTCACAATACGAGAGAGAGAGAAATGGGGTTTAACATCCACTCGACACAAACTAGGTCATTTCTGGACTAGCTTATGGTTCAATTTTATTTCAATAATTCTCTTGCATGTAGTAGTCTTTAGCAGTGGGAAGAAACCGGTGGACCCAGAGAAATCCCATGATGGTGGACAGGCCACATACAAGCAGGGAATCAAAACCATGCCCCTTGACTCAATGACAGACCTTATGATGCAATGCACGTTAACCATTTGACCACCCAAAAACCCCTATTCAGATACAGACTATTCTAAACTTTGTTGGTTGAAATAAGAAAGAAAAAAAATGGGGACTTGAAAATGATCATGGATGTCACAAAATGCAGTAGTATTCAGAAGCTGCATGTGACAGATTCCACTGTAATTTTCACTCTCTTGTTAAGTATTTTAATATTCACCTTAGTCCTTCTTCTACAGTGTGATCTCTTCCCAAGAAAACTAAATCATTTTGATTGAGACACTAAAAAAAACAACCAGCGGCTGCCAGGCAGAATACGCCCACATTTTCGAGAGATGGATAGAGAACAAGCTAAAAATAAAGTGATTTTTCCTACAATCAAGGGCCATAATTCAGGAAATTACAATTCGATATGCGCAAATATCGAAAGGAACCGAAATCTTTGGGTTATAAACTTACATTTCAAGTTTCAACAAAATCGGATAAAAATTGTGACCTCTATATAAAATGGATTTTTCGTACAATCAGGGGCCATAATTCTGGAAGTTACGGTCGATATGCGCGAATATCGAAAGGAACCAAGATCTTTGGGTTATAAACTTACATTTAAAGTTTCAACAAAATCAGATAAAAATTGTGACCTCTATAGGGTCCACAACCTTGATATACCATATTTTTACGCCGATTGAGAACGAGGGGCGGCCATTTTGTCTGTTAGTTTTGGGCTGATTTTCACGAAATTTGAACTTAGCCGTCCTTAGGGTGTAACGGTGATATAATAAACGTTTTTTTAAATCGGATAAAAATTATGACCTCTATAGGGTCCACAAACTTAAATTGGTTTTTGCGTACAATCAGGGGCCATAATTCAGGAAGTTACGGTCCGATATGCGCGAATATCGAAAGGAACCAAGATCTTTGGGTTATAAACTTACATTTCAAGTTTCAACAAAATCAGATAAAAATTGTGACCTCTATAGGGTCCACAACCTTGATATACCATGTTTTTACGCTATTTGAGAACGAAAGGCGGCCATTTTGTCTGTCAATTTTGGGCTGAATTTCATGAAATTCGAACTCAACCATCCTTATGGTGTAACGGTGATATAATTATACGTTTTTTTAAATCGGATAAAAATTATAACCTCTAGAGGGTCCACAAGCTAAAAAAGCGATTTTTCGTACAATCAGGGGCCATAATTCAGGAAGTTACAGTCCGATATGCGCGAATATCGAAAGGAACTGAGATCTTTGGGTTATAAACTTACATTTCAAGTTTCAACAAAATCGGATAAAAATTATGACCTCTATATGGTCCACAAACCAAAAACATGATTTTTCGTACAAACAGGGGCCATAATCCATAAAGTTTCGATCCGATACATGCCAATATCGAAAGTAGCCGAGATCTTTTGGAGATACACCTATATTTCAAGTTTCTTTAAAATCGGATAAGAATTGTGACCTGTAGAGTGTCCACAAACAAATTGTGGACGGACGGACAGACAGACAGACAGACGGACGTCCGGACGGACAGGGGCGACGGCATAATACGTCCACATGAAAATGTGGGCGTATAAAAACTGTTTATATGCTTTGCATGCATAAATATGTGTTGTAATTTAAGCACTTTACAAACCCCTAAATTATCTATCTTGACTTATAAAAAATATATTCTGGGTATCAGATACTCCTTTACCACTTAAATAGGGCTGTGTGATTTATTTTTATTTTAAATATAAAAACAGTTTCATTAATTACAGCACAAATATATATTTCTCTGGCTACAGAAATAAATAATACTGGATAATCATACAACATGATGAGATAAATATATTGCCTTGATTCTTTGACAAAATAACAACATTTCCTGCTGCATCCGATTTTTGGGAAGGATTGTCTCAAACCAGAGTATTTTTTGTTATGGCCTTATAACTGGCCTATTATTAAATATTGTATACTTGGTAGGGCTGGCGGAAATAATCGATAATTGCCGATAATCGTCGGTAAGTGTTTTGTAAATCGATTATTGATACAGTTTTAAAATATCGATTATCGCGCAATTATAGGTACTTCACTTGCAAGAAGAAGTCCATAAAAATAATCCTCATCACTGTATTCTTTGCAATGCGTGCTTGGGCCTAGAACTGTAATTAAACAGAATAGTCATAATAAAACACACACATTTGTTGGGTTTTTTTCACGCAAGACGCAACCGGTGAGAAATGTTGACCGCTTATGTCATGATGAGAGCCAATGGTTTCACATAACATCCAGTAGTGTCCCTTATTTTAACTCTTCAGTTCTTTCGTCTTATCTGTTTCTAAGTCAAACACGTACTTTCCCTTTATAAAATTTATTAATTTATTAAGAATCTTGCGAAGAAATGTCTGAAGAGGAGATTTTTAATTTCCACAGTGCGAAGAAATCACTGCAAGAAATAAACTGTTACGGCGAACTGAAGAATTTGTTTGATGTGATCAAAGGGAAATAACTACATTTTACTCAGTATTATTCAGGTCATAAGCGACAAAGATATGGCGAGTGGTGGCGGGTTCTGTCTTCCAAACGAAGTTGATTGAGTTTCTTTCTACACCTTGGTTTTGCTATGGAATGCTATTATTTTATTGTCAAATGTCAAATTAACGGGAAAAAAAAAATTCTACATGTATACAGAATGATATCACAGCATAAACTCGCATATAATTCATGTACAAATTATGATTGTTTTCAAACCAATTCAACAATTGTAAGTCAGAATAATTTGCCGATATTATTATTGATTATCGATCAGCGGATGGTCCGCGATAATCGATACTTGAAACAGGATCGATTGCCAGCCCTAATACTTGGACTATTATTAAATATTGTATACCTGAAGTCCAACTGAGATCCTATTCACACCTGCATCCTTAAAGGCCCTAATAAAAATTTAAAAAATTGATTATAGTCTCTGAATGTCATTTGTACCATGCAAACTACAATATTTTGAAAGTTGAACCTTTAAAAATGGAAGAGTTTCATGTCCATTCAACATAAACTAGGTAATTTCGGGACTAACATATGGTATAATTGTTTTTTCAATAATTCGCTGCCATGTTTTCCTAATTGAATCTTAAATAATCTGTTGAAGTCAATGTACATTATGGCATACATTGAGCCATGAAAAAATTGATATTTTACAAAACTGTAAACGACACACAGACTTTAAAAGAGAAAGATGTAAACATTAATGTGACAATTAATCCAAGTTACCTTACGGATGGATGGTGTTATATAACAAGGTTATTAAATAATAGAAGTAATTATATCCATATATATACCTTGTGTTGTGAATTGTTTGATGTAAATAGGTTAAGAATTATTATAAATATGTCTAATTCTAATTGAATAAGTGAGATATAAAACATACCTTAATTTTTTTGCCTCTATGTCAGTTGGATTCACTTCAATAGTGATTTCTGCATCTTGATCTAGGTTTCCGTGAGATTTCGCTCTATCTATTACAGCTTTAACAGTATCAGGACTGGCTAAACTAGGTGTGCCTTCAAAATATAAAGCCTACACTTATTTCGAATTCCAGATGTCAGATCTTTTACATGCACAGCAACACATACACAGGACTCGACATCTGAATAACTAGACACTGTTAGTTTTCAGGGCCTTCGTCCGTCTCTAATGACCAGGTGAAACCACACAGGAAAATTCTGAGGTACTTTCCTGGTGAACTTTAGGCCCAACCCCTGAAGTCCTGGTTATAGATCCAGCGCCTTAATTACTGAGCCACAGTGGCTCCCACTGCTTTATAGGTGACTCCCATAATTCTTTGCACACCTCATACCGGGCTGGTTTAAACAGACCATTTCATCGGCTAATCACCAACATCACATATCCTATTGTTATAAAGGCAAATAAAAAGCAATTTTAACAATAAAACGAATGAAAGAAAATAGGATCTGTAAAGTTTAATTACTACATTTCTGGGGACTAAAACTGTCTAATAAATCCACAATATATTAAATAAATAACTTGTATTTGACAAAGCATAACTTAAGAATACAATCTTACCATCACCAAATATACAGTTGTAAGTTTATTTAACACCTCAGTATAACTTTGATATTTAAGAATACAATCTTACCCCCACCAAAAAAAACAGTTGTCAGTTTGTTGATACAGCTTTTTTCTAACAATGTATCTAATTCTTTGGTTAAACAATTCTTCATACGCTCTTCATTTACATCTTCACTGCAATAGATAAATACTGATTTACAATGCCATCATTGTTTCTGCCCATCAGTTGTCATAAAAGGCTACACAAACTTGACACATTTACTGTGGTATCGCATGTGTCACATCTCACAGCACTGCATTACTCACAAAATATAAATATTCATATATTTCTATAGCGTTACTATTTGCGTCACCTTGGCAGTAACACAGATTTAGGTAACATTTTCAACACCACTGTGGTACCTTTACGTCACCAAACCACTGACACTCACACAACGCACATTAACCTACGTAAATACCTATCTACGTGGCACAAGTGATTACACACAAGAGGTTTTCATGAATAGGCCCAAAATTCTAAATGCCAGTTAATAAAAATCGAAAATTTACCATGCATTTTAATTTGACTTCATTGAGGACAAAATTAAATACGTAAAAAATGAGCTCTTACTTGATGTATTTGTTAAAATTACAATATGGACATCTTTTTCTACAATAAGGCCACTGTAAAAAAAACAAAACAACAATTTGAATTAAATTCATAGCATTAAATCGTTACAAAATAAAACCAGCGCCTGCCAGGCAGGATACGCCCACATTTTCGAGAGATGGATAGAGAACAAGCTAACAAGAAAGTGATTTTTCCTACAATCAAGGGCCATAATTCAGGAAATTACACTTCGATATGCGCATTTATCGAAAGGAACTGAGATCTTTGTGTTATAAACTTACATTTCAAGTTTCAACAAAATCGGATAAAAATTGTGACCTCTATAGGGTCCACAACCTTGATATACCATATTTTTACGCTATTTGAGAACGAACGGCGGCCATTTCGTCTGTCAATTTTGGGGCGATTTTCACAAAATTCAAACTCAACTGTCCTTATGGTGGAACGGTAATATAATAATACGGTTTTTTAAATCGGATAAAAATTATGACCTCTAATGGGTCCACAAGCTAAAAACATGATTTTTCGTACAATCAGGGGCCATAATTCAGGAAGTTACGGTCCGATATGGGCAAATATTGAAAGGAACCGAGATCTTTGGGTTATAAACTTATATTTAAAGTTTCAACAAAATCGGATAAAAATTGTGACCTCTATAGGGTCCACAACCTTGATATACCATATTTTTACGCTATTTGAGAATGAACGGCGGCCATTTTGTCTGTCAATTTTGGGCCGATTTTCATGAAATTCAAACTCAGTCGTCCTTAGGGTGTAACGGTGATATAATAATATGTTTTTTTAAATCGGATAAAAATTATGACCTGTATAGGGTCCACAAGCTAAAAACGCGATTTTTTGTACAATCAGGGGCCATAATTCAGGAAATTACGGTCCGACATGCGCGAATATCAAAAGGAACCGAGATCTTTGGGTTATAGACTTACATTTCAAGTTTCAACAAAAGCCAAAAACGCAATTTTTCATAAAATCAGGGACCATAATTCAGGAAGTTACGGTCTGATATGCGCGAATATCGAAAGGAACCAAGATCTTTGGGTTATAAACTTACATTTCAAGTTTCAACACAATCGGATAACAATTGTGACCTCTATAGGGTCCACAACCTTGATATACCATTTTCTTACGCTATTTGAGAACGAACGGCAGCCATTTTGTCTGTCAATTTTGGGCCGATTTTCACGAAATTCGAATTCAGTCGTCCCTAGGGTGTAACGGTGATATAATAATACGTTTTTTTAAATCGGGTAAAAATTATGACTTCTATAGGGTCCACAAGCTAAAAACGTGATGTCGTACAATCAGGGGTCACAATTCAGGAAGTTACAGTCCGATATGCACGAATATCGAAAGGAACCGAGATCTTTGGGTTATAAACATACATTTCAAGTTTAAACAAAATCGGATAAAAATTGTGACCCCTATAGGGTCCACAACCTTGATATACCATATTCTTACGCTATTTGGGAACGAATGGCGGCCATTTTGTCTGTCAATTTTGGGCCGATTTTCACGAAATTCGAACTCAGTCATCCGTAGGGTGTAACAGTGACATAATAGAACGGTTTTTTAAATCGGATAAAAATTATGACTTTTATAGGGTCCACAAGCTAAAAACGTGATTTTTCGTACAATCAGGGGCCATAATTCAGGAAGTTACGGTCCAATATGCACGAATATCGAAAGGAACCGAGATCTTTGGGTTATAAACTTACATTTCAAGTTTCAACAAAATCGGATAAAAATTGTGACCCCTATAGGGTTCACAACCTTGATATACCATATTCTTACGCTATTTGGGAACGAACGGCGGTCATTTTGTCTGTCAATATGCTACGATATTAAGAAGATTCAAATACTTTTTGCCATTGATGATTTAACGTTAAAATCGATAATCAAGACTTTGTTTATTATCGGAACAACGGTAGCAATGACAATCGAGGCTACACAGTAATAGTATCACCAATATCTAGGCTCAGAATGAAGTAATTTGACTGAATTTTACAACATATTCCCTTTTCATTATCTATTTTTTTTTTTAACTATTATAGTTAGTACTGTCAGCTTTTTACGTAATCTTACCTAATGCCCCTTTAATATTTTACTATGAACAGAGTGTACAAATTTTCAAAGATTTATTCTTGGTAAAATAAAGGGCTAACTGTAACTATGGACACAAACCTTAAATCAAGCATTAAATTCTTTATATAAATTCAATATTCCATAAAGTTAATATGTAGATTTAAATACATAGGCATACATACGTGAACATAGAGTGCGGCATGCTTTTTATCTTCGTCTGAACTCAATTTAAATGAATCAACATTTTTAAATTGAGAATAACTGATTTTTACATCATAAAACCTCTTCTTGAAAAGTGGCAATCTTCTGCAGACTTTAAAACATATCATTGGTTCTGAAGTAAAAAAAATATCAATTCTGTTCAATCTCAATTCCATTTATTATCATGGTCATGTTAGGAAAACACCCTTGTAATGACTAATCAAAAGTTAAGAAAATCTGAATTAAAACCAGCGGCTGCCAGGCAGGATACGCCCACATTTTCGAGAGATGGATAGAAAACAAGCTAAAACGAAAGTGATTTTTCCTACAATTTTTGAGAGATGGATAGAGAACAAGCTAACAAGAAAGTGATTTTTCCTACAATCAAGGGCCATAATTCAGGAAATTACAATTCGATATGCGCAAATATCAACAGGAACCAAGATCTTTGAGTTATAAACTTACATTTCAAGTTTCAACAAAATCGGATAAAAATTGTGACCTCTATAGGGTCCACAACCTTGATATACCATAATTTTACGCTGATTGAGAACGAATGGCGGCCATTTTGTCTGTCAATTTAGGGCCGATTTTCACGAAATTCGAACTCAGTTTTCCTTAGGGTGTAACGGTGATATAATAATACGTTTTTTTAAATCGGATAAAAATTATGACCTCTATAGGGTCCACAAGCTAAAAACGTGATTTTTCGTACAATCAGGGGCCATAATTCAGGAAGTTACGGTCCGATATGCGCGAAGATCGAAAGGAACTGAGATCTTTGGGTTATAAACTTACATTTCAAGTTTTAAAAAAATCGGATAAAAATTGTGACCTCTATAGGGTCCACAACCTTGATATACCATATTTTTACGCTATTTGAGAACGAACGGCGGCCATTTTGTCTGTCAATTTAGGGCCGATTTTCACGAAATTCGAACTCAACCTTCTTTATGGTGTAACGGTGATATAATAATACGATTTTTTAAATCGGATAAAAATTATGACCCCTATAGGGTCCACAAGCTAAAAATGTGATTTTTCGTACAACAGGGGCCATAATTCAGGAAGTTACAGTCCGATATGCGCGAATATCGAAAGGAACCGAGATCTTTGGGTTATAAACTTATATTTCAATTTTCAACAAAATCGGATAAAAATTGTGACCTCTATAGGGTCCACAACCTTGATATACCATATTTTTATGCTATTTGAGAATGAATGGCGGCCATTTTGTCTGTTAATTTTAGGCCGATTTTCACGAGATTCGAACTCAACCTTCCTTAGGGTGTAACGGTGATATAATAATACGTTTTTTTAAATCGGATAAAAATTATGACCTCTATAGGGTCCACAAGCTAAAAACGCGATTTTTCGTACAATCAGGGGCCATAATTCAGGAAGTTACGGTCCGATATGCGCGGATATCGAGATGAACCGAGATCTTTGGGTTATAAACTTACATTTCAAGTTTCAAAAAAATGGGATAAAAATTGTGACCTCTATAGGGTCCACAATCTAAAAACGTGATTTTTCGTACAATCAGGGGCCATAATCCATGAAGTTTCGATCCGATACATGCCAATATCGAAAGCAGCCGAGATCTTTTGGGGATAAATCTATATTTCAAGTTTCGTCAAAATCGGATAAGAATTGTAACCTGTAGAGAGTCCACAAACAATTGTGGACGGACGGCATAATACGTCCACATGAAAATGTGGGCGTATAAAAACTGTCTTTATGCAGTTATCTTGCAGTATAAATTGTTTTTGAACCAGAGTAGAACTTAATGCTGGTTTTCCAAAGTTGTGGAAAGATATCCACAACAGATCTAATGAAGCTGTCAAGGCTTTATATACTGAGCGCCATGGAAAACGCATCACTTAGTTTTTCGTATAACAAAATGATCCTGTAAACATATCTTATTTATTTTGCTTCTTATTGTGAACAATATTCAAATGGGAACACATCAATAACAACACATTTGTACACTTATGGATGTTTAATCTGTAATCAACGGTATAAAGTCAGAGGGGTCAAAACCAAAAGTACGATACAGATGTCAGTAGCGCGTGTGTCCTCCACGGGCTCTTACGCACGCTGTGCAGCAACATCGCATGGAATTTACCAATGTTTGAAAGAAGGCCTGGGTCTAATTGTTCCATTCTTGAACAAGAGCAGCTTCTAAAGCAGCAATGGTGTGCATCTGTGGTCTCCGATACAGACGGCGTCCAATCTCATCCCAGACATGTTCTATCGGTACCATGTCCGGAGACATGACTGGCCAGTCCAAAACATTGATGTTGTTAGCAGCCAGGTAGTCCATACTTAAACAGGCGGTATGCGGACGTGCATTATCCTGTTGGAAGTGCTGAAGTTGTGGGTGCGCTCGAAACATGGGAACAACAATTTGTTGCAAGACATCATCACGGTAGGCTACAGCATTAACGCGACCCCTGCAAATGTGTAGGGCGGTCCGTTGATGAAATGTGAAGCCTCCCCACACCATTACACTTCCCCCACCCCATCTATTCGTTTCGAAGACGCAGCAGTCTGCAAGACGTTCCCCAAGAAGTCTCCACACACGTTGACGGCCATCAGCGTGATAAAGATGAAAGCGACTCTCATCACTGAAGAGCACACTTTGCCAGTCTACTCTTGTCCATGTCTGGTGTCCTTGAGCCTATATCAAACGCTGCCGACGGTGATGATCCCTGAGGATAGCTCCAACATAAGGTCGTCGTGCACGGAGTCCTACTTCTCTTAGACGACGTCTTACGATGTTGGCACTTACTGGTCCTTGTCTTCCGACGACTGCTGCACCTGTTCGAGTCGCTGGGCGGAATCTGTCACGCAGATGAGTGACCCGGATGTAGCGGTCTTGAGCCTGGGTTGTAACGCGTTGTGGACCAGAACGTTGACGGTCACGTGTTGATCCAGTAACTCGAACACGTTCCACCAACCTTACAATAGTGGACTGATGACAATTGAAGTGTTTGGCAATAGCACGTGTAGACATGCCAGCCCTGGACATTCCCATGGCTTCATTCCGTTGATTTTCAGTAAGTCTCGGCATCTCTAGCTCGATTCAATCACACATCCAACAAAAAATTACGACAGACTGACGTTTCACAGTTCATGTACTGCACATTAAGTTGAAAACATGCTTTTAAAAGGCTCACACACAATGCTGCACGTGAATATTGGGTTTTTCGTGTGCATCTCGTGCAATTTTTTTTTTTGGCACACAGGCCGATTTTTTTTGCGTTTGGGAGCATTGTGTGAAACAATAGTTCATAGTATTGCATAATATTATACATATAAAACCACCTAGTAATAAAATATTTGGGAAAAAAAAGTGAGGCGTTTTCCATGGTGCTCAGTATATTTACAATAATATGTTTTGACAAACATCTTTATTGGAAATTCTCCAAAGAAAAAGACAGATGGAAGGCTGCCCAGGGTTTGTGCACAAGGGTTAATCTAAAGAGAATCTGCCTTGAAACTATAGTCTGCAGTCCTTATTTTGGTTTTAATGTTCAAGGAATTAAAACTTAGAGAAATCATTCTTAGCAACTGTGACACTTTTGTAGCCGTCACAACAATGTAATTCATAATTTCAGTCTATTTTACTAAATTTGGTTAAATTTCCTAATAAAGGTGATTAGATTGAAATATACATTTAATCATTTAGTTTTTATTTAACAAGCATAAAGGAGAAGGGGCCGACATAATTATTTATTAACAAGTCCACACATGCTATGCCACTGTTTCAAGTAGACAAACATCGGGGGTCACAGTGGCTAGCTTAGAGGTCAGGTGTTCAATCCCTGCATTGGTCGAAAAAGTTCATCCAGATTTTCCGGCGTGGCTCCCCCTTGTCAGTGATGCAGGACGGAGGGCCTGACAAGGAGAGCTGTATCCAGTCCTTCGGATGGGACAAAAAACCGAGGTACCTTACCATGACACATTGGCGTGCAAGTAAAAAATCCCTTGACAGTTGGAATTCAATACAAGGGTATGCTATGGTGCCGCTGTCCAGGCAAAATTTACCTTATAACACGCTGTATGACGTATGCCCGTCTTCACTAGACCAGTAGGCTATAGGAGCAGAACAGTAGGACTTTAAATTAAACCCCATTTCATTTCATTTCACTAATATATCTCACATTAATAAATATAACGTCAAAACTGTGTGGCACCAAATGGATACAGTGTTGCAATACAGTACAGCACTACATGAATAATTTACGTCTTTTACCGTTATGACAAAATGACCGCAGCACAAAACTCAACTACGTGGAATTCCTGATAAATACTTCGTACAAAAGTTCAATAACAAACTTGACCGATTTATCAAATAAGGGTAACTCTGTCAATTTGACCGCAGTAGTCTCCCTTTGATTATTAAATACTAACCAGTAGCAGGCGGACAGTCTTTGGTCATAGATTTTTGTAGGCAAAAGCAGAAACGATTTTGAAAACGACAAAGTATGTTGTCCCATTCTTCATTTGTTTTATAACCACTCAAATGACGACGCTTATCATTTTCGGATACAGAGAAGCGATTTTTTTTCTAAAACATTTCATCATGATTTACAGAAATCACCGTGCTAATTGAACTAATTATTGGGTCCGCAAAACCGAAAAAGTTAGTTAAATGTCGCCTACATCCATTGCCTGTCGGGGAATGCTCAATAGTCCGCGGGTGCACTAGTTCAGCTGCCTATATAGTATCCTACTACCAATAAAATGTAGTGCGGTCGTGTCACGGGGGTGGGACGCCAAGTTAATCAAAGATATGTCTTTTCCTTCAAAAAGTATGGCAATATTCGTTGCCTAGCAACGCTTTGTTATACATTTGTAGTAACATTTGCTGTGCCTCAGTGAGTAAGACGTTGGCTTACTAACCTAGATGTCTCGTGTTCGAGAAAGTTGGCCGAGAAAGTTCATCGGGTTTCTCTGCGTTGTTCGTAATTACCAGTAGTGTAGGACGGTGCATCGTAGAGTCGTTCCGATGGGACGGAAAACAGAGGTACCGTGCACACGTTGCCATGCATAAAAAAGAGAGCCCTGACAGTTGGAATTCGAAATACGAGTAGGCTGTAGCGCGGTTGTCCGGACAACATTTCCCTCTCATGCACACTACATGGCGTATGCCCGTCTTCATTAGCCCAGTCGGTGCAGAACAATAGGACGTTAAACCCCATTTCATTTCCTACCATTTGCCTGATAGGCCTAGAGGCCTATCGTTTACGCCGTTCAGTAATAAACAGAATTGTTTTCCAAAGAATTGAAGTTTAAGGGGCATTGAAGTATTTCGGATGTAGGGGAAGATGTAGAAATGGGTCCACTAACTGATGACTTCACGCCTTGCTCTAGCCACAGTAGGCGTGGGTGGCTCAAAGGGCTGACGACTTCCTTTGTACATGTTTTGTATTGGCCTATAACCCAAACTGTACTGTAAGCCCACATGAACTAAACGAAAATGGTTTTAAAAGCACATAATATGCCTATTAATGTATTATGAATGGATGTTAAGTGATTTTTTTTCAATTTTTGTGAATCAACCTTTACTAAGTACTTCCACTCTGTCTTGTAAGATATGTTTTTATTTGCTCCTTACAAGATGTCTCCGAAACCATAGAATGATTTATAAGTTTAAATCCATTCTACGTTGACGTCACATTACACGACATCGATATTCGATAGCTCAAACATTGTTTACATAAGACGTAGTAACGTAAACTGGTCCAGGCAGAATGGTGCCTTTTAATGCCTTCGCGCACTATTTTATTTTATGTACCCATTTACAGTAGATATGAATTATTTTTTATCCAGATATACTTCAGAAAACTTTATTTATTTTTCTGTAATAGATCTACTTCAAACAAAAAAATGTTTTAGAATTTAATTTGCAGAAGGAAAAAAGTTAATATTTTAAGCTAATTAACTCACACCCATATGCATGTCATGTCTCAGTGATTTTAGCGGCCTAGCGAATATTCACTGCTGATCAGGTTATATGTCCTGGCGCTCTGTACATCATTAGAAATATCTCTTCGAAAATGTAGAACGCATTACCACCAAGAAAAACTGTGATATAATTACTTATTTCAATACAAACTGCGATATGTTTGAGAATTATGCGTTTGAAGATAATTTTAGTTGCGCAAAGCCTCGAAGATTGTATGAGACATGGTAGGAAAACGGTAAAATCACAGAAATAGGAAATTCACTAATAAGATGACGTCTAGCTCGATTAATTTCAGGCAGAACTGTAAGACACCAACTCAAAAGTGCTGTGAGTATGCCAGTCAAATTTTCGCTTCCAAAGAACAAAGAATCTAGCTTCCGGTATGGAATAACTTATAATTTTTCGATTTCCAATTCCCGGGAACATTGCATCTATAAATGAATCGTACGTTTGAAAATGTAATGGCACGAATGGATTTACTCAGCGCACGTTTTATTATTTTTATAGGTATTTGTGATACATATTTAACACATGAAAATATATTAATATGTATCTACCTATATAATTGTAGTTGAACACACCGCACGATATTTTCTTATCAGATATATGATTAATCATTTTACTCGCCAATAACCAAATTTTTCAAGTAAAAATTTTAACTCCAAGTCAATAAAATAAAAGTATATATTTAAATGCGCAAAGCCATGCAATGACGCTACTATGGACTCGCACATTTTAATTTTTGTGTACACATCCATGGAAGTGTCACCGAATTCAATGAAAACTCCCTGGACGAGACAGGCTTTTTTTTTTTTTTTTTTTTTTTTTACCAATTTTAAATATATATAGCCTATTTGGTAATACTGCTATACAATACTGTCGGAAGCCTTAGCGATGGAAAGTTTTACCAAATCCAATTAAAATTCCCTGCAATCATTCGTTAAGGACGACGCATCTTTTCAGAAATTGTAAATTATACAGCCAATTTAACTGGGCCGGATTTGCTAATAGTCCCTTAGTAGGTAAATCCTGCCCCGCTATTTAATATATAGATTGCAATACAATGTGATATAACGCTATGTATTTCATGTTGATATAAATGTGTATGTATGATCCTATAATAGATATATAATATAATAGGCATAGATGAAGAATGGGGAAGTAAATTAGCAAATGTCACGTGATGGGCGAAACAGGATAGAATTGAATATACTATCATCTAGATAAGTTCTGTTCGGTTTGATTATCATATTCTATCGTTTTTTGGCAACTGGTCACTTTTGGGTAAGTATTAATAATTTGCATTTCGATCGTTTAAACCGCGACATTTTTGTTGGCTCAGAGAGAAAAGAACTAGATCCAATGGCCTTGTTTACACTCATACAAAGTACAATTACTATAGTTAGAATGTTTAATAGGCCCAATGTCTTGATCAAGGAGGAAGTTAAACTGCCATTTCAGTTTGATGAGATATCAACATTATCGATTAATCTTTGCTCCCGTCTTCATTAGCCCAGTCGGTGCAGAAAAGTATAGTACTTTAAACCACATTTCATTTCATTTAATCTACCTAAGCTGGTGATGATGGTGATGATGAAATAGAGTGCACACAATGTGATCAGTGGTCTACACGAAAAGGTTTTTATATGTCTGCTCTTTTATATGATAGAACGTAGTCCATCAATGCGCCTAAAATGAAAGAAAATAAAGTAAATATTGCTGATGCACTCAGCTATAACATAGACGTACTTGTACTTTATCTACTTTAATATATGTATAGATGGGTATATGGTACAAAATCTCCTATACTCTCTGCAGGGTACCGTATATTATGTGACGTCATTTTGTATAAATAATAAACAAAATGAAAACAAATGGGGTTTCTGTTCCTTTACCCCAGCGGGATCATGAAGACAGGCATACGAAATGCAGTGTACCATCAGGAAAATTTTGCTCTGACAGTGGCGTTTCCGCACTTCATCGAATTCCAAATGCCAAGGGTTCTGGGTCCCACCGAGGGACTAGACGCGATTGGTTGCCACGCCCTTCCCGCTGACAATGTGAAACGAATTTTAAATTCCAGAAAAACGGACTTTGCCAACAATCCGGCACCTTACTGGCCCACCATGGTCCCGTTACTGTAATAAAACGCACATTTGAAGTAATATCGGACTTCCTCGTGTTTTCTTCGTGATCGTAATAAAACTACAGATATATGGTTTCTACAACTTTATTGTTAAACTCGATGCGCTTCGAAGGTCCCTCATTCTCAATAAAGCATAGATGATGGCTGCTCGAAATATCTGGGTGAGCTCTGATCAATTTCGCTCAACACTTTCTTTTATAACCCCATTTCTAAACGTTATAGACTGACATTCGCGTTAATTTCCTTCCCAAATATGGAATAGAAACATGTCATTCATTTACTTTCATTAGTACGTGGGATTTGACTCTATAGAAAGAGTTAACCAATAATTAAAGATACACTATGGTATTAAGGACCAAAGTAATAGGCTACACATTGTGGACAAAAATAGTGAAAGTGAAATAACAAAAATTTTACTCAAATTATTCAACCAAACTTACACAGATTTTATACCTTTACAGATTCCTTTTTTATTTTTAACTGACCAAAATACGGAACAAATTCATTTAGGCCTCTCGTTATTAGCCTATCAGCGTTAATCCGTTTCAAAGATTTATATTTCTTTTTTTATGGAGAAATTGAACGGATCGATGGCAGCTGGGGGCGTATTTCGGTGCATGGCAAACTCGCGTCTATGTTTTGAAATGCGAATCATATGTATTTTACAGACTGTCCATAATATATTATTGCTCTTATGGAGGTCTCCGTTATGCATGTATTCACCGTACATAGGTCTAATTGTAAAGGTATTATATGTAAATGAATACGTTTATATTTAATGTCATAATTTTACGGCCATGCTGATTTTGTCAGAGCGTTATATAGCGCTATACAACAAATAGAATATTTTACGTATTGTCAGTTTAAATTTGTAATTATGTTCTTAAATATATATATATATATATATATATATATATATATATATATATATATATAGGAGTCTTCCTGTTTGTGAAGACCCATTTATTCTAAAGATATACAAGCTACGAATACATGAGTAACTTCCTTGTTCAACAGAGATATAACTTGTCACAAGGAGCGTTTCCCGGCCTGTAAATGAATTACTGTTATGATATTTTATCTTGAATCTGTGGCGTTTAAGAAAGGGGCAGAGCGGGTGGCGGCTCCGGACATCCATGTCAGCGAGGGTATCAAATTAAAGAGTGAAGTTAAATTTTAAAAAAATTCAATCTAAAATTAATTTTGTTATACAAGTTGTCAATGAATACAAAGTTTATGTCATATGTTTTGACATATTAAATGTCTTCCTTTCTCACATATCTCAATACTCGAGTACACAATCATGGAGTTGTCCGGGACATCACTAAACCTCTGCACTCCATTGCAATCTATCCACAAATATAACCCTTTGGTTACGGATCTTCTAAGCCCAACAGAAAAAGAAAATTATTTTGGGGTTTTAATAACGGAAATATTGCAACAAAATCCGTCAAAATTATTTATATATATATAATTATCTTGTGATTTTAAAAGTAACTTTTTTTAATATATATATATATATATATATTTCAGATCGGTGTCAGTGAAGAAAATGGGGTTGTTTTCTGCGTTCAGGGAAAATGGGGCACCCACGTTCTACGCACCCAATAAAACACCATTCGTAGCCGACTTGGTAGAGTCTGGTCTCATATTTTGTATTGTCATATTAGCATTCTCCTTTTTTGTTATACTGCCAGGTATTAAAGGGAAAGAGGTCAGTCTAGTATTAAATTTATTCCTTTAAAGCCAGGACCTGATTAGACTTTAGATATTATACTTTACAGGCGCCTGTTGGGCTACATACACTGTTTTAAAAGGGAAAAAAAGTTAAAGAGAAATAACAAGAATTAAACATTTGCATTGGGTTATTTGGAAGAAAATTTATGCGAAACATAATAGTTATCGCCTTTAGATAGATGATTTAGACCACATATACTTAGATTAAATATTTACAAATGAAATAACTTTTCAATTATAAACTTTGGCGGTCATCATCCGACCCTAAAATCAACGTATTTGTCTCGGTGTTGGCCGGAGAAGTTCCCCGAGAGTTACCCCTATCACTGGTGCAGGGCGGAAGGCCTGACAAGGACCAGTGTCTTTGGATTGGACGGACGCCGATGTCCTGTGCACACTTTGACGTAGGCCTGCATGTAAACGAACCATTGACAGTTGGAATTCCAAATAAGAGTAGGCCGTAGCGCCGCTGTCAGGACAAAATTTCCCTCATAACGTACAGCATGGGGTATATCCGTTTTCGTTATAAATCTCATTCTAAATCATTTAATTTCATTTGGTTATCAGGCACACCAAATGTTTAAACATACATTATGCAAGAGCTAAATCTGCCTAAAGCACGTCTTTCTTTAGGCCTGAAATATTATCTAATTATTAAACATACATTATGCAAGAGCTAAATCTGCCTATTTGCAGGTCTTTCTTTAGGTCTGAAATGTTATCTAAATTATTAATTAAACATTAATTAACTTATCTAGACCATAATCAACTCTCGATGTCATCGCTAGCCTGAGATGTTTCTTAGATTAGGTTCCAATTTGCTGTTCGATGTCCATTCATGATTTAATCATTGTTTAACTATTTATCTAATCTCCCACAATGCCCCTTTAAATAAGCACATTATAAATCTTAACGCTTGTTTGAATTATATTTAGATTATCTCTTAGCGTTTAATGAGAATCGATCGCTGATGATTCGGGACAATCGGTTAGTGCATTGAGAAAATCCACATGTAATTTGAAGTTGTATACGAACTATACGGTCACGAAACCGTGCTTTAAATTGAATGAAGCCTTTGTGTTTTGAACTTATCTTTAGGTCGAGTATCGTAACAGGATGTTCGACCACGGAAGTCCCAATAGACGACTATTTGTCATCTATGACAAGCAATTTAGAATTACATGATTTAGAAAATAAAATTACTCATTATAATGTGCTTAAAAACAGGTTTTGTTTTTAATTTTCGGTTCGCAGAGTAATTTCTAAAAACAAAATTAAAAGAAAAAGCAACAAACTATTTTTAATAAAATGCCCAGGCATAGGCGTACGGGCTCGATGACAGTTAGGGGGGCAGAACCCGAAATGCCCGAAAAAATTTCGGTGCCGGTCTTCCTCGAGAGGCGAAGAAGCGGAGCTTACCTTGTACGCCCCCACCCCAAGAAAATTTTGGAATATTTGACGGCAGCAAACACGTTTTCCTGCTATTTCAGCCCGTGAACAAGCAACTTCAATGTGGTCTAATATAACCTAATTACAATGGCTGACTCGAATTCCAACCAAAAGATCAACCGTTGGGAAAAAATTTTGAAAATTTAACTGCCGCAAACGCGTTTTCCTGTTATTCCAGCCTGTGAATACAGCAACTTCAATTCGGTCCAATATAGCCTACCTGGCTGACCCGAATTCCAAACAACCAATCAATCGTCGCGGGGTATGGGGGCCTCACCCTCCCAGAGAAAATTTTGAAAATTTAACCACCGCAAATGCGTTTTCTGCTATTCTAGCCCGTGAAAGCAGCTCCAAAAGTATCCAATGGTTTTGTAACCAAAATCCCATTCTGAATTCCAACCATCCAATCAGACTGTTGCAGTTGCATTCACAAATAATAATCGATGCAAGAAAAATGTCGCACAAAGAAGAGTGGCTCTAGACAAATTGTTTTAATCCATAGTCAACTCAGTACAAATTCGTTGTATTCAATTAAAAGAAAAGTAAAATTAGTGTTTTATTAGGGATCGTTTTCTGCTATTCTAGCCCGTGAAAGCAGCTCCAAAAGTATCCAATGGTTTTGTAACCAAAATCCCATTCTGAATTCCAACCATCCAATCAGACTGTTGCAGTTGCATTCACAAATAATAATCGATGCAAGAAAAATGTCGCACAAAGAAGAGTGGCTCTAGACAAATTGTTTTAATCCATAGTCAACTCAGTACAAATGCGTTGTATTCAATTAAAAGAAAAGTAAAATTAGTGTTTTATTAGGGATCGATGACAGTTAGGGAAGCAAAACTAGAAATGCCCCCAAAAATTTCAGGTTTACAGACAGCGGCGCCGGTTTTCTCCGAGAGGCGAAGAAGCGGTGCTGACCTTGTATGGACCCCCCAAAAAATTTTGGGAATATCTGACGGTCGCAAGTGCGTTTTAGTGCTATTCCAGCCCGTAAAATTAGTGTTTTATTAGATTTCGGGAGCTTTATTTTTGCCAAATAGATGAAATAAATTTTTTTTTTTTCACTTTACCCGTCTGCCCGAAAATTCAGCTTGCCCGAAAGTTAGGGGGGCAGCAGCCACCCCCCCTGCCCCCCTGGCTCGTACGCCTATATGCCCAGGTCAGTTATATAATTATGTAACTTTTTATTGTCCCTCGCAAAGCTCAGCTTAGGCATGGGCCAGAGGGGCCCAGGCACAGGGCCCCACGGTTCATGGCAAAAAGAGAAAAAATCAAATTCCAGATGAAAGTTTCACGGTAATCGATCTATAGCGGCGCGAGGGCAGAGACATGGGCTATCCCTCAACCTTCAAAAGGATATGAAATAATCTTTTCGTCGCGATAGGGGCCCCGCGATTCTATTCAGACCCAGGACCCCGTTCCAGTTAAGCTGGGCTTTGGTCCCTCGCCTTTCGAAGAAAGCTGGAGACTATTAAAATGGGTCTGTCCACCTGTCTGTCTGTCTGTCAGTTACACTTTTTGGGACACAATTACAATAACTCTCCTTCTAATTGAGCTAGAATGTTCAAACTTGATGTAGGTGTTTATCAGGTCAAGGTCTTCGCGGAGTTCGAAGATGAGCATGTTCTGCTTAGGGTAAGCAGAGATAAGCAATTTGATTGGTTGATGCTTTGGGACACGATAACTTTAGTTTTAATTAAGTGAGATGATTTCATCATGCGCATTTTCCACTTAAGCGAAGCAGAGATAGGCAATGTGATTGGCCGAGACCTTGGAACACGAGAACTGTAGTTCTGAGAGCCATGAAACTTCAATTATAGAGTCACCAATACTTTGAGTAAGTTTGATGATTAGAATTTTCTGCTTAGGTTAAACATGCATTATGCAAGAGCAAAATCTGCTTATTACAAGTCTTTCTTTAGGCCTGAAATGTTATCTAAATTATCAATTAGACATTAATTAACTTATCCAGACCATAATAAACTCTCGATGTCAAGGCTAGCCTTCGATGTTGGCTGGATTAGATTCCTAAATGCCGCTAACGGCCGCTGATAATTAAATTTAAAAAAGTGGATAATCGAGACTATGCTGTTTATATTAATGATTTTAGTAATGATGACCGAGACTATGCAAAAATTTCACCCGCTTCTTTCTCGGCTCATAGTGGATCAATTTGACTGACATTTTCAGCAAATTACCTTTACACTATCTAGTTTTTAACTATTATAGCGAGAACTGCCATCTCTTTATCTTATCTCCCATAATGTATCTTTAAGTAGCGATAAGCAATAACAACTTTGGAACATAACAGCTCAGCTTGTAATTGAGGTAGATTGTTTAAACTTGATGTAGATGTTCGTTAGGTGAATGTCTTGTTTGAGTTCAACGATTAACATTTCCCGCTAAAGCTAAGCAGAGCTAAGCAATTTCATTGGTTGATGCTTTGGGACCAGATAACTTTGATTTTAAGTGATGGAGAGGGATGAAACTTAGTGTATAGTTTCACTACCAGGTACTTCAAAACCTTGACATAATTTGATCGTGAACATTTTATGCTTAGTCTAAGTATTGATAATTAGTTTAATACTTTTAAAAAAGATAGATGTTCACATATTTAATATGTGCCATCTATTTATTTTCGGATTATGGCGGGGGACACCAGCCTCATTGTTGGCTTGTTATTATGAATATCAGGAGTAAATTTCCGCTTTGTATTGGGTAAATTTCACATTGCATGCCTGTATATATAGGCCTATATATATGTTATATATTTATGTTGTTTTTCTTCAGAAATTATTCACGTTTATCAGGATTGTGGTTAGCTTGTATATTGGATCAGTAATTCTATGTAAGTTCATATAGTGTTCAACTTTGTTACGGAGACGTTGTAGTTGTAGTCTTGCAGTGATCGGGGTAGCAGACTCTCGGCTGTCACTGGTTCAAATACCAGCGTGTGCCGAGAAAAACGTTTGAAATTTTTTAATCCCGGTCTTCACTTGTCAGGGGTAGTGATTCATCAACTGAAAAGGAAATGTGCCTAATCGTTCGGATGGTACGTAAAAGAACCCAAGGGCCGCTTTTGGGGAACATTCTCCCATCTCGCATTGCACATCTAACCATGTCAATTAAAAAAAACCCCAACATATTTCTGTTTTAAAATGAAGGAAGTGTTGTGGGAGAGACATTAAACCACGACTCATTCCATTCTCTAAGGTTTAAGATGGTAGTGTAAATTTTGAATAAATGGCTCTTTATTATACCCCAATGTGCCACTGTCCCGAAAAAAATTTTCTCTATAGCATATAAATACGCAAACATAAATACCTTATGTTCGATATGTCGACCAGAGGTCTGACCTACATTCCATTACTGCAACTTGTAGGGTGTTTAGGTGAGTCAAATTATTCACGTTCGTTTTGAAATAAAACTGTTATATTAATGTTGAAAATATGTTGATTTTCTCCAGTAACTAATTTCGCCCAGACCTGGGAAGTAGCTCATACAGAAACGACTACAAAATACAAAGCTGGTACTGGACGAGAAATAAATGCGTCTATTACAGTTGATATTGGTTTACGAGGAATTAATATTACCCTTAAAGGTTAGTTAAAAACTTCAGTACAAATGACACCGTACTATGAACCAGGAACTGAGTATTGCGTCATCTCAGCCATCTTTGAATTGTGACGACATACCAATCAAAAATCGAAGATGTCAATCAATGCAAAATTGTCCAAAGAACAAGCATGACAAGTTTTATGTCGATCATACAAGAATTGCCGGAGCCTTGGTACTTCTTTCGAAGAACGTCGCCCAAAGAACAACAATCACTTTTTAATTAATTGACCAAACTAGGTACATTTTCTTTTATTGTTTAAAGGTGTACCTGAAAAGCAGTTAAATGAAACTATCAACTACAATGAACATTTTAGCTGGCAGTGGCGTCAAGGTCGTTTGGGTTTCGGACCGTTTGGTAAGTTACATGTTTTATTTCTTTTTACGTGTAGGGTTTTGTTCCGCGTACATTTAATATATGTGTTAATATATATTATTTAAAGTATTCGAGTTATAACCGTGTCAATATTTCATTCTTGACTATAATGTGGAGTTATTTCCCCTATACCTTGAACCTGGCATAGTGGGTAAAGACTAAAAGCTAAGAACCATTGCAGATTTCGTCACAGGTCACAAAATCTCGAATATACCTGTGCCCAGGTTACCACTATGCACACATCTTGTCAAAATTACAAACAGTAATAACTAGGCTCAGGTTTAGATTGAAGTAATTTGAATGAAATTTTCAATATTTTCATTTTACATTATCTATTTTTGAGCTATTATAGCAAGAATGGTCAGCTCTTTATCTAAATCTTACATAATGTATCTTTAAGTCTCCACATATAAGCACTGACATAGGATGATGGAAATTTAGTTCGTGGTATTTCCAAGTTTTGTAACAACAATGCTGGCTGGCCCTGGTAATTGTTTTGGCGGTGGTGGTTTCTGAAGAAAAAAATAAAATTAAATTGAGACGCTCGGGTGAGAGGCGCATTAGTGTGTTTCATACTGGGGATTGGATTAGGGCTAGGGATTCTTATATCTAGTTGAATTTAGTTACCGATATCTTCAGGGTTAGGGTGAGGGCTGGTTTTATTTAGTCTAATTTACTGTGCACTAGGAAGTCGTTTAGATTTTTCTGTGTGAAGATTTTCGGGTACATTTCCTGGAGATCAGTATAGAGTTTTCTGATGATTTTGAGTGTACTTGCTGCTGTTGTGCTAAATGAGACTAGAAAGGGGTCTATCGCGATAGCCGTGTGAATATTCAAACCCGGGGGCTGTTGTTTTCAATTTCTCAAACCAGAATTTTCTCTTGTTAACCTAAAAGTTTTGAGTTCTTCTGGAGTTTCTTTGTCTTTTCTATCCGCAATGGTTCTTAGCTTTTAGACCTAACTGGGCACAGGGATAGCATCGGATTTATAATCCTGCGTGGGACGAAGTTATGGGATGGAATATTGAAATGAATTTCGCCATTCAACCTATTACAATAAGAAAATCTTTTTTCTTTTTCTTTTTTTTTTTTGACTTTTTGTGAACCGGAAAACATCACTATAGTCTATAGTTTTCGTTCAAAATTTTAAGTCCTAAGATCACGTCGATGTTGAAATGAAATTACAATTAATAACAAAGCCGACTTTCATTTAAGCTTTCCAAACCCCCCAAAAAACAAAAACAACACATCCGGCCAATTATATTTTTGTACATAAATCGCAGAGGTTTAGTTCCCTGAAATCCAACCACTAATCAGAGCCTATTATTTAAGATTTGGTAATTAATGATAATCGCTTTTTTTCCTTTAATTAGCTGGTCGATTTAGTCAAGAATATCGAGCTGCACAATTTCGAGGTCTTCCTCTGCCAATACTGTGGATTGCTGAGTATTTCACTTTTGATGGCGAAGGTATTCGTTGGGGAAGGCATTATAGACAGGCAGGGTGGTACAGCCATATAGCTTTATGGTAATTATTATTTTGATTTCCATTACATTAATACATGTATATTCATTAATTTAAATTATCTTGTTTGTATTTTTAAAATAAGAAGCATGTCCAATATTTCCATGCCAATGATTTTGATCGGAAAAGGGTAAATTTTAAAATACCTTCACGCCCCCACCCACTTTTTCGGTCCCTGGTGCAAATTCTTAATCTGAAGTTGTAAATAGTTCTGATATATTTAACAGATAATGCTATTCACAAGTCTTGTAATACATGTTATATCTGTAATATATTATGATGTTTAATATTTTATTTTAAACAGGCTAGCCTTTCCCTTGTGGATATTATCCAATATCCTCTTCTTTGTATTGTTACGATATGGGGCTTATTTCTTGGTGATGACAGGAATGAGTATGGTGACATCCAATATACTCTGGTCTTCAATAAGAAATTTTAACGATCCACTTATTATACCCTTCACAGATGAACACAAACTGGAATTTGTATTTGGACCATCTTACTATGTTTGTTTAATCACTGGCAAGTACCTTATATAATTGAAGATATTTAGATTATCAATATAAGAGACCGTCAAGGACAGTAACGTGTTGCTTATCAACTATTTCTGATTTAAAGCTAGCGACTATCTTTAATAGATGACGATCCAGATATATTCATCTTTTATTTATATCAATACACTATTAAGTTAGTTAGTGCAGGCGAACCGCGTTAGTGATAGACAAACAGGGGGTCATGGTGGCTACGTGAGTAAGACGCTGGCTTGCTAGCCTGGATGTCGCGGGTTCGATCCCGGTGTTGGCCGAAAAAGTTCATCGGGATTTTCCGACGTGGTTTCTCCTTGTCAGTGGTGCAGGACGGAGTGCCTGACAAGGACAGCCGTCTAGTCGTTCGGGTGGCACGAAAAACCGAGGTCCCTTGTACACATTGGCGTGCACGTAAAAGATCACGTGCCCTTGGCACTTGGAATTCGATATAAAAGAGTAGGTTGTAGCGCCGCTGTCCGGGCAAAATTTTCCTCATAGCACTGTATGGCGTATGTCCGTCTTCATTAAGTCAGTGGGAGTGGGACGTTCAATCCCATTTCATTTATTACATAGACAAACAGAAATCCTACCGAAATTGCAAGGAATTAACAATTAAGGCACTATCAAATAGATGACGATCGAGACATGTTCATAATATTTATGTCAATGCAATATAGTGCAGGGTACCACGGTAGGGTCTGGGATCTGATGTAAACAATGTAAACAAATCCACAGCTAGCAATGCAACGCAAAACACGGAAAAGAGAATATATCCCAAACATTGCATTAGTGAAGTGTGCCTTATATCGCCCAGTCCTGATAATAATCTAATGACAGGTAGGATCTATTCCGTCCAATAACAAAATGACCAATTTTGGCAACTAAATTCATACGACAATTCCACCATTCAGCTGGCATACAAAATATATTTTTTATTGAGCACTTGTAGTCCGACACGTAATGCTAGTGCCATAATGTTATTTTTTTTTATGTATTATTGTTAATGTATTCCGGCTATTGAATATATAATATTTATCAAATGTTATTATTATGTATGTGGTTGCGTTCGCGCCCAATATAAACGGCCCTGTAATGCTTATTCATAAAGGAGTGTTTTGCATTATTTCAACGTTAAAATATGAATACTAATGCCATATTATGTTTTTATTTATTACAGGTATAATCTGTATTATATTGGGAATCATTGTAGCGGTATTAGATTTACGATTCCCAGCTGCTATTGCTACGTTTTTCAATGTAGACGTTCTACAGGATTCTGAAGATATTCAAGTAGAAGGTAAACTATGCGGCAACATAATAATTGGTTGTTTATGCCATACTTTCTGTTACTTTCTATCAGTTTTTTTTATGCAAAGGAAAACAAGCCCAAATAAATAAGGTAGCATTAAATGTTTAACAAGTTAATGTTATGCTAGGTTCCCACTGTGGTTCGAATGGTTTACGATAGGGTTGCCCTATTGTGTCAACGATCTAGTACATGCAGATACGTTCGGATACGTTTCGATACGATCAACACAATTGCTACGACTGACCTTAATGTATGATACGACCAGATAGGATCATCACGATTACTCCACGATTAAAACCATGTCATATCATATAACTCAGGATACCATTATGACCAACCTGATATTATACATATCCAAACTTCTTCCTGCTCGAGGCAAGGTCGACGGCATCGTTTTGAATTTCATTGAAAACTTAGTCTTTGTTGCCCTGGCCTTAAGATATAAGCAATAATAGGTGTCATGTTTTTCACCATCACACACACGCAAAATCCCCAGGATTCCTCATTTTGTCTAGAATAAATATAAGCCATCAGAGACGGACTTGGTGTTGGGGGTGCTTGTCAGTCTCTCCTTCCGGGCCCGAGAACATTTTTGAAAAGCTGACTGTAATTGGTGTCGAGTACTAAACCTACAGAGACTGCTAATTATAGATAATATGTCAGGAAATAATTCCAAATTTTCTCCTTTACAAGACTAAAAAGTGCCCGAAATTACGTGGAAAAATTAACTTCTCTAGGGGACACTTGTGTTTGCCATACTCGCAGACTCCTTCACAGTCCATCTCTGTAAGACATAAGAATTCCGCATGCTGATAATCCGGTTTTCTTCGGAGATTTGATAGTCTATAAAGGTATAGAGAGAGAATGCGATTATTTTAAAGATAATAATGTGCCTAGTCTATGTCTTTAAGTGTTGATGGAATAATATCAACTAATATTCCGCAGACAGTCTGTTTTAGAGTTTAGTCTTTCTTTGGAGATTCCTTGGCTCCACTGAGGGTAAATAACAGTCACAAAATAAATAATTAAATACACATTTGGCATTTTACAAAAGATGACGATACCCCGGCAGCAGAGGAGACGAAGGAAGGAAGTGATGATGATGAAGAAGAACCAGTAGAAACTAGAAACAATGGAGCTTCTTCTGAACCCCGACCAGTAACGGCTACTGATGAGGAAATCTACGAGATTCAGGTATAATAACACACTGTCTACTAAACTATCCCAATATTTCATCACAGATTTTCCGGCGTGAATAATCAACGTCGTTTCAATTAAATAGATACATAACAATGTTTGACTAAAGAAATAAGGTTTAACCTCCTATACTTTTCTGAACCCTCGGGTAACGTAACGGGTTCTTTTACGTGTCCGCCAACGTAATCCGTCCTGCATGCACCTCTGATAAGGGGGAACCACGCTGGAAAATCCCGCCAATACAGGGATGGAATCCAGGATAGTTAGTGACCCAGCTCGATCATGGGATGTTCAAATCACAACAAAAGATGTTGATGATGTAAGAGTGTGTATCCTATATAAAGGTTTCAATGTTTCAGATGCCCAAACAGAAAATGCGAAGTGAGCGAACCTTTACTCAGAGATTCCAGAAGAATCGACGAAATCGTCCCCCACCACCTCTACCAACCCAAACTGTAGAGGACGACGATGATGATCAAGAGTCTTATATTAATGCCTCTGAAATAAAGTTTGTATATTTTTTTAATTATTTTTTTGTGGGTATTGAGAAAAACAATAATGGATGTCAACTTAAGGGTTGGGCGTTACATTTCTTGGTGTATTACCGTCCGTCTGTTCATAATTCTAAATGCTGCAGATTTTAACCCTGTCTAAGAAATTAGCTGGAATGACAGGACTTTTCACTCTGCCAAATAAATTAGCTGGTATGACACTACTTAGTTACACTTCAGAATGTTCACCCAGCCAAGGAAATTAGCTGGTATGACAGGACTTAGTTACACTTCAGACAATTAGCTGGAATGACAGCACTTGGCAATCCTTGAAAATTTTGACCCAGTCTAGGAAATTAGCTGGAAAGCAGAGCTGAATCTATGTTCAAATATAATACACAAAAACATAAACATACAGGACTATTTCGTTTAAGGGTGCGCTTATCAGTTTCCATATAGTTATTTAATTTGCCGTTCTTTGACAAACTTCCAGAAATTAAAATTTTCCTTTAGCGGTAGTCCTGAAACATCTGTGACGTCAGACGGCGATGTGTGACAATAAATTGTGTATATTGCCGTCAACCTGTCCGTCCGACCGCCGGTCCATCTATAATTCAAACTTGCTGGGGGTGCTGAAACGATTTTTCAAGTCACCGAAATCTTGTAAACACCCTACAAGTAAGAGTTTTTGAAAATTTGTCTTAAAGCTTGTTTGGTTTGTTCGAATTTCAGACTAGTCCATGCGTAGTTATTGCCCCTGGTTCAAAATAATAAAAATGCCCATACCTGTCGTTAGTTGGAGCTGGACGTTCCTTTGAAATTTTAAAGGTCTTTTGTAAAAAGATCTGTCTTTCTCTAACAGAAGAATTTATTGTGACACGTTTCCCTTCTTTTTCAGAAAAATGAAGAAAAAGAATCCAGTTAGACTTGAAAGTGTCAAAATGAAAGTTGTTTAAAAGTATTTATGTTTTAAGATCGACGGGTTATAATCCTATATAAATATATTTCTTATATGCATCCGATCTTAATTAAAAATTTGTGTCATTCTTAATTATAAAATAAAACCACATTCACATTTTCTACTATCACTATTTATTCAATAAATATTTATATACTATAAAGATACAATATATGAAATTATTTACAGAAATATAAATACATTGTTTAAAATTAAATCATAAATTATATAGTGGCATAAATTACAAAAAAAACAACATGTTTACTCTCAATTAATTATCAAAAGTTCTATTTGATAATGTATATATACCGTCAATTGCAGTATAAGTTGGGTACAAGCCAATGCATGGTCATGACTACAATTTGTATAATTTATGCATATTTTAAAAAAAAATATTTCCACTATTACGTTTGTAGTATTTGTACAACACTAACTTGGTCATTTCAGCACTAACACATGGACTAATAATGCGCTTGCGTGTAGGGGAAACTGGAGGATCCGTAGAAACTGACAAGGTTATACAGGCGACCCTACTCCTTAAGTTTCAACAAACAATGAACATAATTGTATGGAACATGTAACCAGAAACACGTCGAGGGTGTAGTAAATATAATTTCAAATTCTTCAGTTACCTTTGTTTAAGACGTACAAAATCATAATAACCTCTAGTTTGAGTAGTAAAAAAGGGTCTGTGTTAGCTTTTGACAGTTTCAATTTTTCCTCAAACGAATTTAATATTTTTATATTTTATTTTGTAGTATAAATACTATAGTCTTTCATAATAAATATATGTTCCCTAAAACAATTTTTCCCCCGAACGAATTTACTATTTTTCTCATCGCTCTATTGGGTCATTGTATTATATTTTGTAGTATATATACAGACTATATTTTAATAAATTTCTATTATAATAAAGATATTTTCCCCTAATTGTTTTTAAAAAAATCTCCATTGGTCTGATAATATATAACAATCAAACTCTACATCTTACATGATGAAGAAATAAATATTAGGGAGTCGTGGTGGCTCAGTGGTTAGGGACGGAGGGCCTGGAAAGGATAGTCTCTAGTTGTTCAAATGGGACGAAATACCGAGGTCTCGGGTATACATTGGTGTACATGTAATATAATCTTTGACAGTGGGAATTCGGAATAAGAGTAGGCCGTAGTGCCACTGTCCGGGCAAAATTTCCCTCATATAAGCGCACGGTATGTCTTCATTAGCCCAGTCGATACAGAAACGTAGGACGTTAAATTTCATTTCATTTCAGAAATAGAAATACTAGAAAAACATGGCGTTTTCGGGAGTTTGAGCAGAGAGCGGAAAACAACCGAATTAAAACAGAAGCTCTGAAACAATAGGGCTGCTCATTTAGGTGCATTTACATGCGTGTTGGATTAGAGTGGCGTAAGGCCAAAACGGCGACAGTTCTTTGCACGTTTGTTTATTCGGCGTTATTTCAATGAATGCAGGAGAAAAATATATGCTCTGGACCCCGGTCCTCCCCCATCCCCTTTGGACACACGTCTGAATGGTTAAATGCCGAATCTTCTGTCAGATATCTAGTCTTGATAAAATTATATATACATGTATAGAGAATCTCCTACAAGTCTTTTTTATATATAAAAAATTATCAACACAAGTCGATAAAGTAACAAAAACGAGGCTCTGCCGAGTTTTTTTTTTTTACTTTATCGACGAGTTTTGATATTTTTTGATATCAGAAAAGACGAGTTGGAGATTTTATTTATCACCCAATCCTCTCTTACATGCACAAATAAATAAATATAATTCTTTGCGGTAGATTTCACTTTTACTAAACCAGATTAGTGATACATCGTTATTTGACAGCAATTCAACCATTGCAATATCCTTTATACTGACCCAGTGTTTCCATCAAGGTCATTTAAATAAAAATAATTCCTTTTTAATAAAAAAAAAAAGGAGTTATTTTTAATAAGAAATGAACTGTTCTTTGAAACTAAAAAAAGTAAGGAGATATCGCAGTAGATTATGAAATATATCACACAAGCGATATCTACTGTAGAATGTATTATTGGGTGATAAAATTAGTTTGTATACAAATATTTTAACTATAATCATCATAAAACATACGAATCATAACATAAGGTACGCATATTCTGGAAATGATGGAGGTCATAAATTTATCGAACGGTTAAAACGGTAATAATATTTTAATATTGGAACGGTGGAATATTTCGATTGTAAATGATCACAGCGTTGTAAGTTTTGAAAACGTTTTGCGAAATGATCTTCCGTTTCATTTTGATTTTTAAACGCGATACAAGACAGAGTTCTCTGTGGGATTAATGGATCTTTGACAACGTTAATAATTTAAACTTATTTTATTCAGCGGGATTCATTGACAATTTTGCGTATTCTGTTGACTAGAATGTATTTTTCTCCATTCTATGTTGTTGTTTTTTTATCTGTCAATGATTAGGTATTTGATTTTGGGAAAATGGAATAACTATATAGACAATGGGAAAAAACGGAACAAAATGGGTCAAATAAAACATTTTTTTATACGCCCACATTTTCATGTGGACGTATATTGTCGTCGCCCCTGTCCGTCCGTCCGTCCGTCCACAATTGTTTGTGAACAGTCTACAGGTCACAATTTTTATCCGATTTCAATGAAACTTGAAATATAGGTTTATCCCCCTAAGATCTTGGTTCCTTTCGATATTGGCATCTATCGGACCGTAACTTCATGGATTATGGCCCCTGATTGTACGAAAAATCACATTTTTGGCTTGTGAACACTGTAGAGGTCACAATTTTTATCCGATTTTGTTGAAACTTAAAATGTAAGTTTATAACCCAAAGATCTCGGTTCCTTTCGATATTCGCGCATATCGGACCATAACTTCCTGAATTATGGCCCCTGATTGTACGTAAAAACGCGTTTTTTGGCTTGTGGACCCTATAGAGGTCATAATATCACCGTTACACCCTAAGGACGGCTGAGTTCGAATTTCGTAAAAATAGGCCCAAAACTGACAGACAACATGGCCGCCCTTCGTTCTCAAATCCGATTTAAAAAACGTTTTATTATATCACCGTTAAACCCTAAGAACGGTTGAGTTCGAATTTCGTGAAAATCGGCCCAAAACTGACAGACAAAATTTAATGGCCGCCGGTCGTTCTCAAATAGCGTAAAATATGGTACATCAAGATGGTGGACTCAATGGAGGTCACAATTTTTATCCGATTTTGTTGAAACTTGAAATGTAAGTTTATAACCCAAAGATCTCGGTTCCTTTCGATATTCGCGCATATCGGACCGTAACTTCCTGAATTATGGCCCCTGATTGTACGAAAAATCACGTTTTTAGCTTGTGGACCCTATAGAGGTCATAATTATTATCCGATTTAAAAAATCATATTATTATATCACCGTTACACCCTAAGGACGACTGAGTTCGAATTTCATGAAAATCGGCCAAAAACTGACAGATAAAATGGCTGCCCTTCGTTCTCAAATAGCGTAAAAATATGGTATATCAAGATTGTGGACCCTATAGAGGTTACAATTTTTATCTGATTTTGTTGAAACTTGAAATGTAAGTTTATAACCCAAAGATCTTGGTTCCTTTCGATATTCGCGCATATCGAACCGTAACTTACTGAATTATGGCCTCTGATTGTACGAAAAATCGCATTTTTAGCTTGTGGACCCTATAGAGGTCATAATTTTTATCCGATTTAAAAAAATGTATTATTATATCACCGTTACATCCTAAGGACGACTGAGTTCGAATTTCGTGAAAATCGGCCCAAAACTGACAGACAAAATGTAAGTTTATAACTCAAAGATCTTGGTTCCTTTCGATATTTGCGCATATCGAATTGTAATTTCCTGAATTATGGCCCTTGATTGTAGGAAAAATCACTTTCGTTTTAGCTTGTTTTCTATCCATCTCTCGAAAATGTGGGCGTATCCTGCCTGGCAGCCGCTGGTATGAATAACAATATTACATGGTTTAATACACTGTGACGTTTTATTAAGATTTCACAAGTCCTTATCAAGCCTCGTGAATGAAGTTTTGTTGAAATGTCACAGTGTAATTAAACTATAGTAGGCCTAATTGTTATCCACAAATAGTGTTTTATTTGATTATGTTCCAATTATTAAACTAAATGCCACTCTTCACTCTTGTATCAGCCAAATGTCAGATGCCAAACACCCACGACAAAAAACTTGACTCGTTCACATTGGGAACTGTCACAAACAATACGTCTTGACCATTACTAGAAAACACCTTTATTAGTTCTTAGACATCAATATCGGTGTTTAATGACGAATGGCGCTGTGGTGGTTAAGTGGGGAAGACGCTCGCTCGCTAGCCCGGTGGTCGCGTGTTCGATCCCAGCATTGGCCGAGAAAGTTCATCGGGATTTTTCCGACGTGGGGTTCCTCTTGTCAGTGGTGCAGGACGAAAAATCGAGGTACCGTCATTCCCGTGTATACATTAGCGTTCACGTATAAAAGATCCCTTAGCATTTTGCCCGGGCAAAATTCCCCTCATATACACTGTATGGCGCATGCCTGTCTTCATTATCCCAGTCGGAGCAGAACAGTAGGACGTTAAATTAACTCATTTCATTTTACTTGATGACGAGTAACAATAGCCTTTAATAATTAGTGAGCTGTCTGATTTAGATACGTGTGGCCCTTATACAATCAAAACAAACTTCTTTAGTGTCAATCAGTAAAATACTTTTTTCCATACTTAAGAAAATATAGAGAGCGGAGCACAGTGGACATGATTTCTTTTTTTGGTAAATTGACCAGAATTGAAGTCCTACAGAGAATCAAACTATGTACCAGTTGAAGCCAGTCATATTTTCGATTTAACAGTGATGTTAAGAAGTTAATAAATTGAAACCATTTTTATATGTAGATCATTGTAAAACCAAATTTGTTTTACCTAATGTGCCCCGTATGTGGGGTACACTGGACCACACTGGATCAAGTATGTTTTTTAAAACAAATGTATAGTAAACACACTGAAACTAATAAGAACTGTGAAAACTAATCTTTTAGTTCAAAATATGAATATGTTTTAAGACTTGAACATAGATACGCAGCTAAGAATTAAAAAAAACAAAACAGCTTAACAATGAATAAAAAATTCTTTAACTGGAGAAAAAAAAAATCTTTTATGCGAACAATTCCTATGATTTGTAAGTCAGTAAGGATTCGTAACCTAGGTCAAATATTTTCTTTAAAAACAGCTCAAATATCCAGATTCTGTCTAAAATAGACAAATGATATTTGGCTAAACTCGAAATGCTTATGCTCAGTATGCCCCTCTGAAATGTGCCCCACTCTGCCCCGACATCAACCACGACAGAAAATCGAAAGTCAATTACTATCTCCTTCACCTGGAATTTCAAATTTGTGGGCTCCAACAAAATCTGGAGTGGCCAAGCAGTTTAACCAGTCCACCAAAAATTTACTTTTGCGTCAGAAAAACGGTTAATTGCTGATAAATATTAATCAGCTTACATGAATTTATTGAATTTAGGAGGACAGATGGGGGCTATAACCGGAATTCCCCAGTGATGTCACAATTGAATTTTCCCCAAACAGTTAAAAATTAAAAAGCCTTTACTGTGTCCAATGGCTTACTGTGCGCCCTGTCCTACATAAAAATAAATATTAAATGTCAGGTAAATATATTAAAGGGACATAACTCTTCTATGCCTAATATATATTATAGCGGGATACCCTGCTTCGCCCGTGGCCCAATTCGCCCGGGGCCCAAATTCGCTGAGGGGCCCAATTTGCCCAGGGCCCAAATTCGGTGCTATAATACATCCACGGGGTCATGCTGGTTAATTTGATACCACATAATGTGGGGTGGAGCTCGGCGACGAAGCGTTATTCGCCCGGGGCCCAAATTCGATGTCCTAAAACATTCACGGGGTCATTATGCTGGTTAAATTTGATACCACATTATCATATTAGTTGACGAAGCGTGGTACATACATAGATACATACGCACATAGTAGTCATACATACTTTAATTTTATTCGTATAGATTAAACAAATGATGTTTAGAATCAACAACTCTAAGAATAGAAATGAAATAGGGTTTAACGTCCCACTTTTTGCCCCGAATGGCATTACCAAATATCGCTTTCGTTTCGGTTGTTCCACAGCTATAAATTTTACTAAATCCAGGTCAACTTCCGGTGTTTTCATTGTTGTGGAAAACGTAGCACAATACTGGATCTTCAATGAGTTACTTTCTATTTTTCACTCGGCAACCGGCTGCAGATTTCACTCGGCCAACTTCGGTTACTCCTCTACACCAAACCATGTTTCCAAACAGAATTATCTTTCCGTGACCCGCAAATTATATTTTTAACTGGTTTGCTTTTGGCGCAATATTCTGATGTTTAGGCTAACACTGTTTTTAACGGCGTCAGCTTCTTATATTTATTGGGCTACAAACACTAAACAGTTGTCTTTTATTTTCTGAGGAGATTTTCTGACCTGGGTAATGTAAATGAAGTTTGTTACTTTATAGTAGGCTAGTATTTGACTAAAACTGCATAAATCAAATCTTAATCATAGATGTACCGATTGTAAATAATTTTTTTTGCTGACGAAGTCTTTTCTAACTTTTGGGGTAAGACTACTAAGTAGCCTACATTGAAATTAGTGCTAGTACAGTAGAAGTGGTCTTGGCGTCGGGTAATCGATATGAAAACAAGTCTACATTATAATTAGGCCTAGATATCTACCTAGTCCGACTTCATTTCAAGCATTTTATTTATACCCCTTAAGTTGTAGTAGTGACAGTTTAACTACAAGTAAGTGCAACCAACAGGGGGTCACAGTATCGTGACTCGTGGACTTGTCAGGAGTATAACTTGAGCCTGAGAATGATCAATGAGATACACACAAATGGATAAGTCTGATAATCAGTTAATAAATCAGATGTAACTTGTAAATAAAGGCACTGTATGACAGTGTATGTAGGCCTACATATGATATATATTCTAAATACTAATAAATAGGCCTAGTAGTATTGTTTTATTAATATTACCTATTTATTAATTAATAGGGTTTCAGGTCAAACTCAAAGTTTCAAATGATCAAAACGCTCTATATACCAGTCAATGCGTGGGATGGCACCAAAATAAGTGCTTTTCTGTCATATTTGAGTGACGTCATGAGTCATAAGCGGTATTTTCCCTTCAGAATCGCTATATACTGGCTAGGCTCTATATAGTACCAATTTTAAAACTGAATGAAATCCGCACGTTATTGTCAGCTAAGATTTATTAAAATCATAATTATATATTATAGATCTAATTTCAAATATTATACTTAACTAATAGAATCAATTAAGCTTTTACTATCTAATATGGTCGAAGCTCAGGTCCTAAAAACGCCTTTAATTTATGGTTTCTGTTATTCTTAAATAGATATTGTTAGGGACCTCATGCTGGAGGTTCGGTCGCATGATCATTTAATGTTCGAATTCTATACAAAATTGTAAAGTCTGAAGTTAGTATCAATGTAATTTGCTTATCTGGTCAACAAAGGTCCATTTACATTGATTTTGATGGAAAATTAGATCTGAATTACATATTACATATTTAAAGTTTATATTTCTTGATTATAAAGGTAGAATTTGAAATTATTTTTTCAGTGTTTTAAATGGGTTGGTTTTTTTTTTGATGGCTTTGACCATTAAATTGAAAAAAATCAATGAAATGGACCTTTGTTGTGGTGTGGATAGGCTTGGGTGTAGGGGTGCCGGGAGCCCAAGTAGTGTCGTTAAAAAAGTATTAACATTAGTGTTACTTTACTCTTATTTTATGAAAGTTTTTTTCGCAAGTTGATTTCCTTTATTTTTTTAATGTAGAATGGTAATGAACTGCTTTTTTCCTTTTCTTTGCTTTATTTGTTCCGTTTGAATTTGATTTATCTGTTTAGTTTTTGATTGTTTAATTATTGTTTTTGTTAATTAAGTTGATTCTTTTAAACTTTGTTTTTATTTTTATACGTCCGTCGTCCACAATTTCTTGTGAACGCTCTAGAGACTAAAGTTAATATCTGATATTTACTGCCAGAGTTATAGCCCTTGATCACTTTGATAAATCTTGTGAACGCTCTAGAGGCTAAAGTTAATATCCAATGGACTCCAAATTGTTACACAGTGTGTAAGGTCATGAGACGAAGAAGCCTAATGATTTTCAGCGATATCCGATAATTACTACCAGAGTTATGGCCCTTGATCACTTTGAAAAATCTTGTGAACACTCTAGAGGCTAAATTTAAAATCCAATTGACTTTAAATTTATACACAGTGTTTAAGGTCATGAGACAAGACGCCTATTGATTTTCAGCGAGATCTGATGATTACTGCAAGAGTTATGGCATTGATATGTGAGAGACATCAGTTTAAAGTCGATTCTGGTTATTATAATCTAATGTATGAACTTTGTGTTGATTTTACCAGCCTGTAATTGTGGTATCATAATTAATTGTGATTTTAACATTTTTTTTAGTTAACTATATTAAATGAATTCCAAATGTACGTGTTGGCGAGGGGGTACATTAATAATTATATGTTTTTGTAGTACATGTTCCTTGTTTTATAATAAAACTACGCCCTTTCATTTTTCAGAAGAAAAGTATAGAAAATATTTCCAATTATCTATCTTGAGGTAAATCAGTTTATTATTTTCATTAACAGTTCTTATTTTTGTAAATTTTTATGTAAATCAACTACTTGTCATTGGAGTGCATCTCAAAATTCACTTTCCTTATCTACATAAAGTTTATGTAATAAGTTATAGTGTGTAAATTTGAAGTAAGTTCATATGTTTTTTTATTAATTATTTACAGATCACAGAGATTGAATGCTGCAGGTCTTGTGTTTAGTGTATAGACTAATTGGTGGATGTTATTAACATTAACCTTTTAGCAAAGGTTAGCTTGATGATGTTACTGACTTTGCAGTGTAGTGGAAGATATTAACCTAACTTTGGTAGACAACAAGCCTAACCCTGAAGTCAACGATGTACAATATGTCAGTGTCACTGTTCCACTACCAAACGTAACGCGAATATAAACAATACTTACGGGTACATGTATTTACTTTGATTGAAATGAGGTCAACTTTAAAATTTGTGTAGATGTGTTATTTGTTGTAACAGTTATATCCATAAAAGTTATATCCATAAAATGTAAATTGTATTTTCTCTATATTAGTATAACAGATTAAACGAAATAAGATTATTTCACTCATGACTCGTAGTCACCCACCATCGTAGAAGTGTCAACATATCGAGAACACGCATTCATGAACCATGATTAGTTGGGACAAATTAATAATGAGGAATACTGTTTTCAAAGGCCTTAAGACAGGAAAGTGGTTATTGGTCACAACATTCATGTGTCACTGCAGGGGAGGGGGTGGAGTCAAATGATAATGCATTCGTGTTGGATAATAAGGTCTGTCATTTAGTGAAGAGGCTTAGCTTCGTTTCCAAGAGTAGGGTCGACTGCATTCCCACTGTTAAGATTTCGAGAAACAGGGCCCAGATTCTCACATCAGATACTTGAACCACAGAAAAGGTTACCTTTCAGAAAATTGGCTCTGTAGCCTAAAACTGAATCACCTATATCTCGGTTCAGAGCAAAGCAATCTGACTGAAATTTCAGCATTTTCTGTTTCTATTATTTATTGTTGAACTATTATAGCGAGAACTGTCAGCTCTTATCTAATCTTACCCAATGGCGCCAATGCCCCTTTAAAATGCCCCTTATAAATCTAGTTTAAAATCCAAATATTTGTCTAAACTTTAGACAGACCTTATGATCTACTAGTATTCTCCAGTTGGTCAATTTCACTGCAAGTCAGTCAAAACGGCCAAACATGACTGGCGAAAATAAGACAAATAAGGTTGGAAGTACCTTCAAAACAAACCATGGCACTTGAATCAATGACAGACCTTATGATCTAAAGCATACATCAGACCACTCAACCACACAACTGGTAAAGACTTTAGACAAATATTTGGATTTTAAACTAGAAACAAAACCATACTGTTGAAGATGTAATTGAGACAAGACATTAGACTAGCACTTATATTTATTAGCAAAAAAAAGCCAACAATTTGATTGGTTTTAGTGCTTAGCCAATCAAAATTGAAATTTCTACTAAAATTTGGATTTGATCTTAGTTAAAATTTCCCTACTTTTAAGTTCTGGTAAAATGTCCTTATGTGTCGGAAGTTCTGATTTGTCGACTAAACGAAAGCGACCAGACTGTCCACCGTTGGCTTTGAGAAATGCGACAATTTTGATCGGTGACATACTTTGCGTTACAATGGTGTACATCTGATTTCTAGTGGAATGATTTATAAAGCGAACTGGAACGGGGAGGTTATACAGTAAGCCGTTAATCTGGCGTGTGATATGATGAGGGAAAGCAGGTCCAAACAGTAGATCTTTTAGCATTTTAACTTTAATGAATTCGTCTAGTCGTGCCTGGGCAGCTTTTAAAATAAATCTATCAGCATGACGGTAATGTGGTTTTCTAGGATATTTCTTCTTAGCCTGTGAATCTGTTACTTCTTCCTTCATTTCAACATCTGTGTCACTGGTCTCAGTTTCTGAATCAGTTCCCTCAGCTGTAGTAGCTGTAACGTTTTCTCCTGCATCCTCGGCAGCTTTCTTCAACACCTCCGCTTCTTTAAGCAACGTATCAAAACTGACAGATTCTATCGCTTGATCAGGTTTAGTGTAAGCAGAAACCTGGAATGAAAAACGATTTACTAAGACATGATATCTAGGTTAACTTTAAATAATGGCATTCATCAATTAAAGGTCAAATCTGTGCCTAGCCAGGAAGGCATTTTTATGTGCAATACAAGAGCAGAACGAAAACCAAGGTGGCTCAGTACATGAGGTGCCAGCTCTGTGGATAAGCCATCGGCTCAGGGGTTAAGCCACCAGCTCAGTTGGTAAGACAATGTCTCAGTGGGTAAAGACCCACCTCTGTGGGTAAACCGCTGGCTCGGTGGGTTCTGACTCGGTGTGTAGGACACTGGCTCATTGATAAGAATCTGTTTTTAATCTGGCCAATGAAGTTCCTCAGGTTTTTCCAGCCTTTTTTCGTCTTGTTGCAAGGGCAAGATGGACTGGACAAGAAAAAAGGTCCCTTGTATAGCCATTGGCAGCATGTTGACGGAACGGGAAAAAAATGCACGATACTGGACATGAGATTCTACTCCTTGTCACATACAAGCTTGGCTCAAATTGATTCAAGGACATATCTTATGATCTAAAGGGCATGCATTAGACCACTAGACCAGCCCACCCATATATCAATCTTCTGGTGTTGTCACAGGATAACCCTGCTCAAGGGACAGGAACGTTGCTTCAGTGAAAGGGTGTAGAAATGCAATGCTTGGCTAAATTGGTTTTTATACGCCCACACTGAAATGTGGACGTATATTGCCGTCGCCCCCGTCCGTCCGTCTGTCGGTACGTCCGTCGGTCCGTCCGTCCATCGTCCACAATTTCTTGTGAACGCTCTAACGCCAAAAGTTATCATCCAATTGTTTTAAAATTGATATATGTTGTTTTCATTAGTGAGATGAAGAAGCCTATTTAATTTCAATAACTTCTGTTTATTACGTCTAGAGTTATGGCCCTTGTTTCACTTTGTTGAACCTTGTGAACGCTCTAATGCCAAAAGTTAACATACGATCTTTGTGAAATTTATATGCAATATTTATGTTAGTGAAACGAAGAAGCCTATTGAATTTCAACAATTTCTGTTTATTACGTCTAGAGTTATGGCCCTTGTTTCACTTTATTGAACCTTGTGAACGCTCTAACTCCAAAAGTTATCATCCGATCTTTCTGAAATTTACATGCATTATTTAAATTAGTGAAACGAAGAAGCCTATTTAATTTCAGCAATTTCACTTTATTACGTCTAGAGTTATGGCCCTTGTTTCATGTTATTGAACCTTGTGAACGCTCAAACGAGAAAAGTTATCAACCGATCTGTATGAAATTTATATGCATCATTTAAATTAGTAAAACAAAGAAGCCTATTGAATTTCAGCAATTTCCGTTAATCATCTAGAGTTATGGCCCTTGTTTCACTTTGTTGAATCTTGTGAATGCTCTAATGACAACAGTTATCATCCGATCTGTTTGAAATTGATATGCATGATTTAAATTAGTGAAACGAAGAATCCTATTGAAGTTCAGCAATTTCCTTTAATTACGCCATGAGTTATGGCCCTTGTTTCACTTTGTTGTACCTTGTGGTTGCTTTAACGACAAAAGTTATTATACGATCTGTATGAAATTTAAAGGTATCGTTTAAATTAGTAAAACGAACAAGCCTATTGAGTTTCAGCAAATTTCCGTTAATTACATCTAGAGTTATGGCCCTTGTTTCACATTGTTGAATCTTGTGAACGCTTGAACGACAAAAGTTATCACCCAATCTGTATGAAATTCATATGCATCATTTAAATTAGTGAAATGAAGAAGCCTATTGAATGTCAGCAATTTCTGTCAATTACTTCTAGAGTTATGGCCCTTGTTCTACTTTGTTGAATCTTGTGAACGTTCGAACGACAAAAGTTATCATCCGATCTGTATGAAATTGATATGTATTATTTGAATTAGTAAAACGAAAAAGTCTGTCGAATTTCAATAATTTCTGTAGATTACTTCCTGAGTTACAGCCCTTATTTTAGTTTTTAGAACCTTGTGAACCCTCAAACGACGAAAATTATAATGTCATCTGTATGAAGTTGTCTATTAAATGCCCCCTAATTACCTACAAAAGAACAAATATACGACAACTCTTGTCGACCGCTCGGACGATTTAGCTGCTGTGGGCGTATGTTTAGTTGCCTGGCAACCTATCTTTATATAATGTAGGCCCTATTTAGCTCAGGAATCCATAGCCCTAAAGCTAATTCAAGTATTCAATAGAATAACTTACCTCTATGACTGGTTGTGTTTCGTAGAGCTTAAACAAGATATCAGCTGCTGCAAAATTTCTAGAGCCTATCTTACTAAGAGACACTGCAGGTTCGGTTCCAACATCTTCCTTCTGTATCTTCATCTGACATCTTAAAGTAAAAAAAGAGAGAAATGGGGATTAACACTCACACAAAACAAACCAACATTTTTGGACTGACACCCAGGAGGTTTGACTCAATGAAAGATCTTATGAGCTTGGACCACTCAACCACCCCTAAAAACAAAAGAAGAGTAACAAGCAAACTGAACATTTCAAAATTTTGATCAATGGGACAAGACTAGATCTTAAAGCTACAATTTCATATTTGTTAAGTTATATTTTTAAAATTTATTAAAATAAAGCCTTAAAATAGATGGTATCCATACACAGTCCTACCTTGTTAAAGAATAATCCTATTAATCCTATAATTCACTATTGCCAGCTGCGAAATTGGCAAAATTATCATTTTCGAATTCCAACATTTGAAGATAGCTAATGCATGGAGGCAATAGGAAAACAAGGGAGGTAATTGTGTTATTATTTCCTGTGTCAATGATTTTTAAGGGTGGGAAATAATGCCCATAGTCGTATAATAGTGAGTTGATAACCTATTGAGCAAAAGACATAGAAATAATTATGTTTTGACTTTCATAGAAAATATGAAATTCTGGCTTGAAGGCTAAGGCCAGGAAACACAGCCTAAGTCTTACAGTTAAGGCCGGAAGACGCAAGACTACAGTAGGTCTTAAGAGATTCAAGACTAGGTCTTAAGAGACACAAGACTAGGCCTTACAGTTGAGGCCAGAAGATACAAGACTAAGCCTTACAGTTGAGACCGGAAGACACAAGACTAGGCCTTAAGATTATGGCCGGGAGACCAGACTAGGCCTTAAGGCAACTTACCTGAATACACGATCATCATTGTCAAAAAACTCCCATTCCAACAACATATTGTTGACAAAACATAAATGTTGTAAAATATAGAAACCTTGAACTTTACGATCTACTATCCAACTGACGTCCTCAAAGACAACGATATCCTTGGCTGGTAGTGTTGATATAGGTTTTCGGGTCCATTGTAAGCGATGAAGATTCGAACAGTTATCTTCCAAAATGCAGTTGCCCTTGACACGAAAGTCGATAACATCTGTTGCTGCTTGGTCGTGTGGTTGAAGTTTACTGTGTTGGGGGAGGATGAACTCGGGGTCACAGTTCGTGAAACCTATCGGGCTTTAGAGTAAGCGTCTGCTTGGGCATCTGTTCGGTTCTCTGCTTCACCAATCATGATGAGATGACCAGCTAGATAGAGGTTACAGAAAATTTTCTCCTTTTCTATTTCTGTGTTCATGCTACGACGGTATAGACAAATGGGCGTCAATTTTACATCGTTGAAAATTCCATCCAAGACAGTAATGATGGATGCAGGATGCGTGGCACTGCTAAGTTCGTTCATTTTGACAAACTGTTCACGGAGATCAAATGCCCTAGGATTTGGTGCTGCCTTTACCAAAGTGCTCTGAACCTGTGCTTCTGCTTCTGTTATGACAGACTGTTCGACACCATCTAAGATGTTGCCATGTTCAACATTCATGGTGGTCAGTCGTTCAACCACCATATTATAACACAATGACTTAGCAGTTTTTTTGGAAACTGAAACACCTGCACCTTGTAGTATGTTGTCAATAAAGTACATTCCCTTATGATAAACTTTCCCTGATTCAGCTTTACAACTCTCTACATCATATCGACAACAGACTCGACATTTAGCCACAGAGGCCGCCAACTCCATTTTGCTGACTGAATTGGTTGAAGCATATTTAGGATTGGTTAGAATATCTTGGATCTGTTTCAAAATAGATGGTGGGGGTAACTCTGCAATTGTTTCTTTCTCCATCTTAGCAACGGTCGAGTTAAAATTCTCCAGTTTCTCCTTGATAACTTTTGGGGTCATATCATCCTGGTTCAAAATTTCAGTGACAGGAAGGGTACGATAAAGTTCCACCGCCTTCTTGAAACATGACAGTTTGATTTCTTTCTTGTTGATGCCGATAGCTCTGGCTAGGAACACACCACCCAGATTAAGTCGGCCAGTGAAAAAGGATCCGTTCTTTCCTTGTACCATGCCATCGATCAAAAAATCTGGTCAAATTCCAACTTTACAACTCATCAGAGAATTCTCAAACAACTAAAATGAAATAAAATAGGATTTAATGGGAAAGAGAGGAAAATGGGCTTTATTGTTCACTCGACACTAGGTCATTTCGGGACTAACATATAGTTCATTTTATTTCATTAGGGGTCTTTAGCAGTGGAAGGAAACCCTGAGGACATGGAGAAAACGCACGAGGTTGAACAGACGACCCTACTCCTTGTCACGTACAAGCGGGTAATGACGCATTAACGCTTCGACCACCCAAACTCGACCAACTGGTCTTATGTAGATGGGCAAATAAAAGAATTTTATACGTAATACATGCTTGAATAAAAATAAAAATAAAAATAAAGCAGAATCTGTGTTTTTAATAAGATTATTGTGAAAAATATTAAACATGCATTATGCAAGAGCTAAACCTGTCAATTTCAGGTCTTTCTTTAGGCCTGAAATCTTATCTAAATTATTAATTAGACATTAATTAACTTATCCAGACCATAATAAACTCCCGATGTCAAGGCTAGCCTTCGATGTCGACTGGATTACAATTCTATATGCTGCTATCGCTCATTGATAATTAAATCACAACAATAGACAATCGAGACTATTAGTTTCGAGGCTAGGCGAAACTTTCATCCGCTTAGTTTTCGGTTCATAGTGGACCAATTTGACTGACATTTTCAGCAAATTCCCTTTACATTATGTAGTTTTTAACTATTATAGTGAGAACTGCTAACTCGTTATCTTATCTCCATCTCCCATAATGTATCTTTAATAAATAAAACCTCACCATAATTTCATTGATTACTTTTTTTTCACTTCGTAAAAACATTGAAAGTCGTCGAATTTTTTCTGCTAGCGGCAATTTTGTGGCATCGATTGGTTCTGGGTTGGGTGTTTTGTGTACAGCGGCAGCAGGCAGACCTTTGTTATCAATGGGGCGTGTCTGGCAGCCTGGTAATGTTTCCCATTTCTTCTCTGTAAATAAACCATTAAAAAATGTAGTTTGTTAAAGCTGCATTTAGTAACTGTATTGAATAAACCATGACTAATATACCGGTGTATTAAATACAAGTTTTTTCACAGTTCATTTCTGACGACGTCTTGAAAAGTGTTCTCTTGTATTTATCAAGCCACAAACAAAATAAACTTCTAAATAACTTGTATTCTGAATATTGTTTAGTGCCCAGGTTCACTTTGCTCATTTCTGTTGATCAGCGGCTGGGGAGGGGGGGGGGAATAGGTTTTACATTTAGATTCAGAACGAACATGATTCTTCTACAGCCATCCTTTTTACAGTGGTTACAACTTAAACATACAGGTTTCAAGTTTAACTGACTACCATGACTAGAGAATAGAATAACGTGATTTATCAACGAATTAACAGAATTTTAAAACAAAATTAAAAGCTTTTGAGCAGTAGTACAGGTAAAAATTATGTGTGTCAAAAAGATAAGCACCACCGTTTAAAATGAGGTCTGTTTGATATTTAACCATCAACAATAAATTCAGATGGTTTTTATTTGGAACCATGTAATATCCATCACAAAATACTTCCAGCATAAGTCTTGCCACTCCAAGAAGAATAGTATCAGGTTCCTTTGGTACCATGGTACTAATCAAACAAGAGGTGTTGAGGACGTGATCCAAGTGAGAGAGGGGGGGGGGGGTTGGATGGCTGAATGGTTAGCTGTATCATAAAGTCTGTCATTGAGTCAACTGGCATGGTTTCGAATCCCCGGTTGTACGTGACAAGGAGTAGGGTCGCCTGTCCAACCTCGTGGGTTTCCTCCGGGTCCTCCAGTTTCCTCCCACAGCTAAAGATCCCTACGCGCAAGCGAATTATGGAAATAAAATTGAACCATATGTTAGTCGAGTGGACGTTAAACCCCATTTCTCTCTCTCTCTCCAAGTGAGAGAGGGATACACATGACGATGGTTATCACTACTCTTGTCTGTAATCCTCATCCTTTTCCTGACCAGATCATCTAATGGACTCCTATATTTTTCGAAATCCTCAATTAAAAAATATCTATTACTTAAATGACCAAATATTCCTGTCTTGTTTTACTTTAAGGTGGTCCTTAACCTTTTGTCAGTTGTATTTATTTTTATAACTTACTTGCACCACCGGCACTGTTTGCGGGAGTTCCAACACCTCCTATAGAATTCAACTCATTGTTAAAAATATAATTTGCGGGTCACGGAAAGATAACTCTGTTTGGAAACATGGTTTGGTGTAGAGGAGTAACCGAAGTTGGCCGAGTGAAATCTGCAGCCGGTTGCCGAGTGAAAAATAGAAAGTAACTCATTGAAGATCCAGTATTGTGCGAAAACGTAAACAAAGGTGGCGCGAAGTTCAAGTTTTCGATAGTTTCTGTTGGAGAGGGACACAGTTTGAACAGATCACCCAAAAAGTTTGTACACATAATTCTTGGATTTTGTGAAGTGAATTAAAATAATTTGTTTTTCTGTCAACAATTACTGTCGCTATCGAACCGTCGCTACGTATTCCTTTGGCATGGGGAGCCACGGTGGCAAAGTGGATAAAGAAATTAGAAAGACTATATTACTATTACTAGCTAGTATAGATAACAAACCTTAATCTCTCAACCCTCCGTGTTTCGAGATAAGGCATGAGCCCATTACCTATAACGTTGCATCTCCGGGAGCGATTCACACCCGGCATTTTTAAACAAAATTGACAATAGTTTTAATCAAAACAACGATTGATTATTGTTATTTATAATATTTCTACAACACCCAACTACAATTACGCATATAATCCCACCTGAAACGGGTACAAATAGTTGTTTTTAAAATCGAGGCGTTAATCCGTTACTAAGACCGCCATCTTTTTAAACGATACGCTGTCATCATGAAGGCGGGGCTAAATATAAGGCTTTTATAACAGCCAATCAAAAGGACAATCGAAAGCACGGTAACTATGAATGGATTTCGATGGCGGTGAAATGTCAGACAAAAACAACGCTTCATTAATTTAAACGCGAATATTTGGAGTTAGGCGATAGTTGTGCCACTACATTGGTCTCTGTAAGTTTAATTAATCATAATATCATAAACTTATCTATTTTAAAGATGTTACATGCATTAATAAAGAAATTGAGTTTGCCACTTGGAACTAAAGGCATCCAATCGTAGCTAAAAACAAACACATCAGTATATCTCAACGTTTTTAGCTACGTTCTCGTAGCTAGCTATAGTATAGTATACATACGGTATGTCCATGACAATATATCGCCCTACGACGCGATAAAAACTGATGGCGACTAACGGAAACTGAGAGCTTATGTCGTTAGGACTGAATTTATCCACGACTGTATGCAAACACGAGCAATGAGCTACAAGAAGGTAGCTAAAAACTTTGAGATACCGGTATTCTGACGTGTTTGTTTTTAGCTATGATTGGGTGCCTTTTAGTAGTAAACTCAGTTTCTTTATTAATAATTAATGCATGTAAAATCTTAAAAATAAGACAATTTTATACTATTATGACTATTTAAACTTAAAGAGACCAATGATTATGTATTGGCACAACTATCGCCTAACTCCAAATATTCGTGCTTAAATTAATTGAGCGTTGTTTTTATTCGACATACACCGTCATACATCTCCCGTTTAAAAATGACGTTCCTAGTAACGACTTAACACCTCGATTTTAAATACGATGATTTATACCAGTTTCAGGTAGAATTATATGCTTAATTGTTGTTGGATGTGGCAGAAATATTATAAATAACAATAATCAATCATTGTTTTGATGAAAAATATTGTCAATATTGCTTACTGAGGCCCGATGTGATTTGCTTTGGGCTTTGGTACGCGAAACTGTATAGCATCATCCCTTATCTCGAAACACGGAGGGTTGAGAGATGAGGTTTGTTATCTAACGAGCAACCAGTTGATCATAGTCGTAAGCGCACTAATGTCAGTTGCAGTATCAGAGCGACAACTGATCACATGACTGCCACGTGATAAACTTCAAAATGGCCTCGTTCCACTTGTCCGCCACGTTTGTTACCGTCCCCTGGGTACCATGTGACTGAATAACCTAATCTTAATGGCTGCCTCAGCGAGGCGCTGACTGAAGATAGTTACGAGTGTGCTCATGTTTTTTGCGACTAGGGACAACTGAACTGATTGTCTTCAGTCATAGGAGTTGAACAACCGAGAAACTGGAGGCGATTGGTTGCCTCCGACTTACACTAGTCGTAAGAGTTTTCAGGTCACCCATAAGAGAAAATGAAACACTTCCCCTACATGTAGCTACCAGCTCTTCAGCTTCATGTATTTATGGATAACATGCAAGCAGCTGGTGCTTCATAAGTAATATAATTTTTAGTATTTCCACTGACGCTGCGGTGACTCAGTCGGTAGGGCACTGACTTGCTAATAAAAAAAATAGAAGGTCCTGGGTTCGATACAGGTATTGGCCGAGAAAGTTCATATGGATTTTACTGCATGGTTTGTTTCCCCCTTGTCAGTGGGTGCAGGATGGAGAGCCTGATAAACAGTGTCTAGATGCTTAGATCGGATTAAAAACCAAGGTCCCATGTGTAGATGTAAAAGAATCCTCGACACTTAGAATTTGAGATGAGAGTAGGCCGTAGCGTCTCTGTCCAAAGAAATTTCCCTCATAGCACACTGCAAGTCGTGCAGAAAAGTAGGACGTTAAACCCCATTTCATTTCTATTCCATTTTCAGTATTCCACCAAACAGGAACTTTGAGATAGTACCTTTAATGAGCCTGATTGTAAGTTTAATGCAATCAATAATTTGATTGGTTAAGTGAGGATAATAAGGATAATGACTAAGGTGTAGCTATATAATAAAATTGTAGAGAAATGTAGGTGTTTTAGTTTACTTAGCTGTTGATAATATTGACATTAATGGAAGTTAATGGAAATATTCATTGTTGGAGATTATTATATTTCACATTGAAGTTAAATTCTTTTTCCTGACAACTGAAATCTTTCTATATTTGTAAATAATTTTCATCGATATTTTGAATTGAATAATTACATTGCATTTGATGTGGGTACATGTACATCTTCTGTTCGGTACATCCCAATGTTCTACACATGATCAGTCTGAGAAATGAATCATCATTCTTCCATTGATATTGTAATTATTTAAGTACCGGTAATCTTGATGTACTTTTATAAAGCAACACACATATGTATATCTGTATAGGCTAAACGAATCAACCGTCTTATTTGCCCAGTCGGAGCAGAACAGTAAGATGTTAAACCCCATTTCATTTTGCTAAACGAACCAAAATGTCACTTATATTGTATTCTTTGCCAAAAGAAGGATTGATCAATAGGCCATGCAAGATGTGCTTGCTAGTTTGATTATTTTGACTAAGATAATCAGAATTAAGTGGGCTTTAACGACAATCACATTAAAATCATTTGTTTTTTCAGTGAAAGTGATAATACTTCTTTAATAAAGCCATTAGTTATATGATCCAAGTAATGTCTTTGAATGAGTGGGTAGGATCAGTCACTTTTTTTTAATGATTTTGTGAAAACATATTTATGACCTTAATTAAAGATAAGGTACGTAGAACTACTGTTTAGCCTTACATCTGCCATTATTATTAAATCTTATCCTGACCCCCTGGGCATTAATCTTATCATCTGATCATGGTCACTATGTCAATCAATTAATGCCGATAATTTGAAAGACAAAAATTAGGGTATCTACAGTATGTTTACAAACTTGACTGGATTACAACAATCAATGCCGATAATTTAAGGACAAAAATGAGTCTATCTATTGTGTGTTTAGGAACTCAATTGGATTCCAACAATCAATCTTGATAGACAAAAACATTGTTATTAATTTATATACACGTATCTCTTCTAAACTGACCCGTTGCTCTTTTAGTCATATCCACAAATAATAATACTATTTTGATGTATCAGATTTTGTTGACGCTTTGATATTTCATCATTTCTTGCTTATAAATGAATACCGGTAATCAGCGTTGATTTTCTAAACCACAATGTCAATATTTTTGACAAGTTATTTTTGATAAGGTTATTTTCTATGGTAGATATTCACATATTCCTCAAATTTATAAAAATCTAATTTATCAGAAATGATAAATTTAATAACATGATAAAGCCTTTTTTATACGCCCACATAGTAATGTGGTCGTATATTGTCGTCGCCCCCGTCCGTTGGTCCGGCCGGCCGTCCATCGTCCACAATTTCTTGTGAACACTCTACAGACTACATTTATCATCTGATTGTTTTGAAATTGATATATGTTGTTTGCATTAGTGAGATGAAGAAGCCTATTTAATAATTTTAATAACTTCCGTTAATTTCTTCTGGAGTTACGGCCCTTGTTTTACTTTGTTGCACCTTGTGAACGCTCTAACGACCAATCTGTAGGAAATTTATATGCATCATTGAAATTAGTAAAGCAAAGAAGCCTATTGAATTTCAGCAATTTCCGTTAATTACATCTAGAGTTATGGCCCTTATTTCTCTTTGTTGAATCTTGTGAACGCTCTAATGACAAAAGTTATCAACCGATATGTATGAAATTGATATGCATCATTTAAATTAGTGAAATGAAGAAGCCTATTGAATTCAGTAATTCCGTTAATTTCTTCTGGAGTTATGACCCTTGTTTCACTTTGTTGCACCTTGTGAACGTTATCAACCGATCTGTATGAAATTTATTGCATCATTTTAATTATTAAAACAAAGAAGCCTATTGAATTTCAGCAATTTCCATTAATTACATCTAGAGTTACAGCCCTTGTTTCACTTTGTTGAATCTTGTGAACGCTCTAATGACAACAGTTATCATCCGATCTGTTTGAAATTGATATGCATCATTTAAATTAGTGAAATGAAGAAGCCTATTGAAATTCAGCAATTTCCGTTAATGTCTTCTGGAGTTATGGCCCTTGTTTCACTTTGTTGCACCTTGTGAACACTCTAACGAAAAAAGTTATCAACCGATCTATATGAAATTTATATGCATCATTTAAATTAGTAAAACAAAGAAGGCTGTTGAATTTCAGCAATTTCCGTTAATTACATCTAGAGTTATGGCCCTTGTTTCACTTTGTTGAATCTTGTGAATCTGTTTGAAATTGATATGCATCAATTTAATTAGTGAAACGAAGAAGCCTATGGAATTTCAGCAATTTCCATTAATTACGCCATGAGTTATGGCCCTTGTTTCACTTTGTTGTACCTTGTAAATGCTCTAACGACAAAAGTTATTATCCGATCTGTATGAAATTTATATCTACATGTATCATTTAAATTAGTAAAACGAACAAGCCTATTGAGTTTCAGCAAATTTCTGTTAATTACATCTAGAGTTATGGCCCTTGTTTAACTTTGTTGAATCTTGTGAACGCTTGAACAACAAAAGTTATCACCTAATCTGTATGAAATTCATATGCATCATTTAAATTAGTGAAATGAAGAAGCCTATTGAATGTCAGCAATTTCCGTCAATTACGTCTAGAGTTCTGGCCCTTGATTTACTTTGTTGAACTTTGTGAACGTTTGAACGACAAAAGTTATCATCCGATCTGTATGAAATTTATATGCATTATTTGAATTAGTAAAACAATTTGTGTAGATTACTTCCAGAATTACGGCCCTTGTTTTAGTTTTTAGAACCTTGTGAACCCTCAAACGACAAAAATTATTTATGTCATCTGTATGAAATTGTCTATTAAATTCCCCTAATTACCTACAAAAGAATAAATATGTGACAACCCTTGTCGACTGCTCGGACGATTTAGCTGCTGTGGGCGTATGTTTTGTTGCCTGGCAACCTATCTTTTTTGGATACATTTCTGATTTTAATTAATAATCATCCAAACTAAACAAATACAATCCTACTATGGACCAGGAACCATGCAAGTTGTCACCCTAAAGAAGAAGAACGAGATGAACAGTGCTTGGTTGGGGTCAGTTTATGGTCCAAAAATACCCCCAGCAAGCCAGCACTAACTAATTGACTAATTGACAAGATACAAAATAAAGCCTCAAAATGAGAGTAAAGGCAATGTTTGTTTAATACATTTTGCTGTTTTTTTCGCATTTGGCCACAGATCACTAAAGATTTTCCCATTGACTCCAATGTTAATTCTCGTATCTTAGACCGGCTCTAACTTTTTCCCAAATTTTCGCTGGGTAATTCGCTTTCTACCACAGATGGAGCAACATGTGGCAACCACTTGCCCAAAAGCACGTATGAGGTTCTTCATGAAAAACTTGAGATACACAAGCTGGAAGTAGAGACAAGTAAACATGCAATTTCAGGCCCCACAATTCAACCTAACCAACCTCTCAACTCTTGTATCCTTCCGCATCAAAATTATGAATATTCACCAAAACCTGGCAGAAAATGTATTTTCAAACCCTTTTCTTCAATTCTACACCAAAAAGTCAACAAAAATCGCCATGCAAAAGGGGGAAAAAGGAAAAGAGAGAGGAAGACTAAAAATAGCTTTGGCCCTTGTTTCGTGGGTGACGGCGTAGGAATATTTGGTGATCTGTGTCCTATATAGGGGTGAAACTTCAGGTATCACCAAAAGGCCTTTTTTATTTCCTTCCCATGTGTTCTGGCAACATGCCGGTGAAAGAAAATCAAAATCAAAGAATAACTGTAAAAATGATGGCCCTGCTTTATGTACACTGGTGCATTTCAGGTCCATAGGCCTTTCGTGCTAAAATTTAAAAATCTTTCTTATTAAAGGCAGTATCTGAGTTCTGAGTTCTGTGAAATAATTAGACAAGTTACATAGAAACTACATAGAAAACACTCATAATTTGGAATTTTTTTCAAAAATATAATTTTTTACTGCCATGTGATGAAAAATGTACAAAATTTACATGTAGCATCTCTCAAAATACCAATAATTTTCCACTTTTTTAAATATCCAGACGGACAAGAAATATATTTTCAGAATCTGTGGACAATATGCAAACAGAAAATATGCAAACCAGTTGCAATGATTGTAATATTAGTGATCTATACTGAAACATGTATGCCTACCCCCTGAACATGCCACTGATTGAATCAATCTAATATATGGTTGCAGTGCAGAACTAAGATTACCAAAGGAATCTGTCTAACAGCTATGTTTTACCATCCCTGGCTAACATATTATGCACATATAAACGAAAATAGGTGCAATAAATATGAATTATGGTTAAAATAGGCCTTGATGAATGAAAAAAATGCCATATTTGGTCTATGATCACCCCTCTCTAACAGAAGGGTCACAGAATACACAATTTTCACAAATTTGGGAATATTTCAATGTTTCCAACATCTCAAACCTCAGAGGCATGTTACAAATTTGTATTGCAATCCTTGTGCTGAAACAAGATGTCTGGAACTTGACATTAATTTCCTGAAAAAATGAAGTCAAAAAAGTAGTCATGACAGAGTTGACAACATAAAAAGAGGCCTGAAAAGGAGAAAAATTAACATTTTATTGTTCTATAGGCAACATAAATGCAACAAACACCACAAATGCTGGATTTTGATAAGAAAATATTGAACATTAAACTGACATTTCACATCTACACCAGTTTTATATCTGGGTGTGGTCTCATTGGCCTGAAATGCCTCCGGGTTCTACGTTTGACTCTGAACAAATAAGGGTTAGAAATCCTTGAAATGCAGAAAAAAAATATTTTTGGGTGAAAAATAACATTCTTAGCTGTAATTCAACCACAAATTCCAATTACGATCATTTAAATGTCAACACAGGTGCATTTAAATCTTTCAAAACACATTAATAGAAAAGGGTGGGGTGGGGCATTTATAGCCTCTCTTAACAGAATGATGGAGTAAAAAATGTCTAGAAAGGCTGGGATATTGCTTCTTACATGAAGGAAATGCAAGAATTTAATGTTTCAAAGTAGAAAAAAATGCGTATTCTGGGTAAAATAGTGGCAAAATTGAGCCAACCCCTGTTTTGAACATTTTGTACAAACCCATCTGCTGTACATTATTAACTCAGTGTTACCAATTTTCAATTTTCTGTAGGAAAGCTGGAGCTATTTCTAAACCTGACAACCATGTAGATCCCATCTAAGTTATATTAGCAAAGAAAATAAGGGCATTTTTAGACATTTTGCCTCATTTTAGTAGTCATGAAAATATTAATTTCTACATCGAAATGGGGGGAATCTCAAGATTTTTTGTGAATATTCCTGATTTTTAGACAAAATTTGGTGAAATTTCAATACTGTTCACTTTATCTGTGCTTTCAGAGACTGAGTAAGCCAACATTGGGCATTAGAATATTTTACTTACTGTTAAAAATTCAATAAAAATTGAAAATTGAGAAATTTGCAGTAAAATCACAATTTTTCTTCAAAACTTTGATTTTTTTTTTTTTTTAATTAACTTTTTTTAGTTTTTCTGTAGCCAAACTATTTTATTCATATTTTCTGAGAATTTAATCTTCATATTTTCAAAACTAAGGCATATCAGTGACAGCCTCATCACACACAGACAGGCCACAGATCACTAAAGATTTCCCCATTGACTCCAATGTTAATTCTCGTATCTTAGACCGGCTCTAACTTTTTCCCAAATTTTCGTTGGGTAGAACGCTTTCTACCACAGATGGAGCAACATGTAGCAACCACTTGCCCAAAAGCACGTATGAGGTTCTTCATGAAAAACTTGAGATACACAAGCTGGAAGTAGAGACAAGTAAACATGCAATTTCAGGCCCTACATTTCAACCTAACCAACCTCTCAACTCTTGTATCCTTCCGCTTATGAATATTCACTAAAACCTGGCAGAAAATGTATTTTCAAACCCTTTTCTTCGATTCTACACCAAAAAGTCAACAAAAATCGCCATGCAAAAGGGGGAAAAAGGAAAAGGGAGAGGAAGACTAAAAATAGCTTTGGCCCTTGTTTCGTGGGTGACGGCGTAGGAATATTTGGTGATCTGTGTCCATTTAACTCACAGACCTTATGATCTAAAGGTCCACCCCACCAGCTTAAGCTTGTTTCTTGAGAAAGCCAACTTTTGAACTTTATTTTTTTGCATCTCACCATAGAGAAGTATTTATATGTGTATCTTACATGTATGGAGCTGTTGGTCATGTTAAAGTCTTCCTGCCCTCTTGTGTCTACAAATTTGATGTTCTGTTTCATCCAATTCTTTTATCACACTGAGAATCAGTTACTGAATACATTCAATGTTCAAAACAATTCTTGCCTGTTTAGGCCATAGCAATATTATTTTCTGTTCTTCAGGAACACTTGTTTAAAAGGACTTGTTTAAAAACCAAAAGTACTTGGTTCTGCTGTTCAAAAGCTTTTAGTTCTAAATTTTAGTTTTGAAATTTTAATTTTTAAACAAAAGATCTTTTATCTTATTCAAATAGAGATTTATTAACAATCATTTCAAACCTTCTACTTCGATTTATTAAGAAGACCCCGAAGAACAGAAAATCAAACTAGTGTGGCCTTACTACTGTGTTCTATATCATCCCAAACCTACTTCGATTGCCAGTTGTTTGTGTTTTGTAAGTGCAGATATCAAGCTCGTGCACAATGTCATTTACTTCCAATATTAAAACATATTTCTGTGTCTTGCGTGATAGAATTGTGGACATGGACATTAAAAGAATGTTGTTGTAAGAATAAATCCACGCTGATAATTGACTGTGTATTTAATTTACAGGTCATTAATTGTGACGTAATTAAAGCGTGATGACATTTTGCTATTAGGTAATCATATTGTATTGGAAAGGTAAATATATATGGGGTAGTTGGACCTTTTTTTATTAGTCCATTAGGTGCAGAAAACTAAAACTACATCACCATAATTGAATTCAATTTATATACAATGTTCAACAATACTTAATTTCAATTTTTCTTTCTTTTTTAAAGTTGATAAAATTGATGTTTCGATGAATTGTTTCAGATTCTGCATTCCAAGTCTGGAAATGGGGGCATCTGTCATTTCCAGGCCTATATTATAAGATTATCTGAGTTTTCTATCCAGTTGTCAACTATTGTCTGTTATATTGTTCTGTTTATTCATTAGACATAATGTGCTATTTCCCTTCAGATACTACACTGTACACTTGTTAAAGACTGTATGCATGAATTTAGTGCTAAAGAATCCCCCGCGAACTACGGTGTTGTGAAATTTGAATCTCTAATAGGAGTATCGGTCCAAAAATGGTTCAGTTCCTTTCAGTATTTGCAAGAATATGACAAATTGAAAATTGCATAGATCTAAGCTGCTCCATATGTAATAGACCTGTTGCCATCTTTAATTGCCATGAAGTAAATTGATGGGTCTGTTTTAAATCCGATTAAATCTTATATAATTAATCAAATTTAATATTTTCTGCAAAATGAAAATGATGCATCATTACTTTGAGAAGACATTAAAATGGCTGTGTCCCTCAGAGGGTGCGTGTATATTATACATTCCTTACAATGAATGAGACTTACAGCGAAATATTTATCAGAGCTGCAGTGACTCATGCAGTGAGCAACACTGGCTTGCTGACCAGGTAGTCTCGGGTTTGCTACCAGTGTTGCCCAAGAAAGTTTCTTAGGATTTTCTGGTACGGTTTCACCTTGTCAGTGGTGCAGGATGGAGGTCCTTGCAAGGACACTGTCTAGTCACTCAGATGGGATGGAAAACAAGGTCCAGTGTACACACTGACCTTCACGTAAAAAAAAAAAACCCTTGAAGTTTGAATTCCAAATAAGAGTAGGCTATAGCGCTTCTGTGTTGACAAACTTTCCCTCATAGCTCACAGTATGGCGTGAGCCCATCATCATTAACCTAGTCGTCGGTGTGGTAAAGTATGACATAAGTATGTAATATAGTTTATTGACATTACACCCCATTTCACTTTGAAGAATGGCGGCAACAGTGTCTCTTTAAGAGGGAAAACTAATGATAGACATGATGGTATGGTGTTTATGATTACAGATCAATAATCTAATCTATAGTTTAATGATTAATATTCTATCAGTAGAGAAAAAAAATCATATTTATCTAACCTAATTCCATGTACATATTGATTTCTTGCATAATGTGTCTGATACTTGAATTAAGATGCAAGTTAACAACCAAGTTATTTCTGCTTGATGTAGGAGCAGTGATTACTGGTGAGTGAAATTTAATAAGCTTATTATTCTTTCATGTATAAAAGACTCTTTCTAATTGTAGTTGGGATAGGGTGCAAAACCCATGTGAGCGTGATGGGGTGTAAAGCCCATGTGAATGATGTGATCAAAGGTTGTAAATCTGGCATCTCTGTATAAAAAATTGCTTATTGCTTAGTTCAAGAACTAAGAACTCTAGATCTACAGAAACTGCATTTGGGAACTGACCTGAGAGATTTCTTTTTTTCTAATTTTTGCTAGAATGACTTTCTTAGAAATAAGTTACTGATACTGTACTTTCTTTGCAACATACATACATATATATATAAGTATATTAATTTAACAGTAATTCAAACAAATTCTAGCCTACATGTACAAGTATTGAGTCTTGTGGTGAAAGACCCTTGGGATTTTAGAGCCTGGTTTTTCCCTCTTGCCATTTGGATGGAATAAAAATCTGATGTCCTGTACATTGGTGTGATGGTGTGCATGAAAAAAAGAACCTTTAGACTTTGATGAACAGTAACTTACGGCGAAATGCCACTGTCCAGGCAAAATTTCCCTTATAGCACACTGCATTACTTGTCTTCAGTAGCTCATTTGGTTTTTACATTTCAACAGCATTTATCAAGACAGGGGCTTTCCTGACCAACTTTCCTTTTTAATGAACTCTAGCTTAATATAGAAATGATATAGAGTTTAACATCCTACTGTTCTGTACAGACAGGCATATGCAATACAGTGTGCCGGGAGGGAAAGTTTGTCCTGACAGTGGCACTACAATCTACTCTTATACTGAATTCCAACTATCAAGGGGTTTTTTTTGTGTGCACTCCAATGTGTGCACGGAACCTTGGTTTTTCATACTATCCTAACAACTATATGTTGTCTCTCACCAGGACCTGACAAGAGGGAACCACGCCTGAAAATCATGCTGAACTTTCTCGGTCAACACAGGGATCGAACACGGGACCTCCGCAGGGGCGGATCCAGGGCTCTAGCTGGAGGGGGTTCCCAAAAAATAAGGGCACCCCATTTTCAAATAAGGGCACCCCATTTTCGTCTAATACAGTAACCATGACTGGCGGGCGTCGTAGGCGCGCGCTAGCGGGGGGTCTGGGGAAATTTTTTTAAATTTCAGACCATTCTAAGCCACTCTGGTGGGTTTTAGAGGCATAAAACTAGATTTATAATACAGCATTGCAACAACATTCCACATACCATGAGAAAGAAATATTGTAAGTTTAAACAAAATAAATTAATGGAATTTTTCAATTTTTATTTTAATTAAAATGCAAAATACTGAACCATGAATTATTGGACTGAAAACAAAACATTAAGACCTATTATCTGACCTCAAATCGATGGGATCGACATAAAAAGGCCCTCTTTAAATAAATTCGCCATAAAGTGTGCCCTCCAAATCCAAGAGTTTGACGTGAAAATGCCCTTTGAATCCTTTTGACGTAAAAAGAATTATTGGACTGAAAACAAAACATTGAGACCTATTATCTGACCTCAAATCGATGGGATCGACATAAAAAGGCCCTCTTTAAATAAATTCGCCATAAAGTGTGCCCTCCAAATCCAAGAGTTTGACGTGAAAATGCCCTTTGAATCCTTTTGACGTAAAAATTGCCCCTGCAATCCATGGTTTTGACGTTAAAATGCCCTCTGTATATCGACTTGGCGTTGAATGTGCCCTCCTCATTCAAGCGTATCACGTTAAAATGCGCTTTTTAATTGTTTTGGTACATAAAGTGCCCCTTTTGATGTAAAAATGCCCCAGTTTATATCGATTCGGTATAAAATGTGCCCCTCAGATCCATGATTTTCACGTAACAGTGCCCTATTTTAGGCCTCAATTGCCCCTGCAATCCATGGTTTTGACGTTAAAATGCCCTCTGTATATCGACTTGGCGTTGAATGTGCCCTCCTCATTCAAGGGTATCACATTAAAATGCCCTTTTTAATCATTTAGGTACAAAAAGTGCCCCTTTGATGTAAAGATGCCCCTATTTTATATCGATTCGGCAAAAAATGTGCCCCTTAGACCCATGATTTTCACGTAACAGTGCCCTATTTTAGGCCTTAATGTGCCCTCCAAATCACTAAGCTTGAAGTGTGTAAATGCTCTTTTAATTGTACATTGATGATAGTAAATATCTAGCGACTGCTGCACAGACTACTCTCTTCACCTTAAAAATCAACAAATGCAGTAAAATTTTACACTTACCGAAAGATTTTGGCACACTGAGCGGCTGCAGCAATTTTATCTTCCTCCCTTTTCCTTTTGATACGATCGTGTCGCGGCATTTTAGATGCAAATAGGAACAAAAACTACCGAAAAATTTTCATCTTGCCGTCTGGCAAGGGGGTCGCCATATTGTACGACGTTGACGTCTTCATTCACCGCGCGGCGTCGCCACTTGCCGGCCCAAATATCTGCCGGTGTATGGAAGTCCGTTCGGGAAAAAAGGGCACCCCCTGGATCCGCCCCTGCTCCGGGTAGCGAGCCAACATGGCTTCCCTAAATCTAGAATGAATGCTTTATGGTCTGGAATGTTCAAGAGAAGGCTTGATCTCACTTTAACTCTGTTAATCTTATAAAACCCTTCACGTATTACCCTGCATATTTTGGCACTAATTTCGATTGGGTACTGACCCAGCTTGGGAGCCTATCAGATTCCTAGATCATCATAAATACCAAGTCTCACGCGTTCCAGCTTAAATGTCTACCTGTGATAATTGAGTTGCAAAGTTCAAGGTTCGTTCGATGTCGAGGTTTCTGTGGAGGCTGCCATGTCTGATTTAAGTGTGCTTGTGTCACAACCTCTAATTGGGTGCTACTGTTCATGTGTATGCGGTAAAGGGAGATAATGTAGCTATAAGTTCGGGAATTACACAGCAGTCTAACAACATCTAGATGTTGTAATACTCACGGTCGTTGCTTCAGGTACATGATAATCTGGGGAATGATGAAAACATGTAGTAGACTGTATAGGATGTCTCTACAGATAAGATAGGATCTACATGTACATCTCTGTTTTTTTGGGTTTTTTATTGCATGCAGTGATCCTTGCATGACTCAAACAATTCGTTCAACTGATTGTTTAAAATTTCTTTTGGGGCGGTTTGCGTGGGATCATCATTTGTTTTTTTGAAGATATAGAACTTTATCTCCATGATTGGATGTTTATTAGAGTGCATACTATCAAACAACCAACCTGAATACATCAGTTAATTAAGACACGTCTCACAACCCACAGAGATACAGTCTGATCAATGTCCTTATTGTTTACTGTCTATTATAGAAATTAAGTTAGCTTTCTAGTCTGCCTCATTGCTACCACTGATATATAAAACTAAGCTGGGTTTTAGGTTAATGGTATTTAACGGAAGTTCCACTATATACCCTAACCATAGACATACAGTACAAGAACAAGGAATCAATGCAGCTAATTTTTGTCTTTCTGATAGCCACAGTTTTTATTACTTTTTCTGTTAATGTCTGATCTAAGGTGTGGACACACACAATAGTCTGTCCTTGGACATTGGAGAGGTTATTTTCTGAAAGGATTCAATTTACAAATTGTCACAAGTTAATAAGTGTGAAAGGATCTTCGAAACCTTTTCTCTATTCTCAAGTGAGGTCTGTTTTCATGAGTAATTGTTATCTAACTCGCTGCTAGCCTATCAGGATGTCCATTAGCTGGCCATGCAGTGGCGTGCACCGTACATAGGTTTGGTGATGTCCAGGGCCAACTCCTTGATTGTGTGCCCTGATTCTCACTACCATATGATTATTATTTATTGTAGTTGAATAGTTGATTGATTTCTTAATCAACAAGTAATAATTAACCATTTGTAATTGAGCCGAATGCAGATTTATTGATGATATTACAGTATGGCTGGTGCATTGTTTTATCAATCAGCTTTTTCAAACATCAAGCAAATGTTTCCGACTATAATCAGCTGTTTAAGATCCCTGTTGTCTAGTTCATACCACTTGTATCAATGAATAGATGCCCTGTGATGTCGGGACTTCTCCTTTAAAAAATATGTTATTATCATTTATCATAATTAAACAGTTAAAGAGGCATTATGTAAGAGGTACTTCTGCCTATTGCAGGTCATTTTTCTTGCTTCAAATTATTATTTAGACATTTGTTCATATGACAAGCCCATAATCACCAGATGGGCTAGATATTAAACAATGCCTGTCATATCTATGTTCAATGATAATGTCCATGTAGGTGCATTCCAATATTGGCCGATTGAAGGATCGAAATTTGAGACTTTGTTTATTATCGTTGACAATCGAGTATATGAATTGGCAATCGGCAGACACAATTTAGGCTATTTCATAACTGCTTAGAATGAAGTAATTTGATAAAAAAAATTTTATATATTCACTTTTCATTATCAATTTCTGATGATTTGAACTATTACCGTATTTTTCGGTGTATAAGGCGCACTTTTTTTACCAGGTATTTTATTTTCTAGAAGGGGTGCGCCTTATACATAGTATTAAGCAAATCTTGGCTTTTCTGTGTGTCAACATCGAGGTCTGAAGTTGATCATATCGACAACAGCAATAAAGATGGCGGCCATTTCCCATACCGATATCCCGTATACCGTTAGTCATAGACGACAGTGGCAACAATATGGGTCAATAGCGGTTTAGTGTTATTAAAATATCTGCAAAGATATCGTAAATAATTAGATGACATATTTTTCTGCTATTCCGACATTCCGATGTCGTCTTTTTTCGTGCAATAAATATGGCGGCCATTTAAGATATGGTATCGGCTTTTCCGTATACCGTTAGTCATATTTCTATTATTCCGGCTTTTCCGTATACCGTTAGTCATAAACGACAGTGCTAACAATATCTGCAAAATTCTCGTTAATATTTCTATTATTCCTGCGTATTTGATGACATATATTTCTGCTAATCCGTTTACCGGTACAGTTAGCCACTGTCGGCAATCCAAACAGTGTGTCGTCAACGGTGATATCAGTCAAGTTGACGAAAAGGCGGGGCTTACGACAGACAAAGAGTTTTCATTGGCTATTAGAAGGGTAATTTCCATTGAGCACACGCTCATTATACCATAGGCTATGGGTATTGTCTGTTACAATGACAGCGTTAATGGGCGGGATTACAGTTAAACTGGCAGAATATATCGAAGAACAGAACAAATTTAAGCCATCGACTAAAATATATTTTAATGACATAAAAAATTAACACAAGTATAATAAAAACATATAATAAAAACAAACAGGTTCACCAGTATAGCACAGCATAGTTATAGGCAGTATAGATATAATAAAATATGGATATAAGAAAAACAAAACGTCTCACGTTTGACTCCCCCAAACTAAATTCACGACCCGCGGCCCTATTACCGTGTGCTTCAACGTAACTAATTACCCTCAACTTCTCCTTAGTGGAGTGGGTGGGGCAACAGACGCTATCGTTTGATTGTCAGTTGTTTGCATAACTTGGAGTAAACTGGAATTGTTGTTTCTCTTTTACCGGTAGTCAGGATTTAAGTTGTGAGTAGCTGATCATGATATATTATTTCTACAGGTATTATTTAATTTGTTTATCATCAAAACCGATTCATTTATCACAGACAATTACTCACGAATTTAACACGATGTAATAGACGGCCATGTTTGTTGTGGGCGGGACTTGAATGACAATTTCACTACCGTACGAGCAACAGAATTACAGCTGAAAGTTATGCAATAATGCAATTGCGTGTTATAATTAATATAAACAAATGTAACAAAAGCAATTTATTTCATAAAGAAATATAATTATATAAAGCTTGATACGGCTAAATATCGGTAATTATTATAACTGTAAACAATAGAGTTTGACCTAGTTACTGGAGATCGCAGGTGGATTTGAGTCACATATGCTATGGCACGAGTTTCACACGCGCTGGGAAAGGGTGCGTCTAAACCACGCATATTTTTTTTTTCCTGAAACACCTCTGCCAAAGTCGCCCTGCGCCTTATCTACGCATGCGCCTTATACACCGAAAAATACGGTACAACAAGAATGGCCAGTTGTTTAACTAAATCTTACATAATGCATCATTAATACCATTACCCTTTAAAATTTGTGTGGTTTGTTGGCTGAATGGTCTAACATGTGTTTTAAGTTTAAAGGGACTGTCCCGAATTGAACAGAGTCTCAAAAATAAAAGTCTGAGTACGTATGAAATTTAAGCGCCGAAATATAGAGGAATGGTGTATTTACCCTGTCTCAAAATTTCTGCTCAAAATATTGAGTCATTTGGACGTGAACGTCAAAACTGCTTATCCGGACACGTAACCCTTTTAAGATTTTGGGTCAATTCTTTCGTTGGGTGACCTGATAATCGATTCCCGTTCCTTTAGAGGTTTATACAGTGAATGACCCATCAGTTGTACATAATAACGAAAGGTAAATTTCACCTGCACATTATTTTTATAAAATATAAGTCTGGTTATATCCAGACACAGTATATAATACAGCTTGGGGTACCAGTCCCCACTTCCAGATTAAGACTGACGGGTTTAAGTTGTTTGAAAACATATCAAATATATTGAGTTAGTTGCTCGGCCCTAAGGTAGAGGATTTTAAGGGATTTTAACACAAAATTAACCAGTTTTATTCTCCAAAATATTATCGGGATTGGCCCTTTAATAAGGTCTAACATGTGTGCTTTAAGTTTAATAAGGTCTGTAATCGGGTCAAGTGGCGTGGTGACAAGGAGAAGGGTTGTCGCCTGCCTAACCTTGGGGGTTTTCTCTGGGACCTCCGGTTTCCTCCCATTGCTAAGAAAGACCCCTGCACACAAGCGAATTATGGAAATTAGTCCTAAAATGACCATGTTTGTGTTGAGTGGGCATTAAACGGCATCTTTATCTCTCTCTCTCTCAAATAAATACAGTAATCAAATCACACAGTTTGTATATGTTGGAAAGCATCTGTAATACCACTTGTGTCATCAGAAACCCTGTACATAATGTCTGGGATGACACCTTTAAACATTACCTTATTATAAACATTTAAATAAAAACCTGGTATTGTTTATTGACTTTTTTTCTACCTCATTAAGATCAAGATGATTAAAGAATTTTTAACACCTCCTTATGATTGGTTTCTTGTTATTAATTTATCCTGTCAACCTGTAGGACTGGAATAAATTCTTTATGTACTTTGTGACTTAGACATATTATGTTATTAGTAGAGTTTTGTTATTAATTCTATTTGGCTTTAAGCTATATAGGTTGACTCCGTTCATTTATGTCTTGGTAAGTATTCTTGTTCTATTTCTAATGATCAGATGAGAGAAACAAGAGGGAAATTTATCTGGGGTGTACAAATCAATAATGTGTTAACTATTTAACAATATAAAACAATATGTAATTGTAAATCAGATGAAATAATAATAATAATACTATTCCATAAAACATACATTAAATATTAAATAAGTGGGGGCTGGATAGTTTAACACGTGTGCTTTAGATCATAAGGTCTGTCATTGAGTCTGATGTGACGAGCAAAAAGGTCGCCTGTCCAACCTCATGGATTTTCTCTGGGTCCTTTAGGGAGAGTGTGCCCGAAACGTATAACACAAGTAGATCATAAGGTTTATTATTGAGTTAAGTGGCATGGTTTCGATCCCCTGTCCGATATTGTGAGTTTCCACAGGATGCAGAAGGGCAAGTAAAAAGTGTCTATAGTCGTTTGGATTTGATGAAAAATCTAGATCCATTCATGTACTTGTTGGGTGTACCCATCAAAATCCTCTTGATAGCTGGAATTCGGTGAAGAAGTAGATGCAAATGTCGCTATCGAGGCAGAAATTTGCCTCATAGCACACTTACTGGTTGGTTGAGAGAATCCCATTTCTAATATCAGGAAGGTCTGTATACTTTCAGTTATTGTTGATTATACTGTGATGTAACTTTCTACATAAAATAGGTAAAACAGTTCTAGCTTTCTCACATCTTTTCACAGTGTCTGTCCAATAATGTCTTTGATTATCAATATGGGTCGATGAACTATCCTGTTTCTGAGATTAACTCACACAGATGTTAGAGAATCTTCAGACCTAAAGATCACTACAGTCTTACTATAAAGTACGCTTGTATAGAATTCATAGTATAGACTTTGTTTTTGTTGTATATTTCAAAATATTCTTCCAATTATTTTTACTTTATAAGTAGCCTACAGTAAGGTAGGTTGTTTCTTTTATTGGTTTAAATAGTATTTATTTAAATATAGTGTAAAATTTTAAAGGCAGAAAGAATAAGGATATTATAAAAACAAGCCGAGGGGACTTATATTAATTTTCTTGCATAATATATTTACAGTTTGGAGTAATACATGTGTATGAATATAATTTAGCCTGTCTCGTATATTGGTACTGACGTATTTAGTTTGAAGATACATGTATTGTAGAACTTGAAGGCATTAAGAATAGGATACATAAAAGCTCACTACAAAAAATCACCAATAGATTACAATGTTAAAAATAAAATGTACTGGTTTGCCTATACATGTACATACTAATTGTCAAAATAATATGAAAAGCTTTTTGTTATAATCAAGGTGTCTGTAGCATTTGTATGAATTTATATCACTGATATACTGTTTTCATTTTTTTAATTTTTTTTCCTTTATTTCATTTTAGATATTTATAGTTTTTTGCTAATAGTACATACAAATAGTATTATCTACTGCTAACACATACAAATGTAGTAAGCAGCAAAAGAAACATCCGGTTGGTATGTTACTCTGAATCTGAATAGACGCATTGCGTAAAACTTGCCAAATGTTTTTATTGTATATTTGTGACCACATCTCCAACTTTACCTGAATAATAAGGCTTCTTCTCATTGATTTTCATGTAACTCATGTTGCACGTGCTGTTCACTGGGACCAGCCCTGTAAAATGCACCTTCATACCTGGTTGAATCATTCACACTACAACGTCACTAGCATGCCACGACTCAAGACAGCTCAGAGGAACCAGGCGTTTGGAAGACTCGACACCGGCCACACTGCCCAAGCTGTTGCCAATCACATCTACAGGCTTCAGCAACACTTTCGGGCCACGAACACCATGGATGAACGCCCCCAAACTGGTAGACCAAGGGTTGCCACAAGGCAACAAGACCGCCATCTTGTGCAACGGCACGTGCAGAATCCCTTCACCGATACAGTGCGCCGACATCTCACCAGAGAGAACATCCATTGTCGTAGACCTTACCGTGGACCGATCCTCACCCTTTGCCATTGACATGAACATCTACAGTTTGCCCAACAACACCAGAACTGGCGACACAGGCAATGGAGAACTGTTCTGTTCACAGATGAGAGTTGGTATTGTGTATCAACTGCAGATGGCAGGACCAGAATATGGCGTCGACGTGACCAGCGTTGTTCTTTGGGATGAAATTCAGAGGAGGGTTAATAACATCGTACCGAGACCGAACACAGTCGATGGATTGTGCCAGACTTTTCTGAGAGTGTGGTTCCAGGTGCCAATGGTGTTCATCAAATGTCTGGTCCTCTCCATGTACAGACATCGCGCTGCTGTTATTAACACTCACGGTGGACACAACAGATACTGATGTATAGACTGTGTACAGACTCTAAACCTTCTCCTAATGTCTTGGAATTGTGATGAATTAATCATTAATGTGTAAACATACTGTTCACAAAAAATTGCTTTGATCCATTTAGTAAGTCGTTTTCTAGTATGATTTGATTAAAGGGCCTCTCTGATTTTGAAATCGTTCTGACAGGGTTTTTTTTGCTGTTTTTTATAGTATTATCTAATGCTAACACATACAAATTATTACAAATAGTATTATCTACTGCTAACACATACAAATAGTATTATCTACAAGTCTTTTAACTCGTATTAACTAAAATATACTAAAATATTTACTACTACTGGGAGTTGGGACAGTATTTTTAAAACTTTTTCCTGATAATGGATTTTTAATTATATTAATTAGATAGATGAAAGAAAACATTAATGTAAGCTATAAAGTTCTGTCCTATATTTTACAGTCAATTTATGATCAATTAAAACGATTTTTAGACTGTACCATGGAGATTATATTGACTACAAATTGTAGCAAATATACTTATTGAGTGATTTGACCACCCTAGATGATAAATCAATTAACAAAGATCACGGTTGATTATTATATTCAGGTACAAGCTATTGTTTATTACTCCCCGTCTGAATTGATTCTATACCACATCAAAGATTGTGTTTTTATAGTAGATTTCTGTAACAATAATTTCAGGAACCTTTTTTAATTACCTGGCTAAATACAAAAGAGAAAAAATTCCAATATTGAAGGGGAAATTTTGTCTGGACGTCTTGTTGACTTACAATTTGTCTCTGGTTTGATGTATGGTAAAATTGTGTATTTTTATTATCTGTTCATTTTTGTGTAGGAAAAAAACTGCTAATGCTGTCAAGGTAGGAAATTGTCATTGTGCTGGACCATAGCATATTTAAACCAATGTGGCTTTAAAATTGATTTTTTTTTTTTTTTTCATTTTCTCTCTTATAAATGTATCTGCACTTGTTAACTTGTCAGCAATATCAACTGTGTGGAAGTGGACATTAAGTGAAGCTATTTCACTCACATGCACTCGTTAATCTTTTTTTTTTTTTGTGCATCTCCAAGAAAAGTGATAAAAAGTTGTTATACCTTGGAAAAGTTTTGTGTAATACATTGACTTTGTAATGCCTAGGGCAGATGAGCATATATTTATGCCCAATCGCTGCAGCTTTTAAAATTGCTCGAAAATTGGAGACATCATTGATATCACATGATCTCATCTGACGAAAGAAGAAGAATTGGTGATTCTTTTGTCATAAAGGCCTTGTCCATTTATGGGTGATGACAAGCTTCCAGATTTTGTAGAAGCAAATGAATAGCCGCAATCTTACGTTTTCAGGGGGGCTGGATGGCCGAATGGTTAGCATGTGCGTGCTGTATCAAAAGGTCTGTCATTGAGTCAACTAGCGTGGTTTCAATTCCCGGGTTGTACATGACAAGGAGTAGGGTTACCGTCCAACCTTGTGGATTTTCTCCAAGTCCTCCGGTTTCCTCCCACTGCTAAAGACTCTATGCGCAAATAAAATTGAACCATGTGTTAGTCCCAAAATGACCTACATGTAGTTTGTGTCGAGTGGATGTTAAACCCCATTTCTCTCTCTCTTACGTTTTCGGCGATTCACCATTTTGTACAAGTCACATAATCGACGTAACTTACTCGCAGAGTGGCATATGCTCTCGAGACAATCGGTACACGTGCCTGTTCGTGATCTGCCGTAAAAAATCGCTGGCGATTATCAATAGCCATAATCAGGTAAAAAAATACAATTGTCTGTCCAAAGCTTAAAAATGTTTTTATTGTAGCCCTTCAATAGTAAAACCAATTTGTTCCTTTTATACCCAAATAGACATCTACATATAAATAAGTGTGTATGTCTTTTATGACACAAATGGCCTGGAATAACAGACTGTAAACAGAATTCTGAGTAAAAAAAATCAAAAGGTTTATGCAGCAGCTATTGACTCAAGAGTTAATCAGTTAGGAAGTGAGATGATTTGTTTCTCAAAATCTTTGCAAATCTTCATAAGGTGGTAATAGATCTTATTTGTTTTTTTTAGCTGACCATAATTTGCAGACTTGGCTTTTTCTTCAATAACAGCTGAAGTGGAAAGCTGAAATAGACAAATGTGACAGATGATGATAAGAAAAATTTCATTTAAAAAAAAAATCTAAAGAAACAAAGCAAAAATGAACATATTCAAGCAATACATATAGGAGGTTGGCTTATTCTTTGCTTAGAATAGAATTCTAGACTAATTTATTTATTCTTCTTCCTCACAGCACACTGCATTATTCCCATTTTCATTAGCCCAGATGTTGCAGAAAAGTAGGACGATGAGCCCCCATTTCATTTATTTATTCTCCCAGGTTTCATAATATTTACTGTGCTTGTTTGACCTTTTATGATGTTCCTTGTTTACGACAACAACAAAAAAGGTTGCCTTTTGAACAATTTTTAACTTTGTTGTTTATGGGTTTTTAAAAAATATTTATAGTTGGGAATATTTCAAGCAGAATTTACATACAACTGATTAAAGATGGCTAGGATTAAGTTGTTTTCTTGTCGTCTTCATCTACAATCCAAGGCTGGAATCAAGGAAGTGATCAACAGGTGACTGTTTTTACATAAACATGATTGAGAATAAGTCTAGATTTTGGAGTCATGTTTTTGGAACGTATGTTTGAAGTGAAGGGATGTATTTAAACCAGAGAAAATATTTGATAGAATGGAATGGTTGATGATAATGGATGAAGATGTGAAGGTTATGTGATGTTATCGATAAGTTATCAATAAATCGTAATCACACAGACAACACAATGTCTGCCAGAATACAGTTTACTGGTTCCTCATCTCCTTTTAAATCTCAAGACATAAAGAAGTCAATAGGGTGATTTAAAACTTTTTTTCTTTTTTTATTGACCAAAAATATTTTGTTTCTTTCCACACCAGACACACTTCTGATTTAAAATATTACATATCAAAGTTTGTGGTTTTTTTTTTTATTATGACCTGAAAACTTGAACAAAAACCCCACCCAGTACGTATTTTCAATATAAAGGTGAGTATGCAGTCTTAAGTATGATAGGTTATATTTTGTTGACATACTTTTAAGTCTATGGCAGACGTGTAAGTAAAAGACCCCTTGGAATTTGGAATTTGATGGTAACGCTGATATCCGAATAAATTTCTCTTTCTTTGCATTGTACACAGGATCATAGAAAGAAAACCTTATTCTAGACCATTCCTTTCCTTTAAGTCTTTGGTACAACTGCCGAAGAGTATGATATCCGACTTAGGCTACCTTTGAAGTAGTACTATTTTCAGCAGCAGACACAGTGACTTAAAATACCATTTTTTTGTTTTATATCTTTGAACATGTGGGCGTGGCGATTGTCTGGTTTACATATTATTATTGATGGTAAGGTGACTTTGGAATTAGATATATGTCAAGCCCTGCGGGTATTTGGGGAGTTAAAAGATTCAGGCAAGCTTTCAATTTTCTAAGGGGTATCTAAAATGCGATAAAAGGTCAGATAAATAGTATTGATTCTTTATTTGTCAGTCTTCCCAGTTGTTAGCCTGAATTTTTACTATTTGAGCAGTTGTTTACATCACATATAAAACACATTGATGTCATAACTTATAGGGGCCTCCATTTTTACAAATCTTTGTTTATGCAGTTGATATTAATAATTAAATGAGAATTTGGATTTTTGGCAGGAGACTGGTTGGGTGTGCTAGCATGCGAAATATTGAATTTTAACAACAATAATTTGTAGATCTGTTGCAAGTCGTCATGATAATTGGAGGAATTATAGTCATTAACAGAAAGATGTAGATGTCAAATGCAGGACATCTATTTACTAACATTTTCTTACAGGAAAAGAAGTAGCAGAGAGAGATGGAGAAATAGGGTTTCATTCACTCAACACAAACTAGGTCATTTCGGGACTAAGATATGGTTCAATTTCATTTCAATAATTCACTTGTGCATATGGTCTTTAGCAGAGGGAGGAAAAGAGATAGGAATTAAATTTTGTTGAAATTTAGACACATGAGTCAAGTGAATTAAACTCTTTTGAGATGTTGCCAATTTGGTGGTGTTGTGTGTAGTGCGGATAAGATTATATAGTATGAGTTGAGAAGATAAACCAACAACCTATGCGTACTTGTCTATGTATTAAATCCTATGATTACAGACACTACTCCCCCACACATGGTTGTAATATTGATAGCTCAACCAGCAACTAAAAATTTATCATCTCTCGTGTGTTAGGGTGCATTTTATGATGTGTTTTGACGGCACCCGAGTTGTTTACTCTCTGCTCGCAATTAAGATAAAAGTCTTGTATTTCTGAACGATGTCTTACTTACGAGACCTGTTACATCAGCATGTTTTATTTTTTTCTCTGTATGTGATGTAATACATCAATTATCAGGTACATAATTTACAGACTCACCAACTTTATCAAATCTAAATGAAATGGGGTATAACATTATCAGATCTGAAGAGATGTGCTTAAATTTGATAAATTTAAAGCCTAACACTAAATTTGATCACTTTTCTAATGTTTCATTGCACTATTAATGAAATATACATTATGTAAGAGCTAAATCTACCAATTCCAATTGTTTTGATTTTACAAGGTTGATAAGTAGAGATTCAGCACATTATGAATGAATGAAATGTGGTTTAACATCCTACTTTTCTGTATCAGTATGTACCAGGCTAATGCAGATGACATACACAATGCATTCTGTCATGAGGGAGATTTTGTCTTCCAACTGTTATGGGTTCTTTTACATGTACACGACCTGGAATCGAGCGTGGATTCCCTTTGTAAGTGGTGTAGGACAGAGGGCCTCGCAAGGAAGAGATGGTCTTCCAGACGGGATGAAAAAAAACAAGGTTGCGTTGCCATTAGCATACACATAAAAGAACCATTGACAATTTGCTTAGTAAAGTGCCAGTTAATTTGTGGAAATAGCATGGTCAGGAAAAAGGTGCCAGGAAATCATGTTATATGAACCAGTATATTCCTTGGCAGTAAGGACATTTTGGTCAATTGAAAGCTGCTGGCATATATTGTTTTGCATGGCAACCTATGTTTTTTCAATCAATACCGAACATTAAATTTGTCCTTGATAATATGTGCTTCTGAAAAGAAAACTTTTAAAGTAAATTATATATTTTGTCAAGTTTTAGAGAAAACGTTTTAAACTTCATAATTGTCTGTTTTACCAATTATTGAAAATGTAAAGGTAAGAAAATTTCAACTTTTTAAAAATGATTAAAATGACACATTTTGCAACATGACAAGAACATGCTGTGATTGAGAGACACCCAAGACCCAATTTTAATAAAGGTACTCCTTTCAATGCATGAAAATCTCATCAAAATGTTCAGGTTTACTCAAAATTTAAATGTTATAGGTATATTAGTCACAGTGGATTGATTAAACCTGTGTATTTCTGTGAAAATAAAAATTACGAACACTAAAGTAGACTTGAGGAGTTGATCTTTGCATTCAGCGGAGGTTCTACAGCATGAAAATAACTGTAAAAGAATTAGGATAATTTAAATGTCAGAAGTTACAAAATCAATTTTAAAAGTGAGCAAAATTTGAAAAAATTTATGTGACAAAGTTCATGCAAGGGCATACAAACTAATTTAAGAACTGTTGCTTTCATTATTATCTTTTTTTGTGATGTACCCAAACCATTATTATTGTAATTAAGGTGAAAAGAAAGTTAATAGTATGATATAAATTGTTTTGTCCAATTGTTTGGTGTTTGTACTTGACATAAATATAAAGTCTGATATTACATGGTGTATTATATCTAGGTAGTCAACAGGTTTATTTGCCAAACAGGTGGTTTTCATTGTGTATTACATTGTGTATTACTTGTTTTTGTTGAATGTAATAATGCACTTAAGTTACCTGTTGCTCAGCTCTTTGGTAGTTAGTTTGTCGACATTTTGTTTGTGTGGTCACAATTTCTATCCGATTTTAAAAAACGTTTAAATATATAACTGTTGCACCAGAATGAAGGTTGAGTATGAATTTTGGAAAAATTGAAATGAAACTGCCCGACAAAATGACCGCACCTTGTATGCAAATTGTGTAAAAGTATGTAATACAAAGCTTCAGGACCCTCTAGAGGTCACAATTTTTGTCCTATTTTGATGAAACTTAACATATATCTTTATATTCCAGTCCCTTTTGATATTCGTGCATTTCAGACCATAATTTCCTGGATTATGGGCTCTGATAGCTTGTTCTCTTAGAATCTCTATCCATCTCTTGCAAAATGTTGGCGTATCTTGCCTGGCAACTACTGGTTTGTTGTATTTTAAGTACTGGGCAGTACTTTTTCAGACACTTTTTTTTAATCATAAGGCATGAATATTTAAATTTAGGACCCAGTAATTATTGTATCATAAATATCTTGTGTGTTAGACAAGACCTGCATTATGTAATATGAAAGATGTGCTTATTTTATAATCTCTATATGTACTAGATATACAGATATAGGTATAAAGTAACTGTAAATAATATTATACTAGATTTAGATTATATGGAAGATACAAAAGACGTATTAAGTTATGTAATTGTTTATGATAACATTATATTTATCATTATTTATATCTGTGTTGCCATATATCAATTCCAACTGTTAAGGATGTAATGTGTAATTTTTATACATAAGACTTATAATTTTATTGTAGACTATGGTGCTAGTCTCTTTAGGAGAGGCGAGAAAGAAACATTTATAAATTATATAGTGAGTTTCGTCTGACTTGGCTACATCAGGTATGTTATCCTTCAGTTCCATTTAGTTATAGGTCTTTTGATATATAAATTGTACATAATTTACCGATATTAAAAAAAGCAAAGTTGATGACTTTGTGTCTGCTAATATCTGGAAGAATACAAATTAATATTTGGAAGAGGATTCAAAAAGAACCTCTCTGTCACACAGGTTCATCTATCTCTCTTTTTAGATATAATTAGTAAAAGACGTTATAATGTGCAGACCCAGGAAATTTGGACATGGCAGTTGGGTTGGTGTAGTGAGGGGGGGGTGGCGCTCAAAAAGTGCCCACCCCAACCTCCTTAGAATTTTTTGTAAATTTTTTTTCTGTTCGGTTACACGCTTTTATTTTGAAGATGTGTGGATAAGAGAAGCAGAGTATGATTGATCTATCTAACATCTGATACCACTTCTCATTTGAGGAGGGGTTTACATCACCTACATGTAGCTACCATATTTTGTTTATACTGTTGTTAAATCTTAATTCAGTTGTATTGTAAACAAGAATGATAATAAAAAATTATAATTTATGCTTAGTTGTGATAGTGTTCCATAAAAGTCTGTAATAAAATTCTTGTCAGTATTGCATCATGTGTCTTTGAGCAAAGCAGACATTTATCAATGGTTCAATCATTCCATGCTCTTCAGTTTCGCTAGATACGTGAATCATACACCTCAAAGTAGAATGTGCAATTTATAAAAACATGTACACGATACAATGATTCCTGAGTCATTCCATTGTGTGTAATAGAATTTACTGCTTAGGTTAGACATGAGTAATACACTTTAATCTCGAAAGATACGCGAGTAGACATGTTACGATACAAATAACTGAGATTTTCAAGACTGATCTCAGATTTGACAAAATTGAGATGAATTTTTGTAGCCTCAACTGGAAGGTTAATATGCTGTGAATTAACATAATCTAGCTTGGAACTAAACAGTCTGTCACGTACAGTGTCCGACACAATCTGATTTGTGATAGGTCTGTGTTTAATGTTATTTTTACTAAATTAATTATACTGAACATAATTTTTTTAATACCTTAGAGGCATATCGTATTTATTGAAAATCATTATATTAATTATTTAAGGAAATACAAAGGTTTAAAATGTTAGTTACATCGGAAGCTCACTGTAGCTCAGTTGAATTTCAGTCAGCATGGCTATCAACAGCCTTTTAAGGAACCTTAGAAAGCAGTCTTACATATTCTTCAATCTGAAAGAAACCACTATGGAAAACAAGTCTGCAAGATAAAGAATCATAACCTAGTTGTAACTGAAGAATGTACAAGGAATAAGAATTTAATGGACTTTGTAATACATGTATCTTTGTCAGTAGTTATTGGACTCCTACATAAGTTGGGAACCTTGGTAGGAACTAAGATACTGGCTCACTAACCAGGAGGTCTGGAGTCGCTCCTGGTTTTGGCTTAGAGTTCTCCTCAAGATTTTCTGTGCGGTTTCCCCTTGTCAGTGGTGCAGGACGGAGGGCCTGTCAAGGATAGTATCTAGTAAAGGAACCGTTGACAGTTGGAATTCGAAATAATAGTAGGCCATGGATCTGCTGTCCTGTCAAAATTTTCCTCATAGCAGACCACATGGCGTATGCTGGTCTTTATAGCCCAGTTGATGCAGAATAATAGGACGTTAAACCCCATTTCTTACATCAGGATTATAATGTCTGTCGTAGTTCTTGGACTAGTTCATCTGTATTATAACATAGTTTAAAGTTCTAGGGGATTGCTCACATAATTATTACTGATTGTAGTAAACCTGTTCACTGGTACCACGTAATATTCTTCCTGCTGACTTTTACGTCATCATAATTGTCCTACTTCAGAGAATTAAATCAATTGTCGGTAGAAGTCAGAGAAACTCAGTGAAGTTTGATGCTACCATAGAGTTAGAGGCCATTATGATGTATGTTAAGTTAATTAGGCAGATCATACCTATTAAATTGATTAAATGAAACAGCAATAAATTTATGAAACTCTCTTAGGGTATTTATTCATTTAACTTCATTGCCTCTGTGTGAGATATTTAGAGTAAACGTTATGTGATTGTCATGCCACTGTCTCAACACTGCTGATCGTCATTTGTGGGATTTTGAGTCCATTGTGAAGATTTAATCTCTAAAGGAATACCAGTCCAAAATCGTTCATGTCTGTTCAATATTTCCAAAGAGATAATTGAGTTAAAAATTTTGCAACATTCAGCATCCTCTGCAGACAATTTATAGGAAACAACACCACCAATAAGTATTGGGTAAAATCTTTTGATGGGCCTCTTTTTAATCTGATTGAATCCAAGGCAGGAGATTATCTATTGATGATATTTTGTTTTTGTTTTCTTAATTAAGTGTTAAATAATCCATATGAGTACATTTTTAGCATAGATTGAGCTGTTAATATTTAATATCCTTTTCAATGGAAATAAAAGTTCAGATTCCAGTTAACAGAATTAGATAACTATCCATCCTTTTTTTCTGGATGAAAAGTTTTTGATAAAATTTTTGAAGTGACAACTGGCAAACATGAATCATGTCATAGAATTCAAATTGAGTAAATGACAACATATTGCTATAAATAACATGTTAAGAGAGGTTAAAAAAATGTATGTATCTTCGTGCAAGGACATCATGGGTAAAATGCTTCCAGTATGTGTACTGGAAACCTAAAGAACTGATCGGTTTTGATTCCAATCTTATTGAATACAATTATTGGTATTGATTGGAGATTTTCAATAGAAAAGAATGAAAGATGTAGCTGATGTCAATTTGACAGGCAGAAATGAACATGGGCCTATTCAGTAAATTTAAAGACCAAAAATTGAACTAATAGAATTATTTTTTCTTTCAAAAAACTTGGATTGCAACTGGAAGATAATTTCCTTTGACAGTAGATTTGTTTGTATTGTGTAACTATGAGGAATACAAGTATATGAACACTCAGTAACCAAAGCAATATAGCTTGTAAGTTTATTTAAGAGAAAGTTTATTAACATGTCAAGCCCATAATCAACTCTCTAGGCTATTGGATGGCTTTTATATTGAATGGATTAGAACACCTTCACCATTTGATAATGTAGTGATAAAATGAATAATTATTATGGTACTTGACAATCAAGACATTCTTGTCAAAACTTTAAACACTCAAAACTTTGCTCAGAATAAAGTAATTTGACTGAAATTTACAATATATTTATCTATTTTTTTAAATATTATAGAAAGAATGGCCAGCTCTTTATGCATTTGAAATGTATTTTCATATTTTTTATGTATTTTACTTTTAAATAAATGTACACTTATATTTGTTTATCAATAGCTCTACGTAGATTTTATAATAAGGGTAATAAAGATATATCACTATAATCTGTACATATAAATTTATAAATCAACTGAGTAGCCAGGTTTGAGGGGCTATCCTTGCTATAATATAAGGGCGTGAGAAGATATTGATGCCTTAAAAAACAAAACCAGACCCAATTTTTGATATTATGCATTTATTCTTGAGAGATTTTCTTCTGTTTTTTTGTGATATTACTACATTAAATAATAAGTTAATAAACCAAAAAAAGTAGTTAAATTTAAGGGGCTCTCCTAGGGAACTAAAAGATATTACTAGACAAGATTGTCGCCATAACAAATATAAAGCAGAAAAAATTTGTTTATTCTCAGAGACATTCTTCTCTCTTTTTTTGGTTATATTAATACATTGAATAATAATATTATAAATGGTTTTATGTGGTCACGGTGGTTAGTTGTAATATTATAATACACCATACCGGATGTTGTCGTCAGTAGTTTACGTAAAATATGTTAAAAATAATCCATGCATTGAATAGAAACTACGCCTTTTGCCGTATCAATCACTTTAAGTTTATTTATAAAGTTAAAAAAGTTGACAGATATTGCTGTATATGAATGTATTTATTTTATAAATACTACCATTGTACATGTACCTAACCTAGACATTTGACATGTAGACTCTAACTAAGGTAAGCCTCATCCTGCCCTGTTTTGAGGGGTGTTTTGTGGTAAGCCGTAGTGGTTGAGTGAATAAGGCACTCGCCCGCTGACCTGGTGGTTCCTGGTTCAATGCTGGTGTTGACCGCAAAGGTTTCTCAGGATTTTTTGTGCTTAGTCATTCGCGTTAGACAGAAAACCGAGGTCCTGTGTACACTTTGGCATGCATGTTAAAGAACCCTTGATTATTGGAATTCAGTTGCTGTCCAGGCAAATTTCCGTAATCGTACACTGTATGGCATATGCCCATCTTCATTAGCCCAGTTGTTGCAGAATTCTAAGAAGTTACACCTCATTTCATTCTTTAATTTATGTTTTGTGTATGGATGAAAGGGATATATGCGAGGTTCAGAGAAATGGAAAACTGATCTATTATTTAAAGGATATCTTTACAATATATTGAAATGTGGCTGTATAATGTATTTTCTTATCACCCTATTGATTTTTAACAATTACTGATAACTTTACATCTTTTGTATTTTGTACAATAAGAATTAGAAGCCAATCAAAGTTTAATTATTTCAGATAAGTTAATGGGTTGTTTATTATAGGAAGTGGGGGGGGGGGGGGTATGTAAGATATAGATTCTAGTTAGTTAATACTACAGTTTGATATACTTAATCAAACAACATGCAATAATCCGACCAGTATTAAAATAAATGTTTCTTTTGTCCTCTGTAAACATAATTGTTGAGTTCCAGTAATCTATTGTCAATCTATTGAGACATTAACTTCTTGATTTTCCTTCATAACACAGTTTGTCCTCCTACAGGCAACACTTTATTAACATTAGTTTCTTATATTGAAGAGGGCTAACACATGTACTTTAGATCATAAGGTTTGTCAGTCAACTGGTATGGTTTCAATTCCCAGCTCTTACATGACATGTAAGGTTGCCAGTCCAACCACATATGCTTTCTCCAGTTTCCTCCCACTGCTGAAAATTGAAGGTTACCCCCCCCCCCCCCTCTCTCTCTCTTGTATTAAATTGACTTTCTAGACATCTTAGTTAACCATATCTTGTCACTGAAGATAGCAGACTTCTGGCATTCAATCAAACACTGATCACATGTAGCAACAACGATGTGTAGCTTAAGTAGAAGTTCTATTAAATTAGCTCTTTGTTGTAGTTCTGGAAACGTTTGTTCTGATATTTTTAATACATGCACTACAGTTATCAGTTCCTCATTCCCAAACACTTCAAGTTGTTTTATTAGGTTACAGTGATTATAGGGATTCATATATATGTTCTCTAATATTACTTTTATAGAATCTGTGGTATCAGGTAAACGAGATACGCGTGTTGATAAACACTTCTGCTAGACAGCAATGTCTAGTGTTGAACTTGTACTCAACTTCCTCATTTATATACCATATTATTGGGTGGAGGTGTCCTTTTAGATCATAAGGTCTGTCATTAAGTAAGTGGCATGGTTTCGATTCCCAGCTTGTACATAGTAGGGTTGTCTGTCCAATAAAGACCCCTGTGCGCAATTATTGAAATAATTTCCCTCATGTTGCATTGCATGGGATATGCCCGCCTTCATTAGCCCGGTTGGAACAGAAAAATAGGAAGCTAATCCCGATTTTTCATTTCATTTTTCCTGTTTATTGACACTGTAACAAAGCCCAGAACATTGTACAAAAATTTAATTTTCTGTTCTTTGGCAACACCTATTAAAAAGTTTGCTTTCAATTCCTTCAGGAAGAAAAATAATTTAAAAACAGAAAATACTTAGTTGCTTTTCTCAAAAGCCTTTAGTTTTAAAGTTTTGAAATTTTAACAAAAGATTGCACACAAGAATTGAGTGGGTTAGTTATTGATAAAGACCCCGAAGAACTGGTTTGGCCAAAATAATGAAGGAAAAATTTTGAAAAGAGAGTATGATTTAAGAAGCTTATTATTTTGTGTCGACAAGTTCAGCAGTATCACGCTTTCAAATGGTGAAGAACTTGCTTGTACAAATGTCCTTTAGCTTGGCAATTACTGAACTGATTTAGTCCATTTATATTTAAAGATCCATTAGAAATAAAAAATAACTAGAAATAGCTGATATTTTGTCCATTTTAATTACATCTGTTTATAAAATAAAAAGTGACCATTGTAATCTTGATGAAGTTCGTCTGATTGCTGTATTTTTAGCTTGCTTCTAGTAGAACTACATCATTTAGATCAATTCATTGTAGTTTACATTTGTCTGGATATTATACTGTTAGTTTGAAAATTTATAAATACCTTTCTGATTTTCTCCATTAGTTGACATCTTTTTGATGAGATGTTTTCTTTTTTTTTAATGAACTTTCTCTGATTTGTTCCATTAACTCCATATTGGACATAAGAAACACGGATTTGATTTCAATATTCGTCTATTTCAACCAATACTGATGTTATCTTATGAAAATATGGGCTCGTTCCACAATGAACATTTTAAAATCAGTTAAATAGGATTGTTACTATCATATTACTGTTATTTAAATAAAAGCAAAACACATACACATGTATATATTTTGTATGGTCAAGCAAATTTCTGTGATCTGATAACTGGAATCTATAAATTTACCAATTCATTAGTTGTCTACTTCTAAACTACAATGGTGTAGTTCAGATCTGATAAAACAGTTCTTTTTATTAGGATGGGGTCACGGTGGATAGGTGGGTAAGACGCTGACTCGCTAGCCTGAAAGTCGATGTGTCTGATCCCTGCATTGGCCGAGAATTTTCATCCAGATTTTCCGGCGTGGTTCACCCTTGTCAGTGATGCAGGACGGAGGGCCTGACAAGGACTGTTGTCTAGTCGTTCGGATGGGACGAAAAACCAAGGTGCCATGTAACATTAGCATGCGCGTGAAAGATCCCTTGACAGTTGGAATTTGATATAAGAGTAGGCCGTAGTGCCGCTGCCCAGGCAAAATTTCCCTCATAGCACACTGTATGGCATATGCCGTCTTCATTAGCCTAATTCGGAGCAGAACAGTAGGACGTTGAACTCCATTTCATTACATTTCATTTTTTATTAGGACAAACCATTTTCAATTTTTTGTTCTTCAGGGATCTTGTTCAATAAATAATCCACTTAATCCTTGTGTGTGATGTTTTGTTAAAATTTCAAAACATTTAATTTTTTAAGCTAAGAGCTCTTGAGGGGAGCAACTAAGTGCTTTGTGTTTTTAAATTGGTTTGTGTCCTGAAGGAAATCGGGGGCAGAATTTTTAATAGCAGATATTTAAATTGTTGAGGTTTTAATGTGGTGTAGATCTGATAATATAGTTTTGTTTATTATTGTAAGGTTGTTTTTTAGACTACAGGTGATGATAAGGATGAAGATTATGTACAATATAAAATGTGGCAATATATGATATTATTAGCATTTGTACCACATTGGGAGCCCAGGTGGCTCACTGAATTAGATGCTGGTTCACTAACCAGGATGTACTGGGTTCGATCCCAGTGTTGGCTGAGAGTTACTCAAAATTTAACAGTCTGGTATCCCTTTGGCAGGGATGCAGTACAGAGGTCTTGGCAAAGAACAGTGTGTCTAGTTGTTTGGATGGGACTTAAACACAAGGTCCTGTATGCACTATGGCATGCATGTAGATGTTATCATACTCTTGACATTTGTTGAAGATTAGAGCAAAATTTCCTTCATTGGAAACTGCATGGCATATGCTGGTGGTCTTCATTAGCCCACTTGTTACAGAATGATAGAATGTTAAATCACAAAGTCCTCATTTTCTATCAGCATTTGTACCTCTTTAGCCTACCTCCTGTAGACCTCAGTTCTCATTATACAACATGAAAGGTAATGAAAATTTTGTCATGCTCTAGTGAAAAAATTGAATTTTGCTTTAGATTTGTTTGGTGTTTTTAAATATCTCTTTTAACATTTATCAATGCTTTGAATTCAATATTTCCTTTGTGTTGGTTAAAAAAAAAATATATTTGTATAAAAATTCCTTTGATCAACTGGCTTTGTTGTACTGTAGGAAACAAAAAAACAAAAACCCGGTAAGAAATGTTTATAACCTTTTTTTTTGGACACTTTCATTAAGATAGATAGCATACTTCAGTCTTTCTTATTAATGACGGTAAACGAGTTCTTCAATACTGCTAGTTTATTGATCCAATGTTTTATTTGTATTTGAAAACTTTAGGTATAGATTTGCTTTATGTATCAATTTTTTTTGCTTATACTTTTTCTTTTCATAAGAAATCTTAATATTCTAGTTCACTTCATAACAGAACACGTGTGTAATAAACAAATTACTATGTCCCAGGGTCTCCATCGGACATAACTGTTTCTGCTTAACTAACACGATTTTAGATGTAACTTGTTGGAGTGGAATAATCTTGTAGTTACAAGCAGGAAATGTGCGACCAGTACTGATAAGAAATTTGCCGAGAAGATCAAATGTGAGGATATGTCATTATTGATAGACGGTTGTAGTTTTTGGGTGATTAACTTCTGTCAGACTTTGTTGCTGGTTTTTGTATTTTATTTATTTATAGTGAAATGTAAGATGTTGTCATTAGTTTTTGATTGTTTGTATACTGCTAATGATAAATGTAGGTAAAAAGTCCCAAAAGGTAAATGATTTTTACAGGTATTATTGTTAGTTTTTGATTGTTTGTATACTGCTAATGAAAAATGTAGGTAAAAAATGCCAAAAGGTAGATGATTTTTACAGGTATCATTGTTGTATTATCGTTGATTGTTTGTATACTGCTGACAATACATGTGGGAAAAAAGTTAAGGCCAACTCAATTTAAATCTTAGTTTTTGGGGTCTTGTTCAATAAGTAACACACTTTGTTCTTGTGTGTGATGCTTTGTTAAAATTGCAAAACTGAAATATTATTAACTAAAAGCTTTTGAGAAGAGCAACTTACTAAGTACTTAGTTTGTTTTTTCTGAAGAAATTTGAGGCAGAATTTTTAATGGGTGTTCCTGAAGAACAGAAATTTAAATTGTTATGGCTTAAACGATGTTTACAGGTGTCTAAAGATACATCAATATATCGTAGTGCGTGAGTGTAAATATTTAAACTCAGCCGAAAGAAAAATTTACGAGAAACAGACGTCATGATTCACCTTAAACAGATGAGTCACTAATTATGTCTCGGAGGTTGACTTTACATGTGGTAATTATTTTACACGAAGGTTAAAATTATAACTTTTACTGTGCCATACTCTACCTGTATACTTCTTCGTTTGTACCAGGATTCGTACTGTTGTAATAATCAAAACCAGGAATGAACTTAGAACCACCTTGTAAGCCTTTGATAAACTATGACTTGTCTGATTCACAAAGGCTAGCCGGAAATATGATCGGCTCCAAATGATTTAGATAATATTTTTATTTAGTATAATAATTACAAATAAAGATATACAAGTACGGTCTAAAGAATAACAAGCAAAAGGTTTGTGAATATCACTTCCTGCGGATATGGCAATTATTCTTAATGACAAAAGTATTGTGTTGACGCGATGTTAAGGTGTTAACTAGTTGATTTAAATGTAATTAAAATCATGCCATGACCTGTCCAAAACTATTGAAAATGAAGTTTTAGTTAATTAGTTTGTTTTTCATTTTGAGTGAAGCCTGTATCACTACAGTCCCGGAACTGTACAGCACAGTTGACTCTTACGGCTAGCCCACGGATCCGTTCACTTGATCTGATATACTTTTGTTGTTTGAAGTGTTTGTGTCCGTAGGTTTGTCTTTTGTAATTGGTTATGCAGGGCCAGTGAAAGAAATTCCTGATTTGGGGGTGAGGGGGGCTACCATCCTAGGACTTTAAGCCCCGGAAGCTCTTTGGGGTCTAGATTGCCAGAGACACTTTCTGAGCGATTTCCGGCAAATAAAATTACTCAGCAATGAAGTGAAATTTTATTTGTTTTCTAAATATGCATAATAATACCAAGGTTGTGGATACTCAAGAGCTCACATATGATGTTGATGAAACTGACAATGTTTGTTTATAACCGAAAGATCTTGGTTTCTTTTGATATACCATCACTTCCTACATATACAGTGGACTCTGTCAATTCTGACATTGTACGGGATCAATACAATGTACCGAATTACACAGCATGTGGACGTACTCAATTGCCTCAATACCGGAAGTATTATTGTACCTTCGAATACCCGAGTATTATTATATTGCACTCTCGAATACCGAGAATGTCAGAATCCCATTGTCGAAATTGATAAAATCTCCTTCTGTTGTGTTTGAAGAAGGTACCAAGGATTTGATCAGTTTTGCAAGTGGTACAACAATTGTCCCATTCAGAGGAAACTTAACAAATATGTTAGGGATCAAAAGATCTTGAATTAGAGGATGAGACCTATTGATTTTACCTCTTCCCCATACATTGCTTGCAAAATGTGGGTGTATCTTGTATGGCAACCGCTTGTTTCAATTGGTCATAACTGATAGCAATGAATTATTTGATGGATAAGGGATACAAGGAAAGAGTCTGAGAAAAACTCCATCCCGGTTGTTTTTGTTAATTACCTAATTCGTCATAGATACAACGGAAGTGAGATGGGGTTGAAATAAAGATCGTCTGTTCAGTTAACTAATCGTGACCCTTGCAACTGGCGGTCTCTCAGTCTCAACACAGGGATCAGTATAGAGTGTAGCAATAAAATAAAGGTGACAGAGATTTCTGTCCAAAGGTTACGTCATACTTTATTGAAAAAGAGGTTAAATCTAAGTTTGAAGTTTAGAAAAAGGTGCACTCAAATAAAATACAAATCATTTAATTCTACAACAGATTTTGTTGTGATTTCGAAAGGCATATTATGTAGTTGCTGGATTTGATTTAGTTTCAATGTGTTTATATATCTCACTCTATCTTTTGAAAAAAATATCAATTTATGCTACATATATCATTTTGTATGTTTCCCAATAAAACAGGTTAAATGTATTGTAATATAATTCAGATGTACCGTGGACCTTGAAATTGTTTCATATTTATTTAACATTTTCATTTGTACAACATTTTATCCATGATTTGTTTTATGTCAGCTTATGTCATTCCTGTTATACTCAATGCAACATCTTGTAAGTAGGCGAATCTGTGATTTTAAATATACTTTGAGTTAGTTTTGAGTAGGTTTAGAGAGTTATTCAGTGTAAATACTTGAAACGATATCCATACATCGGTAATAAATATGTCATATTCTGTGGTGATAGGAGATGTCAACAATATATCTTTTATTATCCCCTAATATCCTTATTCATTTTGTAAAATCGTGTGAAAGCTATAATATAATTTCCGGTCCGCTGTGCTTTCAATTTATGCACTTTGGTAAGATTGATGAAAGGTAAAAGGCTAACAAATTCCAACAATTTCTGTTAAAATTACTACTGCAGTTATTGACAATGTCATGTGAACACTATAATAATGACAAATGTTAGGTCCGTACTGTTTAATATTAATGTGCTTTGTTCAGATTGGTGGAACATAGAAGACAATTTATGTTAATTACTACTGGAATGGAATTATTGCCCTTGCTCAATTGGTATAATTTTGTCAACGCACAATTAATTTGTTTATATTTATTGATATTATTGAGAAATAAACATAAGCTGAGAGTGTTTTTTATTTTATGTAATGATGCTTGAACTGCTACACAGATTCAGTCCAAATATATAGATCATACATGTATACAAAGCTGGAAGACTGAAGCATTTACCTCTAAAGGTGCGTCTTGGACCTTTCAATTCTACAAATTAACATGTCCTACTTATTCCATGGGGATTGGAGATAGCATGTATCTTAAGCGGGGCTTATGTCAACTTTGCAACCCAACGCAACTAGTTGGAGTCAGTTGCAAGAGTGCTTATGTCGATCATATCAGAAACTGAGGACAACTGGGAGCAACTGAATTCGGAGCGCTTATGTCGACTCGGAATTGATAGCGATCACACTGAACACATGACTGTTAATTTATTCATCACGTGATCATCAAAATGGCGAATCACTTAAAAGAACGAACCCAAAGGCATGGTCGGTCTTGCTACAATTCTATTAGTATATTATTGTCGACATCATCAAAACTTGAAAAGTGGGCGGTCTTCGTTCGTTTCCATTTGCTTATTTATAAAGTCACATGACACGTATCTCTTATCACGTGATGTTATTTCCATGGAAACGAGTTGACTCCAGTTGCAAGAATGCTCATGTCGACTGCAACTAGTTGCCGCTAGTTGCAGCCAGTTGCAGAAAGTTGAACATGTGCAACTGACTGCAACTAGTTGCTTTGAGTTGTAAGAGGCGCTCAGGTCGACTTTTTTCAGTTGCATTCAGTTGCTTTCAGTTGCTCCCAGTTGTCGAAACGCCAGTTGCTTTCAGTTGCAAGGTCGACATAAGCCCCCCTTTAATGCAACAGCAAGTCCATTTATTCATAGAATACTTCACATATATTTGACATAGTTTATGTGTTGTGGGTTGCACTAAAAGGTTTTATAACAATATGAATTATTGGTATTTTTTCCTGAATGTATAATAGGCAATGTCAATATATTGAATCTCGGAGCTAGAGGACAAAAAAAAATACAAAAATGATACGTGTACCGGAAAAAAAGAAAAGATTGGCTTTCTGTTTTAATAGATTTAATTTGTTAATCAACTGATAAGATGGATTTAATCAGGTTTGTAATAATGATTTAATTTATTCCTAAAAATAGAAATTCATTATACTAGTTTATTGATGGTTATTGTCTTCCATTTCCTGTTCAATTTGATAAACTCAAAACAGAGGAATGAGATTCAATGCTTTTACACTTTTTATTGTCTGTGTGAGCATTATATGGGTGGGGTGGATATTTTAATGTATATAGATTTTACTTTTTATTTACCAAAGATTCAGAGAATACTTAGCTGTTGTCTGGCAAAATATCTTTTCAAATTGGTGAAGAACACCCATTTGTAGGTTCGGAGGGGGGGGGGGGAGGGGGGGCGTGTATTTTCAATTCATTGAGGTTTTTTCCTCGTCCCCGATTTTCCCTAAATGACTAAGTTTGGTTCGAGTGAATGTTAAACCTCATTTTTTTCTCTCTCTCAGGTTGTACTTTCAAACTCTTTATTCAGTGGGTCTACCACAAAAAGTTGTATGATAACAATGAACTGGGCAGGAGCTTATAATAATACAATTTGTTACAAATGAAATAATGCCAAAAATAATGTCAGAGTTTACACACTATATAAAAATACAAAGGCTGGTACACTACTGACCAAGCTGGAAAATCCAGGAAACCTCATAGGAAAATCCTAAGGACCACCTGGATAGTGAGCCAGTGTCTTACTCTCTGAAACATTCTTTTAGAATGCTTGTTTACATGACAACAATTGTGAGTATCACATACCAGTATTTGCACCTTCTAGATAGAAATTAAGAAGTAAATTATCATAAAAATATATTATTCATATACTGAAATGGTTATTCTGTAAGTAGGAAGTATATATATATATTATAATACGTAAGAAAGCAAATATCTGTGATAGAATATATGAATGTGAAAGGTGTTTCCCCTACGCACACTGAACAGATGGTACAGTAGCAGATGGACACAGTTTGTGCGTTTTCTCTACAAAAATAGAAAGGATATAAAACTGATGACGAAAATAACATTTTTCATGCTTATGAAATGTCGATATGTAAAAAGTATGTAATGGCTTTATGATTACAGTGGTTTTACAAGCTGCCTACAACGGTGTTCTAAACCAAATATTTTCCATTATTTACGGTGGTTGTATGTTGTGAGGTTAGAATAGTTAGATGATGGTAAATGTTCCTTTCTCATTTTCTTGTTAAAGGTTTTATTATTATTTATTATATTTTTTCTAAATTTGATATATTACATACACTGGAGTTATAATGAATATTCATCAATATACAATGATACGTACATATATAAGTATTTTGTATGGTATTCTAATCACATAATATACACTGATATTGATATTATATTGTAATCACTTAATAGAAACCCAGTTTTGACATAAAATAGATACCGTACATTTATTTGAAAAAAATTGATTTTATCCTGTGATTAATAACAATGAATATATTTGTATTATGTATGTATTATAAACAGATTTTAACATTAAAGTGTGTGCAATATATGTAGTAGTAGAAATTCAAACAAACTCATGGATGATAGAATTCTATTAGAATAAGTCAGACAAAAAATACTTCTATTCTGAAAATTACCTATTGAAAGTTGACAGTATGTAACAGGTACCACCATGTCAAAATTGTCAGATTACAAGACACCATGTGTAACATTTCAGTAGCTACTGAGATAGAGAGAAATGGGGTTTACTATCCACTCTACACAAACCAGGTTCAGGACTAACATTTTGAATAATACATTTGTGCATAGGGGTCTTTAGCAGTGGGAGGAAACTTAAGTTTGGACATGCAACCCTACTCCTTACAAGTGGGGAAGGACCTTATAATCTAAAGGGCACACATTAAATCATTTAGCCCCACCCCTCCTACTAGATTTCCTTCAAAAAGCGACAGTTCGAAAATACTGTGTATTGACTTTCTCAAGCTTCATAAATTCATTGTAGAAACTCTGTTTTGAATAAGTTTTTTGGGTGTTATTCATAGAATAGCATTTTTGTGTTTTGTGAACTGAAATGCTATAGATTAGCTTGTCTTTGTTACTAAGTCTATAAGATTTGTTGCTGATAAATCATCAGAATGCTGTGGTCTTTTTTTCATCTTTAGATTTAGAAATGGAGATATGAATTCTTAATTGTTTGAATAGACTTAGTATATTTCAATCAAAATGTACAATAGCTCATTTACTGGTGGTGATTATGACATTGGCTCACTAACAAGGAGATCAGCGGTTTGATCCCGGTGTTAGCTGCTAAAATTCCCCTGGATTTACCAGCTTCGTTTCCCAGCTTCGTTTCCTCTTGTCAGCGGTGCAGGATGGAGGATTTGACAAGGAACAGCGTCTAGTTCTTTGAATGGTATGAAAAGAACCCTTGACTGTTGGAATTCAAAATAAGAGCAGACTGTAATGCTACTGTCCTGGCAAAATTTCCCTCATCATACACACTGCATGACGGGCGTATGCCCTTCTTCATTAGCCTTGTAGATACCAAAATAGGACGTTAAATCCAATTTCATTTAATTTCTGTAGGGAGCTCAGAAACATACAGCTAAAAGTTTTTGAAATACAGATACTTTGGAATATTTTTTGGAATAACAGGCCAGGTGGTAACTCTCATCAGAATCTTTGTACATGTTTAAATGCCAAGTTTGCCTCTACCAGATGGAACCGCAGAATGGTAAACATGCTATGTGTACACTTTCTACTGGCACAATCCAGCAAGTCTATATAATCTTTAAGAGACAATTCAATATTATCTTGTAGTAATGTCATTGCTTAATTTTATGACTCAGACAGCTCTCCGACTATTTCTATACAACTAGTTTGATGTTCTTATCTTTCAAGGAAAAATTAAACATTTATTCACACTACAAGTACAAATGTCTGGGAGATAGAAATACAGTACCCAAGACAGGTCCAGTTAGCTTAATACATAATACTGAAATTTCTTAGAGCTGCCAGTTCAATTAGAACATTCCTTTTAAGATAATACAGATTTATATTCTCTGGTGTGATTTTTGTGTATGAAAGTTTGTGTTATGGTGAACTGGAGATCAAGGTTAGAAAAGTGCTTGTATAAAAAAAAACACTTCTGTAGGCGTAACATATAATCATCATTGATACTAATGATAGTATTAAAAATTGTTTCTTGTCATCTTCACATGTTGAAAATAAATGAGTTTTTAGTCGTTCCATTCATTCCATGTAACAGATGAATCTGTTAGTCATATATTAGTAGTAGTTGTGCTATGGCTATGGTACATCATAGCATTGTTAGTTTCAAGTTTTCAAGCTGGACAAAGTACAGTTGATTCAAGACTTCATTAGTGGTACTATTGCTCATCACCCTCTTTCATTTCTTTTGGATTGTCCAGCGTGTTTTTCCCTTGTCAGTGATGCAGGATGGAAAGCCTGGCAAGGAACAGTGTCTAGTTGTTTGGATGGTATTAAAAACCAAGGTTTTGTGTATAGGAACTTGAAATAAAGAGTAGGCAGTAGCACCACTGTCCAGTCTATATTGCACTTGCTAATGAAAAAACTGTAGAAGTAGTGTTAGCGGATGACCAAAGGATTTCCAGGAACTGATGATCTAGTGTTTGGAGTAGCATCTACAGTTTTATAGCAGCTCAAACAGACTGCAAAGTAAGATGCTAGGTAACAATTTATTTGATAGTTTTGTTAGGTATATTTAGCTTTATATGGTTTTTATATGCCCACATTTTGATGTGGACGTAGTATGACGTCGCCCCTGTTTGTCTGGACATCTGTCCAGAATATGTTTGTGGACACTCTACAGGTCACAATTTTTTATCCGATTTTGACGAATCTTGAAATATAGGTCTATCTCCCAAAGATCTCGGTTACTTTCAATATCGGCATGTATCAGACCATAACTTCATGGATTATGGCCCCTGATTGTACAAAAATCACGTTTTTAGCTTGTGGACCCTCTAGAAGTCACAATTTTCATCTGATTTCGATGAAACTTAAAATGCATGTTTATAACGCAAAGATCTTGGCTCCTTTTGATATTCATGCATATCGGATCATAACTTCCTGAATTATGACCCTTGACTGTCACAATTTTTATCCGATTTAAAAAAAACCGTTTGAATATATCACTGTTATACGCTAATGATGGTTGAGTTCAAATTTCATGAAGATCGGACCAAAATTGCTGGACAAAATGGCTGTCCCTCCTATGCAAATAGTGTAAAAAAAATATGGTATATTTTGATCCGATTTTGATGAAACTTTAAATTTATGTTTATGTCACAAAGATCTTGGTTCATTTCGATAATCCTGCATATCTGAACGTAACTTTCTGGATTGTGGCCCCTGATTGTTTGCAAAATCGCATTTCTAGCTTGTGGACCCGCTAGAAATTACAATTTGTATTCAATTTTAAAAACGTTTGAATATATCACCATTACACATCAATGAAGGTTGAGTTTGAATTTCGTAAAAATCTGACTGAAACTGCCAGACAAAATGGACACTCCTTGTACAAAAATAGTGTAAAAGTATGCAATACCAAGTAGTGGACATTCTAGAAGTCACAGTTTTTATCCGATTTTGATGAAACTTGAAATGTATGTTTATGTCCGAAAGATCTCGGTTCCTTTCGCTATTTGTATATGTAATACCAAGGTTGTGGGCGCTTTAGAGTTCACAATTTTTATCTGATTTTGATGAAACTTAAGTTACCTGTATGTTTATATCACGAAGAATTAGGTTCCTGTAGATATTCACACATATCGGACTGTGACATCCTGGATTATGGCCCCTTGCTGTACGAAAAATCAATTCTTATTTTGAGCTTGTTCTGTGTCCATCTCTTACATGGCAACCTCTTGTTATGTGGAGCAGTCAGAACGGTATATAGAAGGGTATATGTCCGTACGTACTACTTTACACTTTTCACAAAATGATTAGTTTGAACATGACCTAGTTTTACAGAGTCCACATTATATGCTGTGACGACCAGTCAAAAATATAAGGTATGATATTAGATCAGGAATATGCCATTTGTAAAATAAATTTGTGTGGACATTGGTGATCTGAATATCAATAAATGGTTGAAAGTTGATCTTTATGTCAATAAATTGTATATACATCACATTATGCATATTGATTAAATGACAATTATTAAATATTTCATGATAAAATGCGAAATTATATTCCTATGACACCCACCTCATAACACTATTTGTTACCATATAGATGTATAATTATAAATATTTTAATATTTTCTATGGCCATGTTTGCCTACCATAATTTAAACAGAATTCTTGATGATTGTATATATATATATATATATATATATATATATACACACACATATGATTGATTCTGGTATCAACAGGAACCAGATAGTCTGAGGGACCCTGTGATAATATCAGAAACAGTAAATAGACTAGTACAATGTATTCCGTGCAGAAAAATTGTTCACTCCGAATCTTCATGTAAGAGAGATATAAGCAGTTAATGAGTTATCTAAAATTTACAAGACTTTTTTTTTGTAATATCGATATCCTGAAAAATCTCCACTGAATGCATTAATTGTTTCAACTATCTGGAAATTTATTTTCAGAAATCATATTAGATATATACAATGTTTTTATCATATTTGTTTAGATGCCTTTTGATTCTTTTTCAGTTTGCTGAGGAATTTTTGATTTGCGTCAACTCTCCAACATGTTTTCCTGGATAGAAGACAGATTGACCAGAGTTGACTGGAACTGAGTAGTTGACAGAATCTGACTGTTGACTAGAACTGACTAGTTGATGACTTTTGACTGGAAGTAACTTGTTGATGGATACAAGGAAGCTTTTAATCTGGAACTTTTTCCACTGATGCTTCAGTAAAAATGGTAATCATCACTATATTTCACCAGGATATCTTGGAAACAAAGTATTATACAGTCTATTTGATCCCCTGTACATCTAATATCTGGTGAGATTTGACATCAACATATGCCACACAGTGTCTCGTTTATAAATTGCAATAAGGTCTTCCTAATTGATAAATAAGGACAGCCAGTTTCAGATTCAGGGTCGCAAGTCAAGTTCGATCAATATCCAAAACTTCATGAAATGAAATGAAATGTGGTTTAACGTCCTACTTTTCTGTTCTGACTGGACTAATGGAGATGGGTATACGCCATATACATTGTGCTATGGGCCTATTCCGCGTCACGTGTGTTACAATTCAGAAGCATAACTTTTATACTTTTGATGTCATAATTTCTTTATAAAACACCTGTTTGATATAAATTATCCTCAATATTATATTAAGATATTATTTTTCCATTTTGGTCATAGAAATCTTATATTTTGTTTGTCAAAGTAATTAAAAGGTTGCTATACATAATGTAACGTGTGTTACGGCACAAAAAACTTTTTTTTTTCACTTATAACTTGAATATCAACATTTCTGTGAGTTGTCAAAGGATATATTATTTTTCCATATTTTTTTGTCAAAAACATACAAATTCTTAAATTACTGACCCAATACTGAACTGATTGGCAGATTATTTTTGTCAAAAATAATCATTTATTGTGTGTCACGTGTGTTACTATATTTTGTCACGTGTGTTACGCTTCTGATCATATGATCTACATGTGGTCTTTTGAATGGAGAACATTGATAAAGAAATTTAACCTAAAAATACAACATTTGAACCTATAAATAAAACAAATTGCAGATGAATAAACACTTTGCATAGTATTTGGCACAACACAAAATCTAATCCTTCAAAAGTAGTTGAAAATAATCAAAAAAAAACAACAAAAAGAACTGCATGTAACTATTATTATACAGCTTATACACATTCTGAGTAAAATATGACGTAGATTTTTTTAAAGGAAGTATTTGAAAATAATGAAACCCATTCAAAATTGGAAAGTTGTATTTGTAACACATGTGACGTTACAATGTAAAAAGGTTTTATTGCAATATTTCAATAAATCTGAGAAGTGTTTTATTTAAGATACAAAATAAGTATTAAGTTAAGAATCTAACAGCACCAAATTTTTTTCAAACAAATATAATTTAATCTTGATTTTAGACAACAAAAGTCTGTAACACACGTGACATCACGTGTGTTACAAAAACAAAAATTAAATTATTTAGAATTTTAAACTTCATAATTATCTTTAAATATCTGTTTAATCAAACCTGGAAAATTTTTACCTTAGTAATTAACCAGATATTTAAAGATAATTATGAAGTTTCAGTCATGCACAAATCATTAGTTGCTCATAAATATAAATGGCTAGAAAAAAGAAGACTAAATTTATTATAAAAAGTGCAATTTACTTAAACCTTCGTTCGTTCTTGGTGTTTAACGTCTGCTTCCACATAAGTGATATCGCAGACAAGACATAGGAGAGCCGAAGCTGATTCCTGTTTTTTAGAATATGATTTTGCAATCTTTCCATTTGGTCTTAGGCCATGGATTTGGTTTAGTGGGAAGTTCTTCCCTTTATTTAATATAAAACATATCGTTTGGTAGATGATTACGTCTGCTTCTGGATTGGTAGATGTCATCGTTTTAGTGTTTAGGTGGAGGCCCGTCTTATCGTGGCCTCCCCTTACTCCACTATCCCACTCTCTGGGTTTGGTATCAGTTTTATTTGCGGAATAGTGTTTAGGTGCCGAGTTCGTCTGACCGTAACTCCCCCTTACTCCACTATCCTGCTAGTTTGGTAGATGTCATCTTTGTGGGGTTTGTGTTTAGGGGCCAGGCCCGTCTTATCATGACCTCCCCTTACTCCACTATCCCATTCTGTAGGTTTGGTGTCTGTTTTAAGTGGAATAGTGTTTAGATGCCGAGTCTGTCTGATCGTGACTCCCCCTTACTCCACTATCCTGCCAGTTTGGTATAAATCCCCTATGTAGTTTAGTGTTTAGATGCCGGGCCCGTCTAACCGGGACCCCCTCTTACTTCACTATTCTACTTAGTCCAACTGTGTCCATTAGGGCGTGGATTTGTTTGAAGATTTGCAGTTTCAGATCTGGTCTCGGGAAGAGTAGGTTCTTAGTGTTGAATGGTATGTTGTTGGTCTCCATTGTTCTCACTAGTTCCCTTCTCTCCTCCTCGTATACCTCGCAGTCTACCAGGACATGGTTGGTGGTACATTCTTCTCCGCACTCACAGATGATGACTTGGTGTTTGTAGTCTCGCAGCCGCTCTTTCACCCTTAGCTTCGATATAAGTCTACAAATATCTCTTCTAGGGTGATTGAGTGTTGTCTTTGTGTAGATCTTGTCATCCAGCCGGAATCTGTATGTGTCAAGTTCAACGAGATTTAATTCCCAGATTGAATTGACCTGTCTTTTGACCATACTGTAGATTTCCGTGGTGCTGTAGTCAATGGTGCGGAGTGGTGCTGTGTCCTTGAGACCTTCATTGGCGAGTTGATCTGCCTCCTCGTTTCCTCTTATGTTGACATGTGATGGAATCCACACGAGTTCTACTTTGCTTCCCTTCTCTATAACCCTCTGGTACAGCTGCCTGATTTCCAAAATGACTTCTGGTCTTGAGTCCGAGTTGTCATTTTGGATTGAAATCAGACTGCTCAGAGAGTCGCTTGGAATGACGAACTTACTAGTCTTTTGATGGGAAATCCATGATATAGCGTCACGAATGGCCACAAGCTCTGCAGTGTACACCGAACAGTTATTGGGCAGTTTCCTGCTTATTCCCTGTTTCCCGTTTGGCAGGTATATTCCAAACGAGCTGGTGCCCCTTTCAGGATTGCGTGAGCCATCCGTGTACACATGGTCCCAGTCATCAGACGGCCAGTTGTTTTCCAGGTGTTCTAGAGAGAAAGCACGTGCAGCAGTGGGGTTGTTTTTCTTGTCAATTTTCTGTAGTAGATCTAGATTAACTGGCGGTATAGGGAGCGTCCAAGGGGCGATCGCTGGGGGGGGGGGGGGGGCGTGTTCATTTATCACGAGCTCCCCCAGTTGCAGTTCCTTGATTGTTTCCCTGATACCCTGGCCGAAGCTTTTCTTTCTAGGATCTCTTACATATCTTGTCTTTTGTAGACTGACAAAAGTAGGGGATCTTTCGCCCAGTTGCGAGATCTTGGCCCAATACCTTCTCGCTAGTTCTTTTCTTCTTAGGGATAGGGGCAACTCCCCGGCTTCCTGTAGTAATGCCTCTCTCCTAGTCCCAAGCCCTACGCCGGTCGCAATACACAGAGCTTTGTATTGGATGGTGTCAAGCTTACTTAAGAGTTTTGGCGCACAGTTCATGAAGGCCAAAGAGCCGTAGTCTAATACAGAGAGTATTAGAGCACGATACACCATCATTAATGTAACTCTATTGGCACCCCATGTGCTGCCCGTTATTTTCCTCATTAAGTTTAGGATTTTGGTGCATCTATCTACAGTCTCGTCGATGTGCGGTTTCCAGGTCAGCCTTCGGTCAAAGATTACACCAAGGAACTTGGTTTGGTCTTTAAACTCGATGGTTTTCCCGTTCATACACAGAGTCATTCTGTTTATCCCTCTATCCCTGCTTACAAGCATGCCGACTGTTTTCTTCTCCGAGACTTTGAATCCCCAATCGTTTGCCCATGCCATGAATTTGTCTAAGGCCTTCTGTATGTTCTTTTGTAGTTCACAGAAGTTCCTCCCTTTCCTCCATATGGTACTGTCATCAGCAAATTTAGCTAACTCAGTTTTGGCGTCGAGGTAGGAAGATTTCTGTATGTCGTTGATCATGATATTGAAGAGAGTGGGACTGATAACCGACATCTGAGGCGTGCCATTTTCTAATGTTTCCCCGGCACTCAGGAATCTGCCTACATTCACCTGTATCCTTCTATCACTCAGAAAGCTTTTGATCCACCGAAACATTATGCCCGTTATACCAATACGTCCTAACTTGAAGAGCAGCCCATCTAGCCAGACTAAATCAAAAGCCTTAGTTAAATCTACGAACACGACACATAACAGGTTCCCAGAGAGGAGTGTCTGTGACATGACTTGCTGTAGTCTCACCAAGTGGTCCGTTGTTGAACGCCCTTTCCTGAACCCGCTTTGATTTTCGTCGATCAGTCGGTTGCTCTCCAGATAGAACTGTAGTCATATGTTAACCATTGTTTCCAATGTACTAGTAGATGCTCATCGGCAATTTACATTTAATATGGACTTATAAACACGTGTTAATTAAATATTATGTTTGATCTGATCATTTGATAAGCTTATACACCTAGCCAATTTTTTCTAATTGTGTTAGGCATCGATGACTGGCTACTGATTATATATTGTCAAAGTGCATTAATTTTAAACAATAGACTGAAATAATTACCTAAAAATATAATATCACATGACTCTATTTGTCATTTAAAATTCTAAATAATTTAATTTTTGTTTTTGTAACACACGTGACGTCACGTGTGTTACAGACTTTTGTTATCTAAAATCAAGATTAAATTATATTTGTTTGAAAAAAATTTGGTGCGGTTAGATTCTTAACTTAATACTTATTTTGTATCTTAATAAAACACTTCTCAGATTTATTGAAATATTGCAATAAAAACTTTTTACATTGTAACGTCACGTGTGTTACAAATACAATTTTCCAATTTTGAATGGGTTTCATTATTTTCAAATACTTCCTTTAAAAAAATCTACGTCATATTTTACTCAGAGTGTGTATAAGCTGTATAATAATAGTTATATGCAGTTCTTTTTGTTGTTTTTTGTGATTATTTTCAACTACTTTTGAAGGATTAGATTTTGTGTTGTGCCAAATACTATGCAAAGTGTTTATTCATTTTGCAATTAGTTTTATTCACAGGTTCAAATGTTGTATTTTCATGTTAAATTGTTAAAATATAATATCTTGTTATTCAAATAGAACCAAGAAATAAAGTCTTATTTGTTGTTTGATTTTCTTCACCTGGTGACCACTTAGCATTGAATGGGCCTAATGAGGAAAATTTTGCCTGGGCAGCGGTACTACATCGTATCTTAATTCTTATATCAAATTCCAACTGTTAAGGGTTCTTTTACGTGCATGCAAATATGTACAAAGGACCTCATTTTTTTGTTCCATCCGAATGATTACAAAACTTTATCTCAAGACAATTGAGTCACCAAATTTTTTTATTAAATATTTAGTTAAACTCCATCTTGCTTAGAGCAACTTTCGATTCTCTAAATGTTGTTCATATTTTTTCTGGAATATTTTTATCGAAGAAGAAACTTTAAATTTTTGAGCAATTTACTGATGAACACTTCTATTGTGATGGTACTGGAATGTGTGATCCAGCTGCTACCATCAGATGTTGTCCTTTAAATGTGATTAGCTACTCTAGTTATTGTGAAATTTTTATTAGTTACTATAAAATTGGACTTTTTGTATGACAAATTTATTTTGAGTTCTGCTGATATCGACAATATAATTTACAATGTATTTTTCACAAACTGATATTTCTGCTCGAGTTATTTCAACAGAGCAAGAAATGTAATATTGATGAACCTGTTGTTGTCAATTCCTAATTCATTATTCATTTCAAAATGATGCATGTGTTGCTTACACATTCTTAGAAAAATAATTTTCATCCAAATTAGATTTTGGTTTGAAAAATGCAAATGATGATCAGTGACTTTAACTCTTACATTTAAACTTGTTGATAAGTGCTTTGGAGAACTGTGTCACTCCGTAGAAAATTTGGTATTGATTTGCTGTTATTTGATGACACAATTACATCAAGAGTGCTCACATTACATTGTATATTAGAGACAGGTCTCCTCGCCCATTGACAAATTTTTTAAAAACATTTTGAGATTTGTTAATATTTGTACCGGGAGGGGGGGGGGGGCGAATGATCTTAAACATGCATTTTAGATTGTAAGGTCTGTCATTGAGTCAAGTGATATAGTTTCGATACCCAGCTTTTATGTGACAAGAAGTGCAGTCGACTGTCCATCAGGTCCTCTGAACTCCTCACACTGCTAAACACCCCTACTACGCACACACAAAGTAATGAAATAAAATTGAACTATACGTTAGCCGCAAAATGACCTAGTTTTTGTTGAGTGGAGTTAAACCCCATTTATCTCTTTCCCCTTTCAGACTTCGTGACATCTCCTCATAGGAGATATGTCTGGCCATTTCATTAATTATGGATTTTGATTCTAATTTTGTCATTAGATAAATGACTGTCTTTTCATAACATCAAAGTTCTCTTTGCTGTTCTGATTTGGATACAGACACAAAAATCGGTTCTAATCAGTTGTAACCAGATTGTTCAGGGTGCTTTCTGGACATTTTCAGAAGTTCTAAATCAGTTAGAACTGTTTTATTTCATGGTGTGAAAGCGAAATGACAGTTAACCAGTTTGCTATTGACATAATCATCAGATGACCACTGACATACAGTTTAGACTAATTTTGATTCATGTCTGTCTATACATAGATGTATGAATACAAATTTCTGACGTAAACCTGGTATAGTTTGTCTTTTCCTGACACCATTGTCGTGGTTAATGTCTTTGTACTAAGTGGCATCTTTCTTGCCGTCATTGTAAATAAAAAATAACTGAAAGATCTGAATAAGTTTGCTGCTAGTGTTAAAGCTATCAATCAGTTTAACACGTTTAAATATACAAGTGTGAAAGATTCTACATAGGTTCGAATGTTTACGAAAGAGGTGTTTTGGTTAAATATCTCTGACTCATGGCCAAACTCATTGGTCCCTCAGACCTCAGACAAATGTCCACTTGGCATTTTGGTTTCTAATGCAATCCATAAATGATTTTTTAAGTTTTAAGTCTATGTAGCTCGAGAAGCATTTTATTAGCTGTTACTGATGCATAGATCTCATATATAGTACTCTAACTTGGACCAGTATCAATCAGGCCATTAAAGTTTCATATTATTATCTACCAAAAATGCTTAACAATCTGGAGGAAATCAAATTTGAAATTTTGCCTTTATTCGAAGTGGCATCCCTCCGAACTCCATATTTGTTAAATGGTGCAGCAGAGAGTTTATCTCTTAAGTTATTCCATGGACTGAACGAAACTTCACAGGAATGTAGTGGACGGTGATGGTTACAACTTTGCACATAAAGGCCAAGATCAAATGTCAAATTGTTCAGATATTCTTGAAAAATCTGAAATTCTTTGAACATTACTAAGGTTTAGTTTTTTTTGTGGCGGCCGATAGAAGCTGGAACCGTTTATTCTTTTCATCCTGTGGGCTTGCTTTTTGATGATGCAACCTTTTTGGGTGTTTATTTGTCAAGTAAAACCCAATCATAGTCTTCCAGGGTTTTCTGAGGGTCCTGCAGTTTCCTCCCACTGCTAAAGATCCCTATGTGAAAGTGAATTATTGAAATAAAATTTATCATATATATGTTAGTTGTGAAATCACCTAGTTTTTGTTCTGTGAACGTTAAACTCGATTTATTCCTCTCACTTTAACTTTTTGTGAAATAGCTTAACTAGTAATTTTACTTTAAAACTACAGATTAACAATCAATTCCCATGGAGGTTTTTTTTTTTATCAAGATGTTGATGAGAGTGTCAGACATATTTCTAGTTGAAGGCAGGTGTAGACAGTGATCTATGATCTCTATCTGTTAGAACTCAATTAGTCAGGTGTGCCAAACCTTTTCTCTTTTAATTAAGGTACGTGTTACTGTCACACTCTTTTTAAAAGGAAATATTGTGTAACTTTTTGATTAAGGCATTGAGCATTGATTGTGCTTTTAGGAAATTCATTAAGAAAAGAGAAAGAATGTAAGAAAAGGTAAAATGTGTGTAAGTAGAATTGATTAATTTAATAATACGTTGGTTCTTTTATGATCAATATAGTTACAGTCGTATAAAAAGAAAATTGATTTGGGAATACATAAGAAAACTAATATTACAAAGAATGTAATATTACTAGATTTGTTTTTATGTTAGGAATGTTTTTTGTAAAAAGATTAGCTTTAGAGTTGGGCATATAAAAATTTAATTTTAATATCTCATGATAGTTATGATATTAAAACACAATTTATATGGAAAACAATTACTGAGTTTACTAAATACTTTATAAGGATTTCGTGATAGTTATGATAATACAACCACAATTAAAACAAATTGTTTCTTGGACATTATAGTCTTCTTAAATTCTGATGACCTCTTAGCAATAAGCTGTGACACTGTCATACATGAGACAGGATATGCTTGTTTTCTTAGGGAATTTTATTTATTTTCCCAGAACACCTGATACCATTTACTTCTTGTCTCATCTGTAAGAGGTCTGTTGTCACCTGGCAGGTGGGTCTTAATGATCTTGGGACATGTCTATTGCACAATAACACCCCTCCAAATACGAAACAGGAAGTGTTTCTCTTCTAAGTAACAAGATCGACTCAGTCTAGAACAACCCCATGGTTTCCAGTGGACTTCGCCATGTCATGAACAACTTATTGCTGTCTGAAATTAACTGTCCACTAGAGTAGAGAAGAAAAGAGAACGTGAACACGGCGGGGTAAAAATTAATAATACCTATAACAGTTGTAAGAGACCTTTAGAACAACTCGATGGTTTCCATGGAGTTTCGTCAAGTTGTGGTCATGAAAAGAGAATGTGTGAGCGGGGATGATCAGAGAGAGAGAGTGAAATGGGGTTTAAAGTCCACTCGACACAAACTAGGTAATTTCGGGACTAACATTATGGTTTAATTTTATTTCAGTAATTCGCTTGCACGTAGGGGTCTTTAGCAGTGGGAGGAAACCGGAGTAACCGGAGAAAACTCACGAGGTTGGACAGGCGACCCTACTCCTTGTCACGTACAACCGGGGATTCGAAACCACGCCAGTTGACTCAATGACAGGCCTTATGATTACAGCACGCACATGCTAACCATTCGGCCATCCAACCCCCAGGGATGATCACACCATGTATGGTCCAAATTGATAATACGTAACAATTGTACCGACAATAGATAGAATCTGTAAGAGACCAACACTTCTACTTAGTCTACTGATGGTAGAGTGGTCTATATTATCAATCTATATTTGATCACCTGTTGTTGTTAGGAGATATCCTAGAGATAATATCCAGTTCAGATCAATTATCCACTGAATATATCAAATGCTTCACTGATTTTATCATTCATTTTGTCAATTTGAATTTTATCATTATGATTGCTTACTAATTAAAGGGCGTATAGCTTTATGCTTTCGAAATTAATAATGGATGAAAGTGGGTTGACAAGCAAATATTAATTTTATCATTAAAATTGCTTACTAGTTATTGAAGGAAGTATAGCTGAATGAAAGTGGGTCGTCAAGCACATATTATTGTATTCACTGTAGTGTAATCCAGGTTTCATTTAATCTTGTGTATTTAGCACTAATTTCTTTCACATTCATTCAATATCAAATCCTTGTTTAAAAATTTGTAAAAGTCACCAAAAATCACCAAAAATCATTCAATTTTTAATTTTGAAGGAATAAGGAACATATTCATGATGCCTTGAAAATGGCATATTAATAATTTTTGTAGCAGCTTCCAAAAACTTTAGGAAATTACCGAGGCCTTCCCATTTTTTGCTGAACAAAAATAGTTCTCTCCATTTTAAAATAGACTAAAAATGACATATGGTGGTGTTAGCCCCAAATGTAGCAAGATTGGTAGAATTTTTGCTCTTTAAATTAGAAGCATTGTATTAATAATATCTTTGGCTAATTACTAAATTCACACATTGTATAGAAGTCATATGCACTTAAATCAAAATGAGTGAATGGTTGACATATAAAAAAGAGTCCAAAATCCAAAACTACAAAACCATCATATCTTTGGGCATTCGTCAGACAGCAGCTTGATTCCAGAAGGAAAAGATGTAGCAATCTCTATCAGCAGACACACTCCATCGAGTCTGGCTGGATGGGGTTTGAGACTGAGAGAATCACTTTATTATATAAAAGATAAAACAAACTGTTGCATTCTTATTCCTGGAAAGACGTCTTAACTACTGAGAAGACAAAGGTCTTAACTGAGATAGATAAAAAGAAGAGAGAGAGAGAGAGAGAGATGGGGTTTAACATCCACTCAACACAAACTAGGTCATTTCGGGACTAACATATGGTTTAATTTTATTTCAATAATTTGCTTGCGCGTAGGGGTCTTTAGCAGTAGGAGGAAACCGGAGAAAACCCACGAGGTTGGACAGGCGACCCTACTCCTTGTCATGTACAACTACTGAGAAGAGAGAGAGAGAGAGAGAGAGAGAGAGAGAAATGGGGTTTAACATCCACTCAACACAAACTAGGTCATTTCGGGACTAACATATGGTTTAATTTTATTTCAATAATTCGCTTGCGTGTAGGGGTCTTTAGCAGTAGGAGGAAACCTGAGAAAACCCACGAGGTTGGACAGGCGACCCTACTCCTTGTCATGTACAACCGGGGATTCGAAACTGCACCAGTTGACTTAATGACAGGTCTTATGGTACAGCGCACATGTGCTAACCATTTGGCCATCCAACCCCCCCATAAACAAAAGAAAAAAGAAGTAAATACACAACGCGAAGGGGAAGCAAAGACGACAAGTGAAAATACTAGACGATCACAAGTCTATTGTAAGAAAAGATGCATCGGTTATACGTCGGATGTGGCGACTGGTTTTAAGGATTTTCCACTTTCCACGTCTGACTAAAGACCCATGGTACTACACAGATATTATCTTTCATTTTTAGAGACGTTGTTCGGTAACATTTTCAACAATTTGGCCGTCATGTTGGATTTTACAAAAAGCCTTCAAATCCATATTCAGCCACTATTTTGATTCTGATTTTCGAAAAAAAAATTTTGTTTTGAACCTACTCCCAATGGCAACAATACTTAGGGAGGCAATTTTTGAATTTCGATTTTGTTTACTTCTGGTTTAACTTTGAATTTTTTTTCCGACTTTTGACTTACTATCTTGTGACCTAGCCTTACAATGACCTATGACCTTTGCATATATGATGACCTGACATCTACTAACAACTAATATCAAAAAGTTTGGTCTTGAAGTATAACTTTTGGTTATATTAAGATTTCAAAATGACAGGTTTTTCCACTTTAATACGTATTGGATGTTACTATACTCAATAATTCATGGTGTACCTTGATTGTTGATGTGACAAGGCGTGACCTGACGTGACCCGACAGAGCTCTAGGTTTTATTGTTCTGAGTTTAGACAAGCTAAAACACATTTTTGGGTACAACTCAATCTTTGTCCTACATGTACATTAAGATGCAATTAATGGTCATACACAAATTGAATTGAATAAGTTATTTTCTAAGGTATATTTCATGCTGTGCAGACTGACTCTTGCTAATGGAACCATTTATTTTAAACTATTTTTATTTGTGCTGGTTAGAATAAGTAAACCAACATTAATTGAGATGACATAAATGAATATTATGATATATAATAGTATTTGTGTCCATTACTTTATTGTTTGAATACCCAGTGCTGTAGCTGGTAGTCGGATACTTTTATTGCTGCCACTTCCTCCCATGATCCTCTATTCTTGGTGCCAATCATTCGGACATTCCTCCTGCCTACGGTCGACATATTTTGCTAAAGCCACTCGTATAGTACTAATCAGTTTACTGACTCAAAAATTTTAACACAGAGTTGTATACCAGTAATACCGTATTAGAAGAAAGAAATTTGCAAAACCTATTTCAACAGTGTTTGGTTTTATTACCATAATCTTTTTATATACCAACTGTTTGGTTTTAAATCATCAGTGAAGCAGTCTACATCCACTCAACATTAGGTCCCTTTGGGACTAACTTGGTAGGCCTGTGTGTTTCTGTAATTGTTTCGGTGAAGGATTCATTAATTGTGAAAGGAAATTGGTAAAAGTCAACAAGGTATCCTTCTACAGTTGAATATTTTTGGGAATTGCCAGGCTGGAGTGCCACCCAACCTTCAAATTCTATTTATGAATTGATGAGTAGGCACTTCTTATTTATATTTCTGTATTTAAAACATGGTAAATCTTTATATACAGAGGCTTTTAGAAGTTGGGAAGAAAGTTTGGTTAGTTTGCTATTAATGTTTTGAATTCATTGTTTATTATATCATAGTAATGTTAACGTTTATAAGAGTTTTTGTTATAATGTGACTTATAATAAAATTTGATTTTATAATAGCCCTGAACTCTGATATTTGAAATTTCTAAATCAGATATTGGAATACATACACATGTTTTGCTTTCAGATCAATCATTGGTGCTTTGATATTTGAAATTTCTAAACCAAATATTGTAATAGATGCACATATTTCGCTCTTTATGTTAAAGATGCTTTATGCAAGAGCTAAATCTGCCTATTGCAGGTATTTTTTCTGGCCTCAGATGTTTTATAAATCATTATTTAAACATTTATTAACATGACAAGCCCATAATCAACTCTCTGGGTCATCTGATGACTCCGATTGTAAGTAGATTACAACCATGGACTGTATATAGATGGACAGGCAACAAGTCCCGTTGGTTGGATTCTCTGCCGCTCGCGCGAGACACTGCGAGATCTCAATCTCAATCTCAATGTCAATGGCAATTCAAGCGATGTGATTTTTGACATTGTGGGATTTTATACAGATTAATTTCTCGAACTACTCTTTAGAATTTACGGTAGTGGCGAATTTCTCCAGTTTAGAACTTTGAAATTTCCAAATGCGGCAGTTGAAAATTGTGAAATGATCGATTTCAGTATATTCGTAGTTTTTGTAAGCATTTTGGTTTTGCCTAATACTCCAAATTCCCGCATGTATGAAGGATTTCAAAATTATGAATATAAAGTTCAGGTATAATACTGTCCGGAATGACGATTAATTGTGCAGAAGTAGAAATTAAAAGAATGTTTTAGTAGGTTTGGTTTTAACGAAAACTCGACATGTTTTTTTTCGGATTCATCATATGGGCGCGTCTGAAGTAAACAAAGATGATGTGTTGATCAGTTAGTAGTCTATCTATGTATGGATTGCAAAAAAAAAGAGTAGCAAGATTAATAAAAATATTATGAATTGATTTCTGTTTCTTTGCTTTTAAACTTAATACTGGTAATTGCGCGAGGGAAAATAATTTTATTTTAGTCATGATTGTCCGGTCTATTTTTTGCCGCCACACAGAATTCTTAAGGCTTCGTGGACGTTGCCTGTCCATCTATACACGATCCATGTTACAACCATTTAAGAGTTTTAGCAATATTAGAGATAATTTAAACTTAGTCTTGATTGTCAAGTACCGTTACTACGATAATACACAATCTACACTACATTTTCTCAATACTTCAAACACTCATAACTTTATGCACAGAATAAAGGAATTTGACTGAAATTTTCAATATACATTTATCATTATCTATTTTGAAAGTATTATAGTAAGAAGAATGGACAGCTAGTTATCTAAATCTTACACAGTGCCTCTTTAAAATAATCAGAGGAAAATCAGTCAGTGTTTATCATTAGTTTGTAGTCGAGGATAAAATGGGTGATTTAGTTATATTATTATAAAGTTATAGTAAATGTCCGTTAATGCTACTACATTATGTGCGACGAGAAAAGCAATGTATGTCGTTGTTACCTTGTTATAATGGTTCAGTGGATAATTATGCCTATTTAGAAGTCTCTATCATGTGGAATATTCTTAATGCTTGAGGGCAGGTATCATAAAAGAATGCATTGTTTACAGGGAAGTAGGGATAATGTATGTGTATGGTCTCTCAGCTAAACATACTATTAGTGTGAATTATTCATGTGTATATAAACTATTGTCAGGTAGATAGATGGTTTAATCATTTTAATTGTTGGACGGTTATGGATGCTCTTTAATGTGACATGAAATTAAGGTAGGTAAAGTAAAAGGCATGTCTGTATATGATATAGACATCTTTCTGTAAAGTCCTTCTATACAGATATTATGTAGGTAAAACATTTGTCTTTGCGTTGAGGGTTAGGTAGTCGAATGATCTAATGCATCTGCTTCAGATCACTAGGTCTGCCATTGAGTCAAGTTAACTGGTTTTGATCCCACACTTGAGCGTGACAAGGAGCAGGGTCGTGTGCTGAACTTTTAGGGTTTTCTCTGGTTTCCTCCCACTGCTAAAGATACCTATGTGCAAGCGAATTATTGAAATAGAATTGAACCGTGTGTTTCAGTCCTGAAATGACCTAGGTAGTTTGTGTTGAGTGGACAATAAACTCTCTTTCTCTCTCTCTCTCTCTCTCTCTCTCTCTCTGGTGGTATCTCATAATGGAGGTTGAAATTATGTCCCTAATTTATCATTGTGTATTATAAATCATTCACTCTGTTATATGCTACATACTTTGGAATTGATATCAAAATTAATTATCTGTGGAATATTCATTAGATTTGAGCCAAATATAAATGGATATTTTAAAGGTATAATTCATTAGAAATATGCATCCGTATTAATTACCAAAATTAATTATGAATATTAAAAACTTATAATACATTTAACTAAAGCATTGGATAATGTTTATGAATTATAGAGTGTGATGGTTATGTGTAGAAAGATTCAATTGATTGATCTATTAACACATCCGATTGAGTTTGGTTCTAATTCTCCAACATTCAACTCTATTGGTATGATTCATATGGAGGAGTTAACCGGCCAGTAGCTAGCTGGCTTCTGTCTACATAGAACAGGATCTGTTTGTGTGAGTGCTATGGACCTTCGCAATGGGCATTCTGCCAAATATATAAAATACAATTCTTGTTGAGGGATTGAGTATTATTTGTAAGAAAGTTGGCGTGGAGTAAAGTCCTGTGTGTTGAGGACTATAATCTATATACGTATGATGTGATATAGACTAGGGTAGGATTATAACCAGCAGAATATGGATATTGCAAACCGGTTACATGTAACAAACTGTGTTAGAGGTTAATGGTCTGACAGACAGAAATACAAATGATTGATATATTATGAAGTTAGAATAAAGACACCGGTGAATAGTAAGTCTACATATTGTGTTTTATAAATTTAAGTTGGGGTTTCGTGGTTCACCGAATATTATGATAAAAATGTGTATTGTCGAATTATGGGATTTAATGGAGGCTAGAGTTATATAGTCTGTGGTGAAACTGGAAGACTATGTTATATAAATTATATTATTCCGGATTGTGTAATCTTATTGTCTGGTACTAAGAGGAAGGATCATCCTATAGCAACGTACATTTATAGTTAAGTACCATTTTTATTGTGTTGTAGACGATACTGTCTTCATCTAATCTTAATCCATTAATTCCTCTTAATCCAAAGTGTAAAGAATTCCCAAAAGGGTGTATATGACATGGCTCATAGATCAGTAATACTGTGAATTATTTGACTCTTCCATCAGAGGTTATTAAGATTTTGATGGATTGGGTGCTAATGGATTCTGTCAATAAAATTATCTTAAATGTGCCAGGTAATTGTTCTCCTTGGGATTTTAGTGGTTATAGATAAAAGTTGTTGAAATGACAATATTTAATTTATTTTTAGTAATTGACATGTATTAATAATGCAGCTTTACAGTTGACTTGGTTCTATAATTAGATTCAGATAATGGGTGCATTTGTTTGGTGGGTATTGTAAGGATTTGATTATATATTCGATTTATATTTGGACAATACCCTGAGTTTTTATTCTTAATCCAGGCTAAAATGTACTGATATTGATTATTGAACATTTCATAAGGAAAGCCAAAACAAAATATCAGGTTTGGATTGAATCAAGTTGGAAAGAGGTCCATCAAAAGATTTGATCTAATGGTTACAGGTGGCATTGATTGTCTACATGTACAGTATTATGTATATCATCTTCAGAGGATATCAAATGTTGCGAAATTTTATTTCATCATATCTTTGTAACTACTAAACCAAATCAAACTATATTTTTTTTTTACTGTCAGATATCCATTTCAGAGGTTCAGCTTTCACAATATTGTAGTTTGAAAAAGAATCAAGTGAGATGGAAATTTACAACTTTCTGCTCTTGCCTTATCTGTTGCGAAAGAAAGGATATCTTATATAGGTTCTGGTAAATTGCCACTGGATGATTAATTAAGATAACAGAGAAAAATTTCCATATTTTTAAGAATTTAAGCCAAGTATTGCACATGGTATAAGATTATACATGTCATGCCACTCTTTCTATGATATTGATCAAAACTAAATTGTTAATTTGATTGTTAATAATATGTGGCTGTTAATTTGATTTGTTTTGAGAAATAACAATCTGATTTCATATAAAAATATTTGATCCCTATATACTGTAAAACCAATATAAACCAGTCTTAAGATTTATTAGATACAGCAGATACAGTACGCTAAAAACTAATAAGTAAACCAACTTTGGCTCAATCTTTTGAAACTAAAATTTATCATGTACAGCTCCTTTTTTTTTTATATCATCATTAATGAGATGATCACAACAGATCAGCCTAATTCGATACTCTATTTTGACCTAAAACAAAGAGTCTTTAATCCTTTATGATTGTATTCCATTGAGTGTATGCATGTCATTAACATTGGGTGTAGTATAACTATATGAATATATAATCAAAGTGTTCTAATGACAATCAACACAAAATCAATCAGTCTTTGATTTGAAATTCAATAGTAAGTGTTTACTGCACTTTATATATCATGGGTTAACTCAATCATATTTTCATTTACTACCGGTGTTGTCATGTTGGGTGTAATTGATTAAGAGAAGTTTGAATGAGTTGTGACTCGTGGTGGGGTGGTATATATCTATATTATGATATTAATAATAATATTGATTGTACTAATTAGCTGTTAAACTAGCTATGTGATTTACAAGTCTTGCCATATTTTCCCAGTGCTTCATTCATTATCAAATGTTTGATTAAGTAGAATTAAAGACCTCCTGCTTTGTGTGTTTTAGAGGACCGAAAGCAGGAGGTTAATAAGTAGAAAGTTCTACCACCGACAGAATCCTCAGTCATACACATATTTTATAGTTATCGAATCCAGCAATGGCCCATTTCATGTCATGTAAGTTATGGCTCGGAGCAGTTGAGAACTCTGTAAAATTTATAGTTACCAAATCAGCCAATGTATATATATACTGAATATGGGAGAAATGGAAGATAGAGAAATAGGGTTTAACGTCCACTCAAACTGAACTAGTAGTACATTTATATCTAAATAATTCACTTTACGGAGAAAACCCAAAATGCTGGACAGGTGGTCCTACTCTTTGTCACATACATGCTTAAAATCAAAGACAAAATCATGTTACCGTACTTGACTCAGTGACAGATGTCAACTCAAAACAGATTTCAGGACTAACATATGTTATATTTATGTTTCAAAAATTTGCTTGCTATGCTCATAGGGGTGTTTCTTTATCAGAAGTCCCAGAGAAAACCAAAAGGGTTGGGCAGGTTACCCTACTCCTTGTCACGTACAAGCTTAGGATCGAAACCATGCCTTTAAATGAAAGATCTTAAGATATGAATTGCACATGGGCCACTTGACTCCCCCTGTATGTACGACTGGATGACAATTATGAACAAGGACATTTTCGCCTCATTCTTAATGATGGGGAAAGATCTGCGACCAACCTCACTCTCACATTTAAGCAAAAGATTTTCTCTTGTTTTCCTACCTTGACCTTTTGACACATCTTGTGACACAATATTTGGACGTGAATGGCATATCCTGCGTGTGGAAAAAAGACATGAATGTCTTTAATTGCTTTACCAGAAGATGTACTCGTTATAAAAAAACACAGGAATGGTTCTACATGTGTTTAGAATAAAGAAACGCATTCCAGTGATATAACATCATTTGGTACATTAAATCAGCCAAAGAATTTGAAGGACGTTGGTCTTAGATCGGCATGTTCTCATACATCTCTATAGGATTGATTAATTGTCACTGACAGATCTGTAGTTTGGTCGGAATCCAAGTCCTAATTAGTGCTGCAAAGCTACATAATACAGCTGTAATCTCTACTATGTTATAATGATTCCTCTATAGGGTAGACGGCTGTTTCTGTACAGTCAAGTATGATAATATATATATAATAACTATGGTATGTAATAAATCTTAATTTGTGATATAAGTACTAATTTCATGTGTCAGTCTAATTAAATGTGACTATTATATTAGCAAGTATGATATACGTCCTAACGAGATGTGTTTTGTGTATCGAATAATACATCGATATATTGTTAGCAGTGAGTGGAGTGATTGTAATTCTTCTACCTAATATAATGATTTGTTAGCGTGAGTAGTATTAGTTTATATGCTTGCTGTAATAAAAACCGTGGAGGATTTTTTTTTTAATAATCAACGAGTATGTTTAGTAACAGGATGAAATAGCATGTCAGTGATTTTCCACAAGTCAAAATATAGGATTTCCAAGAAACAAAATGGAAATGAAATGAGGTTAAACTTAAACATCCCACTTTTCTGTACCAAACAGACTGTAGTAACAAGGAAACACTTTAAATATGTAACATAACTGGAAGAAATAATTTATCTGTATGAATGATTTATCAAATAATTTACATGTATGTTCTTGGATTAATTATTTAAATTCTCATATCATCATTAGAGGGATTCTTAATCCCTTGCGAACTACAATTTTGTGAAAGTTGAATCTCTAAAAGGAATTTCAGTCCGTAAATGCTTCAATTCTGTTCAGTATTTACAAAGATGTGATGACTTGATATTTGTAAACATTTGGTGTCCAGCAAAAGATGTTATAATCAATCGACTGCACCTATAGCAGAAATCTTTTGATAGGTCCCATCTTCATCAATCCAATTAAATCCAAGGCAAGAGATTATCTACTGATTATATTTGGGTTTTATATTCTTAATTGGATGTTGAATAATCATTTTAGCATGGATTTAGCTGTGAAATAGTAGATATCGTCCTAGAAATGCAAATGACAATCAGCTTCTTTCATAATTACCAGTGCTTAAGTGTAGGAGTGTGTATGGTGCCATATAATAATTACCAGTGTTTAAGTGTAGGAGTGTGTATGGTGCCATGAATCTGATGTTTGTTTTGTGCTGTTTAAATAGTCTTTATTATTTCCAATAACAATTATTCGAAACTGTAATGAAATTAATTGCTGCATTTGCAGAAAATATGGCATGCTGTTTGTCAAAAATTATGTTTTGAAAGATGTATGAATATTTACATCAGTTGTTTGCTAGGTTTGAAAGATGGCAAACAGTTTGTAATCAAAGAACGTTGATGGCTATTGATACCTAATGTGTTGACTGACAAATAACTTATTCTTGTTCTTATTACAGGTGAAAGAACAGACAGGTGATTGGTCAATATGAATTACAGCAGACGCGTTAAACAGACCGCCATGTGTCACAAAGTTTCAAGTTACACAATTAGCATGTTTATTCAACCAAGGCAAAGTTAATTCGAAATGCAGGCTGTCATTATGGATGCCAGTTATGGCACTGGGATGAACGGACCTGCTGCAGTATTGCCAGATCCCGATCTACTGGAGAATGGGAAGCATGAAAATCGACGATCATCACAGGATTCTTTCATGGAGTATGCCTCTAGAAATATTCGTCAGACAAACAATGCTCAGTTAAACAGACGAGCAGACAGACATCATTCAAAGCGTATGAGGCGACGCTTAGTTTATAAAAATGGAGATGTTAATATTACTCAGACAAATATACGAAAACGTAGACGAAGATATTTAGCTGATATTTTTACTACTTTAGTTGACATAAAATGGAGATATAATCTTATGCTGTTTGCCTTAGCTTTTACATTAAGTTGGTTAATATTCGGTTTGATTTGGTGGTTAGTGTGTTTCTCACATGGTGATTTAGAACATGCAGGAGAAAAAGATTGGAAACCCTGTGTTAAAGAGATTTACACTTTCACATCAGCGCTTTTATTTTCTATAGAAACCCAACATACAATAGGTTATGGTTCTCGACATACAACAGAAGAATGCCCGGAAGCTATTGTGTTAATGATGTTTCAATCATGCTTTGGTGTGATATGTCAAGCCTTAATGACTGGTATAGTGTTTGCTAAGCTCTCTAGACCCAAAAAACGAGCGGAAACGCTTATGTTTAGCAAAAATGCATGCATATGTAAGCAAGATGGTGATCTATGTTTATTATTTCGTGTTGGTGATATGCGAAAATCACAAATAGTAGAAGCACATATCAGAGCAGTATTAATAAAAAAGAAAATAACTAAAGAAGGGGAGATCTTACCTCTATATCAGTTTGACGTCGATCTAGGTTTTGATGAAGGTCGCGATCGTTTGTTTTTAGTATGGCCAGTGATAATAGTCCATAAAATAGATGAAACCAGTCCATTCTGGGAATTATCTCCTGAAGATTTACATCGAGAACAATTTGAACTCATAGTTATTCTAGAAGGTATTGTAGAATCTACTGGAATGACAACACAAGCTAGAAGTTCTTATCTTCCAGGCGAGGTTCTGTGGGGACATCGATTTGAACGTCTAGTGACATTTCAGAAAGAAGACGGACAATACCAAATAGACTTTTCACGTTTCCATAATGCCATTCCAATAGATACCCCATCTTGCAGTGCTAAAGAACTGGCAGAAATGACTGCTAACGGGAATTGTCCTGAAAACACTTATATAGATGAAGACAATGCGTCTATTGTTTCTAAATCTGAGCGTTTCCCAAGTCCTTATATAGTTAAACGACATGGAGTAGCGCAAACTGATTTTTACGATGATGATCTAGATTCTCCTCAGAATTCTTCCTTACAGAGAAGTGTGAGTACTGATTTAGGATCAAGAGATGAATCTGAAACACTTCTATGACTATCTTGAGGAGACCAAGGTAGGTTCATGTTTTATATTTTAAGGTTTAGTCTGACCTGGAGGACGGATTGTGAGACTTTCATACAACAAATATGTCTGTAAACCTCAGCTATAATATTTTGAAGATTAACCTTGCTATGTTTTCATTTGTCGAAAGTTCAAATTGTATCCCACGTTCCAGCTTATTAGACTCTTAGCTAGTAAGCTACACATATGACCCTTGATTCTCCCATTCAAATTCCCAGGAATTTTGACGCAAGGAAAATAGACTTAATGAAGATTTGCATTGATTACGCTCAGCTGACAATCAAGTGTCTATATTTTAAACACATGACTCTGTGAAACAAACATCTTGTGTTAAAAAATGGATTGTTTTCTTTTCAAACTTACTGGGTTTATTCTGCTAGCCATATCATGCAAATTCAAATTTAGAGTTAGAAAACCCCACGACATCAAATTTAAAAATTCTTTGTATCAGTAAAATTTTATTCTCATAGTGAAAGATGCTAAATTTATTGCTGTTGCCCATCAATCAAATAATTCACTTGTCATTGTGGTTTCTAAGCAAGCATGAGTTTGACGGATGATACCATTACTGGAAATGCGGACATTTTGTGAGAGAGCGTGCCAGACAGCAACCGATGATGTGATTAAAAGTTTTAAATCTGACTTCCAAATCTGGATTCCATATGACAGTTGTTAGTGAACACTCATAGAATTTAGCAAAAAATGTTTGAGACTCGAATGACGATAACAAAAGGTCATTCATAGTATGATAGATCTGTGAAAGAAAACTAAACCTTTGTATTTTTTTTTGTAACTTCATTGAGGTAGCCGCAGTGGCTTTGTCAGTAAGGCGATGGCTCATTAACTTAGAGGTCCGCAGAAAGTTCCCTGGAATTATCCATCATGATTCCGCCTTGTCAGTGGGTGTAGAATGGAGGGCTTGGAAAGGACAGTATCTAGCTATTCAGATAGGATAAAAAAAAAAAAAAATCATGTATACATATTGGCGTGCATAAAAAAGAACCCTTGACAGTTGAAAATCGAAATAAGAGTAAGCCATAGCGCCGCTGGGCGGGCAAAATTTCCCTCTTCTTAGCAAACTGTATGGTATACACCACACTGCATGTACACCTGTCTTCATTAGTCCAGTCGGTGCAGAAGAGTAGGACGTTAAACCCCATTTCATATAAACTTGATTGAACTGAAATCCATATCTATATATCCCATGGTTTTCATTGGATTGATTGCTTCATTGCCTGGACAACAATACATGTTTTTGACACTCTTGCTGCCTCCCTTGAGAATTCTGTCAATGGCCATATTGTCTTTGCCTAGCAACACTATACAATGAAGAAACTGTCCTCTGAAATTCAAACAAACCAAATGTAACCTGACTAGAATTACCTTTGTATTTTTGTCGTAGAAAAAAACCTTTCATACAGTACAAATTTTTACATTTGGTTGTCATGCGAAAAATAAATAGCTCATATATACAAATGTATGTAGACTCACAATTTTTACATCTTGGTTGTAATACAGCTGTCATTTTTCTTGAAGGAAACCCTTTGATATTTATTTCTAATTTCCTGCCACGGTTCTCACAGATTCCATCGCAAGTGCTTTAGGAGTGATTGTAAATGGGCAAGAACATATATAACATACTAACTATTCCTGAAAATACTATGGAAATTGATCAGGAAATTAACTCTTTACAGTGAATACAGTACAATAAATGCTTGACTGACGGACAAATTGACATGCGGCCATATAGAAATTGAATCTGACTTCTACATAGAAAGACTGTCTTCTTATTCTTTGTTTAGGTTTTGAAGAATAAGATCTAATTCCATTCCTACTACATTTAATGTGTCATGATTCTGATTAAGTCTGACCGAGTTTTGAAAAAGATTTGACAATTTTATATATTGTATACATATGTAGTAAGATCAGGAGCGGGTACCATTACACTGGATATCCTATAGATTTTCATGTTCCTGAAGCAACAAACGCGAGTTTTACAACATCTAGCCGTTGCTTCAATACTCAACAATTCCCAAATTTTTGCGCTTGTTGTGTTTACACATGACTAATTAGCATTGTTCAATCAGAGGTCGTGGCACATAACACACTGTAAACAAATATGGCGGCCTCCATAGAAAAAGAAATAGACAAGTTTACAGCCTTTGTTGATCAACCATAATTTCCAGCAACCTTGACATTGATCGAACCTTGAACTTCGCAACTCGATTGTCACATGTAGACATTTTACTGCAACTCGAGTGTCACATGTAGACATTATAGCTAGAAGCGCGAGACTTGATAATAATAACCATATTTTTAACGAAGGAATCTGATAGGATCACAAGCTGGGCTTATACCCAATCGAAATTAGTGCTAAAATATGCGGGGTGTTACGTGAAGGTCTTGATAAGATGTACGTAGTTAAGGCGAGATCAAGCCTTCTATTGAAGATGATAGATTTTAGTATCAGTAACGGACCAAACATAAATAAGTTCCTCAGATTTTTCCAGCCCTGGGCCCTGTTTCTCGAAATCTTAACTAAAGATAAAATCCAAATTTTAGTAGATACTTCAATTTGGATTGGCTAAGCACTAAATTCAATCTAATATTATCCAATCAAATTACTAAAATTTGGATTTTTATCTTAGTTAAAATTTTGTGAAATAGGCCCCAGGTTTCACAATGTCAGTGGTGGATAATGGAAAGGAAAAGTGTCTAGTCATTCAGATGGGAAGGAAAATTGAGGTTCCTTGTATACTATTGGCAGCATTTTAAAGATCCGGTGACATTTGGATTCTTGGAAATCAATGTAATGCCACAGTCTGGGCATAACTTCCATCATGTCTTAAGACATCAAGAAGGATGGGTGGCTGTTGTTTAAACGTGTGCAGGTTAGATTACAAGGTGTGTCATTGTGTCATTGAGTCAAGTGGCATGGTTTCAATTCCCCTTATGTTCATGACAAGGAAGTAGGTCGCTTGTCAAACCTCATGGGTTTTCTCCGGGTCCTCTGGTTTCCTCCCACTGTTAAAAACCCCTACATGCAAGCAAATTATTGAAATAAAATTTAACCATATGTTAGTCCCAAAATGACCTAGTTTGTGTTGAGTGGATGTTAACCCCATTTCATTTCATATCCCTAACACATTACCGACATTCTACTGTAATTTGCTAACCTGTTTTGAGAACTATAATAATTAAGAGTGATGCAGTTTAAAAAGGAAAATTACTGGTACCGGTAGTGTAGTGAAAAGCTACGAAAAATTATTAAACTGTATGTATACATAGGTCCATGATTTAGTACCCAAATAATAATTCCCAGATGATAGTCATATGTCATGTAGAATGTATTCCTTTCTAGAACACTTGACACCACTTTCAATCTCGTACAATTTATTTTGGAACTTTTAAATAAGTACACCTATCAAAAATTGAAATGATACACCAAATGTAATTTAAAAAATTCACGTTTTTTATAAAAAATTTTCAAAGAAACCCTTTTTTTTTTCCCCTTATTCTAGGTGTTCCCACTATCATGATTTGTGCTACGATTGAAATCGTGGTTTTAATCGTGGTGATCCTATTAGATCCTATCATATCTGAACGTATCTGCACATAGCTAATCGTGGACTCAATAGGGACAATCCTATAGCGTAACATATTGCACGACAGTGGAAACCTAGCATTGAGGATCTTTTAAGTCATACTGTAGCTGGTTGGTAAAAAAAGAATTTTGATTTGTGGTGATTTGTTAAATGAAATGAAATGGGTCTTAACATCCTACTGTTCTTCTCCGACTGGGCTAATGAAGATGGGATCTTTAACATGCACTCAAGTATAACATGAACCTGAATGTCAATATTACCTGTAAAAGGTAAATTTCAATGTTAGTAATTTCTGCCGTTCTCCGTGGGTAGTCTTAACTTTCCATCATTTTAGTCCTTCTGTTCATAGAAATATAGACTAGAATATGGGGAGAAGGACTAAAATGACAGATTGTTTATTGACGGAAAGTTACGACTACTCACAAAGAACTGCGGAAATTACTGACGTTGGAATTTACCTGTTGTAGGTAATATTGACATTCAGGTTCGCGTTATACTTATGGAAAGGATATGTTGACATAATTACTTGCATTATTTAAAAAAAAAAATGAAGATTTTCCTGTGACCTTTAAGCAAAACATACAACTTTGTTCAAAACAATTTTGTATAAAATAGCCAGAACAAAGATTACTTGGTCATATTTCTTTATGTGACAGTATTTTATGTTATTTTTAAGTTCTTGATACCTGGGATTATATGTAAGGTGTCTCTTTTTTTATTTTTGTGGATGATGATAAATAGTTATATCACCTGTGAAGTGCCCAAATGTCAAAACATACCCCAAATCTGAGGATATCTCTAGTTTTGTTACATAAAACTGCAAGGTTTCTGAGGGAGGATGGGTATTTTCAGGAACTCATCAATGTATTTATACTGTAATTAAAAGTGAAAAAAATGGCTTTTGGTTGTAGCATAAAATTAGACTAATTCTTAATAATACTATGATAAATTATCAATCATATGATACAATAAAGATTTTGCCGTGTTGACTGTTAGAACAACTTAGCTGCTGTGGGCGTATGTGTTGTTGCCTGGCAACTTACCTATCTATTTAGATATCATATTCTTTCCATTAATATAATCTCATCATGATTTGTCCTGGATGTTGTAATCACCATGAACACGTAAATAAATCAACAACCTGTTCTAAAGCCTATGGCAAGTCTGTGATCAGAGATGCTGCCCATTATTACTCTATGAATGACGCACAAACATGCCTTTAGATCCAAGAAAAAAAATATTTGTAGCAAATGATGCTAAAGGGTTAATTGAACATACAAGACAACAAAAAATATCAAAATGAAATGTGATTTAATGACCTACTTTTCTGCTTCTACCAGGCTAATGAAGATGGGCATATGCCAGGCATTGCGCTTTGAGATAATTTTTTTCCGGACTACGGCATTGGGACCTATTTTAGTCTTATCTTAAATTCAAACTGTCAAGTATTATTTTATGTGCACACCAATGTGTCAACAGGATATTGTTTGTTTATTGTTTTTTTGTCCCTTCTGAAGAACTAGACACTGTTCCTTGACACAAGGATTCAGATTAAGAGAGATCACAAATATAAATGTATGGCTTAGTTGAATTCAACTTTACAGTCTGTAAAAAGAAATAATAAATTGAAGCAATTTATAATTGATACATGTAGATAAGAATAAACTCGACGAAAATTTGGTCTGCATTTAGTGAATAGGTTGGATTGGTGGATGGATTTACATTTTCAACTCTCTTGTGAGAGGGACGTTTTCAGTTTGACAGTTTAGATTGTGTTGAATTTAGGTACTGTTTGTTCTAATTTTTTGTGGGTGAATAAGGTTTATTGTCCAACAGAGACATGGTGGATTAGTTTAATGTTTAAGCTTTTGATCATATCGTCTGTCATTGAGTCAAATGACCTGGTTTGGAGCCCAAGCTTGTACGTGACAGTGAGTACGGTCACCTTTCCAACCTTGTGAAATAAAATTAAACCATATGTTAGTCCCAGAATTTTACCTAGTTGGTGTTGAGTCATTGTTAAACCCATCTCTCTCTCTCTCTTGGAGACCTTGAATCAGCTGATTCTCCAGCTTGGTGGGTTATCTAGAGAATAAATGAAGGATAATAGATGAGAGTAACCTTTAGATAGTGACAATAGGAGATGAATAAATGTGATTGATTATTTTGATTGATGTGATCAGATTACGCCATCTTGTTGACTTGTTATTCCTCCTATAATCTTTTATAACAAATCATTCACCTACACTAATTCTCTTATTCTACTCTCACCGCACGTCTTTAATGAAATGTGATTTAACATCCTAATTTTCTGCACCAACAGAACTAATGAAGATGTGTATATATCATGCAGTTAGTGTGCTATATGAAGTAAATTTTGCCTTCATCGAATTCCAACTGTCAAGCGTTTACAATATACATGCACAACAGTGTACACAGGACCTTGACTAGATGCTGTTTATTGCCAGGCCCTCCGTCCTGCACCACTGACAAGGGGATGCCAACCTTGGAAAATCCCAGGGAACTTTCTTGTCCAACACCAGGATCAAACCCCAGACCACCTGTTTATTGATCCAGTATCTTACTCAATGAGCCACCGCGGCTCCCTTAAACACAATAACAGATACCATCTACTTGATGAATAGATAACTACATGTACTTATTCTTTAAATGTTTTGTTTAAATGATGTTTTGAGAAGAGCAATCAAGTTTTTTAATTATGAAGCAACATTTTGAATAGTTTTAGTTGTAGGTGTTCCTGAAGAACAATAATTCAAATTTGTGTGGCCATGGGAACTGATAAGAAAATTAAGTGGTTTAAAATAGTTGTTATGACTGGATGTTAAAAAAAAAACCTCCTCATGTTGCTTTTAAAAACTCACCAGTCTGTTCTCTGATGATCAAACTGATGTGATTGATGTGCACATGGTACATGCTACAAGTAAATTGTAGTCTTGTGTTTTTTTATGGTTGTCCCAGGAGCACGCTTCTTATCTCGTAGGATCTTTAATCAGTAATGGACCAGACTGTTAAATAATTGAGTACTAAAACAGTAGGAAATTTGTGATTTAGACATAAGTCTAATATGGTAATTCTAAAAGATTGAGAAGGGATTTTATAATTGAGGTGTTTGGACATTTCAGCCCAATTTAAAATGTCTGAATGCCTTTTGAGTGATTGAAGAATCCTGTGCAAATTACGATATTGTGAAAGTTGAATCTCCGAAAGGAATATCAGTCCCAAAAAGTGTCAGTTCTATTCAGTATTTACAAATATATGATGTCTACATTCTGTATCCACTACAAACTGTAAATACATGCAGGATATAGTAAAAAGCTTGTCACTTATAATCTTCACTACAATTCTTTGATTATCTACTTTTTAATCGGAGAGGATCAATGCCTAGATATCATCTAAATGCTCATATGTTAATTTTATTGTCTTGATTAGATGTTAAGTATTAAATTTGAGTACATTTAAGCGTGGATTAAGCCAAACTCGAAAATTTTATTTAACTTAAAATTGAAGGACAGAAACTTCAAATACCTGGTATATTTTGGCTTTTTATTTTGTGTAACATGGGAAATAACAGTGTGGAAGCAAATTGGTATTAACCTACATTGAATTTATTCTAAACAATGGATTATACATTTGCCTCGAACAAGATGTGTGGTTTATTAAAATCTGCATTTTATCATGGAACTTCAGTAATGATGTTGCACAATAACTTTGCCGTTACTGATATGAAGAAAACCATAGTTACCATTCTATACAGAACTATGGCATCAAACTGAAAAATGCATGTAGAATCCTCCAGGTTAGACTGTAGGCAGTTATTATCATGGAACTTTATTAATGGGGGTTGCACAATGTCTTTGACATTATTGATATGAAAAAACCCCAAAACATTACCATTCTATAATGGCAAAGACATTGTGTAACCCCCATTAATAAAATTCCTTAATAATAACCCCTCAGGGTAGACTGGAGGCAGATTGTTTTAAAATAATCAGAGATTTTTGGAAATGTGTGCATGCAGAGAAAAAAATGAAATGATCAAATCCCCATTTCACAAATTGCTCCAAGCCACTAGATCTGTAAATAGCGATGTGATCTCCATTATTTGTAGAAGTCTCTGTTATAGTACGTATATTCTTCTGCTAGACATTTAATTATATACCAAAAGGTTATTTTAGTTTATGACATACATGTACATATTAATTTAGTTGGGAGATATTTTAGGATGTGGTATATATTTGTTTATATGATGAGGAGAGATATGAGATGTTGAAATTGTGATATTTTAAGACCAATTTGATTTCGATCTGTAAAGAATACAGATAACCCAAGGATAGGTAACTCTAGATTCCACAGATTATAGAACTGTATAATAACACTGTATCGATTTATGCCAGGAAATATCACATTGTTGTCTTTCTATTTAGTCATGGATGGCTAATCCTTTTAAATTTTTAATGTCTGCTTTAGCTGATAATTATGTTATGTATTTATTAAGAGCTTTTTGTATATGGCGGTAATGTTATGGAGTTAAATGTCTCGACAAAAACAACACTCTTGTTATTTTGAGACTAACATATGTTATTTGTATGGTTATGTGTGCCATGAGGTAGGAGAATTCTGCGCTGGCTCTTTTACGTACAAGCCAATGTATATATGAATAGATTGCCGGTTTCGTCCCTTTTGAAAAGCTGGGCGCACTTTCCTTGTCAGACCCACAGGTGCTATATCTGACAAGATACATGTATGGTTGTGCTTGAAAAATTATGAAGATTCTTCTCGGAACATGCTGGGATTCAAATCTGGAACATTCTAAGTAAGTGTCCAGTGCCCTGACTGCTCAACTACTGCGGCATCCAGATATGGTACTGATAATAATTAAAAAATTTCAGTATAATATACAGTATAAAATGTTGTAAAAATGTCTAGATAAAATTATGGTTGTTTATTCAATGACAAAATTAGAATGGAATGAAGTTATAAGTGAAAATCAAAAATTAATGAAAATTAAGCAAAACTTTTTGATGAAGGTTCTCTCGGCGAAACTGCGCCAGAATTAACTTGTAAGTAACTTGTATTCCATGTGTTATAATAGGATTTATATTTAGATTCCCATTTGTGATTTTAGACTCCAGATCATGGCCATATTAGATACTGTATGTTTATTGGTGCTTGAAATGTCATCCGGTAATATATTATTGATTTATGTCTTAGTATGATTTAATACATTGTCAAAAAACAACCTAACTCAAAGTCACAAAATTATTCTTGAAGAGATGGAAAAATTGAGAATGTCTAAGTTTTTATTTTATCACTCACAAGGGAAAATAATTTCATGTGTACATGTATGTAGTACAATCATATGGAGATAGACTTGTCAATATACATGTACATACATGTATCAAAGAAGAGTTCTTGATAGACTATTATTGTAAAATTAGAAATATATGCAGTGACATATTTAGGAAGGTCTACCAATTTTTGTTTTTGGATCATCTTTTTGTTCTTCTTGGGAGCGACGCTCTTCGAAAAAATCCAAGTACATTCGAGATAAAACTTAGCATACTTGTTTCTTGGACAATTGAGCATCAATTGACAGATTTTGGATATGATTACGATAACCTTATGCTCGGTTCTTGGTCCATAGAATGCTCATACTTGTTTTAACTTAAACTCCCAACTTTTAACTTTAAAAAATCAATTTGTTGGGGTTTGTTTCTTCATTTGATGTCAATCTAAGTAATTTAAATTAAAACTTATCAAGCCAATTGAACGAGAAACCTAAATTTCCTTAAAAGCCAAAGGGTTCTTAAAGAATGCAGTCGCATATTTAAGAAAGACAAATTTTACAGTTAATTCTCTTAAAAAGTTAGTTTGGAAATTATATATCAATCCTCTTTTGATATCAATTTTAGTCATTTAAAATTGTTGTTTCCCCCCCTCCCCCCAATTTTGAAAATTATGTAGATGATACTAGTTACATGAACATTAGATATAAATATTTCCAGTAATTTTTTAATAAGATAAAGATTTTGGCACAGTAACAACCACAATGTTGACAAGTTGCAGGAAATGGACATGATATCCTGACAATTGAACAAGTAACCTAGATTTCCCTTTTTATTATTGGCCACTTCATCTTGGGTAGACAGGGCCATGGTAATCTTTATTGATGTACGTCTAAGCATGACAGCTTTAGACAACTTTTTCACTTCCAAATATCGGTCAAATTCTTTCCAGCAGCAGACAGATTTTGCATTTGATAACAATTCAAGACCAGCCAGATAAACAAGTACGGTCTTAAGAAAGATTTACGTCTTTTGTTTTAGAGCACGATGTTTTTTATTTAATCTTTTGTTTATTATGTTGGTGAGTTAGAGATGGTAACATGGGAAACTAGAATTGGTAACAAGTCGTTATCTTGGTAATCTGGTTCAAGGCAGGCAGTGTTTGACCTTCTAGAGTTTTACATTTGGTATATAGAATGGTCAACATCTGGTAGTATGTTGAGAAGTGTGTAGGCACTTCCTGATATCGATAATGCCTCCAGAAAAGGTTGCAGGTTGCGGGGGTTTTTTTTCTAATGACATCTTGTGGTTATTTATGAAGTACCGGTACATAAATGATTGTGTATTGATATCAGCGTCTGCACCTCACAACCTATTACATCACTTGGTAAATTAACCATTACCCTGTCTCCTAATCCTATAGATAATAATTACTGAAAGAAATTTAATATTTTGTTTTCCTTTATTTCATTTAGATCAGGTTATTTTATCTTATAGTTTATACCCTATTATTTTGTGGTAGAATAATAATATGAGTTTCATTATAACCAGAACAATTAATTGATTAGCCATATGTAATGGCAGGGTGAAATACCCTATTTATAACCAATACCAGTCATTACTAAACAGATGCTATAGCTAAATTGTCCTGCCCTTATGTAACAATATTGTCTTAATTGCACTGCAATTTTTATGTTGTCTCAAGCTTGTTTGGGAGGGGGGGGGGTGAATAGTCTTAAAATAAGCACTTTAAATAGCTGTGTCTGATAATTTGTCAAGTACCGGTAGAACTGAATTTATTTTTTCAGGTTGCCTGCACATACATACACATGTAACTTATAGCTGCATATTGACATATTTCATTGCCTGGCAACCTATTGGAAATTCTAACTATGATTTATTCTCTAAATAAAGGCAAGAATTTTTTGTCAGTTGGAAATTTATGCGATAAGGTACTCAAACAAATGAACCCTGGAAAAAAAATTTAATTCTGTTTTTTTCCAATTACAGAAGACTATACAATCTTGATGAAATATGCCATGTGTGTGTTTGATAATTGATCAATGAAAACCATTAAGAAGAAACTTTGTTGATATGTTCATTGACTTCATTTCACAACATGATATCAGTTTTATCCAATGGTTAAATATCTCTTAATGCATACTACTGATTTATATGAAAATTAAATGTTTGACCAGAATGATGTTGGAAGTACAGTAAATATAAAAAGCTCTATATCTCCACTACTTAAATACGATCTGCTTTTTATGTTTGTTATACTTATAGGCTATCTTTTTTTATTCATGTAACAGCAATTGGACCATTAATTCCTGCATCAATGCCTGTAAATTGTTGAAAATGTATACAATTTTACTTTTAGTTTTAGTTTCTGAAGCAAGAAATGAAATCTTGTGTCTGCTTTCTAAGGTCTGGCAAATTAAAAGTCGCTAACAGGATTTCTATGCAATTTACATTTCTTTTAAATATATGTTCCCACCCTTGAACACAATTAGGTCATGTGGATAGTTTTTATAGTGTTGCCACTACCGTCCGTCATTCGCAATTGCTTGTGAACACTCGAGGAGGCTAAAGTTGAATTTTAAGGTATTCAGTTGAAGAATCCTATTGATTTTCATTGATAATTACTGTTCAGGGCCCTTGATCACTTTGAAAAAGAGGTTAAAGTCTTATCATCCAATTGAAATGATTGAAAAATCTAATTATATTATGATATATTCAAAATTGCCAAATAAACCCACACTGAATTAAACATGTTAAATATTACAGACAGTCAACCAATGAGATGGACGTTGCTTCAAACGAGCTTATGTTACCCCTTTAATTAAAAAGTCTACACTGGATCCTAATGTTTTTAAAAATTACAGGCCAGTCTCTAACTTAAGTTTTATTTCTAAAATATTGGAGAAATGTATTGCTTCTCAGATAAAGGCCCATCTAGATAATAACTGTTTGTATGAACCATTTCAATGTGCTTATAAACAAATTCACAGTACCGAAACAGCTTTAACCCGGGTTTCAAATGATATTTTAATGGAAATTGATAATAGAAAATGTACATTTTTAATTTTATTAGATTTATTTGCTGCTTTCGACACGGTGGACCCTTCCATTCTTCTACGTAGACTTCAATTTAAATTCGGTATTTGTTGCTCTGCATTAAATCTTTTAGAGAGCTATCTTGTGGGTAGAAAACAGTGTATTTTAGTTAATTGCAAATCGTCGTCTGAATCTGTTTTGTCATCTGGGGTTCCCCAAGGTTCTGTTCTTGGTCCGATTTTATTTACCCTCTATACGTCACCATTAGGAGATATTGTCAGAAAATATGGTCACTTCTCGATTAGATAACTTTAATTCACTTTTAGTTGGTTTACCTTTAAAGCTTATAGATAAATTACAAAAAGTACAGAATACTGCGACTAGACTTGTTACTTTAACTAAGAAATGTGACCACATAACTCCTGTTTTATATAATTTACACTGGTTACCTGTTAAATATCGAATTGATTTTAAGATTTTTATTACTTACTTTTAAATGTTTAAATAATTTAGCTCCTGTTTACCTCTCAGATCTTTTAGAACTTTATACACCTGGCCGAACATTACGTACATCAGATAAACTACTTTTAAAGCCCAAAACTGTTCAACTAGTCTCCTATGGTCAGCGCTCTTTTAGTTATCAAGCACCTGTTTTATAGAATAATCTACCATTTAGTTTAAGATGTTGTACATCTCTGTATTCTTTTAAAAAACAACTTAAAACACATTTATTTAATCAGGCTTTTAACTGACTCTGTATACAATCGTTAACATGCCCATAATCTTGTTGTTTATGTGTGATTTACATTGTCACTTTGTAAAGTGCCCCTGAACATGTTATATGAAAGGGTGCACTATAAATATACTGTAATAATAATAATAATAATAATAATTATTCACAGTTACTTGGTAGGGCCAGCTCTAATCCATTCATCCTGGTGCAAAAATGCCATATAATGGTGTTTTTGTAGAGAGTTAAAAAGGTTTTCTTGAAATAAATGTTTCTCAAAAGATGTAATGTTTTTAGTAAAAAATTTATTTTCTGGTTGTTTGGGTTTATTTTTCAATTAATGGATCATGTAATGTGGATCACTACTGTCTAGGAAACTTATCTTTAAGCTAGACTGGATGACGTTTCATTTTAAGGTTCCAATATATGATATCGTTATGGTTTTAAGAGATTTCATTCATGAATTAAATAAATATCGCTACTGTACATAATTCAACATCAAGTTTTGATGTATGTAATGTGAGCTTAGAACTTTTTGAGTTGAGATTGTTGATGTCTGTGAAGATAATACTTTCTTATAACCATCACAGGTGCATATATACATGTATTGCATAATGATTATTCTCTGTACAGTTGATTGTATTATAATTATATCGCATACATGTATAACATTATTTATAATGTCTAGGATAATGTTTTACTCGATTTAGTCTGGTGAATGTTTGATTGGTCTAACACATGCGCTTTGGATCATAAGATCTGTCATTGAGTCAACTGGTGTGGTTTTGATTCCCCTCTTGTACATGAAAGGGAGTAGGGTTTATAAAATATCCCCAAAAATGCTTGGCCTGGTTGGTGCACTATAGTTTAGTAAGATGTTAATCTATATTTCATTTCAGTAGAGACTGACTGATTTTATCGAATTAAAATAAATCAACCATATTTTACTCCTTCAAGAGATGTAAGTTTCATATGTACATGTAAATATTTACATTTTTAAAAAAAAATGAATAATTTGTTAGTTCATTTACAGTAGCTATGGCCATAGTTCATTTACAGTAGACCCAGTAGTCCATTTATATATGGTCATAGTTCATTTACAGTACTGTCAGTAGATCCAGTTGTCCATTTATAGAATTATGACCATATTTTTCATATGATGAGTACTCACTACTCAGTAAAGTAATATGTCTGCTCTTGACTCTCCTCTTCCTTTAACAAGGTGTGATGCTATTTTAATCATTATTAACACATATTTTAATTATAAAGTTAAACTCATTTAATTAGTTAATACTATAATATGATTCTTCTCATCAGATTTGGCTATTAAACTCTTCAGATTCCCATGATTACTGTTAAGAGTACTTGTAGAAACACTTTATACTGTATATTTGTATACCTGAATCATGTATAGCATCATATAAATAATTTACATTAGTCTATATATATATAAACTAAATTAACCCTTCAAGCTTTTTAAGCACCACATTCTTAGTATGTGCTTTACTAAGACAGGCTAATTTATAAAGTGCTGTAGATGTTTAAAAAAAGATACGAGAAAACAAATTCAGTACTATATATAAAAAGACAGATTAATTTTACATAGACCTTTAAAAAAAATAGAACAGAAAAAAAAATGTCAGTATTATAAAAAGACAAATTAATTTTACATTGTGGCCTAGACACCCCCCCCCCCCGCCCGCAAAAAAAAAGATAGAGAAAAATGAATTTCCGATTCATTTTAAATTGTGCTGTAGACCCGAAACAGATAAGATAAAAACTAATTACAGTACGTATAGTATTATAAAAAGACAAATTAATTTTACATTGTGGCCTAGGCCCCCCCCCCTCCCCCCCGCAAAAAAAAAGATAGAGAAAAATGAATTTCCGATTCATTTTAAATTGTGCTGTAGACCCGAAACAGATAAGATAAAACTAATTACAGTACGTATAGTATTATAAAAAGACAAATTAATTTTACATTGTGGCCTAGACCCCCCCCCCCCCCCCCCCCCCCCCCCCCGCAAAAAAAAGTAGAGAAAAATGAATTTCCAATTCATTTTAAATTGTGCTGTAGACCCGAAACAGATAAGATAAAACTAATTACAGTACGTATAGTACTATAAAAAGACAAATTAATTTTATATTGTTCTGTAGACCTTAAAAAAAAAAAGAGAAAACAAATTTCAGTACCATTATAGATAGATTAATTTTACATAGTGCTGTAGGAAAAAGAAAAGATAAGCAAAACGAAATTAGTTTAAAAGTACTGGGAGAGAATTCAAAGAAATTGGGTTTAATGTCCATTTGACATTTTCCAGGTAATTTCTTGAATAATGAGACGTAATATGATATGGAGACATAATAAAAATCTTGGTTTATAAAAAACATGGCTTTTTTTAAAACAAAGTAATAGTAATTTAAATCTTTGTTCTATTCAGTAAATGGAGAACGAACGCACTGCCTGACTTTAGATTAGCTCTTGTCTGTACTTGAGGTGTCTTATTTGAAAAGAAATCAATGTTGTACATTGTGAAAGTTGAATCTCGAAAAGGATCATCTGTCCAAAATTTGGTCAGTTTCTTTCAGTATTTATTAAGATATGATGATTTAAATATATGGAATATAATTAACACATCAAGCTCCATCTATTATTTTGGTTGGAATCTTTGATGGGCCTCTTAATCCAATTGAATCCAAGCTGGGAGGTTATCTACAGTTGATATTTTTATTTTGTTTTCTCGATTAAATGTTAAATAATCAAACTGAGTACTTTTAACATGAATTAGATATTTTCCGGAAAATACCAATGATGATCAGCAACTTTAAACAATAGATATTTCTATTTTAGATGTTAAGACATTATTTAAAAATCTTGCCAGAAGTATAATTATGGCTCGCAATGGATGGATGGTGAATTTTGAGTTAAAAATAAAGTTTTAATGAGCTGGAGGGATCTTTCTCGTGCTAATATCTTTTGTTACTGATCTGATCAGACAATCTCCTGCTGCTGTATACAGGTTAAGAAAAATGTAAAGAGGTAGCTGGCCTACTGCCCTCGTGAATTATTTTTACTGGTTTTTATCTGTTTCTGAAAGAATCATCCTTCTTGTGTGAAATTATCGTATTTTCCAATGTACGAGACCTCTGTGTATAAATATAAGGCACACATTGATTTTTTACAATGTTTCCTGACATGAATTGTGTTTGTGTTAGAAATCAATCTATTATTGGTTTTATTTTTTTTTTATTTTGAAATAATGGAAACTTCAGTGAATTTGAAATTTGATCATTATTTGCTTGTCCTAATCTGCAGACTTTGCATGTGTTTAAAAAATGGGCAACAAAATTCACTGTAATCTGGGTAACATTTAATCTTGGGTATCTAACACTAATTTATTTCACATTCGTTTAATATCAAATCTTTGTTTAAAAATTTGTAAAAATTGTTTAAAATCACCAAAAATCATCTATGTGTAATTTGCATTTGCGTCCAATTAAAGCTGACCATTCAATTTTGATAACGAATGCCCAATTTACAAGCGTTTAATTTCTTGAAAATGAGATGAATGAGTCTGATTGCAGCATGACGCCAATGGGAAGCTGTGTTTGATACAGATATAGTACAATATAAAAACATTTATATTTTCATAAAATTTCGTCATTTCTCATAAAATTATCATAAAATTGAAAAATATCATAAAGAAATATAAAATTGCACTACATGTATATGACATTGTATGACTCCCAGCTTTGACTTGCTGCCATCAAAAAATCGGCCCACTCGAGATCAGCATTAGAAAATCAAATCGGCCCACTATATCAATAAAACGCAGCCCCCTCTTAAAGCGAAATTCGATACAACAATTGAAAATTCTCCTGCATAATCTCAAAATTTGTATTTTTAAAATAAAGTACAAATAGACAGACAGTGATCATCATCATTTACATGTAATGTAAGATGTTCACTTTGGTTTTTATTTATTACCACAAAGTAAATGGATCACTTTCTACTCATATGTACTGAGCAATGTTGCACTGCCTCCCCAAACCCCACTGTTGTGCGCCCCTGTTGACAGTGTTCAGTCAATGTAATGTGGGTATATTAATACCACCAGTGCACTGGTGGGATGTTCTTATCCGCATAACACTGGCTGAACACTACTTCATGGACCAGAGATAAGTTATTTGCTGTCAGTGCAGTTATATTAAAAAAATCATAATATTTGATAATGATAAAAACATGAAAAGTCATGAAATATATCATAAAAATCATAAAATTCCACTCAGCTTTCATAGAAATATGAATTTTTGACAAAAATCTGTGTACGGTCCCTGTTAATATAATAAAGTCAGTAATTACAAATGTTTTTATCTGCTTGGTGGAATTGTCTAATGCATGTGCTTTAGATCATAAGGTCAAGTGATATCACACATGTACGTGACAAGAAATAGGGTCATGTGCCTACCGGTAGTATATTTGTGGATTTTTCCCAGGTCTTTCGGTTTACTCCTACCGTTAAAGGAGCTAAATTGCTAACATTTGGGACCTAGAAATTTACACAAATGGGTCACAGCGCATAATAATGTAATATGAATGTATATAAACTGATTTACATTCAGTCGTTTCTGTTTTTACTCTAATTTCTAATCAGTTATGTTCGACGAAATATCCCAGAAGTCTCAATCGAATGGCAATTTCTAGCGTCTGGTTATTCCTGTCTACATCGATAGTATTTATTGTGCATGCTCTCTAGATAAGAATGAGGCGTCACCATTTGAAACGCGTGATGGTAAAATGTTTCTTTTGTCTTAAATATTGGATATCAGATGCCCACAACATCAATGTTGATTTAAATTGACATATAGTTCATGTTTTCAATGTCAAAGACTTGGATGATATTAAGTTAGAGACTTAGCTACTTTAAATATTGAAATAAAATTGTACTAAATATTAGTCCTGTGGATGTTAACCCCCCCCCCCCACCACCTCTCTCTCCATCTCTCTCCATCTCTCTTGCTCTCACCCTCTCTCTCTCTCATATGCTTCTATAACTAATTGCATGTATAAATCCTAGTTATGCATGTAAATAGTATGATCTGTCTAAAGTATGGAATAGTTATTGACAATACAGCTATTCATTCTGTAAAATCTGGCACATAGATCAACTTGTTAACTAGATGCAATAAAGACTACTTCAAGTAAAAAACAGAAGAAACTTCTGAAGAGAAAAACAGAAGAGACTCCCTGATGAAGAACATAGTCAGTTTCACACTAAGCAGGTGTACTGTAGAATAATCAGAAGCTATATTTCACATTTATTTTGAGTTTTTGGGAGCTAAAAATAAACTCTGAGAACACTTTTCCTGCATCACAATTTACTATGTCATGTATCGGATATTAAACAAACTTAAATACCATGCGTTCTGGTACATATACTATAAATACCTACCTTCCTATAATATACTAACATGTTTATTGAACTTACCTTCATATATATAAATTAAAGTAGATATGAAGTACAAAAGTACTTCTATATTTATGGTAAATACATTAAAAAAAAAAAAAATTAGAAATACGTCCAGTTAAAAAAATGTGCCACTTTTAGTTCTTCATTCTGATAATTGATTGTCTTCAGGTGTTATAAATAGTTATATTTATACATAAGCTAGCTGTCTGCCCTTAATTGAAGGGCTTCAGGTGTAACAATGCATATAAATAATTAAACATTAGGCATACTGTTTTATACATACGTAGAATAATAGATTACTATGACAATGGATTAAAATTAATATCAGGTATTACAACTAAAGATATTTAAGTATAATACATAATACAACATTTCTTACTTCGTCTTCCGGCTACCAGTATACCAGACAATACAAATACATTTCTCAATAAATTATCATAAAATGGAAAAATATCATAAAAAATAGAAAATTTTACTATTTCTATAGAAATACTAATAAATCCGGTTTTGAAAAAGAAAATCATCCACGCATTTTATGACTCCCAGCTTGCTGCTCTCTTTCATTTTCTATTAGTATTTGACAGTGTTCAGTTAATGTTATGATGGTACATGTATATGTATATGAAATGAAATTAAATGAAATTTGGGTTTGACATCCTACTGTTCTTCTCCAACTGTGCTAATGAAGACAGGCATATGCCATACAATGTGATATGAGGGAATATTTGCCCTGACAGCGGAGCTAAGGCCTACTCTTATATCAATTTCCAACTGCCAAGGGATCTTTTATGTGGACGGCAAACATGGGAAAACCACACCGGAAAACCCTGATGAACTTCGCTGCCAACAATGGCAGCGAACTCACGACCTCTAGGCTAGTGAGCCAGCATCTTACCCACTTAGCCACCGTGGCTCCCATGGGTATATATGAACATAAGAGAAGAAGACTGTGACCTTTAATACCACCAGTGCTACTGGTGGGACGTTCTTATCCGAATAACACTGGCTGAACACTACTTCATGGACCAGGGATAAGTTATTTACTGTCAGTACAGTTATAATATATATATATATATATATATATATATATATATATATATATATATATATATATATATATAAAATCATAATATTTGATAATGATAAAATCATAAAAAGTCATGAAATGTGATAAAAACATTATAAAAATATCATAAAATAGGATAAAAACATCATAAAAATCATAAAATTCCATGAGAAACTTTCATGAAAATATAAGTTTATGACAAAAATCTGTGTAGGGTCTCTGTCATAAGAAAAAACCAGTGGCATTTAGTACAATTCTTTATTATTTTGTATCAATATACCCTGTAAACACTTTCTTTCTCAAGGCTGCCTGTATGCTTATATGTATTGCCTGGTGATGCTGTGTTTAATATTTCCAATACTTATTTTTTAAAATCCCTACATTTACATATAATTGACAAGGTAGTTATAACTTTATACCCATTGCAACTTCAAATCTCTATAAGCAGATGTGACATTTTGTACAAACTTACATCTGTCATTATATTGAATGTTTCAAATCTTGTTTCAGAAACGTGTGATGTTTTAAATTTTTATTTATGAAGTTTTAAATGTGATTTTTTAAATTTTTATTTTGTGGGGATCAAAGTTTAATACTTATCTTTATTACTTCTGTCGAACCAACCACTTAAAGTACTTATATTTGCCATTTCTGTCTGTGGTTCGGCAGGAGCATCCAATTTATTTTTAGGCTCATCTTGAGAAACACTGATGTGATTTTTAACTGGATTTCAAATGTGAGCACATAAGGCAATTCTGTGAATCACACTAAGCTGAATCCTGAATGTCAGCCCACTTGTTTAGGTGAACATATCAATACACAGCCATAAAATTTAATGACAGACCATCTGACCAGTTGACAAAACCAAATTAGCTTACTGATCAGTTTCTGTTATGATCACTCATTTCATATTGGCCCCCACCTTTCGAAGAAACCAGGTGAGTATTAAAATGTGTTTGCTCTGTCCGTCTGTCTGTCTGCCCTTCACACTTATTAGGACAAATTAATTCTGCTTCTGATTGAGTTTGGTGTAGATGTTCATTGGTTGAAGGTTTTCCGAGTCTGATGTTGCAAAGCTGAGGTCTGTCTGTTTCTTGACTTAGTTCAATGATGAGCTTTTTCTGCTAAAGCAGAGTTGAGCAATTTGATTTTTCAACGCTTTGGACTAAGTTTGATAATAAGTAATTTCTGCTCAGGTTAAGCAGAGTGATAAGAAGTTTGATTGCTAATTGCTTTATAAAAAGATAAAAATGTGCTAGTAAAAAGAGTGTTATCTATTTATTTTGAAATTAAGTTTGGGTTGGGTGGGTGGATTATCAGCTTCACTGTTGGCTACTTTTACTTATGTTTAGAGAGATATTGTTTTTCTGAAATTTTGTGGGTATCATAATTTTTATGAAAATTTTAAATTATTGTAACATTTATGGAAGAAGATTACAATGATATCATTTTAATAAGATAGACATTTATGATTAATAATATAATAATTTATAGCAATTCAATGAATACTGGACTGATACTAATTAGTCCGAGAAGATCCTTAATCCTCTTGTGATTATTATCCCATGTTATAAAAAAGTCAAATGATCGAAATAAGCAGGTCTAAAATAGGAATACTGTTAGATAGATCTGTTATTAAAATGCTACATAAAGCTATAAATACTATGCCTATACAGTATTAATCAAGACTTCTCTCTTTTTTTTTCTAACATTATTCTGGGGCTATTTCTATAGTGATTGATTTTTCCACCATTGAGTTAACAGAAGATGCCAAGAGAAGAAGAGCCAGTCTAACACTTTTGATACTGTGTGTAAGACAGACGGTGAATTTGTCAAAGAAATTAATGAAATGACCTTCTGTTGGAATATCTGCCCCCAATTCTTTCAGCTTCATTATTGGTAAAAGTAAAAGCTAATTGAAATTGTAAATGTCAAATGATGCTGACTAATATGGTTGTAATCAGCTTTCTGTGTTCATCAGGCTTTCTTTACACCTTGAGGACAGGTTTTACTTTCTCGCTTTACTCTTAAAAACTCATCTTATGTAAAACACCTTTATGTACTTCTTATGTAAAACACCTTTATGTACTTCGGTGCACTTTGTCATGAAATTTTCCTTAGTAGTTCTAGTTGTGAAATTTATTATTTATTTATGTAAGCCTAGATTTGGTATATAGCACATTGTATGTGGTTACATATTTACCAGAGGAGGGAGACCCAGCTTTTCATGTTTTTAAATTTTGCTCTATTTCATAAGTTGTTCTAGCCTTGAAAATTATTTTTTATTCATATATAAGCTTATAAGATTTTAAAGTTATTATTAACATCGCATAATATGTGTTTAAAAGTTTAACACGGTTCCAGAAGAGGAGGGGGGGGGGGGAGCCACTCTTCTGTGCAAGTTAAAGTGAGAGTACAAGGAAAACCACTGTAATACACAGGAAACAATTCTATGGAATACCATTACTCTTTAAAATTTAGCGTCATTTAGATTAGATTAATCTTGCCTTTTATAGAGCAATTATAGGAAATGATTGATGGTGTATTTTATACATGTTAACATAATAATGCTAGAAAAAAGGGGCGTAGGTTGGCCGAATGATCTAACCTGTGTACTTTAGATCGTAATGTTTCTTTCCACAACTACGCGCTTGCAAGCGAATTATTGAAATAAAATTGAACCATGTGTTAGTCCCAAAATGACCTAGTTTGTGTTGAGTGGATAATTTTGCTTGGACAGTAACCAAAAGTTTAGTACCCTAGCCCTATTAGTAACCTTGGGTATCGGGTGCCATTACTGCTCAACTACCACTGCCCCCCCCCCCCCCCCCAATAATAATGGGCAAATAATCTTGAATATAATAGCAGTGGGGAATCTTGAATATACATAGGTACACATTTACTAGTTCTGTTATTTATAGTCTAATACATGTTTGTTGTTAGCAGGGGATCACGTCGCTAAGTTGGTAAGACGCTGGCTCGCTAGCCTGGAGGTCGGGTGTTCGATCCCTGCATTGGCCGAGAAAGTTCATCCAGATTTTCAAGCGTAGTTTCCCCTTGTCAGTGATGCAGGACGGAGGGCCTGACAAGGACAGCTGTCTAGTCGTTCGGTCCCGTGTACACATTGGCATGCACGTAAAAGATCCCTTGGCAGTTGGAATTCGATATAAGAGTAGGCCGTAGTGCTGCTTCCCGGGCAAAATTTCCCTGTATGGTGTATGTCCGTCTTCACTAGCCCAGTTTAGGAGCAGAACAATAGGACGTTAAACCCCATTTCATTTCATTTGTTGTTAGCAAAAATCCCCCCCCCCCACCACTCCCCACCCACTCCCCACCCCCAAAACATTGGCCAATTCTATTTCTCATTAAACTCAGTATTCTGTAGAAGTGTAATGTGTGGGTTCCAAATAATATCAGATTTCATTTAAACTAATGATTTCTGTTGAATGAATATGACCATAATCATTTACAAGCTATTTCTGGTTTGATATATGACATAGTGACTCAAGGTTTTCATTAGTCTTCAATCTAATCTCCGAAAATAAATACATGTGGGAATTCTGGCTCCAAATAGTTGGATAAGTTAATATGGAGGAAAAAACACAAAAAACAGTATTTTATGATTTTAAAACATATCACTGTACAAAATGATAGTTCTTTTACAAATAACATTGGGAGCAATATTTATGTTACATACCATTAAATAATATAACAATTTTTGTGATAAATATAAATCAATTCAGGTCTTCAGTAGTGAATGATGTGAGAAGCGGGGAGGGAGATCGGCAAGACCCTCTCAAGAAAGTAGCTGGGGCTGGACGGGCCCCCAGTAGACCTGTTTGCAGTAAAATATATTATGTTTAAATATGGTCTATTGCAGAAAATTATGATATAATAATTATGAGATTCAGCGTATTCAGGTACCTGTACCTTAAGAAATTGTCATTTGCTTTTTATGAAATTGACCTATTGACCTATAATAGTCTATAAAGTGACTGAGTAATGTTGTAAGTAAAATATAGTATGTTATATATGGTGTATTGTAGTATATGATATGATATAATAATCATAATGTACTTGATGTTAGTCTAGTATTTAGAATGACATGTATATTAGCCTTGTCTGATCTTCGTATAAAGCTTTATTACACTAGGCTGGACTCGACCAGGTGATTGGCACTCACCTGATTGCGTTAAGTTGTGATGTAAACATGACATGTTGTAATAGCGTGAACAGAACATGGCACTATATTTGTTAAAGATACATTAGGTAATATTTAACCATTTTAAAATTAGACAATGACAAATGAATATATTGAAAATTTCAGCCATGTTACTCTATTCTGAGCAAATGGTCTAAACCATTGATCAATATATCAGCAATTGAATGCTTTAAAAAGTTGATCATGGCCTTTTCATGTGAATAAATGTCTAAATTACAATTTGTATACCATTTTAAGCCAGAAAAAAGAGCTTCAATAGGCAGCTTTAGGTCTTACATAATGCATCTTTAAGTACATGTCTATAGACATTTTGACCAGGCCGAAGCAGCATAGTTTTCTGATAGAATACAAAAAAACTCAGCTCACAGTGACCCTTTGCCCTGTTTTCATTTCAATATTATTGAAATAACAAATAAATTGTTAAATGAGTGTAAACACACGATCACAGATAAACCTTATTTGCTCTAACTGTTAATCAAATTGTAAAGCCAGATTCCTTCTCCCTTTAATTGCATTACAATCGAATTTTTTCTCACTATCAACATTTAATTCTTTTAAGAAAGACATTTCATTTGATCTTTTCAATTTTTCCATAATAATACTGTGGTTCCAACATGGTTCTCAATCCATTTTGAAACAAATTGGGTCAATAGTGGTTGTTGTCAACTTCGTGGAATAGCAATAATTTATTTGGGCAAGAGAATACTCTTCGAAATGTCATCCAAATAAATTAGTAGCTGTTTTTTCATAAGTATGTGTTATAGTTTATATTGTTCTATCAATTTACAAAATGCCTTAAAAATTTATATTCAAGAAATAGGGTGAATAATCTTTAATTCCCATTAATATTTACAACAAACTTCAACAATAAATATTTCTTGATAATGTGTTACACATATTATTATTATCATATTCTGAATCGGCTTAAAGATGGGTTCCCGCGTACAAACTGGGTGATTTAATGGTATATATGGACTAAAAACATATTCAAACTAATTAATTTGTCATAACTTTACTTCAAATCCTTCTCAAACATTGTAATTGCGAAGGAATGTCCTGCTATAAAAATTCGATCAACCAGGTCATGTTTACGTCACGTGACTTACCTCTCTTGGAAGTCAGAGGAGAATTCATTGCATACATAAGACGATGTTGTCTTTAATCGCTTACTATTTATTACAAATATCGAATCCTAATTGAATTCTCGGATTATCCACTACCCACGTCTCAGAAAGTGTTGTACGTCTAACTCTTCATAAAGTTTATCAACTTGTACATCAAGCACTCAATGTTCGCGTGTGACCTTTGACATCACGCGTGCAGAAATTCCTAATCGTCGGGCTGTCGATATGGGGAACCCTTACATTTTTGTCCTGTATACGCTCCATGAGTGTTTTTCGGGGAATCCAGTATTTTTCTAGTAAGATTGGATATCTCTACTTTCCATATATACCACAATTACCATACTTTTATTGGAAATAACTACCTGATAAATACTTTTCTGGGAACCCATCTTTAATATTTATGATTACCACACAAACAAAACAAATACCGCAAATTCGATACACCTGCTCAAAGTTTTCCATGTTTAATTCAGGTACTGTTGTCAAATTATTGTCAATAATATTCCTGAATAAATATCTGTCTTCATTTATTTGATAGATACTGAATGTAAAACATCTATGATATGAGTAGTTTATCAAGTCTAAGCATCGTTTATCTTCTTTAGAAAAAGGTATTTTACAATTACATCAATAGCTTAATCCGTCGTCAAAAGGCATAATAGATCTGGCAAGATTTACTCGATTTACTGAAATTTCATTTCAGTCGGATTCGTATAAATCGGATCTTTGCTCAACTCGGATAAAATCGTTTGGACCCTTTGATCCTGCACGTTTCTCTTATTAAATTTCTGCACGTAAGTTGGATCTTCGCTCAACTCCAATCAAAATGTTCGGTCCATTTGATCTAATTCCTGCTCTTTTCCTTCGCCTAAGTGGGATCAGCAGTATGTACAGAATTTCACTGTCAGTTTCGTCCAGATGGTCTAAAACTTGGTTAGGTATTCCATGCCCCAAAATACTTTCCTCTATCATTTTGACTCTTATCAGCCTATTTGACGCGATGCTATAATAGAATTTTCCCGGAAAATTCGAAACTCGCTGTCTCTGTACAAGACACTTTCCAGGAAAATTTAGGACATTTTTCAAAGATGGCGACAAAACGGAAGTTATCTACTCACACCAAAACGGAAGTTATCTACTCACACAAACGAATAAAAGGACACAGATCACTAAAGATTTCCCCATTGACTCCAATGTTAATTCTCGTATCTTAGACCGGCTCTAATTTTTTCCCAAATTTTCGTTGGGTAGAACGCTTTCTACCACAGATAGAGCAACATGTGGCAACCACTTGCCCAAAAGCACGTATGAGGTTCTTCATGAAAAACTTGAGATACACAAGCTGGAAGTAGAGACAAGTAAACATGCAATTTCAGGCCCTACATTTCAACCTAACCAACCTCTCAACTCTTGTATCCTTCCGCATCAAAATTATGAATATTCACCAAAACCTGGCAGAAAATGTATTTTCAAACCCTTTTCTTCGATTCTACACCAAAAAGTCAACAAAAATCGCCATGCAAAAGGGGGAAAAGGGAGAGGAAGACTAAAAATAGCTTTGGCCCTTGTTTTGTGGGTGACGGCGTAGGAATATTTGGTGATCTGTGTCCAAAAGCTTGAAATGTGCCTTTGAATCAATTATTATACTGCTCTTGCAGTTTATTTCTAATAGAGCATAGATTGAATTTCGGTCTTCGGCTAACTCGGATCTTCACTTAACTGGATAAAATTGGTCAGTCCACTTAGATCCAACTTATGCAAAGTTTACTGTACATGCTGGAATTGAGTTGTAGGGGTCTTCACATTTCTAATTGAGAAAGGTCTATTACTGTGGATACTATCATATCTGTTGTCAACTCAATCTGAAAACCTCTGGATTACTAATCACAAGGTCCAGGATTTAATCTTGGTCTTGACAAAATAAGTCTGGGATTTTTGCTGCATGGTTTCCCCTGGTTAATGGTACAGAATGGAGGACTTCAGTAGGAACATTGTCCAGTTGTTCAGGTTGTACACAAAAACAAGTTCCCATGTACACAATGGCATGCATCTAAAAGAGTCCTTAATAGTTGGAATTACGAATTTCTGATCTTCTATGAGCATATGTTTCGTTGTCTGGCAACCTATCTAAATGGTCTATAGACAATAACCTAAATAACTGGTCGTCTACTTCGAGGGTTCAAGTAAATCTCACAGAAAAAAAAGAACAATACATGTTTATCTCGGACTGATATTGGTCAGACGGACTGACAGACAGCTCTTTTCTTTATAAGGAAGTGTAAAGGAAAATTTGTAGGCATCGTGATATTCTCAGACATTTCAATGGTGCGATTTGGTTAGTATTTTTGGAATACTTGACTTAGTTGGCTGTCTGGTCGTGTCTCCCTCGTGGTTTCAATGGCTCTTCTGTAATCTGATTTGTGAAAAGAACATCACCGCCACCATATACGGATGTATAACATCAATAAAATCTTATCCTCTAAGAAATTGTTTAATCGCCAAAATTTACTGGAAGCAAATACGATTGATGCCTCCATCGTCATTAATTAGGCCTAATGGATTCTCCATAATATCCTAACAAGTTTTCTTCAGTGTAAATATTTTGAGGTACGTTGATCTGCACAATGACACTTGTGTTTGATTTGATACATACCCTTAGTTATAACAGAACACTCCTTGCTGTAAGGGAAGTGAATTTTTTGGTAAATTGTTTATTGTGGTGTGGCATATGACGTTGAATTAACGACTATAGTTTTAAGAATTTTGGTGCCATACAAAGGAAATGGGGGCTAATAAAGACTGGCTTCTGCAATGCAGTGTAGAAAAGCAGGACTTTAAAGCATGTATCATGCAGTTTGCTATGAGGAAAATTCCGAACGATTAAATACCTTTCGTTGTGCACCACTGACAAGCGGAAAGGGAAACCACACCGATAAATCCTGAGAAACTTTCTTGGTCAACACTGGGATTGTACTTCTTTATTAGTGAGTCAATGCTTTACTGACTAAGCCACCTACATGTAAGTCTGGAAAAAAATAAAAATAGTTTTATGTGTGTGTGTTTTTTTTATATAATGCCTGACATTTTATCAGGTGCAGCTAAATTCATCATTTCCCTACATTTCTAATACTATACTGGTATACCTTCCCCCATTTCATGGACAGCATCTAGACAACAAAACTGCTGGTTGGTGTACGTTTCCTAAATAAGTTCCTTAATCTAATCAAAAGAACAGAACTATGTATTGTGAGATCTGCTGATCTTATTTAGGTATATGGCCTAGGAACAAGTGATGAGCTGCAGGCTAATAAAAATCAAAATGGCTGATTAAATCTGTACTATATTGTTAGGTTGTGACGACAGTCACACAGTTCAGTAATTGCCCTATTATTATAGCCATTGTTTATTTAATGGTATTTTTTACGAACAAACATTTTCTTTTTATTATAAAGAAATCCTGATTTGTTGTTCTCACTGCTAAAAGATTACTTTTAAATAACATTTGTAATTACAATTTTAATGGTAATTTCCTTTCATTTCAGAACATGATGAAAACTGACATTGTGTTTTACGGTTTCCATATTTAGCAGAAGTGAATAGCTGTTAGTGATAAAATTCTGGTTTCCAATAACTACCAATCCACAGAACAAGAAAAAAAAAATAAAGACAGTCGCAGTTGATTGAGATAAACGCTGCTCTGTTTCCGTTCAAAGACCAAAACAAATTTTATCTCCATGACATATATATTAAACCTGGAGAGTTATACACATGTTTTATGTAGCCGTTTTTTTTTTCTTTCAATTTTTTTAAACAGTCGTTTTCTTTCCCAATATATACGAAAAAGCACAAATTATGACGATAGACAGCAAGTTATAAAATAGAATTGAAATGGAAGGATTCCATTTAATTTAAATATGCATTGTGCCAGATTTAGATAAAAGAGCTGGCTGTGCTTGCTATATTAGTTTTAAAATAGATAATGAAAAATGAATACGTTTATATTGAAAATTACTTTATTCTGAGCGAAGTTATGAAAAGAAATAGCTTAAATAGTCTTGATTTCTAGTACTTTAATCAGCAGTCATTATGAGCGGCGTCCATATTAATGTTCTATTGAAGATATGGTGAACAATATCTTAGCCATCCGTTGGTAGGAGAGTATGGACGTGTTATGTGAATAAATGTCTAAATAATAATTAATATAACATTTGAAGCCAGAAAAAAGACCTGCAATAGGCAGATTTAGCTCATATGCTGTCACTCAGAAATATTTTAGAAGTATTATTTTTATACGGATAGTTTCACACTCAACTACATTTGGCTTATTTGGAGAATTAATGAGCTGTTGTTATAAAGAAAATATTATGTTCTAATTAATGGAATATTTGACAAAGAAGAAGATTATATTTTTTTAGACCTATCTGTTGTTAATGCACGTCACTCCTGACATTTGACCGATAGTAAAATTCATCATTTTCGTTTGTATTCAGATGTTCAAACTAATGGAAATTTTTATCAATAAATCACTATTACCATCACGTTCGTGTGTATGGGACGTGAAATATCTAGTAAATAATTTACATTTTGTGAATACATTTAGCTTTTAGTCATGACAATTTATAGGAAAAATAGACATCTTTATTAAGTATGTATACATATGACACAAGAAAAATAAAGGCTTATTAACATAAATACTTCATATATTTGAAGGTGAGACAAATAATTTATGAAGCGAAAATGACTTCATTTAATAAACACCACAGGATCCTAGCTCCAATATATCATACACCCCATGTCCAGAGAATAATAATTTTTAAAATGATGGTATAATTCTGGAATTTCAGTTTATTGTTAAGTTGAATTTGTTAGCATCTATAAGTTTAATATTAGAATAATGAATTATTTTATTATATAAATTACTTACAATTTAAATACCTGGGTTGGGGGATGACAGATAACTTATGATGTGAATATGACTTAATTTAATGAACACCAGGGGGTCCTGGCACTATTATATTCAGTATATCATAAACCAGAGAATAATAAGTTTTAAAACTGATGGTAAATTTCTAAAGTTTCAATTTAAGTTGAATTTGTTAATATCTATAAGTTTAATATTAGAATAATAAATTACTTTATTATACCAAATTACGTGCAATATAAATTCCGCGAAGTAGGTTAAACTTGACAAGCATGTCATTCTGTTCATAATTTATTTTTTCTTGATGTATTATTTGATAGAAAACTTTATGACAGTGGGCGTAACTAAGCTTTATTAATGTCTGTAAGTCCGATTTTATTACCAGAGCTTAAAGCTTCATAAATATTGTTTTTATTTAAATTGAGTAAAGACATGCTAGGTTATTAAATACTGTAGGTAGTTGAAAACACATTCATTTTGTTTTTGAGGAAAGCTATTTTCTATAGAATAAAATAATTCAGTATTGAAATAAACCAGTATAAAACAGAATATATTAACTCAAATCAATTTAAGTAAAAGCACTTAATTAAATTGTATTAATTCACTATGTCGTATATGTAAATCAGTTTATATACATTCATATTACATTATTATATACGTTGCGACCCATTTGAGTCAATTTCTAGGTCCCAAATAATAGTGATTTCGCTCCTTTAATATTCCCCCTACCCCTTTAACTTGGATAAGTTTTCTAATTGTTGCTTATATATTTAGAACAATGACTGCTGGGGAAATATATCTTTAAATTGATCTTTTCTCTTTAAAATATATCATTATACTGACCGTTTCTCTTTAAAATCTAATCGTTTTGTTTTAATGACTTTTATTAAATTAGTAATTGAACTGGAAATATGTAGGTAATAATACTATGGAATACAATTACTGTTTATTACTGAGTGACGTTTCTTTGAACTAGGAATCTATGGTCTTTATTAATGATACAATTATAAAAAACTGATGTCATCATTTGACAAGCACATGTGTAGATCTGGCCTCAAGAGTAAACATATCAATTCTAATTTAAAGATGCATTATGTAAGAGCTAAATCTGCCTTTTGCATGTCTTTTTTTCCTGGCTTCAAATGTGATATATAGAGGATATTTGTCGTTTTAGAGTGAAAAACATATTTTATTTCATCGAGAAGCAAGAAAACTTATATTTTCACGAATGCATAGCATTCGTGAAAATATAAACGTTTTCTTGCTTAGAAATGAAATAAAATATGTTATTCACAACAAAACGACAAATGTTCTATTTATTTTATGATTTTACAATCATTTTAGGTAAAAACAACTAGCCAGTGGAATAACACTTTTATTTCACTGATAAAACGCGGTATTCCACTGCTGATCATAAAATAAAAACTATTATTTAGACATTTATGCACATGGCAAGCCCGTAATCACATCTCAAATCTGTCATATTATTATAGAGAAGCCTATCTAAAGAATCTGCCCAAAACTTATAGGTGACACTGGTATATAAATCTTGATAGCCTTGTCTTATTACTAATGAAATAGCACATCAGATCTACCCAATAGAACACTTTATTTTGAAACAAATCCAAGAGGTCAAGCACCAAGAGAGTCTTGGGGCCTTATTCAGGAAAATAAAATATATAAAATCGTAATATTAAGAATGTTAATTTTCAATTTAAACACTACATTATTGATCGATGCTAGAATATTAACTCTTCATCCATATAAAAATTCAGCATCCCTATAAAAGTTTTGTGAATAAGCTCAGGATTTATTTAAAGTTAAATATCTTTTCATATGGACTGTAACTTAAAAGATTTTAAGAATATTGTCTGATTTTAACACTTTGGCACTTGACTGCTCATATCTACTGCTCGATCTAGTGTCCCAAATCACCTGAGCCATTAGGTAGTCATTATTTTACATATACAAAGGGCTAAAGGGTTAATCGGGGATTTAAATCCCCATTTTAAGTTCCGGTCTCTTTTAAAGATCTGTTCCCTCAAAGTTGATGGAATTATCTGCTGCACCCTCCAAAATTAATTTCTAATTAAAGTATGACATTTCTTATGTAAAAAAGGTACAGGCTGAAATGATTAGCAAGCTTACTATAAATTAGAATTAATTTTGAATGAAAGTATGAAATTGCTTATGTAAATAATTAAAGCTGAAATGATTTAATTACTAAGTTTGACCGATGGTCAACCACAAATTTGATGCATAGCTGTTCTGTCAACCACAAATTTGACTCATAGCTGTTCTATCAACCACACGTTTGACTGATGGCTGTTCTGTTAACCACACGTTGGACTCATGGCTGTTCATGGCTGCCAAAGCTCACAGCAATTCCTTATTAGTTATTAGAGGTAGCACACAAAGAGATTAGCTACACTAAAGACTATTACACTGTTCATTAAGCTAATTAACTCTGAGCATGAAGTGATAACACACATTCGTTTGCCAGAATGTGAATTTAAACCTCATATTATAAATAGCATAATATATTTTCAGTTTATGATATAACAGATGTATATTTTCTTCAAGATGATATATTATATGTAAATATAAGTAAGATATTATATATCGAGGGTGGTTATTTAGGATAAATAATACTTTATTAAGATAGGTATATTATAATTAAATAAATAATAAGTGTATATTTTGTATATAAGATTTATATAACCCATAGATTTTCCATGTTATTTTGTTATTTACAAATCAACAGAGTTCATAGAGAACATAATTTATAGCAATATTTACTATAATATTACCGAATATATTGTGAATATGATGTAACTCATAATTTATGTACCAGGTATATATGCATATTCATTAAGCATAATCTCATTTATTAACATTAAAACTAGTATTTTTGTAAAGCTTTTCATAATTTTTATTTTTTATGTTTTAGAATTATTTAAGATTTTGTTATGTTAGGATGTTTAAGGTTGAGATAGCACCCAATGTGATAGGATCTTTATAGCACAAATAGAAAATTCACAGCATTTATTTGGAATTTATGTTGGAGAAAACATTGAGAATGTGTTTGAAAAATGGATATCCCAACTGCTGCATTGCCTTTTTATACGCCCACATTGAAATGCGGTCGTATATTGTTGTCGCCCCCATCCGTCCGTCCGTCAGTCAGTCTGGCGTACACAATTGCATGAGGGCATTCTAGAAGTTAAGGTTAATATCCAATTGACTTTAAATTTATACAGTGTTTAAAGTCATGAGACGAAGAATCCTATTGATTTGCAGCGATTTCCGATAATTACTGCCAGAGTTATGGCCATTGATCACTTTGAAAAATCTTGTGGGCCCTCTAGAGGCTAAAGTTAATATTATTGTTTAAGGTCATGAGACAATCGAAACAAATTCTACTTTTTTCTGATAATTGCTTCATGGGTTATTACTTGTAATCAGATTTTCATGTTCTCATTACTGACAAAAGAAAAAATATGTGACAACACTTGTTGACTGCCCGGACGACTTAGCTGTTGTGGGTGTATGTTTCATTGCCTGGCAACCTATCTTTTTCTCTTAAATTTGTCGCTTTGGCTGGACTTTATTTGTTGATTTGTTTTGTGGGGTGACAGTCTATCTTGGTTGAATATTTTAACTCTAAAGATAAAGCCAGTGTGGTACACTGTAGACACAACTGGCGCTAAATTTAGTAAACAGGGCAAGATCCTGCTTAATTTTTTAATCATGCAGATCTTGCTCCATCATTAATCGAAATAGCGTGTAAGATCACAACCCACTCCTATACTTAAGTTCACCAAACTGAAAGAGGTTTAGCTCCTTGAAAGTAAAATAAGGAAGACTGTGGAACTCAAAGACATTAATCGAAAATTTAATAAATTCTCTATTTATCTTAATCTGATAAATTACTCATTCAAATAATTCAACAAAAATTCTGTGATTTGCTGCGCAAAATATCAATAAAACTTCTTTAGCAAGGGTCAATCCATGTTGTCATTTACACAAAGGCTTTCTTAGAAGAATGCTATTAAATATTAAGTATTTGTATCAAAGTTTTGGAGACATCATGTGTAAAATTTGCCGGGATTTTTTGGGGATTGATTGAAATTCAGAGACAAGTGTTTAGCAAGGTTGCCTCACATTACCAAAATCGTGTAGGCACTTTCTCTTTAAAATAAAAAAACCTGTAATATATTTACAGTATTTCAATGTAGCTGTAGTTTGTTTGATCATGAATAGACACTAGGTGTGATCGACTGCCCATTTCAGAACACCCAAAACTTAGTGATCTCAGAGAAATAGATAGTGTCGGTTTAATTTCTGTAATCCTGAAAAATATTAGTGGAAATTTAAGACGGTTGATCATGAAGAATTTTGGTTGACTGTTAGACGGCAATTAATTTGCCATTATTGTTAATTCTTTGATCTTGCTTTTACTGTTTTCTGGTTGTTTTTTGGGGGGTTTTTTTTGTTGCTTTGCACAAATTTGGAAGGATAGTTTTCTTCCACTTGCACCCCAACTCCCCACCTTCCATTGACCCCTTGGCTTGTATGCCCATGATTTCAACACAATAATGTTACGCAAATAAGAGACAAAAAATAAAACATACTTCTAATCTTGACAAATTAATGTTTCGAAATAGGAGACGTAAACAACATAACATGTAATACCGTAATTAGAAAAATATAATTATCCCCAAGACTAAATGCTCTTCTGGATTAAAACATATTGAAAATGTTTTTTTTTCTTCAGCTTTTAATGTAATGTCTCAGAAAAGTGTTTAAATTAATACTTGCAGAAATGAAAACTTCAGACATTCATGACAATTAGAAGTAGATGGTTTATTAGTTCCTATATACCTAAGGCGATACAAAAAAAAATCTAGTTCTCAGATAATCTTTCCTAAAAATCTTGTGCGAGAAGTGAGTGTTTATTTTTATGGTGTTTTTTTTGTCAACGGAACACTAATGGCAATGGGCTAAATGATTTCTCATTAACATCACATTTCAACTCAAGGCACTACATTTATCTCATGGTGTGTTCATTATAGTTATGTATGATTATCCAGTATTATTCATATACATATGGTTTGGTGCTTGATAATTGAGCCTATGGTACAGTTCCAGATTCATTTGGATTTTTTATAGAAATATTTACATCCGGTAATTAAATTTTTAAGTGACATGGGAGTATCTGAGAAACAGAATATTTTTTCTGTATGGCCTAAACTTCGACACAATCTGCAAGTAATACAGAAATGTATTTCTATTGTTTTGGCTGGGAATACTTATAACTACATGAAGGCATGTATTTAATAAAAACAGATAAACATAATATCATGTGTTCATAAATACAAACATATCTATCTACAATAACAATTTTAACATGTATGGTTGTGGCCTTTTTTTTTATTATTTTGTTTGAATAGCAGTGCTATTTATTTTTTGTATATCTCTATAAATTTTGATTATGATAAGTAAAATTATCTACATAAAAAATGATCTGAAATACACTAAGATTATTAAAGGGACATGTGACTGGAAGAAAAGAAAAATATAGTACAAATAGAAGTAAATAAAATATACTTTAAATCTGTTTCAAATAATGTCCATAAACATTTGTACAATGAAAAAGTAAGATTTTAAAAAAAAAAAAATGAAGCCTTAATCATAACTTATAAAAGTAAATAAATAAAGGGAATATTGAATAAATAAAATCATTTATTATATGGTATACATATAATTTAAATCCTGCATTTATTGATTTCATTACATCATAATGAATGTTTATTACATTAATAAGAAATACAGGAAACCTCCTAATGATTTGTAGAGTCAGCAGATGATGTAGTTTAGATCTATTTGTTTATTTGGGGTTTTGAGGTTTTTTGTTTCTGTTTTGTTTCTTTATTTAGTTTACAAACTGAATATTTCTCAGTGTGCACGTATAAAATTTGTATTTTATTCAAATTATGCAAATATTGCTAAAAAACATAAACTTGCTAAACATGACAATCTTGTAGTCAGTGGCGGACACAGGGATATTGGGTTAGGCACCTCCGGGGGATCTCTTGACCGAGAATATCGGGGGATGTCAATAGTGATTTGTGGCGCATATCTGGACCTGAATATAACATTCAATTTTAACAGCTATATTGCCACAACCAACAAAAAACAAAACAATATTTACTTGTTTTACGGGGCCCCCCACCTGGATCCGCCACAGCTTGTAATATGGAGATGTTATAAATCTGTGATCTTTTAAAACTACAGGTATAACAAGGTATTTCATTTCATTTTCTTATACAGTGGTGTGCAGAGATAAGGGTACAGGGGGTGATGGCCCCAGGCATCCATTTCAGGGAGTGTATCCAGTCAAAGATTAAAATTAAATTAAGCTTTTTTAAATTTTCAGTCTTAATTAATCATATATTAAGACATATTAAAGATGTCTTCCTTTCTCACATTTCTCAGTACTAGGCCCATTACTTGGGGGTATTCAATTAAGAAGTTGGCCTCCAGCATCACCATGCCTCTGCACGCTTCTGTTCTTGTATAAGTTATCATAAGCTTTATTTTGTTTGTTTGAGTAGCACAAGACTTACTTCAAATAGTATTGAAAAGATTTTGTATGTGCTAATATCTTTTATTTAATAAAAGAGTAAATAATGAAAACCATCAAAGTAATTTTTGTTCTATTTTTCCTGCAGCAGTTTTAGCATTTCCGTTTTTTTTTCTACACATTTTATTTTGTATAACAGAGGAAAAAATTTGTGTAAATAAGTACCAACTGGCACTTACAGGGGCTAACTAGTTGAGGTTAAAAAAAACCTGTAGCCAAAACGTCCTACATCAAAACTATGCTGCTATACAGCCTATTTTGTTCTTAGATTATTGTCCAGTCCAATCAATTTGGACACTTTCATCTACTGTTTATGCCTAGTCTGTCTTTTTTAACTGATGGGGTTGGTTAGTCGATGTTGTCTAGACACTTTTCCTTGCAAGGCACTTAGTCCTGAACCAGAAGAAACCAGGCTGGAAAATCCTAAGAACTTTCTGTTTTTTGATCTAGCGCCATACTGAGTTGGAAAATATTAGAAGCTTATCCATAGATGGTTTAAGTAGCAATTGCAAGTCCTGTGATAGTGCAATTTAAGATGCCAGCACGCACAAGATTAGATTTCTCACAACTAAAATACACAAAATTGACAGCTCAGTTTAGATCTGGTCACTGGAGACATACTAATCCTTCAATTTCAGAATTTTAAGAGCATTAGTGGACCAGTAAGAAATGGAGACTATATATGCCTATGGTTTTCAGTCATGAAAAAAAGATGGTAACAAAATACATGGTATAGAATTAACTAGAAATTATCAAAACTTATTTTCATGCGACCAAACTAGTGTACGGTAATTCAATAGTGGCGAGAATAATTATATTTGGAACTGTGATTAAAGGGAAGCAACTACGTTATGATGGTGTTGATATGTATTAAAATGAGCTTTATCAATATGATACCTAATAATCGAAATCCTTGTCTCTTTGTGTATGAGATAGTCACACCCAAACCCCATAAGGGTAGGTGCGACTTGGGTGTATACTCCAATCGTGATAAATTAGACAATTTCAAAACAATCTAGACAGATCCCAAAGTTCTGGTTGGGCCATCTTTTTCTCTGAAAGGTAGGGAAAGAGGCAGGCCTATCGGTTTCCTGGGTAGCCTAACACCTGATTTCCAGTAACATATAGGTAAGATGTATTTGGGTTGCTTTTACATTTCGACAATTTAGGGTTAGTGCTAAATGATAAGGCCAGCTCAATTTTTCGTCATAGGTCACGAAATGTAAACAGGGCTAGCGCTAATCGTAATCCTAACCGTAGCCTACTCTGGACCTAGCCCTAATGCTTACCCTAACCCCAACCTTGCCAACAATCACGTGCCCTAACCTTATTTACATCTCGGCGACCTTGACAAAAATTGAGCTAGCCTTAGCAAATAGATTTAGCCACAATTTTGGGATTCTACACCAACAATGCAATGGCGGTGTACCGTAAGATAAGATAAATTTTAATGCATAAAACGCCCACGGAGAAATTCATACGATTACATAAATCACACTATAGTAAATTAACACACATGCGTAGATGTGCACCATTCTTTTAGTTTGCAGTCCTTGAATTTGCCAAATTGACATGTCCTTTGAGAATAAAATCCAGCAAAAATAGCGTACCAGTGTTGTCCATATACCAGTGTTGTCAATATACAAATTCTTGCCCGCTTATGGACCAAGCAGGCGATGGCACAGTCAGGCGTTCCTAGTCAAAAGTTTTGTCATAGTTATATTCAATCACATCGTTTTGTGTAACTTTACCTGCAATTTCCCAAATAGTATGTCATTTGCTAATACCACACCTCAAAAGACAAGAACGGCAACATTTAAGACTTTTCGGTTTCATCAAAACTAAGCATGACGTATTATTCTTATAAACGATAATGATTACTTTATATACTCACAATCATTAATGATTTTATAATGTCAAAAACATATCACTTTACAAAGAAGAATTAAAAATGTGTAAATGTTCGAGTGCAATCGATAAAACGTCCTGCCTTATTAGATAACGTTATTGTATAAGCATGTTGTAATATAATGTTCTGCCAACATCATACATCTGACGTACCTGGCTGAATAGGGCGAATGGTATTCCTGTGATGTCATTGTCTTACTATCTTTATTATCCTGGCCATCACCGTTGCCAGGAATAAAAGCCGGTGATCAGGATGTATACTGCCCACGGGGAAAGACCTCGATGTGGAGACGATTTTTGACGAACGTCGAACATTGTAAGAACCATACCGTTATCTTCTTTGCTTCCTTCTCACGTTGTGTATTTTCTTCTTACTATCTCAGAAGTTAAGACGGTTATCTTCTTATTAGTTAAGAGGTTTGTCTTACCAGGAATAACAATACAACTGTTCGTTTTTACATTTTATATATCAAGCACTGCTTACATATGGTTATAATGCATAATAGATTACATAAGCATATTTAAAATTAGCATCTATCTCTCACCCCCAACTTCTGTAAAAGTCTAACCAGACTCAGGAAAGGTTACATCATATGGTCGTCTAAAGAACCAAGGCGATGTCTACCCTCCCTGAGAATTCAGAGGAAGTCTCTAGGAAATTAGATGGTATCTGTCCGGAACTCAATGATATTTAAATCTTCAATGACTGGTTTAAGCTTTTTAACAGATTTGATTGGATGGTTACAGTGTATGATGCAATTAGTAAATTTTCAATCACGTGTTAAACATGATATTCTGATTCCCACGGAACCAGCTATGTTTACCAAATTATAGCTCTTTTTATGTGTAAATCCGTCACTTATTATTTGAGTGCATTAGATATGTGAACCCAATAATTAAAGATACAATATGGTCGCAAAGACCATAGTACTACATTGGTGCATAGAATGATTGGCAGTTAAATTGTATTCCGTTACAGACTAATCGTTACCTCTTCGGGTACCGCATTCGTGCACGAAATAATTCAAAGTTGATTTGAATTTCATAAAAAAAAATATAGCGGGTACAACTGTAATAACTTTATGTTACTACCACCGTCCGGCGATACCCATGGAAGGGCTGAAATAGTTATTTTACAAAATAACCAAAATCATTTAAAATTAGACTGATGGCATTTTTTTAGAAGATTAGATAAAGAGCTGACAGTTCTCACTCTTATAATTAAAAACTAGATAATGTGAAGGGAATGTGCTGAAAATTTCAGTGAAATTGCTCCACTCTGAACCGAAATATTAGCGATTGAATTTTAGGCCTAGCCTCATTCATCATTACTAAAGTCGGTACGATAAAAACACATAGTCTCGATTATCCATTTTTGCATTTAATCATCATGAGCGTTGAGCAGCAGATCAGATGCAAATCCTTTGAAAATCGAAAACATAAGATGGCATTGAGAGTTGATTACGGTCTTTTCATTTTAATAAATGTCTAATTAATAGTTTATATAACATTTCAGGTCGAAAGAAACACCTGCAATGGGCAGATTTAGCTCTTGCATAATGTATGTTTAATGATCAAAATATTATACAAATAACAAATTTCTGTCCTTATTCATTGCACATGAGCTCGTTTCGGCAACTTGGATACTTTATTGAATTTTTAAAAATATTTTTAGCCACAACACCGATGGGCGGAGCAAAACGTCATAAAAACCTGGCCCATGCTGCAGCTTCTGGCCTATAATAAGATAACTAGAACAAACTTCGATGTTCACTTTAACAAATACAATCAAATTTTAATGTATCATGCGTAAGGGCCGGGTGACTCCAGCAATGGGATCGATCGTGTAAAATGCCGAATGACGCCATCAGTGCGCGGCGCAGTAACTCGAATTCTATTGCGAAAACCGTGGACAGAAATGTGCATCCTATTCCCGATAGATCCGCGTAATTTTATTTTTCTAGGCAAAGGTTGAACTCTCTTTCATAATCAGTAACTTACTGTCCTCAATATGCAGCCGTTTTGAAGTGGTGAAGAAATATCTTCAATCCCTACCCTATGAAAAGTAGTGCTGGAATTTGAAATGATAGACTAATCAGCGCTGTGTATCTAAATCTATGAGGATCAATATGTATTGGTCTCTCACATCCTAAATTACATATGGTGGGACGGTGGGCGCTGGCTACGTTAAGCTTGTATAACCTAGAATATATTGTTTTCGCTAAATATACATTTCTTAAAATATGTTTTCAGAAGTATCAGTTTTAGCATTAATAAGATCTCATTTTGGAGCGGATTGAAAACACGCAGATCAGCAGTGAATATTCGCTATTAAAGATGAAGGCCTTCGCAATACCTATGTGAAACAGACTGGATTTGGAGAGGGTAGGGTGGGGCGATTCCGATTTAGAAAGGGCGTTTCTCCGTAAATCACCAAAAACTGCATTACGGAAATGGAAGAATTATCTCTGGGGAAATATAATACGGGGCCGGAGGAAATAGAACATATTTGTCTATACCGAATAGAAAGATGGCTACGCAAAGCGTGGAAATACGCCCACACAGCCGCTATATCTCAAAAGCAGTTTATCCGAAAGGGCAACATTGATGTGACCGAATTTAATAAGAATCTAAGATCCATCAAGGAATCTAACCTCTATCGTGTTCCTTTAAAACCTGTAGCATCTATCGCATTCACAATATTTTCGACAAAGGTTACTCCGGAATGGAAGGTCAAAGAAAGCTGAGAAACGTCCTCCAATGCTTTACACCAAATTTGAATAAAAAAATGTTAAAAACTGCAGCCTTTATTAGCCCAGTAGATTCAGAAAAAAAGGGAAGTTAAACCCCATTTCATTAAAACCCCATTTGTGGGCGTATAAAAATGGTTTATTGCTTGATTATATATATATGTACGGAATGTTAAATATAATTTTCAGCATCAAATGATTTGTCACCATCAAAATCCTTAGCCGGAGAACAGGAAGTATAGCTTTCACTACTCGGTCTTTTTAAAATACCGTTGATTGATTCTGTATTTGAAGTTTTCCTTTCTCTGTGTGTTTCAAGTACAGATGACGATCTGCTGCCACGGAGATCTCCAGTGTTGCTATCTTCAAATAGTGTATCATCATCAAAATCTTCAGCCAGAGGCCAAATGTCGCTTTCACTCCTCGGTCTTTTTAAAATACGGTTGTTTGATTCTTTTTCACTTTTTCTATCTGCTTGTTGTAAAGATGGCAATCTACTGCCACCTAAAACTCCAAACTCTGGTACAAGTAAATTATTGCAAACTTCAAATGGTGTATTACCATCATAATCGCTTACACTCCTCGGTCTTTTTAAAATACCGCTTCTTTCTTTATCTCTTTGATGTAAAGACGGTGATCTACTGCCACCGAGGTCTCCAGACCCTGGCACAAATAAAGTATTGGTATTATGTCTAGGGCTTTTCAAAATACTGCTGATTGTCTCCGTTTTGGAGGTTTTACGACGTCTGTCTGTTTGGAGTAAAGATGGCGATACACTGCCATCAAAATTTTCGAACTCAGATCCGGGTAAATTGTTAAAATATTTACGACTTTTTAAAATGCTACTGACTGATTCTGTTCTGGAAGTCTTTCGCACTCTGTCTGTTTGGATCAAAGAGGGTGATCTACTGCCACCTGGCGCCAGTAAGTTGTTGGTTATACTTCTGGAGGTCTGTAAAATACTACTGACCGATTCCGTTCTTGAAGTTTTCCTTTGCCTCTCGGTTTCGAGTAAAGAATGCGATCTACTGTCATCAAAATCCTCAAACTCGGGCCCAAGAAAGGTGTCACTTATACTTTTACGTCTGCAAAAAACACTGCTGACTGAATCCGTTCTAGATGTTTTCCTTTTTCTGATTATTTCAGGCGAAGAGTTAGATTCTGACAGCCGTTCATCGGTTTCTTTGGCACTACAGCTTGGCGTACTGATTGGAAACGTTGCATGAAATAGCTCAAATCTTATGAAATTCTCACCATCATCGTCGGTAACAATCCCTAAACCATGGAAACGACGCCCCCATTGAATGTCACTAGGTTTGTAGGCCTTCTTAGCCTGAAACGATAAACTTGTAGAAGAATCGATACCCTCAAGCATAACAATCAATTCGAAGTTTTCCATCATTAAATCGTCTTTTGATATCTCCCATAATGGGGAGTTTTCATCGATGTCATGAACAACAAATATTGGCCACGGAAGAAACAGTTGTTCTGATCCTCCTTCTGATCGGAGAGTAATAGAAAAATAGCTAACTGGAATACTTTTACCATGCTTTTTGGATTTTAATTTCTGAAGAAGAAATCCTCGAACATGAGCTGCTGTTATGTCGGATTTTCTCATGTCACCTACACGAATGGCTAATTTCATTTTGTTATCATCACTGAAGATACAGGCCACGTCACTGAAGAGGATCGTATTTGTTCTCTTTTTGGATCTTCGAATCTTGGCAACAACTAAACCGGAAAGCGCTATCTGAAGAGCTGCACCAATGATAGATTGAACAAGCACCCCAAGGTATGCTCCCGGGCAAGCTTCCGTTACGTACCGATATCCATAACCAATGGTTGTCATGGTTTCAATCGAGAACAGAAAAGCTGAAGCAAAAGATCGAATGTTGGTAACGCAAGGTTTCCAGTTGTCGGGGTGTTCATCGTCAAGGTCACCATTAACACTGGACAACATGATATAAAAAGCTGCAAAACCCAACCAAGAAAACGTAAAAACTCCAAAAAATATCAACAAATTCCACCGCCATTTTATATCGACAAGAGTTGTGTAGATGTCATCCAGATATCGACCTATTCTATCTGGTACACTTATTGACGCCACATTGCTGTGACCACTTTTACTAACAATACTTCCAGTATCTGATAAATTACATAAAATTGGATCCTGACTTGAATATGGCCCTGGGCTATCACTCCACATTTTCCTTTACCTGAAATAAAATATAAAAATTCATTTCTTTAATAAAAAAGTATAATAACTCAGACAAGTTATTGACTGTACCCTAAAGGAATATATAGATTGTGTAAGGTGATTGGTTTGGTGTAATCTAAGCTTTATAGGGAGGCATTTCCGATATATATCAGGGGTCTTCTTGGGTAATACTAGATTGTTCGCTCAGGGGTGTTTGTGGGGGGGGGGGGGGGGGGTTCCTATCCAGATTCAAATAGTAAGTGCAGGGGGACTGCACCACACATAATTTACACAAATACAAATACATGGACAAGACATCATACTCACAAAAACACAAATAAACAATTAAAAAAAGTGAATGGATCCGGGGGCTAGCCGTAAGCGTCCACTGCGCTGTACAGTGGTCAAAGTTAATTTATTACGTCGCTTATTATTTCTCCAGTAGCAATATTCCCCATGGCCTAAACATTGACCGTGAATCGCCCAATACTCCAACGTTTCTGAGATTTTAGAATGGGTGACGAAAATAGATGGGTGTGGGGTGGGGGGGTCGTACATTTGTCAATGATATGAACTAAACAAAAAAGGAAATTTTATTGCATCAGATCGAGATAACGTAAAGTATTTCAATTTCCAAGGTTAAATTGAAAGATAATCCTGGTTAACTTTAACCGGAAACTACGGTCGTCAAAAATAATTTCAAATTGTTTGAACATTTACATACTTTTGTACACAGTGGCATATTTTTCTGAATATACCGATTTTATTCTTATTTATTTTGTTTGTTAATAGATTTAAACCAACAATATGTCTTGAGTTCAAATGTGATTTGGGGGTAGCATAATAAATATATGGATATTATGCTAATGTATATTTCATGTATTAAATCGGGTTAACTTTCTTATCTTATCTATAGCATGTATAAAATATGACATAGGTGTATATAAAAATATTAATAACACTTCTTACCTGGTAGCCTTCTTCTTTAAATCGAACTTTTGAGTCAATATATTAATCATGAAATATTGTTTTCTTGTTTCATTCTCATAGTCTAGTTCTAGTTGGGATAGGATGATCATTTTTCCAACAACACGTTCTTTATTTTCTGGCCTCTTGCATACATCCTAACATGTCGCCTTAACAATATTATACGGAGCGTAAAATTTTATGAGTGTGGCGAAGCTATGAAACTGTCACTTTTTGTAATAAATTGCTGTCTAATTATATCGCATACCTACATGGGACAGGCTTGAGATACTATTATATATCAAACCACCTCTAGATATTCAACTTGTAAGTTGTCTTTCCACTTTATACGTAATTTTCAACGTCAATTATTTTATTTAAGTGTTCCTTCCAGTGCCAGTGTCTCTCAGAGAAAGAGAGAGGGAAAGAGAGGGAGAGTACAAAACTGGGTCATTCAGTGACTAATATTAATGGTATATTTTTATTTTCCTATGTGCATATATTGTCTCCTCTGTCTGTCAGTGTGTCCGTCCGTCCGTCCACATTTTGTTTATGGACATTCTACCGGTCCCATTTTTATCCGATTTTGACGAAACTTCAAATATAGGTTTATATCCCAAAGATATCGGTTCCTTTATTGGCATGTATCGGACCTCAACTTCATGGATTATGGCCCCTGGTTGTAATTGTTTTAAAAAATCATGTGTTTAAGCTTGTGGTCACCCTAGGGGTCACAATTTTTTTCCGATTTTGGTGAAACTTGAAAAGTATGTTCATAAAGATCTCAGTTCCTATCGATATTCGCAAATGTCGGACCGTAACTTCTTGGATTATTACCATTGGTTGTACGGAAATCACGTGTTTAGCTTGTGGTCCCTCTAGGGGTCACAATTTATCCGATTCTACAAACCGTTCAACTATATCACCGTTACATTCGTGAAAATCGAACCACAACTCATCGACAAAATGGCCGCTCCTCGTATGCAAATAGTGTAAAAAAAAAGAATGTAATATCAAGGTTATGGTCCCTCTAGCTGTCACAATTTTTATTTGATTTTAAAAGTCGTTTAAATATATCCCCGTTACACAATAAGGCTGGTCCTCCTATGCAAATAGTGTAAAAAAAAGAAAGTATGTAATATCAAGGTTTATGATCCCTCTAGCTGTCACAATTTTTATTTGATTTTAAAAGTCGTTTAAATATATCGCCGTTACACCATAAGGCCGGTTGAGTTCGAATTTCGTGAAAATCGGACCGCAATTGCCGGACAAAATGGCCGCTTCTCATACGCAATTAGTGTGAAAATATATGTAAGGTCACAAATTATATCCGATTTTGATGAAACTGAAAATATATGTTTATATCCCAATGATCTCGGTTCCTTTCGATATTAAAATATAGGACCTAACTTCGTGGATTATGGCCCCTTATTGTATGGAAAATCGCTTTTAGCTTGTGGACCCTCTAGAGGTCACAATTTTTATCCGATTTTAAAATCCGTTTACATGTATCGCCGTTATATCATAAATACGGTTGAGTGCGAAATTCTTGAAAATCGGGCTGAAACTTCCCGTCAAAATGACCGCACATAGCGTTAAAGCATAATACCAAGATTGTGGACCTTCTAGAGGTCACAATTTTTATCCGACTTTGATGAAACTTAAAATGGGTGTTTATATCCCAAAGATCTCGGTTCTTTTTGATACTGACGCATGCCGGACAGTAACATTCTGGACTATGACCCCTTACGAAACTCGCCCTTTTTTAGTTTGTACTCTCTTGCAAAATGTGGTCGTATCTTGCACAGCAACCGCTTGTTATTTTAATGACGATCAGAGAAAACCCACGATGTCAAAACTAAGACACTAGGGTTTATAACATGATTTATGATTAAAAGCACACGCATTAATCCATTCGTGCTATTTTTTTTTAAAACGTTACAAAAATATCCGCACCTTGCTTCGTTCGTCCGGCGTGGTTCCCCCTTGTCAGTGATGCAGAACGGAGGGCCTGTCTAGTCGTTCGGATTGTACGAAAAGCCCAGGTCCCGTGTGCACATTGGCGTGCACGTAAACGATCCCTTGACAATTGGAATTCGATATAACAGTAGGTCGTAGTGCCGCTGTCCGGGCAAAATTTCCCTCATAGCACACTGTATGGCGTATGCCCGTCTTCATTAGCCCAGTTCGGAGCAGAACAATAGGACGTTAAACCCCATTTCATTTCACTTCATTTGCTTCCTTCGGTGTAAGTCTGAGTTATCTCAGTCGAGTTGTGTTTTATCTACAGATGTATCACCCAAATTCGAGAAACGTCGGTCGGGCTAACAACACAAGAGGGAAAAGGTATTCTGTAATCTTATTCTGTATAATGACGTAAATGTCGAATTACCGACACACATCATTAAACAGGGAGCCACTGTGGCTCAGAGGGTAATCCGCTGGCACACTAAGTGAGTCGCTGGCTGAAAAACCGGGCGGTCCGGGGCTCGATGGCGATGTTGTCCGATAATGTTCCAGCGTGCTTTCTTTCCCCTTGTAATTGGTGTAGTTTCTAGCTGCCCGGGTGGGACGTTAAGCCCCATTTCATTTCATTTGAACCTTAAGCAGTGCCAGGCGCCCGATATTCAACAAATTTCAAATAATACTTCTTACAGTTCTGAGTCACTTATACACCGCACAGTATACATGCATCTTATACAATTAACCTGTTAATTAAAACACAAACTCGAGAATGGGACATAAATCAAGAAAGCAATTAAAGATGCCATAAGAAGTTGATTAAAACAATGAAAGGATGGATATATTATGTACAATGAAATAAAACAATTGACGGATTAATGTCATTTCTTCCATCGATCATAGTCGGATATTGACAGATTTATGGGCTATTGTCTACTTTATCTTTCAATCAACTAATTAAGTTGGAAAAATAAACAATCTGGAGATAATCACACCTACCATAAACCTGACCCTTTTCGTATATACATTAAAATGTGGGTCGAACGCACATGTACCGCCATACTAATAAATCAATTATTAAGGGGGGTGGGGGCGTCGGTTTAATGCGTGCGCCTTAGATTACAAGTGTTGTCATTGTGTTAAGTGGCGTAGTTTCGATATCATTTCGTTACCGTGTTGTATTTTGTATGATCTAAACGGCTCTATATAAAAGTTTTGTGGTAATGCTAGTATACAATGTATTTTGAAGTTTTGGTTGTTTTAACGTATATTTTTACATCCACAGTAAATGATGTGCCGAGCGACTTTTGTCAAGAAATTGTCCCTCGAAAGCCGAAATACTTATCGGAATTCTGAGAGAAGATCCGGATATCTAGATTTATCCAAATGATTCTCTGTTCCGAATATCCGATGTCAAGATACGTGGCTTCAAAGCGATTAGATGTATGAATACAGAAAAGAACTAGATTGTGGTAAGAGAAGACGACATCGGGTGTGAACACCGCAGACTAATGGTTTGTCGGACTATTCATCAGTCACATGTCTAGGCTTGACGACGAGGTTCGACAATAAAGAATGTCAGCAATATTCAAACGTAAAGAAGACTTATTAAACTTATTGCTCTGCCCGAAACACGTAGTCTCGATCTGCCCGAAATTTCTTGGCTTCGCCCAATATTGACATAGATATCACAATCCAACCAGATGATTCTGTGAATAAACCCTAGCTTGTACCAGTTTATCTGGATCAACATGCAAACTTCTGTATGGATTTACAATTATCCTGTAAGACTCTTTCGTATGGGATTGGGGTTTTGTTCAATTTATTTAGCTTAAAGTGTGTTAATAATAAATTTATAAAGCTCATAAGCCATGCAAGCTCTTACAAAAGAAGAATTGCCCAAACGTGAATATAATCCCCATTAACTTTATATTTCGCTTTTGGGTTGTTCATTAATGTCTATACATAATTACACAAAGGTAATAATTATTCAACACGGTACTGAATTGAACCCGGGACTTCTGTTTCTTGCTGGTTGCTTTTGGGTTTCGTCAGTTCAGAAATAATCATAAGTTCATTAGGCCAATATTTAAAGCGAAACTCAAACAGCATCACTATAGAAATTTTATGTTGAAATAATATAAGTTAAAATTTTCCATTGTCTATTTAGGGATATATAAGACAAAGGGACGTCTTATCTACTTAACTACTTCTAATGCAATTTCAATACGATTAGCGTCATTTGAGATTACAGCGGAGTTAACTCCCTTGACTTTATTCTTGTTTTAAAAGAGGCGAGTTTACTCTTAATGACGTCACATTGCTGAACAACCATCAACCTGTGAACATGGCTTATGTGCTGAAAGAAGCCGCAAAAAAGGTAAAAAGTCTTTTGAAATTTTTCGAAAACACCCTTTTAATATCATTGGAAGATACGTCCCTTTATTAGACGAAGGATTCATTCCATATTTTCATTAAACATTTGATAAAATTCGGTAGAAAATGTGTCCTTATTTTTCAGATTCTAATGCCTTTGAAACCAACGAAGGTCGTCCTTGAAAAGAAAACTAAAGTAGACTCACTCTAGTAAATTAGTTCGTGAACAGTTTCCTTGCTACCTCATGGTCTAACCCAGAAGCGTATTCTATATTATATGTATACATATATAAATGGCTCTCTAAAAAAACAAGTATGTCCAAACATGATTGAATAAGGGCTTCCCTTCCATTAAATTCCAATATGTCAAGATTACAGCGTTGCCGGCTTTGAAAATTGTTCAATTCAGAAAGGCAATTGACCATATATACAAAGTGAGGACAGAAATTTAGGAAACCAGTCGCCAGTTCTTTTTAGTTTCTGAAAAGAAATCCCAACATAGATGGAACCCTAACGCCGTAGTCGTAGACAGTAAACCCTCATACTAATATTTATATGGCTAATAAACAACAAGTCACATGATGATTTTCATAGACTCCAATTACCCGTAATAAACATTTTGTTGCTGAAGCTCAACACAAGCTGTCCCTTGCCAGGGTTTCAGCCAGAAGGCCACCGCCCACCAGACCCCGCGTCAGCGCACAGGTCCCCCCCCCCCCCTTGTACATATTTTTCTGCCTGAGAACCCTGAATTTGAATGGAAGCGGCAATTTTCTGAATTTAGATTTAAGGCAAAGTAATTTAACAATTGTTTGTTTAGCCTACTGTCTGAGCCCTATGCTTTCTTTCTTTTATAACCCTTATATTTAAGTTCTAACAAACCTTATTAGTGTTAGCACTGGTTTCTTAAAATAGATTGGATAATAAAATATTCCCTGAAAGAAAAAATTCTGTCTAGATAACATCCATAGTAAACAACCTAGCGATCACATATAGATAACCAATCTGATTTACAGTAGTGTAGTGGTGTGAAAATTTGTTTTGGTAAATTGTTGAAGTATTTTATTACACAAGCTCTGTGCATTCCTTTGACAACACCCACAGCAGATTTTTGTTTTGAGTGCATGTGATGTTCTTTTACATACATTGTAATCAATATAATCAATAGCAGTCACAATCTGAGAGACCATTCAGTGGGATGCATAGAATAGCATATGGTGTAGTATTGCGACCCATATACTTGTAATTAAAGCTTTATGATACATGTATGTATTAACACAATGGTGGGAGAAATATATTTTTGGGATTGTCTATGAATTTAAGGGCTTTGGAGATAGGAGCCTTATTGTTTAGTTCTTAATTTATTTTTGATAAAATATTTTAATGTTGATATTTGATTTAAATAATGTATGAATTTCATGTCTTTTCAGAGTGCTCGTTTATCGAGCTTGGCTCAACAATGTCGTCTGTTTCATGCCAGCCCTGCATCTTCTGCTGCGGCACAGGTGTGTTTTATTATCTTATATTTTTATGTATTAATAGTAACAAGAACACTAAAATACCATACTCTCAAATAATTCCCATCTTAAGATCATTACATTGGATTGCCATAGATTTTAAGATTCCAACATTCTTGGATTATATGTGCCACAAAACAACCCTCTTTTGTTTAGTTAAACTGAAATCCTATAGTGCTAAGAATTTTGTGTCTACAGGGCATGCGCCTGTGGAATACTGTAACTTACCAGTTACAGAGTTAACAACCATTGGCCATGTTAAGTCATTTGTTTATGACTGTCGGGATTAGCTCTTACCTTCTGTGTGCTTAATACTAATAGAGCATGCAATTATATTCCAGTATATTCATTTAATTGATAGATTTATAATTTTTTGTCATTTATCATGATTAGCATAACCTCTGCCTCCTTTCTCATATAATCACCATATATATACACAATATACACGTTGTTAAAATAGATTGCAATTTATACAAATATTAATTACATTCTTAATCTTACTTCTCAACATAGAAATTGTATGATAAATATCATTATATATTGATGACATTTTTTTTTCTCAGGTGTTGATGAGTCGCATGGAACAGAACTACATTGATTATGATAAAATGGAAAGTAAACTAAATGTTGTGAAGAACAGGTAATATTTACTGGTTTCAACCCAGGTTTTTTTTTTTAGCAAAGATTAAATTAAGGCATTTCAATGAATTTAACTTACACAATAAATACTGTTATAAACTTGAATAATTCTAAGAGTTGACATATTCTTTGTAAAAAAATGTTTTGGTAATCTGAGATAAACAGAAAGATGGGCTAGCAGTAGTTATTGAGAAATTTTTTTACACAACCTAATTTTTATATGGGAAACAATCACTGGTTCTATCAAATATGTATGGCATAAGTATCCTCATATCGTTATCAAGCGCAATTATGTAGATTTTCAAATACACATATCAAGAGGAGCGGTTAGATGTCCGAATGGTTAGCATGTGCGCGTTGTATGATAAGGTCTGTCATTGAGTCAACTGGCGTGTTTTCAATTCCCCGGTTGTACATGACAAGGAGTAGGGTCGACTGTCCAATCTCATTGGTTTTCTTTGGGTCCTCTCACTGCTAAAGACCCCTACACGCAAGCGAATTATTAAAAAAATTGAACCATGTGTTTGTTATGAAATGAACTAGTTTGTGTCGAATGGACGTTAAACCCCATTTCTCTCTCTTTACACATATCAATCTTTGTCACAGTGTAGGCCTGCATGTAGCCTTATGTATTGCTAGGAAATTAACAGATTTCAATGAAACTATATTAGATTATATTGTATGTATTCAGATTAGGCAGACCACTTACTCTTTCGGAAAAGATTGTCTACAGTCACTTGGAGGACCCTAAAAATCAGGTAATCTATTAAAAAGTAAACCTATTATTGCCATTTTTCAGATCTTGATTTCAAGTATCAGATTTTCAAGCTTTCTGTGACAGTGATAAAATTTTCTGTCTGTATATTGTAGTGAATATGTCACTAACATCTACAGTCAAATTCTTTCATGTAGCTTCAAGAAACCGGATTGGCATAAGTCAAGAGCAGAATATTGAGTAAAATCTTAAGTTGTAGGGCTTGAAATAATAATAATCCTTTTAATTTGAAAAGAAATAGGAAATCCTAAAAGAAAGCTCTCCACTTTCTCTTGTCTTTCAATACTTCATTGCTTTTGATATTTCAAGGATCTTCAGAGAATTATGACTTTAAAAGAGCAAGAGATGTACATGTAGCTCTCTTTTTGTTTCATCTTCTTGAGTTGATCTAGATCTAGTGTTTGATCTAGATTTGATATTGAGGTTTTGTTATATGGAATAAAATTGTATATAATAGAGATTTAATTTACTATTATTTTATTTTACAGGATATTAAAAGAGGTGAAAGCTATTTGAGACTGAGGCCTGATCGTGTTGCTATGCAAGATGCCACTGCTCAGGTAATGGAAATAAATGTACACCTTGTACTTTAAAGAATTCTTGAATTTGAAATGTTAATTATATTGTGTTTTAGTTTCCTGTCACCCTTTAAAGAAGTTAACACCACTGTGATCATGAGAAACTGTCATTCTACCATGCCAGTTAATTTCAATCTACAACACATTCTTCCCTTTTCTGTACAATCCCAATGTCCTAGAGTGACATTGCTTGTTCTGAGTGGAAGTTAAACACCTTTTCTCTTATCTCTATTAAAATATATATTTTAATATTTCTTGTTACGAAGTTTAGTTTCTGATGTTCTGTTTATTCGTTGTTTTATTTCGTAGATTTAATGTAGGTTAAATTATTATAATTTTTTTCAGATGGCTATGTTACAGTTTATTTCTAGTGGTTTACCTAAAGTAGCTGTACCATCAACTATTCATTGTGATCATTTAATTGAGGCTCAAGTTGGTGGTGAGAAAGATTTATCAAGAGCAAAGGTATTTTATACAGGGGAACCTCACTATACATTTAGCATTTGTTTTGGTAGGGGGCAGAGGGTAGCATTATGGTGAAGTTCTTGTGTATTATATACATACACAAGAGTCTTGCTGTAGTCAGTTTATTCTTACATTAAATCCTTAGTAATATCAACAATTATGACTTGTACCATCAAACTGGGTACAAGTTGTAAGAATAGTGTTTTTGTAGAAATGGTCTTTGTCTATCCAGCATTACTCTAGTTGTAATGTGGAGTTTGGATCTGACCTTTGACCTAGAATATATTATAGCAGCTAACAGGTGTGGAATAACAGAAGCTTTGTTTTGTCCGTGTATTATGCTGCTTACAAAGTATTATTATTATTATATTCTAAAATTTATGTCATACCATACAAGATATATGTATAATATTTATTGGTTAGCTTATGATATTTTTTTGTTTTTTTTCAAAGGATTTGAATAAAGAGGTCTATGATTTCTTGGCGTCTGCAGGAGCCAAGTATGGTGTTGGATTTTGGAAACCCGGAAGTGGAATCATTCATCAAATTGTTCTCGAAAACTACGCTTTCCCAGGTGTTTTGTTGATAGGAACTGACAGTCATACACCTAATGGAGGTAACTATTTTTTGTAAAACTAGTCTATTTATAATAGAAACATTTCCAATAATTTCAGCAACCCTGTTTTGTATAGTTGTGTGATAGAAGGTTGCATTCATATGAAGGATGGGACAAGAAATATAATCAATTTCTGTTGTCATGACAGATGACCTATTATGTTGGACTCAAATCATTGAACAAAAATGTTATGGTACTGTATCTTAAAAATTGCCAAATAAATGCAGACTGCTGGTTTATTTTAAAAAATATTATGTATTATTTCAGGTGGTCTAGGTGGAGTTTGTATTGGTGTTGGTGGAGCTGATGCTGTAGATGTAATGGCTGATATTCCTTGGGAGTTAAAATGTCCTAAGGTGGGTTACATCAAACAAATTCTGTATTTTGTCAGTTGAAGGTCTTTGTTTATCCAGCATTACTATAATGGTATTGTTCATTTTGGATAAAATATTAGACCGAGATTATAGAACCGTAGCTGATAAAAGGCGTGGAATAACAGAAGTTTTGTTAATATCCTTGTTTCATCAGCTTTCAAAGACCCTTATTTTCGGTAAATTATGACTATTTTCCCTTTAGGCATGGGAACATGTAAAAACTGTTTTTTTTTGGTTCCCTGAAAAGCTAGAGAAGTGATGTTTTGTAGCTCAACTCCCAATCTTGCCACATAGTACACGGTCCTTAAATACTTCACTGCATTGAAGGGAATTGAATTTTTTTTGATTTGTTGAATCTATAATTGAGTCCAGTATGTCGTTTATTGTAGTAAGTATTTTTCATATGTTAGTGTTATCTTGTATTTTCTAGGTTATAGGTGTTAAATTAACTGGTAAATTAAGTGGTTGGACATCACCTAAAGATGTCATATTAAAAGTAGCAGGTATTTTAACTGTTAAAGGTGGTACCGGTGCTATTGTAGAATATTTTGGACCAGGTGTTGATTCTATCTCTTGTACAGGTAAATAATTACTTTATTTTTATTCTGAACAGATTCAAATTACCTGATAAAAATCCATTTAATAAAGAGACGTTATCATTTTCACAAGAATATAACTTATTTAATAGCATTTTACATTTAAAAAATAACCAAACTCTTAATTATTGAATTTTCAAGCCTTGGACTATTTTGATAGAAAAAGTTTAGCACTAGTCACAGCTGAACTCCTTAAAGACTTTTTCTAAGTTATGTCTTTTATTAGAAATTAATCTGCTGGTCGTTTATTTTGGCTCCAATCAAATTTAAACACTTCTGATGTCCTGATCTGATAGGCTAGTCGTGTCAAATCGCTATTTGTTTTGTTAGCATAGTTCTCTTAAGTGCTAATACCTCATTACGGGTAAACCTCATTTATAGATGGTGCCATATAATTTTTTCAGAACCATGTCCGTGATTATTGAAAGGGATTATATATTTGTATTTGTAGGTATGGGAACAATCTGTAATATGGGTGCTGAGATTGGAGCAACAACATCAGTATTTCCTTACAATCATAGAATGCAGGATTATCTTAAAGCTACAAGTAGAGCTGGTAAGTTGACTACTGTTAATAACATAGTACATGATTTTTGGTGAGTCCAATGCCAGAAAAGAACTGTCATGATTTTCAAGTGCCTTTTCAACTTCTAGTGGTCTTTTGGTAGTAGGACATGCATTAGTCTGAATTAATAACTCCTCCCACCTTGCCTTAAAATTAAATAATGTATTTTTGTAAGCTCTACCTTACGAAATGTCAGGCACCAATGAACTAGTAGTACCCACCATTCTGAAGTTTATGCCAAACATGTATTACAAATATTTTTAAAAACACAGAAAAAAAAAGACAAATCTGTGGCAGACAAAATGACAGGCAGCAGACAAATTGTGCCTAACAATGCCTGTCACTATAGAAAATGACATTACAGTGGTCATATCCAAACCCAATTCCATTGTAAAGTCTTTTAGGGTGGTTGGGGTGTAGATCAGAGGACTGGTTAAACGATACAAATTGTATGTTACATCCAAGGTCTTCATATTCAAACAAATACAGCAGTTAAATCTTCAATGAAAACAGGCAATGTTACAACCCTGATCCTTAGAAATATTCAATAAATATTTCACATTTTATCATAAAATCATCTTTATAATCTACATTGATCTGATTAATTTATTTATAGATATTGCTGATCTAGCCAATAATTATAAGGGTATATTAACTGCCGATCCTAATGCTCAGTATGATCAAGTTATAGAGATTGATCTTGATACAGTAAGTTTTCTATTGAAAAAATCTTTTGGGGGTTTGGTACCCAGAGGCTGGGTGTACAAATGGTCTAAGGCGTCCATCTTGGATCTGTCATTGAGTTAGATGCCCTCCTTGTACATGACAATGAGTAGACTTGCCTGCCCAATCCCCTGGGTTTTCTCTGTGTTCTAAGATAGCAATGTTAAAGCCACATTTTTAGTGTCTAATTTTTCACAGCTTTATCTACACTAAAATGTGTTCAAGTTGATTATTTAATTAAGATATTTATGAATTTTAGGATTAAAGATGTCTCACACGTTTTAAAGGACATAATTGTATTTTCTGTGTCTCAAATATAGATCTCTAGCAATGTTTAGATGTGAGACAACAATCAGTTATATTTGAAGTGGAAACTTATGTCATGAGTCCATAGTGTGAAGAAGCATCTAGTTGTTTTATAGTGGTAAATTTGATAATATTGTTTATTTTATTTGCAGCTTGAGCCACATGTTAATGGACCTTTTACTCCTGATTTAGCTCATCCTGTATCACAACTTGGAAAGGTTGCTCAAGAGAAAGGATGGCCAGCAGAAATCAAAGTTGGTGAGTTGTTTTGTATTTCAGAAATGAGATAGAAAAATGAAATGTTTATTGGGTTTCATGAAATGTTTATTGGGTTTATTGGGTTTTCTTTCTTGTTGGGTTCGTAATGGCATGATAAAACAGTATTTTGTTATAACATGTAGTTGTCTCCCCTGCATCTGATTTTGGTAAGAGTGATGCTATTGATAAGAAGTAATAGTACGGTTTAGTTTGTTATAGGTTTAATTGTGGTTATGTTTTATTTTACAGGTTTAATTGGTAGTTGTACTAACAGTAGTTATGAAGATATGTCTAGATCAGCAAGTATAGCTAGACAAGCTTTAAAACATGGTTTAAAATCTAAAGCAGCTTTTACCATTACACCTGGTTCAGAACAGATTCGTGCTACAATTGAACGTGATGGACAGGTAGGGTTCTTCATTTTATTGTCTTATTACACCAAAATATGAATAATAATTCACCTTTCATAACTCATTCCCCATCCCTTTATTATCACTCACTAATCAATACGATTAATTTTATATAATAGCAAATCTAAAATATCCTTAAATGCACATTGTTATTATTGAGAAGATCCATGCCCTGACCTACTTTGAGTAAGCTATTTTTCTTTCGCATTTGTTCGATTCCTTGAGGACTACTGCAGAGTTTGTACTACTTGTGGATAGAATGAGCAGATTAGTAGGTTTTTGTACTGTAAATGGACATTGTTAGCATGCCACAATTTTCAAATGACCATTAGCTATTTAAACTGAAAGAAAGAATTTATAATTGGTGATGAGACATTGAGACCAATAAATTTCCCCAAGAAATGAGCTGAACAGTTAAGGCAGTTAAGTTCTGATGGATTTTAAAGAGACTATTTTAAAATAATCTGTAATGGATATTCTATATTTTTTCAGGCAGCAGCATTAAGAGATATTGGTGGTGTTGTATTAGCTAATGCTTGTGGTCCATGTATCGGTCAATGGGATAGAAAAGATGTAAAGAAAGGAGAAAAGAATACTATTGTTACATCTTATAATCGTAATTTCACTGGTAGAAATGATGCCAACCCAGCTACGCATGCTTTCGTTACTTCACCTGAATTAGTAACAGCTATGGCTATTGCTGGTGATTTAGGTTTTGATCCAAGAAGAGATGAATTAAAGGGAACTGATGGTATGTTCAACAATAGAAAACATAAATAAATTGGAGTTATCTCTTCATTTACATTTCTGTTTTTAAAATCTTATGAATGTGATACTTTAAAACTTGGGGTGATGGGTCATTGTATCATAAGAACCATATCACAGTTTGATTGCATTTTGTGGAGATATGTTTCTGTTCACATTTTAACTGTTAAAGCATGTGAGTATGATACAGAAATAAGCTTTTCAATGGAATGTATTTGAAATTTGGTGGGATTGTTCATATAAAGAGAAACTGGGGAAAACAAACCTCTAATTATTGTTTAAAAATTCTGTATTTTATTTTACAGGTACAAAGTTTAAATTAGAATCACCATATGGTGATGAATTACCTGCTAAAGGATTTGATCCTGGTCAGGATACATACCAACCTCCTCCATCAGATGGTTCCAATCTTAAAGTTCATGTTTCACCTGATTCACAGAGATTGCAACTTCTATCACCCTTCGATAAATGGGATGGCAAAGATCTTACAGATATGGTCATTTTAATTAAGGTATTCAAAAGTCACTACTTCATGCAATTCTTTATATAAGTCCCACATCTACATTTATAATGCAGACAATGTTGAAATTTGATTAACACTGAATGTTCTGTGATCTATACACTGGGTTTGTGGGACCAAGACATCTGACTTCAGGACTTAAAGCAATTGGAAGTCGTGTCTTGAGAACCAACCACTTATATTGTGCGTACTGCAATGTTGCTTTCTTGGTTTATCTCCAATATTCCACAATGTGCTACGAACAGTTGATTATTCTGCCTGGATGTCCAATGTCTAGACGTAAACAAGTGACGTTTGTGTCCAGAGAACTGTTCTCTTGTATTGTCAGTACTCAGAATTTTCCCCGTATTTTATACAGTTGACAATCCACTTTCTTTTCTTTTGACTGTTTTAATTCATTAATAACTACTGACAGTATCTTGATTCTTGTTGACCGTTTTAGTTCATTAATAACTACTGACAGTATCTTGACCAACAGATCAATTTGAATAGAAATAATATATTGATGACATCTGATCGTACAATATGTTTATTATTTCAGGCTAAAGGTAAATGTACCACAGATCATATCAGTGCTGCTGGTCAGTGGTTGAAATATAGAGGACATTTAGATAATATCTCTAATAACTTATTGATTGGGTAAATATTTATTCTTTTCTTCATAATTTTATATGATAGTATAGATTTTGTAGTTAGGAAAACAGATGCAAAGCTTACATGTCCTCTAACTAGTTGGACCAACAAGGACAACATGTCTTGATTGAATGAATCAAGTCCTCTGAAAGTATTGAACTTTATCATAAAATTTTGTTCATAAGGACGTTACAACATAATATCTAGTTATTTTTCTGTGTGTATTTATGGCAATTCACAAATTCTTGTTGGGGTAGTGGGGACTGAGGAGTGACTGTTTGATCTGCAGTAGAATTGCCTTTTGGTAGTAAACTTCAATCCCCCTAACCAACATATCATTCTGTTCCAAAATTGCAGATATATTTTAAGGCGTTTCATTTTTCCAGTGCTGTAAATGCTGAAAATGGTGAGATTAATAAAGTCAAACATCAAATTACCGGTGAATATGATGGAGTCCCTGATACAGCCAGAAAATACAAGGCAAGATAACACTTTTATACTCCGACGTATTAATGTAGAGGCTACAAAAACACATATATTGTTTTAACACAGATATGGGTTGAAATGATTGTCAATAATCACCTCCAGAATATGACGTTTATCTATTCAATTAGTTTATTATAATACGCTGAGAATATGAATTTTATTTAATTTATTTATGATAAGCTGAGAATCTGTTTATGAGAAAATATTATTATATATATTTTATTGAACCTGTTTAATTTGATAGGCTGGGAATATGAATTTTATTTAATTTGTTTATAAGCTGAGAATATAAAGACAGGTAATCTGTTTATGAGAAAATATTATATATATTTTATTGAGTCTGTTTATTATGATAGGCTGAGAAAATCCCCTGGGTTGTTATTGGTGATGAGAACTATGGTGAAGGTAGTAGTCGTGAACATGCTGCATTAGAACCTAGACATCTTGGTGGAAGAGCTATCATCGTTAAATCATTTGCCCGAATTCATGGTAAGTTGATCACATAAATTAAATAAAAGAAATTTCTCAAGATATTATAATTCAGTGTGATTGGGGTAATTCTGAGACTTGAAACTGTGTTTCAATTTTTTATGATTTGTTTAAAATTACTATATTTCAGTCTACTTAAAATCAAAGTTTTGTTTTGATGAGTAGTTCAGTGATTAAGGTGCTGGCTCACTAACCTAGGGATCCTGGAGTTTTGGCTGAAAAAATTCCTCAGGATTTCCCAGCATGGATCTCTCTATGTGAACATTGGCATGCTCGTAAAAAAACCCTTGGCATTTGAAATTTGATGGAGTGTAGGCAGAAGATCTGGGAAAATTTCATTCATTAGCCTGATTGGATCAGAAAAGTAGACTGTTAAGCCCCATTTCATTTTGTTTTGATGAAATACATGTAAGAACAAAAATTAATGAGATTGATCAATATTTCATTCTTTTTGTGCACTACATTCCACCGTGTATCAAAATGCTCTTATTTACTTTTATTTGCAGAAACTAATTTAAAGAAACAAGGTCTACTTCCTCTTACCTTCGCCAACCCTTCAGATTATGATAAGATTCAACCGTCTGATAGAATCTCTTTATTAGGATTAGCAGACCTTGCACCTGGAAAGGTAACTTATATATAATCATTACACCATCTTGGTAACAAATAATTTCATATTGACAATAAGACACGCATTTACATACAATTCATATTAATACGATTACATTTCGGTTGAGGTTGGGTTATTGAAGATACATGTAGATCTTAATCTTTGAGTGACACATAATCAGTCAATCACTTTGCTCATGAAAAGAATAATAACATTATCTTTTACATTTGTTAAATTTTCAACTCAAATGTAAGAGATAAAGTCTAGGTTGTCTTTTCATTTTCTGTTTCTATACAATATTTTACTGAACTCAGTTTTACTTAACTTCTGATAAGTTTCATCATTGTGTTGTGTTCTTACTTGTGTACTGTAAATGGCCAATGAAAGCACAGCTCTTCCAGTTACCCCAAGGCATAGTCCACTAATCTTTTTATACCTTAAATGATTTGTGAAAAATATAACTGATGCCACCTAGTCTGATATTCTGTTAGATCTTATGTAGTCTGGCAAATCACAACTGTCTTCATTAGCCTGGAAGATGCCAAAGAGTAGGATGGTAAACCTCATTTCATTTAATGATTCAAGAAGATCAAAACCAACTGTATTTTTATTTTTCAGCCAGTACAATGTGAAGTAAAACACAAAGATGGTTCCGTAGATAAAATAGAATTAAAACAAACAATGAATGAAGGCCAGATTGCATGGTTCCGAGCTGGTAGTGCATTAAATAGAATGGCTGAGTTAAAGAAGTAAATACAACGTAATGTGATATTAGTTCATGCTTAGTCATAATAACAAAAGATATTTAAACCATCAGGGACAAGTTACTAAATGAAATAAAACAATAAACTCCCAGCTTTATGTACATTTCAACATATTTTATTATGTAAGTCCGAAAGTATTTTTTTTTTTTTTTCAAGTCCGAAAGAAGATTTTATGTATGAGAATAAGAAATTTTATTATTTTAAATGTGTATAAATTGTTATGTTTTAACTCAGAAGTTTTATATTTACTAAAAGTGTAGAATATAGAAACTTTCATTTTATGTTCTTAGATTGTGTGTGTGATATTAAAATATACAACCAGTTGATTTTATCTATTATTGTACATAAATTTTTAAAATCATAAAAATAAAATTGAAGAGAGAAGTTCTGGTTCGTTGTTGTTAATATTTTGGTTGGGCATTGAAAGAAATTGAGCAATTTATTAATTGACCCTATTTTTTTTTGGGGGGGGGGGGGGGGTGATGGCCGAATGGTTAGCACGTGCACGCTGTATCATAAGGTCTGTCATTGAGTCACTGGCGTGGTTTCGATTTCGATTCCCCGGTTGTACGTGACAAGGAGTAGGGTCGATTGTCCAACCTTGTGGGTTTTCTCTGGGTCCTCAGGTTTCCTCCCACTGCTAAAGACCCATACACGCAAGCAGGGCTGTCGGTAATTTTTCACAGTTGATTAGCAGCACTGCTAATCAAAAAGTCCAATTTTGCCAAATTTGATTAGCAAATTTAAAAATTGATTAGCAGTTTTTCAGTTTCAACGTAAAACACCTAAATAACAAGATATTACTTTAATTCATAACAAATATGATTAGATTCCATTCTGATTATTCTTTAAATTCTTAGATTTTTTAGCACTGCCACAAGTACTTGTGACAGTTTGTGAATGTGATGTGGACATTTAGTTAGGTCTTGTGTCTGAAGCCAATTCTTGACAGTGACTTCCGAAGCTCCACTCAATTTAATTGTTATTTTTTGTCACGTTAGAAATCTTCGTTAGAAAACAATTTGTCTGCTTTTTATCTTGTATTAGTTTACTATTTTTGTTCAATCGGGCGCACCTCGATTAACTAGACACACGCGATATAAACAATAATATTTTACGGGAATTTTTACTTTGATTTATCATTTTAAAATACGTTAACATGTATTTATTTTTTTATATTTTATTTACAATGCGTGGGGGATACACTGGATTTATTTCTTTCAAAATGAATATGATATAATTACTTGATGTCTCGCAATGTGAGTGGTACTACTTGATTCCCTATTTCCGGTTTAATAGTCCCTATTCATAGAGTTATGTCCCTGTGTTATATAGTATTGTGTCTGGGTAGTTCGAGAAGAAAATGTCACGCGGAGAATTCAGTTTTGTTTATAAAATTTTATTCAACATTTTATACACGTTGAAAGTGTTGAGTAAGCCTTCTAGTCTTCAAAATGCGAATCAAAAACTGCGAATCAAAAACGTTAGATTTTAATTTTTGGTTAGCAACGGACAACATATGTATCGCAAATTGCGCTGCGATACTGGTTGTCGGCAGCCCTGCACGCAAGCGAATTATTGAAATGAAACTGAACCATGTGTTAGTCCCGAAATGACCTAGTTTGTGTCGAGTGGAGATTAAACCTCATCTCTCTCTCTCTCTCTCCCTCTCTTATATTTTTATAATCTGTAAACGGGTGAAGTGGCTGGCCAGTCCAAGACATTGATGTTGTTAGCAGCCAGGTAGTCCATACTAAAACGGGCGGTATGCGGACGTGCATTATCCTGTTGGAAGTGCTTAAGTTGTGGGTGCGCTCGGAACAACAATTGGTTGCAAGACATCATCACGGTAGGCTAAAATATTAACGCGACCCTTGCAAATGTGTAGGGCGGTCCGGTGATGAAATGTGAAGCCTCCCCACACCATTACACTTCCCCCACCCCATCGATTCGTTTAGAAGACGCAGCAGTCTGCAAGACGTTCCCCAAGACGTCTCCACACATGTTGACGGCCATCAGCGTGATAAAGATGAAAGCGACTCTCATCACTGAAAAGCACACTTTGCCAGTCTACTCTTCTCCATGTCTGGTGTCCTTGAGCCTATATCAAACGCCGCTGACGGTGATGATCCCTGAGGATAGCTCCAACATGAGGTCGTCAAGCACTGAGTCCTACTTCTCTTAGACGACGTCTTACGGTGTTGGCACTTACTGGTCCTTGTCTTCTGACGACTGCTGCACCTGTTCGAGTCGCTGGGCGGAATCTGTCACGCAGATGAGTGACCCAGATGTAGCGGTCTTGAGCCTGGGTTGTAACGCGTTGTGGACCAGGACGTTGACAGTCAAGTGTTGATCCAGTAACTCGAACACGTTCCACCAACCTTACAATAGTGGACTGATGACAATTGAAGTGTCTGGCAATAGCACGTGTAGACATGCCAGCCCTGGACATTCCCATGGCTTCATTCCGTTGATTTTCAGTAAATCTCGGCATCTCTAGCTCGATTCCTTCACACGTCCAACAACAAATTACGACAGATTGACGTTTCACAGTTCATGTACTGCACATTATGTTGAAAACATGCTTTTAAAGGGCTCACACACAATGCTGCACGTGAATATTGGGGTTTTCATGTGCATCTCGTGCAATTTTTTTTTGCACACGGGCCGATATTTTTTGCGTTTGGGAGCATTGTGTGAAACAATAGTTCATAGTATTGCATAATATTATAAATACAAAACCACCTAGTAATAAAATATTTGGGAAAAAAAGTGATGAGTTTTCCATGGCGCTCAGTATATATTTTTTCAGATGTTTTTCGAGGGGTTTGATTTCCCAAATTTCTGAAATTGACCCACTTGACATGGGAATGTAATGTTTTTCATATTCTCAAAATATAATCATCAAAACCTGGCAGAAGAACGAATTTCTAGACCACAATAAAGTTGGTGAAAACATCACTGATGATGATGATACCTTGCTTTCAGGGGCGGATTGGGCCATCGGGCCATCGGGCGATCGCCCGAAGGGCCGGTCGGACAAAAAATGAAAAAAATAATTTTGTCCAATTCGTCAAAATAACCTATTTCTGCTGAACATTATATGGGGTTGGGTGGGGAGGGGGTATTGGACCGGCCATGGAGCTATGATGATCATGTTGTATGTGGCCGGTGGCTTTAACGGGCCGCCACGCCATCACTGGAATCTGGAATGGGCTGGTATAACTGACTTTCTGGGCCGGGTGTGCTGGGTGTGGGCCGGAATTCGGAATCCTGCATTTTTTAATGAAAATATTCCTACTTTTTCAATATCCCTAACTGGTTAATCAAATGGTCAAAATTTTCTCAACTAGTCCCATTTTTTAACCAGTTAAATACTCTTGACGATACAATGATGATACGTTACTAATAATAATATGACGATATGATAATTTTACAGGTTTATGGTTGTAAACTACTTGCAGGTCGGGGTTTGGGCCTAAATTAATCGATTTATGAGATATATTATTTGACAGAGATTATAATCAGATATGCCACCAAATCGCATATTTGAGGTTCATTTTTCAAAATTTTCCCGAGGGAGAGTCCCCGGACCCCCCGTCCGGGCTCCGCGGTCAGTAAAAGGGGGCCGCTCCGACACGGGAGCCCGGGCGGGTTCCCGGCCCCAATCCTCCCCTGCTTGCTTTGGTCTTTAACAGCCATATGACATGGAAGTAAACTTTAATACGCGAAAGCAAAAATATGTCCCAAATATTACATTACATCAAAATGCTTGATTATATACTATTCAAAAAAAGTAGGGGATATTTGATTTTTAAGTGTTATTAAAGTCACCGAATGAAACTGACGAAGAAACAAATGACAAAATGAAATGAAGTTCACATTCATCGATTTATTCCAAATGATCGTTAGACTAAGTAAGGCACAGACTGACCATTATAAGGGTAAAATGATACCCGGGGTCAAACAGCAAAGTTACCACAGCATCACAACCAAGTCAGTAACGGGTAAATCCTCCTCTGTTTGCCAAACAAGCATTGATCCGACGTGGCATACTCCTAATGAGACGTCTAAGGTCATTTTGGTCCAGATTGTCCCATTCCTGTTGCAACGCAGCAGCAAGTTCTTGGACATTGGCAGGACGTTGTTGACGTTGACGTAACCTCTGTCCAAGCATGTCCCAGACATGCTCGATGGGGGAGAGGTCGGGACTCAGTGCTAGCCAAGGTAATGTGGTGATGTTCTGTTGTTGGAGGTAACCTGTAACGATCCTGGCGCTGCGACATCTTGCGTTGTCATCCTGGAAGATGAAACGGCGGCCATGACGTCGTGCGAACGGCACAACATGGACTGCCAAGATGTTGTCCCGGTAGTACTGGCCTGTAACACGCCCTGCAACAACATGTAAAGCCGTTCTTCCAGCAAAAGTGATGCCTCCCCACACCATAACAGAACAACCCCCAAATCGATCATGTCTGATGACGTTAACGTCTAGGAAGTGCTCGTTTCGACGACGCCACACCCTCCTACGTCTGTCCAAAAAATCAACAGTGAACCTTGACTCATCTGAAAACATCACATTGCTCCAGCGTCGATTATCCCAGTGTTGACGATCCATACACCAACGACGTCTTGCCTGAATGTGATGATCTCTCAAACAAGGGATCACGCGAGGACGTCGGGCGCGAAGGTGACCCCTATGCAGTCGATTCCGAATCGTCTGGCCACTCACTCTCACACCAGTGTCTGTTTGAAGACGAGCGCTGATCTGATTTGCTGTGATGACACGATTTCTCAAGGCCAAGGTACGGATAAATCGATCCTGGGCTTGAGTTGTCGCCCTTGGTCGACCTGAGCGTGGTCTGTCCTGTACAGATTGTGTATCACGGTATCTGGGCCATAGCCTGCTTATGACAGACTGAGAAACATTCATCGTCCGCGCCGCAACCGCCTGTGTTGTGCCGATCTGTAGCATGCCAAGGGCACGTAACCTTTCATTTTGGGTAAGCCGACGCATATCAAAATTTGTTTTCTGGTCACTAAAACAATTAAACTGATGTTTCCACCCTGGAATTCAATGCCACAATGACTGTAACATTCAAAGTCAGAGTCGTGCAAATCTTGGGTTGGACCCCCATGATGATCCCAAGCATCACCTGCATTCCATGCGGTAGCTATTGGTGCGTTTGGGCGTCACATGTAACTGGAAATGTTTCTTCTGTTAGGTTCTATAGTGACTTTTTTCGTAGTCATTTGCATATTTTAGTATTATGCCCCCAAAATCAAATATCCCCTACTTTTTTTTAATAGTATATTACAGCCCGCGTGTAAGACGGATGTCTGGGACATATCCTATTAGTCTGGTCTCTTGAGGTTAATTCAAATATCAGTTCTGTTTTGTAACCTGGCATAACAAGGGTTCTCACGCCAATGTCCAAAAACACTCTTGGTCTCCCCACACGGGCAGTCATAATTTTGGCCTCTGGTTAAACATGCATTATGCAAGAGCAAAATCTGCTTATTACAAGTCTTTCTTTAGGCCTGAAATGTTATCTAAATTATCAATTAGACATTAATTAACTTATCCAGACCATAATAAACTCTCGATGTCAAGGCTAGCCTTCGATGTTGGCTGAATTAGATTCCTATATGCCGCTAACGGCCAATGTTAATTAAATCAGAAAAAGTGGATAATCGAGACTAACTGTTTATATTAATGATTTTAGTAATGATGGCCGAGACTATGCAAAAATTTCACCTGCTTCGTTCTTGGCTCATTGTGGATCAATTTGACTGAAATTTCCAGCAAATTACCTTTACACTATCTAGTTTTTAACTATTATAGCGAGAACTGCCATCTCTTTATCTTACCTCCCATAATGTATCTTTAAATTTTGTTAAATTGCTTAAAGATACATTCCCGGGTACAAACTGGGTAATTTGATGATATATTTGGAATAAAAACATATTCAAACTAATTAATTTATCATAATTTTGCTTCAAATTCCGGGGGGTTGGGAGGCCGAATGGTTAGCACGTGCGTGCTGTATCCTACGGCCTGTCATTAAGTCAACTGGCGTAGTTTCGAATCCCCGGTTGTACGTGACAAGGAGTAGGGTCGCCTGTCCAACCTCGTGGGTTTTCTCCGGGTCCTCCGGTTTCCTCCCACTGCTAAAAGACCCCTACGCGCAAGCGAATTATTGAAAAAAAATTAAACCATATGTTAGTCCCGAAATGACCTAGTTTGTGTCGAGTGGACGTTAAACCCCATTTCTCTCTCTCTCTCTCTCTCTCTCTCTCTCTCTCTCTCTCTGTCTCTCTCTCTCGCTTCAAATCCCTCTCAAAACATTGCAATTGTCAGGGAATAGCCGGCTATAAAAAATCGATCAAAAGAGGTCATGTTTGTGTCCCGTGACACAACGGGTGCGAGGTCGGAGGAGAATTCATTGCATACACAAGACGATGTTGCCTTTATCACTGACTATTTATTACAAATATCGAAGCCTAATTAAATTCTCGGATTATCCACTGCCCGCGTCTTTTTCCGTGATTTTTATCTCAAAAAGTGTTGTACCTCTAACTCTTCATAAAGTTTATCAACATGTACATCAAGCGCTCAATCTCCGCGTGCAACCTTCGACGTCACGCGTGCAAACACTCCTAATCGTCGGGCTGTCGATTAGGGACACGCGTATATTTTTGTCCTGTATGTGCTCCATGAGTGTTTTTCAGGGAATCCATTATTTTTCTAGTAAGATTGGATATTTCTACTTTCCATATATACCAAAATTTGCCATACTTTTATTGGAAATAACCATCCGATAAATACTTTTCTGGGAACGTAGCTTTAATAAGAAAAGAAAAAGGCAATTAAATGAAATGCAATTAATAATTTACCGAATAAATGTAATAGCATAATTTCAATGTTACATATTAAAACAAAGAGCATAACTGACTTATTAATAACGGGTAATGTATTATTAGCTAGAGAAAAATAAACAATTGTTTACCATACAGACCCAATAACTACTTAATCAAAACAGTCAAGGTCTCGTGGCATTAGAAAGCTCTACGAAAACTTATAGGACAATATTGGTGCCAGTCATTATCACATATGTGATAGAACTGGTTAAACACGTTCCAAATATTATTTTATCACAGAGATCATTGCTACGATAGATGCGTAATCAATGCTTGAACAATCGGAAGTGACGAACGCAAAAGGAAAACACGAGTTATCCCTCTATATAAATGACTGAAATGACGAGTGATAACAGATACATGGGCGAATTTCTGCTCACTAATAATTCTTTCGAAGACCAAAAGTTGGTCTATGAGACTGTAAGAGTATATCTGACAATTCAAAAGAGTAATTGAATGTCCTTAGATAAGAGAACACGAGAAAAATAGAAACAGTTGTTGTGTGAGACTGTGAATGATATCTGACAATTCATAAAATTTATTGACTGTCACTAGATAAGAGAACGTGAAAGAAAAATAGAAAAAGTCCGTGCATTACCATGTTTTTATAAGTATAGAATGAATAAACACGCGTGAATGTACGAACTGTTTCTATTTTTCTCGTGTTCTCTTATCTAAGGACATTCGATTACTCTTTTGAATTGTCAGATATACTCTTACAGTCCCATAGACCAACTTTTGGTCTTCGAAAGAATTATTAGTGAGCAGAAATTCGCCCATGTATCTGTTATCACTCGTCATTTCAGTCATTTATATAGAGGGATAACTCGTGTTTTCCTTTTGCGTTCGTCACTTCCGATTGTTCAAGCATTGATTACGCATCTATCGTAGCAATGATCTCTGTGATAAAATAATATTTGGAATGTGTTTAACCAGTTCTATCACATATGTGATAATGACTGGCAACAATATTGTCCTTTAATGCGCGACTTTGAACTTCGATGGGTTTGACCTTGTGACTGACATGTAGAGCGATAACAACTAAATTTCAGTAAGAGATCTCAATGGCCTTTGATAAGCCAATGCCCAACAAGGTTCTGGGGACGGGAGACACCCCACTCCCCTTCCCAAAAAAATTATGAAATGAAATGAAATGAAATGGGGTTTTACGTCCTACTGTTCTACTCCGACTGGGCTAATGAAGACGGGCATACGCCATACAGTGTACTATGAGGGACATTTTGCCCGGACAGCGGCACTACGGCCTACTCTTATATTGAATTCCAACTGTCAAGGGATCTTTTACGTGCACGCCAATGTGTACAGGGGATCTTGGGTTTTCGTCCCATCCGAACGACTAGACAGCTGTCCTTGTCAGCCCCCCCCCCCGTCCTGCATCACTGACAAGGGGGAATCACGCCAGAAAATCTGGATGAACTTTCTCGGCCAATGCAGGGATCGAACATCCGACCTCCAGGCTAGCGAGCCAGCGTCTTACCCACCCAGCCAACTGCTTTCGATTTGAGTCACTTACGCCACGGCATGGTATGCACGTGCAAAAGGCCCAACGATCACTATTAAAGTGCAGGATTCTCGATTCTGCTTCCATCGGACGATTGCAAGTAGGCGAGACCAGATCAGAGGTTGCGAGTTTTTTTATCCAGATTTTCATGTTAGTCCCGAAATGACTTAGTTTGTGTCGAGTGGACGTTAAACTCTTCTTTATTGACCTCAACCTGTGAGTCACTGCCAATGGGACTTGCGTCTTGATCCTCTCTATTCATTACAATTTTGCTTTCAATTGATGACCTCCCACAAGCTCTCGCCCGGATTATCTACCGGAGTGACTCACCTTTTCATAAACGATGGGTAGGATTAAAAAGGATTTAACCTTATAAGAAATGTGTACACATAAACAAGCAGCTCTGAAACCTTTGGGCTACCTTCCATTAATAAGATTGAGTCTATTGTCTGTTATATCTATTTAGCGACAGTAATTCTAATTGACACAGGGGTTGAATACATCTGAAAATAAGAATGTGATATGTTTCAAATGGACAGTAATCATTCACTAATTACAGATACTTTCTTGCCCATTGACAACAGACAAGAAGTGATTTGGTCACTGAAATGAAGTTATTCTCTACTTTCCACGAGGGTTAAGTATTATCAGTTTATTTCCTATCAGAACTTCCCTCTGTTGGACTATAATTAAATTTTGTGCCCACACCAGTAAATTAAGTATCCAATAAATAAATGAATACAGCGGCATTTTATAGGAAATTCGCTTCTTTTTTTTCTTCAAAACAATTAGACGATACAAGACTGATTATTGCTGAAATTTTATACAAACCCAAAATAATTTTATTTGTTAACCTATTGGACTTTTATGCAGATGCACCGGGAGACTTTGTTTAGGGTCAAATTAAAGATGCATTATGCATGAACTAAATCTGCCTATTGCAGGTCTTTCTTCAAATGTTATATAATATACATTATTAATTAGACATTTATAAACTTGCCAAGACCATAATCAACCCTCGATGCCATAGGATGCTCGAGTTTTTCAGCGGATTTAAACGCAATCAGTGGTTATTGGTCGAATTAAAAATTAGATAATCGAATCTTTGTTTAGTATCTCAACAACGGTAGCAATGACAACCGACACTCAAAACAGTCCTAACATCAAACAGTCCTAACATCACTCAGAATGTAGTAATTTGACTGAAATTTTCAAGATATTCCTTTTTCATTATCTAGTTATAGCAGAAACTGTCTAAATCTTACATAACACATTTAAATCGGGATGACCAGAAGGGTTACATGTATTTCCATTATATTTACCAGAAGCATAAACTATAATTATACTGAATGAACCATGCCATTCACTATTTTTTTGTAATCCTCGAGTTGCCCACAATAGAAATTATACGGAATATAATCACTGTTTGTTACACGTATATAGCACGATGTTTTCAATCATAAACCGGAAAACATTTGCCGAAACGTCGTGCTGTGCGTGTAACAAACCCTCGATTGTGTTCCACATCCACTGTGTTGTGTATTCGTTACTGTTTTGCTTTATATTATATTCCACTCCGTCCGTGGCTTCAGGATGCAGATTTGATCATCTGATAGAAGATTGATAAATATCTTACAGAAACCGTTGAAACAATAACCATTTTTTAAATTTTATGGTGTCAAGCGGAAATAGTTGATTGGATTATGCATTATTAGCAAAGATAACAAAATTGCAGATATACAGCTGAACGAAGATGGCCCACATGACCACTGACCGAGAAAGAACCTTGAGATTTTTCAATGCGGTTTCCGCTTGTCATTACAAACGGAGGTTCTGGTCAGGGACAACATCTAGTCGTTCGGATCAGACGGTGCACGTAAAAGTACCCTTACAAATAAAAAGTACGCCTTCTGTAGCCCGCTTGGTGCTGAACAATAGTTAAACCCCATTTCATTTCATTTCCGCGTGGCCATCAACATTTTAAAAGTGACCGTTCCATGAAATAAAACAGACTAGAAATATCGTATCTCTTTAACCATGCAGTCAACTTATTCAACATTGATTAACTAGACGGCAACTATTGAATTATCATTGTTATGTTTGTAATCAACGGACGTTTGGACAAATTATTAGATTGGCCAGACTGGACATTGGAATTGGACTGGGTTTAAAACGGGCATGTTCTAACTCTTTAGGGGGGTTGGGTGTCCGAATGTTTTAATGCGTGCGCTTTAGATCACATGAACCGTCACCGAGTCAGGTGGCGTGGTTTTGATTCCTCCCTAGTGCGTAACGAGGAGTAGGGTCGTCTGTTCAACCTCTAAGCCTTTCTCGGTGTCTCCTGGTCTCATTCCGATGCTACAGACCCCTACGCGCAAGCGAATCATTGAAATAAAATTGAACCGTGTGTTAGTCCCAAAATGACCTACATGTAGTTTTTGTCGAATGAAGTTAAACCCCATTTCTCCCTCTTCTCTCTAACTCTCTAAGCTAATGGTTTTACCAGTGTGTCTTGGAAAATATTTGAAAACAAAGAGAAAAAAAAGATGAAATCAGCCTAAAATCTATTGACGCACAGCGTTTGCACAACGTCCTTATTTAGCCATACCCACAACACCGAACATTCCCCCATTTTAAGTTGTGTATACAATCAATTCGATAAGATATACTACTGCGTATATAATGAATACGAGATAAATACATGGTGATTTATAGATAATATAACTCTTCATGGGGCTGATTAATTTTTTTAGACAACTCACGGACTTTTTACGGATCAAGCACCGAATAATCCCATCAATGTGTATGGTAAAAGAACTCTTCGTAATAAGTGGCATCATCCCCTGAATTACCAAGAGTGTCTCAAATCACTACAATTAATATGAATACTGAAATAGATAATATATACCTGTATACAAACGTAAGGTTATTTAAGCGTAGTTTCATTTTCTGATGGCCGCGAGGTTTAATCCTGTTACTATCTATGACATATTCTTTAAATTTAACATATAGAAATTACGTCTATCACCATCTAGCGAAATGCATTGAAACCACAAAGGGAAAACTACGCCCCGGCGTGTCCCTGAAATAATCCTAGTATTGGCTAGTAATTTGGCAGGAAAGTATTAAATATCGTAGTCAAGTATTTAATGGTAACAGGAGGATGATATGTTCCAAGTGACTATTTATCACAGCAGTGTATCTTTAGATATTTTATCAGCAAGTTTGTAAGTGGAGCCATGATGCTGATTCAATAACCAGGCGATCCGGGGTTAGATCCTGGTGTCGACTGAGAAATTTCCTCGGGGTGTTCAGCGTGGTTAACCATTGTCAGAGGTGTAGGGAGGAGATTCTGGTAAGGAACATATTCGTATACTTAGTTCAGATTGGACACTAGGTCCCGCTGTCCGGGCAAAATATCCCTCATAGTCACTGTCATACTGCACACAGCGATCCATCTACTTCATACCTCGAGAATATGAGTCAATGCATGGCGTATGTCCGTCTTCTTTTTTTTAGTCCGGTATGTGCAGAAAAGTAGAATGTTAAATGTAATTTCGTTTAAAGTTACAATTTCATACTTTCTAAGAAAGTCAAAACATAATTATTTCTATGTCTTTTGCTCAATAGGTTGTCAACTCACTTTTATACAATAATAGGTGTCATTCTCACACTTAAAACTCATTTACACCGGAAATAACACAATTACCCCCCAATTACCTCCCTTGTTTTCTATTCTCCACCATGGAGTAGCTATCCTCAAGCGTTTGAATTTGAAGAGGAAAATGATATTTTTGCCAATTTCTCAACTGGCAATAGTGAATTATAGGATTAATAGGATTATTCTTTAACAAGGTAGGACTGTTTATAGATACCATCTATTTTAAGGCTTTATTTTAATAAATTCTAAAAATATAACGTAAAAATATGAAATTGCAACTTTAAAGTTGGCTGTCAATGGCACGTAACAGTGCCTGGTTATAACATGCGGATGGTATGTTCCAAGATAACATTTATCACAAACACCTATATGACTATAGGTTTTAGATATTCAACCCACAGACGCCTGTAACGTGGAAAATCCCTAACAATTTTAAGCTGTGACTAAGTGGGCGAAATTAGAAAATAACTGGTCTGAATCCGATTCAGGGATAAATAAGGCGGGATTAAACCGATTCTTTATCAGTTCTTATAATACTGATAAAGAATCGGTTTTCCACGTTACAGGCGCCTGTGATTCAGTCAGCCAGTTTGTAAGTATAAAGAAGGTTGATCGTCAATAACTATGGTATATAATAGATCTGAAAGGCTACTGACAGCGTATCATAATATATCATTAGGTCTTTTCAATCAACTAGTTTCAGTAACAAAAATAGGTTTTGTCGATGACCAATCAACCCTTTTTCTTTTTGACAGCTGAATGTTTACTTTACTGACAGGCTTTCATAAGATGGCTGTTAAGTTATGAGGATTCTATATTGGGCTTTAATTTAATACAGCATATAACTGTCCATCTCTCGTATCTATTGGTCATATCTTGACCTTTTGTCAATCAACTGAAAATAAATTATTACAGGTTTTGCCCAGTTGCCATACTTATTAATTATATTAAATGTTCGAAATATGTGTACGGATACTATTGCTCCGACACACTGTGGCTCGGTTAGGTGTAAATATTAAGGCCAACTGCAGATTTCGTCAAAGGTCACGAGATGTAAACCCAAACTCTAACCCACAATCTCGTCAACAATCACGTGCCCTAACCCTATTTGCATCTCGCGATCATGATGAAATCTGCAATTGGCCTTAATATTTGGACATGACCCTGTGGTACAGTGAAAGGGACGGGTGTTGACTAACCAGGAGTTCCCAGGTCCGATCCTTGTATTCACTAATAAAGTTCCTTGGGGCTATTGAGCATGCTGTTCCTTGTTAGTGGTGTCCAAAGAAGGGCCAGGCGAGGAACAGCGTCTTATCATGTGGATATGGCAAAAACCCCTTGGCAGTTGGAATTCACCGAGGAGTAGACTGGAACACCACTAACCAGGAAAAAAAAATCCACCATAGCACATTGTATGGCATACGTCCCTATTCACTCCCCCGTTTTGTGCAGAAAAGTAGGACATTATACTTATTTGATTTAATTTCAAACAGACGGCTCACAGAAAGAACACAAACGCGCGCGCCCGTGACGGGTAATTTCGTGACTAACATGATACGTTTTAATGCTAGTAATTACCTTGTGTGTAAGGATCTTTAGCAGTGGTGGGAAACCGGAAAGCACAGGGAAAATCCACTAGGGTACAACCAGGCGACTGTGCCTCGGATCGCCATTTCGCCACTTCACTCATATGACTTATATGAGCTAAGTTCTTAAGAATGGTGTCAACATATAGTTATCCTTGGGAGTCAACATGCTAACGTTGGACGAATAGCGCTCTAAACTCGAATCTGGTATCATTATAGTCGATCCCTGCTCGAGGGAAAATATATACCGGTACTTGACCATGAAGTAATATGATCTACACGTGACCTTGTCCAGCCAAACAAAAGATCAAACACTTTATGGTTCTGAAGTGAATTGGTCAATAGTGCTTCCAGGGCAAGAAATGTGAAAATCCGAAGAATAGTAACGTTAAGGAACTGAAACTAGCCGACTAAAAGTGTTAAGCTCTTAGGTCAGATTATTAAGTTCAAGGCTTCAAGGGAATAAATTCAATATTGATGACTTTGTTCCCGCACATGTAAAGGTTTAAATGGCTAGAAGCCAATTCATGTTAGTACCTAATTAACTACTACATTTATAATTAAAATATCACCAGCAAATTATGTTGGTCATGTCTCTCTGTTCAGATTTAATATTCATCTTAGAAGTATGCTTCCTGATTCTTGTCTATTAACAGGGCTGTAACCAGAATTTCATTCATTAATAACTCGCATGGTGTGATCGTATCAATGAGACATAGAGTAAGAGGGACTTTAATTCAATAATTTGCTTAACCGAAGGACCAGGAGAAAACCCATGAGGTTAGGCAAGCGACACTACCCTTTGCCGAGTGTAGGGTATAAACCATGCCAATTGACCCAATTGCAGATCTTATGGATTTAGCGCAGGCGGTAGATCCCCCCCCCCCTCCACTGATTGAAATTGGTATGGCCTACTGTATAAATTTTTGGCGTGAATTAACCACAAATTTTGCCCAATTGAGGTTGTGGGCCAAATTGGAGGCGTGTTGGCCAATCCATTATTGAAATAGATATTTTTTATGACCGAAAAATATTTTATTTAAAGATATATTATGTATGATTTAGATAAAGAGCTGGTCGTTCTTGCTATAATAGTTCAAAAATAGATAATGCAGAATGAATATATTGAAAATTTCATTAAAATTACTGTCTTCTGAGCCATACAAGATGTATGTATTTTTTATTATCGTAACCACGGTACTGGTATATTCGGCGCATCAACTCGTTCCTCCATTTTTAATTTAAATCGTTAAATGGCCTAATCGTTCTAATCTAGTTAAAATCCAGAGCATCCGATGGCACCGAGGGTTAATTATGGCCTTGTCATGTTAATAAATGTCTAATTAATAATTTTTATAACATTTAAGCCCTAAAGAAAGACCAGCAATAGACAAATTTAGCTCTTGAATAATATATCCTTAAATGGACATTATTGAAGATTAGATAAAGAGCGGACAGTTCTCGCTATAATAGTTAAAAGGGGGTGATGAAAACAGAATATGCTGAAAATTTCTTCACTCTGAACCGAGATAATAGTAATTCAATTTTAGGCAGGCCTCGAACGTCATAACAACCGTTTGTACGATAATAAATAATATCTCGGTTATCCCTTTTTACGTCAAATCATCCGTTATAAAATGTTTTCAAATCCACTCAAGATTGCAGGCTAACGACGGTACCGAGAGTTGATTAAGGTCTGGATAAGTTAATTAATGTGTTTAATTAATAATTTAGATAACATTTCAGGCCTAAAGAAAAACAAGCAATTGGCAGATTTAGCTCTTGCATGATGTATGTTTAATAAGCAAAACACAATATTTTATTCCACAGGTGACCTTTCCTGTTGGGTATTAAACGTTATCTACAACGTTATTCCAAAGGAGATGTCCTTTCAGCTAATTTTCGATTTATCGCTCGCTTTTTATTTGGTTTTATCTTCTTCTTTGACGAAATAAATAAAATCCCTTACACATATTTTTTTTTTGTATGTCAGTTATATTAAAACGCCACATAAAGGATCTACGACCTAAATGGTATCCTCTATTTTCTTCCTGAAACGTACTAATTCTACTTTAATTTAATTAAATTCTAGCGTTTTCTTTCAATTCCACCATTATTGTAACTTATTTTATCTTCCTTTAAACACTGAGAGCAATAAACATTAGGTGACTGTGTTCTGTTTTTGTTGCTTTAATCTGAGTAAGTGAAAATACGTGTAGGTCAAAGGTTATTTTCTACTTACTTTACATCTAAATAACATAAGGTGTCTAGAACGAGAGAATTTAATACCAAGATGATCGTCTTTTAAGAAAGATAGATAACGTCCAGGTTGTCTTTTTTCCTATCCCATACCACAACCTCTCTCGACGTTTCATTATCAGATTAAAATCTTAGTGAAAGTTCAAGCTTCTATTTTATAATGAATTTCTTTATCAAGATTTTAAAAAAAAAGTTGTTGTATTGATGATGGACAAGGAAGGAGAAATTAAACATTGTGTTTATTATAAAGAGGATGGAAAGATTAAACGAGCAACATCGACAAATACTTCGACTCACAGCGGGTGGCAGGGCCACTGAAAGAATTTTGATGTGCGGGAGTACCCCCCCCCCCCCCCCCACACACACACAAGAAGCACACACCTGCACAAGCACGTAAAGGCCATAAAATACACTATAATACCTTATGTAAGGCGAGAATCTGATAAAAATACTGCCCAACTATGCAAACCTCGTTTCTAACTGTGCCCTTGCATAGCCAAAACAGTGCATTGGGTATCAGATCGGCGGTTCTGAGGCACGGATATCAGCTATGCCGCCGTAACAAAACAATTATATAGATATTTATGGACCAATCGGGCTTCGAATTGGTCCCGGGGCGATGTACAAGCTACACCACCCCCTCCATGGACGTGGTGGGTGGTAAGAAATAAATCTTGTTACCTAGTCTCCACCCCGACTGACGCATGTGTGGTGTGTGTGTGTATGTAAAATAACTTTATTTAACTTCCGCTTCCACCGAGGTGATATCGCAGACAATTACATATGAACAAAGTGAAATTATTGACAAGGTGATGAGCGATATTTTTATAATGGATTATTAGATATTTATATATATGTACAGAACGAGTAGAAACAATTAATGACGGGACGATAGCAGTGCTAATAGTGACAAACATAGACATTTGACAAATCAAACATGAATACGGACGAACATTGACACAAATAAACATAAAATGTACATATATATTTGTATAAGTCATTTCTGTCGGTCTAGTCGATTTGTCCGGTTGAGTGGCAGGACGGTGCAAATATTCCTTGGGTCTTGTTGGTGAGTGTGGGGCCTGGTCCATTCTCCCTTCCATTTGGTCTTCTTGTCCGGTATGGAAGTTGATTTCGTCTTCGTGCCTGTTGTTCGTTCCTCTTGTTATTGGTTCTCCGAGGAAAGAATCCAGCATCTGAAAAGAGAAGAGGGAGAAAGAGAGCATCTGGTCTTACAAAAATTTGTTTCGTCTAATAAGGCTTCTGGGGTGGGGGTGGGTGGGGTGGGTGATTTGGGCAGTAAACTGATGAATACATTACTAGCTAAATAGGAAAATAGATCAATAAATAAATGAAAAACAATATGGCATTCTAAAAGTATAATATATATAGGGGTAACCCACCGCACAAACTGTCTGACAGTGGTCATTCATGATTCCTGTGGCGGTACTAAACAACTCCAAAGCTGTTTTAGGGGGTACAGATTTCAACTAATCTAGCCTAGCTGTGGACTGGAAATTAGATAACTCTTGTCAGGGATACTCTACCACTACAAATGTCTGACAATTACATAGCTCTCTCTGTCAGGGGTAACCCACCACTAGAAATGTCTGTTAAGAGTGTTTTTGTAACACCTGAAGATGTACGGTACACTGCTGTACGATTTTCATGTGGTACACTTTTGAGCTAATCTAGCCTAGTTGAGGTGCATGACATTTTGGGCGTGGAATACCACACCCACCACCGGAAACCCGGCAGACTTACATTCTGATGATACCAGATATACATGCATTGATAACATATAGGAAAAAATTGGTACACTTTTCAGCTAGGTTGCCCCCCCCCCCACCCGGGCTCCTGGTCTAATAGAAAACATGTACATACGTGTGTTAATCTGTAGTATATGGGTTTAATTTAGGAACAATGAGTGGAAGATAATCATGGGATAGATTTAAGAAAATTAATGAAGCTAATGGCCAATTGTTACTTATTGACTATTAAGTCGAGGAACGTATTTTTTAATAAAATGGTTTTCCATTAATTTCCTTTTCGTGGTGTCATCGACTTTCATTTTACAAAAAGGACAAATTTGGAATTTTACGTGTAGGTGTTGTGCACATTTAAAGATATGTCTATTTACAAATAAGGGTCCATTTTCAATATTACAATCCCGTCGATGGTTGCGTACTCTATCCCGTAGATGCGTGGACGTCTCCCCTATGTAAAAATTTAGACACCCATTGCAAGTCAAGACATATATGAGATTTTTATGTCACAGTTCATATTGTCGTTGACACTAAATGTAAACTTAAGAAGATTATATTTGTTATTTGGCGTAATATGGTCGCAGAATTTGCATCGAAGCATATATATGTGTGTGTGGCTGGATGTGTGTGTGTGTGTGTGTGATGGTGTGTGTGTGTGAAAGCATTCTTTATTTTAAGGTTATATGTAAATACAACAAAACATTTAAAAAAGTTACATGGATATACAATCAATCGTAATTTAAGAATATATATAATATAGAATGATAAATGAGACATCGGTTGGGCAATGTGCTTTGCGTTACCATCCCTGGGGTCTTTTTTGCGCACCGCCCCTGCTGTGTGTTTTTTTAATTGATTAGTTTAGCTGCCAGATGGTTTACGCTTCTCTCTAGTAGACCTTTTTACGTACCACTTGGCTTTTTGCATATTTTTATATGCGTTTTGTCATATCTATTTTCTCAATAAAACCCCAGATAAGCTGAGAGGTCCAATAGCTATCATCAGGGGGTGGGGAAAGGCGAGTATTAAGACAAACTGTTTTATCCCTCCCTAGCAATTTGTCAATCGTTGATTGAAGTTCGTTCCTTAGTTCCCACTACTAAAAACCCCTACGCGCAAGCGAATTATTGAAATAAAATTCAAATATTTTTCACATATATTTAGCCAGGTGTGCCGCTATTTTCTCATGTGTTCCAAGGTGTGCCGTTGGCAAAAAAAGGTTGAGAACCACTGTTCTATAGATTTGATATTACTCAGGAAGTCAGACAGGATTACGGCTTTTTGGTGTGTCTGCATAGCTAGCCATTCCAGTGCAGTTTCAATGGCCATCAGTTCTGCGGTGTACACAGAACAATGTTCTAGTAGCCTTTTCCTGATGTTCAGCTTTGCTCTGGTTATATCTTGTTTCCCCCTTTGTGGAATCTTTCGATCTATATGTTTAAATTTTTAGATGGTCAGTCGATCTAGAGTCTATTAATTTCATTGCTCTAGCCTCCATGGGATTGTTACCGTTTTTTGTGACGTCACTTAGGTACGTGTTAGTGATTGGATCACTTAATTGCCAAGGGTTTTGCCTGAATAATCGTCTCAGATTGTGCTTATTTAAGATATCGCTTGACATTTGCCCAAATGTCATGGGCCTTGTATTCTTCCTAGAACCTATTCGTTGGAATTTTATGAGGCAGTTGTATGTCGGGCATTAGATGTATACCCAAAGCAACTATATATTTATTACCAAGGATGTTCTGGCAGGAAAAGAACGGCTACTCGTTGGCGTGCTCTTAAAAGAACGGTTGACAGTTGGAATTCGATGATGAGAAGGCGAGAACATCGCTGTCCGGACATAATTTCCCTCATAGCACACTGCATGGTTTATGCCAATCTTCATTAACCCAGTGGGTACGGCAAAATCTAAAAGTTAAGACCCACTGCAGATTTCGTCAGGGTCGCGAGATGTAAATAGGGTTAAGGTACGTGATTGTTGACGAGATTGTGGGTTAGGGTTGGGGGTAAGGGTTAAGGCTAGGTCTAGAGTTAGGGTTAGGGTTTGTGCTAGCCCTGATTACATCTCGTGACCTTTGACCAAATCTGTAATGAGACTTAACTTTTAGAAATAACCCGGTTGGCCTTTACATAAAATCCCCATTTCCTTTCATTTCACTTCCGACCACAAACATCAATCGACTTATCATAGTAACGTATGCCATGCCACAGAGGCGAAATTTGCCCAGTCGCCGACGTTTCAACTGCATTACCCATATTTGTCTTTTTCCAACCAAACCAAGTTTCTAGGACCAATCGCCTGGGGCGTCACTTTAATGTGGGCAGAGAAAAGTGATCAGACCGCCATCTTGAAGTAATGGCGGACAAGGACAACATTCAATACACCAGGGTTTAACACCATATCTTGATACATCGATATTATTCCATTAAGACTTTTATTAATCAACCATAATAAATAATCTAATTCAATTGAACCATGGGTCAGCGACTATTGTTATTATTGACCAGTGTCCAAGCCGTGCTATAGGGTTAAAGTAAATAAAATAGTCGAGCTTAAAGAAAACGGTAAATTAGTCTTGGTCATAAATCCTGAAGCTCTATCAACAGTTAGCATTTGTAGTAGAGTTTCCACACATAGTTTTACTACCAAAAGCGAACAGAAAGGTTTTTATGTCCATATTCCCCTCTGTCAACTACTGGTGAGGAGCCGCGGTGGCTCAGTGAGTATGACTTTGGCTTACTAACCTAGATGTCCCGTGTTCGATCCCTGTGTTGACATCGCGGAGTGCCTGGTATGGGACAACGTGTAGTTGTTTGGATGAGACGCAAAACCGAGGTCCCGTGTACGTAAAAAAAAAGAACCCCTGGCAGTTGGAATTTGATATAAGAGTAGACCGAAGCGCCGCTGTCCGGGCAAAATTCCCCCACAGTATACCAGTCTTCATTAATCAATCGGAAGAGAACAGTAGGATGTTACATCTCATTTCGTTACATTTCGTTATAAATGAAATGAAATGGATTTAACGTCCTACTGTTCTGCTCCTAAACTGGGCTAATGAAGACGGGCATACGCCATACAGTGTGCAGTGAGGGAAATTTGGCCCGGGCAGCGGCACTACGGCCTACTCTTATATCGAATTCCAACTGCCAAGGATCTTTTACGTGCACGCCAATGTGTACACGGGACCTCGGTTTTTCGTTCCATCCGCCCGACTAGACTCGTTATAAAATATTGGATCTAACATGGCATATATTTACTTTAATAATAATCATGAACGTATGAGTCTTTAGCAGTGGGGGCTAGTCCAGGAACCTAGTGAATCCCCGAGGCCAAATTCACAAACACACGACACAATGGCAGATTGAAAGCACACAGGTTTGACCCTTCACATCCGGGTACGGAATCAAAACGCGACACCGGGTTACAATTTATAATGTCCACCCAACTGTAATTGTATTTCAAAGCATTTAATGCGAATGGTGTAAATAACCGTTTGTTGGCAAAATTTTGGTCTTACAGCTAGACGACAGATAAAATCCTCGTGTCTTAATTTAAAAAAATCTACCTTTATCTAAAGATATCTGACTTATTCCAGACCTTAATTTCTACCACGTGTCCAGATAGAGTAAGAGGTGTGAGGGGTGGGGGGGGTGATTTCCCCCGCTTGCGGGTGGCATAATATTTTTGCCCTAAATTCATCGTTTTAATTCCGAACAAACAAACAAACGTGCGATGAATTGTCGCCGTTTCGACCTCACTCCACTCTAATCCTGTATATTAATCCACCTAATTGAGCAGAATTATTTTCTCAGATCTTCAGATTTCATCAAATTCTGCCAAACTTGAAGTTGTCTCCACCTTGGACCCCCCATTGCTCAAATTCCTGAACACGCCCCTTTAAACCCCTCTTCTTTTCATATAACCTTTCAAGAAAAAAGTCGGTTAGATTAAATGACGAGTTAAAAAGATTGTGATCTTTATTTACCGAAACTAATAAAAAGAATGTAGACAAGGTTACTTATCCAGTGATTTAGAAATGATCTTATCTATTGTATATTTTTCAAAATGTTATTAATAAGGAATTAAATTGCCATGGTTCCGACAAAATATTTTGAGGTGGATTTTAAACTTAACAGTCTGGGTCATAAAAATGTCGACTTAAAGGGCGCATGGCTCTTTTCTTTGGAACCTTAAGATAGACTAAAATGGTTCTAATAGCAGATATTAAAGTAATATGAATGTATATAAGGTGATATATATTCAAATATTGTAATTTCTAATCAATTATGTTCGGTGAAATACGTGAACAGACCAAACGTCTATCCTACACGTGTTTTTAAATTACTAATTACTTCCGCATTGTATTGTAGGATATGTTTTTTCTTTCTTCATTACAATCGTTTAGTGATTATAAAATGTTCACCGTGTCTTAAATTTTGGATATTAGGATCCATTATTCTCACGGCAAGATAACAACATCATTATTTATCAAAATGAACCAATATTGAATTCTGCTTCGTGTTTTTATTTTCGAATATTATGAAAAGTATAGACTTAGAGGTTTAGCTCCTTTAAGGGGGGCATTATGTAAGATTTAGAAAATATGCTGGCCGTTCTGGCTATAATATTTCAAAAATAGATAATGCAAACTGAATATATTGAAAATTTCAATCAAATTATTTTGAGCGAAGTTATCTATGGTTGTAGTTATGACAAGATATGTTCATTGATCGTAACCACCGTACTGATCATTCGAGTTTTAGCCTCGCTTATCCATTTTGAAATTAAATCCATTATTAATCCACTTAAAATCGGAGTCATCCGATGGCATCGATAGTTGATTATGGTCTTGCCATTTTAATAAATCTTTAATTAATAATTTATATAACATTTAATGCCCAAAGAAAGACTTACAATAATCAGATATGACACAGGTTAAATGTATATCATTATTATAATAAAACATATCAACGGCAGTATGGAAAACAATAACTATGCTTGAAAAAGACAGAGGAATCATTGTAGAAAGGTAGCTCTGATTATAATACAATAATTCTTGTCCGTAGAAATGAAATGGGATTTATCGTCTTACTTTTTTACACCTACCGAGATATGAAGAGGAGCAGTGTGCTATGGGGTCAATTTTGCCCCGACAGAGGAGTTTCTGAACGACAAGGGTTCAACGTGTACAGACTGTTTCAAACCAAATACTCGCGCCTAGTAAGCTACCATGGCCCCCATTGTCCATAGAATCCGTTGTGATTATTTTAATGTTCAAGATGCCATTTAAACAGTGAATTATTGCTGTGGTCTTAAATCTACTACAAAGAGATAAATCGAGTGCGACGGACCCGACCACAACAATATAAGGTCACCCAATGTACCCGTCATCTCTAGCAGTTGTTGGCATAGCCAACTCAGAGCTAAATCCTGTACAATTTTATTCCCGCAAATTAAATCAGGTTACGGTCACTACGTGTGGGCGTGGTTATCAAAATCCATTTTACAAATGTCAAGAAGTTGTTACTTCTGATTGATCAATATCAACAATCTACATGGAGTAAACCCATTTGAATAAAATTGACAGTTCCGCTTACGAGGCACTTGTCAAATGTCAATTGAATATTTGAAACTAAATTGAAAAAAAAAACAAACATGAAAAATGATGATAACCCGCGATTCTGAAACCTGTTCGTTTTTTGGCACTTATAACAGTAAAACACGGTTTGCCAGGAAAGGGAGTATGCCACGTGGTTGTTTTAACTATCAAATTTGACGCTGTAATGAAATGAAATGAAATAATGTGGAACGTCCTCCTTTTCTGCACCGACCGGGATAATAAGGACGGGGTTACGCCATACAGTATGCTATGATGGCATACTCTTTCGAATCACAACTGTCATAGTTCTTTAAAGTGCACGCGGGATCTCTGTTTTTGTACCATCCGAACGACTAGACGCCGTTCCATGCCATGCACCCCCCCCCCCCCTACACTTGCTAGAAATTTACATGATAAAACACACAGAGAGTTTCTATAATCTAAGGAGCTAAGAAGCAGGGGCGTGGTGACCCATGATTTTGCATGAGGAACAAAATCCCGCTCGGGCCCGCAAAAAACAATATTTATTCATGTGTGTGTGTGTGTGTGTGGGGGGGGGGGGGCTCCCATTGCCGCCGGGTAATATTGGGCTGTGTGGAATATGGCAGAGTCGATCTGTAGCATATCTGACCCATGTTTGGCACTGGTTGAGCATAATGATTATGATTATAATTTTGAAAGCCGCATTGAAACTCAAGTGGGTACAAGTACTCAAAACCATGACGCTAAGCTCGTCATTGCGCCCCTCTCACTTAGCCCCTGGAGATAAGAAGTATGATCTGATCACCCTTCATACTTCACTTTCTACAGCAACGAAATTTCTATGTCAGTAATCTTAGGCTGTCTGTTGATGTAGTTAGCTCGCCATGCTGGTATAATTAGACTGTCATCCTCAGTACAGGATCATTCAATCATTCAACAGTACAGGATCGTTCCTTGTCAGGTCCTCCGTTCTGTACCACAGAAAACGAGAAACAAATTAATGTCGGACGATTCAGGTTAGTGAGCCAGCGTCTTACTCACTGAGATTCGACGGCTTCCAAACTTTGACGCCGTTGATCTCAAATGTTGACAAGTGCAATAACAATACTCAACTTTAAGTAGGCCTATGATTATTACAACGACATCTTGTGCATGTCGCTAGACATTTCAGTAATTTTAAAATAATTTGTTTATAAACAAACATCTAAGGGCAATTCAGGTCTCCATAATAAAGTAAGACTAGTCTCAAGATTTCGAAAGATGATCCTCTTGAAGAATATAGAGGAACAAAAGAAAAACCCCAACAAAGACGGAAGCCCTACTTCTTAACTTCTGAAAATAAGAACCTCTCTGTCTAGCACTATTCTAGTTGACCAATTTTCTGAGAGATATAAACGATAACCAGAATGTCACTTGAACTAACTACATTCATCTAGTACTAAAAGGAAAGGCTTTCTCTGGAGAGATCTAACGCTTTTACTTTTGATAAAATATAATGAAAGTATTTAATACTGCACAAACTACATCTTTTATACCTTCTAATACACACTACTTATGTGGAAATAAAAATCTCTTTTATAAAAGACGGGGGTTTAAGACGAAGTTAACTGTATTGATGAAGTGTCTGAAACTTTATGTATGTTTAGAAGTAGCGCTACTGGGAACTTATTAATCTACGAGACTGATTCTTAGTATACACGCCTAATAACGGTTTGAAGAGTTATCGAACTGTCTTCTTCTATCTGTACAATAAGAAGTAACGAGCTTTTAACTTTCTTGGTCTACAGCTAGTTATTAAGGTATCGAGTGTCAACTGATGGATGCGATAAACTTTATTTGAGAAGTGAGCCATCACAACACTAACCCTACATGACATGTTAGAATCAATTAACTGATTCTAAAAACCGCCATCAGTTCTTCACGATTACAATATTGGAATTATTTCCTACCTTTTTATTCCGTTAAATCAACATATCGCTCATATCTGGAAGTCAAGTGTTGCCAGAGCTTGATGTTTGGTGACAATATCATCTTCGCTAAACATTACAATCTTTACTTCACAATTTTTGGAACTCACGGGATACCATAACTTGATAATAATAACCTCTTTGTAAAACACTACCATCCGTACTTCATAATTTTTGGAACTCACGGGATACCAGAGTTTAATAATAATTTCCGAAAACCATTACAATCTGTACTTCGTAATTGCAGCCCTTGGCAACATTTTATTCACCGATACTATAATATCCTTTATACCTGGACGTCAACAGCTATAGTAAAAATGAAATGGGGTTTAACGTCCTACTTGTCTTCACCGAAGACGGCCATATGCCATGCAGTGTGCCCATAAGATGGAAAATGAAAGGGAAAATGAAAATTAATCCATCCCGCAAAATAAAGGGACCTTTACTGACCATTGGGTAGGGTGATGCAATTCCCGATCGGAGTTCAGAGTTTCAGCAAATCACACAATTCGGATTTTGAATCAAGGTGTCTAGTTCTTAAACTCAAGCTGCTGTTCCATTGGTTCTACTTACCGATCCGGTGCCATCTGCTAAAGTTATGTAGGTTCATTTTTCGGGCAGAAATGATACAGCCAAAGGAAAATCTGCCTGTACGCCCATGTTCGGAGGTCCCGTATACACGATGGTGTGCTCGTAGAAGAGCCCTAGACAGTTGTAATTCGACGAAGAGTGTGCGGAAACGCAAAATGTCTTTCACTGCACACTTCTTGGCTTAGACATATTCAAAAATTAGCACGATTTAAAGCTGATTAGTGACTACAACATATTATGGCTTACATAGAATTATCGCCGCTTTAAAACGCGATCGGACATACACATTTCCTGGGCCCTTGAAATATTGACAGCGAAACTAGGTGCGCCATGTTATTCGTGAAGATGTCACGTGGTCTTCAGACGCAATTGACCAGTCCCTATGTAATAAAAACAAGAAATCGAGTTAATAACCATTCGTTTCTATCTGTACTTTGTAAAATTCAATTACTGACTGCACCTGTTCTCAAATCTATTGCTACGTTTGATGGTCTGCAGATGTTTTATTTTTTATTTCATACTTCTACATTTAATTGAAATTTGCTACAAACCTTGTTTTAAAATCATCTGTGTGTATTAAATCACATTGGTAATGGAACCAAACACCTGCGCGTGGATTAAACTTAAAAAGCCTCAAAGCGGTCAACGGTTGAAAATGGACTGATTGTCATCCTTGTTCTATATGATTTAGTGTCTTGAACTTGCTTCCATTTTTTTGTTATCGTTTCAGGAACTTTCAAACCAGGAACAAGTGGTTGAATTCATTGATCTGACATCTTGAGTTGGAACGAGGGGTTTTAAGATAAGAGCAAGTTATGGTTACTCGGTAAACAATGTTAACAAAACTATTTTAGTTTCGTATTAGCCGACAGCTCTGTGCACCACAATGGAAGCTGGGTGACTTCATTAAGCTTACTGAAAGCAAATCAAAAGAAAGTCTCTCATATAGGGTGAGTAAAGCTTTGGATATAATAAAAGCGATTTTCACTTCAAGGCATGCCCATAAAGGAATGAGATTCGGTTGAAAATTGTAAGCGGGCTAGCTTCTGGTATCTTGATTAAAGTAATATTGTTCACAATGGCGTCGTTATTAAAATCACGCGCTGATTAATTTCCGTTACACTGCATAAAATCGCAGAAGATATTCAAGAAAATGACCAAATCAGTCTGTAACAGATTTTAGATATTCATCAAGCGAGCAGGGGATATTTTAAAAATGTTTTTAAATAAGTATATAGTCGTCACTTATAATTAAGTCAGACAAGGGTCGTGTAAGGTTGACTTGCATACCAAAGGAGAGAGAGAGGGGAATGAGGTTTAACGTCCACTCGACACAAACTAGGTCATTTCGGGACTAACACATGGTTTAATTTTATTTCAATAATTCGCTTGCGCATAGGGGTCTTTAGCAGTGGGAGGAAACCGGAGGACCAGGAGAAAACCCACGAGGTTGGACAGGCGACCCTACTCCATGTCACGTACAACCGGGGATTCGAAACCACGCCAGTTGACTCAATGACAGGCTTTATGATACAACACGCACGTGCTAACCATTCGGCCATCCAACCCCCCGCATACCAAAGGAAAGGGTAGGATGTGGTATGGCGTGGAAGGCTACCGCAAGTTACCGGAACGCGATCGAAATTTGCGCAATATTATTTGGCAGGGGAATTGTCCGGTTCATTTGACCGAAAGCCAATAAAACACTCTTTTGCGTTGGCCCATCGAAATGAACAAACAAAATTTCCCCAGTCCGCCGTTAACTTTTTATGGTGTAGAGAGTTGAATAATCAGGGTGCGGAAATTATAGATTTGTATGGGTCAAGTATGGGTGGAAATATTGTGACCTCTGAACTCAACTCCTGTCTGATGTCATCGATACTTTAATTACCATCTTAGATTCAACACAGCAAACAGATGTTTGACTAATCAAAGAATGGTTTTAATATTTATTTATGCTGTAACAATACCAGGAATCAATCAACTCTGTGATACTGCATCTTATCCGATTATAAATAGATTCGATGTGTCGTGGAGTAAATGTACGGCCATCGTGCCACCGACATTAGTAAAGTCTAGAGATAACGATATTCAAACATACAAACTAGAGAAGAAAAAGACTGTGCAGATCTGCCTCTTTGAATCGGTGACAAGAGAACGGATGAACTTACTCGGCCAAAGCAGGGATGGAACACGGGCCCGCCAGGTTATGTAACCAGGTAACTGTAACACTATCTTGGTCATAACAGAGATCAGTTTAGTAAATACAGCATTTATTTACAACGGGAACAGAATATCAAACAGTTACATAGATACAAAAAGACTACACTACACCGGGAACTATAGAAACAACAGGAAGACATATAACAATATTAAATCCACCATACTGCCCTCTGACAAGGCAGCGGCTGAACTCGGGTGAGTCCATACACCGGTCTCTGCTTCTCTCCTCCCGTTTTTAGTCGTCTGTCCCTCTGCCAAGGCAGCAGCTGAACTCGGATGAGTCCATGCATTCGTCCAAGCCTCTCTTCTCCGCCCGTCTGTGGTCGTCTGCCCAACTGTCAGTAAACTCATGGTCATACATGCAATTGTCTCTTTTATCTCGTCACGGAATGCTTACTGACCAGTACATATATCCTTTGAAGTAATGCGGAGCGTGTGCACAGATCACATGTAGTTTGTAATGACATATGGGATTAATTACATGTTTAATTAGATCATAACCAGTCCGTGCCTTAACAAAAGTTTATACGGAGTTAAAACATCAATATCATATATTGAAAAAAAAACAGCTGAGGTCATACAGTTCTAAGCACCTAAATGACCGTTCAATTTGATGAAAGTTATAGAGTACTTTGTTACAGTTAACCAACGTCTTACTCACTGAGTCACTGTGGCTCCCGCATTTCGCACCTAAATACAGAAATGAAAATTACCATATGTCTCAAAATGATCGAATTATTATGTTGGGAAAATTTTAACCACATTATCTCATTACCATACACCATTTTCAGAACTAGGGACGAATATCTATTTACATTTGGCAAATGATAAGTTTATTTTAAACGAGACCTCTTTAAAGAATGAAACAGGCTTCGGTGTTTCAGGATATTGCTCTCCAAGCAACCATAGCACGTATATATTTAATCTTCGCATTATAAAGGTATGGTTTTTTTTCAAACTAAAGCACAGTCCTGTATGAATCTACAGAGGATTAACCGATGTTTATTTACAAATAAAAAAAAACTACAGACGTGGGTGTCTTCAGGATATTGGAATCCCGGTTCATCAGGTCTTTAGAAAAATAAACGGATATGTATATTTTTTAACTTCGCATGATATTGGTATGTTTTTCAAAATAAGGCACAGTCCTATATGAATCTACAAAGGATTAACCGAGGTTTCTTTAAAGATAAAAACCCCGTTACAGACTTGGGTGTATTCAGGAAACTGCAACACCGAGTCATCGTGTTCTTCAATAAAACGAACATCATAGCAGTTTTATGAACGGATTCCATCATAAATATCACACAAAATATTACACAATAACCATAAAAGTTGGCAGGTCATATTTCCATTAATTGCTTTTATATGATTTATAGTAAATTGTACATCATAATAGAATGTCAGATCCATGGGAAGTCCTGTAGTTAGCCACCAGATTTGTTCACGGTAAGTGATTGTTAAGCAGTTCCCGAACAGCCGTTTATTAAGAACTTGGTTCAATCGGGTGAAGGAAGCTGATTATTGGCATGACTCGTACATCGCTGTGTTTATCTCTCCATTTCTTTTGGATGTAACGTTTAATATTGTAAAGAGGAATTTCTGGTAAGCTCAAACTATCTTTGTATAATATAATTTTATTTTCGTTTTCTTTTCTAAAACTATTATTTCTTTTTTCTAAATATTTCCATTTCTTTTGGATGTAACATTTAATATTGTAAAGAGAAATTTTTGGTTTTGGTAAGCTCAAACTTTCTTTGTATAATATATATTTTTTTCGTTTCTTTTCGAAAACTATTGTTTCTTTTTTTCTGTTCTAAATATTACCATTGTGGGAAAAAAATCCGTCCCACCTTCAATGTTATTGGAGATATCAAATAATTAATTTTCCGATTCCATATTCACAACGTATGTATTGTAAACTGTTGCCAGAAGTGATAAAATTATATGTTGGTTATGATAGGGGTCAATTAATTCAGAATTAGGAAGATAAAGCTTACTGGTAATCTCAAACTGTGTTTGTATAATATATATTTTCTTTCTTTTTCTTTTCTAAAACTAATTTTTAAAACTATTTCCAATATGGAAAAAATCCCGAATCCCGCATCCCCAATGTTATTGAAAATGTCAGATAATTCAATAGTGCGTTGTAAGCTGTTGGCAGAAATGAAACAATTATCATTAGTTATGCTATACAGGTCAGTTAATTCAGAATAAAGAAAATATGGCTTTATTATTAATGCTGTACAAGTGCGTTCCCGAATTGATTCTAATCGCGATTTAGCTATGATAACCCATTTAACAAAGCATTATATCATACTTTATTATTATCTACCCCGGTATTTGCAAGATCTTGATTTTTATTTTTATGACGACCCGTACCATACTTTCGTGCAAACACTCGTTAAAATGGAATAAGACATTTATTTGAATTTTTGAAATGGACAGAAAACAACATAAAAACTTTACAAAGCATCAAAGAAAATGCATTGGTGCTTTCAAACCAGTATAATTAAAACGCGGTTTAATATCTGAATAACTCCACCATCTGTAATTCATTTTAATTGATCCCACGCTCCTCTCACAATGTGCGCCATTAATAACACCGACATTTATCAACTGTTCCCGGTAATGCCAACCATCTTGGTTTTGTATGGGGAAACATTAGCTTATAGAAACCGTCTATTCCAAGAGAAATGAGCGAAAATTCTAACAGCCTATCATTATAGGCGACTGAATTTAGTGCGAACTTGTGTACTCACAAATAATAAGGTCGAGTTATTACTTCGCCCTCTTTGCAAAATGGTTTCTTAAATTATTGATCAGGAAATATATAAATATATTAGCAAGTGCAAGAGGGCCACACTATGTGACTATACGCACACAGAACCGATAAGACAAACCTGCGGACAGGACACAAACTACACAGACATTGTTAGCAATAAACAACAAATATTAAGCCAAGAAAATGGATCCAGAGCCGACAGTAAGTGTCTACTGGTCTGTAATGGTACATGCTTTACTCTAAATGAAAAACAAAACAAAGATTTACAAGAACGACGCAAGTTAGATCGTCAAAAAATTAACAATAAGGGCGATAATCCAGATAGAATATCGGAAAACGCTAAAAATAAAGCGTAGTGAGTAAACAGGGTTAAAGTAGGAATAAACGATTGCTGGGAAATGAAATGAAATGAAATGAAATGGGGTTTAACGTCCTACTGTTCTGCTCCTAACCTGGGCTAATGAAGACGGGCATACGCCATACAGTGTGCTATGAGGGAAATTTTGCCCGGGCAGCGGCACTATCGCCTACTCTTATATCGAATTCCAACTGCCAAGGGATCTTTTACGTGCATTCTAATGTATACACGGGACCTAGGTTTTTCGTCTCATCCGAAGGACTAGATAGCTGTCCTTGTCAGGCCCTCCGTCCTGCATCACTGACAAGGGGGAACCACGCCGGAAAATCTGGATGAACTTTATCGGCCAATGCAGGGACCGAACACCCGACCTCCAGGCTAGCTAGCCAGCGTCTTATCCACTTAGCCACGTGATCCCCCGATTGCTGGGAAGTAAGGTGATGCCTTTCTCGTTCAAGAATACCAGATACTACTTTTTGTTTATTTAAATGGTTCGCATACTTAACAATGTATATTGTAATTAATCTTCCGGGTTTGTGACCCTGCTGGGGGGGGGGGGGGTCTTTTCCCCAAAATGGTAAGTATACACTGGTAAATGGTAAGTATTTCGTAAAAACATAGAATTGTCTGCCGGTATGTCAGGGTAGAACTAAAAGCTGGTTGTGTATAATTACATTTATAAAATACGTAGGCTGACAGGTTAACATAAGCATCTTGCTTTGATTCAGTAACCTATAAAAACTGATCCTGTGTTTACTGGTTTGAAACAATGAGGCATGTAGATATATAAGGCATGTTATATATAACCTATCTGGGAGCTGCGGTGACTCAGTGAATAAGACGTTGGCTCACTAGCCTGGAGGTCTCGGGTTCAGCCCGGATGTTGGGCGAGAAAGTTCCTCAGAATTTTTCGGTGTTGTCCTTGTCAGTGGTGCGGAACGGAGGGCCTGACAAGAACAGTTATCTAGTCGTTCGGATAGGGCTAAAAATCCGCATGCATATAAAAGATGCCTTGGCAAAATGTTCCTCATCGCACACTGTATGGCGTATGTCCGTCTTCATTAGCCTTGTCGGAGCAGAACAGTGGAAAGTTAAACACCATTTCATTTCAGTTCATTTATAACCTATCTAAAATTACTCCCACAGAGTGCGCTAATTGACCTACTTTTTAAAACTGAACATAATTGCAACAAAATCCCATTTACTTATTTATTCATTTATGTCATTCAGAGAGGAACATTATTATTTCATGTAAACATCTATCGAAAATTCCATAGAGGATAAAAATCGTATTTATCATTTTCCTCTTCACTGGCCAAACCAACAAATCGAAGATGTAACGCACAAAGGCTGCCAGGAATACTCCAGTGTACCCATTGCAACGATTCGCACTTTTTATTGGTTCCCGCAAGACAACGGATGCTTTATATAGAACCATTGAAAGGAAATGATGGGTCATATTGGTTTGTTTCTGCATCTGGTTTTCTTGAATCAAAACTTCACTGAATCGTTCAGTGATATGCCATATTCTTTCATTCATATCATCGACTAGAATGTTGGGTAAATTTTTAAAATAGTTCCCATGACTACACCTTATCACCAATATCTTTTAATATTCTCAAAAAAATTTGAATTATCAAAAAATAAAACGTTAATAATGTCTTATTATAGAGCTATCATTTTTATTAGAAACAGTTTTAAATTAAAAAAAAAATCGTTACAGTATACCCAAAAGGGGGGGGGGGGTAAGAGAGAGAAAGAGTAGAGGAATGGGGTTTAACGTCCACTCGACATAAAATTACTAGGTCATTTTGGAACTGACATATGGTTCAATTTTATTTCAATAATTCGCTTGTGCGTTGGTATCTCGTTTTCTCTGTGTACTCCTACAGCTAAAGATCCCAACGCGCAAGCGGGGAATCGAAACCACACCACTTGACTCATTGACAGACCGTGTGACCTAACACACACGCGTTACCCCCCCCACCCAACCAATAAAAATACGTACGTATATTACCTTTTAGTTTCCGGGAACAGGCTGATTATTTATTATATGTCGCTACCGATGCTTTCTTCCTATCGATAATTCATCATCGCCCAACGTTTACATGACGGTTTTTGTTTCACCACTTTCAAGTATAATTTACAAAAATAAAAACTTATCGGGAATGATGTGTTAGTCAGTTTGTTTTATAAGACTTATACTCGATAGTTTGTCAGGGCCTAAATTTGCCCAACATTGACTATTACTTGTTCACCGATAAATAACCCTTTTAAAGCCCCAATCACACCAACCAATTTCAATCAAGTTCTAAAAAACGCCCTACGCTGTCCTAGAAAATCGTAAAACGGGTTGTGGTCGGGGTTGAATGTGTAAATAATGTCAATAGCACGACCCTAGTTCGTTCATAAGTAGTCCACGATCAAGTTCAGATCGGGTAAATTTGCCATTTCCAAACAGTCCAAGCCCGCCGTAGTCAGTTTAAACCTGATCGTAACTAGTTCTACCTCGTTACGAGACAGTTCAACTCGTCCTCATCTCGTTCTTAGTGCGTTCGAACGCCTTCCTATTGCGTGTGCTACCCGTCCTGACTGGAGGGCTTTAGAAACCCAGTGCGTTCTTGCCATTTACCGTCCCAGTTGAACGCTTAAAGCTGTGCAGATCAAGACATTCAAATATAGATCTAAAATTGCTTCCTGTGTTTCATCATGCCCCCAAATAGATGTGCCAGAAGGACTTCCCGTAGGAAAGCAGCCACTAGTATCATCCGAAGATCCCCAAGCTCCAGCTCCTCTGAAGGCCAGCCAGATCAAGCTCCCAGCCAGATCAAGCCCAAGTTGTTGAGCCACCCGAGCAACCTGTCCCTTGGCCTTGTAGATCTCTACAGTCTGCCCCAGTAGACGATGGAGAGCAGCAGAAATCCCTGAAGAAAACCAAGACAAAAACCCAACTGACCAAGTCGTACTGCTAATTGATGCTTGATCACGCCACGTTGTAACACGTCTCTAGTAGGGTCGAAGTACGGCAATTCCGTTCATAGTATGGGGATTCCGTTCGTAGTACGTTCATCTCGTTTTACTTAAAATTACGTTGTCACTACGTCTAATTGCCGGGCGGGATAATTTTGAACGGGATCAAAGTTCTAAAGCACCCTTCCCGACCAAGCCAGTCCGAGCCCGTCCACGAAGTTCTTAAGCAGATCGTAAACAGTTGCTACTACGTTCACTCCGCTCGCACACAGTTTGGACCCGTTTGGCAAGATATTCCAGAACGCAGTGAGAACTAGTTTGGTGTCATGGAGCCTTTATTTTGGCTCAAGTGTAATCAACGCATCAGCCCCTTTTGTTTGCGTAGATCTGAAATTCTGGCATTGTCTAGTCGTTAGAATGTACGCAAAAGAACATTTGAATTCGAACTAAGAGTAGACCCTAGTGTGCTGTCTGAGCAAACGTCCCTCACAGCATTGCATAATAATATGTCGGTCTTCATTAGTCCAGTCGGTGCAGAAAAGTAAGACGTTTAACTACACTCCATTTCAAGTACTGGCATTAATAATTCATTGGTCAATAAATATTACATTTATTACAACACTCGGTTATTTATTTGTATTGAATTATATTACAAGAAATACACATTTTAGTCACAAGTGACATGCTGTAGTGCTCTTGGATTTGAAAGAATTTCCGCTTTTTCTTCTTGAATTATGTCCCTTTGTTAAAGACAAATTGACGTTATCCAGTCTTACAATTAAATTATTCACATCTAAACAAACTGCTCTTGTCAAAATGGATGACATTGTGCTGAGCGATATATGTTCGTTGATCTAATTTCGGTTTACAGATGGAACGCGACTGGAGGCCATCCATTTATAACTGGCTTATAATAGTTTGTGATGGGGAGAGTCGAACAGTTTAAATAAATGTTTTGTGTAGTAAACGAGCTTGTTGGGATCTTAGATGGAATAAGAGCGGTGGTGGCTTCCCAACCAAATTCTATAATATAAACTAATTTGATATAAAATGATGAAAGCAAGAACATGTCGTGGGCTATCCGATCAACAATCTTGTTTGGTTTAATCAATATAAGCACTTCTTCGTTCTGCACACAGCGGTTTATTCACTTTGAGAACAGACCTCTGTCCCGGATGGCCGCCATACTAAAAAAAATAGTGTATATTTTTGTTATGCGTTTCTGATCCGTTTTACATCTTCCATACACACAAAGACCAAATCACATTTTCATTTCTATTAAACGAAAGAGGAATAAATACTTCTCAATATTATTCTCGAAGCATACGTAGTGTTTTCGACTAAAATCGTCGATGTAGGAATTAAAATGTCGGTCAACGAGCTTCGTGTCTGTTCTCAAACGGAACTATAGGTAAACAGACAGCGCAAGTTTCGTATGCCACTTCTATAAACAACAGAACTATTAAACTCTCATAAATATGGACACTATACGTACCCCAGTTTGTTTTCGAGAGAGATATATATGTATAACTAATCAAGTGTTTTAATCCGATGCAATGAAGTGTAAACATCTTAATAGATGTATTAATCAGTATCAGACCATTAACTTGTTTCATCTGTAAGTTTTATTCTTCTGGTAATGTGCTGTGAGTGACAGTAATAATGGTGTCGACCATAACAAAAGCTCTTAATGTCGAAACTTCAAATATTCTTCCAACCCGTTAATCGCTGTAACGGTACCTCCACCGCAAGCCTTTTAATTCCCCTTTGGACATCAGTGGAATTACTTGTATTCAACACAGGGAATGTTTATTATTTCCCTGATACAGGCCCGTAGCCAGCTTGCTGGCGCAGGGGGGTCCGGGGTGGGGGGGGGGTCCGGTTCTCTCTTGCCGGGGGTACTGATTGAGTAGCTGTAAACGAGTTTCTAAGCATAGAAATCGACAATTATATGTTCTAAGAACGAACTATTCTGAGTGTTTTTCAAGAAATATATTCAAATCATACATAGGTAATTTATAAATATGGTCGACAACTTTTTGTCAGGGGGGCAAGATTATTTCCAGGGGGGGCTTCGCCCCCAGGCCCCCCCTTGGCTACGGGCCTGCCCTGATACCCGATTCCATCTTTCACGTGTCAACGGGCCAATAAAAAGTAGATAATTGTAACAAACTATGATCGGATCAATTTTACTTACTATTGTTTTGTTTTCATTTTGAGCAAAGCCTGTATCATTACAGACCCAGTTTTCATTTTGAGCGATGCCTGTATCATTACGGGCCTAGGTCTATACTGCGCTGTGGACACTTACGGTTGGTGCCCGGATCATTCACTCGATATGATATTATATATGTCCGTGTGTGATGTCTCATGTCCGCAGGTTTGTCTTGTGGGTTTTGTTTTATATATCGCGCGGTTCTCCTGCACTTACTATTGGCTAATAATATTTTAGCCTGCTAAATATCCCTTATCAAGCAAAATATAAAATGAATATCATTGAATTATGTCATGATAAAACACAGAGAAATGAAATATTAGGCATACGTTATTACGCGATTCAATATTTACAGATATATGTCTCACTCATTAACCATTGATAGACTCATTGACGATGCTATTTGCCAGTGACTGTGGAAGATTTATTTATCCAGGTGAAAGCAGTTATACTTTTTGTATGTTTTGCTTGGATTATGTACCCGAAATTAAGATATAAATATCTTCTGGTAGCAATAAACTATGTATCGCTGACATTAAATAACACCTCTTTAATTATATGGATTTTATGTATAAAGAAACAAGATCCTATTAGCCATGTGTTTTATATTATTAAAATTAACACCTTCTGTAATGGGATGGTCTTTAGATATCAAAAACTTTACTTCTTAGGAATCTGTAAGAGATAGTCTCACAGTTTTCCCTGAATAAAACGCAAAGATCAAAGAGTTAACTTTTACTGAAAGTTCGTTTTGTATGTTAATCAATGGTCAGTGCTGTCTTTCTTTGGATTGTTCAAATGACGGACATTTATTGAAATTGACCTAGTTATTCCCCCTGTTGCAGAATCCTTCGTTTAACAAGCAAAAACCTGATAGCTCGAGCAAGACCGAAACTGTCCATCAATAACATGTATTGAGACCTGGTAATACTTGAAAAGAAAAAGACTGGTCCCAGAACAGATCCTTGTGGGATGCCTCTTTTGATCATAAAACTTCGAAACGTGGTCTGATTGACTTGTATATGATCTTTCCATCCTGTCAAGTAACAAAACCGTGATAGTGAAACTGTATTCATTGTGTAGACGACCCTGTACTGTTGAATGATCTGTTGTGTCAAATACCACTGGGAGATCTAATAATACTAACATCCTAAGATTACTAACAAAGAGAGTTCGTTGCTGTGGGAAGTGAGGTATGAAGGGTGATCAGATCACACGTCTTGGCTTCTTAGATTATATAAACTCTCAGTGTTTTATCATATAAACATTTAGCAAGCGCAAGGCGAAGGCCCTGACATGAAATAGCGTCTAGTCGGTCGGATTGTGTAAAAGAACACTTGGCATTTGCTGTTCGTGTAAAATTGTCCTCATAGCACACTGTATGACGTATTCCCATCTTCATTAGCCAGGTTGGTGCAAAAGAATAGGACGTTAAACCCCATACTTATTCATTCATTCATTCATTATATTACAAGTTTAAATAATGAAAACATTACACATCTCCCGGACGATTTGGGTTTTTTGTAACATTGATAGTTGAATTTTTAGCGCGGCCTTGTAATGTTCTAATAACTTATCGTCAGTGGGGAGTCGAAAGGTCGTATCTGGCACATTTTGCGAAATTCACTTTTTTGCTTCTTCAGAATGAGAATTGTGTTGCACATATTGTTTCAAAATTTATATATATGGGGTGTTCCAAAAGAAATATCAACTTTGAGTCTTAACTAAAGCATTATATAGAACCAAACGAAATATTGTCAGTATTGGTTAAATATGCATTATTGAAATTATTGTTCAGTCTCTATTGTGTGAAATCTATGAAATCGAAGCATGTAAAGGTAATTTTTTCACGGGATACAGTATGCTGTATAAAATTGCAAATAACTAGCTTTCACTCCTTATTTCTGCGCTAGATGTTTAGACCGATATATGTCGATAACTACATACAGCTGTTTAATATCGAGTGGACTTTAAACCCCATTTCTCTCTCTCACACAGCTGTGTAAATGGTTACACGTACATACGTCATTTTACATACATTTTTATAAGACAGATAAAAAGTTGAAAATGTGAACATACACTTCTCAGATGGCTTCATGTAAGAAACTATGTTATTTCTTTAACCTCACCTTACCTTTTGTGTACGACCATAAAGTTTGCAACATTGTTCTTATTGCGTAAGCGTGCTTCTGTGCCAATTATATTTTTTTGAACAAAAAAAAAACCAAAAAAGAAAGAAAAGAAAAAGCAATACATATTTTTTTTTATACAGAAGTTATTGTGACCTAGCGTCTATTTCTAACCCCGAGAATGACGCTGATTCATGAAAACCGAAACGGTTCTTTTATTTTCCGTGAAACATTAATAATATATAGTTAAATGTTTTTTGAATATCACATCGATTATTGTGCACATGGGTTAATATCGTACACGTCACAATTACTAAACGTTAATTTGGAGTAATATCATGAGACGTACATTCGCCATGTCGTTTATTATTAAAGAAGACCGAGTTTTGTTTTATTACTTACAGCAATACACGCAAGGCTCATGTCTGAACGCATTACTAACAATTTGATGTAACAGAATTTAAGAGTGGATTCAAGAAATTTAAAGAGCGAGGCGTGGGAGGGTGTGGGACAAAAAGGGGCTACCCAATGACCCCCCCCCCCCCAAACTTACCAGAAATGGCCATTTGCCATTTTAATTGACAAGATTTTTTAGTAAATAATTACTATTTCGTGATCTCTATTTTTTTTTTTTAGCTAAGTTACACATATACATACAAGCCCCCCCCCCCCCACGCCCCCAACAAACAACCCTAACCTTTTCCGTTGGATGTACCCGAAGTAATTTTGAAAATTCGTGACCCGAATACGACATTAAATTTCATCAGCTACATCACCCCAACCAACAAAAACCTCAAATTTACACGTTTCACAGAAAAAGTATAGATGGGTGTGTTGGAGCAGAGTATGTTTACTCTTTCTAGAACACCGGATACCACCCCAACATTGCCAGTGTATTACACTTTTTTGTTGGTCTTTTGTATTCTCTGTGGTTAGTTGGTGTGTTGGACATGAATTGTCAAGAAATATTAAACCTATTTATTTTAATTCTAATAAAAGCCAGTGTGCACAAAGCAAACAACCATTTAGGCTGTGCCATTTTGGTACACATTTCAGTAAACCATAGATTTTATTGATAAACGTTAGAATATTTTAAGCATATTTTTTAATATGAGACATGGTTCCTATTATTAGCCGTGGATCTGAATATTAGAAGTCAATAGTGCTATTGTGGGCTCGCTAGTTGTTATACGCAATCTAATATCTATATGTACACTCTGGTTTGTGTGTTGACCAAAGTATAATTTTCATGAAAATCAGGTGCTTCAGGAAAGGCGTCGATGTTTTCTTGCTGACCGGTCGATTTCACATATCGACTAGATAGAGTGGAAGGCTAAAACCTCGGTATTAATACTGGCATTGTGTACATTATACTTCTCCTTCGCTTTATCACCTTAATGTAGTCTACTTTAAAAACCCTGGGAGGATAATGGTGGCATAGAAGCATTCAGGTAAGGCATCAGAATAACTTGTGAAACTTTGTTTTTTACATTAATCCACATGCAAATCTTCTTTTGTAAATATTAAAATTTTAATGGACATTTTTATTACTAAAAGCAAAGTGTATTCGTGCGATACTTTTTTTCGTCCTGTCACGCCCTGGAGAATATTTAATTTACCAAAGAATGTGCCATTAGAAAGTTAAAAAATCGATAGGAAGTTTTATCAAGACAAAGCCATCAATTAGCACCCACCACTATTGTTAGAACAAACTCCAGTTTTTTTTTAGGTTCACTTCTTCACAACAACATGCTAGAAATATAGCTTTTAACCAAAACGTGTAATATCTCAGCGCAAGTTAATTAACCATAAGTACAACTAAAATACAAGTCAAATATTACCGATGTACACCCAATGCACCACATCACTTGTTTATCCGGCTTTATAATAAACATAAACTATCATTTCCAGTATTGGAACGTGATTAATTTTAAAGCAGAAAAAACACATGGCAATGGTGTTTCTTCCGGAAGTAACCACTCCAAACATATAAACAAATCAAATGTCACTAAAGTACTTGCGTTCCTCCTCGATATTATCACTATTTTTTCAGAAAATTTGTAGTGTTGGCAGTCTGTCGATTATTCAGATTGTTTGACGCTTTACTGGTATTTTGATTTGAACGCAAAAGTAATAATCCAAAATTTTCAAAGAAAACATTTCTAGCTATTTTGGAAAACCAAATCGTCTCCTTGCTAGTCGGCCACCCAACGTTCACTTACCTCTACGGTCGGAGGTCTCGAGGTAATGGTCGGATGCAAGGCAGGCCGGTCTGTTTCACTGCAGAATCCCGAATAACGAGGCAAATTTACGCTACCAATCTGTACCTACAGTTTAAAAAACACTGGTCCCACTTTAGTTAAGATTTTCCAATTAAATTTAATTAAAACTACCCAGCCTGGTCATCTGGAACGGGAACGGGAGCAATCTGGATAGTTCGTGTTCTTGAAGTTCAGACAGTTTCAGATCCATGGAATTTTGACTATTAACAACACAGAAAACTTTTGGCTTTTCGCATTTTCTTTGGTCAATTTCAGAAAAAGTAAGACGTCAGTCTCCATGTCATTTTCATAAACGACCATTGAATAAACGTTAACGATAATAAGCTAAGCGGATATCCGGTCAATACCTAGTTTACGGTCAGAAGTGGTAGTAAATTGAAAAGTTAATTGATTGGTTTACGGGACATGCGTTATGGGGTAATTTTATTGTTATAGGGCATTCTAGTACATATGACTAGCTTCATTATTAATGTGGTAGTTAACTCATCCCGTGTAATCTAATAACTATAGTCATACCACCCTTTTATCTTGAATAACTTGAACCACATTACACGGGAAATAAGATGGAATGGGTTTAACGTCCAACTATTACTGTTGTGTATTTATAATTACAATGATATTATGTTGGTAGGGGTTGGATGACCAAATGGTTAGCACGTGCGGGCTGTATCATAAAGCCTGTCATTGAGTCAGCTGGTGTGGTTTCGAATCCCCGGTTGTACGTGACAAAGAGTAGGTTTGTCTGTCTAACCTCGTGGGTTATTGAAATAAAATTAAACCATATCTATATGTTAATCACGAAATTACCTAGTCTGTGTCGAGTGGACGTTAAACCCATCTCCCCCCCCTCTCTCTCTCTCTCTATATATATATATATTATGTTGGTCTTCATAAGTAAAGTAAAAAGAAATTTGCGACGGTGGCTAAGTGGGTAAGACGCTGGCTCGCTAGCCTGGAGGTAGCGTGTTCGATCCCTGCATTGGCTGAGAAAGTTCATCTGGATTTTCCTACGTGGTTCCCCCTTGTCAGCGGTGAAAGACGGAGTGCCCGACAAGGACAGTTGTCTAGTCGCTCGGATGGCACGAAAAACCGAGATCCCGTGTACATATTGACGTACACGTAAAAGATCCCCTGGTAGTTGGAATTCGATATAAGAGTAGGTCACAGTGCCCTTGCCCGGGCAAAATGTCCCCAATAGCACACTGTATTAGCCCAATCAGGAGCAGAACAGTGGGACGCTAAACCCCATTTCACTTCATTTGTGAACGACACCCTTCCTCCATTGATATCTATAGCTTATATTAGTTTACATGAATGTATAATTTAAACAATTGTATAACTATACGTTTATCAGTATGTTTTTATATAAAACAGTATGAATTGAACTGATAAATGTACCAAAGAGCAAGACTCGTTAATTACCATAATTATACGCCACAATTAATCATAACTATATAATTATCTCACTCTTAATTACCCATGCGTTTATATTGTCTGTGTTAATGTCAAATTACATTACTCGTTATTTTAATATTTTTCATAAACAAACTGTTCCAGTGACGTCTGGATAATTTTAATGAACTCTCAGAAGATCGGTTCCGTTGTATTGTAATGTATATATGGGTACAACGACAAAACACATTACGACGATATGGTCGACATTAGATTACAGAAGCTGTTGATGTCCACCAATATTACATATGCGGTAGACCTGGTTAAACACTTTCTAAATATAATTTGAACACAGAGATCTTTGCTACGGTTCATTCGTAACACATGTTTGAAGATTCGTCCTTTAATGATATTATACGCAAATTCAAGTTAAACAGCGATATTATGTAATAATTATTTTTATGATTATAGACGCCTCTAGACAAGCTCTATACGATTAAATTTTGAATCGAAATATTGAGCGGAAGTCGGTTTGTTTTCCAATATTAGTTTTATTTTTGGCAGATTGTTTCGACACAGGAACACACAATGACATATATTGGCATAGGCTTTCTCTATATATGGGAGAGAGAGAGAGAGAGAGAGAGAGAGAGAGAGAGAGAGATTTGGTTTAACGTCCACTCAACACAAACTAGGTAATTTCGAGACTAACATATGGTTCAATTTTATTTCCATTATTCGCTTGCGCGTAGGGGTCTTTAGTAGTGGGAGGCGACCCTATATACTCATTGTCAGTACAACCGGGCCGGGGAATCGAAACCACGCCAGTTGACTCAATGATACAGCGCGCACGTGCTAACCATTCAGCCATCCAACCCTCTCTATATATGAGATAGGGTTTAAAGTCACATCCTTCTGCACCAACTCAGCTAATGAAGAGTGGCATATGTCATGCAGTGTGCTACAAGTGGAAGTTTTGCCCGATAAAAGCAAATTCCAAATGGGTTTTTTCATACCACCCTAACGACTAGACGATGTTCTTTGCCAGAAAATTCTCTCTGTCCTAATTGACAAAGGGAAACCATGCTTAAAAATCCAAAAGAACTTTCTCGAACAAATTAAAACATTTTTGACCCAGATCAAGGAGTGCGACATTTTAAAACTTGAAATTGTTATGTCCAAAATGAAATACAGTGGCAAGTAAATTGCATTTTTACATTCCTAAATGGTACCTTTTTAAAAAAAAATAAAATAAAAGTTGGTCTGAATCAGTTTAAAAAAAGGATATTAAGATATTGAGTATATTTGTTATTTATGAACCAACAGTCGTAAACTATTAATCTAATATACCGGTTCAAATGGTACAATTCGTACTGGGGAAATGAAATAAGATTTATAATGCTACAAGCTGATTAGCCATCCTTTTGAGTTTTATCTAAGAATTACTTCATTTGAAGAGCATCAGATTACTGACATTCGAGGAGATTAGAGTATTCCGGGTCTTCACTAATTTTATTAAATTAAGCTTGGTGTGTTTTTTATGAATGAAAAAAATGTAACTTGTTTTCTTTTACACAATAAAACTATTGATTGAATATGATTCTTACATTAAATCTAATGTGATTGTCTGAGATTTTCTATCTTCATATTGGAACTGATTTTAAGGAATATGTTGATACACATTAACTCTTTTATCATTATTTAAAGATACTTAGCTATTAGCCAGATAACTAGGTTTTTATTTAAAATACGTGAGGAGGGGGGGGGGGAGGTAAGAGCGCCCTCGAAAAACTCATCATCGCAGATTGATGGGGCCCATTGATTTTCTTGTTTAATTTGATGGAAAGGCACGATGTCGTTTTTGGGGTCCACTTCGACGCTGAAAATTCTGAATTTTGGCATAGTTTCTTATATATATTTTGATGTCTTTCTTTTAATTTAGTTTTTATATTAGCTGGGAACTGTATTTACCTATATTTTATTATATATATATATATATAATGGGCCCCATCAATCTGCGATTAAATTTAATTGCTTTTATCTTTAGAGAGAGCTCGTAAGTGTCTGTTGGGTATATTCGGGCCCAAATCGTAACAATATGAATAAATCTGTTAAAAATATAACCTTTATCACGCTCACAAGGTTTTCGGAAAAGGGGGCATAAATCTGGATCGGCAGGTCCGATGCACCCCGAAATAAAACTCATCTGAGATCTTTTGATCCTTAACACATATGTTAACATGCATCTGAATCGGACAACAATTGTGGCCTCAGCGTAAAAAGCAGGGGACGTAACTTCGGCCCGGAAGGTCCGATTCGCACCAAAATCAAACTCACCCGAGATCTGTTGATCCTTAATTAAGTTTCATTTGAATCAGACAACAAATATTGCCTCTGGAGGGTTCACAAACTTTGTACATATTTTACATTTTGTGTATAGGGGGGGGGGGGGGGCTGAAGCACACCAAAATCGAACTCATCCATATTTCAAGTTTCATCTAAAGCGAACAAAAAGTGTGGCCTCTAGTGGGTAACAGGTGATATGTTTGAACAATTTTTAAAATAAAAGATAAATTGCGTCCTCTAGAGGGTTCACAGGCTAAAAAAGTGTTTTGTTTTGCACAACTAGGGGCAATAACCCATCATGTTACAGTGCCATTATCGAAAGGAACTGAGATCTTTTTGATATGAATCTATATTTCAAGTTTCGTCAAAATCGGATAAATTTGAACAGACGTCCGGACAGGGGCAACGACATAATACGTCCACCTGAAAATGTGGACGTATAAAAGGTCAATGTTGAACGGGTGGATAAATTGTCCACGTTTCTGAAACATTATTTGCTGGCCTTTCTCATGTTAGGAAAGTGCTTTATGACGTCGATAACCACATAGAGAATCTGATAATTTAATTAATATTTTTCTGATATTTGGTGGTTTTAGCCAGATTTCAAGCTCGAGGTGCCCCCCCCCCCCCCAGGCATTGGGCGATTAAGCTTAACCTTGGAATTTATTATCTACTCAACTAATGGAACAAGGAAATAGTTAGCCAGCCGTTGTCTTACTCACTGAGCCACTATAACTCCACTACGTATATACGTATATTACATTGTTTCTGTAGTTCCAGTAATGACTGTCACTTTGACATACCACTCAAAATTTCTTATTGATCTTGCAAAATTTATGAGGAGGAAACACGAATTATTTCGGCAAGCAGCCAGTTGTAACAAAAAGTTACATACTTGATGAAGTCATTAAACAGGTACTTGCTAAAAGGCTCGCCACTCTTTCCAACAGAAAAGCGTTTTAAAATGCCGACGGGTAGTCGTTAAAAATTTCCAGACGCTGTAATAACAGTCGATGTGCATATTATAACACTTCGTACACAACACTTGCCTTCAAATACTCTAGTAGAGAAACTCCACAAATATTAATTCTAAAATAATTCCTGAATTATTAAAGATAAAGTAGAATTAATTTGATACACTAGCAAGCTACCCGTTTCTTAAGGTGCTTTAAAGGGAAATAACACTCTTGTTGGCTTGACAGCTCCAGAAAATAAAAAATAGCCTTATTCTAAGTACTAGATGTGTTAGTGTCCTACCTGTTGTGTAAATTATCCATTAAATCCTATTTTACTTGTTCAAAGGCTTCAAAAATATTTTTAAATCCAAGTCACATTTGAAAAGCTTTACGTTAGGCTTTTCAAATTATTTAGTTGAATTTTTCCAATTTTTTAAATTAGGTGTGTTAAGATGAAATTTGTATCATCAATTAATTGGAATATTGTAAAATAGTACAATTTGTTGACCAGAATAAATCCTGAAATTCAAATATGGCTGAAGCCAATAAGGATAACTCGTGTTTTCCTTTTTTTATCGCGCCACTTCTTGATTCCTCAAATCATTCTGAAAGGACCAGCCGTAGCAAGGATCTCTGTGTTAAAATTATATTTGGAATGGGTTTAACAAGTTCTGTCACGTGTACACCAACATTGTCCTTTAAATTACGTAACAATAAATGCAAATCTGGCGATCATATCATGCTGGTCCGAAATTGTCAAGCAAGGTGCACAGGCGTTTAATTTATACAGTTACCCCCCCCCCCCTCAACACCCTTCGGTGAAATCAGGGACTACCCCCTTAATTGGATATTTGGCGGGAATGACATACTTTAGATGAGACTCATTTTGTTTTCTATTGTCTAGTCGTGATAAATTGTCCTTTAAATTACGTAACAGTAAATGCAGTTCTGACGATCATATCATGTTGGTCCGAAATTGTCGTAAAAGGTGCATAGGCGTTTAATTTATTCAGTTACAGCCCCCCCCCCCCCAACCCCCATCTGGTGAAATTGGGGATTACCCCCTTAATTGGATATTTGGCGGGAATGGCACCCTTTAGATCAGACACATTTTGTTTTCTATTGTCTAGTTGTGATAAATTATGTATTAAGACCATGTAAATTGAAAGTTTTCAGTTAAATTATGGGACAGATGGATCTTCTTTGTAACACCTTTTATTTACTGATTCATCCATATTGAACGTGGCGCTCATTGGTCTAATTATCACTAGACTAGTTATGTTATTTCGGGGTTTAAAATGTTAACAGCGTGTACACATTAGCCCAGTAGGGTTACAACTGAATATTAAGGCCACCTGCACGAGAATATTAAGACTACGAGATGTAAACAGGGCTAACCCTAACCCTTCACATAACCCTAAGCTTAAGTCTATCCCTAATCCCACAATCTCGTCGACAATCACCTGGCCTAATCCTATTTACATCTCACGACCTTGGCGAAATCTGCAGTTAACCTTAATACTTAGACCTGACCAAGAAGTAGTATCCTTGTGTGGTGGCCTACAGACCGACAATAAATTGAAAATGAAACGAGCAAAATGATCGAATTTAAATCTGATTGGGCATCTGTTCGTCCGAGTTTATAAGATAGAAGTTCTCGATGTATGTGAAAAAAGGCCCTTTTAGTCATAGAAAACAAAATACTCTAACTCAGGGGTCCACAAACTTTTCAGCCCGAGAGTCACACAGCTTAATTTGCACATAAAATGCCCATATAAAAGTTGTATGTACTGAAAGCCAGTGTTTACTTACAGCAATTTAATACAAGCCTATTCATAATTAATTGAGACATTCCAACTGATAACTAGAAATACAAATCTCCCCTAAAAACGACTTAGCCAATTATCAAAAACACTCTCAATCCCCGCCAAACGAATGCGTATTAAAAATGTATATCCCTTTGTTACCATATACATAGGATCGTCCGGGGGATACTACCTTAAAGGGACAGAAAAAACAGCTAACACCACAAGGCAAGAATCATAATTTATTAATGAGCCATTTGATGTAGTTTGCAATCAGAAAGAGATGTGATAATATTACTAACGAATAATTGATTACCTGTGTATAACCGAAAACAACATTATACAGTTATATTAACAGTCCTACGTTTGAGAATACACTTTTGAAAGAAACGTAACATCCAGATAAACAAACTAAGTGAAGCCTGACTCGAGACTGGATGCGTACGTCATCAAACGGATACATTCAATTGATATGGTAGTTTTCTGATGAATTTCAATGTCAATACTTTGTATCATTGTCGGCCTAACCACGTGGGGTTTCTCCGAGACGCCCAGTCCCCCCCCCCCCAACTGTCACACCCTACGTGTGCAAGTGAATTATTGAAATAAAATTGTACCATTATGTTAGTTTCGAAATTACATAGTATAGGTTGAGTGGATGCTACCGGTTGTAGTAAAAGGTCGCGTTAGAGGTCGTACGAACGGTCTTTGACCTATGACGTCAGACATTGATTAATCAATCAGCGTTGACGTTTCTAGTGGTTTGCCTACAGTTCCGTGCATCGCACGCCAAGAAGCCGTCGTAACAGATGGTTCCATTGGCCAAACAGAACACAGGTTATATAACAACTCTTCCAGATCCTAGTGTAGTACAGACAAATAAAACGAAATTTTGAACTATAAAAAACGAAACGAAATAGGATCTGTGTTTTAATCAGATTTAAATTTGAAATCAAATTCCTTCAGTTCAGAAATTTTGAATCATAAATATAACACCATTCCCTTGTGTTAATACGTAGAAGAATCCAAGACAAGTTTCGTAAAGTAATAAGAGAATTGTTTAACTAGAACCTTGAATTTAGATAAGCTCATTAAACCAGTGAAGGAAGTAGAATGATGAGAATCAATGACCGTCTTAGTATCAGTTAATTATTCTGTTAACAATGGTGGCCGTGTACTTGTATTTATACGATTTTTGTATACACTCGGGTCACATTATAATTACTACTAGTCAGTAATTGGTGATAGATTAACACCATTACTGTTCACTGAAATTACCATTGACATCTATTATATACGACCACATAAGCTGACAAAATATCTAAACCACTTCATTTCAACACAGGCGAACAGCACAGCGATGGCTTTTTTAACCTGATAACGTTTTGGTCAAACTATTCTTTAATTGATAGGAACAGAAACGAATTCGTTGCAGAGACAAAGAGGCAACCTGTACGCAATAATATCTGTTAAAAGTCTTTGTTCTTAATCATCGACAATCAATACCGGATCTATAAGGTGGGGGGGGGGCGTGTATGACAAATGTCCGGGGCCCACACATTTAGGAATCTCGATATTTTGGGATGCGTACACAATCAAAGGTTCCATTGAGTCAATTGCCAAAAATAATCATAAGAGTGTACCAAATCGAAAGTATTTCGCCCGCACCGAACCTTGCGCTTTTTTTTTTTTATCTTAATTCGGCTCCCTCCCGCAATTGATTTGTGTTGCCCCCCACCCATACACACACACAAGGTTGAACCGACCCTGTCGACAATGCTGGAAAATGTTTATTTTTATCAATCGTTTTTAAGTGATGGTAAAATTGTAAGAAGCAACGTATCGATATATGTAGTATAAAATCTACAAAAAAACAAAAAACACCCAAAACATCAAAAGAAAGGGGTAAGCTGGCATAGAATGATCCCGGTTTCAACAATGTTGACTATACCCTTACTACCCTTGGTGAGGGCGTATACATAAGTGTCATAGTACATCGTGAACGAATGATTGATTGAAATGTGGATTTAACTTCCTACTTTCCTGCACCAAATTACTCCACGAACTATACTAATCACAGTTGATAACAATTTCATGTAATAGGCCAACTTCCGGCGATCTTAATACAATTATAACTGCCCTATTCTTACCTAGATACAGACTCGCCGTTTTGGTTTCATTGCTTAACATCATTGAAAAAACATATTTCGGTGTTTAAGATAAATGTGTGCTTTAATATATCATTTACGTTGTCAACGCGTGTATTTTTAAATGTGTGGATCTATCTTATATTAATCAGGGATACAATAACCGAACAGTTGTTATTAAAAATACCTTTAACCATTTGTTGCGTTCTGATCAATCAATAAATTATTATAGCTTTTGCAACTGTTGTTTTGTCTTGGTTTGTATCATATATTCTCTTATATGACGTTTTATCTTTTTGTTTTCAGAACTACACAGGCATTATGATCAACTTGTTAATATGCGTGTTCAGTGTAATCATCTGAAATGGTGAACATAAATTATACAAGATATTTAAGCAGTTCTCGAGGGATGGCAGTGAATAGACCTACTCGACTATTCTATTCAACTGAAGAGAATAAACAAACCTAGATTCAAACGGTTGTTAAGGGATAGAAATAGAACTGCTTGTCTCTACTACGTCAGTCTACCGGAGAATGAACAACTTATATACTTGTTTAGGAGTTGAATAGACCTTTCTTGTAATTGCATATTTCAAGATGCAATGTTAGACTTGAAATAGAATAATTCCTTCATCCTGCCATCTTCTAAATATCAAAATGGATGAGAATTTAGGAGCAATTGTAACAGTAACACTTATCATTTTGGCATTAGGTAAGTTTAGTTTTCTAAATTATATAAACATATTTTCAAAGTTTGTTTATTTACTCGAAAAACTGAAATTGGTTTGGCAAAACTGGCTTCATTTTGGTGAAGTTTTCACATTTCGCCAGCTGTTATTTAAACTGTTATCGACAAATCTTATTCTCCAAATCGAAGTATGTTTGTTTCGAGCTAGATATCAAAGTCGTAATTCATCTTTCAAGTAATAACACTGTTACTGTCTGAAATTTACATATAATGTCAATGTCAATTCAATCTACCAAGAACAGGATTAGGTTCGTCTGGGCGATAATTGATGATATTTATATAAACAGATCATAAAGATTTAAATTTAGATTCAAGGTATAGTCGTTCGGATGGGACAAAAACCGACGTCCCGTGTACACATTGGCGTGCACGTAAAATAACCCTTGACAGTCGGAATTCGAATTAAGAGTAGGTCGTAGTGCCGCTGTCCGGGAAAAATTTGACTCATAGAACACTATATGGCGTATGTCCGTCTTCCTTAGCCAGCAGGAGCAGAATAGTAAGACGTTAAATCTCGGACAGCGGACACAAGGGTTCTTTTACGTGCACGCCAATGTGTACGCGGTTCAGACTCTTGTTCCCTTCGACATCATTGTCAATGGGAACCCACCCCGGAATGGTCTCGACGAACACCAAAATCAAACGCTGGACCCGCCGGTTAGCGAGCCATCGTCTTACTCACTGAGCCACCACGGGTTGCTTTAATTTCAAATGCCAAAAGATCTTTAATTTTACATTACATGTATTACCAATATGTATTCGGATGAGCAACCTTTCTGTAAGCGACCAACATTTGAAAGCGTCAATGATGTATCTGGGTATAAGAATTATGGGATTGGATCTTTTGTCATCGATGATATGTATATGCGTATTGCAATTAAGGAATTGGGTCTTTTGTCATCGCTATCAGTGAACTAGACGTCTGTTTATAGCGATCGTGTTCTGATCTATAAGTATTGACAAGTATCCTGGTAGATAATAACAAATTAGACCAGAGACCCAGACAATACAGAAGTATTCCTGTTACACAAAATTACTTGGTATAAGAAAACCTATTGTTTAATTTCTTCCTCGTCGCTAGCCACTCGCAATAATTCTACAAACGACAAAGGACAATGAGTAACCTCCCTTGAGGACATGCCTCGGACACAGTTCTAAAAGATATGATTGGGAAGTATCTTAGAGCCCGTATGCAGGATTATTTTATAGATTCTATTGATGTATAAGATCATATAAAGGCTTGCCAAACTTTTACAATTTTTATCAAACTATTCCCCGTCTGCTTGTGTTAATGACAGTTGAACACCCCGAGGAATGGTTGCTGACCGTAACCATATGGTAATAAACAGCAAACGTGGACTATGTCGCGGGATTTGGACTTATTAATGTATAAAATATTAATAATAAACCAAAACAAACATCATTTGGGTTAATCTATGGGGGAGACACGTTTTCAAATTATCCGCCCTTGATGATTGTTCTATTTGTATCGACCAGTCCCATACATCGTTAATTGCAAAGGAAGTTGGCAAAGGGAAGTAGCTCTCATCGAACAAGGTTAGCAGTTAGCTTAAATGAGAGAAGTCCATAATTATTCTAATTGCGAATTTATTAAAAAAAAAGTAGATATCATATTACATTAATGAAGACCGGACGTTTATATCTATGTAGGGTCAAGAGTTTTATTGAGAATCGTTCGTTCGCTTCCGGAGTTTTACGTCCACGTGATATCGTAGACACGTTATTGTGAATCAAATTGCCAAGTATAAGTTCAATAATAATAAACATAACAGAATGAAACATTTGAGACAAAGAACGAATAGTAATAATAATAATAATAACAAAAGTCAAACTTATAGATGTTATACATATTTGAAATCAGCGAAACATACTAGAGATTTTGATAATACAATTAATTAGTAATGAATAAGAAATATATACATTATTTACATAAATCATTCAGTAAATGGACTTGAATATGGTTATCTACCCTTATAAAAATTGAAGGCAAAACGGCTGGTTTGTAAACTTTTTTTTGATTGGCTCGTAGACCTTATCTACAATCAAGGCCAGGACAGGGTATAGTGGAGTAGAACGGAATGAGAACACTGGGGATACCGAGGATGTAAGTTACCTGCGATATATTTTTGCCATAGAGTTATTAAGGATACATTATGGGAGATAAGATAACGAGTTGGCAGTTCTCACTATAATAGTTAAAAACTAGATGATGTAAAGGCAATTTGCTGAAAATTTCAGACAAATTGATCCATTATGAACCGAGAATTAAACGATTGACATTTTGGCCTAGCCTCGATCATCATGACTAAAGTCTGTACGATAAAAAACATAGTCTCGATCATCCATTTCATGATTAAATTATGAATGGAAGTCGAGCAGCAAATGAAATCATAATCCAGTAAATATCGCAGGCTAGCGATACCATCGAGGGTTGATTATGGTCTTGATAAGTTAATTAATGTCTATCTAAATTTCAGGCCTAAAGAAAGACCTGCAATAGGCAAATTTACCTCTTGCATAATGCATGTTTAAGCAATAAGTTACCTGCGATATATTTTTGCCATAGATTTATTTTAATAAATGTATAAAGATTTTCACTATTTTGTTTTTTGATTTACAATCTTTATTAACAATAACCATATGTAATATACTTCAATAGGAATAAATACTGATAGTTTACATACAAACATAATAATACATCAGATACAACATTGCAGAAATATAAATTCATTATGGCAGTTAATATGTTAATAAATAATTTCGGTGTTATTAATTCATAGTTTGAAAATAGTATTATAGGAATTGTAATATTCTATTAATAAATCTATGTAACTCTCTGGATTTATAAATATTAGGCTTCCTTAATAAAATGAATAAAGATAATTAGATATAATGACAATTACTTAGCGTTTATTATAGCTTCTCAAGTCTTCACCAGACAATAAACATGATAGATCTTATGCTACTTAACTGACTGAAACATTTTGTTTTATTAAGTTCAGATAATTATTTTAGTTCTTAGTACGGTACTAGTATTCATGAATGATACTCGTGGGTCCTAATCGTAAACTTTGTGGACACTTAATCCAATTGATAGAAAGTCGTAAGTATATCCCCTAAGACCCACATTTAAACACGAAAATACTTTATATACCCACTTTGTGTAAAAGTTAGTGCCCTTTACGCGACCAGCCAATAAACTTCTAAACGTCAATTTACAAATTGAAAATTCTCCGAGCTCTTTAAAAGTATTCCTTCGCCCTTTTGATGTACTGTTTCCATACAACCCTCGCACCAGCACAGACAGATCTTTAGTTCGAGTTAAAAGCCTGGGGCTTGTTTCACGAAATTTTAACTAAGATAAAATCCAAATTTTAGTAATTTGATTGGATAATATTAGATTGATTTTAGTGCTTAGCCGATCAGAATTGAAGTATTTTCTAAAACAGGCCCCTGATTTCTATTTGAGATTAACGACTTTAATAAATTTGCTGTTAATTATTATAAAAAGTATATAACTCCTCTGTATTTGACTTTTTTGTAATATTTCTTGTTTGCTATATTTAGAGAGAGCCAGGAGGGTAACTGCCCCAATCAAACATTCTATTAAATGATCACCCTTCAAATTCAATTTCCTATCTCTCCTATTTTTATACTCTCAGGAGGATTATTCAATTAAAAAAATCAGCAGATTCTATCGAAAAGTTGAAATGGCTGATGATCCTATTGTGGTGGCGTAAAAGCTTATGTGTTGGCTTTTAACTAGGTTCATACACGAGGGAAATGATGTCAGTTTATGATGAAAAGCCACAATAAAATTCATAAAATCATTTCATTTGTAAGCGACAACTTTAGGATATGAAAATGGTCCCTGCGGTAACGAACTAACTAGTAAAAGCAAAGAGCGATTCCTTTTAAAATAGAATCTACGCTGTCTCCTTTATTCCCCAGTGAAGCTTTATATGGGAGCATATCCTGGTTATTCAAATAGGTTAGATTTAATAAACAGCCCAGCTATGTTATCAGTGTCGAGTTATATCGACTTTATCGATCGATATCAATATGTTACCTGTATCGATCCAGCACTAAAGCATACCGACAAGTAATAGAATAAATTTGTATTCGTTTGTTGTCAATATAATAGTTATGTTATGATGGATGCTCTGAAAAACACCTCATTAAGTATCATTTAATCGCAATTCCACTCGATATAGTTCCGCTTCCATAACTCCCGATACAAAATATACATGTAATAAAGAATCCTGCAATAAGCCCATTAATTCCAGACTTCTTTGGCACCAAGCGCAAGACATATAAGAGATGTATTAACTCCTCTAGTAACGAGAACATCATTTGTAGGGTTACATTTAACAATTTCTGATAAGTTTTCATGTTTTATTGGAAATAACCTGTCATAAGTCAAACCTTAAATGAAATAAGTAGTGGATAAGAAATAACAAGTTCTTTGATTCTGATAACAGTTTAATCTGTATTTATAATGATTCCGAGTCATTATTCCCAGATTGAATTTAAGACATTTATTCCTATCTGGCACTGGTTGAATTCTACAAAAAAAAACCAAAAAAACTTGATGTGTTTTATGATATGTTTAATAGATGATTTTTCTTAAGTTATTTATATAGAATTTGTTTTTATAGAAATGAATTGAACAGGGGTTTAACATCCTGCTTGTCTGTGCCAACCGGGGTAATGGAAACGGGCATACCCAAAGCAGTGTGCTATGAGGGAAATTTTCGTCTCAAATATTTATATGAGAGAGAGAGAGAGAGAGAGAGAGAGAGAGGGAGAGAGTTTAACGTCCGCTCGACACAAACGGGACTAAGACATCATATGGTTAATCAATTTTATTTCAATAATTCGCTTCCGCTTCCGGACGACCCGAAGAAAACCCACGAGGTTGGACAGGCGATCCTACTCCTTGTCACGTACAACCGGGGAAACGAAACCACGCCAGTTGTGACGCACAACGCACACGCGCTGACCATTCGGCCATCCACCCCACTATATTTATATGGATGTTTTGTTCAAATACAATAAAATGGGGTTAAGAAAAAAGAGTAATGGCAACGAAAAATGCTTCTCGACCCACTACTACCAATAACATTGTCCATAACTACCTAAAAAATAAACAGATCAAACGCCGTATTAATCGGTCACGAATTTAGGTGAAATATGGATGCAAGTTGGAGTGTTTTCAGATAAAGTTAATCGTCAACATCTGCCAATAAGCTAAAGATCACAAAACCGTTTTTAGACGAGACATTTTAACCGAGATCCATTCGCACCCTCCGAGGAAATACGTTTATCGACTTGGTATCGCGACAGGTTTCGACATTCCATCAAATTTCCTGACAGGTTAATTTAAAATAATAACCCACAGTAATGTACAGACTAAAACAAATACCCAATATACTTGTCAGTATTTCATGGGACATTTATATCTATTGCGTGTCAGATCTTTACTTCTCTCAGATCGGATTAAACCATCGTAAAGCCTCTGTCGACAAAGAATGGGTTTAAAATCTCCATTGACAAGTCTATCAATAGCTATGAAAGTCTGAAACATTTGAGTAAATTACTATTTGGGATTAGGTAATTGTTTCCAATAAAACTTCACGATACCTAGGCTACATAGTGCAAAAAAAGTAAAAAAAAAAGAAAAAAAAGATTAAAGCAATCGATCGGTAAGACGTTTGGTGTGTTTTGTTGTCTTTTAAACCCATGCTTGAGCTTAAAAGTCCTTTGTTTACCGTTTATAAAAGTCCTTTGTTTACCGTTTATAAAAGTCATTTGTTTACCGTTTATATACCCGTGTTTACCTAATCATGAACGGAAATCCTTTATATTATTCTCTATCTTAAAGTAGTATAGGAGCGGGTGCGGGAGTGGATGGGTTTTACGCCCACTCGACACAAACTGTGTCATTTCGGGACTAACATACGGTACAATGATATTATCTGTCTTTAAGTAGTGTAGTGGGTGGGGTCAACGTTCACTCGACACAAACCGCATTATTTAGGGACTACCATAACACAATTCGCTTGCCCGTAGCGTTCTTAAACAGTGGGAATAAATAGGAATACCCGGAGAAAACCGAAGAGGTTGGGCAGGCTACCCTATACTCCTCGTCACTTTCCAACTTGACATGGTCACTTGACGCAATGGCAGATCTCATGACCTAAAGCGAACGCATTAGACCACTCGATCGCCAAGGTGTATATACAATATATTACAAAAGCTGAGGAAACTTTTTAATTACTTAAGGAGTGCTTTTGAAAGTGTGGACGTTCTTCAACCGGTACATGGGGCAAGGTGGCTCAGTGATAAGATGCGGGTTTACTAATTAGGATGTCACAGGTTCGATCCCGGTATTGATCGAGAAAGCTCCTCGGATTTTCCGGCGTATCTTCTAACTGTCAATGTCCCTTGAAAATCCAGAGGAACTTTCTTAGCTAACACTGAGAGCATATCCCCATCTTATACGACACCGATCACGGCCCATCACTAATTCAAGCTATAGTTCCAGATTTCGCAAGCCGAAGTTACTCGGTTCGGATAATCTGACACGAATCAAAATGCCACAAAGATTACAAAGTTAGCGATGTAGAAAATCACCCGATGTTTTGTCTGGCAGTAAACCTAATGTAATAAACCAAATGATCAAAGAAAACATTGCATTCGGATGATTTAACAACAGAGAATCTTCCTCTGTCTCATCAATGTAAATTATTCCTAAAACCGGATTATTGTTTCATTCTAGTAACACATTGTTTTATGTAATTAAATAGTGATAGATTCTTCTGTTATGAAATAACACTGTCTGGTTTACCTGTTAGATTGTTATATAATGTAGGCCTAATTTAATACAGAACTGAGAGACATCTAGAAAGGAGATATGAAGTGTAAACAGGTTATTGCTGTCACCAGTTTTTAAACACAGGTCATGACATTTTTTTCTTGTGCACTGAATTTCTTAATTAAATAATCAAGGGTATTTCAACTTTTAAAACTGTATTAAAGATACATTCTTTTGAATTTTGTGCTAGACAAAGGCCCTTGACGCATTTTACCAGCCACTTTCTGACCTATTTATGGTTATCAATGGAGATTTTTTTAGATTTGAAATATAATTTAGTTTCGCCGAACACGGGATTGTACAGTCGGGAACTGTGGTGACTCGATGAGTAAAGTACGAAAGCCCAGAAGGCTCATTCCAAATTCCAAATGCGAAATTCCAAATTCCAAATGCGAAATTCTAAACTCATGTCTTACCAATCAAATGAATCAAATAGCAAATTGGCGGTCCCCCCCCCCCCCTCAATTAAACAAATTAAATTTAAATAAATTTTACACAACTAATTAGTGCTAGTTTACCTATCTGATGCCTGGGCCGGATAAACACCCGTTCCAAATTATTAGATTTGAAATTGCAAATTCCAAATACGAAATTGCAAATTCCAAATTCGACATAATCACGTGACATTACAATCATCATGGCTGATGCAGAGAAGATAATACGCCCACAACAGCTAAACCGTCCGGACAGTCAACAAGAGTTGTCGCATATTTTTACTTTTTGCGGTAATGAAACATTTATAATACACTAAAATCTGATTAAGAGTAACAACTCGTTAAGTAATTATCAGAAAATCATTAGAATTTGTTTGATTTTTATAAAGTTCTGCCCCATGCAAGTATACGAAACATTTGATATCATGGATTTAGCTGTTCAAGTTATCAAAATTCAATGAAAATCAATATACTTGTTCGTCTCATGACCTTAAACTCTGTGTATCAATCGGGTATTCACTTTAACCTTCAGAGCGTCCATAAGATTTTTTGAAGTGATCAAGGGCCATAACTCTGGCAGTAATTATCGGAAATCGCTGAAAATCAATAGGATTCTTCATCTAATGACCCTACACTGTTTAAAAACACGGTGTATAAATTTAAAATCAATCGAATATTATCTGTAGCCTCTAGAGCATCCATAAGATATTTTGATGTGATCAAGGGCCATAATTCCGGTAGTAATAATCGGAAATCGCTGAAAATCAATAGCCTTCTCTATTCATGATCTTAAACACTGTATAAATTTAAAATCAATCGGATATTAACTTTAGCCTCTAGAGCGTCCACAAGCAATCGTGGACGCCGGACAGACGGGCGGACGGACGGACGGATGGACGGACGGGGGCAACGATAATATACGACCACATTATACGATCGCATTTGGAACTTGGAATTTGGAATTTCGCATTTGGAATTTGGAATTTGGAATTTTGCATTGGGAATTTGAAATTTCGCAATTGGAAAGTGGAAAGAGTCTTCCGGGCTTTCGTATAGGTAAACTAGCACCAATTAGTTGTGTAAAATTACAATTTATTTAAATTCTAATTTGTTTAATTGAGGGGAGATGCTAATTTGCTATTTTATTGGTAAAACATGAATTTGGAATTTGGAATTTGGAATGAACCTTCTGGGCTTTCGTAGTAAAGCGATGGCTTCCTAACCAGGAGGTCTCCCAACCGAACTCGGCTCGCCTAGAGCGGTTACTGCTGGCAACGTTACAGCGCTTCCCCCTAAGAATTGTAATAGGTATCTGGTTTCTAAACGTGCATCTCTCTATATCCAGAAATGAGTTACTAAATATTAATTACTTGGGTGGTTAACTTGATGCCAGAAATATGCATGGTATTCATGCCTAATTTGGAGATTCTAATTTCCTGTGTAAACAAGATAATATATTTCCATGCATATTTGTAAAACTAGCTCTTATATACATCATGTTTAGCAAATCATTTATTTCAAAGCACAATTTATTACGTTATCAGTTTGGTATTCATGTGGGGAAACGGTGTGCTTTTGATAAACAAAATGAAATGACAGAGCTTGCCAGTCACCGTATTTTGTTAATCAATGGGTCATACATAACTACATGTATATCATCTATTTTACGAGTTAGAAACCAATATTATTCCAGGGCCTCACTCATTTGGCCCTTAAAGTATTTTTTCTGTTAGAGGACAAACAGATATATATCTAAGATCCAAGGTACAAGAGATTTAATCACATTCAAAGGAAATCGCGACAGCAGCAGCATCTGGAATCTGCGTGGCCATATTAATCCTCCCATTCAAAAAACAAATTGTGAAAATTTGAGCTCTTACAATTTAAGTTGATGACACAGAGAACAAACAGGAGGTTACCTAAATAGAATGTAATCTGATTGCGGATGTAATTCTTTTCTAAAATTACTTGGTTCTACCTGACAAACCATCATCCTGGACCCTGTTTTAAAACACCTGTTAAACCACACTGCTAAAAAAACCAATCGCACAACGAGTTATTGAAATAGAGATACACACCATGTTTGTCCTGAAATGACCTAGTTTGTGTCATGATTTGGACTTAATAATGTATAAAATATTAATAAACCTAAGCAAACATTATTATGTTTGACTAAATTCATTTGTTTTAAAGCAAACCATATCAAATAGTCTATATTCAATTTACACCCCCCCTCTCTCTCTCTCTCTCGTCGTGAATACTGATGAATTTAAATACATGTATATCAAAGAAAATACATAATTATATTATATGTCTTATTTAGATTACTTTAAGGGGGAAAAAGAAGGAAAAGAAAAAAATAATAATAAAAAAATAAATAAAAAATACACTGGAAAATGAAAAAAAACTATAACTAGTAAAGAAGTTTTCTGTAAAATTAGAAACTACGGTACTTATGTTCTGAGACTTTTTTTTATATTTAATTAACAGAATACCACTTAAATCCACTACTTATCTTTTGAGATATTTTTTCATTTAATTAACAGAATACTACTTAAATCCACTATTGTGCAATAGTTTCTAGGTTAAGACATCGTTAAAGAACAACAAGTATGGTATACTTGAAGTTAAAATGTCTGGAAATGCCTTAACTTCCAGATAAACCGTTCGGTGCTGGCACACATTAATTGTATTTGTTGTTCTTTAACGATAGAAGAATTAAGATTGACCTCAGAGGATTTCAAGATATAATATTATTATGTCTTGAAATCCCCTGAGATCAGTCTTAATTCTTCTATTGTTTAAGTTTGAGGTCAGGTAGCTTTTTGGGGGATAAATAGAAATATAGCGAATCGGTTACTGTAGTGAAATGTTTTGACCAAATCATCGCTCCCCAATGAATAATACAGGTGTTTAGTTGACAGTGTTTGAAAACAAATGAAAAAAAATCAAACTATAAAATTCTTTTAATTTGAATTAACCATCCCTTTTAAATAAAATTGTATCTGATCATTCCTTTAAAATATACTTTAATCTAATCATACAATTTGGTCATATAGTTTCTTTAAAATATAATATGATCTACACATTCCGTTAAAACTGATATTATATTTCCTTTAAAATATAATTTGATCAAATCATTCCTTTAACAATTCCATTAACCATTTACATAAAAAGGACTTCTGGAAAGACCTGTGTTTAGGTTGAAATTGCAATTTAACGCAGATGTCTCTACGATAACATTTTTATCCACTAAGTTGAGAATTATCCGTAATATTTTACTTATTGGTTACTGATTAATGTATATTTTCATTTTTGAAAGTTAAGGTATGCCTGTTGTTTCTTCCAGTTTTGTTTTGTCCAATTAGAATCCAAAGCCAGGCGAGCGGCTGCATAATTGCAAACAAAATAAACACCCCCCCCCACCCGCAAAAAAAAACCATCCCAAAAAAACAAACCGAAGATGTCTCTGCGATAATCTTTACATATCAATTGAATTTTATGAAAAGACTTTCTTTAATAATATTTTCAAATCGAGTGAGTTGTATGTAGTATTTGGTTATTGGTTAATGGTTAATATCATTTCGTATCGTTCTTAGAATTCCACTTAAGAGTGCAAAGCTACGTGAGCTTTGTTATTACAGACCAATATCACTCTCCCTCCTAGGGTATATATATATATATATATGTATGTTTTTCATTTTCAGGCGAGAGCTTGTCATCACCAGAAACAATACCAGCTGAGAAGATATTAATAAAGAAATTATTGGCACGTTATGAATCCCAGGGTAAAACAGGTCGCCCTATAGTCAATGTTAAAGATCATATGACAGTCAATTTCAGTTTATCATTAATACAAGTTTTAGATATAGATGAACAGAATCAAGTTTTAAAAACAAATATATGGTACCAATATGTAAGTATTTTGTTTCTTTGTCATATGTCGCTTAATCCAGTTAATTTTTTAGAGAAAATTAACTAAAATTTTAAATGTCCGAATCCAATTCAAACGATAAAATCGTCAAAGAAATCGTCACAGGACACAATTCTACTAAATACTACCATACCAAATACCGCAAGATATGCTACCTCATTATTGTGAAAAATTAACAGAATGGTTGAATTATGCAAAAATCAAAATTGAATTAATTAGCTAAATACATATTGTAATGGCGGATCTAAAGATTGCACACCGCCCTCCAAAAATATATTATGTATTAAAATCACTTCAAGTTATACGGTATTAAATCTGGTTATAAAACATCCATTTAAGGGTAGTTCTGAGTATTTTCTTAGCTGAAATATTTCTGATTTGACCTCTTCCAAACAAGTATATTTTTTTATGCATGGAAATGTCATTAATTCTACACGGTCAGATAAAATCCCTCCAGTAACTATAGGATTGTAATTTCATTAAATATACGATTTTGGAATATATCGAATGTTATTGCAATACATCTGCAGGTTAAGATATATTGAGTATTTTCTTATCTGGAATATTTCTGATGTGCCAAGGACAATGGAGGATTTTTTTTCATGGAATTGTCATTAAATTCTACATGGTCTGATAAAATGCTTCACGACCGCCTTCAATAACTATCCCATTTTTACCTCTGTATGTATTAAAAATATCAGATGTTATTGTTTAAGGTATAGTTTTGAGTATTTTCTTGGCTGGAATATTTCTGATGTACCAAGGACAATGGCGGATTTTTTTTCATGGAAATGTCATTAAATTCTACATGGTCTGATAAAATCGTTCACGACCCCCTTCAATAACTACACCATTTTAATCTCAATAAATATACGTTATGATTAGCAGCTACATGCCGAGTAAATACTATTAGTAAACATTAAATATTGGAAATTTTCGTGAACACTGAATATATTTTTTTATTATCTTGTCCATTTTCGATACCAACACAAGAGTGAATGAATCGTAGATCGTTTTCAGCAAAATGGCGCCGAAACCTAGATTGATAAGGTAGTTCCTTATTATTGACTTTATGTAAGAAAACCCGTAACGCAAACATAGACTGACATCCTTTTAAATCATGGAGAATGTAAACGTAAAAGCTCCAGCATAAAGTTGATTCTATTAAGCTATATGTATTTCCCGTTTATTGAATTTTAGTGGCACCGAGGGCACATGTGGAAACCACAAACCGTAATAGTAGAATATGTTTTCATTTTACATTAATTTGTAGAACTGGTGGGGACAGAATAGTTGGTTAGATACTAGAGTTTGTGGTTTGGGGTATGGGGGTATTTGTAAAAGCAAGGTCTCATTGATGTTTTTTTTTTATCTGCAGCCGAATGTAACATTTAATTCCATCAGCTACACCCTAACTATACTACAACCAACTAAAAGCCCAGATTTACACGTTTAATAGAAATAGAATAATAAATGAAAAATTTTATACCTTTATCCATGGCACCGGATCTTCCGTTCTCCATATTCAACATAAACTTAAAATTCGCCTAATTAGTGAAAATCCTAGCACTAAGCTACTTAGACCACATAGCACATGGTAATGAAAGGATATCTTATAAACATTTTATTCTATTACAATATAACGTTATATTTTAGGTATGAAATGAAATGAAATGAAATGAAATGAAATGGGGTTTAACGTCCTACTGTTCTGCTCCTAACCTGGGCTAATGAAGACGGGCATACGCCATACAGTGTGCTATGAGGGAAATTTTGCCCGGACAGCGGCACTACGGCCTACTCTTATATCGAATTCCAACTGCCAAGGGATCTTTTACGTGCACGCCAATGTGTACACGGGACCTCGGTTTTTTGTTCCATCCGAACGACTAGACAGCTTTCCTTGTCAGCCCCTCCGTCCTGCATCACTGACAAGTGAGAACCACGCCGGAAAATCTGGATGAACTTTCTCGGCCAATGCAGGGATCGAACACCCGACCTCCAGGCTAGCGAGCTAGCGTCTTACCCACTTAGCCACGTGATCCCCATTTTAGGTATGGAAAGACATCTTATTAACATGAGGTCCTATAGAACATGATATTTGAGGGTTGGAAAGACATATTATTTATAAATAGGACCCCACAGAACATGATAATATAACTTGATATTATTAAAGATGGGATTCCATGGAACATTGTATGAAACGAAATGAAATGGGATTTAACATCCTACTGTTCTGCTCCGACTGGGCTAATGAAGACGGGTATTGTATAAAACACTTCTTTATATTTTAGGTATGGAAAGACATATTATTGACATGGGATCCTATGGAACATGATAATATAACCAGTGTACGCGTTCCATCTGATAATATCTGGTTACCTGATATACTACTGTATAACTTGTAAGTTTTAAACCTTATTTTTGTATAAGACCATCAAAGTCATCGTGCCCGCCCAAAAGTCAACAATTGGCTGTTAAAGCGATAGAGGCTAGAGTTTTGGTGTGATGATTGCAGACCTTGAGAGGATGATTCCCATCTGCTTTCAGCGTTCTACGACATTTTGTTCCAGAGTTGTTCCCATTTTCATAGCGACAAGAAGATTTCTAGTTTAGGCGATAGAAGTTACTGCAGTTTTAGAAAATTTTTGTTTAAACTTGGTATTCAGAATAGGAACCATGAGTGGATTTCCTCCGATTTCCGTTTTAGAGTTACTGCGCTTGTCATTCTGACATCGCAATTTATCATTAGCACGATAAAGGCTAGAATGTTTGACGGATGACTTTCAAATCAAATTTGGTGTGAAGCATTGGGATCGTGTGACGACGAACCCGAACGATTTCCAGCGTTCCACTACACGTCGTTGCTGAGTTATCTCCCCTTTCTGAAAACATTGTTAACGCGGCAATTACAATTGATTTTTTTTTCAAATTTGGTATGAGGCATTGGGGCTATGAGAGGACGAATCCTATCGATATTCAGCGTTAAGCGATATTCTGATCCGCTCCCAATTTGTTTTGACATTTATACTCATCAGTACTTATAAGTAATTATTTGATTAGTATATTCAATTTCTGTTATCACCTTAGCTGAATAAAACATATTGCTTTGATTTTCAAAGATATCCCATATCTGGATTTTAAAATCAGCACAATAATGTTCACGTTTTCAGTATTCTTGTTCTATTGATCCTATACTCAGTGACATTAATAATTAAATTAATTTTTATAGATTATATCCTTTATAATGAAATTAATATTCGTAATAAAATTGATGCTGAACATATATTATTATTCCGTCAATAATGGGCCCTGGTTGTTAAAAACCATTCCTTACATTTGATTATTTCGTATATTCTATGACAACATGGTTGCTGCTGAAATTTACTATGAATCGATGCCTCTCCAAGATTCTATTTTAATATTTTTTCAACATATTGTTAATCTATGTAACTTTTATTTCTGCTTACTTCATTTGGGGGGGTTAGATGGTCTAGTGGCGAGGTTTCGATTTCCCGCTTGTTCAACCTCGTGGGTATCCTCTGGGTCCCCCCGGTTTCCTACCACTGCTTAAGACCACTACGGATTATTGAAATAAAATTAAACCATATGTTATTCCCGAAATGACCTAGTTTGTGTCGAGTGGACATTAAGCCCCATTTCTCCCTCTCTTACTCCATCTTCTTCGAATCCCATCAGTTAAAGTATCTTTTGCGTGCACTGACAATGAGTCCGTGGGCTAATAAAGTATTCCTTTAGATGTCGCGGATACAAAAGTTACACCTTATCCGAGCTTATCTTTGCCTCCATTTATAATTCTTTCAGTGCTGATGACCGATTAAAAGAACAAAGGGACGCATTAGTAGTAGTGGAATACACTGGAGATTTATTATGGATGCCACAAGCCATCTTAAACAGTTCTTGTTCATTCGATACGCTCTACTTTCCATTTGATGAACAAAGCTGTGAACTTAAATTTGGATCATGGACTTACAGTGGGGATCAGTTAAATGTTGAATTTCTTGTTGGACAAGACAAAATGGATTTACATGATTATATGGCCAGTAACGAATGGGACCTGATTTCTAACACTGGTAGAAGAAATGTGAAATATTATTCCTGCTGTCCAGAACCGTATCCCGATCTTACGTTCCGTCTCAGCTTCCGTCGACGAGTAGCGTTCTATACGTTTATACTGATATTACCATGTGGGTTGTTATCATTATTAACGTTAGTTATATTTTGGGTTCCTCCTGAATCACCTGCTAAACTTCAACTGGGTAAGTTGATTTAATTTTATAAAATATACATTATAGACGTGTAATTTACTTATTTATTACCAATATTCAAAAATGGAAAAACATAAAAAAAATTACATTTACAAAGATTTCAGAATGTGTAAAGTTGTTAAAATGTTTTAAACTGCTTTAAAAAGTACGGTGATAAAGTTGATTTATTTATTTATACATTCTCAATCCAACCACCCCCCACCACCAAAAAGCTTCCCCACCCCAACACCCCCACCACCCAAAAAAAGCAATTAAAAACAAACCAAACAGCCATCCACCTAAAATAATAAAAAAAATCCTTAAGCTCATGACTCATGTAGGAAATCCTACAGGGTTCATTACCCGAAACATTTGTTTTATTAAGTCTTGTTAATAACTTAATTCAAATACATATACTATTCAAAAAAAGTAGGGGATATTTGATTTTTAAGTGTTATTAAAGTCACCTAATGAAACTGACGAAGAAACAAATGACAAAATGAAATGAAGTTCACATTCATCGATTTATTCCAAATGATCGTTAGACTAAGTAAGGCACAGACTGACCATTATAAGGGTAAAATGATACCCGGGGTCAAACAGCAAAGTTACCACAGCATCACAACCAAGTCAGTAACGGGTAAATCCTCCTCTGTTTGCCAAACAAGCATTGATCCGACGTGGCATACTCCTAATGAGACGTCTAAGGTCATTTTGGTCCAGATTGTCCCATTCCTGTTGCAACGCAGCAGCAAGTTCTTGGACATTGGCAGGACGTTGTTGACGTTGACGTAACCTCTGTCCAAGCATGTCCCAGACATGCCCGATGGGGGAGAGGTCGGGACTCAGTGCTGGCCAAGGTAATGTGGTGATGTTCTGTTGTTGGAGGTAACCTGTAACGATCCTGGCCCTGTGACATCTTGCGTTGTCATCCTGGAAGATGAAACGGCGGCCATGACGTCGTGCGAACGGCACAACATGGACTGCCAAGATGTTGTCCCGGTAGTACTGGCCTGTAACACGCCCTGCAACAACATGTAAAGCCGTTCTTCCAGCAACAGTGATGCCTCCCCACACCATAACAGAACCACCCCCAAATCGATCATGTCTGATGACGTTAACGTCTTGGAAGCGCTCGTTTCGTCGACGCCACACCCTCCTACGTCTGTCCAAAAAATCAACAGTGAACCTTGACTCATCTGAAAACATCACATTGCTCCAGCGTCGATTATCCCAGTGTTGACGATCCCTACACCAACGACGTCTTGCCTGAATGTGATGATCTCTCAAACAAGGGATCACGCGAGGACGTCGGGCGCGAAGGTGACCACTATGCAGTCGATTCCGAATCGTCTGGCCACTCACTCTCACACCAGTGTCTGTTTGAAGACGAGCGCTGATCTGATTTGCTGTGATGACACGATTTCTCAAGGCCAAGGTACGGATAAATCGATCCTGGGCTTGAGTTGTCGCCCTTGGTCGACCTGAGCGTGGTCTGTCCTGTACAGATTGTGTATCACGGTATCTGGACCATAGCCTGCTTATGACAGACTGAGAAACATTCATCGTCCGCGCCACAACCGCCTGTGTTGTGCCGATCTGTAGCATGCCAAGGGCACGTAACCTTTCATTTTGGGTAAGCCGACGCATATCAAAATTTGTTTTCTGGTCACTAAAACAATTAAACTGATGTTCCACCCTGGAATTCAATGCCACAATGACTGTAACATTCAAAGTCAGAGTCGTGCAAATCTTGGGTTGGACCCCCATGATGATCCCAAGCATCACCTGCATTCCATGCGGTAGCTATTGGTGCGTTTGGGCGTCACATGTAACTGGAAATGTTTCTTCTGTTAGGTTCTATAGTGACTTTTTTCGTAGTCATTTGCATATTTTAGTATTATGCCCCCAAAATCAAATATCCCCTACTTTTTTTGAATAGTATATATACAAAATATATCTCTTTATTTTTCAACAGGTATGAATATATTTCTTGCTTTCTTTGTACTGTTACTCTTACTAGCTGATTACACACCAAAAGCGGCCACGTCCATACCATTGATAGGTGAGTACTTTTTATATCTGAATAAGAAAATTTTAAAAAGGCCATAGCACCGGTCCTTGACATACAGCTCACGAAAATTGAAAATAAACGGAAAGAAACCTTAGGCAAAACAGTTTAAATTTTAGTTCTTCGCGTTCTTGATCAATAAAAACCCCACCCAATTCTTGTGTGAGATGTTTTGTTAAAATTTCAAAACCTAAATATTTGGAACTAAAGGCTTTTAAGAAGACCCCCCCCCCAAAAAAAAAAAACAAAAAAAAACACCCCCCAAAAAACAAAAACAAACAACCTTTTTGTTTTAAATTATTTTTCCCCGAGGAAAAGGGAGGGATAATTTTTAATAAGTGTTCCCGAAAAACAGAAATTCAGATTGGCAGGGCCCAAAATTTATCTTTAATAAGAAAATTTGCCGGTTCATACCAATCTGATTCCGATTTAGTTTTAGGTTTTGCGCCTATATTGGATACACTTACACAAATACGTTAATTTGTTCCCTTGACTGACCATTATCTGATTAACTCCAAATTGCCATCGACCTTGTTATATATTATTCGTATGTATGCACGTGTTAAATTTGACATGTTATCCGAACAGACCACAGATTTTCTATTATCTACATTATACATTTCATTCTCAGGGGTTCTAGAAGTGTTAAGTTTGACCTTGCAGTTATACAAGTGCATATTAAATGTGTTCAACTAATGGAATAAATGACATTAATTTTTCCAATTAGTAATAATGCCGGCTAATCACGACATCTCGTAACTATAATTGTAATATGGCGGACGGTAGAACTTTCCAACCATTTCGCAGTAGTACATTAGTTTTTTAACGTCTGCTTCCACAAAAGAGATATCGCAGACAAAACCTAGAAGAGCCGAAGCTTCCTATATGGTTTTATTTTGTATAATATGATTTTACAATCTTTACAATTGCGGCCTCTGACCACGGCTTGGTTTAGTGTGATAAATTCTTCCCTTTATTAACACAAAACATAGCGTTTGTTAGTGGATCATTAGATATACACTTGTTATATACATGTTAAATCTAGACATGTGCACAGTGGACATAGATATCTTTACATCAACACGATGTCTAAATATTCAAATATATATATTTATGTGACAAAAAGAAAAAAAGAACAGATTGAAATGTATTTCGTCTAGATCTCAACAAAATATATTTTGCACACTAAAATTTCGTGACATTTTCAACGTTCTCATAATTTTTATAAAATCTAACATTTTATTTTAACAAAAAAGAAAACGTATACAGATAGTGATTTATCTAAAAGATTTACTCGATATGTAAAGCAATTCTTTTTTATGTATGAAGAAAAAAACGTATTTAGAAATAAATTTAGAATTATTTTTCTGACATTTTCAATTTGTATAAAATCTAACATTTTTTTAAAAAAAATGAAATACATGTACAGATCTTGATTTATCTAAAAGATTTACGCGATATATTCAGCATTTCTTTTTAATTGTAAAAAAAAAAAAAAAAAATGAAAAAGAAAAGAAAACGTTCCTCGTACGTGTATAGAAATAAATTGCATACGCTTACTATTATGAGCAGAATTATCTTTCTGACATTTTTACTAGGTATATTGGATTAGATCTATACTGCCACAAAGTTAATTTGATCTGATTATTTATGTGCAGAGAAACCAGCTATCTCTACACAGGTTCATAATGTTTCGAGTTAATCAGGTTTTGTAGTCAGAAAGGTGCCGTTAAGATGATTCGTTACATAAAGTTTTGTCAGGGACGAATCAGTCTGTCTTCTATGAATACATAAACGTACATCAATGTTCTATAACAAATTATGATAAATGATAAAGATTGGTAAACATTATATAGATTAAAACCTGAACCAGTTATCATCATTTATCTTCTGGATTAGATGTAATATCAGAATTGCGTACAGAATTAAGTTTTGATGGGTTGGTTTTTCTTAAGCCTTCTATACTGCAGTGATTAAGCACTTCATTTGTAACGTATCGTTTTGATCAATAAAAGTTTCATGTATTCCACATCGTTTCAAATAAGATTAAATTTAATGTTGTTTCGTGCTTTACATCCACCCGAGATTAACGGATGAGACGAAACAGATTGTTCAACAACCCACTAAATATTATACATTGCTAGACTTCTGATAGTGGGTGAAGATCATAAAGCGATTGTCTCATTGGCTAGTGCGTGTTCTGAAATGAAATGAAATAGGGTTTAACGTTTTACTTTTCTGCACCGAATGGGTTATTGAAGACGGGCGCTACGTCCCACCTGTCAAAGGTTGTTTTACGTGCAGACCAACGTGTACACATGACCTCGGGTTTTCGTCCCACCTGAGCGACTATATGCTGTCCTTGCCAGGCCACCCAAACTGCACTGCTAACAAAGGGAAACCACGATGGAAAATTCCGGGAACTTTCTTTCTCGGCCGAAAGCGGAATGGAATCCCGGCAATACTATTTACCGGAAAACACCGGAAAACTACCGGAAAACACCGGTTGTTTTCCGGTATATCGTATAGCCCATGGAATCCCGACCTCCTGGTTAGTGAGCCAGGCCTTACTCACTGAGACAAAACGTAAATCTGTTTGAATTACTTTGTTTCAGGTTCATATTTTTGTTTAAGTATGGTGATGATCACTATGTCTACAGTATTAGCTTGTATTATAGCTAATATGTTTTTTCGGGGTGTCAGAGTGAACAGAGCTCCTGATTGGTTACGTTCAGTAAGTGTGGTTTAAATTATATATTACCCATAGCCTTTCTCGACACGCGTTTTCGATGTAATTTTGGTGACATCATGTACAACAGTATTATTATTATGGACCAGGAACCAAGCATGACGTCATCGCCACCGCCACCTTTGCCTTTTTTTTCTAAGAGAGTCGCCTCCAAGAATAAAAAGAAGATTAGCGTTTGGATTACAGTTCCTTATCCAAACAAATTCAAGGGTATTAATTATGGAACAATTAATCTAAGCACTCCTTTTTTCTCCTAAAAAATATCAGAAATATTTGTTATCTTATCCTATAGTCGAGAAATGGCCAATTAATGTTTTTAAATGTTAGTAATGTTATGTACATCGGGTTGAGATTTTTAAATGTAAATTGGTATAACCGAAAAATTAATTTTCTTTTGTAATTTGTGCCATCTGATATGTCATTTAATTTATCATTTTTATAAACTAATCGTAATATTTTTACAGAAACGAATGCTATGCCTTTTCGATAAAAACATTTTATCGGGAAATATTGCTCCAATTGTGTAGAAATGAAACCCATCATCACTGCATTGCACTTCCAGTTACATTAAATATTTTTTTTATTCTTTAATGTTCAGGAGGAACTTACACAAAGTATTTAATATCATTACTTGGGCTACATAAAACTGTGATTAAATTCACACTGGTTATTTATTTGAACGTTGAATGTTGGTTTTATGCGACTGTATACATCCATGGCATTTTAAACAGTTTCGGTGAAAAATGTATTACGGTTCTCCTGTGTTTTTAATGTTTGGTTAATTCAACTGGCATTAAAACGATGCATTAGCCAGAAGTTAACATGTAATTTATAACGAAACCGAAAGACTATTGGAAGTTGATACTGGGGATGACAATTTATTGTCTGGGGCGAACAATATCGATGCTGCAGTGTTTCATACTATCTTGGGTTTTACATATACCGGCGCCAACAGATACCTTTTACAATTTGTAACGGTTGGTGACTTCGAAATAAAAAAAATGATTTTGAAAATTTAAGTTCAAAGTATTGACGAGTCGAAGAATGCTTTTAGATTAAACGAGGTGTGTCCAAACATCGAAATGCCATTTATAATTCAACGAAAAGGCTGGGCAGTAAATGAAAGCGGGATAACATGTAAAGAAATCGTTAAAGTGTGACTAAAAAAGCACAACAAAACTTTACATAAGAAACACATGATGCATAACGTTTCACGAATATATGAGTTTGTGGAATTTCTAGAATATAGATTGAATAAATCCCACACATACATTGCCATAATCTGTGTGGCTTTCATAGTTCTGGCTAGTAAATTGAAGATTTAACGCCCGCTTCCACTTTATTTAATAAGGTCAGTCCATGCGCAGGGGTCTTTGGTATGGGAGGTGATCGGAGTAAACCCACAGGGTTGTTAAGGCGATCCTCTCTCTATGTCACTTACGTTCACAAAAGGCATTGAACCCGCGACCGCAAGTCATAGGTGTCTTGTGAGCTAGAACTCGAAGCGCGACACTTTTGACCCCTTTGGACGATGTCCATCGGACAGGTTTCAATATAAGGCGTTATAGTCTTATATCGGGTGTGCTCGATATACCACGGCTTGAACGTTGCTCCCAAAAGAGCGTTATAGTGTATTTTGTTTATCATTGCAGTGTATATTTGATGGCGTTGCTAAGGTGATGTGTTTGGGAGATATGATCAGTGAAGTACAAAGAGAATATTCTCATAAAAAATTATGGACATCTTACGTCACAACAGAGCCTGACGAAGAAGATTCCGAAATGGCGTGTGCCCGCGTGAGACTTTTAGAGAATGGAATTGACTCCAGATCTACTATTAATGACATCGGACTGGATGACAGTAGTTGTGAACCGTCGCCCAGACGGAGAACACCGTGTCGTGTGCCCGCCAACCCGTTAAGTACAGAAGTGTCGGCTATCAGAGAAATCATTAGCAGGTTTGAAGAAAAGAAAGCAAACGAGGACATTAGAAAACGTAACACAGAAGAGTGGCGAATTATCGCTTGTGTTGTAGATAGAATATTTTTTACATTTTACGTACTGATAAATCTTTTAGGAATTGCCGCCATTATGTTGAAAGCCAAGATGGCCTAGCGTTACTCCTAGACTCACTACCTGTCTCATTCGTGTCTTTCAACTGCTTTTTTCTATTGATAAATACCACGTGTGTATCTCTATTACGCCTACATGTATATACATCTATATATATATATATATAAATATATACACCGAAAATGGTTATGTTTATTTAATTTGTCCATTAATTTGTTTAATATAGTAATCGATTTTATCACGCCCACATGAAACTTTCTTTGGTGTCCAGGCACATTTATTAGCGTCACTATAAATGCAGACCATGCATCAAGAGTTTAGTACTCCAATCTGTATCCAGTAATCAATAATTTTTCCGTTACTTTTAGATGAAGCTAGATTTTATGAAATTTCTTTCTATTTTTGGCCGGATTGTTCACTCTTCAGACCTATATTAATAATAGGATATTCTGAATAAAAAGGGAATATCTCATTACATTTGATTTCCTACTTTTCTGCACTAACCAGACAATGTGCTACGATCTGGTCTTATTTTGAATTTCAACTGTTAAGGGTTCTGTTGCGTGCACGCCAAGGTGTACGCGGGACCTCGGTTATTCAACCCATATAAACAACTAGACTCTGTTCCGGGCACTCCAACTTGCATCAGTCCTGCATCACTGACAGAGGGAAACCATGTTGGGAATCCGAAGACCTCTCTCGGGATCGAACCCTGTACATCCTGGTTGGCTACTCTGTGCCCTACTCATTGAACCACCGAGGTTCCATTACTTGAACAGTAAAATGAATAAGATTTATGTTACAATGAAAAACTTGTTTTCGCTTTTTTGACTCTCTTTATCAATTTAACCACTGAAACACTGAAGAGTTATCTGCACTTTATAATAAATCTGCTGCGATTTTCATGACGCCCTTTAACTCCATTAAAGATACATTAGTTAAGATTTTAATAAAAAGTTGGTCATTCTTGATATAACAGTTCAACAATAGATGATAAAAAAAGAAAATATTGAAAATTGCAATCACATTACTTCATTCTGAACAAAGTTGTCACTGTTGGAAGTTTGGACTAGAAATAGGTATCAGCTGTCCCCGCACCGTCTCTGAGAATTGTTGATCGTTTGATTGACAGACGATCCGCCCACATATTCTCGATTATGAAGTAAAATTCTCAATGTCTAAGGTACCCTCGATTATCATTCCTTTCATCGGCAGTCTGCGAGAGTGACGTCAGTGATTAACGGAAAATGTTAGCTTTGTCAGCCATTTAATGATTTAATTATTAAGTGGACGACTGTTTAAATCCAAACTGTATCCAAGCCATCCGTCGGTCAACAGAGTTGATTTTCGAATTGTTAAGTAAATAAAGGTCTAATTTATTAGTTCTATAACATTTAACTTGCAATGGGCATATGTAGCTCTTAACTAATGTATCTTTAAAAGATTAAAAGATCCACGAAACCCCATTTTCATGATTTGTTTGACACTGTTAAGTATTATGATTATCGAGTTGAAAAATGCATTGAAACCACGTAGTGTTTTTCTAATTTTAAGAGGGGGCGCAAAAACTACAAAACGCACCATTGCACCCCCTTCGCATAGCCCCAGTTTCCGGTTATGACATGTCAGTGTTTTACATCATCAGTGTTTTACATCATCAGTGTATGCCGAGGTTCATCAGGCCGAATCACTCCAAGTATCCAAGATCGCAGCAGACACCAAGCGATCCTGGCTATATACAGAATAATTATTTAACATAAATGTATAGCAGCACGTGTTATATTAATTCATTTTATTGTATATTTTGTTTTTAATTATTGCATGTAATATTATTGATATGGAGTTGTTTTTTTTATGATGCGCTGAATAAACATGTACAAATATCCACTACACCATCTTCCTGTTTACAACCTTTATCTAGACATGGTGGCCGAGAACGATCTAACACGTGGGCTTATCATCATAGGTCTGCCATTTAGTCACGTGGGGTGGTTTCGAGCCCACGCTTATACAGAAATCCTGTTATAAAACATAAAAAGTTCCGACAGCAGATTTACATGGAAAACAATTCCGTGAAAAAACAGATTTTGATTTACAGGATTTTTTCCGTGTAAATCTGCTGCCGGATTTTTTTATGTTTATATACGGATTTATTTTTTACAGTGTAACGTCTTCTATTTTTTTTTTATTCAGACCAGATCATACCAGCCTATATTGTATTCACTTTGACAACAACCACGGCAATCGATGTAGTTGGAGCAGAGACAATATGACCTGGAATTATCAAGTTAGAACGCTAATGACATCTCTGTGACGATATGCATGAATCAAATGCTAAATAAATCAGGACGAAATGGTACACACAGGGCCGTAACTAGCTCAGAGCAACGAGGGGGGCGGGAAGTGTTCTCGGGGGTGCTGTAATATTGACGGATAATGTATATCTATTTTTTTATGATTTAAAATTTTTTCACAGGGGCGGGGGTGGGGGCGAAATTTTTTGCAGTTGGCCAAAGCCCCCCCCCCCCCCACGCCCCCTGCGCCCAATCTAGTTACGGGCCTGGGTACACATCAGCATTTTGTCTGCCTCCATCTTCGCGGCACTGTTAAAGTTATATTAGATGCTATTATCCCCACAGCGCCTAGATTTCATTTTCGCCCTTAATGCTCCACCCTTCCTTACTCTGCCCAAAGCCTCTCAAGCAGGTAAAATTTGTTTTTCCAATGTTTAATTCGAAGAATTTGCAGCGAAATTTTTTGTTTGTTTTTCAACTGTCAGTGTCAAGTAAAGTGCAACATAATCCTGGCCGTCAGCTGCTATAGAAGCCATTGAAATATTTGCGCATATCTGACTAAGAGATCATTGTGCCCTTGATGACCGATCTGTATAATGCATATATTTTGTCACTGAGAGGTAATATCTTCGAAATTGTGTATCTCCACCAAACAGTCCAGATGTTTTCAGTGTGACTAAAAGGTGACCAACTGACATCCGGTGTACAACTGGATACTTGTTCGGACGCGAAAGTTGTAAAAAGTGTCGATATAATTTTGTGAAGTGAAAGCAATAAATGATTTTGAAAGATATAGATTTGAGGCCAAGATAATTTTATTTCATTAATACCCTTATCCCTAAATTTGGCTTTGGCGATCTCAACTACTAGATCTATTAGTAAACTAAAACAATTAATAAGGGCGCAGTAGTCAAAACAACCCAACCCACTACGAAACATGTGTGAAGACTTCCAACTTACATCTAGTGTTCAAGCTATCCAACAATGTTACGTTTTAATTTTACCACTGGATGCAGCGTTATAATACACACATAGGACAAACATATTAACTGTATGAACTTATCGGTGTTCTAAACATACATAATACGCATAACCTGTATTGTGCACCACAACGTTCACTTGATAGTATCGGGAGATCAGAAGCCAAAGCCAGTAAATAGAGAATATCTCTGCGACCACTAGCAGTTACCAGCCTAGTAGCTCCAACTGGGTTAACGAAGACGAAAAAACGCCATACAGTGTACTATGAGGGAAATTTTGCCCGGACAAAGACCCTATGACCTACTCTTACATCAAATTCCAACTGCCAAGGGATCTTTTACGTGCACGCCGATGTGTACACGGGACCTTGGTTTTTCGCCACACCCTAACGAATATACGTTGTCCCTTGCCCGGCCATCTCTCCTGCACCACTGACAAGGTTGAACCACGCTGGAAAATCCCGATTGACTTTCTCGGCCAACGCAGAGATCGAACACGGGACCTCCTGGTTAGCGCGCCAACGTCTTACTCTCTACGCCATCGTGGCTCCCGCAGTTGATAAGTGAACGATATAATTTTCAAAATATGGGGTTACACCATTGCAGTCTGTACGCTATACTTGGTTCCTTGTTTTACTTTATGTGGGATGTTAGTTTTGTTTTAAATACAGTTAATGATAGAGTGGAAATAGATAAATAATCTGATATTAATATTTTATATAATGATACCATATAACGTGTACCACTTGGATGCCTGTTTATCTGCCAAATCAGTTTTTGTAAAGAGTTTATCACTTCATCAGACATTTTTCAACCATGCTATTTGCCTTTCGTGTTCCTTTCGACGCATGCTTATCCACCATATCATTTCGACGCATGCTTATCCGCCATATCATTTCGACGCATGCTTATCCACCATTTCATTTCGACACATGCTTATCTGCCATATCTTTTCGACGCTCGCTTATCTACAATATCATTTCGGCGCATGCTTATCCACCATACAATTTCTGTATAAAGAGTTTATCCCCTTGTCAGACATTTCTCAACCATGCTATTTTTTTTCTAAAAATGAAGGTAATTTCCCCAAACAAATAAATGGGTGAAAAATAAAAACACCATTATATTTTATTCTTTATTTTCAAATAAAAATGGCAATATTTCAATGTTTTAAAGTCAACAACAATATTATATATTTAAAAACGATATCAACAAACAATTAGAAACTTGTTTGTTTGAAATAAGCGTGTACTCTTTGAGCATGTTCAATAGGTAGACTCGGGAGTCCGCGGTAATCGTTTACCTTTCGTTTGAACTCAGGGTTTCATTGTAAAAGTGATTTCCCTGGTGATATGACGCATCCTCTTTGAACCTGTCGGGGTCAATAATGACGTCATTCCTATGATAACCAAGAGCATTATTCACTCTTTTAAGTGTCGAGCTACTTTCTGATTTAGATACGCTACATTTTCAAAATGAAGAATGTATGCTATATGTGCAATAATTAAGAAAGGAGACGCAATCAATGAACCAGAAACCGAGCATGACGTCATTGCAGCCATCTGTGGTGTCATATAAAACAAATCGATGCGTAATTGTCAAAGGGACAAACCAAACATGCCATGTCGACCATACTTAACCTGATCGAGCTTTAGGCCTTTTGCGAAGATGACCATCTATGTTAAATAGTACAAGTACTATGTGAACCAGGAACCGAGCATGACGTCATTGCAGTCACCTTGGAATGCAGTGTCATATAAAAAAAATCGATGCGCATTAATTTGTCCAAGAAACAAAGCAAACATGCCGTGTCGATCGTACTTAAACTGATCGAGCCGTAGGCCTTTTGGGAAGAGCATCGCCCCAAGAACGAGATGAGTAGCGCCCGGGAACCAGTTCCTGGACCACAAATAAAAATCATGAATTATAGTGGTGTCACACAATTTTATAATATCTAGTTTATTATAGCAAATTCTGTGTGAGCATAATTTAATAACAGATGAGGAAAATACGCGTTAATATCTCTGAACTTTAATGATGAATAATAATTTCCATATTACCGAATGCAACATGGCTACAACAATTTCATCTCTTAGATTCCGTTATAGAAATAAGTCTATCTGTTTCTGAATCAAGAGAGCACCTGCATTGTTTAAATGTAATTATTCTCATTCCCAAGGAATGTCCGTGCATATTTTATATCAATGAAGCCAACATGTCTCATACGTTTACAAATATTGCTACAAAAATCACATTTCATAGGCCTATTTAAAATAATTCGTGATTGATCTGTGAAGATACGATGCTATCGCTGAATCTGTGAAATACTATATAAGTGGTGGACAATCATGTAAAAATATGAAACTATCACTGAATAAAGTTTAATTCTACGATTTGGGTTGGTGTCATTGTTTTTTTTTTACTAAACCTGGTGCCATACAAAATCAAGATCATCTCTGGTGCTGCCAATCTGTACAAGGCATATTGTTTAGTTCAAACAGAAACGCACGAAACGCACCAAGCGTGTGTAATGTGACAGTGATAACAAAATCAGCCTTGGCTCCGAGCTGAATACATGGGCACTTACATAATATTATGGTGAAAAAAGTATGTTTTTGATGGTGATCATATTCTGTCTTATTGTGTATAGTTTGTACTCTCACATTGTCTTGTATTTTAAAATTTCACTGTAAATAAAACAATGAGTCCCACAACATTTACCATGAGGTATATAATAAAGAACAGACGATCAATGATACAAGCGAGAACCCGCCATTCCAACACATATTGGTCTCTTTCTTCTTTTTTAACACGACGCTCTTCGTCACGCTGTAAAATATCGCGAATTTCCCGCACTTCGTCAAAGATGCCGCAATTTTTACTAAAGTAATTGAAGCGACCATTGTCCATTTGTACGTTGTTGTCTTTCCCGCTTTCGGATGATTCCAAAGAACTTTTTGAATCGAGTCCATTATCTAATAGTCTCACTTTTGCAAACTTGATTTCCGGATCGTTAAAGCGGCCATTTTGTTCTGTGACGACACAGCTACTCCAGTTTTTCTTGGAGGGTAATTCGGTGTTTATATCCACGATCTTATCTTTAAGACACAAAATTCTGGCAACAAAATTCACCATACACTACAATTAGAATATAAAAAATCATTTAAAATAAAAAAAAGAGAGAGAGAGAGAGAAAAATTAAATTAATGAAAATGGTTACCCCTAGCTCACAGATATAGATAAAGGACTAACTAACCGTTCTTGCTATAAAAGTTAAAAAATAGATAATGATTGAAAATAGCAATCATGCGGTTTCTTTTTAAAATGAGAGAGCAAGAGAGCGAGAAATGGGGTTTAACGTTCACTCGACAAAAACTAGGTAATTTCGGGACTAACATATGGTTTAATTTCATTTCAATGATTCGCTTGCGCGTAGGGGTCTTTAGCAGTGGGAGGAAACCGGAGGACCCGGAGAAAACCCCCGAGGTTGGACAGGCGACCCTACTCCTTGTCACGTACAGCCAGGGATTAGAAACCACGCCAGCTGACTCAATAACAGGCCTTATGATACAGCACGCACGTGCTAACCATTCGGCCATCCAAACCCCTTTTTAAAATGAAGCTAAAAAGGGAATGAAAACGATTTTCCGAATTTAATATTATTTCTACGAAGTCAGACAATGTGAAATACATATATGCTAATGTAAACCTCAAATTGGTCCAGTTGAATAATGATTGGTTATTATTAGGTCTTTAGTTATTTTAGCGTGTTGTCACTTCAAGAAATCTTAGCTTATTACCCCTTTAAGAAATATTAGCTTGTTATCCCTTTAAGAAATCTTAGCGTGCTGACCCTTTAAGAATTCTTAGCTTGTCATTCTTTCAAGAAATCGAAGCATGTTGTGTCTTTCAGAAATGTAACTCAAAATATTTCAAATATTTCTAATGTTTTTGTTATTCAATTCTAAGCTTGTTATACCTTCAAGATATCTTAGCGCGTTGTCCCTTTCAGAAATCGAAGCTTGTTGTCCATTTCAGAAATCTAACTCAAAATATTTCAAATATGTTTAATGTTTTGGTTATTCAATTCTTAAATTAAATGATCGATATCTTTTTATAAGAGAAGTCCCCAAAACAATTAAATCCAGACAGGTGATGACATTTAGTTTTGATTAAATCAACAATACAATAAATAATGACCTGTATATTAGAGACAGACTGGGATACAACACATACTTTGTGACAATTTTATGAGGTTTATTTAAAATTTTTAGACAGGTCATTGACTTCCATTATTAAGCCCCTGAGTAATAGTCTGGAGGCTCAGCGCGGGGGGGGGGGGGTGTCCATCAAATGGGCACAAAACCAGACCCAACTTTTCTAGAGTAAAATTTTGCGTAGAATACGATGCCGAGTATCAAATCAAGTGAATGGATCCGGGGGTCAGACGTTAAGGTCCACTGCGCTTTACAGTCCCGGCCTGTAAGGATACAAGCTTCACTCACAATGAAAAAAAAGTGACGATTTTCAAGAAAGACGTAGCAGTAATAATACGACTGATTTTGACTTAGGTCATCTCTTGTGCTTGCTTTGGTGTTTATTTTAGGACAGAAATAATACGACCGATTTTGACTTTGGTCGTCTATTGCAGTTGTTGACTTGCCATAAATTTCTTTACTGTGGTGTATCCTAAAAATAGTTGCTTTGGTGTTTATTTTAGGGCAGTTTTGCTCGATTATTTGGCTTTTTTTCCTAAAATGCAACTCTTGGTGGGAAGCAAATTTACACACACAATTTGATAAAGAATAATCCAAGGTGTTCGGGCTAAAGAAGCTTTAAAGAAAAATTTGAAACGTTGAACTTACATATCGGAACCATCTTGGTGCTCTGTTAATTCTAACACCTCGGAAATACATATTTGCTACAATACACGCCAGTACAGTTGACATTGTTATCATCACCATACTTAAACAAAAATACGCACCTGTAATGGAATTGGTAAATAATTTAAGCTTGAAAGACAGAAGTTAAGGAGTTATGTCCCTTGGATTATAGAAGTTGGTTTAACAGTTCATATCCATAGATTATTGAGGAACTGGAGGGGGGGGGGGGTACCCGACCGAGAATTTGATAACATCAGAAGCTCTGAGGCAATATGGCTGTTCTTTAAGGTACATACATGTACATGATTAAAGTAGAAAAGGGCCAAAAGGGCAGCAATGCTTCGCACATTTGATTTTTGACGTCATTTCGCCCTGCACATTCGTCAATAATCAGAAAGAAGTAATCAAAAATTTAACCTATTCTTCATTTTCTTTGATTGGCATTTAGTAATTGAACATATTAACACAAGGTATATTACTGAGTTTAATACTAAGCGACGTTTCAACGAGAGTATCCTCGTCGACGCGTCGCTTAGTATTAAACTCAGTAATTGTGTATCAATAAAATTGCACCTTGTGTTATTCTTCATTTGACGTTAAAACTCATGTGGCTTAATAATTAAGTCGAAAGTGGGCCTAGCGTTGCCATTTTAATTAATCATATGTTACTAGGTAACGCCACCGGTCATGAATTCGTAGTCTTGCAAAAGTATATAACACAAAATGGCAGCAGTATTAACATTTCTAGATTACCAAAAACGTTTCCCTTGAAGTATTTCAAGAGATACAACGTTTTCGATAACAAAAAATATATATTCCATGCTTGTGTATTCTATGTATGTAGAATTGTGACTGTCAAGGTAATAAATCTTTAATAATCCACGTTTGTATTTGTGTGGTGAAGCATCAAGGCCAATAATACTCAATATAAAATATATTGTTGTAAATCATGTTAAAGTTGTCTCGAAATAAGATGAATAATGGGCTTTAACACTCTCCATTCAATTCTATATAAATAAATAAATAAATAACAGGCTTAATCTTACCAATAAGAGGTATAGAGGCGGCTGCTCGAGGTGTGAAATCAGCTAACACCAACAATAAGAAGAAAAAAGCAACAAAAACACTCATACCTATAAAAAAGAGACAATCTCAAACAACGTTTACAAGTGGCTAATGCTGTCGCGGTGACCGTACACTATACCAAATAAGGTCATTCATTAGGCTAAACTCAAAATCATGAATTATACTTAAATATATCAAACTCTTGATAAAGTAAATATAACAAACCCTAGCTCTAGCTCGAGGATAGAGGGGTAAGTTCTTGAAGAAACTTCCGTCCCTAGTTAGAAACACACTAATAGAGCCTCCTCTTATTTCTTCTTTTAGTCAAAAACAAAACCACCAGGGTCACCACAACCACCAAAACAGCGACCATTGCCACTTCGACTTTTTTGTGTGTAAATTTATTACTTTATTATGTCTTTCTTAAAGAAATTAGGAAACTCCACGAATCATGATCATCCTAGGGGAAGCCGCGATGGCTCAGTGACTAAGACGCTGGTTTCCCTTTGTCAGCCAGACAAGGGCCAGACAAGGAACAATGTCTAGTTGTTCGGATGGGATGAAACTCCGAGGTCCCGTATACACAATGGCGTGCACATAAAAGAACTTTTTACAGTTGTAATTCGAAATACGGGTAGGCCGTATCGCCGTTGTTCATGCAATATTTCCCCCATAGCACAATGCATGGCATATGCCATTGGTAATGAGCAGAACAGATATCATTTCATTCATTCTGTAAGTAACCATGACAACAATTCTACATCTGTACTATGTCATAATTTTCAACAAAGTAAACCGAAACTCATAACAATTCAATATGTATTACAGAGCAAATACTGTGCGCTTGAAACTAATTAAGAGAATATTTCCCGACTCTAATTGGCTTACATAACGTCTACAGTTGCTTAATGAGTCATACCTGTGGAATTTGAATGACGAAATGATTTGCATTTAGTTTTGTTATATTGTGGACAGAAATTCGAAAGTCAATATTTGAAATAACCGACTTAAAGAAGACAAGTCTCTAACTCAGAAATGAAATGAAATGAAATGGGGGTTAACGTCCTACTGTTTTGCTCCTAAAATGGGCTAATGAAGACGGGCATACCCCATACAGTGTGCTATGAGGGAAATTTTGCCCGGGCAACGGCGCTACGGCCTAATCTTATATCGAATTCCAACTGCCTAGGGATCTTTTACATGCACGCCAATTTGTACACGGGACCTCGGTTTTTCGTCCCATCTGAACGACTAGACATCTGTCCTTGTCAGGCCCTCCGTCCTGCATCACTGACAAGGGGAAACCACGCCAGAAAATCTGGATGAACTTTCTCGGGCAATGCAGGGATCAAACACCCGACCTCCAGGCTAGCGACCCAGCGTCTTACCCACTTAGCCACTCTAACTCAGTATCATCGACAGTCTTCGACATTGTAAACATGGCTTATTGGTCAATTCAAATCAACATTGATGTTGTGGTCTTATCTTGAAAAGATGGGCTTCTGATATCCAATATTTTCGACAAAAGGAAAAGTTTGAAAGTGGCACACGAATCGCCTACCAGAATGCTTTCGAGTGCCATTTTTAATGAAGCGACAAGATGAACGAGGCTAAACATATCCCAGAAGTCAATGCGTATGAGCAATGAATACTACCGGTGTAGACTGGAATAACCAGGCGCCAAAGACTGTCATTCAATGTAGACTCTTCGCGTATTTCGCCGAATATAAATGATTAGAAATTACAGTAAAAACAGAAACGTTTAAATGTAAATGAGTTTATATGCATTCAAATTACGTTACTATATGCATTACGACCCATTTGTGTCCATTTCTAGTTCCCAAAGAATAGAGATTTAGTCTTTTAAAGAATAATTTGTACAGAAATGAAAAAAATAATATACTTTTGCCTTTGAAGTATATTTCAATTATAGGTAATATTCTTTTGAAAGCCTTAATTATTTACGGAGTTGAACGACTTGGAATGTATTGTCTTGATTATCTTAATCGATTCTGTACGAGTCGTGTTGTGATATTAGAAACGTATAAATCTAATTATCAAGTCATAAGATTGAGCAGAAATAATGCACACAGTTTAAGACCGTATCAAATCAAATCTTTTTAGCGATTGGTTATGATAATCAAAACTATCTTTAAAAAGCCTTACGCTGCGATAAAAAAATAAGGCCATAGCGGGGTGTTTTACAGGACCTTTTGGCATTAGTATTTAAAGAAGAAAATGTACCATATCAACTTCCTTCACTGGAAAGGAGCCTTGGTGGTTCAATGAGTAAGACGCTAGCTAACTAGCCACGAAGACCGGGGTTCGATCTCGGTGTTGGCCGAGAAGGTTCCCCGGGATTTTCCAGCGTGGTTCCCATTGTCAGTGGTGCAGAACGGAAGGTTTGATAATGAGAGTGTTTAGATTGGACAAAATGCGGCTTAACGGCCTACTGTTCTGCACCGACGATAATCAAAACAGTCTTACTCACTGAGTCGGCGTGACTCTCAAATTGAAATCAAAGAAAATAGTCTGTTTGTGCTTACCTAATTGTAATTTAGCTGGAGATTCTGGAGGAACCCAAAATATCACTAGTGTCAACAAACTCAGTAGGGCACAAGGTAAGACCAAGATGAACGTATAGAAAGCCACCTTGCGTTTTAACGACAACGTAAATGTGAGGTCGGGATACGGTTCAGGACAGCAACTGTAATAAAGTACATTTCGCTGAGCAACGTTTTTCGTTACGTCCCATTCGTTGTTGTGGACAAAATCACTCATGTCCATCGATTCTTGTAACACAAAGTCTATGTTTAATTTGTTTCCGTTATAAGTCCATGATCCGAACTTCATCGTACATTTCTGCTGATCAAAGGGGAAATACAGCGTGTCAAATGAACAGGAACTTTTTAATATGGCCTGCGGCATCCACAAAATAGTACCATTATTGTCCACAACTACCAGAGCATCCCGCTGTTCCCTTAATCGATCATCGGCACTGAAAATAAGAGAAAAAAATGTTTATTGATGGAGTCGATGACCGTTTCTGATCTTTGGATATTTGTTAAGGCCAAGAAAAATTTACCTGTTTTACGGTTACTTGATCCAAAAAATTAGGGTCGGTTGATGGGAAGAACGTTTTTTATTATTGAGGTTTGGACTAGCTATTTCCTAGAGAAAATCACACCAAGACCGAGTTATAGAACCTGAGAAACGAGAGAAAAGAGTTTAGGGTCGGTGATTTTGGCTGAAAAAATAGGGTCGACCGGGTAACCGTAAGGCGTAAACACAGGCATTTTCATTTTAACTTACATATAATTGATTAAAATATTTAATCGCTGGCTACTTGATTTCCTAGTACATGTATCATGTTGATAATAGAAATAATTTTTTGGAGGCGATCATTGAATAATTGATCTATTGTGACGCGATCAGAATTTTCAAGTATGTACTTTTATATCAAAACAACTCCCAAAGAGATCGTTGGTAGTTTGCTCTAGATCATGGACTGAAGAATATGGCCAAAAAGATGACGTATATACACTTATAATTGATCATTGAATTTTTGTAAAGTGAGATTTTGTAAATTAAATTCATTCAAATTTGTATTTATTCATAGAAAACGAGAGGTTGTAAAAATACAGGCTAGACGCCATACATGGACTTCTATCTAATTTCTTAGCTTTTTTATATGAAATCAGTACGATAAAAATACAATGGTTCCCAAAAAATCTATGAAAAACAAGTTGAATGGACTCAATGTCATAATGGAAGTCAAAGATTGGTTTCAGCTTTTAGTACCGACAGGCGTAATGTAACAATCTTACTCATTTCAGAACTTATCTAATTTCGTTTATTGAGGATATCTATTCTCATTGATTAAGGATTTTCACATAGCCAACACAGGTTTCTTGTACTTTTGTATTGTATAACTCCTCAACTCAATTGAGATATGGTATCAGATGTTACTTAAAGAAAGAGTAAGTATACCCAATCGCTGCTATATAATTACAATGACAACACTAAAGTATAATGGATAAAAAATGTTTGGCTCTACTTTCATTTTAATTTGACAAGATCTGGCTGACTCTATGTATTTAAAACCATCGTTTCTATTTAGTCAGGTCTAAATATTAAGGCCACATGCAGGTGTAAATGGGGTAAGGGCACGTGATTGTAGACGAGATCGTGGGTTAGGGCTAGTGCCAGTCCTGTTTACATCTGTGACCTTGACGAAATCTGCAGGTGGCCTTAATATTTAGACCTAACCATAAAACATAGAGTACTTTACATTAATTGACAGGTGGATTGGTGAACTGTATTCTGGAATTGGTGTGATTAATTACATATTCTGCTCGAGAGTAAATGTCACTGGATTTGGTGTTCGAGTTATACAATTGATTTGTCATTCTCTTAAAATAGCCATACCACAGTCACACCACATGACTGGTCGGGTGAAATGTAGCGGAATAAACTAATTTAACGAATTGACTTTACATGGTACTTTGATACAAAGGAAATTTGTATTTAATCTCCAATTGCAACTGGTAAGCGATCAAGCGTAAGAAAAGTCTAATGATATGAACATTTTCCAATCCACAGCATGGTTTTAATCATGCGATAAAATAATAAAACGGGGAAAACAACTTTTATTTTACTTCAAATCTGGTGTTTCTGTGGCTTACTTGTATTTCTAATTGCCATATATATATTTTAATACATAATGTCATACAAATTATACATCAAAATAAAAGGACCTGGAAATCCCACAGGACAATCCCAGAAGAATTTTCGGAATGTGATTAAAATGATATAAAGAACCAAAAAGCAACTTACAAGTTATATAAAACTATATCCGGTAGCCATATTTTACTAGAAGGAACCCGTATGAAGAGAATATCATCGTGTTTTTTCGGATCCCATCGTAATAGTATATCGTTCCATTTCTGAAAAATATAAGAAATTGTGTTCAATTTCATTTTGAATACAGATTATTTGAAATAAAATAATATCAGATCACAGAGGTCCAGAACAATCTAAAGTACAAGAACCACTGTAGAAATCCTAAAGTCTATTAAGGAATAAGGGTGCACAACGTCCTAAAGTAGAAGTGCATAAAGACTTATAAGTACAAGATCCATTGTGGAAACCCCTAAATGTATTATGGAATAATGGCCCTGAACAACCTAATGTACAAGAAGCATTGTAGAAACTATAGTATATTCAGGAATAGAGGTACAGATAGATCTAAAGTTCCAGACTCCTGGTAGAAAACTCTATAGCGTATTCGGGAGTAGACCCAAAGTACAAGACACAATGTAGAAACCCCATTAAGTATGTGGGCATAGTAAGGTATAAGTACAAGACCCATTGCAGAAGCCGCTGAAATTCCACAACTTGTACTTAATGATACACCCAATTCATAACTTATCTAAACTTGTTGTAGTTCAGAAAAAGTTATATAATTCTTGAGCTTGATTCAGTAAGTATAAAAATGAAAAACTGTGTTAACCTATCTTTGATATTTATTTTCATTAATTAGTGTAAAGGTTTCGGTAAAAACAAAGCCAGACGTTATTCGCGCCATTTGATTTGTGACGTTAAACTGTCTACAGGTATAATCTTTTCAACGTTGTTTCTATTTATTTCAGTTTTTCCATTGCCAGATTTACCACTGAACAAATGGTTCACGAAAAGGGTCTCCATAATAAATGACAAATAAACCTATAATACATATATAACATGAATATTATTAATACTATTAGTATTATGATAGATTATAGTGGCACCATAAACGTTTAAGTGCTTAGGGCTCCTGAAGAAGGTAATTCCGGCCATGGTCATCTTCTAATGAAAACAGTGGATTGCCGAAGCAATGTCCGTAAGTAGTGACTTCTGGACTGTTTTGACATTCATTTGTTATAACTGACCACATAAATAAATATTATTGGTAGCAGAATTACAAATACCAATTAAATGGTATCAGAACAATACACCAACAGTGTTTAATTAACAAAATACATATTTACATTGTTTCCATCCATGACAAACATTGTTTTCTTAGTAAATAAAAGCTATGTTTTACTGGGCACTATATGGGACGATATAGTCACTAATTGACCGCGTGTGGCTGTTGATTTACTAAACCACTTGATATAAAACAATACAAACTATAATTACCATAGTGTAGGTAATAGCTATTGTTTTTATTGTGAATATTTAAAAACTATAGTGTCATAGTGATAAAGTAACATCAATAACTCTCCACAACCAGTCCTGAAAGCCAGACAAAAGAGACCGGTATCTAAATATTTGTGTACTTAAATCCGCGTTTCGTGCACAGAAAACAGGGACTAGGTGAAACAACAATGGTAAGTATAATAAATATGAGGGACAATGGTATATTTCTATCAGGTATATAGACGTATATTGGTTTAAACTCAGTAACTTATCGATTAGTTAATATATCGATTATGGTCATGTCATCATAATGTACACGATTCAATACAATGGATGATACAGTGAATTATTGTGTCTTTTGTCAACTGTTTATCTTTTATGTCTATTCTAATCGCTTCGCTTGCAGCATTACATAATAATTAAAGGGCATCAGGATGAATAAACAGACACCCACACTATGATGATATCTAACAGAACCAGGTCTATATCACAGATGCATTATGCAAGATTTAGATAAAGAAATGACAGTTATCGCTACAGTATTTTAAAAAAAAAGGATAAAGGAAAATCAATACAGTCAAATTACTTTATTCTGATCGAAATTATGAATGTTTAAAGTTTTGATAACAATAGTGTAGTGCCGATTTTTGTTACTACCATTGTTACGATGATAAACAAGGTTTCACTTATCCATTTTAAATTTCAGTTTAAATTATTAGATGGTGATCATGTTTCAATCCATAGAAAATCACGACCATTGACTATGGGCTTGTCATGTGAATAAATGTCTAAATTAAATAACAATTTATATAACATCTGAAACTAGAAAAGGGATCTGCAATAGGCAAATGTAGCTCTTACATAATTCATCTTTAACCGAAGGCAACAGAAAGATAACATGTTCTGTTTGATCATTTTTAAAATGAAATAACATATGGCTTATCTTTATGAAATAAAACGTCCCTTCCACTGAATACAAAACTTTACTTGCGCAGTGGAAGGAAACCGGATGACTCGGAGAAAACCAATGAGGTTTGGCAGGTAATACTCTACTCCTTCCCACGTCTCAATGACCTATAATGTACATGAGTATAAGAACGTTGCCACATTTCTAAATCACTCTTTTTAGCTACCACTCAACACCAGACTTGGTTTGTGCAGTGTGATTAAACAGAATGACCCAACAGAGACCCACGACCTATGAGGTACAGGCGTTAGAACTTTTGCCCCACCACCACCTTCCAAACCACCTTTTTTTTTTTTTTAAGAACTTCCCAAATATTTAGATATCCTCTTGCCGGAAGGTACTAGCATGATATCCAGGGACACTAATCATTGGTGTTGTTCAAGGAGCAGTTTATGCTTTCTGATTTCTATAACACATTATACCGTTTTTCATTTTTTTTATCTGTACACATACATCCATGCATTTCTGTTCGATCTTTATTTGCATTTCCAAACACCAACTTCCTCTCTTTCTAGATCGTCAGACACTGGAATTGCTTTGACCTTTCACCTAAACACGTAAGCTACTATGGTATATTTCCCTGATCCCGACCTCTGGTAAACATTAATCTTGTTTGTCAACATGCTTCCGGTACAGACAATGCATCACGTGGATGTTAGAAGGCGACATGTTTGATTGTATAAACAAAAATACATACCACTTTTGACCAGCATCATTTATCATATGTGATGAAACTGTCATGGCGGATTAAATCAACCGGAATAAGATGCCATCCCATCTCGAAATAAGGAAACGCTATTGCTAGGCAAAGATAAATTTTATCAAAGAGTCTCGGTTTTGCCACACGACGATAGATGGTGGATGAACAGTATGTCAATTATTTATATTTAACTTAAAGAAAATAATTTTCTTATCGCTATGTCAAATAATACGAAGGAAGTGACGTCAATGGTAGTACCTAGACCACATAAGTAGTATAATGTCAGAATATTTTGCAGTCATTAAGTAAGCTTTAAACAATGCTAATTTTAAATCATGCTCAGTAACTTAGAAATTAAAACAGTTTAAAGGGGAATACCCAGATTACTTATCCGCCAACAATAAAGTTCGTTTAAGTATGCAACGAAAACTCCAAAATGTGACGAATAGGCCTACTGCCTTGTCTGAAAGTTTCAGCTCAATATATTGAGCTATTTGGACGTGATCGCCAAATTGTGAGACTTGCCAAGTAGTAATTAAATCGCACCAGTAACCTGCAAAATGATATTACTGGCTGGAAAACAACAAAAAACAGTATTTCGGGAAGTTGTAGACAGGTACAACTGGACGTTTGTACTCTTTTGAAACCCCAGACGGTCCTACTAACCACCGAAAAAATCGACAAAAGCGTATTTTGGTCAATAGCGTCCAAAGTATTGCGAATAGTGACCAATAAGGAAAAATATGTTATTGATATGCATATTACTGAACCGAATCTAATTAGGTTTTTGGTTTTTAAGAGCACATGTAAAAACTATTCTTAAATGTATTAATAATTTGGTTATAAACTATTATGGCATTGTAAATGTCAAATTTAGGAATTGATAAATAAAATCGATTTTTTAAATTCACATTATGTTTTATACTGAATAATTAAAACGGCTGACATAAAGACGTAGAGCCAGACGTACACACATATTGCTTAGTAACGCCACCAACAAGAGTGGGTGGATATTAACATCACCAGGATTTTATGTACAATGTAAATATAAATTAAGGGCTGTAATTATCTTGAAAGGTAATTAATCTTTTCTAACCGCAACCTACATTTAGATTAATCTCCAAGGTGGTTGAATATATGTACATTCTAATTCATCCTGGAGGCCGATGGCCGAATGGTTAGCGCGTGTGCGTTGAATCATAAGGTCTGTCATTGAGTCAACTGGCGTAGTTTCGATTCCCCGGTTGTACATGACAAGGAGTAGGGTCGACCAATCTCGTAGGTTTTCTCCGGGTACTCCGGTTTCCTCCTACTGCTAAAGCACCCTACGCGTAGGCGAATTATTGAAATGAGAGTGAACCATATGTAAGTCCCGAAATGACCTAGTTTGTGTCGAGTTGGCGTTAAACTCCTCCCTCTCTCTCTCTCTCTCTCTCTCTCTCTCTCTCTCTCTCTCTCCGTGGTCAGATGTTAGTAGTAAAGCATGTAAACCACCGGGAGGGAAAAGCAACAGTGGCCAGATGTTAGTAATAAGACATGTAAACCACGGGGAGGGGAATGCTACAGTGGTCAAATGTTAGTAATAAGACATGTAAACCACGGAGAGGGGAATGCTACAGTGGTCAGATGTTAGTAATAAGACATGTAAACCACGGGGATGGGAATGCTACAGTGATCAAATGTTAGTAATAAGACATGTAAACCAAGGGGAGGGAATGGAACAGTAGTCAGATGTTAGTAGTAAGACATGTAAACCACAGCGGTCAGAATGTTAGTAGTTAGACATGTAGGCGAAATAAGATATGTAAACTTAAATAAAGCTAATTCACACACTGGCCAGTTTGGTAGTCTGTAGCAACGTTAAACCGTTATAGTTTGTGATGTTACCAAACAAACGTTATAACCGGACTTTACTTTATCTGTAGCACTGATGATGACCTTAACCAATAAACGACAGCACTTGTTAAAAATCACACAACAACGAAATGCTCCAAAGTCGAGTGTTCAGATACGGCGTGACATCAACCACTTGATCGAGAACAAACGGCTATTAAAACCCCCCAGAAAAAATGATAATAATAATAAAAAGAAAACAATTTCAGAAATGGATTGTTCCTGGTTAAGTGCAAATTATAAAGTAGGTTTTTAAGCAGTAGAGGATTAAATGTAATGGCTTTACAACTCTTGTCGAGGACATAACACACACTTTATAGACATATAAAGTCTTACATAGTCTGTTCTTATTTAATCAAACGTGTTGACTTGGAATCCCCCAGGTATTGAATATTCAAATGTCAATGCGGATCGTTATTTACTCAAAACATTTGCGATACTTACAATTGATTTCCATTGTTACAAAGAAAAAATTGCAATGAATTCCACCGCCACCAGTGAATTGAATATGTCATCAAGTATTGGACTCGGAAACATACACGGAATTTAAATGCGCGTTTTTATCAGTTTAATAGTTTTGTGTGATTGTGGAGGAAGAGAGGGTGTCAAGTTAATTTAGTTTAAAACTATCTGACTTCAAGTCATGTTGCTTTCTTTAGGATCGAAGGGATTACTCTCCAAGTCTAATCTACCCGAAAATTAAGAAAAGAAAGAATCCCAAACCCCCCATAAATATCCAATCATATCGGTTTCTGTGGCCATTTGCAAAAGAAAAGTAATTACCAAAGACATGCTAAGAATGGTTCAGAAAAAAACCCTGGTGCAGGAGTTCAAATATACCATAGATCAAGTGGGATATTTATTTCAATTGTATTTTAAAGCCGCTGACCGTAATCTGTATTTTCTGATACTATCTAATATTTCATGGCTTCATTCACGCTAAGATGTACTCTAATTAATTAACTTAATTTAAAAAAAATATATTAATGGTAGATAATTGTCAGGCTTGGTTTTGAATCGGGTTAAAAAGAGGCCCCTCAAAAGATTTTCGCTAAGGTGGCGCTGGATTGTGTTCCTCTTATAGATGCAACTTTCACATTATTGTAGTTTTCAATGCATTTCAAATTCATCAAATGACAGACAGAGACTTTATTTTCATTCTATCAACTGTTTATATAGGCGCGAATGTTTCCAACCTGGAAAATGAAGCGAATTTAAAGTTGCAATTTCCACTTAAGGGACAATATTTCATGCAGGCACCTTATCATCTAGGTGATAATTAAAAATTAGATTTTTATTTATTTCCTTTTCCAACTATATTAAAATCATTAAAAATAACAATAACAAATGCCGTTTAGTCACCGCGTTAAAGAAATGTTGCAACCCTGATAAAACCTTTTAACTAATATTCATACCTAATCATTTTACGAAACGAAAAACCCCCCAAAAAAACCAAGGCTTCATTTAAAGAACAACAATATCCCCAACGAATACAAAATATTGCTAAGCCGTTCATGTAACGAAAAAGAATAGTCCCAAGATATAAGAAAATATTGCCAAGGCCTTCATGTAAAGAAAAAGAATACATGTAGTTCCAAAAGAATAAAGCGACTGCTTTAACAGTAATTTTAATTTATAACAACTTGATAGATAACGCTACCCGAAATTAGAGGTTTTAGACGAGAAAAAGACCACTAGGCTATTCAACAAAAAGTCATCTGAGGCCAACTATAAAACCCATGCTAGATATTTGATATGAAAGTAATTAAGTTAGTTTTCTCTTCTCTACGGTGATGATTTGTTCTTGTCAGATGCTAGGGTATCAATCCATATTCAATGTCCCGTTCAGCAAGTGATAAAGTATTAAATAGAATTTGTCCAGAAACAAAGCGTGAACATAAAATGTTTCTTATCAAAAGCGATTATCCGCAGATTTTGCTACTGTCTGATTATTAAAACGCACCGTGATATGGTTCTCAAAAGATTACGATTTAAATGGTTTTAAGGATTAACTGAAGATCTGTTTGTTCAACTGTTAGAACGTTTACGGTAAAGTTTTTGAACCAAGTGGTTATAATGACGTCAGTCGTCGGCGTGGTCCAGACATGTTGACGTCGCCTAACGCAAGTAGCTATCTCAACAAATTGTGAAAAAGATCAATTTATTTTAACCTAGTCAAACCCTGTCACTCTATAATTATGTTGTCTCTCCGTTTCATTTTATATTTTCAATAGTCAGTCCGACAATCGGTGTAAGATAATTCCACAGGCATTCCAATGCTTTACCAGGACAGAGATTTAAAAGGCATATTCATGTTTGTCAGTTACTAGTGCTACTCGTTGGTTATTTTCTATATATCTCTAGATTCCTATGTTCTGGCACACTCAGTTGCAAAACAATCAGTTCTGGACGCCCTGTGATATCTAGATCTGGTGTCTGCATCACAGATTCCAGCAGAATAAAAGATTGCAATAAATGCATGGAATGGCATGCCATGGTAGACAACCTGTCGGTGGCCATTATTAATTATTAGTTGAATTAGTATATTATATCTATCAAGTTACGGTTATTGCAGTTAAGAGTAATATTACTTGCAGAAAAAAAGTATGAATACTCTGTGAGTTTTGTGATGTTTTGAACGGATTATTAGTAAATATCTTAAATGAGTGATTATCAGTAAATATTGAACTGTCCGTAAAATTCATGTGAATGAGTTTTTATTAGTAAATATTAAACTATCAGTGAAGATTCATGTGTTAATGAGTTATTATCAGTAAATATTAAACTATCAATAAATATTACAATAATAATAAATATTAAAGAAAAAAGAATGTATGTTGAACTATAGTGTATAACTTATATACAGATATTAGTGAATATTGAACAGTAAGTAAAATTTGATTTATCAAGTTATAATTCACCAATCATGCCAATAAACCTATATTCCCCAAATTACTCGTTTGTCTTTGATAACTGTTGAGGTAAATCCAAACGTAGATTACAACCTGCTGACAGACTCTACTACTACTACTACTACTACTACTACATCATTCCCGATTGCACTCATATCCATTTACAGCTTTTATGTTTCACAATGATCGCATTTGATTTCTTTAAGGGGGGTTGGGTGGCTGAATGGTTAGCGCGTGCGCGCTGTACCATAAAGTCTGTCATTGAGTCGACTGGTGTGGTTTCGAATCCCCGGTTGTACGTGGCAAGGAGTAGGGTCGCCTGTCCAACCTCGTGGGTTTTCTCCGGGTCCTCCGGTTTCCTCCCACTGCTAAAGACCCCTACGCGCAAGCGAATTATTGAAATAAAATTAAACCATGTGTTAGTCCCGAAATGACCTGATTTGTGTCGAGTGGACGTTAAACCCCATTTCTCTCTTTCTCTCTCTGATTTCTTTAAGTCCGTTTATTTGGCCAGAATTAGACTGTGTAAAGTACGATCAAAGATGCAATACTGCTGACTTATTGGGTCTACCCCCCCCCCCCCACACACACACTCAAAAATAATGATACCAACACTATAATCATGTTTGATAACAGTATATCTCTACAATCATTTTATCGTTTGGCATTAAACGACCCAAAAGTTTGCAATTTAATTTCCACAAAATAAACTCTGAATAACTACTTTATCGAGCACGCACATAGTTCAAACCAATCCCATGCAGTAATTTGTAAAACTGCATTTATTTCTCAAACATTCACAAACAAATTTATACAAATTGACGCAAACTGATGTATTGTAACTTAATAATATATTTATGATGACAATGCGAATAAAAACATTTTTGACAATTCCTTTTCCTAACTACAATATTATAGAACATAAATCAAGAAGGTGGACAATTTTTATTTTGACAACATGGTCAATTCGCTGATGATAAAATATGTATTGCATGATTTAATAACGAACAAACGAATCCATTATATTACAAATATAAAACTGAAAACATTACAATCTGCACCAAAATAACAATGGGGTGTGTATTCGCAATCAGATTACTGACAAATAATTCAAAACATCTTTTCACCCAAATCGCAATATTTTCCTGTAAAACGATTCATTCATCACATTTCAAACAATAGAAAGCATAAATAAGAAATCGGCAGTAAATCAAATGTCAGTCAAGTTATGAAAATAGTGTTTCTTGATAATGTCAACTCGATCACAATGGCTGTCTTTTATATTAAATTGTGAGGCAATTGTGTGGTGGGTTCATCACTCAACTGTTTTGAGCAGGGAAACATAATCGATGATCGATCAAAATGGCGTCATTAATCTGATTTTTGATCTGATTCTTTATATAAGATTGAACTAATCACTCTTCTTACTGGAAATTATTGACTTCGACCTTTATTATATAGGGGATTCATTGATAAAAAATATTCGGTTTAGGTATACACATTAAAAGTCAAAAATATGAAGAAATCGGTAAGATGTCTGAAAGTTTGAGCTCAAAATATGCATAGTGTAATAACAGATAAATAATTCAATAAATAACTCATTAAGGAATTCCATCGTATTAGGGAATCGCGACGACACTTACCACTATAATAACAAAGGTCAGATCTAAATATTAAGGCTACCTGCAGATTTCGCCAAGGTCACGAGATGTAAACAGGGTTAGGGTACGTGATTGTTGCCGAGGATTGTGGGTTAGGGTAAGGGTTAGGGGCAGGGTTAGCGTTAGCCCTGTTTACATCTCGTGGAGCCACGGTGGCTAGGTGGGTAAGGCGCTGGCTCGCTGGCCTGGAGGTCGGGTGTTCGATCCCTGCATTGGCCGAGAAAGTTCATCCCGATTTTCCGACGTGGTTTCCCCTTGTCAGTGATGCAGGGCGGAGGGGCTGACAAGGACAGCTGTCTAGTCCTTCGGATGAGACGAAAAACCGAGGTCCCGTGTAAACATTGGAATGCACGTAAAAGATCTCTTGGCAGTTGGAATTCGATATAGAGTAGGCGATAGTGCCGCTGCCCGGGCAAAATTTCCCTCATAGCACACTGTATGGCGTATGCCCGTCTTCATTAGCCCAGTATAGGAGCAGAACAGTAGGACGTTAAACCCCATTTCATTTCATTTCATTTCATTTCATTTCGTTTACATCTCGTGACCTTGACGAAATCGGCGGGTGACCATAATATTAAGACCTAACCCTATAACAACCCCAACAGTCAACCTATATAGACAATGGGAGTTTGCATTTCATTTAAAAAGAGATCCAGATAGTCGCAAGGACCTAGTACAAGAGTCTGCAAGACACTTTCACCACACGTTAAGCATCTGTATTTACTGAAATTATCATGTATATATAGGAATGTTCCATTACAGAATAAAGTAACCCCTAAATATTGGTAGAGTTAAGTGAACTTTTCTTTCAGAAACCCAGTGAAAAGTGGGACCTCTCATCCCCCGACCCGGGCTTTCATTAGTATTATACCATATAGGCTATTTGAGTCTTGGAAGTCTGCAGTTGACCTCGGGCATCACCGAACCTTTAAACACGCAACTGTCGCATGCGTTACCCCTGATAATAAGGTACCGTGCGCTTCTTCTCGATCAATGCCTTCCTTATAATTCAAATAGAGAACCAACAAATCTACTTACTGTAGAAAAACAACATTATTTTTATAAGATGTTTTTTTATTTTTGGATTTTGAGCATACCATATGTCAAACTTCATGTAACTCTCTCCATAACCATTGTTGAAAGTGGGAATTGGAAAAGAAACTCTTGGTTGAGGACAACGGTTCCTGGAGTTTTATTTGCATGTGTAAACATTATCACGTCTATGTCCAAGATAAATGGCGGGAACATTTTATAATCAATGTCTGTATACCTGTTAATCTTCACCTTCTGGTGGATGTTATCAGATTATGAAATTGATGACTTAACACACGAATCTCGAGGTTTCGTTTTATCCCAAGACATGTTCACACTGTAGAACTTAGAAGTGTAAATGATGATAAAGTCTGATCGTGACCCGTTGGTGTAAATTAAAGGATTCAAATTACCCGTCTCGTCTCGTGTTTCTGAATGCCAGTAGCCTTGAAACCCCGAAGGGGGAACAACGAGGTCACCCCACCCTCAATTTCTGAGAAATGGGGTGCGGTGGAGGAGATATCTTTCGCTAACTTAAAGATACATTATGGGGGATTAGATAAAGAGCTGGCAGTTCTCGCTATAATAGTTAAAAACTAGATAATGTAATGGGAATTTGCTGAAAATTACAGTCAAATTGATACACTCTGAACCGAGATTTTAGCAATTGAATTTTCGGCCTAGCCTCGATCATCATTACTAAAGTCGGTACGATAAAAAAAAACATAGTCTCGATTATCCATTTCATGATTAAATTATGAATGGAAGTCTTACAGCAACATAAACATCTCAGGCTAGCGATGGCATCTAATTATTAATTTAAATAACATTTCAGGCCTAAAGAAAGACCTGCAATAGGCATATTTAGCTCTTGCATAATGTATGTTTAATTTACAACATTTATAATTTACCCATCAAGACGCATTAACTATGGGGATACTAGATATTTTAAAGGGTGTTTTTTTCTATTGTTAGCTAAAAGTTCAAATTAGCAGTTTGAGTCTTTCCTTTTATTATGGAAATAGGAACTGACAACTTGCAAAAAAACACCATAGCGTAGGTCGCTATTCTGGATAACTTGCTTTCCGGTCAATTGCTGATTGGAGTAATGTTATTTTAGATAATTTAGGTATCGATTCAATTCCATTATATGATTAGCAGAAGCTTAATCTGAGTTAAGAAATGTCTGCCTTAATATTACTAACACACACACACACACACACCCCTCCAATAAATTCCTACATAATAAAAATGATGTCAAAAGATTATAGGTTGTCTTATGGGGCAGGCAGTTCAAGGGCGGGGGATAGGTTTACTAAGCGACATAAAACCTCTAATTACATTTTAGAAATATTCTCAGATATAACCTACTAGGAAACGAGCCTTCCATTTGACCATTTTTCCAAATGTTCTTAACGGGGACGGGAGAGACACCCTCCATCCTCCGCACCACCCTTAATATTTGTGCCGCTCAGCAGAGAGCCCACCCAAGCTATGCTTTCAGGCTGACCAGGTTCACTGCACTGAACAAAACTCTTACCGTGGAACCTTTTCCTTTATTATTACATAAGCAAGGTACAAATGATTAAAGAAGTCAACGTCCAAAATTATCTTTTGATTCGGCGTCGGCTTTTGGACTAAGGCTTTCGTTTGTTTCATTTGTGATCTCGTGTTGCGAAATTCCCATAGCGGTTTTACATATTTGAAAGTAATTATTTGTTTCTTTTATAGCGACAAACCAAATTACTTCTTTGTTGAACGTGGACTCGGTGGAATGGAATTTTGTAATATCTTGTTTGTTTCTCCTTACTTGCTCTTTCAGTTAATAATTTATCGTGTATTAAAGTTCGCTATATCGTGATATTATCACCCAATCTCATTTCGATTCCACAAAGATTTAATAACACGCACAGAAACGAGGCATTATCAAACATTATGTCAAACTTAAAATGTTTTAGTGTCAATTTAACATTGTTAGTAAAATAATACACAGATCGTAGGAGTAATCTGAACATATCTGGTGAAAAAAATATCAATAGGGAACAGTTTGTTCTATGTGAAACTTGCAAACATAATAATTAGGACATAATGCGCATTGGTTACACCATATACATCTCTATGTTATATTTTTACGTTTCGACTGATGTCGGTCGTGTATCGCGCTTACGACGAGCGGTTTCAAATATGTTACTGCAACTCATAAATGTAGTACCAACTAATTAATCTCAACGACTCGGTCATCATGGATTCTTGTAAAACTAGTTTTTGACCGCCTGCAAATATACTATTCAAAAATAGTAGGGGATATTTGATTTTTAAGTGTTATTAAAGTCACCTAATGAAACTGACGAAGAAACAAATGACAAAATGAAATGAAGTTCACATTCATCGATTTATTCCAAATGATCGTTAGACTAAGTAAGGCACAGACTGACCATTATAAGGGTAAAATGATACCCGGGGTCAAACAGCAAAGTTACCACAGCATCACAACCAAGTCAGTAACGGGTAAATCCTCCTCTGTTTGCCAAACAAGCATTGATCCGACGTGGCATACTCCTAATGAGACGTCTAAGGTCATTTTGGTCCAGATTGTCCCATTCCTGTTGCAACGCAGCAGCAAGTTCTTGGACATTGGCAGGACGTTGTTGACGTTGACGTAACCTCTGTCCAAGCATGTCCCAGACATGCTCGATGGGGGAGAGGTCGGGACTCAGTGCTGGCCAAGGTAATGTGGTGATGTTCTGTTGTTGGAGGTAACCTGTAACGATCCTGGCCCTGTGACATCTTGCGTTGTCATCCTGGAAGATGAAACGGCGGCCATGACGTCGTGCGAACGGCACAACATGGACTGACAAGATGTTGTCCCGGTAGTACTGGCCTGTAACACGCCCTGCAACAACATGTAAAGCCGTTCTTCCAGCAACAGTGATGCCTCCCCACACCATAACAGAACCACCCCCAAATCGATCATGTCTGATGACGTTAACGTCTTGGAAGCGCTCGTTTCGACGACGCCACACCCTCCTACGTCTGTCCAAAAAATCAACAGTGAACCTTGACTCATCTGAAAACATCACATTGCTCCAGCGTCGATTATCCCAGTGTTGACGATCCCTACACCAACGACGTCTTGCCTGAATGTGATGATCTCTCAAACAAGGGATCACGCGAGGACGTCGGGCGCGAAGGTGACCCCTATGCAGTCGATTCCGAATCGTCTGGCCACTCACTCTCACACCAGTGTCTGTTTGAAGACGAGCGCTGATCTGATTTGCTGTGATGACACGATTTCTCAAGGCCAAGGTACGGATAAATCGATCCTGGGCTTGAGTTGTCGCCCTTGGTCGACCTGAGCGTGGTCTGTCCTGTACAGATTGTGTATCACGGTATCTGGACCATAGCCTGCTTATGACAGACTGAGAAACATTCATCGTCCGCGCCACAACCGCCTGTGTTGTGCCGATCTGTAGCATGCCAAGGGCACGTAACCTTTCATTTTGGGTAAGCCGACGCATATCAAAATTTGTTTTCTGGTCACTAAAACAATTAAACTGATGTTTCCACCCTGGAATTCAATGCCACAATGACTGTAACATTCAAAGTCAGAGTCGTGCAAATCTTGGGTTGGACCCCCATGATGATCCCAAGCATCACCTGCATTCCATGCGGTAGCTATTGGTGCGTTTGGGCGTCACATGTAACTGGAAATGTTTCTTCTGTTAGGTTCTATAGTGACTTTTTTCGTAGTCATTTGCATATTTTAGTATTATGCCCCCAAAATCAAATATCCCCTACTTTTTTTGAATAGTATAGTATTAGGGAGTTTTATTGAGACGTACTATTTGGCGACTGGTTGCAATTGCGTTACAGCGACTCATGTACGCAATACCAACTAATTAATCGTGACTACCCGGTCATCATGAGTTCTTGTAAAAGTAGTTTTTGACCCTCTGCAAATAGTCTCAGGCAGTTTTAGAGCGACTGGTACGTAGCAGACAGCTTTTACTTAGTCACATTAGTGACATGAGTTCATCTGTGACTATCAAGTTGTCGCGCAGGCCAAGATAGGATTTGGTTTACAAGTCCATCGATAAGCGATGTAACTAACACATTACAGAACACAACTCGACACTTTATTTTAAACTAAAACAAGAGGTCCCCGTTACTTTAATACTTGACATGAAATTACGTCTAACGTCCTACTTTTCTGCAACTGCTGGGCTAATGAAGACGGTCATACGCCATGCATTGTGCTATGAGGGAAACTGTTCCCGGACAGCGCCTACTCTTATATCGAATTTCAACTGTCAATATTGTTTTTTTACGTGCACGCCAATGTGTAAACGGGACCTCGTTTTTCTTCACATCTGAAAGACTAGCTTTAATACTTACATAATGGTACCAGATATTACTCTTCAATACTTGATTCGTTTCGTCAACATCTAAAATCTGTATTAAAGACAGTCCAAAATATACAGTTAAACTATCTGATGTGTTGACGACGGGACGCCCGACTTTACCCTGACGTTCATATCTTTCTAAGAGTTTCTTTATTAATACCTTCTCCGCCGATATAACTTCCTTAGTATTATTACCAAAACCTGAAAATACAAATAAATACACAAATGGTCATAGATGCTTCGGTTTAACGTCATCTTGTTCGATTTCAATGTCACTCTTCTCATCTGGAAATAAGGGACACTTCATTTTGTTCAATGTAACGCACTTTAAATTTATTTTGAAATTGATTTAAATAGATCAGCCATCTTTATTAGCCCAATCGGTTCAGAAAAGGAGGGCGTTAAAGCACACTGCATTTCGTAAATGGATCGCTATTTGTACGCTGATATTCTACCATGATCAAGTATCCGGAAACATAAAGTCATATACCCGAATGCCGAGTTTCTGGGGTAAATCGAAGATATAAAAGAGGTCAGCGATTAGCAGAATGTGTTGAGCCTCTCCTTTGGATGAAATATACCTTGGGCGTTTCCCTGCAAAGACACTGTGTCTTATCCAAATAAGCTGAATCAAGCCTATTTTTGTGACTTCCTCTGGCCAGTTTCTTAGGAAACACTTGTCTACGATATCATCTTTGGTGGCAGTGGACGAAAAACTCCAGGAACGAACGAACGAAGCAGAATGGAAATATTGTCTCCTTGGGTGAACGTTAATTGGGATAGCGAAAACATTTGAAAGTATTTAAGGATATATAGTACAGCGTTTTAACGCGGAACTGCGAGCCATTAGTTTTGATAGCTTTTTAATACGTTTATGACTAATGCGTGTTTTGGTGAGATTATTTTTGATATGTCGTTCTGTCTGAAATAAGTTTGTCTCTGAATAATTTGACATGTGCAGATTTCGTATTACGCAGTCACGATTACAGACCAATTAAATAAAAAAACAACCTAAAAATACGAATTAATACATGAGTGACCTACTTACATACAATGTTAATTTACATGTGGCTTACAAGATTTGAACGGTCTTTATACTAAATGCAATAATATATCAATAAATAGTCTTCTAAATTATTCCCTTGGCAGATATCATGACACGCGATCTCCCAATTTGGCCATTAAATATCAAACAATATCTAAGCCATTTAGTTGGCCCACTTTCACCGCTTTTAGGAAGAAACTTGTACGCATTAAAGGGATTGAAAACATAGTAGAACAACGCATTTTATAGTCACCCTGTCAAAGGAATTCTTCGGGGTTTTCTTGATGAATTTTCTATTTAATTATCACAGACTTGAGATTTTAGAGTTCTGCTGCTAGGTAGACAGGGGAAATTGTATTAGTTAAATCATAAAATGTGGAAATGATTGCAGCATTAATCTGGCTAAAGAGTCGTTTTTCAATTAAGGCTAACATATAAATAGTGGGTAATATTTGGCATCGGTCTATGTACATAATTATAGTGGTTTATAGATTTGCTATTTGCATTGATTGGTATCTTCAACTCCTATGGCGCGAGGTATTCTACTTCAAGGCTAAGGGCAATAAAATATAACAATCTTCTCTCTAAGTAATATTATATATAATCAAAAAGTTTATTATGTATCTCTATTGCTCATTAATATTACATTTTCATCAAGCCACTCATCCAGTCCAATTTTATTTGCCTGACCGGTCCGATTAACCATAATAAATATTTTATTGATGACAGAATATCGGTTCTGATTGGAAATAAATTTCTTACTGGAGAGGTGTGAGGCGAATGGGCTATAGTCTTCGACACGGAATCTCCAGTATTATTGAGTGTAAACATCCAAGCAAACTGACACTCAGGTCGGTGAAGTCGCTCTCTAATACGGGAACAACATACACAATAGCTGGAGTCCTTATTGAGTTATTTGACGTTTATTTGAAATGATTTCTGAACAAGGATGGGTCGGGTTAGCTTATCGAGTTTCGAGAAGGAAGATCGAGGATTCTCCAGAGACGACTACCGAAGTTTCAATACTCAGAATGCCATGGGCAAGAAGTAGTTCATTTCTAAATTGAAATCATGTCCAAATGAATTAACAACCGCTCGTGTTATAAAGATAGAAACGGGGGCTAACCTATCCCGAAGCCATAGATATCATCCATTTAGAAACTGTTTTGGTGGAAATGAAGAAATTGGTCAATAAAAGCATTGAGTCATTTTCATCTTTAAGAAGTGTCATTTATGGTTTCAGACGTTGTTGGTATTCAGCTCGGTAAATATTGAACGAGTAAGATCTATGTCTCCAATTCTCTCATTAAATCCTCCTACATTAAATTCTTATATTCATTATAAACGGCAATAAATTTAATAATGATTGTATTAATCCATTATTTATGATTATATTGGAGTTTCTGAATACATGTTTTTTTTTTCACGGTAATTATTTTCTTGGGTACAAATCCAAGACAAAATAAACCGCTTTTAAAGAGTGCTATCGTTTTTACATGACCTATTTTGATAGATATGAACAGTATATGTCCCCTAACCCCCCCCCCCCCTCACACACACACCTAAAAAAAAACAACAACAAGAAGACAGAACTTTCATACAGTGAGCAGGGTTTTCATGAATATATAAAATCGAATTGTGTCGCACGAGGTACACCATCCCACATCTACCAATAAAGCAAATGTGTCTAATTTATTACAGAATCTATCATCAAAATATTTGTAATCAAATGTAATTAAACAAATAACATTAACTTTAATCCAAAATCTTAAGATAGTAGAACATACATCCTATGTAAAGATATAACCAATATATGAATGATTTCATCTACAATAAGAATGTGTCGTTCATGAATTATCTAAATGATTTTTAAATTGCTTTATGCCCATTTCGTTCAAGTTGATCAGCTCATCACGATCAACTGATTATGAACATTAACGAGTCCCTATAGGGCTTATTACCGTATTTAACTCTTACATAATCTTATTAATATAGAAATAACATCTTTGCTGGCTCCTATCTTCAATAACTCGACAATTTTTATTAGCTTTTTTCGATTATTTTGTTCGGACTAGAGACCAGTGAGTATGATTTATCTAAACTTAGTTAATATTGTTAGATTGTATATGGAATGTATAGTCTAAGGGTCGAGACAAGAAATAAATAACTCGGTGCTTTAATGACTCCCATGGCGATACCCCCACACTGTAACTCTTATCATTTTATAATTTTGAAATTAAGGAAATTGGAATAAAGTTTCGCAGGATTTGTTAGGTCGATGGGGATGTAAATCCACAATTACCGATTCGTGTCATAGTAGGTCGTATTGGAGGCTGTATTGGATTGTCTAAAGCGGTGATATTTCCAGTGTAATTGGTCTCGTAAAAATGTGTTTTACACGTTTGATATGGAGGGCGAGATTTCCAGCGACGAGTAAACATGCTTAAGAGCATATATAAATTTACGGAAGCCCGGGGAGAAGGTTGGGGAGGACACAAGACGATTTTGCGTCTGATACACTGTTATTTGGGCCCCACGTCATTTCGGGACTAATACATGGTTCGATATCATTTCAATAATTTGCTTGCTAGGAATCTAAACAACACAACTTGACTCAATGACAGACTTTATGATCTACAGTGGACGCGTTAGACGAATCGAGCACCCAACTCCACAGCATGTTCGGTTATTTGTTTCAATTGAGAATCAGAAATAAAATTTAGTTAAGGAGGAGCAGTCAACTGTGAATGACGAAGACATTATTTAACCATGGCGGTGTTTTTCATCCAATCTTTTAAACAAATCAAACCAATGTGTTGACATTTATAAAATGAGTTGGATATTGGCAGCATGAGTAAACGAAAGAGGCGGGAATTCATCATGTAACACACACATATTTATCGAATATACAAACTAAATTATCGACTATCTATCACGCTATTTACCCAAAGCAGAATGGATGGACTCTATTAGAACAATTTCAAATCTTATTTTAGACAATTATTCTCATATACAACCTTTATAGAAAAACGTTTTAGATCCTGGCCCAATAAAAATAAGAAGATATTTGATATCTGGGGTCAATAACTGAAGATCTTTAAAGAGATACACAGAGTTCACTGATATAGATAATCCATTTACCTACTTTGATTTGCCTATATCAAACAGTTTATATCGATAAAACGACATATAGCTGAATTCCGGATTATCCCGGTCTATTAAATTGATTTATAAATTAAAGTTTTATGTATCTGGGTGATTGGGTGGTCTAACGCGTGTCATTGAGTCAAGTGGCGTGACAATGAGTAGGGTCATCCATCTCCTCTCACTGCTAAAGACCCCTACGCACAAGCGAATTATTGAAATAAAATTGTACCATAATATGTTAGTACCATAAATGACCTAGTTTGTGTCGAGTGGACGTTAAACCCTATTTCTAGTAATAATACTTTTAGTATACATCAGTATTAGTGAATCACTATCTGTTTATAGGGTGAACATCAGCTAGTGTCTATGCTAGAGCTTATTCAATTAAATATAGCAGCTAATAGTATATTTTATATACGATAAAGCATGTGGTAGGATGACTCGATATTATTTCATATATTTCAAAAACATATATTTCTCTAAAGATCGAATTGTTAATGACAAATAGAAGCTTCAGTCGATTTGTTTTGAAGAAGTTGACATGCTTTAATAATAATAAGTCCAAAGTACACCTGTATGACGATTTTTGTCACGAGCTAACCATTTAATAGATTTTTATTGAAACTCAAAATAAAGTTACACCACCAACGCTCAGCTTGCCCGCAATATCAATGATACAGAAAACTTATAACATTAATTTGACCTCTCAGGGCTATTTGCGCTTTAGTCACGCCTAGAGACAATAGCAGAAACGCAGAAATCGCGTATTGGAGTCCCAACTATTTTTTTTATTATTAAATTTGCCAAAGATACACTATTTCATTTACAATGGCCCCAAATTGGTACAGAAAAGTAGTAGGTTTACATTCATTTTCTATTTGTATATTGTGAAATGAAATGAAATGGGGTTTAACGTCCTACGCTTTCGCACTAACTGGGCTAATGAAGACCGGCATACGCCATGCAGTGTGCTTTGAGGGAAAATTTTGCCAAGACAGCGGTGCTACGACATACTCTTATTTCGAATTCCAAATGTCAAGGGTTCTGTTACGTGCACGCCAGTCTGTAAAACGCGAGCTCGGTTTTTCGCCCCATCCTAACGACTAGACACTGTTCTGTTCCTCGCCATTGACAAGGGGTTTGTATTTCGTAATATGTAGATTAGATAAATATACTATACCTAAGGCGAGTACCACTTGTAATAAGGTGAAGAAGGAAATCAGAGTCTGTACGATATCCATAGTTGATATCAGAGACATCGACCAAAACAATTATACTCCAATCTCAGCGATTCACCAACATATAACACCTACCCCCTACTGATTCCTGTAAAATATAAAATATTGATAAATATATTGATTAGTAAATAAATAACCAAAACATCAAAACAATGCCAAGCACAACGTGGAGAAAACTTAATCAATTATATTATAAAAAAGACGACCCGTCTGATTTTATTTGGTTTGTTGTTTCAAACAATAGACTTCTTTATAGCTTTCTATTGGCAACAATCATAACATTGCCATTTCATAGACTACTGGCATCCTATATCTAATTAAAAAAAATACTGACATGCCATTGAGGGTTTAACGTCCTACTTTCTCCACCGACCGGGTTAACGAAGACGGGCATATGTCATACAGTGCACTATACGGCCTACTCTTATTTCGAATTCCGACCGTTATTTCGAATTTTGTCCCATCCCAACGATTAGATGCCTATTCTTACAAGACCCTCTGTCGTACAACAAGCGGAAACCACGTTTGAAAATCCCCGGAAACTTTCTCGGTCAACTCTGGAATCGAACCCCACACATCCTGATTAATGGGCCAGCGCCTGACTGACTGTGCCTCCACTGTTTCCCATAAATAAGAATATATTGCGTTTTATATTGTTTGAACGTACAACTGATATATTACGAGAACATACTTCACCATGTGTAATGATAAGGAATACGAATCCGCTCTTTCTTTCTTGTTCTATATCATTGTCTATGGGCGTAAATGATTTTACCTTATAACACAACTGTTAAATCAACGATTCATGTTGTTATAATCTGGTTAAAACACAAATCCTATTTCGTTTCGTTTTTATAGTTAAAAATTTCGTTTTACTTTTCTTTACTACACTTGGATCTGGAAGAGTTGTAATTGAACTCGTGTTCTGAATGGTGTCAGGGATAAGCCAACGGTCTGTCACGACGAGCTTTCGGCGTGTTTTGCACGGAACTGTGGGTAATCCACTAGTAACATCAATGCTGATTGGTTAATCAAATGTCTGACATCATAGGGTCATAAGTCGGTCTTTTGACCCCTGACGTGACCTTCATGTAGTGTAGGCCATCGAAAGTATAAAAAAACGAAACGAAATATAGATCTGTATTTTAATCAGATTGATGTTGTTATGTTGTTGTAATGCAAATGTTATGGAAGACTAAGCAGCACATTCAGAATGCCATTATTTCACCAAAATATTATGTAAGACTAATCAACTCTTTATTGCAAATATTTCATCCTCAGTTTCGCGTGCCTTGGTCGTCTACATATACATTAACAATGACCTTTGTGCACCAAAATGATGTGTAAAAAATAAAGGTCAAGAAATAAAAACAAATTACATAGTTTGAACCAGAAATTATAGTTTTCTTCATTGTCTTCCATAACTCATCCCGACAGACATGGCATTAAAACTTTTTAAATCCTAGCCAGCAACAATCATTTGAATAAAATATGTTAAACGAGGGTTGCTTATAAGTACAAAGGTACAAAAAAGCTAATTGTATGGGTTGTTATTGTATTAGATAAATTATATACACTAGCAGTAACATCCTCGAAGAGAATAATTGACCTATAATTACAGTATAATTATAGAATTTCAACCATTTGTATGGAATACAGGGTTAGATATTAAAGATATTTCAGATTTAAACCATTTGTATGGAAAATTTGTATGGAATACAAATGCTGAGATGTTATAAATTTCTGTTTAAACAGTATTAAATCTACATCAATAGAGAGAGAGAGAGGGAAATGGGGTTTAATGTCCACTCGACACAAACTAGGTCATTTCGTGACTTACATATGGTTTAATTTTATTTCAATAATTCGCTTGCGCGTAGGGTTCTTTAGTAGTGGGAGGAAACCGGAGGACCCGGAGAAAACCCACGAGACTGGACAGGCGACCATACTCCTTGTCACGAACAACCGGGGCATTGAAACCACGCCTGTTGACTCAATGACAAATCGTATGATACAGCGCGCACGCGCTAACAATTCGGCCATCCACCCCCGCCCCCTACATCAATAAAAACAACATAATAATATTTAAAGACCACATAAAATGGTCATATCAAAATCGTATGTACTTGAAGCTAGTATTTATTATGACCATTTATGTTTCAGACCCTCTAAAACACTTCTCAATTTTTCGATTACAGCCTTAATCCAGTTGATTGACGCGTTACGTCACAGGGACTGCAAACTTATTACACTATACAGCTTATGTGGATTAACGGCGTGCTTCAAGTAACATGATGGCTGTACTTATCATTACCTATACGGGCTTTTCTGGTCTAGTACTGGATTATAATATTTTAGAGTAAATCTGCTATTGCCGCATTATCTTTAGATACTGCTCCTTTTTTCATAAATTTACCAAGTACGAATTATTACGGAAAGGGCGGAATGCTGTTGTAAATTATTCAAATTCTGAATTGTCAACAACAACTGTGATTTGCATTTAATTTGGATCAGAATGATGTGAACTTGCTGTAAAGTGCATACAGTAACCATTGGCTAGAAGGACATAAAATTTTGTTTGGCCATTTTATGTGCTCTTGAAATATATTTTTACAGTGGCCAAGCAATGGCGTTTGCGCCCATGTGGGGTGAAACTTGAGCCCCCCCCCCCGCACACGCAGCCGACAAAAACACAACACAGATCACCATCAAAATAATTTAACTGTGCCTACCCAAGGCGGACCTTTAGTTGCCCCCCCCCCCGCACCCTCCGACGAAAAAAACCACCACAAAACACTTACACTGTAATCATAGAAAATTAAATTATGTCAAGGGTCTTATATCTTTCTACTGTCCCAATAGAAAAACTTTGTAGACCAAAGGTGTCGGGCACACCCTCAAAGTGCCACACACCCCTTTCTACATCACCCCTGGGTACATTGCTGGCGGTTTCTACACAGCTCTGATACAAAGGTGTCCGCACAGAACTAGATTTATCTTGATCATCTAGGAATGTCTCACACATGTAGATCATGAGGTATTTGTATAGGTAATAGCTATTTTCTCTCCAAGTAAAAGATTTATTAAAATGGTAACAAAGGAAGTCTATTATACCTATTACAACACTTGTCTGGTTACATTATTGTGTTTCTAAGAGAATGTGTAATGCTTTAAGAGCTCAGACAATTCCATCTAAATAAAATATTATTCTTTATGGGTATAGTAATTTCTATTTGATACGCCAACAACTTCGTCAAATGTATTTCTGTTAATAAAACGCCAGAGCAGAAACGGCATCAGCCCATATCAATTATGGATAAGAAAATCAGACAAAAGTCATTTTAAAGGACAATACTGGAGCCCGCCATTATCACATATGTGATAGAACTGGTTAAACACGTTCCAAATATAATTTTAACATAGAGATCATTGCTACGAAAGACGCGTAATGAAGGTTTCAACAATCGGAAGTGACGAGCAATAACAGATACACGGGAGAATTTCCAATAACAGTTATATCTTCATGTAAATATTACATCTACATATGGGTGGGGTTGGGGTTTAGATCCTAAGATGACATTGAGTCAGGTGTTAAGGAGTAAGGTCACCTGCCTAATTTCGTGAGGTTTCCTTCGGCCCCCCGGTTCCTTCAAGCTATACACCCATAATCGCAAGCGAATTATTATTGAAACATTTGTTCCGAATGACCTAGTTTGTGTTTATCCCCCCCCCTCTTCTTTAACAATCATTAATCAGAATTGTTAAATGTTGAAGGTTATCGAGTAAAGTTGATGACAATCATGAAGAACCTGTTATCTAGTTGTGCGACACATTGGAAGTCGACCCTCTTAATAAGCTACAACAGAAATTCCAGAAGTCCCAGAAATGTTAAAGGTTATCCAGTACAGTGGATGACATGAAGAACCCATCATCCAGTTATGAGAAAAATGAAAGACGACCTTATTCAGCTACAACAGAAATCGCAGAAGTTCCAGGCTATTGCTAGGGGGAAGTCACCTAGACGACAAAATGGCTTCTTCAAGATGGTATTAATCATAGTATAGACGGTACAACATAATATACCGAGTTTGCTAGAAATGTTTAATGATTCGCATAAAGAGCAGTGAAAAATTTGTTTACGATTGGCTTCTGCGTTACGATTACGCCAGGATAAGCCGACGAATTGAATTGACATATTAATAATAAATGTAATTCGGCTGTAACGTCTGATCATACAATACATGGATATTATTCAGACGTATAATAACTGTGTACATGTACACCTATTCCATTTAAGTTAATATCTATTTTATGATTAGAAAAAAATGGTACGAGTATTGACAACGGAGTTGCGTTTCTCAAAATATCCCCAGGGGGAGATGGTGTGGTTTATTGTGATTGCTCAGCAAAGTAGAAACGACACAATGCAAATTCCTTGATTTTATCAAACAATGTCCAGGGGAGGAGGATGGTGGTTCTTTTTTTCGTGCTGGATTTGGATAGCGTTTTATTTACCCTAAATGGGCAAAATTTTTGTATAATGACCACAATAATGTATAATATATTGTTCACCTCTTCGTTTAAGTATTATAAAATAAATTCAACGAATGTGGACAACTATGTCTATACATGATATGCCCAACCTACTCTATAGCAACTTTATGTAAATACCCAAGCGAATAGTATAAGAATAAAACCAGCGACTGTGGGCAATGATTGTCATACTTGAAACGCCCAACCTACCCTTTACCAACCACCTGTGAGTTTACTTGTATGCTGATTACTTATTAGGCAAACAATGTGTTTACACTCAATATATCCTATGTTATACAAACTAAATACATCAAAGAGAATGTCTTATATTTTCCGTTATGATTGTTCCACGCCGTTAGTTATAGCCATTCTAAGAACTAATCGAACTCCGACATATATATAACAATTCACCTATTGAACCCGCTGGTGTTTCTATTAAATGGCTAAACAAGATTTTAAAATATTAAATGCAATTTGCGATCTGTTGGGGATTGTCTTTTATTACTGAAGCGTAATAAGGTCCATAGTGCCAAGGAGTGTAGTGTCTTAAAAACGTACATGGGGAATGTGAGAATTCCATTGTTCTACACCATAACACATATAAATATATAAACAATTGATGAGCTGATGAGAAATCGAAGATTTAATCAATGTAAACAATTATATACTTTTCTTGAAATGCACTTCAAAAGACACACCTAAAGAGGCAATATGTAAGATTTAGATAAAGAGCTGGTCGATCTTGCTATAATAATTCAAAAATTTATAATGCAAATGAATAAACTTAAAATTTCATTCAAATTACTTTATTCTGGGTGAAGTTATGACTGTTTGAAGATTTAGCGTAGATAGTTTTATACCCTATTATCCATTTCATCGTTAAATCTCGCTGGAGTTCAAATTGATTTAAATCTCGGCTATCCGAGCTGATTATAGTCTTGTCATGTGAATAAAAGTCTAAATAATAATTTATATAAGATTTGAAGCCAGGAAAAAAACTCCAATAGGAAGATTTATCTCTTATATAAAGTATCTTTAAATGACGTGTATCTCTAACTGATTATTATCCACAATGTTCGAAATTAAAAACACGAGTTAGAATTCAATATTGATCGATTTCCATAAATATTTATGTTGATATCTTACCGTATCAATGTGGGATCCTGATATCTAATATTTAAGACATAGTGAATATTTTAAAATCAGTCTCCGACCTCGGGTTCTCTGTGGTCTCGGGTGGCATTTGTAAGAAACAACCTAAAATGCGGAGGTAATAACAGTGGCTAATTGAAAATAAGACAATAAGATAAACGTGCATGTCGGATTAACCAGTCGCAAACAACTGCTTTTCAATTTGGACAGTTCACGTATTTCACCGAAAATTGCAAAAATGTAAATCAGCTTACATACATTCAAATTACATTAATATTTTATTTTGAAACATTTTCGAGTGTTTTAAGGTTTCCAAGAAATAAGTCATACGCCCTTTAATAGGCCCACAGAACATTGGTTTGTTGTGCTGTTCTTTTATCACAAATATAAAAAGGGTCGTCTTTTGTGACATCATCGAGGCTTTTGACCGGACTCTTGTCATAAGCTGGAAGGAGGATTATTGTAGTGGTTCAAAAACTATCTTGATAATCGACAACAATGTGTCGTAATAAACGGAATATCTTTGGACCCCAGGGGCATACCCGCTGGTGTCCAACAGGGCAGCGTGTTGGGACCATTATTATTTTTATTATACATATAAACAACATTTTGAATAATATAAAATCGAACATTCGACTCTTTGCTGATGATACCCCTCTGCATGCACACTTAACATCGATACATGGGTGGAACATGGCAAATGACATTTAACCCCACCCCCCTCAAGACAGAAACTTTGACCCTCCTAAACGCAAAGTTGTGAAACCACCCCTTTTAATGAACAAAGGAAGTAACTAAACATGAACACCTCGGACCCATCTTTCAAAGCAATTGTAAATGGAACTGTCAAATTGGTAGTATAATTAGTAAAGTATGAAAATTAGTAAACTGCCTTCGCTCCTTTAAATAGAAAATCGCTACATATTCCATATTCTTCCTTCATTCTGTCGCACTTTGATTATGCCGATGTTATATGGGACGGGAGCCTTGACTACTTATATAATAATCTCGAATACCTTCAGTTTGACGCACTACACACTATTCGTGGGGCAGTTAAGGGTACTAGCCATGTTTCCCTCTACACAGAAAGAAAGACGAAATCGACATAAATTAAAAGTACTATACAAAATCATCAATAACCTAACCCCTACTTATCTTAAGAATCTCATAAATCTTGAACCAAATAACAAATATTCCCTTCATTTATCACACCCAGTATAAGAGAGTGGAATAAACTCAGTACCCCTGCAAGGAACTCTAGAACTCTGAACATATTCTCCGACCATCTCTCCAAATCTGATATATAAGTTTAACATAACGGTCAGCGGAAGCCTCAAATAATTCATTGTAAACTAAGACTTTGATGCTCTGACCTGCGGGGTCTCAAATTCCTAAGACATATTGCCGACAGTCCCGCATGCCTCTGCGGTCATATATTTGAAGATCCCGATCAATACCTCCTTTGATGTTCCTTACATTCAAATGCAAGAACAGAAACCATAGACAAACTACAACATGATTTTAAAAATATAAACTGTCTTCTATTCGGTTCCACAACCTACAGTCTTGATGTTAACACTAATATTTGTTATCAAGTCCATACGTTTATAGATTTGTCAAATAGTATTTTACCATCTATTATATGTATAATTTTGGCTTGTCTCTTTAATGTTGCTTATTATTAAAAAATGCATGTATAATTATTAACTACTATATATACTGTACATTTTCATCCATTTTATTATATTTATATACTATGTATGTGTTGCTATCTTAACTATATATAAATTATTTAGGGAGAGGGGTTTTACATAGGCTAAGCCTGTTCCAAAATTCCATTCAGTCAACCCGAATAAAAATATTGTTTATATAAAAAAAAACTGTCGGCCCTACATTTCAACTTAACCAACCTCTTAACTATCTTATCCTTCCGTCCCAAAATCATGAATATTCACCAAAACCTGGCAGAAAGGGTATTTGCACACCTTTTCGTCGATTCTATACCAAAAAGTTAACACAAATCGCAATTGAAAAGCGGGAGACTTTTGCACAAGGGATTAGTCACTGGAGGAATTAATGGTTGTCCTGTGTCCATATACGAATAAATAAAGTGGTGATTTAGCAGACCCAATGCCCATAAGAAATAAAGCAGCATTTCTCTAGTTATATATCATGACATTTTCCCGCTTTCTTATTGTTTTCAAGCTAAGACATCCGAGTTCTTTTTGAAAATATTAAATCTTGTCTTAGACGTGTATTAATACTACTCATTAATACTTCTCCTTATACTCGTTAATATTTTGTTGGCTTAATTAAAGGGGTATTATGTATGATTTAGATAAAGAGCTGGTCGTTCACTCCATAATATTATTTCAACAACAGATAATGCAACATGAATATACTGAAAATTTCATTTAAATTACTTATTCTGAGCCAAATCATCACTGTTTTGACCAGATGTGTGCATTATCGTAACTACGGTACTGGTATCTTCAAAACGTGGCGTCGCTTCTCCATATTGAAATCAAATCATTAAACGGTCGAACCGTTCTAATCTAGAGATGTGAATATCATCTTGTCGTGTTAATAAATGTCTTATCAATATTTATATAACATTTAAGATCTAAAGAGAGACCTGCAATAGCAAATTTAGCTCTTAATTCATACTGTATCTTTAAGAAATCTACAATCGTAGTGTAAATTAATTATGAACCTCAATCAAAGCTTGGTCACGATGGACAAGTATCTTGGGAATTGAACTGATCAAAAGTGGTGAAAAATTACCTGAAATCACATCTCGACTACGTTAAATATTTATAAGATGGTATATGGGTAACATAAGCTCGTATTGAAGAAATTGATGAGAAAATGGTGGTAACTGATGTGACGTTGACATCTTTGTGTCTGAATTATTTAAGGGAATATTTAATCTTACGTTATATCCGCCAAGCTGGGATAAATTAGTGATAGTACTCGTGACTTTTATTCATACTAAAATTTAAAGTAGATTACTAGAGCATTATTATTTTATATTGGTACTTTATTAATATTTACGAGCATCAGAACTAGGATTATTTTCAAATAGCAGCTCTAGGTTTTCATCAATATTTTTCATCAACATTTTCATGTAGTAGCCCTGTGTTTTTCATCAATATTTTCAAGTACATGTAGTATCCCTGGGTTTTCATCAATATTTTCAAGTAGCAAGTCTAAAGGTTTCCACCATTATTATCACGTAGCATCCCTAGGTTTTCATCAATATTCCTAGGTTTTCATCAATATTTTCAATCATCAACCCTAGGTTTTCATCAATATTTCCAAGCATTCGTAGGTATTCATCAATGTTTTCAAACAACATCAGGCCTAGGTTTTCATCAACATTTTCAAGTATCAACACTAGGTTTTTATCAATATTTCAAGCATCAGCCCCAGGTATGCATTGGTAACCCATCAATATTTTCAAGTAGCAACCCAAAGTACACATTGATACTTCATCAATATTTTCAAGAAGCAACCCCCTGGCATATATTGGTACCCTATCAATATCATCAAGCATCAACTCTAGGTATATACATGTATTAGAGCAAATACAAATTGGAAACTGCTGCTGGAAAAGCTCATGACATCCTTCATTCTGGTATCATATTTTCAAGTAACAACCCAAAGTACACATTGATACTTCATCAATATTTTCAAGAAGCAACCCCCTGGCATATATCGGTACCCTATCAATATCATCAAGCATCAACTCTAGGTATATACATGTATTGGAGCAAATACAAATTGGAAACTGCTGCTGGAAAAGCTCATGGCATCCTTTATTCTGGTATCATATTTTCAAGTAACAACCCAAAGTACACATTGATACTTCATCAATATTTTCAAGAAGCAACCCCCTGGCATATATCGGTACCCTATCAATATCATCAAGCATCAACTCTAGGTATATACATGTATTGGAAACTGCTGCTGAAAAAGCTCATGGTATCCTTCATTCTAGTCTCTTACCACTATCTGATCTGTCCGGTTATTTGAGAACAATACAAACGGCTACTTTCAATTTGTGATTGGCGACTAGGTCTCCCGCTCCAACCTACACGTATATTACGAAAGTGTAATCGGTATTGTAGATAGTCTACAAGATTTTGTAGTCTCATATCAGCATTCGTAAAGTGATATTTTAAAATCAATAACCAAGCTAAACTCTAGTTTAAAATATTATCTGATCTGTCGTGTCAAAAAGAAAAAAAAAAGAAGCCATCAGTTGGTATTTGTGTTGAATACACAGGGTTTTGTTGTAACTGAGTTAAAATTAGTCTCATAATCCCCCCCCCCCCACACACACACACAAACCGGAAATGCTATATCAAAAGCACTTTTCCAAATATCATGGTACTAATGTCGTAGTTAATCTCAAAAGTATAAAAACTAATAGCAACTCGGTTACTTTCAGGCTTATTAGTTGATAAATATTCTTGAAATGAAAATTCTGGATGACAAAATAGGAACGGATTATCTGGGAATAAGTTTTGGTGATGTCTATGTAGTCTCAAAAGGGAATTTGTCCCATTTCATTTATTCTGTTATAAAAGAAAATTTGAAGAAAAACATTAAATTTAAAGGACAATACGAAATATAAAATTGTGAAATCGATATTATTTGACCCTTTGTAAGTACATACTATTACACCAGCAGTCTTACAGATGGCCCCAAATTGTACATTACGGTTTTAATGACAGTGTTGGGAACAATTTTACTGTCTTGATGACACAACTGTGAGTTTGTTAATAGTATATTATGACCATTTAAACCAGCTTTAATTTAATTAAACCAGTCTTAAACTTTGCTAGACGGACATAGCAATAGTCTGATATTTGAATAATTATTTTAAGTATAAAACAGGACCGGTTCTGACAACCAATTTTCAAAGTATAGATTTTCAACATAAATGCAAATTCCCATTAGTGTAAAACATTGAAAAACAAAATTTGGTTTAGAAAACCAATTTAAGAGTTTATTTTGTAAAGCGTGATTATATTTAAATAATCTAAACCCATCGGAATTTATAAGATAAATAGGGACCGTTTAAGTGCAATTGAAGAACAACTAAATATAAATGATAGTGGAACTCTGCGCGGGTTTTCTTCTCAGTTATAAAATCCTCTACGCGCAAGCGATTTGTGTTTGTCCCGAAATGACTTAGTTTGTGTCGAGTGGACGCTAAAGCTCTCTCACTCTCTCTGCTATATGGTCATCGGAATCGGTTTATGTAAACTGGTATGCTTGAAATGACTAGACCCCGTTGATTTTTTTTTTATAAAAGTACCTGATGTGGTGATTTGTTTTTACCTAAGTCTACATTAAGTTCCGCAGATAGAGCAGATCATGTTAAGATACAGAGGATTTTGTGTTCAACCGCCGAAAGTGTAAACACCAAATATCAATATAACATTAGTAATCATAATGACATCTGGTAAATATTACGAAACGAACATTTAAATTGTCGATCCCATCACTAATAGAAATATTACACCATATCAGACAATATAAACCCAATGCTTTAGTTTGATCAAAATCAAAGAAGCTTAGCTAAACAGGAATAAAAAGAAATTTTGCCAACGTCATTTTGATATGATACTATGTCGCCTATAGACGAGCTACGTGTGAATAGAAGATAATTTGCCACGCCAGTGGTGGCAACGTATACTTTTCTTCGAACTCAAATTAAAGATTATTTTAAATGCGCAGCCAAATTATATACAGAGACCCTAATTGTCATCACAGAAGCCTTTATTCAGATAATTAATAAATTCCGAATGTTTGCTTAAAGGAGCTAAATCGCTAATATTTGAGACCTAGAAATTGACACTAAAATGAATGTATATAAACTGATTTAAATTCAATCGTTTCCGTTTTTACTGTAATTTCAAATCAGTTATGTTCGACGAAATACGCCAGAAGTCTCAATCGAATGGCAGCCTCCAGGCTACACATATAGTATTTATTGCGCATGCTCTCCAAATAAGAATATGACGTCACCGTTCTTCGAGTCCTTTGTTACAAATGGCGCTGAAACGCATTTTGTCTAAAATATTGGATATCAGAAGCCCATCTTTTCCCGGTAAGATAACAACATCATGGTTGATTTAAATTGACAAATAATTCGTGTTTTCAATTTTGACGACTTTGGAAGATATTGAGTTAGATACTTAGCTACTTTAAAGACAACCTAGATGGTGCTTAGGGGTGCTTGGGGCGTTCTCAAACAAAATCCTAGCGTGTTTATATTTTAACGCGATTCTTGACACTATATCATTGTGACAGTGTAATCTACAGGAATCACCCAACTGATTAACTTTATTCTTATAAGAAATCAATAAGTTTGGTTTATGTTTTTAGTTTCAACAAATGTAATCTCAGTCTGTCCCCGCAGGATTAGTCTGAACTTTTGACTGCCATGCACTGACTTTCTGGCTATTGATATCCAACCATGGGCCTACTAGAAGTTAAAAATGTGAAGAAAAGGGTTTACAGTATGTTTTCACAAATGTAATCTCCGAATTAGGTCTAAAATATTTGTACCATATGCCATTTGTCATTTATTATGTTTTACACGTTTGTGTCGACAAATAAACCTATCATTTACCATACTGCCGTACAAATTGCATTTGTGTGAGTGTGACGGACAAGGACAAGAATATGCTTCCTTTTTACTGTTGATGAAAGGGCCCTAGTGACATTTTCAACTAGGATCCCAATGCAAGCTTAATCCGATCCTCAAAGAAAACGGTTGCTATCCTATACAAATAGGAAAATATGTTTGATTTATTAAATTAACTATTTCTATCAATATCAAATATTAGAATTTCCATGAAAAGTTTGCTTCACTATTCGAATAGAAATACATATATGAAAGTCAACTTTTCCTACCAATATAAAATACGGATTAAGTACTTGTTAGTGTCTATTTTTATATGGGTCTAACCGCTAGTGATTCTTAAATCTTGTATTTAAAGGAACTGGCCCCGAGTTCACCAAGCATTCTCAGACATAAGAAATTACTCAACTTTCATTCACTGTTTATGAAAAATTTCTTTGATCCAGAAACACAAAACTTTGTATATTGTTTCTTCTTAAAGTATTTGATACATCAAATCAACAAAAGTTTTATAAAGGGTTATTTTAGTTAATATAAGGCGAATACTTTTGAGTAAATTATTAACTTAAAGTAGGTAAGTCTTTAACTCAATATCATGACCAGTCTTCGACATTGAAAAGTCTGTCAATTTAAATCAATACTGATGTTGTGATCTTACCGGAAAAAGCATAACAAGGAGAGTGTCTAGTCGTTCGGATGGGACAAAAACCGATCTGCGTGCACGTACAAGAACCCTTGGCAGTTGGAATTCGAAATAAGAGTAGGCAGTAGCAGCATTGCCCAGGCCAAATTTCCCTCACAGCAAACTGTTAGCCCGGTCGTTAAAGCTCACTTCATTTGATTTCATTTCGATCGTGGAGCGTGGGGTGAACAAGGTAGAAAGGCATGCCATGCTGTGTCTTCGCTAATTAAAGATTTAATTTGCCTGGGAGGCGGATATAAAGATCATGAAACAGACCTGGCTTGTTTATCGATAAATGCATTTAACATTGATGTTTGCATTTACAAAGTTCAGCAAATATCAATAAGTGCGATATCATGATTGAACGTGTTGAAAATCAGACGCGACGAAGAATTTCGCCATTGATCCATATGTGTCTGTGGCATTAGGTCAACAAATAGCAGAAGAACATTGACTTATTATGTCCCAGTGACCTTACTTCATGCAGAAAATGAGCATTGTTTTTAGTCTTCCCTGCAGAGGTAAATTGCTGTTTACTTCCGCTTTATTTTAAATGTTTGATAATGGAATCAGACTGGAAGTTGCAGTGAAGTGAATAGTTTCTTTATTGTTATGACGGTTTATTGATTGGTGAAATGGGGTTTAACGTCCTGCTTTTCTGCACCGACTAGGGGGAAAGTTTGTTTTCACAGTGGCACTACGGCCTAATCTTATTTCAAATTCCAACTGTTGCTGGATATTTTACGTGCACGTCAACATGTATATACGGAACTTCAGTTTTTTTCACATCATCCAAAAGACTAGACGTTATTCCTTGCCAGGCCCTACCGAGACCGCCTGGATAGCGAGTCAATGCCTTACTCACTCCCTTATTGCTTGATAAAGAAGGCTATAAATGGCACAAATATACATATAGAATGTTACAAAGTCAAAAGAAATCAATTTAAATTTGTCCATGAAGGTAATTGCGCACAATTGAAATTTTTGTAATAAAATTCGCTCATTCACACTTCATGCCGGAAATGTATAAGGATCTACTTCAGATTTACACCAAATTGTGATAGCATTTTTTTGGCATTGAAAAAGGTTGTTTCATTTGACTTATTGAATTATTGGCACTCGATACTTTGTTTTTTCAATAAGATCTTAGCGTGAGAAGTGGCCAGTGGAAGTGAAAAGAATAAGCTAAGAAAGCCAGAAGGCGTAAAAGATGTAGCGTTCGATTAGCCCCACCAGGCCAATTATAGAAGATGATTGTTGACGATCTTGACTAACATTTCCATGACACATGACATAAAAGAGCAATTTAACGATAAGGCAACCACTTCTGATCGAACATCAAATATGACAAGCTAACTATATTATACAATTCTTATAGTAGTCGCCATCTTTATCAGTCGATAGTCGTATGCTTTTCATCGATGGTCGTGTCGTAATTTTCAAGTTTTCATATTAAGGAGTAGTTAACTCAGTTATATTTAGTTCCATATATTGTTTATTTATCCATGTTTAAGATATCTTCTCATTCAACTCATCTAATTATCACCATATTTGGTTGATTCGTGACAATATAAAGGATCTTGACTCAAAGTAAATATATGAAGGAGTAGTTAACTCAGTTTTATTTAGATATTGTTTATTTATCCATGTTTAACATATCTTATCATTGAACTCATCTAATCATCACCATTTCATCATATCATATTTGATTGAGTCGTGACAGTGTAAAGTATCTTGACTTCAAGTAAATATATTAAGGAGTAGTTAACTCAGTTATATTTAGTTCCATATATTGTTTATTTATCCATGTTTAACATATCTTATAATTTAACTCATCTAATTATCACCATATTTGGTTGATTCGTGACAATATAAAGTTTCTTGACTTCAAGTAAATGACAGTTAATCGTCACAAATTATACCTGTGTACACGTTTACAAATTATCCGTAATGATTTAATCCAAAATTTGAATTTATAATATTAGTTATATAACTGCAATAAATCCATATTTAATTTCCATGTCTTATTACAGTGACAGCAATCGAGGGCTTACCTGCATGGAAAAGATGCCAAAGCTATTCTTTTTATGAAAGTGTGCGCACTTAAAATTTATCGTAACTATATTAAACAACAAGAAAATGTTTCAACACCAAGTGTTATAACCTGAATAATTGTTGACTGGGCATGGACTTTGAATTCTATTCTTAAGGTGGTATAAAGGAAATGGGGTTTAAGGTCCTACTTTTCTGCACCGACTGGGCTAATGAAGACGGCTAAGGTGGTATAACAATATTCAAATTGAAAAACAAAAACAAAAACAAAACAAAAGAAAAATAAAACCAACAAAAAACAACATAAAACAACCGCATACTCAGAAATCGGAAGAAAGTTTTCGAGAACATTATTATGCACCGTGATTAAAATAATATAAATACATGGAATTAAAAATTGGTTGGCTTTTTTAGGTTTGAAAAATCGATATACAAAATGTATATTTTTGGTTTTGAGTGACAGGTGTAATTATGTTTTGACAGATACAAATTACAATAAATAAATCAGGTTATATCTGGGTTGTGTTTTTCTTTCCTTTTATTTCATTAATTATTCATTCTTTACAATTTCGCTACAGTTCCTAAATGTAGAAAGAAATGTTTTGAAACTGTGTTTTGACAATATACTGCATTGACTTTTTCCTATGGACTAAACTTAGCAAGACCATCTCATAGGATATTTAAATGGCTAAACCCATTTGATCTAAAGTTTCACCATGTCTAGTACAACCCCCATTCCGCACACAGAGAACTGTATACTTATAGAATAGATCTCTGCCCTTAATGACCGCCATATTCAATAATAAGTACACTATTATGTTACACGGTCCTAATCCGTTTTACATTTTGCACACACAATACAAAACAAATAATTAATTTTTGTTTTATTAAATGGAAGCGGAATTAATACTTCGCCATATTCTTGACGTCAAAGCAGAAATTAAAAAGTCCGTTCTCAAGCGGAGCTAATTGTAGACTGATAGCGTAAGTTTCGTATGGAACAACCACTTTCCAGCGGTTTTGAACGGTTGATTCCTGTCATGAATGGCGGTTCCGGTGAAAAACGAAATGTTTACAAGATGAGATAAGAGGAAAAAAAAATGAAATGCAAGGGTGAGCGCGATGAGACTCCATTAAATTGTAGATTTATCCGGATATTATGCATGAACCTCTGTCTCCGTACAATATTTACGTCAAAAGATAAAGTCAAAATTGAGATATAATCAATTTTATATTCCCAAGCCAAAAATGTAATAAAAATAAGTAAGCGAACCGACTTCAGCGTTTGGAACAAATCATATAGAGCTTGTCAGATTGTCAATCCAGATAAAACATTACATCAATTCAACACTTATATTAGTCGGACTGAAAGAGGTTCAACTCCTATTATAATTTATCTATGACAAAGCTTAGCCACAGATATATACAAAATATCGAAGAACACAGGAGACAAAAGGCGAGAGCATAGAAAAATGCTAGATCTCCTAATACGACCACAAGAAATATTTCGTCCACATAAACGTCCCTATATGGGTATTATTTCGGAGCGACTGGTCAAGTGTCTGCGACATAATTATTGAGGACGTAGAAGTTAAACCACCACTAGCGAGTTAGCTTGCGACTAACTCTGTTAGTGGAAGTGATACTAGATGTTCCGGAAGGATATATGTATATTGTCGTCAGTGCGATACCCGTCTTTAATATATGTCATCATTTGGTAAACCGTAGTAAGATTGGTAGAATTTTTGCTCTTTAAATTAATAGTATTGTATTAATAATATATCTTTAAATAATTATTACATTCACACATAGAAATCATATCTAATGCACTCAAATAATAAGTGACGGATTTAAACATAAAAAGAGTTATAATTTGGTAAGCATAACTGGTTCCGTGGGAATAAGAATATCATGTTTAACACGTGATTGGAAATTTACTAATTGCATCATACACTGTAACCATCCAATCAAATTCATTATTTGCAGAATCTTAAGTCATGACGTAAGCAAATCTGTTAAAAAGCCCAAACCAGCCATTTAAGTTTTAGATATCATTGGGTTCCGGACAGATTACCGTCTGAGTTATTAGCGAGTCTGGGTAGAATGGGATTGAGAGAATGACTTTACTGTAATATATTATGCATTGTATCATATGTATCCAGCTTGACATAAAAATGTAGAACTAAACTGGTGCATTGTTATTCCTGGTAAGACTAAAGTCTTAACTAATGGCAAGATAAACGTCTTAAAGATATATACTAAGCAGCAACCTAACTTCTGAGATGGTAATGTGTTCTCCATGATTTTCGTATAACTCATGCTGCACGTGCGGTTCACCGCGACCAGCCCTATAAAATACATCCCCATATCTGGTTGAATCATTTACACTACAACTCCAGCAGCATGCCACGACTCACGACAGCTCAGAGGAACCAGGCACTTTGAAGACTCGACGCTGGCTACACTGCCCAAGCCGTTGCCAATCACTTCCAGGTCAATGTTCGGACCATCTACAGGCTTCAGCAACGCTTTCGGACCACCAACACCACGGATGATAAGGGTTGTCACAAGGCGACAAGACCGCCATGTTTTGCGATGGCACTTGCCGAATCCCTTCACACAGGCATCTGAGACAGCACGTCAGACCAGTGGGAAAACACGGAAGACCCATCAGTACCGATACAGTGCACCGATGTCTCACCAGAGAGAACATCCATTGCCGTAGACCGTACCGTGGACCGATCCTCACCCCTCGCCCTCGACGTGAACGTCTACAGTTTGCCCAACAACACCAGAACTGGCGACACAGACAATGGAGAACTGTTTTGTTCACAGATGAGAGTCGGTATTGCGCTACATCGATCAAGCTCTCAGACCCCACGTCAAAGCACATTTCGCACGTCATCCAAACAACGTTTTCCAGCATGACAACGCCGCCCGTGCCCACACCGTCAGATTTACTTGGGACTTTCTACAACAGAACGGTGTCAAAGTTATGCACTGGCCAGCCCTTAGTCCGGACTCAAACCCGATTGAACATCTTTGGGATGAAATTCAGAGGTGACTTAATAACGTCTTACCGAGACCAAACATAGCCGATGGATTGCGCCAGGATTTTCTGAGAGTGTGGTTCCAGGTGCCAATGGCGTTCATCAATCGTCTGGTCCACTCCATGCACAGACGCTGCGCTGCTGTTATTGACACTCGCAGTGGACACACCAGATACTGGTGTATAGACTGTGTACAGACTCTAAACCTTCTCGTAATGTCTTGGAATTGTGACGAACTAATCACTAATGTGTCAACATACTGTTCACAAATAATTGCTTTGATCCATTTAGTAAGTCGTTTTCTAGAATGATTTGATTAAAGTGCCTCTCTGATTTTGAAATCGTACTGACGTGGTTTTTGTTGCTGTTTAGTATAGTAAAAGAAAACGCACAACGTAAAAAGGAAACCAAAGAAGACAATTGAAAATACTGGACGATTACAATGCTTTCTAAAATATGTAGTAAGAATCGAGGGCGTGGGTTATTCGTAGGAACTGTGGATGGCCCGCTTTCCACGTCTAACAAAAGACCCATGGTGCTACAAAACTGAGAAGCAATAGTCATATTGAACATTGTAAATGATCCCCAAATGAGAAGGTCTCCAGAGCTTATAAAGGAATACTAGACGATTACAAGGCTTTTAAAATATGCAGTAAGAAGCGAGGGCGTGGGTTATACGTAGGAATTGTGGAAGGCCCACTTTTCACGTCTAACAAAAGACCCATGGTGCTACAAAACTGAGAAACAATAGTCATATTGAACATTGTAAATGATCCCCAAATGAGAAGGTCTCCAGAGCTTATAAAAGAATACTAGACGATTACAAGGCTTTTAAAATATGCAGTAAGAAGCGAGGGCGTGGGTTATACGTAGGAATTGTAGAAGGCCCACTTTTCACGTCTAACAAAAGACCCATGGTGCTACAAAACTGAGAAACAACAGTCATATTGAACATTGTAAATGATCCCCAAATGAGAAGGTCTCCAGAGCTTATAAACGAATAAAATATTATTTGATGCGTTATCAGCTGGAAGAATAACACAATGGTGAAGTTCTTCAAGACTGTAACAACAGTTTCATCTCTACAAATAGATATGTTTGTTGTTAAATGTCTTGGAGAGAAAATATTTTGTCCGCTTAATCAACTTTCAAATCTAACTAGCAAGTCACATAATAACTTTAGACTATTTAGATAAATGCTTTCCTTAATTGGGTAAAATTACACATAAATTATACGCGAGAGAGAGAGAAAGAGAGAGAGAGAGGGGGAGCTAGAGAGGGAGAGAGATATTTAACGTCAATTTCAAACTGATTAAATACAGATATATTTAATATTTCGTTTCGTTTTTATATACCTTTGATGGCCTACACTATATGAAGATCTGACTAGTTGTACTGGAAGGTCGTGTCAGGAGTCGCAGGAGCGGCTTTCAACTCTATGACGTCATACATTGAGTAATCAATCAGCGTTGACGTTTCTAGTGGTTTACCCATAGTTCCGTGCATGACACGCCAAGTCGCCGTAACAGACGGTTTCATCGGCTAATCCCTCACTTCAACCAAAACGCCGATAATATAACAACTCTTCAAAATCCTAGTGTAGTAAAGACAGGTAAATTTTGAACTATAAAAAAAACGAAACGAAATAGGATCTGTGTTTTTAATCAGATTGCGTCAATTTTGATCCCCTAACCCCAACAAATCATGGAGTGCATCGTACAAACTAACAATTAAAACAACAGTCCAGTTATGAAATCTACGTTCTTGTGTAACTAACCGGTTTAACGTCCACTCGACACAAACAAGTTCATTTCGGGACTCACATATGGTTTAAAGGGACTATACCGATTTGAACAAAGTTCCAAAAATAAAAGTCCGAGTAAGTATAAAATTTAAGCGCCAAAATATAGAGGAATGGTGTATTTACCCTGTCCCAAAAATTCAGCTCAAAATATTGAGTCGTTTGGACGTGAACGCCAAAACTGCTTATCCGGACACGTAACCCTTTTAAGATTTCGGATCAATTTTTTCGTTGGGTGACCTGATAATCGATTCCCGTTCCTTTAGAGGTCTATACAGTGAATGACTAAGGTGCTCTACATGATAACGAAAGGTAAATTTCACCTACACATTAATTTTTTAAAATAAAAGTCTGGTTTTATCCAGATACCGCATAATACAGCTTGGGAAACCGGTCTCCCTTTCTAGATTAAGACTGACGGGTTTAAGTTGTTTGAAAACGTATCACATATATTGAGTTAGTTGCTCGGTCCTAAGGTAGAGGATTTTAAGGGATTTTAACACAAAACTAAGCAGTTTTATTCTCCAAAATACTATCGGGATTGGCCCTTTAATCTTTATTTCAATAATTCGATTGCCACGTACAAGCGGGGATCGAAACCACACAACTTGACTCAATGGCAAACCTTGTGATTTCACGTGCACGCGTTAAGCCACTGGGCCACCCAATCCCCAATCGACAAATAACAAATTTGCATAAACTAAGACACGCTGAATAAAAAAGCAATAAAAAGATACTCACATAAAAACAATAACTACCGCACACTGTTTATCTATCTTAGTCAACAGTTTTTTTTCATAATGTTTTAGCTGTATGGGTACTTAAAACGAAGCCACAGTTTGATATTGTACACATCTCTACTTCACGTACAGCAACCAGCCACAAGTAGAAACACTATAATATAACTATTAAGTAGTGAAGTTTGAGTCCACTATATACTATAGAAATCGATACGTATAAAGTACCACTAAATATATACGTAGAGATATATAAATAATTAATGGGTAACTATTATACATGATCAAGTGCAGCAGATTCTTATTGAGGCAAAGGTGTCCACGCCCACAGAACCCAAGAAGGGCATTTTACGACATTAACAACTATATCCCTATTGGCCCTATGGTTGTCTCGTCTACTCTACAATCCAGACGAAATAAAACCTCTCGTGTGAGGTTATATCTTCTATCCTGCAATCCAGACCAAACCCAGGCCCCCGTTAGTTGTACTGGTGTTTTACTTTTGTATTATTAATGTAGATACAAGAAGTACCAAAACAAGAAGCGGTGGTAATTAATTTCCAATATGGGAATTAGTGACGTTTATATATCGTTCCATTAGTTACTACCAAGACGATAAAATAATCTATACAAATATTGTTAATAGCGTTTACTGATTCTAGTTTACATTACACGGACTTGTAACATATACCCACAACGTTGACTGGTTCTAGTCTATAGAATATATATTTCATGTTATTATTTGTAGTTGTGAAACGAGTTGTGTAACTTTTGTCATTGTTTTTTCCATGATTATGTAGCTGATATTTTGTACTTTGTGAAAAGTTGGAATGTTTTTTTGCCCCTGATGTAGTTGAATGAGTTTTAAGTGATAAACCATCTTTAGATCGTAGAAACTGATCCAAGTGTAGAGGTAGAAATCTCACCATCATTTTTATCAAGTTTTAATCACGTGTACAACAATGAAACTTGGTATCTATGACGTAAACAGTTTCTTGTTACATTTTATAGAACTGAAGTTAAAGATACGTTCTTTAAGATTTAGATAAAGAGCTGATCATTCTTACTATAATATATAGTTCGAAAATAGATAATGCAAAATGAATTTATTGAAAATTTCATTCAAATTGCTCCATTGTCAGTGAAGACATTAGCTTCAGAAGGTTTAACAAAATGTGTGCATTAATTGCAATCACCGCACTGGTTATTCGAAGCTTACCCCCGTTTCACCATGTTTAGATTAAATCAGAATATGGCATCGGGAGTTGATTATGGTCTTGTCATGTTAATAAAAGTCTAATTAATAGTTTATATAACATTTCAGGCCCAAAGAAATGCCTGCAATAGGCAGATTTAGCTCTTGCATAATGTATGTTTAAAGACTGTATGGGAGGAATACGGGGGACCAAGAGTCACTTTATATAAAATCAAATTAATACATTGTATACATAACATATCCAGAGACAAGCTGCTTGGCGTGAGGTCATGGAAAGTACCCGAGAATGTTATATAATCAGAAGCCCTGAAACAATATTTCTGCTCATTATACTACATGTACAGAGTACGGACAAAAGAGCGACAATGTTTTGAATGTTTGTTCGTTCCACGTTATTTTGATGGATGTAGGAGAAAAAAATATGCCCTGCTCGGGTAGTAGAGGGGTCGGATACCACCCCACCCTCTAGACATGCTCCTGAACAACCATGTGTATCCGGATATCATTCAATGATTAAGAAATTGGTAAATAACACGATAAGTGCGGATCACTTGACTTGTTACAGAGCACCAATTTGACGCGTTTTAAGTTCACGGACAATGATTGATACCATCAGAAACTGATTTGAACGATCACCGGTAAATACCATTAGGATACAGACCAGCGATTAAGGATTTAATGTGGTACATTTGATCTGTAGAAAGGAGACAACTTAAGGTCAAACATGTTTAAATTACCGATACAGGTCAGGGGTCAATTCTAATTAAGAACCCTAAAGAGCAAGTACACCACACTTTTGAAGATGTAGTTAGCCGTGTAGATTAAAGGGAATGGATAAAAGAGAATGGAATATATTACTATGCATGCCTCTTAAATATATATCTTTCATACTGCATTCTTTTACTTTAGATATCAAACGTTCGGAAGAATTTGTCGTATAACTAATCATGCCTGGCACATTCTGTTACATTAGTTATCAAGTACAAGGTAAAAGAGAATTTTTATAACATTATTTTTCTGTCTACGTCTTATGAAGTATCTTTGAAGACAAATTAAACAATATTTACACATACATTCTGATTATTCTTGAAATTTCATCTGAGCCATCCCATCAATATAACTCACAGACAGATTTAAAATCAGCAGGCCTGGTAATAATGTGGTTTATTTTGTACCGGATGAAACAAGAAGCTTCTTGGGATGAAATGACGGACACTAATGAGCTAGAGCCTAAAATAGCGAACTTTTTTCAGGACATCTATTATAAATATCATTAAAATAAATCAAATCTGTACTTAACAAAATAACAGGTAGCAGTGGAGGAGAGTCTGTCAAAGCCTATATTTGTGCCTGACATTAACTGTGAAGGGTGCCTCATTTCCAGGCTTTAATATCAGCAAATTCATTTCATTGTCTCTAAATTGGAAAGGGCCACAACATTATCAAACATGTTTTAAATATCAGTAGTAAATAATTGATACTCTAATAATACCATTAACTATCTCCATAAAGAAAAAAAATGTATAATGTTGTAAAAATAAAAGTTTATGTATTTAGAAATAAAAAAAATGGCTGCTTCCCCTTGGTTAAATAAAATGAAACAATATTTTATATCAGCTGTTTTCATTCAAAAATTAATACATATTTAGCAAAGATAGATTTGTTATGTTTAAAATCTCTTATGGACCTTTAAAGATAAATTACGCAAGATTTAGATAAAGAGATGGCTGTTCTTGGAATAATGGTTCAACAAAAGATATTGAAAAAAGGAAGATATTAAAAATGTCAGGCATATTACTACATTCTTAGAGAAGTCATGAGTGTTTGAAGTTTTGATAGTGTAGTCTCGATTGGCAAGTACCATAGCTACGATTATAAACAAAGTCGCGATTATCCGTAAGTTATTAAATTTCGAATGCGTTCTAATTCATTCAATATCACGGCTATCCAATGGTCATGTTAATAAAGTCTCCCGACCCCCACCCCACCAAAATAAAAAGACAAAAAAAAAAAAAAAAAAAGAAAAAAGAAAGACAGGCGATAGGAAGATTTAAAGTAAAAACATTCGAGTCAGATTAGAAAACTTTCACCAAATGGTTGACATTAAAAATATAAACACGATAGATTACATTGTGGTATTTAAAGTCTAGAATATAAAACAAACAACACGCAAACCTTAGACATGTCGATAAAAGAACTTTATTTTTCTTTATATATTTCACAGGGAAAAAACAATCTGTAGCTTCCAATGACATGAATGCCAACGGCAAGCGGTTCTAAAGCAATTAAATTCAGAAGAAATATGACCGGTGTTCGGTAGTAGACATGGAAACAGAGTTTGTCATATATTTACGAAATCAATGACACATTTCCTATCAAAATTAGACAAAGAAATAAAGGGATTATGTCGTCTCAGGGGATGCCGCGTTCAGATCATTAATGTCAACCTGTCGCAACCACTTTAGTTTGTTTACGAAAAAGAAGATTACATATAAAATACACTTTCATTTCATCTATTTACAAGACTATATCTGATCGGTGCAGAAAAGTAGCACGTTAAATCTCATTTTATTTCATTTCATTTCACAAGACCAAAGTTATTTTTAATCAAATCTATAGACAGACATTAGTTATATTGGTGTTAGACTTGTAGTTATATTTATGAATGCTATATTCAAAGCCTAATCGACCAATAGTGAGAGAGAGAGAGAGAGAGAGGGAGAGAGATGGGGTTGAGATGGGGTTTAACATCCACTCGACACAAACTAAGTCATTTCGGGACCAACATATGGTTCAATTTTATTTCAATAATTCGCTTGCGCGTAGCGGTCTTTAGCAGTGGGAGGAAACGGAGGACCCGGAGAAAACCCAAGAGGTTGGACAGGCGACCCTACACCGTGTCACGTACATCCGCGGAATGGAAACCACGCCTGTTGACTCAAGGACAGACCTTATGATACAGCGCGCACGTGCTAAACATTTGCCCCCCCCACCCCATAACAATCGATCATGACCAGTAGTTTAATAAATAATTTCGGAGATACCGAATAACGACAACAATTGGTATATTTGGGAATAATAATGGGAAGTGGTACAAGGTGTTTTGGAATTTTGAACGGGTAAGCATATCCTGGATTATACACGACATACTTCGTGCTTAATTTAAAGTCGAGTGTTGGGTTAAGTACAACTGAAACGGTATCAGATACACACGCATGTTATACCGATTTACGGAGCCGCGGTGTTCATCGGATTTCCGGCGTGGTTCTTCCTTGTCAGATGGCCTGGCAAGGGACAACGTATAGTCGTTCGGATGGGACGTGGACGTATAGGAACTCTTGGTTGTTATAGAATTTAATATGACGTATGACGGTAAATCCCATTTCATTTCATTTTTATACCGATGTACAGTGTTGTGGTAATGGCGATATAATTAAAATGATCGCATTTTTAGAGACAAAACTGTCTGTAGTAAATCAATTACTACTAACTTTCTAATTCGATCCATTAGCTCTGTAGATTTTGTGTGTGATAAGACCCCTTTTTCTATAATAGTCTAAAATGAGTTTCATGTCCATAGTATAATACAAAAGACAGACGGGCATTTGTTTGGTCAATCGAAAAGAAGGATGGCGACATTTCAGACTATTTGTTATTGTTCAAGGGTCGACTTGAAAGGATTGTAATTGTTACTTGAAACATTAAATTACTAGGAAAGGCTAGATTTAGACATAGTTTTAATTGTTTTATTGTATTCATCACGACATTGTTCGTGTTTTTCAATCGCCATTTTTGTCTTGTTCTACACCACAATTTTCGTGCTTTCTTTACAGTTTGTAATGGAATATAATTGTTAGAGGCCGACATGACCCGATAAAATAATAATCTATTGAGGCCGTCATGACCTGTTAAAAATAAATATTAGAGACCGTAATAACCCGATAAAATATAAACGTTAAAGGCCGTCATGACCCGATAGAATTTAATCGTTATAGGCCTACATGGCCAGATCAAATGTGATCGTTAGGGGCCGACGTGACCAGATAAATATTCTAAAAAAATCAGTGATGTGGATGTGATTAATTGAAACGCATGATATATCACCTCATTTAGACTGCCGTAGTTGTGTCCCAACATACAGATTCATCGTGAATACTGGAACCTTGACTTTGGTGCTGGACTTCTTGGGTTTTGGAATGTTGAAAGTACACTGATGCCCTAGTCGTTCGTTCGTCAAGCTTAACGTCCGCTTCCAGTTGGTCGCAAACAAGACACACGCGTATTGGCAGCGCGAAATCAGTCCGAGTATAGATTCGGGTATCTGCCGGTCCGAGAGCCATACTAAACGTACGCTCTCTGTCTACAATTAGCTCCGCTTGAAAACATACACAAAACTAGTTGACCGACATCTTAAGTGCTAAGTCGACGATTTTATTCGAAAACACTAATTTTGAGAATTATGTATTTTGCTGTAAATTAATAAAATTGAATAGGTTTAATTAGTCTTTTTGTGTATAACAGATGTGAACCGGAGTAGTACCGCAGTAGAAAACAGTTTACTAGTTGTTGGATATGACGGCCATTTAGGACAGAGATCTATTCTCGGAGTAGATAGTTCTCTGTATGCAGACTATTCGATGGCTAGTGCCATACCCACTAAGCCACCGTGATTAGTCTAGGTTCTGATAGAACTGATGACGAAAATGATATGAAATGGGGTTTAACGTTCTGCTTTTCTAAACAGGGATAATGAAGAAGGGTACTGACAACGGATGAGCGGACATTGTTATTGTGTGCAAAGTGGTACAGCATTTATATTTATTAATAAATGGGGGGATGGGTGGTGGCGTGTTGCATTGAGTCAGGTGGCGTGTTTTTTTTATTATCCCAAGCTTGTACTTGAAAAGTGTATGGTCGCTTGCCGAACGGTGTTAGTTTTTTTCTGGGCCCATCGGTTTCCTTCCACTGCTAAAGACGTGCAATCAAATTATTTAATCATCGATGTGCCATATGTTAGTCTCTCTCTCTCTCTCTCTCTCTCTCTCTGGTAAATACCAGGACTATCGTAGGCAATACATCATTCTGGTTTTCTTTGTCTCTATCAGATGAAGTTAGCATCAACTACAGAAATGCCAACGTAATTGTGTGAAAAGAAAAAACATACCATTATATAATGATAGGACCTCAAGTTTGATTTACAGATATACACTCCTATATAATTAGTCAAATATTTTTGTTTTGCCATCTGAAATCGATTTTAAACTTGCGCTATATGTATCCTTAATATCTTTACAGATATGCATCGTGGGTGTGCAATACAAGTTAGTCGGATGGAACATGTCTAGTACTCAATGGAATACAGCTGCTCAAGCAAACCATAGTCAAAGATCCCAGTGCAAGGAGAAATATATATATAAAAAAATATAAAAGCTCATGATGCATAAACGTTATAAAGAAAAAGGTAAAATCGATTCGCTGTCGATATTTTATAAAATGTTATTCTCTTATGTTCGATTTTACATCTGTAACTAAATATCAAGTAGAATACCCAAGTGATATAAACGGTAGATTTCAAACTCGTTTAAAATTTGTTTATGATCTACATGGTAACATTGTCAGAATACTGACAATAGCTCAAAGGGAGGCCTTGCAACTCACATTGACAATAGTACAAAGGAGGCCTGACGTTGACGTATTCAGATTCAACCATTCTATACTCGTAATGCATCAGCGTCATTCCAGAATTATTTTGTTCAATATCATATACATGCAAAGAAAACCCTAAAGTCTGTCAGCTATATGAAGTTCTTTGACATATGATAGTTGTTTTTTTGTGTTCTATAACTATACAACCTTCACCGCATATTGTAAATGAAACTTGAATCTTAGACGCCTAAGGTTATAATAGGCAACTTTGGTGCAATGTCCTTTAGCCAAAGTATTTAATATCAAAATAAAGTCTAGTTGATGACTTAATATAGTAAGGTCTAGCATCGAATCAAGTCGATATGTTTCGATCTTGCGCGTAAAAGTGGCAAGGACAAGAGTCACAAGGTGTATCTCCGAGTTCTCCTACCGCTAAAGACACTTTCGCGCACGCTAATAACTGGAATAAGGATATTATGTCGGTGCCGAAATGACATATGGTTGGGGTGGATGTATTATGCCATCAAATGACGTGAAAAACGTGTACTTTTCAAGTTGTATCCACGTAAGTATAAAATAAGAAAGAGAAATGGTGTTTAACGTCTACTCATATGAATCTTGTCGAAAAAACCCAAACATAAACGCATTACGCCATAAACATTTTGACGGGCACGTGGTGACAATTTTAATCAATCAATCCGCTTTACTGACACGTAATACGTAGCACTTATTATACTTAAAAGTGGAACCTTAGTTTTAAAGTTTCTGTGCGTAAGTTTCATTTTCGGAAAGTATCAATGTTCTACGACTTAATCTATACTTAAATTGATTGCTTATAAGGAACAAAAAATCAAAATATCAACGGTAGATAAGCTCACGATTTAGATACAATAGGATTAACAAGATACCAACAATTTTTTTTAGCGAAGATTACAGATGGCTCTGACTTTTCACCATATCCCGTTTATGTCGTTCGTCTAAAGATGATATCGAATTTTGGCAAATTTTTCATTCATTGTAGCTTGAAGAATGCTGAACGGAATTGGACCATTTTGGACGATATTACTTTAAAAGATTCTACTTCTTACAATATTGTTTTATTTTGCAGGGGGCGTTCAGGGGATTTAAAAAAAAACAAGCGTGATTAAAAATAACTTCCTGCGGCCTGATCACGATAAAATTGTTGTGTTGAGCTCAACTCGAGAGAATTCTAAAGATTATAAAACGCAAGAAGACAAATAAAAACAATCATCTATTCTCCGTTTTGATGATCTGAGAAAATAATGACGTTTTGTAATTTTCCCTGAATTTTATCCTGATCATTACCCATAAAACCTCGTACACATCTTTTATTATCTACTGTACTCAATAATACCGTATTTGGTATTGGAGAAATTCCTTCACAGCTATTAGAGTTGGTTCAACCCGATCAGCTAATTTCTTTTAAAGTTGGAGCTACGGTGTGCCAGTCAGTGAAGCGCTGGCTCGCTGATCAGAGTTGGCTGAGAAGTTCCTCGGGATTTTTCAGCGCGCTGCCCCTTTCTGGATGCGCAGAGCCAGGCAGGGAAGAGTGTCGAGCTATCATAGATAGATCTTTATCTTCTAGTCATTCTAAATCATTTTAGTTCTAAGCATTTAGTAGTTTTATAACGTTCTCATTAATCGGATGCTCTCGTAATTCAGAAATTGTCCTAGCTATAATGAATTGTATATGACCGGTTTATGCTTGTACTTAGTTAATATAATATAGCTGCTATGCTTGTGATTTACTATATAAATGCCACCATATTTATTAGTTATCAGGGAGCCAAGCCTGATAACAGGGAACAGTGTCCCGGAAGCTTCGGGAGCGTCGCAAGCCATGTGGAACTTAGGCATAAGGCAATACTCGTAGGTCCCAAGGTTCGATCCCGGTGTTGGCCGAGAAAGTTACTCAGGATTTCCAAGTGTGGTTCCCCCCTGTCGATGTCGTAGAACGGTGGTGTTTATTAGTTCGGATGGGACGAAAACCCGAGGTTCCATGTACAGGTAAAAGAACCCTTGATAGCTGGAATTCAATAAGAGTAGACGGGGGGGGGGGGGGGGGAACGCGGCTGTCAGGGTAAAATTACCCGCAGAACACACTGTACGTTGTAGGTTATGCCCGACTTCATTTGCAGAAAAATAAGACGTTAAATCCCATTTCATTTATTCCTTTTTAATTTTATTAATGAGTAATGTGTTTTTTTTCAAAATAATTTAAATAACATTTTGTGTCTTAACTTGTCAAATCTTATCCTAATCGTTCTGTTCAAATTTGCTTTGAAACAACGTGTTGTCCATAGTTCATCAGACAGTTGATTTGAGGTTTCCAAACAGGAAAATAAATATACTGACTCTCACTTTGTGTGTATAAAAGTATATTTATTAATTGGACAAGTTTGTTCATTTTAACGAAGTGTCCTCTTACGACAGTATTATGGATGTTGCTGATTAAGACATCTTCAATTTGGAGCCGAGGGAACGGTTCAAGTCACATAACAGGAAAGACAATGTTGTTTTGTCTAGAACAGATTCTGGAAGTGATCTAAAGTAATCTTTTATGGAATTATGGGGTATGCTATGTGAAGATCTACAAACAGAAATAGTTGTCGTTATAGATCTAGAAAGACAACAACATTTGTTATAGATCTAGAAAGACAAATAAGTTCGTTATAGATCTACAAAGACAACATCTTCGGAGCTAACAGTAGGACGTTGAACCCCATTTCATTTCATTTTATAGATCTAGAGAAACAATGAAGTTCGTTATATATCTAGAAAGACAACAAAGTTCTCTAAAGATATAGAAAGACAACAAATTGGGAAAATTTGTGTAAAATTTGATGGATTATTTGTGGAAAACAAAATCTGTTAGATTTGTGGAAAAATCCTTACCATCCACAAAATATAAAGTTGTGCTACTAACTATAAATTACGCGTCAACTTGTGCGGTAGACATCACAATTTTTACCCCGTGATACTTGACGAATCTCATGGGAAACCACTCAACTCGTTCGACAAGTTGATGGTACATGGTATAATTCCTTTGCACACAACTCCTTATAATTGATTTTTGGCCAACGATTACAAAAGAAACGTTATAATTAAATGTCCAAAGATTGTCGATCAGCAGTTTAAAACATTTTGAAAAAATATGTCATTCATCAACCCACGTTTTCTTTTGCGGTTTCAATTTAAATGGTATTGAATTGTTTTATTAAAGTTCACATAATTACATACGCCCACAGTTAAAGAAGAAAATTGAGCTACGGGGAATTAAGACAATGTAGAAAAGAACAATTAAAGTTAGATCATCCGATAGAATATGACTGTCATTTGTATCGTGTTGGTGTGAACATTTTGTTAACAGTTTGGTTTCCTATTACATATTAAAACACGAATCATCTGGTTTTTACTATTACGTGATGGACATTTCGTCTGAAATGGCTAGATTGATAGACAGCTGAATATCTCCCCCTGTCGTTAAGCGGAAACAAGCATTACGTTTTCATCCAAGCATCAGCATCTAACTGAAGATATTACGAAAAAGAACAAATTACTTTAGTCCTTTTTGGCTATTAATTGACGAACATTCGTTTGATTTAATTTATTTTAACCTTGATAAATCTATAAAAGTCTGGTTCGATTGAGAACGAGGTTTAATTGACTCTGGAATATGGCGACATGTTATAGAGCTTGTCTGACATCCGATCAGATCATGTTGAACTCTGCATGAAAAGATTGAAACCCAAGAATGTTAACATCGGTTCTTCAGACGATATAATCAGTTCATATCTTTATAAATTCTTTAACATTAATTTATGTATGAATAGATACATATTTGCTATATAGCTATGCCGGCCCGTCTATTACAGCACTGGCATTGTCCGTCTTTGCCTCGTCAATGTCCTCACATCGCTGTTGTTGACATTTCTTGTTAAGAAAGTTATAATCTCAAATGTTATACCTAAAGTTATTTATCGACAAGTCTAAAGCCCCATGTGTTGTTTTCGACATTAAAGTTCTAAATTCCATGTCGTGTTGAAATGAAATCTATATTTTCTATTTATTGTTAATGCCAAACAGTGTTGAAGTTTCATGATTATGTCTTTTACTTGATTTTTTTTGTGCTTTACAAGAGATAAATTTATATTGATTTTAAAAAGGAAAAATGCTGATATTAGATTTAACTTTTTGTATATTTTTTAATGATTTTATCTCAAAGTTTTTAATTCATAGAGACAACAATAGGACATGTATATTTTTAAAGCACAATTAACTACTCTACAATGTTTCTTTTTTTAAATTAAAAAAATAACATGCTAATTAGTTTCTATGCTTAAATTTTTTATATGTAAGTTCAATTTTATAAGATATTTTTGCTGATTACGGAAGTCTCCGATTTAGAAACCGATTGCAGAAAGTGGCTGATATATTGGTTATGCTGTAGGGTGTGGTGAAATTCAATTGTACACTTGCTATATGCATTGCTCCAGAAATCCATTTGCATATCAGAAATTCCACGTGGTAACCGTTATCCATTTTGAATTTGGTACCAGTTTTCCCAAAGAGAATATCCTGCCATAAAAACATCATATACGTCGTTGCCATTGAAATTTATTATATGTAAAATAAAAACATTAAGATGGACCTAGTCAGATCTATTATACTTATGAACAAAATAAGGTTTTGACACAAAACGGTTAAAAGTTTCTCTTGCAACCCGAAGTAAAATGGATACATTCTATCAAAGAGTTTGAACTGAAACTCCTTAAAGTATCAGTGATTAACTGGATTCAATCAACTTTGATTCTACTGAGTATGGGATTGTTAGCCATTGCCAGAGTGCAAACAGCTATTATTCAGAATATACGGCTTTACAGTTAAAGTGCCATGTTATTTACCATTAATCGGTGCAATCAGAATGGGCCTTTGTCCATGAACCCAGAAACCTTTACTAGTTCAACAATCTGAAAATGTCTTATGTCTCAGTTATCTTAATCACTGAATGTTATCCGAGTATAAATTTTGTTTATTAATTGAAGAGAATTTAGATAAAGGTATGGTCCGTAAGAAGTGTTATATTAAGATTCCTATTCTCTTGTCATTATAATCATTATCTTGATTGTTATCTCATACTATGTGTATTTGACGTCCATAAAACGTAACTGAGGGAGTCTGTTTACGTCATAGATACCATGTTTTCATCGGTTCACACGTGATTAAAGCATGATAAAAATGGTGGCATTTCTACCTCTACATCTGGATCAATTTCTACAATTTAAAGATGGTTTATCACTAAATGTTACACAACTCATTCAACTACAACTGGGGGCAAAAACAATCCAACTATTCACAAAGTACAAAATATCAGCTACATGATCATGGCAAAGAATCCGTATCTCGCAGCCCATTGACAGATAACGATTGATTTTTAAGAACTTAATCAACTAAATAAGAATTGGAAATGAATTTCTTGGTAAATAAAGACAACCTGAATTGTGGTTGTACCAGATTTGTAGGATATGTTTTGGAAGAAATTTTAAATTCGAATTTCTGTAGTAGCCCTTTTTGATTCTATTAAAAGTCAAAATGGTGGCACTTCCGGTACAGAAAACTGGTTACTGGACGTCCAATTTGATTCTCCAACAGGTTGCTGCTTCAGGTTCCCGCTCGAGAGCTATATATCAATGAACCAAGGATAGTAGCATCCAAGTGTAGTTGGCGAGGGGCAAAATGGTGTAGCACCATGGGTATTTTGTCAGACGTGGAAAGCGGGCCGAGCAAATCCGGTCGCCATATCTTGCGTATGACCCATGCACTCTATTTTTACTACATATCTTAATAGCCTTGAGGTCGTCTAGTATTTTTAATTGTCTTCTTTGGCCTCCTTTTCATGTTGTGTATTTTCTTCTTGATATATCGTTAAGACATTTATCTTGTTATTAGTTAAGACGTTTGTCTTACCAGGAATAACAATGCAACAGTTCAGTTCTACATTTTTATGTCAAGCTGGATACATATGGTACAATACATAATATATTACTATAAAGTCATTCCCCCCCCCCAGACTCGTTGGGGTGAGTCTGCTGATAGAAATTGCTACAGCATATGGAAGGGTGGATCAAATTGGTTATAAAACAGGCGGAGGGGTATTCCAGACTAGTCACCAGCTAAAATGGCTTGGTATTTCAGAGTAGTTATGAGAAAAGGTTGGGTAATTCAGTCTAGTCATCCAGGAAGGGTGGGTATTTTAGATCAGTTATCAGCTAGATAACAGTTGGGTATTTTACTCTATAGTTATCGGAAAAGGCCGGATATTCCAAACGAGACATCAGGTAGGACTGTGTATTTTAGATGAAACATCAGACACATCTGGGTATTCCAGACTATAGTCAACAGAAACTGCTGGATATTCTAGACGTATCATTAAACAGAATAAAGTTTCAGACAGGGAACAAATACATCCTGTTCCTTTCAGACCAATTGTTGGAACGTCCAGCATTGTTTCTACCGACTGTACAACCTTTATTTATGTTTTCCTAATTGCGTAAATTAATGATTCATCAACTCAAAGAGAGTTTTATATTTGTTATCACTTTTAGTAAGTGTTCTATAACAGCCTGTTTTTGTAGATCACCAAATTGTGTCTGAACATTAAAAGAAAATACTATAGTTTAGTGATACATTAAAATCACACGCTATATTTGCGAATCCTTTTTACACATCGAACGAGGCTGTTAACGTCATAGCGATTTATCTACTATTGTAACGTATTGACAGATATAGCCAAAGCGACTATCCCCAAGTTTTATTAAAATATTATTATTTCATTCCAATTGTAAATGATTCTTTCATAAATCAATCTTAATCCCACGTGCTTATAAAATTAAACCACTCTTCTTGTTACATATTCAACAGTATAGTTAACCCGTGTATGACCCCAGTAATATTCATAAAATTATTAACAAAGGACCAATATATATGATGATCTACCGTTCCTACGAGTGTACTATGAACGATATAAGACAAAATTTAACAAAACTAGGCTTTCGAAATAGGTAAAATAAACCCACGTGGTAATAGGCACTATGTGTATGCATGGGAAACTCATGCACGAAACCCGCCACTCTACATTTTAATTTAAGCAAGCCGTATGAAAAAAACCCTGATAAATAGAATCGTAAAATGCGTTAAATTAAAACTGTGTTGGTTTCATTCATGTTTCGTGACACACAAAAAAGTACGCTAAGTTTTATTCAAATGAGTGTGTCCATGGGGAGGGGGGTGGTGTAGATTCCTGACGACAATATATCGGGTTACAAGGGCTTTGTGAACCAGAAGGGACATTTAAAAGCAATAATGTCGGCGGTCTGGCGGTCCAAGGTGTTAAGCCGGTGCGAAAAACAACCAAGATCCATCCATATCGAAGTTTTTCGTATCAGCTAGACTATCCAGCCGAATGGATGTTGGACTGGGGCTGTCTTTAGAACATATGGTTGCAATAGCAACTACAAGAAACAAACTTTTGAAATGTATGACATGACAAGATTAGTCTAAATTAAATTTCCTATGTGACTTTTCTTTTGGTATTATTGTGGGTCTTCTTTTGCATACAGCCTATTAAAAATTATAAATATTTGTTAGATGTAGGGCATATCGAAGTTAAACATATGTTGGTTTATCGTCTATTGTAATTGGAGTATATCTGTGATGAGTGTTTCTGCTTCGGCTGAAAGTATGACATGTTTCACAACGTCATCAATATTACGTCCAAAGGGTTCATGCTAGTCTATATGATAAAGGATATCTTAGCAAATATGTGTTACAATCAAAACACGCAAAGTGAGGTGTTGGTCTGACCCAAATCCCTCCAGTCTTACTTTCAGTTCAGAAAGAATACATCGAAGAAATATACTTCACGTTTTTAAAATGCGATATAATTATATTAATATTGTACAGAATCCAGATTTACTTTTAAAGCAGTGTGGCGATATTTTACGACATGAAATAACAATTCTTTGAAAGTCTTAGCATAATCATTTTCTGACATTTTTCTGTGAAAACAAACGGTTTATTGGGATAGTAAAATGAGAAATGCGTAGGCATATGTTCGATGTTTATATTCTGTCTTGTAACTACGGTACGGTGGTACTGTGTAACTGTTTATCATTCTATCAATCCAGTTGGTAATCAATAGTCAAAATAGATTCAGATCAGTCCGTCATTCCAGCAATGGTGCTAACAGAATTAAAATGAACTATGATTGAATAGTGGTATGTTGAGTTATTCGTTTGAATTATTATCTTAAAAAACATTCCTTCTTAGTTAACTTATGTAAAAATGTACCACGTCGATAATTACAGTAAGTATATGGCAATCGCAATGAAATGAATGTGATCATCCCACTTTTCTGCACCGACCGAGATAATGAAGACGGGCATACGCCATAAAGAATGCTACGAGGGACATTATGCCCGAAGATTGGCACTACGGCCTACTCTTATTTCGAATTCCAACAGTCTAGGGTTCTTTTTTGTCCATGTCAATGTGTACAAGGGGCTTTGGTTTTCCGTTCCATACCAACGACTAGAGGCTGTCCTTGCCATCGCTGTCAATGGGATCGAACTCCCAAAGAGTCACCGAGGTTCCCTGATAAGTACAGGGCAACCGCATCACACGTAGTGTGTAAATACCAGCTCTTAAACACTGCTGAAAATCATAACAAGAACATTGGTAATTCGTCAATCATTAGAGGATCTCCATTAATTAGTTAATGAATAACATTGAATGTTTTTGCTAATGCTGATCGTCATTAATTAGAGTAGTATTTACCATATTTTTCTACAAAGCGTTTCTAACCCTTTGAAATGCCTAAAATTGTAACAGGATGTCTCTTTATCGTCAAATAAGTCAGTTCGAAATTATCAATCATCCTATTACTATTATCGATCTAAATGTAAAATATTTATACCTAGACGATATTAATTAAACAAGTCTTGTGGTTATAACAAGAATACCTCACCTCTTTGAGCCATGTACACTTCCTAGATTGCTTGCCTTAAGTTTTACCACAATATATTATGGTAGTAAGATACCGGTATATAAAAATATGTAATAGTTTTATTTGGCTATAGAGAATACTTAATTTCTACTTGTTTTATATCAAATAGGGCAATCATAATCAGTATAATATCAGATTATTTTGGCCAGACGTCCAGAAACACGATTTTCATCTGGAAAACGATATTACCAGACGAACTTTACGGCCAGATGACTTCCTGGCTGACAAGTCATTAATCCTGACCAATTATTCCTGTATATCCTCCTATAATAAAATTGTATATACTATTTTCAAGGTATACACTACTAAAACTATCCAGCATACACCAAACCAGATTGTTTTAAAGCATTCGTTTGGAGGGTAGAATGAAGTAGTCTCGAAAAAGACTTGGAACTTTATATCATCGGAACCCACGAGGCTAGGATAAAGAAAAAAAAAACAATCCTAATGTGATTAATACAAGTTTCTGTCGATCTAGTCGTTTAAATACGAAAGTATGCGAACTATTTGAACTTCCGGCGTAAATTAGAAGTGTTATAAGATCTTCTACCTTAGCCGTTGTATAAATTATATTCAAAACACGTTGGTGTGTAGCCTACTCAAAAAAAAAAGAACCCTTGACAGATGAGATTCGAAATAAGAGTAGGCCGTAGCGCCGATGTCAGGGAAAATTTTTACTCATTTCATTTATATTTAAAGCAACGTATTATCACAGAATTGATACTGTAATCGCCTCTGTCGTCTTCGGATTATATTTATATCTTGGTCAGACCACTTTACTGTTTTATAAGCACATTCATGTAAACATTTTCCATTAGTTGATTATCAATAGTGACCTTTATCTATTGGGTCAATAAGCGTCCCTGTAAGTGTTTGCTTGAATGCATATTCATTTATAAAGGCATTAAAAATCGCAGTAAACAAATTATTATAGCTACGCATGACATCAACGGAAATACAACCTAGATCAATCCTCTTACAAGGCAGATTTCTTAACGTTTTTTTTACACTGAAATATCATGTTAGCAATACGTTCAATGGAGTACTTTTACACACACCTTCGTAAACTCAATTTATTTATAAGTTTTTGAATTAATGTTTGCGATGAAAACTTTGTGTTATGAAGAAACTCTGACAAACTTTCTATCCATTTGATTGTAAAACCAATTTTATACTTTTACACCAACAAAGTTTAGCATTTTTATTTAAAATAAATACAAGTGATTTTCAAGCTTGTTTTGATTGTTCGATGTTACTTCTCAACAAATAGTTGAATACGCATATGATTAAGACTTGATCACAGTTGAATAAACCTAAATTAGTACTTTAACCGTATTTGAAATCATGATTTAATCTAAGTTGGTTAACGCGAGAATTTCATATTTTCTAAGAAAGTCAAAACATAATTATGTCTTTTGTTCAATAGGTTGTCAACTCACTATTATACGATCATAGGTATCATTCTCACACTTAAAAATCATTGACTCCGGAAATAATAACACAATTTCCTCCCTTGTTTCTCTATCCCCCCCCCCCCATGGAATAGCTATCTTTAAACGTTTGAATTTGAAGTTGAAAATGATAAAATGATATTTTTGCCAATTTCTCAACCTGCAATAGTGAATTATAGGATTAATAGGATTATTCTTTAACAAGGTAGGACTGTTTTTAGATACCATCTATTTTAAGGTTTTATTTTAATACATTTTAAAAATATAACTTAAAAAAAAGAAATTATCGCTTTAACAAAATGAAATGAAGTGAAATGAAGTTAACGTCCTACTGTTCTGCCCCGAGTGGGCTAATGAAGAAAGAAAGTTGGTTAACAGGTTTCTTAAAATATGAAGAAGTACTGAACTGGTAAGTGAAAGAGGACCCCACAACACGCAAACAAAACTGGAAACGCAGGACAAGACATAAGTTACACAGATATTACAAGAACCCCCGCCCCCCCCCCCCCAAAAAAAAAATAAAAAAAATATCAAATCAAGTGAGCTCTGCACAGTCCCAGGAATGTAAAGATACAGGCTTCACTCAAATTTGTTAAAGATGGAATAACATTACTGTCATCAAATATTATGTCTTATTTATGTTATTATAATAGATTAACTAATTACTATAGTTCGTTTCATGTGGCAGCTGTTTAATAAATTAAGGTCTTTATTACTTGACAAGCAGATGGTTTAACTATTATCATTTTATAAATGTATGTTTATAACGCCAAAGCCCCACTTTTATAGTGATATATAATAATTGGAGTACATTTCTCAGGAAACATGAAAAGGATCTAGTGAACTTCCTTTCTGTCTAATTGCAAACAATCAGGCAAATAGCCCAAGGGGGTTTCAAAAAGATGATCTTGAAGGGTCGTTGGGTAGGATTCGGGTCATGTGTGTGCTTGTCAGCCCAGAAACAGAAATGAAATGAAATGGGGTTTAACGTCTTACGTTCTGCACCGACTGGGCTAATGAACACAGTCATACGCCATATATGTGCTATGATGAAACATTTATCCGGACAACAGCCTATTCTTATACCGAATTGAAACTGTCAAGGGATGTTTTACGTGCACGCCAATGCGTACATCGGACCTCGGTTTTTCGTCCCATGTGTTGTCTCTTTCCATGCTCTCCGTCCTGCACCACTGACAGGGGGAGGGGCACGCCGGGAAAATTCCGGTCAACAGAGGGATCGATCACGGGATCTCCAGGAAGCCAACGTCTTACTCACTGAGCCACCGTGGCTCCCGCTCAGAAACAGACCATGTGGATGAGGGTAAGCACCAAAGGATTGAGAACAAATAGTGGGACAGTAGTTTGACCTCAGCTTTATTTGTTCGTACACCTGCCGGTGTGTACGCCTGTCTGTAAACGCAAATCAGAGTTCTTGATTTTTCCTCAAAACTTACCGAGGTTGCTCCTTTAGGCAGAAGGAGAGTTCCTATTGAAATTTTTGCGGAGTTATTGAACGCTAGCGAAAACGGGACCAAGGCTTTGTCAATGAAAGCTCGCAAACACTTTTACTGCTCATTTAAATTATACAATTACGTACTCTATGGTCGTAGCAATGTTATTTTTAATAGTCATTCGTGACAAGATTACCGATTACATGTATATGAACTTATCTAATTCACCAATCAAACTTTATAGCCAGTCTCGCTCCTGACTACGTACCATAAAGACAATAATCTTGTCCATTATTATTATAATGATCAAAATGTTCAATATTAATGATAATTATGTAAGAACTAAATCTGCCTAATGCAGATCTTTCGTTTGGCCTCAAATGTTATATAAATCATTAACTAGACATTTATTCACATGTCAAGCCCATAATTTGAACGGCTTTAAACACGGTTGCCAGTTTATAATTTAATTAACAAACTAATAATCGAAAATTTGTTTATTATCGTAACAACGGTAGCAATAACAACCGAGACTATACTTTTCTTCAAACGACCATAACTCCGCACAGAATGAAGTAATGCGACTGAAATTTTCAATATTTTCCCTTTTCATTATCTGGTTTTTTTTTACTATTGTACCGAGAACTGTCAGCTCTTTATCGAAATCTTACACAACACATATTTAAGTTGAAAAGTACTTACTATTGAGATTTGACGCCAAGTAATTACACAATTATTGTAGCCTACTTTTTGAAATTTTTACCTGCAAACATTGGAAGTAAATAAATTATTACTGAATTATTATTACTTCAATATTCGAGTCACAAATTTGTTGCCCCATCTGATCACGTGGAATTTTATTATCATTCTGGAATACCTATATATAATATCAGAAAGAATCGTTACGGTACAGTGTAACCACTGCGGGATCCAATCTGACGAGAAGAGATGGATATTGTTATTGCGTCTTGAAATATTCTAATATTTCTAAATGTAATTGATCGTTTTGTTGTCATAGCGATCAAACCCATCGTTTAAATTGGTGTTATAAAAATGATTTGTTAAGACATTAAAGGCATAAAAACCGAAAACTTGGGAACGATTTGCAACAATATTTCCCCACGTAATAGATACAATTTCTAAATTCCAGGTCAAATATTCCAACCTGCCTGAACTTTGATGAAATAGTATGATCATTAACTATTGTTGACTTCGATTTTAATTGTTTTCTCGACTTGCACGCAAGGTAGCCATTTTTTTTAACTTACAAAGACTATTCCAGCAAATTCAAATTTATAATAGCGTGAACAAGAATTAAATACGCAAAAAGTCCTTAATTAATGGGATTGAGTACTCTTATTTTTTTCATACGTTAAACAATATACATATACTACACAGTTTTCATACTTTAAACACTATACATACAGTTTTCATACTTTAAACACTATACATACAGTTTTCATACTTTAAACACTATACAACATACAGTTTTCATACTTTAAACGAAATGAAATGAAATCAAATGGAGTTTAACGTCCTACTGTTCTGCTCCTAACCTGGGCTAATGAAGACGGGCATACGCCATACAGTGTGCTATGAGGGAAATTTTGCCCGGACAGCGGCACTACGGCCTACTCTTATATCGAATTCCAACTGCCACGGGGTCTTTTATGTGCACGCCAATGTGTACACGGGACCTCGGTTTTTCGTCCCATCCGAACGACTAGACAGCTTTCCTTGTCAGCCCCTCCGTCATACTTTAAACACTATACAAACAGTTTTGTTACTTTAAACACTATACATACAGTTTTCATACTTTAAACACTATACATACAGTTTTCATACTTTAAACACTATACATATACTACGCAGTTTTCATACTTTAAAGACTACGCATATACCACACAGTTTTTATACTTTAATTAATTGGCGTATATTTTGGGTCTAAAAGTACATATTAACGTAATTTGAGTGTATATAATAGAGAGATTTACATTCAATGTTTTTAAAAACAAATACAGAATATCTTATCAATGGTGAAATATGGGCTAGTCCAGATTGACTGAAAATCGTTTTTGTTACTATTTTGTCGTTAGTGAATCAGCTAACATTCTTTTATTATTTCCGCACTGGTCTTCTCGGACATGCTTTTCTTTGATCATTACAAATGGCAACTCGAAATCACAGAGTACACGACATCATCTACTGATTTTAAAATGTTAATTGTGTCTTATATATTGGATATTAGGATCCTATAATTTCACGAAATAACAACATAGATATTGATTAAAATTAAACAATATTGAATTCTAATTCGTGTGTTTAATTTCGATTATTATGGATAATTTCGAGCCATAGGTTTAGCTCCTTTAAACACAGTACATCCGTTATACTACACAGTTTCATGAAAATTAAATATTATAAATTTCAACAATTTATTAGGCCCCACAAATCCAAAATCTTTAATTAATCTAGCTATAGTTCAAAGCGGAAAATCCGTTAAATTGATCGGCCTAGTTGTATTAAATTGCATGCGGTCTGAACCGAGGCAATATGTTTTATATAGCAGGAACTGTTGCGATTAATGACATATTGTGTTATATTTGCAGAATAGCAACAAAAAAAAAAATTAAAAAATAAATAAATTAATAAATAAAAAGGAAAAACTAAAGAAATATGATGGGATTATAAATCAATCGTGTAATTTAATAAGAGTTATACCCGATAAAATAAATACGATTCAATGTTTATAAGAATACAGATAGCTTAATCAAACTTAAACATTTGTCTGTAATGTTTCGTCGGCCATTTTAATGAAATGAAATGAAATGGGGTTTAACGTCCTACTGTTCTGCTCCGAACTGGGCTAATGAAGACGGGCATATGCCATACAGTGTGCTATGAGGGAAATTTTGCCCGGACAGCGGCACTACGGCCTACTCTTATATCGAATTCCAACTGTCAAGGAATCTTTTACGTGCACGCCAATGTGTGCACGGGACCTCGGTTTTTCGTCGCACCCGAACGACTAGACAGCTGTCCTTGTCAGGCCATCCGTCCTGCATCACTGACAAGGGGGAACCACACCGGAAACCATTTTAATGAACGGATGCAAAACAGTGTGCACGCAAAGATATACATTTTCAATAGACCTAACATCCCTTTCCTAAAATCCTTAGACACATTGTTTAATGACAAATGAAATGGGGTTTAAAGTCCTACTTTTCTGCACCATTGGGAATAATAGAAACATTGTTAATCTTATATTGTAATGTAGTCTTTGTTTTAGCTAACTATATAAAACACAAGAAAACGTCAATAAAAACCTATCACGTGATACATTATACGTAAAAAAATCAAGCAAAATCGACCCACACGTTTAGTCAAAATATAGACTAATTCTAATTAATAGAACGCGGATTGTTTTCATTTGGTTAAATATCATAAAAGTAAATTATAAAATATGTGAGCGTCTATGATAATAAAACAAAAACTTTCTCAAAATGTTTTTTTTTTTTTTTTAAAATATGTATACAATATGTCAACGTCCTTTCGCCTATTGACCACGTTTTAAAAAAAAACATCTTTCAAGGTTTAAATACGATAAAAACTCTCAAAAAAGTTCAAACGTGGGATATTCTCGGATATAGATCTGTGTCCTATTATAATTATTGTCAATAAAATATAGATCCAATTAGCAAAATATGGTTATGGCGCACGTAGTGGTTATTTGATAACAGACACAAACACGGTATCGCCGCTAAAATTCGCAAAATGATAACGCATAATATCAATAGAAATATCGAGGTAAATATATAAAATCTGAAATACGACATGTAGATTATTAAAATTCATCAAGAAAATCACTTTGATGCTAAATTTTGGATCGAATGCGACAACTGTTACGACGCAATTAATATAACGCCAATCTAACAAAACAAAATCAAACTCTATAATACATGTATCTATAAAAGGTTCGTAATTAATAAATATGAAATTAAGAAGAAAAGTATATTAGAGTATATAAACAAACTTACTATTGTTTTTAGAGTCTTGTTATAAATTGTCTGTTATGCTATACTACATCTATCACTTATCTATCTCATCCAACCACCATTTTCACGACTGCTTACACTTGCTGACAATCGAAATACGGCGCCGCTTTCATGAATCAAAAAATCGAATTTCCTTGGTGTGCCAGGAGGGGTTTCTTGATCGCATTTCTTTGGTAACTGTTGAAAAGTTTTTGTTCCGTGTGCTGTGTAAGTGGTGGGGAGTATTTGTGAAGGATTATAGCTAGCACTGAATAAATATAGAGTCGTGTTTAGTTTGCGATCAACAGCTACTTCGATTCCACCACAACCGGGGGTATAGAGTACAATAATATGCTCTTCTTCTAGTCACACAATCTTTGACAATGCCTTCCTTCACTGCTTGTAATGTCCATGAATACACAAACACTCTTTAAGGCGCCGTCGGACGATCGAACATGACCAAAACCATATTGAAATCGAAGAGTAACTTAGTTAAACTCATTTCAATTCGAGAAATTTTCTCGCTGAAAAAAATCACATTAAATTCCCTAGAAGCGTCTTAGTAACGTATGTCAAACGGATTACTGCTCAGTGGCTGATTCCGTCGTCTGCTATAAAAGTTGCATTCATTGATCTGCGAAACATCGATCAAAAGACATTGAGTCTCATCATCCAATATTAACCAATTGCAGTGTATTAAAGATCACTGTCTAATGTATATAACTTCTATAGTTCTAGTTGTCTGTAGACACTTACCTACCAGAATAATTAACCCGTTATTTCTCAATAATTATTAGCCATCATATATGCCACCCTGTCTTGAAATACTGGATAATGTAACATACAATGTATGTGAGATATTTCCACATCTTAACCAACCGCATAGAAGGTGGTAGCAGGTGTTCTGGTAAGTGTAATCATGTCCTATATATGTATCGAACATGACACCACTCAGTATTTCATAAAATACTGGATATAATAACATAATGTACAACATAAATTATTTCAACTTCCTAACGGCATGAAGGATGGCATAGGGTGTTTAAGTAAGGGTAAGCCTGTCCTGCGTGTGCATCGAACATAGTTTGTGCTTAAATGTTTATTCGCGATAGCACTGGCCCGATAAAAAGATCCCAGTGTTAATCGTGAAAGTTCCTCTGGACTTCCGACCTTGCTTGTTAGGAAAAACGTGTAGAAAATCGGATGGTTTGAATAATCGATGTCCCAAGTGGTAAAAAGAACTCTGACCACTGTCCGAGTAAAATTTCCATAATAGCGCAATTCGTGGCATTTACCCCTTTGGTGCATAAAACAGGGTGTTAACCGCATTTCATTTAATATGCTTTTATGGTGATCGTAATAATGTGAATTGTCGAGTAATCTGAATAAATGTTTAAAATGACAATCTTCGTATGGCTGTAGATATATAGAGTAAGACTTTTTATAAGTAATTTATGTGGCGACTTTATTCCAGACAAATCTGGTTTTAACGAGTGAAAGGAACACGCTGTATTTACATATAACCAATGTATCCAACAATGCTTATGTAACGACTGTTCCAGACAAATTTGGTTTCAACGAGTAAATGAAATGAGATGGGGTTTAACGTCTAATGCACCAACCCCCGTCCTTCATTGGGAGCCGCGCTGGGTCGCTAACCAGAAGGTCAAGAGTTCGCGTCTGTAGTTGGCCGAGAAGATTTTCCGGAATGGGTCTAGTCGTTCAGATGTGACAAAAACGTAAAAGAACCTTTGACAGTTTAGGCTGAAATATCTGGAGGAACGTTATTGGCGAATAACGCGATTGTAACCGAGACCTCCGCACTGTACCACTGACAACCACGCTGGAATATCCCGAGGACCTTACTCAATGAGTCAATATGACTCACCACAGGAGAGTAACTGTTCACTTTGGAGTGATCGTTGGAGCTTGGGTCGATGAACGCCAAATAACATTCATTAATATTGGCTAAACACCGGGTGTAATGGATGGATTGTCATAGACCCAAATCCGGAGCAACCGGTTAAACGTCCACTATACACAAACTAGGTCATTTTGGCACTACGTTTTGTCTCTGTTTTATTTCAGTAATTCGCTTCCGCGTAGGGGTCTTTAGTAGTGGGAGGAACTCGAAGGATCCAGAGAAAACCAACGAGGTTGGACAGTCGACCCTACTCGTTGTCGCGGAAGTGGTAGGGCTCGAAACTACGCCACTTGACTAAATCACGGACCGTATGATTTACAGCGCACGCATTGGACCACTCGACAACCTAAGCCTGCCTTGACGAAATAAAGAGGGCTGATGTCTCTCATTGAGAATGACATCAAGTAAAACAGGTTTATCTATCCTTAAATAGTTTTGGTAAAACCGATCCTGTGTAAAAGAAAATTGCTGACATTTAAGTTAATAATTGAACCCTTGCCCTTATCAAACTAAAAGTGAATACTTGATTATTTAAATAAACATTGCACCGAAATCTCAATACGTCAAAATGTCCACAATAACATTTATCCTAATGGATTAGTAAAGTTTGCGGATACTTTTCCCAAAAGAAAAAAAATTAGTCTTACATCTCTTGTCAGTCTACAATCAGTTAGAATAGTTGTCACCTCGCCAACTCACTTTATTTTAATGAACTATTTGATTGTAATCTATGTAGGCCAAAGTGTCATTTAAACAAATAAGGTTGGACTGAGATCTGGAATGTTGTCTATCTCAAATGTTATGAAAATTATGATGCGTCCTCTTTCAAATTTATATGTTGTTTCTGTTCCATGAACTGTCCACTTTCCAACACATGTGAGTGGTCACCCGATTTTATAAATAAATATCATTATTATTAATTATGTATATTAAAATATAGTACCGTCGGTCCTAAAGAGCAAGAATAATTATAAGTTTCCGGATTGACCAAAATCTACCATGTTCTAATTCTGACGGGAGGGGTGGTGTGGGGAGATAATTGGTTCCAAACTGTTCATATGAGATTATGACACCCTACACAATCTCCAATATTAAAGTTGTTTAGGATTGTTTACATTGAGATCACAATATTGGCAGGGTTATGGTTGCAAAATTATTGAGGGATTTAATATTATCTTAATTTATTTCAAAATAATGAGGAGACACTTGCGTTTCACCTACAATTCATGCGACAACAGTGATCGTAGCATATTTTGGAAAACAAAAATTGTCTAATACAAAAAATGTACAACATAAATTTGATACCTACGTTGAGAGATTACGGCAAACGGAAAATACCTAGCAAACTATGTAAATCACAGATGAGTTTTTTTCCCTTATTGGTAACCATATAACAACCACAATTCCCATTGCATGGCTACTACCAGCTGCAGTCAGTCTAGTACAGCAATCAACGGAAAACAGCCGGGACATTCTTTGCAAACCCGTATCGGATCATGTTGGGATATTTATATTGTCACCGTAGAATCCTTTCGCAATTGCATATTGATAAAAAGAACGCTCAAATTATACAATTCTTCTAATGTTGCAGCCTCGTTATGAAACTGGAGTTTTCAAGTACTGAATATGACATATAGGGTAGTGGTTACCGTAAATACCATGATGTTCGAGTGCTACAATTGTAAGGGTAACCGAGCCATTATTAACTAAGGAAGTTTGTCAGAGGAATCGAGTCATTAACTAAGTAAGTTTGTCAGACGAACCGAGGTATTAATTAGGTTTTTCAGACGAACCGAGTAAGTATCTCAGTTTGTCAGACGAGCCAAGCCATAAACTAAGTTTGTTAACTGCGTTTGTCAGGCGTAACGAGTTATTTACTAAGTTTGTCAGGTGTATTCCCACGAAAGCGCAGTTACAGAGCGTGACCAAAATTAATCCTTACCACGAAGGCGCAGATTTCGACTCGTCGGCTTTCGTTTGAAGAGAGGCATGTTGCTATTAGGACCCAATTAACGGTGTTAAAAGATTTTATGAATTTATGTTCACTCTGAACCTACAACACTCTGGAAGGATGGCATGCAAGAATCAAGAAGCGAGTTGGAAAAGCCCATCCGAATATTTTTGAAATGATCACATTTTTACAACAAGAACAAAATATTAACCACCAAGGAAGAGATATAAATATGCTCAAATCCAAAGCCAGCTCCAGGAATTAAAAGGAAGACACGAGGAAGAGGAATTGACTTTAGTCGAGAATTTAGACAGGGTGTCTTTTTTGGCGAAATTAAATTAATTTTTGTTATAGTGTAGTTATGTTTTCATTTCTCATGCCAAAAACGATGCTAAAATATTGGTTAATTAGTTACATTGGGCATTATGAAAGTGTAAATTCTTATCATAACAATCTATAACACCATTGTTACGATTTTAATCCCTAGGAGCAGGATTCCCATGAAATCGTCGAAAACGACCTCGTTTAATCCGTTACGGTCAATAACTGCGTCTTCGTGGGAATAAACCGTTTGTCAGACGAACCGAGTCATTAATTAAGTTTTTTTTTCAAACGAACCGAGTCATTAATTAAGTTTCTTAGGCAAACTGAGTTATTATCCAAGTCTGTCAGACGAACTTAGTCATTAAATCAGTTTGTCAGACGAACCGAATCATAATATAATTTTGTCAGACGAACTGAGTCATTAACTAATTAAGTTTGTCAGACAAACCGAGCCACTAATTAAAAGTTTATAAGACGAACCGAGTCATTGACAAAGTTTGTCAGATCAACCGAGTTATTAATTATGTCAGACAAATCGACTCAATAATCAAGTTTGTCAGACCAATCGAGGCATTCATACGAAGCCATTCATTAGTTAACTAAGTTTGTCAGACACACCGAGTCATTAACTAAAAGTTTATAATCCGAACAGAATCATTAACTAAGTTTGTCAGACGAACAAGGCCATTAACTTAGTTTGTCAGACGAACAAGGCCATTAACTAAGTTTGTCAGACGAACAAGGCCATTAAGTAAGTTTGTCAGACGAACAGGGACATCAGCTAAGTTTGTCAGACGAATATGTTTGTTAGACGATCAGCGACATTAACTAGGTTGCTGCTATTGTTGTTTATTGTCCCATCATTTTTAGTGTTGCTTGACATAGACTATAGAATCTAAATCGAAACGCGCTCTGTAACTAATGGTATGCTATATAAGTATGCCCCGTGTATTTCCAGTTCAATAACTAAATGTGCCACTGAAACAATATAGATAAGTTCTAAATGTGAATACTAAGCGATCTGTCCCGACATTAATTGATTTGCCCTACTTTAAAGGCAGGAGCTGACATCATGGCACATGCTGACGTGTTCCTCTTGATTAGACACCAGTTGAAGTCAGTCATTTATAACAATACATGTAATATGGGCGATATAGAATATTGATTACACCCCACGTCGCTTGGAGTTATCCATTCGGCCGGACGGCAATTAATTTCAATTTACATACTTTGTCTATTACATATTGCCGTTGGCTGAATTACATCTTCAGATTAGAAAAAAAACTAATAGGCTGTAAATCATTGGGCCATCATTTAAACGTACAGGAATTTGAAAGAGTTTTTAATTTTTTTTTCTCTAATTTTTAGTTTTATCCTCGAAATGTTATTAATATGGCTAAGACGTCTGGCGTTCCCGCTGTATGGTAATTGTAATCTTTTGTACCCAGAGGAGGGGGCCTGTTGTTTTGTCTGGTTTGAGGGAATTGTTACAAAGTTTTCGACCCTGACATACATTGAACTAGACATTAATTGATGAAAATACATTAAAATGGTGATTGACTTGGATATTGGGATAAATGTATTTTGTGCTTCGTAGTTTTCGGAACCCATTAAAATTCTGAGTTGGCAATCTTGGTTATATCACTGATACATTAAGAAACACGATTTGGTAAGCGGTTACATGATTTTGACGTTATGGATCACCACGACTCTAAAGCTTAATTCATACAACTAATTGGTATTTTAAGTTAGTATAATTTTATTTTCTGTATGTATATGTAATGAAATAATACGTCGAATAAAAGTTAATTTAAAGGGCGTTTAACTCTGTTCTTTGGAACCTTAAAATAGACGAGAATGGGGCGAAAGCACACCTTAATGTAATATGAATGTATATAAACTGTTTCATATTCAATTTTTTTTTTTATTGTAATGTCTAATCAATTATGTTCGGTGAAATACACTAATAGTTCAAATAGAACGGCAGTCATTTGCGCTTGCTTAATCTATTTGTCGTCTGTGAATCAGCCATTTTTAATTTAATTAGTTCCACATTGCCTTCTGGGATATGTTTTTCTTTGGGCATTACAGATGGCGCTCGTAACTGATTTCAAAATGTTAATTGTGTCTTAAATATTGGATATTAGGATCCCATAATTTCACTGTAAAATAAGAGCATCGATATTGGTTGAAACGGTTAGAGGTTTAGTTCCTTTAACGATAATTACAAGATAATTGTGCGTTAACAGACAAGCCTAAATGTTAAAGATATCCCAATAGCTTCAGCGAGCAGACTTGAAATGGTGCCCTGGTGAATTTCCAACAGGAATAATTGATAAATGCATCTAATGAACAAAATCTATGTCAAGAAAACAATTCAGCACAACCCGGTTCAAAGTCGTGTGGTGAAGCTGTTTTGGGGGGGGGGATGTTGTATACAAGAAGTTTTCCGTCATTTTAAAACACTCGACACAAATAGTACGTCGTAGAATTTTATTTGAATAATGCGCTTTAGCGTAGGGTTCTTTGCCATTGGGAGGAAACCGGATGTCCCGGAGAAAACCCACGTACAATTGTGCGATCGAAATCAAGTCACTTTACTCACTGACAAACCTTATGATCTAAAGCGTACAATTCCCCCAACCCCACCCCCACCCCAACTCGACGGATATAGATTAACCACACAACAAACACAAATGTTTGTAAACAGTAATTCCTATATGCCGTTATCAATTATATTAATTTAGGTCAATACAGAAGTCGCAATAAGTTCTTCTAAAGAATTCCATTATCACATTCTCTCTTTTTTAAACAAAGTTAATTTATAGTGTCTAAAAAAATATTTGTACTTTTATTCCCCAAAGCCTGTCTTAAAGTAGCAATTTATTATTTTCTGCTTTAATTATCTACAAATCTTCTTATCTGCACAAAATAAGTCTATTTGAATTAAGCCGAACGTCTTTCTAATTCTCTAAGAAAATAACATGACATGGTTATAATTAAAAGTCAGTGTCTGTACAAATTGTTCAGAGACATCACCATAAGAACTGATGATATCTGAAACTGACACAGATGTAAATCGCCATGAGCTGTTTCAATTATTGAATTGTATTACTTGAATTTGTGTAGATTATTTTGCTTAATATGCGAGTATATTAATGTGTCGTTGATACGGAGGCACCACTTTCGTGATTCTTAGAAAAATGGGTTATTTAGGTGTAAGCCTACAGCGAATGCTCAATAGTCCGCTGGTTATTGTTAAGGTCTCTTGATCTTGATTTTGGCGAAACACCAAGCATCTTCATTAGGACCCGCTGGTTCGTTTGATGCCTATATTTGTAGAAATTTGTATATCGAGGACTAGTGAACCTCTTTAGTCCGTGGGTTAGGGTTATTATGGTGGTTCAACCGCCTCAGATAGACATTTACCTTGACAAAGCGTCTAAAATCTTCAGTGGGTTCTGCGTTCAGTTTGATACCGACATTTGTAGGATTTTGTGTAGTGCGGATACGTGAACCTTTTACTCCGCGGGTTGGGGTTATTGTGATGGTTCAACCGTCTCTTGACCTTTTAAGTTTGACCTTGGCAAAACGTCTTAAATCTTCAGTAGGCCCTACTTTTCCATAACATTTGTAGCATTTTGTATAACGCGGGCTATACCTTTCGCATGATCTTCAACTCATGGCGGTTCCTTTGAACACATGATCTAGATATTATTGATATTTAAGTTGCATATTTCCTAAAACAGATATCGTAACATTAAAGAGGGACAATGTATCTACAGAATGATACCAAGTTTGTACAAATTTGTCCAATCATAAGTTTCAGCGAATATCTACACTATTTTTGTCAACACCAATAAGATGAAAAATAGACGTCGAACTAAAATCCAAATAGCATGCAGAAGATATTAACTCGTCTATATTTCGAGGAAATCATTTTAATTTGGCGGATTTTTCAAGCATACCATTCATTTAAATTTGAAATAAAAGATATCCACGAGTGTTCCAATAGACATAAGGGCATCCTTAATGGCGCCATAATATGAACCACACCACAGTAAGCTTGGTATGAACAGTGTTCAGGGAGGGCGTCTATTCTCTGAGTTAAACCAATGTCAATTCAAGGTTATTGTGAAAATGAAGACAAGTGGATACAACTATTCACCAGAGTAAAGGATATCTTGTGATTTAATTTACCGCCACGATAGCCGACTATCAAGAGATTCGCCAAACTCAAACATTCTAAAGTTGGAAAATGTTGACTTGCTTCCGTCGTCCTCACGGGAACGCATTTAGACATTCCCTTTATACCTTCGGATTTAATTGGCCAAGATTTTTTCATTTAAGAGAATTAAAAATGTCATTAACACTCGTGTCCTTTGTTTGATTGGTAATGGTATTCTCTACAGTATTTATGTATATCTTGTGCCACGAATCGCCCCGAATCCAAACTTATTCTGATTTGTAGATGAATCGCATTCTCTACAGTAGTTCCGTATATCTTAGTATAATTCTGAGTTATGCATAGTCAGGTCAAAATACAGTTTAACCCTAAAAAAATTGCCACAGAAGGTTTCTCAACTGATTCTTGTAGTTTGTAGTGTACTTTTTAACATACTAAAAGTTTACCAAAGTAGGACCCACAGAAAAGTGTTTTTTTTTCAAGATGGCGTCCAAGATGGCCACCGAAACGTCTTAATGATCATAACTATGTAACTATCAACTCAAATTTGATGATATTGTTGTCTATCCCTCGGTTTATAGGGACAACGAACACTTTAAGATCATCAAAAATGATGCAACACAAAAATCCATTATAGTGTCAAAAATGGCACCAACACCACCAAATGACCGCAAGTTCATAACTATTGACTCAAATTTGATGATCTTGATGTCTATCCCCAGGTTTTGGGGGGCAAGGAACACATTAAAACAACTTTGGATATCACCTTTCATGACATTCAGCTGTCACCTAATGCGCAAACACCTTTGTCCATAGAATAAGTTTCAGAGCGTTCAGTTTTGAGTGTCATCCCCCTCCTCAGTATCGACCTCTTGAGTATTGTTTGGATTGTCACAGTTTTCAGTTTGGCAAGGGCCACATATAGCAGTGCAAGGGAGTGCATAGTGTCTGCAGCTGCATCGAGAGGATTTGCACCCCCCCCGTACAGTTGCAATGGATAATTTTCAAGAGTTTGTCAGGCATAGCATTGTTTTGGGTCATAATTGGAATTAACTGATCATTTTCCTGTTTCCATCCCTATTCGGTTGAGTTCATTTAATTTGTCATCCCCATCCATACTATAATTTAACAGTACACACGTTGACTATGAAATCTAGTTGCGGGTGATGTTGGGGTAAGCCGTTCAGGAGTGACAAATGCTTCAGCAGTTGCCACTTTCTTTGTGAAAATGATATTCCGCAGTGGTGATAGCGTATCATTAGACTTGCCACCAAAGAGATCAACCATCAGGTCTTTGCCAAGATCTGATATGTCCTCTTGAGATTTATTTTGAAGGATGAATGGACTAGCACAGGACCAGATGTCACTTATTTCCAGAAGGCTGACTTTAACTCAATATTAAAGGAGTTACGAGTCCTCAAAGGTACATTTGGTGACCATTTTGAATTTATGCAAATTAGGTCCTTTAGTCGGACCGAAAATACGAGAACTTTGGATATGCTGTAGAAGATGATCTCACGAACAGAACGGTACCAAGAAACCTTCTGTAGTAATTTGTTCTAGGTATTGACATGACTATCATTTTATTTCATACCACACACTATAGACATTTATTTTCGTTGCTTCATCATGCACTGATTGGTGCTTTGTCTTTCCGCTTGACAACAATAAGACCGCAGTACAATATGACATTAATAATTCATGCAAACAAGAAAATGTATTGATTAATAATGGGTATTGAGCTGTAAATGAAAATTGAATAGATAAACAAATTGAAAGAGACTGTAGAACACGTTTTGCGATTTAGAACTTTAAAAATATTACAAAGGGAAATTACTCTAATCGTTCTTTTGATGGTCGCAAAAACGAATATATAAATATTATAAAAAATGAAATCATAAACGTTTTAATCAATAATATCTGATATTTATTTTTGTTCAGAATTAGTACTGATAGAGGGCAAGATGCAAACAGTGGTTTATTGATCTAAGGGAAGCAACTCGATATATAATGTTTACTTCGCCAATACTTCTTCCAACATCACAAAAACATTAAGATTCTGGAGATAAATCGCGTGGACAGCCATATAATATGTAAACAACAGACATGAACAGCGAAGAAACTCCTAGCAGTAGCAGCTGTTCAGAAAGGTTTAAGAATAGGAAATGTGGGTTGCTTTTCGACAAATAAAGCGACGTTCGCAATTGCATTTGAAAGAGTGATGTCACACGATTTCAAGAGTAAAAAAGTGAAAAATAACACACCTTTTCTCAATAATGTTGTCAAAAAAAGATACCTTAACCAACGTACCCTTTTTTCTGAGCCCACGTTCCACGTCCAGTTCTATAGAGTTTACCATATAAGGAGCCCCACATTTTTATTACCAGTCCGTAGGAATGATTATTATCTTTAATTATTCGTTCTTTTGGTTTCTTTGCACTAGAATGATAACGTCTTAACGATATATTTATAGTTCCACGGGGATGTGCCCCAGCATAACAGCAAAGTTAATTAACGTATTTTTATTGAGCTGATACAAAATCAAAACATTAAAAATTGAGTTTACCTTAGATAAAAATTAATTAAGTTGGTACCAATATTGATATAACGGATGAGATATAATTCTATCTACGACGCGGTTGGTCGGGGATTGGACCAAATATTAACGAGTATTGGAAATTGTTTGTGGAAAGAAGAATGATGGTACAGCATACACGTGGTCAATGGTGGGTCAGAGATACCACCATATCGATCTGCTTAAGGATAGTAAAAGAGAGTTATATTGGTTCCTCCTTATTATTTTTAGACTTGCCGGACGTCTTGTATAAATAGTGTAACAAACAATTGAAACTGAGACATGTCGGTTAATCCTTGCTTTGTGAGTTTCAGAAGCAGAGATTGATCCCGGCTTTGGTCGAGAAAGTTACCCGGGATTTTCAAGCGCGGTTTTCGGTGGTGCAGAACGGAAGGCCTAACAAAGGACAGCGCCTAGTCATTCAGATGAGACAGAAAACCGCGGTCCCATGTACACATTGGCGTGCACATACAAGGACCCATTACAATAATTTTCCCCGGTAGCACATTGCATGGCTATGTCCGTCTCCATTAAGCGGGCGTCATACTGTCCCGAAATTCGACTCTCATCGTAAAAAACATCGGGCCAATCGCGAGGGCATCTTAAGCCAGCGTGTGACCCCCCCCCCCCCCCGTGGAGTTTCTCAGACCCCGGCAGCAACTTCTTGGGCGCTGGCAAAAGTTTGAGGTTTTGAATTCGTGTGTCCATTTTGTCCTTCATAAGGTCATCATGAGGGCATCTTTCAAATCCTGTCACCTTCGTCTCATCATCGATGCCATTGGACATTCTTTTCATGTGGACGTATATTGTCGTAGCTCCTGTCCGTCACAATTTTTATCCGATTTTGACGAACCTTGAAAAATAAGGTTATTGCCCAAAGATCTCAGTTCCTTTCGATATTGGCATGTGTCATGGCCCCTGGTTGTACAAAAAAATCGTGTTTTTAGCGTTGAAATTATCATCTTTAAACCAGAATGACGGTTGTGTTCGAATTTTGTGAAAATCGGACCGAAACTGCCTGACAAAAAGGCCACTCCCTGCAGGCAAATAGTGTAAAAGTATGTAATGCCAGGGTTGTGGACCTTCTAGAGTTGACAATTGTTTTTATCCTATTTGATAAAACCGAAAATGAATGTTTATAACCCAACAATCATGGTGCCCCTGTATATTCGCGCATATCGGACAGTAACTTCCTGGATCATGACCCTTGATTGTACGTAAAATCGCCCTTTTAGCTTGTCCTCTGTCTATCTCTTGTTCTCCATACGAACCCAATACGAAGTAAATAATAATCTGCCCGATTGGCTTCGGCAAAATGGACGTGCAAATTTTTTGGCATGCCAAGGACTTTGCCAGCGCCCACAAAGTTGCTGTCGGAGCCTGAAAAACTTCACAGGCGGTCATACGATATGGCTTAAGATGCCCTCACTAATGGTCCGATGTTTTTACGATCAGAGCCGAATTAACTTTATCTGGTGTCAATTTCGAAAGATTAAGACGCCCGATAAAGCATCTTCCTGAGCCAACCCTTAGCAACTCTACAGAACCACGGTGTGGCCTTCGTGTGTCCCGTGGGTTTAAACTACTATACAAAATTCACATTTTCGTATTACCGTCTTGTGTTGTTCGGGTGCCATTGTGTGACGCTCTGTGGGCATCGCACTTGCTCCGGCTGTTGATTCTTTTTTGGACAAATTCGGGGCCATCATCGCGCGCAATTCAAAATTCCATATTTGTATGACCAGCTGGTGTCAATTTCGGGACAGTGTGATGCCAACATTATCCCGGTTGATGCAGAAAAGTAGGACGTTAAAACCATTTCATTCATTTATTCAGTCAGTCATTCATTCATTCAGAAGCAGAGACTAGATAACCTTTCTATTCGTAGGTTTATACATTCAGTACGTAAACAGTCCATGTCAACGAAGATCAACCGTGATTTACCTAATCAATCCATGTCAACGAAGATCAGCCGTGCCTATGTTACCATATCTGGCGCTTTCAACATTTAAATGAGAAACATATATGTATTATTTTTGCCTGATACGCCCAAGAATAATGCTGTCGTCCCCTTGTTCGGAAATCTTGCATACATCACTGCCTATATTCTAGAAAGCCAATAAAATGATTAATTGATATATGTATCTCAGAGACTAGTTTGAATTTGTGAAATTATTGATAAATATCCAATTTTTAGGGGAATCCATCCATAGAAAACATTACGATGTTACTCAAGGTTTAGCCAATTGCTTTAGACAGTATTAGTAAGGGTGTGTGTTGTTGCGCAATCTTACATTGTTTATTCAAATATCTTTTATGCTTATAATGCATTTTGAAACATGAGAATGGAAGACCGCTAGACTACATGTAGTCTTAAACTCCCCTTATTTTTTATATTTCATTATCAGAGAGATTGGGTTCTGTTGCAATATTATCTTCAAGAACCAATAAGTGAAACTGAAGCATGGATGGCGTAACCAGCGCGATGCCAGACTGTAAAGGTCCTTAATAGCAGACAAGACCACCGATCATTTCTCGTATAAAAGGCCATGAAGACTTATAGTAGATGTACTTCAAGTTGGCGGCCAGTAGAAAACAATACGCCTTCCTAAATTTGGCAATCATGACGAGCACGAAGCTTACCGTAGTTAACGTCTTATTCGGCTAAAGTAAGTACATTAATAGATTATAACGGTTAACCGGCACCATATTGATTTCATATTGAATCAGTAATAAAAGCCCCGAGCGTAACACCAGGTAGTCAAGCGAAAAGATTAAGCTGAAAAAGATACTATTAATTTATAAACCTATGTGATACAAGTCGGAGAATATCCATTTTTTAGAAACATTTACCAAACCCCAAAGAAATCGAAATCCCACCAAATAGACGTGATTTTACGCCGTTGTAAACTCGATCGAATGTTGTTTTCAACACGACGGCTGAAATTTTAATAATTAAAGATATCTAAGATTCTATTTCTTCAGTTGCCATAAAATGGATGATGAATGTTTGTTGGTTCATACAATGTGTCATACAGATGTCTGTTTTTTTCCCTGAAATTCTGTATGACTAGAAAAGGCTGTGAAAGTATAATAACAATGACTAGATTTGACGTATAGATTTATGACTTTGTGTGAATGAGTGATACTCACTAACAGCTCAAACGTTTTAACAACTTTAAACAACCAAAAGAAGATTTATTGAATCTGTAAATGCACAGAAAGGTCTCCGTCAAAAAATTAGGAATTTTGTACTTTTACAACAACGCGGAAATGCGAATACACCAATTAGGTTATATTTTGCAAATCTTTAAAAAAAATTGTTGTTTCTAGTAACCCCAAAATAAGTACAGACTGAAAATGATTAGCAAACCCATGGTCAATAAAATAACAAAGAAACCGTCAACTGTCATTGTTTGCGATATCACTAGTAGACGTTAAGCGATCAAGGTACCGTTATCGCTGTTCTACCGTCTAGCACATACGTTTATCAAACATATAAATATATATAACTTAAAATGTAATTGTCTGTGACATCACTACGGTGGAAGCGGACGTTCTATTTTTTCCACACACGCAGCTTGAGTCGGGAACGACGGATTACTTCCGTAATAGTTCTTCGGGGGACTTCAGATATGTACTACACCCCAATAAAATACTTTTTAAGGTATGGTTTTGAGCAATATATATATTTTTCTGTGAAATTGCATTAGTGTGTACTTTTTCAGGCGATAAATATATTTTCCGGTTAATTGCAGTACATGCTTTTACCGATGCTTAATCTAATTAGCAACTAGGATGTTAAAACAATAATCATTTGCACCTGATCATAAATTACTACAATAAGAATAACACCCTAATTAATGGCCATTTGTTCTTACTGACAGTTCAATAAATGACAAGATCTTGTATTGATATTTAGCTAATGATCATTAGTTGATATTGTATTGATGTTCGGCTAATTATGATTAGTTGATATTGATTAGCAGAACGTGTGGTATATCTGATTTGTACGACGATAAATTATATATGCCAGTCCATTATTTACTTAGTTAAGACAGATGCACTAAAGTCTAAAAGCCTTGAAACTTGCAGGATTGAAATTTGGGGATGTGCCGGGGGAGCTGTGGGGGGGGGGGGGGCTTCAATGACAGTATTTACGTTCTGAAGCGCACACATTGTACTACTAGGCCACCGAAAACCCATGTAACCAATGGACCAATCTGTACACTCAGAGTGAAGCAGATACATTTGTTCTTCATGAAAACTAAAAAATAAGAGGGATCTATCGGGATTATTTGGTGAATTTAGAGATCGATTAAGGGACACATAAACGTCGTTTCCAAAAAAAGAAATATGTTTATATCCTTACTAACCATGATCCACACCTACCACCAAATAGGTTTTTTTTACCATCCCTCCGCTCCTTGAATCCCACCCAATCAACCGACTTCTCCACCACACCATTGGTGAATAGTACGTATAACACATACCAAGTCCTCATATCTTATGCCTAGACCCAACTGGGGAAAATCATCGTCGATGTGGAAATAAATAATTTTTCTCCAGAAGGTTTCACATGGTTGGTGACGCTCCTGAAGCCACCCCGCGACATCGGGGAACCTGTCTCCGACGCCCCACGAGGCTCATCAATTTTCATTGCTAGTAAATCCCCGAGGAAAACAAATGCCCAGTAGCATTAATTCAGGAAATTAGACCACCCTTCAAGATATATCGTTGACGATTCTGTTTAATATTTAATAATGTTATGTGTTAATTGTTGGCTTACCAGGACTTCCCACGCTTCTTTAATATTTTATACATCGCAATTAGCACTTAACTTTACTCCCCTAAAGTATTCCTGACATTTAGCTAAGTGTTTGAAACGATAATTCGTTTAAATGAACTCAGGGGCGTACATAACGATTTTGTTTGGGGGGGGGGGGTGTTTAGCCAAAATGCGACCGACTGATGCCCATACCCCTAGTACGAGTGACGCAGTCAGGAGCCGAGCACCACAGGTGCGAGTTTTGTAGGGGTCATGTGCAGTAGTGGATCTGGATAGGGGTGGGGGGGGGACCAAATCTAGGGCGCCACCCCAGCCATAATCCCAACCAACAATGAATGTCAACAAAATACTGGCTATAACATTAAGCGTCCCGGTAGAACATAGATGGTATTGTATAATTATATAGTTGTTTTCCGATCGTTGTCTCGCTAGAAAGCAGTTTTATTTAAGTTGACATAAAGTTTATGTCATATATGATTGTGCCTATAACACTGAGCAACCTGAGCAAATTTTGAAAAATTGAGTCAATATCTTGGCATTTGAGGTCATTGCTGGGAGACATTCTTGTGGATGAGAGGACCAGAAATGTGAGTCAATTAGACAAAATCTCGAGATCTGCCCCTGTCAATTCCGCCTGTTTTGCAAGAGTTGACAAAACTTTTGTATAGTCTGTAGTCTGACCCCCCACGACCCACACAACAGTGCCAGTGGTACTACTAACATAACTAGGCAGTTCAGTATAACCGTGAATATGAAAGTGCTGAGACAGTATAAGACAACAGAGGAGTGGAAGAATGATGTTATAATGGAATCGAGGGCCACAGGCGCGAAAAATTTCAGATGTGTAACCGAGCTTTTAATTTTTGGGACTGGGCCTGACAATTTTAGTCAATGTCATGGCAAATGGATCCAAATTCTCGTTAACGAGAGGATAAGAACTGGGACAGAATCTTGAGGCCTATCTGTCAATGTCGCCTGTTTTGTGAGAGTAGAACTAACAATTCAACAGTCTTTTGACCCATGACTCACTCACTAGTGGTACTACTAACTGGGCGATTCACTGTAACTGTGAATATGATAGTGATGAGACAGTATAAGACAGAGAAGGAGTTGAAGAAAGATGGCGTAATGGAGTTGAGCGCCGATAGGTAACTGAGCTTTTAATTTTTGAGGACTGGGCCTGAGGGCACTTCACCTCAATGGGGCGCTTACTTGGTCTCTGAAATGCCCGGGACTTTGGGGAGAGATTTTGCAGAATTCTGATATCAGAAAACACCCCATTAATTCATTTAGTCTGAGACCGACTGCGGTAACCACTTTTTTTTGAGACCGACTATTTTTTTGCCATGGGGTGAAAAACATTTTCTTCAAACATGATAAGTCGACAAGGTTATTTTATACTAAAGTTTTGCGTGAGTAGAGTGACGTGTGCAGTGAGCACTTATTTTGATACCGACTGCTCATATCTTACGACCGACTAGTATTTGGGATCTATTCTGGCATTATTTGTTTACCTCAATAATTCATTAAGACTGCACTTATTTTGAGACCGACTATTTTTCTCCCTGGGTGAAATTTTGTTCTTAAGACCTACATACTCACAACAGAATAAGAGTGAAACACATCATTTTTTCAAACATGATAAGTTGACAACGTTATTTTATACTAAAGTTTTGCGTGAGTAGCGTGGCGTGTGCAGTGAGCACTTATTTTGATACCGACTGCTCTTATTTTGCGACCGACTGCACTGATTTTGCGACCGACTATTTTTTTTCCCCTGAATGTACTATGGTACTTACGAATTAACACGTCTATTCACAATAAAGAGTTTGTCGTTGTTCTTCAAATTAACACAAAGGTTACGTCCCCTCATGTCTTGTGCCAAAAGATGGTTTAAAGTTTAACTGGATTGATATTGAGATAATTTATGTATACTGTCTGTTGTAATCATAAGCAGGTAGTATTGGGTGAAAAAGCTAAAATAAAACCGGGACGCTTCGACATGCAAAACTGGATAAGAATGGAACAATGTCGAAAATAGCCTGTTAAAAAATAATATCGGGGTATTTTATTTTTATTCGTAACTTTTACTTTACTGGGGATAAACATTTTCCTCTTTTGTCTGCGCATGTGTACATTCATAGCTGACACGCCCTCCAAATAATCCGTTATCTGTAGAACAGATAGGTGATACTGACGTTCACCCAACCCAACCATTATGTGATATAAATCTCACCCACCCTCTTCGTTATCTTTAGAGCGCATAGCTGACATCCCCCTTCTCTTCAACCCAACGAATACATGGGTTAAGAAATTTACAACGTTATTTAGAGAATTGCGACATGAAGCGGCAATTGTTTTCTATTAATCTTGAGATATGTATGGAACTTCAGCGTGTACTTATTTAATATGTATACAATGAAAATGCAGCACAAATAAATCTATTGCAAAGACATATTATGTATCTTAAAGAGTTTTAAGATAACTAAGCAACTCAGTTTGTATTTTTAAATAAAACAACCCAGTCGCTAGGTTTCTTTACACATTCAGTACTATATCGATATTTGTTATTGTTACACTCTAAAAGACCATGGTCGATATTAGAACGGCACATGTTTGTTTTTATATACTTTTTGAACCTTCAATAACAAAAGAGTCCCCATTTTCTAAATATTTGATACCGGAAGTGCCAACCTCCAATCATGTGTTTTAAGGGAAATATTCAATATCGTATGACGCGGCGGCTTTCAACATTTCCGTTACTCGAGTACTTTCCTTTTAGTATTCAAAAATCCGAACTGAATAAACAAATCTATAAGTGTGTACTATGTTTCTTAAACACCGGAATTGTCATTGAGAAATTCTCAACTCAAATTACAATTGTTATATTAAGATACAATTTCTCTAGCTAATTTTCATAATATATAGCTATGGGGTATCTAAATTACATTGATTTGTAGCTATGGCGCATCTAAATTATATTAATTTAAATATGATTTTCGAGGCTAACCTACATTTAATGAACAAAATGTATGAATGATTCACACACACACATATACATCCTGTTATTGTGTCCAAAACCTGACATCGCTTTTATCGATATGCTAGAGCTTTTTCTTCTTACGTGGAATTTCTAACAATATGGATACCTTTAACAGCAAAGATGCTAAGATTAGGATCTAAATCAGACCAATGCGCCAAACTACCATTAATTATTTCCTTATAAATTTGAATTTAATACGTTGTTATTTAGATAGTAATATAAGGCATTAAAACAAAACGTGTAGGTTGCATGTCATCTTGAACTTAATGTTAGTTGGCCGGAATGAAGTCTCTTACGGGCGCTTGGTTAACAAGATGGTGGTATGCAATCAAGTGGCAGTCTGAAATCAATGGATAGTTAAAGGATTCGCCAATAGGCGTCAGGGCTGGCCAATATTAATAATATTGGACCAATAGCAGGACTACTATTTATGATATGTTGTATGGGGTCTATAGTAATATGGAATGCTGAGATTTAAAAATCATTGTCATAATGCATTGGATTTATGTGATCCGATTATAATTGGAATCTAAAGGGTTGTCGGTAAGCCGGCATATAATTGGAATATAAGTGGTTGTCGGTAAGCCAGCAGGATGGATAAAACATGCTGCCGACCCAACATTTAGTAAGCCAGTTGGACGGAAGGACGAAACGCATCTATACCTTTCCGAAGATGTAGATATTCAACTTTATACTGCTATATTTTGTCCCATTTGATCAGAGTTGCTGTTGCTTGAATATTGGTGATGACCAATACTATTTCTTTTATTCAGTTCCCTTTTACAGAATACACCGAACAACTGGTTAATATCAACAAAATTAAAACAAAGCCACAATTCAATTTGATTCTTAACGTTAAGAAAATATCCTCAATAGTATATATATAACATTATTACAAATGTCTAGACATAGATTATATATATCATTATTATAGACAAGAACACCACATAATATCATTAAAATTTTCCATATATTCTAGATAAGACCTTATATTGACCAGGCTGTTAGATTAACCATTCGGGTCACTCTTTCATTAAATGTAGATAGAGTAACTTGTAGAAATCATCGCTGTATATTTACCGACTCCCTCGAGTGTTTCGACTATACAGATAAAGAAAACCAGCGACGAGGAAAATCAACTGTGCTGAGAACACTAACGCCGTGTCTTTGTTGTTTCAGAAAGCTGTAACTAATGTCTTACACGAAGCCAGTGATCTGACAAACGATTAAAAAACATCATGTGATATTTCTGTTAGTTCCAATAATCGAGTTTACTATAAATACCACAAAACAATGTATGCGATTGTCACGGGTAAATATCGTACTCGATGACTTATTCATCAGAAAAAAAGGCAAAAGGTGTTGGTGGCTATTAACGGATTTACCTGTATTTATATTATAAAATAGGGCAGCATAAGGTAAACATTCATCTGAATCGTGAGTTGTTGTTCGAAGACGCCTTCTATTGAAGAAACTCAATACAGGTAGCGTGTAACTAACAACTGCATGAGATAAAGTATATAGACCTACACGTTAACAATAATTTGATTTATATCATTTTTATGTTCTATAAAGCTAAATGTAAACTAATGTTAACAATTGTTTAATCAAGTAAAGGTAGTTTACCTGTAATTAAGTAACTGGTTATATTGATTAGGGTGGGGTACAATGTCTAGTGTTGTATATGGCCCGTAATAAGAAGCGCTATCACGTCTTGGACAAAGGTAAGTATAAATGTAAGAGACAGAGCGTGTTAAAGTCTTACAATCCCAATGTTAACGCCCCAATGTCCTGCACCAACTGGGATAATGAAGACGAGCATACGCGATGCAATTAGCTGAGTGAAATTTTACCCAGACAGCGCCCTTTTCTGTTTACTCTTCCTAGACTTTAAACTGTTCCTTACCAGCCGCACCCCACGCCCTGCACCACTAACAAGTGGAACCAGGCTTTAAAATCCCGAGGAGCTTTCTCTTCTTGGCCAAGAACGAGATCGAACCTGGGACCTATTGCTTAGTGAAGCAACGCCTTACCTCACTTGCCTGCTAATGAAGACGGAAATACGCTATGTTGTGTGGGAAATGGCACCCCTTCCAATAATATTACCGCCTAGAAGGGGATAATAACGAAATAAATCGGCCTATAAGGAGGTAAACGGCAACTCGTTTTTACTGTTCGCTAAATTTATGACCTCCATTATATGGACTTATTAACCTATAACGGCAAATTCTATGCCCGGAATAACCTGCGGTCTGAAAGGCTTTGGATTTTACAGGGGAATTTTGGGTTATTCTTCTAAAAGTGTTTCTTTAACGGGTTATTCTTCCAAGGTAAGTTTTTATTCCATAAGAAAACATGATATAAGGTTTTTCTTACTGGAATTCTGGGATATTCTCATTTTACGTACATGTAAACATAGACAGTTTATGCGCAAGAAGAAGTCCTCGACTTCGGTTATGCTGGGGAAGAAAGACTTCAAAACAAACCCTCGGGTTATTTTCTTAGTCTTTCTTTCTCTTTGCATAACCCAAGTCTCGTGCTTTATCCTACACATAAAGGCCCGCTTTCCAGAATATGCGTATCTTATGGTATAATGCGTATGTTGTTGTAGGCTAGGTTTTCTTTTTGTAGAGTTATCTCAATTGTCCCCGGATTTAAAGCTTCAGTGTGCGTGGTGGACCGATGTTACGCTAGGGTTAGGCTTAGGGTCTTGAAAATTGACTCTAAAACAAAAGTCCCGCGTTGATCTTTATGGTCCCATGATGGAAATCATAAATTTACCGAACGTTAAAAACGGGAAGCGGTTTATCTCCTTATGGACCGATTTATTTCGTTATAACTATCTTTCTAGGCGGTAATGATATTGGATCGGGTGGAAATGGGGAAAATTTTGCCAACGGCGCTACGACCTGCTGTTAATACGATTTCCAAATGTCAATGGATATTTAACGTACTGAATGATATACATTTGACCTCAGTTTTTCGCCCCATCAAAATAATAGACGCTTCCGTTGGTGTTACAAACATGGTCTAAGTATTGTGTTAAAAAGACGTTTTCTTTCATTGCATAGTCGAGATAACCAGAGGTTTTTCTATTGGGCTCTAATATGTATGGAATCCAATCCAATGGCTGTATTATTTTAGAACAATCTAATATCTATAATCAATATTCCTAAAAACTAAACCCACTTTATAAAGCATAACAAAATATCGGATTTAGATCCAGCTATGTCTGAAGAGGATTTTAATCTATTTTAATCCATTTTTTACCTATATTCTGGTGACATCCAACATACATAATTGTTCAAATCTATACACATCTTCCTACAGGCAATGCAATTTCCAACCACAATAAAGCTTATGTTTGATTCGATATCAACAAAATATCGAGGAAATGTACAAAACATGTAAAACATACAAATGCATTTTAAATACAAAATGGTGGCCAATACGCGTATGGCCCCGATGTTTCCCATTCCCATTCAAACCTTTGGTTAGGCTTACTGTTCCTAAAACATAAGATACCACCCCTCTCATACACAGTTTTCAATATGCAGAATCTGTTTCTAAATCATTCATTACGGATAAAACCTTCTGTTAGATAACTATATATACATTTGTGTAAAGTTAGACGGTTTGGACTCGTAGTTGATGAAAATGTAGAGTTGCCATGCAACGAATTTACGTCCAACAGCATCATTTTGAAAGAAGGAAAGGGCGCCATAGTATGGTGTGACGTAAAGTCCTCGAAAACATACCTACCCGTAAAGTGTTCAGAAGGGTTCTGTGATAGGAATAGTAACTCCATACAGTATTAAGTTAAGCAAAATCGCCAAAAATTATTACCCGCGACGTTGCGCTTTAAATCCACGTGGAACTGACGCGCGACTAGCCGCACATTTCCAGAAAAACTGAAACCAAAACCTCTAGAGAGACAGAGAGAGAGAGAAATGGGGTATAACGTCCACCACTCGACACAAACTAGGTCATTTTGGGACTAGCACATGGGTCAATTTTATTTCAATCACTTTAGCAGTGGGAGGAAACCGGAGGACCCGGAGAAAACCTACGAGGTTAGACAGGCGATCCTACTCCTTGTCACGTACAACTGGGGAATCGAAACCCCGCCAGTTGACTCAATGACAGACCGTATGATACAGCGCGCGCGTGCTAACCATTCGGCCATCCTCCCCCCCCCCCCAAAAAAAAAAAAAAAACCCACCCTAATGATATGTAGATTATTTTAAAGTGGCAACAACTCTATCTAAATTTGTATTGTATTTTTATATAATATATTTATATTTTAAATATTGATATACATAAGTGATATGTTTTGAATTTTATTTATTGATCTGGGATATATACGTTGGCGTTAACACGAATTATAAACGAGCGGACATACTTACAAAAGACAAACTAAACATATAATCGGAATGAAACATGATATCATATTACCACTGGATTATAATTAGGTTAGCATGTCAAAGAATACGCATATATATTACAACTGAATGGTGACCAGCATGTGATACAAACTAATATTTTAAATAATCTGACACGCTAGTTATTATCTCGAGCGCACTAGATAATTAAGCAACAAGCTACTACGCTGGATTGCTGAGTATGGCACTTGATCACTCACCAGGAGATCACAGGATCGACCCCGGTGTTGGTATTTTTACAGCCAGGGTTCCTATTGTGCAGGACCTGGTACGGATCATCATATATCACCTGGGCACATTGATGGGCATGTAAAAAAAAAATACATTTTATCTTTGATAGTTTGGTTTCAAAGAAGCCGTCGTATTACATTGTCCACATTCATATTGCAGAATCTTGTTTACGTTATTATTCATTGTTTATTCTGTAAGATAAAAACGTACTTTGTGTCGATGAGTTTCAGAATTATTGTTCTTGATCAGTTTGACCACTCTATACTGGGTTTGTATAAAATGTATGTTGATTGTTTGTAGTTACCCAGACCCCGAGTTCACAAAGCATTCTCAGGCTTAGATTAAGACTTTACTCAACTTTCAATCACTGTTTATGAGAAACATCTTTGATCCAGAAACACAAAAATTTGCACATAGTTTCTTATTGATGTATTTGATAAATTAAAATAACAAAAGTTTTATAAAAGACTACATTTTAGTTTAAATAAGGTAAACATTACTGGGTAAATTCTGAACTGAAGTCTGAGAATGCTTTGTGAACACGGGGCCAGTGCGATCCCGATGATATTTTGACATTTTTTGAAGAATCGAAGAAAAGGGTGTACCTTTACATTTTCAACCACGTATGGGTGAATATTCGTGATTTTGGGGCTGATAGCTCTCGCTATAATAGTTAAAAATGTAAAGGGAATATGCTGAATTTTCAGTCAAATTATTTCACTCTAAACCGAGAAATACTTATTTTAATAACATTGTAGCCTCGATTGTCATTGTTACAGTTTTTACGATAATAAACAAAGTCTCGATTATTCATTTTACGGTTAATCATCGACGGCTGTTAATAAATGTATAATAAATAATTTATATAACATTTCAGGCCTAACGAAAGGACTGCAATAGGCAGATTTAGCTTTTGCATAATGTCTGTTTAAAGAAGCTAAATCTCTAACTCAATATCATCCAAAGTCTTCGACATTGAGAACACATATTATTTGTCAATTTAAATCAACATTGATGTTGTGATCTTTCTGTGAAAAGATGGGCTTCGGATGTCCAATCGTGTACCATAATACGTTTCAGCGCCATTTGTAACAAGGGACACAGGTCATGTCAAACGGTGATGCCATATTCTTACCTGTAGAGCATGCGCAATAAATACTATCGATGTAGACTGGAATAACCAGATGCTAGAAATTGCCATTGGATTGAGATTTCTGACGTATTCCGCGAACAAAACTGATATGAAATTACAGTAAAAACAGAAACGATTGAATGTAAATCAGTTTATATCCATTCATATTACATTATTATATGCGTTGCGACTCATTTGTATCAATTTCTAGATCCCAAACATTAGCGATTTAGCTCCTTTAAGCTAGTTTGTTACGTCGAAATGCAAAGCGGATAATTATATGCACAATTAACCCAACGAAAATTTTGGAAAACAGACGAGAATTAACATTAAAGTCAATTGGAGAAATCAATGGTGTACTGTTACCAAATTGATATTTTGACCGGAAGTAGCCCTTTTCGTTCATTTTTGGCGTGCGAGTGTAGCCTGGTCCGACTCGCATTGTATTTATAAACTCACGAGACGTTTATCACAAATAATTCATAATTACGCCCAATTTTTATGAAGAGACGATCTTTACTGCCGTGTAATATTTCCATTTAAGCGGGCATAGTTTGTAATTTAGAGACAAAATAAATCACATGACAGGAAGAGGGGATCCACCGATAACGAGTCTCCGTCATGTAATCTGAGAATTATACGTTCAACCTATTATTGATTAGGGCGCTATCTAATTCAAGATATTACGAATTACATTGAGTTTTCAAGGAATGAAATATGGTTAAACGTCTTACTTTCTGGCAAAGAGTTTTCAAGGCTACTATTATTTAGTCAATTTGTTTTGTAATCTCAAATCAAAAATTTCAATCTCAAATCAAGTATTACCGGTTTGCTTACTCATATCATAATCACCTGATACCAATTTGGAAGTTCAGAAACCCAAATTAGCTAATGCCCTTTTCTTTTTGTATCAAAATTAAAAAGCGTTGCCAGACTAGATAAACAGACCCTATATCTAATAATGTTCAGATCGTTCTTATTTTCCAGCAAACCCAAGGCGTTTTGGTAAGAATTCTATATCTTAAATAACGATCGCAAATTGGTCAGTACCTCAGCTCTATAGAGTGAGTACGTGTTTAGCAACACAATGCACTATAAAACAGATTGATTCATTTTTCAAAACACGGTAAACGTGTATAGGAATCGTATTGGGCTTAATGCCGATGATTCCTAAAAGTCTGATAGAAACCAATCAAGGGTCGGTTAAGAGTGCGGTAATGAATATGTATTTACAATCACATAAACCAGGAGCAATAATTCTTAACTTATTGATAATAGGGGCCTTATTTACCCCATAACTGACCTTTCTTGAAATTTTGTGAAACACATTCGCGAACTGTAGAATAAGTAGGAGTACGGCAAAAGACTTTGATTAAAAATACTAAAAAAACGGCAGTAGGTTAACTTTACCTGAATACTCACTATCCCTGAAAAATTTATATGTGGGCGTGTAAAATTTAAAATATCAGTGGTAAAAAAGAAAACTTCAGTTTTAAGTAAAGTAATGATTATTCAAATGATATTCTAGGACTAGTAGATATGATCTGGTTAGAGTTAGGGATATGTTCAGCTGTTACTATCTCTAAGATGTCACATTTTACTAGGGATATAAAACAATCAGCACAAATACAATTGTTGGTGTTTTGATTGGATGTAAATATTAACACGGGGATTGGCTAATAAACTGATTATTGACAGGGATCCTGTTTATCAGGGATATTAGAGATTCATGTTATAATTATAGAAGCGAGGGAACTGTACGCGGTAAACAGGAAAAACAGACTGCTTTAAACCTTACTAATCACACTCTTCTTAAAACACCACACGTTCCTCTTTCATCAAATATAACATCCCAAATGAAGTTTTCTGCTTTAGACCTGGGTTTCTGTGAAGTTTCTTTAACACAGATTAATTTTGCCAGACATTATTACCATGTACAATAATGTAGAAGCCGAGCTTCTTGTGAAAGATTATTCAAGTAAATCTTCGACAAATACGGGGAATATTTGTGAACTAAATGACTCTACGCCCGCCAGTTCCACTAAACGTGACGATTCTATATCAAAGTCTGCAACCCGCCACACATTGTCATTGATGTAAACCTATCGATATCCGGTACGCATGCGTGTTTTATCTGTTAGTTTTGCAAGCTGTTGTATTGATCTTAGTGTGAAGAGAGGCTATGAAGTAGATTGTATGTCATACTGATGTCTTATAACATGCAAAACAACAAAGCCATCTTATCGGATATAGCAGAAATGTTTTTCTAGCACACCAAGGTAAGAATCACCTTTAATTAAAACCACAGATATAAACAAAGCAAGACTTTTGTCATAACCATTGTATTAAACCAAGTAGCATTTAAACGGAGTAAAGAAGTTGTAGAATGAATTGATGCCATCCAAGTCTTTTTCTTAAATCGAAGATTTATCCAATAATCACTTTAGAGTGTCAACTACTTTGTCGCTGATCCTTTTAGACAAGTAGTCTTATAGAAAGTCAGGATTTAAAACTACTTGGTGCCTGGTATTTAGAGTTTCCATTCAAAGATACTTTATTGGTTTTCTGTCTTCGACGACCTTCTAAATTTTTTATTAGATGTTGTTGAGAAGTTGATAATTGACATTCTAATGATGTATAAAAACGTCGGTATTCCTTTCACAAATAGTCATATAATTGAATTTTAAAAATTCATGATTGAATAAAAAACCCATGAAATTTGCTTCATATCTTCACTTATTGAACCTCTGTTATTCGTGATTCTTGAGGAAAACGGTGCCACGAAGTATAAACAGGGCAAACTATATACACATATAACACAGCCAGAAATAAAGTTAGATACATATTCACTCAGATAAAGTTGCTACGGAACAGCAATACTTGTTATTGTATCCATATATAGAATGTAAATATATCCATGGCTCATTAAGTAATGCAATATTTTTAAAAAAAAACTATGGAAGAAAATTAAGAACAAGGGGCTATTAGTATTAGCCTAAACTTAAACTATGTTTATATTTTATACGAAGTATATATTGATAAAAATTGTTTACTAATTATTTAAAGAACCAGCCATTATTTTATCTAAATTTGATATTTAATATGATGGAACTACTCCTAATTAAGAAGTTTAAAGCCACGTTTCACAAGTACGCATTTAGTATTTAGCCACATTAAGACGCAATTTTATCTATGTAAACACAGGCGGAGACTTGTCAGGTTCTCTAAGACGCCCACCGGCAGTAAAGTCGTCATTCTTAATTCTAAAGTCAATGTTAACACATCCTGATGAGCAAGTGTTAAAAGTTCCAAATAATTCTTTTAAAAAAATCCACAACGAACTTTGTATCACGTTTTCAATAAACTCAATATCCGGTTGAAAACATGCAGCTTGTTTAAACATAATCATGGAGATAACCCAGTTTCATGGAGATAACTCCATTTCATGGTGATAACTCCAAAGGTAGGAAAATTGGGAACAATATCACGATTATTGTATTTGTAGTGTGGTTGTCCTGTACTTACGGATACTAATAGAGAGCATTGTAGTGTATGCGCTCAAAAATAAAGTGTAAACTAAGATCGAGAAACGAGTTCTCAGACTTAAGTTACTTAAAATTGTTCGCCTTATTTTAGCTAAAATATAGCCCTTTATAAAACCTCTGTTGTTTTAATGGATCAAATACGTCAATAAGAAACTATGTGCAAGATTTGTGTTTCTGGATCAAAGATATTTCTCATAAACAGTGATTGGAAGTTGAGTAAATTCTTAACTTAAGTCTGAGAATGCTTTGTGAACTCGGGGCCAGAACTGGCGTTTTTGAATTCCGATAAGGCCCCCTATATCCCAACAAACAACCTCCCAAGATTTTAAAATTTTCCATGGAGTTTACACCATGTCATCAAGGTTTAAATGTCAAAACCTTAACTGAAATATTACTTCGAAGTTTATAAACGAAATATTCTGAATTTCAATAGTGTCCCATCAAGTTTTAAAAATTTTACGTCCGTATCGCGTTCACAAGATTGGAAAGTGACATGGTTTTAAACTATGGAATTCATCATCAAAACGGTGGATGAGTGACTTAAACTTCGTGTTTTTTTAGCCTTTACTTATTGCTTACGACCAAGAACAATCTATGCATATTTATAATAAGATCACAAGATCAGTTCAACACGGCGACCACTGTCGAATGTAGGTGACAAAATTATCAAACAGGTGAGGATTTCACATAATCTCATCTGTTTGACTTAACTTTATAGTTTTTCTTCAAAATCCATGTATTAAGAAAGCATTTAATTAGCAACTTGGTGCTAGCACTAATAACAACTTTTTTTGTTCGAATCAGATTTCTTAGAATAAGTTAAATGGCGATATAAAGCCTTTACTATTTTAACAGAGAATTATTATCAGTCGAGGAAATCTACGCAAAATAATTAATGATTTAAAAAAAAACTGTTTGTTTTGAAAGCATCGAGTACAATTATGCTTCTTTTCTAAAATAAGAAAGAACAAAAGTTGCATAGTTAAAAGCTGAATTGATGAGGAATATTACTTATAAAGGGTATTGAAGATGAGCGGGGCTGATATCCATGGTATAAACTTTATAACAACAGATTCAAACAGATTAAATTAAATGAGATTTTGAATCATTTTAATACCAAAGGGATCTCGTTGATTAGATAGAATGATTATCTTGTTGAAACTTATAAAAAGTTTAATTTCAGAGGTTTAAAAAAGTCTTCGAAAAAGTCACCATTTACATGCGTATGGGCAACGACATGTCATGGAGTGCCACCTTTTTGATCATTTTCGTCTTTTGTGTTGATTTTGAAATGAACTGAGGGTATGTAGTATTTTTGAACTTTGTTAGATTCTTTTTATGGAAATGTGCTAATGAATTAGTTTATTCAAGAAAGCGACGAGTGAAATAGATAACTACGTCTGACATGATTAATATTTATTTATAACCTGTTGTATTGAAAATAGGGGTGCATATATGGCAAGAAATGTTATAAGGTTTAACGTCCTACCTTTCTGCACCAATCTTTCTAATGAAGACGGACATGTGTCATACAGTCTGCTACCAGGGGAATTTTTACCCCGACAGCGGCCTACTCGTATTTCGAATTCCATCTTTCATGGGTTCTTTTACGTGCACACCAGCGTGTACACGGGTTCTCGGTTTATCGTACCAAGCGAATGACTCTGCTTTTCTTTGGTAGGTCCTACGTCATGTACCCCAGAAAAGTTGAAACCACACCTACAAATCCCGATGATCTTTCTCGGCCAAAACCGGGATCGAGTGCGCAACTTGGCCCCCTTTATCTGTATTTTTAATACAATTAGATAATATTAATAATGAAAAGGAATATACCGGTAACGTGATAATGGAAATATTACTAACAATTAATATTGAAACCTCTTCTAATTTGCCTGGAAATATTACTAACAATTATTATTGAAACCTCTTCTAATTTGCCTGGAAATATTACTAACAATTATTATTTAAACCTCTTCTAATTTGCCTGGAAATATTACTAACAATTATTATTGAAACCTCCTCTAATTTGTTTGGAAATATTACTAACAATTATTAATGAAACCTCTACTAGTTTGTAAATAAAAATTTTATTTTTATGATTACGTTTGAAAATTCTCTCAGGAAAGCGGCGTTTTCACCTACCCTTCTTCTATTTCCATATGTTAAGGGATCTTGTACGTATATACCAATGTGCACGTGAGTAAACGGCGGTTTTTTGTTCCTTGCGAACGACAATGGATCTTCGCGTCCAAGGCCAGGATTTGAACTAGGGAAATTCTAGTCGAGAGTCCATTGCCTTGACAGCTTGACTACCAGAGACCCAATATCGTTCTTGAGTTTGACATCCATGGTAATTTGTGTTGGGTATTATTTACATCATGTGTTGTCATTGATTAAATTATCAGCGATATATTTATTTATAGATCAGTGAACATCCTATATTTGCGTTAGAATCATTTTACCTGGCACGCGTCTCACCTATATATAATTAAGATAAAATAATTATTATTTATCAATAACCCAAGCGGAAGTTCACTCCTGTGGTATTTTTAAAGATCATCTATTTTACACATAAAGCAGTCGCTGGGTTTGATCTTACAATATTACAAATGCCTGTAACATTCTGATATAGAAAACTGAACTTGAAGTACAACATATATCATGAAATGAGGTTTAACGTCTTACTGCTTTGCATGGGCTATTTGTGATGAGCATACTCAACGGAGGGTGCTATGGTGGACATTTGACCCGGTCACTGACGTTTAAGCGTTTTCGACTACTCTTCATCAAATTTCAACTGTTATTTTACGTGCACACCAACGTTAGACGGATCCCGCTCTGTATTTTGCCCCATGCGAACGACTAGACGTTTTGTCCTTACCAGTACCTGCACTCAAAACCGCTGACAAGGGAAACCTATTGTCATGTAATTATAAATAATTGCACGCATTTGCAAATTCAAACCCACGTCGTTGGTAAAAGTTGATATTACTGTCCAATCCTTTACTGCCTCAGTTCTTTAGCTTATGTGTACGCCAAAGCAGTAGTCGTTCAAGAAACGACGTATGCGTGCCAGTTCTGACAAAAGTAGAAATTTCACGTAATCAATGATATTGTTGTGTGCCTGTGTACTTGCATAGCATGACCGGCGATTTTATCACAGCGCTTCACATTCCTTAAGTCCAACGGGTAGAGAATACCATATCTATTCCAATTGGCAAGTAAGTGTCGTTACATAATTTTCCGTTTTTGTTTGTATCTTATGTGTTTTTAAACATCCAAATCGAACATATTTTGGTACGTAATGGACATCAACCTGTTTATGACATTTTGCTACGTAATGGACACCCTCTTGTTACATGGTATTTTGGTACGTCATAGACAACCACTTGCTATGGTATTTTGGTACGTAATGGACAACCACTTTCTTGCGGTATTTTGCGACATAGTCGACTGCTACTTGCTTATAAAGGAAGTTTGGCATTGCATAAACCTAATTATATTAATATTGTCTTCTTACTAAACACACGTATATTACTTCATTATGCATTCAGGTATGAAATTACTGATTAGTAAATATACCGGAAGTAGTATTATCCCTACCCCATTTTTTTGTGTTATTTTGTTATCTCTTACATGTATGTCTTTCCAAAAGGAGACGTTCGCCATCGAAAACACGAATTATTGGTCAATTTAAATCAACATTGATGATGTAAACTTACCTGGAAAAGATGAGCTTCTAATATCCGATATTTAAGATAAAACAATTTTTTTAACATTGGTACACGAATCGTGTACCATAATGCGCTTCAGCCCCAGTTGTATTGAGAGACTCGAGGGACGAGGCTAGACACATTGCACCAAATCAAATGGAGATTTGTAGACTAGAATAACTAGACGCTAGAAATTTGCACTCGATTGAGATTGCTGACTTATTTCGCCGAACATAACTGATTTGAAATTGGAGTAAAAACGGAAACCATTAAATGTAAATCAGTTTATATACATTCATATTACAGTATTATATGCGTTGCGACCCACTTTTGTGAATTTCTAGGTCCCAAATGTTAGCGATTTAGCTTCTTTAACACAATTTTGAGATTTATTTCACACTAGTGACCTATTTCTAATCAACTTGTCTAGTCAAGTTGGAAATAATATAATATATATCTATATTATTGGTACCTGATAAATCGGTTAAGATAAGTCTATCATAAGTAGGCTCATTATATTTTGGTATCCTTGGTGCCAGTTTAAGATCAATAGAATAAAAGATGACTACTTTAGTTCTATTACGTGAAATAAGGGTTGATATAGTGATCTGATTCCAGTATCTTGACCCCCATTCTATCTTTACTTGGACTAGCCAATTACCTAATGTGATTTCTCTGTAACCTTCTAAAATATAGTCATTGCTTTAGACCTAGTTCATGTAGCTGAACGAGTACGAGAACAAAGTGATGTATGGGACCTATTATGTTATTAAGAATGAGTGAAATAGGTTTAGGTTATCTGATAAATCGTATAATAATGTTTCTATTCGGGACATCTAGTAATATAAGAATGGTTTCATTTAACCAAAAATCCAACATTTTAGCGAATTTATATTATTAAAGAAAAATGGCATAAATTCACCTTAAAGCCCACATTCGGAAACATTTATTTATGCGACGTGCGTTTCCCCAAGTGTGATTGAAATAGGCTTAGTATTTGGATGTTATAGCTCTAACCGTTATATTTGTATTACGCGAACGTGTTTATAACAATTTACGTTTAATATAATACAAACTACAGAGTAACTGGAAAGTCGACAACACCGCTAGAAGCCAATAATAGACTATGGCTGTGTTTGTTTCCAGATCCCTGGGAAAGAATGTGTTTTCACTCACAAGACAACTGTTATTTATAATATCGGTGACAGTAACATTCTATTCAGATTGTTGAAGGCTGCGAAAAGTATTTCACTATTCGAATACTAATGAGAGAGGGGGGGGGGGGGGTAAGCGTCCACTCAGCACACACTAGGTCATTACGGGACTAATATATGGTTCAATTCTATTTGAATAAATATCTACTTGTAGGGGGTCTTTAACGGTGAGAGAGCTCTGAAAAAAAACCACGAGGTTGGGCTGGCGACCCTACTCCTTCTCACGTACTGGCTGGGAATCGAAACCACACTAATTGACCCAATGACAGACCTTATGATCTAAAGTGTATGCCTTAGACAATTCGGCCACTCAACACCCTTATAAAAAACATCTTGATTAAAATGTGTCAATGAAAATATATTGGCGGTTAGGTAGTAGATCACCAAACTTTCGCCAATATTAATCCACAAAGTATTTTGGATAGTGCGAGAAATTCAGTTACTATTTTTACCTCAATCAGATTAATAGTACAAATCATGTGGAGTGACGAAATGGAAAAAAAAGCATACTGTCGTAGTGTCTCGCCTCTAATGAAATGGGGTTAAACGTCCTGCTGTTCTGTTCCGACTGGGCTAATGAAGATGGGCACGCCTCTAATGGTTTAGTGATTTTGATTTTTTTTATCTGTCTAAAGTTTAATGTCCAATGACAATGTGATCTGGCAGCGTGTTGTCTTATGTGAAACCCTTACGGAACACTTCATAAAATTAACAATTAGACTAATTCACTCGGTGGTTTTAAATATGTATTTTTGTGTAGACCAGTTTTTCAAAGCAGAAAAGACTCATCGAAGCGACAATTTGTAGTTTTAGATATAAAAGAACGGATGTTCTTTCAGGTGTCGTGTTGAATCCTATGCCCAGTCGCAACATACATGATTTGAATAATAATTGGATGTTCTCTAGACACTGCCCTGATCACACTATTGAAGATGTGTTATGTAAGAATAAAGAGTTGGACGTTTGTGCTGTAATAATTTAAAAATAGATAATGAAAAAAAATTAAATTGAAAAATTTCAGTCAAATTACTTTATTCTGTGCAAAGTTATGCCTGTTTGAAGTTTTGACGAAATGGAGCGTAGATTGGTTATTATCGTAGCAACGATACTTGCCAATAGATACTGGGCGTGTCATGTTAAAAACTGTTCAAATACTGATAAATATTTGAAGTAAAAAGAAAAAGATCTAGCTGTTACACACCGAATCTTAAAGTAATAGTACTGCATTTAACAGTGCATTCGTGGATACAGGAGTCAATCGGTGTGCAAATCAAAATTAAAAATGTAAATAAAGTTTGCAAGTTACATCCCCAAATATTTAGCCTTGATCGTTAAAAATGCTGAATGATTCACAAACGGTAAATCATTTTGACCTATTGTTAATATACCATTAGTGACAACCACACCACGGCAAGATTTCGTGACATGGTTTTCTAGACACCGTAGGCACCACTGTAGCTGTCATCTCCATAACAGATGAGCCGGGGCCCAGAAGAACTCAACTTGTATCATCTTACATCTCCCGGCTAAGGCTTTTATAACGCTAAGATCAGTTGTATGTGGTCAATGTTGCTTACGAATAGTAATTAAAATGTTTCATTGAAGTACTAGTATTTAGAAAAACATATGATTAATACAATTAAAATACTTACATATTTACTGTGACTGACTTTTGTAGTGTTATACCAGGCCCACAGCTGTCTTATTAATACTTTTAACTGTATCCAATTTCCAATAATTTTTCTATTTTGTATTGTAGTTAACTATAATTTTAAAAACATTTTCCATGCATATAAACAGGATATTGCATAGTAAATAAAGCGATAAATGTATCTAAAATAATGAAATATACTTTTAACAAAAGCTAGCTAACCAATAACTGTCCAATAAACAATTGTATATTTGGCAGTGTGATTTATGAAAAACAAATTCTTTTATGCTCCGATAGAAAATTCAACGAATAGCCAGTCACTCAGGCAAGTGTACAGTTAGCGCTGATACTTATTATATGCTACAATTAATTAAAATAATGTTAGCTGGTGGCTGGAAACGAAATTTATTGTTCTCAAAGATATAGGATTGATAATTGTATAAGTGTTGTTCATTTCTAAATGAAAACCAGTACTGTACGAAGAGTTGGCATGACAAAAAGGGTAATATAAATTCTATTATGCTAATGGTGTAAATGGTTTCATTTCATTTCATTTATGGTACATAACATAATGCTAATTGTATAAATTTAACTTTTTTCTGATATATTATATTATACTGTCTGGTACGTAATATAATGCAAATAATAGAACATGTAAGGGTTGGTTACTATAAGCTAGAAGTAGTAATTGTTTCGTCGTTCTGGTACATAATATTATGTTATTGGTAAAAATCGTTTCATCGTTCTGGTACATGATATATTATTATTGGTAGCAATGGTTTCATTGTTCTGATACATCATATTATGTTATTGGTTGAAATGGTACATGATATTTCCTTTGTATGAAAGGGTAACGGACTATTTAACAACTCTCCTAATATTATGTTAATGGTAAATAATATTATGTTATTGGAAGAAATGGTTTCATCTTTCTGGTAAATATTTTTATGTTATTAGTACATAATTTCATGCGAATGTTAGAAAGTATATCATCTTTCTGGAACATAATATAATGCTGATGTTAAAAATTGTTTATTCTTTCTGGGATTTTTAATATAACGCATAATGCTTATGTTAGAAAATGTAGGCCTTTTGTTACACACTATTATGTTAATTGCAGGAAAGTTTTCCTCTTTCCTATTACATAATATTAATGATGTATAACATAGCCCAGCAAATGAGTTTCAACTGTTAAGAGTACTTTTTTCTCCGCGCCAACGTGTACACGGTACCTGGCTTTTTCGTCTATCCGAACAACTATGCGCTCTATTTGCCAGGTCCCTCGTCCTGCACCACTAACAAGGGGCAATCACGCCCTAAAAATCCGATGAACTCTTCTGTAGTAATATGGTCTTTGCAACCATATTGTATCTTTAACTAATTATAAGACTCACACTTTGTATAGAGTCATATCTCACGCACTCAAATAAAATTGACTGATGTGTTTGTATATAAAAACAGTGATAATTTGGTAAAAACAATGGGCTCGTCCTTTCCATTGTCAAAATATCCATCAAATACTATCTTGTATAATAGGACAGGTGTTTGGTTGACCAAATAAGGTAATGTTCCCCTCCCGGTCTTTGGGGTATGGGGGTGTTTATTCCATATTTGGGAAGGAATTTTAACGTCAAGAAATTAAGGGGTTAAAAAAGAGGGTGAAATTCAGTAGAGCTCACTCGGTTTGTCAGAGCAGCCGTCAAAAGCTATAATACTCCCTATTAAGAACGGGGAACATTGATGCCAAGCGGTTTTAATAATAAAGTTGTATAAACGACCTAACCTGTAGTTATATTTACGATCACGAAGAAAACACAACAAAGAAGTCCGATATTACTACAACTTTCCCATATTCTACAACGTTAAATACAGAGCTTTCAGATTAGCTCTTTGTAAATTGTTTTGTTTATTCACACGTACAATGGATAGGCGTCATGTGCATACTAACCAGAACTTGCCAATCACTCGCTATGTCACCGATATCTGATTGTGTATTTTAATGGTACCTCTAGCCATTGTCGATTCATCATCTTTTACGAATCCTACATAATGGCCACTGTGTTAAAATTCGAAGACGTCGCTTGAAGTATCTTGTAAGATAATAAAATGTTTTGGTCCATAAAAATATTACTCCCAGGAGTTCGAATATATAATTCCAATCGCTGATTGTGTATTAACAATCTAGTCTCTCGAGGAAAGTACACCTTAAAAGATATTAATATGATAGAACATGTACGATCTTATAGTTTCCCCTTTAAAATATTATAGAATCCGCCAGATATAGTTTCAATGATGCGTTAATAATGTTTTTCGTGTATTGAATGCTAATTCCTAAAACATTACATTATAAAACATCTTTACTGTCTTAAAACCATCTACAAAAATCTTCACAAAAAAACAGGAGCTCGCCAATTTCAATAATTGCTTGCTCAAATGACATTTAAAGTTTTTATTCATATTATAAATCTATTTACAGTCGCTATAAGCTTCTGGCGTTGAGCATACTCTATCGGTCACAGGTTTTAAGATTAAAATTTTGGGAAGCGTAAAGATGAGAGATTGGTTGCCAGGCAAGTCGTCCCCTGAGAGGTAACATTTTTCACTTTTTGAGAAAATCAGGTTTAAAGGTTTGAAAATGATACTGTAAATTTTTTTAAATTTGTTTTTCCTAATATTTCGTACAATATGACGTTATGATTTGGGATAGTTAGAAATGCAATATAAAGTTTTCAATTATCAGGTGTGGTAATTCTGGAAGTCACTTACGACCTTTTTGTACGCTCTACCTACCTATACTTACTGCTGTTTACGAACTTATGTGATTTAGCGGTGGGGTGGAAGTTCGATTAGTCTTACGGGTACGTACGCTTCTGTAATTGAGTCAAATGGCATTGTTAAGAATATGGTAGCCCGCACAACCTCGTTGGGTTTTCTCCGACCTTCTATCATTGATACAGACCCCTACGCGCAAGCAAATTATTAAAATAAAATTATGCATAAGCTAGTCCCGAAATGGCCTAGTTTGTGTCGAGTGGATGTTATACCTTTCTCTAACCCCAGCCCCATCTTCTCTGTATCCCTCATTCTGTGTCTCTCGCGCGCAATATGCCTGAGGGACAAAGCCTAGTCGTATCGTGCAGACGTCTCTCTACCTTACTCTCTTCACCTCTCTCTATCTCGCCCTCTTTTTATATCTCTCTAGCCCCCCCCCCTCCAGCACCCCCTCTCTCTCTCTCCTAGGTGTCTATCTCACGCGCTCTAGCTTTCTTTCTAGCGCACGCCCACTAACATTTTGACTGCGAATAACCCGATTCAGAATAGTTGTTCCAGATTGAATTCGGAAAAAATATACGGACTCAGATTCAGTTCGGATTTTAGCGAATTGAGTGTGGCGCCTAAATACGGAATAAGACTTTATTCTGAATTCAATTCAGCTTAAATCTCCAGTGTTTTTATTAAACCGGAGCAAAATAAACACTTCTCAAAATTATCAGAGTATATTTAGTGTTTCGACTAAAATTTAGAAATTGAAATGTCTGTCAATTAGCTTCTTGTCTATGTGGAGCTAATTGTAGACAGCTTAACTTTCGTATTATGTAAGACGTGACACGCTGTATAGGCCTAATTGTGTTACAGTGTTTAAAAGATTGTATGAATGTTTTAGTTAAAATAACACTGATCTGGCCATAGATATTGTAGTAAGGACACCATATTTATTCGGTAAATGTACTGGAAATGTAAACAACAAGATTGCGTGTCGGCTAGCCGTTTCGTTCTGGTACCACCGACAAGTAATAAACGGTGATCGAAAAGAGACCAGAAGGACTAAAATCTATTAACAAACAAAAGAAATGTTAAATATTTTCTGTAGTTTCTGTAACGACTATTGATATAAAATAATTCCCTTCTGATTCACAATAGTGATCATTCGCAATTTGAAATTAAAGTCCCACCATGCCGGAATACATGCCATTATTAAAACCTAATATTGGTTTCCACTGATTTCACGCTGCTATCTTACTGTAAATAAATTAATAACAATGTTGTTACCATTTTCGTACGAGCAAACACATTCTCTATGAAGGCTTTATAGACCTGGGGTTGTTTCACGAAATTTTGACTAAGATAAAATCCACATTTTAGTAATTTGATTGGATTATATTAGACTGATTCTAGTGCTTAGCCCAGTGATTCTCAACCAGTGTGCCGTGGCAAGATCTTCCTAAGTGTGCCGCGAAATGTTGGCTTAGCCAATCAATATTGAAGTATCTACTAAAATTTGAATTTTATCTTTAGTTATGATTTTGAGAAACAGGGCCCAGGAGCCCAGATGGTCAACCTAGCTGAAAAGTGTACCAATTTTCTTCTATATGGTATCAATGCAGTGGTCATTCATGATTCCTGTGGTTGTACTGAACAACTCCAAAGCTGTTTTAGGTGGTACAGATTTCAACTAATCTAGCCTAGCTGCGGTCTGGAAATTAGAAAACTCTTGTCTGGGATACTCTACCACTACAAATGTCTGACAATTACATAGCTCTGTCAGGGATAACCTACCACTTTTAGGTGGTACAGATTTCAGCTAATCTAGCCTAGCTATGGACTGGAAATGAGATAACTCTTGTCAGGGAGACTCCACCACTACAAATGTTTGGCAATTACGTAGCTCTGTCAGGGGTTCCCCACCACTAGAAATGTCTGTCAGGGTGTTTTTGTAATACCTGAAGATGAACACTGCTGTACGATTTTCTTTTTTCATGTGGTACACTTTTGAGCAAATCTAGTCTAGTTGTGGGGCATGGCATTTTGGTCGTGGAATACCACACCCACCAGACTTGCATTCTGATGATACCAGATATACATGCATTAACACAATATAGGAGAAAATTGGTACACTTTTCAGCTAGGTTAACTCCCGGGCTCCCGCTCTATTATAAGATCGGAATGATATTAAAATAGTGCATATTATATCAGATAGATCCAACTTAATGTGCTTTTAAATTCTAAGTTTGAAATAAATACCATTATGTTCCATTTATGTTGTCTCATAATACCACAGTCTTAGATAAGATCTTGAATTATGTATATTATGCTTTGAAATTAAAAAATACATTAAATGTGATCATAATTGAATCCATTGTAAATATTAAAAACACTTACATGAGTGTGAACAGTTTCACTGACGATTGTGTCAATGTAGTATTCTAGGAAAATTTATCTGATACTTTAAAAGTTTACTTAAACTGACTTTCGACCAACACCCGGCACAAAATACACTATTTATTATTGTTATTATAAAGGTACACTAATAGAAAACCTTGCGCGTAAGGTTGTTTTAGCAGTGGAAGGACTCGGAGTGTAGGCAGGCGACCCCACTCCTTTCACGTACTAGCTTGGGATTGAACCAAAATGGCATCTATATCGTATTAAACATATTTGAATCCATTAGATCCTGGTGAAGAAAACCTTGTGTGAATACAAAAACACAACCAAAATGTTTATACATGAGAAAAGATGTTAGAATCCATCTGTAGTCTATTACCTTTGTAATGGATAATAGTCGAACTGAGTTTGCACTATACGGTGTGTTTGGGCTGAAACCCCCATGGGCGACATTAATCGTTTGATTTACATATAATTACTTATACAAAATTTGTACGAAGGTGTGCCCTGTAAAATCTGGCATACTTGAAACACAGACTATATCCCTATAAGTGTCGTGGACGAGACAGGTATGCTTACTCCTATTACAACTTCTTGGTTGAGCTCATATCGCTTACAAGTATTGCTTTACTTTTATATTTGAGATTGTTCCTTTAGGAAATACTTAATGACCGTGTTATTGAATGATGTATAGTAAAGTTCTATAATGATATATTAATAAGTCAATATATATCGACATAATTATTATCATCAGTGGTTCGACTCCTACTCAACAGGATATTATTTGACGAAATTAGCATGGCGTATGTAAATTACAAGTAATGGCCGATATTAGATTAGATCTGACAAAAAGAATCAATGTATAGGTAATGTATTACTGCTGTTCTTGTGAAAAATATCTGTATGGATATTGTTATTATATAAATAATGATTCCCATCTATGGAAATTTAGAATCCACACATTCGGTTTATTCAATATGAACTGTCAATTTACATCCTGGGTTTATGTCTACACATAACATGGTAAAACTGTAGCTTATACAAAAGGACAATACAAATTGCCCGATGGGAAGTTTTATTAGGCCTTCTAGAAAGAGTAAGCTTACTCTGTTCCCATACAGGGCACTTGTCACTTCTTATAGCAATGTGGATTTTAGAAGCCGAGGGCTACTGTGAAGGCGATAACCTTTGGGTCAAAGGCTACCATAAGAGTTGACTCAATCACCTCGCTTATCAATAAATATAGTCTGCGAGTAAAGCAAATGGCTATCACACCACTTTGGAAGTATATTCGCTAAACGCTAATGACTGAACTTTCTCAATTAACTAACATTATTTAATCAGTCTGAGTTTTGGAAACTTTGTAATTCCATTGTAGAAAATGGACGATGCTGTTGCAATCGATTGTTGCTCCTTAGCGGAAATACATTTGCGTTTGATGTTTGTTATTTGCAATGTTTTTGTATAGTGTGTGTCTTGTCCGCAGATTTGTCTGATGGGTTTTGCTTATGTGTGGTCCGGTCCTCCTGCTCTTACTATTATGCCACTGTATTTATTACAGGTTAAATAACATTTTATTTTTAATGGAGATAAATAATGCATCTTTAAATTCCAAGAAATATTCAGAATAAAAAGTATGGACAGATTAACAAGGTCACAGCAATAATCGTTACTGCCAGTCAAGGTAGGCAGATTTAAAAACTTTATTCTTAAGAGATTTCTTAGAAATAGAAATAGTGATAGAGTCTTTAATCCATTTTGGAAGTCTATTCCATAAAGTTTGGGCACCATTCTGAATCTTCCCTCCTCGAATTTTACTGTAATTATAGGAAATAAGTAATTATCACGCGTTAGGCCCAGATTAACCTAAGCATTGTGTTGACGAGACGTGGAACTACATTTCATTCCGTTTTCTTGGTTTGATTAATTGACGTGTGGTCTAGACAATTACGGTTTTAAAATCTCTTAATAACGTAGACATTATGTGGCATACGTTCCTATAAAATTGTATTTATTAAAGTTTGGCAAAGATTTGACCCTTTAGATAACTTCCTTTCCTTGCCCTTTTTGCGAAACGTGTTCACTAAGAGGTTCGTCCGTAATCTTGTCTGGATAATCTAGAATCATCCTGTTACCAATTTACAACAGCAGTAACAGGTATAGCTTTAAAGGAGCCAAATCTCTAACTGAATATTTTCCATACTCATCATCTTTGTAAACACGAATTATATTTCAATATTGGCCCAATTAATATTGATGTTATTATTTTAACGTGATATTCAATATTTAAGACGCCGTTTTCTCTAAGTTCTCGAATGCCATTAAAATTTGTAGTGGGGGTCCCTGAAAGAAGAGCCAAAACGTCAATATTGTTTCCCGATGTTCACTATACTAACCAAGAGAAAACGATTACCATTCAATTTGGACGGCATATGTTTATCGCCGAACGTGGTTCATTGGAAATTGCAATAAAAATTCAAACAATTAAATTTAAGTCAGTTTACATACATTCATTTTAGATTAATATGTGCCTTTTGACTCATTTTTATCCATTTTTTTTCCAACGAATAGAAGTTTATCTCCTTTAATTTCTACACGTTTAATTTTAAAATGAACAAATGACGTAATATTTTATTCCACCTCACATTTTAATAAAACCCCTGAAGCATGAGCCAAATTGAGAAACATTTTTCTTATAACCTTTAATATGTTATTCCGTATCAACAACGTCATGTTAATAATGCATAATACGTCATGCGTTCCTTTTTTTATCTAAATGACTTTTGGCATAAAAATAGTTCTAATCGAAACCCCGGGTCAATTTTTAAAACATAAATACACACATTCATCTGTTCCTGTAAAGCCTCAGTCTTCTATTAAATCTATTAAAAATTAATGGAAGTATTTTTAGACTTGTAAAAAGAGAAATCTTTTTATACTGTTTATATAACTGATGATAAGATCTTTTATATATCGATGCGGGGGTCACTATGGCTAAGTGGGTGTTCGATCCCTGCATTGGTCGAGAAAGTTCATTCAGATTTTCCGGCGTGGTTCCCCCTTGTCAGTGATGCAGGACGGATTGTCTGACAAGAAAAGCTGTCTAGTCGTTCGGATGGGATGAAAAACCGAGGTCACGTGTACACATTGGTGTGTACGTAAAAGATCCATTGACAGTTGGAATTCGATATAAGAGTAGGCCTTAGTACCGCTGTCCGGGCAAAATTTCCCTCATAGCACACTGCATGGCGTATGCCCGTCTTCATTAGGCCAGTTCGGAGCAGAACAGTAGGACGTTAAACCCCATTTCATTTCATTTCATTTTTATATATCGACGCTTATTTCGTCATTCCCCAGTCATGGCGTATCTGATTCAAAATTAGATTATATAGAATCTCCTGCTTATAAATTAAAAGGAAAGTTATAAACTTCAATGTACATTGCAGGAGGACAGCACAACACCTGACAATTAGAATCTTGGAAGTTAAACAAACAGCCTAGATATACCCCCCCCCTCCAACTCCCTACCCCCCCCCCCCCCCCAAAAAAAAAAACAAAAAAAAAAAAAAAAAAAAACCCCAAAAAAACAAAAGAAAAAACAAAAAAAAACCCACACACACAAAACAAACCCAACGAAAAACACCAAAGAAAAACACACCCCAAAATTGAAAGCTCTTCCAACGAAGAGATCGGGAATATAGCTACACAAAGATACAACAGAAAATATTTGTATGTTCAGGAGAGTAAGCATTTCGGGGTTTTCAACCTGTTTACTGTCTTCCAAAATTAGTTTCAATAAAAGTTTATATTATTTGAACTTATATTTATGAACCAGTTACTATTCGCATGAATACACCTTGTAATCTTTTTCTGTTTCTGCTTGTTCATAAAAAATAATAACCTAACTTGGCACGCTTGTTCTTTGAACAATTGGGCATCGATTGACGGGCTTTGGTATTTAATATAAGGTCTAAGATGGCGGCGGTGACGATATGCTCGGTTTCTGGTTCATATGTTACGCTCGTCCTTGTTGTTTTGAGAAATTGGGTTTGGTAGTATAGAAATGCTTTTGTTGAAAGCGCCACTATTTTAGAAGTTAGTATGTTAAAACAAATGACTAGACTTGTTTCTAGTTTAATGGCTTGATATATTTTATGTATTATAAAGAGTAGTTAAACATTAATGGTTTGATACATCTATTGGGTTATAGAGTTATTAAACACAAATGGTTTGATATACATGTATCTATTAAACTCTAATGGTTTGATATATCTATTAAACTCTAATGGTTTGATATATCTATTAAACTCTAATGGTTTGATATATCTATTGTGTTATAGAGAGTAGAAAAACATTAATGGTTTGATATATACATCTATTGTGTTATAGAGAGTAGTTAAACTCTAATAAAGAATAGTTTGTTATATTGAACCATAAAACAAAAAACTCGCAAAAACAGGTAAACACATTATCTTTATTACATTCCACTTCTACTTTTTATCAATAAATATGAATTATTATCATCCCTATTTAACAGACTGTTAAATGTTTCATGCACTAATGCATCAAAATAATAAAAAATAGCTCTTTTATAGTATTCAAATGTTAAAAGCATATACCATCTGTAGTACATCCTATCAGTACAGTTTCTTGTCCATAGTACTATCGTACTTTTTAAATATTATATTCACAGTATTCATGAACGAAATGATTGTTTCTTTTTTATGTTTTGATCAATATCTTTCTGTGTTTTATTATGTTTAACATACGATAATTAAATTATATACTTAGAGTGTGCTATAAGGGAAATTTTGCCTGGCCTGCTCTTATTTCGAGGCTTTTTTTTATTTACACACCATTGTTTTCACGGGTCCCGGGTTTTCGTCCCACCCGAACGACTATACGTCGTCCCTTGCCAGGCCCTCCGTCCTACACAACTGAAACGGGGGAACCAAGGCGGGAAATCCCGATGAACTTTCTAGGCAAACACCCAGATCGAGCATTGAGCCTGGAATGGTAAGTAATATAATAGTAAAGCAGCATGTCACCCTCCCCGTCCCCTAAGACCTTCCCACACAAAATCATTGCATTGTCGTTATATCAACCAAGTCTGTATGAATAATAAACACCATATAACCAGATGATGTTGTGTGAAACTCAAACATGTAACAAACGATCGATGATTGTCATCAGAATTTAGCCTCGGGTCTTAATTTCTTGTTATCGAATCGCTTAGACTGCTTGCTACCACGTTTATTAAACAAAACCTGTAAATTTAGCTCGTCGAGAGTTTTATTGAAAATATAAGTAATAAGTCAAATGATGAGGTAATGTATTTATAATGCTTGTAACGTAACATTTAAAGGGGTATTATCACTTTCACGAAGGAAATATAAATTCATAATAAGGTTTTCAGAATAACTATATACTCACATAATAGCATTTAAAATTGGAAGAACTTATTTCAACTTAAAATAATTATATTATTTTCTTCTGATCTTGAATAACATTGCAAATTATGGACAAAACGCATGTTAACTATACGTCAGGTTTAATGTCCTAATTTATTGCACTAACGGTTGGGTGCCGTCCTTAATGCGCTGCTACGGCGATGGAAAATGGTCTCAGAGCGCGTCAAGATCGCCATAAACGTGTAAAAGCGTGGTGGAAACGCCAGTTATAGTGCTGTGGTCTCCATGGTCGCCAATGATCGGTGAGTCACGGCGTTTGTTTTGAGCATGTTCAAAACAAACACCCAGGTTCTGCGATCTAACCTGGAAATCTCTAAGAACGCGACTTTTTTTAAGCCCCCGCCAGACCGTTCGACGACCAGAAAATGCATAGCCATGCCGTGCGCTTTGAGGGGAATTTTGCTTACTCTTCACCGAATGTGTCAAGGTTTATTTATGGGCATGCCAACGCCCCACCCAAACGAATAGACACTAGCCCTTTTTTTTGCACTACGCTACAGACTTTCCGAGGAACTTTCTCTGGTAACTAGACTTGTTGGACGACCCCCCTCGATACTGCGCAACCGTGGCTACCTGTCACATGTAAAAACGTCTGGTTCGTTTGCATAATCAGAATACTAAAATCAACATATATATTTCCACAGATCGGAGTGTAAAGCTGTTCTCGAGATCGAGATTAATAAAGTTTACTCCAGGATTAACACTGATTATTTTGTCTTTATAAACCATAGACCTGTTAGTAACGACGGTACTGTAATGTATTTATGGTATTTTGTGTCAAGAGTACCCAAACAAAACACTCCGAGATCTAATCCATGACTTACATAGATAACAATATGCCTGATGATCTACAGCGAGTGCGTTAGAACACCCGGCAACATAACCCCTTCAAGTCCACATAAAATTTAAAATCATTTAAGTTAAACAGAGATTAAGAATTTAATCGTTGATTCTGTTTGTGAATCTTACTAATTAATAAATATGAACCAAATTATTTCTGTCGGTTGCTACTTAACTGCTTTTTGAAAGTTAAAATTTTACCCACGACTGAAATTTTATTAGCACGGCGACCATTTTACCTTAGGCCGTCTGCTATTACAACTTGGTTAAAGTCCGGTCGTGCATTGGTAATATGTGTAATCGGTCATATTGAAAAACTCGACCTTGTGTTCTGATAGAAAATTGTAATGAAGTTTCTAGTTTACGGGAAACTTTTATTGGTTTCTGCCTTACGTTGCTGAATTTACATTACAGAGCGTTAATGCTGTTTACGTTCTGATCACGATGACTGATTTTCCCTTATTTCTCTTGCTACTAACTGCAGAATAAACAGCATTACCGTCTACAGACACATTACCATAAGACGAGTTACATGTACTTCCCAATTCTAGCTTTAATGGCAATTTTCTTCTTACGCTTAAAATCACTTGATTGGAGTATGTGGGTAATAACAAATTAGAGATGCTGAAATTGGAGTCATGAAATAAGCTACAATGAACGATTTTAATGTGCATGTAATGATATGTCTAATCAGTAATGATTTTAGGGCTTATTACAGATATGAATTGAATTACATCCAAATTGCAAAACATATAAGTACTATATTGCGCAAGAATACTCGAAGGCTGGATGATACAAGATGGCGTTTGCCAGGACAATTACCATGGCAATTGCTGTAAATATAATCAGCAGTGAATAATATATTTGATCAACCTGGCCCCGCCTCTCTTCTCTTCAAGCTTTTTTTCTACCAAAGAACGATGGACATCCTGACTTTTTCCACAATGATGATGTAGTACGTCACATTGCATCTGCTTGATGGCTTTAATATAGCCATAAATTCGATCTTTGACTGTTAATTTCCACATTAAGGGCACGCTTACTGTTTTATGTAACCGGAGATTGCAGTGGAAATAGTGTTAACGAGGGTTATTAATACTACACCCATAAAATAGGTCTATACTAACTTCACAATGGTCGGATATGTGAAAGCTATGAGCCGCGTCATTAAATCATGCCATCAGAGCATCTAATAACTTTTGTGGTTAATTATTAGTTGTGGGCTGGATGTAGCAAGAAATCAATGACATCATTGGGAAGTTATCTTCTAGTTATCTCTTACCAAGTTATATTCGCTTTGTTTCACTCTAATTTCTTAAATAAATAACATGTAAAACCATTCTACAATCAATAACAGGATAATGAATTCTATTCGCGTACAAAAGACACAAAAAATTCATTTCACTACTTGAAATTCTTGAAGCGGCACAATGATTTAATTTAAGAATTGTAGCTGAACACATTGTCAGGTTTATGTGGCTTTTATTGAGAATGGCAACCCAGAAACACACATTTATATGCACTTAAGGGAAGGAATGATTATAGTATGCCATGGGTATGATCTCATGCATCACCCCGTCCTTTCTTTTAATTCGAGAGCAGAAGTAACACTTTCTTCAAAACTAATAAAAGGGATCAGGTGAATCGTTATTAGCTGTGGTGTACTGGTAGTCTTGAACTGTTGTCAGGGTCCCTACTCATTCATAACTTTTTTCGCACTAAGTGAAACTGTCTATCTTCTGTATTACAGAGAAGCAGAATCCATTTCCTTACAAAATGTCATCCATAACTGTAACGAGAGGTTCGTAGTTACCGGGGAAAAGGGGCATACATATACATGTATTAATGAAATGTTGTTATTTTAATATTTGATCGGGCTTTTCCAAAATGTATATAAAGGTTACTTCGACAATTGGGACTATAATTTATTACTATAACACACCAAGAACATACTTTGTATTGTCCTAAATTCAGTAGCAGGCGGGTAACAGTTCAATACCTGGGAAACTGTTTTAAAATATCCGCCATTTGTCGTTTAAAAATAGCGTGCAAACACCACAGCACACGAGTTCCAATCTGATTAAAATACAGATCTATATTCCGTTTCGTTTTTTTTTATACTTTCGATGGTCTACACTACATGAAAATCTTACAAGTTATAGCGATAGGTCACGTCAGGGGTCAAAAGACCTACTTATGACCCTTTTGACGTCAGACATTTGATTAACCAATCAGCATTGATGTTACTAGTGGATTACCCACAGTTCCGTGAAAAACACGCCTAAAGCTCGCCGTAACAGACCGTTTCATTGGCTTATCCCTGACACCATTCAGAACACGAGTTAAATAACAACTCTTCCAGATCCAAGTGTAGTAAAGACAAGATTATGGATAAAAAAAAGAAAGTTTGGAGACCGAATGGATATCTTAATTAATCTCAAAGGAACGTATCTTTAAAGGTCGAACCGCAGACCTTATTAGCACAGGAAGTCAGAAATCTAAGACTTCTGGGTAAGATTATATTTCCTCGAATGTACGTATGGTTAACGGTTAAATTCATTTGTTTAAATCCATGGCAATAGCACACTTGTTCATATGTCCATTTTGAAAAAGGGAAATTCACCCTATTAAAAAATAAATTGATAACTGTAGGAGAACGTCTCGATATCCAAGTTTTGGCGGGACATTAAAAATCTCGCAGACAATTTTAGATAAGGACAGCTTGGAATAATGTTGATTGAAAAGAGGTGTCAGATTATATTAAATGGAAAGTTTATTTTTACCGTCCTGAAATAAAGTACAGACTTGGTTATAGATCGGCACATATGACTCTCGTCATCAAGGGTTTAATCTGAAGAAAATTTGATGCCATCTCATCTTTCTGTAAAGGGTTTTGATTGGCGTTTAGTCTGGTTAGAGTGTGATGGAGCGCCACCACTTTATACTATATAACCGTAATCAGCACTCGATAGCAGACACACAGAATGATTTCTAGAAATCCCAGCAGGATAAAAAAATAATAATGGCGTTTGTTTATTTTTAATCACCTTTACTGGACCGTATTTGCTAACAAAATTATTTCTCCATAGCCGTATTTTGGTTCTTGGGTTACTGTCTATTTTGGGAAGGGTTATAATGTGTTATACAAATTTCCTATTAGGGATCTACCCGATGTTAGTTTTAATCCTAATTACAAGCAAGACAGATTGAATGAAAGCTAGCTTCAGTTGGTTTCACGTCATTATGACGTTGTCTATAAAAAAATGTAATAGAGTAGTGTAGGTATTTCGTGACGTACTGCCCATAGGATCCCTAGGCCGTGGAGCAAGACGGAAGGCCTGGCATAGAGAAGTGTCTAGTGGTTAAGATGGTACGAAACTGCGTGCACGTAAAAGAATCCTCGATAGTTGAACTTCGATAAAAAGTCGGCAGAAACGCCAAATTTCCATTAAAAAAGCATTAAGTAAGATTAAGATAAAGAGCTGATCGTTCTTGCTCTAATAGTTCAAAAATAGATAATGAAAAATGAATATGTTGAAAATTCCATTAACATTACTTTATTATGGGCGAAGATATTAGCCTAAAGGGGTTTGGCAAGATGTGTGTACTGATTACAACCACCCTACTGGTTGTTTGAGGCTTAGCCTCGCTTCACCATTTTTAAATCAAATCATTAAATAGCCGAACCCATGGCATCGAGAGTTGATTATGATCTTGTCATACTAATAAATGTCTAATTAATAGTTTATATAACATTTAACTCCCAAAAGAAAGACCTGCAATGGGCAGATTTAGCTCTTGCATAATTACCCCGGTTAGTGCATAAGAGTCGGACACTGAATGGACTTCCATTTTATTTCCTTGCAAATTGTACGGAAATGAACTTCCTGTTCAGGATAATTGATGTTTTATACTGGTTGATGTAGCCATGTATAAATTTACAGGTGGTCATTCAAAAGTTAACAAAATTATTTAAGACTTCCTCTCCTGGCAGATGTTAAATTACCGATGTCTCCATTCCTCTTGATTAAATTTTCTAGAAGTCTGACGTGATTGTTTAAAATAGTTCTTGCCAGGAAGGCTCATCCTTGTACAAATCTATAAAAGGTAAAGAAAGATATTTTTTATGGAAAAATTTCATTTTGTTGGCTGAAAGAACTTATCAAGAATCCGCCATATCTTTGTAATCAGGATGATTGTTCATCCTCACTTCTACTGTTCTTGAGGTCAACAGCGTTCGATATTCCGTTTGTTCAGAGTACGTGTTGGATTTATAAAACCGACAGTCAGTTGAATGCTATATTGATTACAGATTTAGACCGCCAAGTTCATTTAAAAGGTATATTGTCATCTGGCCTATGCTTTGTCCTCTTCTGAACTTTGAACCGTTTAGTAAACGATGAACACTTCGATCACGCAAGAATTACCTAAGTTTACATTTGTGTTTGAATCCACCATCGCTGACACGATATTAGGTAAGAAAGACCAAAAGAAGAAGCAAACTTCTCTTAACTCCATTTCTGATCATTTGTGGTCAATAGAGGGGAAGCTATCCGCGGTAATTGGACCCTTGGCTATTCGTTTTCTAAAAAAAAAAATCTTTTCAGAAAATAATTTCTGTATTGATCGGTTCTTAAAGATGTGATCAGATAGACGTGATGGATTCTTACTTCATTAATCTAGAGGCGAAACAAATTGGTTATATTGACATGGGTTTTACTTATTTTACCCTGTATATATGACATGACGTCATATTGATTATCGCCCCCTTTTGACCACTTTTTCTGGTGACGTTTAATACAATTGGTAATATTGACATGGGTTTAACTTATTCTAACCTGTACGACATGACGTAATATTGATGATCGCCCCTTATAACCTCTTGACTACTCTTTTGCTGACGTTCAATACAATTATTGGTATTATGATTTTTACTTATTCTAACCGGTACGGCATGACATATGACGTCATATTGATTACCCCCCGCCCCCTGCGCCATTTTATCCCATTCAATTACGATTGTGGATATATTCACTCTGGTAGATATCTCTGGTTTATATATTGAATTCTGGAAAGCATCATGACGATATAATATTAATCTTAGGGTATGTATGTAATAATGGTAAATAGAGCCAATATTAGTAGTGATACAGAACACATTGCTATTGTTGGAGGGGCAATTATGTATTGACTGGATCAAAATACGTCACTGCTTTCTGTACTCTTCTTGGATGTCAACTGATAAACATAAAAACTGTGTAATACTTTAAAGTTTATAGAACACCATACGTTTGTATTTTTAAACCAGTATTTAAGTATTTCTTACCACTTATGTTTTAATGTTGTATAAAACATTAATCTTCCGTATGTTTTTTTTAAAGAAAATCTAAAATATTCTGGATCAAGTATGATTTAGTGGGTATTTCAATTTGGAATTGTGTGGAGATATATTTTGGTGTTATTCATTTTTGGTTTCCTTCTGTAGGGTTTCAACAAAGCTAGTTTTTACATATGCATATAAAAATATTTATTTTATTTCAAATGGATGAAATCGGATCAAGAACAGGCATAGCCTATCTGACCCCTGATTTGGTATTTTCCAAAGAGAATGATTTTAGAAATTTGAAAAGAATTATAGGAAAGTCACCTTGGGTCAGAGTTCCCCTACTTACCATTAGAATGGGTAACTATAAAATATGTTAAGTATATAGGCATCGCCGATCCTGTATGTGAATCAAAGTACCTTTATTCAAAATCACAAATTGATGTAAGTTCGCTGACCCTACCACTGAAAGGACACAAATGGACCGATGTCCCAATAGCCAAGTAAAATATTTGCTCAGCATCCACAGAAGAATGCCAAGTGTACGACCGGAAAATTTGAAATGGTGGAACAATAAATCACAGTTTCATCCATCCGCGGGCCGGAAACCCTAAGTACTCAGTAGGGGGGGGGGGGCTAATCTCGACCTTCTTGTTGGCATTGAAGTCTTTGGAATTAGTAAATCAAGGATTGTGAATTAGCAGTAGGGCATGATTCTATCAATCTAATTAAAACACATCCTATTTCGTTTTTTATAGTTCAAAATTTCGTTTTACTTGTATTTACTAAACTAGGATCCGGAAGAGTTGTTATATAACCCGCGTTCTGGTTGTTTCGAGGGATTAGCCAAAACATTTTCTGTTGGGGCGATTTCTTTGCGTACGGTGCACGGAACTATGGGTAGATATTCGGAGCGAAGACAAATCAAACGTTGTATTTCCAAATATCCACTTGGAACATCAAAGCTGATTGGTTAGTCAAATGTTTGACGTCATAGGATCAAAAGCTGCTCGTATGACCCCTGGAGCAACCTCCCACCACAACCGATCAGATATAAAAAAACGAAACGAAATATAGATCTATTTTAATCAGAATGTGATTCTATATGTTTTGAGTGAAATTAAGAGATTTTGTGAAAAAGGGTATTGTTTTATAATTTGCATAAGATACGAAAGTCAAGAGAGGAATGGAAAAGGTTTGGAGATCATACTTTTTAGCATCAACCGAGCTAACACAGTGTGATGTGAGGAAAATTATACCCGGATAGTGGCGTTTCCAGCTACCAGCAGTTTTTTTTACGTGCACGCCAATTTGTGTACGGCAGCTCGGCGTTTCTGAACAACTATGCACTTTTTTTTGCCAGACTCTCTATCCTGCACATTTGAATATGGAAAACCAGGCTGGAAATCTGGAGGAAATTTCTCGACCAACTCCGAACCCGAGACCGCCTGTTTGGTGAGCCAGTGCCATAATCACTGAGACAACCTGCAGATATACCAACTAATACTTACCGATAAGAAAATACCAAGCACGGTTATAATAAACTCGCAACATATTCTTGCCATTACATTGATATTTATACTTATGTCCTGTAATTATATTTTTAAAATCATGGATTTCCACATGGCATTATAGCTTTGGTGGCTGATACCATAGATTTCCTTTATTTAGCTGAATTTTTGTTACATGTCGATTCGTGTATGGTTAATGATCTGTGTTCGAGTTTATTGTTCTGTTCTAGACTCAATTGGCGACATGTTTCAGCTAACTGACAAGCGATTAAAAACCTTTTCAACCAAGGGTTATCAAGATGGCTATCATGGTTGAAGTACAATAGGTTTTCTTTCTTAAAGCTGGATTGTTCAAATTTGAATTTTTGTTGCTTGCCGATTCGTGTATGGTTAATGATCTGTGTTTGAGCTTATTGTTCTGTACTAGCATCAACTGGCGACAAGTTTCAGCTAACTGACAAACGATTAAAAACCCTTTCAACAGAAAGGTATCAAGATGATTATCATGACTGACGTTCAATATGTTGCGAAGTTGTTTAACCCATTATGTTTGATTGATGGTTTCTATATATTTTCTACATCTCTAAATGTGTCTGATTTTAGATTGACTATAAAAATGGACTAACTGTAGCTCATCTATCTCATCTATTCCGATCAATTCCAATGATGCTTTTTAGGTTTTTATTGTGAAGTTTTATTGTAATGTGTTTTTATCAATGCTTTAAAATCTAGTCAACATCTTTATTTCATGAGATCCATTATAATGTTAAAAGCCCACCGATGTTTTGAAATTCATGATCCGTTTTATCCACCAGTGGCTGTTTCGATCGTTTTCCATGAACGCCAAAGTAGGGATTATGTTACCATATGTCCTGGTTTCGACTACCCTACTTTATTTCCTAGTTTATAAGAAATTTCCAATATCAAAACTTCACTTATATAGGCTCGACGTCTAGTATAGAGTTCTATTAGGATTGATACGACACACCCCGACACAGTTTCTGGATTATTTTATTTCTGGTGAATAACGGTTTTTCAATACGTGCTAGTGTTCTAGTACGTTTGATACGATACACCTAAGCAGCCCCCAAACCCCCTTGTCCGCTAACGCAGTTTCAATTACTAAGACTTTATTTTCTGGTTTTAAGGAATTTTCTAGCATGTTTGATATGACAGGCCCTTCCTGGCCGCTATGAGTTTGAATTACTAAGACCCCAATTTTCTGGTGTATAAGAGTTTTCCAATAAATGCTAGTGTTCTAGTATGTTTGATACGACACACCCTGGTCGTGTTTCCTGTCCGTTCGCTAACATAGCTATTGACTTCCATCATAAAATAGATTAGATGACATTTAGGCTATATAATTTTGGTTGGGGGATCTATAACAGATACAGTTTGGCATTGTAATGCATGTTCATTAATACATTCTAAGAGTTCCAGATTTGTTTTAAAGCCAACATATTTATGTACTACGGAGCCACTGTGGCGCAGTCGGTTATACGCTGGCTCACTAACCAGAGTGTCTGGGTTCAATCCCGATGTTGGTTGAGAGAGAGAGAGAGAAATGGGGTTTAACGTCCACTCGACACAAACTAGGTCATTTCGAGACTAACATACGGTTTAATTTTATTTCAATAATTCGCTTGCGCGTAGGGGTCTTTAGCAGTGGGAGGAAACCGGAGGACCGGAGAAAACCCTACTCCTTGTCACATACAACCGGGGATTCGAAACCACGCCAGTTGACTCAATGAAAGGCCTTATGATACAGCGCGCACGTGCTAACCATTCGGCCATACAACCCCCCCCCCCCGCGATGTTGGTTGAGAAAGTTCCCCGGAATTTTCCAGTGTGGTTTCGCCTTATCAGTAGCACAGGACGGAGGACCTGGCAGGAGCAGTGTCTGGTCTTTCGGATAGAACGCAAAAACAAGGGCCAGTGTAAACATTGGCGTACACGTAAAAGAACCCTTTATATTTTTAAATTCGAAATAAGAGTAAGTGGAAGCATCACTGTCCGGGCAAAATTTCTCTCATAGCACACTGCATGGTGTATGTACGTGTTCATTGCAGAAAAGTAGGACCTTAAACCCCATTTCATTTTACGTGTATGTGCAATAGTAAACGGATAATAACGCTAGAATAAAACGATGAGGTCACTCATACTTCCAATAGATGATTAGGTACTGTTTAGTTCTCCTTACTTCGATTCTTATAATCATTGATGTTTGCCTCTAGCTAAATATTTACCTTTCAACAAAAATATCATCACTTAACCTTGATACATGAAGGAGGTCAATCTGATTGATGGTTGACTTCAACAACCAGAAAAGGACGCGAAAACGGCCTGGTGAGAATGAACGACTGTTATATCAAATTATCAATAACCAAGACTAGACTCGACTAAAAACAATCCTGTACATGTTCGTGACAAGGCTGTTTAATTCGTAGTGCCGTGTTACAACCCAGTAAATCAATGGTCTCGCATGTATTGAACAACAACAAAACATGACAGCTACATGATACCAACATAATGACCTGAGAGATGAACATTACACAATACCAACATTTCATACCTTGTAAACCCATGGGCATGCAGACATCTTGATTTTCGCAGTCAAGAATGCAAAATGGTAGATATACAATGTGATTAACAACTTACAGCTTGTGGTATCCTATTGATTGGTGAAAACTATTTGTCTATGGTTTACACGGGGGGTGTACATGAATTTGCATTATCAGATTAGAGAAATGAAATGAAATGGAGTTTAACGTCCTACTGTTAGATTCTTTGGATTCGTTTTATTATATATGGTATCTGGTATGCTATGTATTTCAGTACACACGGCATTTCTAAAACTGGTGTTGATTTAAATATATTTGAAAGGCGCTCCGCCCCCCTCACACACACAGCCTGTGTCATTTTAGCAGTTTTCAAATATACAGCTTCTGTAAGTTCGACAATAATTTGGATGTTAAGGACCATGGATTATATTCGTTTGTATACTCACGAAACCGGATATGTTTTGTGGGTTAAAAACAGAGGCGGATACGCAAGGTTGTTGTCCAGGGGTGAGCGTCCCTTTCTATTGACATTGTGTTCCTTATGTTAACGTCTTCTCTACAATAGAAACCCATTCCGGGATTAACACAGTTTTTAATATTATTATGTTGTCCAAAGAATTGTATTTTATATATTAGCTACAATAAGTTGCCAATATATATTATATAAAATATACTATTCAAAAAAAGTAGGGGATATTTGATTTTTAAGTGTTATTAAAGTCACCTAATGAAACTGACGAAGAAACAAATGACAAAATGAAATGAAGTTCACATTCATCGATTTATTCCAAATGATCGTTAGACTAAGTAAGGCACAGACTGACCATTATAAGGGTAAAATGATACCCGGGGTCAAACAGCAAAGTTACCACAGCATCACAACCAAGTCAGTAACGGGTAAATCCTCCTCTGTTTGCCAAACAAGCATTGATCCGACGTGGCATACTCCTAATGAGACGTCTAAGGTCATTTTGGTCCAGATTGTCCCATTCCTGTTGCAAAGCAGCAGCAAGTTCTTGGACATTGGCAGGACGTTGTTGACGTTGACGTAACCTCTGTCCAAGCATGTCCCAGACATGCTCGATGGGGGAGAGGTCGGGACTCAGTGCTGGCCAAGGTAATGTGGTGATGTTCTGTTGTTGGAGGTAACCTGTAACGATCCTGGCCCTGTGACATCTTGCGTTGTCATCCTGGAAGATGAAACGGCGGCCATGACGTCGTGCGAACGGCACAACATGGACTGCCAAAATGTTATCCCGGTAGTACTGGCCTGTAACACGCCCTGCAACAACATGTAAAGCCGTTCTTCCAGCAACAGTGATGCCTCCCCACACCATAACGGAACCACCCCCAAATCGATCATGTCTGATGACGTTAACGTCTTGGAAGCGCTCGTTTCGACGACGCCACACCCTCCTACGTCTGTCCAAGAAATCAACAGTGAACCTTGACTCATCTGAAAACATCACATTGCTCCAGCGTCGATTATCCCAGTGTTGACGATCCCTACACCAACGACGTCTTGCCTGAATGTGATGATCTCTCAAACAAGGGATCACGCGAGGACGTCGGGCGCGAAGGTGACCCCTATGCAGTCGAATCCGAATCGTCTGGCCACTCACTCTCACACCAGTGTCTGTTTGAAGACGAGCGCTGATCTGATTTGCTGTGATGACACGATTTCTCAAGGCCAAGGTACGGATAAATCGATCCTGGGCTTGAGTTGTTGCCCTTGGTCGACCTGAGCGTGGTCTGTCCTGTACATTCATCGTCCGCGCCACAACCGCCTGTGTTGTGCCGATCTGTAGCATGCCAAGGGCACGTAACCTTTCATTTTGGGTAAGCCGACGCATATCAAAATTTGTTTTCTGGTCACTAAAACAATTAAACTGATGTTTCCACCCTGGAATTCAATGCCACAATGACTGTAACATTCAAAGTCAGAGTCGTGCAAATCTTGGGTTGGACCCCCATGATGATCCCAAGCATCACCTGCAATCCATGCGGTAGCTATTGGTGCGTTTGGGCGTCACATGTAACTGGAAATGTTTCTTCTGTTAGGTTCTATAGTGACTTTTTTCGTAGTCATTTGCATATTTTAGTATTATGCCCCCAAAATCAAATATCCCCTACTTTTTTTGAATAGTATATTATAAAATCCCAGAAATGACAATCAACATATTTCTTAAATCTTGTTATACGAAATATTACGTGTTTCCACCCATCGGTGAGAAATCATAGCCACGCTACGGAAACCAACCCGACGATTACTGAGCGAAAATATGATGTGGAAATCAGAATGTCCTAAATTTATGTGCACAAACATTATTGCAAGAACGTACATGACCAAACATAAACAATACAGGCAAGTATTGTGGACCGAAATAGTTCAGAGCTAAACTCTGTAACTGATTCTGTCCTGCCATCTTGCATGGCAACTGTTGTCATTTTCCTTTTCAGAAGATCGCATAACGGGTGATAGATCATTATCCACTTTCAACATCTATATTCCTATTATTCCTGACAATTGAGTTATGTTTCTCTGGGAAGATGGTCTAATACGCAAATCTATAACAGGGTTTATCCAATGGAACAAGATAAAAATAAGAAATGCTTGACGAGATTAAAGTATACAACAAAATATTGATCAACTGTCACTTTCAATTCTATCTTCTCGCGGAAAGAGTAGCATGCACGCAATCAGAAATGACCGTTTGGTGGGGAATGAATGACGTTTAACTGATCGGTGATCGTGTGTCGACAAGATAGCATACTAGTTCATGAAATAAATCAACATCTACCCAATCAACGATTAAACAGCGATCATCGGAAAATTACACAATGTCACAAAATGTTGATAAATAGAAATAGGTCATTTGGGAATTAAAAAATGAAATATGAGTTATAACACAACATTGTTTGTTAAATAGCTTATTATTCATGGATTTATCATATGGTCACGATGAAATAAATCGCCTGGAAATAAATGAAATGTGTTTTTGTCGGAACTCTATTGTGTATTAGACGTTTGGCTTCACAATATAGTACTTTATTATTATTTTATAACCTGCATATTGTAGCCTAGATTAAAGATACCCTGCTAAGATTAGGAAATGTATTTTTATGGTTTTATGTGATAATTATACAAATAGTTTACTGAATAACAAATGGTCATCGTAAACAGGAAGTCCATTAAAGATTCAGTCTTTGAACGTTCGACCTCTTATTTACATAACCATTGCTTTGAGACTTTATCCAAATTACATATCGTGGGACTGCTATTTCAATCTTATACTACTTTCAGTCCAAAAATACCCCCAATAGGATTCTCTCACCCTGCTAATTTGGACAGTATGGAATTATTTTATTATATTATTTATCTGGAACTTACTAATCACTTTCAGTCTATAATTATATTTTCCCGGTCATAAGGATTATCATGCTTTTAGTTAAAGAAGTACGCACGTATTTATGAACCATGAAGCGACCATTCCATGGCGTCATCACAGCCATCCTGGAATTCTCGTATCGTACTCAAATTAGCGAAACCTCTGGCTATTCTTAAAGGGACAATCCCAATAATATTTTGGAGAATAAAACTGCTTTATTTTGTGTTAAAATCCAATAAAATCCTCTACCTAAGGGCCGAGCAACTAACTCAATATTTTTGATACGTTTCCAAACAACTTAAACCCGTCTGTCTTCGTCTGGAAATGGAGACTGGTGTCGCGAGCTGTATTATGCAGTGTCTGGATAAAAAAAGACTTTTATTTTATAAAAATAATGAGTAGGTGAAATTTACCTTTTGTTATCAAGTACAGCAGAGGTGTCATTCACTGTATAGACCTCTAAAGGAATGGGAATCGATTATCAGATCACCCAACGAAAAAGCGGTTTTGGCGTTCACGTCCTAACGACTCAATATTTTGAGCTGAAATTTTGAGACATGGTAAATGCATCATTCCTCTATATTTTGGCGCTTAAATTTCATACGTACTCGGACTTTTATTTTTGCGACTGTTCAAATCGGGATAGTCCCTTTAATAGCATCTCCCGAAAATCAAGAACAAGACGATTATCATACTCTACAATTGATGACATAATTAACCCCATGAGAAAAAAAATCTTAAACTCACCGCATAATGGATAAACTATTAGCTGGACATACTAAATTGTATTCTAAAAGAGCCGTTAACATTTGAAATTGGTAATCAGAGTAAGCTGTAGAATTACTTCCCTCATACTGCATGGCGTATGCCCGTCTTATTTAGCCCGACTGCTTCACAAAAGTAGGTCGTTAAACCCGATTTCATTTCATTTGTATTGTATTGATTATTCTATTTCTTTGTGTGTTTCTAGTTTGAATAAAGCTTCACCGTTTTCACTCTCTATAAATGTTATTCTTTTAGAGGCATTTAGTAAATGTATAGAGCAATGTCCTATTGAGGCCATGTTCTTTGATCTTGTTGTCATGTATGGTTTCACGATTTCTTTTTTTATAATTTTTCTGGCAAAATGTGGGCGTGTCTTGCATGGAAACCGCTTGTTCCATCAGCGAGTGTTCTAGTTCATTACTCTGTAAACGTTGTTCGTATAATAATAATATAGCCATTGATAGTCTCGGTCACCCAGAACCTCAAAGTCTTCAACGTACGGAGGGTCTGGGACCGTTGTCAATATTTGACGAAACCGGGAGCTTGGTATTTAATGTGGTTGATTATCCAGTATATTTGGCCAAGTCAAGTAAGAGATGCGCCCCTCCCCAAAATAAACCCCACAATTCATGCATTATTATAAACAAACATGAATCGTGACGACGAATTAAGATTAATTAAGAGTGCTGGATATTGAACTGACAATGCAAATGAATTTTCTGAAATGTCAAATCTTAAATTAATTTCAAAGGCGTCGACAACTTTTTTTAGGGCTAGTTACCTCCCTTAGACTTTGTTCATAATAGTGTAAAAGACTGGACAATCTAGCCAGTGACCTATTACATGTTGAAAACCCATGAAAAGAAATGAAATGGGGTTTAACGTCCTACTGTTCTGCTCCGAACTGGACTAATGAAGACGGGCATACGCCATACAGTGTGCTATGAGGGAAATTTTGCCCGGACAGCGACACTACGGCCTACTCTTATATCGAATTCCAACTGTCAAGGGATCTTTTACATGCACGCCAATGTGTACACGGGACCTCGGGTTTTCGTCCCATCCGAACGACTAGACATCTGTCCTTGTCAGGCCCTTCGTTCTGCATCACTGACAAGGGGGGGGGGGGCACGCCGGAAAATCTGTATGAACTTTCTCGGCCAATGCAGGATCGAACATACTTAGCCACCGTGACCCCCGGGTGATAAAGACTAAGCCTTTGATTGATCAAATGCCGTCCGGAAAAGGACGTTAACATCAGAAAGTTCGAATGAAAGAACACAAATAATATTTTAGTTACGACAGTGGTTATTTTCAACACGACCAGAGAATTGCTTTCTAATTCTAAACTACTTAACCTTCCACTAAAACCATCGAGGTAATCTTCCGCTAACTCAAAAACTAATTCTCTTAAACATTAACCGTGGCTTGATTTGATCGTATCTGACTAAGTTATAACGCTCCATTGGATTAATTGTCTTCAACCGTGTTCTTTTATTACTACACTGTTCAATCATACACATCAGTTATCAAAAAGAAAAAAAAGAAACTGAGTACATTGGTCCCTAGATATAACATGACATTGTAACCGTAGAAGAAGTTAGTTCTAGCAGTTCTTCTAGTTATGGTTGTCTGCCAGAATTTCCTTTTAAGGTCATATCTGTTATTATATTAATTTCTGAATTGATTTCTGTTTTCTTTTTAAAAAAAAAAACAACTCAAGGGACTTTGGTCACTGGAGATAATATGAAATTGTAACCGTGGGAGGAAAGTAAGGCACGCGGAAGATTCAGTTCTAGCAATTCTTTCAGGTCGGGCCCTGTTTCACAAAAACTTTAATCTCCTTAAAATCTCGTTAAACAAAAATGTCATTCTATCTTAAGATAAATGATTTTCACAAAACGATTTTAAGCATTTTAGATAAATATCACTAAAATAATATTTTAAGTTAAAATTTTGCGTTTCACAAAAATATTTTGGGGACAATTTTAACTAAAATCAATTTTAACTTAGGACAGCCATCACCTTCTCCTAACTTAAAATCACGATTTTCACAAAACGATTTTAAGCATTTTAGATAAATATCACTAAAATAATATTTTAAGTTCAAATTTTGCGTTTCACAAAAATATTTTAGGGACAATTTTAACTAAAATCAATTTTAACTTAGGACAGCCATTACCCTCTCCTAACTTAAAATCACGACATTAACAAGCACTGATTAGGACTACGTTGTTCGATCTATTGCGACATATAAATATTATTTGGAATAATGTTAATATTGCCAATGTCGCGGGTCACATATTTTACCTCAACACCCCAGTCAACAAAATCCTTTGTTACTGTTTTATATATTACCACATGATTCCACTATAAATTATACTATTTTCAAATAATTAAAAAACCCAAAAAACTAAACTCACTTCATATCTAATGTCATGGAACTAAAAGCACAATTTTTATTTTCGTTTAAAAATGGCCAATTGCTTGGTATTAGAAGGCCTATAATACTAGACATGCCATATGCAACGTATTTACTCATGGTTTTCGGGTTATGGTGATTTGCAAAAAGATAAATCAATACATGTAATCTCAAATGTGTTTTTCGAAAATGTTATAGGCCTATTCGAAATTAAAGTTTAATGTCATAAATGTTTTATTATTTCTTAATGAAGGCTTACGTTAATAACACAACATACATCAGAGAAGTTTAGGAGTCAAAGATATTTCATCGTGGGAAAAAAATCATTTTAATTGAGTAAGATTAAGATAGATAGGCATTATCCAATAAAGAGTGTGGCACTTTTGTAATTGAAACAGTACATGGAGATGCCATTTCAAATCTAGACATCGGAACATTGGCTATTTGGTGGATTAGTTCCAAGTTGTTAAATCTATAAAATTCGACAACAATTTACAGCCAAGATTAGTCGTTTGGGTCACAAAAAGTTTATGTTTTTGGCAATTCTCAATAGTTTCTGTTATCCAAAATACCATAAAACCACGAAATTCAAACGATTTAGTTTATCTATACACATTATTTCCATTGAAGCCTGCGAGTAAACAAAGTTCAAGGCCAAGCCACCGATATATTTCGAAACGAATAATACGCAATACATTGCTACAAGTATGAAACTCTCCCCATTGATATTGTAACCATTAGTTGAATCTGTCAACAGTTTTCAGGTTTAAGGCGTATTTGCTTGCACCCTAAATGCCCGCACCACAAATGTGCACTGCGCGTGTGCAAGCAATTTTAAGTAAAATATATTAAAATTGCATTTTAAGTTACAATCGATCTTCGTAAAACGCATAAAATTTAAATTTCATTTTGATTTTAGTTAAAATCTATTTAAGTGATTTTAGGACCCCATTAAAGTGTGAAAATGTTAAGCGAAGACGATGTACATATCCGGTATTACATATATCAATTTGCTTAGTGTCGATCCGAAAAGCAAAGCTATGTTACTGATGATTACAGCCATTAAATATCAGTATTATACAGAAGACGTCGTCCCATATGTGATACTTGGGGCCGAGAAGAATATTTGGAAGTATCTAAGATGATCTAAATGGTTTCAATGCAATTCGTTAAGAGAACCCATTACAGTCTCTCTCTCCTTGTTGGTTCTTACATGTATATTAGAGGTTTTAAATAAAAGACTAGTTGAGACATCTGCTTCTTTGATAGTTTAGTATATAGCATCTCATCATAAAAGAATCGTTAAATTGTTTGCTTAATAGGAAGAGCGTTTTAAGTCACTCTGGTAGGAGGTCCCGTGTACATGGTAGAATTCAATTGTTGTCCTGACAAAATTTCCATTATAGCATACGGTATGGCGTATGATGCACGTCCTCATTATCCCGATAGGTGCAGAAAAATAGGACGTTAAATCCCATTTCATCCATTCATTCTGGAGCTATATTGGCGTTGGAAATTTACCAGAAGAAAAGCCATGAATAAATGAACATATCTATGTATTCTCATAGATGTTAATTTATTGCAAGAGACTTGGAGCTTTGAAATATGTATTGATAGAGAAGCCATTAAAATAACTACTTGACATATACATGGATCTTAGCTTGTCTTCGTTGAAGAAAGAGAAATGTATATGGCAGATTTATGCCTCATAAAGCAATTCCGTTCAATTGGAAGTCGAATATTTGTGGTGGTTTGGTTTTGTCCTTGACTTAAATCATAGAATCAGTTTCTAGTCAAATGGTTATTATTTTGTTCATATATTGGTATATCAAAGAAATGGCTGAGCTGTCGGTGCAAAGAAAAATATGAGACCACTGTCATAGGTCATGATAGCTGTGATCTATAACTGTTAAGTTTGACCCTTGAATCACCCAGCGTGGTTAACAAATTCAACTGCTTATCCAGAAGACGTTATGATTATGGGCAAAGTTAAACGCCCCCCCCCCCCTCTCTCTCTTTTGTGAAACAATATTAACTCCTGGATTACCCTATCGCGTGTACGGCAGTTGGCGCTGCTTATATCCCAAAACATACTTTCTTATTATCCAACATCCCCCCATCCCCAGGTATTTAGGCAATACAAACATGTTGCTGTTCTCTTTAACTCTGTATAAGCTGCGTTTAGACAAGGAACCAACCGAGCGAAAGGAATTAAACGCCGTGAACGTTTTTTCGCCAATATCAACAGGAAATAGATCATCTATTAAAACTACTTTTAGACGTATATAATAACAAAATGATGAGTTTTACACAGATCAATAAATAAGGTTCACTTCTTCGCCAACTATCATGAATTTTCCAATTATCCGGGGACAACCTCGTGACGGTGTTTGGGATGGTGCACTGTCTGGAAAATCTTATGTTACATCGTCTACGACTCGGCACTGAAAGGTCAAATAGACCATTTGTTTCTCTCAGATATTACTCGTGATATGAACTATGGTATTTATTAGCTTTTTTTTTCACAAAAAGAAAAACCACTTCAAAAGGATTTAAGATAATTTTGCTAATAAGATCGCCATGCATTTAGATTTATTAGGTAAAAAGTTGTTACATTATTGACTTCTCGTTAGATTTGTTGGCGGAGTTCAGATTCGATTAGTGGCCTGTAATAATTGGATCTTTCGGATCAGAAGCATTAAATACCCGTTAGTCAGCCCTTTCTTTGATCTTGTGGCAATATACCATTTCATAGCATTTGTTAAAAGAAAACATAATTTATTGTAGTAATGTTTTAAATATTCAAATATCCCGATCTATAAAAGTGTATTGAACACTTTTGATATTCTGTTTAAAATTTTGTTTAAAATCTATTATTGCTAAATTAACATAAAAGAATATGGGATATAGATGAAGAGAAGCCCCAGGCTTTTCAACTTCTGAGGTCCCTCCCGATTCCGCACCCTAACGACTAGGGAGAGGAAGATAAAAGTGTATGTAAACACAGTGGAGCAAAGCTGAGTATGCGAACGGATGTTTAAGACTCCAATGTGTGAGGTAAAAGCTTATGGCAGTCTCAAACATATTATACAGATCTTGAGGCTCTAGGCATCAGTCTGTCGCGCCTATAGGTAAATCAGACACTGGGAGGCACGGTGACTCAGTGTGTTGGGGGCTGGCTCACTAATCAGACACCATTACCTTGATCAAGAATATATAGAAAATTATGCAATATGCAAAAGGCTTCAGTAGGAAAATATTATATAGTTACCGAAGTCGCTCCCGCAAAATAACGTCATAGTACAATGTGTATATTGTCATGAATCTATTTTAGGAGTATCAACTAAATTATATAATAGACACGCCCACCATTTACTGTTACTAGTAACAGTCTTTAATATTCCCCTATTACAAATCTAATTTTAACTATGTCAGCAATCTCCATCAAATGATTTGCGTAGATGTTGCCATTGGATTTAATAAAAACAATACAAAAAATCGTTGTCTTCATTTAGTTTTTGAATAAACTATATACATACATCCCCTTCGGTATGTTTTTGTTAGAAACTTTCCATATTAAGACCGTATGGTAATCAACGTGACCTGCGCTATTGTTCACGAAAATAACAATCAATGGGGTTTATATCCTCAAGCAAGCTATTTTATATAACGCATGTGTTCTGGATGTTAAAATGTCAATTTACATAATGTAATGAATGGCTTCTTCATGCCTTAATCTACATGTACATACAAAAACATTGCATGAACCAATACGTTTGTGGCTGATGTATCGGTTCCTATTGTTTACCGTTGACGTAGCTGTGTGCTCTTTTAATGAAAAGCGGTTGTATTTATGGGTTTTCTATAGGACCAAAGACTGCTTTGTCTTATCAACAATTTAAAACAGAATTTTCCATCAAGCCAGTGCCATGTTATTACCATAAATCAAAATATTGTTCCAGTGTTCTGAGAAAGAGCGTTAATGACATGGATTGACTGTTCGACCAAGTGGAGAAAATGGTCCGTTCATAACATATATCGCCCCTTCAATAAATATTGGTGGTGGATAATAGGTTTTTCCTCTAGTATCAGTTATTCATCGATTCGACGGGAGGATCAGTGTATCTGAGGAGTGATTGATCAATGTCTACAGATACAATCTTAAACTACTCGGGCCTAGTAAAGATCAGCTTGCGTCTGTGCCTGATAGTCGTCTCTTGCACTCAATGAAAATTCAATTTCGGCTGTAATGAGCTATTAAACACCACATTTAGTTTGCCGTGGTCAATAGACGAATTTAGCAAGTTTTAATAAGCATAAAAAGTGGGAGTGTTAGCAATAAATGCATGTCTGATTTCTTTTTAAGCGGGTAAATTGAACGTTGGAAATGTAGAAAAAGTTTTATTATGAAGACTTGCTGTTCTGTATCCTCATTTCACGTAGTAATAAAGTTTTCTATAGATATTTAAAGAGTATTGAGATGCTTTGACAGAAGGATAATAATTGGAATTACGTGGATAAAAAATGAATATTCTAGACTGTACAGTCTCATTATTTATTTCTAATGATTTCATTATTTGATATGCATCTAATTCTATCTATGTTTCAAGTTGTAATAAAGTTTTCTATAGATATTTTTTTAAAAAAGTGCAGTGTCTTGACAGAAGGATAATAATTGGGATTATTTGAATAGAAAATGAAGATTCTAGACTGTGCATCCTATTCTAACTAAATTATAGGTTATTGTATGCTTAAAACTGTTTGGTTCATTTTCTGGAAACTAATTAACTTCTGTTTTCTTTTGGGTCAGATGATTTCAAGTATAGGTGACGGTTCAGGGTGGTTCCGCATTTAAAGAGAGCAGGGGCGCCGGAACCCGGGTACCAGGGTATACAAATGGTACCCTGTCCTTTTCTGGGGTATGCATATATACCCATAGGCTTACGGGAAAATTTGTGACTGGGGGGGCGGGGGGGGGCGGTGGTGGTTGGTGCCCAAAAAATGTAGTTAGGTTCTTTATATGTTACATAATGATGATAAATTCGCTGTTAAATTGGACACACTCAAGAACACAATATTTTTTTTATACAACTTTTACAAAGTACAATTGTGTGCCCAAATTTTCCCAGCATTTAGTGCCCAAAATGGGGGGGGGGGGCGGCCGCCCCCCAGCCCCCCAGCTCGTACGCCTATGTGTATACCCATGCCCTAATGATGAAAGTTTTCAACCTTCTTACTAATCTATTCATTTGTGAATAATCAGGCTTTTGTCTCTTTCGTTATCATGTATTTTAAAGGGTTTTATTATGTTGGAATTTGGAATGCTAGAGGCGCTCTAAACAGCGTTCTCGGAATTGACAATTTAAAAATTTTCTTGAGGACCCCCCCCCCATCTTTTGGTACCCTGTCTGTCCAAATTACTTACCAAGATACATTGTTGGCATAAACATAATGTTATTGGAAGACTCTTAAGACATTCAAAACAACAGTGAACAAAAAATAGTTAACAGAGATCAGTGACTTTCTATTCTGTTTGTCAGAAGTTATAATTAAATTAACTGACAGATTCATTACAGTTTCATTATAGCTGTATCTAATGGCTAACCAAGCAGTAAATTGGGATTAAAGGAAATTTTGAAATAATGAAATGACATATATCCTAAACACCGGGCATAGCTGTTTTCTCCTTCGTGTGCGCCTAATTGGTAATGATGGGTCATCAGTGACGCATATCGAAATACAAGCATCCCTATGGTGTTTTCATAACTGTAAAATAAAATCTTAATTATGGGTCCTTACTTGCAACCGTCTATCCATCCAAATTAGCTTGTGAACATTCCACATACTACATTTTTGGCGGGGTTGGATGGCCAAATGGCTAGCTTGTGTGCGTTGTATCATAAGGTCTGTCATTGAGTCAACTGGCGTGGTTTCGATTCCCCGGTTGTACGTGACAAGGTGTAGGGTTTAAATCGCGGAGTTACCTCCATTTTACGTTTTTCATTCCTACTAAGTGGCCCAGTCATGTTGCTTATCTGCACCGAATGTGCTAATGAAGTCGGGCATACGTCATACAGTGTGTTATGAAGGAAATTCTGCCCAGACAGCGGCACTACGGCCTACTTTTTATTTCGAATTCTAACAGTCAAGGATTCCTTTACATGCATGACAATGTGTACATTGCACTTCAGTGTTTCGTCCCACTGGAACGACTACCTACTGTTCATTGTCAGACCCTTCGTACTGCAGCACTGAAAAGTGGAGAATCACGCCGGAAAATTCCGAGCAACTTTCTCGGCCGACACCGGAGCGAACCCGAGACCTCCTACTCACTGATTCACCTCGACCCCCTCCTGTTACTGATAATACTTGTACTTAAAATTGCTATTGATTACAGAGCTCCGATAGAAAATGCCAATATATTTATCAGTCTAATTAGCTTTCTAAAAATTTTACTCATTAAATTGATCGCTTGATAAAAAGTGAAATAATTTTCCTTCTCCTATGGTTGAGTTGGCAAACACAGTAGGTGCATTATTAACGGAATTTAACACAAGTTAATTCTGTTAAGAAAAACAAAATGCTTACTCTTTAATCGAAGCTATTTGTTTGAAGAACAAAGGATTCTATTGTGCATAAATTGTACAGTACGAACAACAGAAATGTTAGCACTGATAGTCAAAGGGTCACTTGGGTGTCTTGGTTCATATTTGTAGCGTTTCCATAGCTGTTCATGTTAACCCCAAATAGAAAATTAAAATTCGATTAGTATGTTCTGAAGGAGCATGTTTCAAAATCGATCTGATACAAGTAAATAATTTAGAGGTAGTACATTATTACACACAGGAATGTTGTCTGTGCACTTAACTAATAAGACGATCTTAATTTATGTTTCCATTCAATATCAAATGGTGTATATTATGCACAGTGTTTGGTGTCTATGGTATGCTCTATTTGTACTGTACTTAATGCTCGTTGTATGCTCTATTTGTACTGGGGGGTTGGATGGCCGAATGGTTAGCACGCGCGCGCTGCGCGCTGTATCATAAGGCCTGTCATTGAGTCAACTGGTTGTACGTGACAAGGAGTAGGGTCGCCTGTCCAACCTCGTGGGTTTTCTCCGGGTCCTCCGGTTTCCTCCCACTGCTAAAGACCCCTACGCGCAAGCGAATTATTTGAAATAAAATTAAACCATATGTTAGTCCCGAAATGACCTAGTTTGTGTCGAGTGAACGTTAAACCCCATTTCTCCTCTCTCTCTCTCTCTCTGTACTGTACTTAATCCTCGTTTGTTGTGAAAGCTGTGTGGCACTACGAGCACGACTTTTACTTAGAGTCCTTTGGATTATATGTTGTAATGGCCAGTAATCTTATCAAGATACAAATGAATACATAACTTCGAAACCACAAGGAAGATGCTTATGTAATATTCAATAAAACAAAACAAGAAACTACAAGGTAGATAATATAATCCACACACTGAATGTATATAACAGTATACTCTGATGATGTCGGCATTTTATGAATAACGAGTTCCGGAGAGAGCTACTTTACAGATAGAAGAGGTATTTCTTTTAACATAGACCAGTTAATTACAGGAACTAATTTAGTACATTACGCCTCATTCACATTATACATGTCGGACCAGGAATAGCGAATGGCCATTTCTAGGAAATTACCCAAATTCATTTCCAAGACATCCATTTAACCCGCTGTCCCTATTTGTCAATATATAGTATCCTAAAATGCATTATTCTACGTAAGGTCATACTTCTCGCAGGGTTTCGTTCGATTATACCTAATCCCACTTAACACTGCTGTAAAGGAAGCAAATTTCTGTTCCAAATTATGACTGATCAATAGTCCGATTAATAACCAATAGCTAACAGTATAACAATAGCATTGCGCTTTAAACAGAGCTCCAAATTGGACCAAATATGTTTACATAACGTTACGTCACGACGCTACGATTTTATTATGCCCAATTAACCAGTGCATAACATAATATGGCAGAAAAACTAATTGTGTGACAAACGGGGCTATCAAAACAAATACGATGTAAACAATACAGTTTGGAGACGAACAATACTTTCACCGTTTCTAATACCTTAAATCACTGTCCAAAGTTTTAGAGAAGACCCTAGATTAAACGAAGGGCTGTCATGTTACTGTACTTAGGGTAGATTTGATTGAAAGGGGAGAATAGACACCCCTCAAAAGCTCAAGTATCAGAAACCAATCCAGCAATGGCCAAAGACGGATTTCTCGGGCCATTGCTTCGGGAATATGACGTAAGGTAGACCATGGCGAAATCGTAATGGACGGAAAATGCGCTGTCGCACTATTTATCTAGAATTTTTGTCAAGTACGAGGACGAGGTTGAGTATGTTTACTATTTTTAAACACCTGATACCACATTTCATTTGAATAGCCAACGAAAGTTATGATCAGTTTTGGTATATACATATACAGTTTGGTATGAGTTTGATCCAAATTGTTGTGTTTCGTAATGGAAATACACATCTTTAATTATAATTTTTTGAAACCCGGGACAGTGACTCTTGTCCGTTTAATCAACAAATTAGTCTGATTTCAGTATTTTGGTTACAGTAATAGAGAATATGGTCAATTATAAATCTCGCATTTATCTGTTTTCACCATTTCCCCTCGCTTATTTAATTATACTAATTCGATTCAACCGAATATATTTGATTTTCCCTTTTAAATTAAAACAATTCTAAATATCTAAAAATAAACCAGCATTTGGATATTTCATCACACGCCAATCATTAGGTTTTAATGATATAAACAGGTTAATAGAACTAGGTGGAAGGTGTCGAGAACTTATTGAACTAGGTATCGGTGCTAAAACGACGAATCAAGATAAAACCTTTCTCTCCTTTCTTTAATCAATAATTCCTTACTTTATATTTAATGAGATTTTTGTCGCTAGTGATACAGTTTGATATCCCCGGCTTCTAAATCCTAGAGCGGTCGTCCAACAGGAGAAATGAGATTTAACATCTAATCATCGCAAGTAAGTCATTTCGAGATTAAAGCAGCCATTTCAAATATGTTTTAATAAACAACGTCAGTCAATTCTTCGTCGAAGGCTTTATAAAATAAAACATTATCAAAGTCCCATATTAACTATCTGAATGTGTATCATTTTGAGAGTAAAGCAGCCATTTCAAATTAATAAATTATATATAGTCGACGGCTTTAAGAATTAAGCCATTATTGAGTCCCAATATAACTATCTGAATGTATATTATTTTGAGAGTAAAGCAGCCATTTCAAATTAATAAATAATTATTTATATATACAGTCGAAGGCTTTAAGAATTCAGCCATTATCAAAGTCCAATGTAGGTCTAACTATCTGAAGAGTTAACACCTACTCATCATATGTAATAGTAAGTAGCCTACAGGGGGACTGCACCACACAAAATTTACACAAAAACAAATACACGGACAAGACATCATACTCATTATATATAGTCGACGGCTTTAAGAATTAAGCCATTATTGAGTCCCCATATAACTATCTGAATGTATATTATTTTGAGAGTAAAGCAGTCATTTCAAATTAATAAATAATTATTTATATATACAGTCGAAGGCTTTAAGAATTCAGCCATTATCAAAGTCCAATGTAGGTCTAACTATCTGAAGAGTTAACACCTACTCATCATATGTAAAAGTAAGTAGCCTACAGGGGGGCTGCACCACACAAAATTTACACAAAAACAAATACACGGACAAGACATCATACTCAGAAAAACACAGACAAACAATTAAAAAAAAAAGTGAATGGATCTGGGGGCTAGCCGTAAGCGTCCACTGCGCTGTAGGCCTACAGTCCCGGGTCTGTAGTGACACAGACTTCGCTCAAATTCGAAAACAATCAAGAATACAAGCCAAAGAAACCATTGTGTAATGCCAGCATGAGTCATGATCTGCTATCAAGAAATACGAATGTAAGCATATGTAGGCCTATTAAAATTCAACTATACAAGACAAGTAACCACATCGGTGAAATGTATAAAAAGGTAGTCTAAACCTAAATGCTCTAAAATCAATAAAGACACGTTTCGGTATTCAATGGAATCGAGGTATATTTAATACATATAGGGCACATGTTCCATCCGTCACAAAAACAAAACTGAATACAAAGAAGCGAATAGGAAATGTAGACTGTCTCGAAAGATAGCCGTCTGCTGACTAAGTGGTGTGACGTTTTTTTGGGAATGACATCATAACCTAGAAGGTGATAAAAAATCACAATAAAAAGGGCGATAATCCAGATAAAATAACGTTAAAAGCTTAATAAATTTTAGCTACTAATCGGAATTATTAAGTTATGTAATTGTCCATTTTATAATATATTAATATAATAACCTACACAAAAAATGCAATATGGTATGCTGAAGAAATCGTACTATGTAAGTGTATTTATAAAGGCATTAAAATCAAGGGGGGTAATTCAGACAGGATGAGGTAACTACAGAAAATTTAAAAATAATTTAAATTGGATCATTTTCCAATATGTAGTCAGTTATATACTTATAAGAAATGTCAAACTTGGTATGTTGAAGAAATGGAAGTTTTGAAATTTCTTTTAAAATGCGTAATTGTGTACCGCCTTTGGCAGTACATTTAAAGTAAAGAGATTTTATTCGGGAGAGAAATAGTTCTTCCGTAGACATTTCAAAGTAGTTTAATACATAAAAGCAGTTTAATCTTAGTTGAGTGCTTTTAGAATTTAGCCATTATCAGAGTCCCGTGTAACTATACATAGAAATACAAAAGGCGCCTTTTGTAACCTGTGTTTCACTACACTTATATTAAATTAATTCATGGCGCAAGTTAGCTATTCTCGAGCTGTCTACCCGTCAAGCTTAAAGCTGCATTATGTAAGATTTAGATAAAGAGCGGACCGCTCCTCCTATAATAGTTTAAAAGTAGATATTGGAAATTGAATATACTGAAAATGTCAGTCAGATTACTAATGTCTAGGGGGTTGATTATGGGCTTGGGATGTGAGAAATGTCTAAATAAAAATTTACATAACATTTTCATAAATTCCGAACGAAGATTGAAAAACTCTTTCATGGTATGGTCACCTATACAATGCCAGGGAAAATAATTTTGCCGTGATAGCCTACTCATAATCGAATTCCATCCGGCGGTACATGGGTGGACGCCAATTTTTTTCGTCCCACCCGAACGACTAGGCAACAGTTGGCGTGAACAATCCCATATAGTAAGTTTGTTATATTTATGTTATAAACTCGCTTATGTGATGGACTGCTAGTGTCAGAGGGAAGGAGAAAAGCATTCGTGGGATCATGATCGAGTATGCTTGCATAGAAGACGGATATATTAATCGTAGCGCAACCTTTAAAGGAGCCAAGTCTTTAACTCAATATCATCCACAGTCTTCGGCATTGAAAACACGACTTATTCGTCAATTTAAATCAACATTGATGTTGTTATCTTACCGTGAAAAGTTGGGCTTCTGATATCCAATATTTAAGACAAAATGAAAGTTTTAAAATCGTGTGCCAGGATGCTTTCGAATGCCAGTTGTATGAAGTGACTCGATGAACGAGGCTAAACATATCACATGTAGAAGAATACTACCGGTATAGACTGGAATATCTAGACACAAAGATCTGCCATTGAATTTGCGTATTTCGGCAAACATAACTGATTAAATATTACAGTAAAACAGAAACGATCGACTGTAAATCAGTTTATATACATATATATTCATATTACATTCTTATATGCGGTGCGACCGATTTGTGTCCATTTCTAGGTGCCAAAGAATGGCGATTTTGTTCCTTTAAACCATTGGAACGTTTGATCACATTCGCTCACTAATCACGTAAGATGGCTGGTGTAATACGCATGTGCTGTAAAAATGTGCCGTGTATTCTCTATCTTTTTCGACTGTACTGCCTAATAGATGTTAGAGTTTATGACCACATAGCGATTCATTATTCATTGTTCCTCTGTCATTAAAGGAGCTAAATCTCTATTCTTTGGCATCTAGAAATGAGTACAAATGGGTCTGAACGCATATAATAATGTAATATGAATGCACATGTATACAAACCGATTTACATTCAATCTTTTCTGTTTTACTGTAATTTTGTTATCAGTTGTGTTCGGCAAAAGACGTGAAGAATCCAAATTGAATGTGGTAGTCTTTGGCGTCTTATTATTCTAATCTATACCGGTAGTATTCACATGTGGGATATGTTTAGCCTCGTTCATCAAGTCGCTTCATTACAAATGGCGCCCGAAAGCATTCTGACACGCGATTCGTCTGCCAATTTTAAAATGCCCCTTTTATCTTAAATAATGGATACCAGAAGCCCACCTTTTCACGATAGGATAACGACATCCATGTTGATTTAAATTGACCAATAAGTCGCGTTTGCAATGTCGAAGATGATATTGAGTTAACGACTTGACTCCTTTAACATGTATATTGGGCATATATAGGTTAAATACTTATGATGACAGACTTCGATAGACAGGTCAGTGGTGTTATGTTGTCATATAAAATTAAGTAATAATCACAGCCACCAGAAGTAAGAAACACGACCACATTCATTATTTAATTACTTACTGATTCTTGAGACAAGGTCGAGTGGATTATATGTCGCTGGTGGTATATTCTATTATGTTCATACATCTGTAACAAGTAGTCGATTGATGAACTATTGAATGTATATCAATAGAAGTATAATTTACTTGTACTCGCTGACTTAGTTTTCATGAATTTAATATTTATTGCAATAACTCTTTGGGTATTTACGTTAATTGGGACCCTTCATGTGGCAAACATTTAAAAGTATTAACAAGTATTAGCAAGCTGACATTCCCGGAAGATAAGTTAACCAATGTTTAACTCTCGTTTGGGCTTTGGACAATACCCATACATTCATTGGAGGCTACGGCGGCCTAGCAAGGCGCTGGCTCTCCAACGGGTAGAAGGTTCCTCGAGAATTTTCAGAATGGTAAGGATTATGCTACAGTCTAATCGGATGGATAGGACGAAAAATCGTGGCCCGTGTACACGTTGGGGTGTCCTTAAAAGAAACGCTGGCAGTTTGAGTTGGAAACGTCACTTTCCGGACAGACTACCCCTTTTCATTAGCTTAGATGGTTACAAAAGTAGGACTTTTATGATATAACCCCAAACATATGTTAAAAGATTTGACATAATACAATAATATACCCGAACAGTCCGACTTGAGCTTTCTTCCAGCGTAATATCTTAAAATTTTACATTATCGTACAAGAAATGAAAGAAATGTGGTTAACGCCCTACAGAAAATCCCACAACCTTTTATTCCCTGTGTACTCGATGACATATTTATGTGCGATCACCGTGATGTAATTGTTTGCCGTATGGTTCGATAAAATTGGTCTCTTTTTTTTATTTTCTGGGAAATAGACGTCAGATTAGGAGTTAATATTTGATATTGCAGTTATCATTTTACATAAGTTAATGAGTTCTTATTCGAGTCATTGAGTCGAAAATGTTTGACACGTTCTTGCATATGATATACTCGATCTGTCTTTATTTTATGAAATGCAGCGAATTATACTCCATTTTATTTCTCCATTTCTCACTAAATTGAATTATTCCAAGTATATTGGATTTTTTCTGGCATTATAATCCGATATTTTGTCGAACGTGTGGTCTTGTATAATAGATTTATTCTAAAACGTTCACAAAGTGCCCGATTTAACCTCATATTTTCATATTTAATCAAGTTTAAACTCTATATAGTATGTATTTATTCATCATTGTTCGTTACTGGTAATATAATATAGACAAACACCAAGCACCGATCAATAGATACCGTAATTCCTGGCAAATATCTTAAAGATACTAAGCCCAGTATCTATAGAATTCATCGGTACTATTTAAGCCACCATATATCACCATTATTCAGACTTACCCCAATTAAAACAGACATTCTCCCAATTGGCCAAGTACATGAAAACGACATTATCTAGATAAAACAGCGTGTCACAAATCATTAAATGTCTAAATAGAAGATGAGAATCGGTGTAGGGTAGAAGTCCCCAATGTTTCTTCAAGATAATCTTGACACAACCTTCGAATCTGATGATCAATTCGTAAAAATGATGTAGTTAAGGCGATAATTAGTCAAGTTGTTTGCTTACTAATGATATTTCCTAAACTAACAAGTGCCATTTCCCACGACGATATCGATGTCAAATTAATGAATTCATATAGATATTTTGCTGCAGGCGTTTGAAAGGCGCCAGGATTAGAAGATGTCTTGATGGCATAATTGGTGGCAGATTTAAGAGGTTATTGTTGACATTCCTCTGAATATCAATTTAAACACCATAATTTCTTTCTTTCGTGTGTGAAATTATGTGCAGATAGATTACTGGTCCCATGGCCCAAGGAGGAGTATCACCACCTTAGAGGAGAATTTCTGATACCCAGTTTTTTGGGTATATTTCGATTCCGGAGGTTGATTATGTATTTATGGAAGCTTTTCCTAGATGTTTGTGTGTTGGAGGGGGGGGGGGGGGGGTAAGAGGTTATGAAATTGTGTGCAGATAGATTACGAATTATAGCGAGGATAATCTAAAATAAACTTACAATTAAGCCATACAGTCAGATTCGTTGATTATTTATCACGGAGTTATTGTCCCAGCCAACGAATCCATCTAGACTGATCTTCAGGTGCAAATTGTTTTGACGGACAAAACCCAATCTTTGCTGGGATAGATTGATAAGTATTCAGGTTTAGGCTTATCCAGATGTTGAGACGTCCATTCCTTTATTACTACTTGTGGCGTATGTTTTGTTACCTTTTCATCTATATTAATATATTATACAATGAAGTCCAAGTAGTTACTTTAGTGCAAGAAAACTGTGCGTACATGAAAAGATTGCATGATAATAGTCAAGCATTCTTTTTACAGTAATATTATCTCAGTATATTGCATTTTAACATGCATGACGTAATATTTAGATAATAGTTTAAAAATAGATAAGGAAACAATGTATATTGAAAATATCAGTCAAATTACTTTATTCTGTGAGAAGTTATGAATGTTTAAAGTTTTGACCTGAAATAACGGAAATAGTCTCGATTGCAAATGTCATTGCTTCGATAATAAACCTAGTCTCGCTTTTTCGGTTTAAGAAAGATATGGCAGACATTTTCTAATCCACTTAATATCTCAACCATGCGATGGTCTAGAGATTTGAGTTTGGGCTTATCATGTGAATAAATGTCTAAATAATAATTTATATAACATTTGAAGCTAGACAAAACACCTGCTATAGGCAGATTTAGCTTTTACCAAATGCATCTTTAACACCATGTGTATTAAATGGCGTGAAAACTATAGAAGATCTAATTAGTGAAATAATATTATTCAATTTATTTAAAATAATCCCGATCAATAACTATTCAGGTTTTTATTTAGCTGTTTGCTATGTAAACGATCCATAGTAGTAATAATTATATTTGATACAATAGTCTATCAATACTTCACCACGAGTACTATAAAACTGTCATACGTTCAAGAACATTAAAAGAACAAATTACCTCTTAAGAAAAATAGAATCCAAATGATGTCAATACGTTTGTAAGATTATTGATTATTAATCATTATGGCGGTAAAAGTCAATTTATGAAAGATTCTAGCATGTTGGGTCTAGGCTATGTGTAAATAAATATTGATCCAGATTCTACAAGTCTCACGTGTTCAGGAAAATACTGGAATCGCTGAAAATAGATATTGAACGTTCATCTTGTTTGACCCTTAACAGAGAAATAATCCATTAACTATTAACATCAGTCTTACAATTAAAATATTTTAAAAAATGTTTTCACTTTCCGGAATGCATTGATTAGAATTCCTACTGCGAGTTTTGTGTCTGGAGACTGGAACAGTGAACTAAGATGATCCCTGTTATTGGTTTCTAAATGATAAATGTTTATGACAGAAAATGTTTATCATATTTAAAACAAAAAGTACTTTGGCATAAGATTTTTTTCACAAAATAATGGCTCATTGAGAAAGGCACTGGCTCGTAACCAGGGAGTCCATGGATCGATACCTGTGTTGTTGTTGTTTGGGGATCACGTGGCTAAGTGGGCAAGACGCTGGCTCGCTATCCTGGAGGTCGGGTGTTCGATCCCTGCATTGGCCGAGAAAGTTCATCCAGATTTTCCGGCGTGGTTTCCCCTTGTCAGTGATGCAGGACGGAGGGCCTGACAAGGACAGCTGTCTAGTTCGAAAAACCGAGGTCCCGTGTACAAATTGGCGTGCACGTAAAAGATCCCTTGGCAATTGGAATTCGATATATAAGAGTAGGCCGTAGCGCCGTAGCGCCGCTGCCCGGGCAAAATTTCCTTCATAGCACACTGTATAGCGTATGCCCGTCTTCATTAGCCCAGTTTAGGAGCAAAACAGTAGGACGTTAAACCCCATTTCATTTCATTTCGATACCTGTGTTGGCTAAGAAAGTTTCTCGGCATTTTCCGGCATTGTCAGTGATGCACGACGAGGGGGCGGTGGCAACTAACAGTGACTGGTGTACACGTAAACGGACCCTGTTTCAGCTGGAATTAGAGTAAATGGCGAACGACCAGCAGCATACAGTATCAAAAACGAACAGACGTGTGATTATATAAAGATTAGTGTACCACTGAGAGGTTTGAAAAAAAACCATACAGGATGTCGTGTCAAATGGAAGGATATTCAAGGAATATGAAATGATATTCCAGGAACATTATTTCATAGCCTCCATTATATATCTTCTGTTCCCGTACTTCTTGCTTTATCCATTATCTTATAAGTCATGTGGTAATTTCACACAGCTCAAAACTCTCACATTTGGATTTTAAACTCGGCAGTAACTCGTCTTCGCCAATTTATCTCGGGCTTCATATAACAATAGCCTAGGGAATTATATATTTGTGTTTTAAGAAGTATTCACACCTATCATCTGTTTGGCTACTATAACTAGGTTGGACTAGAATTCATATAAACCGTGTGCTACTTCTCAATATTGTGCAGCTATTCCATCATTTACTTTTTAACTCCAAGATTTACAACTATTTATATAACCCAGTATTTAATCCTGTTCTTTTCTTGAATTTTGATATTCGTGTGTTATGGCCAGCGCACAATTCAAGAATAAATGGATTTTGATAAACAGGTATAAAAACCTTGGGACGGTTGTCACAAAAAAACGAGGTTACAGGAACTCGTGTGAACACCTTTTGAATATTAGAGTCAGATTCAATAAAGAATCTACATGACTATTATATATCTATGGCACCTAGAATATCACTTATGTTATCAATATTCAAAGTCATTATTTTTATTACTAATTTGTCACCAGGTGATATTTGGGCAAAACAGTAAAAACTTACTCAACTCCAGGGCCGGTTTTCTTGTCACATTTGATCCAATTTCCCCAAATTGGGTCCCGCACTAGAACGGGTCACCGCAGCTCACAAACTGGCAGAAGGTATGACTATTTTCAGGTATTAATCAATTACTAATTGTGAAGTAAAGCATAGCTGACCTTAAATATGAATGAATATAGGCCTAGTTAAAGTTATTCATGTCCTGCAATGTATTCATATGCCCTGTAACTTCGGGCCTCCCCAACTGGGTCCCGCATTTTCAACAACCAGCCCTGCTCATCTCATGTAGTGCCCCCCCCCCCCTATACGCCTATAAGCGGGTTTTTTTTGCAGGATAAGTGATTTATGGATTATAGAAAGCTGAATGACAGTTTTGGAAGTGAACACGACATTTTGAAGACAGTGGATGTTGATAGATTGCCCCGTGGTAATTTTATTGCATGTGCTAATTGGTAAAGTCAGCATCACTTTTAACAACACCGACTGTTAATAAACGCATACAGATAATTAGTTTTCACACTTAAAGCAAGTTATAGTGTTACTTGTTGCTATTCGTGACTTCTCAGCTGTCAATTAAAAGAGTAATAGTCGTCACCATCCATCATATTGATAAGATAAAAAGGAGTGTATCGTTGTAAAAAATATACAACCTTCGACAAAGAAAAAGAAGTCTGCTAAAATAATGCAAAGTTATTCAATATATTTATAAAATATGACAAAGACAGCTGGCATCGATTTCCTTCCACTATTGGTGCTAATCTATATTTCAAGAATATTGATTTGAAAGTCAAATCATTACTGACGTCGATTATATAAAGGGAAACAACTCTCTTATATACAAATTTACAAAAATGCACAGTCGGTTCACACAGCCCATATGACTCTGCATTTATAACGCGCTTGCACTTTTAAAATTATTTTCTAAAACTATAAGTAGAATCACACAGTCCATATGACTTTGCATTAATAACGACGTGTTAGCATTTTTTTAAAATGATTTTCTAAGATTATAAAGTCTTTTCTTCCGAATTCACCACCAAAATCGATGCCACACTAATACATAAACATGTCCTATTACATAACACAGCTTTCAACATTGGGTCTTACTTATTTGTTATGTTCAGTTTTAGAGAATCCTTTTAGATCATCAATTCTTATTTGGTGTCATTTTATAACCCAGCATTCAACATTGATGTGCTTTGGATATTTTTAGAGAATCTCGTTTAGATCATCAAATTTTATTCGGTTGCTTTTTATCTCTAGAACATGAACGATTCAAATACATCGAGATTTGAATTAAGATATTCTTTTCATTTGAAAAAGTATATAGATAAATAAAAATATTTTTAAAAACGCCCTGTGGATTCCAGATAGACTTTGAAATTCGATTCTGCTCTAAGATTTTCTTCTTGATCCGGAAAATCGAGTTCTTCACGATGTTAAAACTTTCATTAAATATTCCATCTTATTTTGACAGTTTTTAGAGATAGAATCGCCTATCTGAAATCAAGTGTTCATCAACTTCATTCTCATGTCACGGATTTTATAACGTGGTTTTTAGATTTTCTTTAAACTTGAATGATTTCAATATGTACATATTTAGATGAAATTTTTTGTGTTTTGTTTTAAAAACAATCTAGAATGTGATTTTATTTTCTATTAAAATACTAACAAGGGTAACCTATTGCCATTTTTTAACACGTATCGATTGTCACTTTTCCGTTGCTTCATATCGATATAATTGCGAAACGAAAGTTGTTTAGTTGTAAAGTCATCAGTGAAGTTAGATTTTTAGATTTGTTCCTATCCCCAATAGGAATTTAAACTGAAAGAATGTAGTCGGCAACAAATAATTTTATAGCAAATTCTTTTTCTTTTAATCTGCTTAAGATTGGCTAACAAGTTTGAACTTTCAGCAATTGCTGTAATTGGACAATATTACGATTTTCTGCAAGAGTGCTGGTGTACCTGCACCTGGTCCACTTATAGTAGTTAACCATTAATCATTATTATTAAAAAATATTCAATTTTTGCGTTTATTTCGTTAAGACGATGGAGTGGATTGGGTTGGGTATTTTTAACTTATAGTGTGTTTAAACAGCCTATGATTTTTGTTGTAGTTGCTCATAAATATCTATCACTCCCATTTTGCGTTTATTTCGTTAAGACAATGGGGTGGACTGGATTGGGTATTTTTAACTTATAGTTTGTTTAAACAGCCTATGATTTTTGTTGTAGTTGGTCATAAATATATATCACTCTCATGACGACCCCCACTCTCCTCAGCCAATGCTTTGACAGCACACTCATGTCTTATATGTACGCCATAAAATAAAATAAACCTTCTGTATTGGGAAGCTACCTAAGAGTGCCTATGAACCGATTTGTCTGTCATTTTGAATGCGTTTCAAAGACGGTTGTTGGGAAGCGATTGGTGTCTATATATCATTAGACTTAGATACAAATGAGTCGGTGTCTGGAATATAAAATATACATAGATAGCACGTTTCTGACTCGGTTTGATCCTACGCAGTAACTGAATCGTCTTTTCTGTGCTGGTGAATCCTTTATAATTAGTCTTGAAACGTGTGAAACCATTGTATCACGGTTTTTGGCCTTGGTTCTGTTCAGTCATTTTGAGAACAAACATTTAATATATTATTATACATTTACATAATAGATCATTTATTTGACCATGCAGTAGATTTGGCTTCTGAAATCGTTCAATCCGAACTATACCGCCTTTAACTTGAACTGTGTGTTGTACCAGACAGTGTATGCACATCTTGATTATTGGACAATTAGTTCCCATAGCTAACATTTGGCATTTAAGGAAATTATATAAGGCTTAACGTCCCACATTTTAGATCCATCCGGGCATATGCCATACAGTATGCCCTGAAAGTGGCGCTACGGTCTACTCTTATTTCGAATTCAAACTGCCAGGGTTCTTTTATGTTGGACCTCGATTTTTTAACGATTTCGAACGATTAGAAAAGGTAAAACCACGCTTGAAAATATCCCGGGGGGAACTTTCTCGACCAACAGCAAGAGCGAACAAGGGACATCCTAGTTAGCGAACCAGCGTCTTATTCGCTGAGCCACTGCGTATCTTGGTATTTACAGGAACATGAAATGAAATGGGGTTTAACGTCCTACTGTTTTGCTCCTAAACTGGGGTAATAAAGACGGGCCTACGCCATACAGTGTGCTATGAGGGAAATTTTGCCCGTGCAGCGGCGCTACGGCCTAGTCTTATATTGAATTCCAATTGCCAAGGGATCTTTTACGTGCACGCCAATATGTACACGGGGCCTCGGTTTTTCGTCCCATCCGAACGACTAGACAGCTGTCCTTCTCAGGCCCTCCGTCCTGCATCCCTGACAAGGGGAAACCACGCCGGAAAATCTGGATGAACTGTATTGACAGGAACGAGGCCTGTAATTCTCCTGGTTGTCATTTGGACGCATGGTTACTTTCTACCAAATAGGTTCAGCTTATGAATTCTAAGTGTGCTTACTTTTTCAAACGTATGATATCACTTCTAGATTATCATTTTGTTTTGTTTATTAAATTGTTGTATTTCTGTATTTAAATAGAATTGGTGACTTTGCCGGTAATCATTGCAACCAGTTTGCCATTTAACACGTAGTTTCGGTCGATTTTTAAAATTAAAGCCAAATTTACGCCCCCCCCCCCCCTCTCCACCAAAAAAAAAAAAGAAAAAAAAAATCCCCACTATTATGGATTAAATAGAATTGAAAATTTATGATACCCTTTTTAATTAAATTTGATGGTATCCATATGAACAATTCGGGTTTATTACATATATTTTTTTTTCATCTCTTTTATGTTTAAAAATTATTGTATATGTCTGATATGCATTGAATTTGTTAGACGGTAAGATATGTAAAGGAGGTGATCTGTAGCACCTTAATAACGGCGTATTTATGGCTTCTGTCATTGTGTAAGCAGATTAGTAATGGATTCGTGTCATTCACCAATTCCAATCTTAAAAGTTGAAATCAGAACAGATAACCTCACATTTACGTACCAAAAGAAGGCCATTTGATGAAAGTTCATTTGTTCTTTTTAGAGTTGGAATAATCTTTTAGGTAGAAAGATTCTCACTTAGTATGATGTGGCATTTCCCCGGAGAACCATCATATTGTGAAACTAATCTTACTGTGAGTCAGGGTGAGGATAAGTTCACCGCCTCACTAACACACGGTGTTTAATTTTAATGGCATCTTGAAGGAAAAGCGAATAATATCCCTTTCATTCTATATAGAGACTATGGGATCACCTCTAGAAACATAAATATCATTTCATTGTCTCGCCTTATTTATCCTTGAAAGGTCGTTACATCGTTACATTAATCTTGTATGGTTCTTGTTCTTTCCAAAGAGAGGACTTAAAGGGGATAAACCTGTAGCACCATATTGTTCATAATATTCGAAATTATAAATACGAATTAGAATTCAATATTGGTCCATTTCAATCAATATGGGATCCTAATATAAAAAAAATTTAAGACACAAATAACATCTTAAAATCAGTACACGACCTCGTGTACTTTATGGTCATGATGGTTTCGAGCGACATTTGTAATGAACACATCACAGAAGACAATGCGAAAGTAATAGAAATGGCTGATTTACAAACAAAGTAGGCTCAAGCGATTGTCGTTCAGTTTTGATTGTTCGCGTATTTCACCGAATATACTTGATTACAAATTACAATAATGTTTTTAAAATTAAATTTAAACCACTTTAAATGTTACATTAATATATGCTTTTTATACGCCCTTTAAATGTACGATTCGTGTAGATGTGCAGAAAATGTCTCGAAAATTCTTAATAATGTATAGCTAGCTTCTACGAGTCCATGAAAATAAGACACATTGATGAATTAACAACAGCCTTACAGACATGTTAATGCTCTTATTGTATTTTAAATGAAAACAATTTTTAATTTACTTGAAAGGAGATTGTTCTTGGGAACATGGGTTATGAATATGATTACTTATTAATGGTATTTTCATGTTAAGATGCGTCAAGATTTCGATCGAGATAAATATTTTGTAAGGTTGAACTGATCTTTGGATAGTGACGTAATAAATGACCTAATGGTTTGACCTTAGCATATACATTATGACTAGATAGTAGTAGTTTATGCTCAATTTCATCTGTATATTATCCAATTAGCCTTTGATATACCAATTACCTTCAGACATATTACCGTTATGTCTAACATATGATACTTATTACTAGATTCTAATGCTTTGAAACTGGTAAATGTGACAAGGAGATCATCAAACCAGGGCATTGAGGCCCCTGAGGTTAGCCAAGCGATATCCTGATGTTTCTAGCTTGTGCACAAATTTAGCATATGGCAATCTTACCAATTCGCCAAAAACTATAAAAAGGGTCCCCTAGCCTCTTTAATGATCCCCGATCCTACGTATAGCATACTCGCAGACTCCTACTCAGTCCACCCCTGCATTAATCTGAATTTACGGCATTTTCCTTGTTATTTTGTTCAAAATGCGAACATGTCTTGGAACTTCCGTTAAATATATCCATGTTGGTATCTGTTAGATAGGCTATTAAAAATACCGGAAGCTAGCAGGTGCTATGTCAGTTATTCAGTCTAATGTGCATTTGTGGGTTTCCTGTACATGTCTATCGCCCTAAACTATATTGTCTAATTTAAAAAGAATATCACCTATTGAAACTGCTAGAGAATATGGATAAAATATGGTGTCACAGATTTAGAAGGGGCAATAAAAAATCGAAATGATGGAGTTTAACGTCATACTTTCACCAATCGGGCTATTAATGAAGACGAGATAAAAATTCGTAGTACAAAAATACGAAAAGAGCAATAGTAATTTGGGTAACGGGTGTGTATGTTCTGCCTCGTGTACTGAGAGAGGTAAACTCATTAACGATATCTTGCGGATTTACGTCTACTGGGTAAATAACCAAAATCTCAGCAAATACCTCTCAGATTGTGCAAGACCCAGCATTTCGGTTGAGTTAAGCAATGCTTGTGATCGGTTATGTTACTGCGTGGAAATGGGGAGTCTAGGTTGGGGAAATTAAAATCGTCAGGTTTATCATAAAGGTCAACACCAAGCTTGTAGTTTAATAATAATAATAATAATAATAATATCTTTATTTTCAAAGGTAAAAATTAGGCTTAGAGCCTGTTTACAATTTTGCCCTTTATAACAAAGAAATGAAAAAGACAGTAATAGAACAAGACACTTAACAAATACTCACACACAAAACATTCAAATATATATTGATAAGCTAAATAGTTTAACTTTAAAACTAAAAGTAATATGATAGATAATATGTAGTAAGTAGTTGATATATTAAATATAGGCTACCGGTTAAGAAGAAGAAATAACATGCCTAGTGATATTGTTCTTAAATAAATGAAGATTTTTAATATTTTTAAGTGAATATGGGAGAGAATTCCAAAGCACTGTGCCTCTATATTGTAAACTACATTTAAATATTTCATTATTAGGTCTACAGATAGAAAGTCTATTATTGAGAGATGAATATGGAGTGGTGTTATAATGAAAAATATTATATAAATATGATGGACAAAGTTTATGGATAATTTTATAAACAAAAATATATTTGTTAATTAAAAGTCTTTGATAAATAGTTTGAAGATTTAAGGATGAAGATAAAAATTGATAATTAGATGAGAAGGAATGATCAGAGATAGGTCTATTGTAAATTAATTTAAAGGATAATTTTTGAAGTCTCTCAAGTTTAGATATAGATGTAATTGAACAAGAGTCCCAAATAGTGGAGCAATAATTTATATGAGATTGAATATGAGCAAAATAGAACAATTTAAGTACTTCAGTAGGAAGCAACTGTTTTAATTTGCGTAATTGAAAATTTTTCTGTCGAAGAAGCTTAGATAAATGATCAACATGAGGAGACCAAGTGAAATTTTCATCAAAAATGATGCCTAAAAGTTTAAATGTAGAGACATTTTCTAAAGGTGAATTATTTATGTGAATTTGAAATTTTGTTGAAAGTAATTTACGCCTTGAAGAAGGTGTAATACTCATTGTTTTAGTTTTGGTTTCATTAATTACCATGTCATTTGTGGAACACCAATTTTGAATAATAGAAGTTTCATTTTGCAGTGTGGTAATTAATGAAGTAACATCAGACGATGAGAAATAGACAGTAGTATCATCAGCAAATAAATCACTATTAACATGTAAATGTAAAGGTAGATCATTAATAAATAAATTAAATAACAAAGGACCAAGGATTGAACCTTGGGGAACACCTTGAGTTATCATAGCAGGGGCAGAATAAGTTTGTCCAATACTGGTACATTGTTGTCTATTATATAACTAGGAAGTTAACAATTTAATAAGAGTATAAGATAAATTATATAATTTCAATTTTTGAAGTAGAAGATTATGATTTACTAAATCAAAGGCTTTGCGGAAATCAATAAATACCATACCTGTATACAGATTATTATTAATAGCATGATAAATGTTATCAGAAATATTAGTTAATGCCATTTGACAAGAGCTATTGGATCTAAATCCTGATTGATTTGAATAAAGCAAATTATATTTCTCAAGGAAAGAATTAATGGATTGAGAAATATGTTTTTCTAATGGTTTAGATAATGTAGGTAAAATAGATATTGGCCTATAATTACTAGGATCATTTTTAGCACCAGATTTGTAGAATGGTAAAACTTTAGCATGTTTGAGAGAAGAAGGAAATATATTTTATCAATACTCAAATTATAAATATAGCTTAATGAATCAGATAAAAAATAGGCTGCATGTTTGATGAAGAAAGGACCAAGTCCATCTAATCCTACAGATTTAGTTGGATCAAGAGAAGAGAGCAGTTTATATACTTGATTTATAGTCATATATGGAACATGACAGAATGTCTTATTATCAATATGCTCAGATACAAAGTTAGAAATTAAGTTAGAATTGTAATTACTTAGTTGAGTAGTAGAATTCGGAATAATGGAAGATGCAGCATTAATAAAGAAAATATTAAAATCATCAGCACTAATATCTGAAATAGTTTTGTTATAACCGCCTTCACTTTTAGCTGTATTAATGGCTTTCAAGATAGATTTACAGTTTTTTCTATCTTTAATTAAAGATTATAGACACTTTTTCTTATTATCCCTTATTTTAGACTTAATCTTATTTCTTAATATTTTATAATTGGCAATATCTATCACCTACTTTCTTAAACTTATCCCTTTCGGCCAATCTCGAATCGTAAATCTAAATATCGGCGGTGTTCTTAATATCTAACCTGTTAGGATAAATGAAGACATTGACATCACTAAACCGAGAATTGTTTAACAACACAACATCATCGAAATACTTTATTCAAACCAAGAATTGTTTAGCGACAAGACATCATGGACATATTAGTCAAATTTGGCCATTCTTGGCATATAAACCAGTTTCTGCAATCTCCTTGAAAAACAACGGTCCTCGTGCTCTACTCAAGGGCAACATTTACATTCGAGTCAATATTAGAAAATGACAAATAGTGCTAGATTATCGTTATCAATTTTCAATTACTGAACATTAGGCAGTAGTTTGGCACTTAGACTAAGTTAATGACACCCCGGAGATATTTCACTGGCTCTGTATTATCATTCTGCTATGGTAAACTATTTGCCAATATCCCCAATAGTTAAATTTTATCCTTCTAGCGTCCATATAATGACCCTTTCCAGTCATAATTCGTATTTCGTTTAAAGTGAATAACATTTGTTGATTTATCTTGACCATAAATCGACTCTCTCGAGATCTTTAAATTTCACTGAGTTGTTTAAATTGTCGAATAAAAAACAACAAAAATCCATAGAATTAGGCTAGATGGTGCGTCAACGAATGTTGAATGTTTACATTAACAGGAGTGGTATATATCGGTATTGGAACATTTCGTTCTAGAAAATAACAAATTTCTATTATACTCTTCAAAAAAAAGTAGGGGATATTGAAAGGCAAATACCTATGCAGGTTGTAATATGATAAATAGTCATGGACACTTGACATGCTTTGAGAGTATGTTCACAGATGAAGAACTTATCGCCCCAACAGAACCACTGAGCTGCACATGCAATAGCGCCATACACGTGGGAGGGGTTCATTGTCAAATTTGACACTTCAAGGAAGGGTTGATGAAAACTGCCGCGTGCTGGTTTATCTATCCATGTTTGCTTTCCAATCGGTTCTTGCATAAGATATACTGTTTAGCGTATCTTTAGTGTGTTACGTTTAATTTGATCGGGAGACGTGTTCGTCGACGTCAACGTCAACCGACAACACTGCCAGAATAGGCCGTGGCACTGCAAGAGGAGTGGGTCATATTGCACCAAATCGTGATTGGACGGTTGATTAGGAGCATGCCACGACGAATTGCTGAATGTCTGATGATTGGTGGAGCAATTACTCATTATTAAGACAAAATTCAAAAACGTCCATTTTCACTTTTGACGGTGTATCTCTTTTGCGAGTGAAATGGGGCCGTCAGATAAGCCGTCCATATGAACTATTTATGTCCATGTGTAGGCAATTGGCCTGTTATTAACATACACTGGTTACCTATAATAAAAAGAGCAGTGCATTTCCGCAGTTTTGTATTGTTTCTGAATATCCCCTATTTTTTTTTTGAAGAATATATTTCATAACTTTAAAAGAGGAACCCTGGGGAATAAAACTGGGTAATTCTGTGCGGAATGTTCTCATAACCCTATATGCTAGTCCCAAGCAACTACAATATCAAGGTTTGTGATTCGCTTCTAAACAAATACCAACTACCTTGTGGATTTGGCAAACAAGCTTCTCGGCGAGCAATCACATTGTGCGTGGTTCGTCCGCAGTTGTAACTTCGCGCTAATTTTCTTCATAGTTGTTTTAACTTTGGGGTGGGGGAGGGTGGGTAACACGTGTGCTTTAGACCATACGATCTGTCATTGAGTCAAATGGCGTGGTTTCGATTCCCAGCCTGTACGTACATAGTAAGGAGTAGTGTGGAATGTCTAACCTCAGGAGTTTTCTCTGGGTCCTACGGTTTCCGTCAACAGCTAAAAACCTCCATGAAAGTTTGTGTCGAGCGGAAGTTATACCCTATCCCTCTCTTCAATTTTTGGAGTTCGATATGTATACTTAAACCTAATCTTGTTCAGACAAGATTTGAAAGTCACGGAAGTACATACATGTATATTTCAGACTATATATACACAATGTTATATCCATGACTACCTGTGAACAATATAGTCATATTGTATTTGTAGTTTTTATGATACATTAATGAACTTGAAAAGTTATTTTTTTTATTCGTATCTATTTTCCAGGTCTGCTTGTTATTTTATATATATTTAAAGACATCACTAATCATCATTTTCCGGTAATTTCTTTTATTAACATTTACTTAAGACATAGAAATCAAAATATCAACGGTACATAATCCTCCGGCTTCGATTCAGTCGGATTACAAAGAGACCCATCAAAATTTGTACACAACATTTGTAGGTAGCGCTGGTTTGTTTATATCTGTAGAGGATGCTAAATATTGCAAAAATCTCAATTCATCATATTTGTGTAAATATTAAACGAAATTGAATCACTTCTTGAAATCCATGAAACCACATGATCTGTTATTATATATTAAAAGGTATATAACTCTATTTTTTGGAACCTTGAAATAGACGGAACTGGTTCTTAAAGCACATATTTATGTAATGTGAATGTATGTAAAGTGATTTATATTCAATTTTTGAAACAAATATTGCAGTTTCTAATCAAATGCGTTCGGTGAAATACGTGAACAGTTCAAATTGAACAGCAGTCGTTTACGCCTCCTTGGTCCATTCTACACGTTTTTAAAAAACATTATCTTGTCGTTTGTGAATCAGTCTTTACTAATTACTTCCACACTGTCTTGTAGGATATGTTTTTATCTGTTCATTACAAAATGGCACCCGAAACCAGGGTACATGACTCGTGTACTTATTATAAAATGTTAATTGTGTCTTAAATGTTAGATATTAGGATCGTGTAGTCTCGCGGCATCATAGCAACATCAATATTGATTGAAATTGATCAATATTGAATTCTAATTCGTGTTTTTAATATCGAATATTATGGAAAATGTTGAGTTAGAGATTTAGCTCCCTTAAATAACATCCTCCATTATATATTCAAGTATTCAAGTAAAACACCAATTTATAATTTTTATCATATGAATTAATATCACGACATCAATTGTTATTTTTACGCGATCAAACTTGTAACATGAAGCCCATGCCTACATTGTCGTGGAAACTTTTGTTTTAAATTTAAAAGGAACATCGAGTACATGAATAGCAATTAAACAAAGTAAACGCATTATTTCTAAGCCCTAAGAAATGGTTCAAGATGCGCTGCACTAACAGGACCAGTTGTATACTATTGTGAACAAAAGGGTAATGTCAATTATTTTAAGAATAAACTGCAATGATTTACTTGCAGAAAAATCAAAATCGATATAATAGTTGCTAGTCTACAAGCTTATAAAAATTGATATCGATTAGATGCATCGTGTAGTTATATATTGCTAACTAACGACTTTCTTCTCTTTTTCGTAATATTTTCAATTTGTGAATTTCCTATTGCTAAAACAATTGTTCCAAGTGAAATTGCTCAAACAGTCCTGAAAACACAACTTTATGAGATAATGACAAAGCATGAAAGCAATTTCAACATGTCATACTTTCCATTGGCTTTTGTTATTGGTAGTTATTTTCTAGTTCTGTGCACACACAACTTAAATATTTTAGATGAATTGTCGAAGCCTTCAGGAAAGGCACGTTTAGAAACCTCGATCATCGGATAATCAAATCGTTTACAGCAAGCGGAAAAATGGTGCTGAGCTAACACACAATTTGAGAGCTGTACTTTAGGGTCGTGGACTATAGGGTTGCGCTATTAACCCAAAGTAAATTGAATTCATCAGAAAGTTTGTCGATTTGAACGGATAGCGCCGTTATAAATCTAGCAAGAATCGGGTTCAGCCTAGTACTTGAGTCTGTGTCTATCAGAGGAGGTTTTTATCTCCAGAAGAAGGTCAATCATCTTTTCTGGGAACAAGTACCTGTTGAAAGCAGTTACGAGTACAATATTGACGGCCATTGATTGTCGCTAAAAGAGATTTTCAATAGAAATATTTCCATTCAATGAAGATTTGGTTATTTCACTACAAAGTTCTAGTGCAAGGTTTTTGGCACCATCCTATTATACGTTATTTCCGATAAAGTCGTCTTAAATATTGATTTTAAAGCAAATAGTCACTGGGCGATATCAGAATGCCTTGTTCTTTTTTCTATAACTTCCCCATTTCTATATAATTTTAAAATGATCATTTAGATGTTTAGAAAAGTCTGTGTTGATTTTCTTAATTGTAAATCTGTTTTTGGAGGAAATATTTAGATTGAAAAGCTATTGAACGCATTGTTTTTCTGTTTTAACCTTTTGGAACTTGTCAATGAGCTAACGCCGCTTCGTTATCAATTTGTTACCTATCCGAACTTTAGTCGCTGTTTGGTATTGCTTTCCATTTCTATGGTGATCCAATTAATATCAAGGTTCGGTTTCAAGACGATCCCGGTGTTGGTCGAGAAAGTTCATCGGGATTTTCCGACGTTGTGCAGGAGGGGGCGACGAACCGGGGTCTCTTGTAGACTTTGGCGTAACCTACAGGTAAAATAAATCTTGGCAGTTTGGATATAAGAGTAGGCCGTAGCGCCCCTGTCTGCGAAAAGGTTCTCTCACGCCACATTGTATGGCGCATTAGCCCAATCGAAGCAGGGCGTTAAACCTCATTTAATTTCTCTTCTGTTTCAAGACTGGGTAATTTCTTTAGAATAATGGTCAGATACAACGTCACATTAACATGTTATTGCCAAGACTGTTGTAATATCTTATTCATAAGCAGCACCAAATCTACGAACTAGCTTGCAAAGTCTAGTATAAAATAAATGGCCTTTAAAAGTTTACTAGAAACGGAATTCCTTAAGTTTGTTACAAAACGGAATTCCTTAAGTTTGATACAAAGCGTGTAAGATAGTTTGTTGTATGTGTCTGTGGCGATTGTACATTGCACTATTTACGTTTTGTGCAATTAAAATTCGATGTACGTGCCAAACTGTTTACAAATATATTATTATTACACAAAAGAACGAAGTATCAATTGAAATCAGGTCCGACTACCGAAAGTAAAGCGGTGATATCAACGGCGGTCTCTTTCCTATTAAGTCTAATGTCATCGTGGCCTTTAAAACAAATCTACAAGAAACAAAAACAGCAACAACCTCCTTGAGTTGTGTGGTTAATTTGCTTGGAGGTTATATATCACTGAGAGTTATCCTTCTTTCCTTCCTACCAGATATTAATTATTTACAGTGTATAATATTTACTTCAAGTAACATTCCGCTTGACTGACGTTTTATATCGTGAAAGGTTTGTCACAAATAATATTATCAAGAAACATTCATGTGAATTAAATAACAATCCAGTGAGACTGAATGGATTATGTGTTGGTTGTTGGCGTGGAAGTTCTGTGTCCCACTCTCAAACTCTATTATTTATGTACTGTAAAGATTCTGTGTTCGCTTCAGTGCTTAACAGTGTAGCAAATATATCAGAGAATAAGTCTAGTCTACTGAACAAAGGTGGAAACATTTAAATTGCATGTCAAAGGATTTTGTAATGTACTGGAAAGCAATGCTCGAAATACATCTCGCCCCCCCCCCCTCCAAATACAAACTCTTTATAGATTTAAATGTTTAAGCCCCTGATCTTTATTTGAGGAATTTTAAATCCCCCACAATATTGTGAAAGTTGAATTTCTGAAAATAAAATCATTCCAAAAATGGTTCAATTTCGTACAGTTGTTATTATGATACGACGAATTTCAAATAATGCAACACCTGACATCCTCTGCAAACAATATAAACAAACTGGCAGCACTTATTAGTTGAGCTTTAAAAATCTGTTGATGGTCATATTTCTAATTCAATTGAATCCAAGCCGGGTGATTATTTATACTGGTCATGTTTTGATTTTTCCTAATTACATGTTAAATAATCAATTTTAGTACGGTACCTTTTAGCTTGGATTGAGCTGTTAAAAATTAGATGTTGTTGGAACATTGCATATATATGAGTGGCTTTAACAGCTACACTGAAGAAAATGAAGTGAAATGGGGTTTAACGTCCTACTACTGTGCACCGACTGGACTAATGGAGATGGACATAATTATTAAACCATACAGCGAGCTATGAGAAAAATTATACATGCACAATAGGCATTACGACCTGCACTTTATTCGAATTCCAACTATCAAGGGTTCTTTTACGTGCACGCCAATGTGTACACGGGACCTCGATTTTCCATCCGAACGATGTTACGCCAACATCGGGAGCGACCACGAGACCCCATGATCAGCTCCTTACACAATGTTTTATTCATTTAAGAAGTAATCTAAATGTCGCCACTACAAATTATCTTAAAGAGAACCAGAGAGTGTGGGTTTAACGCGAAGACAATTTGGTCATTTTGGAACTAGAGTTTCCCCTGGTGTTAACGATTTTCATTGAACATCATCGTGTCATAATGAAGCTCATTATTTACACAACGTAGCGATAAAAAATGTTTTATCGAAACCATCAATAAAACTAACTTCAAGAAGAAAAACAAAAATCATGAGTTACATGCTGCTTTCTACATCCTGTAATTCTTTATTCCTCTCTTTTAAATCAACGAGAGATATTTATAACTATAACAAGTTGTCACGGTTGCATGCTGGGTTACAGACATGTCTATAACTGTGTTGATTCGAGGTAGAAATTAAGATGAAGAGCGACCGTGGATTGAGTCAATTTAGTTTATAGACAAACTGTGATAGAAGTGTTTAACTGTGTCATTAACGTCAGCCATTGTAATCACACACAATCAATGACTAAAGCATAGACTTTTGGATGCTACCACCGCATTACTGATAGCTTTTTCTGCTCTTCTGGTCGTAAAGAGTAAACTGCAAAATCCTTCGTCCAGAGTGATGTTGTACGTGTATCTGTAAATGACATGTAACTTGGAGTACAAGTTTAATTACCCTCGATGTAACCTGGTTCCATCAGTGCTGTAATTACAGGCAATTTTTTTCAACTCCAGCAAAAGAGTTTCATTCCACGGAATCCTGGCACAGTGTCCATTTTCCCCATCAGTTACAAACAAGACGAGCCTTTGCGTAGTCAGTTGAATTATAGACCTGTAGCATGTATATCTATATAATTGATGGTTTGTCTCGACATGCTCATCTCCTGGGTCTTCCCATAAACCATGTTATTTTTCCTTGATCCGAAGCTCTGCACCCATAAGGAACGGCTTAGTAAAAGCTTTGGAATACGTCTCTTCAGTGTTGTATAAAAGTACAACGATTTTTTGTTTAGTATGTGAACTCATCAAATAAATAAAATGTGTATCATGCGTTTAAAAATACATACCATTAGACTACGTATAGTTACCCATGGCTCTTTGGGTGCTCTATTTTAGACGATGAACGTACTAGGGTAACGAAATTCATAAGAAAATAACCAAGAGCTCAATATTTAAATATAAAAGTTGATTGAAAATTGTGTTTCAGTGCATATTTTACCTATGTTCTGGAACAAAAATGCATTTTACTATTTTGTGAATCGGGGCCCTTCTAATAGAACTCTTATTTAAACCACAAAAGATTCGCAGTATCGTCTTTAATTGCTCGTGGTTAATCTTTAAAGCTCACCGCCTGTTTGGGGAGTTTGCAATTAGTTCTGTGCTTTAAAGGATATCTGAATTTACCCCTAACATTGATTTATACAGTTTGTTCCGTTTCATCACAAAATCACAATTTTATTTCAAATCTTAGAATTTAAAATGTTATACTATATAATGGCTGATACTAGAAAGACAAAAAAAATATTGCATTGTTTTTTAATGGTTACAAAGTTGTATCACAATTTTTAATATAATATGTTTCAAAAACTTGTCTTAATTTCAGAGCAATCGCTCTCCTTGAAAATGCCGTTTTTAAAATACCTCAATGCGGTGCTTTCATTATTCATATACACGACTTCATATAATGTTTAAGTATATTGAATTTGTCAAAACAAATTAAATCAAAAGTTGCTACTGATCTGCATATAGGTTTTAGTAATTGTTATGACTGCGTTATCAAGTCACAAAAATTGCTACTGATCTGCATATAGGTTTTGTAGTAATTGTGATGACTGCGTTATCAAGTCACAAAAATTGCCATATAAATATCCAATAAGAGCAACCATTCAGAATAAAAACACAAATAATGGTAATTCGGCTGTCTTCCAAAATTGGAAAAAGATCGCTTATCGGGGCTCTTAATAACAGAAGAGGAGACGAAAATACAATTTGTAAAGCACTGATCACATCTTTAATGGAGGAGACTATAATAGAGTCGGTGTTGGGAAAATTGATAAAAATTGTTGATATATTTGCCTTATATTGGGGTATAACCGGAGAAATAATAGAATTATACACAAGTAGATTATAACCATTGATAAGTTAGTAAGAACACCAACTAGAGTCGATATCCATAGTTGTCTAAAGCCAAGTAGAAAAGTTAAGGACGTCGAATAATTAAACGGATTTCGTGTAAGGCATTACCGTCTATATCTGGCACGATTCCAGGGAATTTGTCCATTCCTGTAAATCACCCAATGTTTAGAAGTTGTGTGGCTTTCCAAACTCTCCGACAATCATTATCCAATTTTATATTTGCAGTTGGTCGTCGTGATTGACAGAAACTGGGAGAACCAATCAGTGACAATATTACGTTGATTGATGGAGGAAACGTATTTCATCTCCACCCCCTAACAACTCAGGAAGTCAAGTCGTAGTTCCACTTTAAGCAAGCATGACGACTTGAAAACGAGTTTTGAGAGAGAACAAAAGCTTACTGGGTTGCAAATAATACACTGACTGGCGATAAATATTTGATCAAGCTTAGCCTTACATTCCCTCTCTCTTCATGAAGTCATCCGACACTCAAAGATGCAACCGTTACAGCGACTGGTGATTTTTCTACTTGTATTGTGGTGTAAAGCTACTTGTGGCACAGATGAGGGTAAGTATGTTTTAATATATAGGTGTATATATTTATTTATTGATTGATTTATCAATACTAATTATCCTGACTAGTGGACAATATAAATCTATCAGATATACAGCAGCACATCGTCTATTAATAACCATTTAGCTATAAACATTACCACGTCACTTCTTCTCGTCTTGTTGCTTTTATGAAAGAAAATATAATTTAAATGTACTTAAATATATCAATTAAATAATAGCTTACAAAAGATGAATACAACTACCAAGCCGTGCATAAATGCAAATTAAGATATTTTTTGTTTGGTCAGCCAAATACAGATAGATTGCATGGGGTTTATGTCTATCGCAAACTACTTCACTATACATTTTAACATGTTGTACGGTGCATTGTAGATAACAATCTGCACAACATTTAGGTATATTCTTTATAATATTAATAACTTGAAATTGTTTAATTATAATATTAATAATTTGAAATTGTTTAATTAATAAATTGAAATTGTTTAATGATAATATTAATAACTTGAAATTGTTTAATTACAATTAAAATGCATCTATGTTGACATTAAGTGGAAATTTGGAATATCCGTGAACTATGGATATTCGGTTGAATTAATCATTACTGCATCATTGGATCTACTTTTCTCGGAACATATCTATCTATACCATTGTTATTCCGGCGTATTAGAATCGAGCATAAAACCATTTTTTTTTATCTCAATACACAACGAACGGTTCGCTCTATGGAATGACATAGTGCAGTTAGATTCCCATGTACCCTCATGAAGTTTAGTCTGTAACCCATTGATCGGAGACGGTTTAAGTAGAGCCGCGGTTATTTCGGTTTAAGTAGAGCCGCGGTTATCCCTTACATATTTAACACATTTATGTCATATGTCACATAACCTATTTATTCAAATAACCCATTTCCTTTAAAAAGTAAAAACTTTTGATTTAAAAAAAAAATCTGACATTTCAACTATACAAAGAAAATTATTGTAATGATAAAATATGATAATGATATTATGATCACAATTCGTGAGTTACTTTTTTCATCATTAAAATCATTAAATAGATAGACCTATTTAAATCTATATTATTCCATTTGTTATAGGGCCTATGTCACAGTTTGTTTAGAATGATATAAATGCGATGGCATCATGCAACAATACACATCACTACTTGATTAGATCGTGGGTGGTCTAGTAGTTTAACACGTTCGCGTGAAAAATTAAGGTCTGTCATTGGATCAAGTGGCGTGGTTTCGAATCCGCGCTTGTTCGTGAGAAGGAGTAGGGTCTCCTGTCCAACCTCGATGGTTTCCTCTCACTGCTAAATACCCCTATGCGCAAGGGATTTATTGAAATAAAATTGAACTATGCGTTAGTCCCACAATGACCTAGTTTGTGTCGAGTGGACCTTAAACCCCATTTCTTCTCTTGGATAAAAGTTCTCAATTTTAAGAAAACAAAAGTGTACTGAGTACTAGACAATATCTTCATGGTTAATTTACTTTCATCTTTATTTTATCCAATAACACTTACTTTTAAACACACAATATGAAGTTCTCCTGAATTTTCTTGTTGATGTACATCGTTTTAATTATTTCATTATAATATTATGCAATTATTTCAGAAGAGAGAAGCAACACAATGTTCTTTTGTCATATTTTTGACATAATTTCAAATAACAACCTGCTTTCATTTTATGGGTTAACCATAGTGATTGGAGTGGAGCGTAACCAATTTAAATCGAATTGCATTAATTGACGACTTAAAGAATATGATAAGACTACGGTTTAAGAGAGGTTTTAAGGTGTAATAAGACGGACTTTTAATGGCTGTTTTCATGCAATATGGGATTAACAAAAGATGAACAAAATATTGAATAAACGTTTAGAAATTACTTTTTATTATAAATAATTATTAATGTATGATATTTTATTTTCAATAGTATATTTAATTGACTCATATACATGAAAAGTACAGTTAATTTGGGTTTGTTTTGGTTTTTTTTAAATTTTTTTATTTTCTTTAAAAAAAAAATCCATTGATGCTCTAAACTAATTCTGAATATACAAGGTAATATACATACGCGCAAATATTTTTGAATATTGTAGCCAAATAAAAACCCGAACAAGACCCGAACTTTGTCGATTTGCAAGGACTGAGATGTTTAGTGTAAATATTTGCTTGTTTTTTTTTAAAGAATACAACATACATAACCGAAAGACATTGTGCATATAATGTAATACCACATATTATATGTAGTGAAATAATATAACGTTGCAGACAGGACGCTTTGCAGCGAATGTTTAAACCAACAACTGTTTTCATACCTCTTCTTGATGGACTTCAATCGACGATTCATGTGACGTTGTAATTCCAAGATGGTTGCGATGACGTCATGTCCAATGTCTGTTAATGGACACCAAAGACATAATAATAGGACAGGAAGACGGGTATTCTATTGTGTCGTATGCTTGGGATGAGAATTTTGTTCGGATAGCGGAGTTACCGCCTTCTCTTCATCGGAGTCCACCCGTCAAGGGCTCTTTTACGAGCACGCAACCTCGAACACTCATTCTCATCTCGACTTGCAAAGATGAAGTACTTCGCATTAAACTATTTTTGAATCCCTTTGTTTGCATGCGATTTACAAACGGTTTGTAACGATTGCTTATTTCCGGGAAACCAAGACGTTGATGGAATCTGAAAACTATACATTTAGCTGCGTGCCACTTTTCTTTCATCCTAGGTTTTTCCTTCATTAAATTGTCAGATTGGTAGGCCGTCCATTGTGGTCGTGATTTGTTCAAATTTGGGTTAAAAAAGGAAAGGCTAATTCAATCCTGTATGTTTCAAAACGATTCGAAAAAAAGCATCTGCATCTTATTAGTGAAAGCAAGATCTCTTTGGAAACGAAAAATTAAATAGATATTGCCCAGATTTGAAGACGTCCTACTGTTCATTCAATTCTTTGAAGTTTTTGTTAAATATTTTACAGACAATTCGACTCTTTGGCGATTTTTTATATTCTGCAGACAATTCAAGTCTTTGTTTTTATTTGATCTAAAGTATTGTGCTCTGTCCATTCAATTCCTTGAGTTTCGTAAATATTCTACAGACAAATCAAGTACTCGTTTATCACGTCATCTCAATTAGGTCAGTTGGTGTGGTTTATTAACTGTGTTTACCGTTTAGTCAGACAATTAACCTATTAAGAATGTGACTTAATTATTATAAAATGTTCAGACTTTAGCATAAGTTTATCTTTTATCTTTTATTAGATGTTATCTTTTTTTGCGCTGACTTCAATTAAACATGACCTACTATTGTTGGCTCATCTGATTGGAGGAAATAATACCTTAAGGACCAATCAAAGCCCAATTATCATCGATGTTTTTTTTTTTAAAGCATGTTTATTTAAACCTAACCGAGATGTCTCTTTGATAATATAATTGGATGATTTACATAGGCGATAGTACTAAAATTGACATCACTTGTCTGCGATATCACACTAGGCGGAAGCGAACGCAAAGCCGCAAGCCCGACCTATTTACACCATGGGGGCGTATCCAAACAATAGTTGTCCTGACGATAGACAAGGTCTTTGTAGGGTCGTCCACTTAGACGCAACCCTTCATTCATATATATATATATACATGTATATCTAAAAAACAATAGTATAAATTGAGCAACTGTTTAATCACTTTATACTATTGTTTTTTAATCACTGTCTAATATTCTCCACCACAGGGGAATTATCAGGACATGACATAACAATATTAATAATAACCATAACATAATACTAAGCAACGTCGTCATGGCGACGATATGTATAGTAATCCGGGAAGAAGTTAACAGTTGGACACGATTGGTCAATTCCTTTTGCACTGAGATTTGCTCCGAGCATTTTAATAAAACGAACCTCTTGAGTTTCAAGCAAAATCGTGTCTTCAAAATTCAGCTTATAGATGGGACTGCATTTAAAGCCAACCTTTCCCCATTCATTCTATTTCTGGAATTCCATATCCAATATATTGTCCACCACATCCAGCACACGCTATCATGTACACCAAGTTCTTTGAATGACAATTCATTTTTTTACCTAATTGTAAATTTTTTAATTGGGGAGATGGTTATACTGGTTCCTTCGATTATATCATTACATAATTTACATATTTTGTTGCCGCACTTTGAAACACACGGTGGAGTAGAACTAGTTTATGTGTCCATATCGAATTTAGAAGATGTCAACACCCTTCGGATACTCGGCGGTTGTTTATAACTGCTAATAAATTTTATTGTCCGAAGGATGTTCTTTATATTTAGACACCGCTCTAGAATCGACCTGTTAGCCTCCACAAAATCCATTGGTCTAGTATAACTTGGATTAAAAGTCGTTACCAATGTCATGATGTTTTCAGGATCGGTTATGGCTTTTGGTGTTCTTAAGGACTGCTGATTGAGACTTCATGATTAGGAATATTATTGTGATTCAAAAGAAGTCCAAGAGAAGACAATGAAACGCAAGATAAAGACATCTGCGGATAAGTTCAAACACGAACTTACAGATGATGAAACTGACTACCTATTAGTCTGCACGTTAAAAACTTTATTCTTCTATGGTTTGCCGAAAATACACAAGAGCAAAACCATTCAAAATGAGATAGCAATCCAACATTAGGAAGTACAGAACCTCGTAGATCAACCGTTTCGACCAATAGTTGGTGGACCCGAAAGCTTTACCTAACGACCCAGTAATTTTGTCGATATATTACTAAAACCTCTGTGTAAACGTATGAAGAACTTCTAACGAGATGACGACTTCTTAGATAAACTACCTATACCAATGTTCCACCTGGAAGCACATTGGTCAGTATCGATGTTGCCAACTTATACACCAAAATTGAGTGGAAATTAGGAATAAAGGCGACTCACTATTGGATAACAAAATACAGAGATGAAACCCCTTCGCGATTTTCTACACCCTTTATCTTGGAATCTCTTGAAATAGTTATCACGAACAATATCTTCTATTTCGATGGTAGATATGAAGCGCTATATAAATCGAATAATGATAATAATAATAATAATATTGCAGCCAAATAAAGGGGGTAGCCATTGGGACAAAAGTTGCTCCAACGCATGCGACTTTAGTCTTGGGTTATTTAGACACATTAGTTTACGAACGTATCGGTAATGAGTTAGGGAAACAATTCAGAAACTACATTGAAGAATACTGGAAACGCTTCCTTGACGATTGTTTAGAAAAATTTCACAATATACTAAATTCTCTGGATCCATCACTCCTATTTACCATGCAAAGGAACAAAACAAAATTAAGATTTTTAGACGTTACGGTATGTCTACCTAGAAGATATCGGTGTTATAGAGACAGACCTATTTTTATAAAAGTACGGATACGCATTAATATCTTAACTTTCATTCGTGCCATCCGTCACATACTAAGAAAAATTTTCCATATAATTTAGCGAGAAGAGTGTGTGCAATAGTGTCTAAAGGTGATTGGAAGCAAACACGCTGAAGTGAACTTAGAGAATTTCGTCTGACACAAATGTATCCAATCAAATTGATAAAAGATGCAATTCAGAAAGCTTTAAGTCTCAATCAGCAGTGATCTATCTTCTGTTTCCCATTTTACCTTCTTTTGGTCTGTTTTTCAATTAAATTACCTTTTTGTTACAAAGATAAAACCAGGAAAAAAAATATATTTAAACAGTAACTTACGGTCCATATTGTTTGATACAATAGATAAATTAATTTGGGTTGATATTTAATGCTGAAACATATTTAAATGTGTTTTAATGTCATAATATTGTTGTTATTTCAATGTACATGTATTAAGAATCAGTATTTCTTGCAACTGGTCAATGATGCCGATTTTAGCCATTATCATTTGGATAAGTGAAATGTAAGGATGAATTACTGTCAGAGAATCTTCCAATACCTAAATTGTGGTTTAGATTTTGGAGAGGGAGTCATGGTGGCTCAGTGCTAAAGGCACTGGCTTACTTATCAGGAAGCCCGGGGTTCAATCTCGGTGTTGATCAAGAAAGTTTCCGGGGATCTTCCAGCGTGGGTTTCCTTTGCCAGTGGTGCCGGGCGCCTGGCAAGAAGAGTGTCTAATCGTTCGGATGGGACACGTTGGTGTGCACGTAAAAGAACCACTGGCAGTTGGAATTCGAAAAAAGGGAATAGGGCGTAACGTGGTACCGGGCGCCTGGCAAGAAGAGTGTCTAATCGTTCTGATGGAACACGTTGGTGTGCACGTAAAAGAACCACTGGCAGTTGGAATTCGAAAAAAGGGAATAGGCCGTAGCGTGGTGCCGGGCGCCTGACAAGAAGAGTGTCTAATCGTTCTGATGGAACACGTTGGTGTGCACGTAAAAGAACCACTGGCAGTTGGAATTCGAAAAAAGGGATTAGGCCGTAGCGCTTTTGTCTGGAAAAATGTTTCTCATAGAACACTGCATGGCGTATGCCCGTTTTCATTAGCCCAGTCGGTGCAAAACAGAACGTTAAACCCCATTTCCCAAACAGACTGCTCCAAGACTAAGTGACATATATTATAATTGTTGTCAATCGAGCAATCCAAAAGAGTGGACACGGGTAATGGAAACCATTTAAACGATTGAGGAACATCGGAATATTGCTAATTTATGCCGCAGTCGTGTTATTTTGATTCCAGTTAATGTCTCATTACGTCATTTTAGCGCAATAAGAATTCTTAACAAACTACAATATTGTGGGCAAACAGAAACGATCGTCCTGTTTTAAATCCTATCGGAGCCGGAAGATTTTCTAGTGTAGTATTTTGATATTTTAGAGAACAATGCAAATGACGCATGGTTACTTTAAAGTATTGCTGTTAATTATTTGTTAGATGCACATTTTCAAAAGTTGAACATGTCTACGTTTCATGTGTTTTTCTTGTGATTATCGCGTTCCCTGAAGTATAACATGCAAACAATGGCGTAACTGTTAATACTTTATCATTTATAAAAAAGATCAGAAGTTAGTTTGCAGAAGGGAAAGGAAACAGAAAGACAAGAAATAGTCGTAACAATGGAGAATTGTCGTCATAGGAAAAGTGTAGTATTGTTTTTGTTTCTAAGAGATGTTTTCTCGGGGGGGATCTTTTGTAAGGCTTCGTTTAACATCCGGTGTTAATAAATAAAATGTTTTTTTTATGTTCAGTTTGTCTCTTAGATATTCGTTACTGTCGTTGCTGGTTTGTTTTTATTCTTTTGATGTCTTAGATATTTGTTATGGTCGTTCTCTGGATGTCATAAATATTCATTACCTCCATTACCTTTTTCTTCTTTCAATTTGGGGTTCTGTGTGTCACTTAGATATTTGTTACTGTCATTGCTTTTTTGTTCTTAAATATTCGTTACTGCACTTGCCACCTTGGTTGAAAGGAAAAACGATGGAGGGGGGGGTGCATTTCGTATACTCAACACAACTAGGTTAGATCGGTTCTAACCAACGGTAGTTCCGATATTTACGAAAGTCGAATCCAACCATCATTATGGTGTAAAGGTGATATATTTAGACGGTTTTTAAAATCGGATAAAAATTGTAACTTCTAGAGGGTCCACAAGCTAAAAACGCGATTTTTCGTACAATCAGCGGTCTTAATCCAGCAAGTTACGGTTTGATATGTGCAAATATCTATAGGAACCGAGATCGTTGGTACATAAACATACATTTAAAGTTTCATCAAAATCGGATAACAAGTGTGACTTCTAGAGCGTCCACAACCCTTTTAAATACTTTTACACTATTTGCGTACACGGAGCGGCCATTTTGTCCGGCAGTTTCAGTCAAATTTTTACGAAATTCGAACTCAACCTTCATTGATGTGTAACGGAGCTATTTTTTAACGTTTTTTTTTATAAAACTAAATATACATTGCGACTTTTAGTGGGCCCACAAGCTAAAAATGCTATTTTGCGAACAATCAGGGGCCATAACCTAGGAAGTTACGTTAGGATATGCGCGGTTATCAAAAGGAACCAGGATCTTTTTGATATAGACATAAATTTAAAGTTTCATTAATATCGGATCAAAATTGTGGCCTCAGAGGGCCCACAACCTTTTCATGAAATTCGAACTCAACCGTCATTATGGTGTTATGGTGATATATTTAAACGGTTTGTTAAATCGGATAAAATGGTGACCCCTAGGAATCACAAGGTAAGAACGTGACTTTTCGTACAATAAAGGGCCATAATTCAGGAAGTTACGATCCGATATGCGTGAATATCGACAGTAACAAAGATCTGTGGGGTATAAACATGTATTTCAAGTTTCATCAAAATCAGATGAAAATTGGACATCTAGAGTTTCCACAAGTTACACACGTGACTTTTCGTACCATGCAGTTATGGTCTAATTCATGCCAATATCGAAAGGAACCGGGATCTTTGGAAAATAGACCGATATTTCAAGTTTCGTCAAAATCGAATAAAAACTGTGATCTTTAGAGTGTCGACAATTAAATTGTGAACGGACGGACAGGGGTGACGGCATAATGCGTCCACATGAAAATGTGGGCGTATAAAAGGATTTTTTCTGTGGCAAGAACATTATTTAATTGTATTGAGACTCAAAGTTATTTTCCTGGGACGAAAACATTAATATCAATATTCATTGAGCCTCAAAGTTATTTTTCTGGGGCGAGAACATTAAATAATTTCATTGGGACTTAAAGTTACAATTTCATATTTTCTAAGAAAGTCAAAACATAATTATACGATCATAGGTGTCATTCTCACACTTAAACTCATTTACACCGGAAATAATAACACAATTACCTCCCTTGTTTTCTATTCTCCACCATGGAGTAGCTTTTTTTCAAACGTTTGAATTTGAAGAGGAAAGTGAGGAAAATGATATTTTTTTGCCAATTTCTCAACTGGCAATAGTGAATTATAGGATTAATAGGATTATTCTTTAACAAGGTAGGACTGTTTATTGATACCATCTATTTTAAGGCTTTATTTTAATAAATTTTAAAAATATAACTTAAAAATTGCAACTTTGAAGTAATTTTTTCTAGGGCGAGAACATTATAAATATATTCCCTTAGCCTTAAAAGTATTTTTCTGAAACCTATTTAAAGCTTAACATGGTTAGTAGTTACTGTGTGAAATGGTCGTGTAAAATTAATAATGCATTGTGTTTGCATAACCATTCCAGAAATGGTATAACATAGGTTCTGCATTTTTCAACATGTCGTGTTTTCAATAAGTGGTATCTCAACCGCTAATAACAGTCGTTTTATTTCCAGGTATCTTTTAGAATCTTTCAGTTACACTTTGGAACACGAAACAAATATATTTCTTCACTAGTTTGATTACACCGCATACTTCCTTATATAAAAGAAAAAGTCATGATTTAAAAAAGAAATTTAATTACAGTAGATGACTCAAAAAAATTGTATATTTTCAGCAAACATATGTTTCACTTTAAAAAAATAATAGAGACGGCAAATAAACTGTACTGAATCTGTGGAAACCTCGACAAAGCTAGAATATTAGAAGGACGAGCAAGGGTGTTAATTCAATTAGAGAAGATGTGAGGGATAACGAAAATAATTCTTTCGACATTTGGGAAATTGGTCAATAATTATTGAATAATGGGATATTAATCTATATCGACACGCAAACAGGTGAATCTGTGAGTGTGTTGTGTCGGAGAATTGTGTGATTTTATTGATGAACTAATCAGGTTAGAGAAGGTAGGACAGCCAAGGGGTCATACATACACTACCTGATTTAGATCATCTCATGAATATTTAATTATACTTCGTCCTACTTCTTTTTAATTGGCAGTCCCCTGCTCTTGAGCTGAGAAAGCAAATTACAAAACAGAGTAATCATATAATTGTAAACAGACTTGAGATGTGAACATCAGTGCAAAAAGTTGACAATTATTATTATAATTGAAACGTATAATTCGATATAGATTTAGATGGAAGGAGAAACCGAGGTCTCGTGTACACATTGGTGTGCACTTAAAAGAACCTTTGACTATTGGAATTCGAAATAAAAACTTTTTAATGTATATATCTGTCTTGATGATTAACCGTAAACATGGATAACCGAGACTTTTTTTATTATCGTAACGACGGTAACAATGACAATTGATGCTATAGTGTTATTGGATTGAGAAGTAATTTGACGGAAATTTTCAATATATTCCCTTTACATTATCTCTCAGCTCTTTATCTAATCTTCCATTATGCCGCTTTAACTACGTTATTCATCTTGGGTGTATATAAGTAAAATGTCCTACTATTCTGAACCAACCGTGCTAACGCAGTGTTCTAAGAGGAAATGTTGGCGCTGAACGTGGCGCTATGGCCTACCTTTATTTCCATTTCACGGATCAGTAATGTGTTGTCAATTGTAAACACCATTCGGCACACCTCGACAGACTCTGGAACCCTACATCTAACCTAGGCTGTATGACCAATTCCACCATTGGAACTATTTTCAAGTTCCGGATTATGGCGGTGCCCACGAAGACGCCTGTGAAGAACGTTTTGTTTTAAGAAACGGTATACATCATACAAAGCTTTAAATGTCTGAAGCTGTGTTTCTTTGAAGTTTATCCGATTGTCTTTAAACAAAGAACAACTTAACAATGAAAACTCTACATACTCTTCGAACGAGGCCATTTTTAGAACTTCTTTTTAAAAGCGGATTTTTTTCCCAATAAGTAAACAAATGTATGGGTGTAGCTACATATCACTTACCGTCATACAGCCGAGGTTAGATGTAGGTTTGCCGAATGTGATAAACACTGGACCTCCGACAGTGATAGGGGAATGCCAGGCTGAAAATTATTTCTGAGACGAAATGAAACGAAATGCGGCGTAAATGTCCTACTTTTCTGCACCATCTGTGCTAATGAAAACGGCCACACAGTCTGCTATGAGGCTACGACCACTCTGGTTTCGAATTCCAACTGTCAAGGTTTATTTTACGTGCATGCAACGACCAGCCCTAATGAACCTCCATCCTGCACAATTGACCAACAAAATAACATTAGTTCGTAAAGTTTAAGCATTAAATATTTATGTTGGCCTACATCAATTCGGTGACATGTCTGTATGTTTGTGTATACTCCTATGTATACTTGATTCTGACGGTGCAAAAACAATGGACTTATGGCTTATGTCTCCGCGAGCAATTATACAGCTGTTTCAGTCTATAATTAAAAGAAACCACCTACTAAATTTCCTTTCGTCCTTTCAGACTTGTCAAAGATACGGTTATTTTCATTTTCAAAATCTCATTACAAAAAATTAGATATCAGAAAATCACCTTTCGTTCCAATAATATGGCTTTGAAACAAAGCATTCCGAATTAGGGATCGTCATTAGAAAGTTAATAGGATTAAAGTCTTCTATGTGTCACTATTAAAACTAAAAATGTTTCAACTTATACCAGTTTTCTTTTTAAGCTTAGAAATTTAAAGATCCAGCGAAAGACACTTTTGCTTTCTTCCTGTCGGTTCTTAATTAAATTCTTTCATCTATTAAATGTGTAATTATGTTTTGTGTCCCGTAAATTGCTTATTCCGATACACTTTTGCAAATTTATGTCTTTACCGGTCTAAATTAAAAATTCAGATTTCTTTTAAGTTGTATCTGGTTCAGTTATAAATCTAGTTAGATGGGAAAACAATAATTAAAGATTCCACAAACTTCAGAAAAACAAAGAGGTTGGTTTGGGTTGTATCTGGTTCAGTTATAAATCTAGTTAGATGGGAAAAAATAGTTAAAAATTGTACACAACTTCAGATTAAGAAAGAGGTTGAGACACACTATTCTGGTTTTGGTGATAATTTTGAAACCTTCCTTTAATGCCGTGGTTCTCTGTCTTTTTTTCAACTGTTCATTGGGATTTTCTGGCGTGGTTCCCCCATGACAGTGTCTACTCGTTCGGGTTGTACACGTTGGCATGCATGTAAAAGAACCCTTGACAATTAGAATTTGAAATAAGAGTAGACTATTGCAAGGTGATCGCCAATCATATTAAGGTGTCTCTGGTATCAGCTACTAAAAATACTTTGTCCGAATACCAACAATATCATGTCAGTTTTCCAAGTGTTTGTAGAACCCTGTGAACCGCTTTGCGACTGCTTTAATTGGTTCTAAAAAGACATTATTGCTATTTATAGTTACATGCTATGGGTAGTTCATTTGTTCTGCCGTGGGAGCCACGGTGGCTCAGTGAGTAATGCGGTAGCTCGTTGACCTGGAGGTCCCGCGTTCGATTCAGGTGTTGGCCGAGAAAGTTTCCCGGTAATTTCCCGGTTTCCCCTTGCAAGTAGTGCAATACGGAAGGCCTGGCACTAGAACAGTGTATATACTGTCGAATGGTCCCATGTACGCTTTGGGATACACGTAAATGACCCCTTGATAGCTGGAATTGGACTGAGAGTGGGCGGAAGCGCCGGCGTCCGGGCAGAATGTCCCTCAAAGCACATTGCATGGCGTATGCAGGTCTTTATTAACCCAGCTGGAACGGGAAGTTGAACCTTAAACCCTATTTCATTTTCTTTGCAGTATCTCCTTAAATTCATCCGCATATATGCATGTTGCCATATGTGTTTATGTAGTGGACAAACCATATTGTTACCTGTCAAAATGTATTTGGTATTCGGCTACACAGAATATATTTAAAATTTTAAAAAGTGCACAAATATAGCATAATGATACTATAGTTAAATCAGGAGACAACGCATCAACATGCTGTTGAATAACTAACAGCGGTGGAAAGAAATACTAGAAATGCCTAAAAAAATAAAATCTCTTAAGAAAAAATTGTGTTTGACAGCTAAGCAGTCATGAGGCCCCTCAAGTATGGTTGTGAATATGGAGGTAGTTTGTTTAGTCCCTAGAGAGACCGTGATTTTCCTAGGCAGTTCGGTTAATTCCGCCATTTTTGTATTTTGACTTCCCGTGAGGCATCAATGCACCATGACAACATCCCGTGAAAGTTGTGACTAAAATGCATTACATGTATTTGATTGGTGGAAAAGGAGAGAAAGTGAATGCGAAATTCCTTGGGCATATTGTGAAAGAGACAATTTTCCACACGAGGTTACCGGAGTGAGAAAAGCTATTAATGGAACGAAGTTTTTTTTTTTCAGTGCAGAGTTTTCCATGATAATGTCAACATAACACATTAAATATTTAGGTTGAGTCACAGGGGAAGACATTCTAGAGAGAATACTTAAACAATATACTAATAAGGGGGTAGATAGTGGAACTAATTGAATTAATTGAAATTGTAAAATGTATTTGATAACACCATTTGCTTCATAAATGTTCAATTATCAGGAGCGTTTTATCAATACTCGCAAATACCCTTTCTGAGCTTATATCCGCTTATTGAGATATAAATGTTTTAAGATTACTTTATATCTGTCTTTACAAATCGTATTATAGAACACGCAATGTTATTTGTGTAATGATCCATACATGATATTCCATCACATTGTTATCCATGAAATCATTTATTGATGGCGTCAAGATGGGTTTTATCAAAGTGAGATCATTATGAACAATAGTTGTCATAGTTAGATATAATTATATAAAAATGAAATGAAATGGGGTTTAACGTCCTACTGGTCTGCTCCTATGCTGGGCTAATGAAGACGGGCATACGCCATACAGTGTGCTATGAGGGACATTTTGCCCGGGCAGCGGCACTATCGCCTACTCTTATACCGAATTCCAACTGCCAAGGGATCTTTCACGTGCATTCCAATGTATACACGGGACCTCGGTTTTTCGTCTCATCCGAAGGACTAGACAGCTGTCCTTGTCAGGCCCTCAGTCCTGCATCCCTGACAAGGGAGAACCACGCCGGAAAATATAATTGTAAAGTTGTATAGGATGCATTGTGTAAGATTTAGACTCATAGCTGACCATTACAATAGTTTAAAAAACAAAATGAAAAATAAATATATATTGAAAATTTCAGCCAAATTAATTTATTCTCAGCGAAGTTATGTGTGTTTGAAGTTTTGATGAGATAATCTCGATTGTCGAGTACCATTGCTACTCAATAATATAAGTTTAGACCGAGACCACAAAACTTTAGAGGTCCAATTCATTACAACACAAAGTGTATATCATATCCAGATTCTATCAATCGAATAGAAAGTTAGCGATGAGTGAGGGTTGTTGGTGGTAGACCATGTAACACTCCCGGAATATGTTTTAGTTGAGAACAGTAAACTGGGGCGACCCATTTTCATTTAGAGGTCATTTAGCTGACCCCGTGTCATGAAGGTCGATGAACTCGGAACACAAATAAAAGAAAGCTTAGAAATATTTTTTAAAATAGTTTTAAAAAAAAACTTATAAAAATCAACTTGTAAAAATTATTTTATAAAAGTTCGAGCAAGTGATTTAATTACAGAAGTTAAGCAGCTTTTAAATCCAACGGATATGAAACACCTTGAATGGAATTGATGAGTTGAAACATATCGGTTTCTGGTATTTGATTAGCATAAACCGAGGAATCCCTTTTAGAGGACTAATTATGCCTGGCTCGTCTTCAAACAGAAAACGGCATTAGTTGAAGCAACATGCTAAATGAAACAGAAATCTTTTTTACCAATAAAAAATAATAATTGAACAAACGACCCAGTTAAAAGTCCGACAACAATTTGTTTAATCACAGAGAAGGGTCCAATATTGCGATTAGCCAAAAAAGGAATAAAATAGTGGAAAAAAACCTTCCAAAATATCCTGTTGCCGACAAATCACTCTTGATCCTATGAGAGAAAAATATTCATGCACACACATCCTATGTTGACGAAGAATGAAAATAGCAAATAGCGAACAAGAAAAAATAATTAAAGTAATCTTAGACGCAGAACTAGATGAAGACTAGGCACACAGTTAAAACAGTTTTTTAAGACGAGTTTAATGTCAGATAGAGATGAAAGATTGATACAAGTTGGGAGGGCGAATGAAATAGCTTCCCCGGCTCGTGTTAAATTCCTAAAAGCAGAGATCTAAAAGTCATTTATCAACTTATTTGTCGTTTACATGAAAGTGATTTTAAGCATTAAAATTATTTTATTATCGATGAAGACGAGCAATCATTGATAGAAATGTGGAGAGAATTTATTAATCTATTTATTACTATCATAACGCACACAAGCAAACTAACAGTCATAATTTATATGTCAATTATATCGCAATAAGGAGAAGTTAGAGCGCTACGGTTTGGAAACAATTTCTAATAAATGTAATAAATCAAGCACGATGGTCAAAATGCTAGACGCTCTTTGGCAATAAATTCTTGCTTATCTCACTAATAAGCGGATAAGTGACCGTTTCTATAATACAGACAGAAATTTATTTCGTAATGACTTCATTGGCAGCATTTTCCCCGTATCTGTTGCTATGATCATTAAGTAATTGGACGCAGTTCTGCCCTTAAATTGACCGCGTAGGTCACAGAGTTGGGTCAAATCAGCGCAACTTGCCTTGTACCCAACCGAAGTACCCCTTATGCTACTGATGAATTACCTAGAGGTCTCTAGTTCAACTTGAGCGTCATAAATTATAACAGATACAAACTAAGTATTAATTTAACAGTAATAAATATTACTGTTATTATGACCCTGAAATGAGGAAGGAAAGCGACCTTCGATTATTTTGGAGGAAGTAAACATTGTTGCTATTCTATCCAACATTAGCTCACTAATTTGTCTACTGTTTTGAAGGTAATAATGCACAATATTAGCTGCTTAGATTGTCTTTGTAAGTCACCTTATAAGTTATTTGAATCCTCGATATGTCCCAACATTTTATTTGTACAATAACCCTATGCATCGTGTGTACGGCCACGGCCAAAACAAATTAGCTGCCAGATAGACCCTTATTGTGCGCTGGCTCTTAGATCTGAAGGAAGTAACTGTTTAAATAAAACTCCAATATCCATGCTCATCTGAACCTCAAAGGGGTGAGAATTTGTATCCGATTTTAACTTAAAAGTACCTTTTCATATATTATGCTATTGGTCGATCCATCTATAGATATGTTGTGGTATATAATGCATGCATATTGGCAAATTGAAAATGGTTTGTTTGTGGTCTGGAGGTGTCCTATCTAAATTAGCAAACAATGATTAGAACTTGATTAACCCTGACGCTGGTCAGAACAGCGTCATACAGTCATGAGAAGGGTAACACATTGTATATTAATTGATGGTAAGGTTTCTCTAATCAACCAGTCTACATCTCTAAAACTTGCGATCTTCATCCACTGAACATTTTCCAAGTCTTGTTAAATTATAGATGTACACGTAGTTCCAGACTATACTCAAGCCCTTGTTAGATTATACATGTAGTTTCAGACAATACTCCAACCCTTGTTAGATTATCCCTGTAGTTCAAGGCTATACTCCAATCCGTGTTAGAATATATATATATATATATATCGTTCGAGACTATACTCCTACCCTTGTCTCTCTAATAAATAGACTGCAATAAGAGTAATTTTATAGCTATCTAGCCTTGATGTCAATAATTACTTAAAGTTAGGGCTACATCACGATACTTGAACATCAATAAAACGCTTCATAAAACCCGATTAATTACGCTGGCCGCCAAATCGCTCTACCCTTTTTAGATGGGATTCTTTCAGTTTAAATCTTTAATCTGGAAAGTGCAACGGTGGACACGGTTAATGTTCGACTTATTTGCTTATATCGATCACATAAAAGAAATAAGATTAAGGCCTAAATCGCTTAGAAAATTAATGTTCGAAATTATATAATTAGAATGAACTTTAAATGCAAAATTCAGAAGGTAGATTCTTTAGAGCAAAAAAAAAAAAAAAAACCAACAAAAAACAAAAGTTTCATTACATCTTCTGCATAACCAGGAGTAGGGTTGCCTGTCTGTCCAACCACGTTGGTTTTCTTTGGTTTTTCCGCCACTTCTAAAGACCACTACGCGAAAGCAAATTGTTTATATAAAATTATACCACATGTTAGTCCCGCAATGAGCTTGTTTGTGTCAAGTGGATGTTAAACCTTAATTATTCTCTCTCTCATTTTCCTTAAATTGGAGTAATCAATTGATACCGCAGATGCAGCAGGAGAAAAGTTGGTTATATAATAATGCGAGTTTGTCATTGGCCTTGTAAAAGACTCGGATCAATTGTAACAATATTTGTGTTGGAGAGTTATAGCGTGTAACTGATTGTAATCGTCGTGTTATGTAAAGTTATGATTAAATTACTAGTTTTCTTCTCACTTGACTACATTGGCCTTATCGTATTCTTCATTCTCTCGCTGTTTCCATTTCCATTTTCTTCTCCCAGTCGATATTTTAAAATCATTGCAGACTGTCAACATCTCTTGAAAGGTTTGGTTTTTGGACAGAATCAAAAAGAAATATATTATTCCGTCTGATTGATACCTCTCGACCTCGACAAAAAGGAACCCTGATGAGCGCTTCTAAATATAGATCTGAAATAGTTAAGATTTTATCATCTATCGATGATGGAGAGGTATTTTTGATGAAATATGTGATATCTGTAATCGTGTGGTATTCTCCAGCTCATTTATTTTAAACATTACTGAAAATACCGATTTTTGGCGATAATGACACGTAACTGCATAGCAACCAAAATGTAGTGTGTACAATGCTATAACATGTATAGTCACATTATAAATAGTGTTGTTTGTTCTATTTAAACTCCAGCGGAATTTGTTTCAGACAATTTTCCTGGAATTTTAACAGTCTTCACGCATCTTCAAATTTCCGAATAACTAGACAATTCTGGGTCTGGCCAAAACTACAGCTGAAAAATAAGGAACCGCTGACATGCCCTCGGGTTGGTCCCAACTGGATTTTACTCCCCTGCAAGTTCAGTTCCCAAATGAACCAGACACTTTATGTGTCTCTCCATAACTACCCACGACAAATAAGAGGAGTCGCTTACGTACCCTCCGGTTGGACGGTTAATCTCCAACCGTGTGCCACAAGTTCAGTTCCCAAATGCAAATGATTAACAATTTACGCGATACGAGTAATCACACTATCTATGTAATGATGTATTTTTTGACGATAATGATGCTTTGTGGTTTGTTTTGGTTATGGTCTGGAGAGTTATGTAAATGGATCCCGTTTTGAACAATTACACGTCTAGATCTGCTACATGCTTTAAATCCAGACATAGCTCCACGTACGCGTGTACATATAGCTTACCATGAAACACATCATTACATTCTACAATTTTGATGTTTCGACTACCGGACCGTTTGGAATTCAGATTAAAACAATTACTGGTATCCTCAGATAAAAACAGTCTTAACGAGAAATTTCGTATCTTGATTTATTTAAAGAGAGAGATGGGAAGAGGTGGGTAGGGTTAACGTTAACACTATGCAAAATAGGATTAAGTCATAGGGGTTTGTGCCGGTGGGAGGAAATCAGCGGACCCGGAGAAATCCCACGAAGTTGTACGCCTTATCACGTCCAAGCTTGGGATCGAAACCACGCCACTTGCATCTGTGACATACCTTATGATCTAAAGCACATGCATTAGACAATTCTACCACCTCAACCTCATCATATTAACAAAGCATAAAATGTCATTGTGTCAATGCTTATTATATGAACATTTTTTAAAAAATCCATTTAATGTTTTCTGTCGTTGTCAAGAGAACAAATTGTTAGAGAAACTTGGGTTGCATACCATGGCAGTTCTGTATGTCTTTGTTCTAAATATATAATTTTCAAAGTATTTTGATCATAAGGAATCTAAGGTTTCTAGTCCTAAAAAATAATTTTTTTTTTTTTATTAAGTGGCGTTTTTTCAGATATAAATAGTTTTTAGATAGTGTACTTGTACGTGTATTATTTCATATAATTGCAGTAGCCACTCTTTGTAACTTTATGTCGGAATGCCATCAGTGTTTAATATAGGTGTTCTGAGGGTTAGGTGGCCAAGTTGTATAATGCGTGCGCTTTAGATCATAAGGTCTGTCATTTAGTCAAATAGCTTGTACGTGAGTAAGGTTGCCTGTGCAATCCCGTTTGTTTTTATACGGGTACTCCGATTTACTCGAAGTACTAAAGACTCCTACGCGCAAGCGAATTATTAAAATAAAATTGCACCATATATTAGCCCCGAAATGGCCTAGTTCGTGTCTCTCTCTCTCTCTCCAAGTTCTTTTTTTAACACTCAATTTCTATAATTCTTAGTATAACCCCAATTCGCCATTCAATACAATTAAATTGATTTCCATAAATCACGCGACGTCTTAAAAAGACCCTTGTTAAAATCGCATTATGTTATGCTTATGTGGAGTTATCATGTGAATAATAACATGGACTAATTCAATTTGTTCTTTCCTTACTTAATAGACTATTCAATATAACCTGTTTTTGATCAGGCTAAAATTCTCCTTTCAAAGTGAATTAAATTATACGAGCCACGACTGCTAGAATAGCATCAGCGACGTTCTATTCTCTAACAAATCGATGAATATTGGACTATTATAGACCATTTCGTTTGAATTGCAGGAAATTGAATATACTTGCATCATTTCAAAAGTATAATGGGCACACGCAATTTGGTAGAATGATATAGTAAATTATTGGGTGGCTTTCTCCACCCATATCGAAACTCAATGATAAACAACCCAGCTCTTTCTATCCGCTAGCCGCTGGCACTCAGTTCGAGCGCCGAAGCATGGCAAGAGCTTACATCTTCGGGATAAAAGCATCAAGACTAGCTCCATTTCCTAAATTAAACATTTTTTCTGCGAGCTGTACAAAGACCAGTTCGTGACAGAAAGAAAGACATTGTCTTGGTTTCATCTTCTTGCTGATGAAAATAGACGGGCTGCCGATTGAAACTCGCCTGGAAATCTATCGTGTACTCTCTCTATATACACGTGTAGAATCAGGCGGTGTTGGGTTCTAATAAGACGAATAAATGGTAACTGACCACGAAAAAAAACCCACTGCAATCATTTAACGTTTGATGAAAAATATGTTCTTTGTATTATTCACTTTTGAAGATATCGCCGAAGTAAATCCTTGTTAACTTTTTGCCATGTAAAATCGGTCAGGTCGGCAAAAAGGAGATTCAATACAGGATTGTTTTTTTTAATAGTTAATCGCATGTTTTTATGTTTCATGCGGCATGTTGATGGGATTATTCCAACTTTCTCATTACCACAAATCAGACTTTAGAATCCATTGTAAATAAAATACCAAATGTCTTTTTACATTGAGAAATAATACTTGATAAATCTGATACAGAAAATTAGCAAATTTCTTTTTCTAAGATGTCGGACAAAAACATGTTTACTAATAAAAGGCTTAGAATAAATTTGTTTGTCGATGAAACAGAAAAATGTTCCATTGAAATATCTGACGAGATTAAGAAAAGAAAAGCCCTAATCTTATTTCAATGTTCGAAACAATTTGATTTTAAAGATAAATGGGGTCTGGTAATTAAAGACATTGCCAAGCGCGTATTGGGCACAAGGGCCAGCATGTCACAGATTCATGAATAAATAATCTTTAGTTCACTGGGTCATCGACGAATTTTCTAGTGTTTGTGATCTAAATAAATGTGCACAAAAAAAATGCATTTTATAAATTCAAGCAATATTATATGAACTGTCAATTCGTTCAGTTTTTCTATTAAATTATCGTTCGATCAATTGTTAATCGTATGGACTTTCCTATAATCGATAACTAACCCTCAATATTTAAACATTCTAACCTTTTCGGATTCGTTCGTGGAATCCTCGAGTAAACGAAAGGGTAGAACCACAGTTAGGGGTTTGTTTTCCATTTTGAATAGGGTTTGTCTTGTCCGCGTGGTTGTCTTGTGCATGTTGTTTATGTGTGGTGCGGCCCTCCTGCACTTACTATTAATATCAATAAAGTGTTTCGTCTAGTGGTACATGATCTCAGTTCTATATTATTTATTAGAGAACCTGAAATGTAAACTTAACTTTAATAATCTTTCTACTCCTCAATCCCCCCCCCCTCGACCCCGAATAAAGTTAACCTACCACAAACTAGATGAACAAACAAAACCAAACAAACAACACGTCAACACAACCATAAATTGCTCTGGAAAAGAGAATGCGTTATTAGACGAAATCCCATCGGGAATGCACTAATTCTTCTGTCATGGAAGAGTGGCACAGGAAGACAAAAGAAAAATAAAGTGTTTAATTCATGGGCACAACGGAAGACATTCGAACTTTACCTTAAGTTATTGGATCTGAGAGTCTCCACTTACTTTCTAATTCTCTGTTCGGAACGACTGGCTCACTTCAAACCCATTCAACTGCCTAAGAATTTCTGTGCGACTTGGTGAAGCCTCTTAGATCGCAGAAGATAGTGTTATATTCTAAAACAATTATCGTTCCATCAGCAAAAGTTGAGTAAACCAAGGGAATCGATTCCCGAGAGGCTAGTGAGAAATTCTTGATTGAGTTATGTTACGCTTTTCAATAGCAGTGAGCAATCTATCTCCACTATATCTCTCATCCTTCTCTAACTTTTGTCATTTATGTGAACTAACCCCAACAATTATTTTGCAATTTATTCTGGTGACAATCCGTTTAATAATTAGTGCAGTCTAGCAACAACGCACATTTTTTAAAGAAAAAAGAATTCTGCCAAAAAATGGGCATTTAATGCTGCAAATAAACGTTAATGTATTGCTTGTGAAATCGTGAGGTGGGGGAATAGGATTTTTCAATCAGCATTGCCAGTAATTAACCTAGCTGTGACCTAGTATTAAATCATTAAATTGATAAAATTAATAACTGACGAGAACTGAGACGTTTGTACCTGACAAGTGTAGGGTCTCATTCGAATTCCCAACCGTGTGGGTTTTCTCCGGGTCCTTTGGCTTCTACCTGGACTAAACGGCTAAAGGCCCCTACGTGCAAGTCAATTATGGAAAATAATGTATTATTTATGTTCCCAAAATGTTTCTCTCTCTCTCTCCAAATCAGTTTAAAACGACTCTCTCTGAACACAGGCGCTGGGAACTGGTAAAAAAAAAATCTGTATTTTTTATACAGAATAATGTTTGAAACCGACTATAAAAATAAAATAAAACCAAGTACGAACAATCCAAACCATTAGACAAAATTCAAAGTCCTAAAAAAACGGTATAAGCAAAATAGTGTAATCAGCAAATTTCAACCGTCCAATAGAGATAATTCTTAAATCGCAAATACCTCGTCTCAAATTTATACTCATGCGTGCTTTATCCACAGTAGCAGATATTTGTCTCATTCATCTTCTAATAGAATAGCTCGTGTTTTTCACATGTTTTTCTTGAGAGAATAATTTTTAAAATCTATTTGTGATGGACTTCTTGACTTTGTTGTTAACATTTCCATATACATGCTAAATTTGGTCACCGTCTGAGAGTCCACGATCCTAAAGTATTTGACTTCACATTTCAACACATGACGGAGGAAACCCAAAATGCGAATCGAATTCCATGGGCCATGGACCATATTTGGAATAAACCTGATGGAAATCCTGGCATAGGCCGACTAGAGCCCTTGGCTCTCTCAATATAGCCGAATGATAATGTTACAGGAGAAATTAAACTCCATTCCTGGTTCATTCTACTCTCGAGAATTCAATGGGTAATCCATACCGACGTAGTCTAAAATATACCATAAAAAAGACTAGACACGCATTTGCTTTTATAATTGACAGGTTTAATGTATTATTTTATAGTGTCATATATTAAGAATAATTGACAGGTTTAATGTGTGTATTTGATATCTTCAAATATTAAAAATAATTGACAGGTTCAATGGTTGTATTTGGTATTTTCTTATATTAAGAATAATTGACATGTTTAATGTTTGTATTTAATGGTGTTGACAGGTTTCATGTGTGTATTTTATAGTGTCATATATTAAGAATAATTTACAGGTTCAGTGTATGTATTTTGTTTTTAATAGTATGTCATATATTAAGAATAAATAGGTTTAATGCATGTGTTTAATATTTTCCTGTCTTAAGAAAAATTTATAGGTTTAGTGTCTGTATTAAAAATATGTTCATGTATTAAGAATAATTGATGGGTGTTTTTTTTAATGTAACTATTTAATATAGTCATATAAGAATAAGTTCCTCATTGAATATATTTGTTTTTAATTGTGTTTGTATAGGAAAGGGGGTAGAAGGTCGCGTAGAACAACCAAAGTGACCATGATCAAATTGCAAACAGTTGTTGTTACTTAAGACGTTCGTTGCAATGATTTCAGCTAAACTATATCGCAACAAAAAACAATACAGACAGAATTCGACATTCTGCGATATTTATTTGAAAATGTTTCAAAGATTAAAATGATGATGATCAATATCTCAATGGGTTTTCTATAGTCGTTTCTGTAGCAAATAGAAAATAGCTGATAAAAATACTATAATTAACGAAACTATCTTAGGGATGTCTGTAGGAATATTCCCCAGAGGTGGAGAAAAAACTTTTTCAAAAAAATGTAAAACATTTTCAATCCATTAGTCTGTTACATTAGTTGAGCCCATTAATCATGCATTCGAGTTTAACCTATAAAATTTGTTTTGAGAATAGACAAACGGGTTCCGCATTTTTAAGTACATGACTTTAGACGATATTCAGTGACAACTAGACATTTTTATACGCCCACATTTTCATGTGGATGTATATTGTCGTCGTCCCTGTCCGTCTGGGCGTCCAGAAGTCCGTCTGTCCATCCACAATTTGTTTGTAGACACTCTACAGGTCACAATTGTTATCCGATTTTGACGAAACTTGAAATACATGTTTATAACCCAAAGGTCTTGGTTCCTTTCGATATCCGCGCATATAGGGTCGTAACTTCCTAACTTATGGCCCTTGATTTTACGAAAAATCGCATTTTTAGCTTGTGATCCCCTAGAGGTCACAATTATTATCCGATTTAAAAAAAAAACGTTTGAATATATCACCGTATATATCGATTGAGTTCGAATTTCGTGAAAATTGGACCAAAACTGCCGAACAAAATGACCGTCCCTCGTACGAAAATAGTGTAAATATATAGTATATCAATGTTGTGGACCCCCTAGAGGCCGCAATTTTGATCCCATTATAAATGTTTATAACCCAAAGATCTTGGTTCATGTCCATAATCGCGCATATCGGATCGTAACTGCCAGAATTATGGTCCTTAGTTGTACAAAATATGCGTTTTTAACTTGTGGTCACTTGATTTGATATTTGTTTATTTGGTGCAATGTCTATTTTCTGTTTTGTCCGCTGGTTTATCTTGTAGATTTTTGTTTTGCGTTCAGTTCGGTCCTCCTGCACTTACTACTAGAGGTCACAATTGTTATCCGATTCAAAAAATAACGTTTAAATATGTCACCGTCACACCCTAGTAATCGTTGAGTTCGAATTTCGAGGAAATGGGACTGAAACTGACCGAAATCAACCAAAGGTATGAAGGTATGACTGATAATAAGGCAGACAGACAAACATATTCCAAGTTGATTCAAATTAACCAATGTTCAGCAATTCGACACCATAAAGTGCAATCAATACATATACTAAACAGCAAAAAAAACCCAAAAGACCGTCAGTACGATTTCAAAATCAGAGAGGCACTTTAATCAAATCATTCTAGAAAACGACTTACTAAATGTACACAGTCTATACATCAGTATCTGGTGTGTCCACAGCAGCGCAGCGTCTGTACATGGAGTGGACCATACGATTGATGAACGCCATTGGCACCTGGAACCACACTCTCAGAAAAGCCTGGCGCAATCCATCGGCTGTGTTTGGTCTCGGTACGACGTTATTAAGTCTCCTCTGAATTTCACCCCAAAGATGTTCAATCGGGTTCAAGTCCGGACTAAGGGCTGCAAGTGCATAACGTTGACACCGTTCTGTTGTAGAAAGTCCTTAGTAACTCTGGCGGTGTGGGCGCGAGTGTTGTTTCGATGACGTGCGATTTAGCGCACTGCTGTGATACCGCCTCCTCTCTCTTGACCAAGATTTTGGAACACCACAGGACCCACTCTCTGGTTTAGGCCTATTCCACCGCAAACCATTATACTTGGACCTCTCCAGGAGTCTCGTTCTATGACACATCGGTCAGAATAACGCTGGCCACGTCGACGCCATATTCTGGTCCTGCCATCTGCAGTTGATACGCAATACCGACTCTCATCCGTGAACAGAACAGTTCTCCACTTCCTGTGTCTCCAGTTCTGGTGTTGTTGGGCAAACTGTAGACGTTCACGTCGATGGCGAGGATCCGTCCACGGTAAGGTCTACGACAATGAATGTTCTCTCTGGTGAGACTTCGGCGCACTGTATCGGTACTAATGAGTCTTCCGTGTGTTCCCACTGTCTGACGTGCTGTCTCAGATGCCTATGTGAAGAGATTCTGCACGTGATGTTGCACAACATGGCGGTCTTGGACAGTGTGGCCAGCGTCGAGTTTTCCAAGCGCCTGGTTCCTCTGAGCTATCGTGAGTCGTGGCATGCTGCTGAAGTTTTCGTGTGAATGATTTAACCAGGTATGGTAGTGCATTTTAGAGGGCTGGTCCCGGTGAACATCACGTGTAGCATGAGTTACATGAAAATCATGGAGAACACATTACCATCTCAGAAGAAGTCAGGTTGCGTTTTTGAGAACATTTCCTGGGTTCAATTCTGTGTTTGGGAAGGAGCCTTATTGCTCAGGTAAAGTTTGGCAAGTTTTATGCAATGCGTCTATTCAAAGTAACATAGCAACCTGATGTTTCTTTTGCTTTTTAGTATATAAAGTTACAATTTGATTGCATAATGTGATCTATTAATTTATTCAGGTCATTCGAGTTGTAGGAACATTAATTAACCAGGCATTACGCAAGAGCTGAATCTGACTATTACATGTCTTTCTTTAGGCCTTAACAAGACTAGACCATAATCAACTCTCGATGCCATCTGATGAGTCCAATTTTCCACAGATTTGAATCAAATCTGTGGTTCAACGGCCGTTGATGATTAACCGCAAAAAATGGATAGTCGAGACTTTGTTTATTATCGTAACATCTGTAACAATGACAATCGCGGCTTATTAAAATGAGTATTTCTCGTCTTAAAGTGAAGTAATTTGACTGTTTACATTATCTATATTTGAACTATTATAGTAAGAACTGTCAGCTCTTTATCTAATCTTCAATAATGCCGCTTTAAGATAATACAGAATAATATTTTGGAACAAACTAAAAATAAGCTATACATGAGGTGTAGGTGAGATAATGCCAAATTATCCCAGATTGATGAGAGGAACACAATCACTGATCTGTACACATATAACACGACGTTTCAACAAGTGTTCTCGTGTCCATTTCAAGCACAAATAACCTTAAAATGGTTTATTTCAGAGCACATGAACTAGATGGCATCCATAACGTAGGGTTTTTTTTTTGTTTTTTTTGTTTTGTACATTAACGTATTTATCAACAGATCTCAAATCACAGTGATAATGACTTCTTGATCTATTTTCTCTCGTAATTAGTAACGTAAAATGTGTACACATTCAGTTCTATGTATTAATTTAGAAATAGAATTTACTATTGCCCTTTAATAACCAGACGATGGCCTGGATTCGCGATTTCCTCTTTTTAGCAATATTTTAGAGATAGGACAGAGATGTATTAAGGTATCATTGCTACATTTGAACACTATCGTGTGTATAATATATTTGTTCTATACTAGGAAAGAAATAGCATGCTGTAATTACGAAAAGCATTGTAAATGGACCTAAAACCATCTGCTTTGTAGAACTTGAGATATTCAATCAACTACAGTAATTAAAACGAACGTACTAAAGTAAATCTCTTGGTTTTCATTTTAAGTACCTCCAATTGATTATCTTCTGAGCTATTAACGGTTGTTCTTTATCGTCATTTTCACAAAGCATTGTGCTCAAAACTGCCTCTGTGAATAATGCTTAGCGTTTGACTGTGCATTCATATTAGATGCTATTCTTAAACTTCGTGTCCGTGACTTTCTTTATAAAGAACCTCTACGTTTTATTTTTCAAAAGGAATGTTTTAAGACTCGGAGTGGTTTTTCATTACTTCCCGGTAAAATGAAGGCTTACCCATTGATTGTTTACCGAAAGTGGAAAAAGTCCCTTAGGTAATTACACCGTTTCGTCTAGCCAATTAGTTATTAATCCGACTTTCTTCTCCAATCTCAACTGATGATCTGTTAACACGATATGATTTTTCCTTCAAAATTCTAATAAGGATGTCTGGTTTTGAACTATTCATGGCATTTGAATGGTAATTATTTATGGTACATCTAGCACCTCTAGTGAAATCACGTGATTAATACTTGGGATTATGGTTTATTCCGCTCAGTTACAACTATAGGACCATTGTCAAAGTAATATTTATATGTTTATCAACAGTTACAACTAATATTCAAATGATATTGATTTATGTCAACACAGTATCTTTGCCCAGTTTAATCAAAACAACACCAGAGTGATTAAATGGGAAATAACCATTTATTAATATTTCTTATGACATGGTAAAATATATAAATATGATTGAAATGATAATTGAAAATTTTAGAATAATAAAATTTGAAAATACGATAAACATTTAATAACAATACAAATTGTCTTGTATACCCCAATTATAAACCCAATAATGTCAAATTGAGTCAACAATATTGTTCAGATAAATATATAAATATCCCGGGGAAAAAAAGAGAATCAAGGTCATTCAGTGGAAATGCCAAAGGTCAACACTTTGGCGGCATGCTCCAGAAAATCTAGAAAGCGATAATTTCAAATTTAAAAAAAATCAATTATAATTTCACTCTTTGATTTGATGCCACCCTGAAATGGACCCCCTCTCACCCCCCCCCCTCTCTCTCTCTCTCTCTCTCGCTCTGTGTATGTGCATGCCACTAACTCAATTTGTTTCACAGAGGCAATGCGAAAGCATTCTTCTAAAGGTGAATGGTAATTTATCGGTCACAAGTTTATAACTAATTCTGGTCAGAATAATGTAATACAGCTGAATTAGGTTTACAAATCCTTCATACTTAGCTTTTTATCTGGTAGTCTATTATACCTAGAATACTTTTAATTGGCATCTAAGCTTATGTTTGATTGGTTTCCCTATCAAGTCATATCATTCTATGTATTTGTAATCCATCGTAAACCTCGGGTAATCTTCAATGGTAATAGAGACTGAATAAGTAGTAAAGCAGGGCCTATTAAAAGGAGTTATCACATACTAATATCAAGAGTATTGTTTTATGACGATTGTAAAATTATATATAAATGTTATCTATAGCATTACCAGTTTAATAATCAAAGATGTGAGCCAACTTTTAGTCATTAAGTTACCCAAACACTTTTGCGAGACCTTCAAGATGGACGAACATAATCTTGGACATTTTCCAAATCAGTTCCGTTAGTTTAATGTCCATAGTCTGCACACCATGGCCCGCCTTCATTAGCTTGGATGGAGTAGAAAACCAGGACGTTAAACCCCATTTAATTTTATTCCATCTTGCACACCATGAATAACACAATCTCTATATTGCTACTATTCTAAAACTACAAATATTGCTAAAAATCTAAAACTACAAATTTCTACATTAAAAATCTAAAACTACAAATCGTGATTTTACTTATACTCTAACACTACATATCGCGATATTGTTAATATTCTACAACTAAAAATCGTGATATTGCTAATAATCTAAAACAACAAATCGCGATATTGTTATACTCTTAAACTACAAATCGCTATACATTATATTGAATTTATAATAACCGATGAACATGTATTATGTTGACGAAACGTTGAACTCCTTTCCATTAATTTCCCTGCATAAAACTATTACGAAATGGCGGTGCTATATATTGGGAATGGTAGGATTTTTTGTACAATCATCATTGAAATGAAATGAAATGGGGAGTTTGACGTTCACTTTTCTACACTTACTGGACTTATGAAGACGGTTATACAGTGTGCTATGAGGGAGATTTTGCCTGGACAGCGGCGCTACGGCCTACTCTTATTTCGAATTCTAACGGTCAGGGGATTTTTCACGTGTTAACGTGACCTCGGTACTACTAGACAACTGTTCTTGTCAGGCCCTCCGTCCTGCACCACTAACAAGGGGAAACCGCGCCGGAAAATTCCGAGGAACATTCTCGGCCAACACAGGGAGCGAATCCGAGACCTCCAGGTCCTACTCACCGAGCTGCTACGGCCCGCACAACCATTCTAACAATGATTTTATAACTGTAGTTGAATGGACCTAGAATGTTCATGTTTAAAGAAAATCATCTGCTGCAGTAATAGCTTTTAAGCGGAATGACCATGCCATTGATTTCCAAAATATACTGTACTTTTATTTTTAATAACGAATTTGATTAATATATAAATCGATAAATATTTAGTAGAAGTTGTCCCTTACCCTCTTCGGATCATCGTAGTTATTTATGGCCAACATATCATAATCTAGCAATGTATAATTAAAGAAACCTATATATGATAGTTTATGACTATAAGATCAGATAGAGGGATAAGTAATGGGATAATGATGAGGGGCTATTAGGTGAAGCTGATCTGATATGGTCACTATTAATACGTGATGATGATGAATTTATTTATGATATTCAATCGTCTACTAGTTTTATATTCATTAGTCCATCATCATTAACATCATCATAACCCGTTAATCCTTGGTACTGACTTACCATGCCAGAAACCAATATACAAATAAACGGTTTCACTATGTTATAATAGGTAAATACTAACTTACCAGTAAATAAATGGTTTCACTATAATACTAGGTAACATTTTGTACTAATTTACCATGCAAGAAATCAATCTACAAATAAATGTTTTCACTATATTATAATAGTTAAGATTTGGTATTAATTTAACATGCTAGAAACCAATACAAGATAAACCGTTTTACTTTTACTACATTATAACAGTTAAACCTACCATGCAAGAAACTAATCTATAAACTAGTTCATTATATTATAATTTGGTACTAACATACCATACAAGAAATCAATATCCCCCACCCACCAACCAGGGTCCGCCACTGGCCATAACGCAACAGTATCAGCTTGGTCTGAATACAAAACATAGAGAAGTTCATTCAGACACAGAAATAGCATCAAGGTTGGAAGCTTCTGAATTCTTGATGTGTCCACCTACGCAATGCACAATTATTAACAGTAAAAAATGACAAAGTTTACAAAGTCATCAATTTTTAAGAAAAAAACCATGTCGGATTCTGTTCTGTTTTTTGTTTTATAATATTTATATAAAATACAATGATTATATAGTATTTATTTCGAAAGTATTTTTGATGTAAATTACATTGATGTATGTCTTGCTCTTGTCGGCTCATTACTAAACGTCTACTACTAATTTCTATGTAGGATGTCAGATCGGCAAAATGCCCAATTTTAAAGCATTTTGCAGGGGTTTTCAGAATATAACTCCTGAACGAAATAAAGAACAAAAAGTGAAAAGACATTAGCATATAGACGGGGGTTACACATCAGCCGGTGGTGTAGGACGGAGGGTCAGACAAGGAAAACGTCGAGTTCTCGTGTACACATTGGTGTGTACCTAAAAGGGCTCTGGGCGGTGAAAATTCGAAGAAGAATAGGTGGAAAAGTCAGACAAGGAAAACGTCGAGTTCTCGTGTACACATTGGTGTGTACCTGAAAGAACCCTTGGCCGTGAAAATTCGAAGAAGAATAGGTGGAAATGTCACTGTCTGGACAAAATTCTCTGGGCAATATTAATAATAACGTTTTAGTACACATTACATTGTTGTGAGTACGTTTGTATTAATAGTACAGGCGCTGGAAACTAAAAACTACAGAAAGTAAGACTTGCTAAGAATATTAGTTAATGCAGGTATAAAGGATATATTAAGGAAAACAGCGAGGGCAAAAAAAATATCTTACAACTATATGCACACTTGAAAATTGTCAGAATTTATTAGATCAACAAATAAGTTGACGTCAGTGTATATTCATTGGAACTAATGGGAATATAGTGACAAAAACAAACTTGTCATCTTGAATTTATAATAAAACCTAAAAACCAAAATATCCGTTCTTATAGACTGTCATAAAGAGAACAAAATATATTAAGTGCCCGACAAGGTTGGCGCTTTGAGTAGTGGTTGTGTATAATACATGATAGGATGTCTTTCATTTATTTTTCCTGACTTTATAAACGTGACTAATTCGTTACGACTCTTAACATTGCGCAACAATATTGAATTCTTTATCGTCTACAGCATCGCAAAAACGAAAATAATGGCCTTTTTTGTTGTCTATCTTCATGAAGGGTGATTTTTTCTGTAAATGAATCGACGTATCATTTTGTTTGTCGATCGAACCTATTTTGGTATATATCTAGATCAGGGTGAAAGGGGATTGTTGTGTCCTCCATTAAGTGTATGAATGGATTTATCTAAGGCATCTACTGGAAGCAATGATATCAGAGCAAGTAACTTGAAAATATAATTTTATATCACACCGATACCGCAGTTTGCAACAACAACAAGTTGCTACCTCGAACATCAGGTCAGGTAAAACGGAAGTAACACATGATGCTTGAAACAATAAAACACACATAGTCTAAAACACAAATAGCAACTAATGTTGATCACGTGTGGAACTTCCGCTTTAATTAGCCTATGCTACCCCCCCCCCCCCAACACACACACACACACACACAAATAGCAACTAATGTTGATCACGTGTGGAACTTCCGCTTTAATTAGCCTATGCTAACCCCCCCCCCCCCCCAACACACACATACACACACACACACACACACACACTTCATTATCCCGGTTGGTGGAGAAAATTATGACGTCAAACAACATTTCATTTCATTTGCCTTCCATATTTTAAGGACTCTCGTCTTTGATTACCCCTTAAGAATTATTACGGACAGTGTTAATATTATCGTAATGAAGTCGTTACAGTTATTCGTCATTTTATTGGATTCAGACCGGGCGAACAATAATTTTGCCCATTGACCATTCCTATCAAATTCCATTGCGTTTAACGCTTTCTGCCAGGGATGAGTGAATGAGGTTCACCTTGAGATACACAGACTGGAAGTAGCACAATAGTAAACATGCAACGACCCGCGGTAAATTTCAATGTGGTCCATCTCTGTTATTCTTCCGCCTCAAAATCTTGAATATTCACCAAAACCTGATAGAAAATGTAAATTCAAACCCGTTCCGTCGATTGTACGCCAACTTATTAACAGAAATCTCCATGGAAAAGGAAAGGGAAAGACAATGTGTTTAGTCTCAGGGTTAGACTGAGAAGGACCTGTCAGTATGGTATGCTGGGGGCCCCTAAAGAAGTTGATGTTCTGACAAATTGATTGGCAAAGCAGTCTCCGGAGGTATATAGGATATACCCTCGAAAGAACCATGCAAAAATTCGAGGTAGAGAACCCCTAGTGTTGATGACCCTAAAGGGTCCATGCTCAATGGCTTCCGGTCGCCAACCGCCCCTACTCCCCCCCTACTCACATAGAAATACAAAAGTTGTAGCTGTTAGCAGGATTCATAATAGTAATCCTATCCCCATTGTATTCAATGTTAAATCGATGCCATTCTTTATCGTGTACCATTATTTTGAACATTCAGATGATCTTAATCTTTGTAATCACAAAGAATCCAATATGTGATATGGAATATAGTCTGATTCTAGCAAAGGTAACTATGGGTACCAGGCAACGCGAAGGTCAAAGTGAGAGAAATCCTTTTAAATACATATTGATATACATGTTAACGATTTCTTTCTATGTATACAAGGTATATTATGTATATATTTCAGATTATGAACACATATCTTCTAAAGAGAAACAGCTGATAAAGAAATTATTAGATAGGTATGAATTACATGGGAAGGAAGGAAGACCCGTTGTTAACACATCGGACAGTATTACAGTCAAGTTCGGTCTTTCCTTGATCCAGATTCTAGACGTGGATGAAAAGAACCAAGTATTGAAAACCAATGTTTGGTATAATTATGTAAGTAGATTTTTGTTTAAAAAACAACCTTAATGACAAACATCACAGATTGTCCTCGTGTTGGCCTTGAACGGTCACACCATGGCTCAAGAGAGGTGGGAATGAATGGACTTGTGATTACACAACCGTCTTGAAAACTTAACGGTAGATCTTCAAGAAGAATATTAATAGAAATTAATTTTACCCCTTTTCTATTTTTCGTTGTTAAATCATTATTAATAACTTGCTTCCACGTAGGGCTCTTTTGCAGTGGGGTCGAAACCACGCCATTAGATCAATGACAGATCTTATGATCTAAAGCGTACGAGTTAGACCACTCGTTTACCAATTTGATTACAGAATGAACAATTAAATAATATAATTATATATTGTAGAATTGGAAAGACGTGTTATTAACTTGGAAACCGTCGGAATATGATAATATTACAGATATAAGAATACCATCCACAAAAATATGGCTACCTGATATACTACTGTATAACTTGTAAGTTTTTATAGTTTAATATTTAACTAAATATTGCTCTGAAAAGCATGCTGGCTTGCTAACCTGGAGGTTCCGGGGTCGATCCCGGTGTTGGCCGAGAAAGTTAATTGGGATTTTCCGACGTGGTGTCCACTATTCAGGGGTGCAGAACCGTTGGCCTGGCAAGGAACAGCCTCTGGTCATTAGGATGGGACGAAACAAACGATGCCCCCTGTACACACTGGTGTGCAGATAAACTATCATAAACACTCTTTGGCAGTTGGACGTAGAAATGAGGGTAATTCGTAGTGCCGCTCATCCTCGGTGACCCCAGTGGTCTAAATCCATTAAACTCCACCCTGGGTTAATCCATTGGGTATTCACGTATTCAAAATATCTACCCTTGATCGTAGCTTGAGTATGCGAAGCGATCAAAAGCAGTTTACAAATCGATCTTAGCCGCATTGTTTACTTTCACAACAATATATGCCGAGATCAACCTGGCACATTATAACCCATCACACTATAAGGATATTCACAACACGATAAGCAGAAATCAAACTGGCACACTATAAGAAATTCGCTGGTCGACCGTGACTGCAATTTGAATACGTATCTTGCCCATGGAGTAACCCAGGGGTAAGTGGAGTGGAATGGAATGAGACCACTGGGGAAACCGAGGATGAATGCCGCTGTCGGGGCAATATATCCTACATAGCACAATAGGACAATACTAGTTTTCATTAGCCCGGATGATGCAGAAAAGTAAGATGTTAAAACCCATTCCATTATTTCATATGCATCTTGTCAAGTCCCCTAATTTGTCATTTCATTTTTCTTGACTTTGAATTTGTTTGACTTTAAGGGTCGATAAAACTATATATTTTATAGTCCAGTAATTTGTCATTTCATTTTTCTCGACTTTGAATTTTCTTGTCTTTAAGGGTCGATGATACTATATTTTATAGATAATTAGATCAAAAAATAGGTTTCCAGGATCACCAATACTTGTGCCTGAACACATTACCATTTGTTGACGGTATTTATTTATGTCCAGAAGTAAGAATGTCAGTTTCCCACACTATGAATGAAATCTTAATCTTTGTATTTTACTAAAGAATAAAATGAGCTTTGATAGATATATTTGAATAAATCAAAAGGAAGACTCTACGAAACGTTTATCCTAACCCTGTAGAGCTATCTGAATACAAAAATACAAACTTTAAGTGTCGATGTGAGATTAGTGATAAGTCCCCGGATTGCCCGATGTCCCCAAGTGACCAAATAACCATTTCTACTTACATAATTGACTATACTATAGTGGAAGGTGATCCTAGCGTCACTCATAGAGCTGAATAATGGAATACAAGAGTAATGTAACGACTACGGAGGTTAAATTGTATGTCCAAACCCATGTTTATCGACTGTACAATATAATTTCTTTAGCTGTAAAATATCTCACTTTTAATATTTTCTGGTAAACTTCGCTGTTTCTATTATCCTTTCGAATAATTCTATATATATATTGAAACCAATAATATAATACAGGAGAATAAACAATCCCACGAAATCATGGAAATCTCCACATTAAACACAAAACTATCCAAACAGAGTATTATGACTCCAGTAATATTTTCATTTTTATTATTTACTCAGATCGCTTCTTGAACATTTTGTGATTATACCCCATTGGTATTCGTGATGGTATGTTCAAAATAAACAATGTTCTTGAAGAGACATTGATGAGCTCTTAAAGATATTAAACGACCCTAGTTTTACCCATGTCGTTATACATGATTAGGCGTATTATCATCTACGGTATGCAATGTGTATTGTATCAGAGCAGCTCTTTGGCGCCTTAAACATTTTTTTATTAGTAATTTTAAGCATTATACAAAAATAACATCTAGGAGTGTCGTAGTTTTAAGATCAAATACTAATTTTGGAAATTAATACACTTCCAGGAATGAAAATGTCTAGACGAAAATTGAATTAATTTTTATCAAACAAAAATTAATATAGAAATGAGTTTCTAAAAAAAATAAAGTCCTTCTTATCGGGGTTATTAAAGCGCTTTATTTTGGCTTTGGAGAACCATTGGCGATCTTATAATTTTTAGAAAGGGAGAACTTATTAATATTTTTAATTATAGCAAATATCGGAGAGTAGAATTTATTCCATTTACAGCAGTGTAGTGCAGGGGTATGGTGATGCCCGCTGCAAAATCCTTGATTGATTGTCCATAAGAGTCATGTCGTAATCCCCAGTACTGAGAAATGTGAGAAAGGGAAAGATTTTAAATATGTAAATACAGATAAAAAAAACCCCATTTTATTCAAATTAAGAAGGGCAGCTTGTACAAAGATATTAACAGGGGTAATTTCAAATTAAAAAAACAACATTTTTTTTATTTATATCTGTGATTTACAGTCTTTAGCTAAAGTGGGACAAGTAAAATAACTGATAAAAATTTACAATCCATGTAGGATTATTATCAGCTTGTTATTGATACTGATCGCTATTTAAGTCCTAATTTTTTTATGGGATGCACGAAAAAGTTCAAACAAACCACTCATCATTTAAACGGTTCCTTTTAAAGATCAAGTCAACAGAAAAATCACGTAGCTGTAATGGCGAATTAACTGATATGTTCACCAGCCTCAAAAAGGCTTTTCCATTGATTAATATCGAGGCAAGGAATAAATATGATGCTGACCAAAACTCAAATATAATTACTTGAATCTGTTTGCTAAAATTGATATTTTGTAAACATAGTTGAAAGATCAAAGCTGACGAGTGTTAAGAGAATCAAACGAGCGTGTTAAGGGCGGACGCATGGAGATTAGAGTCAAATTTCGGGGTAAAAACGTCAAAATGTTGTGTCCCGATCTCCGGGTTTGATATCTGAATACAATCAGTTGTCGTCATGATGGGTTGAAAACTAAAAAATAATTAGTTGTAGGGCTAGAGAACGATGACGAAGCGCACACAAGACTGATTAAAGAAGCGAGGTCTATTGGTAAAGTCAACCTGTAGGCGAATTACTGCTGTTACCATGGGAATACGTGCGTTTGGATTCATTCCTGGTTAAACACAGATAAATATTAAATACTCGACCATATCGCCATAACTAAGTCCGGAATAAACAAAGACACGTAACGTCTACAGCTAGATGCACACAAACTGCGTTCCGTCTTGGAATTGAATCTTGCGGTCTACGGTACCGATATTGGTTATACTTTATGGATGTCGGTGAGAAAACCTAGACATGATCCGTGACCAAACAAGTATTTAGTTCGCCTGCTAGAGAACGATGACGAAGCGCACACAAGACTGATTAAAGAAGCGAGGTCTATTGGTAAAGTCAACCTGTAGGCGAATTACTGCTGTTACCATGGGAATACGTGCGTTTGGATTCATTCCTGGTTAAACACAGATAAATATTAAATACTCGACCATATCGCCATAACTAAGTCCGGAATAAACAAAGACACGTAACGTCTACAGCTAGATGCACACAAACTGCGTTCCGTCTTGGAATTGAATCTTGCGGTCTACGGTACCGATATTGGTTATACTTTATGGATGTCGGTGAGAAAACCTAGACATGATCCGTGACCAAACAAGTATTTAGTTCGCCTGCTGAAATCTGCACTATTTGTCTGAAGTTCCGCTGCTCACGTTTTAGGCCGTGGTACCAGGGCAGAGGCGACCATTTCTAATCACAAGTAGATTACATTTAATCAAATAGATGGTTCACAGCGATAAACATCACATTTTATTGTACATGATGCCAATATAATGTAATACGTTAAACGTAATATGCACTAATGCTTCCTATTACACTTGTAATATTAACTAACCAAAAAGAAAGATTATGATAATAATAATAATAATAATAATATACTTCATAGATGGTCCCGTTTGAACACAAAGGATGCATATTTATGTCTTTAATTAATAGTAGGGTCGCCTGTCCAACCTCGTGGGTTTTCTCCGGGCCCTCCCTCCGGTTTCCTCCCACTGCTAAAACCCCCTACGCGCAAGCGAATTATTGAAATAAAATTAAACCATATGTTAGTCCCGAAATGACCTAGTTTGTGTCGAGTGGACGTTAACCCCCCTCTCTCTCTCTTTCTCTCTCTCTCTAAGTAATAAATGAAGTATTTGGACAGGGTGTGAAGGCTATGGAGGGGGTGGGGACAGGTAGGGACACACAACGAAATTGTTTATTATTTTTGTTTATTTAAGATGTGTGGTTAACACAAAAAGGATACACATTAATGTTTTTTTGAGCAAATGAAATATTTGGAAAGGGGTGAATGGGGGTAGGAGGAGATGGACAGCAAAGGTACAGAATCCGACGAATTATTTTTGTTTATTTTTTTATCAAAGACGTTGGTTAACACGTGCCTATCATCGAATTCAAAACGAACCTTAACACATAAACGCATAAATATTACTATTATTTACTTTGAAAAAAATATCTTCCTAAATAAATAAATATACATATGATGGAAAAGATGATAAGACAACACAACATGGTAATTATTCACCTACTGTAAATAATTAAATAGGTTATTTCAGCATGTGTATCCTTGGACTCGGGTTAAGGGTTGGGTGTACACATATTATTTATGTTAATAGACCTTTGTCATGAGAGCTATCACGAACCAACCAATATATCTGACTATGTTCACCAATCCGATATATATCTGATTTTAAGATTTAATTAATCATCATGTTAAAGCTGTGTTAATTGGGTCATCTGTTGCACCTTCAAAACATACAAATCGAGTCTATGATATTTCTTATTAAATATACATTATGACGAGATAAATCTGCCTATTGCATGTGTTTCGTTTGGGCTGATATGTTATATAATTATTAATTATACATTTATTCACCTGACCAACCGATCATCAACTCTCTAGAACATCGGATGGTTGTAATTTTGAAAGGATTGAAACACGATCGTCATTTAATAATTTCATTTAAAAATGGATAATCGAGACTTTGTTTTTTATTGTAACAACAACGGTTTCAATGCAAATCGAGACTATATATTCGCTTTTCGCCAAACATTCATAACTTTGCTCAAATAGAAGTAATTTGACTGAAATGTACAATATATTCCCTGTTCACGATCTAATTTTATACTACTATAACGAGAACTGTCAGCTCTTCATCTGATGCTTATATAATTCATCTTTAGCAGATAAAAAAACCTTTTATACGAAGAAAATGGTTGAAAAGCGTACATTAAATACGATAATGAAGACATCCAATACCTTAACAAGTGTAACTACCGGATGTGCGTACTGTAAAAGATGAAAAGTCAAAGCAGGGACAAAAGTAAAGCATAGACATAGCGTCGGGTAAATGATGCGTTACCCATAACGGCTGCATTTCTAGATTTTGAATAGAAAATACATTCCTAATAATCATTCCGTTGATGGTTATATAATTAATATTTCTGACTTCAAAAGGATATTTCATTATTTATTTTAATTGCTGATTGAACATTCTATAATGATATTGGTATTCGTGATGGTGTGTTCAAAATAAACATAATATGTTCTTGAAGAGACATGGATGGGCACGTTCTATCAAAATAATTTACCGGATGTGCGTACTAGGCGCGAATTAAAATGTCAAAGCCAATAGGAGCAAAACTAACATCCTGCACGTTTCAAGTCAGTAGCTTGAAGCGTATATATGGTATTAGTGTCAGTGGCTTGTGGCACGAAGTAACAGTATATTGTCGCATACATAATATATTATGTCAACGCTTGGGCGACATAATATATTGTGTTGACGCTCCAAGCGTGTTAGCATATTAGACCTGTAGACTCAGTGGAATGTACGCGTCATCAGAGCGGATCCAGGGGTTGGACCATGGGGACCGGTCCACCCCCTTAACAATAGAAAGTGTCCCTGTAAATAAAAGAGGGCATCCTTATCAGAAAAAGGGCACCTGTGATGTCAGAATTTCAAAAAAGGGCACTTTTCTTTCGGATTAGGGTTAGGGTTAGGACACAGAAAAGAGAGAAAAAAACAGAAAAGAAAAAAACAATCGAAACTTACCGATTCCATGATGGAAAATACCGCCAAAATATGTCTCCAAAGCATTCATTGGTTATCAAAGCGCCAATTAAATCTATCGTTGCAAGTTCATGCCTAGTCACCTCCATCCTAGTTCCAAGCGTTGACATAATATATTATATCGCCCAAGCGTTGACATAATATATTATGTATGCGACAATATACTGTTACTTCGTGCCACAGGCCACTGACACTAATACCATATATACGCTTCAAGCTACTGACTTGAAACGTATCACCTGAAACTAAAGCATAGACATGGCGTCCGCATTAAACAGTCCTGAAATGACGCGTTACCCGTAATAGCGGTATTTTCAGATTTATAATAGAAAATACCTTCCTAGTACAGTCTTCAGTTGGTGGTTATATAAGATTTCAGACTTCTTGGAAATATTCATTAATAAATAAAATAAAATCGTAACATTGTGCACATTTTCCAAACGTTGGTCAAGTCTATAAATATCTGGAATAATACATTGTATATTTTGGTAGAATTATTTTGGCAAGGCCTATGACTATGAGATGACGATCTTGTGATTTGTTAAACCGCCATAACCTTTTACGGTAGTTCTCTTTACATTTCAAAGTAATAAAACGAACAATATATTTGTATCATTTCAGTGCTGATGACCGGTTGAAAGAACAGCGTGATGCCTTGGTTGTTGTCTCCAGTGATGGCAGTTTGTTGTGGATGCCCCAAGCTATATTAAGGAGTTCCTGCTCTTTCAACACTCTCTACTTTCCTTTTGATGAACAACTTTGCATACTTAAGTTCGGTTCTTGGACCTACAATGGTTTCAGACTGAATATCCATTTTCCAGCTCCCGATGCGGATAAGATGGATTTGTTGGAATACATCAAAAATCACGAATGGGATATAACAGAAAATACAGCCATACGAAATGAGATGTTTTATACCTGTTGCCCAGAGCCCTACCCGGATCTCACCTTTTCAATCCGGATTAAGCGAAGAGTGGCTTTCTATACGTTTATTCTGATCATGCCTTGTGCTCTACTGTCGCTTCTAACGCTTGTTATCTTCTGGGTACCTCCTGAATCACCGGCTAAACTTATTTTAGGTAGGTGTATAGAGCAATTTTATAAAGTAATTTAAAACAATTACAAGATCTTTTATGGGTTTTCAGATGACTTTCAGGGATGGTTGGACCTCTGAAATGGGTGTGGGGCTGCTGTAAGAGAAACGAGTTGAAGAAGAAAAATGAATACAGAAATAGCCTTATCAAACATCATCCCAAGACATGTCTCATTAATTTAGGAATACAATTTTCAAGAATTTGCTGTTTTCTAAAAGATTATTTTATCATAGGCAAGCGTACAAAAGATAAATTCTTCATTTATTAAGACGGTGCTTTGTTTCTTTTATTTCGGAATTTTATAATGTTTAGAAACGGCGAATTAAATTTGTTATGTATATTCTGAATGGGAAACAAAAGGAAAATATTCCCAATATATGCATTAGATTTTATTGATCGCATTCAGGATAATAAAGACTCAAAAATATATAATAGAATAGCATAACAATCCCAAGAAAGAAAATTGAAACAATACCAAGATAAAATCTTGGCCTTTTATTCAATTTAAAATTACATCTGAAATGTCACATACGAAAGCAAATGGAACTAAAAAGTTCTTACGTCTTCTGGTCTCGAGACAACGCAGCCAGTCGTTATTTAAATTCCTTAGAGAATCTATGGCCAGAACTTGTTGAATTGGTAACGTCATTGTTTTGACACCTCGGAGCAGTGTAGACATCCAAATCCCTACCTACTTCAAGAAATCATGTATGGTTTGCCTCTCTGAATCCGATTATTCCGTCATTATTCCTATCGCCAGCATCCGTTATTTCTCAAACTTCAAAACTTAACATAATTATGATATATTATTCGATTTTATCTGGTGTTAGTGGCAGCCATTTTTTGTTTCAAAAGTCCTAGATATTTAAATTATTCCAAAGAGATAATATACAGTTTCTCCTATGGGCTTTGAATTCTACCAGGCTGCCAGTCTGTGAGAATGAAGTAAAATTTATTAGTTCTTATCTAAATTGAAGTAATCATGCAGGATAGTAGTATTGACTACCGTTTGAGCTTTTTATTTTAATTGACATCACAGTATATAAATTAAGAATGCCTTGATCAACAGTAAAGATTTCAATTTATGTTAAAGTCACAAACCCTTTAGAACAAAGTTGACCTAACGTTGTCATCCATCATCTTAAATGAATATTTATGGCATTCACAGTCAATTTCTCAGCTTTTAAGTTTTTCTCCCAATAAAATTAAAATTGTTTAGTAAACTAGATAAAATGAACTTTATTCATTACACCCTGTTGGTGCAGAAAAGTGGGGCGTTAAATCAAATTTAATTTGAGATGAAATGATTTCTTATGTACAGATCTACATCAATTACAACTTTCTTAAATTTACACTTCCTGTGCCCAAAACATTGGGTTGTATACTTTTTTCTGTGTCGAATCAATCAGTGAGTATGGCGTGCACCTTAAAGAACCATTGCAATTTGGAATTCGATGAAGAGTAGGCGGAAACGGCACTACCCTGGCAAAATGACCTTCGTTGCATTTACTATATGACCTAGTTGGTTCAGAAAAGTAGGCAATTTAGCCCATATTTCTTTCGCATTTATATTATGCAAGCGTAAATGCTGATTGATTGAATTTGGTGGATGGTATCCCCAGTAGCTCTGGCAAAATCACCAAAGTGTTTGATTTCTGTAAGCTGTCAAACCAATTTGCGAAATTCAAATCTTGCTAACCTTTTGTTTAGAATCTTAACTTAAGAAGGGCAAACAGTTAAGTGGATTCTAATCCAATTTTCTTGCCATATATCCCCATTCCTAGATTAATAAACGATCTGGAATACACAATCTAAGATGTCGAAAAACGTATTCCAGTGGAATAATTGGCGTTTATTTCAAAAAGGTTAACAATAACCAGAGTGTATTATTATTACTATTATATTGAATGAAAAGGCGTGTTGGGTAAATTATAGAACGTCTCTCTTTCCAATGACTTTCTCTGTTTTGACATCTCATTTTCACCATGTAGAATGGCTTATTGATATTTTTACCCCAAATACTAGTCTTAGTTTCTGACTGTCCACTTAAAGAAGCTTTATGTAAGAGCTAAATCTGCCTATTGCAGGTCTTATATTGGCCTCAAATGTTATATAAATTATGAATTAGGCATTTATGTACATGTCAATCATAATCAGTGGTGCCAAACATGCGGTCCGCGGGTCAGATCTGGCCCGCCAAGGTTTTAAATGTGGCCCGTGGAACGAATTTCAACAAAGGTATCGATGATTCTTAGAAACTAGCGATGGGAACCATTTATTATTGTTTTCCAGTTTCAATAAGACTCTTAACTTATTTACTGTATGTCATAGATATCTAAGTTGGCTAATTTGGCCCATTTCAAAGTATTGTATTCCATTATAATACGTAACGATTTTAATCATATAAAACAATCAAATTTTATCTATCTTGATATCTTTGTATATCTCCGGCCCACTTGATGTAAAATTTTAGTTTATGTAGACCCTGAATCGAAATGAGTTTGACACCTCTGCTCTAGACCATCATGGGACGGTCGCGATTTTGAATGGTTTAAATCACAATCGGTATTTAATAACTGAATGTAAAAATAGATAATCGAGACTTTGGTTATTATCGTAGCAATGGTGCTTGGCAATCAAGACTATTGTGAAACCTCGAAACGCTTAGTAGAAAGTTTTAAATATATTCATCTTTCATTATCTATTTTTGAACTATACTATTCAAAAAATGTAGGGGATATTTGATTTTGGGGGCATAATACTAAAATATGCAAATGACTACGAAAAAAGTCACTATAGAACCTAACAGAAGAAACATTTCCAGTTACATGTGACGCCCAAACGCACCAATAGCTACCGCATGGAATGCAGGTGATGCTTGGGATCATCATGGGGGTCCAACCCAAGATTTGCACGACTCTGACTTTGAATGTTACAGTCATTGTGGCATTGAATTCCAGGGTGGAAACATCAGTTTAATTGTTTTAGTGACCAGAAAACAAATTTTGATATGCGTCGGCTTACCCAAAATGAAAGGTTACGTGCCCTTGGCATGCTACAGATCGGCACAACACAGGCGGTTGTGGCGCGGACGATGAATGTTTCTCAGTCTGTCATAAGCAGTCTATGGTCCAGATACCGTGATACACAATCTGTACAGGACAGACCACGCTCAGGTCGACCAAGGGCGACAACTCAAGCCCAGGATCGATTTATCCGTACCTTGGCCTTGAGAAATCGTGTCATCACAGCAAATCAGATCAGCGCTCGTCTTCAAACAGACACTGGTGTGAGAGTGAGTGGCCAGACGATTCGGAATCGACTGCATAGGGGTCACCTTCGCGCCCGACGTCCTCGCGTGATCCCTTGTTTGAGAGATCATCACATTCAGGCAAGACGTCGTTGGTGTAGGGTTCGTCAACACTGGGATAATCGACGCTGGAGCAATGTGATGTTTTCAGATGAGTCAAGGTTCACTGTTGATTTTTTGGACAGACGTAGGAGGGTGTGGCGTCGTCGAAACGAGCGCTTCCAAGACATTAACGTCATCAGACATGATCGATTTGGGGGTGGTTCTGTTATGGTGTGGGGAGGCATCACTGTTGCTGGAAGAACGGCTTTACATGTTGTTGCAGGGCGTGTTACAGGCCAGTACTACCGGGACAACATCTTGGCAGTCCATGTTGTGCCGTTCGCACGACGTCATGGCCGCCGTTTCATCTTCCAGGATGACAACGCAAGATGTCACAGGGCCAGGATCGTTACAGGTTACCTCCAACAACAGAACATCACCACATTACCTTGGCCAGCACTGAGTCCCGACCTCTCCCCCATCGAGCATGTCTGGGACATGCTTGGACAGAGGTTACGTCAACGTCAACAACGTCCTGCCAATGTCCAAGAACTTGCTGCTGCGTTACAACAGGAATGGGACAATCTGGACCAAAATGACCTTAGACGTCTCATTAGGAGTATGCCACGTCGGACCAATGCTTGTTTGGCAAACAGAGGAGGATTTACCCGTTACTGACTTGGTTGTGATGCTGTGGTAACTTTGCTGTTTGACCCCGGGTATCATTTTACCCTTATAATGGTCAGTCTGTGCCTTACTTAGTCTAACGATCATTTGGAATAAATCGATGAATGTGAACTTCATTTCATTTTGTCATTTGTTTCTTCGTCAGTTTCATTAGGTGACTTTAATAACACTTAAAAATCAAATATCCCCTACTTTTTTTGAATAGTATATAATAAAAAGAACGACCAGTTCTTTATATAAATCTTACATAATTCATATTCAAAATATTGTCTAGGCATTCTATGCTTTGCTGTTTACTTTTTCAAAAACAAGATACAAATTTGACGTTTAAATTCAGGTAGATGCATTTCGGATTGGTTACTGTTAAAGCTTATGTTCTCTTCTATTTATGGTTATCGTCAGTCGATCTTTCAAAAACTCACATCAATAAAATTGTTCTCAAATTCTTCCTTTTGAAAACTTGTGTTAAATATAATCAATATCTGTTTTGGGGGGAAAATCCAAATATTTGTGGCCGAATGTGTTAAAATTGGAACTGTTTCAACATAATCGTCTTTATGAGATTTATAGACCCTCAAGGGATATATTATTTCGTTATGCTAGACTTGAGCTTACTCCATATAGCTTAACGGTTTTGTAAACCGACTCACTGTCTCATGATAGTAGAGTGGAAACTGAAATTTATCCATTGATGTAATATTAAACATAATATTGATATTAAATACAAGAGTTAAATCTGCCCATATTAAGGTTTTTTTTCTAGATTCAAATTGAAATTTAGACATTATTCACACGATAAGCCGATAACCAACTCTCTATGACATCGGATGGCCAAGATATTAAATTCGTTTGGCTGTTGTGTTTAATTTAATATACATATTATTTTGTACATATATCTGTATGCAATAACCTTAAAACTTTGTTCTATTTTTAGGTATGAATATTTTTTTGGCGTTTTTCGTACTTCTGTTGCTACTGGCGGAATCAACTCCTAAAGCGGCTGCTACCATACCACTTATAGGTAAATAACAATTACATAATTTTTTAATTTGAAAACAAAATGTAGTGCGCTCCCATTTTTTGAAACCAGTTCCGGTTCGTAGAACGACTACTGTCGTCCGTAAAAAAAGGGTTTGTGTCTGGATAATAATAGTCTGTCAGCTGTAATAAGGGGGCATGGAACAATATTTAAAGGCATCTGTACTTCGGACTTCTTAAATACATAGCCGATCTGATGATCTGATTGGCTAGTGGATTAATACCTTTATACAAATCGCGTCCTATATTTCCAAACAAGTTAGACGTTAAATCCCATTTACTTCTAAAATTAGACAAGCGAGGCTATACTTAGATTGATGCGCCTGCAAGTCTTAGAACCATAGCTAAACCTATCACGGATTGAATTGCGCCATGCTACGATCCAGTATTTACATAAAAATGCAGCTGCTATTCAACAGGATAACACTGGGAAGTTATAGCCTATCGAGATAAATGTAACCGGGGATTATGCATGCCAGAAATTAGCGCTTCCCCTTTAATCAACCCGAATATAACTCTATGCTGAGACAAACATGCCCTAGAACATTAACCCTGGAGATGAAAAAAATGAAATGAAATGGGGTTTAACGTCCTACTGTTCTGCTCCTAACCTGGGCTAATGAAGACGGGCATACGCCATACAATGTGCTATGAGGGAAATTTTGCCCGGGCAGCGGCGCTACGGCCTACTCTTATATCGAATTCCAACTACCAAGGGATCTTTTACGTGCACGCCAATGTGTACACGGGACCTCGGTTTTTCGTCCCATCCGAACGACTAGACAGCTGTCCTTGTCAGGCCCTCTATCCTGCATCACTGACAAGGGGAAACCACGCCGGAAAATCTGAATGAACTTTCTCGGCCAATGCAGGGATCGAACACCCGACCTCCAGGCTAGCGAGCCAGCGTTTTACCCACTTAGCCACGTGATCCCCCACCCTGGAGATGAAAAGCTTAACAATTTCTTCATAGTTTTGAATACAAATTTCATAGTACGGGTGAACTAGTGTTATTCATCAGACTTGGAGAGTCTAAGCCAACATTTAAACAGATTAATACGGCACTTCAGAGGAAACCTTTCCAGTGGCAGTACTACAAATGCAGAGATACTGAGTTCAAATAATTTTGGTGCCTTAAATACAATATGTGATATCATGTCCTCACCGATTTCGCTGTTGATGTCATATTTGATGTGCAATGTTAGGAACACTGCGGATAAGTTAAGATAAATTAAATTTCAGTAATTTTGTCTTGCATTCGCATTTTCTTGCAGATGGGTGTTTGGATTGATGGATTGAGATCTATCAGCGGGGTATTGTTTGGACGCAAGTGTTGAAATTTTGAGACGGTCTCTTATTTAATTACATTTAATGTTTTGATTTGCTTGGCAAACATTGAAATTTAAACAAATATTATATAGTCTGCCCTGTGAGACTCTCCCCCAAAAGCCCTTGACAAAATGTAAAACGTTAAATCCCATTTTATTTCAATTGTCTTCTTCAAATGGTTTAATGGACGTGACTGGCAAAATATGCCTGAAGCCATTGGATACGATACTAGTTTATTTGAACAGAATGACGATCTCACTTACTCTCCTGTTGTATTAAAGATGGGTTCCCAGAAAAGTATTTATCGGGTGGTTATTTCCAATAAAAGTATGGTAATTTTGGTATATATGGAAAGTAGAGATATCCAATCTTTCTAGAAAAATACTGGATTCCCCGAAAAACACTCATGGAGCGTATACAGGACAAAAATGTAAGGGTTCCCCTAAACAACAGCCCGACGATTAGGAATTTTTGCACGCGTGATGTCAAAGGTCACACGCGAACATTGAGCGCTTGATGTATAAGTTGATAAACTTTATGAAGAGTTAGACGTACAACACTTTCTGAGATAAAAATAATGGTAAAAGACGGGGGTAGTGGGTAATCCGAGAATTTAATTAGGATTCGATATTTGTAATAAATAGTAAGCGATTAAAGACAACATCGTCTTATGTATGCAATGAATTCTCCTCGGACTTCCAAGAAAGGTAAGTCATGTGACGTAAACATGACCTGGTTTGATCGAATTTTTATAGCAGGACATTCCTTCGCAATTACAATGTTTGAGAAGGATTTTAAGCAAAGTTATGACAAATTAATTTGTTTGAATATGTTTTTAGTCCATATATACAATTAGATCACCCAGTTTGTACGCGGGAACCCATCTTTAAACTATTTGTATGCATTTATTACAGGTGCTTATTTCTGTTTGAGTATGGTAATGATCACAATGTCGACTGTATTATCCTGTGTTGTTGCTAACATGTTCTTTAGAGGTGTTCGCATTAACAGAGCTCCGAGATTCCTCAGATCGGTAAATATTGCTTTAGAATAATCACAAGAAACCTATACTGTTTGCCTACAGTTAGCTCCGCTTGAGTATAAACACGCTAAGTATACTTATCTACGCTAAATCTATTCAAAACATCAAACACTCATAACTTCGCTTAGAATAAAGTAATTTAACTTAAATTTTCAATATATTCAATTTTCATTATCTATTTTTGAACTATTATAGAACGTATTACATAATACGTCTGTAAACAATACCAGCATATATTATACTAGGGTATATTGTCATTTCAGTTTGTCATTGATGTACTAGCCCGAGCATTATGTCTCCGAGATAAGATTGTTGAACCTGAATACAGCCCGTTAACCCCCAAGAAAACTGGTCGTGTAGTTGGCGAGGCCCGTGGACAGTATCCCTATCGTGATATAAGGTTTGGACAAGTTCGTCTCCTGGATAATGGCATGGACAAACCTGGTAATAATGATTCTTCAAATGACAACAGTTTTAGCTTCACAACTCCTGGAGAGGATCAGTTTAACTTCAACAGATATTACGGGCCAGTCCTTGAAGAAGTCCGCTCTATTCGAGAAATGTTAGAAAAAGTCCGCGAAAAGAAAGCTAAAATAGAAGAGAAAGAGAAGTATGTGAGGGAATGGCGAGTAATTGCCTGTGTTACGGATCGAATCATTTTTATATTTTATCTCCTCGTAAATATAATCGGACTCATGGCTATTTTCTTAAAGCCCTATTTGGATGCAGAGGCTAAAAAAGCAGCCGCGCTGGCTGCTGAAGCGTCTCAGGCGGCTGCTACGACAATCGAAGCAGCTGGAACCGCAGTGGAGTCTGCCATTGATGCAGCAACAGTTTGAGTTGTTTAAACAAGAAAACCTATTGACAGATAGAGACTGTTTTATTTGTGGTGATAAACAAAACTGATTTCATGTCTGTATTACGATACCCAATGACGTCATCGTAGCCTCGAATTTGCAAATGGCCGCAGTCTGACTGTTGCATGGATTTTTCAACGATGGTGTAAATAGTTTATGTTGTGTCAAGTTTTTCTAGTACACAGTGAAACACCACACACTAATCAATTAACTATGAACTCACTGTTGATTATTTTATGGCTGATCACTTGCTTTATATGAACTAAGAATAGGCTGATTTCCATGTTAAGTGACGTCATTATCAACTATATGTATTTGTATTATTATATAAATGATGAAACCGTTTTCCAGCTCTTTCAATAATGTATTGAACGATGTTCTTGAATTAAACCGAGGCGTGATCCTCGTCTTATTTGTGGATTATTATTACTGGACAGTGTTTCACTTATTGCTATGCAGTCTCGTTGTCGTGATTGAACTCTACGTTAGGTCGATGTTCGGTCTATGAGGCGAGCCGGGTGTTCAGATAGAAAACACGTCTATAGTATATTAATGGCGGAAACATTAGTATTTATCTCAAAGCATTTATTTCATAGATATAAATGTTTCGTCTCCTTAAAAGTATATTACTTCATATTTTGCTTTCTCGGCTTTTAGAGATTAAATGTTTTCTTGAATAGGTTGTAATATTTGAATGATCCGATCAATAATTGTGTTAACAGATTTGTTGTTGCTTCATTTCGCTTGATTAGTGCTGAGTAGAAAACAGCTTCATCTAAGCTCTTTATTCACATTTCATTCACATTTCATTACCCCCGTCTTAAGCAGTCTGTCGTAGTTGATCGCCATCAGTGTCGTTACACTTTCATTTTCACGGGTATTTTCAGAGGTTTTTTTGAACTTGCACACATCGCAAGTATTATGAGCTAATTTTACCAATTTCCTGGTATTCTTCATATGGTAGATATATGGCGCCACAAGACACAATAGCGATAATAAATCGACTAATGACTCGGTTCCAAACATGCTAGTTTTCATTTCAGATTTCACACGCTGTTTATGGTTTAACAACAAAAATGGATATTCACGCAAGGGAGTCTCATTATTGCGTTAGGTTTTATTTTAAAATATATATATATATTATTAGATAACACCTTGTTCTATTATTTTTATCTTAAAGGTTATGTGGGTTAAAAAAGGTCTTAGATGAAATGCATTATCATTATGTCATTCATTAAATTTGATTCGGTTGGCATCAATTTTAACGTGGTAAGATCCGGTGGCGTTATACATTTTCAACTGGTAAGATTCGGGTGTTCTTATCAAATTTAATATACTCCGTATAATTTATGCTCAGCAGGAACAAAGATAACATGTTGATGTAAAATGGCCTTCTTGTCCACCTCCTTCCAGGTCATTTAGATCGATATCAGATGGTCAAATCCCTACTTCTAACCCTGGAGTATGGAAGGCACGGTAGATGTGGAGAGCAGAGGGGGACAAGAAATCTGTTTATGCCATTTAGAAAATCCCCTACCTTAGGGGTTTTTTTCACGACGTTGTGCATATTATTCTGATACAAATTAAAGGGACAACATGACAGAAAATGAAATAAAATGGGACTCGACGTCATACTTTCTGCACCGCTATGGGATAATGAAGACAGGGAAATAATAATAATAATAATAAAAATGTATTGATATTGCGCCTATTATCCAGTAAACTGCTCAATGGCGCCGAGTTGTCTATTACAGAAAATGATGTTACATTAAAGTAAAGAGATGAGTCAAAGTACTTCTTACAAATTATATCCCACATAAAGGCAATATTCTAAAGCAGTTCTTTCCACGCATCTTAACAAATTTAGTTTGACTTTTTATCCGATCCGTTTTCATGGACGTCAGGTGATTATCTATTCTTTTCAAATGTTCGTTTATTGACCTTCAGTCTTGTTGTCCTTTTAAAAAGTTTAATTTCACATTTTATTTGTATCACAACAGTGTATGTTTCTTCTTATTTAGTTTATTAGTACCATAGGTAAAGTGGTTTTCTAACTGTATATACATTTACTACTTATATGATATATTATACTATACTGTAAGGGGATGTCATCACAAGTTTAAAACTATTGCGGGTGATTGTAGATACGTGTCTTTGCTTGTGTGTTCCCCTTTTACGTCATAAAACTTGTAGCTTGAGCACGACTACTCTGTAAAAAAAAAAAATATTCATGCAATCAAAACGGAGTGGGTCTAGTATTGAGATTTTATCTTTTTATCCTGTTTCATGCGCGAGAATACATGTTGTTGCAGATCTCGTTTATGGCAGTTTTTTCTCGGTTGGCATTCTAGTAGTGTAAATTTCTGGAATGTCCAAATAACCGAATTTTGATAATTTTTAGATCCCTTTAATGTCTGACAGGGTTTCTGAGATTCATGTATTGTCCAGCAGGGTATCTGCATGAGATACCGTAAGATTATCGTACCGTAAGATCGCTTTAGCTCATCCACCATCTAAATATAATAATTGTGTAAGCGATTACGTGTTTCCGCACAGGGAGGTTGTATTCTTAATGTTCCTATATTTGTAATTTATTTCTGTGACCAAGAACGCTCTTATAACATGTATGAGAGGGCACTTATTTTATTCCCTCATAGATAATTTTACCACCCATTTTAAAATTCTGTTCTTTGATTTAAAGTAACGATGCGTCATTTGGGTCTCTGTTTATTTCACGCTAATACGTACTCGGAATGATTTTTTAACATTTGATTAAGGAAGCTAAATCAAAATACCAACGTTAAATAAGCTTTCGGGCTTGGATTCAATCGAATTTAAAACAGGCTTTATGAAACCTGTTCGCACACTACAAAATGGCGACATGCTTATTAATTAGCAAGATGCATAGATCTATGAAATTTCAATTCAACATATATTTGTAAATACTGAACGGAACTGAACCATTTTTAGACCGATATTTCTATTAGAAATCCATCTATTACATTATTATAGTTTGTAAGGGATTCCTATTGCGCAAAAATGATGCAATAAGACTTTAAGTGATTTAGTTAAAACCTAGTCAGGTGGGGATAATGTAAATGGAAGGCGCTAGTTAACTTTTACCGCAATATCTAATTGCAGTGGTATCAAATGCGCCGCAACTTCATTAGCACATATTTAGATGTAAATACAGAAATAAAAAAAAATATATATATAGTGTGTAGATATATAGATGCTTAGACAAACTCAAATAAACAATTCTGCATATGAAGAGGGTTTAAACACCAAGACAATTTACGGTTTAAATTTGCTTAATTTGAATATGTGTTGATTTCGATATTGTTAAAACCTACGATTTCTAGTAAATACGTCGATTGAACATTAAGGTATCATGTAAACAGTGGCGTATCTGCGGAAGATGGCGTCTATGGCAAGCAAAGGAATTGCGCCTCTTCTAATCATCTGACAACGACACTCCCTTTTTTGAAGGTAATTTTATTATAGAATCAGCTCAAAAATCATTTTACTAAAAATTATGGTACTATATGAAAATTATAAATACACCTCCCTGACTTAAACAGATACAAAATATTCTTACTGTCAGTACCATTTAGTGGCTCCACCTTCCAATAGCGCCCAGGGCACGTGCCCTACCTGCAGCACCGTAGATACGCCACCGCATGTAAAGCGACCATTTTTGGGGCCAAATTTGGCACTGAATTACAAACAGCGCAGCTTAGTTCATCTAAAGATAATAACTTGGGTTTAATAATGTTTAAAACTTGCCTATTTGTTTTATAATGAGCCTATACACAAACCCCACTTTTGTTTGCAAGAGAAACAAAACAACAAAACATAGTTTGCCTTTAATAAAAAGTAAATATATTACTTATTATTGTTTGTTAGAAATTGTTATTATTGCTTTATTATAAAATTGTAATTGTTATTATGTTATATTTGTACATATTCAATAGTTTTACCTTGAGTTACATCTTGAAACAATGTTTGTAAATTATCAGGTCGTGTTATTTGTAAAATATAAATATATAATTTTACAAGTGTACAAGTTAATCAGAGGAATAAACACAGTGCTAAATACATCTATTTATTTATTCATTCGTTATATATACAGTCGTCTTCATTTTCAAGTTGAAGCAGAAAAAGTAAAATTTTAAATCCCATTTCATTCATTCGTTATGTATAATAGCTGTCTTCATTAGCGGCAATACTTTATACCGGAAAACACAGGAAAACACCGGAAAACAACCGGTAAACACCAGAAAACAACCGGAAAACACCGGAAAACACCATTTTATACTGAATACCGGAAAACACCGGAAAAACCCTAAATACCGGAAAACACCCTAAATAGGTAACCCGGAGCCTGGTCCTCTGTGTGCGGTTTTGGACCAAATGAGCGCCGATGAAGGAAGGTCAAGGTCATTACGATGTTCGTTTTACAAATAGCCCCCCACCCCAAAAAATAAAATTTTCTGTCACAAAAAAAAATCGAATTTTTCCGAGAAATTGGTTTTACGAAAAAACATTCCGTAGAAAATAATTTTACAGGGAAAAATACTGGAAAAAAAAAATTGGGTGAATTTTTTTTTGAGAGAAATTTGGGAGAAGAAATTGTTAAAAAAAATCTGAAAAGAAATTTTTCTTTGACCGTAGGCGATCGCTCGCTTGTATGTTAATGAACTTATTTCATCGGCGCTCACCTGGTCCAAAACCACACACGAGGACCAAACTCCGGGTTACTAAATAGCTATCGGAAAACTTAGAAGAGTAAACTGTGCCCGAGATTTTTTTAGAGAGCGCGCCGCGCCGCGCCGCTCCGGGAGGGATCATCGTCAGGGTGGGACTGGGGTGGAATTGTCCAGTCACGTGACGAACATAGATCTTCCGTTCCTCAACCCATATTATTTCCACAGTCATTGTCATTAATCACAAATTACGGGATGATATACGAAAATGCAGGTTTACTTAGAAATAGTGCAAAATGATACTTTTCCATCTACAATCTTCAGATCAAAGGATGCAAGTTCTTACACAGTGCAGCATAATTTGTGCAACAGAAGACATCTCGAATATCGATTGTATGAAAAAACATTTCCTCGGGGACATTTTTTTCCGAATACGCATTCGGTGTAAGTCTTCAGCCACCAGGAAGTGGTTAACATAGTAATGTTTTATTACGATAGTAGTACATAAAACAAATTGTTTGCCGGAGGTTCTCTGGGAGAAAGTAGCCTCATCGGCTAGAGTCCTCTATTTCACAAACAAAAACAACAATTGCTTCCTTGAAAATTTATCGATCAACCCTTTTCACAGACGTCCAGCTTACCACTTCCCGTCAATGCAGTTTTCTCATGGACAATTGGGCGAAAGTTGGGTTTTTCTCAAGGAAAACTGGTCAACAAGTTGGGGAAAAAAGCTCGAAAAGTAATCCAGAAAAAAATCCTGTGTGCGGCCCTCGGAGTATGATGGAATATGTTGAATATTATTATGGTTCAAGTGATTATATGTGACCCTGGAATGAAAGTAAGCTCAGAAACAAGTAGATTTTTAGCCCTTCCAACGAGATGGATAGCTCTTGGAAAGGATAGACACTTTTCAGATTACAGCCTGTCCGAGAATTGCGTGGCATCCATTTCGTTTGGTGATTAGGACACATAGCGGTTAAACCTGGAACTTCAACTCGAACTATTCAGAGATTTATTAACTCGCTTTTGATGATACTTGCTGTTTTATGATGCGATTTCTTGTTACCTAGGGAGGAGGTAGCCTAGTCGTGCCTTCCACTAATTCGTACCACCCTGATGCCAGCGTTACTGGTAAGAATCAGGAGACCGGCGCAACCGGCATATAATGGGGCCCTCCGAGGGCTTCAACTCGAACTATTCAGAGATTTATTAACTCGCTTTTGATGATACTTGCTGTTTTATGATGCGATTTCTTGTTACCTAGGGAGGAGGTAGCCTAGTCGTGCCTTCCACTAATTCGTACCACCCTGATGCCAGCGTTACTGGTAAGAATCAGGAGACCGGCGCAACCGGCATATAATGGGGCCCTCCGAGGGCAGTGTTTAATCTACTGAAATACTGAAACACCTAAATCTACTGAAATTTACTGAAATTTACTGAAAACTAAAATTAAAATACAAAATAAAATATGGTCAATGATGGAGGTAGACTGATTGCGTCTTTTAAAACAACAAAATTTTGGAGAGAAAAAAATCGGAATTTTATTTTTTTTATAGCGGGGGCTGTTTGCAAAACGAACATCGTAATGACCTTGACCTTCCTTCATCGGCGCTCACTTGGTCCAAAACCGCACACAGAGGACCAGGCTCCGGGTTACCTATTTAGGGTGTTTTCCGGTATTTAGGATTTTTTCCGGTATTTAGCGTGGAACAGCTAGTAGGGTTTTGCCACGTCCTGAACAAAGATTAGTTCGGCCAGTGGTGTAAACATTAAACATTTCCACCATATAATTAGGAGCTGTTTTGGTTATTACTGATTTATAGGTGTTGACGAGAATTTTAAATTTTATTCTGGCTCTCACCGGTAGCCAGTGTAGCTGCTTCATATATACAATGAGATGTGATCATTTTTTGAGGTTCTTGTGACAAGTCTTGCAGCGTTATTTTGAGCGATTTGAAGTCTATCAAAAGCTGCTTCTGGTGCTCCAGATAAAAGTGAATTGGCATAGTCTAAGCGTGAAATGACCAAGGCGTTGATAACAGTTTTTGAGAGCACCTGGATTCAGGTAGTTCTTAATTTTGGAGATAGACCGCATTTGGAAATGCACGCGGCTTATAATGTTGTTTAATTGCGGTATGGCAGATTTTTAACTCTAGATTCGGGGAGGATATCACAGTTTCCAATCCGGATATCATCATCTTTTATTAAATTACGTGCTTGCGCCTTAGTTGATATTACCAGAAATTCATCGTTTAATTTTAGTTTGTTGTTCAACATCCATTTACGAATGTCCACAAGACAGTTTTCCAGCTTCCTTAGGGATAATGTCATAGAATCGTGGTGCCCAAGAGCAAAAAAGTCGTATAGCTGAGTATCATCAGCAAATCCGTGGTTATACACACAGTGTTTTCTTACTAACTGACCGAGTGGCAAGATATAGACGAGAAAGAGCAAGGGACCTAACACAGACCCTTGAGGAACGCCAATAGTTTGTGATTTAGGTTTGGAAACTGACCTGTTGCATTGGATTTTCTGTGATCTGTTATGAAGGTACGATTTTATCCATAGAAATGCAGCACCACCTACCCCAGTAACACTTTCCAAGCGCGTGAACAAGATCTCGTGATCTAAGTTGTCAAAGGCGGCGCTCAGGTCCAAGAGGATCAAGTGAGCAGCCTGGTTTCTGTCTAGACCAATAAAATGATATAATACAACACAAAATTTTCCTGCATTGAAAGAACGTTTTCTTTTGTGTATAATATAGCACTCTTTGTTAGCCCGGGTTGAAAATTGTGACGTAAAAACCCCGTTTAATTCATTCTTTATGTATACAACCGTCTTCATTATCCCGGTCGGGGCAGAAAAGTAGGACGTTACATTTTAAATTCCACTCCATTTATTCCTTATACATATAGCCGCCTTCCATCATTATCCCGGTTGGGGCAAAAAAGTTGGACGTTAACTCTAATTTCACTCAATCCTTATGTACATTGTGTTTCAAAATAAACTCGAGCAAATTGGTTAAATGTTTCAAAATAATGACAATTGATAACGTGATGTGTTTTTACTTAAGATTTGAAAGTAACAGAAAATGTTTTCCAGAAGAGCTACTTGTATTTTAAATATTGCTTATCTTCAGATTAACCATCTTATACTCAATGTGTGCGTTTTTAGATCTTAAGATCTGTCATTAATTCAGGCAGTTTAGTTTCGATCCTAAGCGTCTATGTGTCTTGTCGAACCTCGTGGGTTTTCTCAGAGTTTCAATCCCAACCGTCTACGTGGCTTGCACAACCTGGTGAGTTTTCTCAGGTTTCTCTCTCTCTCTCTCTCTCTGTGACACAAAAGTAGGTTGCATCCAACACCTAACAACACCATTTTCAAACCACATACTGGGTGTTATAACGTTATATCCAAAAGTTCTAAATCGAAAGGGAAAGTTGTTTAGTGCATTATCAGCACAATGCATCGGTTACTTCGCGATTTTCACTTCTACGGTAACATTTGCAAATCGCAAGAGTAGAATTTCGTTTGGTGTGCGGTGTTTTCGTTCCTCTACGTTTAATTCCAATTCTCAAAGAGTCATTTAAATGGAAAAGAACTACAGGTCAATGTTGCTTACGACAATTTGCCATCTGAAGTTGGCTGTTGTTTGGGGTTACGAAATTTCAGCTAGTTATTTTCAAACCAGCTGGTCTTAATTCTTGGAATGGACGAAAATGCCTTAAACGGCGATTTGAAATAAATGAGGTCACAAGAAGTAAAGTTTATTGATAGGTTCTTGTAGACAATTGTCAGGTTTCCATGTAGAGGTCACGCTGTACCCAGACGTTCAATAAAATCAATTGTGATTGGTTAATACGTCACGTTTATCCAGCGGTCTCTAAAGAGAACAATCTCGATTATGGCTATATCTGTACACGTTAATTTGTTGATTGTCTTATATGTGTGCATCCTTATTGCCTTTAAACGATCTATATTTGAATTCCCCAAATATACAGCACTTAAGTTTGGTGTAAGAATGAGGTATTAGTCACGTTGGTCGATCGGCCATGGATCCCTGCGGCTTAGATTGCAGACTGTGATCTGACAGGGTAGTTATTTGGTTGATCACCCGAAACGTATAGTTCTGGAATGAACCAGTAATATTACCAATTGGGTAACCAGGGGCTGGGTCGTGGTGTCAACGCCTTGGTGTACGAGTGCACGCCATCACCAAAGAATATTAAATCCGGAAGTGATAGACAACGATTAGCTAACTATTTGTTGTGTTCCTGCTTGAGAACTAACTATATGAAAATAAACCTAGATCTAACGTATAAAAGGGATGGTCCACATTCTTTCCGAGAACTGTTGGGTAAGCAGGAGCTGAGTAAGGGGTGTCAACACCATCACAAAAATTATTAAATCCGTGAGAATCCAAAGACAAGGGTCGTTTAATACAGTGGCGGTAAAGGGCACCCATTTCAAGGGGGGGATCCAATCATTAAAATTAACCTATACACGTTTGAATAAATAGTTATGTCATCTAGTTTTACATAATTAAAATGTCTCCATTTTTCACATTTCTCAAGTACTAAGCACACTATCAAGGAGTTAGTCATGGGCATCACCAACCCTGGATTAATAGTTAAATTGACGAGTCAAACTTTCGTACATAAATTATTCATTTGTAATTGCGTGACATTCCTTGCATTATTATAGTTTATTGCAGAGAAAAATGATAAATTTCCCAACAAAAAAAATTGTAATGGAAAATCGCACCGCATCATAAATCAATCGGCGACAGTTGCCGACGGTGTACTTATAAATCGTTTTGTCGAGAAAAAAAACAGTTTTGAAGTAAATTATTATATAGAACGTGTTTAAGACTCCTAACGCTATAGTCCGCTAACAGTTCTTATCCGTCTCTATATAGGTGCAATATGAAAATAACGCTGTTCTCCCACGTCTGTTCTAAGGCTATTTTGGAATCCTTACCGTCTATTTTTCACCGTGATTCTTCTTTGTTCGTCAAACGGAATCATTTTATCTAACCACAGCTAACACAAATTTATGATACTTCAACGCTATTTTCAAGTAGTATTTTGTGATTCAAAAACACAAACAAGATTCGTTTGAATTGATTCGCCATTATGAAACACACGCCTGCGCAGACCGGAGGTCAGGAGTTCGCGGCTGTGCTTTACCAATATTCCAAATTTCGAAATGGAATATTACTGTAAACGAAAATTCTGGAATCCTTACCGTCTATTTTTCACCGTGATTCTTCTTTGTTCGTCAAACGGAATCATTTTATCTAACCACAGCTAACACAAATTTATAATACTTCAACGCTATTTTCAAGTAGTATTTTGTGATTCAAAAACACAAACAAGATTCGTTTGAATTGATTCGCCATTATGAAACACACGCCTGCGCAGACCGGAGGTCAGGAGTTCGCGGCTGTGCTTTACCAATATTCCAAATTTCGAAATGGAATATTACTGTAAACGAAAATTCTTGTTGTACTTCAATTAACGGACCAAACTTTGAATATTGATACCACTTAAGATTTTTGTATTCAACACACATAAACAATTATTACATAAATTCGATTAACACATAAAATCGATTAATAAATATATTATTGTTGACGTTATAGATGTTTAAAAAATTATTACATAAAATAGAATAACATATTATATTGACCTTAATAAAATAAAAAAAGGAGCTTTTAAAGAATTCTAAGAGTTAATAAATACTTTAAATTTAAACATACATTATGCAAGAGCTACATCTGCCTATTGCAGGTCTTTCTTTAGGCCTGAAATGTTATGTAAATTATTAATTAGACATTAATTAACTTATCCAGACCATAATCGCTAGCCTGCGATATTTATTAAATTAGGATACGATTTGCCGCTCAACTTTTATTCATGATTAAATCATGAAATGGATAACCGAGTCTATGTTTTTTTTATCGTACCGACTTTAGTAATGATGATCGAGGCTAGGCCGAAAATTTAATCGCTAAATACTCCGTTCAGAGTGGATCAATTTGAATGAAATTTTTAGCCAGCTCTTCATCTAATTTCCCACAATGTATCTTTAATAAAGTAATACAAAGTAATTAAATGCTATAAAAAGTAAAATAAAAATTTACCTCAAAAATTCAAATTAGGAATGCAATGTTACCTTTAACCTGCGATGCCAGATATTTTGTATAACAGAAAAACAACACTAATGATACCATAAGTTTATTAATTCAAATTGTATGTATATTAAAATATTTTTTAGACAAAATGAAAAACGAAAAATAGAAAATCTAATAAAATAAAGTAAAAGGCTATACATTAAAGGAACTACTAACGCAATTGATATTGCTTAATACAACAAGGTGGAACCACAACCCGCTATCGTTTTTGCAAGTAATTTTTTATTCTACGAATCACATAAGCTGATGGTAAGTAGGGTAATACACTGACGATCTTCTTATCAGAAATGAAAGCTTGCACAAGGTTCAATCGAAAAACGGCTTAGAGACTGTTAATTCTAAATTATTTGACAGAGCTAAACATTTATATGAATTCATGTGTAAATTCCATCAAATCAAATATATTTAAGAGTTCCCTAAAGAACATTTAGATGGGCAATAAGAGTTGAAATAATCAGTTATTGGAAATAGTTCTAGAAAATGAGAAAACGAACATTTATAGTTTCATTGGACTTTATATATATTTAAGATTAAAAACTGACAGCGTCTGTAATCTTGTATTAGTGTTTAATGCAATTTTCTATAAAGTTTAAGCGCGGCGTGGCTCATTTCACATATTCATCATCTTCAATAGGAGGCTTGATCTCGCTTTAACTCCGTACTTATCAAGTGTTGTAAAACTCGCAGTCGTTGCTTCAGGAACATACATATTCAAATATTTGTAACCTTCGCTTGTCGTTTTATCTGTGCGTCTGTTTGCGTTTTGCGAATACACTAGGGTTGCCCTGAGGCTGAAAGTTGGGGTGTAGGGGCAGTGCGAGTTTGGGAGAAACATAAAGGGGTACTCGATTGAACGTTCCGGAATTGAATTCTCTCAATCCCAAAAATAGTGACAATCGAGTGAAAAGGTGGATTTCGGGCTACAACGCATGCGTCGACTGAATCAGTAAATATCTCAACCAACCATGCAGCCGATACATTTTATTTACGTCACGATTCTACTCACACCACTTCCGTTGTCGGGACTGACAGAACTGTGACAGAACTGAATTGCGCGTTACTCGATTGCAATTCTGTCAATTCGGGACGTTCTGGACTGTGAATCGAGCATCCCCTATTACTCGTGGGCATACGGCAAACCTTTGATCGGCAGACCCCGGTACAGTATGTCTATGGAAAACCAAACAGCTCTTTATTCAGTGTTCTTATTTCTTAGTGTTCTTTGTTCATAGTCCTTAATTCTGATTTCTTCATTTGTTGTCGTATTCCGACATCTGTACACTAAAATTAACATTTTTATCTTAAAATCAATATTTGTTTTATAAATCAGACATTTGTCATAAAAGATTTGTGAATTGTGTTTTTGTTTAATTTAATTTTAGTTATATAAAGATAAAATTTATTTTAGAAAATCAAAAAATTAGCCAGCCAACATTCGCATTTCATCAGAGACATTCAACGAAAAACAAATTTCAAACAATAAATTTCCAAATACAAATCTCCAAATACAAATCCTGCAAAACATTTCTCCAAAAACATTTCTTCAAAAACTTTTCTCAAAACTCATCGAACCGGAACATTGGACAACATGAGCGGAAATCAACCCGGCATACAATACGTCACTATACAATAACGGGGAATCGAGCAAGCGTATAATAATAAGAAAAATCGCTCTATGACTGTGACTTTAGTGAAACCACGTGCGTGTTATGGCTAATCCATATGTTTCTACATATTATATTGGTTAAGCCGATCTAGCATTAAATAAAATAAATTGAAAGTAGCCTTTTTTTGGTAATAGGATTTTATTTTTTCTAAATCGGATTTTATTCTTTCTAAATCGGATTTTATTTTTTCTAAATCATATTATCACGAATGTGACAGTAAATAACTAATACTCGTATACCCAAAGGCGATAGAATAATAATGCATTACACGATAACTGTAATTTCATGTTAAGACCCGCATTTTGACGTATAAATCCCCCCACCCCTCCACTAAATAGAGTTCAGACGATCCAAATTATACCTGCTTTAAATATGAATATGTCAAAAAATATTTGGAAAATTTGAAATGGTATTTGAACCCTTTTAATGGTATGCATCTCGATATATTGTATTTCGTGTTATGGCCCGATGATGACGTTAAATATCCCCTCCACCTCATAATATGTTTTGGTGTCATTCAAATTTCTTCTTTTGTCAAGATATGTAAATATACATGTGCCAGAAAATAATTGATATTTTGTAGCAAGCAATAAACATACTTTCCAGCAGTATATGAACCGATATCACGAATTTCTTATTAAGTTCCGTTTTTTTACTTTAAATAACCCTCCCCCACCTCATTTAAGGTATGCAAAAATAAATGTGCCAGAAAAAAACTTGAAAAGTGTACAGTAATAAACTCTAGTATGTGATGTCCGGGGGTGGGGGGATCTTAAATGTCAAAATAAGGGCCATACTACGAAATTCCAGATATCACACTGAATACCGCTGAAAAATTTCATTTATTTTATCAAAAATGTAAATTATATTCTGGTACATTTAAATTTACATAGCTTGAAAAGGGTATTTAAGTTGGATGACGCTAAATACTATTCAGTTAGTGTGTGTGTGCGTGTGTGTGTGTGTTTATTTAAAGTTTAAAATACTAAATACGGGTTATCGTGTAATGCATGACCGGAAATTATTTTGTGATCCCTCTTTCAATATATTACTTATTCCCTAGCACATTCATGTATACATGATTTAGAAGAGATAAAACACTCTTTTGTTTGAGCAAAAAATATGTAAGACAATAACCTAATTTCGGAATACAGACTACTTTCAATTTGTTTTCTTTTTCGAAGGCCCGACCCGATTAGCCATGCTACGTACGTGGTTTCACTACAGTAACGGTCGTCGAGAGGTTTTGCTTATTGTGTATGTGCTTGCTCGACTCCCCATTATTGTATGGTGACTTAATGTATGCCAGGTTGATTTCCGCTCATGCCGTCATAATGTTCCGGTTTGATGAATTTAAAGATTTGTATTTGGAGATTTGTATTTGGAAATTTGTTCTTCGAGATTTGTTTTTCGTTGTATGCCTCTGATGAAATGTAAATGCAGGCTAATGTTTTGATTTCCTAAAATAAATTTTATCTTTATATAACTGAAATTAAATTAAACAAAATTAAACAAATCTTTTATGACAAATGTCTGATTTGTAAAACAAATATTAATTTTAAGATACACATGTTAATAAGGTGTACAAATGTCGGAATACGGAAACAAATGAAGAAATTAGAATTAAGGACTATGAATTAAGAACTAAGAATTAAGAACACCGAATAAAGAGCTGTTTGGTCTTCCATATATATCCAGCTTCGGCTGGTAACTATACCCATACAATTGTGATGCGGCTGCTGGTTTAATATTAACAATCAATTTTGAACAAGAGGGAAAATAAAAAAATTAAAAAAAACGATGATAAACGATATTTGAATTAGCGCGGTGTTTACTTTGTGTGTGTGTGTGTGGGGGGGGGGGTAAATTACATTAATTACATAATTACAACCTATTCCAGAATTCTAATTACCCATCGACTGGCTTTATCGGCTGGCTTATTTGACTGGACTTAGGGGTAACCCGGAACTAACAATAATAATAACAATATTTTTGAAAGTACGTGTAGTTCCAATATGGCGGAATTCGCCATACAGCCGAGGTTAGGTGTAGGATATTGGGGTCCTCCGAGGTGTACCGGGGTCCACCGAGGTGTACCGAATGGCCTCTAGGCGTTTCTCTACGGGGATGCTCGATTCACAGTCCGGAACGTCCCGAATTGACAGAATTGCAATCGAGTGACGCGGAATTCAGTCCTGTCACAATTTTGTCAGTCCCAACAGCTGAGGTGGTGTGAGTAGAATCGTGACGTATTTTAGATAGCAAATATGTTTCAGCTGCCATGATTGGTTGAGATATTTTTTATGCAGTCGGCACATGCGTTGTACGACGAAATTCTCCTTTTCACTCGATTGGTACTATTTTTGGGATTGAGAGAATTCAATTCTGGAACGTTCAATCGAGCATCCCCAAAGTCTTTCGGATTATACTACTTTCGGTTAAGTAATTTACCTGCAGGGGCGTACTCGATTGAACGTTCCGGAATTGAATTCTCTCAATCCCAAAAATAGTGACAATCGAGTGAAAATGGGTACTTCGGGCTACAACGCATGGGTCGACTGGATATATAAATATCTCATCCAACCATGCAGCCGAAACCTGTTCGTCGTGTTTAATTACGTCACAATTCTACTCACACCACCTCCGTCGTCGGGACTGACAGAACTGTGACAGGACTGAATTCCGTGTCACTCGTCGATTGCAATTCTGTCAATTCGGGACGTTCCGGACTGTGAATCGAGCATCCCCAAAGTTCACGCCGGTAGAAAACGGTGTGGGAATGGTAAAACATCTTAGTGTATATCGTGCACGCGATAGCCTACGCTTGATATTACCGAACCGCATTAATTAAGCAGGACCAGGAACAGAACAAGATGTCATCGCCACCACCTTGGCATCGATGCCCAATTCTCCAAGGAACAATCGTGCTAGGTTTCATGTCGATGGTACTTGAATAAGCGGAACCTTAGCCTTTTTTTTTCGAAGAGCATCGCCTTTAAGAATAAGAACAACATAAGTAGTGCTCGTCATGGGGACCAAAAATCTATCTTTTTAGGTGGTGTTGTTATTCAGGAACATTCAATGGTTTTGGTTTTAACGCTGGAGCTTAGAAAAAAAGTCATTAGACCACTTCAGCTTTTTAAGTTCATCTTGAGACAAAACTAATTGGTGCTTTTCATTCGCCATTAAATTCTTATTGGCAATAAATTGGTATAGACTCGTCTTCTCTTTACAGGTCTAACAGACACCTGGTCAGTTGGAACACGACAATTAACGACACAATTCGACATTTTTCTCGTTCCGGCTGTGAAGGATCTAATAAATAAAGACAATAGTGACATAGATGAAGTTAATTTAGGTATAGTAGTAAAATTATGATAAAGAAACTTGGATGTTGTGTCTGATATATGGGAAGTGATAAAGTCCATAAATTAAGAAGAGAAATTTACGCAAGGATGTAAAACCATTATGAGAAAATGAACCTTTGGTACATTATATCTTTTAGTGAAACCCCAGATATGATGATGACAGGGGGCAAAGTCCGCTTTTGAGGCGAGCGAGCATGCGAGAGAGAGAGAGAGAGAGAGAGAGTATTAGTTAATTAAATGTGACCATATATCTCCTATCAGAATGCAAAATTTGAGACGTCCCGGGACCATCGATCTGAAATGATATAGTGTAATAATATATAAAATATGTTTTCACTGGGAAGAGGAAGAGGTAGAATGGACGCGTAAAAAATAGCCTGGTTATCGGTATAAATCAAATCAAAGATGTCTGTGTGTTTATGGGGGTGTGTTTGTGGTATCAAATTATCCAGCATGACCCGGTGAATGTTATAGGTCATCGAATTGGGCCTTGGCCCCGTGCGAATAACGCTTCGTCGCCGCTCTTCACCCCCAATATGTGGTATCAAATCAGCGAACATGAACTGATATGAATGTTTTAGGCCATCGAATTTTGACCCCGGGCGAATTTGGACCCCTGGTAAATTTGGGCCCAAGACGAATTGGCCCCCGGGCCAAGATGGGTATCCTGCTAGTATTATGTCATATAATATATAATACTAGCAGGATCATTTATAAATACATGTAAGAGACTGGCACAATATCTCATTGGTCAATGTCCCTTGTTTTTCACAGACGGGACATACTGGAAGATTGACACGGCTTCAACACTTCACATATTGGCGTGACCTGCTGGTTCAGACTATCTAGTTCTCAGTAATAACGAAATCAAACTACAACATAAAATTTAACCAAATCTGAACGGTAAATCCGACCACTGAACAACTTGCAATAGCAATATAGGCTTACCAGTTTCAGTCATATGAAATCTACCAACGGCAAATTTGACAAAATCGGCTGCAGAAATTAAACACGAAACAAAGTATTTATAACACACACAAGGGTTGCATACGTAATGGTGCTCCATAGACACCATGATCAGTAAAGTTGATCCCATGACCTTGTCATATGATCCCCAACGATCATGGACAATAAAGAATAACTAATCATACATATATTTTAACCGATTCCGCCCTATCATATCAATAGCAGATAAAACTATTATTGTAAAATACAATGCGTTCTTTTCAATGTTTAATCCTCAGTTATCTGGCAGCTTCCTGACTGGTTGAAATGTGTAGTTTGACATATGACATAATGAACATTAAAAAAGAAAAGTATGGACTGTTGCCAGTAAAAATATTTTGCCATGATTTAACGACATCCTTCCGATCCATTCGGCCATTCAAAGCCCAGATAAAATAGGGAGGTGACATGGTATTTTTATGTCTATGTCTACTTTTAAACCAGACATACGATGCAAACTGAAGAAGTAACGTGACAGAGTTTTCTACTGGAGAAAGTAAAGAATCTGTCTTTAGCTCTTCCAATGTTGGGAATACCATCAGCTGTAGTACTATTGTCTTTGCGACCATATTGTATCTTTAATTAATTATTAGATACACACATTGTAAAGATGTCATATCTCACGCATTTAAAAAAAATGATTGAGTGGTTGATACATAAACCAAAACATAGATGATTCTAGGTAAACCCAGAATATCATGTTTATCACTTGTGATGGAAAATTCCTATTGCATCATTTGGCTTAATAACCAATCATTATAACTAATTACATCATATTTGACCAATTAGATAATTGAAAGCCGAAACCCAAGGGTAGAACCAATAGAGCTGTTGGCGTTCGAGAGACAGCCGCTAAATTCGGGAGCGACCGCCAAGGTTCAAGGGACACCACCTGGGATCGAGTAGACCACATTGATTTGTAGATCTGCAAATTAGGGGATGGAGAGAAAGACAAGTTTGTTTTAAGCACTGTAGTGTAATCTATGCATTGTAACCATATATAACCAGCTTGACTTAAAAATGTAGAATCGATCTGTTGCATTGTTATTCCTGGTAAGACAAACTTCTTAACTTCTGAGATAGTACAAAGAATATACACAACGTGAGTCCTAGCTAAAAGAAGAGAATTACAAATTCTAGACGATCATAAGGCTATTAAAATATGTAACAGAACAGAGAGTATGCGTCACACGTTGGATGTGGGGAACTTTACTGTTGTCTTGCCTATGGTTGTAAAATATGAATTTGGCGTCCACGTTCTACATAATTTGTCCGCAATATTCAGAATAATATACTGGTATAAATATTAACAGATGGGTAAATCTAACTTAAAAATAATCCAAAATCCCCGAATCTATCAAATGATATAGGGTTTAACGTCCTACCTTTCTCCACCAGTCGGACGTCATGCAGTATGCCCAGACAGCGGCATTTCCGTCTCTTCTTCGTCGAATTCCAGCTGCCAGGTTGTTTTCTTCACGTGCAACACGGTTTTTTTTGTCCCACCAAAAAGACAAACACTGTTTCTTGCCAGGTCCTCCTTATCATACCACTGAATAGGGATCTGATCGTGACATACCTGTTAAGCGAAGCGTTCTACCAATGCAACGGTTCTTTCACAGCGGGAATATTTCGTGTTTTAAATATCATTTTATCAGTCCATACAATTTACCTAATGTATAAGTTGTCTTAAAGATACATTCCCGGGTACAAACTGGGTGATTTGATGATATATTTGGACTAAAAACATATTCAAACTAATTAATTTATCATAATTTTGCTTCAAATCCTTCTCAAAACATTGCAATTGTCGGGGAATACCCTGGCTATAAAAAATCGATCAAAAGAGGTCATGTTTGTGTCACGTGACTTACCTCTCTCAGTACCTAGCAACGCAAGCCAAGTTGGAGGAGAAGATTGCAAACTGGCCGGTTTCTTGTGGCTGGTCTTCGAGCTACCAAAGCCTACGAACCGTGCATATGTATGTCATGTATCCGCGACGGCAACGGGTGAGTCAACAACAAAAGGTCTTGTTCCCGCGCTTCCGACTTGTGTAATTATTTCAACCATGCATTCAAGAGTTTGAGTCGCCCAAGTCTTTTTAAATGGCAAATATGATGCTTGATGGTCACGGGGGCTCCAGCAACAAAAGGCTATATCTTCCTCGGTGCTTCCTGGGGTTTTTGGGTTTTTTTTTAAAATATAGATTTTGTTCTTATATGCCTTTCAAAGCTCAACCATTCCAAAGACGTATCTTTGATGCACATTATTTCAATGTTCCAAATGGATGTATATCTGCCAGCTGTAAAATATGAAGTAATAATAATATATTGTTCGGATTAAAATTGTCATATTTTTAACGTAAAAGGCAAAACGATATTTCGTCTTTATATTCAAATAAATGGCTTTACCACGAATAAATATACATTTTATTCATATTACAATTCCCCGTAGGCCTACATAATTGTAAAATATGTTTCTTGACATAAAAGAAGCTGATGATATTTAAACCATATTATTTCTTTTAGACAAATGATGATGACTTCACTAGAGGTCAAATTTATCGTATTATGAAATATTAACATTACAGATAAAGAGTTGTAACTTCCCATATAGTTGGCAGCCTCCCATTTTTTTATGTACTGGTAAGAAGAGAGAACGCCGGTATCACCACCTCAGTGTACCGAAAACCAACACATACAGATCAGTATATCCACTACAAATCTAATCACCCCATCAGCACTAAAGCAGGCATTATCACCACTTTAACCAAAAGAGCCAAGAATATTTGTGGCCCTGAATCCCTTTCCGTAGAAATTCAACGCTTAAAAGGAGTATTCACCCAGCACAACGGATACCCAGAACAAATGGTCATCAATCTCATCAATGCCACACTATCCGATCTACCAAAACCTGATAAACCCAAAAACGATAAACCTCCAATTAGAATCTTATGCCATTCCACGGCAACATCTCCCACCAAATCAGAAGATTATTGAAAAGTGAAGAAGATATTGAAACCACCGTCTTGAAGGGCGCAACAACCAAAGACTAAGTAAAAGCGAATGGAAAGTTAAACCCCACCAAACCCTTCTCACCAAAAGGCTGTGTCTACAAAATCAACTGCAGTTGCCAGGAAAGTTACATTGGAGAATCCAAAAGACCATTAGACATCCGCCGAAAGAACAGATTTCAAAAGCCCCCACCAACCAATCTGCAGTTGCAGAACATCTGAATGAGAACCCACGGCACCGAGTCGATTGGACTAAAGTTAAAACGTTGGCTGTGAACCACCACAACGAAAGAAACAGAAGAATACACGAGGCGATCAACATTAGAAGACATGAACCGAAACTGAATCGAGACCCAGGCGTTTATATCCCCAGAGCATTAAATTGTAAACACAGTCCCTCTCAAGTAATTCCCCATGCAAAACCATATTTAACTTTTGGCATTATCCAATACCGAATCGATTATATATTCCATACCACAACCCACATATTTATAATCCTCTGTTATCAATATGTGAAAATTTGTATGATTCAATTATTTTCTATAATTCATTTAGCTAATCACAGTATTTTATGTCTATGTAACTCAATTACGATATCTTACCTCTCACATTTATAATTACAAAAAGGTGTTCATCATCTGATCAATTTATCATAATATATTTATATTTTATTCAACCCTTTGATATATATTTACCTTTTAAATACATATAAACTTATTACTTAACTACAGAACATAACCATAAAATTCTATATTTCTTAACTGTTATAATCAATGAAAATATTATGGTTTCGATATAATTCTATAAACCCTCAATTTGATCTTCTTGAATGTTTTTTTAGTTAATCTTAGTATATACTGGTTTCAGTTATGGTATAATGTGTATGGTTTCAATATTTGATAAAAAGAGAACTTCCTACCAGTCTTTTTTGATATCAAAAAATATCAACACAAGTTGATAAAGTAACAAAAAACGAGGCTCTGCCGAGGTTTTTTTTACTTTATCAACGAGTGTTGATATTTTTTGATATCAAAAAAAGACGAGTAGGAGATTTTTTTTATCACCCAATCCCTTTTTACATGCACAAATAGATAAATATAATTTTTGCTGTAGATTTCACTTTTACTGAACATTACGGCGTAGTGATACATCATTTTTTGACAGCAATTCAACCATTGCAAAGTCCTTTATGTTGACCCAGTTTTTCCATCAATGTCAATTGAATAACATAGTTCATTTTTAATCAAAAAAAAAGTTGCTTTTAATAAGAAATGAACTGTTCTTTGAAAATAAAAAAAAAAGTAGTTCCTTTTCAACTGACCAATCAAATTCATGTAAAGCGATATCTCCTAAGGATATATCGCAGTAGATTATGAAATATATCACACAAGCGATATCTACTGTAGAATGTATTATTGGGTGATAATCTTGGTTAATCCTCTGTTTCATTTTTTTATTGTATAATAAGCCAATCCTAATATATATACGATTATGCACCTTTGTTACATCAATAGCTTACATCATAGCTACACATGCTCACCCTCCTTGCATTCCATTGGATAGTTCGCACTGATGTTTGTATATATATATTCATATCTTTCTCATTTTTTTATCTAGTCTACGATATCACCTTAGGTTGAAGTGGACGTAAAACTCTAGAAACGAACGAATCATTTTTTATCTATTGTGTATATGCTTGATAACGACTTGTGAAACCTTGTTGAGACGTCGCACTGAAATAGACCATAGTAATTGTTATCCATAAAAGTGTGTTTTTGATTTTGAATACAAGTGTGTTTTTGATTTTGAATACAAGACATTCATCAATTTTCCATGTTTCTTATTATTATGCATGTGGAAAAATAAACTTCTCGGTGGAATGATTTGAATAAATTTGATAATCATGAGTATAACTGATTTGAAGTTTGAATTATTAGTTCTCTAAGACAACTCTTATGATTTTCCTTAAAATGAAAGATTTTTACAGATAATCTTGATTTTTCTGCTTTGTATGGCTTGTAATATATCCTTTATCAGGTTTTTATGATCACTGAACTTGAATATTACCTCTAAAATAAATTTTGAATATTGTAGATGATTGTTTAAGAACAAAACGGGACAATCGTCAATCTTTCTCTTGGGTTGGCGTATAATAAGAAAGTGGATTTTCCAGCGTGGTTTCCCTTTGGCAGGGTGCGGCACAGAGGGTGTCGAAAGAAACTTTCTTGTTATTCGGATGGCACCAAAACCAAGTTCCCGAGTACGCGTTGGCGTGCTCATAAAAGAACACTTAGCAGTTTGAATTTGAAATAAAGTAGGCCGTAACGCCACTGTCTGGACAAATTTGCTCATAGCACACTGCATAGCGAATAGCCATCTTCATTGACTTAGTACAGAACAGTGGGGCGTTAAGCAACGTTGCATTTCATTTCTGGTCCAGAAATCGTAATGTGATCCGTTTTTACTTTGAGTACTACTATGCCGTCTTCATTAGCCCAGTCTAAGCAAAACAGTAGGACGCTAAACCCCATTTCATTTCATTTGAAAACTTTGTCTGGCAGCCTTCCGTCAATTATGATAGTTCAAAGTGTAATATGAATTTCACAGCAAGTTGTCATAAACCACTGACAAGGGGGAAACCACGTCAGAAAATCCCCATGAACTTTCTCGGCCAACGCCGGGGGCGAACCCGGCACACTGATGGCGTGCGCATGTCTTCATTGGCCTAGTCGGTGCAGAAAGGTGGTACGTTAAACCCCATTTCATTTCTTTAATTTTAAGGCAGTTCGTTTGGCACTAGTATAATTTATTAAGTTGGCTGTATCCGGAATAAAAAGTAGCTTACTAATATTGTGTAGTTGACAATGATGTATTTCAATTCACACAATAAATCAAACAATTTGTTACAGAAAATACAAAAAACAAATTATTTTCTCTGATCTACTCCTACTTATTTTCTAATTGAATTAATAATGGAACATGACAACGGACAAAAACAGGATAAAACGTGTCAAAAGCAGAAAACTGAATTTGACAGTTAAATCTCACATTCAGCACGAAAAGTATTGATTATTTTCCTAAACATACATGGATATATATTTTACATTATGCATATTTAATGAACGTAAAACAAAAGAAATGTGTAAGAAATGATCAATCATGAAACAATATAGTTGCTTGTATATTTTCATTTATAATGCAGGTGGTGGCTTTTACTCATTAATAGAGAGCCAGAATTTGCTTTTACAAGACTTTTGAAGACGCATACAATCATTGAGTATCAGTTATCTATCCACATGAAAATTTTATATTGTTTGTTGTTTTTGGATCGATTTTAACGTTAGCTTGTGATGGCCTTGTTATGCATTTTTCTGCTATTGTCATGTTATTTATTAACCAAGAAGAGAGTCGCCCCCTTTGTCGTGATCCACCCAGCTCGTTGTCCATATCAGTATGCGCAGTCAGGCCATCCAATACCCAGTTATTTAAATATACGTCTTTGACGATACCCGTCGCTTTGGTATCCATTACAAAGTTAAATATTCTAGGACAATCTCCTTCTAGTCGAACATTGGTAATGTTAATATTTGATGTATTTAACAGGGTTGTTTTACCAGCCAAATCCATCACGGCATCGTTACCACTTGAATGACACACCTCCCCTTTAAATGTACACCAATCTGTATGTATGACGTCTATGGTGTCTATAGAAACGTTGTTCAAAAGTCTATCCACCCACCAACCGAACTGGAACACGGCGCCATTTTGTCCTTGCCATACCACGCACCGCCTAGCAACCAGTCCATCGTTATAAACCTGTAAATTATGAATTACAACAAGGGTTCTATTCATTTTGAAACAATGATTGCAAATCCCTTTAATGTAATCGCGACTATATGACACCGAACTATATAGTATGAAACGGTACGACACGGGATGTTAACCATTATGAAAAATTGTGCCGAAGATCCCATTTCTGCTCAGTCAATACAGTCTTTTGAAAAGCATGAAAATTGTTCAGATTAGTATATTATCTGAAAAAACTCATATACCGGGAGCCATTTTACTTAGTATTTACACGATCGCTGCTTCCTTTAAGATCGGATTTTTGTTCCGCCAATCGAGTTTCAAGTAAAGCATGAACATCGATCAATTCAGTATATAATCGTGAAACACCTATAGAGAATTATTCATAATAAATTATACAGGAAGCCAATTTCATTACCAACATCTATTTAAAGGAACCTATCTAAAATTTGCCGAAGATCGGATTTCTGCTCCGTCTATCCAGATGAAAATCGATATCTTGAAATACCTATAGAGTATTATTCATAAACCGGATGTCAGTTTACTTTCTCACGAACACTTACCTTGAACGTGTCATCATTGGTCTGAAAAAAGGAATCCTCTATGAGACCACCAGAACCTATCCCTACTCCATCGGTGTTGTGGGTCCATGGCCCTACAGTCTTTACGTTCCTAACAACATTATTATCACCGAGTCCCCGAAAGAAAAATTGGGGTGGATCAACCATAGTGATTCCTTCCACGGTATGATTCATCCCGTTATCAACATTTATAATGGACCATAGGAATCCTGGGTCCTTGTGAGGGTAATTAGCACCAGAAAGAATCCCCCTTCCGGATATTTTAATGGGTTTCAGGGACATTGTTCTTAACCCACCCTCAACGAAAGCACCGGGTGCCAAATATACTTGACGTATTGAATCATTTAACTGGAGTTGGCCTTTAAGATTATATGCTTCAGAACCGTAAAACAGAACACCTGGATCGGTTGGATCAGGTACGTCATCTTCGGGAGCGTCAGCAAATATTAAGAGCTTGTCAACGATGTCCGATTTAAAACTGCCGTAATCGTAGTCGAATTCAACGGACATCGTGACTGTATTTTCTGTTATATTAAATGTAGCGGTATTACTTCCAGTTTTTCGACATCCTATTCCATATCGTTTTGGTCTAACGATGCATTGTTTAAAGTCCTGTGCTGCTAAAACTGTAGCCACAACTGGAGACCCTGTAAAAGCAAAGGATGTCCACGATACGGTCCTATTCGGCTTGACACTACTGGATTGTCCTATACGATTATTTGATCTACTGATAAAAATAAAACTATTCTGAGCAGGGAAGTCATCTTGATGCAGGTTGATCTTGAACTTATCCGACTGATCTACTCCGGGTGGTGTTGGGTAAATGATCAGTTCACAATTTACGCAGTTCACAATAAAAGTCAACAAGATTAATAATTTCTTCATTGTCAATTCAGCACTTGACCCCACGAAATATTTAATTCACTCATTTATCAATCATGTGATTGACCTTGCTTTGAATAGAGCGGAAGTTTAGTTGTACTCTATAATTAGTCTATCACTTGTAACCTTCACTTTAAAATGTTATCTTAGGATAAAGAAGTAAATTATCGACTATATTTCTATTATAGGCTACCCTTTTATCTAATAAACTAATGGCTAGTAATGGTTAGTCATATCACCGTATCACGACAGTTCAAATATATAGTTATTCCAAAATATTTGATATATAACCTAATACAGACATTAGGATACCATGTTGAATCAATTTCCATGTAGAGTTTGAATTAAAGTTACAATTTCATATTTTCTAAGAAAGTCAAAACATAATTATTTCTATGTCTTTTGCTCAATAGGTTGTCAACTCACTATTATACGATCATAGGTTATCTTTCTCACACTTAAAAATCTTTACACCGGTAAAAGTAACACAATTGCCCCCCCCCCCCATTACCTCCCTTGTTTTCCTATTCCCCACCATTTGAATTTGAAGTTGAAAATGATATTTTTGCCATTTTTTCAACTGGCAAAAGTGAATTATAGGATTAATAGGATTATTCTTTAACAAGGTAGGACTGTTTATAGATACCATCTATTTTAAGGCTTTATTTTAATGAATTTTAAAAATATAACTTAAAAATATGAAATTGCAACTTTAAAGAGGCATTTATCATTTAACTAATTGTGAAGAATTCCATATTCACAATACTCGTGGACCCTGCTAATTATCGGAAATCAAAGCACATTCTACTGTGCTCCTCTAATTGCTTGAACGCCGTGAACACCTTGTAAATATATCTCAGCAATGGATTGGCCGATTTATCTCAAATGTTGTACACAATCCAATTTGAACACGCCATGATGCCGTAATGAAATAACTTTCAGCTACATGTCCAACTGATATAAATCAATATAATCAAGGGGCGGGGTCGACGTGAAATAAAATGGGTTTTAACCTGTGGCTTAGTGATGGTCATTTGGGGTTGAGTACGGCCGAGACATTGTTGCGCAAACATACACTTCGATCCCGGCGCAATATCATTTGACATCTATGCCCCTTTGGCCTCTTTCGGTTCAAAACATTGAAATTGGAAAGTTAAATTGAAAATGAAAGATATGGAAAATGGAAATGAATGTTTCATTAAAATATATTGATATGATACGAACAAATCACGATATTGTGCACTATTTTGATATGCCAGTTATGATACTCTTGCTGAATAACACATAATTCCACATAATTTTACTGAATAAGACCCCCCGCTGGTATATTCGGTCACAAATCAGATTGTTCACGATTTTAATAACTATCACATAGATTCATTAGGCATCATTACCGTGTTGAAAGTGGGTATGTTGGCGTGTTGCGCATGGGTGTGTTGCCGTTTTGTACATCTTCTGGCGCAAAAAATGATAGCAAAAGTCACTGTGGCAGTGGCGGCAGTGGCGCATGGGTATTGCTACTCACTAACTCATCATCACCAGGTCCCTGGATTTAACGTCTTACTTAGAGTAAGGCCTAAGAAAAGGGGTGTGATTAATGTGTGTAATATTTTCATTACACAACTTTTGAAACTAAAATGTATTAAAAATATGATTTATTTTACCTACAACAAGCTATCCTTTATAAATTTCACCAGAGCCTTCTGAACAACTTTCTATTTTGTTAATGGGAAAGTTTAAGTGTCATGTAGTTTGGAACACTACTGTATTCTATTGATTTTTTTGAAGAAGTACTTGTAGAATAAATAGTAATAAAAGTCTATCATGTGTAAAAACTATTTATATCATGATGCCCAAACCTTAGATTTATTTTTTCTTTGAAAATAGCATAATGGATTGCAATAGTAAAGGGGGGTGTTCTGTAAGATGGTCATTTGTTTATCGAATATTCTGTGGTGAATAGATCTAGCTCTAGAAAAACTATTTATTGTCAGTTAACAAACAGTTTGATTTTGTACATGTATTAACAATCCATCTGTATATTATAGGTGTATTTATTTTTGCAGCTAACAGTAAATTCGACGGAAGCGTATTAGGGCCAAATAAATTTTAATAAGGCTTTTTGAAAAAGTCCTAAGTGGGAAATACCGAGTTCCAGTTAGGAAATAATAACTCATAATTAGGACTATTTATCACCTAACTAGTACTTTAAGGCAATGAGAGTTGTATTTTTATTTATATGGCCCTAATTAATACCGCAAAATTGTTACAAATAAAACCCTATATAATTAGGACTTAGCATCTTCTAATTAGGACTTTAAGATAATGAGAATTGTATTTTTATTTCTTTTGGCTCTAATACGCATCCGTAAATCTAACATGTCGTTCGTAGATAACACTCAAAGATTTCTTTTCTATATTAAAAATCAATTTTTGATGAAAAAGGAATAAACTTATAGAAAACGAGTTTTTTTATGGGATTAACTTAGATGTTATCATTGATGTATTGGGTTATAAATTCTAGAATTTTGACCGACACTGATTGAATTTTCTCTCTCATTATGTCGTTACATACTAACTGTAATTATACGCGAGTAGAATGTAAAGTTATGGATATAGTTTTAGTTATCTCGTTCTTAGCAGGGAAGAGACGGGTCGCCACGTATTGTTTAGAGTAAACATTCCCCCCAAAATGCTTTGAATTTAACAATTTCCCAGGTTCATCCTGGTTTTTCTAACTAAGCATTTCAAGATGCATCTGCTGGATTTTGACTTCGCCGCAAATCAGTAAAAGAAAACAAAAGTTATCACAACACATTCATACGGGACAACAATCATTGGTTTAATATACTCATGGCGTTTCCAATCGCTAAATGGTTAAATAGAATTAATAGTTGATAAAAAAGTTGGTCAGTACCTCAAATACATCTATTTCAAATAATGTCTATACCTTAAACAAATTTACTGTACTATATAGTTAGTGTTAAATCTGTTTGGTATACCACGGTGGGCATTAATTAATGGATTCTCATTTGAAAATGCATTCTGAAAGAACATCGACATTTTCGCATTGTACATGGACTAAAGGAAACAGATTATAAATACTGCAATTTTTACTGTGTAACTTAAGACCACTCCTAAAATATAGTTGAGGAAAGCTTACCACATACTAGCAGAAAGCCTATCACATAGTAGCAGAACGCCTACCACATAGCTGCAGAAAGCCTACCACATTGTAACAGAAACCTACCACATAGAGCAGAATGCCTATCACATAATAGCAGAAAGCTTACCATATGGTTGCAGAAAGCCAATCACATAGTAGCAGAAAGCCTGTCATATAGCTGCAGAAAGCCTACCATATAGCTGCAGAAAGCCTATGTAGCAGAAAGTCTACTGTATAGTTGCAGAAAGTCTACTGTATAGTTGCAGAAAGCCTACAGTATAGTTGCAGAAAGTTTACTATATAGTTGCAGCAAGTCTACTATATAGTTGCAGAAAGTTAAAATCATCTTGTTAGATAATTAATAATATCAGACATTCTTAAAACAGTACATTATAAATCACTCCCAATATTATCGACAATTGAATCATTTTAGCCAACAAACTGAGAGCTTATCATGATTGCCTGTTCTAACCGAGTTGCCCTGTGCTGATCTTCCAACTTTAAATCGTTATTTATAGACATTATCATGTTTGGATAGCTCCTTTGGACAATTATTGTTGAACGGTCACCAACTCACTTCTATTCGCTATCCAATTAGTTACTACTTTACGCAGCCACAGTGTTTAAACTATGACGTAAAATTGGTCTTCCCATATCGATCTACATTTCTGTCAATTACAACTCCAGTCGCAAGTCCAAATCTTGTCCCTAAATTACCGTCATCGCTTTTCTATTTTTCATTTTATCCCTTTTTTTATTCTCTTATGTAAACATGCAGTTCATTAGTTGTATCCTTCCACAGGGTTATTTTTAGAAATCTAACGGGTATTACTCCGCAATTCTCTACTTATTCGTCGATTTGTTATATAATAAAGGTAGTATTGCCATCGCTTCATTTTTATTTGATATATCAAGATAGATTGTAAATATACTAGTTGTGTATTTTTCTAGAGGTAATCAGTCTACACAGTTCACCTGATTAAATGACAGGAAATCTTCGAAATGCAATCTTATTAGCCGAAATTCGATTTTAATCTTCATTAGACATGTGAATATTGTGAGAAATAACTTTGTGAAGTTATTTTCAGATGAGTACAGGAAAATATTTCTGAATTGTGATATATTGAGTTTATTAAGCTACACAACGCATTTACATTTCTAGAATAAATCTTTATTTCAGTTAAGAGGGAGCAGAGAAAGTTATACGTATACCTAGAACCGGTCAAATTACTGCTAAAACTTAGATCTGTTGTATATCTACTTTACGAGTTGTATATCTATCATTTATATTACTGTTAATCTTAATCCATGCAGATGGTTTCTTATTAATTTCATATATATTGCCCACAAGTTTACTAAATTGTCATTTGTGCTTGATAACGATAAGAGGATACTTGTCGAAACGTCGTGCTTTTAGAATAAACTAGTGATTGTATCCCATAAAAACTGTGTTCTGTTAATGTGTTCCCCGATCGCTAAATGCCACTTAAAGAATATGAGTCTGCAAGTGTTGTATATCAACTGTATGAACATACACTGTACAACTGTAGTATGTACTGCACAAAACTACAACTGCTGTATATGTAATGCACAAGACTACACCTGTAGTATATCTAATGTACGAGTCTACAAATGTTGTATATCTATTGCCTCAGTCTATAACCGTTGAATATCTACTGAATAAGTAAATATTATGCCTTGTATGTATATCTCTAAGTGGGTACGACGCTGGCTCGCTAGTCTGGAGGTCGGTGTTCGATCCCTGCATTGGCCGAGAAAGTTCATCCAGATTGTCCGACGTGGTTCCCCCTTGTCAGTGATACAGGACCTGACAAGGAAAGCTGTCTAGTCGTTCGGATGGACGGAAAACCGAAAAACCGAGGTCCCGTGTACACATTGGCGTGCATGTAAAGGATCCCTTGACAGTTTGAATTCGATATAAGAGTAGGCCTTAACGCCGCTGTCCGGGCAAAATTTCCCTCATAGCACACTGTATAGCATAATGCCCGTCTTCATTAGCCCAGTTCGGAGCAGAACAGTAGGACGTTAAACCCCATTTCATTTCATTTCATTTATTGATTGTCAATATATAAACATTGATATAAACAACTGTATAAAAAAGATCTGTATAATAATAAACATTTAGAATCTAAATTGTAAAACAATATAACAGGCAACCGAGCGTTTTGTTGGGTTTCTTCCCCCCCCCCCTTTTTATATTTCAATTTTCTACTTATTTACTATAAAATAGATAATGTTATATTATGTTGGTATAAATAATTATCTGTATAAGAATAAATGTCTACACATGTGTGTAAAATAATATAAATAACAAATATAATATATTATATAAAAGTTCTTATTGTAAGAAAGAGTGATTTTCTTTCATTTTATCACTCTTATTATTATTTTCTTATTTTTTTTTTGTTTTTGTTTTAGCTTGAGATATAACCATATTAATTTTAATATTTTTTGGGGGGATTTTTTTTGGTTTTTTGTTTGTTTTTTGTTTTCCCCCCTCTTTTTATATTTCTATTTTCTACTTATTTACTATGAAATAGATAATGTTATATTTTGTTTGTATAAATAATTATCTGTATAAGAATAAATGTCTACACATGTGTGTTAAATAACATAAATAACAAATATAATATATATAAAAGTTCTTATTGTGAGAAATAGTGATTTTCTTTCATTTTATCACTCTTATTATTATTTTCTTATTTTTTATTTGTTTTTTTTTTTGTTTTTTTTAGCTTAACATATAACCATATTAATTTTAAATTGGCACATATTTAATTTAATCTCTGAAGTTGTTTTTCTGTCCTTAATCAATGCCAGGTCTGGATAATTCAAATTCCTAAACCACACATACTTCGTCGGTTTGAATACAACATGTGAAAAGTCTCTTTATGTTTTTAGCTGTTTTTCTTCTCCACCGTCGAAATCTGGATTCTTTAGGTTTTGTTGGTTTTGCAGAAGTTAAATCTAGAACTAAAAATAAATATTACATTTAAAAATGTCATGCTTTGTTACAAAGGGGTGATAAGTAAATTGATAAATGGGTGGGTATAGAATTCAAAACTAACAACAACACACTTTAACTTGGCTAAGAAAGAAAGAAAGAAAGAAAGATAGGAATATAGCATACCTGTAGTTACAGAATCTATATCTTTCTGTATAAAACGTGGAATAGTATTATTGATACCTGTAAATATAATATAGGTTATCAATATTATTGAAAAAATTTGAAGATTATAAATATTTTAACATTTCTGAGCAATTGTATCCTTCTTTTAATGGAGCATGCTCATTTCTTGCCTGTTCAAATTTTAATAATAAGTTTTGTTCATATATTCTTCAATATAAAAAGGTCTGTAATTGTTTTAGTTTTAAAATATAATTTATTACACCCAAAACATTAATATTATTATTAATATCTTTAGAAACGAATTTCATTTAATCATTGTCTATTTTAAAAGTCTGTCAGGGATAGTATGTGTCCAATAATCGAACTAATCCTGTGAACATCAGTCAAGCTTACCTTTAAAGGGGTCTACATGTCTTGGTGAGAGATCGTCCTCGTCACTGCTTAAATCGGAGTTGCCAGTAGATGAAACAATTACTGCAGGTTCAGTTGGATAGTTAACATGTTCTATATCTATATCAACTTGGTTTAGATATCTTGGAGAACCCAGATTGTGTATTAATCTCTCTAAAGCTATTGCAGACAGTTGATTTTCTATTCCAGAATTAATCCTTGTTCTCATTTGACAAGCTCCAATTAATAAACTTGTTCTCTCCTCAAACGTCAAATTGGCTGAAAAATAAGAATTCGACACTTTAGATTGTGGATTAATATCTTTGGGTTATGAAACAGTTTCATGTTCATCTACTTCGGTTCAGAGATATATTTTATAAACAATAGAATGATAGAAAGAAAAAAATATTTCTACAATTCGTAGTAGTACTACTTCGTTATGCTTTCGTCTATTGTCGTACATAGAACCGTTTGAAATGATGCCGATATGTGAATTATAAAGGTTATTCTTACCTAACCAATTGTTCAAGAATGAGGGAAGATCGTTATCATCCATTTGTACAATATAAATCTGAAAATAATAAAAAAAAAAAAATCATTTTTATGTATTTCTCTATAATTATATAAATCTAAACATAAAAAAAATCATTTTTATGTAGTTCTAATATATATCTAGAAATGAAATATCATTTTTATATTTTTCTCTAATATAAATGTAAAATATAATATCATGTGTCACTATATAAAGATTATCATAAAAAAAAAAGTCAAATGATTTGAAAATATTAGTATTTCGTGTTTTAAATAATTAATAATTGGAATATACATGCAATTTAATCACATTTAAATACTGTTAAATTGAGAAATCATCGTATACATACCTCTTTTCTCTTTAAAAAAGTAAAAACTGGAAGATAGATTCGTTGAAAGCCTTTTGAATGTGCAGTTTCAATGAAGATTCGTGCTCAAATGACGCCATACTATAATTATGACGTCATAATACCTTGATTTTAAACTTTGCTGTCGACGTTATTCTATTGTCTGTGTAACATACACCTCGATCCCGGCACATAAATCATTTGACATCTACGCCCCCTTGGCCCTTGGAAAGTTGAATTCAAAATGAAAGATATGGAAAATGGGAATACATGTTTCATTAAAATACACTGATATGAAACGAACAAATCACGATATTGTGCAAAATTCTGATATGTCAATTATGACGTTATGATACTCTTGCTGAATAACACATAATTCCACATAATTTTACTGAACAAGACCCCCGGCTGGGATATTTGGTCACAAATCAGATTTTTCACGATTTTAATAACTATCACATAGGGTCATTACCGTGTTGTACCTGGGTGTGTTGTCGTGTTGCGCCTGGGTGTGTTGCCGTGTTGCACCTGGACGTGTTGCCGCGTTGCACCTTGGCGTGTTGCTTTACAAAGAAATCCACTTCTGACGCAAAAATGATAGCAAACGTGACGCAAAAGTCACTGTGGCAGTGGCGCCAGTGGCGCATGAGTATTGTTACTCACGTACTCATCATCATCGGGTCCCTGGGTTTAACGTCCTACTTAGAGTAAGGCCTAAGAAAAGGGGTGTAGTTAATGTACGTAATATTTTCTTTATACAACTTTTGAGACTGAAATTTGTTGTAAAATGTATTTAAAAGTGTGATAAATTTTATGTACAACGAGCTATCCTTTATAAATTGAACCAGAGCCTTCTAAACAATTTTCGATTTTGTTAATGGGAAAGTTTAAGTGTCATGTAGTTTGATACACTACTGTGTTCTATTGATTTTTTGAAAAAGTACTTGTAGAATAAATAGTAATAAAAGTCTATCATGTGTGAAAACTATTTATATCATGATGCCAATACCTTAGATTTATTTTTTCTTTGAAAATAGCATAATGGATTGCAATAGTTTAACAAACAGTTTGATTTTGTACATGTATTAACAACCCATCTGTATATTATAGGTGTATGTAATAGTTATTAGCACACTTTCCGAGGTGTATCGGTGAATATCAATGTGAAATGTGAAAAATAGTATTTATTATCGAGTCGTTTCAACCGAAAAGTGACAAATACTTTCTGCTCTTTCATTATTTATCCCTTTCTGAGCCTCACGTTACATTTCATGGTAGAATGATTTCGCAGTGGAGAGACGACCTGATACTCTGAGCGTAAAACAATCACGTGTTTGTTTAGACCAGTAGGACGTTAAACTCCATTTCATTTCATTTTGTTTAGACCACATCGTCAAAACAACTTGTCTATGGCGTAGAGGACTGCGATATTATTGAAGGTTGAAATTTATTCGTAATAAAGTTTATGACTTTCTAGGCGTTTTTTTCATCCTGCTTATTTTCACTGCCTGTGAAGTGTCCAGCAAGAGAACTGCGCCTTCTATCATCACAATTAATTGAAATAATTATTCAATATTCTAATTTATATATTTTTCATATTAATATAAATCAAACCAAATTATGAAATAGATGCCAATTGATATGTATAATAATTGATTTTTGTAATATGTTGTTATGTTAATTTAATGTCATTGTATATGTTTTTGAACTGCCATGTAGTTGCCCCCCCCCCCCATTTTGTTTTGTTACTATGATTTTGACTAGTTGTTTCATGAACATTATCCTTGTGCATTGTATAAAGCCATCGTTATCAATTGCGGTCTTGGTCGAACTAAACGTCCGCTACTTATTGCTTGATAGGTATCTAAAACGGTATAAAAGTATCCGTGTATCAGAAATGAACAGTACTCTTTCTGTACATTTCTGATACACGGATACTTTTATCAAAGGTTGCCAGTGGCAGCGAGTAGAAGTGGGATGTAATTATTTTTGCAGCTAACAGTAAATTCGACGGAAGCGTATTAGGGCCGAATAAATTTTAATAAGGCTTTTTGAAAAAGTCCTAAGTAGGAAACACCGAGTTCCAATTAGAAGATAGTAACTCATATTTATCACTATTTATCACCTAACTAGTACTTTAAGGCAATGAGAGTTGTATTTTTATTTATATGGCCCTAATACCGCAAAATTATTTTTTCCAAATAAAACCATATATAATTAGGACTTAGCATCTTCTAATTAGGACTTTAAGATAATGAGAATTGTATTTTTTATTTCTTTTGGCTCTAATACGCTTCCGTAAATCTAACATGTCGTTCGTAGATAACACTCAAAGATTTCTTTTCTATATTAAAAATCAATTTTTGATGAAAAAGGAATAAACTTATAGAAAACGAGTTTTTTTATGGGATTAACTTAGATGTTATCATTGATGTATTGGGTTATAAATTCTAGAATTTTGACCGACACTGATTGAATTTTCTCTCTCTCATTATGTCGTTACATACTAACTGTATTTATACGCAAGTAGAATGTAAATTTATGGATATAGTTTTAGTTATCTCGTTCTTAGCAGGAAAGAGGCGAGTCGCAACGTATTGTTTAGAGTAAACATTCCTCAAAAAATGCTTTGAATTTAACAATTTCCCAGATTCATCTTGGTTTTCCTAAGTAAGTATTTCAAGATGCATCTGCTGGATTTTGATTTCGCCGCCATTCGCCGCCAATCAGTAAAAGAAAACAAAATTTAACACAACACAGTCATGCCGGACAACAATCATAATTGGTTAAATATACGCATGGCGTTTCCAATCGCTAAATGGATTAAATAAAATTAATAGTTGATAAAATAATTGACCATAACCTGAGATACATCTATTTTAGATAATGTGTATACCTGAAACAAATTTACTAGCACTAATAGAAACCACTATATAGATAGTGTTAAATATGTTTGGCATACCACGGTGGGCATTAATTAATGAATGCTCATTTGAAAATGCATTCTGAAAGAACATCGGCATTGTCGCATTGTACATGGACTAAAGCAAACAAATTATAAACACTGCAATTTTTACTGTGTAACTTTAGACCACTCCTAAAATATATTTGAAGAGAGCATACCACATACTAGCAGAAAGCCTACCACATAGTAGCAGAACGCCTACCACATAGCTGTAAAAATCCTACCACATTGTAACAGAAACCTACCACATAGTAGCAAAAGCCTATCACATAGTAGCAGAAAGCTTTACCATATGGTTGCAGAAAGCCAATCACATAGTAGCAGAAAGCCTGTCATATAGCTGCAGAAAGCCTACCATTAAGCTGCAGAAGGCCTATGTAGCAGAAAGTCTACTGTATAGTTGCAGAAAGTCTACTGTATAGTTGCAGAAAGTTTACTATATAGTTGCAGCAAGTCTACTGTATAGTTGCAGAAAGTTAAAATCATCTTGTTAGATAATTAATAATATCAGACATTCTTAAAACAGTACATTATAAATCACTCCCAATATTATCGACAATTGAATCATTTTAGCCAACAAACTGGGAGCTTATCATGATTGCCTGTTCTAACAGAGTTGCCCTGTGCTGATCTTCCAACTTTAAATCGTTATTTATAGACATTATCATGTTTGGATAGCTCCTTTGGACAATTATTGTTGAACGGTCACCGTCTTCCCATATCGATCTACATTTCTGTCAATTACAACTCCAGTCGCAAGTCCAAATCTTGTCCCTAAATTACCGTCATCGCTTTTCTATTTTTCATTTTATCCCTTTTTTTATTCTCTTATGTAAACATGCAGTTCATTAGTTGTATCCTTCCACAGGGTTATTTTTAGAAATCTAACGGGTATTACTCCGCAATTCTCTACTTATTCGTCGATTTGTTATATAATAATGGTAGTATTGCCATCGCTTCATTTCTATTTGATATATCAAGATAGATTGTAAATATACCAGTTGTGTATTTTTCTAGAGGTAATCAGTCTACACAGTTCACCTGATTAAATGACATAGGAAATCTTCGAAATGCAATCTTATTAGCCGAAATTCGATTTTAATCTTCATTAGACATGTGAATATTGTGAGAAATAACTTTGTGAAGTTATTTTTAGATGAGAACAGGAAAATATTTCTGAATTGTGATATATTGAGTTTATTAAGCTACACGACGCTTTACATTTCTAGAATGAATCTTTATTTCAGTTAAGAGGAAGCAGAGAAAGGTATACGTATACCTAGAGCCGGTCAAATTACTGCTAAAACTTAGATCTGTTATATATCTACTTTACGAGTCTACAAGTGGTGTATATCTACTGCATGAGTCTACAAGTGCTGTATATCTACTGTATGAACATACACTGTACAACTGTAGTATGTTGTATACCTGACAAATCAATACAACTGGCTTGTATATCTATCGCATCAGTTCTGATCAGTTTATGGGTCTCGTGTACATACTGCATTGCTACGTGGTTATTGCTGTATATTTATTAACATTTGTTGTATATTAATTGAAGACAAAGTACACGTATTATAAATATTTCATAGATCTAGACCCGATCTAAATTTATATGGACTGACGTAATTCTACTGCTAGTGGATTTCTAAGAATGAGTGTACTTTACACTGAATAGATCTTAGATGTACACTGATTACTCTTGCAATCTACACAATCAAACAATCATGTGAAATTTTATTATATTTTGATTCATGGCTTTACGGAAGGGATTTTTTGAAACTTTGAAAGATTATAAAATAACAATGAACAGTTAAACACCAAGACTACTTATCAATTTAAACATGTTATTGATTGTCGGGGGTCACGGTGGCTAAGACGCTGGCTCGCTAGCCTGGAGGTCGGGTTTTCGATCCCTGCATTGGCCGAGAAAGTTCATCTAAATTGTTCGACGTGGTTCCCCCTTGTCAATGACACAGGACCTGACAAGGAAAGCTGTCTAGTCGTTCGGATTGGGCGAAAAACCGAAAAAAACTAGGTCCCGTGTACACATTGGCGTGCATGTAAAAGATCCCTTGACAGTTGGAATTCTTATAAGAGTAGGCCGTAACGCCGCTGGCCGGGCAAAATTTCCCTCATAGCACACTGTATCGCATTAGCCCAGTTCGGAGCAGAACAGTAGGACGTTAAACCTCATTTCATTTCATTTCATTTATTGATTGTCAATATATAAACATTGATATAAACAGTTGTATATAAAAAAAAATCTGTATAATAATAAACATTTAAAATTTAAATTGTAAAACAATTTAACAGGCAACCCAGCGTTTTGTTGGGTTTCTTCCACCCCACCCCCCCCTTTTTTTATATTTCAATTTTCTACTTATTTACTATAAAATAGATAATGTTATATTTTGTTTGTATAAATAATTATCTGTATAAGAATAAATGTCTACACATGTGTGTTAAATAATATAAATAACAAATATAATATATTATATAAAAGTTCTTGAGAAATAGTGATTTACTTTCATTTTATCACTCTTATTTGTTTTTTTTTAGCTTGACATATAACCATATTAATTTTAAATTGGTACTTTTTTAATTTAATCTCTGAAGTTGTTATTCTGTCCTTAATCAAAGCCATGTCTGGATAATTCGAATTCCTAAACCACACATACTTCGTCTGTTTGAATACAACATGTGAAAAGTCTCTTTATGTTTTTAGCTGTTTTTCTTCTCCACCGTCGTAATCTGGATTCTTTAGGGTTTTTTGGTTTTGCAGAAGTTAAATCTAGAACTAAAAGTAAATATTACATTTTAAAATGTCATGCTTTGTTACAAATGGGTGAGAAGTAAATTGATAAACGGGTGGGTATAGAATTAAAAACTAACAACAACACACTTTTACTTGGCTAAGAAAGAAAGGAAGATAATAGTATACCTGTAGTTACAGAATCTATATCTTTCTGTATAAAACGTGGAATAGTATTATTGATACCTGTAAATATAAATTGAAGATTATAAATATTTTAACATTTCTGAGCAATTGTTCTTCTTTTAATGAAGCATGCTCATTTCTTGCCTGTTCAAATTTTAATAATAAGATTTGGTCATATATTCTTCAATATAAAGAAGTTCTGTAATTGTTTTAGTATTAAAATATAATTTATTACACCCAAAAACATTAATATTATTATTAATATCTTTTGAAACGAATTTCATTTAATCATTGTCTATTTTAAAAGTCTGTCAGGGATAGTGTGTGTCTCATAACCGAACTAATCCTGTGAACATCAGTCAAGCTTACCTTTAAAGGGGTCTTCATGTCTTGGTGAGAGATCGCCATCGTCACTGCTTAAATCGGAGTTGCCAGTAGATGAAACAATTACTGCAGGTTCAGTTGGATAGTTAACATGTTCTATATCTATATCAACTTGGTTTAGATATCTTGGAGAACCCAGATTGTGTATTAATCTCTCTAAAGCTATTGCAGACAGTTGATTTTCTATTCCAGAATTAATCCTTGTTCTCATTTGACAAGCTCCAATTAATAAACTCGTTCTCTCCTCAAACGTCAAATTGGCTGAAAAATAAGAATTCGACACTTTAAATTGTGGATTAATATCTTTGGATTATAAAACAGTTTCATGTTCATCTACTTCGGTTCACAGATATATTTTATAAACAATAGAATGATAGAAAGAAAAAAAAATATTTCTACAATTCGTATTAGTACCACTTCGTTAGGCTTTCGTCTATTGTCGTACATAGAACCGTTTGAAATGATGCCGATATGTGAATTTTAAAGGTTCTTCTTACCTAACCAATTGTTCAAGAATGAGGGAAGATCGTTATCATCCATTTGTATAATATAAATCTGAAAATAAGAAAATAAATCATTTTTATGTATTTCTCTATAATGATATAAATCTAAACATAAAATAAAAAATCATTTTTATGTAGTTCTAATATATATCTAGAAATGAAATATCATTTTTATATTGTTCTCTAATATAAATGTAAAATATAATATCATGTGTCACTATATATAAAGATTATCATAAAACAAAGTCAAATCATTTGAAATTATTAGCATTTCGCGCTTTAAATGATTAATAATTGGAATATACATTCAATTTAATCATATTTAAATACTGTTAAATTGAGAAATCATCGTATACATACCGCTTTTCTCTTTAAAAAAGTAAAAACTGTAAGATAGATTCGTTGAAAGCCTTTTGAATGTGCAGTTTCAATGAAGATTCGGACTCAAATGACGCCATACTATTATGACGTCATAATAACGTGACTTAAACTTTGCCGTCGACGTTATTCTATTGTCTGTATTCCTGACAGAGTTATAATAATAACTTTATTTGAGATGGGTAAAGGATTAGGCTGCAGAAGTCTTTCTACCATCCTTGAGCCTTTAAAACGGATTCTGTTTTTACCAACATTAAGTTTGGGTTGCAGAGTAATTAGTTTGTTATTAATTTTGGTTTTGTGAGTTTCACAGAAAGACAAAGTATCGAACAGATTAGCAGGACATTGCTTAGATAAAATTTTGGAGATATAGTTACATAAATTGTAGGCATGAAGGTTTTCTGTTGTTAAATTGTATAGTGTATATAGTTAAAAGCCATGATTTGTCGTCTAGAAAGACATTCAATAAATTTAGAGTCACAGGAGTCCGAGATTGGAGAACAGTTATCAATATGTGTCTGAATATGCGCATTTTAAAAAGTGTTCGGTAGGAGAGGTGGAGATATTGTTTAATCTTTCGAAGAAGAAACAGTTTCTGATTTATTTTTCTTTAGAGATATACTGAATATGGTCTTTCCATGTTAGATTATGATTTAAAACGACACCTAATAGTTTAAAGGATGAGACTACTTCATTGCCGAGTTTTATATCAAGAGTAGTGGTGAGAAATTTTCTATTTGGGTGCGCAGTAAAGAGCATTGCTTTGGTTTTAGATATATTGTGTTTTATTCCATTTTTGTTACACCAGGCTTGTATTATGTTGTCATCAAGCTGGAATTTTGTTTGGAGCCAGGGGTGTAGACGGTCGTATAGTCGGCAATGAGGTCAGTTTTAGAAAAGAGATTTAATGGCAAGTCATTAATGAAAATATTGAACAAGAGGTGGCCTAATATTGATCCTTGAGGTACACCGTAATGAGCCGGCTTTGGAGCAGATAGTTCACCATTAACAAAAGTACACTGATTTCTGTTTTTTAAGTATGATTCTAAGAATTGTAATGAATTTTCGGAAAATTTTAAATATCTGCATTTCGTCATGATTGACCAGATCAAATACTTTTTTGAAGTCCAAAAATATTGTGCCACAAAGAAGATTATTATTTATAGCATTTATAGCATTTGTAGCATTTACTTGTCTTTTATATGTTATGATATCTTATAAGTTTACTAATATACTTTTACATGTCTATTATAATATGTTATGATTTTCTTTGGTATACCTTAATTTCTTATTTTCTAAAGAATCTATTCGCTGTTTCCAGCTGGATTTTGGTGCTATATAAGTTTAATAATTATATATATTTTCCATAATGTGAGTTAGGGCAGTAAGACAAGAGCTTGACGTTCTGAAACCTGACTGGTTCATACACAAGAGGTGATATTTATTTAAATACTTACTAAAATGACCGTGGGTATGTCTTTCAAGAACCTTTGATACAGTTGAGAGAATAGAAATAGGCCTATAATTGTTTGGGTCATCCTTAGCGCCAACTTTGTAAAGTGGAATAATTTTAGCTTGTTTAAACGACGAAGGATATGCATTATAATTTATTGATAAGTTGAATATATGGGTTAGACTTTTGGAAAGAAGATCTGCGCCCAACTGAAGAAACAGTGGATTTACTGAATCCGAGCCTACTGCCTTTGACACGTCAAGCGACTGAAGAGAACCTTTCACAAAAGAAGGGAAGGTAATATGGAAAGATACATTAGTTGGTACTTTTGAATCCACGTGCTCTTGTAATAGGGCGTTGTCAAAAGATAAAGAATCTGTCACGTCATCGTTATCGTTGCTCTCATGAAGTATTCTATGAGGGATTTATTATTAAGGGCATTGCTATCAATTGGCATTGTGGAAGTATTTTTAGTTTTGTTTACACTTGAGTTTATTGCATCCCATACTTTTTTTTTGGGGGGGGGGGGGGTACCACCACCAGCACGATTTTGAAGATATTTTGACTTGGTTTTTCTAATCATGGCTTTTAAAGTATTGTGGCATCTTTTAAACTTTGTTTAATTTTTGTTTCTCTTGCGATTCTTGTTGCCTACAGTAGCTGTGCTTGTACAAAAAGACATTTACATGTTACAAAATAGTGTGTTAATAGTTAATGTGAATATAAACATCTTGTTCTATTGCTCGGGAATATTATTTCTTTTAAGAGAATTGCATACAATCCGAATTCGTCATTATTTTTCTATTTTATTATCTTTTTTTAAAAAAAAATCATCGAGGATCACAATTAATAATACAACGTTTGTTTGAACAAAAATTAACGATGGCGTTATTGGCAGTTGCAAGTGTTAATAACTAGGGAGAAACTGTTTCAATTGTTGGTTGTTTTTGTTTTTGTTTTTTTTTTTTTTGGGGGGGGGGTGTTTTTTTGTTTGTTTTTTGTTTTTTGTTTGTTTGGGTTGTTTTTTTGGGGTTTTTTTTTTGAGGGGGGGGGGGTATTTGATATACATGTAAAATAACACTTTAAAAAAAAAATCTACATAATATGTTATTTGTTAACCTCTAAAATTCGTTGTTATGGGTTTTTTGTGTGGGGGGGGGGGAGGGGGGTATGCTCTTTGGAAATGTTATATATGATCAAATTAAAACAACTTCTGACATAAATAAATCTTTTATTTACACTTTATTTTCATAAACAAACGTTATCGATATTATTTATACATGATATGATGTCAAGGACTTACTAGATAACCTCTAAAATTACATTAAATACTTTTCTTCAAGGACGTCTGTAATTATGTCAGTGTTTATATCAGCGGAGTAAAGCAGAGCAAGTGTCTAAATATGATTATAAATAATATCAAATGATCAAATGATATTGACCCGGGGGTCAGGAAGAAATAATCAATTCATCTCGTCTAATCCTATCACTCTCAATATCTTTTCAATTATCACACTGCAGTTTTCTCTTGTGTCTGATAATAATAACTCGCCTATCATTCAATGGAATTGTTTACTCGTGGGGCTAAAACTTCTCTTAAAAATGTGTTCCTTTACGCAAATCCCTGGACATCTTCATAAGAACACATTTCCTTTATTCTTTGATAATGAGTTGGTACAGTCAGATTAGAGAACAAGATATGATACTACTGTCTATGCCATTTTGAGAACGTCGTTCAAGGCTTTTGTTTATTTTTTTTTTTTGTTTATTTATTTATTTATTTTTTTTTTGTGGGGGGGGGGGGTATTTTGGGGACATTTGTAAAGTCAACGTATAGTAATTAAACGAGCACGAATTTGAATTCAGTATTGATCAATTTTAATTATATTGATGTTGTTATCTTGCCGAGAAACTATAGCAGGCGTAAACGACTGTCGTTCAATTTGAGCTGTTCACGTATTTCACCGAATAAAATTGATTAGAAATTACAATATTTTTTTCAAAAATTAAAAAATAAATCAATTTACATACATTCATATTACTTTAATATGTGCTTTTAGAACCATTTTCGTCTATTTCAAGGTTCCAAAAAAAAAATTAGAGCCATACGTCCTTTAAGTGTACATGCGTGAAGGCGTGGTTCAACAAGTATGGCGCTGGCTCAGTAACCAAGATGTCCAGGAGTTGTCCAAGAAAATGTCTTGGGATTGTCTAGCCTTGCGTCCACTGATGTAGGACGGAGAGTCTGGTAATGAAAAATGTCGAGAGAGAGAGAGAGCGAGAGAGATATTTCTGAAAAACATATGGGGTCTGTAGAATTGGGAGGAAACCAAGGGACCCGGAGAAAAAACACACTAAGATGGACAGGCGACCCTCCTCCTTGTCACTACAAGCGGGAAATCGAAACCAACCACGCCACTTGACTCAATGACAGATATTATAATCTAAAGCGCACGCGTTAAACCATTCGGCCATCATCTCCCTCAGCAAAAAATATGTAAGCTATGTGAACTGTCTATATTAATAAGAAATTTTACCAAATTCTAACATATATATTTTGTGTTTGCGCAATTTCCACAAATTGAATATACATCAACGGGTCATTTTTCTTCTCCCTGTCTTATTAAAAGAACGCATAATGTGTTATATGTTTGTAAATAAACTAATCAAAGACTGTAATGGACCTAATCCTCTTTTTATAATTCATTTAATGAAATCTGAAAGTAATTTATCACAGAGTAACGATAAAATATGTTTATATATTAAAGATACATTATGTAAGATTTAAATAGAGAGCTGGTCGCTTGCTTTAATAGTTCGAAAATAGATAATATATATAATGAAAATTTTAATCAAATTACTGAGCGAATTATCGGGCTTTGGGGTGTTCACAATATAGTTGGTTATGGGCTTGTCATGTAAATGAATGTCTAGTTAATAATTGATATATAACGTTTTTGGCCAAAAGAAAGACCATCAATAGACAGATTTAACTCTTGCATAATGCATCTTTAATCTATACACAATAATGGAGTATTCCAGAAATTGAGACTATTATTAGGGTAATATATAAGTCCTTACCATTGAAACAAATTACATTTGCGACATCTAACAGAGCCAATTCTAGTTTTAGTTTTTTTTAAATATATCACAACCTTTAATCAAGTCTAAGAGCAATTTATCACAGTATGGTGATAAAATGTGTGTATATTATATAATGGATTATTCCAGATAATTAGAACATAATTGGGGTAATATTCACGTCTGTCCCAATGAAACAAATTACATTGGCGACGTCTAACGGCAAACAAATTAAATAGTTCTATTTCCTATATCGGAGGCAAACAACCAAACTTTTCTCCTGGGCTAATTTCTTTCAGGAAATGACACTCGTTGAAAATAAGATTTTGTATTGATTTTTTAAAACATTTTTTTCTGGCTCAGTGAATCAATTAGATTTTGATGGTGCCCGTTGATTACGATTTTATTTGTGAGTTGTCGGGATTTTAGCAATCAGACCCGGGGGAGTGGAGTGGGGCCAATGAATTATATAATTTCAATCTATCATTCTGATTTGATAAACTGATAAAAAGTTAATTTGGCTTATCAGTGTTAAGGAAAAAAATCTATCAGTTCTAGTAGATGGTGACGAAAGGTGATAGTATTTTTCTTAAAGGAACTCGAGCAAATGATCTTATTTCGACAAGCAATTGTTATTTAGCCAATTTCACTGTTTTGTAATTCAGTTTATTTTACGTATATGGACAATAATACATGTGCTAATGCACACCAAGATTTTAATTTGATAAAAATTTGAATACAACCCCCCAAAAAATATTTCATGCACTCTTGATTCTGTAATGACGTCGTCGTGAGACCTTAACGATATACAAGGCCGCAAATCATGATTGGCGGGGTTTTTTTGCTTTTTTTTGGGGGGGGGGGCACCTTCCTAGGACTTTAGGCATGGCTTTTGGGGTCACCTAGGACCCTGAGGCCCCTGGGGTCTAGATCGTCGGAGATGCTTTCTGATCGATTTCTGGCTGATGAACTACCTCAGAAGGGAAGTTTTATTTTTTTTTCTAAATCCCTTACCACGAACACGCAGTCGATGATGGTTTCCTGTGATGCTGAACTGACCAATTATATGCATTACCAAGGCTGTGGACCAGTAGAGGTCACAATTTTTTTTATCCGATTTTGATGAAACTTACGATGCATGTTTATAACCCATCTCGGTTCCTGTCGATATTCCTGGATTATGGCCCTTATACGAAAAATCATATCTTGAGCGTCTGAACTCTCTAGGGGTCACAATTTTCATTCTATTGTAAAAACCGTTCAAATATCACCTTTGCATCATAATTACGGCTTAGTTTAAATTTCGTGAAAATCGGACCGAAACTGCACGTCAAAATGACACCTCCTTTTTGCGCAAATACATTAGTGTAAAAGCATGTAATACCACATACTCCTCGCAGTGTTTCGTTTGATAAGAGCTAATCCCACTTAACACTGCTGTAAAGGAAGCAAATTTCTGTCCCAAATTATGACTGGTCAATTGTCCGATTGACAACCAATAGCTAACTGCGTAACAATATCATTACGCTTTAAACATAGCTCCAAATGGACCAAATATGTTTACATAACGTTACGTCGTGACTCGCGATTTTATTATATGTCCAATTAACCAGTGCATAGCAAAATAGTGCATAAAAACTAATTGCGTGACAAACGAGGCTATCAACACAGATACAATGTAAACAATACTGTTTTGGAGACGAACAATACTATCACCACTTTTAATACCTTAAATCACTGTCCAAAGGTTTATGGAAGAGCCCAGATTAAACGAAGGGCGGTCATGTTGCTGCACTTGGGATAGATTTGATTGAACAGGAAGAATAGAAACACTCCCTCAAAAGCTCAAGTATCAGAAGCCAACCCAGCAATGGCCAGGGAGGGATTTCTCGGACCACTGCTTCAGGAATATGGTAATACCATGGTATGCAATGTCAAAATACGGGTCATAATACGAAATTCCAGATAACAAGGTACATATCATTGAAAAGCACGTTCATGTATACGCATTCCTCTCTTTAAGTATATCATTATTGGTGGACATAATGCACATATACTTTTTGTTTAAATGGATTAAAGTTAATTAGCCTGTACTAAAATTTAGAGGGAGGGTGTGGAGGTGGTATTGGGGGTTTAATATCTCAATATAAGTGTCTTAATACGAAATTATCAGTTATTTCCTGGCACATTCATAATTACGAACTTCAGAGAAAGAAAAATCCTCGTTGTATTGTCGAAAGAAATGTGTCGCTGTCCAACAGTAACCTAATTACTAAATATAGACCATAATTTCAATTTATCTTGTTTGTCGAAGGTTTGGATTAGCCATACCAATCACATGATTTCATTGCAAGCATGGTCGTCCAGCAAATTTCTTATAATTTGCCATGCTGATTGTCTCAATATCGTGTGGTAAATAACTTATAGTGAACTGGCTTATAGTGTGCCAGGTCGATCTCCACCTCGTTTCCGTATATGTTAATAAGTCACGTAATATCCCACATTTGCATATCAAAGTTAGTGCTCTGTGTAAGATGCTATGTTGAAAGTGTGAAGGACAAATGAGATGCGACAGAGCGAAAATGTAAAATGTAATGAGGGAAATGTAAAATGCAGACACGGCAAAAAAACATTTATTTTCCAATAAACATTTGATATTTGACACACTGCATTTGACCTTTTATGTTTAACTTTACCCTTAGAGGTATTTGACATTATCATTACCGGTATTAGGTCTTGCTACATTGTAAATGTACTTTTGACACATAATCAATAGAAAAGACATGTTATCAGAGCTTTTAATATTGGCAGCGATATCCTTCCATAGTGGACCATCTAGAGGCAACAATTTTTATCCGATTTGGATGAAACTCAAAACTAGTGTCACTAGTTTTTAGATGAATTCAATTTTGGTGCGCATCAGCCCTTTTACGCAAAATGTCCAATATGAATAAAGTTTGTGGACCTTCATGGGGCGATAATTTAAAAACTATGTGTCAACTGTCAAGGATCAAAAGTTCTTGGATGAGTTCGACTTTGGTACGCATCAGATCTTTGCGAAACCCTCCAAGGCGCTAGACCTATAAATCCAGGCCATACTGTTCTCATACTGATAGGTATGTTTATAAACTGATGGATCGGGATTATACAAGAAAGTGCGAAGTTTTTATGTTAGAAGATTAAAATGTAAAAGCACCTATTGAAATCTACATTTCACTAGATTTGCTTAAAATATGACATTAGAAACAAATCAAGTCAGTCCATTTTATGGTCTCGTTTTGTACATGTGGAGAAACTCTGTTTGACACGAGTAACTCATATTATTTGTTCATAAGCCAGAAAGTGGGCTATTCGTGTGATTGTAAACAATGCGGAAACGGAAGCTATATTTAGAGTCTGCGTATTGGCGGATAAATTCCTTAGTTGCAAATAAACTATCGGTAGTTGAAGGCATGACAGAATGAAATAAACAAAAATAAAATAAAAGGAACATTGAATAACGTGCAAGATGGTAATTATTTTTGTTTGAAAAGATGATTATTTTTACAGTTTTTATATGTGAAATAAGGAAACCTTTATATATATATTAAAGTACGGTAATGATAAACGTAAAGTTCAAGTCAAAAATTACATTTACGTTAAATTTCATAATCTTCATCTTCTTGTGAATATTAAATGTCATATTACAACTCTTTTATTAGAAAATGACTCGCAATGCTCACAAAAGAATAACTAATATAATTTCAATGTTGAATTATTAATAAATTTCAAGTTGATATCACCAGTCCTGTAGATGAGCCAACTTTTAACTTTGTGGAATTCTATTATTTATCACAGGAATTCTATTTTGACTCTTGGACAATTTTTGACTTATTAGGCCTACAGAAGTATATCCAAAAAAAGCAGAAACTTTTTGTTTTAAATGTAAATACCATAGGGTCACAGAATCTGCATGGATGTATGAATTAATAGAGATTCAGTAGATGCAAAATATAGAATCCAAAATCAACATTTTTAAGTGGTCATTTGTCTAAAAAATAATGTACAGGGTGTGTAGGTTTCTTTGCTGCCCATGACAATAGACAGTCTATAGTATTAAGACTGACAGCTAAATTACTAGTTTATAGAGCTGCAAACTCTATTCGTTTTTCTGTGTCAAAATCTGAGGGGAAAAAGAATCTATCTATCAATTCCATACTAAAAATAACACACTGCAGATCAACCAAATTGAGCACTTTATTTTGAACTTTATAAAGAGGCACATTGTAGCCTACGCATTATGAAATACAACCCAAATAATTTATTGTACATTTTATTTCAGATGCTCTCAAGAATGAAGCCGGCCGTTGGGCCTGGCGCGGCAACTGGACCAAGTAAAGAAACCAGCAAAAAGAAAAAGTTTCCTAAATATGAAGACTTCCTGGATATAAGAGATTATACAGGAGCTATAACTCTTCTTGAGGTAATTTACATGAATTTGCAAGTAACGCAAGATGTAGATTGTAGATGCATGCTTTCTTTTCCAAATTTTACCACCTGGACAGCCTTGTTAATGTTTTGATTCAAGGAATATAAATTTCTACCGTTGCATATTTTCCCAGTCACACATGCTGTATGAGGTTTACAATTTATTACACTTTCCATTGACTAACACTTATGTGTACGTGTGCCAATTTTATTGGCACTTGAGAATATTTGAACACTCATGAGTCATTTGTTAATATTTTAGACAGCTTACTTCAGTATTTACCACAGATTTGCATTTCAGAAAATGAGTGTATAATATGCTTCTCTTATAACTATTTGATCCCATCTTTATTGGCCATTTTACAGAACAGTTGGATGTTAAATCTCATTTCATATCATTTATATTTATTGAAAGTATATATTATGTAAATGTCTATTACTATTATATATTTGTAGTTTAATAGAGCCAGTGGTAAAGGAAATGATGAAACAGATATGTGGATAGCTTATTGTGCTTTTCATCTGGGGGATTATAAAAGAGCTATGGAGGTGGAGATTTTTTTTTTTATCTACTAAGCCTTTCCTGCGTAGATACATATAGCTATTCATTCAAAGATAACCTTAGAAATGATGAGATATTATCATGTTCAACAAGAAAATAATTGTAATATGTATTCAGTAAACTGTAAGCTTATATCTGTGTCTCCATAAATAATTAGACATTCCATCCATTGCAGTTTGTAATCCTAAAGTGGTATATGGGTGATTGAGCACAATAAAATCACAACATAAGCTAAGGAATGCAATCACTGTTTTATATAGCACAGCATTTCAAAAAGTGATCTCTAATCGTTTTCAAACTCAAAAAAACAGTAAGAGATCACTAGTTGAAACATCATGTATAATAAATCAGAGGTTGTATTTCATATAATTGTGTTTTAATTACAGTCTTGAAAAAACTTTAGGGTCACCTTATTATAAGGTTTCGAATCCCTGGTTGTACGTGACAAGGAGTAGGGTCGCCTGTCCAACCTTGTGGGTTTTCTCTGGGTCCTCCGATTTCCTATCACTGCTAAAAAAAACCCTACGTGCAAGCGAATTATTGAAATAAAATTAAACCATATGTTAGTCCCGAAATGACATAGTTTGTGTAGAGTGGACGTTTAACCCCATTTCTCTCTCTCTCTCACCTTATTATAGACAGGGGTTTGACTTTTGGCACACAATAGAACCAGATGAATAGAACCTATTGAATAATTCTTCAGTTACCTGTGTAAATATATAATAATGAATAATTCTCTATATTAGGAATATGTGAGACTGACTCAAAAGAAGAATTGTGTACCAGATATGTGGTCTTATTTAGCTTGTTGTTATTTTTTCTTGGGCATGTATCCAGAAGCTAAAACTGCTGTAGATAAAGGTACGTTTGTCTCCTGATTTAAATTATCTTTTTTCAAAAAATGCCACAGTAATTCCTTCTTTACTACAGCAGTTTTTATGTACACTGAGGCAAAACTTTTAATTTACTTTCGTCACTACGGCATTTTTTAAACTGGGAAACTTTGATTGATAAAGATTATGAATAATCGTAATATGAATCCGTTTTATTTCTTTGAAATCAGAGAGCCTAAAAATTCTTTCAAGACATCGAATCAACTTTGGCTCAGCAACACAAAGATTTTTGCAATTCTATAATCCGTATCCACAATTCCACCAAATATAAGTATCATGGAACCAACTTGCATTTTAAATGAATACTTCGACGTTGAGATGTTGAATTCCGATTCTAAAATATCCGTAATACCGTAAACTTATTATCAAAAGACGACTTCACACCTGTGCATGACATTATATTACATGTACCCCTGGAATTCCTTTCTCCCATCCCGTCTATATTTACACTAAAAATTATATGACACATTTTCCTGACCTAATTATTTGATTTGGTCAAATTTTCCAATAAATTATTTCTGGAAATTGTTTTGAACTTCTTAAATGATTAAATACACCAGACAGCGAGTCGCGCACATTTCCATTTGAGCCACCAGCATGTGATGTTACGGTAGAATTATGTCAGATGAATTGGGGGATACGTGGTTTATTTATGTAGATATGAATACTTTATAATGCTATAAACAAGTGTCAAACAGATAAAACATGAGTAGATGACCTGTGAAATTCATTGTTATAAAATTGGCTGCTATTTGACTTCCAACGATGGTACTACTGAACGAATGCAGCGTGATGACTTGTGTTATTGCTCTCTTTGTTACATACGTCCGCTTATGTGACGTCACAGTAAATAGCGCAATAAATTCCACACCGTTCAATCTAATTTTAACTGTGTGGTTCGAGATCTAACTCGATAGAAAAATGCAGTCACAAGAACTCAGGAAAGAAACAAAACAATAAATTCCTACTTTCGATTATGCCATAGATTATGCAGATATACAACGGCGATTTCAGTGTCAACATCGGCAAATTGCCATCGTGATATTCCTTAATAAATTACCACGGCTTAAGATGCCGTAGTCATAATTTACTTGAACGGCAATTTCACTAAATACTACGGCAATTGCTGCAGGTGCCGTCGTGAATTTTGACCCTTGCCAGGACATATTCCTTTTAAATGATATACATGTATGAGACAATGATACATGTATGAGACAATGATACAACATGTATGAGACAATGATACAACATGTATGAGACAATGCAGAAAACCTATTCTGAGAAAATGTTTTACAAGTGTTCTAGAAAGTGAAAGTACTCGCTGCATGACAATTCACAAGTGCATTATTTGAGTTATATACCATCTCTTAAAGTTATGAATAAATGTAATTTTTGAGATGTCGAATTTTGTAGTTTTACCTATGGTGCTAACACCGTCCAGGTCTGACCGCTGTTCTGTCTTCTTTTCTTGCGGACAGTTTGTTTGTGACTGAAATCAGTCATTCATGACCGCAACTTGACAAGGCCTGCTGAAAACCGCATGGTTGTTCTAGCTAGACGGAGCAAAAATTGTTAAAATGTAAACCAAAACCAATATTGTGAACTTCAGCATATATAGAAGGTCAATAAGAGACATGTTTTATTAGGAAAATTAACTTTCCAAGAGAATGCTAAGACTTATTACTACAACTATAATTTTTGACAGACTGTTCAGTCTGATAAAGGTTAATACTAAATATGACTTTTGTTCAGATTCAAAGACCAGTGGTTCATTATATTAGTTCCATTATTTGTTCTTCAGGTCCTAAAAGTAGACTGCAGAACCGTGTGTTGTTCCACTTAGCTCATAAATTTAACGAAGAACGTCAGTTAATGGGATTTCATCAGAATCTCCAGGATATCATAGAAGATCAGTTATCTCTAGCAGCCATACACTATTTACGTAGCCATTATCAAGAAGCTATTGATATTTATAAACGTATCTTATTGGATAACAGGTACTTACAATTTTTTTTCTTGGATTGTTTCCTTTTTAAAGATGCCTTATGTCAGATTAGATAAAGAGCTGGTCGTTCTTAATATGATAGTTTAAAAATAGGTAATGCAAAGTCAATATATTTAAATTTTGAAAAGGAATGGTGTAACTAGTCTTTATTATAAAGTACCCTTATAATGATAACCAACAAAGTCTTGATAACCTATGATGTTCTAATCCATTCAATGTCACATCCATACAATGGTCTAGAGATTTGCTTATGGGCTTATCATATGAATGAATGTCTAATTAATAATTTATATAACATTTGAAGCTAAAAATATAAGCTTAGACAAATTTATCACATACTACATAATGCATCTCTAATTTAAAAAATTGATAATTGTTATATTACAATATTCAAAAGCCACAATAAGTCCAAGCACCCATTTTTAGTACCCTCTTAGATATGTATATAGAAGCATAACTTTAATAATGTAACAAATAATTTTTTCAGGAGTTAGATTTTCGAAATGTAATCTGATATTGCACTTTTCTCCCCATGTAGTTTCTTAAATCATTTATAATTGATGAACAGGTTTTATTTTCTTCTTCTTATTTTTTTTTTCAGGGATTATTTAGCTTTGAATGTTTATGTGGCTTTATGTTATTATAAATTAGATTATTATGATGTCTCTCAGGTGAGTTAATTATTACTGTTGGAATCATCTACTTATAAATCAGATATTTCATTTTATTATAAAACTTGAGTAATAAGCAATTTGATATTTTAACCACTAAATATTTTCTATTTTGTTATGTGGTTGCTTAAAATTGATTTTAAGATATTCCCACAAATAAAAATCTTATCTCTTGTAACAACCATTAAAGCAACACACACAATACCAAGCTTTTCTTTTACTCCAAAACTGAGCAATACAAAATTTGAAGATTTTTAACCATTAAATTCTGTGTATACAGGGTTACTTAAAATCATTTATCAATTAAATATCCCCACAAATAAAAATGTTATTTCTTGTTACCAACATAATTTTCTTAATAAATTTATTCTGTATGAATGTAAGGAATCGTATATAATACCAAGTTTAGTGGTACAGGTTTCAGAATTGGTTATTGCTCAGTTTTGGAGTAAATCGAAATCTCCAATCTATAAAGTAAATGACTCAGACAGTTGTAATAAATATAGTGTTGGAGATTATTCTGTGAATTAAAAGGGGGGGTTGGATGGCTGAGTGGTTAGCGTGCACGCGCTGTATCATAAAGTCTTTCATTGAGTCGACTGGCGTGGTTTCGAATCCCCGGTTGTACGTGACAAGGCGTAGGGGCGCCTGTCCAATCTCGTGGGTTTTCTCCGGGTCCTCCGGTTTCCTCCCATTGCTAAAGACCCCTACGCGCAAACGAATTATTGAAATAAAATTAAACCATATGTTAGTCCCGAAATGACCTAGTTTGTGTCGAGTGGATGTTTAACCCCATTTCTCTCTCTCTCTGTGAATTAAAAATTCTCTGTAATTCAATTTAAATAATTAAGATATAATAATGTCCTGTGTATTATAAGTTAAAACTAACTCTGATTGATATCTGTGTTATTTTACAGGAGGTGTTAGCTGTTTATCTTCAAACCTTCTCCGATAGTGCTGTAGCTTTAAATCTAAAAGCATGTAACCATTTTCGATTATATAATGGTAAAGCTGCAGAGGTAATATCGTTCTAACAATTTACTGTTTATTCAAAGAACATTTGTGATGCTATTGAACTGAAAAAACTATTATGTCATGATTTCATGGTATTTTCTGAAATATGTGATTGAAAATAAAGTTTATTGTTAATATTTTTTACTATGCTGTTTACTGATTTGCTATTAACATAGTAATGGACGTTTATTTGATTTTATTCAATGAGAAATAAAAACTTTTTTACTACTATAAAAGATAGAGATTAACAATTACAGAAAAATGGACGTTTATTAGATTTTATTCAGTGAGAAATGAGAAATAGCAATAAACTGTTATTTATATAGGGATTTTACTACATTTCAGGCTGAATTGAAATCATTACAAGAAATGGCTTCCCCTTCATTCATATTTGCTAGAGATCTGATTAAACATAATTTGGTAAGAACATTCTTTTGATAATGTTTACTTTGAAGAAACCAGCAGTTAATAAAGCTTACATTTAGCTACATCATTGTAATATCACCCTGTTCCTTTATTGATTTTAGAGTCATATTTAACTACATCTCATAATGACTGCTTTCAGTAAAAAGATGTTGTCAGATGTTGACATAACGGTAAGCCTACCATTGATCACAGTTCATCCTGGACCACCGCAGTTTCACAACGGTCTCCAAATGGATCCCCGCTGTTGTTCACCCTATCGGCACAGGGTCCAATTACCTGCAAGGTGTGACTGGGGCGTGACGGACCGTGTTGACACTATGGACCATAATACCACAGGGGAAGGTCATAGCGTGGTAAACTGGGAAAACACATAGTCAAACCTTGAAAAACTGTAGTAGTACCGGTATGTACCATGGTAATAACCACAGTGGTACGGGGTTGTACCATGGTAATAACCATAGTGGTACTGGCACCTTGGTGAACTTGGGCAAACCGTAATGACACCTGCGAGAACTTGGGTAAACCGTGGCCAATACCAGCTTTAACAGAGCTCTAAAAATGACTATCTCTAGGTTGTTATTTTTTTTTTGGTGGTGGGGACCTTTACATGTTTATTTACTTACATACATGTACATGCATTTCCAGGTTGTGTTTCGAGGTGGCGAGGGTGCTTTACAGGTGTTACCTCCCCTGATCGATGTTATCCCAGAAGCAAGATTAAATCTTGTTATATATTATCTTAAACAAGGTAGGTATCCATTATTTTCATATATTGGATATTATAGTATCTTCTCACAAATATAGCAAGGGTTTAATTTCTGATCTAAGCATTGATCAAAATCATATTTATGCCTGAATCCTCAGGATGTTCCAGCTTGAATAGACCTTAGCAAAACAAGGAAAATCATCTATTCGCTCAAATCCTGTGTACAATTTAGTACCATACATTAAAAATCCCTAAACAAAAAAAGGAGTTGGCTGTACCACCGCTGTCCAGACAACATTTCTTCATATTACACTCCTTGGTGTAAGCCCATATTCGTCATCCCTGTTGTTGCCAAAAAATAAGAAATTAGACATGATGACATTTCATATAACTTGCCGGTTTGATCCCTGATTACTGAATGAAAGTGGTGGGATAAACTGAAATAAACGGAATCTTATTGTGCAGGAGAACTGCACCACAATTAAACCGAACCCATAAGATAAACCTGCAGACAAGACACTCAAACTGCAGACAAGACGCTCAAACTACACGAAGACATTGCAAGCCATAAACAACAATTCAAATGAAATCATATTTTATTAATCTGTGTTTGTAGATGATATAAATGAAGCGTATAATCTGGTACGAGACCTAGAACCCACAACACCACAGGAATATATATTAAAAGGTGTTGTCAACGCTTCTATGGGACAAGAACAAGGATCAGTAAGATATATTCTTTTAATTCATAGGAGGGTTGATTGTAGTGTGACATACTGTTTTCTTTTTAGATCATAAGGTCTGCCATTAAGTCAAATGGTGTGGATTCAATATCCCAAGCTTATACATAGTGACATGGAGTAGGGTCGCCTGTTCTACCCCCTGGGTTTCTTGAGAGTCCTCCAGTTTCATCCCACTGCTTAAGATACTACGCACAAGTGTCAAGTTGACACAGTAAATGCAAAGAACACAATTCTATGGAATACAATTACTGTTTCATTGCCTGGCAACCTATCTTTTGTTTGGGTAGGCAGGGCCTCGAGAAGCCAAGTGCCATATCATGCTAGTTGTGAGTTCGATTCCACAATTATACATTACAAGTAGTAAGTATGTCTTCCTAACCTTGTGGGTTTCCTCAGTGTTTCTTGGTTACCTGTCTCTATTTTTTTATTTCATTTTTAGAGGGAGCATCTGAAAATTGCCCAGCAATACTTTCAATTAGTTGGTGGATCAGCTAGTGAATGTGGTGAGTAATCACTTATTCTTTATTTAATTAATAATACATATCTGTATCTTGATCAAGGAGCAATATTGCTATACTTGAAATCAATAGATTTTACTCATCATACAGATTGTATGTCCTTGTTTTTAAACTTCATACAACGTTATACAGCTAAGTGGTCACGGTCGACTAAAGTCGACCACAGCAAGAACCTTTTTGATAAGCCGCATTTGAGTATTTAGTTTCGATTTAATTGATATGGCCATGCATGCGTGTCAGACAGGAACTTGTCTTGTCAAGGGCATTGAGAAAAACATGTCTTTGTTCAACATTTTTTGATGAAAAACGTAATTTAACGATGTCGGTACGGTTAAAGATGCTCGAAGGGGTTGAAATACTTATGGATGATTCCGACTCAGATTATATCAATAAGACCGATTCTGAAAACGATATTTCTGATGAAAAGGACTTAGAATGATTTGCAAATTATAGATCAACTTATCCCCTTCAACTTTTTTATTGGTGTCAAGGGCCTATCACTTATAATTATTCGACAGTAGTCTATGAAATAGACATACAAAATATTTCACGTCGGCCTTTATTTAGCCTGACCACTTGACATCATGATGTCAAAATGACGTCGACCGGTTAATAAATAAATAATTTAACAGTTCAAAAATCATCCCTAAGTTTAGTATTCTTCCTTAAATCTTGTAATTGTCATACAAAATATCCGTAGATATATCATGTATAAATGTTTTTCAGATACCATACCTGGAAGACAATGTATGGCCTCCTGTTTCTTTTTACTCAAGCAATTTGAAGATGTTCTTATTTACTTTAATTCTGTCAAGGTAAATCAATATTAAAGTCATATAGTTAGTAACTTTTTTAATAAACAAATTTATAAAAAATTGATTTACATTGAATTAGGGGTTATGATCCTTGATTGGCATTGATATATTTTTCAGAGTTACTTCTATAATGATGATGCATTTAATTTTGATTATGCTCAAGCCAAGGCAGCTGTTGGTAATTTTAAAGAAGCAGAAGAGGTTAGTAGTTTTATTCACAGGTCCTTGGAATTTTTATCAAAAACCAAGATCCATCATTGTATGCGTTGGTGTACATATAATGTAACCCATGATGGTTGGAATTCAATAAAGAGTAGGCACAGATGCTGCTGTCCGCGGAAAATTTCCCTCATAGTATGGCACATGTCCATCTTCATTAGCCCAGTCTGTGCAGAATTGTAGGACCTCAAACCTCATTTCATTAGAAAATATGAAGTCGTCAAATTATTATTCAATTGACTGATTGCTGATTGTCATCACATTATTTTTCTTAATTGATCAATAGTTTACTTACATACATCTTTTTTTTTGCTGTAGGTATTTTTGTTAATACAGAGTGATAAGATGAAGAATGACTATACTTATCTTAGTTGGTTGGCTAGAACATGTAAGTTTTCACATAATTTCCCATTACTTAAGACACAATGTTAATCCGTGTTGGGATATACTTGTAATATTAACTTTTGAAAGATTTAGACTGAAAAAGTCTTGACCTTCAAGGTGTAAAACACTTTGGTGATGATGGCCAGTTAGTAATAAAACAATTTTTTATTTGCATTGAATTGATATGCAAACATTTTAGACAGATTAGTTCATGCCCATGTTTTGTCCTGGGTACATGATTATCATTGTGAGTAAGAATTCTTGGAAATAGGATCTTAGATTGCAAGAATATTTGTGTCTTTATGTATGTGTTTTAATATTTCTGGATGCGTTTGTATACCCTAACTATGTTTCTACTCTTGTTTTAACAGATATCATGAATCGTAAACCTAGACTGGCGTGGGAGTTATATCTGAAAATGGAAACGTCTGGTGAATCTTTCAGTCTTTTACAACTAATAGCTAATGACTGTTATAAGGTAATTTATTATAATACTCTCATGACTAGGTCTAATTACTTCTATATACAATACAATTTACTTAGGTAACAGGTCCATCTGTTTAATCTTTATTGATATAGATTATAAGGTTGGAATTAAACACATATATAGAATTACTGAATAACCAATCATTTTAACATCAATATTAATAATTACAATAACTTTCTTTTGGAAAGGTTAGAAAATTAGGCCAATGGCTGTCTAACAATTTGCTCTTTTTTTTAAAAAAAAAAAACCAAAACATGAATTGTAAAATATACCCGGTAACAATGACAATAGTTGAAGTAAAGATTTTTCTATAGGCAATAATATACAAATATAGGCTTTGAATTAAATATTTCACAATATTATATATTGCCAGTCTTTAAGTTTGTCATCATTTTATTTGATGGCTGATTGTATGTATTGACATAATTATTTCAGATGGGACAGTTTTACCATGCTGCTAAAGCTTTTGATGTGTTGGAAAGATTGGATCCAAATCCTGAATATTGGGAGGGTAAACGAGGGGCTTGTGTGGGTGTTTTTCAGTTGATTATAGCTGGTCACGAACAAAGGTACATTTAATACAATTTTTATATCAAATTAACAAACAACACAATTTTCCCTAATTTTATTAAAATCCCAATAATCACTTTAATTAGTCTGGAGTCGAAACAAATGAATTTTTCCGCCTTACTTCTGCTTATGTTTAAATTGCGTCTGACTGTCATTTATGTTTACTGTTTAGATATGTGAATTTTTGTATAATCTGTCTTGATAGTTAGCTTTCTTCTGTTTAAATTATTCAAACCAAGAACTAAGGTAAAATATGGTTATAACTTTAAATACAATCCAAATATTTCTACTAAATGTAAATCAATGTTTGTGTCAACACCCCTTCTCTCTCCTTCAATCAATATCCATTCCTCTATTTGCTATTAATACCAATATACATATATTTTAGTTTTCGAACTAGATTATTTCATTTTGTCCTTATTCATTTGAATTTTTTGGAGTTCTAGCATCTAGCATCTAGAATGCCATATTCAAAGTGCATAATTGTCTAACGCTTTCAGTTTTTGTGAAATTTATTATAAAATTCAGACATATTCTCTAGTGACTCATTATACCAAGATCTGGATTTTACTAAAGATGTATTACTGATATATATATATAGTTAAATACTTAAACATCTAGAGTCTTACTTACAGAAATCTTGATTTAAACAACTCAAGAAACTCAGTTTTTATTACATTTGTATCTTGAGATCTAATGTCCTGAAAATCAGAACTTTGTCATCACAAGATCAAAACTTTACCTCACAAATCTAACATCACGATATCAAAATTTTAAAATCACTAGATCAGAATTTGAAATTTTAAGATCATTATGTTGGGATCTTACAATTCGAGATTAGTATCCTAGAATTTTTGCCTTGAGATCATGTCCGGATCTTCAGAAAAAAAACTTCATATTTCCATATCGCCCTGTTTATCTGCATGTTACTTATTTCTCCTTTCAATATATCTTCTTACTAGAGATAAATTAGGTGATATAGTACTTCTACTACGAAATAATAGTGATGCTAAGATGGAGCATTTAGGTCATGTTATTAAAAAGTGGGCAAGAGATAATTCAGTACCTCTACCAGTTTGATGTAGTTAGTAACGTCAAGTTGTACTCGGCTGTTGGTATGATCAAGTTTAGCTGTTGTTCAGTTCAATGTTTTTGTTTTCAGCAGTTAATTACTTTCGGCTTGAAATTTTATTCATTATTGTTGGTGCGGTTAAAAAAATTTGTGATGGGTCTTGGGTTTTTGTTTTCTGGGTCTTATTGTTTTTCTTGTACTGTTTGTTTCATTTGTACAGTCTTGTGTTCATCCTTCAACTTGATATACCATCTAGTCTACCATACTAGCGGAAACTAAAGTAACGCCACAGATCAAAGCTTAGAGGCTTATATTGCTGGAAGCATTCAATTTCTTTAAAATTCTTAATCTTCATGATGATAATTTAATGCTTTGTATCTGAAGTATTTAGTAAGGATGTAAACTACATTACACCTTTTTGACAGATAAAATTTCATAAGTACTTTAGAATTTTTTTAACATGTAACGTTTTGTGTTAATTATGTTATTTATCTGTGTAGTGTAGTAACTGTAAATTTATTACTTACATGTCCTGCAGAAATGGAGATTGTTCACATTAGAATTTGGAACACATTTAAGCAGGAAATCTCAAGAAAATATAACTTTAAAGCTTAAAATTAAAACTTGATAAAGAAAGATGCAAGCACTAACAAAGGACAATAATTATTGCTGTGTTTTAATAATTCATTCAATGCATGAAATAGATCTATCTCATTCAATATACTTTCGTTCTTTCCCCCTTCTTTTCAGTGAGTTCTTCGAATTTTCTGTGTTGTGATAAAAAGCATCAAATCTCATTATTAAACTAATTAATCGTGTTTTTCAGGGAAATGTTACGAGATGTTATTAATATGTTGAGAAACACCAGTAATCCACAAGTAGAATATATTATTAGAACAATGAAAAAATGGGCAAAGGATAATATGGTGCCTGTTCCATAAGTCTACTCGCTTTAACATAATATAGTTATTCATGTACAAAGTAATATTAATTTATACATAAAATTCTAGAAATTTCGTTATATAAATATTTTTGCACTATACTATTACTAATGTAAAACATTTCATTAAGACACTTCAACCATTTGTAAGTGGTAATTCATTGTGACCTATGACTGTACTTAAAACATTCCATGCATTAGCCTGTAAAAGACATATATCATAAAATGGTTTATTGTTTGACATATACCTTATTCTATGGTAAAGTGTGCTTACTCTGAGCAGACGTTGCTTGGTTTGACCCTATCTTATATGTACTTTCTCTGTTCATCCAAGTTGCTTTGTTATACACACATATGTAATTCGTAATACGGAAAAGACACCCATTGTTTGTGTTGACCCAATCTTACATGCATTTCCTATGCCTTTTTTAGTATCATTCCAGCCATTAACTACTGCAGAAATTTCAAAATATGTTACATATATATGTGGCTTCAATTTACTTTCTTCTAATGACAATATATCCACTAATTTGACAGCATGCTGACATTTACTTGGACAAATATTGGCTGTTTAGTAAACAAAAATGATTAGTGGTGTGAAGAACATATTAAATTTATCTTTCATTTTCTATTATTGTTAATTCCGATCCATCATTTTTTAGTTTTGTTATGAATTTATTTTGAGAAATCCGTCCATTGTATATTTGAAGTAAAATAACTGTTGTATATTAGATTTTAATGACTATAGAATATACTTTAATAAATATTAAATCTGAATTGTGTTAATGGATCTACATGTAGTTTAAATAGCAAGTTTCAATGATTCTTCTCATTTTTTGTGCAGTGGTCATGACAAGGGAAAGAAGTGCCAGAAAATCGGACATAACTTCTTTCTGTTGAATACTTCAAGTGGTTGATCTTGATCATTTACTAGGTCAGGGACAATAGTTTTCATTTGGAGGATTCTTGATTGAACATTCTGGCATTGGATTCTCTCAATCCCTCGAAAGGTGTCAATCATGTAAACACCAGAATTTCTGGCCACCAATCACCATAGCTGAAAGGTTTGATTATGTCACAATTCTGCTCACAATACCTTTTCGAAATTGGCATAACTATGATAGGACTTGATTCTGTGTCACTTGATTGAAACTTTGGACAGGCAATCAAGCACCCTTTGGTTTCAATGATAGGGGCGTTAACTCTGCAAAACATAGTGGTGGACATCCAAAGCAAGACCAAATTGTTGTCCAAAGTTAGGGAGAGTCATTCAGGTGAAATCCTGTATCATAAAGTCTGTCATTGAGTCGAGTGGCGTGGTTTCGAATTCACGGTTGTACGTGACAAGGAGTAGGGTCGCCTGTCCAACCTCGTGGGTTTTCTCCGGGTCCTCCGGTTTCCTCCCACTGCTAAAGACCCCTATGCGCAAGCGAATTAGTGAAATAAAATTAAACCATATGTTAGTCCCAAATGACCTAGTTTGTGTCGAGTGGACGTTAAACCCCATTTCTCTCTCTCTCTGTCACCAAGGAGTAATGCTATCGACAGAGTCACACATATATTTTATCCAGAATTATGGACCTTGTACACCCTTAGCCATTGACTCACAGATTTATTCCGCATGTAACATGCTAGTGATGTGGAAATTCAGTTCTGAACATATGTTTTGTGTAGATTTATTATCCCCGTCACGAAGGCTAAAGTTGTATCAGAGCTATTGAATTCACATGTTGAAATTATGCTTTTCACAGACAACTCAAATAGTTTTAAAAATGACCAAAAATGTATTTTATTATAAAATTGATTAGTTTATACAGACAGGAGCTAAATCACATAGCTCATATGATGTAATTTATTATAAAAGTCTATCACATCAAAATTGGTCGATTCAATTATTTAAATGACTTGACTGAATTTCCTTCTGTTTATGTTATGTAGACAATACTGGTATGGCCCGCCATAACATAAAATTAAAATATTGGTACGGCCATGACCGCTAGGTTGTATAGACAGCTACGCCACTGTTTCTAAAGCACAGCATCTTGGGTATCTTTTCTGAGATCTTTTAAAAACGGAAGCAAGCCTGGAAAAAATTTTAACTAAATATAAATACTTCACAAAATAATTACTCTAGGGTGTTAAAAATACAATCTATAACAATTTCATAGTACTAGAGCCTTCTTAAAAATCTTCTTATATTACTATTATTTTAGTATGTTTTATTGAATACTGGTATTCTCTATCTGGGACTTGGCCTTTAACAGAAACAAAGAAAATAACTTACTTGTACCACCTGTACCTTTCTTGGCCAAACTTTCAATCTCTTTGTTTCTATTCTTTTTATTAGCTGATATAATAATATATCTAAAAAAACATCGTGTTTAAAGATGCAGTATGCAAGAGCTAAATCTGCCTATTGCAGGTCTTTTGTCTGGCTTTAATGATACGTTCCCAGAAAAGTATTTATCGGGTGATTATTTCCAATAAAAGTATGGCAATTTTGGTATATATGGAAAGTAGAAATATACAATTTTACTAGAAAAATATTGGATTCCTTGATAAACACTCATGGAGCGCATACAGGACAAAAATGTAAGGGTTTCCCTAAACCACAGCCCGACGATTAGGAATTTTTGCTCACGTTTCGTCAAAGGCTGCACGAGGAGATTGAGCGTTTGATGTATATGTTGATAAACTTTATGAAGAGATAGACGTACAACACTTTCCTATATAAAAATCATGGAAAAAGACGCGGGCAGTGGATAATCCAAGAATTTAATTAGGCTTCGATATTTGTAATAGCAATTAAAGACAACATCGTCTTGTGTATGCAATGAATTCTCCTCCGACTTCGCACCCGTTGCTAGGTATCGAGAGAGGTAAGTCATATGACACAAACATGACCTCTTTTGATCGATTTTTTATAGCAAAGGTATTCCCTGGCAATAACAATGTTTTGAGAATGATTTGAAGCAAAATTATTATAAATTAATTTGTTTGAATATGTTTTTAGTACAAATATATATCATCAAATCACCCAGTTTGTACCCAGGAATGTACCTTTAAATGTTATATAAATTATTATTTAGACATTTATTCACATAAGCCAATAATCAACTTTGATGGCCGTGATATTGAATGGATAATCAGGACCTTGTTTATTATTTTAACAATGGTACTTGATAATCGAGACCATCTTCAATATATTCATTTTTCGTTATCAATTTTTGAAATATAATAGCAAGAATGTCCAGCTCTTTATCTATATCTTACATAATGCATCTTTAATATGTTGAATTAAATTCCATATTTATAATTATCAAAACATGTAATAGTTGAATTCATATTAAATGTGGGGAATTGATTTAAAAAGTTAAATTGCAACAATTTATTTGAAGATTTCGCCACCCTTCACAATTCAAATACATTGTATACTTTAAAACATATAAGATTATTACTTGGTAACTATCTGTATATGGTAGGATCTAAAATCTGACACAGCTGTTAAACATGAATTATATTCTTTTCTTAATTTATCATCATTACTCTCTTCAACTGAAAATGATGAAATGGAAAATCAGTTATTTTAAAAATATATCAGAAATTTTCTTTTAGATAAGACAAGCACTATGGATTCTTAACATTACAATTTGGCATAATAATACATCAAGAGGATCCAGCAATCGAGAAACTTGTTTGACGATCGAGAAATGGTACCAGATTCTCCCTCAATCTCTTGAAAGTCTACTAGATCCACAAAGTTACATCCTTTACCCTTTAATTTTTTGAAAGGCCCAACACTTTTTATATGTACCTACTGATTATTATTTTTATGGAAATCTGAAATCGTAATGGCTCTGTGATTATTACTCTTAACCAGGAATGGTGGCTCAAAGCATAAAGCACTGGTTTACTAACAAGGAATGAAGGCAGTGGCTCATTTAGTAAGGCACTGATTCACTAACCAATAATGATGGCAGTGGCTCAGTGAATAAGGCACTGGTTCACTAACCAGGAATGATGGCACTGGCTTGGTGAGTACATTATCCTGGTTGGTGCAGCAAAGTAGGATGTTAAACCCCTGTCATTTCATTTCATTAAGGATTTATCAAAAACAAATTCCACTGTCTGTCAAATTGTCACAAAGAACCATGCAGAGTGTGTAATACACAGGTCACAATTTTAAGGAATACAATTATTGAGCGACATTTTCTCGTCTTGTGACCTGTGAATTTTAAGTTTTGTTTGAAAATTATTGAACAACAGGCAAAGCGGATGTAAGTTCTTACCCAGAATTTCACGTTTATTTACTAAATGCTATTGAAACATTTTTGAGTGTGTACTGGTTTTGTATGCTGTGATGTAGATTATTAACTCTTATGACTATCACAAACAGTTATAGAAATATGTCCTAATACAAGAAACTATACATTAATTTGTGCAATTTCTGACTTACCTACAGTACGGATATTAAATGGAAGATTATTAATATCTTTTATCAACTTATGATGTATGGGTAACATATACTTCCTCATCTCCTCTAAAAAATCTTTTTTATCTGAAAAAAAGAACAGACACAATTATCATTTTACACATAAATATTTCTAATTAGTAACACATAATATCACACTGATTTGCTCAGTCAGGGACATGGTGATTGCATTATGAACAACATCCTCGGAGGGCACAAATCCCAATCTTTATATCATTAGGGATCCAGGAGCTTCTCTCCGAGACATTCTCGGCTGTGTGGAACATGCTAGGTTTATAGCATATCTGAGCTGTATGTTTGACACTAAACTGTAAATCCATTATGCAAATCAAATCATTGTGTTCCCTTCCCTTCACATAGTCGTTATGCTCAGTCCACAACATTTAAGGGAAGCTTTACTCACGATTTCAGGGGTATGTAAATGAGGTGTATTTATATGAGATACATTTATATTATATGATTTTCTTGGATTTTCATTCCCAAGTTTGATAAACAATATACCTTGACTGTGTTCTATTCCTAATGTAACATCAAGTAATTGAAAAACAGAACTCTGTGCCTCACTACCGCCAATCATCTAAAACATAACCATTTAAATTACTATAAAATGTTAATATTCAAACCCTCACTTTCTCTATTTAACAATGAATGAATAAGGAAATTCAATGACTGATTATTTTATTCATTGTTTAATGTAAATTCAATGACTGATTATTTTATTCATAGCTTTGCAACTGTCTATGATATATTAAATCTAATTAAATTACATACCTTTAAAGGTTTATAATCTTCAACACCTTCATAAATCAACCCACCAGGTAAAGGATTAGATTCACCACCCCACCTGTAATTAAAATATACCTGTATAATCAGATATGATACTACCCTTCAATGACAGAGGTATAACATTATAAAAACACAAATTTATGGATTTACTACTTTTTAGTTTATTACATGCAACAATTCAATACTCTTACAGGTATCTATATCAAGCAATTCAACACTCTTACAGGTGTCTATATCAAGCAATTTAATACTCTTACAGGTGTCTAGAGCTACCCTGTCTGCCCCTGTCACTGTCTTAATAACACAGATTAAATTTGACAAATGGAGAAAACTGTCCAATACATTACCCACTAAGAAAAGGTCTAATTTTATTATAAAATGTATCTGCACTCAAATTATCTGAAAAGAAATTGAATACAAACAATTACTGACACAGGAATATATAATCCTGTTTAATATTTACAAAGATATGAAAACTTTGACAACATTCAGCATCCTTACAGACAATATATAGTCTGCAGCTCCCTTAAAAATATCCATATAAGCTTATAATGGCCAACACAACTTTAGTTTATGGGTATTACCCAATCAACATTTTAAGTTTCAACAAGTTCTATTTCAAAGGAACTTACCATGCATTTTAGATAAAATATTTTGCAAGTTTTTAACAACTTTGTAGATCTTCTGTAGCCCTGATATCATCATATCAATATTACCACTTTCACCTCCTTTTAATAGACTTAATATTGGCTGAAATAAAATCAGATTGGAAATATTGTGTTGTATGTCATGCCTATAACAATATAAAACTCAGAGGCAGAAACAAAAATTTGGACTCCCACTTGTATGTAAGTTCAGAGTACTTTAATGTTTGGTAACAAGAGAAAGACAGAAATGGGGTCTAACCTCCACTCAACATCAACACAAACTAGGTCACTTTGAGACTAACATGTGGTTCAATTTTAGTTCAATAGTTTAACTGCACATAGGGGTCTTTAGCACTGGGGGGACCCTGGAGAAAAAAAACAAGGTTAGACAGGCTCCTTGGTAATAAATGTGTTGAACATTGTACTCAAGGTTAATATTATTAACAAATAAAGCTATTATTTAATTTAACTTGTTAATGTCTCTGATCTAGCCTAAGCACCACTGCGCTGTACTGTCCGGCATCTAGTAGGTTTCACTCAAAATGTAAACTGTTTCTTGAAATTAATGTGTTACCTGTAATGCGTGAGTGAATTCTAATTCTATAGCACATTTTACTACAACAAACCAATTACACTCATCACCTCCTGGTACAATATATAGACTCTTCATATTACTATAAATATATAGCATCATCAAACTCTTAAATCAAGTTAATCAAAATAAATGAACTGAAATGAAATGGGGCTTAAGTTCGCTTAACATCCAACTGTTCTGAACAAACTGGGTTGATGGAGATGGACATACCCCATACACTGGACAACTGCACTACAACCCACTTTTATATTGAATTCCAACTGTCATTGGTCTTTGATGTGCATGCCAATAAGTACACAGACAGGACCTTGATTTTTTTTATCCCTTCCGAACAATTATACAATTGCGAGGCCCTTCTTCCTACACCACTGACAGTGGGGGAACCACGCTGGAAAATCCTGATTAACTTTCTCTGCCAACACTTGGATCGAACACAGGACTTCCAGGTTAACGAACAAATGTCTTACTAACTGAGCCATCGCTGCTCCATAAATCCATAAATAAAAAACTGAGGCAGATCTACTTGAACATAATTTTGCTTTCATTGAAGGACAATTTAATGTAAATTTGTACAAGCAGACAGGCAGTTAATCTGCTACATAAGGTTGCTTAAATAATTTCTTTAATAACTCAAACCAGCACCCAAAATTAAACATTTTCCTCCCATAGCCCTTATATTTTGTTACCAAGCGGTACTCACTTTAACCCTCTTTAAGTACAGCTTATCAATGTGAGGAGTTTGCGTAATAGAAGTATTGTCTTAATCTTGTAAATAAATGATGTTTCTGAATGAAGTATGATGGGTCTGATTGTGACTAATATTGGCTCATGTTATCTTGAAGATCAATGATCATAGATCAATGAGATATACACCATTATAATAACCAGTATCAGTGTATTCAATAATCAAATATTGTTCTTACCTCAGTGATAATGGCCTGAAATAAAATATGTAAATAATAAATATAAATAGTGATGTAGCCTACATACTAGGGCCATTGTTTTGTCCATGTTTCATGTACATGTTTTTACTTTTAAGTAAATTAGGAAAGAAAGAAAGGGAAAGAAATGGGGTTTAACGTCCACTCGACACAAAATAGGTCATTTCGGGACTAACATATGCTTCAATTTTATTTCCATAATTTGCTTGCGCGTAGGAGTCTTTAGCAGTGGGAGGAAACCGGAGGACCTGGAGAAAACCCACGAGGTTGGACAGACGACCCTACTCCTTGTCACGTACAACCAGGGATTAGAAACCCCGCCAGTTGACTCAATGACAGACTTTATGATACAGCGCGCACATGCTAACCATTCAGCCATCCAACCCCCAAATTAGGAAAGATACATGCCGATATCGAAAGGAACAGAGATCTGTGAGAGATAGACCTATATTTCAAGTTTCCACAAATAAACTGTGGATGGACAGGCAGACGGGCAGGGGCGATGACAGCATAGGTCCACAAGAAAATGTGGACATATAAAAACTAAATGTTTTTTTACGTTGGATGTAACATTATGCATGACTATACCCAGAGGTACAATGTACATACTTATCTGGATCTAAGCTTTAAATCTTGTAATAAGTTAAAAAAAAAAAAGCTATAAGTACAATATTACCTATCTGGATCTAGTTGTTTGTAATTAACTAAACAGAAACCTGGATGTGATAGGATAGGTTGAACACCCAATTTAGATGATATCTCATACCATGGTACAGCAACACATTCTGGTATACTCTACAAAATATACCACAGGAATGAAAGTGGGGTAAAAATACCAAGCATTAAATAATATCCAGTCTCCATCAACCAACTCATTCACACTAACCATTCCATATTTTGGACATATAAACTGTTGCTAAGACAAGATGGTCATTATCATTGAAATTTATTCATCATCATATATTTGAAGAAAGGGATGTCTTTTATTGTTGATTTTGTGATCGATTCTTTCCTCCAGTCCACAATGCCATAACCTACTCCCTGCCCCAAAAGATTCATTCATAGCTATAACTGAAGCTAGACATGAAATCAAGAGATTTGTATTCTGCTGAAAAGGTTTGTGAAAATGCATTGACAGACAACGCCTGCAAAAATACAAAAGATCTGTCAGATATTATATCAGTCAAAGACCTTTTCTGTCCCAACTAGGGCGCTAGGGTAATAAAGACAGGAATACGCAGCGATCAAACCCAGGACCTTCTGGTTTACCGAGCCCCCTATTGCAAATAAAGAATAAAATCTGCTACTTCAACCCTGCACTGTACTTACTTCTGGTGCTCCTGCATCACCATCCTCCCAAACATACCCTGCTCCTATTATAGATAACTGTAAATATGCTAGACGTATTTCTTTTCTGCTTTTTAGCTTTGAGGCATCAAGATAAGGCATCTAAAATGATAAATACAGATTAAGTAAGGCCTATATATACTATTCAAAATATGCAAATGACAACGAAAAAAGTCACTATAGAACCTAACAGAAGAAACATTTCCAGTTACATGTGACGCCCAAACGCACCAATAGCTACCGCATGGAATGCAGGTGATGCTTGGGATCATCATGGGGGTCCAACCCAAGATTTGAACGACTCTGACTTTGAATGTTACAGTCATTGTGGCATTGAATTCCAGGGTGGAAACATCAGTTTAATTGTTTTAGTGACCAGAAAACAAATTTTGATATGCGTCGGCTTACCCAAAATGAAAGGTTACGTGCCCTTGGCATGCTACAGATCGGCACAACACAGGCGGTTGTGGCGCGGACGATGAATGTTTCTCAGTCTGTCATAAGCAGGCTATGGTCCAGATACCGTGATACACAATCTGTACAGGACAGACCACGCTCAGGTCGACCAAGGGCGACAACACAAGCCCAGGATCGATTTATCCGTACCTTGGCCTTGAGAAATCGTGCCATCACAGCAAATCAGATCAGCGCTCGTCTTCAAACAGACACTGGTGTGAGAGTGAGTGGCCAGACGATTCGGAATCGACTGCATAGGGGTCACCTTCGCGCCCGACGTCCTCGCGTGATCCCTTGTTTGAGAGATCATCACATTCAGGCAAGACGTCGTTGGTGTAGGAATCGTCAACACTGGGATAATCGACGCTGGAGCAATGTGATGTTTTCAGATGAGTCAAGGTTCACTGTTGATTTTTTGGACAGACGTAGGAGGGTGTGGCGTCGTCGAAACGAGCGCTTCCAAGACGTTAACGTCATCAGACATGATCGATTTGGGGGTGGTTCTGTTATGGTGTGGGGAGGCATCACTGTTGCTGGAAGAACGGCTTTACATGTTGTTGCAGGGCGTGTTACAGTCCAGTACTACAGGGACAACATCTTGGCAGTCCATGTTGTGCCGTTCGCACGACGTCATGGCCGCCGTTTCATCTTCCAGGATGACAACGCAAGATGTCACAGGGCCAGGATCGTTACAGGTTACCTCCAACAACAGAACATCACCACATTACCTTGGCCAGCACTGAGTCCCGACCTCTCCCCCATCGAGCATGTCTGGGACATGCTTGGACAGAGGTTACGTCAACGTCAACAACGTCCTGCCAATGTCCAAGAACTTGCTGCTGCGTTGCAACAGGAATGGGACAATCTGGACCAAAATGACCTTAGACGTCTCATTAGGAGTATGCCACGTCGGATCAATGCTTGTTTGGCAAACAGAGGAGGATTTACCCGTTACTGACTTGGTTGTGATGCTGTGGTAACTTTGCTGTTTGACCCCGGGTATCATTTTACCCTTATAATGGTCAGTCTGTGCCTTACTTAGTCTAACGATCATTTGGAATAAATCGATGAATGTGAACTTCATTTCATTTTGTCATTTGTTTCTTCGTCAGTTTCATTAGGTGACTTTAATAACACTTAAAAATCAAATATCCCCTACTTTTTTTGAATAGTATATATACACATTATCTAAGAACATTATTTAGGACATTTATTTCATCAGCTACATCATCTGTATGTCTTAGAAACTGATCAAAATCAATTCAATGAGAAAAGAACATCTTGCCTTGGCAGTGGCATTACCTGAGAGATAGAGACTTAGTCACTTCATGCAATGACAGGCCTTACATTAGACCATTCAGCCACCAAAAATTGCCTGTTTAAGTTAAAATGATGTCCTATACCTTTAGTACCTCTTCCTTCATCATCTTCTTCTCCACCAAATCTGACATTTCTTTGGATAGACGGTTCCATGCTTCAAAATATTCTGGAAGCTCTTCCTGTCAGAGATAAAAAAAAAGATAATTATCAATGTTAGATGATAACATGCTTTGACACATTTTTCTGCATTTTTATCAATGGCAAAGAAAAGGTTAAGGATCCTAGGTCAAATGGCAGCTTACAATTTGCAAAGCAATGGCAAATACACCTCAACAGCAGTTTTGTTGTCTAAAGTATTTATAACGGTTTTCACCATTTTTATTCTGGTAGTTTTAAAAAAGAAAATCACGATCCCAACAGGTTCAAAAGATGTACAACTCAAAAATATGACTAGGTTGCATTAGTCTTATGACTAGACAAAAGGTACTAGTAAGATAGAAATACATCTCTTCAGAATTTCACTTGATCAGGGGGTCTATAGGCTTCTGCCTGTTCTCAATCCAGTTTCTGTGAATAAAATATTGTTTAGAAAAAGAAAATCGTAGGTCTGTGTACAAAAGTTCCGCTTGAGAACAGACATGAAGTTAGTTGACCGACATCTTAATTCCTAAATATACTTGGAGAAGAATTTATTCTGATTTCATTTAATAAAATTCAAAATGTTTGTTTAAACTTTGAAGATATAAAACGGAATAAAAGCGCATTAGAAAATAGTATACTAATTTTTTAATATGTTGGCCATTCAAGCAAAGCCCAGCTTAGGCCCCACAGTTTAGGGGGCCCCGCGGTTCATGGCACACAGAGAAAAAAAATTCAAATTCTAGATGAAAATTTCACGGTAATTGATCTAGAGGCATGAGGGCGGAGATTGAGCTATCTCTCAACCTTCTCTGTGAAGTTCCACTCAATCCAGGTCCGTATGTAGGATTTTAAAAGTGGGGGTGCAGCAGAGTGGTGGGGGGCACCAATATAATGCCCGAGTTACTGAGCGCGGAGCGGCGACCGGCGTAGGTTGGAGCCCGCGAGCGCCACGCTCGCACAGCGGTGTGTGTGTGTCTGTGTATGTCTGTGTGTGTGTGCGTGTGGGTGTGTGTGGGTGTGTGTGTCCCCCCCCCCCCCGAAAATTTTGAAAATTAGGCTGCCACAAACGCATTTTCCAAACGTGTGGCGCCCCATGGCCTCCACATAAGTGATATAAGAAAGTTTGGATCAGGGCAAACAAATCAGGTACCTATTGGCGTGTGGGTGCCATTAAAACCGACCGACTCATCACTGCCTGAAGAGCATCACTGTGTGATCATAATCAAGTGTATTATTTCATAATTGAAAGGTTGTCAATTTTTTTGAGGGGACGCCATTTCTCGGGGCACCTTATTTTTCTGGGGGTGCAATGTTACCCCTGCACCTCTGCTAGATACGGCCTTGACTCAATCCAGTTATATGTCATTTCCACGCATTGTATGCCATTCGAAACTGAATAGTTATGTAATTATTCTTGTATTACAGACCGTTTAATTGTGTGTTATGCATGCGTGCCATTCAAAAGGATATGGAATAATCTTTTCGTGGCGTTAGGCGCCCCGCGATTCTAGTCAGGCCAAGGCAAAGAACTATTCTCAAAATAGATAGTGTTCTCTGTGTGGAGAAAACCATGTCACTTCTAATATAGGTATTCTTACTCACAAACACACCCCATGACTCTGCATAGATAACAGACTATATGATTAGGTGAATGCTAATTGTAGCATGGCTGGGAAGGTCCACAATGGTCGCTTTATAAGTTTATATAAATTAGTATTTGGGGGAATACTAACCCTAACCCTAGCCCAAACTTTTTAAGAGGGGTAAAAGTCTTCTAGAAAGGGTTAGGGTTAGTATTCCCCAAAATACTAATTTCTATAAAGCAGCCATTGTGAACTCAGGAAATTCCCCAACCTCCCCATACGGCCTACAATTAGCATCTCCCATATGATTTACAACACATCTATTAGACTACGAGTTGGGTGACAATTATGTAGTCAGTCACATTATAAAGGGCAATGTTGTTATCCCCAAGTTATGACAGAAATAAGGGTACAAGTAGTTGTTACTGATTTAAATACAGCATGACAAGTATAGGCTACAGTTGACTTTCAGCTCTCTTATAATTCCTCTGAAGGAGTTATAACATGAGACTATGAGGGTATCTGATCAAACCTCAATGTACCCACAAAGAACTGAAATGAAATTAAATGGGGTTTAACGTCCCGGGCAGCAGCACTACATACTACTTTTATATCGAATTCCAACAGTCAAGGGATCTTTTATGTGCACGCCAATGTGTACAGGAGATCTCGTTTTTTCATTCCATCCGAACGACTAGACAGCTGTCCTTGTCAGGCCCTCCATCCTGCATCACTGACAAGGGGGAACCACCACAAAGCAATGAAATGAAATGGGGTTTAACATTATATTGTTCTGCTCCGAACTGGGGTAATGAAGACGGGCATACGCCATACACATGCTATGAGGGAAATTTTGTCCAGAGATCAGCACAACGGCCTACTCTTATATCGAATTCCAACTGTCATGGGATCTTTTATGTGCATGCCAATTTGTACACAGGACCTCGGTTTTTGTCCCATCTGAATGACTAGACAGCATTCCTTTGAAAATAAAGTTATTATTACGGTATATTATTATTAAGACTTTGTTTACTATCGTCACAACAGTAGCAATGACAATCGAGACTCCACTATTCTCCTAACAGCTCAACTTGGTTCAGAATATTCCTTTTTCATTAGGCCTATGTAGGCCTATGTTGTATCCCAACAGTTAAGCCTGTCGTACACGAGCAAAGAAAATATGACAAATTTCTTTGACGGTCTCTTCAAATTTTCTTTGACCGTGTACGAAGCCAGCAATTTATTTGACGACCTATCGTACACGAGCATAAGTTCCATATCTTTGACACATTTATTTGACGAAAAGCTATGCATGCCAGCTTTTGTCAAATCTCATATGGCAAATGAAAATGTGGCAAATTTCCTATCGTACGACAGGCTTTATAGCAAGAAGTAGCTGTCAAAGCTCTTCATATAAAACTTTCACAATGCATCTTTAAAACCTGAGCTGTATTTGACCTATTTAAAACCAGTTGAGTACACTATGTCGGTACAAGTGATGGGGCTGTAGATCTACATTGAAGATATTTATAAAAAAATGTCCTGTTTAAAAATGAAATTGAAACCATTGCCATGGCTATGGCTACCCTAATATACCTACCAATGGAGATTCCATCAAGAAGCCAGTTTCCATGGAGACATCATAATTCTCAAAGACTATACTATCTACTTTAAGTGTTGACATGTTTTCATGTTGTTCATACCATTGAATATGTAGGCTGTCTAGTCAGGACTTTAACCACTGGGGTTATTTTTTACTATTATTAGGGGGATCACGTGGCTAAGTGGGTAAGACGCTAGCTCGCTAGCCTAGAGGTCGGGTGTCCGATCCCTGCATTGGCCGAGAAAGTTCATCCATTAAACCCTATTTCATTTCATTTCATTTCACTATTATTATGTCCAGTATAGCAAGGGAGATAATTCTATTTATGAATTAAAAACAGGCCCATCAATAACTAGATTTTGTCAACAAATAAATAAAATGATGTCTTCCAACTAGGGCCTGCGAGATAGACATCCAGGCCCTGGGACAAGCAACTTGGCGAAGGGGGTGGGGGGCGGGGGTAGATCTCTCCCCGGAATTTGAAAAGTTTTGAAAGACACAAATGGAATGAGGAAGGACCGAGTAGGTAGCTTATATTTTTTAATTTACCAATTTTCCCCCCAAAAAGTGAACTGACTGAATCCGATTCTAATGTGACCCTCCCACACTCTCCCTATCGCGCTACATTGGCTGCCGCACAGCCTCGTGCCTCCGGCATTACAGATTATCAACATTTTGTATAATTTCATTCCCCCCCCCCCCAGGCTACGTCTCTGGTTATATTACATAATGGAGAATATTTTTCCTTCATAGTTTTTAGCCTTACCACTAATCACAGGTGTGTCTGTGGGGGGGGGGGCAGAATGGTCTAAGGTGGGCCCTTTACTGTACTGAATCACATACGTACAGGTTGTGTGTGTGTGTGTCTCTCTCTCTCTCAGTGCGGTGGAGGAGTGACAGAATGGTCTAAGGTGGGCGTTTTATTGTATTGTATCAAATCGCCTCTCTCTCTTAACGGATGTAGATTTTCGCTGTTAGATATACAACTGCAAATATTGAAGACGTAGGGGGTTTAGCAGTGGAGTCAAAAACGGAGGACCAGGCGAATCCCATAAGGTTGGACAGGTGACCCTACTCCTTGTTATGTACAAGTGTGGGATTGAAACCATGCCAGTTACCTCAATGACAGACCTTATGAATAATTATGATATAAAGTGGACATGTTAGGCAGTTTGGCCCAGCAAAACCCTGTTATATTTATGTTATTTTATGGAATAACTTGAACAATTTCAACATCTATTTCCTATATTCCTGGGCTACATATATTGTCATACACATATACATTTCTTTTCCTTAATCTTACCAACTTTAAAATACATTCTCAAGAAAGGAAAGATATACTTGATGGGTTAGTTTTTATTTTATTATAATCATGTATACAATACAAGAATTAATTTTGCCAGGGCATTTTGGCCTAGTCTTCCTATAACTGCAATTGTCAAAGGCTCTTTAACAATAGAAATTCTTGTCCTAGGCACTTTATTGAGTGGGACATCAAGACATGTAATAGTTAATCAGAAATCATGACTGGATAACATGTTCTAATTTAACTGCTTTAAAATTCTAGATTTACAAAAGGGAAGTAAACCGGTCAACCCTGTCCTTTCCACAGAACAGAGCAGCCTATCAAATAACAGTTAATGACACAATTTAGTAAAATTTATATACCGTGGTTAAATCTGTAGCTAACTTTGTAAATTCTTGAAAATAGGCTTGTAATGTATACAGACCATAAATTGTTGATGCAGCTTCATATCTCTGTTTCTACAATAAATTAACAGAGAACAACTACACAATTATAAACCTTCAATAGAAATATATCAAACTGAAAATATGAGTTGTCTCCCCTTTAGTCTTCATAATACATGTACAGTGATCAATTTTTCAGTAGCTTTAATAATGTGAAACTTTCAATCAAACTGAAACTCTACCCAATAAGTAAATGAGATGTAATTAAATATGTCATTTGATATCAAAATAAATCCACAAAAAAATATGGTTGATGTTTTTAACTGATATTCTTCAAAGGTAGCAAGATAATCAGCATAATCATTGGATAGACCAGCAATAACAGATATAGTATCTTCAGGTAAACCACCTGCTTTCAGAGCCTGTAATAAACATGATAGAAAGAACATCTCAATATAAATCCTTCTAGAAACAAATTAATGCTATTTTAATACTAAAATCACAAACACTCAATATATTATTAAGCAATAATGAAATATTCTAATATACAATAAAATCACAATGTCAGACACAATCCCTATGGTATCTGTCATTGTGTCCTGCACAGACTTGTCCTTTATCAATGTTTTTAATGATATTTATAATACATGTCTGGCACACATTTCAAAATGCCAGGAACTAGTTCAGTAATGTCAGGTACATATAAACTGTATATTTCCAGGTCTGATGTTGTTAAACCTGTAACAATCATTTTTCTTCTGGCTTCAGGTGCAAATCATGTCTCTATATCAGTGTATGGTATTAGCTACACCAGCAATGATCATCTGCAATGTTCTAAAGTTTTAGCTAAACTTGAGGATAGGCTGATTAGGGGGCATGAATTGAGAGAACAAGCATATGCAACAATCTTATTTCCATAATTTGCCACTGCGTAGGGGTCTTTAGCATTGGGAGGAAACTGGAGGACCCGGGAAAAACCCATGAGGTTGGGCGGACAAACCTATTCCTTGTCACGCACAGGCTTGTAACCTATAATTGGATCTAGTGCCGAGTACACCCTGTGGGAGCCAAAAATACTGTGCCGAACCCATTTGGCCTCATAACCTTGTCCTCAATCAGGTGTAAATGCGGCATGTCTGACTAAATATCAATGTAGCATTATTGAATAAACTTTTACTTACTTTTTTTTTTCTGCTGCAGGGTTGTTTAAATAAGACGTTGGACTACGATTGATGTTACTGTCTAATAGTTCTCCATTGTTAGTAAAAATATTACCTGGTTGAATAGATTCATGAGCTTTCCTTATACTCTATACAAAAATATTAACAACAACATTTAACTCTTTCCGTTATACTCTATACAAAATATCACCAAATACAAACATTAAACTCTTTCCTTTATACTCTATACAAAATATCACTAAATACAAACATTTAACTCTTTCCTTTATACTCTATACAAAATTTCACTAAATACAAACATTTAACTCTTTCCTTTATACTCTATACAAAATATCACTAAATACAAACATTTAACTCTTTCCGTTATATTCTATACAAAATATCACCAAATACAAACATTTAAATATGTAGAATGTAGGAGCAAATCTACCCATTGCAGCTAGGTCTTTTTTCTGATCCGGGGATGGCTTAGTTACCAAGACAACGTCGCCATGTTTTCATTAAACGATAATATGGATGACACTCACAGGAACTTTCTCGGTCAACACCCAGATCAAACCCCAGATCTCCCTTCTCCGAGCCACCATGGCTCCCATGTAAAATAAAGTCCAAAAATAAGCATACCTCTGTTATTCCAGCTACAAGTGGTTCAAATGATTCTTTAACAAAGCCTAAAGATGTTATATCATAGAGCAGGTATTGATGAAATCCACCTGGTCCAGAATGTGTGTGTATACCACTAATACACACATTTCTTTCATTATATAAATTACCATATAATGCCTCTAACCTTTTAATAACCCGTGAAAACAACAAAAAAAATCAAATAGTCTAGCAAAACTTTATCTTCTTTAGTTTAATATACAGATGAAATGAAATGGGGTTTCACATCTATGGTGTTTTAATGGATTCCAATGCCAAGGGATCTTTTATGTGCATTCCAATATATACACGCGACCTCGGTTTTTCGTATCATCCGAAGGACTAGACAGCTGTCCTTGCCAGGCCCTCTCTTTTCGAAATTGGCATAACTATGATAGGACTTGGTTCTGTGTCACTTGATTGAAACTTTGGACAGGCAATCAAGCACCCTTTGGTTTCAATGATAGGGGCAATAACTCTGCAAAACATAGTGGTTGACAATCCATGCAAAGCATGACCAAATTGTTATTGTCTTGTCCAGAATTATTGACCTTGTACATCCTTAGCCATTGACTCACAGATTTATTCCGCAAGTAACATGCTAGTTATATTGAAAGTCAGTTCTGAACATACATTTTGTATAGATTTATTATCCCCGTCACGAAGGCTAAAGCTGTATCAGAGCTATTGAATTCACATGTTGAAATTATGCTTTTCACAGACAACTCAAATAGTTTGAAAAATTACCAAAAATGTAGTTTATTATAAAATTGATTAGTTTATACAGCCAGGAGCTAAATCACATAGCTCATATGATGTAATTTATTATAAAGTTTACCAATCATTTAAATGACTTAATTGAATTTTCTTCTGTTTATGTTATGTGGCCAATACTAGTATGGCCCGCCATAACATATAAAATTAAAATATTGGTACGGCCTTGACCGCTAGGTTGTATAGACAGCTCCACCACTGTTTCTAAAGCACAGCATCTTTGGTATCTTTTCTGAGATCTTTTAAAAACGGAAGCAAGCCTGGAAAAAATTTTAACTAAATATAAATATTTCACAAAGTAATTACTCTAGGGTGTTAAAAATACAATCTATAACAATTTCATACTACTTGAGCCTTCTTAAAAATCTTCTTATTTTACTATTTTTTTAGTATGTTTTATTGAATACTAGTATTCTCTATCTGGGACTTGGCCTTTAACAGAAACAAAGAAAATAACTTACTTGTGCCACCTGTACCTTTCTTGGCCAAACTTTCAAACTCTTTGTTTCTGTTCTTTTTATTTGCTGATACAATTACATACCTAAAAAACATCATGTGTAAAGATGCAGTTGCAAGAGCTTAATCTGCCTGTTGCAGGTCTTTTGTCTTGCTTTAAATGTTATATAAGTTATTATTTAAGCATTTATTTACATGATAAACCAATAATAAACTCTGATGGTCGGGAGATTGAATGGATGAAAACATCCTTGCTATTCAATAATTGGATAACCAAGACTGTCTATTATCATAGGAATGGTACTTGACAATCGAGACCATCTTGTCAAAACTTCAAACACTCATAACTTCGCTCAGAATAAAGTAATATTCATTTTACATTATCTATTTTTGAACTAATATAGCAAAAATGCCCAACTCTTTATCTAAATCTTACACAATGCATCTTTAATATGGAATTAAATCCCATATTTATTATTATCAAGATAAGGAGCTGTGATTACAAAACATGTAATAGTTCTATTCATGCAAAAATTGGGGAATAGATTTTGTCCACCCTTCACAATTCAAATACATTGTATACTTTAAAACATATAAGGTTATTACTTGGTAACTATCTGTATATGGTAGGATCTAAAATCTGACACAGCTGTTAAACATGAATTATATTCTTCTCTTAATTTATCATCATTACTCTCTTCAACTGAAAATGATGAAATGGAAAATCAGTTATTTCAAAAATATATCAGTATTTTTGTTTTAGACAAGTCAAGCACTATGGATTCTTAACTTCTTCTCTAGTCTTCATCAAGCAAAGAATTATGACCTGTGAATTTTAAGTTGAATTCAAACAAAATGTTATTCGTTTGAAAAGGATTGAACAACAGGCAAAGCCTATATAAGTTTTCCCAGAATTTCAGTTTTATTTACTAAATGCTGCTGAAACAATTTAGAGGGCATACTAGGATAATAGTGTATGCTATGATGTAGATTATGAAATTTTATGACTATGACAAACCATTAATTTATCCAATTCCTGACTTACCTACAGTACGGATATTAAACGGAAGACTATCAATATCTTTTATCAACTTATGATGTATGGGTAACATATACTTTCTCATCTTCTCTAAAAAATCTTTTTTATCTTAAAAAAAGAGCATACACAAATATCACTTTACACATAAATATTTCTAATAAGTAACACATAATTTGACACTGAATTGCTCAGTTAGGGACACGGTGACTGCATTATGCGAGGGAGAGAGAGAAATGGGGTGCAACGTCCACTCAACACAAACTAGGTCATTTCGGGATTAACACATGGTTCAATTTTATTTCAATAATTCGCTTGCACGTTGGAGGCCTTTAGCAGTGGGAGGGAACTAGAGGGCCCAGAGAAAACCCACAAAGTTGGACAGGCGACCCTACTCTTTGTCACGTACAACAGGGGAATTGAAACCTCGTCAGTTGACTCAATGACAGACCTTATGATATAGTGTGCACATGCTAACCAATCGGCCATCAAAAAGATTGCATTATGAACAACATCCTGGGAGGGCACAAACCCCAAAACATTCTCGTCTGTGTGGAACATGCTAGGTTTGTAGCATATCTGAGCTACGTTATATGTTTGACACTATTTGAGCAATATGATGATCCGAATCGGCCAATAGTCTTAAAAAAGGGGGAGCAATAATTCTAAAGCCATGATGCAAAGCCCTTCACATAGTCCCTATGCTCAGTCCACAACAATTAATAGGAGATTTGCTGACGATTTCAGAGATATGTATTTATATGAGATTCAGATACATTTATATTATATGATTTTCTTGGAATTTCCTTCCCAAGTTTGATAAACAATATACCTTGACTGTGTTCTATTCCTAATGTTACATCAAGTAATTGTAAAATAGCACTCTGTGCAGCACTACCACCAATCATCTAAAATATAACCATTTAAAACCATTACTATATAATGTTCATCAAACCCTTTCTTTATCCTGATATTTAGATCACAAGCTCTGTAACTGAGTCAAGTTGCATGGTTTCGATTCTCAGCTTGTATGTGACAAGGAATATGGTCTCCTGTTTAACTTTGTGTGGGTTTTCTCTGGGTGCTCTGATTTTCTCTATCAGTTAAAGACCACTATGCACAAGTGAATTATTGAAATAAAATTGAACCATGTGTTAGTCCCGAAATGACCTTGTTTCTCAATTTCTCCTATCCTGATACTCAATTACTTTTTCCCTTGAAAAATGAGTGACTGTCTCACAAATCAGATTAAGTAAATTTAATGACTGATTATTTTATTCAGAGCTTTGCACCAGAAGGTGCAGACAAGATGATCTAGATTACTTCATGTATATGCCCACCAAAGAAGACAGAGTTGAGCCTCGGTTTTTCATCCAATCCAAATGACTAGACACTTTTCCTTGCCAGGTCCTCCTTCCTGCACTACTGACAAATGGAAACCAGAATATTACAAAAGAAAGTGATATCAAACCATCCTGATTTATTGTATAAATAATAACTATAATCTATTGCATAAATCATATCTATAATCTATTGCATAAATAACAACTATGATCTATAGTATAATAACTATACTATTCAAAAAAAGTAGGGGATATTTGATTTTTAAGTGTTATTAAAGTCACCTAATGAAACTGACGAAGAAACAAATGACAAAATGAAATGAAGTTCACATTCATCGATTTATTCCAAATGATCGTTAGACTAAGTAAGGCACAGACTGACCATTATAAGGGTAAAATGATACCCGGGGTCAAACAGCAAAGTTACCACAGCATCACAACCAAGTCAGTAACGGGTAAATCCTCCTCTGTTTGCCAAACAAGCATTGATCCGACGTGGCATACTCCTAATGAGACGTCTAAGGTCATTTTGGTCCAGATTGTCCCATTCCTGTTGCAACGCAGCAGCAAGTTCTTGGACATTGGCAGGACGTTGTTGACGTTGACGTAACCTCTGTCCAAGCATGTCGGGACTCAGTGCTGGCCAAGGTAATGTGGTGATGTTCTGTTGTTGGAGGTAACCTGTAACGATCCTGGCCCTGTGACATCTTGCGTTGTCATCCTGGAAGATGAAACGGCGGCCATGATGTCGTGCGAACGGCACAACATGGACTGCCAAGATGTTGTCCCGGTAGTACTGGCCTGTAACATGCCCTGCAACAACATGTAAAGCCGTTCTTCCAGCAACAGTGATGCCTTCCCACACCATAACAGAACCACCCCCAAATCGATCATGTCTGATGACGTTAACGTCTTGGAAGCGCTCGTTTCGACGACGCCACACCCTCCTACGTCTGTCCAAAAAATCAACAGTGAACCTTGACTCATCTGAAAACATCACATTGCTCCAGCGTCGATTATCCCAGTGTTGACGATCCCTACACCAACGACATCTTGCCTGAATGTGATGATCTCTCAAACAAGGGATCACGCGAGGACGTCGGGCGCGAAGGTGACCCCTATGCAGTCGATTCCGAATCGTCTGGCCACTCACTCTCACACCAGTGTCTGTTTGAAGACGAGCGCTGATCTGATTTGCTGTGATGACACGATTTCTCAAGGCCAAGGTACGGATAAATCGATCCTGGGCTTGAGTTGTCGCCCTTGGTCGACCTGAGCGTGGTCTGTCCTGTACAGATTGTGTATCACGGTATCTGGACCATAGCCTGCTTATGACAGACTGAGAAACATTCATCGTCCGCACCACAACCGCCTGTGTTGTGCCGATCTGTAGCATGCCAAGGGCACGTAACCTTTCATTTTGGGTAAGCCGACGCATATCAAAATTTGTTTTCTGGTCACTAAAACAATTAAACTGATGTTTCCACCCTGGAATTCAATGCCACAATGACTGTAACATTCAAAGTCAGAGTCGTGCAAATCTTGGGTTGGACCCCCATGATGATCCCAAGCATCACATGCATTCCATGCGGTAGCTATTGGTGCGTTTGGGCGTCACATGTAACTGGAAATGTTTCTTCTGTTAGGTTCTATAGTGACTTTTTTCGTAGTCATTTGCATATTTTAGTATTATGCCCCCAAAATCAAATATCCCCTACTTTTTTTGAATAGTATATGATCTATTGCATAAATAATAACTATGATCTATTGCATAAATAATAACTATGATCTATTGCATAAATAATAACTATGATCTATTGTATAAATAATAAATGACTATAAATAATATAAATGACTATAATCTATTAGATCTAATTAAATTACATACCGTTAAAGGTTCATAATCTTCAACACCTTCATAAATCAACCCACCAGGTAAAGGGTTAGATTCACCACCCCACCTGTAATTAAAATATACTTAATAATCATGATACTTAAAGTTACAATTTCATATTTTCTAAGAAAGTCAAAACGTAATTATTTCTATGTCTTTTGCTCAATAGGTTGTCAACTCACTATTATACGATCATAGGTTATCTTTCTCACACTTAAAAATCTTCACACCGGAAATAATAACACAATTACCTCCCTTGTTGTCCTATTCCCCACTATGGAATAGCTATCTTCAAACGTTTGAATTTGAAGTTGAAAAGGATATTTTTGCCAATTTCTCAACTGGCAATAGTGAATCATAGGTTTAATAGGACTATTCTTTAACAAGGTAGGACTGTTTATAGATACCATCAAGTTTAGGGCTTTAATTTAATACATTTTAAAAATATAACTTAAAAATATGAAATTGTAACTTTAAATGACAGAGGTATAACATTATAAAAACACAAACTTATGGATTTTCTCCTCCTTAGTTAATTTCATGCAACGTTTCAGGTATCTTTATCAAGGTATTAAAAACAATCCAAATATGAAATAATGACTTAGATCTTTTGAATAGTAAAATCTGCAGTCACTGTGACAACTAACATGTATTGGCACTTACAAGGGGAGGACTGGGCCAAAATTAATAAAATTCATCGTTGCATTTACAGTAAAGTATATAATATCACAGATTAAATTTGATAAATGGAGAAAACTGTACAATACATTACCCACTAAGAAAAGGTCTAATTTTATTATAGAATGTATCTGCAGTCAAATTATCTGAAAAGAAATTGAATACAAACAATTACTGACACAGGAATATTTAATCCTGTTCAATATTTACAAAGATACGATAGCTAACAATTTGACAACATTCAGCATCCTTACAAACAATTAATGGCCAACACGGCCTTATTTTATGGGTATTACCCCATCAACATTTTAAGTTTTAAGAAATTCTATTTCAAAGGAACCTACCATGCATTTTAGATAACACATTTTGCAAGTTTTTAACAACTTTGTTGATCTTCTGTAGTCCTGATATCATCATATCAATATTACCACTTTCACCTCCTTTTAATAGACTTAATATTGGCTGAAATTAAATCAGATTGAAAATATTGTGTTGTATGTCATGCTTATAACAATATAAAACTCAGAAATACCCATCTGGCCCTTTAATTGAATAGAGCCAAAAATATGAATTTGGACTCACTTGCAAGTAAGTTTAAAGTATTTTAATGCTTGGTAACGAGAGAGAGACAGAAATGGGGTTTAACCTCCACTCAACATCAACACAAATAATTTGATTGCACTTAGGGGTCTTTAACAGTGGGAGGATCCTGGAGAAAACCAACCAAGTTAAACAGGTGACCTACTCCTTAACAAATAAAGCAATTATTTAACTTAAAGTCTCTGGTTATCATTTGAGGGTTGTTAAGTAAGTACTGTACAAAGATATGATGAGTTGAAAATTTGTCAACATTCAGTATCCCCTGCAGACTGTTTAATCGGAAATGGTCAAAGCAATGGTGGGCCATTTTTTAATCTGATTGAATCCAAGCCAGGAGACTAGCTACCATTGAAATTTTGTGTTCTTAAATGACATTCTAAATAACCAATATGAGTACATTATTACATGTCTTAAGACTTGCTGATGACCGGCAGCTTTTATCTATCACAGTTAAAGATTTATATTCTCATGATTTATAATAAGTGCAGACAGGACACAATATACACAGACATCTGAAATAACAAACGAGTGAATAGATCTGTGGGCTAGCCTAAGTGCCACTGCGCTGTACTGTCTGGCATGTAGCAGATGATGATGATGATGATGATGATGATGATGATGATGATAATAATAATAATAACAATAATCCTTTCTACCATCCTGCCCTTCATGAAAAAATATAATACAAAAGATGATAGCATAACAGATATTCACTCAAAACGAAAACTATTTCTAGTAATTAATTTATTACCTGTAATGCGTGAGTGAATTCTAATTCTATAGCACATGTTACTACAACAAACCAATCACACTCATCACCTCCTGGTACGATATATAGACTCTTCATATTACTATAAATATATAGCATCATCATAGTCTTAAATCCAGTTATTCAAACTAAATGAAATGGGGTTTAACATCCAACTGTTCTGCACCAACTGGGCTAATGAAGATGATCATATGCCATACAATGTGCTATGAAAGAAATTGTGTACACAGGGCCTCAATCTTTTATCCCATCCAAACGACTATACATTTTCCCTTGCCAGGCTCTCCTTAACTTTCTCTGCCCACACTTGGATTGAACACAGGACCGCCAGGTTAGCAAGCAAATATCTTACTCATCGAGCCATTGCTGATTCATAAATAAACCAGCGGCTGCCAGGCAGGATACGCCCACATTTTCGAGAGATGGATAGAAAACAAGCTAAAACGAAAGTGATTTTTCCTACAATCAAGGGCCATACTTCAGGAAATTACAATTCGATATGCGCAAATATCGAAAGGAACCGAGATCTTTGGGTTATAAACTTACATTTCAAGTTTCAACAAAATCGGATAGAAATTGTGACCTCTATAGGATCCACAATTTTGATATACCATATTTTTACTCTAACGAGTAAAACGAAGGGCGACCATTTTGTCTGTCAGTTTTGGGCGGATTTTCACGAAATTCGAACTCAGTCGTCCGTGGGGTGTAACGGTGATATAATAATACGTTTTTTTAAATCGGATAAAAACTATGACCTCTATAGGGTTCACAAGCTAAAAACGCAATTTTTCGTACAATCAGGGACCATAATTCAGGAAGTTATGTTCCGATATGCGCGAATTCGAACTCAGCCATCCTTAGGGTGTAACGGTAATATAATAATACGACTTTTTAAATCGGATAAAAATTATGACCTCTATAGGGTCCACAAGCTAAAAACGTGATTTTACGTACAATCAGGGGCCATAATTCAGGAAGTTACATTTCGATATGCACGAATATCGAAAGGAACCAAGATCTTTGGGTTATAAGCATACATTTCAAGTTTAAACCAAATCGGATAAAAATTGTGACCTCTACAGTGTTCACAAGCTAAAAACGTGATTTTTCGTACAATCAGGGGCCATAATCCATGAAGTTACAGTCCGATACATGCCAATATCGAAAGGAACCGAGATCTTAGGGCGATAAACCTATATTTCAAGTTTCATTGAAATCAGATAAAAATTGTGGACGGACAGACGTACGGACGGACAGGGGCGACGACAATATATGTCCACATGAAAATGTGGGCGTATAAAAACTGAGGTGGATCTACCCTTCGAATACCACTTGAACATAATTTTTCTTTCATTGACAGACAATTTAATGTAAATTTGTACATGCAGACACACAGTTAAACTGCTACATAAGCTTGTTTAAATAATTTCTTTCATAACTCAAACCAGCACCAAAAATTAAACATTTTCCTCCCTTAGCCCAGATATTTTGTTACCAAGCGGTACTCACTTTAACTACAGCTTACCAAGTAATGTGCACAATGAGGATTTTGCGTAGTAGAAATCTTGGGTTAATCTTGTAAAAAAATTAATGTTTCTAAATGAAGTATGATGCATCTGATTGGCACTAATATTAGCTCATGTTATCTCTAAGATCAATGATCAGTATGATCACAATACAGTACCAGTGTGTTCAATAATTATTATATATTGTACTTACTTCAGTGATAATGGCCTGAAATACAAAATGTAAATAATAAATATAAATAGTGATGAAGTCGTCATACTAGGGCCATTATTTTGTCGACGTTTCATGTACTTGTTTTTATTTCTTAAGTAACTTTGGAAAGGAAAAATATCACAATATATATCGCACTGTGAGGTTCATACTGTGATATGTAATATCGTACCGTGAGGTTAGTGTATTGCAATATATTGTACAGATTAAAACCAGAGAAACTAAAAAAGATAGGTTGCCAGGCAACAAAACACACGCCCACAGCAGCTGCTAATTCGTCCGGGCGGTCAACAAGTGTTGTCGCATATTTTTTCTTTCGTCAGTAATGAGAACCTTTACAACACATGAAAATCTGATTACGACTAATAACCCATGAAGTAATTATCAGAAAACATTACAATTTGTTTCGATTGTTTGTCTCATATGACCTTAAACAATTTACATTAACTTTAGCCTCTAGAATGAATGAATGGAATGGTGTTTTAGCCTCTAGAGTGTCCACAAGATTTTTTAAAGTGTTCAAGGGCCTTAACTCTGGTAGTAGTTATCAATCAGAAAATCAATCGGCTTCTTCGTCGTTTAAGGTCAATCAGATATTAACTTTAGCTTCTAGAGCATCCACAACGGACGGACATAGGCGACGACAATATAAGACCACATTTCAATGTGGGTGTATAAAAACTAAATGTATTTTTACGTTATGCATGACTATACCCAAAGGTACAATGTACATACCTATCTGTATCTAAGCTTTAAATCTTGTAATAAGTTAGAAAAGCTAAATGTTATTATAATAGTAAGTGCAGGGGGCTGCACCACACACAATTTACACAAAAACAATCTATAGACAAGACACAATAATAACATTATTGCAATATTACCTATCTGGATCTAGTTGTTTGTAATTAACTAAACAGAAACCTGGATGTGATAGGATAGGTTGAACACCCAATTTAGATGATACCTCATACCATGGTACAGCAACACATTCTGGTATACTCTACAAAATATACCACAGGAATGAAATTGGGGTAAAAATACCAAGCATCAAATAATAGCCAATCTCCATCAACCATTCCATATTTTGGAAATCATCATATAGTTGAAGAAAGTGATGTCTTTTATTGTCGATTTTGTGATCGATTCTTTCCTCGAGCCCAAACTTCACAATGTCATAACCTACTCCCTGCCCCAAAACATTCATTGATAATAGGTCCACTCTTATAAAACGATAACTGAAGCTGCACATGAAATCAAGAGGTTTGTATTCTGGTGAAAATGTTGTGAAATTGCATTGACAGACAACACCTGTAAAAATATAAAAGATCTGGCAGATATTATACTATTCAAAAAAAGTAGGGGATATTTGATTTTTAAGTGTTATTAAAGTCACCTAATGAAACTGACCAAGAAACAAATGACAAAATGAAATGAAGTTCACATTCATCGATTTATTCCAAATGATCGTTAGACTAAGTAAGGCACAGACTGACCATTATAAGGGTAAAATAATACCCGGGGTCAAACAGCAAAGTTACCACAGCATCACAACCAAGTCAGTAACGGGTAAATCCTCCTCTGTTTGCCAAACAAGCATTGATCCGACGTGGCAGCAGCAAGTTCTTGGACATTGGCAGGACGTTGTTGACGTTGACGTAACCTCTGTCCAAGCATGTCCCAGACATGCTCGATGGGGGAGAGGTCGGGACTCAGTGCTGGCCAAGGTAATGTGGTGATGTTCTGTTGTTGGAGGTAACCTGTAACGATCCTGGCCCTGTGACATCTTGCGTTGTCATCCTGGAAGATGAAACGGCGGCCATGACGTCGTGCGAACAGCACAACATGGACTGCCAAGCTGTTGTCCCGGTAGTACTGGCCTGTAACACGCCCTGCAACAACATGTAAAGCCGTTCTTCCAGCAACAGTGATGCCTCCCCACACCATAACAGAACCACTCCCAAATCGATCATGTCTGATGACGTTAACGTCTTGGAAGCGCTCGTTTCGACGACGCCACACCCTCCTACGTCTGTCCAAAAAATCAACAGTGAACCTTGACTCATCTGAAAACATCACATTGTTCCAGCGTCGATTATCCCAGTGTTGACGATCCCTACACCAACGACGTCTTGCCTGAATGTGATGATCTCTCAAACAAGGGATCACACGAGGACGTCGGGCGCGAAGGTGACCCCTATGCAGTCGATTCCGAATCGTCTGGCCACTCACTCTCACACCAGTGTCTGGTTGAAGACGAGCGCTGATCTGATTTGCTGTGATGACACGATTTCTCAAGGCCAAGGTACGGATAAATCGATCCTGGGCTTGAGTTGTCGCCCTTGGTCGACCTGAGCGTGGTCTGTCCTGTACAGATTGTGTATCACGGTATCTGGACCATAGCCTGCTTATGACAGACTGAGAAACATTCATCGTCCGCGCCACAACCGCCTGTGTTGTGCCGATCTGTAGCATGCCAAGGGAACGTAACCTTTCATTTTGGGTAAGCCGACGCATATCAAAATTTGTTTTCTGGTCACTAAAACAACTAAACTGATGTTTCCACCCTGGAATTCAATGCCACAATGACTGTAACATTCAAAGTCAGAGTCGTGCAAATCTTGGGTTGGACCCCCATGATGATCCCAAGCATCACCTGCATTCCATGCGGTAGCTATTGGTGCGTTTGGGCGTCACATGTAACTGGAAATGTTTCTTCTGTTAGGTTCTATAGTGACTTTTTTCGTAGTCATTTGCATATTTTAGTATTATGCCCCCAAAATCAAATATCCCCTACTTTTTTTGAATAGTATATATCAGTCAAAGACCTTTTCTGCACCAACTAGAGTAATGAAGACGGGAATACACCATGCAGTACCGTATGAAAATTTTTTCCTGGATTGTGGCAGAAAGGTGTTCTTTTATTTCGAATTCTAACTGTCAAGTGTTAGTTTACATGCATGCCATTTGTCTTGGTTTTCTATCCAATCTGAACCACCGAACACCGTTCCTTTTCAAGGCCCACAATCTGCACCACTGACAGTTCTTAGGAGCTGTCTCAGTTCACACATCAATCTAACCCAGGACCTTCTGATTTAGCGAGCCCCCTATTGCGGCTAAAGAATAAAGTCTGCTACTTCAACCCTGCACAGTACTTACTTCTGGTGCTCCTGCATCACCATCCTCCCAAACATACCCTGCTCCTATTATAGATAACTGTAAATATGCTAGGCGTATTTCTTTCCTGCTTTTTAGCTTTGAGGCATCAAGATAAGGCATCTAAAATGATTAATAAAGATTGAGTTAGGCACATATATAATAAATAAATAAATAAATAAGATGTTTGAAAAGAAAACAAACTACATATTTCAAGCTAGCGCTTTCAGTTCCATCGGAACCTCTTCAGACTTTAATATGATAGCATATATAAACATTATCTAAGAACATTATTTAGGACATTTTTTTCATCAGCTACATCAGCTGTATGTCTTAGAATCTGATCAAAATCAATTCAATAAGAAAGGAACATCTTGCCTTGGCAGTGGCATTACCTGAGAGATAGAGACCTAGTCACTTGATGCAATGACAGACCTTACAATCTAAAGCACATGCATAAGACCATTTGGCCACCCAAAATCGCCTGTTTAAGTTAAAATGATGTCCTATACCTTTAGTACCTCTTCCTTCATCATCTTCTTCTCCACCAAATCTGGCATTTCTTTGGATAGACGGTTCCATGCTTCAAAATATTCTGGAAGCTCTTCCTGTCAGAGATCAAAAAAAAAAGAGATAATTATCAATGTTAGATGATAACATGCTTTGACATATTTTTCTGCATTTTTATCAAATGGCAAAGAAAAGGTTAAGGATCCTAGGTCAAATGGCAGCTTACAATTTGCAAAGCAATGACAAATACACCTCAACAGCAGTTTTGTTGTCTAAAGTATTTATAACGGTTTTCACCAATTTTGGGGGGTAGTTTTGAAAAAAAAAAAATCACGATCCCAACAGGTTCAAAAAGATGATTGGGTTGCATTAGTCCTATGACTAGACAAAAGGTAGGCCTACTAGTAAGATAGAAATATATATCTTCAGAATTTCACTTGATCAGGGGGTCTATAGGCTTTTGCCTGTTCTCAATCCATAGATAACAGACTATATGATTTGGTGAAAGATGAGGACTTATAACATGAGATTACGAGGATATCTGATCAAACTTGAATGTACCCACAAAGAACTGATTGTCGCAACACCAGAAAATAAGGGGGGATGGATGGCTGAAAGGTTAGCACGTGCGCGCTGTATCATAAAGTCTGTCATTGAGTCAACTGGCGTGGTTTCGATTCCCCGGTTGTACGTGACAAGGAGTAGGGTCGCCTGTCCAACCTCATGGGTTTTCTCCGGGTCCTCCAGTTTCCTCCCACTGCTAAAGACCCCTATGCGAAAGCGAATTATTGAAATAAAATTGAAGAATGCGTCCCGAAATGACCTGGGCAAGGAGTGGACGTTGAATCCCATCTCTCTCTCTCTCTTATTATTAAGACTTTGTTTACTATACAACGGTAGCAATGACAATCAAGACACCGTTATTCTCCAAACAGCTCTGAATTGGCTCGAAATATTTCTTTTTGATTAGGCTAATTATCATAGGAGGCCTATATAGCGAGAACTACATGTATCATAGCCAGGGGCGGATTGGGCCATCGGGCGATCAGGCACGAAGGGCCGGTCGGACAAAAAATGAAAACAAAAATTTTGTCCAATTCGTCTAAAAAACCTTTTTCTGCTGAATATTATATGGGGGTGGGGGGGTATTGGACCGCCCATAGAGTGCTGATGATCATGTTGTATGTGGCCGGTGGCTTTAACGGGCCGTCACACCATCATTGGAGTCTGGAATGGGCTGGTATAATAGACTTTCTGGGCTGGGTGTGGGCCAGAATTCGGAATCCTGCAATGGGGATTCCGAATTTCATCCAAAAATTTCATCGGATTCACCCGACACTGTCGCCCGCAAATTTACTAATTATTAAGTCACCTGCACAGGGTTCGTAACTCCAAAAATATTCAATTTTAAGGTCTCAGCAAAATTTGATGATAGCTGGTCTGCTGGCTGAATATGAGTGCGAGACGATTTTCCTGAGGCTGGTGTTTAAAAACATTCCTTGAAATTTTTATTAACTCGTTATTTTCAGAGATGAAATTACAGAATTGGGATGTCGGGAATGGTCTCAAATTGCGGGAAAATGGCCTCCTATTTCCAAAAATTCAAAAATGAATTGTGTCCCATACGCCTATGCATGTCCGCTCCCACTCCGTCAAGGCCACCTGTTATTCAATAATCCTAACTGGTTAATCAAATGCCGGTGGTCAAAAATTTTCTCAACTAGTCCCATTTTTTAACCAGTTGAATTCTCTCGACTCTTGACGATACAATGATAATATGTTAATATATAATATGAGGATATGATAATTCCACCGGTTGATCTTTGTAAATTACTTACAGGTAGGGGTTTTGGCCTAAATTAATTGATTTATGAGATATATTATTTGACAGAGATTATAATCAGATATGCCACCAAATCGCATATTTGGGGTTCATTTTTCAAATCTTTCCATGGCTACAGTCCCCGGACCGTCGGGCTCCGCGGTCAGTAAAAGGGGGCTGCTACGACATGGGAGCCTGGGCCAGTTCCTGGCCCCAATCTGCCCCTGATCATAGCTCTTTATCTAAATCTTGCATAATTTATCTTTAAAACCTGAGCTGCATATTAATATGTATTTGCTCTGTTTAAAACCAGTTGAGTAGGCTACACTATGTTGTTACAAGTGATGGTGCTGTAGATCTACATTGAAGATATTTTAGGAAACCAAAAGTAATAAGTAGGCCTAGGCCTAATGTATAGGATTATGGCTTAGAGTTAGGACAGGCCGTATGGCTACCGGCGGTACGGTACCTTAATAATTATACCTACCAATGGAGATTCCATCAAGAAGCCAGTTTCCATGGAGACATCATAATTCTCAAAGACTATACTATCTACTTTAAGTGTTGACATGTTTTCATGTTGTTCGTACCATTGAAGATGTAGGTTATCTAGACAGGACTTTAACCACTGGTCTTTTCTTTACCATTCTGTCTAATTCAGCAAGGGAGATAATTCTAATATACATGTAGTAACAGGGCTTACACCAGTAATTTTGTAACCACTGCCTTCAATGTTATCATTACACAACCATTTTTTTCGTTTTCAATAGCAAGGTCTACACACCTACAGGTTATATCTACAAAAAATATGCCAAAATAGAAGGGAAATCCCACATGCTTAATCAATGTATGAATATTTGATTCGATATCACAATACACACCAGTTTTTCCATAGTTCATATTAGTTGAAACTGTTTTGTATACAGTAATGAGAGAGAGAGAGAGAGAGAGAGAGAGAGAAATTTCAGGACTAACACATGGTTCAATTTTATTGCAATAATTCCCTTGCACGTAGCTAGGGGTCTTTAGCTGTGGGAGGGAACCGGAGGACCCAGAGAAAACCCACGAGGTTGGACAGGCGACCCTACTCCTTGTCACGTACAACCAGGGAATCGAAACCACGCCAGATGACTCAATGACAGACCTTATGATACAGCATACACATGCTAACGATTCGGCCATCCAACCCCCCATACAGTAATGAAACAGGACCCAAATGCCTCAATGATGGACACGATCGATCCTGACATTTAAACTTAACAAAATTGCCGATCGGTGGTGAGCATACCGCCTAGAAAGCTTGCAACTGTTGTGCTTGGCTCATAGGCTGCTTTACTCGCATTGGGTGTATGTGCATCAGTCGATCTCAATTTTCCTATAAAAAAAACAAAATTGATATGTACATCCCTGGGCGATGTGTACAAATCATCACAACAGCCAAAAGTCGATCAAGCATATGGTTATATCTCCTCAGTAACCAGAAAACCTGGATTATACATTCCGAAAAAGGAGGGGAAGTGGATTCAGCGATATATGGAAATTGAGCCATGTTATGTTCGGGTGGAATAGAAACGAATAATTCGCAGCGGTTGATATTTGATCACAAGTGCACTAATACCTGACAATAATATTAATAGTTTATATTTTCGATGAGTATGTCAGATAGTAACCTATTTCCACAATTGTTATTCAAAATAAAAAGCAATTAACTAGGAGCTAGGGGCATAATTAATTTCAATACAACTGTTTATGAATATGGTGTGATATTACAAAGAGTTTTTTAAGTAATCAACTTTATTCAACATTCATATAGTAAGACAATGATCATATCAAAATAGGTAGAAATATATCTTTACAATTAATATAAAAATAACTAGTATTTACATATATATCATTTTACTTTTACATAAAGACTCTTATTATATTGTCATGGAAACAAATGAGAGGTTTATAATATAACATACACTTTATGTGAAGTAACAAATTTGAATGATATAATATGATAATTAATATCATTGCATTTTTGTACAATATATCTATCGGTATATTAGTAGTAATTTCAAATGCATAGATTAATACAATTTCAAAATGCCTTGAAATACACAGGACACAATTCCATGTAATACAGTAGTTGTATTTTATTGAATTTTGTCCAGTGCAAGGACCCATGAACACAATATTAGATTTAAAGGCTGTCTGGATAAACTGACATTTAACAACCAAACTTATTAAAATGTATGGCAGTTATGTCCATTGAACAAGCTGTATTCTGGATAAACAGACTATCACTGACTGTGGTGGGGGTCATATTTATTGCTTTTGAATTAAAGTTGAGCAATATAAGTATAGAATTTTGCTATTTGTACTAGAAATTGAAATGAAACTGAAGAAAAAACAAAGAAAAAATTCCCAAAACAATGATAACAAAAACAAAATTAAACAATAACAGAACAATATCAAAAAAATGAACAATACGGAGAGATAACTAAACAAGCCAACAGTGAGGCTAGTATACCCCCACTTTAATACCAAAATAAATAGATGACACTTATTAATTACTTTGCATATTTATCTTTTTATAAAGTATCAAGCAATCAAATTGCTTATCACTTGGTTAAGATTATCAAACTCTACCAGATTTCTCTAACAAACATTTAGCAGAATCATTGTATTCCAAACAGTACAACAGACAGACAGACAGACAGACAGACAGACAAATCTATTTAACAATCCCCTATTAATCCTTATAAGACATACAGAAGTAGATTTGGCAAATTAAACACTTATATGGATATGCTACTTCTGAATTTAGTAACATGCTATGTTTCGATACCCCATTTGCTTGATAACGATATCTGTATATGTATCGAAAAATAGCATGTTAATAAATTCAGAAGTAGTATATCAATATAAGTGTTTTTAATTAGGACCATATTAATTAAATTAGGAAAAACTAATACATAAATAGGTACAAACTTAATATTATAAATACATGTATAACAATTAAATACAACTGAAACAGAAATTTGTTTTGGTTTCATACTTACAAAAATCATTAAAACTTTACATAAAACATAACTCATTGGATGATTATTCTATTTCTATACTATTTTTAATCACAATATTTTGTGCAGTTAATCGTGACCTCTCTTCACCGGATGGGGCAAAAAGATTATATTAAATTGTCATTTGACTCATAACAACTGAGGTATTGAGAAACAACTAAACTCATCAGGATAAATATATATTTAGCGTCTGGATGCTGTAACAGTAAATTCTTTACTCATTCCAGTAAAAGGTGTAATAGTACCAGTAATACTTTTATGATCTCCAAAATATTGTATTCTGTAAGTTCCTGATTGTTGATTAACAGGAATATCCCAAATTATCGTCACTTCACTTTCTCCCAAAAAGAACACACCAGATGATTGCCAGTGAAATCTGAAATTACATTCAATATTTTGTTTTACTGGATAACATACTTGAATCAGATCAAATGAAACTAGTTTAACAGAGCTGATGAAGATGGGTATTATGTCATACAGTGTGCTATAAGGGAAATTTTGCCCAGACAGTGGTACAATAGATTAGGGTTCTTTAATGTTTTGTTCTTCATATTGTGTATTATTTACATTGTATCTTATGGATTTTTTGGGTGACAAAATGAAAGAAAGGTGTCAGACCAGATTTACAGCCCTTATAAAACATAGAAAATATTAGTATTTTGATTGTCAATAGCAATGTAATTCTATCATTCCACTATGTCACCAGCACAACTTAATTCATTCATGAAAAATACCAGATTAAAACATTTAATGTAGGTCCATTGTGGAGATAACTTACTTGGTCTCCCATGTACTGTCTGTAACAACTATTGTCCATGTACCATTAGCTTCTTTCCTTTCAATTGTTAAAAACGTTTTTCCTAGCTAGAAAATAAAACAAGAGCGACATCCTTTTTTATCGTACTAAAACTAAATATTGTTTTCATTTCTATTATTGACATTGGTTGCTCCTTTATAACTGGTTTAAGAAAAGAGCATTCTAAGCCAGTGTGACCACAGCAGAACCCAGACCTATAACTTTGGTCAGACAACTAATCAAATGCCTGGTAATAGAAACCATTTCCAAAGATCTCACCAAATTTTTCTTTATCATGGGCTTTTGATTGGTAGATTGTTCTGGAGTCGACCAATTGCATCCTGCGCATTATTGAACATGTCAAGTTCAGAAATTCATGATATGAAATGAAAAATGCTGTTTAATGTCATACTTTTCTTGACTGACAACTTATGCAGACAGGTGAATGTCATACAGTGTGCTATGAGGGAAATATTAGCCTATACTCTTTTTATCGAAATACACTTGCCAATATGTAGACAGGACCTCTGTTTTTTATCCCTTCCAAACGACTTCATGATTAACTTTTTCGTGACACGGGAATCGAACCCCAGACCTCCAAGCTAGCTAGCCAACGTCTTACTCACTGAGCTACCGCAGCTCCCAAAAAATCTTAAAACAAATAGTGTAAATACCTTTATATCATTTCTAGGATTAGCACCAACAAATTTAACTGTGACTGTCGTATTGGTTTTATAGGAAGTCTCAGCATCTTGAATGACATCTCCATAATTCCTACTACCAGAAGTATCATATATAACAGGTGGAAGGAATGATAGTTGTTTACTTACTAAATTAGGTGGATTAGGACCAGGAGGACTAGCTGTACCCTGTAATCGAGAGAAATTAGTATTAACATCCACTCAACACAAACTAGGTCATTTTGGGACTAACACATGATTAATTTTACTTCATAATTTGCCTGCTTGTAGGAGGTTTAGCAGTGGGAGGAAACCGGAGGACCAGGAGAAAACCCATGAGGTTTGGCAGGCGACCCTACCCCTTGTTATGTACAAGTGTGGGATCAAAACCATGCCAGTTACCTCAATGACAGACCTTATGAATAATTATGATATAAAGTGGACATGTTAGACCGTTTGGCCCCACCCCATCCTGTTATATTTATGTTATTTTATGGAATAACTTGAACAATTTCAACATCTATTTCCTATATTCCTGGGCTACATATATTGTCATACACATATACATTTTCTTTTCCTTAATCTTACCAACTTTAAAATGAATTGTCAAGAAAGGAAAGATATACTTGATGGGTTAGTTTGTTATTTTATTATAATCATGTATACAATCCAAGAAAGAATTTTGCTAGGAAAGTAGCATTTTGGCTAGAACTCTAATTGTCAAAGGCTCTTAACAAGAGAAATTCTTGTGCTAGGCACTTTATTGAGAGGGACATCAATACATGTAATAGTTAAACATTACTAATTATTGGATAACATGTACTAATTCAACTGCTTTAAAATTCGTAGATTTACAAGTGGCAAGTAAACCCGTCAACCCTGTCCTTTCCACAGAACAGAGCAACTAACAGTTAATGACACAATTTAGTAAAATTTATATACCGAGGTTAAATCTGTAGCTAACTTTGTAAATTCTTGAATATAGGCTTGTAATGTATACGGACCGTAAATTGTGGATGCAGCTTCATATCTCTGTTTCTAAAATACATTAACAGAGAACATTTACACAAAATTTTAAACATTCAATAGAAATATTTCAAATGGATGCAGACCACCACTAAATTTCACCATCTTGGTACCCACAATTTGTTGTTCGTCTATTTATAACAATTCTCTCTGTCTCTTTTCTCCCCTTTTGCATAGCCATTTCTGTTGATTTTGTGGTCTAGAATGGATGAAGAGGGCTTGAATTAACATTTTCTGCCAAATTTACATAAATATTCATGATTTAGAGGCCGACGGATGACAGGGTTATCAGATGGGTTACGGTAATATGTACGGCAAATAAGTTACATGTTTTTAGTATGCTTCTTCAAGTTTGTGTATGATTTTTTGTTTCTCTGCCCAACGAAAATTTAGGGAAAAGATGGAGCTGGGCAAAGAGGCCAGAATTAACATTGACGTCAATGGGGAAATTAATGGTGGTATGCCACCAAATTGTAAATATGAGTTGCCTCCCCTTTAGTCTTCATAATACAGAGGTTCATGTTTCAATTTTATAAGGTTCTATGTTACAGTAGCTTCAATAATGTGAAACTTTCAATCAAACTGAAAACCTACCTAATAAGTAGATAAGATGTAATTAAACCTGTCAGTTGATATTCAAATAAATTCACAAATAAAATATAGCTGATGTATTTACCTGATATTCTTCAAAGGTAGCAACATAATCAGCATAATCATTGGATAGACCAGCAATAACAGATATAGTATCTTCAGGTAAACCACCTGCTTTCAGAGCCTGTAATAAACATGATACAAAGAAAATCTCAATATAAATCCTTCTAGAAACAAATTAATGCTATTTTAATCGTAAAATACTAAAATCACAAACACTCGATATATTATTACGCAATAATAAAATATCCTAATATGCAATCAAATCTATATTTTTTTTAAATATAGCTTACTTACTGATTCTACAGCACCTCTCATTCTTCGACCAGACATGGTCCTGTAAAAAATTAAAATTTAAAACTTTAATATTGTAGAGGGGAATAAAATTTACTAATTAAATAACAATGAAAAAACCTCTCATATATCTAAATGCCTTTAACTTGATGTAAATAATCGATTAATTTTGTAAATAGATAAAATATACATAAAATATTTAAACTCTTCAATCTTCAATTGAAATAATACGTACGTGAACTCGGCAGGTACAGCAATTATAGCTAACTGACCTATTCTAAATATCTGTGTATCTACTATAGTTGGTTGCCATAAATATGGTCTTGTTATCTAGAAAACAAATAAAGCCTATACATCATTCCACAATAAATAATACTAATAACAAATTAGTTCACCCTCTATAGCACTTAGACTGCCCCAAACACCCCATCAAGTGCACCTCTGTGGCACACATATAATAGGGAAAGTTATTCACATATCTCGGGCAGTTGGATGTGGTCAAAGTAACATCAGTTTCAGATTAATTTGGTCTGTCCAGGGATGTAGGCCTACCAGTATCAATATATCACTTTTTATTTTCTACAAGGAACTGGAGTAGTCAATATATACATGTACCAAGAGCTAAAGGGTTAAATTATAAATAAATCTCTAGTAATTACAGGCCTTTACTGCTGTATTCTACAATCAATCAGATAATTTAAGAGGGCCAGCTAAAATTACACTAATCACCCATCACCATTGCAATGTAAACATAAAACAAATATTTATGCTTTTGTTCAATTAATACCAATTCAGATAATTTCTCAAATTTTTTAATGAAGTCAGTACTTGAGATTTTGTACTTGGTGAATCATACTGAGCAAGAAAGCCCTAAATGACTGTATGTTGAACCTACCTCTCCAGTATCTAATAGAATTGGTTTAGGATCATGACAAGCTACTTGTTCAGAAGATGGTGTGTGCAAAAAATCTCTTATAAAATCCCAAAATAAATTAGTTTTATTCGATCCTGAAACGTATGAAAACATTTGTTCTACGAACACTTGTTCAAAGTTCTTTGTCCTCAAAAATGAAAATATAATAACCAATAGACTCTTTTATCAAGGAACTACTTTAAAAATAATGTATATGCATCCAATAGTACTGTATATGCTGTATTTTGATTATTTTTTTCTGTTTTTTATAGTGCAATTATTCTGCATTGTCTATATAAATGAACTGAAATGGGGTTTAACATCATCCTGTTCTGCACAGACAGAGCTGATGATGATGAGCATATACCTTTCAGGGTGTTATAAGGGACATTTTGCTACAGAGGCATTACAACCTACTCTTATATGTATTTTGAAATCCCCTTGGCAAGTGGGAACTAGGCTTAGAAAATATCTAGGTGCTTTGCAGCCCACGATGTAAGTCCAGTACCTAACCCGTTTAACTAGCACAACCCCTCACATTAGGGCAGTAATGAACACACTATAAAATTATCTACCTTGTTTAAAGTTAAATGCACCAGGGCCATCAGTTGTACCAGCAGCAAATGCAAAACCCATGGCAGGTTTACATGTCTTTACCTAAAAAGAGAAAGAGAAATGGGATTTAATGTCCACTCAACACAAACTAGGTTATTTTGGGACTAACATATGTTTCAATTTTATTTAGATAATTTGCTTGCGTGTAGGGTTCTTTAAGAGAAAACCATGAGGTTGGACAGGCGACCCTACTCCTTGTCACATACAAACGGTAAATTGAAACCATGTCATTTGGCTCAATGACAGATAGAACATCCTACGTTTCTGCACATATCGAGCTAGTAAAGACAGGCATGTATAATATGAGGGAAGTTTTGTATTAGTTTTGCTAATGGGCAGGAAAACATATGTATTTATCCAATAATACATGGCACAGAAATTACCAAAAACAAATGGGAATTTCAACAATAATTTTTTAAAATACAAGTATTTATACTCACTGTTGTTGTAGAATTTACTCTAATTTGGACGTTTGTCATATCAACATAGGTATGTCTAAAATCTACTGGTCCACTTATCTTTACTGTAGCAGAATTATACAATTCCTATAAAAATCAGTATGCCTTAAATATTTCTCTATCCCCATAAAAAACCCAAAAAGACTTGACATCAGAAAGCCTTATATATTTCTCTATTCAAATATGTAAAAAATCCAATTGTGGGGAATTATTTTAGCACATTATAAAAAACAAAAATTTATTTTGAGCACCCAAAAACTTATAATGTTAGCAGTGCTATGATAACTTCTGATCATCTGTGAAAAGAAATGAAATGAAAGAGTTTTAACGTCATGCAGTGTATTATGAGAGAAATGCTACCAGGACAGTGACGCCACGACCTACTCTAATGTTGATTACCAAATGTTCTATGTGAATAGAAAAACTATTTCAGAATGTGGAGTAACATACCAGAGCTTTGTTATATTGATTTTGAGCTATAATTCTGGTACTATCAAACATATCTTTACCAGGCCCTGATGCTATACATAGTTCATTCTGTAAAATAAATACATTTAAATCAGGATAAACAGATGCATACCTTACTACTTGAACTACTTACAGCTAAATAAATTAGTAGTCTTAGCCTAAAACTCCAAGTTAAACAAAATCTAAAAAACAAAAAAAATTTATCAACAAAACTAAATACATCGCCAGCACCAGCCCCTTCCACCGGCTCAAAATTGGGTTATCTACCATATTTTGCATTTAGTACTATATTTTCTATCTATTTTACTTAGGCAATGCACATTCACCTAAAGATTATGTTTCAATCTTTTACCAACATTACTACTCACAAAACAATCATATTTATATATCAGATAATAATATTTACCTTGCCATTACAGGTACTTGTTGGGGTGTCACATGGTTTACCACTATCTATACATTTTGGACCTTTTGTATTCGGGGATACATCGCCTTCATTACTCTGAGCAAATGCTGCAACAAATGGACCCTGTCAAAGATCAGAATAGAAATTAGGGGCGTAAACAAACATTAATGATCACAGACATAAACTGAACTGTAATTGTAAAATCTGACGGTTCATCTGGCTAGATATGGAATACAATTCAGGAAAAGTCAATACACAAAAGTTTCAAATATATAACAAAGAGTGAGAAGAGATGGGGTTTAATGTCCATTCAACGCAAGCTACGTCATTTCAAATGGTACAATTTTATTTCAATAATTCGCTTGCATGTGAGGGTCTTCAGCAGAGGGAGAAAACACACGAGGTTAGGCAGGCCATCTTACTTTTTGTCACACCACTTGACTTAATGACAAGAACTTATAATCTAAAGAGCAAATGTAGTACCATTCGGAACTAATTTTATAATAATAATTCTTATAATATATAGCTTACCTCGCCCATAAGAGCTCCATTATTCATTTTCAGTTCAAACAACTGAGCTGCATAGCCTTTATTATCACTACTGATATAACCATTAGTATTATTCATACTTGTACAATGTACAGGAAACCAACTGAAATTATTAGGGAACAAACATACAGAAATCCTCAGTAACGCTTTATAATTTTGTTTAAATAGGAAGTATTGAAAATATGATAGATCCCAAATTTTTGGATATTTATTTGCTAATATTCCAATTACAGTCAAACATTTTAAGGAATGTTTTAACTCAGTCTTTAAAAGAGAGTGAGAAATATGAGGTATAATGTTCACTCTGCACAATAGGACTAACATATGGTTCAATTGTATTTCCATAATTTGCTTGCACTTAGTGGTATTTGGCATTAGAAGACAGGTGGGACCGTGGGATAAAAACAACACCTCTAGACCAAACGACAGACTTTATGGTCTAAAGTGCATCTGTTAGACCATTTTGGCCACAAACCCTGCTTTGTCTTTAAAAGAAAACAACAGTTTAACTAATGGTCCAGTTGAAGAAATTTTGAATTTGCATGTATATTAAAATATAGTTTTACCTGAGCATACCAATGCCTTTATTATTTGCATCAACAAATCTTAATACAGTCATATTTTTATCTACGTCATAGTTGTACCTGTAAAAGAATATATAATTATACAAAATAAATTGTAGGTACAGGATAACGATTCACACTGCAGTTACCCATCTCAAGAGAAATGTGCGTAGCAAGCAGTAATGGAAGTCTGTGACTTTTTATTGTGTCATACTCTTGTTTTTGATCTCTTTTTGATGGGAATCCAAAAGGCTATAAGACATATCCCTCAAGTTTGGAAATAAGGTACCGGTCACAGACAATGTCAGACACAATCCTATAGTGCCTGTTATTGTGTCCTGTATAGACTTGTCCTTTATCAATGTTTTTAATGATATTTATAATATACGTCTGGCATACAGTTCAAAATGCCAAGTACTAGTTCAGTAAAATCTCGGCTTCCAGAGAAAAGTTTACCGTTTGTTTCTCTTTGCGAAATCTCAATGGACATTAATCAGTTTGAATTCGGTTCCTAAGCTCCTCTTCCAGTGGCTCCTGATTGGCTGGATTTGTTTGAATGAAATGCTACCGATTTCTCGACAATTAGGCATCGGTTCGTTGCATGGGTTACATATAATGACCGTTGGAACATTTTCCACATCTTGAAATCAAAAATTCATTCGAAAACAGCCAATTTTATGATTTACCGGAAACTATTTTTAAGGTGCAGTGTGTGTGAGTGATTCGACTAAATATGTGAAATGGTTGATGAAACGCGAAGTGACCCGCGAAAGGATACATCATGTGACATTCAAAATGGTTGATGTATGGCCAGCGAGATTTCCCTGAGAGAAATTAACAGTAAACTTCTTTTTTGGGAGCTAAGATTGAGTTAAGTACATCTACAATGTATATTTCCATGCCTGATATCCTTATAACAATCATTTTTCTACTGGCTTAAGCTGCAAATCATTTCACTATATATATTAGCGTATGGTAGTAGCTACACTAAATATTATAGTATTTTGTTACTATATCTGCAATGTTCCAAAGTTTTAGGCAAACTAGGATAGGATGACAAGGGGGTATCAATTGAGAGAATTAGCATATGGCACAATCTTCTTTCAATAATTTGCCAGTGTGTATGGTTCTTTGGCAGAGGGAGGAAACCAGAGGACCCAGAAAAAACTCATGAGGTTGGGCAGACAAACCTATTCCTTGTCCCATACAGGCTTGGAATCAACATCATGATACTTGTGATATCTTAACCGATAATTAGATCTAGTCCTCAATCAGGTGTAAATGCAGTGTTTCTGACTATCTATCAATGTAGCATTATAGAATAAACTTATACTTACTTTTTTCTTTCTGCTGCAGGGTTGTTTAAATAAGATGTTGGACTACGATTGATGTTACTGTCTAATAGTTCTCCATTGTTAGTATAAATATTACCAGGTTGAATAGATTCGTGAGCTTTTCTTATACTCTATACAAAATATCAACAAATTCAAACATTTAAAGATGTATTATGTAAGAGCTAAATCTGAATATCACAGATAGGTCTTTTTTCTGATCAGCGGATGGCTTAGATACCAAGTGAATTAGTAGACAATGCCCGCCATATCTTCAGTAAACAATAATATGGATGACATTCACAGGAACTTTCTCTGCCAACACCTAGATCGAATCCCGGATCTCTGCGTTAGTAAGTCAGCTCCTTATTTTGAGCCACCATGGCTACAAAGTAAAATAAAACAAAACAAGTCAACAGTGAGGCTGATATTCCCTGTCGAAATCCCAAAATAAACAGATGACAAATGTTTATTAATTTTACATTTATCTTCTTCAAAAGTATTGAGTAATCAAACTAATTATCTATGTTTAGTCTAAGCATAAAATGTTTACGATCAAACTCAGTCAGCTTTTTTAGTGCCTGGTAGTGAAACTATACGTTAAGTTTTATTACTCTCCATCAGTTAGAGGGGGGTTGGATGGCTGAATGGTTAGCGTGCGCACTCTGTATCATAAAGTCTGTCATTGAGTCGACTGGCGTGGTTTCGAATCCCCGGTTGTACGTGACAAGGAGTAGGGTCGCCTGTCCAACCTCGTGGGTTTTCTCCGGGTCCTCCCACTGCTAAAGACCCCTACGCGCAAGCGAATTATGTAAATAAAATTAAACCATATGTTAGTCCTGAAATTACCTAATTTGTGTCGAGTGGACGTTAAACCCCATTTCTCTCTCTCTCTCTCCATCAGTTAGAATCAAAGTTATCTTGTCCCAAAGCATCGACCAATGAAATTTCTTAGCTCTGCTTAGCTTTAACGGGAAATAAATTAATCGTTGAACTCAGTCAAGAGCATCTATACTTCAATTAAAAGCAGAGTTGTTATGTTCCAAAATCTTGACCAATCAAATTGCTTATCACAACTTAGCCTAAGCAGAAAATTCTCATCATCAAACTTAGTCAATGTACTGAAAATGCTCAGCATCGAACTTTGTTACGGTATTAATCTAATGAAATTATACACAAAGTTTCACCAATCTCACTCAATTAGAATCAAAGTTGCAGAGCTCCAAAGTCTTTAACATTCTAGCTTAATTGGAAGGAAAGTTATTGTGTCCCATAGAGTGTGACGGATGGACAGACAGACCCATTTTAATAGTCCCCTGCTTTCTTTGAACATTGGAGACAAAAAAAAGCATACCTCTGTTATTCCAGCTACAAGTGGTTCAAATGATTCTTTAACAAAGCCTAAAGATGTTATATCATAGAGCAGGTATTGATGAAATCCACCGGGTCCTGAATGTGTATGTATACCACTAATACACACATTTCTTTCATTATATAAATTACCATATAATGCCTCTAACCTTTTAATAACCTGTGAAAACAACAAAAACAATCAAACAGTTTATCAAACCTTTAATCTTATTTTGTATATAGTGCAGCATGTCTTTAATGACATGAAATGAAATGGGGTTTCACATTTATGGTGTATTCCATGGATTCTAATGCAGTTAAATTTAAGTGTTTATTACACATGATACAAACCTGCAATACAATTTATATTAAATGATTCTGTACTAGGCCCCTACTGCAGCAGAATGACAATATATATTATACAAATCAGTATAAAGTGTATGCAGGATTTCTGCAAAGAGGCAAGGGGCAAAATTTTTTAAAATAAGGCCAATTCAAATTTACATGTACCTTAAAGAGGGGTATGGAGGTAAATATGATGATGAGGACTCTGAAAGGGAAGGAGTGCACCACAATTTTAACATTAAATAAAGGTATGGATGGAGGGATAAGGGTTGTATGTAGGGATAAGGGTTGTTAGCCCAAAGAAATGTGAATGGTGGATTTTGTCTCATACTGCCCTACCCTGCACTGATAGAAATTAGTATAACTAATGATGTAAACAAAGTGAAGGTGTGTCTTTCATTTTAAATTTGAGCTTTTTTTTAAACATAGGTTGCTGAAAATGCCTGAAGAAATGTCAGAAGTAATAGTTAATGACTCTATGCATGATTTAGCGGTTCATTTACATTACATATTTACAAAGATATGATGAATTGAAAGTCCCATTGATCTATCTAGTTTTGGTATTTCGATTTTGTTTTCTTACTTAAAATTTAAATAATCAATCAGAGTACATATTAATGTGGATTAAGCTGTGAGAAATTTTTTATTCTTTCAAAAATATGCAAATCATGCATTGTTACTTTAAAGGGCCAATCCCGATAATATTTTGGAGAATAAAACTGCTTAAGTTTGTGTTAAAATCCCTTAAAATCCTCTACCTTAGGGCCAAGCAACTAACTTAATATATGTGATACGTTTTCAAACAACTTAAACCTGTCTGGAAATGGAGACTGGTGTCCCAAGCTGTACTATGCGGTGTCTGAATAAAACAAGACCTTTATTTTATAAAAATAATGTGTCGTTGACATTTACCTTTCATTATCATGTATAGCACATGGGTCATTCACTGTATAAACCTCAAAAGGAACGGGAATCGATTATCAGGTCACCCAACGAAAAAATTGACCCGAACTCTTAAAAGGGTTACGTGTGATAAGCAGTTGTGACGTTCACGTCCAAACGACTCAATATTTTGCGCTGAAATTTTGTGACGGGTAAATACACCATTCCTCTATATTTTGGCCTTTTAATTCTATATGTACTCGGGCTTATATTTTTTAGACTCTGTTCAAATCGGGATAGTCCCTTTAAATAAGCCAATTAAATCATAAAATAGTCATTGAGTCAACTTAAGTGACATCTGTAAGGTTTGATGATGTAACGGTAAAGTTAGATAAAATATTGGCCTACATAACTAATCTAAAATAAATAGTATTGTTTTTACAATTGACATAAACCTACCTCTAATTTAACACCTTGAGATAACATACAAGCATCAACATTGACAAATACTACTCTAGTTTTATTTCCATTATCTCCAACTATAAATGTTCGACTATACTGGCGAATATGGATACCATGAGACGTCTGAGAAGGATTTGCATACCCCATCTAAAACAAAAAAGGTTTAGCAATTAGATCATCTATCTCTCTCTTGGCTTGAGCTTCAGTAGATCAAACGTCAAAAATTCAACTGAAAATGAATACATTTATCTATACTTATATTTGTGACTGTCATTTGTTTATCTGTCTATCCATCGGCCGCTACACTATAAGGCCCCCCCCCCCCCCCGAGGCTGAAATTTAGTGCATAGGGGTAGCTCGGACCGGGGAGTAACATAGGCCTAGTGGCACTGGCCTACCGCTTCCATTTTCGTACAACCTGTGCATCATTCACTAGTTATCATTACTAATATTATTACACACGTCTACAGCACACAAATGCAACATAAATGTGCTTGTGTGCACTATACAAAGGCAGAGCAAGATACTATTGCATTATAATAAAATGGAGTAATAAAGAGCATATTGAGATAAAATTGTATCTGATTAAAATAACTCTGGATAATCTACCTATACCTATTCAAAGAATCATTAGGTAAAAATTCAACTGAAAATGAATACATTTATCTATACTTATATTTGTGACTGTCATTTGTTTATCTGTCTATCCATCGGCCGCTACACTATAAGGCCCCCCCCCCCCCCGAGGCTGAAATTTAGTGCATAGGGGTAGCTCGGACCGGGGAGTAACATAGGCCTAGTGGCACTGGCCTACCGCTTCCAGTTTCGTACAACCTGTGCATCATTCACTAGTTATCATTACTAATATTATTACACACGTCTACAGCACACAAATGCAACATAAATGTGCTTGTGTGCACTATACAAAGGCAGAGCAAGATACTATTGCATTATAATAAAATGGAGTAATAAAGAGCATATTGAGATAAAATTGTATCTGATTAAAATAACTCTGGATAATCTACCTATACCTATTCAAAGAATCATTAGGTAAAATGATAAGTCTTTAGTTAGTTTTAAAGGTAGCAATTGAAGTGACATTACATATTTGAATTTGTTTCAATCGCAACAGTACAACTTCAATTATTTAATGATAAATGAAAAAGACACATTATAATCAATTGGTAGGTCTGTAGGATTATTATGGAATAATAAATGTTTATTAGAAACAATTGTATTCTACATGTATTTAATTATAATAATCTGGCAATAAAAAAGCATGAGTATCAAAAACTATGACAGATTTATAGCAAATTCTAAATAGAACCTAAAAAACAATGTCATTTTAACTAACTATACCAGTACTGACTTGATATAAAATATTGTTATACCATAGCCTGCTTAATTGTCATTATTTCATTTCACATGTGGACTGTCAGACCGTAATGAGTACACATTATAACTGGTTAGTTTGTATAATGGAATGTATATACATTTAACACTTTGCACACTTGTAATCAGGGGCGTATATATTGATTTTGTTTGGGGGGAAGGGTGTTTAGCAAAAATAAAATAGACTGATCCACAGGCTCCTAATACAAGTGACGCAGCCACAAGCCGAGCAATGCAGGCATGAGCTTCCTGGTTAGGGGGGTGGGGGGGCTTGCTGTACAGTTCCGGGCCTGTAGTGATACAGACTTCACTCAAAACTCAAACAACCAGGAATATAACCCAGAGAAAACTATTGTGTAATACCAGCACGAGTCATGATCTGCTATATGTCACATGAAATATGAATTTAACCATATTGAAGTAAAAATTACCTATACAAGTAACCATATTGATGAAATGTATAAAAAAAACAGGTAGTCTAAAACTAATTAATGTTCTATGTTAAGTGAGACACATTTTAAGTATTCAAAAGAATTGAGGTATATTGACTATAAAGTTAGGGCATATGTTCCATTTACTACAAAAAGGATTTTCCCTTCTATTTTGGCATGGCTTGTTTACCTCTTTTATTCATCTAGTTGCTGGTGCATAATTTTGAGACCGACTGCACTTATTGGTGCATGTCGTGATATCCAATCATAGCAATCATATTCATATATTACATATGAAGTATTTGAGATTTTTCCCTTTATTTTGGCATTGTTTGTTTACCTCAGTTATTTAATTAGGCCCGATTCATAATTTTGAGACCGACTGCACTTATCTTTAGAACAACTATTTTTTTTCAGGGGGGGGGGGGGGGCATGGTTTTAATAAATATTTGGTGAATGCGAAGTTGACTGTTTTTTATTATCAAAATTGTTTACTTGCGTACTATATATAGGGCTACGTGGTGTTGATTGAATATATATCAAAATAATACCGGTACATAGATAAGAAAAATGTTTTGGTTTTTTTTTGGTTCAAGCAGATACCTTTTGCTTTTGTAAAGTGAAATTAAAGGGCTACAATTGAACCCAAATCAACTACATCAGGATTTATCCCAAAGTTTTAATTGTTCAGCGACAGTAAATTGAAATGCAACTTTTGACATGCATGAAAAGTTATATTTCTCACCATGTTGACTTCGGCTGCTGGGCCCGTTATATCAGATATCCCAACCCCAATTAAATAATTGGTTGACTGTCCATAACTAATATGCAATAAAGCAAGAATTATACAAATGTACGAGCACTGATACAACCCTTTTCCTGGGGTCGCCATTTTGCCTTTTCTAAATATCACATGACTTTCATGAAACATGTGATAGCGAATTAAGCTAGTCCATTGCTTTGTCGGAAAACGTTTTCATTGTTTTTCTTTCTTTTCATTGAGAAACTGCTGGAGAAATTATATTTGATCTTGTAAAACCTGTACAAATATGTACTGAAAGTAAAAGGCTGATATTTTCCGATTTTTCAAATTAACGGGATAGTAAATGTTTTAACAGTTATGTACACCTGTCCTCCCTAAGTACAAAATGAGACATTCCATTACCCCACTATACTCTGCTGCTTGTGAAATTTGAGATGTGAACCCATTTTTATTTCTCATTATTTACTAACTATGCCATTGAGTGTGCTACAAGAGGCACGTAGACATTTTGCAACGTGTTAGAATTGTCAGGAACTTTCCAACATTGGTAATCTCAAGAATAGAGAAGTCTCCGGTCTAGAAGTAGACAGCAAAACAGCGGTTTTTGGAACGTGCTTGGCAAACAAAACGGTCCGTTCAAGAAACACTGGAAAAGTTTGACATCTTTGCCAGAAGTCTGATTTTGACATTGAGAGTCTTGTAATGCTGGTCGGTATGAAGATTTTGGTAGTTCTACTTGCCTGCGTGGCAAACATGGTTGAATGTGAAATGTTTACATCTATGGCCCATCTCCAAACAGCTTTGTATGCAGAAAGAGATATTGCTTCGACATTAAGGCAATATATTGACATGGAAGAAAAGAGATTGGAGAAATTAAAAAGGTATCAAATTTTAATTTAAATCAAACTTCTATCTGAAGCATATTGTTCTATCAAATTTTTGCATCTGATGTAATAGAATGAATAGTCAATGACTGTAAAGTAAATAAAATTAAAAGTTTTGTCAGAATTAGAAAAGAAAAGCAGTAGTCTAAAAGTATTGAAATTTCAGTTTGTATTGGAATGATAAGATCTATCATGAGTGGCATACTTTCCATAAATTTCATTGATCACACCATCACAAAATGGTGAGATTCTCCTATAAACCCTCTGATATAATCCTCCTGCATAAATACACTTTTTGAAACTTTGTGTATTTTTAAGTGACATTTGTATATTAGAGATTGTTTTGACCATGGGTTATTAGTATATTCACTGTGAATTACTTAGAAATACACAATATGATTTGTTTTGTATATTAGAGATTGTATTGTATTAAGGCTGCAAGAGCATATCTATATTAACTGGGGATTATACAATACATGTACAGTATCATCTGTTTTGTATATATTAGACACTGTATCAAACATTGTGTATAAGGTTTTGTTAGTATGTTTAAAATTGGACTATAGGAGCTTACTCACAGAGACTTATAGACCATTATACATGTATTTGTTTTTGAGTGAAAATACCCTCATACCATTATCTTGTATTGCTTAAAATGGAACTAACAACTATTTCCATTTAGATGAAAGGTTTACCGACCAATATCAGAAGTTGATATTTATGAAACTATATTTTTTTTTTCTAAATTTTAGAAGTGTCAATCAGTGGTTATAATTATCAGATATCAATATCGTCTTAAATTCTTTCACAGAACCGCAGGTCACCACTGTAATTCACTCTAATATATACTCTTAACTCTTATGCTCGTTTCCTTGCATTTTACAACCAAACAGATGTTATCTATGTTTGCAGGACAATTAACACAAAAGATAAAAATGGTTTATCCTATTTTCATTTAATGGTTGATATATCAACTTCTATGGAGGTGCATGCTGTCGTACTGTACACTATATAAATACAATACTACATATTGGTGGATCTAAATATAATTCCAGCCAGTAATACTATAAAGTATATGCAAATACGATTGTTTGCCATCAAACATGCATGCATTTTGCCTATAGTTACATGTACTAGAAACTTTCCCACATTTAGACAATTAGAATTTACATAAATAAAAGAATTTAGAGTTTAATCAAATCACTAGGAACATAAGGGTAATTTATCTGATGAAAATGATAGTAAGCAGGTTGATGATTGAACTATATATCTGTCGGCAATATTCCACGTCTAATGATCACAATAATTGATGATTCTTACTTCTACTTATTTATTAAAAAATATTTTACTTGAAACGAAATCCGAATTTAAAAAAAAAATGGTTAAAGTCATCTAAGCCTAATGACCACGGGTGATGTATTAGAAATATTATTTTAGAAATGATTTGAAGTAAGTAATATATGAACTTACAAGCTCCACATGCACTTTACAATAAGACTGGCATTCAACAATATGTTTTAGATTAAAGATACTTTCCCGCTTACAAACTGTATGATTTGATGATATATTTGGACTAAAAACATATTCAAACTAATTAATCTAAAATTTTCGCGGGGAGATACCTCAAGCTATATATAAACTGTTGTTAGAGTCCATGTCTGTCACCTCACTTCATTGAGGGGGGGGGGAGCATTTTCCAGAATGTAATTTTCATTACTTACTGTCCATTTGCCATACATATTGCAATCTGATTAAAATTCAGACCTAGATTTCGTTTTGTTTTTTTACACTTTGGATGGCCTACACTACATGAAGATCTGACAGGTTGTAGTGGAGGGTCGTGTCAGAGGTCATATGAGCGGCTGATTAACCAATCAGCGTTGATGTTTCTAGTGGGTTACTCACAGTTTCATGCACCTCACATGCTAAAAACTCGCCATAGCAGACCTTTTCAATGGCTAATCCCTCACATCATCAAGAATGCAGGTTATATAACAACTCTTCCAGATCCTAGTGTAGTAAAGATAAGTAAAACAGAATTTTGAACTATAAAAAACGAAATGAAATAGGATCTGTGTTTTAATCAGATTGTACATATTGAGGCCTAAGTAAATTCTTAAATATTTTCTGTCAACTTGTTTTTCCGCCATTTAATTCCAGGGTAATTTTGTACGTTGACACCCCTCAATGTTCCCAAAACTGCCTTACCATGGGTGTTTTTCAGGTAACCCAGTATTTTTCTAGTAAGATTGGGTGTCTATAGGCTATACTTTCCAAAAATAACAAATTTCCTATACTTTTATTGGAAATAACCACCCGTTAAATAATTTCGTGAAGTAAAAAAAACAATCTTCACAGCTAGAAGTAGACTCCGGAAGTATGTCATACATAAAAGCTCCTTATACTTCATAGTAATATTACTAATAATATTTAGAATATTATTGCCCATTAGTATGATTATCTTTATTCATGCTCGGGGGTTTGGTGGTTTAGTGGTTTAACACTTACATGTGAAATCACAAATTTAACCATCTGTTAGTCCCAAAATGACCTAGCTTGTGCCATGTGAACATTAAACCATCTTGCCAGGACAGCTCCATTTCTGCATACTCTTCTTTGAATTCTTATTATTCTAAAATGTTGATCTGTAAATCATTAAGATATCTCCTTTTCATCCGATAAAAGTTGATTTCCTCCAAAAAATAACATGAATTTGTACAGCACATTTGAACAGTTTTTGAACAAATGTTCTTTTATCACCTAATTAGTTTGTATTATATTTTAGTAAATTACAATATGCCATTCATTGACTGATTGTATTAAGAAGTGATAATAAGGATACAAAACAGAAACCCTATTAGAAAGCCATTTTAAACTAGTATATATTCCATTTTCATTGATTATATGTAAATTTGATAGATTTATAGTACTTTTCAAATCCCATTTTTTCTGGTATCAGTTGATTTGGGTGGTCGAGTGGTCTAAGGGATGTGCTTTAGATCTTACGACCTGGCATTGAGTCAAGTGGTGTGATTACGATTCCTAGCTGTTTTTCTCCAGTCCAAGTTTTATGGTTTCCTCCCACTCCTAAAGTAAAGATCCCTATGTGCAAGCAAATTATTGTAATAAAATTGAACCATATGTTAGTCCCGAAATGACATACTTTGTGTTAAGTGAACGTTTCTCTCTTTTTTCTCCTGGTACTTCAGTTACCTCCCCTAGCTAAAGACCCTTATGTTCAAGACTATCGTTGAAATGAAATTGTACCATATTTTATTCCCGTAATGAACTGGTCTGTGTCAAGTGGAAAATAATCCCTTTTCTCTGTGTTCTCTCGTATCATTTCCTCTGTAGTTAAGTTAATCTGCCCTCTTGCAGAGATGTTTACGACGCTTAAAATATAGACGATTATATCACTCACAGACAATCGATCAGTTTGATAAAAGACTGTATTAACCTTCTGTTCAAGGGCTAGTAAAATATTGAACAAACAGTCATTCAATACAGATTAACTCTGTTACCAATTATTCTATAAAGACACTTTATAATGAGAAAAGGTGTTTGTTTTCTTTAGCTGAAGGTGGAAGTTGGTCCACACGTAATCCATTAACCGCCAGATATGATATATTGATCAAGCTTTAGTTTCCTTTTACTGCCTACCTAATGACATTTTATAGACTATTAATCATTTCCTCACCAGTAAAACAGAGGAAAAGGGTTTTCAGATTAATAACAATCAGTGATTATATTATGCATATAAGTAGGAAATGGCTGCAGTTGCGTGGAAACAATTAATAATAAATCCCTGTTCCCAACCATGACAAGAACGTGATGTCCATGTTCAGATTTACATTTTGATGTAATGATACTTTATATTATGTTATAGAATAGATACACTCCAACTGAACCGTGAAATAGAGTTTTCATTATAAACATATTTTTAGATAAATAACACAATAAATGTTGAGAACATTTTATATTTTTGTAATAATCAGATAAGACAGTGTAGGGAGCCAGCAGATTAAATTTAAAGTAACTCAGGGAGATGCTAACAGGAGGTCTCAGATTTCCCAGTGTGGCTTTAGATTGACATGTGTGCATTATGGAGGGTTTGACGAGGAAGGTTGCCTAGTCATTGGGATGGGACAAAAAACAAGGCCCTGTGTATACATATGGGTGTGATTGTAAAAGAGCCCTTGACAGTTGGCCTTCGAAATAAGAGCAGGCCACACACTGTATGGCGTATGCCCATCTTCATTAACTCAGTCAGTTTTTAGGATGTTAAACCCTTTGTAATTACAAGTTTAATCCCATGGTTAGGTAAATTATAATTAGGTATATGGTCTCCTGACCTATAAATATTGTAGATTTCTCCTTTATTTATCTGTTTATCGAAATTTCATACACATGTAGTCTTACTAATTGTACAGAGGTATGTTGATTAGCGAAATCTTTTGTGATAAACGACAAAAGAATATATGCAAATGTGGTGCATTTCCTGTAGCAAGTCCACAAATATTGTAAATAGATTTATAGAAATACGTTTTTAATTGTTAGTTTAGTTAATATTAAGCATGGATAAAAGGAGGAAAATCAAAACCTCATGTCCGGACACGGTAAGACAGCCAAGTCCCCCCCCCCTCCAAATATCTCAGGGATCCATCCTTCACTGTGAATAAATACTTTTAGTGGACTGATATTATAGTGCATGTACATGTATTCTGTCACATAAAATATTCATGCTTTTGTAATCAAATTTTATGTTAAATGTGCATTTCAGATTTCATCTGTATAAATATTGCCAATTCTGTTTATTAATAACATTAAAAGAATTATATCGTGTTTACTTTCAGCATAGCTAATGATTTTGCCAGTCACAGTAATGTAGCATTAAAAAATCCAGATGGGACTTTAGGAAATCCAGTTAGTGCATTTTTATATGTCAAAAGATTTACAATTGATTGGGATAGAGAAATTGAACCAATCTTACAAAATAACACATTTACAAGTAAGTAGCTATTCACGGTACTTACTGACCAGTAATAAGAAATGAAATAGAAGTGCTTACGGCTAAAGTAATGCCAATGAACAAAAATTACGATTTTATGCCTGACCAGTGCTGGGAAGAGCTGTTGAATTGCAGGGATATCTGGTTCCATTCTTGTGAATTATATTGATTTTTGTTGATTCAAGCTAATATTACAAACATTCTTTACAGGAACCGTACAATATAAAAACATTTATATTTTCATAAAATTTCTTCATTTCTCATAAAATTATCATAAAATGGAAAAATATAATAAAAAATATAAAATTCACTATTTCTCATAAAATTATCAGAAAATGGAAAAATATCATAAAAAATATAAAATTCACTATTTCTCATAAAATTATCAGAAAATGAGACAAATTTTTTTTTTCAAATATAACATTAACCATGGCTTTTAGTGGATTAGTTTGAAAGTTGTTAAATACTTTTAAAATTCGACAATAATTTACAGTATAGATTAGGTGTTTGAGTCACAAATATCATGTTTGTGACAATTCTCAATAGTTTCTGTCATCCAAAATACCATAAAACTACGAAATTGATATACATGTAATTACAAAAACATAAAAATTCATGAAATGTGATAAAAGCATTATGAAAATATACCATTTGATAAAAACATCATAAAAATATAAATTTTTGATAAATATCTGTGTACGGCCCCTGTCTTTACCAAAAATATACTTGTATAAATATAACTAAGACAGGTAATATAGGTTACTCGTTAGGTCTTAGGATTCAAGCAGGAATTTTTGAACAAGTGGTGAAGTGAAACCAACTCTAAAAAACATTGCAACAATGTCACATGAGACAGATTTCCGTTATTACATTGTTTCTATTTAATTCCTTTTTTAAAAGATAGAAAACAAACATAGATAAATACATGGAGATGCAAATGATGATGAATTGTGCAGCTCAGCTTTAGGGAGATACATTGAATCAAGCCTAGTTCTTCTAAATTCATGAAAATTTCTCCCAATGTCTTGGTTTATAGTATGTTTACTCTAGTTTTAATGGTTTTAATTATCTTTTAGCTATGTTGCAACAGATTAAATTTTTAAAACAAGATTTACCAACATATGAAGATTTAAGTGGCGCAGCGGCAGCTTTATTACGTTTACAAGATACATATCAACTTGACACAGCTAAAATAGCCAGTGGAGAGTTGGGCAAAACTAAATGTGCAGAATTATCAGGTAAGAATTATTCTTTATTGAAGTCTATTTACAGCATAGTTTGTTTATATATGTATGGTTACATACAATAAGGTCATACATGTAGAGAACAATTTGTTAATTAAAGATGCAGATAAAGATATAGATAAAGAGCTGACCATTCTTGATATAATAGTTCAAAAATAGATAATAAGAAATTTGTATATTGAAAATTTCATTCAAATTACTTTATTCTGAGCGAAGTTATGTGTATTTGAAGTTTTAATAAGATAGTCTTGATTGTCAAGTACCAATGCTACGATAATAAACAAAATTTTGAATTAATAAATGACTTGTGGGTTCTAATCAATTCAATATCACAGTCATCCAATGTCTACAGAGTTGATTATGGGCTTGCCATGTGAATAAATTTCTAGTTAACAATTTATATAAAGGACATGCAATAGGTAGCTTTAGCTCTTACATAATGTATCTTTAAGAATACTGTAATAAAACAATATTAAGATACGGTTAGAATTTAGAAACATTAAACAATTGATTGATATAAGAATATACATAATATACAAAATAAAGTACATACTAAAACTAATAATAGTAAACTGTCAAGCAAAATGTATTTGTAAGTTATTTGGAGGGGGGGGGGGTATTACTTTTTTAAAGTATAATTATTTATTTGCAGCAAGAAATATAAATGATAAACACATATGATATTATATTATATTAACATATTCCAACCATATAATAATATTTTGTAGCATGATAGATTTACTTTGATTGATTTTTGCAAGACTAACATACTGTTAAATTTGCACTGTTAGCCAAATTTGTTATTATAGCCTATCTAACATTACTGAATGAGCTTGACAAAATAAGGCACAAGGAATGAGTTTTAATTAAGGAAATGCAAGTATATTTAGATATATCTGATACTCAGATGGCTTGTATTTATGATTATGTATATTTTGCTCAACTGACAGACATATGTGGACAGCTTGATAAATAAGTTGATGATTTCTAAAATGCCAACATATCTTGTGTAAACTATAAACCATTCCATCATCACATTAATGTCAATTAGCCTACATGATGGAGCTATTGTGGTCGCTTTGTAATAAAATGTCAGCTTGTAATCTGGGAATGTCTTGAGGTTTTGTAGTTAATAGTTCCTGTCAGTAAATTGTGAGTGCTTGTAAAAGACATTTAGGCCCATGGATTTTTTTGGAAGACAAGAATATCATTGTCACAATGTTGCATATTAGACCCAGTTTATTGAGGCTCCTTGCATGATTAATTGTCACTTGCCTTTCGAAGAAAGCAGAGGACTGTTAAAATGTTTTCATCTGTCAGTCATCTATTTATCTTGGGATTGGGGTTGGGAGGACATCAGCCTCACTCTTGACTTGTTTCTGTGCTAAAAAATAGGACATTTAACTCCCATGTTTGTACGAAAAATCACGTCTTTACCTTGTGGACTCTATAGAGGTCACAATTTTTATCCGATTTTGTTGAAACTTGAAATGTAAGTTTATAACCCAAAGATCTCGGTTCCTTTCGATATTCGCGCAGATCGGACCATAACTTCCTGAATTATGGCCCCTGATTGTACGATAAATCGCGTTTTTAGCTTGTGGACCCTATAGAAGTCATAATTTTTATCCGATTTAAAAAAAATGTATTATTATATCACCGTTACACCCTAATAATGGCTGAGTTAGAATTTTATGAAAATAGGCCCAAAATTGAAAGACAAAATGGCCGTCGTTGGTTTTCAAATAGCGTAAAAATATGGTATATCAAGGTCGTTGAAACGTAAGTTTATAACCCAAAGATCTCAGTTCCTTTCGATATTCGCGCAAAGCGGACCGTAACTTACTGAATTATGGCCCCTGATTGTACGAAAAATCGCGTTTTTAGCTTGTGGACCCTATAGAGGTCATAATTTTTATCCGATTTAAAAAACTGTATTCCCTAAGGACGACTGAATTCGAATTTCATGAAAATCAACCCAAAATTGACAGACAAAATGGCCGCCGTTCGTTCTCAAATAGCGTAAAAATATGGTATATCAAGGTTGTGGACCCTATAGAGGTCACAATCTTTATCCGATTTTGTTGAAACTTGAAATGTAAGTTTATAACACAAAGATCTCAGTTCTTTTCGATATTCGCGCATATTGAATTGTAATTTCCTGAATTATGGCCCTTGATAGTAGGAAAAATCACTTTCTTGTTAGCTTGTTCTCTATCCATCTCTCGAAAATGATGGCGTATCCTGCCTGGCAGCCGCTGGTTTATTTTTTTATTTTACCTACAACAGTATTATTAGGCCAAATCAGTCCATTACATGCAAAAATGTCATGGTTAAGATCATGTTTTGTAATTATAAACAGTAAATTACCTTGTCAAACATGGACACTAGTACTGTGATAGATTGATATTAACTAGGATAAGTACCCAAATCTTTACTAAGACTGACAAGTGTAACCCATACCCCATTTTAACAGGTCTAACCAGTTTTATTATCTCTTTATTATTGTAAGAGTGATGAGAAATTGTGATTTGAGCAGAAATATAAATCGGAGAAATAGTGTAAGGGCATAATTATTATATAACAGATATTATAGGCCATTTGAACTCTTTCACATCCACACAAGGAGGGGGGGGGGCAACTGCCACCTCATCCCCACCCTGCTATGATACTGCCTCTGCTGTGGGCTCATGTTGTCTGGCAATTTTAATTAGCAAATTTTCTTCAAAATGTCCAAATTAGGAAAAACTATTTACTTTTGATGATTTTGATCCAACGTATATACTGACATTAACCTTGGATTCCACAGCTTTGTAAACATTTGATACAAGTGTAACATGGAAAGTACACATCACATTTTTGAACAAGCTACAAGTCAATATTTGATTACTGTATTGTTAGAGAAACAGTATGTTGTTATAGATGTGATTAAAATTGACGCCTATTTCTGGTATAAGTGATAGATTTGTTGAAAGTGACAAATTTCCAGGTGGATGACTTACAGGATGGTGCAAATAAACAGATTAACAATTACTGATTTCGCAATATTACTGTTGTGCCAGCAGACATTTTGAGACCAGTCCAGTCCTGATTTCGCAACTATGTTGTTTTTTCTGTTTAATGTCATCGTGTATAATTTTATTTCCGTCTTCATTAACCCAGTCGGTACAGAAAAGTAGGATGTTAAACCCCATTTGATTTATAATTTTATTATCATTTCTAGGTTTAATCAATCTATTGTCTTGTCATTTTGACATATCTGTCATATAAAATAGATAGCCTTCCTTCGAACTTATACCTGACGAATTTAGTTTTGAGCTGGTTATGTTTTCAAAAGATTATAGAATCACTGTATCTCAAAAAGCATGATTAGGCCTTTAATCAAAGAAATGGAGGTAATAAATTTTTCCGCCTATTTCCATCCTATGTTAGACTATCCTCGCATCCAGACTGACTCTTCCTGTTAGTTTCCTAGGACGACTTGTCTGCAATAATACCATTGGTGAGAGTGGATGTTAAGCCCCACAAGCGAGCAAACAAACTGAATGGAAAAACAAAAGGACGGACACCACAGGATTTGTTCCTAAAAAAGCCTGAAGTTATTTGTGACATTGCCATTGACAGATGGAGAGTACCAGATTTACAAGTAGGCGTGGATGGCTAGGGCCTTGAGATATTCTTGTTCTCCAACAATCCTTTAAAACAAATCTGATGTGGGTGGGAGGCTTTTATTTTTTATAGTTTTTTTGTCAAAGGAGCATGTGGCTAAATATCTCATCACTTGTTTTTTTGTGCTGTTCATAGTAATTCTCGTGTTTCACTCTGCAAAGCTGAATTCAAGTTTATTTATAAGCAGTAACTAATTGAGAATGTTTTGATCCTTTTGAATAACATGCTTACCCATATGTACGTCTAGGTGTATTTGATTGAAAGATGGGAGACTTAAATGCACATGATAAATGTAAAACCATTTAGGTACTTGCCCAAGTGAATCTTTTTTTTTTTTTTTTTTTTTTTTAATCACTCAGTGGCATAAGGTCACAAAATATAAAAGTCACTTAATTTAATAGTGGAGAAAGGTGTAAACACAGCATCCTGCTAAAGTCATTACTGAAAATAATTTACCAGGATCTAACTGTGTGTAAATGTGGGTTATTTGATTATTCACCCATAGTGTTAACCCTTTAGAACCTAGGCTGCACGAAATTACTGCTCTCTTTATCACCTCAAACCTCCAGAGTATCGGAAATAGATGTGAATTATTCAAGAACAATGTACTAAGCTAAGTGTGTGAAACCGGGTTGAGGCAGTCTACGGCTGCCTTTTTGATTCAATATAAGAAATGAAAACTTTCTTTTTTTGGGGAGGGGGGGGGGGGCTGGGGTACCAGGTGCAAAAGGGTTAATATATTACCCTCACAGTTAAGATCTCACCAATTTTAGTAACACCAAATGCATCAATTACAATACTATTATTATGTTTGTTATAACCATGTAACACCCATGTTAATGCATGCTGCATGTTTCAGCTAATGATTGTTATGAGATTGGTAGATTATCATATAATGATGAAGATTTCTACCATACTACACTATGGATGCAGGAAGCTATTGAAAGAATACAAGCTGATATAAACTCTACGCTGTCTAAATCTACCGTTTTAGATTATTTAGCTTTCGCTTTATATAGGGTAAGTCACTTTCTATAGGGTATATTACCTAGGGTAAGTCACTTTCTATAGGGCATATTACATAGGGTAAGTTTCTTTCTATAGGGTATTTTAGCTAGGGTAAGTCACTTTCTATAGGACATATTACTTACGGTAAATTTTTTTCTATAGGGTATATTATCCAGGGTAAGTCACTTTCTGTAGGGCAATGCTACCTTGGGTCAGTCACTTTCTATAGGGTATATTATTTAGGGTAAGTCTCTTTCTACAGGGTATATTATCTAGGGTAAGTCTTTTTCTATAGGGTATATTATCTAGGGTAAGCCTCTTTCTATCAACAAATATTGTCTGTATATTGACATTTGTTTTCAGTTTGTACTTATCCGGCAAAAAACTCTGTTGACATTATATTCTGATAATACCCTACAAGTTAACAGTGATAAAGTTTTAATTAAACTCATTATAAAACAATCTTGTTAATGGAGGCTATATCCTGTTCTAACCAGACAATAAAAATGTGTTTAATATCATTAGTTTGATATAGAGTGTGATTACGGTGATATTATAAAAACATGTGTTTATTAAAGTCATACAAAACTGTTGAGTTTAGTCAGATACAGTACACATACACCACAATTACTGTTAAATTAAAGGACAATATTGGTGCCAGTCATTATCACATATGTGATAGAAATGGTTAAACAGATTCCAAATATTATTTTATCAAAGTGATCATTGCTACGATAGATGCGTAATCAATGTTTCAACAATCGGAAGTGACGAACGCAAAAGGAAAACACGAGTTATACCTCTATATAGCTGACTGAAGTGACGGGTGATAACAGATACATGGGCGAATTTCTGCTCACTAATAATTCCTTCGAAGACCAAAAGTTGTTGTGTGAGACTGTGAAAGGATATCTGACAATTCATAAAAAAATTGACTTTCACTAGATAAGAGAACATGAAAGAAAAATAGAAAAAGTCTGTGCATTACCATGTTTTTATAAGTATAGAATGAATAAACACACTGAATGTATGGACGGTTTCTATTTTTCTCAAGTTCTCTTATCTTATGACATTCAATTACTTTATTGAATTGTCAGATATACTCTTACAGTCTCATATAACAACTTTTGGTCTTCGAAAGAATTATTAGTGAGCAGAAATTCGCCTATGTATCTGTTATCACTCGTCACTTCAGTCAGTTATATAGAGGGATAACTCGTGTTTTCCTTTTGCGTTCGTCACTTCCGGTTGTTCAAGCATTGATTACGCATCTATTGTAGCAATGATCTCTGTGGTAAAATAATATTTGGAACGTGTTTAACCAGTTCTATCACATATGTGATAATGACTGGCACCAATATTGTCCTTTAATTTTAATATATTAAAAAAGAAAGATTTCTGCATGACTAGAACTAACATAATTCAAAGATTTCAGAATTTGAACTTTACTAACATTTGTGTGTTCAGTTTTGTTACTTGGTACCAGACAATGGTAACACATTATGCATCTTCAGTTTCACCGCATGAACGTGCATGCATTGAAATATGCATACCAAACCTTATATAATAAAATTACCGTCATATTTAGAGTTTGTGTACTAATAACTAGTTTAGACACCAATAATTAGCATGAGGTTTTATAAACAAAAAGCATGTCATTGTGACATTGAATTTATAAATTGATATCTGAATTTTTCATCAGCGGAAGAATGTTTTGAGTTGGGTCGTTTTGCGTATAATGACAAAGACTACTATCATTGTGTACTGTGGATGCAAGAATCTTTAGATCGTGAAGCATCAGAAAACAACAAAACTATACCACGAAAAGAAGTATTGGACTATCTCGGCTATGCTACTGCAATGGTAAGCTAATTAGTGGAATTTAAATCTACTTTGACATACAGTAACTATGAAGAAAATAAAACTACTTTAATATATTGTAAATATGGAGTAAATAAAACTTCTTTAATACATGGTAACTATGCAGTAAATAAAACTTCCTTAATATACACTAACTATGGAGTAAAAAAAACCTTCTTTGATATGCAGTAAATATGGAGTAAATGAAACTTCTTTAATATATGCTATGGAGTAAATAAAACTCCTTTAATATAATAGTAGAGTAAATAAGTAAGTACAGTAACTATGGTGTACATAAAATTACTTTAACATACAGAAATTATGGAGTGAATGATTGTCAAAAAAGTGCTTTAATACACAGTATCTATGGAGTAAATAATAGATCTAAATAAAACTGTTATAATATACAGTAACTAGGAGAAATAGGTTCTAGTTTTGCTACTGATCTTGTTGAGAATTCTGAAACCACCTGTTGAAAAGGGTCTGTTAGACATGAGCTGCTGATCTTGTGTTTAACTTATGCCCTAGTCTTCTGCCCTAAATGACATAAAAACAAAAGAACAAATTTCCAAGATAATTGATTTGTTGATGATATATAGTGAATGTTAAATAAATAAATCACACTTGTCAGGTAATTGATCCGATAAGTTGGGATTTAAATTTTGTTGTTTTTTTTTTTTAAATGGGAATTGATATCTGAAAGATTATATATCGAAAAAAGTAAGTATAAATCAAAAAGAAGAAAAAAAACCAAATCCAATCTCAGTGTAAATTCATTGTATAATTTTACGAGAAGAAAAGTAAAAAAAAAAAAAAAATCAATGTCATTGATTGTTATAAAACAGATCAGATTACATCTGATCACAATACTGTATGTATTTACAGCAGTTGGAGATATTTCATTTTATTTTCTTGCATACTTTATCTTGTACATGTAAACAGTTAAAGGCCTAAATGAAATATATTTGCAGTTTCAATTTCTTAATCAGAAAATGCAGTAGTAGATTTTCCTTCTATTTCATGAAATACTGGTAGCTAACATGGCCCACTGCATTATTTAGGGTGATCTCTGGTGAATAACTTCTTTGTCAGAAAGGGAAGTTGGGTTGTCGAAAGGTGTAACACATACACTTTAACTAATAAAGACCAGTCAGAGCAGAACAGTAGGACATTGCACAACGTTTTAGTCCTGAAATGGCCTAGTTTGTGTTGAGTGGTGGACATTAAACTCTCTCTCTCTCTCTCTCTCTCTCTCTCTCTCATGTTAATGATAAATATAATTGTCATCTATCAATGTGTACATTGCTATAAATCTCTTTTCAGACTCACATACATGTGTCACGTTGATACCTGTTGACATTTAAAAGTTTCTATACCAGACAATTCATTTGTTTTTTGATGGCAGATTGCATTAAAGATTGTATTTAACAGCTCAACAAATTGGGCCTATCAATGTGTTTTCATCATGTTTTTTTTATTTGTAAATGGAAAAAAGTTGCAGCTCTTAACAATAAATCTTCAGGTTATCATTGTTTTTTTCATTTGTTTCAGCAAGGAAATATACAGCATGCTTTATCACTGACAAATGAATTGCTGAAAATAGGTAAGCTTTAGTAGAATTCAGGTTAAAAACAATCTGATTAGAACACAGAACCTGTTTCGTTTCAAATCGTTTTTTGTCTTCAACTATAACTATCTAGAAGAGTTGTTAAATAACCTGCATTCTGGTTGATGGAAGGGATTAGCCAAACAAATGATCTGTTAGAGTGCAGTACTTATTGTCTGGCTTATTTGCAGCGATAGAAAGCAAATAAAAGTGAAAATTCTATTACCGGTTATAAACCTATGACGGTAAATCCCTTTGATGTTAGGGGTATATTCTATGCCCGAAATAACTTGCGGTCTGAAAATCTAGAGCGGCTTTGAATATATATAGGGGAATTTGGAGTTATTTTCTTTAAACATGTAACGGGTTAGCCCCCCCCCCCCCCATAAGAAAACAGGATATAAGGTTTTTCTTACTGGAATTCTGGGATATTCTCACATTTACGTACATGTAAGCATAGACAGTTTATAAGCAAGATGAAGTCCTCAACTTAGGTTATGCTGGGGAAGAAAGACTTCAGAAAAACCCTTGAAAGAAAAACCTTGGCCTGTCAGCCACGGTTTTTCTTTTTCTTGGATTATTTTCTTCAATCTTTCTTTCCCCAGCATAACCGAAGTCATGGACTTCATCCTACACTTAATCGAATAACGGATGTCATAGGGACAAAAGCCACTCGTATCACCCTGGCGTGACCTCCCACTACAATTAGATCTACATGTAATGGAGGATGTCGAATGTATATAAAAAAAAGAATTGAAATATAGATCTGTATTTCAATCAGATTAAAATTATTCAGGTTATAAAATCAATATTCCAACAGGTGTATAGATAATGTTATGTACAAAGTCATTGTGAATACACTTTTATAGGCTCTATTTAAATTTATTGTGTGACATATGTCTACCTATTTTGAATATTTCAATTGATTAATTCAGTTATCATTAAAGATGGGTTTCCAGAAAAGTATTTATCGGGTGGCTATTTCCAATAAAAGTATGGTAATTTTGGTACATATGGAAAGTAGAGATATCCAATCTTACAGGACAAAATTGTAAGGGTTCCCCTAATCAACAGCCTTACGATTAGGAATTTCTGCACGCGTGATGTCAAAGGTCACACACGAACATTGAGCTCTTGATGTACATGTACAAGTTGATAAAATTTATGAAGAGTTAGACGTACAACACTTTCTGAGATAAAAATGACGCAGGTAGTGGATAATCCAAGAATTTAATTAAGATTCGATATTTGTAATAAATAGTAAGCATTAAAGACAACATCGACAACATCGTCTTATGTATGCAATGAATTCTCCTCGGACTTCCACGAGAGGTAAGTCACGTGACGTAAACATGACCTGGTTTGATCAAATTTTTATAGCAGGACATTCCTTCGCAATTACAATGTTTGAGAAGGATTTGAAGCAAAGTTATGACAAATTAATTAGATAGAATATGTTTTTAGTCCATGCATACCATTAAATCACCCAGTTTGTACGCGGGAACCCATCTTTAATAACTAGAACTATATGTATATCATCACCTTCATTATGTGGGATATACAAAGATGTCTGAATTTAGGACAAACTTTCATATCAAATAATTTCTTAAAAACAAAATTTCTCTTCAAAGAAGAGTGGGGAATAATACTGGATCTTTATTCTCAAAATTTTTAACTAAAATATTTTAATAATCCCGGCCTTTCATTGGCTAAGCACTAAAAACTGTACTAGGATTTTAACTCTATACCAATGAAGGGTCAGGGGTAGGGGCTGGTATAGTGGTTTAATTATAAGACAGTCGAGTTTTCGACTACAGTGTCTCTGTAGTCATTAGTGGGATGCGATTGGTATTCTTTTTCAAATCAATACAAATTTAAAACTATTTGGACAAGATTTGAATCAAATATTACCTTGTGTTCCTTTAGATATATATATATATTAAAAAAAAATTATTTTTGTAGATCCATATCATGAGAGAGCCAGGAATAATCGTGGTTATTATCAGAGAATGATTAAAGAAGAAGCCAAATCTCGTAAAATGGGAGATGATGGTGAAGGCATATCCCATGAAATCAAGAATAAACGACACATTGATGATTATAGAAATTCTAATGAATTTTTAACTTATGAATCTTTATGTCGAGGTGAAAGAACACAGGTAAATACATATTTTAATATCAGGTTTTTTTTGTAGATAGGATTTGTCATGAATGTTAACATGAATATGCATGACCTTTGTATATATGAATAGTAATGAGTTGCATGTGAGTTCAGCCGTGGCGCGATTCAGTTTGCCAATTTCGAAACGTCTTATGTTGTATTTTCTGTTGGGTAGTTTATTATGAGGTTGAATTTTTAGACATAAAAATATATACCTGGTCAGTGCCAAGAAGACCTGTGTAAGGTGCCATAAAAAGATAATTAAATAAATGAAATACTTTGTTATTTCCCTTTGTAATGTACATATTATAAATTAATTCTAATTGATTACATTAGGGGGCCCCAGGACTTGCTACAACTCACGACAGTCTCGTCTATAGGTATCTTACATGTAGATACATGTAAATATGGTGACAAGTTTGTACAAATGTGATCCAAGACTAGACTAAATCAATAATGATTTAAATTCTATAGTATAGTCATTTTAAAATTCAATATGATGAACTTGTGGTCAGGAAAGTGGTAAAGCCTGTTATTGTATTTTAGACCCTTGTGCATAAAACTTATTCCCCTCATGTTCAACATTAAATTTATCATGACGATAAAAAAAAAAATGCTTAGTATCGTAATGGTTGTTAAATTTACATATAATTACAGTTTGTGTGAGCACAAACTTCCAACCTATAGCCTCCAGTTATAATCTTGTTGCCTGTATCTGCCTTGAGATTTATTAAAAATGTAATTGATAGAGTGTCTTTAAGTTAAAACCCATCAATATAGTGAACTATATATTTACTGCTAATTACACCTAATTAGACATTAAATGTGACACTTGTTTTCTTTCTATGTCACATGGTTACCATGTAATTGACGTGTGTAAACAATTTATTACACAGATGTCATTATATAGATGTCATATTTGTAATAGTTCAGTCAGATGAATTAATTATAGGGGGCACTCTTTCAGAATAAGAAATGAAATGGGATTTAACATCCTACTTTTCTGCACCGACTGAGGCAATGAAGATAGACATACACATATAGTGTTCTATGAGGGAAGTTTTTACCTGACAGTGAGAATTTTGTCAAGAAAAGGAAGTCAGAATAGCAAAAATTAAACTGTACAATTTGCATAAGGGGCATCATAGGTTGATGGAATTTCAGTTGATCATATCTCTGTAAATATAGAACGGAATTGAACCATTATTGGACTGATATTCCTGTTAGAGTCCAAACTTGTACGATATTGTAGTTTCCAAGGGATTCCGATATTGCTAAAATCACCATAACAGACTTTATATAATCCATTCAGCTGAACAATAAGCTTTTGCTTTTGGTATTAGCATTTCTCAAAATTCTTTAGCTTGGATCTTGATCTTGGAACTTTCAGGTGAAATGAGCCATAGGGTATACCCAATTTTCACGATTCCATGAATAAAATTTGTGATAATTGAAGCTGGACATGTCAAGTTGGGGTTGGGACTAAGTGGTCACTGATCTTTGTTACATATAAAAGCTATCTCAAAATTTCCGTGCTCAATTTTGATTGAGTATACAATTTTAAAAGAAAACTATTAATCACATTAAAAGTACAATTCCATTATTTATAAGTAGTGACCGATATGTAACTTTAATGTCATTGGAATATTAGCACCTGGTAATAGAGTTGCTGGACTTTAAAAATTTTAATAGATAACCAGCTGTCAATCTCCTTCTATGGAGAATTTTCACCTCTATTGTAACATAGTTTTAAAAGAAATAAAATGGGGTTAACGTCCTACTGTTCTGCTTTGACTGGGCTAAATAGTTTTAAAGGAGCTAAACCGCTAACTCAGTATTATCCATAATATTCAAAATTTTTAGTTTTAAAGGTGCTAAACCGCTAACTCAGTATTATCTATAATATTCAAAATTAAAAACATGAATTAGAGAATTCATTATTAGTCAGTTTCAATAAATATTTATGTTTTTATCTTTCCGTTAAAATGTCAAATTTTAATATCCAATGGTCATTTTAAAATCAATACAAAACCTTGTGTACTTGATGGATATAATGATTTTGAACTGTATTTGTAATGAACTAAAATATTATGAAGTAATTAAAATGACTGATTCACAAAATGCACCAAAAAAAATGATTAAACTGTGTAGAATGGACTACGCACGCACCAAGGACTGACACCCAATTTGAACTGTTAGTGTATTTCACCGAACATAATTAATTAGAAATTGCCATAAGAATTCAGAAATTAAGTATCAATTTTAAGATTCCAAAGAATAAAAGCTATACATCCTTTAATTTTATGCTAACTTGCATTAAATATTGTTAGTAGGCCTGTATTGAGTGCTTAAAACATTTGATTACAGGAACTTAATATGATTGTTAGTGCCAGCAAGAATTATGCACTTATCAAATTTAATTATATCTAATAATTACTTGATGGGTTGTGGCCCTTGATCAGTTTTTTATGTCTTGTAAATGCTCCCATTAAATAACGGCTTTGGACATGCATTTCAGTGCTTGGACTATCTGTCTTTGAAGAGACTACAAACTGATTTCTCTGGAAAAAAAACCAAAGCTTAATTGAATCATAGTAATATGATGTATGAGTATATTTACCTGTCTTGAGCATGCTTTTACGCCCATAATGATTGCCTGGGGTAATTAGGTCTCCATAACATGTTAAACTAGTAACAATATATAATACACAGTAATTACAAGAAAAGACTTGATGTCGTTTTCTATGATAGACTATGTTAATAAATATCTAATTATCTCCCGAGGCATTTAATCATTATTGATAAAACAATTGTTCGTCTAGTTCATTATAATCTATCCTACTGTTTCTATACGTAAAAACCTGCCGGCTACAATCTCTTTAATCCACATCTTTATTGATCTGAACAACATGTACCAAGACACGGGAAAATATTTTGACAAAACAATCGCTTGAAAAAACGATTTTATTTAGATAGATTTGGCAAATCATGGTTTAATATGGCTTGAAAAAAACTTTTGACGTGCATGGTTAGACAGAAATCCATTATTAAAACTTTCTTTTTAGGTAGATTGTCATATTTTATTGTCTGTACTGTATGAAGATAGATATGTTTTATTCATATTCATTGATAGCATGTTTTTGTCTTTATTGTCAGAAATATTGTACGGAAAGTCGTGTTTTTAGCTTTTTGACACTCAAGGGGTCACAATTTTCATCCAGTGTTGATGAAACTTGAAATTCAGGTTTATAACCCAAAGATCTTGGTTCCTTTCGGTATTCAATTTGTGCATATTGGATCGTAACTTCCTGATTTATGGCCCTTGATTGTACGAAAAATCGCTCCTTTGTGCTTGTAACGTTCGAATATATCATCGTTACACCTCAGTGAGGGTTGATAATTACACAAGTAGTGTAAAAGTATGTAATACCAAGGTTGTGGACCCCCTAGAAGTCACAATTTTTACACGATTTTGATGAAACCTGAAATGTATGATTATAACCCAAAGATCTTGGTTCCTTTCAATATTCGCACATATCAGTCCGTAACTTCCTGGATTATGGACCCTGATTGTATGAAAAATCATATTTTTTAGCTTGTGGATTCTCTAGAGGTCATAATTTTTATCTGATTTTAAAAACTGTTTAAATATATCACCATTCCACCACAATGAAGGTTGAATTCTTTGTACGCAAATTGTGTAAAAGTTTGTAAAGCAAATGTTGTGGACCCTCTAGAGGTCACAATTTTTATCCGATTTTGATGAAACTTAATATAAATATATTGTTATATCCCAAAGATCTCAGTCCCTTTAGATATTTGTAAATTTCAGACCATAACTTTCTGGATTATGGTCCCTGATTGTTCGAAAAATTGCTTTTGTTTTTAGCTTGTTCTCTATCCATCTCTTGTAAAATGTGGGCGTATCTTGCCTGGCAATTGCTAGTTACATGTTTTATTCAAATTATGGTATTAATGTAAATAATATTATAAAGAGAGAAAATGTTTTGAGACAGTTAATTGACGATAAATAGATGCAGTGAAACACGATAATATGGAAATATACATGGACACTTTAGCTACATGTAATTCAGACAATGGAATTATAGATTGAAACATACCTGTTTTGGTTTTTATGCTGAATTTTATCAAGATTGACACATACCCGTCTTAATTTGCTAGAGATGTAAATGATATAATTGAATAATGTGTAAATCAATATTGTAGACAGTATTAAGAATGTACATCATAAGCACAAAATAGCTCAGACAGATAATTGCTACAATTTAGAGAAATTGTAAATACATTGTATTCATATTGTTTTTCAAACGGTGTACCTTGTGGATGAAGATCACAAAAACATACCCATATGATTTTTTTCATAAAATTGAAATGAAATGAGGTTTGACGTCCCAATCTTTTACACAAATCTGTTAAATAATGAAGATGATCATAATCCTTGAGTGGCATTTAGCGATTGAGCACATTTATGGTTTTTTTTGATGAAGATGATCATATACTGTGCAGTGTGAGAATTTATGAAAACTTTATTGGCTAACGCCTTGATTAACACTTGAACCGCCTGATTAGTGAGCAACTGCTATACTCTCTTGGACACCTTTCTTTCCTATTCGATGAAAGAACCATGTTGTTCTGATGTCATTATATTTTTGTCTAGAAATTGCAAAACATTTCTTCAAACCCCTTTCTATTTTGCCTGACTTAACTACATGAACAAAAAATTTCAAAAGTGTCTTGAATGTGTTTGTTTAAAATTCTGAAGAAAATGAATTGTGCAATACAAAAATAATATTAAAAGAAAAAATCAGAAAAATTTGATAGTTTGTATATGCAATATTTAGGCCATATCTTTAGACTTATTTTCTGGAGATTTTTTATACACGTCTACAATTTCAGCATTTGCTTTTTTTATTAGATTTACAGGTACATTGTCGATGCTATTCATGTCTGTCTGTTCTCTGATTCGTGGAGTAGTCTCTCTGTTAACACCAGAATATATCTTTCATTTCAGAAAGTAAAAGATGAAGAAAAGTTAAGCTGTCGATATAAACATAATAACCACCCATTATTATTATTACGACCAGCTAAAGAAGAAGATGTACATTTGGATCCATGGATTGTTATTTATCATGATGCTATGTTAGATGGAGAAATACAAACTATAAAACAAATAGCTACACCAAAAGTAGGTAGTAATTAACATGAAATGATCATTTATTTGACATACATATATACAAACATGGCAAAGATCAATTATTCTTTAAAGTGGAAGGGGGGTTGGATGGTCGAATGGTTAGCGTGTGCGTGTTGGATCATACAATCTTTTATTGAGTCAACTGGCATGGTTTCGATTCCCCAGTTGTACGTGAAAAGGAGTAGGGTCGCCTGTCCAACCTTGTGGGTTTTCTCTGGGTCCTCCGGGTTGCTCCCATTGCTAAAGACCCTACACGCAAGCAAATTATTGAAATAAAATTGAACCATATGTTAGTCCCAAAATGACCTAGTTTGTGTCAAGTGGACCTTGAACCGCATCTCTCTCTCTCTCTCTCTCTCTCTCTCTCTCTCTCTTTCATTGCCTGATAATAATGTGAACATATAACCAGCACTATTCTACACTGCCTGTATGTTCATAGTTCATTGAAAGAGTTAAGTTCTGTACAATTCAAGCAATACTGCATTAAACAGATAAGTCCTCAGTGACAATTTGGAAGTTGATTCCAATGAGAAGCTGGCAAGATATTTGAGAATTAGCCGAATCAGAGGTTATTTTGAATATGAGATTATAGGGTGGCCGGGTAGTATAATGTATGCGCTTAAAATCATAAGGTCTGTCATTGAGTCAATTGGTGTCGTCTCGAGCCCACCCTTGGCAACAAAGTTTATTTGTCCCCCAAATTTATTAGATGGGCTGATATTTATCTAAATGACCTTAGGTTACATGAATTTTAAGAAAAGTTAATACCTATTTATATTTGTAGTTAAACAGAGCCACAGTTCAGAATGCCAAAACTGGTGCCTTAGAAACAGCAAATTACAGAATCAGTAAAAGGTAAAAATATTTGTATTTAAATAATTGAAACATGATGGAGTCATGGTGTTGGTTGAGAAAGTTCCTCTGGATTTTATGGTTGGTAAACACATGAAATAAAGTCACCAATCAATAAAGTCATGTTTTGTTATTAACCCGTTAACTGCGTAGGACGTTATATAATGTCCTGGACAACTGCCACTCACCGTGTGTAGGGCGTAATATAACGCCTTGGAGGTATTTTCCCCAACCTATTCTTCAAACATATTTACCGTTAGTTTGAATATGGTTTCAGACTACTATCATTTTTTTTTTCAGGAATAAAAAGGTCCAAAAATGAAGTTTTTCGTCAAATTAATTACACAATAGGGGGTAGTTAACATTTTAAAAACTACACAGTTAACGGGTTAAGAAATGTACTTAGTAGATATTGCTATAATATATTTTCTCTCTTTTGGTTTAATCTTTGACTAAATCTCCCCATTGGTATTTAAGGCTTATATTTGTATTTTCAGTGTTTGGATAAAAGATGATGATCATGCTGTAGTACGTTGTGTTAATAAAAGGCTTATATTTGTATTTTCAGTGCTTGGTTAAAAGATGATGATCATGAGGTAGTTCATCGTGTTAATAAAAGAATAGAAGCTATAACAGGGTTAACATTAAAAACTGCAGAAGAATTACAGGTGAGTAAGTCTATCGGGGTGCTAGCTGACTGACTACGAGATCTGGGGTTCCATTTTAGTATTGGTCAAGAATGTTCTCCAGTATTTTCTAGGATGTTTCCCCTTTGTCAGTGGTGCAGGACATAGGGCCTGGCAATGATAGTGTCTAGTCGTGTTGTCATGCAGGTAAATGAACCCTTGACATTCAATATTAAGGTAGGCCATTACGCTGCTGTCTGGGCAAAATTTCCCTCAAAGCAAACTGTATGGCATACGCCCGTCTTCATTAGCCCAGTCGGTGCAGCAAGGTAGGATGTTAAACCCCATTTCATTTCATTGTGGGGTGGGTGTCGAAGCAGATACTAACTAAAATAAAGATTTTGGATGTTACAATTACTGCTGGGCTTTATATGAAATGTGAAGAAATGATAATGCTGTTTTATTTGTTCTTGAAGAACTACCTACTGGAACACGCAACTGTATTTCTTTGATAAATCAACTGTTTTCTGTCTAATAATCCGATTGATTTTAAACATGCATTATGTATGAGCTAAATCTGACTAAAGCAGTTCTTTCTTTAGGCCTTAAATGTTACATAAACTATTATTTGGACATTTATTAACATGACAAGACCTATCCTATTTTAAGTAGATTAGAACAGTTCAGCCATTTTATGATTTAATCTAAAAACGGTGAAGCAAGGCTAAGCTTCAAACAACCAGTACAGTGGTTACAATCAGTGCTCACATCTGGTCAAACCTTCAAAGGCTAATATCTTTACTCAGAAGGAAGTAATATGAATGAAATTTTTGATATATTTATTTTACATAATCTATTTTTGAACTATTATTATATCAAGTACATCCAGCTCTTTATTTAAACTTTAAATACTATATCTTTAATATTTTACCTGTATCAAACACATGACACAATTAAATGGATTACAAGTTACTGGCAATGTTTCAACAAGGGTCCTCTCATCTTTATCAATCAAAGACAGAACACATCAGTTTCTTGCCTATTATTGAACCACTCTGATAATTTCTGTATTTAATTATCTTTTTTTTTCTTTTACAGATTGCAAATTATGGTCTTGGAGGACATTATGAACCTCATTTTGATTTTGCCAGGGTAAACAAAAAGGCCGGTCTTCAAATTTCTGTTTTTTTCTAACCAAGATGACAGAAGCTTGATACTAATTCTAGATAATTCTGAGTTTACTTAATTTATCACCTGCATCTATTGGAAGAAAAAAAGAAATTGTCTATAAACAAAATTACCTTACATACTTTGTACTAATTTGGGCAAAAATCAGATTACTAATTTGCTTCTGAAAGCTTAGCATGTTCATACTTATTTAAAAAGAATCTAAATCATATTTATATGTGCTATGCTTCTACAATGTAGAGTCTTTATCTATTATTTAGAAAGCAATTAGAAATAATACTCAATAAATATTACCTTGGCAATTAAAATATTTATTTTCTCAAATGCAGTAAAAAAAATTTAAACTCACTGATTTCTATGAAGACCGTATTTATATATTATTTCTTCTTTTTTGAATTTTTATGTATTTTTTTAAATTCTGTGTCAATTTTATATGTCCGTTACATATTGTAGTCTTTTTCCGGCATCTGACCATAAGTTGTGAACAGTCTACTGGTTAGAGATATTTAGGGATTTTTATCAAATCTACAGAGATTGTTAAATGGCTCATCTGTTCAGAAATTTTCAATCATATTCCACTCAGTTTTCATCTGATTTATTTTCAAATTTATGAAATCTTGTGACTGAAATACAGGTTAAGGTTCTCGATAGAATTTGGTTATAGGAAACCTTGTTAAAATTCAAAATGTTTTATGGCTGATTTCAGAATTGTTTTGAAACACTTTTGATTGTTCATTAGTGTAAAAATGTCATGTTAGTCCTGAAATGACCTGGGTATTGAATATTGGAATGGTTATCAGTTTTCTCTGTTTTTTTCTTATAGAAGGAAGAAAAGGATGCATTTAAATCTCTTGGTACTGGAAATCGAATAGCAACATTCCTCTTTTACGTGAGTTTAATGTAAAATTTTTACCAAAAATAAGCAGTTTTCTTCTCTATCTTCCGTTTATCTGCTAAAATATCGCAAATAAAACTAAATTTCTAGGTTCAAAACTTGAGTCTTGAATCTAACATAACAATACTTTCTGCTGTCTGAAATTATTTCAATAAGTTGTAAATGAAACTATATTTATAGGAAGCACAATGTTCAAAACTTTAATCGGATGTCACAATGCTGTCTGATGTCTGTAATTATTTAAATAAATTGCAATTGAAACTAAATCTCTGTGCAGAACTTGGATCTAACATAACCATGCTTTTTTGCTATTATATAATTTTTATTTATTATAATATTTAGATGTCTGATGTTGAAGCTGGTGGTGCCACTGTATTTCCATATATTGGTGTCAAACTTTTCCCTAAAAAGGTAGAGTGTAATATATGTAAAATTGTTTTGATCCATAAGGGGGGTTGGGTGATCTAGTGTACCTCAGATCAAAGGCTTGTCATTGAGTCAAGTGGTGTGGTTTTTGGTCCAAACTCGTACATGACAAAGAGTAGAGTCACATGTCCAACTGTGTGGGTTTTCTCAAGATCCTCTGGTTTCCTCCCACAGCTAAAGACCCCAACACTCAAGCAAATTATTGAAATAAAATTGAACCATACCATATGTTGTCCCGGCATGACTTAGTTTGAGTTGATCCATAGGTTAGTCAAAGAAGAATATAAGACATTAATCACAAGGTTATGTCTTGAAATCTTGTGTGCATTGTACAGGGAGAAATTACCAATACCAAGTTGGATCTAGCTATCAGATCATAATTTCCTGGCTTCGATTCAATTAGATTAAAAACCAGCCCATCAAAAGTTCTACCAAGCACTTGTAGCTGGCCCTGGCTTGTTTATATCTTATGCAGAGATGATGGATGTTGCAAAATATTCAATTCATTATATATACTGAATGGGATTTATCCATTTGTCAACTAGTATTCCTTTAATGATTCAACTTTCAAAATATTTTAGTTTGCAAGGGATTCCAATTCTCTTGAAGATTCATGGCTTTCTATAGAAACAAACTCATTAAACTTATATTATTATCTGGAGGTCGCAGATTCACTCCCGGTGTTGGCCGAGAAAGTTCATAGTAATTATCCGCCATAGTTTCTCCTTGTCAGTGGTACATGATGGAGGGCCTGATAAGGACAGCTATCTAGTCTTTCGGATGGGAAGAAAAACTGAGGTCCTGAGTACACATTGGTATGCACGTAAAAGATCCTTTGAATTTGATATAAGAGTAAGCCTTACTGATGCTGTCAGGGCAAAAGTTCCTTCATAGTACACTGTATGGCGTATGCCCGTCTTCATTAGTGCAGTCGGAGCAGAACAGTAAGATGTTAAACCCCATTTCAACTCATTTCATTTAAGTTATTATTTATTTTAGGGTGCTGCTGCTTTCTGGTATAATTTATATAAAAGTGGTGAGGGTATCTATAATACACGACATGCGGCCTGTCCCGTCCTAGTTGGTGTTAAATGGGTGTCTAATAAATGGATTCACGAAAGAGGACAGGAATTTTTACGACCCTGTGGTAAAAAATTTGAAGAGTAATCACAATATGCTGTTATTGTTTAAAATAATGCCATATAATGTCATTGAATGAATGTGAAGAAATTATATAAGAAAGTTTGTGAATGAATGAACAAATATGTAAATATTATTGCCTTTATATTTGTAGTGGAGAATCTCTCTCGAACCATTAATAAAAAATAACCACATAATAAAATGCAGGGAACTTATTCACAAAAACTTTGATCTCTTATAACTGATGGGAACATAAAATCGAGGTTTTAATTTGGTAATGAGTGAGTATCGATTTTAATGATGCGTGTGTTGCTGGTTGTGAAATTGTGGTTAAAATGGTACCAGAGATAGTCACCTTGACAGTGATGGAGATTGGCTACCATGACAAATCCATTCTTTATTACACAGTATAAACACATGAATATCATTTAGCTATTTAAAAACTTGAAAAGTTATGGCATAATAAACATAATATGGAACATAATTACTATTATAATTAAAGCAACGTTTTATTGAGTGTTTTCTCAATGTTATCAAGCAAATGATGATGAATAGACTTGTGGTAAGTTATGATAGATTTTAAGAGAATTATTTTTTATGAATAAGGTCCCTGATTAACCATAATTATTTTACTGTTAAAAATCAAAACCAAGAGTTTACATATAATTTAGTTGTCATTCCATGTTTATAAATTGTTTTTATACTAGATCTGTTAAATTTTCTTCCATAAATTTTAATTGTAAATATATAATTTGTATCTGTCTCTTACGGAACTCAAACTGGGTACTAAACTCAAAATAGATTTTTCCTAACATTGTATTTGACAATAAGGAGAGTTTGCGTATAGCCACACCAGTTTAAATTTCTATTCTTCGGGAACACCTATTCAAAATTTGGCCTCGACTTTCTTCAGGACTTAGTTACTCTTCTCAAAAGCTTTTAGTGCTGAAGATTAAATTTTTGAAATTTTAACAAAACATAGGACAAAAGAATTGAGTTTGTTATTTATTGATCAAAACCCCTCCCGAAGAACTCAAAATAAATTTGGTTTGACCTAATGAACGTGTTAAATTGACATGTATCTTCCACTGATTGGACGATTACAATCTTTAGAGATCTGTTATTTGGTTATTATTGGAATCATTGTCCTTATTCCATTATATATGTATGTAACATTTAAGAGAAGTCGGTAGACTATAGAATAACACGCTACTTGACAACAGCAAAAAATCCAACACTTATGTATGTAAATATGTCTAAGCAAATGAGAATCTCATGGGTTAAAAGCCTCCTCTTTCTTTATGGTTGTTGTTTTAAGAATTACATTAGTTACTTTTTGATATGCATTTATTTTTAATAATGAAGATCAAACGATTCTGAATTCAAATAACTATTCAAGGAATAATTTATAGAGATTTTTTTTTGTCAGAGATCCTAAATGTAGGATGGAATTTCCTGATTGAATTGTTTATTTTTCTTACTTATATTTTTTATGTTTTCCGTCCGGGAATAAATTAAATTCAATATTATTCAATAATTTAAGGGTAGTGTTCAAGATTTATTGTCCCACCATTGATTTAGAATGGAAATTTTATTTTTAAAAGTACCAGATAGTTTTGAATAAATATAGAACAGGTTATTTTTATTCCTGGTTTATAAAACTGATTCGGCAATTTAATTGAATTCTCCAATTTTACATGTGTTTTTTTCTCTTTCTCCATATAAAAATTTGTTTAGTCTGTGCTACTCGTTGATATTATAAAGTAACAGTTTATATTTACAATATATATATATGTATCCAAAAATATTAGTACAACCATAAAGCTGCATAATATAAAATAACTCCTAAAAATCCTGATCATATATATTGACATTAAACCCTATTTAGTTTGCAGTATATGGTATACGATATGAGGAAAATATTGTATATATTTGAAGAGTCCACTTAGGGGTAAAGTCTCATTTTGAGTTTGTTTCCCCCCAGAAAACCTGCCGTTTCCAATATCTATACAAATTTCAAATGTTATTTAAGAACATCTGAAATTGATGAATTTTCACTGTTTACATATGAAACCCAGAGATTTTAAATTATTGAATTCTTACTGTTTTAAAATTCATAGAAAAGTAATATTCATTACTTTATCACACATCATCGACCAGGTATATTGTAGAAATGTGTGACTTCCTTTTTAGATACTGTAAACTTGAATTATTGCTGGCTATCCATAATTGGTGAAATGTGCCTTATGTAGGTACTTCAGAATGACCTCATGTTCTTTTCCAAATTTAGGCATTCATTTCATTTCATTTAGGCAATAATTCTATGTTTTTCAGTGCTATATAATCTACATAAATTATGGCTAATTATTTAGTATAATATTGTACTATAACCTTATTCAGTGCTGGTCATGATTTATATATTTATTTTGCTATCATAGTGCTGAAATATTATATAATGATGATTTGTTTAATGTTATGTGTGATGTACGTATGTATGTATGCATTGTTTATTTTGTAATTAATGTCATGTGGAATCTACCTGCCATACTAAACCATTGTCTTTCAATTCATGCCGCTTCTTTTTAATTTGAATTGATTAGTTTCTTAATTTGACAAAAGTAACGGTACTGGTATATAGAATGATGCTAATCTATGGTGCCTCAAAGTCCATCCTGCGATGCAATTTTACTTGCCAAGAATAATGTTCTTTTATTAGAAGTAAATATGTATTTTCTAATCAAAATTTAAGAACAAAAGCTTTCTGAAAACAGGAAATGACAAGAAAGGTATTCTTGTCTTAAATTCTTTAAAAAAAAAAGAGAAAAAATAAAGATTTTTCAAATCCAAATCAAAACAATACAATAACAAATAATTGTTTACTTGGGCCAAAAAAGATTTATCATTTTTTGTAAAAAAAAAAAAAAAGATGAAATAATATAAATGAAAAAAATCTAAGCCATTGAAGGTAAAAAAGGATTTAAGAAATATTAATGTCTTTTCTATTATAATAATTGATGTACTTGTACTATGTAACTGTTTATATAATACATTCATCATACACATGAATTAAAAACCATAGTTTCATAAACAAATCATTTAAAACCATTATGGATTGATGGTGTTACCAGCATTGCTTAAGGTTCTATTTCATTTTAAACCATAATGGATTAATGGTATCTAGCATTGCTTAAGGTTCAATATCATTTAGCGAATAAATGTGAATGTTTAATTGCTATTTAGTTTTCACTCGTTTTTTATTTGTTGATCTTGTATAATGCTAAGGCAGTATTAATTACTACTAAATAGAGAGTCAGAGAGACATGGGGTTAACATCCACTCAACACAAACTAAAACAGAGAATCCCGTATAAGACAAACTCTTATGATATATAGTGCAGGTATTAGATTGGCTGTTCTACAGGACACCCCGCCTCATGACGTCAAATATGCCAAATTTAAAATGTCAGAGAGTCCGGCTATTATCGCCTAGATTTAAAAAGACATGATTTGTACCTGTGTCAGGTTGGATTATATGATTAATTGTAGTTGAATGTGGCAGAAATGTTATGAATAACAATAGTCAATCGTTGTTTTGATGAAACATGTTGTCAAATTTGCTTACTGAGGCCCAATGTGATACCCCTTGAGCTTTGCCAGATGGACCTATATAGCACCATCTCTTAGCTCGAAACTCGGAGGGTTAAGAGGTGAGGTTTCTTACCTAGGAACTATATACATGTCCGACAATGCAACCCATTTTGTAACTTTGAGAGGTTGTCATACTTGGGGCCAGATTAGGGACCCTTAGAGGCCCTTAGCACTTAAATGATTTGCCCCCATGTACTTAAAAAAATAAATAATAATTAACCATAAAATAAATTGTTGGAAAATAGTGTTATTATTAATTGATACAACGCAGGTAATAGTAAGAAAAGAAAAACAAAAACAGTGAAAACAAGAGCATAGCTAACGCTGCATATACGTCCACATTTCTGCTTTGATTGAAGAGAACCAAATATGAAATGGCTGCAATGACTGTAATAAGACAAGAGGCAAAGAAGGCTAGGCTAGACTAAATATTAACAAAAAAGTGGGTGTAACACTGCCCCAAGTGGTCGTGGCATGCACCAACGGTATAAGGAATGAATATGCAAAGTTCCAAGATGATCCATTCAGAATTGCCGCCTGTAGACGATAAATACAAAAATTGGGCGAGGCTCAGGATATGGAACAATATAAATAAATACCACCCTGTTATTGAAATGATTGATATGCAGAATTTGAACAAAATCTGTTAATTATTGCAACCTGTAGAGTATTTACCAAAAATAAAATAAAAGAGAGAGAGAGAGGTTCGACACAAACTAGGTTATTTCGGGACTAATATGTATGTTTCAATTTTATTTCAACAATTCGCTTTAGCAGTGGGAGGACGCGGAGAAAACCCACAAGGTTGGACAAGCGACCCAACTCTTTGTCACGTACAAAAGGGGAATCGACACCACACCAGCTGACTCATTTGCAAAGCCTATGATACAACGTGCACGCGCTAACCATTCGGCCATCCAACCCCCCATCAGTAGGAGCAGACAGTAAGACATTAAACCCCATTTCAATAGTTGATACTAACTACCTAAAAGATTTGCCGTCTCGTTATAGGCATTCGGATGTCATTTCTCCATTTTCACAATATGTTCCTGTTATCTATTCAAATGTATATAAGAAATGTGTATGTAAGAGCTAAATCTGTCAATTGCGGGTCTTCTTTATTTGGGCTATATTTCAAATGTTATATAAATTATTATTTCGACATTTATTAACATAAGCCTTTAAATCTTCCATTGCTGGTCTTTTTTATTTTGGCTTCAAATGTTATAGGCCTATAAACTATTATTTAAACATTTATTAACATGACAAGCCATTTATCAACTCTTTAGAGCATCGGATGGAAGAGATTTAAATGGATTAGAACGCCTGTGAGATTTTGAAAAAAAATAACGATAAAATGGATAGGGCCTAATCGAGACTTAGTACGGTACCGTTGCTACGATAATAAACAGTCTAGGCTACATCTTCCAACACTCATAACGTCGCTCAGAATGAAATAATTTGAACAGAATTTTCAATATATTCATTTTTCATTATTTTGAATTATTAACGACCAACTCTTTATCTAAATCTTGCATAATGTAATGTATCTTTAAAGAAAGTAACTTGGCTAACTAGACACAGGATTGCAATCTGTTTCACAGAGAATTACGAGTCTAGTGATAAATAAATATTCACTGCGGATCAGTGTGCGGTCTAGCAAATATTCACTGCGAATCAGTGTGACAGGATTGATGCAGGGAATATTGTTGGTAAAATAATACACTTTTCTGTTTTCTATAAAGAAAACCAAATGAACGTTGGTATTTTTTCTTTTATGAATGACGTAGGCCTATGGTTATTGCACGCAAGTAACTATTCAGTTAGATACTGCAGTGACGTAACTGGAAGAGACCTGATTTTAATTTAGAAATGCGACTTCTAGAAGTAGAACGTAGACTTTCAGAAGAAAAAACACTGGCATGCTCTATACTGATCCCTAGTCCTTCGAATGTTCCAAAAACCAAGGTCCCGTGTCGGCGACGTATTATCCCAGTCGGTGCACAAAAGTAGGACGTTAAACCCTATTTCATTTTATACTTTGATTAAAATAACTTAAAGCATTTAAAGGGAGACTACTCCATCCGAAAACAAAAGCACTGAATGCAAAATAATATCCCTGGTCACCAAATTTAAGAGCTACGGTAACAATCTGTTTCACAGAGAATTACGAGTCTAGTGATAAATCTCTGTCAAAGATGACTGCCTTAACACGTGCTGTCACAGCACGCGGCGTCAATCATTGGCTGAATGGCGCGTGCATTGTTTACATAAGACGTTACTGCTTCGGAGAAAATGTTGCATTTTAGTCATTTTAATACCTATTTACACTAAATAGGAAATAATTTTTACCTACAAATACGTCAAACGCCTTTATTTATTTTTCCAATACATAAAAAAAATGTTTTAGAATTTAATTTGTCGCAGGAAAAAAGTTAATATTTCTGGCTCATTAAGCCGCATCGATGTCATCCTTATCAGTGATTGTAGCGGCCTAGCAAATATTCACCGCGGATCAGTGTGCTACGGTAATACTAGCAAAGATTAGCTATCTAAGAGGTTAGTATTCTTAATACAGTAGGCCTATTTATGAGTAAACACTGCGGTTACGAGGTAAAATTTATTCGTGCAACTTGATGTCTGTGTTAATTTTATTGAAAACTTTACACCAAACCTTATTCCCAAATTAAGAAAGTATTTTGTTCAATAATCTTGTTATTATTAAAGCAGAATAATTGTCATAATAACACAACTTTATGGATTTATTACGTTCCCCTAATTTAATATTGTTGCTATGATGACATAACGCCTTGTTTATTAACAGTCTTACAATCTCCAAGTCGGTTTGGAATTATATGTCTATATCGATGCAATTAGAGATATTTTATCGACACGATTCCTTGTTTGATTCTACAGACGAAGTACAAGACTGAGGTCCAATTACTACAAATTATAATATATTGTATTATTTTTTTATATTGAGACAACGTGTTATTTGTATTGGAATTAATATGGTTGTAGTTAGTGGTTGTAGGTTAAATAATCAATTTATGTCTATGCCCAAACAAATATTGTTTAAGATCACGGAAAAACTTGTGGATTTCGCGTGTTTCATAGGCCAATGAACGAATGATATACATGTGACTGGAACAACCAAATCAAACTAATGTAACAACATCTACATAATAAGTAATAAGTTTAAGAGGGGGATATTTCCTTATTTCAAACATTTTTATTGACTCATCTTAAACAGGTAAACACAATATCAATATGCATTGCACATCGTCATAACATCACAACAATATTCATAAAATTTAGGTTACCGGTACAATAATTTACATACCTGTAATTAATTAAGAAATAGATAGATATGGTATATCAAGGTTGTGGACCCTCTAGAGACCACAGTTTTTATCCAATTTGGATGAAACTTTAAATATATGTTTTTATCATTAAGATCTTGGTTCCTTTTGATAATTATTAACATTAGTGTTACTTTGCTCTTATTTTTTGAAAAAATTTTCACAAGTTGATTTCCTTTATTTTGTTAATGTAGTATGGTAACGAACTGCTCTTTTCATTTTCTTTGTTTTATTTGTTTTGTTTGAATTTGATTTATCTGTTTAGTTTTTGATTGTTTAATTTTTGTTAATGAAGTTGATTCTTTTAAACTTCGTTTTTATTTTTGAACTCTACTTGGTGTAGGTGTTCATCAGGTAATACCTCGACTGAGTTCAATATTGAGATTAGCCGGTTGATTTGTTGGATATAAACCTTTGAATAATAGCGCCTAACAGGCAGCTGTGTTTAATTATGTTCTCCTGATTTTGATTGTTTCTGTGTGTTTGAAGTATATGTTTGTGATATGCGCTTAGAAACACTTCACGTGTAATGAAGAGCTATATAAATCGAACAATAATAATCATAATAATAATGCGGGCACCGATTAATGCCAGTGACTTCTTTAAGGGCATATGGCTCAATTCTTTGGAACCTTAAAATAAGAGAAAATAGGTTCCAAAGCACATATGAATGCATATAAAGTGATTTATATAAATTATTGTAATTTCTATTCAAAATTATGTTGTGTGAAAAACGAGAACAGTTTATATTGAACGACCATCGTTTACGCCTGCTTAGTTTATTCTACGCGTGTTTTTTTTTTATTAAAGATACTTTATGGGAGATTCGATAACAAGCTGGCAGTTCTCACTATAATAGTTAAAAACTAGATAATGTAAAGGCACTTTGCTGAAAATTTCATTCAAATTAATCCACTATGAACCGAGAACTAAGCGGTTGAAATTTCCGGCTAGCCTTGATCATCATTACTAAAGTCAGTACGATAAACAGCATAGTCTCGATTATCCATTTAATCGTTAAATCGTGAAGGAAAGTTTTGCAGTAAATCGTCTCATAATCCACTAAAGAAAAACCTGCAATAGACAGATTTAGCTTTTTGCATATGTATGTTTAATAGAGACTTTTGGTAAGCAGAATTTTCCCCATCCGTATCGTATACGTGATGCGTTGCGTCAATATAGTTTTAGAGTTTTGGTAGATTTTCGCGCCGCGTACGTGTGAGTAGCTGAGCTGAATTTAGTTCTATTACAACATAATGGCGGTTATCTATCAAGATCACCATCAGTGCTAGTCAAGTGCCTAGCCTACAAATTCCTGGAGGCAGTAAAGTCGCTCGAGAGTCACTGAGCTATTAAACATACAGTATGCAAGAGCTAAATCTGCCTATTGCAGGTCTTTCTTTAGGCCTGAAATGTTATCTAAATTATTAATAAGAATTAACTTATCCAACCACAGACTATCGTACAGACATTAGTAATGATGATCGAGGCTAGGCCGAAAATTCAGTCTAAAATCTCCGTTCAGAGTGGATCAATTTGACTGAAATTTTCAACAAATTCCCTTTAAATTATCTAGTTTTTAACTATTATAGTGAGTACTGCCGGCTCTTTATCTAATCTCCCATAATGTATCTTAAAAATAAAATTCAATGTCGAATCTTATTAAAAAAATTTGGTTTCAACAAGTTCAGAAATTTTATACCCCTTTACCATAGAATCACATCATTTATGGTCCCACCTCCTTAAATTTAGCACGTAGATCAACCAGCATGCAGACCGACAGACAGGACATCTATGGAAATTCCGAGAAAAACTCATCAAAAATTATGATTAAATTCCAGTCTTTATCATGGTTAAGATCACATCACATATACGCCTTAGTGATCTACGATACACACATATTCCTAAAAACGCCATGGCACAACATTTTAGCGTCCAGAAGTAGTAAAAAAGACGATAGAAAGACAATACAGACTTTTGGCAAGCGGAATTTTCCCATCTGTATCACTTATCTGTATCGCACACGTGATACGTTGCGTCAATGTAGTTTTAGAGTTTTGGCAGATTTTCGCGTCGCGTACGTGTACGTCGATCAGCTGAGCTTAGTTCTATTACAGCATGATGACAGATATCTACCAAGATCACCACCAGTGTACGTACTAGTCTAGTAAGTGCCTATTTAGAGCCGACAATTTCTTCGACTTGGACTCGATTGCAATTTTTGGTTTCACTAAGGTATCATTTCAGACAGTTTATACCCCTTTACCACAGAATAAAATCATTTACAGATTTGCAAGGTTCCGCCTCCCTAAATTTAGCACGTAGATCAACCATCATGGTTAAAATCCCATCAAATATACACGTTCGTGTTCTAGAATACACAAAGATTCATAAAAACGCTGATACAACATTTCAGCGTCTAAAAGTAGCAAAAAAGACGGTAAAAGGACACGACAATGTTATACGGCCCTTTTCCGTATGAAAGCTGTTCGATACGTCCTGCCGTAGCCGTGTGCCGTATCACGTATGAAAAATACACACACATTAATGACGTCACACGCAAAATCGATACGGATACGCGAAAAGGGCCTGGAATTTACGCTTGCCAAAGGTCTCTAATGAACCACTCCCACGTATATGACGCTATTGTATGGCGGGATATCGGGTTCAAAATGCACTCTAGAGTAAAAAGCAGAAATTCAACAGTAAAAAGTAGAAAATCTAAAGTAAACGGGGAAATTCTTATCTAAAAGGGTATTTTTATGGTGAAAACCTATAAATTTATGTACTTGGTCTGCAGAGACATCAAGCTTTTCAACTTTCATGGACATAATTTCTACTTTCTACTATCAACTTTTGACTTTCGACTTTCCGCTTTCTACTGTTAACTTTTTACTCTCGACTTTCCACTTCAGATTATCTACTCACGATTTTCTAACGCAGATTTTCTCCAATACTATGGTGGCTGATAGTGGCCATGTAATTTATCGCCATTTTCATAACCCGTCAACACGACATAACGACAGTATTAGTGAGAGCATACGTCAAAGTACTTTTTCATGTTTGTCTGCATGCTGAATGATCTACGTGCTAAATTTAGGGAGGTGGGACCATACAAATCTGTAACTGACGTGATTCTACCATAAAGGGGTATAAACTTTCTGAAATGAGTGAAACCAAAAATTGCTGTCGAGTCTAGGCGAAAAATTACATGGCCACTATCAGCCACCATAGTGTTGGAGAAAATCTGCGTTAGAAAATCGTGAGTAGAAAATCTGAAGTGGAAAGTCGAGACTCATTAAGGGGGGGGGGGGCGGCCTGAACCAGAGAGTGGGCCCTGTGGTGTTCCGCAATCTTGGTTCAGGGAGAAATGAAATGAAATGAAATGGAGTTTAACGTCCTACTTTTCTGCTCCTAACCTGGGCTAATGAAGACGGGCATACGCCATACAGTGTGCTATGAGGGAAATTTTGCCCGGACAGCGGCACTACGGCCTACTCTTATATCGAATTCCAACTGCCAAGGGATCTTTTACGTGCACGCCAATGTGTACACGGGACCTCGGTTTTTCGTCCCATCCGAACGACTAGACAGCTTTCCTTGTCAGCCCCCCCGTCCTGCATCACTGACAAGGGAGAACCACGCCGGAAAATCTGGATGAACTTTCTCGGCCAATGCAGGGAGAGGAGGCGGCATCACAGCAGTGCGCTACATCGATCAAGCTCTCAGACCCCACGTCATACGTCATCGAAACAACGTTTTCCAGCATGACAACGCCCGCCCGTGCCCACACCACCAGAGTTACTCGGGACTTTCTACAACAGAACGGTGTCAACGTCATGTACTGAACTGTAGACGTTCACTTCGATGGCGGCGAGGGGTGAGAATCGGTCCACAGCAAGGTCTACGGCAATGGATGTTCTCTCTGTGAGACATTGGCGCACTGTATCGGTACTGATGGTCTTCCGTGAGTTCCCACTGTCTGACGTGCTGTCTCAGATGCCTGTGTGAAGGGATTCTGCACGTGCTGTCGCACAACAGGGCCGTCTTGTCGCACAACAGGGCCGTCTTGTCGCATTGTGTAACCCTTGGTCTACCAGTTCGGGGCTCAATACCACTACTGTTGTAACATAATAATATGTCCCAATCTTTATTATGGTCAACAAATTGTACTATTTTACAGTATTCCAATTAATTGATGATACAAATTTCATCTTAACACACCAACTTGGAAAAATTCAACTAAATGATTTGAAAAGACTTACGTAAACCTTTTCAAATGTGACTTGGATTTAAAAATATTTTCGAACCCTCTGGACTAGTAAAATAGGATGTAATGGATAATTTACACAACAGGTAGGCCACTTAAACATCTAATACTTAGAATAAGGCTAATATTTATTTACTGGAGCTGTCAAGCCAGCAAGAGTGTTATTGTCCCTTTAAATAAATAGGAACATTTACATACATAGTCATCAAGCAATCTGAACTCCACGTGTTCTCTATGTTGTAAGGCTCAAAATATGGATATGGTAACCACATAAGGGTTCAGGTTTACAAAAGTTTATTAAAAACTATTCAATAAACACCTGAAATTATACAATTTTAATATAAATAACATGTAATAATGTATAATTAATCAAACATATAAAATGAATGCATTTGTATTCATTAAAATAATATATAAAATATTAACAATAAAACTTCTAAATACTATTTTAAATTAATAAATTATATAATATACTTAATCCATAATGTGTATATGTTAAAGTACCTCCTGTTAACTAGTATGAAATATACAGGTATAATCTAATTAACCTGGGGGTCACGGTGGCTAAGTGGGTAAGATAATGGTTCGCTAGCCTGGAGGTTTGGTGTTCGATCCCTGCATTGGCCGAGAAAGTTCGTCCAGATTTTCAAGTGATGCAGGACGGAGGGCCTGACAAGGACAGCTGTCTAGTCATTCGGATGGTACACATTGGCGTGCACATAAAAGATCCCTCGACAGTTGGAATTCGATATAAGAGTAGGCCATAGTGCCGCTGTCTGGACAAAATTTCTCTCATAGCATCGTGTATGGGGTAAGTCTGTTTTCATTAGCCCAGTTTGGGGCAGAACAGTAGGACGTTAAACCCCATTTCATTTTCTAATTAACCTAAATAATACAAAATTCTTACCCAGGAAGGGGTTTATATAATGAACCAGCCAGAGACTCTGGGACAAGGTGAAGTACCTAATGCTCTGTCTGTAATAAAACAGTGAAATACTTTAAATAGTTGAATTATGTATATAATGTAAAGTTTAGAATAAATTAAATTAACTTGACTTTAAATTAAAAATTCCTTAGATACCAACTTTAAACTAAAACCATTTACACAATGTAATATATGTTTAAAACTAATAGTAACACATACCTTTAAACTGCAAGTTTTAAATCTTTGGCTGATACAATACAAACACTAGCACACACACAGTTGATAAAAGAAAACAACTGATTTACTAACAATTAACTTTAAATATAAAACTTAGGTCTATGCTGGATGAAGTCTCCAACCTCACACTACAAGATTCTAATTAAAGTGATTTTACATATCAAAGAACGTTGGGGTCAAAGGTAAAATGAAACATCAGCTGACTGAACTCGAACTCACTGGATAAGCCCTACCTTTAAGAAGAATGTACCGAATAGGACAGTTTAAAGATGCATTGAAGTGTGACATAATATTTAAGATTACATTAGCACTGTGACCATATAAAATATCCAATATCTTTATTGATCCTCCAAATATGAAGAGTATGACAGGACGTACATTGAATATAATAATAGTAATCACATAATATAATATAACAAACAAAAAAAAGTTTAAGAGTTTTAACAATTTATAGATTAGCACTGGCTAACGAATCACATTTATGTACGGAATGATGTCATATCAATCCGTCAAAAATCACGAATATAAATTAATACTGTTTGTTTCCGACGTAATCGTCGATGTTACAGAGAGAGAGCGTTTCACGAGGAATTTATTGTCACTTACATAATCAAGCACAAAGGCGTAAATGGGTGTTTGTCAAGTGTGTGTGGGTGTGTGTGTGGGTGGGTGTGTGGGTGGTGGTGGGGTAATAAACAATGTCAAAATAGAAGGGAAAAACCCCTTGGTATTTCATTTGCGTGCACCTAAATTCGATACTTCACGCTGCTCACGCAAAACTATAGTATAAAATAAATATATCAACTTGTCATGTTTGAAAACAATGTTTTTCATTCTTATACTGCCGTGCGTATGTTGCCATGTTGGTCTAAGATTATGTTCCTTCCCCACCTCGATGGTACAAATTAGTCAGTCTCAAAATAAGAGCTCACGGACGTTGGTCGTAGACTAAATGAATTATTGAGGTAAACAAACATTACAATGCCAAAATAGATGGGAAAATCCCATATACTTAATATATACTCTTCAAAAAAGTAGGGGATATTCCAAATACCTATGCAGGTTGTGATATGATAAATAGTCATGGACACTTGACATGCTTTGAGAGTATGTTCACAAATAAAGAACTTATCGCCCCAACAGAACCACTGAGCTGCACATGCGACACGCAATAGCGCCATACACGTGGGTGGGGTTCATTGTCAAATTTGACACTTCAAGGAAGAGTTGATGAAAACTGCCACGTGCTGGTTTATCCTATCCATGTTTCCTTTCCTATCGATTCTTGCATAAGATTTACTGTTTAGCGTATCTTTGCTTTAGTGTGTTACGTTTAATTTACAATGAGAAGTCCCAAGACGTATAAAAAACAACACTGTACGCAATCAGCAGTTAAACCCAAAACTTGTGTCCACCCAAGATGTCAAACATGCAAAATCATAAACATATTCGACCATTTCCATAACAAAACATTTGGCACACAATTTTCAATATTAGACCAAAATTCATGCAGTAGTTCAAACATACATGTACTTATCTAATTTCATGAAGACAATGTGACAAACAATAGGTAGGGGAAACCCAAAATACACTTCTGGAAAGAATTAACGGTCACCGGTCAGACATAGTCACCAGAAAAGACGAGCCGGGTTCAATTCACGTCATCCCACCAAATCATGACATTTCTGATCTCATTGTCACGCCTATAGAAAAAGACTATAAAGAGCGACTTCGAAACTACAGAAGAAATTAAAACGATAAGGCTAACAAGCGAAAATTTCTGGATTGGCAAATTAAAAACAACAGCCCCCTAGGTCTGAATATACATACGACTAGCACAATAGCCCCTTTTGTAGTCGCATTTAGCGCAACAGTAGCAAGTACATCCAAAACCATCAGAAGACACTATACTGATCTCTACAGGAATATCACCCCAAAATCTTCACAAAGAAACTTATAATTGCATATTCTAAAAATAAAAATCTGAAACGACATCTTAGTAGTAAATAAGACTAAATAACACCAGTCCTCATCCTAATCCAAAGCAAACGATAATGATTACTTTATATACTCACAATCATTAATGATTTTATAATGCCAAAAACATGCCACTTTACAAAGAAGAATTCAAAATGTATTAATGCTCCAGTGCAATCGATAAAAAGTCCTGTCATATTAGATAACGATATTGTCTGAGCATGTTATAATATACTGCCCATATAATACATGTACATCTGACGCATATGAGCTGGCGGAATTGGGCGAATAGTATTCCTGTGACGGCAGTGTCATTCCATATGGCGTCGTGCATCTTTATTATCCTGGAAAGCCGGTGATCAGGACGTATACTATACTGCCCACGGGAGCAAAAAGGGGTTTCGAATGTCTACAGACCTATCGTCTCGATTATGCTGAGTTAATCGGTTTCGAATATAGATAGTATGTCCTACATACGAACGTTGTGGTTGACGTGTACTCACAATTAAATTTACGACGTTTTGTTTACCTTCAAAGATCACAGCAAATTGCAGTAATTTCATTGGCTGATGAGTTGATCAGCAGTTATTTGCCAATTGTCATCGCTGAATCCTGGACAAAATAAAATCCTAAATTAAGAAAATAATTTGGATATCTGTTTTTCAGGTTTTTCGCGCGTATTTGGCAAATTGGATACTTAATTGAATTTTTATACGCCCACATTTTCATGTGGACGTATTGTGCCGTCGCCCCTGTCCGTCCGTCCACAATTTGTTTGAGGACACTCTACGACTACAGGTTACAATTTTTATCCGATTTTGACGAAACTTAAAATATAGGTCTATCTCCCAGAGATTTCGGTTCCTTTCGATATTAGCATGTATCGGATTTAAACTTGAAAAGCATGGTTAACCCAAAGATCTTGGTTCCGTGCGATATTCGCGCATATCGGATCATAACTTCCTGAATTGTACAAAAAAATCGCATTTTTAGCTTGTGGTGCCTCTAGGGGTCACAATTATTATCCGATTTTAAAAAAAAACGTTTGAATATATAACCGTTACACCATAATGTTGATTGAGTTCGTGAAAATCGGACCAAAAATGTCGGACAAAATGGCTGCCCCTTGTACTCAAATAGTGAAAACATCTGGTATATCAAGATTGCGAAACTTGAAATGCATGTTTACATCCCAAAGATCTTGGTTCCTTTCGCTATTCGCGCTTATCAGATCGTAACTTCCTTAATTATGGCCCCTGATTGTACGAAAAATCCTTGTGGTCCGTCTAGAGGTTACAATTATTATCCGATTTAATAACCATGTGAATATATCACCGTTACACCTTGATGATGGTTGAGTTTGAATTTCGTGAAAATCGGACAAAAACTGCCGGACAAAAAGCCGCCCGTCGTAAGCAAATAATGTAAACATCAGGGGCCTGTTTCACGAAATTTTTACTAAGATAAAATCCAAATTTTAGTAATTTGATTAGATAATATTAGATTGAATTTAGTGCTTAGCCAATCAAAATTGAAGTATCTACTAAAATCTGGGCCCTATTTCACGAAATTTTAACAAAAGATAAAATCCACATTTTAGTAGATACTTCAATTTTGATTGGCTAAGCACTAAAATCAATCTAATATTATCCAATCAAATTACTAAAATTTGGATTTTATCTTAGTTAAAACTTTGTGAAACAGGCCCCTGGATTTTATCTTTAGTTAAAATTTCGTGAAACAGGGCCCTGGTATATCAAGGTTATGGACCCTCTAGAGGTCACAATTTAAATCCGATTTTGATGAAACTTGAAATACATGTTTATAACCCAAAGATCTTGGTTCCTTTCGATATTCGCGCATATCGGATGGTAACTTCCTGGATTATGGCCCCTGATTGTTCAAAAATTTTAGCTTGCGGATTCTCTAGAGTGACTAGAGGTCACAATTTTTTTCGATTTTAAAAAACGTTTAAATATTTCACCATTCCACCATAATAAAGATTGAATTCGAATTTCGGGAAAATTGAAATGAAACTGCCCAACAAAATGGCCGCTCTTTGTGTAAAAGTATGTAATACGAAGGTTGTGGACCCTCTAGAGTGTCGCCAGTACGACAGCAAGCCAAAATCATAGGTCGCTATAAACGCGATGTGTTTATTTCCTAATTTCTCCTTTTCGACAAGACGGTACACAAGCCAAAATGCATGTCGAAAATAAGAAATTAGGAAAAAACCATGGGCACTATTAACGCAGTGTATTATTTCTTAATTTCCTATTTTCAAGTCGATTTTGGCGTGTTGTCGCCTCACATTTTGTCGTAACTTCTACTTTTTGAGTTTCGTGTTTTGAAGGGGCGAAAAGTAGAAATTATGAATGGTAGTTATAGGCTTCAATAGTCTCAGCTAGTTCGATACGCGAGAGCTTTTTCATTTTATTCTGATTTTCTTAAGTAGATCGAGGCATTTGTCATCTAAGCTTCCACTACATGGATACTTGCCCACTAAACTTACAAAATGTCATCTGCCATCGCTTGTGGTAATTAGTGAAATATCAATTTGATAACCAGCTTCTTAGACTGGTTGTTTTTTCCCCCACAATATTTGAATAGATTAGTTATCAGTACCAGCAAAGTGCATTCAACAAGATGCGTGGGGGGCCACGGTGGCTAGGTGGTTAAGACGCTGGCTAACTAGCCTGGAGGTCGGGTTTTCGATCCCTGCATTGGCCGAGAAAGTTCATCCAGATTTTCCGACGTGGTTTCCCCTTGTCAGTGGTGCAGAACGGAGGGCCTGACAAGAACAGCTGTCTAGACGAAAAACCGAGGTCCCGTGTATACATTGGAATGCACGTAAAAGATCCCTTGGCAGTTGGAATTCGATATAAGAGTAGGTGATAGTGCCGCTGCCCGGGCAAAATTTCCCTCATAGCACACTGTATGGCGTATGCCCGTCTTCATTAGCCCAGTATAGGAACAGAACAGTAGGACGTTAAACCCCATTTCATTTCATTTCATTCACAAGATGCGTGGTTATTTACCAGTAGCGTGACCAGAGTTTTGTCAAGTTGAGGCTCACTTCACGAGCCTCATTAGCACTTAAAATACCAATAGCGACGTACCAATATTTCAAATGGCTCTCAGCCATTAAACCACGCATAATATAAAAAAAAAACTTGTATAAGATCGTTGCCATGGGATATACCAGACCTGGTTTTATAATACGTAATCAATATATTTTACATAATTCATTTAACAAACATCAAGGCACACAGAAGGATGAATCATTATTAGAATATATTTCAACAGAATCTATTTACAAGAAGAAGTATTCAAAACTCTGTTCGTATCGACTTAAAATCAGCACAAAACTCCTCCGCGTTGTCACGATTAAAAGATTTAAATGTAGTGATATATATAATCAAAGCTATGACGCAGAGAGATGGTGTCATTTTCTGCACTCAACTAGATTTAGAGGCGTAAATGTGGAGGGGGTGGGGGGGGTAATTCCCCCCCCCCCCCGGAAAACATTAGTCGGCGTCAAAATAAGTGCAGTTAAAATTATGCATCGGCAAATATGAATTAATGAGGTAAACTAACAATGGCCAATATTAAAGGGAAAAAATCCAAAATGCTTAATATATGTATGAATACATCTGTGTATATGTATGATTGCTTTCATTTGATATCACAATAAGCGCCAGTTTTACAAAGCTAACATTAGTAAAAACTGGTATGGAACGACTCAATAAACCACTGTCTGTTCCGTGTGAGCATGCCTTGACAGACAAGATCGACATTTACAAAATCGCTGATCGCTTAAACTTGACTAAGCGCGGACTCTTGATGAAAAGTCATATCTTTGCTAATTTATAGTATATTCACCACAACAATATATCGAAGATATAGTAAACTGTATGTTCTTGCAAAATTCTTGATAAATAACATCAATTCCTATGCATAGTACTCAATTTTAGTCACGTTATAAGTGTTTCCTGACCATCAGAATTCTGCAAAATCTTTACCCAAATCCAGAAAATGACATTTCTGCGGTGCTTGGCTCGTGGCATAAGTCGGTCTCCTTTTGCCCCCCCCCCCCCCAACACACAAACACACCTAAATTGACATGTACGCCCCTGACCAGAATGTCGGTAGACAGAAATATCATGTACAAAAAAAATCATATGACAATGAATATCGATATTCCCGCCAGAGATGAACGAAAAGATTAAACACAGTCCACGTAACGTTGACAGAAAATACCCCATTGCTCTTGGATATTTTGATTTCCACAAGAATGCCATGGTGACATCATCCGAATTCTAAATCTGCATGTGTTTGAGATCCATAAAAAAAAAAGCATTAGGTGAAGTCTGTGCCGAACAACCATGTGTTATACGGGCCAGTGGTAACAATCATTTACTGCAGTATCAGTATGGCCAGAAATATGCATGCCTATACGTTATTTAGACCCGATTTGAGATTGATGCGGACGTTCCGGACAAAAACACCAAATCTTCCCAAGATTCTACCGTTTGATGGGCACCACCTTGGATCTTCAAGATATCCGCTGTATGCAAAAAAAAACCCCAATTTCCCAGCTTCTAAACCACTTAGGATCACAATCTTTGTGTCTTAGTCTAAATCTACAGGGTCCAGGAATACAATTTTACAGAGGATGAGGCTGTTTTAATTAACATAATAAGAAAGCGTTCAACTCGCGGCCTTCAATAATACGAATCTTAAGTTGATGAACGGTAAATAACAATATATTTTGCTAGCAAGCAGCCCGATTAAAAATAAACGATGACACGAGACATGCATATGATTTAAACATTATTTTATTCGATGACATTACCGGATTAATTTGATAAATATAAGATAACAAGCTTGACTAACTTTATACAACAGCCTCCTTATTGTTTTTAACAGATTTGGAACTAGGATTTATAATAATATGGACACATACATTTAAAAATATACAATATGGACACATACATTTAAAAATATACAATATGAACATATGCACAATTTAGGTAATTTAAGATTTCTTAAAGGGGAACTGTAACAATTTCATCAGAGGAATACAGAAATTTCTATTTCTATGTGTTTATTATGTCCGGTTTAATTGTGGATTCTCTGTTTCAAAATGTTTTGCTCACTAAAATTATTTTTAATCGACGTAACACACTGGAATGTCCATTCAAAGCACAAAACAATTAAATATAAAAGACAACTACAAAGGGATGGGGGCGGGGCGGGGGGGGGGGGGGGTGTAAATGTTTATCAACATCACACCATATAATAAAATTTAATAGAACAGTGTCGTATTTATTCAAAGTGGCAATAAGCTCATGTTAGTCGATCATCAGCCTTTATTATAATAATTGCTAAATATGCCAATTTAATTAGTAATTGTGATAGTTTAATCTCCATTTTTTTTATAAAATAAATAAAATAATATCAATTATTCTCTCTCTGTTTTGCTTAATGGGTAATCAAGCTCTGACAAAAACGTTTTGTAATATTCAGGTTTTTATGCACAGTTTCAAAATAATTAACGTTTTTATCTTCTGCATTACTTTCTTGTCCACAAAGTAAGAATTGTCTGTTTTTAGTTTTGATCTAAAGTTTATTAATTGTTTCATTCTTAGCTTACTGAAACTTAAAATTAGGAGAAACAAAGAAGAAGTGCATCCCATATATGGGTCATCCCATTATGCATTAACATTTTGTGAAGTTTTAGGCCACTTTTGGGATGAACTTTCTCGGCCAGTGCAGGGATCGAACATCCGACCTCCAGGCTAGCGAACCAGCGTCGTAACCACCCAGCCACTGTGGCTCCTGGTATAACTTGGTATAATCAGGTTGGGGTGCTGACTGAATCGAAAATTTGTGCCTAAATCTTGATTTAAATCGTGATTTTCGTATGTCGCTAGCAAGATCATTCCAGTCTTTGGTTACTGACCATCTTCAATAGAAAGCTTGGTCTCGCTTTAACTCTGTACATCTTATCAAGCCCTTTACGTAATGCCCTGTATATTTCGGCACTAATTTTGATTGACTACTGACTGGTTGTACGTGACAAGGAGTGGGGTCGCCTGTCCATCCTCGTGGGTTTTCTCCGGGTCCTCCGGTTTCCTCCCACTGCTAAAGACCCCTACGCGCAAGCGAATTAATGAAATACAATTAACCATATGTTAGTCCCGAAATGACCTAGTTTGTGTCGAGTGGACGTTAAACCCCATTTCCTCTCTCTCTCTCTCTCTCTCTCTCTCTCTCCTTGAATAGGTCAGACGGGGGCGTGTCTTGGTTTTAATCCCTTCCTTAAACGCCATTTTACTTGTCAGCCCCCCCCCCACCGTTCTTCCCCACTATCAAAGTCGAAATAATGTATTTAATTATGTCGACGGGGCAAGTTGAAAAAAAGAGAAAAAAAAAGCCAACCAAAAATAACATTTTATAACCTTTACGATAGATGGTATCATATTTTATTTTTCTTATTATTTTTCCAATTACACTATTTGACGAACTCTTTTGATGTACTGTAGTTTTTCGTCATGGTTACAGCTATTCCGTTATTACGTATTACTGTTTCATTAGCATACACAATGTTTTCGATTATTTGCTTTAGGTTTATTATTTTTGACCACACAGGTCAGATATAAATCAGACATTAACCGACTACAAGAAATCGAAATATCACGTACAATATTTTATAATTTCTTTCATCTATCGCCCTTTTTCGGATCACAATGCTGTTTTTTTACATATTTTTTCCAGTTTTAATGTGTACAGTTTAAAGATGCGCCATTTAAGAACCAAATTGGTCTATTGCAGGTCATTGTTTCTGGCTTCAAATATAATATATATAAATTATTATTTAGACATTCATTAATATGACAAGCCCATAATCAAGCCCATAGGTCATCGGATGGTTGAAATATTAAATGGATTGAAACACCTGCTTTATTTAATAATTTAACTTAAAAATAGATAATCGAGACTTTATTTATTGTCCTAATAACGGTACTTGAAAATCGAGACTATTTAGACAAAATCTTGTTAAAACTGAAAGAATTCATAATTTCGCTCTGTAATTTGACTGAAAATTTCAATATATTTGTTTTTTATTATCTGTTTTTGAACTAGTATGGCACGAACGGCGAGTTCTTTATCTAAATCTTGCATTATGCATCTTTAATTTCAGAATGTTATTTATTGGCTGATTTTTCTGTTCTTTCTACAGTTAGACATGACGTAGGTAGACCAACAAAATATTATTTTCATAGAAATGAAAGAAAGATTTAATTGATTTCTTACGTACTGTCTCATTTATACAACGACCCGGGCCTTTTATATTAGACTATTCAAGAACGATCAGTCGTTGCAGATTCTTTATAATTTCAACCGTTCTCAACACCAAATACAAATCAACGTCTTTAGTCAACAAATTAACACACCGCTTGTGACGTTATTAAGGTAACTGTCACTATAATGATAAAGGAGATGCTATTATAGACTTTGATGGAGATACATTTTTACTGTATTCACCCACATCCAGATGTTGACATGGGGTACGATTGTTATGAACAATTCACGACAGTTACTCGGATAACGTCAACGCTGAGATATAAATTTGTTAATCAATGGCGAAACGGATGCTCTTTATGAAATACAATTCCCGATTCCTAACTAGAAGAAAATAGGATGTGGTGTATAACGTCAATAGGAATAAAATCAACACTCTGAATTGTCCATTCATTGATGTAAACTTGTCTGAAGGTGAATATGTAACAAATATGCCTAAATAAAAGACTAGGCATCATTTAAAAAAACTAAAATAATTTAATTTCTAGAATGAATATCTTGAATTCCTAGTTAGTAATGTGAAGCTAGAAATAAGCTAGAAATAATGGAATTTTCGAGGTTGAATTTACTTCTCAATAAACGTGAAATAATTAATAACTATATAAAAAAAGGATTATGGCAATAAGAAAAACGTCCGTTCTAAGTGCTCGCTAACCAGGAGGTCTTGGTGCTGGCCGAGAAAGTTCCCTGGATTTTCTGGCGCGGTTTCTCCTTATCGGTGGTGCAAGATGGAGGGCCTGACAAGGACAGTGTCTAGTCGTTTGGTTGGGATGAAAAAACGAACTCCCGTGTAGACATTAGCGTGCACGTAAATAAAAAAAATAAATAAATAAAACCATTGACGCTTTGAATTTGATATAATTATAGAGTAGGCCGTAGTGCCGTTGTCGGAGAAAATTTCCCTCATAGTATACAAATGGCGTATGTCCGTGTTTATTAGTCCAGTCAGTGCAGAAAAGTAGAATGTTAAACCCCATAGTTTTGATTGTCATTTAGAGAACGAAATTCAAAAAGCCGAACTGAAGTAACAAGCGAAGGGTGTTTAGCCCGACACAGCTCACGATAAAATGGAACGATGCCACGTAGTTACAGATGGCGATGTTTTGTTTGCAAACTACCTCTATTTTAAATTACCATCGTGCAATAGATCAGGTCAAATAGTGGTGCAGAAAAGGAGGACGTTAAACCCCATATCATTTCATTTCAGTTCAAATAGTCTAAAATTATATTACAAAATGCAAACCCTGATTTAAATAAAGCGTAAATAAAAACGGTCATATAAATATCGACCAACCTTAACGAAAGTTAAGACCATGTAAAATTTGCGTTACTTTCTATTGATTTCATGTCACCATCTTTTTTCTCTAAGATCATTTCTATGCACGAATATCGAGCCCAACAGGCAAATGGCCTACAAATTTCGGCTTTAATTACTATCTTATTCTATATCTTATTGTTTGCAAAGTGTTCTCCAGCCATAATGTGTATGGATAAAAAAAGTATAAAATATGGAAACATAATTAATTTTGGTTTTCTACATTATCAGGGTTAATTCTATTTTGTCTAGATAACATCCTCTTAAAAGCTTTCCGGAAATCCTCATTTCTGATACTATACACGAGAAAATTCATTCCTGAGTTTAAAAGGCCTAAAAGTAGAGCGATATTGACAAGAAACTGTGGAATGGGATAGCTAGTGAACCGATCAACTATTATCACCAGCATATTGGGTGACCAGCTCAAAAAGAATATCCCGAAAACTAAAAAATATATCTTGATTAGTTGTATATCGTGTTCAATCTGAGTCATAACCTGAGATGTTTTATCTCTAAAGCATTGTCTTCTATGTCGTCTTGCGATTTTAAAAATATAACCATAACAGAGACTTGTCAAAAGGCATACTATACCAAATGACACAAAGTTTCCATAAATCTGGTAATCTACTCCCATTATACCAAATAAAGCACATGCTGAACACTCATCCCATGAATAAGCTAATAACGGAAATATTCCAAAACCTAAGGATAAAACACAACCTGAAAATATTATTACTTTTGCAATATGAACAGTAACCGTTGTTTGGTAAATAAACGGATATCCGATATATAAAACTCGATCAAAGGCGATAACCATCATGAAAAATACAGATAACCAAACAGAACTGTAGGTTACCATAAAATGAAGAAGACAATCATATTTATTTTCTCGGATATCCTTTGACAAGGTCGGAACAAATGACAGGAATTGAATCGGAACCACGAAGGCGCCGACCATAAGATCAGCTGCTGCTAGAGAAACCACAAACATATTTGGTATTGTTCTTAAAACTCGAGTACTCCATACAGCAACAATTGTTAAAATATTTCCACCACAGATGAACAATCCCATTAATAAATAGAGACTGGCAAACACAACGTTTTCTACAGGGCTATAAGATGGTAACGTAAAATTGGTGCAGTTCAGAGACATGTTGGAAGGGTCGATGAATGTCAGCGAATCCTTTGATATTCTGATACTAGTTCTCCCAGCAACGGAACCTAATTCTTTAAGAAAGATCTTCAACGAACTAGCATAGTACTATTTACTAACTACTGTTTTGGGTAGATTACACAGTTTGTAGGAGACGTCATGTCTCTGCTGCTACACAGGAAATGAGCTTTTTTGAAAAAACTTTACGAAGAACCGAAATTCACTGGATTATTAAACTAAATTATTATTACAAAAGCAAAGTCTGTGAATCATAAATCTGCATTATCTGTCAGTGTCACGTTTTCGACGCACTTTGTCGACTTATTTCCGATTGCCAAGTTTTAATAAAGCTTCTGCAACATCTATTCGTTACACTCGATTTCTTGAAACAAGGCTTTAAGAGTTAATACTTCGCGCACGGTGATCGATAAACTGCATCAACGAAGAGCTCGGGACCACAAATTGAATTTTCCTCAAGACAAACAGAAACTTCATAATGAACCCATACCGATATTTGTTTTGCTTTAAGTCTTTTCCATAAATAACATGATTAGTTGTCTCAGTATGTATTCAGTAATGCTGTATTCACTGACCTATATATATTAACTACATCTTCAAAGAATAATTAATTGGTCATTATTTAAATGACGATGACTAATAGTCGATAGAACGATGTGTAGAAGAAAAACAGATTGTGGTGGGGTTTTTTTGTTGTTTTTATTGACGGGCGAGGCATCTTAAACAATATATTTCATGTAGTACAATAACCACGATGTACTGTGGTATATGCTAATTGTTACAGGTATTATGTAAGATTTAGATTGGCTAGGGCTATTTGCCACATGTGGTAAGACAATCCGGAGAATATTTGCCACATGTGGCAAGTCTCCGTACCGCAATTATCAACCGATTTCAATGAAACTTACAGATAACGATAATGTTAATAATATCTCAGAGTAGGTAAAATTTCGATATCGGGTGATAATTGTGGTCTGTAGCCGTGCCACATGAAATTTGTGGTAACCTGATATCTCCGAAACCGCTAACCGGTAGTGGTCGAAATTTTGTCTACCCTGAGGTATTATTAATGTCATTTTAATCTGCAAGTTTCATTGAAATCGGTTGGTAATTGCGTTCTGTAGCCGTGCCACATGAAATGTGTGGTAACCTGATATCTCGGCAACCGCTTACCGCAAGTGGTCGAAATTTTGCCTACTCTGAGATATTATTAATGTTATCATATTCTGTAAGTTTCATGCCAATCGGTTGATAATTGTGGTCTGTAGCCGTGCCACATGAAATGTGTGGTAACCTGATATCTCGGAAACCGCTAAACGGAAGTGGTCGAAATTTTGCCTACTCTGAGATATTAGTAATGTTATCATAATCTGAAAGTGTCATTGAAATCGGTCGGTAATTGCGTTCTTTAGCTGTGCCACATGAAATGTGTGGTAACCTGATATCTCGGAAACCGCTAACCGGAAGTGGTCGAAATTTTGCCTACTCTGAGATATTATTAATGTTATTATAATCTGTAAGTTTCATTGAAATCGGTTGGTAATTGCGGTCTGTAGCCGTGACACATGAAATATGTGGTAACAGCTGATATCTCGGAAACCGCTAACCGGAAGTAGTCGAAATTTTGGCTACTCTGAGATATTATTAAGGCAATCTGGTTAAAACACAGATCCTATTTCGTTTCGTTTTTATAGTTCAAAAGTTCGTTTTACTTGTCATTACTACACTTGGATCTGGAAGACTTGTTATTTAACTCGTGTTCTGAATGGTGTCAGGGATAAGCCAATGAAACGGTCTGTTACGGCGAGCTTTAGGCGTGTTTTCACGGAACTGTGGGTAATCCACTAGTAACATCAATGCTGATTGGTTAATCAAATGTCTGACGTCAAAAGGGTCATAAGTCGGTCTTTTGACCCCTGCCGTGACCTATCGCTATAACTTGTCAGATCTTCATGTAGTGTAGGCCATCGAAAGTATAAAAAAACCGAAACGAAATATAGATCTGTATTTTAATCAGATTGTTATTAAGGTTATCATATTCTGTAAGTTTCGTGGATATCGGTTCATAATTGCGATCTGTAGCCCTGCCACGTGAAATGTGTGGTAACCCCCATATCTCGGAAAACGCCAACCGGAAGTGGCCGAAAGTTTGGCTACTCAGAGATGTTATCAATGTTATCATAATCTGTAAGTTTCATTAAAATCGGGTAACAATTGCCGTCTGTAGTCGTAAAGCTATTTTGAAATTCTTGCTTACCACATGTGGCAAATAGGCACTGCCATTTAGATAAATAGCCATAGATATATTGAAAATGTCATTCAAATTGCTGTATTCTGGGCGATGCTATGTCTGTTTTAAGATGCAACGTAGATCGTTTATTATCGTATAGCAACGGTACCTGACAACCGAGACTATGTCTCGATTATCCATTTTATCGTTAAATCTCGGTGGTGTTCAAATCTCGGCCATTGGATGTGTTAGAGAATTCATGAACCAAAATATTATTGAATTAAGAGCCGCGGGATGTGGGGGGGGGGGGCAAGGGTTTAACACGTACACTGTAGATCATAACGTGAGAAGGAGTATGGCCGTTTGTCGAATGGACGTACCCCCGCCCCTTCTCCCCCCCCCCCCCCCCGCCGACACACACTCAGAAAGAAATTGTTAAAAATGTATATCCTTTAAAACTATACACCGGTATTTAATAGGAATTAATTGTAATATTGTTGATGCCTGAAATACATATCACAGAGAAAAGTTGTTTATACATCATAAAACTGATATGTACAAGCGCACGCCATACAACTCCCATAAAAATATATTTTCAATATCAAATGATTATGTAGACTTTTTCTTTATTTAAAGGGAAATGAATTGTTGCTGTCGCTTCGTGTCTTTTATGCACATTTACATATTTTGTATGGCTCAAGTCGCGTTAACTTAGCACTGAAATCCAAGTATTTTGTAAAAGGCTTGACGAAAAACCGTATTTTTAACCGTATACACAATACAATTCATTCCAGAATTCAGTACTGCAAGCGGTGTCACCATCTGTATTACAATTCCTGGAACAGTATGTGTTAACCGATTAACCATCATCACTATTATATTTGGTACCCAACAGACTACAAAGATGCCGAATACCAACAGAAACAACTTTACAAGTTTCATATCATTCTCAAACCTTTTCCTCGCATCTGGAGCTTCACGGCGCATGGTTTCTTTCTGTTGCTGTCTTGCTATTTTTAAAATGTAGCCATAACATACAGCTGTTAATATACTCAGTAAAAAGAAACTAACGCTAAGAATGTAGAGAGGATACTCCGCCTTCATAAACCGATAGGTCAGACAAAATTTGCAAGTGTCCCAAGTATTATAGTAAATCGGTATCGTACCATGAATGAGAGATAAGATACATCCTCCAATAATGACCATTTTACCCCTCGCAATTGTCCAGATTGTTTGATAACGAAGTGGATAACCGATGTAGATAGCTCGATCAAAGGCTATTGTCATCATAAAATAAATTGACAGACTTCCCGAAGTGATAAATATCGTGGCTTTCAATATACAAAACACCTTACTCCTATCAAGGATTTCCGATAAAGACGGTATGTACAGAAGAAACTGCATGGGTATCAGCAGTCCTCCAATCATCAAATCAGCTACAGCCAGAGCAACCACAAACATATTTGGTATCGTTCTTAGAACTGGAGTTCTCCATATAGCAATTAAGGTTAAAATATTTCCACCACATATAAACAAACAGAGCAATATATACAAGACAGGGAAAAGTATCACCTCTAGATCGTTTTGAGACCAAGAAGTAATATTCACACATTTGGTAATCATCTTAAATGTCGGGGCCACAACATAAACTCGCAAACGTTCTAAATGCTTTTTGAATATCACCAGTGATGCAGTTCAAATAAACTAAAGTAAAATTGCACATCATCAAGGTATCATTTACATTGCCATTAATTTGTAAACATTTTTGTTAGACCTCTATATATTTATGCACGAAGTTAATTAACACAATGCCATTAACGTGAACAACTCAACAAATAAAACGATAGCGTAGCTTGAAATTAGAACGTAATGACATGAGATCATTCCCTCATAGATTAACAGTGAAAAACAACAACGCATTGGTTTTATGAAGGTGCATTCTACGGAGCTAAAACGACCAAAGCCGATTGTTTAGAGTGGGCCACTCTGACATCCCCTCTAGGTGAACCATGGGCCAAAGTAATGTGATACAGAGAAAATCACACAGGCTAAATCTCCACTCAATCACCATCATTCCGCACCAAATCGACACTTTGCCCCACTACAGGAATTCATTTAGACGCCTCTTACGACACACTGGACACATGGCAGGTATAATCTTGTCACCCCTAAATCCCAGGGGGAATAAATGATGGACGCGTTCGAAGTTTTACCTGGTGATGAACATGAAACATGACAATGAATATTTATACGCCCACATTTTCATGTGGACGTATATTTTTGTCGCCCCCGTCCATCCACAATTTGCTTTTGGACACTCTACAGATACCAAACCGTATCTCTCAACCCTCCGTGTTTCGATATAAGATATGGTACTATATAGCTCCACGTAGCAAAGCCCATCGCAAACCACATCGGGCCTCAGTAAGCGAAATTGACAATATTGTTCATCAAAACAACGATTGATTATTGTTATTTATAATATTTCTGCCACATCCAATTACCTTTAGGCATATAATTCTATCTGAAACGGGTATAAATCATCGTATTTACAATCGAGGCGTTTAAAGCCATTTTTAAACGGGAGATGTATGGCGGTGTATGTCGGATAAAAACAATGCTTCATTAATTTAAACGCGATAGTTGTGCCACTCCATTGGCCTCTGTAGGTTTAATTAGTCATAATAGTATAAAATTATCTTATTTTTAAGATGTTGCATGCATTAATGAAGAAATTGAGTTTCCAACATGGAACTAAAGGCCCCCAATCGTAGCTAAAAACGAGCACATCAGTATATCTCAACGTTTTTAGCTACGTTCTCGTAGCCAGGCACTCTACAGGTCACAATTCTTATTCGATTTTGACGAAACTTGAGATATCGGTTTATCTCCAAAAGATCTCAGTTCCTAAAGCTTGTGAACACTCTAGAGGTCACAATTTTCATATGTTTTGATGAAACTTGAAATGCATATTTAAAACCCAAAGATCTTGTTTTCTTTCGATATTTGAGGATATCGGATAGTACGAAAAGTACGAAAAGTCGCGGGTTTAGCTTGTGGTCGCTCTAGAGGTCACAATTATTATCCGATTTAAAAAACGTTCGAATATATCACCGTTATACAACGTAATGCCGGTTGAGTTCGAAATTCGTGAAAATCGGACAAAAAATGCCGGACAAAATGGCCAACCCTCGATCGCAAATAGTTTTAAAATATGGTATATCCACGTTATGAACCCTCTAGAGGTCACAATTTTGATCCGATATTGATTAAACTTAAAATACATGTTTATAACCCAAAGATATTGGTTTCTGTCGATATTCGCGCATATCGGATCGTAACTTCCTGAATTATGACCCTTGATTGTACAAAAAATCGCGTTTTTGGCTTGTGGTCCCTATAGAGGTAACAATTTTCACCCAATTTCAAAAAAACTGTTTGAATATATCACCATTCCACCCTAATAATGCTTGAGTTCAAATTTCCTGAAAACCGGATCAAAACTGTCGGACAAAATGACCGCCCTTCGTACGCAAATAGTGTATATATATGGTATATCAAGGTTGTGGACCTTCTAAAGGCTACAATTTTGATCATATGTTTATATCACAAAGATCTTGGTTCCTTTTGATAATCGTGCATATCTGAACGTAGAACGTAAATTCCTGCACTTTAGCTTGTAGACCCGCTAGAAGTCACAATTTGTATTCAATTATAAAAAAAAAACATTTAAATATATCACCGTTACACATCAATGAAGGTTGTGAGTTCGAATTTCGTAAAAATCTGAACCAAACTGTCGGACAGAATGGCCGCACCTTGTACGCAAATAGTGTAAACGTATGTAATACCAAGGTTGTGGACACTCTAGAAGTCATAATTTTTATCCTATTTTAATGTATGATTGTAATCCAAAGATCTTGGTTCCTTTCGATATTTTCACATATCGGACCGTAACTTCCTGGATTATGGCCCCTGATTGTACGAAAAATCACGTTTTTAGCCTGTGGGCCCTTTAGATGTCACAATTTTTATCCGATTTTCAAGTTATCACTGTTACACCCTACCGACAGTTGAGTTCGAATTTCGTCGTGAAAACTGCACTGAAACTGCCTTACAAAATGGCCGTTCCTTGTACGCATTGTTAAAGTATGTAATACCAAGGCTGTGAACCGTCTAGAAGACACAATTTTTTTATCCAATTTTGATGAAACTTAAAATATATCGTTATATCCCAAATATCTCAGTTCATTTCGATATTCACGCATTTCAGACTATAACTTCCTGGATTACGGCCCCCCTGATTGTACGAAAAATCGCTTTTTTTTAAGCTTGTCCTCTATCCATCTCTTGCAAAATGTGGGCGCATCTTGCCTGGCAACCGCTGGTTTTTATTTCTTGGAATAAGTACCCCAAAGTCACATAGTTTATGCTTCTAGAAGTGGTCAACACAGAATTAACCCTTAGCTTTAAACGTGCTACCTCTATAAACGACAAATTATCTCATTTAAGTAAGTTTATCTTATGATAAAACAAGACAGTAAATTATTAATTCGGTTATGGTCATCTAGGTAAAAGATACTGATAGTTTGAAATATTTGCTGTTCAGGGTAAACTTTATGTGAAAGCGGACGCAAATATATAGTAGCTGATTCGTAAGATATTCCGCATAAAGAAGTATCACTGCATGCCCCAGTGGATTTATTATTAGACTGATTTATGGTCCTCACTGTTCAGGGTAAACAACTCCAATTAATATTTTGTCGGCCATTTTGTCGGGCAGTTCCGGTTCCATTTTCACGAAATACGAACTCAATCGTAATTATTGTGTAACTGTGGTCAATATTTGAACGGTTTTTGAAATCAAATAAAAATTGTGACATCCAGATGGTCCACAAGCTAAAAACGAATCTGTTTCGTACAATCAGCGGCCATAATTCAGGAAGTTCGGGTCAGATATATGCCAATATCGAAAGGATTTTTTGTGACCTCTAGAATGTCCACGGGCGACAAACTTGATTTTTATCTTCGTACAATCAGGGGCAATAATGCATGAAATTAAGGTCCGATACGTATATGCCAATATCGAAAGGAGCCGAGAGCTTTGGGTAATAAACATATTATATATTTCAAGTTTCGTGAAAATCGGACAAAAATTGTGACCTGTAGCGGACGGACATGGGAGGCGACAATATACATGGGCGTATAAAATGGGACCACAAACTACGCGAGAACACTAATTTCTTTAGGGATCCCGAGCATAACACACTGACAAGACTCCTTATCTGTCCACCCCTGGTAAACGTAGCATATACCTGCTTTATTAAATTAGCAAGGAACATAAAAGAACAGGGTATTTAAAGATATTCGGTATTTAATTGTTTTAGCAGTGCATATTTGGATGAATGAATTAACGAATGATAAGTAAATACTTGTAATATGTCTGAATTAAAACAACACATTAACCAATCTATAATGATTCGGCATATTATTTTAATAAAAAAAAACAACAAGAATACCGAATGAATAAAGTATGTGAATATATCTAAGACATATCACATATGTAATTAAATTGTATGTAAAACATGCTATCATAACCATTTTACTTTGCAATTGAACGATTAAAATTCCATCGAAATAAGAATCCAGTGTCCCGATCATGAATCCAATTGTCAATCAGTAGATAAAAGAGCAATTTGAGATTGAAATATTTTAACAGTTCTTCAGCAGGATATGATAAACAATTGCAGTAACATCTGAAAACAACCCTGCCAATGACTTTGAGTTATAACATATTTGCAAATATCCTTCCAGTATTTAAGCGTGGCCAGTAAAAATAAATACCTGTTATATTTGTTGATATGATTGATATTGTTCTGCGCTGTTACCCAATTCCACACGAATCAATGTAGCTATTAAAATGAATTATGTAAGATTAAGATAAAGAGCTGATAGTTCCTACTATAATAGTTTTAAAAAATAGTTAAACATACATTATGTAAGAGCTAAATCTGCCCAAGGTCTTTCTTTAGGCTTGAAATGTTATCTAAATTATTAATTGGACATTAATTAACTTATCCAGACCATAATCAGCTCTCGATGTCATCGCTAGCCTGCGATATTTACTGGATTAGGATCCGAAATTTTCAGCAAATTGTCTTTACATTATCTAGTTTTTAACTATTATAGTGAGAACTGCCAGCTCTTTACCTAATCTCCCATAATGTATCTTTAATGTAAAAGAATATATTGAAAATTTCAGTCATATTACTTCATTCTGAACGAAGTTATGACTGCTTGCAGAATAGCGTAGTGTCTCACTATTATAGTGATAACAGAGATCAGTTTCGTAAATATAGGATAAACATAAATATAAAACCGTTACATAAATAATAACATGAACTAAACTGCACTAAGAACATAAACAATAACATTAACATGGTACATTAAGACAAACATTCCGCCCCTCTTCCACGGCAGCGGCTGAACTCGGGCGAGTCCATTCGCCGGTCTCTGCTAACCCTCTTCCTCTCGTCTCCTCTCTGTCTGCCCTCGTCTCTCGTCTGCGTTCCCATAACTACCAGTAAACTGATGGTTATATACCTTTCAACTGGGTCTACACACACTAGATCATTACTATATTAAGGAGTTCACAAGTTATCTTTATTTCGCTGACTGGTATAAATGTACATTGTCCATACATGTGGAATTGATAGTCTTTGATTCGTACGTACATGTATAGAACAGAGTGTATAGTTGAAGAGCCTATATCATATATTATTATCAAATCAGCTGGTGTCAATAAGTTCACTGCAGCTAAGTAATAGTTCATATTTTATAAAATAGAAAATTGAGCACATTGTTTACAGTAGTCTCGATTTTTATTGCTGCCGTTGTTACGATGATAAACAAAGTCTCGACCATTCATTTTCAAATTAAATTATTAAATGTCGATCTTGTTTCAATCGCATGGGCTAGAGAGTTAGTTATGGGCTTGTCATGTGAATAAAATCTAATTAATAATTTATATAGCATTTGAGGCCAAACAATAGACTTGCAATAGGCAGATTTAGCTCTTACATAATGCATCTTTAAATGTATGCCAAATGGAATTAAGTCGATCTGCTAACCGAATGACGAATGATTTAACAATGCTTATTTTGTTCTTTCAGCTGTCAACTACGTGGAATCGATTACCATGTATTTAGCACAATTACAGTAGAAACCAGTCATGCTTGGGATCCCGGATTGTCTGGAACAACTCTACTAGGTCTGAGCAACAGTCTTTTAAATGCTTTCCGAAAATCTTCATTTCTGGCACTATAAACAAGAAAATTCAACCCTGAATTCAGAAGACTTATCGGAATAGTAATATTCAATACAAACTCTGGAATGGGATATTCAGTAAAGCGATCTACAATGACAACCAACAGATTTGGTGACCAGCTCAAAAAGAATATCCCGAAAACTAAAACATATATCTTGATTAGCTTTATGTCGTGTTCAATCTGATTCATAACGTGTGGTGCACTATCTTTACAACACTGTATTCTCTGTCGTCTTGCAATTTTAAAAATATAACCGTAGCAAATACTTGTCAATATGCATACTATACCAAACGACACCAAGTTTCCATAAAGTTCAAAATCGCCTATTGTCATACCAAACATAGCACAGGCCGAACATGCGTCCATTGAATAAGATAATAACGGCAAGGCTCCAAAACCTAAGGATAATACGCATCCTGCAAATATTATTAATTTTGCCCTATTAAAGGTCACCATCGTTTGATAAAAAAACGGATACCCAATATATAAAACTCGATCAAAGGCGATTGTCATCATAAAAACTATTGACAAAGAAACCGAAATGTTAAAAATCTCAAAATGAATTATACAAGCATATTTGTTTCTTCTCATAATATTTGATAACGTTGGCACAAATGACATGGATTGCATCGGCACCACTAAACCACCAACAATCAAATCCGCTACCGCTAAAGAGACCACAAACATATTTGGTATTGTTCTTAAAACTCGAGTTTTCCATACAGCAACAATTGTTAAAATATTTCCACCACAGATAAATAAGCTCATTAATGTGTACAGTACTGAAAAACTGATACCTTCTATATTGTTGTTGATAGAGGGTAAAATAACTTTGGTGCAGTTAGCATCCATGTTCGATTCCGAAACACTATTGCTTGCTATTTATTAAACTCTGTTGCCGAGTCCTGCCTTTGATATTGTTATGAAAGCTTTCCTGAATTTTTGTCAGGGAGTAAGTATGATGAAGTCAGAACACTCGGAATTATTGCCAAACGTTTGGATTAATCGAATATTGTTATTCCCAGCAAAGACTTTTAAGAATCACATCCATTTCTCAAAGAATTACTTTTAAAACAAAACGAATTCCACGAAGGAAATATAGTTCAAGTACTAATTCCGTTCATTTGAAGTACATGTACCAGCTCGTACACACAACTAAACTATTTTAGTGAAACTAACTGTATACCATGAAATATGACCGGGTTTCGTAAATTTCAACCAATACTGAAAACAGAGAGAACTAGAATCATATATGCTGAAAACATAGAAAATGAAAAACACCATTACAGACACGCATTCACATCACAATTGAACGTGTCAAAGAATTAATGGACGCTGTTTCATTAAAAAAAGAAAAAAAGAAAAAAACGTTTTTGGCGAGTCACATCTTAATTTTATTGGCGAAAACTATAACAATCTCTAATAACAATTACAAAAGCAGATTTGCAAACTGAAATAAATTAGGTTAGTAATTCATCTTAATCAACTTCAGATCACAGTTAATGGATTTGTACAGGACATAATTATATGGTCGAATCGTCTGTCAGTAATAAACAGTAATTGTACTCCCTAAAATAATGTCCAGTGTAATATCAGTTCAATTACTAAATGCTATTGAAATGCTTTAATGGAATCTTATGTATACCTAAAACTAATGTAAAAATAAAGGTGTTTTACATTGGCTTGTTTTTTAGATGGATATTGACATAAACTTGTGTATGTGTGATTAGTTTATATAATAAATGATTTATAACCATTACCGATTGAAATCCTTTTCTCACCTAAAGTGCAAATAATAGATAACTGTACGGAGTATGAGAATTACTGACCGTGAACAATTTCAATGGATAGGTTGAACATATTGTTTTTAAACTTTATTTCAGTCTAATTATATCCTTATATCTTTCCGAGTTTAGGATTATATCAATAATTATGCCACCGTTTTCATATACAGTCAGGCCTCAATTTCCATCATTCCACTACGACCAATATTTTAATCCTAAAGAAAAATAAATAAATACTCGTATTCCATTGTATTCTTGCCGATCTTCTCAGTTATAATTCCTAGTATACCAAACTTAGACTCGTTCACATTAGACTGTATGTTTATGGGTGGGAGGTGTGTGTGTGGGGGGGGGGGGCATGAAAAACTAAATAAAATTATTTTTAGAAAGTAGCATATCCATTGGTTAATGGATGAAAAGGGTGCATCTTCAAAATAGTGTAGTGTACATTTTCACGAATTAGGCACCTGATACCTGTTCATGAGCTTTAATGTGGCCTGAAGAGGTTCCAGAGAAACGAAAACGTTAGCCAAAAATTGTGTTTATTTCTTTTTTCAAGGTAATTTTATATATGTGATAACGTTGGCAAAAATGACATGGATTACATCGGAACCACTAAACCACCAACAATCAAATCCGCTGCAGCCATATGTCTCAAAATTTTAGTAGTCAACATTATACAAAATGTGTTTCTGTAGTGAAAAGCATTTATCTCAATAAAAAATGTGAGGAAAATTTGGATCCCGGCAAAGAACCAGAATTATTGACATTTAATTACCTCCTTTTATACCCCCCCCCCCCCCGCGAACTCGTTGAATCTTACAACGCCAAACTGTGCTGTCCTAAGAGCGAATTTAATTCACCCGCTTTTGTGACATCTAGGCTATGCTATCTATTATGCCTTTAAATTTCTCTCGACATTTAATTACATCCTTGTATAGCAATTACACTCACCCCCTCCCCCGCTCATGCAGAGCCTTTACCGGAGAGGTCAAGTAGAGAGGCTAGGCGCTAGGCGTGGGCCTATACATTTAAAAGAGTACATTTTCTTCAGAAATGGCCACAGACACCAGGAAATCTATTTAGAACTTTCAGAATCTTTCTCCCCATACCCACCTCGAGGTTCTGCGGGGGTAAGTGGCGTGTTTGTTTCTATATCGTTACAATACACACCGTCACCACACGTTGAGAAAGCGGCATTTCTGCTTAAGATGTAAATATCATTACGTTTAGAATGACATTTCATAATCTTCAATTCCATGTTGTGAACAAGGGATAAATCACAAATCTACTTAAGAAGTGCTTAAACATTTTTTTATAATGTTCTTAAACAATTTAAGTCCAACTCCTAATATATTACAATAAGTACACAATATAGCCTGGCATCAATATAATGCCTATATAACTTTAGTTTTCCACACAACTAATATAATGTCCGCTAGGATACCAATGGCAATATGCAGTTTTTCCACCGTAATCCTTTATAGAAACAAAAAAAGAGCTTCCAGTTGAAGGTACGTGTATAGTTCCTTTCAGGAAACATATGGTTACTGTATCTATTTGTAGGAGTTTCTTATTGGTGACTCTTCTTTATTTGTCGCTTATTAAAATATAATAAAGTCCATTTTTCGTAACTGGCCATGTCATTGTTCCATTAATAGATTTTAAACACGAATTAACGTTAATTATACACGTTGCAATAGCGTTCTGATAATATTGGCCAAGACAGTTCCCGGGATTTTCCATTTTTGTTCCCCACTATCGAGTTTACAAGGCTTTCTGTTACGTCGCATAGTGACACCCCTTGTCAGGACCTTGAATAAGTGGTCTTTTGAAAAGGCATGGCATGTATTTGTCCGAATTAGTGAAATAAAATCGAACCATGTCAGTCCCGAAATGACCTAGTTTGAGTCGGTTGGACGTTAAACTCCCCCCCCCCTCTCTTTTATCCAGACATCACGACATTTTAACCCGACAATACGACATTTTTACCCGACAATACGTCATTTTAACCCGACAATACGATATTTCTAAGCGACATTACGTAATACTACACTGTATGGTGTATGTCCGTCTTCATTAGCCCAGCCGGAGCAGAGTAGTAGGAGGTTAAGTTCCATTTCATTTCAGTTTTTCTGCGTTTCTGCACCGATCGGACTATGCATTGTGCTATGGCGGAAATTTTCTATGGACAGTGGCATTTCTTCATCGAGTTCCAACTGTGAAGGGTTCTTTTATGTGCCCGTCAATGCGTACACAGGAGCGTGTGTTTTTGTCCCATCTGTCCCAACTAGACAGTGATCTTTGCCAGGCTCCTAGCCCTGCACTACCGACAGAGAGAAACTATACTGCAAACTACTGGGGAACTTCCTTGACCAACACCATCAGCAGTGTACATAATCGTAGTATTCGAAAGGAGTATGGCTGACAACCCGACTTTTACGCGACATTACGACAAAAAATGTCGTGTTGTCGGGTAAAAATGTATTGTCTGGTTGTCGTGATGTCGGGTTAAAATGTCGTGATGTCGCCTTATGAAGTTCGACAGCACGACATGATACCAATCAGCCACCATACATATTGGAATTCAACCTCTAGGTATATCAAAATAAGAGATAATCGTAGACCCTTTTCGAAGCAATAATATTTAAATAGCCCCGAGGATTACGATAGATACATACAGCTTCCCAGAATCTAAATTTAAGATTTTTCTAGGGACATTTTAATTTTAGAGCAAATTTTTAAAACTAAGTATTTTGTAAAATGTTTGACGGAAATCAGTATTCTTAATAGCATAAACAACAAAATTCATTCCGGAATTCAACAAGCAGAGTGGAGTTGTAATATATAAGACAATTCCAGGAACATTTTGTATCAGTTGGTCGATCGTCACAGCAAGTATCATTGGTAGCCAACAAACTGCAAAAATTCCAAACACAAGTAAAAATAACTTCACAAGTTTTAGGTCATTTTCAAATTTCTTTTTTGTTTCTGGAACTTGGCTTTGAAGAATCTGGTTTTGTTGCTTCCTTGCTGTTTTCAGGATAAATCCATAACATATGCTGGTTAATACAAAAGCAACAAAGAAGAATGCATTTTGAATGTAGACTTGATAATTCGGTTTTATGAAGACAGAAGCCTGGCAGAATTCACAACTGTCCCAATTATTGTAGTAGGCATGTGGCGTTCCCAAGATTAAAGACCATAGCCAACCTAAGATTATTACAAGTTTTGCTTTTGAGGCGGTTACCAATTCTTGATAACGAAGAGGATATCTAATATATAATGCCCGATCAAACGCAATTGCCATCATAAAAAATACAGACGATGCGACAGAGGTAGAAAATATAACAAACTTAATAACACAAAACAACTTGCTGGTTTCTAATGTTTCCGATATGGATGGAATATACCGACAAATTTGCATGGGGATCACTAATCCGCCAACCATAAGATCAGCAACTGCCAAAGAAACCACAAACATATTCGGCGTTGTTCTTAAAACTGTATTTTTCCATACGGCAACAATTGTTAAAATATTTCCACCACAGATAAATAAACTCAGCAATATATAGAGTATAGGAAATACCACAAGTTCGACGCTACTCGGTGGAGAATATTTCATATGTGTACAATCGCTACTCATCATGAATCTTCTGAATTCGTAAAATAATAGTCAGTACTGTGCAAATGTTCTATCAGAAATCTGACCAGTTTTGTTCCTTGTAATGTTAAATCTATCCAGCTTTATCTTGTTGAGAACACAGCAGAGTGTTCTGTTTTCCAATTGAGCTTCACGCAAATAAATAATGTCAACATATTATCGTTAAAGCTTTTAAGCAATGTTAAACCCATTAGATACAAGTAAAGGAGAGCAAGTAAACTAAATGTAAAGTAATCGATTCTATTACAAATTAAATCAATACAGAATAAATATCCGCCTGGAAAAATATGTTTGTCGAAGAGTGGTTAGTTCATTATCTAATACAAAATTAAAATATAGCCAATAAAATAAAACATGACATATTGTTATTATAACATGAATTGAAATAATGGAATATTATACATTTGGTTCTTTATAAAATATAATAAAAACAATCAGATAACAAATTCGTTTCGTTTATTGTTTCTGATTTTTACAATCTATATTTTTGCCAATCATGTTTCTAGACCATAGGATCAGTTATATAAGCATTCCAAATGGTTAGAAACACTGAACCAGTTAGAATAAATCTCACACATGTTTTCCAACAATACGCAGTCCTTGTAGATCCATATAGACGATTTGATCAATTAAATGGACATTTGTTTGAATTGGTATTTACCTCTCTAACATTGACCATGGGACGCAAAAGGAGAGAACTGGATTGTCCCACAAAATTCATCTCGCAGATGACCGAGATTAAGCAATATACCATAACTGGTTTTACCATCTAGAGACCAGCCTTTATTACACAGGGCTATAGGGTCTGGATTCAAATGAACGTCACATACCTATATTGGGCAAATAGAGCTACGTGTCTTCATATGACTCTATGTATGTTATGCATTACAATATCTTTTCCGGCAAAAACTGAGTGAATTTATTTCATTTACTATTTAAAATCTAGTCGATTAGGAAAATTAATTTGGAATAAACAACAAAAACAACGTATCTTTGAAAGTGCTATACACATACAGACATTTAAACTGAGTTTACTACTGGCCTTTCTGGAAACAAAGATGTTTGGATAATTTATTCATTTGTTATCACCCAATTCGGGTTAACTGAGCATTTTAATCCAAGTATTTTGTAAAAGGCTTGACGAAAACCCGCATTTTTAACCGTGTACACAATAAAATTCATTCCAGAATTCAGTACTGCAAGAGGTGTCACCATCTGCATTACAAATCCAGGAACAGTATCTGTTAACTGCTCTACCATCATAACTATTACATTTGGTACCCAACAGGCTAAAAATATTCCAAACACCGACAGAAACAACTTCACAAGTTTCATATCATTCTCAAAACGTTTCCTCGCATTAGGAGCTTGACGGCATGTGGTTTCTTTCTGTTGCTGTCTTGCTATTTTTAAAATGTAGCCATAGCATACAGCTGTTAATATGCTCGGTAAAAAGAAACTGATGATAAGCATGTAGATATGATACCCCACCTTCAGAATCCGAAAGGTAAGGCAAAGTTTGCAATTATTCCAATTATTATAGTAAATCGCCAGCGTACCATGAATGATGGATACGAAACATCCTCCGATAATGACCATTTTCCCCCTTGCAACTGTCGATATCGTTTGATAACGAAGTGGATATCCGATGTAGATAGCTCGATCAAAAGCTATGGCCATCATAAAATAAATTGATAGACTTGCTGAAATGATATATGTCATGTGGTTAATAATACAATACACCTTACTCCCATAAACGATTTCCGATAAAGACGGCATGTACAGAAGAAACTGCATGGGTATCAACAGTCCTCCAATCATTGAAATTAGCATCGATAGTGCCTCTGTCACAGAATTTGTGTAACAATAGGTCAGCACACTTGATGTTAAACAATGGTCAAAAACAAGGTCCAGCAGATGAATTCAGCCAAATCGAGTAGTGACAGAAACCACTATACAAAGTGATACCCAGTTTAGGACAGTTCATTCAGTCAATATCATGCTCTGAAAAGTATCAATAAGTATTTTTCATAATCGTTTCATGTGTGTGTTTCTATCAATTATGTATAACTGTATTTAACGGATTAGCATGCTCAGTTTAGACAATTAAGATTCTAATTGCACTCCTAATCAAGAGACGTTTATTTATCTGAATACATTCGTTTTCACGACCTGTCGCAAATAGCAATTTCACTCCTGTTTGGATAATCGCGTACACGATCTTTCTCGCATGCATATTCGAGACTATAACAAAGCGGTCTCTGACAGCCTGACAAATTAAAAACGTGAATTTTATAAGTGTGTGACACCTTTCATTATTTCTAAGACTGGAAAGCAATCCTTTTTCATCATTTCATTCTTGACATTTACCCTGCCCCGCCCCGCCCCGCCAGGCCCGCCCCGCCAGGCCCGCCCCGCCCCGCCATGCCCAACCTCCAGTTAGATCAGACACCGTATACAGAAGGTTTTGATTCTATTTTGTAGAAAACCACTGGTCAGTCTATGGCAAATGAATAAGAGATCAACAAACAGACATAATTTTTACCCGGAAAAAGATTGATTAGTGCGTAGCCATGAGTTATTACTGCTGTGACTATAATTATATATTGTTTTCTGATATTATTCTGAATTGACCACATCATTTTAAATGTGAACTTAAAGTAGCTAAGTCTCTAACTCAATATCATCCAAAACCTTCAAAATGAAATGAAATGAAATGGGGTTTAACGTCCTACTTTTCTGCTCCAAAACCTTCGACAATGAAAACATGAATAATTTGTCAATTTAATAAACATTGGTGTTGTGATCTTACCGGGAAAAGATGGGCTTCTGATATCCAATATTTAAGACTAAATAAACATTTTACGATTGGTACACGAATCGTGTACCATAATGCGTTTCAGCGCAATTTGATACAAGCGACTCGGATGAACAAGGTTAGACATATTCCACAAGTCATGTGAAACGGTGACCTCATATTCTTATCCGGAGAGCATGCGCAATAAATACTATCGGTGTAGACTGGAATAACCAGACGCTAAAGATTGCCATTCGATTGAGACTTCTGGCGTATTTCGCCGAACATAACTGCTTTGAAATTAGAGTAAAAACGGAAACGATTAAATGTAAATCTGTTTATTTACATTCATATTACATTATTATATACGTTGCGACCCATTTGTGTCAATTTCTTGGTCCCAAATATTAGCGATTTAGCTAGTTTAAATATTAACTTTACGCTGTGTTTTTAATAATAAAACTCATGAAATAATAATACATCACTAAAACAAAATTAACAACAGCTATGACATTACAAATATTATAAGAATACGTCTAAACATCTCCATTGACGCTAAATGATGCCCGAGAGGTTTATTATTTACAAGAATCTAACATTAAGTAGTGTTTTGTGGGGAGATATTTGTCTTAAAACTAAGTATTTTGTAAAATGTTTGACGGAAATCAGTATTCTAAATAGCATACATAATAAAATGTATGCCATAATTCAACACGCAGAGTGGGGTTGTAATATACAGCACTATTCCAGGAACACTATGTATCAATTGGTCGATCGTCACAGCAAGTATCATTGGTAGCCAATAAACTGCAAAAATTCCAAACACAAGTAAAAATAACTTCACAAGTTTTAGGTCATTTTCAATTTTTTTTATGCTTCTGGAACTTGGCTGTGAAGAATCTGGTTTTATTGCTTACTGGCAGTTTTCAGGATAAATCCATAACAAACGCTGGTTAATACAAAAGCAACAAAGAAGGATGCATTTTGAACGTTTTATGAAGTCTGGCAGAATTCACAACTGTCCCAATTACTGTAGTAGGCATGTGGTGTTCCCAAAATTAAAGACCATAGCCACCCTACGGTTATTACAAGTCTTGCTTTTGAGGCGGTTGCCAATTCTTGATAACAAAGAGGATATCCAATGTATAATGCTCAATCAAACGTAATTGCTATCATGAAAAATACAGACGAAGCGCCTGCCGTTGAAAAGATCACAAACTTAGTTGCTGGCATCTAATGTTTCGGATACGTATGGAATATACCGACAAATTTGCATGGGAATCAAAAATCCACCCACCATCAGATCCGCAACTGCTAGAGAAACCACAAACATTTGGTGTTGTTCTTATATGTTCTTTTATTTTATCCGTGGGGGAAAATATTTTAACAATTGTTGCGGTATAATGTTTTCCAATACATTTTCACGTAAATATATTTAATGTCAACTATTTATCAAAAGATATCAAAAGGTATAGTAATCGATTTCATAACAAATTTCACCAATTCCAAATACGTATCAGTCTGATATATGTTTGTAGAAGAGCGATTAGTTCATTATCATATATTTACTGCAATACAAAATCATTTATAGAGGGTGTACCAAATACTATTACTATTAAACTAATAACAAACAGACCCATTGTTATTCTTTGAATAAATTAAATGGAATCTTGATTTTGATAGCATAGAGGCGCCATTTCATGACATTGAGTTGCCAGTTTATAAATTAGTCCGGCAACCGATCCCCATTATAAGCCTTGACATGGAAATGTAGTCAACCTAATGTTTATTTTATGGATATAGCCGCCATGGGGCATTGTGTGGCTATCTAAAAAAAAAACTGACCAATGCTCAGGGATTAAATGTGGTTTCTGAACGAATTCAACCTACTGAATCCAATGGACATGGGTATCCCTAGGGACGGCTAAATTCTGCCAAATTCAAAACGGGTGCTCATTTTGGCGGGAAAACCACAATGCTCCTTAAATATGTGGGTAATATATTGAAATTTAGGTTTTCGGCCAAGAGATATTCCAATATATGGTCGCTTTATTCAAAATGGCTGTAAATATAACTACCTCGATGACAAACCATTACTTGTATTCTTATAAGAACACAAACTCTTCACAGCCAAACACAATCCACTATCGGACAATAGTGAATTGAAAGCAAATGTTTCTAAAAGCTGACTGATGCTTAGTCTCGATCCTAACAATCCACTGTCACTCCTACTCGCCCCACCTGTATTAATCATTTGAACAGCTCCAAAACCTTGACAACGGCAGATGTCAACAATTTTAAAATTATTTAGAAACGTAATATCTTCATACCCTTCTTCCTTGCCAAAAGGAACCTCTAGAAGAAAATGATGTTGTCGTAGTTATTGAGAATACACGAAAACGACAATGGTGTTGTAGAGTTACCGAATGAATCAGAAATTATCGTCTGAAAACTGGTCACAGAATAACACTGTGTTTCTCAGAAACCTCGATTCTCAGGAACCAAGAAACAGTGAATTTCCTATTATATCTTTTAATAATCAATGAGAACTGAAACCATTAATGATGTTTGCGTCACTCCCCTTATCTTCAAGGCTTTGTTACAGATCAACCGTAGCAAAGACTTCTGTGTTGCAAGTATATTTGGAATGTGTTGAACCAGTTCTATCACATATGTAATACTGGTGGATACCCATAGGCCATTTAACAAAGTACCATAATGCAATCAAATATCTCAAAATCTGAGAAAAAGAATCCGAAAAACAAAATGACTGGATCTCATCAGCAGACCAGGATATCACATATGGAGCCAGGAGTCAATCGATACATCACTAGGCATCTCTGTAAAGAGAGGTAATACCCGCAGCATCAATTGCACACACCCCATTGCCAATGTATACTGGATTGATAACTGCCCACCTTCAATTAAGAAGCAACGGTATTTAACAGCCCCGCTGGGTATGATAGGCAGGTGTTGTTTACTAGAATCTACCATTGCGTGTTTATTGTGAAGAAATTGTCGTTTTAGAACACTTTTTAAAACCAAGTATTTTGTAAAATGTTTGACGGAACTCGGTATTCTTAATAGCATTAATAATAAAATTCACCCAGTGATTCAAGAAGCAAAGTGGAGTTGTAATATATAATACTATTCCAGGAACACTGTGTGTAAATTGCTCAATCGTCACAGCAAGTATCATTGGTATAGCCAACAAAATACAAAAATCCCAAACACACGTAAAAATAACTTCACAAGTTTTAGGTTATTTTCATTCAATTAATTGTCCCAATTATTGTAGTAGACATGGGTAATTCCTAAGGTTATTGATAATATCCACCCTACAGTTATTACAAGTCTTGCGTTTGATAATGTTCAATACCGAAACGGATTTCTAATATAGCGTTCGATCAAATGCAATCGCCGTCATGGAAAATACAGACGAAACGGCAGACGTATAGAAAATATAACAAACTTAATAACACAAAACAATTTGCTGGTATCTAATGTTTACAACTGCCAGAGAAACCACAAACATATTTGGTGTTGTTCTTAAAACTGTATTTTTCCATACTGCAACAATAATTGTTAAAATATTTCAACCAGGGCAATATATATAGTATAGGAAATACTACAAGTTCCGTGCTACTTGGTGGAGAATATTTCATGTCTGTACAAACGGTATTCATCTTAATCTTTTACAATAATATTCAGTGCTAATGGAGAAACCTGACAAGGTTTGTTCCTCGATATGTTAAATGTGGTTAACTTTGTTGCGTTGAGGTCACAGTAAAGAACACATGAAAACAAAGGCTTGATATGTTTTGCAATTGATTTTCATGTAAATGTATATAATGCCAACTATTTATGGTTAATTTGTTTGAATATGCATTGTAAACCTTTCAAGCAATGTAAAATATATCTGTCTATCATTAAAAGTAAGTAATGAAAGCAAATAAACTAACTGTATAGTAATGGGTTTCATCACGGCGTGAATCAACTGTAAATAAATATCAGCCTTGTAGTATGTTTGCAGAAGTATGGTTATCGGATATTCTGTTGGCCAATATTAATTTCCAGAGAGAGGGAGAGAGGTGGTTAAAGTCCACTCGACACCAACTAAATTACTTCAGGAGTGAACTCGTAGTAGTTGGACGGGTTTTATAGAGTACCTGATGCCACTTTTGTATTTACAATCAGCATTACTAAATCAGTGAATCAAACCAGACCGACGTTTGTCTTTTACGTGTAGCCTCTATCGCGTTCACAAGGTTTTCAACAAATAGAGGATATCGCTGAAACAGAATATCGACTGGGTTCGTCTTCACGTGACCCTAAATCTTCAATCAAATTTGAAATAAATCTGTTAAAAACTGTAGCTTAAACCGCGTTCACGAGGTTTTCCACAAGGGGGGATTACTCCGGAAGAGAAGGTTGCGGAAAGCTGAAAATCGATAGGGTTCGTTCTCTCATGACCGAAAATTTGAAAACAATCTGTTAAAAACAGAAAGAGGTGGCGTGTGGGGGGGGGGGATTGGTACCAAATTTGACATTTATTCACATGCCAAGTCTATAATCAAATCTCTAGACTATCGGCTGGCCGATATTTATATGGAATTGAACACCCTCGAGATTTAAAAAGTTAACAATAACGCTAGGTTCCCACTGTCGTGCGATGTGTTACGAACGCGACGATTGGCCATTCTTAGCTAATCGTGGAATTTGTATTTACTTTTCTGAAATTTCACGTACGATACAAGATGATGTGAGTCAATACTGGAAACTCGTTTTCAAGGAAGTGACCAACACGTGCTCTGTGCTTTGGGTGCAGTTGTTCCGAGTGAAAAACAACTAGAGTCAGATTACGAACTCGTTGGTAACTTGTATAGTCTCGACAAAGATCTATTAGAAGTCGATCAAAGACTGTTTAACCAATTCAAACAAGGGAATGCTGACGCCTCTCGTGATCGTGTACTAACAGTTTCAAATGTTATGGATGTGCTTTACAAAAACAACTTGTATGAAATGGTGCCTAAGTTGACGAAAGCCACTTCCATTTTAGCAGTGATTCCGGTAACACCGTGTTCCGCCGAAAGGTCATTCAGTGGACTGCGAAGATTAAAGACGTATCTTCAGAGTACCATGGGCGAAAAGAGACTTGGCAACACAGCACTGATAAACATTGAAAGGAAATAGGCAAATCGATTGATAAAAGAAGACATGGGAAGAATGATAGACATTTTTGGGAAACGGAAGGTCGCGGTGCCTATTTCGTTTAAATTGCACGCAATAAATAAAGATCTGTGAGAGATTGTATGAGAGATAAGACCCACAGGCTGCTTCTGAAAGATTTGATAGCTTCCGATTGCCATTATGGGGAACACTGAGTTGTTTGCTTAACATATTGTAAATTTATATTGTTGTGTAATTATGTAATTAATTAAAAATAAACAACCATCACAGCTTTGTGGAAAATTATTTTTAGTTATTTAGTTAATGATGAATTCATTCTGAAAATTAAAATAACAAAGATAATTTTCGGGCAAATAGCGCCAGCCCCTCCCCCAAACTGATATTGCCCCCTACGCGTAGGGGTGAATAGAATTATAACTGATGCACTGCTCTGTGTACTTTTGTTTACGGTAAATCTTTGTTTTCATATTGCTGTTTTGTTTGTGGACATAAACATCTAAAACTGGTAGGGCTTCTTTTTTCTCTTTCGCTATTGTGAATTTTATCCTGGGGTGCTGGTTGTTTAGATGATCTGACAGTGACAGGGCCATAGTGAAATGAATGAAATGGGGTTTAACGTCCTACTGTTCTGCTTCTAACCTGGGCTAATGAAGACAGGGCCATAGAATCATTCTGTTCTTTTAAAACAACAATGGTTTTACCCACCTTCGAAGGCAACATAAAGGTTTGATCGGGGGGGGGGGGCGTGTTCAACAATTTCGGTCAAGAAATTTCGGACAATATCGTGGGTAGGGGGCTTAATATGTTCGATGATGCTGTTAGTAGTTAGTTTGGTTAAACGTGAAACTTCTAAATTATCAATGCGAGAGCGGAAAACTTCAGTAGCTTCTTAGCGGGGTAATTGGGTCTCAACTGGTAGAAGAGTTCTTTAGTGATCTCTTGTAGGTCTCTTGATAACTATTTTTAATTACCCTAGAATATTCAAACTTACTAAATGACGTCACTAGCGAGATATTTCAGTTTCAATAAAATCGTAAAATTTAGCGTAAAACTGTGTATGGCATGTGACAATAATCTGACAATAACTTATTTAAATTGTTTGACTGAGTTCGAAGATGATCATTATTATTACTTGTGTTGGGGTGGGGTGGGGACTCTCGCCTTACTGTCAAGGTTACCAAACTATAAGCATGACTGACCTATTGAAATGGTGTAAATCTTATACATGAAATGAAATGAAATGGGGTTTAACGTCCTACTGTTCTGCTCCTATACTGGGCTAATGAAGACGGGCATACGCCATACAGTGTGCTATGAGGGAAATTTTGCCCGGGCAGCGGCACTATCGCCTACTCTTATATCGAATTCCAACTGCCAAGTGATCTTTTACGTGCATTCCAATGTATACACGGGATTTTGGTTTTTCTTCTCATCCAAAGGACTAGGCAGATGTCTTTGGCAGGCCCTCCGTTCTGCACCACTGACAAGGTGAAACCACGTCGGAAAATCCCGTTGAACTTTCTCGGGTCGACCAATGCAGGGATCGAACAACCGACCTCCAGGCTAGCGAGCCAGTGTCTTAACCACCTAGCCACTGTGGTCCCCAAATCTTATTTAGAATTAAAGACATTCGTATCTTGTGCTTAAAATTAAAATTTATTACAATTAACAACAATATAAAAGACAATATTAGTTACAAATAATGGAATTGACCAAAGGAGAGGGATTATCATGTATAAGTAGATAAACTACAAGTACTTCTATGTTTACGGTAGATAAATACATAAATAAATAAAAAATAAGTCTAGTTAAAAAAAATGAGCCATTTTACTTCATTCTGAGACACATCAAATCATTAGTTAGTTGTCTGCTCTTAATTGAGCTCTTCAGATGTTATACTGTATATAAATAAGTATATACATCTGCCATACGGACTCAGACTAGCAATTATTTGCCCATTGACTTCAATGTTAAATGACTGTAACATCACAGGCTGTAGCTTTTTTCTCAACATTCCGTTGGTTCCAATCTTTATAGGCACAATGGGGACAACATTTGGCAATCTCCTCATTATAATTTTGTAGGGGGTTGACCATTTAGATTTTTTGCTACACGGATTTGAAGTTGACTGGGGTGAAAATCTCACTTCCGACACAATGATTGCTTTGCAGAAAGATACTTTACACCCCCTATCCCTCCGCTGTAATATCATCAGTATTACCCAAAACTGCTATGAAATTGCAAATTTGATCCCTTTTCTCCAATTCTAGACCAAAAAGTTAAACCAAAAATGCAGGAAGAGGGGAGAAAAATATTAAGGGAAAAATTGTCTATTTATAACTCTCACTGAAATAAGGGGAAATAATTACTAGTCTCTTAGTCCATACATTTATGCCTACGTAGAATAACAGATTACCTTGGCAATGGTTTATAACTAATATCAGACATAATACAAAAATTGGTTAAATAGTATATAATACATAATATGACATTAGTTTACATAGTCTGCCTGATATAATCTGACAATAATACACTACAGCATTTAAATCTGGTAAAAATTAGTTTATACAAAGGAAAAATACTAGATTTAACATTTGAATTTTGGGAACACATTTTCAAATGTTTAGAAACTTTCAAAACATGATTTATTTGTATACCTTGTTGCCTGTGCACATGGATACCTGCGCATATATACGTATATATAAAAGCAATTTGCATTGAATACACATGTAAACATACGTTGAACTTTTTTTTAGTACTAGAATTCATATTACTATAAATATATAATTGGTGGTAATATTGATAATTTCAGTTACTATTATTTTTTTTTAAACATCAGATGTAGTACTCTTGGTCACCTGTCCATACCACACATTTTTTATTAACTGCATTGTTAATTATATATACGTATATATTTCACTCATGATATACCTTGGTTTTTAACTTGAAACCGACTTGTGAAATCTTGTTGAAATATTGCAGTATATGGAACATAATGTTTTTATTCATACCAATTATTCCAGTATTATATTTATTATAAGTCTATTGCTAAAAGCTAGTCAATGATACTAATTACAAATAATGAAATTGATAAAAATGCGAAAGGTTACACATACATATAAATATAATAGAACAGTCTTGAGGGTGTTATTACAATTTATTTTTAAATGTCAAACGTTATGAATTCCTACTTTATTGTTTATTTATTCAACATGGTTATTAAGTTGTATTGCTAATCAAACACATTAGCACACGACTAGAACTGGCGGAAAGAACCAAGCAATAGAAAAAGCAACTACTGACACCGCTTCCACCTTGGGTGATATGAGAGACAAATGTTTCCGATGATAGATAAACTGACCTGTTCGAAACGCATTGAAAAATATGGCCTACACCAGCACACGACAGGAATACCTCAACACACAGTAGCCAAAGCATGAACGAAAGGGAACGCTGCGAGATCGACAATATACGCTGACCTAATCTAACAATGCAGTTATCTCCAGACCAGACAAAATATTATCGAAACTGAGCTTAATTTGTTGGGGTGGGAACTCAACCTGGTTTTACCTTACCATAATTCCACCCGGGTGGTCACTAATTGATCCCGACAAAGTAGAAATATCGAATGCTGGAGGGGGGGGGGGCATAATATCGCACGTGTTCTCCCGTGAGTAAGTCCTTTGTGTATTGCGTTAAATGTTTAACGTCATATCTATGATTAATCAGATCAACTTGTAGCTGCTATGCAAATATGTCAGAGTTTTAAGTATCTCAGCGATGAATAAAAATCCTGACTATGCTACAAGCCAGATCTACACTGATTTAAGTTGGCTAGATGTTGTCGCCTGTTCACTTGAGGTAGATCCAACCGCACTGAATATTTTTCGCTTCCATTTAAAAAGCACAGATTTATTTAATATAAAGGACCACATAATGAAGACTCCTTGAGATGCATTAAAAATTACAGACAGATATTCTAAAGTCCAACTGGTGATAAAATTTGATAAAACAGCTAGCAACCAAAACAGACCCGTAAGAACAGAAAGCTTTGTATAAATTACAATATTGTTTCGTTCTCCAGATTGTTTTCCCTGTTGTTTCACACGAGAGATGGAGATAATTGTCCAAATAAAGAAAACAACATTTAGGATAATAACGAGACATAGGGGTAAAACAAAACAATAACCAACGAGTTGTTTAGAGGATAGATAACACACATTACCTCCATAACCTATCTCCATTCCCCCTGACAACTGGACACTTGTAATAATTATACAAATTATCAGTATCACTGGTAACCCATTGGCATAAGCAGTGTACTTCAGTGTCTGAATACTGTGAGACAGGGCAGAATTTCTTACCAGTTTCTGTAAAACAAATACCTTGAACATGTGAAAGGTACACACGTTCATCCATAGTGCCATACTGAGCCAGAGGTAATGGATGCTTATTCCAATACCTCTGCACAATATTTTATCTTGTGTTTGATCCAGGCCCGTAATTAAGACTAACTGGGCAAGAAAAAGATTAAGCATTAACCCTATGTTGTTGATGCCTGGCTGTGTTCTCATTTCTGGGAACATACCATACGTTATTAACGCAATACATATAGATACCAAAGAAAGGCTGATTAAAACAATAGTTAAATACCGAAGAATCCAATCATAGCTTGTGTAGTTGTCAGTGTACTCTACGGTTTCGTTACTGTGCGTAAAGTTGGTTTTATTGAGAAACGTTTCAAAACATACTCGAAGGTCATGCTGAAATAATGAAAACTCGTCATCAGATAAGGTAAGATTGAGATGATTCACATATGCGAATGCATTATAGGCATCAAACTCTTTATTAGAAAATTCGATAAATGAACATGACATCTGATGGCTTAGTGGTTCATAGTTGTATTTGGTGGCTATTATTTCTCCGACCTGTGAAACTGGCTTATCTGAACAACATAACTTCGTGGTAATGTTTGAGACAAAATGTCGCATAATAGGCTGCGCGTGAGATACATATGTATAATTTATTTCATGATCATATGATAAAGCTGAAGCTACGTATGTTTGACCAACACCATAGGAAAAATCAGTTTCAAGGTCCTCTAATGTGATGTTGCTGTTCACGATAAACCAAACATTTATATATACGTAGGAAGAATCCCCGATCAACACTGGTTTCGAAGTAGTGACTGTATAATCAGTAGAGTGCATCATTAACGATGTTTCCATCATTATGTTTCCTATCATTTGTTTAAAGAATGGAACCCGATCTCTGGTTGATATCTTTAAATCAATCATCATTTGGTAGGTATTACCCAATGCTGTCATATTATCATACTCACAATATCCACCTCTTAGTACCTTATTAGAGTAACACTGAATGGGTCGACATTTGTTCTAAAAGTAAATAATAACAATAAATGCAGATGTAGTTAATTAGTAATGTGTGGTAAATCATACTTCCGCTATCAATACAAATAATGTACTTAAAAATCACAAATCAAGTTAATAGTAAGTGTATTGGGGTTTTTTGTTTGTTTTTTTTTCTAAAAGGGACCGTGAATTTACAATTTAACCGGTCTCGAAGACGACTGAATTAAATGAACGGGTATTGGGGCACAATTGGAACCCATGGGAAGAACCACCATTTGCTGAAATATGCCTGTGATCTCTATATAACTTACAGACATTTAATGTTTTTGTTTCATAAATTAATTTCAATCCTCATTAGTTTGGTTTGAAATCTCGTATTTTCCAGTAAATGCACGATGTGAATCCTTTGCATGGGAATTAATGATATTAAAATTTACTGTTATGGTAGTACCAAAGTAACATTGTCTTGTTCACGTACCAGAGGTCAGTTTCAAAATGACCTAGCTGTGAAAATGGAAGTATTTAATAATTTCACACTGCCATAATTTTTGCATCTAAAATGCTTAGATATATATAATTATATCTACGTATTTAATCAAATTTCATTGTTCAAATTTATGGCTCAAGCACTTAAAAGGCATTTAGACAAATTTCATCTTCAGAACATAATCTGGCCCCCTAAATGAGACCTACGCGTTTGGATACAAGAGACGAGGTAAACTGTGTAACGTTATACTTTTAAAATACTTACCGCACGAATATCCATCCAAGAAATACTTCCGTCGCATGATTTTACCGATTTTTCAAATTGATCTGTGAAATCAACTAGAGTTTTCACAGGGTACATTGCTTCGCCTTTAAACGCTGACAGGCTATAACCGTTGCATAGAGCACAATTTACGTTCCTGTAAACTTTACCGTTATCTAAGTTCTGGACGAGGACAAAGTATTTGGAACAACTGTCAGAATATATTTGGTATAATGTTGGTAATTTCGGATCGCACTGAGAAATTATTGGTTCCGATCTCCGAATATCACAGTATCTCAATTCTGCAAATTGTGGTGGAATAATGTAATCTTCGCAGACAGCAACGTTGTTCATATCGTAGTTACATTCGCCTCGAATATTCCAATTTGAACATGAAGTTTCTTTGTTAAGAAATGCACATTGATAGTTGATGTATGTTTTGCCAGTTTTGCGACAAGAAACGGGTAGGACCGTATAGTCACAATTTTCTAAAACCCCATCTTCGCGTTTATAGTGAGCAACCATATAGAAGCCATCACCCAGTGATATGTCTTTAAATCGGAAAATTGAATCACTGTGGGTTGCGATACACGTAAAATCCGACTGTATCTGCTTTGTATGAAGACCATTATTAATCTTTATATCAACACAACAGTCTCCGTAAAACAAACATTCCTGATCACACATACAACGAAGACATTTCAGTCCTCCGAATTGAGAATGGAGCCCTCCAAGACACGTTGGGCACAACAAGAGAATACCCACCTCTTCAAGAGAAATGATTCGTGGCAAGGTAACAGCTACAATATAAATTAGGATTTGTAGAGCTTTCTGAAATTAAAAACAAGGTGAACGTTTGGTTTAATTATAAAGTAAATTAGTTTTCAACGGTTCAAGAGGTGCTATCACTGTCACTAAGAAAATAAATGGAGTTAAAGAGGCATTGTGTAAGGTTTGGATAATGCAAAATGACTAAATTAAAAATTTCAATCAAATTTCTTTATTTTGAGCGACGTTATCAATGGTTGTAGTTTTGACAGGATGTGCGTATTGATCGTAACCACCTTACTGGTCATTCGTGTCTTAGCCTCGCTACTCCGTATTTAAATTAAATCACTAAATGGCCGAAACGTTCTAATCTACTTAACATCATTATGGTCTTGTCACATTATATAATTCAAATAACCCTAGACTCCTCTACGTACTGAAAATCCGAGTACTCGTCTATTTAAGGGTGGGGTATTTAGCCCAAATCCCTTAAAATATTTTTACTCCTATATGTAAAATAAAAACGTTTATGTATCAGGGATGGCCGGATAAAGTTGTCTCAATTATTGCATACAGGCTAATGTTATATTGAGTCACGTCACATCCATCGAAAGTTATCTTTTTTACCAACCGACCAAGCGATAATTTCTGTTTTTAAGATCCGATACAAATTTTAATTTCCCCGACAGAGACCTTCAAGAGAACTGAAGCTTAAAATATGTCTTGCCCCTTGAATATATAACGCTTTTCCTTGACGAGTACCCATAACGTGTGAGACCAGCCCAAAACAACGAAACAAAATCTGCCGAAATTAAACAAAAGGAATTAACAAAATAATGAAAGAAAATCTGGTAAAAGGAAACCAGATGAGGAAGGTCGTAGCCCATGTACGTTCACATGTGCTTGTATTCACTTACTATGCAACCTGAACATGACTGAAGGCACAAAAGACTACTACACGTATAATTATAATCACAATATAGTTTGTTCGCCCTTATTTAAACTTGTTTAATTCTCTAACTCATGAAATGAACTGAAATGGGGTTTAACGTCATACTATTCTGCTCCGAACAGGGCTAACGAAGACGGGCATACGCCATACAGTGTGCTATGAGGGAAATTCTGCCCGGACAGCGGCACTACGGCCTACTCTTATATCAAATTCCAACTGTCAAGGGATCTTTTACGTGCACGCCAATGTGTACACGGGACCTCGGTTTTTCGTACCATCCGAACGACTAGACAGCTGTCCTTGTCAGGCCCACCGTCCTGCATCACTGACAAGGGGGAACCACGCCGGAACTCTCATGACGTCGGCTGGCAGACTGCCGCCGTTCAAGAGACGATCACAGTCAAGATAGGTCGCATTATTTCGTTCTGTCTTTCTTGTTCATTTTAAGCGAAGTCTGTATTATTACAGGCCCGGGACTGTACAGCGCAGTCGACGCTTACGGTTGGCCCCCGGATCCATTCACTTGATTTAATATTATTTTTATATCGTCTTATCAGTAGGTTTATCTTGTCCCTTTTGTTTTGCGTGTAGTTCGGTCCTCCTGCACCTACTTTTAGTGTAGTTCGGTCCTCCTGCACCTACCTTTAGTTCACAAAACATACCTATCACCATTACAAACATTACGTGTATATCTTTCATAGCTTTATGTCTATCTCATGTTATGGACCTGCAAATTGGCCTAAGATTAAGTCATCTAATTATAGTGCAACAAAACAATTAAATGTTTACTGATGAGAAATGAAACCTACCTTCATGATTTCTCTATTGATGATATGGACATCCTTCCTTTAGTAGTCGCAATAAAAAAAACAAATGTATCCGTCGGAGAAACATGGTTTTGTGGGAATTCATTCTGCTATAAAAATATTAATTACCGAATATGAATATTAATAACCTCCGACAATGGAATGAATAAGGTCGAGAGAATGACCTTTATATTTTCACGTCTAACTTAGTATCTATCGGTCATCCAATGGAACTGTTCATCTTGTACTCAACCACAAATGTAAGAGGGAACATGATGGGGTAGAAATTATTGTCTTGCCTTTCGAAGAAAGCAGGAAACTAGTAAAATATGGAGCGCCTATTGTGGCCATTTAAGAAGTCGAGACGTCGAGGGTGAGAGTGCGGGAACGCGAGGATCTTGCCCTGAGAATGCAAGATCTTGCCCCGACTTTACCTCGACTTCACGCGTTCTCGCCTTTGAAAATCCTCGCGTTTTCGCACTCTCGCCCTCGACTTCTGGCCCTCGTCTTCTCGTCCCCTCACGTTCACGCCTTTGATGGGATAAAAAAAAACGAGGTCACGTATCCGGATTCTAAATGATGTGAGGGCTACTGTGGCTGAGTTAGTAGGACGTTTGTTCTCTAACTCCATCAAAGTTTATCTGGATGTTTCTTGCAGGGTTCACACTTGTCAGTGCTAAAGACCCCTACGCGCATGCAAGCGAATTATTGAAATAAAAATGAACCATGTGTTAGTCCCGAAATGACTCTCTCCCCCCCCCCCCCCACACACATACGCACACACACAATGGCATGCACGTACAAAAACCCTTGACGGTTGGAATTCGAAATAAGAGTATGCCCTCGTTGCACACTGCATGGCGTATACTCGTTAGCCCAGTAGGAGACGAACAGTAGGGGCTTTGGTGGCGTGGTTAACGCGTACGTATTTGATCATAAGGTCTGTCAATGAGTCAACTGGCGTGGTATCGATTTCTCATTTGTACGTGACAAGGAGTAGGGTCGCCTGTCCAACCTCGTGGGTTTTCTCCGGGTCCTCCGGTTTCCTCCCTCTGTTAAAGACTCCTTTAGGTGCTTTTTTGATGCCGCGTGGAAGCACCTTTGTTTACTGAACCCACGAACTTCGCCTTGAATCCGGATGCTTTAAACTTTGAGGTGCGATAACTCGATAATGCAACATAGAAAGTTCGAGCCACCAAAGCTAGTTTAGAAGTAATTGTATGTGCAGTGAGCCTGCCCTAACCCTATTTTCTGATATTATTGATATATGTTTACGGTAACATAGAAAGCTTCTGAAAGTGTGCAGTCTAGTAGTTTATTCATGCCTTGATTCTGTGAAATAAATAATATTTTGCCACCAAAGCTTATTTTAGATGGTTTTGATGCAACGTGGATGTACCCTTTGATTATTCAACACAAAAAGTTTGACCCGAATCCGGGTGCTGAGACCTTTGCGTTGATATCTATCTAAATAAAATCAAAGTGTGGATGGGTTTTTATGTATGTATGTATGTTCGCCTATCACACTTCGTCGCCGCGCTCCACCCCCACATTATTATGTAGTATCAAATTAACCAGTATCACCTCGTGAATGTTTTAGGCCATTGAATTCGGGCCCCAGGCGAATTACGCTTGTCGCCGCGCTCCACCCCCACATCTGGTACAAAATTAAAAAGCATGACCCCGTGAATGTTTTAAAATTTAGACCATCGAGTTTGGGTCACAGGCGATTTGAGCCTCGGGCGAATTTGGGCACCGGGCGAATTTGGGCCACAGGCAAATTTGTCCACCGGGCGATTTTAAGCTACGGGCGAATTTGGACCCCGGGCGAAATGGGTCCCGGGCGAAGCTGGGTATCCTGCTAGTAATTGGATAATGCAGCATAGAAAGATTAATTCGAAAATATAAACATCTTGGAGCCACCATTTTCCCATATTTTTGGTATGTTTATGGTAATATATGTCGACAAAACAGCATAGGAGGCTTCTTAAATTTTACAGTCTAGTAGTTTTTTCATCCCTTGATTCTGTGAAATAGAAAGCATTTTGCCACCAAAGCTAGTTTGAATACTTGTTGATGCCTGTACCCTTTTCTGCGTGCTCACTTAGTCTAGTGTGCGACATTTTAGTGTGTGTACAGTAATAACGTATTGGGTTTTTTCTGTCTATTATTTATAATGTGTCTTAATGGGGTTTAACGTCCACTCGAAACAAACCATGTCATTTCAGGACTAACAATTTTATTTCAATAATTCGTTTGCACGTAGAGGTCTTTACCAGTGGAAGGATCATACTCCGGGCCGCTTGGATCAATGACAGACCTTGCAAATTCCGCCCTATACCAATGACAAAAGGGAATCACGCATGAAAAATCCCGATGAACTTTGATGAAGTTAGAGAACAAACGTCCTACTCACTGAGCCACCGTAGCTCCCACTTCATTTCGATTCCGGACAAGAGACCTTGGTTATTTGTATCCCACCCGAACGATTATACGTTGTCCATTGCCAGGCCCTCCGTCCTACATCAATGACAAGAGGGAACCACGCATGAGAACGCGACGGAGCGAGAAGTTGTGGATTTTCAAAGGCGAGAACGCAAGGGAGCGAGAAGTGTATTAATATGTTAGAATTTTTGCTCTTATAATTAATGGTGGCATTATATTTCATTAATTAATGTCATTGTGTACTAAAGGTTGACACATAAAAAGGGTTATAGAGTCAAAACATAGCTGGTTCTATGTGTCAACAAAATACATGTGATTGGAAATTTACCTATTGCATCATTTGGTTTAAGGGACCAATCATATCAATAATTGCACAGGTTCAGGGTCATGAATCAACTAGTTTTGTGCGTGTTGTTCATAGGTTCTATAAAAGAAATCATGGCAAACTTTTAAGCCAGATTTCATTAGATTCCGGAGAGATTACCATCTGAGTGCCTAGACAGCAGCTAGATTCCAGAAGGGAAAAGATGTAGCAATTTCTATCAGCAGACTCGCCCATCGAGTCTGGCTGGCTAGTGTTTGAAAATTACTTTATTATTGTAATCTTTACTATGCTTGTATCCATGTATCCGGCTATGATATATAAAATGTAACAACGAACTGTTGCATTGTTATTCCTGGAAATAGGCGGGTCAAACGACGGCTAAATGATGTCGTACGTAGAACAAATTGCAACAAAAGGTTTTTTGTTTTCTATTGATTCATTATGATGTCCTAAGTAAGGAAAAGAAAGTTTACCAAAATCGGAGTCCAAATAAGGACAGGGGGCGTGGCCAAATCCAAGATGGCGGCTGTCGATGAAAAATTGCAAATATCTCTAAAACTATTGGATTTAGACACCAAAAATGTATTGCGGACAGATAGAAAGTCGGTACCAGCGAGTCCAAAAATGTTGCAATTTGTTCTACGTCAAATGTTAGTTTGACCCGCCTAAAAGACAGACGTCTTAAAAAAAAACAGTAAGAAGTAAATACACAACGTAAAGGGGAGGCAAAGACAACAAGTGTAAATACTAGACGATCACAAGGCTACTAAGATATGTAGTAAGAAAAGATGCATGTGTCGTACGTAGGATATGGCGACCGGTTTTCCAACGCCCGCTTTACACGTCTGACAGAAGGCCCATGGTGCTACAGAAGACGAGGTCGAGAAGTCGAGAAGTCGAAGGCGAGAGTGCAAAAAGGGTTCTCGCACTCGCGCCCTCGACTTCTCGCTCCCTCAACTTCTCTACATCACGCTTCCTCAGTCGAGATTATGAAAAGGTCGAAATAGGCTTCCATAATTAAAATGCGTCTATCTGATCGCCACAATACATTCATTTTGGACACAATAAATCCATTATATCAATTCTTTGACTAAGTTCGATAATGAGAATTTCTGCTTAGGCTAAGTAGCGATAAGCAATTTGATTGCTCAAGACTTTGGGACATAACAACTTTTAATTGAGGTAGACTTTCAAAACATGGTGTAGATGTTCATTAGGTGAATTTCTTGACTGAGATCAATGATTAACATTTTCCGCTTAAGGTAAGCAGAACTAAGCAATTTCATTTGTCGATGCTTCAGGATTCAAACCCATGGAGAGTGATGAAACTCATTGTATAGTTTCACTATCAGATACTTCAAAATGTTGACTGAATTCGATCGTGAACATTTTCTGCTTAGATAATCAGTGTAACACTACAGATAACAGAAGATCATCATAATTATAAGACCTTTATTAAGAACATGAAATACACATAAGTTAGAAGGACCTCTATTCCAAGTCTTCCTTACTGTTAGTAAACTCCTGGATATATAGCCTCCGACAACAGGGAAAATAAATAAGAGTCATCATCATATTATATGGTATTGTTTATTTTTCTGATCATGATATGATTAACTGACCACCTCGTATTTCCTTTGAAGTCATGCCGGGTGTTGTACACAGATCATATGTAGCTTGCAAAGGACATATGGGATTAATTACAGGTTTAATTAGAACACAGACAGTCGTGACTAACAGAGTTGAAAAGTCAATACATATATCATATATTTTCTCAAAAAACAGCTAGGGGTCAATAAGTTCTCTGTACCTAAATGGTCGTTCAATTTGATGAAAGTTATAGAGCATTTTCTCACATCAGTTTGATTGCTCGATACTTTTAAAATAGATAAATGTACAATTAATAATTATGTATCATCTTTTGACACCCTCGCTGTTGGCTGGTTGAAAATTGAAGCTATAAACATTCCTCCTTTAATAAGTGAAATTGCCTAAAAGTGAATTTGTTGTAAAGCATGATTTGTGTGAATGTATTTCATACTGATAATAATCTCATACAATTATTAATAACCATCGTTTCTTTACAACGCAATGGGAGTGCGCGATATTTAGATATATTCTGGTCCGACATTTAGTCTTAATGTCAAAGGCATTATATTATTTATTACTATTTGAACATCAAAAGCGGTTTAGATATTTTAACATATGTATAGACACTATTGTTTCGATTCCTTCTCCGAAATGCAGTAGAACTGGAGAATTGAACAAAGTTAGGTTATATTGATGACCATTTTGTAATTCAATATGGCGGCCAACAGGTTGAGCCATTGAGCCATTTTAGGAGCCATTTGTTTATACGGCTGTCGTGAAAAGTTTCATGTTTTACTCAAGAAGTGAACGATTCTAGTGTATATTACTACTTAGTCGCTCAACTATACCGATTCAACCCATATGGACCAAAAAATATATACGCAGAGAAAAAAGTATACACCCTATTTAAATATAGTGCTACCAGAGGCGTAGCCGTGAAATATATATTGGGGGGTGGGGGGGGCCGCAAATGAAATTATATAAAATGTTGACAATCTGTGACGCCCGAGGAATGAGGCTGCGCAGAAACCTATGTAGCGCGATAGGGGAAGTGTGGGGGGGGGGGCGCCCTCCCACAAAGGGGGGGGGGCACCTCCATAAATTTTTTTTAAAGTTTCAGTCTTCGTAAACACTGTTTTGGCATATTTTACGAGTTAAACTAAAACATATTGGGATATGTACAGGTTTTATACAGATCGAATCCTAATAATCCTTATAATTGTTGTAAATAAATAGTAGTTAATTTTTTTTTTTTTTTTTTGGGGGGGGGGCAAGTAAATTCAGAACAATTGGGGGGCGGACCCTCCGGGACCTCCAATGTGTGACGCCCATGAGTTCTACTGTCTGATCCATCGGAAAGCTTAAACGGATTTCTTCGATTATGAACAAACTACTTAACTTTGGTTATTATAAACTTTCCTGTGTGTCTGACACACGTGACGAAAGTTAAGTAGTTTGTTCATAATCGAAGAAATCCATTTTAAATTTACGATGGTTCAAACAGTAGTGTTAAGTCGTTTGTTCATAATCAAAGAAATCCATTTTAAATTTACGATGGTTCAGACAGTAGTGTTTGATCAGATATGTTACTGTCTGTTTCAGCTGATACTCCGACAATTTTTCATTTTTTAATTAAAATGGCTAAAACTTGCTGACATACCTGGAATTTCCACTCCTTTGATTTCTTCCCTTGGCCTAAATGACTAGAAGTCCGATAAAATCCAGTATCTCTTGTAAATTTCATATCTTTCGACATTGTCACTTTCTCAGAACATAAAAATTACAACTACGTTTGCGTTAAATGGAACACTTGCATATCGCATTAGCTTAGACAGGTACTTTACAAATTGGGTGCATTCGGTTAGAAATGTCTAGTGAAGGCGAATTCGTCCCTTTGTTTCGCGACAATAATACTTATTAGGATTTCACACTGTAAAGCTTGTGTGAAACAATGTTGGTTTTGTTCGGTTTAATATGGGTTTTTTTTCTGTTTCCACCTTGCTTATTTCGCAGAAAAATGCTTATTGCATCACTTGGAGTGACTTAAGGATAAAATACTTTGAATAGTCGGCACATGTCAGAATCATGCGAACACTGCGAAATACGTAATTTGGTGTAAAAGGTCTTATTTAAATTTGAATAAATGTATCGTGTAAAATGATTCAGAATTTTGTTTTGAGACTTTATAGGTGCTCTGTTTGAGAGCAAAGTCTGGGAATGCGGGAATTTTAGAAAACGTTTTAGTTTTCAAAATTTTTGCTTGAAACTTCGTATTGACATATATGTACTGATCGGTTGTCAATCAGGGGCGTAAATGTGGGGGGGGGGGGGGTTCGCAAAATCAGTGCAGTCGGTCGCAAAATAAGAGCAGTCGGTATCAAAATAAGTGCTCACTGCATACGTCACGCTACTTACGCAAAACTTTAGTATAAAATAACCTTGTCAATTTATCATGTTTGAAAAAATGTTGTGTTTCACTCTTATTCTGTTGTGAGTATGTTTGTCTGTGAACAAAATTTCCCCCAGGGAGAAAAATAGTCGGTCTCAAAATAAGTGCAGTCACTGCAGTCGGTCTCAAAATTATGCATCAGCAACTGAATGAATTAATGAGGTAAAAAAACAATGCCAGAATAGATCCCAAATAGGCTACTATGTATTTGCGTGAATCCGTGAGCCTAAATTGCATACGTCACACAAAACTATAGTATAAAATAACCATGTCTGCTTGTCATGTTTGAAAAAATGTTTGTCACTCATATTCTGTTGTGAGTATGTTGTTCTATGAAATGTTTTTCCCCAATGGCAAAAAAATAGTCTGTCTCAAAAAAAGTACTCACCGCAGTCGGTCTCAGACTAAATGAATTAATGAGGTAAACAACCAATTACAAAATAGGCGAAATTGACAGGCCACAAGATTCTGTCTCATTTCTTATCCTCTCGTTAGCGAGAATTTGGTTCCATTTGCCATGACAATGACTAAAATTTCCAGGCCCAGTCCCGAAAAATTAAAAGCTCGGTTACATATCTGAAATTTTTTCGCGCCTGCGGCGCTCGATTCCGTTATAACATTATTCTTCTATTCCTCTGTTTTCTTATACTGTCTCAGCACTTTCATATTCACTGTTCTACTGAACTGCTCAGTTATACTGGTGTGTGGGTCGTGGGGCGTCAGACTATACAAATGTTATGTCAACTCTTGCAAAACAGGCGAATTGACAGGCAGATCTCGAGATTATGTCCCAATGGCTCACATTTCTGGTCCTCTCGTCCATAAGACTTTCTCCCAGCAATGACCTAAAGTGCTAGGATATTGACTCAAATTTTCCAAAATTTTCTCAGGGTGCTCAGTGTTATAGGCACAATCATCATATATGACATAAACTTTATGTCAATAAAACTGCTTTCCAGCGAGACAACGATCGGCGAACAACTATATAATTATACAATACTGTCTATGTTCTACTAGGACGCTTAATGTTATAGCCAGTATTTTGTTGATATTCATTGTGGGGTGGGATTGTGGATGGCACCCTAGATTTGGAACCACCCCTACCTCACCCCCTATACCCAGCTTCTAGACCCGCTCTGCACATGGCCCCTAGAAAACTCGCACCTGTGATGCGCGGCTTCTGACTGCGTCACTCGTACTGGGGGTATGTGCATCAGTCGGTCGCATTTTGGCTAAACACCCCCCAAACAAAATCGTTATGTACGCCCCTGCTGTCAATACATATCAAATACAAATTTACTTAAACTGTCTTCCGTCCTAGGTCTAGCTTTTAGCGTATAAAGTGGGTAATAATTATCCGACTGACCCAGAATTACGGTATTCTTAGCTGCCCTTGTAAATGAGAAGAGCTGAAACATAACTATTTTTACATGTATGCCGTGTTATTGATTTAATACCTGTCTAAATAATATTTTATAATAGTAGTTTTATAGAAAATTAGTTGATCACCATGTTAGCTCAAGTTTAAAATTTCAGATAGTTCTCAAGGTAAATTTTAAGCCACTGAATAACTATGCAAACCGCCATAGCCAGTGGTTATTTTTGAGTATGTCCTGCAACATGCTTCCAAAATTCTATCATGTGTCAGGACAATAGCAGGTTAAAATTTATATGTAGTTTATATCGATATCAAACAGTCAAACCCTCGGACGGAGGGAAATTAAATAAGTCAGTGGGACAAACAACCGTGGTCTGGGATCCAGTAAATGACGCTTTCAAAAGAGTTATATTCTACTGGGCTGAAACAACCACCTACACATCCAAGTAGGGCAAAACAACTTATAGCTAACCCGCTTAGGCGCTTCCAGATAACTATGCCAAACATGGCTGTTTTCAGTATCAAGATGTCAACAAACTACGATTTTTCAAGGGAGAAACGCTATATAGCTTGACCTGAATTTAATTCTCACAAGACAGAAAGCAATGGGATGACCATTCCAGTTATTTCACAATGTTTTGGCAATTTATCGCAAACAATTTTTGAGTCGTATTACCACCTGGAACAGACAGTAACTATTTTACGTTCTGGAAGGTATCCAATCTTGATTAACTGAACCAACAAAGAAAGACAAAAATCAGACCTTAAAGTAGAAGATTTAACGTGCACGGTCCTTTATGCCTTTAGTTTGTTTATGTTTTCGCAAGAATTGATTTATTGTCGACGGATAATAACCCAACTGTCGTGCAATGTAGCAATATGCGTCGCTGGTAAGATGTGGAAAGACAATCTACCAAAAGCTAATATGTGTCATCTATTTAATTTGGGATTGCGGCTGGGGACATCAGCCTTATTGTTGGTGGGTTGAAAATTGTTGAGAGCTATCTACATGCTGAAGCTACAAACATTCCCCCTCCGACATTTAGTATTAATGGCAAATGCATTATATTAATTTATTTGAACCATAGACGCAGGTTTGATATTAATTAACATGGGTATTGACTTGATGTCCTCTTCGGAATGCAGTAGAATTGGAGAACTGGACAAAATTAGGTTATTTTGGTGACCATTGTGGAATTCAAGATGGCGGCCATCAGGGTGAGTCATTTTTAGGGTCCATTTGTTTATACTGCTGCCGTGAAAAGTTTCATCTATACGGACCAACTAGTATATACCCAGAGAAAAAAAGTATCAGATATGTTAGTTATTTTACGTCATATTGACATCCCAGCATTCCTCATGTCAAAAACTTGCTATTATTTCGCTGTCATAGTTGTCGAAAGTATCAGATATGTTAGTTATTTTACGTCACATTGACATCCCAGAATTCCTCATGCCAATAACTTGCTATTATTTCGCTGTCATAGTTGTCGAGGTCCCATTGTCCAATACAGACAGTGGACACCCAGATTTTAATCCTCTAAGAAATGGTCGAGGTGCTGTAACCCAATTGTCGTGAAGTCTTTCTCGTTGACACCCAAGCATTCCTCTTGCCAATTATTTGCTGTCGTGAGTTGTCGAGGTAACATTGTGAAATACAGACTGATCACGGCGATTTAAAAAATTCCCCCAATGCAATGGTTGATTTCCCAAACCTGCTTTACCCGCACCACGTAGGACGAAATACGTCAAAATTTTCATTTCACTTTTGCATATATTTTTTTAGGCAATCAAATGCTTTTTGGTTATAAAGATTAAAGTAGCCAAGTCTCTAACTCAATATCATCCAAAGTCTTACACGTTGAAAACACGAATTATTTGTCAGTTCAAATTAACATTGATGTTGTTATCTTACCGGGAAAAGGTAGGCTTCTGATATAAAATATTTAAGACAAAATAAACATTTTACCATTGGTACACGAATCGTATACCAAAGTGCGTTTCATCGTCATTTGTAACAAGTGACCAGAAAGAGCGTGGCTAGACATATTCCACAACTCATGTCATACGGCGACGCCATAACTGATCTGGAGAGCATGCGCAATAGACTGGAATAACCAGACGCTAGAAATTTCTATTCGGTTGAGATGCCGTATTTCGCTGGACCTAACTGATTTGAAATTAGAGTCAAAACGGAAACAATTAAATGTAAATCAGTTCATATACAATCAGATTACATTATTATATGCGTTGCTACCTACCCATTTGTGTCAATTTCTAGGTCCCAAATATTAGCGATTTAGCTCCTTTAAGATCAAATCAATATTATGTCTAGTCCGATCCTTAATGTAAATCCGTCGGCTTTTCGGTTAGAAATCGCGAAACAAGCTTTATTCTGTAGGTTTTGATGTTTTATGACAAAAAAACAATGTTGACATTTTTTGTGAGCAGGTCTTCATAGAATGGGACGCCATTATTTGAAGGCAGCCATTTTGCGATAATATTCCGACTTATATTTTGTTTTTAACTTATTTATAATCTTATCTACATATCAATTGTGATTTGGCACTGTATTAGTATTGAAAGGGGTCATGACAATATTTCAGATTTTTTCCATAACTTCATAAAGGTATTTCCAAGATGGCGACCATTTTTTGGTGGGAAAATCGGACGATGAGCTGATTTTCATTAAGTAGTAGTGTTTGGTGTCAATATATATGTTTTCGGGGTCGCAGATTCCATTCCTGTCATTTACATCCTTGTAAGATGATCACATGTTCGAATAGCTAGCATATTTAAAAAATGGCGGCCATTTTGGGTGGGAAAATGAGAAGATGTGCAGAAATCGATTAAGTAGTAGTGTTTGGTGTCAATATATATGTTTACGGGGCACAGAATCTATTTCTGACATTTACAACCTTGTAAAATGATCACATGTTCACATATTTAGCATATTTTTTAATATTGCCGCCACTTGTGGCGTGAAAATCGGACGATGTGCTGATTTCGATTAAGTTGTCTTTTTTTTTCGGGTCGCAAATTCGATTTCTGCCATATACAACTACGTAAAATGGTCGTATATTCACCAATGTAGCATATTTCCAAGATGGCGGGACGTCTTCTAAACATATTATTATCATTTATTTACGTGTCGTTGTTAACGGGTTTCTGCTAAGTAGGCTATTAGCTTGTAGCACATTTCTGAAAGCTGGTACCGTGTCGTACCCATTTGGTATACTATCCAACGATAAAAATTCCTAATCCGAGATGATCACTGAACTGATATCGATTTTCCTGTGAAAGAAAAACCTATGCACTCTGTTTCCTGGCATAAAGGCAAAGAGAGCACAATGGCAGCGTTGGCCTTGCGCCAATAAACGTGGCAAGAAATTGACACACGCCCTCATTCTCCTGCCACGACCACACCAAGCGTTTACTACGCCCAGTACGCCCCAGTCAAGATCTTACGGTCAAGATCTCGCGTTTAGCATTCAGACCAGTCCCGGATACGTTCTCACCACACTCTCGTGGCGTACATACCAGGCGTGAGACGCTCTCTCACCTTGCCTATAGAGACTGCGCCATGCTCACTCGCCCTCATTTAATTTCAAAGCCGAGAACAACTAAAAGTCAAGCAATCAAGAACAATTTTTAGTTTTCTTGATGTTTCCTGTTTGGACGCTAAACTGGAGCTGACGGACGATGTTCTGGATCTTCCCTATATATACATAAAGGTCGTAACAGCGTAGCAAGCATGTGGCCAGGGGCTAAGTTCCAGCCTAGCGGCAAGTGGTGGGGACGTGGCTGTAAATGAAATACTTGCTAAGAAGCCCTCACTAGTATCGATTATGTTATCAACTGACTTCCAAGCTGAATGTGGAACGAGCATGTGGAATGCTGTTGCGTTGCAAACATAGAGTTTGTCACCACTTCCACAACGACGTGGCCGGCTACTTTGACATCGCTGCCACCAGTTCTTTCAATGGTGATGGCAGAGATGTCATAAATTACGGGTAACGTCGTCTTTTAAGTGGTGATATAGTTTGTTTTTCCAATGCAACAACATTCCTCTGAATTACTCCTTCCACACGCAGCTTGGGGTCAGTTGATAATATAATCTACGCCACGAAGGTTTCTTATAGCATGTATTACTATTTCATTTCCAGTCCTTGTTTTTATTTCTTTGTATACCGCTTTATATATAATATCATACATTTCTGTTCTACTTTTTAATTTAATAATTACATTTTCAAAAGTTGTAAGTCTCACATGTTTAACCATCGTTAATTTTGTATTTATAACTGACAGACAACATAAACTGAAAGTCTAGATGGCGCCACCAAGTTTTAAAATCAGACTTGAGTCCAACTACTACAACGCGATCGAACTTTTCATTGTTGGATAATATATGTAATGGGTAAAACACGGCACTGGCTTCCAGGAACATGCTACAAGCTTATACATAGCAGATTTGGAGTGTTTAGAAAACGTTCCGCCATAAATGACGACCATTTTAGAAATATTTTAAATATGTTAACATGTGATCAGTTTACACAATTGTAAACGGCAGAAATGGAATCTGCACCCCGAAAACATATATCCTGATACCATAGACGACTACTTAATTAATCAATATCAGCACAACATCCCATTTTGGCGCCAGTTGATTCGTGGCCGATTCGGGACATTTGTGCCTGTTCGGGGCTATTTCGTAGACCAAATTCGTAGACGGGCCGGGCCGCAAACGTTTTTGATGAACAAAAACTTTCGTGGCAGAGCTACGGCAATACGAATAGGTAAGAACCAAAAAAGAATTATTTACGATTTATCTATGAATCGGAAAAAGTTTGGATTAGGGGCGAGTAGTTGCATTCGTAGCCCAAGCGAAAGCGGGACAAAATAAGCACCTCCTATCCGTTCCCGACAAAAGTTTCAGGAGACGAGTGACAATATCTACCAGGACTAGGACGAATTACGGATTCGGCAGCGATCGGTGGGATTTTATAACGTTTAGGGACCCAGGAATACGCAGAATTGCCACTCGAATGGTGCCGAATATCATAACCTTTTTCTACCTTTATCGGCACTATTCGTGGGGACCCGTCTTCATTAGCCCAGTTCGGAGCAAAACAGTAGGACGTTAAACCCCATTTCATTTCATTTCATTTATTCGTGGGGATGGTATTGAATTCGGTATATTCGTAAGGAATTCGGCTTATTACTTCATTTCCTACCTTGGTCGTAACCCTGTCTTGACATTCGACACATTTTTCACCCGATTATCCACGAATTATAGTAACTCTTTTGTGCACTATTCGTAACTGCTTCGTAGTTACTCGCGATTTTCCACGAATGTTTTAATTTTTTGCCAAATCGTCACGAATTTTGTGTACTATTCGTAACTGCTTCGTGGTTACTCCCGATTTTCCACGAATATTTTAATTTTTTGCCAAATCGTCACGAATTTAGATTCGGCACTATTCGGGGTGATTCGTGATATTCGTAGCCCACGTGAATGTGAGTCATTACGTGTAGGATAAAGCACGAGACTGAGGTTATGCTGGGGAATAAAGACTGGAGAAAAAGAAAAACCGAGGCCGGCAGGTTTTTTTTTTGCTTAATTTGCTTTATCTATGTTTACATGTACGCAAAATGAGAATATTCCAGAATTACCGTAAGAAAAACTTTATATCATGATTTCTTATCGAAAAAAACCCTACTCTGGAAGAATAACCCGTTACAAGTTTTTATTGAAAAATTTTCAAAGAATAACCCCAAATTTTACTGTCGAGGTTTTTTTTAAAGTCTTTCTTCCCCAGCATTACCGAAGTCGAGGACTTTATCTTGCTTGTCTTGCTTTGCCTATGTTTACATGTACGCAAAATGAGAATATCCCAGAATTACTGTAAGAAAAAGCTTATATCATGTTTTCTTATCGAAAAAAAACCTACTCTGGAAGAATAACCCGTTACAAGTTTAAAGAAAATTTTCAGAAGATTATCCGCAAATTCCCCTGTATATATCCAAAGCCGCCCTCGATTTTCAGACCGCAAGTTTTTCTAGGATAGAATATACCCCACAGAACAAAGAGATTTGCCGTTATAGGTTTATAAAGGCTAAGAATTGTTAGTAGGGAGAAAATAAGAAGTTTAATTTTTTCAAGGTTATGCGACTTTGTTGCGAAATCTTGTTAGTACCATTGAAAACAATTAGCGGTGGTTTTCGATGGGCATGTCAAGAGTTCTGGCAAGATCAACAGTTCCATTGGTTGACCCAGAGATCTTAACCTTATTCGACTCACTGTGGGGCTTTCACTCCCGCCTGCTGCTTTCTACAGGGCCACTTTTACACCAAAAGAGGCTCCGTTGGGTATTTTCAGATCAATCTAAATATCTGAATGCCACACACCCATAGTGCGTTTTGTTTGCAAAAAAAAAAAAAAAAAAAAAAAATAATATTTTGTTGCAAACGATGGATATTAGTATTTATTTTAGGCAATTAATAGTTTTAAGGTCTAATGAATCCCCACATTACCATGTGTTTCCAACAGATAGTTTGTTTTGTAACTGTGATTACTAAAATAAGAATGTGCACATCTTCCGTATAAAAACCATGAAGGTGAGCTTCAGTTCCCACCAGACCAGTAAAATTATAATTGCTTTATGTTACAATAATAAGAAGACGTGTTCATATCGTGTGTAATCGTAGGTCAATCTTCAGGTCCATAAGAGATAGACATGAAGCTACTTGAGTAATGTTGGTTATGGTAATAGGTATGTTTTGTGAACTAACAACCTAGTGTGCTTATAAATACGTGTAGTAGTCTTTTGTGCCTTTAATCATGTTCGGGTTGCATAGTAATAAATTCAAGCACTGGTGGACGCACATGGGCAACGACCTTTCTCTTCTGGTTTCCTTGTACTAGATTTCCTTTCATTATTTTGTTAATTCCTTTTGTTTTTGTATAAATGTATTTTGTTTAATTTCGGCATATTTTGTTTCGTTGTTTTGGCATGGTTCCTCACGTCACAAGTACTCGTCAAGGAGAAAGGTATATATTCAAGGGGCAAGATGTATTTAAGCTTCAGTTCTCTTGAAAAGGATCTCTGTCGGGCAAATTAAAATTTGTACCGGATATTAACAACAGCAATTATCGCTATGCAATAATTGAGAGAACTTTATATAGTGTCACCCCTGTTATATAAACTTTTTTACTTACAATTTACGAGTACAACTGAGTACAACATCGCCTTGAGCAAGATCGGATTTTAAGTAGGCGAGTCTATGATTATTTTAAAGTAATATTGAAAATAATTCCATTTATTGTCTTGGTGACAGTGATAGCGCCTCTTGAACCGTTGAAAACTAATTTATCTTATTTTTAATTTCAGAAAGTTTATATTGTATCTGTTACTTTGTCACTAATCTTTTCTCAAGGGGAGGGTGTCTCCATCTTTGGGTGCCGAAAATGTCTTGAAAATAATAATGATGTAAACTACGATGGGCTGCACTGTCTTCGTTGTATGTGTGACCAGGAATGTATTTTTTACGGAGACTGTTGTGTTGATATAAAGATTAATAATGGTCTTCATACAAAGGAAATACAGTCGGATTTCACCTGTATCGCAACCGAGGTCGATTCAAAGTTCCGATTTAAAGACCTATCACAGGGTGATGGTTTCTATATGGTTGCTAACTATAAACGCCAAGATGGGATTTTAGAAAACTGTGACTATACGGTCCTACCCGTTTCTTGTCGCAAAACTGGCAAAACATACGTCAACAATCAATGCGCATTTCTTAACAAAGAAACTTCATGTTCAAACTGGAATATTCGAGGCGAATGTAACTACAATATGTACAATGAGGCTGTCTGCGAAGATAACATTGTTCCACCACAATTTGCAGAATTGAGATACTGTGATATTCGGAGATCGGAACCAATAATTTCTCAGTGCGATCCGAAATTCCCAGCATTATACCAAAGATATTCTGACAGTTGTACCAAATACTTTTTGCTCGTTCAGAAGGTAGACAACGGTAAAGTTTACAGGAACGTGTATTGCGCCATTTGCAATGGTTGGATTGCGGCTTCTTATGGGGTTAAATCCCGTGTCCTCATCCCTGTGAAAACTCTAGTTGATTTCACAGATCAGCTTGTGAAATGCGACGGAAGGATTTCTTGGATGGATATTCGAGCGGTAAGTATCTTAAAAGTATAGCATTACACTGTTTATTAATAGCGTAGGTCTGGTGCCCATACATGAAATTATATAAATACATAACAAGTGTCTGAGCCATAAAGACTGAAAAATGAAATTTGATGGATATTATATATATTTACGCATTTCAGATGCAAAATTATGACAGAGTAAAATCACTGAACATTTATATAAATCACAACTAGGTCCTTTTGAATTCGACCCCTGGTATAAACCTTAACTATGCTCTCTTATAGTGTCATTGATAGTATGATATGAGAGTTAAACACCACAATGTTACGTTGGTACTACCATTGTGGTATACGAGAGCTGGCTGAAGAGTTCTAAGTCTATCTGTGAAATACATGTACAATGTTGATTGTATTCATTTATTTTTCTACACAGTCCCCTTCGAGGTGTACGCAGTTTTATCAACGGTTTTGCAAGGCCCGGATGCTGGTCAGGAAGAATTTTTCTTCAGCCACCCAAAAAAATGTGTTTACAACTGACATGACGTCATCATTACTAGGAAATTGATTGAATTTTGGATTCCGGTTGAAAGTGATAAATCCAGGTCTCATCCATGGTTACAAATCTGGCCAAAAAATTATCAGGATCTGCCTCAAAACGGTTCAGATTGTCGCGGGGGTTCAGTAATCTGACACGTTTCTGATCTGCTGTCAAGAGTTTTGGCACCCATCTTGCAGAAACTTTTGTCATTCCTACTTCGTTTACCATAATGTGGTCAGCCCCCTTAGGAGAGATGCCCACAACATTGGCAATATGTCGAGTGGTCAAATGTCGATCAGCAATCTTGAATGGTTGCTGTTGATGGCCTTCTAGGCGCGGGTCAAGGATTTCTCTGCAACGTTTACATTCCGCAGCCAACTCTCTTTACTGTGGAAAAATACGGCGAATCATGTCACCATGTATCTGTGTTGGGTTTAGTCCTTTCAGTTGCAAGTACTTGGTGACTGTCCTAAAGCCAGTTTTGTCCATTTCCGGTGATTTCAATGGGTAAGTTCACAAGATGGCCTGCTACGAAAACAATAATAACACTACAGTTGCAATTCTTATGCCTATGATTAATTCAATGAGTGTACTTGTTGGTGGAAAGGGTTGTTTCAACTCAGTTGATCAATCCTTTTCAGGCTTAGAACTTTCCTTCCAACCTTCGTATCATTAATTCGCGTGCAGTCATGAGAATGATTGACTTCGTGCATCTATTGTAAAATACGATATTAAAAACAAAAACATTAAATGCCAATACGTTATATAGAGATCACAGGCATATTTCAGCAAGTAATGGTTATTCCTATTGGTTACCAATTGTGTCCCAATACCCGTTAATTCATTTCCATAAGTCTTCGAGACGCTGGTTAAATTAAATTCACGGCCCCTTTCAGACAAAAAGAAACCACTTGATTTGTGATTTTTACGTATATTATTTGTATTGATAGTGGAAGTATGATTTAGCACACATTACTAATTACCTACATCTGCATTTATTGTTATATTATTTACTTTTAGAACAAATGTCGACCCATTCAGTGTTACTCTAATAAGGTACTAAGAGGTGGATATTGTGAGTATGATCATATGACAGCATTGGGTAATACCTACCAAATGATGATTGATTTAAAGATATCAACCAGAGATCGGGTTCCATTCTTTAAACAAATGATAGGAACATAATGATGAAAACATCGTTAATGATGCACTCTACTGATTATACAGTCACTACTTCGAAACCAGTGTTGATCGGGGATTCTTCCTACATATATATAAATGTTTGGTTTATCTTGAACAGCAACATCACATTAGAGGACCTTGAAACTGATTTTTCCTATGGTGTTGGTCGAACATACGTAGCTTCAGCTTTATCATATGATCATGAAATAAATTATACATATGTATCTCACGCGCAGTCTATTATGCGACATTTTGTCTCAAACATTACCACGAAGTTATGTTGTTCAGATAAGCCAGTTTCACAGGTCGGAGAAATAATAGCCACCAAATCCAACTATGAACCACTAAGCCATCAGATGTCATGTTCATTTATCGAATTTTCTAATAAAGAGTTTGATGCCTATAATAAAGTGGCATATGTGAAACATCTCAATCTTACCTTATCTGATGACGAGTTTTCATTATTTCAGCATGACCTTCGAGTATGTTTTGAAACGTTTCTTAATAAAACCAACTTTACGCACAGTAACGAAACCGTAGAGTACACTGACACCTACACAAGCTATGGTTGGATTCTTCGTTATTTAACTATTGTTTTAATCAGCCTTTCTTTGGTATCTATATGTATTGCGTTAATAACGTATGGTATGTTCCGAGAACTGAGAACACAGCCAGGCATCAATAACATAGGGTTAATGCTAAATCTTTTTCTTGCCCAGTTAATCTTAATTACGGGCCTGGATCAAACACAAGATAAAATATTGTGCAGAGGTATTGGAATAAGCATCCATTACCTCTGGCTCAGTATGGCACTATGGATGAATGTGTGTACCTTTCACATGTTCAAGGTATTTGTGTTACAGAAACTGGTAAGATATTCTGCCCTGTCTCACAGTATTCAGACACTGAAGTACACTGCTTATGCCAATGGGTTACCAGTGATACTGATAATTTGTATAGTTATTACAAGTGTCCAGTTGTCAGGGGGAATGGAGATAGGTTATGGGGGTAATGTGTGTTATCTATCCTCTAAACAACTTGTTGGTTATTGTTTTGTTTTACCCCTATGTCTCGTTATTATCCTAAATGTTGTTTTCTTTTTTTGGACAATTATCTCCATCTCTCGTGTGAAACAACAGGGAAAACAATTTGGTGAACGAAACAATATTGTAATTTATACAAAGCTTTCTGTTCTTACGGGTCTGTTTTGGTTGCTAGCTGTTATATCAAATTTTATCACCAGTTGGACTTTAGAGTATATGTCTGTAATTTTTAATGCTTCTCAAGGGGTTTTCATTATGTGGTCCTTCATTTTAAAGAAATCTGTGCTTTCTAAGTGGAAGCAAAAACTAATAATTGCGTTTGAATCTGGCTCAATTGAACAGGCGACGACATCTAGCCAACTTAAGTCAGTGTAGATCTGGCATGAAGCATAGTCAGGGTTTTCACCCATCGTTGACATACTTAAAGCTCTGACATATTTGCATAGCAGCTACATGTTGGTCTGATTGATTGCAGATAGGACGTTAAACTTTCAATGCAATACATGGAGGACTTACCCATTAGAGAATACGGGTGATACCCCCCCCCCCCCCCCAGCATCAGATTTTTCTACTCTGTCGGGATCCATTAGTGGCCACTCGAATAGAATTATGATCAGATAAAAAACAGATTGAGTCCCCAGCCCATCAAACTAAGCGCCGCTTTTATAATGTTTTGCATTTTTAGATTAGGTCAGCGTATAGTTTGCATCTCCCTGTGTTTGGCTACTCTGTTGTTGTCATCCTGTCATGTGCTGCATTTTTAGATAGGGTCAGCGTATATTGCCCATCTGCCAGCGGTCACTTTCATCCATGCTTTGGTTACTGTATGTTGAGACCTTGCATTTCTGCTGGTGTAGGTCATATTTTTCGATGCGTTTTGAACTAGTCAGTTTCACCATCCCATGGAACATTTGTGTCTCATCATATCGCCCAAGGTGGAAGCGGTATCGGTGTAGTGGTTGTGTATTGTTGATGGGTTGCTTTCTCTATCGCTTGATTCCTTCCACCAGTTTTAGTTGTGTGCTAGTGCGAACCAACGTTTTCGGCAAGTCTTATATTGGTTAGTGTAGTAGTAGTAGTAAATTGAATATGTGAATTTCTGTGTTCTCCAATAATAGACTTAAAGATTCATTATGTAAAAATTAGATAAAGATTTGACCATTCTTGATATAATAGCTCAAAAATAGATAAAGTAAAATGAAAATATTGTAAATTTCATTTAAATTACTTTTCTGAGCCAAGTTATCACTGTTTGCAATGTGGTAACCAGGACACTGGTATATTCGAGACTTAGGCTCGCTTTCCCATGTTTAAATTAAATTTTTAAACGGCGAACCGTTCTAATCTAGTTAAAATCTCGAATATCCGATGCCATCATGAGTTAATTATGGTCTTGTTTTGTTAATAGTTTATAGTTTATATAACATTTCAGGCTTAAAGAAAGACCAGCAATAGGAAGATTTGGCTAATGCATAATATATGTTTAAGAGAGTCAAATGTTGGTATAATTATCATATAATATACGCTCCACTATACATTATTGGAATTGTGACATATACGCTTATCTCCAAATGATTGATTAGAAATACAACTTATAACCATGTTTAATAAATAAACCGTAAAGTGGGATGTCATAAAGTTTGACATTTAAAATCTGTATTATATTTATAATGTATATAATAACTTGGCGCATTTATCAATTTCATTACTTGTAATTATTATCCTTAAGTAGCCCTTGTAATTAATATCCTTATATAAATCTAGAATAGTTGGTATGCTGTTTCTATTATTTTTTAAAAATATATTAAAATATATTATTTTATTGGTAATATTAATGTGTCCGTACCACACATTATTTAACTATCACATTTATATCATAGTTTGTTGATTGAAATGGCTTGTAATATATATTTAGAATCAATGATAATATGAATTTTTAAATTAATGTCATATTATATATTATATTATTTATAACCTTTTGTTTTACGTTACCCGATATTATTTATAATCCATTGCCATGGAAATATATCATTCTTCGAATGTATATGTGTATGGTTAAATTTTAATTTTTTATACACCCACATTTTCAAGTGGAAACAAGGCGATACGTTTCAAGTCAGTAGCTTGAAGCGTATATATGGTATTAGTGTCAGTGGCCTGTGGCACGAAGTAACAGTATATTGTCGCATACATAATATATTATGTCAACGCTTGGGCGATATAATATATTATGTCAACGCTTGGAACTAGGATGGAGGTGACTAGGCATGAACTTGCAACGATAGATTTAATTGGCGCTTTGATAACCAATGAATGCTTGTTTTTTTCTTTTCTGTTTTTTCTCTCTTTTCTGTGTCCTAACCCTAACCCTAACCCTAACCCTAATCCGAAAGAAAAGTGCCCTTTTTTGAAATTCTGACATCACAGGTGCCCTTTTTCTGATAAGGATGCCCTCTTTTATTTACAGGGACACTTTCTATGGCTCTGATGACGCGTACATTCCACTGAGTCTACAGGTCTAATATGCTAACACGCTTGGAGCGTCAACACAATATATTATGTCGCCCAAGCGTTGACATAATATATTATGTATGCGACAATATACTGTTACTTCGTGCCACAAGCCACTGACACTAATACCATATATACGCTTCAAGCTACTGACTTGAAACGTGCAAGGTGTGGAAACATTATGCCGTCACCCCTGTCCGTCCTGTCCGTCCGTCCGTCCGTCAAATTGTTTGTGGACACTTTACAGGTCACAATTTTTATTGGATTTTGAAGAAACTTGAAATATAGGTTTATCTCCCAACGATCTCTGTTCTTTTCAATATTGGCATGTATCTGGCCGTAACATCATGGATTATGACCCTTGATTGTACGAAAAATCACGTTTTTAATTTGTGGACACTCTAGAGGTCACAATTTTCACCCGACTTTGATGAAACTTGCAATTATGGCCCCTGATTGTACGAAAAATCGCGTTTTTAGTTTGTGGTCCCTCTAGAGGTCACAATTTTTATCCAATTTAAAAAAAAACGTTCGAATATATCACCGTTACATCGTAATGTCGGTTGAGTTCGAAATTCGTGAAAATCGGACAAAAATTGCCGGACAAAATGGCCACCCCTCGTACGCAAATAGTGTAAAAAATATGGTATATCAAGGTTGTGGACCCTCTAGAGGCCACAATTTTTATCCGATTTTGATGAAACGTTAAATTTAAGCATATATCACAAAGATTTGGGTTCTTTTTGGTAATTGCGCATATCTGAACGTAACTTCCTGGATTATAGAACCCGATTGTTCGAAAAATCGCACTTTTAGCTTGTGGATTCTCTAGAGGTCACATTTTTTTTTTATCCGATTTTGAAAACTGTTTAAATATATAACCATTCAACCTTAATGAAGGTTGAATTCGTATTTCGGGAAAATCAAAATGAAACTGCGAACAAAATGGCCGCTCGTTGTACGCTAATTGTGTAAAAGTATGTAATACGAAGGTTGTGGACCCTCTAGAGGTCACAATTTGTATCCGATTTTGATGAAACTTGAAATGTATCTTTATATCCCACCGATCTCACTCCCTTTTGATATTTGCGCATTTCAGACCATAACTTTCTGGATTATGGCCTCTGATTGTACGAAAAATTGCTTTTGTTTTTAGCTTGTTCTCTGTGCATCTCTTGCAAAATGTGGGCGTATCGTTCCTGGCAGCCGTTTGTTGTAAATCAATGTCATATTATGTATTATATACGTTATAACCTTTAGTTATACATTACCCGATATTATTTATAATCCAATGCCTTGGAAATATGTTATTTTTCGAATGTATATATATTGTTAAATTTTAATTTTTTGTATATATTATTAGTACCCGAAGACGCCTGTAGAGGGCAGACAGCTAGTTTATATGATTTAATGTATGTCAGAATGAAGTAAAGTGGTTAATGTTTTACTTGGACGTATTTTGTATTTGTTTATATATTTATCTACCGTAAAAATAGAAGTACTCGTAGTTTATATACTGTATGTAAATGTAATTAAAACATAGAATTTTCCATCTAAATCTTAGCATTTTTTGGTATATAATCCTGGGAGTTGAATTTACATTAATCTTTCTCCTTTTTACAATTATATTACTTGTAATTATTATTGTCTATTATACATCTACTGGTATGCTGTTGTTAATAGTAATAAACTTTAGTTCTAACCATTGAATTTATACGATTTCTATAGGGCAGCCATGGTATCAGTTTGGTACCCCCCGCCCCCTAGTAATAATAGTAGGTTCATAATAAAATGGATTTATTGTCTTGCGGAACGTTGTTTCAATATTTACTACAGACCAACAGTGCAGCTGGTGTCACCCCATATGTTTTAATCCCTTCAAGTGCCTGTGCTAATTGGCCCCAGACAAATCAAATTGTGTTGACATGGCATTTAGTGGCAATCATTTCAAGATAAAAATTGATAGCCTTAAATTGACCCAGGGGTGTAGGTCAAGATGCACACCCAGCAAATAAATATTGACTTCAACCACAAAAAAAACATTTATATATGATAGATCATTTATTGTCATTTATATAAAACAGAGAGATTATTTTACATACAAACTATTTACAATTTATCAGTATGTACATGTTCTAATAAAAAAAAGACTTTAATTTTCGCAGAAAGTTTAATACTCTGAATCTCAATATATTCTCTTATTATCTTATCTCTGTGAGGTCACTGATAAGAAAATCATTTGTATAGCCATCTTTTGTCAATATATGTGGTAAACAAATCTAATAAACCTTATGTTTTCTTGTTTCCAGTTGTAATATATTTATGAGAGTGGTTGAAATCTAGCATGATGTTCTGATTGGTGGCTCCATTCTGTAACACATACAATTACATATGTGAGTAAATCCACAACATACACTATTATGAAGATTAACAAATAAATTTAGATACACAAAAGAAATGAGTTTTCACAATACTAAACCTCCAAAATACATTAAGAACAAATAACAATTGCCATCAAATTATAACTTCAAGGGTGATTATTCACACCAATGGGGTGTTAAAATGACAGGAGTTACTTCAAGTTAAATTAGAATTTCCATGTCATTTGATGGATTATTCTAAGTTACTTGTGGTTTACTATAATATTGGCCCATAGGTGTGAGTTAAAAAAAGAAAAGATGAATATAACAACTTCTACTTTCAATTTACATAAACAAGCATGGAGCTGGCCTTAGGGCCCAATTATTTTTGGCATGCCCCTAGGTTCACAGCACACCCAAGGTATGGTTGAGTAAAATGGAGGCAGGTTTAATTGACAAGACTAATTGAGGGTGCCTACTAGGAGAAATTCGCTTAAAACCAGCACCAGACAAGCATCTGTGTGACTTATTTATGGCCTATAAATATACTAAAAACAGTATTCTCGATGATTGATGTCTAAAGTCTAAGATATCTTATAATAGTACTGACATTTCATCAGTTTTAACAGCACACTGTATAAAAAAAATTTGATGGCAATATAATTTTAATTTATACTAGACCATTAACAAAACTCTTTGCTGAACAGTAAAACAGACAACAAGCACAATACGATCAAAATATTCAATAAATAATATCAAAGACTGATTAAGCATTTTGTTAAATTAGCTAGCACTACATTTTACAAAAACAGTAATAACTCCCCCCCCCCACCATCCCCAAAACAAGTATCCTGTCTCTGCAGAATAACATTCTGTAAAGATATCCAGAAATACATATTATAATATTCTAATAAAAGCCTCATCAACACACCACATTGAGACCACACAAGATATTTTGTTTTCTATGGTATACTGTTAAAATTTAAAACTGATCTAAATCATAATTTATCTCTCAAGGTGATTACGTTTACTGAATAAACAGACAACCCCTTTATGGACAACCCTGCCCATGGGTCAATGAAGGAAAATTCAGGACAGGCACTGAAATCCAAATACTTGTTAGCCAAGTAGGTGTTGTATTTCCTGGAGAAGTAGGTAAAGGACTCTACAGATTCTTCTCTACGCCTGGGATTCCTGTGTTATAACTACATGATAATAAAATAAATGTTACCAATACTAATTCTGGTCATGATTGGTATTAAATTTATACATGGCAAGTGTAAAATTATCCAAATAGTTGACAGTTTTTAAAGTAATCATCATATTAGAAAAATAAAAAAAAAAAATATTGCAAGAAAATAAATGAAGTACAGGGCATGTTTAATTCAGCGAATGAATCAGATATGAAAGACATGTCATTCATATTTTTAAATGTTTATGGTTTTAGCTATTATCTCCCTTCTCACTGACGTCGTAGATTCTCTAACCGTGCCTCAAGATCAGCATCTGCATCACTAACTGGTCCTGCTGGAACAGCTTGTTTAGCAGGGCCCCCAGTTGCTGCTAGCGATTTACCAGTTTGTGGAAGATCTGGAAATAATATAAGATGATCATTACTATGTAACTTAAAACTTTTTGAATTTTGAATCACGATAATTGGTTTCTTTACACTTTCCAAGACAAGATGCATTTTAAATAGGGTATATTATAAATTTTAAGAAGAAGTCATAGAAATCTCTTCTCCTGTTAATGCTTTTCTGCATGGAATACACCGAAGAATTTCTGATGCAAATGAAAAAGCTACATCTGTCTTCTCTACATAAACCAGCTAAGATAGTTCATAAAGGGGAATAACTGCTGAATTGGTCAAAGGAACAAGGAAATACATTTTTTAATTTGTTCAACCTAACTAATGGAATTCATTTGCTACTGTGGGAGTTTCCACCCCATGTCCATGTCAGTAAATTGGTTGTCCATACACTAGGACTTCTCTATTATATAGCAGCCTTCAACAGGGCAGGTATCAATTTAAGTTATATTAAACACACATCAATTTTTATTTTATTGCTTCAGGAAACCTATTAAAATTTTTAATCTTTTTCTTGGAAAAAAACCCCAGCAAACTTTTAATCCCAAAATTACTTCTCAAAAGCTTTCACCTCCAAATTTTCAAGTTTTGAAATTTTAAACAATACATTGATGAGAAATGGTTATTTAACAGAATTTAAGCACAGAATTATTATGAAGTCTTGGTAAACAAAGTTTTCAGTACAGGTACAATCAGTGACGATTTAGTGAAGTCTTAGTGTAACAATCAGAGCAGAAAAGTAGGACGTTAAACCCCATTTGATTTCATAGTGTAACTTTTCAGTTATAAAATGTAGTCCTTGTATGTTTTATTCTTCGTGAGAACAGAGCAAATTTAAAATCAAGGGAGCTTAGAATAAGGACCATTTAATATTTCAGGTCAGATTTAAATTCAAAATTCATGCAAATATATTTTTTAATTTTCTGATTCTATTAACACTTTCTGTTGTATTGTCACCAGGGAGTCACGGTGGCTAGGTGGTTAAGACGCTGGCTCACTAGTCTGGAGGTCGGGCGTTGATCCCTACATTGGTCGAGAAAGTTCATCGGGATTTTCAGACGTGGTTTCCCCTTGTCAGTAGTGGAGAACGGAGGGCCTGACAAGGACAGCTGTCTAGTCCTTTGGATGAGAAGAAAAACCGAAGTCCCGTGTATACATTGGAATGCCATAAAAGATCCCATCTTCATTAGCCCAGTATAGGAGCAGAACAGTAGGACGTTAAACCCCATTTCATTTCATTTTGTATTGTCACCATATGTATACTTGTCTTTCATTATTATGTAACTATAGACCCCCAAGTTATAAATGATGCAAAATACATGTAGAGGGTCCACAATTTTACATGTTTACTTGTTTATTGATCAGCAATAAACTAAACCCTAACTATGAATAAATCCCTTCGTCAAACTAAATCGTTTAGAATTTTTGGCAAGGAGCAGTGTCTAGTCATTTGGATGGGACAAAAAAAGGTTGGCAGTTGGAATTAGACAAAGAGTGGATGAAAACAATCTGTCTGGGCAAAATTTCCCTCATAGTACACTGCATAGTGTATGCTGAAAAATAGAAATTTAAACCCCATTTTATTTCATTTAGAATTTTTTTTTGTGTTATATATTTAATGTGGCCTATTACGGCATGTACACTACAACAGTTAACTGTTGATGATACTTACTGTTTAAATCATCAGCCATTTGTAAACCTAGTTCATCAAATATCTGAGATACAACAGCATCACTGAAATATAATACAAAATTATCTTGAAATAATATCAGAGCGTAAATCAATCGTTTTAGATATGTTAATGTTGTGCAAAAAGGGAAGTAATCTTTAATAATGTCAAATAATTTACAGATTATCTACAAAGATTTAGGTGTGTGTTTGTTTGATCTATCATCTAAGCAATGAGGAGGTTCTTTGTCTATCTTAAGAAGGGTTTTAAACAATCAGAGTGGCATTAATCTAGACTTCAAAGCAAAGACAGCTATTGCAAATATGAGTAGTAAAATCTTGGTCAACAGAAAATTGATTGAAATTTAATTGGAATTTCTATGCATGATGTCATTATATGTGTACCATTAAGATTAAAATAATATTCATAAAATTATACTTTGAAAAGATAGGGACACTCAACACAAAATAGGTCATTTTGGAACTAACATATGGCTGAGTTTTATTTCAAAAACTTGCATGCGTTTTGGGGTTTTTAGCACTTAGAGGAACCCAGAGGACCCTGAGAAAACCCACGAGGAGTGACCCTACTAAATGTTACGTACAAGATGAGAATCAAAACAATGCCACTTAACTCAACAACAGACCTTATGATCTAAAGTGCATGTGTTACACCTTTCAGCCTCCCAAGCCCCTATTACACTTTAAATAAATATATAAATGTAAATTCACCTTTCGTCTTCATCATCTTCGTCCCCCATAGCATCATCAATAGCATCACTCATCATCTCCTCTTTCATATCCATAATCTCTGATTGTTTCTCAAACTCCATCATAATCTTTTGAATCTGGGGTAATTTTAACTACAACAAACCATTGCGATAAAATAAAAATAACCAATGGTGGACTAGTGAAGAAAGAGGTAAGTAAAACAATAAAAAAAAAATCTCTGAAACAAGGCCAATAATGATATCACAATATCGACAAATGGATTGATGCAATGATAAAAGCATGTGGTAAATCACACAACAGTTCAAATCAGTAAAGGCACACAATTACATATTAACAGAATTATAATCAGGTATCAATCATGTTTCATTTGATTTTTTATAATATTTACTACTATATGGTAGAATAAACAGAGACAATAAAGCAAAAAAAAAAAAAAATCATAAATCTAATTTTTGTCTGGGAATAATAATCTTTATTAGCTCTTGCACTTTTACCTGACATATTTTATTTTGTGCCAAATGTGTTTTAAAAAGGTTAAAAAAAATGAAAAGTGACAAATTGGCACTGGACAATATGTCTGGCACCAGAGAAATTGTACCTGACAATGTCTGAATTTGTGTCTGAACTTATCAGTGATCAGTGTCTTATTTCCAGGCTTGTCAGGTTTATAACTTAATAAAATAGTAACTTTACCTGTTTGTTCATGGTTTGCATGGCTTTTGTGACACCTTTCATGGCCTGCGCCATTGTATTGTTAGATTTTAAGGTTTGAATCTTTAATGATACAGCTTGAATATTGGCACGCATGGCTATAAATTTCTTCACGTATCTTCTTGTACGAACTAAATCTTTAGCCATAATTTTAACAGCATCCTAGGGAGGAAAAACAATTATATCTAAATCATAATAATAATTAACATTTCATACACAGTGCTATCTTGCTTTGCTAAGTTACCATACGGAAAATTACAAGGACAGCAATATTAGTTTTAAGTTAGACATAAATGACGAAACCAGTAGAATTTATGAAGAAAAACGTCCACAGGTCAAAAAGTGTAGTCACTTTAGTGCAGTGTAGGATAATTTGTTCAAGAAGATATCACACTGAATCCAGCAAAAAAGATTCCATATAGGTATCACGAAGTAAATTAAACTTACTTTATTACCATGCCAGATTCAAATAAATTTATTATTGACCGTCACCCGGCCCATCCTCAAAATATTCTCAACAAGTATCTGGTGTCATCTCAAGACATTAATTCATTTACTAGATTCTAATTTACTTATTTAGCCACAGCCAAATCCCTACTGGGATTTTTTAATATCTTTGCAAACTCGGATGTAGGTCCATAACTAACCATTTGTCCCTTTTTAGCCATTGTTCGTATATCTGCTATAACTTTTTTCTCTTGTTGTTCCATCTTTTGTCTTTCTCGATCTAAATCTCTCATCGCTTTATTCAGTGCCCTTTGGTTCTGCCGTAACATCTCCTCTGGAGTTTTCTTTCGTCCAAATAACCATTCTAACGGCATCGTGAGAGATTTAAATCAAAATCTACAAAATAAAGCCAAGTCATATACTTGTAGGCCTACCTTAGTAATAGTAATACATTTTCAAAAACACATCTACAATAAACATCTGCATGTCAGTAAAGGGTACCGTAACTCTGAACATTAACAATGACTAAAGCTTAATAAACAATTTTTAACATTTCCCTTAAGGAAGGGCCTGTAGAAATCGATGGCCATAAGAACATAATTAATTCAGATTTACTCAAAGTTTGTGTCCGCTTTAACTACACATATGAGGAAGCGGTTTTTTTAAAACTTACATACATTTATCATTTACCCAGTGTTAGTGAGTAATTAGTACTAGTACTAGTAGAGTATAATGTATTTTTAGTATAAGCCTCAGTCAGCCAAAGTGATTTTAAACACATACCAGTCCTGTTGACTAAGTTTTGATAATAAACATACCAATAGTCGATGAATGCCAAAGTTAATTAATGTTTATTACTTCTATTTAGCTATTGGATTAGTCAACATCACCCATGTAAAAAGTTGTGAAATCTCCAAATAAATTTTGTCTATAAATAGTAAGAAATAGAATATAGTCACTGTCAGCCCTTTCTTTGCCTTGACTTGTACACAGATCAGATAATGCTACAAATAAAAATACCTCTTCTGAAGAACAGACGAACAAGAACTCAAATTATTAGAACTGCTTTGATAGTATGCCTCTTACACCTGTTGCAAATTAGATAAATAAAATATTATTCTGAAAAAAGATTCCTTGTGATATTTTTGTTTGTGTTGATGACGTCATTAAAGTGTGATGTATAATCTCCAAACACAAGTTCTAAATAAGCAAGCGAAAATTAACAGTTTATTTATAAAAGATTTCAACGGCAATGAGTAACTATTATGTGCCGAATTGATAGATAATAACAGAAAAAAGTATTTGATTAATAAAATAAAATATTTTCTTTGTAACTGACAGGTTTGGTTAGAGAGTTTCGATGAGTGGTTTCCTAAGATGGCGGCTTCGCTGCAGTGATGTGCGGAATTGGGGTGCGCAAATTCAATTTTGTCTTCTTTTATGTAGAAAGATTGAGATTTAAATACTTTTACATGGTCTTTATGTTGATATTGTATATTCCAGTTTTCAAATTATACGCCGATTTTTATATAATGACCTCAAAAAATCACTCAAGATACACATCTTGAACAGATCCTACGCATTTTATTGAGAAAAAGTGGGCAAATTGCCCAACTCAGCAATTTATCGTCTCGAACGTCAAAATATGTTGCCACCTGGAACTTGTTCGTAAATTAGAATTGAATTTAAAAAATGAAATAGTTGAATATATGGATTTATTTCTTTGCAAAGAGTAAATTTGTTAATGAAAAATTATGATCTTTTGTTATTGTTTTGTAAATCTATTATCAAGGTGTTAGTACTAGTAGGACTAGAGTAGATAAGTAGATCTGGGCCCCAAGGCTATTTATTATGCATGCCAAAAATGAATAATATTTATGACTTGCAGTAGATGTACTTGGCCTCCAGACTGATATATCATAAATTTTTGATTAATTTCCTTTTCTGTTGAATTAACAATGTAAAATTACAATGAGGACAAGCATATTGCTATTATTAAATGGCATGCATGGATAGGGTTAGTCAGTCAATAGTGAACTCTGACTCATACTGTACTGTTTTCATCATAGCAATTACAAAGATAGTTCTAACAAATATGAGTTATCTGATTTTGGGTTTTATTAAAGGCCTGATGTGCCATATATGCTTTTTTGTTAAGATGTCAAATTCCTCACGGCTTAAATTAATACACACTAAATTTGTACCCTGCTGGATTATTTAACATTTACCTAATTAAGAAATCAAAATACCAACGCCAGATAACCACCTAGCTTGGATTCAATCAGATTTAAACTAGGACCATCAGGTTTCTCAGCTACTAATAACAGATGACAGCTTCTTGTTACACTCGGGCAACATAGTTCGTTGAAAATACAATTCATCATAACCTTAACTTTGTATATATATATACTGAACGGTATTGAACCATTTTTGGATGGTATTACAGTAATGCTAAATGACGCATCTTTTAGTGAGAAATCAAAAATGGAAATTATTTTAGAAAAATAGCTTTAAGTGGGGCCTACATCAGGCGTGTGTCACTGGGGTAGTTTGTTTAACCCAATTCAAGAGATAATTAGTATTCGTTACCTGTATTCTACCTCCCTGATTTGACTGTACATACCATTACTTGCGTTAATGATGTCATTTCTTGAAGTAGTTATTGTCTTTGTCTTACACTAACAGTTTTACTAGAGTAGTGACACTTTTAAATTTTTGTGTTATCTAAATTTTTTTTTTATCTTTTCAGCACTGAATTTGTAAATTAAAAACTGAAACATTTCCGAGCCATATTTAACGAGAAACATAAGAGATCAAATTGATTCTGAAATTTTAAATTTCAAACGTAACGACGATTGTGCCCATTCCATTAAAAACTTGCACACACTGCTAGCAAGCATCAACTGGGTTTGAAGGATTTTCACCATAGAGATCTATTAAACTGTAACAACATGGACAACTATAATGGTAGATCTCCTACTGTGAGAAAAGTAAACAGTCCACAAGTAAAGGTACTGGCACACAATCCTTTAGAAGTATTTAACTGGATAGAGCAATAAACTATAACACACATGTATTTATGGAAGAACAATTATTTAATTTTTTGGGGCCATGTGTTGAAGGGTATCCCCTTAATGTTTTCAAGCAAGTACAGTAAAAAATGTGTAGGGCAATTATATTGTTAGCTCGATGTTTTGGTCCTGCAACCTTCCAGACTTCACTCAACCAATGGTTCTTTTTGGACTGGCTTAACGACTGTTCTGCCATTCATAATAACAAGGTTTCGGACAATAATAATAGTATCACAATGCACTGGTTTGTACTAGTATGGACTTCAATCAAGGTTACAGAAAATTTACTAGAAAAAAATAATGAAGAATTAAATGGCCTGATTTTAAACTTTATCATAGCAGATTTGATGGGGTAATCATAAGAAGCAAACAAAATATAATTAAAAAGAAATCTTGTAACATAAGCTTACTGTTAATGTTTCATATATTTAAGTATTCTTATAATAAAATAATTTTTATGTTTTAGAAACTGTCAACCCAATCCTCAGACCCGGCCATCATGTCTTTTCATCAAGGCCCAAACAATGTCAATTCCTACAGCCTACAAACAACCAGTACAACTTCTAATGGTGTACGAGAAACAGGGCTTATTGATAAACTTCAGGTAAGGATTATTGTCCTTCCATCATTTCTTCTTTTGATAAATATTAAGTAGTAAAGCCGAAAAATTGCACAGCATACTCAATTAAGACCACACAGACATTGTAAGCCATAAGAGAAGAACAATAAAGTCAATTGAAAAAAAAAATAGGTTCTAGGCCCTTTAATCACCAAAACTTTGATAATTTTTAAAGATGCATCCTTTTGATTGCTTGAGATTTAAAATCCTAGTACAAACTATAGTTCTTGGCCAATGAAGGGTCTGAATTCTTTAAAATATTTTGGTTTGAAGTTTTTGTGAATGAGACACCAGGGACATTATCTGTAATTATGTGCCATTAAAATGCCATGTACAAATCGTAATCCTTTGTTAATTTTAATTTACATTAATAGGTCTTTTTAAAAAAAAAAAATAGAAGGGAATTTAAATTTTCACATATTTGGGAACTTCAATGAATTCAATTATAATCAGTCACAAATAAAAAATAAATTATTATATAAATAATTTTTTTATTGTATTTCAGCATTCCTACGGGTTTATTAATTGCTGTGATAGGGAGGCGAGATTATTTTTTCACTTTAGTGAATATAACGGTAACTTGGATACCATGAAAACTGGTGGTATGTATCTAAGGAATTTCTGTCTTTATTTCATTTGAACCATTTATTATCCTAAAATAAATGCCAAAATTGCAAATAACCGTGCGTATCGTTATTGTCATCATTTCTATGAATTTATCAATGTACAGTAGGCTCAAAATTTTCTTCTATTTATGTGAGCATGTGTCAACTTACTTATGCCAGTTACATAACGTTTTTTAATCAACCATACTTCATAGACATTGACCTTAATTTCAAGTTGCATAAATTTGATGTAATAAGTTTAGTATTTCCTTGCAGCTATTGTTTATTTCATGTTTCTACCATGAAATGGATTGTACAAATTACACTCATTCAGTATACACTGTATGTTCTTTCTCTCTTTTTTGCCAACATAATGATTAGAAGAAGCTAGGTACATGTATACACCAGCAATATATCATTATATAAGACATTTACTTTTCTTTTTTTATTTTATTAAAACAAGGTTTAAATGCCTGGCAATCTGCCAGTTCTCCTCAGTCATCTTAATTATTTAGTTAAGAGACGGTTAATATAAGTTATAAACTGTCTAATTCAACCAGCCTTCTAACTAAATATAATGCCTGGATAATTGTATAAACTATTAGTGTTAAAACAACTTGACCTATTTGTGTGTTTTTTTTTATTTATACAGTGTACTTTTGTATTTCTGTAACAGGCTTTGCTATAACTTGTTGAAAGAATATGTGTAAATTTTGTCCTGAATTCTATTGAATTTGTGTAAAAAAAATTTGATTTTAGAATAAAACAAGTATGTTCAGTCACCACATTACAATTAAGAACTTGGCTGCAAAAGTTACATGAATTTGGAAAGCCAACCGTAATAATCTTTCTTGTTAAAACATTTAATGACGGAAACAAAAACTTGAGTAGAATAATAAATTAAATAGCTTTTTTTTTTCGAGAAATGTCAGTTATTCTCGCAGTTGACATTTTTTTTTTATAAATTCTATTTTCAGATGCAGTTGAATTCCAGATGTCCTATGATCGTCGAACTGGTAAACCAATTGCTATAGCTGTTGTGAAAGTTGATCAGAGTATGATCACCACTGAAACTGTCAATGGTGAAAAATGTAACGGAATCATTGTACAAGAAGCAAAACCAACAAAAGCCAAAAATGTAAATTTTAATATTTTATTCTCAATCTGATTAAAACACAGATCCTATTTCATTTTGTTTTTTATAGTTCAAAATTTTTTTTTACTTGTCTTCACAACACTAGGATCTGGAAGAGTTGCTATATAACAGGCATTCTAGTTGATGTTAGGAATTAGCCAATGAAACGGTCTGTTACTGCAAGTTCTTGGCGTGCTCTGCACAGAACTGTGAGTAAACCCTTAGATACATGTACATCAACACAGATTGATTAATCAATGTCTGACGTCATAGGGTCAAAAGCCGCTCGTATGACCCCTGAAGCGACCTCCCAGTACAACTGCTCAGATCTTCATGTAGTGTAGGCCATTGAAAGTATAAAAAAGAAACCGAAACAAAATATAGATCTGTATTTTGATCAGATTGTTTTATTCTGTTACACATGTAATACTAACAATGAAATCTTAATAATTAATTCTGTTACAATACAAACTCTTGCAGGAAAGTATGTGGTTTAACCATTCATTTATTCATTATAATGCTATCATTGAATTTGCGGCACCACTAATATTAGTTCCATATTCTGAAGAGCGATAGAGAATGTTAAATCTACTTTCAAAAGATTTCTAGTAGTGCTGGGTATTGCGACTGCAGTCACGATACGATACGTATTGCGATTCATGTGCCACGATACGATACATATCGCGATTCATAACTAGGTCATAGATTTATCAATAAAACAACAAATTGAATATGTGATTGTGTTTTTAATGAAGCTCGAACTTCACCGCAGGTTGAACTGGCCGTCTTCTTACTCTTAGCAGACGAACTAATAGACATTCGCCACTATGGTGTCTTGTCAAGTGAGTGCTGAGATTGGTTGTATTACAACATTATTTTAGAATAGTTTTGCATATTCAACAAACTTTTGTTGTGTCACCTTTTAAAAACCAAAGTTTTCCCAAACTTTAGATTTATATTTCGCTCGAGGATTTGTTATTGCGACTGTGTTTTCCGCCATTTTGATTTTTGCAAGAGCTACTATCTATTATATTTAGGTTCTAAATTTATAATATTCTAGCGTAAAATGTCATTTTATGTATTTAAATATGTATGTTTTATTAACTAAGCCTTATAACAAACTTTAAAATTCGGAAACAAAACGAAAAGGCGTTAAAATCTTGTTAATCTAAACCTACAAAACTAACGGTAATTACGGGTGTGCGCTATTTATAGTAACACACGTCAAGACTACTGGACATCGTTTGCGAAGTGTCATTGTTTCAAATAAAATTTAGTGTATAATTTAAAATTTTTAAAGTTCATAATATATTTGAGAAAACTCAAAAAAGAATCGTGAAAAATCGATTCGGCATCCCACGATTCAATACAGGTATCGTGAGACGGTGAATCGCGATACATCGATTCAACGATATATCGTGCCATCACTAATTTCTAGATTCCTCCTGTTTGATTGACACCCTTAAAGCGGCATTTACATGATACAACCAATCCAAGCAGATGTTATCATTTAAAAACTCATTTGTTTTAACAAGCTATAACTGAGAGCTAAAGACTTTTCGTCTAAATATTTTGGCATATAGAAATGGACATTCATATTGAACAGTACAGAATGGTCAATATACAATGATCATGTTATAAATAATATCTATGTCTTATAGGGAACGGTACAGAATGGTCAAGATACAATGGGACGAGTAACGTATGAACATAGTGGAGAATGTTTCTTCTTGCCATATACTGTTGATGATATTTGTGATGGTTTAATAAAACTTAAAGCTGGTGATCATGTTCATTTTACCATAGCAACAGACAAACGGTTAGTTTCAAAATATTAGTACCAAATATTAGTGAAGCAGGAAGCTTATTCACAACTTTTTAGTGCAAGGTTTTATAGATAAGGCTTCAGATGATAATTTTGTATAAGAACTCTTGTGGTGAAGTAAGATGATGATACCAATGGTTATTTTGCAGATAGGAGAATACAGTGGTCATATTTTCAAAATGTTCTTTTTTATGTCTTTGGAAAGACATGCACACTTTTGAAATCTTTGCTGTTGATTTGATCAGATGGTTGCACAAGCAGTTATGTAAAGTTGTGTTGTATTCAAAATTTGAGACAGATCTGCCATTTCCGTGCTGAGTTATAGATTCATTTTTCAAGGAATCTCCGTTGTCACTTATGCAAAATGACTCTCCTGGTGAATTAGAGTTGCAAATCCATTAACAATTTTTTTTTTAAATGTCTCATTTTTCTTTGTCAAATAAAATCTGTGTTACTAAAGTCTTGTTTAAAATAATGTATTCTGCAGAACGGGACAAGTTCGTGCACGTCAACTGGATTTGGTTGAATCTCCTACTAACAAGAAACAACAAGGTGTTGTCTGCTCAATGAAGGAAAGTTTCGGATTTATCGAGAGGTCTGATGTTGTACGAGAAATATTCTTCCATTATAGCGAGTTTAACGGCAATATTAATGATCTAATTCTCGGTGATGATGTCGACTTCTGTGTTCAAAATAGAAATGTAAGTAAATCAGATTAAATTAATTATTTATTTAAATAAACATATTGCAGTATACAGCATCAGTGCTATTTGAGATTTTTAATATCCTACATAGCTGCACCAATCAGGCTTTTAAAGAGGGGCATATGACATGTAGTGAGCTATGGGGAAACTTTGCTCTGTCAGCGGCGCTATGGCTTACTCTTGATTTAAATTACAAATGCCCAGGTTTACGTACCAACCAATGAGTACCCTGGTTCTTGGATTTTTCGTCCCATGCTAATGAGTCGACGTTTTTCCTGACTAATCCCTCTGTCGGCACCACTAACAATTGGAAGTTTCTTGTTCTTAGGGCACGACCTTTGTTAGTATCCAGACATTGTTCATCTTGGTCCCAGTAACTCGGATGAAAGGCCGCAAAATCTTCAGAAACTCATTAGTGAAAGGGTCAAGTGCTTTAAAAGACAATGTATTAAGAAATATGGATTTTATTATTCTCTACCAGGGTAAAGAAGTAGCCATAGAGGTATCACGTCTACCTGAAGGTACAGTTATATTCGAAGATGTCTCTGTTAATCGTATCAAAGGAAAAGTTTTAAAAGAATTGAAAAATCCAAATAATCGACGTCTAAGTGATCCCCTAGGTGGCCGACTCATCTACGAAACTCCTAAAGGGTGAGTCATTGGAGATTTAATCCTTACAGGCCAATGGAAGTTCTGTATGGCTATATTTCTTATTATACCATATATTTTAAAACGAAAGAGATATTGGACATTCTCTTTTTTATATATTTATTTTATATCTGTGGAGGTCTGTCATTGAGTCAAGTGTCATGGTTTAGATCCAACACCTGTATGTGAAAAGGAGTAGGGCCACCTGCCCTTCCTAGCAGGTTTTCTCTGGGTCGTTCTGTTTTCTCCCACTGCTAAAGACCACGACAGACATGAGAATTATTAAAATAAAATTGTACTATATATTAGTCCGGAAATGACTTAGAAGTAGTTGTGTTGCATGGAATAAAATCACATCTTTCCATATTGATAAATGTCTTATATATTTTAGAACTACTTGGGTAAATTTGATATATAATATATTTCAGAACTATGGAGGTTCCATATGGTGATAAAGATCAGGTTGGAGAATATACGTTAATGCAAGGAGATTGTGTAGAGTTTAACGTTGCCACTGATAGACGCGATAAATTACAACGAGCAACAAATATTTCTCTTTTAGAAGAAACATTTCAAAAAGTTGGTGAACAAAGAGAAACTGTAAGTTATAATTCTGTTTATTCTATCAAAGTTATGGAAGTCATTTTAAAACGGTCTGCTCAGGTCCATCCGATTTTGATTCCAAAGCATATCGCATAAACTATTCAAGACATCTGTACGCACAGCAACCTATTATATTATTTGTACCTTTTACTAATTAGAGATTTGTCAGATCTGATAATTTTTGTGTTTCCATGGAAACTAATTTGAAATTGGTGTACAAGGACTAAGGATGTTGATAACCTGGCCTTCATGTTATCTCTTATTTTAGAGAATAATTATTAATTTTGTTTCACAATGTCTTGAATTTTGCAAACAGTTGGACTCCTGTATAGAAAAATAACATTGGTGTTAAAACTGTAAACATCACAAGCTATTGGAAAACAATGTAAAAAAAACATAATATGTAGATTATTTAGATTGTTTGGGAAAAAATGTTGATATATTACTAGTTCTTTGAAGTAAATTTTTTATGCTGAGTTATATGATATTGTTGATCTTGGGTGAATTTTTTTTTCTCATTACCTACATTGATGAAAAATATGGTTGTTTCACTGACCTGACAAAGTATGTGTATTATTTTGGAGTTGTGCCATGTCAATGTAGAATTTTTTTTATTGCATACTAGTCTATAATGTATACTAAATGTTTTTATAACTGAATATGTGTTGGAGAATGTCAATCATATCTGACACTCATAACAAAAATTAGATATCAAAGTTGGTATTTGGTACATTTAAAGATACATTATGTAAGATTTTATAAAGAATTGCCTGTTCTTGCTATAGTAATAGTAATAAAGTTACTTTAATTCTGTTCTAAATGAAGTTATCAATCTTAAAGGTTTGAAAACAAATAGCCTAAATAATCTTGCTGCAGTAATGCTTTCAAGTATCGATAATTGCTGACCATCCACCGTTCAATAATTGATAATATCGGCAAATTATTCTTACTTAGGAATTTGTTTTGGAAACATTCATAATTTGTATACAAATTATGTGAGCTTATGCTGTAATGTCATTATGTATACATGTAGCATTTATTTCATTGATGTGAAAATAAAATAATAGCACTCTATACCAAAACCACGATGTCGAAACTCAACCAACCTCATTTGGAAGACAGAACCGTCACTGCTCAAAATATCTGTGTCGCTTATGACCAGAACAATAATGAGTAAAATGTATTTCCCTTTTAAACGCATTTAACGTCCAGTTTATTTCTTGTAGTGATTTTTCATGCTCACAGAAGGCCTTGAATAATGGCTTAATTCGTGTTTTGACTCTTGGTCACTATGAGATCTATATAATTTCAATATTCCACAGTATGTTGCGTTATGAGGAACTATTTGTTCTCATCATAAGTGGCGCTGGCGCCTCGCGTGATAAACAGAATGTCTGTAAGATAATTTTTATGTTTAATTACAGTTACCGAGCTAGGCCCAAGTACCGGGTATGCATTGCAAAGAATACTGTGATAAGGATAAATTATTATGGATTTCTTCTCACTAGTGACTACCTATAATTGTGCGATTATAGATATTTTTAATTTGTATCGCTTATCGATCTTCAAAACACTTTACTGGCGATTATTGGCAATATCAATATTTTCTGCCAGCCCTATTATTGGTACATATATCTTCGATGAATTATGTTGTCCTAGTCATCAGTCAGTTAACCCAGTTCATTTGGTTGTATTTTTCAGGGTTTAGTAGCCAGTTTAAAAGAAGGCTATGGGTTTATTCAATGTGTTGATCGGGATGTGCGGATGTTTTTTCACTACAGCGAACTACTAGATCCTACTCATGTTATAAAAGTACAAGATGACATGGAATTTACCGTTATTCAGGTAACTAATACCAGAAAATGTGCTTAAAAGATCACTTTTCTCTTTATTTCTGTGGCATAGTATGTTGTATTGCAATCTAAACATAGTAAAACATGTAAAAACAAAGGTTTTAAGAGAGCAAGAAGATTGTCCAATGGTAAACAACGGAAGTGAAAAGAAATGAAATGGAGTTTAACGTCCTACTGTTCTGCTCCTAACCTGGGCTAATGAAGACGGGGGTAAAGCAATGGAAGTAGGAGTATGTTGATAAAAATTTGATAAAAATATGCTTTCAAATACTACATATTATTGTGCCCTTAATAGGATTCAATTTCTATTCAATAAAAGAATAAGATCAAATACATGTTAAACAAGACAATAGTCATGGATTGTACACATTATTTTAACAACATTTTATTTAAATAGTTTAAGGGTTTCGGTGGAATATTTGATCAGGAAGCTAATAGTGGTAGTAACAAAAATAGCAATGTGGAACTCTGCTGCAAGTTTAAAATCTAATGCACAACCACTTATATCTTAGTAGATGAAAATGGATGGATAGTTATTTAAGTGAAAATTTCACTTAATTCATATCAGCTAGTTAAACATGCATAATGCAAGAGCTAAATCTGCCTATTGCAGGTCTTTCGTTAGGCCTTAAATGTTATATGAATTATTAATTAGACATTTATTAACGTGTCAAGACCACAATCAACTTTCGCTGTCATCGGATGCTCAAGATTTTCAACAGATTTAAACACGATTTGCGGTTAAGGATTTAATTAAAAAATGGATAATCAAGACTTTTACGATAGCAATGACAATCAAGACTCTGCTATTCTCCAAACAGCTCTAACATAGCTCAGAATAATGTAATTTAGCTAGATAATCTATCTAGTTTTTAACTATTATAACGAAAACTGTCAGCTCCTTATTTAATGCATCTTTAGGTATTCTTTATATTTTTAGGATCCGTCCTCCCCGAACCGTCATATTGCCATCAGGATAAAACCACTTATAAAGGGTTCTGTATCTCTACTGACTATACATCCACAGAAGTATATTGGAACTGTTGAAAAGGAACCAAGTACTCATAAAACACAGAGTAAGTATACCCTGACATGTTCGTCATTCCGGCTGTTAACAGAAGCACTTTTTGCCGTTCAGTTATAATGAATTTTAACATGAACCTTTCCCAAAGTGCAAAATAAATTTTCTGATTCTGCTGTGAAAACGATTAAAATGGATAGCTAGTAACTGCAGATTTAAATACAATATTGATAGTATTTGCTTGTACTGTAGAGCAAGAATTGTCTTATAAAATATGATTTTGAATGACCAGTGGATGTATAAAATTGTTTTCAATAGAGATTGTTCATTATACATGTAGTTCAAAACATTTTAACTGTGATTTCAAGTTGTATGTGTCAGACCACTCAACCAACCATGCCCTCATTCCTTTTCTTATTCTATTGGCATGTATTATATTTTAATACACAGGCGGGTTGGCTGGCCGATTGGTGTAACACATGCTCTTTAGATCATAAGGTCTGTCACCGAGTCACGTCTCGTAGTTTGATTTTTGGGTGGTAGTTGAAACAGAGTATGATCGCCAGTCTAACCTCGTGGGTTTTCTCAGAGTCCTTCGGTCTCCTCCCACTGCTAAAAACCCTACAGTCAAGCAAATTATTGAAAGAAAATATAATTTCAAAATGTCCTAGTTTTTGTATAGTGGACATTAAGTGTGATTTCTGTCTCTCCCTCTATATATATATATATCTCTTAATACACTATCTTTAGGTAAAAGTAAAGACAGCGAAAATGGAAGTATTGTCTATGATTACGATGGTGCAATACAGAAAATATATTATTCTTCTAAAGATGTCCTTGATGCTAAAAACAGTCCACGATATGGTGATAAGGTATGTTCATGATCATCTCCATTTGATTTGTTTTTCCCGTTGTGCCATCACTGTACCCTCATCCTAAGTTTATATACAGAATTTTAATATGGACCAACTTACCCTCTGTAAATTCCATTAATACGCTAAGTTAATTGGTGACGCACAATTTATTATTTATTATTGAACAAAGTTATGGGGAATGTTGAAACAGTCTCTGTCCACCCTATTCTGTTTCCAAAGCATATCTCATAAACCGTTCCCGATACTTTTATGACACATCAACCCATTATAATAGTTATGCTTCTTGGTAATTGGGAATTTCTCAGATTTGATTATTTAAGTGTTTCCATGGAAACAAATTTGACTTTATTATTGGTGTTTTTATTGTGATTTTCTGAAATCACTATCAACTGATGAATAGGTACCAGTTTTAAAGCTTGTGTTGCCATGCACACAGATTGATAAATCATGTCTGCATTCTACAGTTTTCATCAACACCTATGGTTCTTATCTGAATGTGTTATATGAAAGAAACACACTGTTGTACATCATAGATTAAAGATGTGATAAAATTCCATTAATTGACATTAATTATCAGGCAGTTATCAAGGTTTTTATTTTAACTTATTTCTAGGTTGAATTTAGTATTGCTGAACAGAAACGTAATGGTGTCAAGGTTGCCATTGATGTACGAGTTGTACTCCGTAATATAACAGGACGATGTCAAGGTTTTATCGCTACATTAAAAGATAACTATGGTTTTATAGAAAATGCTGAACATGATAAGGAAGTCTTTTTTCACTACAGGTAAAGCACACTTACGCACTTTTAAAAAAATTATTTTGTAGCTTGATTTCCCCATTTTTAGTTTGGTTGGAAAAACCCTGTCTATGTAAACATTGTTCATTTTAATAAAGGACTCTGGGAAACAATTGAATATGCTATAAAGTTTCCTTTCCATTCTTTCCATTGAAAAAGTTTATATATATTGTGTTACCAAAATTGCCCTCATCAAAACAAAACTATTTGACTGTTGTGATTATCATCTGTATTTTTATACATGTCATAAGACATGTTTGGTATATAATTTGAGCTCACTTCATCTGTTTTAGAATAATATATTCTATTTTTTAGTTCATATGATGGTGATATTGTTGAATTGGAACTCGGTGATGAAGTAGAGTATGTTCTGGCTAGAAAATCATCAAAATTAAGTGCTGAAAATATCTATAAGTTAAACAAAGGAACTGTAGCACCAGTTGTAAGTTTAAAATATATTATTTCATTACTGTTAGAAAACAAGAAATTTGTCAGGAAGTTTGGTGCTATAGCTCTTGACCAGAGAATGTTAGCTGATTAAAAAAAAAATAATCCAAATTATAGGGGCATTATGGTTGATTAGATAAAGAGTTGACTGTTCTCACTATAATACTTAAAAAATAGATAACGTACAGAGAATATGCTGAAAATTTCAGTCAGATTTCTCCACTCTGAACCGCTTTTGAATTTTATTAAAGTCAGTAAGATAAAAAACAAAGTCTTGATTATCAATTTGCAAGGCAAACATCAATTGAACAAATATAAGTGCTAAAAAAATAGCACAACTCTGGAAGTGGGATAAAAGTTATATATAACCTGAATCTTTCCGAAGTGCAAACTTTGATTTTGCTGTGAAAACCATCAAAGTGAATGAGCAAGTAACTTCAGAATTTAGACAAAGAATTATTTGATCTGAAAAAAAACCCATTAGATTATTGTGCCCATAAATTTATTGCTGATTGTTTATAAAATTATGGTTTGGCTTTAACAAGTTGGCAAAAGTTAAAGCTGGAATGCGCTTGACTAAGCCATGTAGACTGTATGCAATGCCAGTCTGATTAAAATACAGATCTATATTTCGTTTCGTTTTTTTATACTTTCGATGGCCTACACTACATGAAGTTATAGCGATAGGTCACGTCAGGGGTCAAAAGACCGACTAATGACCCTATGACGTCAGACATTTGATTAACCAATCAGCATTGATGTTACTAGTGGATTACCCACAGTTTCGTGAAAAACACGCCTAAAACTCGCCGTAAATGACCGTTTCATTGGCTTATCCCTGACACCATTCAGAACATGAGTTAAATAACAACTCTTCCAGATCCAAGTGTAGTAAAGACAAGTAAAACGAAATTTTGAACTATAAAAACGAAACGAAATAGGGTCTGTGTTTTTAACCAGATTGTATGCAATGCTTAAGTATGTTACTTTGTTTCATTTAATTATATTTTTGTTCCTATTTCTCACTTTATCATATCACTGTAAGGACAGTAACTTTTGTACAATGGTAGGTTTTACTGTTGAGAATCCCTATTGTCATTAGCCTGGTTGGAGCAGAAAAGTAGGATGTTGACCCATATCATTCATTTATTCCATTGGTTGATTTTGTATTTATTACAGAAGGCGAGCAAGTTGTTGCTAAGGAAAATAGTTATTTTTGACTGGCTTGAATCAGCAGGTCTCATCAATAAATGACTTGTTTGAGATGCAACTCATTGTGAAAAATTCTACTCCATCGATCCATTCTGTGAAATAATGACAAAAAAATGATCATTTAGTGCAGAAATATATAGTATTTCCATCGAATTGATGCCAGTTTTTAAGTCAAGAAAATAAATTCAACCTGTCAACCATTGCTTTGGCCATAATTGATAAGACAATGTTTAATTCATCATTTCTTATTTGCAGGACATTCAAAGAGAACTAGGTCAACTGCAGGGGCGTATTATTCGACCAATGAGAATTGTTAACCCAGATCAAGATGAATATTCAGGACTTGTACAAGTTGGTGAAGAATGTAAGATTTTCAAATTTTATTGTAAACATTAAACAGGGATCACGCAAAAGCTAAATCTACCTATTGCAGGTCTTTAAGCCTGAAATATTCTATAAATTATTAACTAACTTACATTAATTAACTTACCAAGACGATAATCAACTCTCGATGCCATCGGATGGCTGTGATATAACTAGATTTAAATTCATGTTTTGGTCGATGCAGGTTACTATAATAATGGATAATCAAGACTTTGATTATTACCGAAACATTGGTCGTAATGACAATCGAGGCTAGGCTGTAATTGTATCACCAATATCTAGACTCAGAGTGAAGTAGTTTAACTGAAATTTTCAGCATATACTCCTTCCATTATCTATGGTTAAATCACTGATTGTAGCAGCTGTATTGCCCAAGCTCTGTTGGTTTGGAAATTGAAATTAAAAAAATCCAAAATAATTTGTATAGATACAGAAACTAATGGGTTGACAAATACACAGGCGACATTTGGTTATGCAATCGTGGGATATATACTTTAAGAATTCTGTGTCCATAAGTACATGTAATAACAAAGACATCTGTTTTTTATCATTTCAGTAAATGATGAGGCTGTTTGTTACCCCTATGGAATTACAAGTTTGGCTGATAAACGAGACTTCCTGCAGAAAGGGGACTTAGTTAAATTCCAAGTAGCTGCTGTTAAAGACTGTGGCAAATTGCGAGCTGTGAATATTGCTGCTTCTAGGAAATATATCCGAGCTACAGTTGATTCTGTGAAAGGACAGGTAAAATATCTATCACTGAATCTTAAAGTGGCAAGGAGGGTTGGGTAGCTTTTGATCTTAAGATATGTCAACAAGTCAAGTGGTGTGGTTTCAATTCCATGATTGAACATGACAAGGACTAGGGGGGTGGGGGTGGATGGCCGAATAGTAGCACGTATCATAAGGTCTGGCATTTAGTCAACTGACATGGTTTCGATTCCCAAGTTGTACGTAACAAGGACTAGGGTCGCCTGTGCAACCAAGCAAATTATTGAAATAAAATTGAACCATATGTTAGTCCCGAAATGACATGGTTTGTGTCGAGTGGACACAAAAATAAGGGAAGTTTAAGAGGTTTTTTACACAAATCTCATATTTGGTACATAAAATGTTTGAATTCTTCTTCTGAGCTTAGTTTTTACAGACAATTACAACACAAAAGCCATGTTCCTAGTTTAAAACCTGAAATGTCAATGCAGTGAATGACCAGTAATTTTATTTTTCTCCTAGTTCGGATTTATTAACTATGAAGTTGAAGATGGTAAGAAGTTATTTTTCCACATGACTGAAGTCCACGACGGAGCCGGTATAACACCTGGCAATGAAGTTGAGTTTGTTGTTGTCCAAAATCAACGCAATGGAAAATATTCAGCTTGCAGTCTTCGTAAAATAACGTAAGTTTTAAAATTCTTCATAGGTCGTAATCTCCCAGCAACAAACTGTAAAAGACATTTCAGACACAAATCCAGGCTTTGTCAAGCACAAACCTTCTGGGCCCTGTTATTTTGTCAAGCACAAACCTTCTAAGGCCTGTTTTTTTGTCAAGGACAAGATTTGTCTTTTCAGCATTTTTATTGATACTAGTTCATAGGTCCAACTAAAATCATTATTTACAGTCTTAGTTGTTTGCATATTTCATTGTTAAGCTTGGATGAAGTAAGTGGGTTATAGGTCCAATTGGGGTTGTTGTTTTTTTTTTAAAAGTGATCTGATGGTAGATTTTGAATTTTTTTCTTTTTTTTTCTTTAAATCACTGTCACTTATCAAATATAGCCAAACAAAACCAGGCCCCAAGTTCACAAAGCATTCTCAGACTTAAGTTAACAATTTTCTCAAAATTGTTCGCCTTATTTTAACTAAAATATAGTCTTCATAAAACTTTTGTTGTTTTAATGTGTCAAATACATCAGTAAGAAACTATGCGTATGTGCAAAGTTTTGTGTTTTTGGATCAAAGATATTTCTCATAAACACTGATTGAAAGTTGAGTAAATTCTTAACTTAAGTCTGAGAATGCTTTGTGAACTCGTGTCCAGGTTTTAACAGTGAGCACATGCCCTAAACAAATTAAGTGTAAGTGTATCTTAGTTTTTTCCGAACTGGTATATGTTGTTTACATGAATATTCATGACCTCTGTATATACGAATAGTAATAAGTTACATATGTGGCAGCCTGAAGATTTAGTTGTCATGGTAAAGTGTGCAGTTGTCTTCTGTGCATCAAAGCAATAACATATGTGTTGTAATGTACAGCTGTGAGAATAAATATATGAATAAGTAAAGGGTGATCATTTAGAATTATATCAGTTTTGCAATCAGTTTTCAATTATTGTTGTCTTCTATATTTTAATAGTGAAAGTCGTCGACCAGAGCGTCTAATCAGTCGTTTAAAGAGCATGTCTGATGAATCGGCTCCACGTATAGTAGTAATTCGACAACCTAAAGGACCAGATGACACTTCTAAAGGATTTTGTTTGCCACGGCAAATCTGGAAAGCACCTACATGAAAAAATCTGCTTTGAAACTTGTGTATTAAGGCATCTTTAAAATTCCTTAAAAAGACAGAATAATTGGTCTTTCATAATTCTCTTTAAACATTGCAGTCTTGATGAGATGTGAATCCTTTTTGTCTTTCAATAAGAATAATGAAACTTAAATGAATTTTTGTTTAAAAAAAAAAAAAAATGAAGAAAAAAAAGGATCTTCAGTCGATGTCTTTATCATCAAATATAACTAGTCATAAAAATCGTATATATTTGAAATGAAATCTTTTTTTTTTTAATGTTATATATCACAATGAAAATGGCTAATTCTAGGCTAAACTAGAATGAAATTTGTCTTTATTGAATTATTTGGTTGGATATTTCATTACTTGAAAATGAAATGAAAAATAATATATTTCATTTTGCAAATCATATTCATTAAAAAAAAAAAAAAAAAAAAAAAATGAGATAAGTTACTAAACAAATGAAAAAATATTAACCACAAAGGACCATACTTTTTATTTTCCATGTATGCTTTAAATTTCAAAAATATATAAAATTAACCAAAAAAAAAGAAACTCATTAAATTGAAAATGGAAAATGTCATGTATAGTTAAACTCTGTCATTTACTTTAAATATTTTATTTTTCCTCTACAAAATGACTAGATCTTTAAAGTCAATGTAGTGTTAAGGACTGGAAAATCATGCTTCTTGAATTTGGTCTTGTTTTCTAAAAGACATTGGTTAATATCGTAAATGTATTGTTAGTTTGAAAAAAAATTGAAATTTCTCCCAAAAAATCATCCGCTAAGGGATTTTTATGAAAATAAATGAAGACCTGGAAACAAATTAATTATTTTAATTCAAACTTGCAGATATCGTATAACATGTGATAAACACAACTGAAGAAAGAAAACGATTGAGAATTAATAACTGTCAGATAGTTTAGTTGTCTCCCTTTGTAAACCCTTGTTAAATACTAAACTTGGCGCTGGTAATTAATTAGCATGCGTTTTTGTTTTTTTTTAGATTTCCAAATTCAAGAGTTCATAATGACTTTGTTACTAGTGTGTTTCAGTGTTTGTCTTTTATTTATTTTGATTTTTTTGGACATCACGAAAATACAAAATTGGTTTTCGATATAATTTGTCGAGATACCTCAAGTCAATTAACTTAAATCTGCAGTCAATAGTGCTTCCACTTAATGGACATTTGTAGATAAATTATTGCATTAAGGGGGTTAAATTGTTACTGTATGTGGACACATGTTATCACTATGGGTTTTGTTATAAGACAATATTTGAACCTTTTGTTAAACTTTTTGTACGCTATAATTATAAATGTAAGTGATGACTTGTGTTCACTTAATTTGTATAATTTTTAACATGTTACCCCTGCTGTCAAATGTTTTATATATGTATAAGATATGTATGAAATAATTATTTAAGCCAGTATATTTGTCGTTCAACTGATATTACATGTTTCCATCTTGTGCGAATAGTAAACTTATATTTACATTTGATGCATAATGTGGTTTTCTACTTTTGGTTTCACCATCTACTTTTGGTTTATCAATTATATGTATTATGTTATTAAAGTGCAATTATTATCTCATCTGTACTGTATTTTTAAATGTGTATTATACATATGTATTTATTGAATGGGGTCTTACCTGTTAATTAGGTTTACATGATTGAACCCATTATATGACTTGTATAAATAAGTCCATAATGAAGTCAGTTTATAAATGAAATTGACTCGTGTATATAAAATACACAAATAGATAATTGTCATGTGGAAAGAATATTAAATGAAATGTACAAGACTTAATAGCTTTGACACTGCATATACACCTTACCTGTTGAAAGGTAAACCAAATTAATTATTCAAAAACCATTAAGCAAAAATATTTTAAGGATTCAGCTTTTTTATTGGATAAGAGTCAAAATCGGGATACAACTTTTAGCTATTGGCCTATGATATATCTGAATTCTTATTATAAATTAGCTGAAGTGAATAAGGTCCTTGAATTGTAAATTGTACCCTGTTAATAGATTGATTAGATATCGTAATAATCTGCCTTATATACCAATAGCCTAACATCATACCTGATTACGTCTTTTAAAAAAAAGAAAATAATTAATCTAATAACTCAATGCAGTTAGAAATTTAAAAGATTTTTTTTTTGTGTGTGTATTTGCATGTCAATGAAATGTTTTATTTAAAAACTGACTCATAATTTTGTAGATCTTACATTAAGGATATAATTTTAATGTCCTTAAAAGAGAAGAACAATTTGATTGTTTACTTAAGGATGTTAGAAACATGGGGTTGTTCTTCTAAGTCATGTGATATTATTGCTGAGTTATTCATGGCTCACATAGCACATATTTTTTTTCGATGGAATTGACTAACAAAATGCTCGTTTAGGGCCTTGATGTAAAAGACTAAAACTATGTTATGTCTATATTTAATGGTTGTCGATGGTGACACCAGCCAGATTTTAATTGCCGCTGATCAATAAACTAAAGGAAGTAATAAATTATTTGTTTTATTATTTGAATAAGATATCAAGACATTAAAAATAAGCGCTTTTTGTCTGCCCAACCTTCTTGTGGTTTTTTGGGGGGGTCCTCTGGTTCACCCCCCATTCCAAAAGACACTTAAGTGCAAGCAAATTATTGAAATAAAATTGTACAATGTTAGTCCCTAAATGACCTAATTTGTGTCATGTTAATGTTAAGTGCTCTTACTTGTATACTGGCCATTTGCATTAATTTGGTTTGACTGTAGAATTGACATGGCATGTTCGTGGGCGATATAAGGTTCATCCCTTCAAACCAGGCTAGCTCACTATAACCAGAGTTCAGTCCCAGAAAATTCTCTGTGATATTTGAGTGTGATTACTACTTGTCTGTGATCCACTATGGTTGGCTTGGCCAGAAAGTGTGTTCAGATGGGATGAAAAACTGAGGTCCTGTGTACATGATGGCATGTGCGTACAGAAATAAGAGTAATGCCACTGCTTGGGCAAAATTTCTGTCATACCCCCCTCCCACCTCCCTCTCCCAAAACTATTAAGTTTAGAGAATTTATAGATTCTTTATCCTTGGTCCAGAACGGCAACCTTTGTCCTTGAATGAAACCACTCACATCAGAATTGTATTCATTCTTATAAAAGTAAAAAAGAAACAGACCAACGGATGATATAATGATGCAAATGTAAGTTAAATGGTTGGTATATAAAAAAAAAAACTACACTGATGACAATACATATATTAGGCTAGTTTATTAGTCTTTAAACTGAAGATAATTTATCAAGGATGCGGGTATGGGAAGTTTCACAATCTCGTACAAACCATAAGTTGACAGAATAGTCTGTCGACATAGCATTTTTAATCCACCCCTATTTCTTTCATTAGTTAGTGATTCTATATTTATTTTCTTTACTACAACATGATGGGAAGCTCCACGTTTATATAGCCACACCTGAAGTTTAGTATCGCACAGTGAAAAGGTCACTGTCAAACTCATTGTGTCTAATTTAAATTTCCTTTTATCCAATTGAAAGTCTTCACTGTGCATATTTTTTAATGTTTCTGCATTGTAGAAAAACAACTTGCATGTAGGAATTGTTTCGTCTGTTACACCCTGACAGTACAGGACTACTATATCTCCAGCTCGATTTAAACATAAAGAACATCCAGTCAAGGTAAAATATTTCTGATTGTCATCCAAACTGTCATCGGATTCTGATGTAGGTTCTGTAATTGTAACCGATCGAACACCCATTCTATGAACTTTCTGCATTAAATTCTCTCCAGAATCTGAACAACTAACAGTGAATTTACATCGTTCAAGATATGGCTCTAAGTCTGCTGTCAAAATATCACCATTTTTCAGGTATAGAAAACAATGAAACATACGGTCACGAAGAGAGTAGGGTTGTGTTCCAAGTAAGACATTGTCAGGTGTGATAGGTCGATCAAGAAATGTATTTTTAACTTTAAACATTTTGGTCCATTTTTTCAGTTTTGTTATAGCTTGGGGCAGTCGTAGTACACACAAGGTTTTGTCTGGACTAATGTGACATCGGAGTGGGCTGATTGCTGTGAAATCACTGGTAAAAAAATGAACAGTATCTTCAAAACACTGTAAAGTTTTGGACTTCAGAAAAACTGCCATAAATCGAATATATTTACATGATGCTGTAATATACTGGAGTATTAGAAATTCATCTTTGCAGCCAATACACATGGGTCGACCAACAACTCTATCTTTCTGAAAGCTATCTGGCAGTGCAAAGTCGTAAGTTACAGACTTTGCATCTGACAGTTTCATGTCAAAGCTCAAGAAAAATTCCCTGACCTCTAACTGGTTCTCTGCCTTTTTCACCAAAGCTTCAATAAATCTTCCCTCCATGCATTCAGTTCGGGTGCCATGGAAAATGTAATTGGTCAACGTTTCTTTACTAGTGTTTGCAGTCATTTTAACAGATTTCTGAGGCGGTCAAGTCAAGTCTATCCAGACTGTTAGTTGAATATTCATGATGAGGAAAGACATGATATCCGCGTTTACCTGAAACGTCAACAACTTTCACATTGCAACCTTAACCTTTCAATCGGGCGTCCCTGACCTTAATCGAAAACAAACAAAATGGCTGCTCTTGAAGGTAAACACGTGTTTGTTGTCTATAAAATATTAGAATTTAGACTGCCATAAAGCAGTGAAATGAAATACCATTATAATACGCTATCGTCGTATACCCAAGCATCTATAATGCAAGAGCAACAGATCTACCGAACCAATTTTCTCTTTGTTAAAACTGAAATTAAATCTGATTTAATATATTTTGGTTTTGATTGTCAAATGAAATTGGAAGTTCAAAAGTTGTGATTGTCACTAGGCCTATCAGGAGTAGGATTAAATAGACCCCAATCTCTAACATGGATTTCATTGTTACCCCAGCAGTGGTCATTCAAATTGAATACCATGATGTTTTCCATGGTTCTACCATGGACCGTATATCTACAGTCCATGGTTTTAACTTCTAATCATCAAAACTGGTATTCACATAATTATAATAAAATAAATGTTGCCCTGCCTATTAAAAATTCTAATAACCTGTATTCAGTGCCGGACTGTTGGCCCACCTGTCAGGTCATTGACACACAAGTACACGCCGAAGGCACGTCACGAGCACGCCGAAGGCACGCAAACCTCCGAGGGTGGTCTGAGGGTCTCCCCCCAGGAAAATTTTGAAAATTGACAACCGCAAACCCATTTTCCAAGCATTTCAGACTAAAGCAGAAGAAGGCAAATTTTTTTTTTCTCCTGTCATGTGTTCTGTCCTTTCCTTATTTCTTTTTTTCTTTCCTCCCCCTCTCCTTTCTTTCTCTTTTCTTTTTTTCTTTCTTTTTTTTTCTTTTTTCTTTTTTCTTTATAGGCTTAGACCCACTTTTTTTTTAATGAGCTTAGGTGGACAGGTGGGCCCAGTCCGGCACTGCCTGTATTATAAAGCACACAGAACTTGTTTGGGTAGTGCAGGGTGGATTAAGATTGATTATTCCTCTGCGAGAAGGATTAATTGGTAGTAATTATGGTCACATACTGTTTAATTTAATTGTGTTTGTATAGTTTAAATTATATCTAACTTAAACCATGACGACGTTGCTTCAAAAGCCAGTTAATAAGGAGCAGGATGATTTACCCAATACAACCCAATACCACCCAATACTAATTGAAAACTACCACATACTACCTGATTATTGTGAAAAACTAACATAATACTTCAGTTATTTAAAAAAAAGAGTCAATTCGTGGAAAATATGCCAAAAAATGTAAAACAAATATAATTGTCAATGTCTCGCTATTCAAATATCTTCCTTGATCACCCAATACTTACCGTATATTAATCCATAGAATAAAAAATCAATCCATTTCTGTAAAATAATGGGCCTTTATTACAAAAACAAATGAGATAAAAGTACAATTATTTGGATAAAACTATGTTTGTGGAAAATAAATTATTTATTCAATGTTGAGCTGTTTTATCACTGATATTGTAAATAGAAATTTTAAATGTTTACAGTTATAAGAATTAACTCAATGATATTGAAGTAATTGAAGAATTCTGTCAGTTTCGGATAATAATAAGGTAGTATGTATTTTGTAGTATAGGGTTAGAATTTGGTAATATTTGGCTAGTCTTTGAGCTGCCAGTTACTGATACTATAAATAGACTCTTCTAGTTTAACGTAACAATTTTGCTAATTCCTCAAATTAGCTCAATTTTTTTTGTTGTATAATTCAACAACTGTTATAGTTTTTCACAATAGTGAAGTAGTATGTGGTGGTATTTAAAGATACATTATGGGAGATTAGATAATAGTTAATTACTAGATAATGTAAAGGGAATTTGCTGAAAATTTCAGTCAAATTGATCCACTGTGAACCAAGATTTTACCGATTGAATTTTCGGTCTAGCCTCGGTCATCACTACTAAAGTTGGTACGATAAAAAAACATAGTCTCGATTATCCATTTCATGATTAAATCATAAATGAAAGTTGAGCACCAAATCGGATCCTAATCCAATAAATATCGCAGGCTAGCAATGACATTGAGAGTTGATTAGGGTCTGGATAAGTTAATTAATGTCTAATTAATAATTTAGACAATTTAGATTAATAATTTAAAGACAGACCTGAAATAGTCAGAATTAGCTCTTGCATGGTATGTGTTTAATTATTATTGGGTGGTTTTGGGTAGAATTAGGTAAATCAACCCGCCAAATCTTTTTCCTCTAAATCCCCACTGGTAACTCATAAGAAATCATGAAAAACATTGCCTAAGCTTACCTCATCATTTGCATCTGACCAAATAGAAATTTTGTTGAAAAGAATACCTAAATACATTATCCTAATGATTTTTGTCAAGCATATATACATGCACTCAAGGAGTCATCATATTCAGGGAGCGTATTAACATTCTACTTTAAGCAAACTGCCATAGCTTTCCACCATATATATATATGGATGAGTTGTCTGCATATTGCAGTCAGTGTAACATGTAAGTACACTGGTTGACAATAAGCAATGAGTTAATTATTTGAGGGTGTATTTGCGAGTCTATAATTTTCTTTTTCCTGGTAAGTAGAAAAATATTACACTAATAATTTCTTGATTCAGTAACGATGGCAAAATTATATATGCTAGCTAGAAATGATATATCATTAATTACATTACATCAGGCAATACTAATTGTATAAACTATCCATTTCCTTAGATTTTTCTGTATCCATGGATTCTGAAGAAGATGGGTGGTATGATGAAGATGATGATGAAGAAGATGATGAAAGCAATGAGCTGATTGGTCCTGTCAAATGTTTATTTTGTGATAGCATCCAGTCTTCAGCTTCATTATTATTTGATCATTGTCAAGATAAGCATGATTTTAGTATCAGTCATGTTTGTAGACTGTGGAATTTGGACAGTATATCATATATTAAGATGATTAATTTTATTAGATTAAAGGTATGTTTTACATATACTCCACTTGTTTATATAAACAATCCTACTGATATTTGTTTTTGTCTGTAGTTCATACATATGATTTACTTTCTTGACCACTGGATAAGATTGATTCCACCGCTTAGGCCAAAATAACAAAATACCTGTGGTTGGTGATTTGGGCTAAAAACAAAATGGAGTCAGTCGGGTAACTTTAAACATAGGTGAGATATAGAAGGTTTGAATTGATTCAATCAGTGTGTTATTTGAATTAGTATAAAGTAAGCTCTGTGTAGCCAACCAGAGAATAAGTAGACAGACTTCATGATTTTGGTTTTAATTTGGTTATAACTCATAATTGCTCAATATGCAGACATTCAACATCTCTCAAAACAAACAGACCATTTTATTTTTCACCCAATTTAAAACAGTGATGTTTTCTTTTTATGTTTCTAAAGTCATTCAAATGAGTAATTGCTACAGGTAATTGCTTAGAATAATGAAATGTTAATCCTTCTTCTTCAAATTCATTTGGTACATGTATGATCAAACCAGATACCTTGGACCATGAAACTTTGATTTAAAATTTGGCCTTATTATTCTTATCTTTTATTTCTAATTTTGATATTGTTTTATAGAAACCCAGTGGTAATAATTTATGTAACAGAAATATAGAGCAGCAGCCACCATGGTATAGTGATGACTTTATGAAACCTGTTGATCCTGAAGATCTGCTCCTACAATACGGTAAAATATAACATAATTTACTTATATCTTAAGTCTCAGGGGCTCACGGTGGCTAAGTGGGTAAGGAGCTGGCTCGCTAGCCTGGAGGTTGGGTGTTTGATCCCTACCATTGCTGAGAAAGTGCAGCTGTCCGGTCAAAATTTCGCTCATAGCACACTGTATGGTGTATGCCCGTCTTCATTAGCCCAGTTCAGAGCAGAACAGTAGGACGTTAAACCCCATTTCATTTCATTTCATTTCATTCCTCAGGTCTCATCTCTGGACTCATGAAGTCAGGAATATGCTATGTAGACTAGTGTGCTATGGGGAAAATTTTCCCCAAACAGCGGCACCATAGCCTCATTCCAACTGTCAAAGGTTCTTTTACATACACACATTGTTCCTTGCCAGACCCCCCGTCCTGTACCACTGACAAGGGGAAACCAAGCCGGAAAATCCACAGTCAAAACCAGGAGGGAATCTAAAACCTCCTGGTTTACGAGCCAGCATCTAATTTACTGAGCCATTATGACTCTGTTTTAAAATACATACAGTTAGACAAACTTGAGCGATGGTAAGTGGACAGGAAAATCAAACACTACATGTATGAAAAGGGATACATCCTGTTTCAAAAGTAAACATATCCTGTCTCATGCACTACTATTTATAAACCTGACTGATTTACTGAATACTTGCTTATGATGTAAATTGTATTAAAAAACTTTTGAGGGTAGATTACCCTATCAGTGACCGATGTTCTTCACATAATCTCCAGTCTTTGATGGATCATCAGATCGAAAGAATTCTTTCTATATAGATGTATGATATACATATGCATGTATTTAGTAAATTAATCTTCCTATTTTAACATCTTGAGAGATGCTTTTGTCTTGATCTCTTTTCTTTTAGAATTAGGTCAGTCTGACTGAAATACAGAATTCAGTCAATGACATAAACTAAACCATAAAATCATTGGTCCTTTGGCGGGGGATTGTTCCATCATTTGCAGAATATGCCTATAGAATACCCTTAATTATATATAGCCAAGGACCAGCGATGTATAATGCACTAAGATAACATTTTATTTCTCTCACAGATATAGAATCATTGAACATGGAGGATAAGTCAACTCAACCAAACGGTCAACCACTCAAATCAGATATAATATCAGTTAATGGAGGAGACAAAGAGAAGATAACTCTGTCTATATCAGAATATCATGAATTATTAAACAAAATACAAGTATCAGAATCACGAGCTATCATGGCAGAATCAGATTTACAAACAGCTCTAGAAGATATGAACAAATTAAGGTAAAGCCCAATAATATTTTGTCCTTTTAATGACATTTAATATATTGCCTATAAATCCATATTAGTTTTTTCATGTCGGGCAAAATATGCTTGTGAATCCATTGGAAATATCATTTTTCATTCAAAGTTTTAGAATGCATTGATTTACTGTTGCGTTAAGGCCTTGCTTTTAAAATAGAATGGTTAATGAAATGTGACCTAAACATGTTGTTTATTGATGAAAGATTTTGCTTTATATTCTTCATTGATAGAGTTTGAAATATTTTATTTATAATCTTTTTGCTTAGATCAGCAGCTCAGAAATTGATGTTAGCAGAACCCTCAGTACCAGTAGGTCCACCTAGTGTACAAAATCTTCAACAAGATGAAGACGAATCATATTTCGACTCTTATTCACATTTCGGTATACATCATCAAATGTTACAAGTAAGTTCATTGGTCCTATTGACAAGGTAATTGATTGGCTAATGATTATAGCTATACTCAGTGGAATGTTTTTTGCCTATATGAATCATAGTTAAATTTGATGGGAGACAATCACCCAAATATTTCATTTCAGATTGGTTTAAAAGGGAGATTTTCCAGATTGCCACAGAATATTTTTTTTTCATTTGATGATACAATTACTATTGGCAATGGTCATACATATATGAGGCATAGATTATGCACAGTATCATTGTTTCATCTGTCAGCCCAACGACCCCAATATATAATATGTTCAGAAATTAAATTTTTTTTAATTTGTCACTATAAGGATGAAGGTACATACTTTTATTCAAACCTGGCAATTTGGCACATGTTACAGACATTGTCAGGCACAAATTCAGGTTTTTTTCAGGTACAATCCCTCTGGCGTCAGTCGTTTAAGTCCTGCACAATTTGTCTATTAGGCCACATCGACAATACTATATACCGGAAAACACCATGTTATACTGAATACCGGAAAAACACTAAATACTGGAAAACATACTAAATACCCTAAATAGGTAACCCGGAGACTGGCACCCTAAATAGTTTAGGGTTAGTTTCTGGTTTATAGTATAGCCCTTCTCCGGGTTACCTATTTAGGGTGTTTTCCAGTATTTAGTGTGTTTTCCTGTATTTAGTGTTTTTCCGGTGTTTTCCGGTATTCAGTATAACATGGTGTTTTCCGGTAGTTTTCCAGTGTTTTTCGGTATATAGTATAGCCCGACCACATCAATTTGATTTTCTATTCTTTGAGAACACCTGTAAAATTTTCCTTCTTATTTCTGCGGGAAAACTTGCTGATCAAAAGCTTTTAGTTCAATATTTCTATGTTTGGACATTAACAAAACATCTTTCATCTGATTCAGATGGCTATTTATTTATCAAGACTCTGAAGAAAAGAAAATCTAATTGGTGTAGTGGTACAGTGTATTTATACATATTACTAATACATGTCCATCACAAACATTCTAAATACTAGATTACTACTGAAATCATTACTTCACTTTTTTTCTTACAAATATAGTACATGCTTTTGTAAGAATAAAACAAATTTGGAAGCCACATGTTTCTTACATAAATATCTACTTCCAACTGAATAATAAATTTGTGTTATACTTATGTATTTAAACCACTGGGCTGGTTATCTTTTAACACCAGTAGCCTTCACCTTCTTAAATCAGTTATCTATCTATATAGTGATGTGCACAGGGCATGGTATACTTATTCTTTACAGAACACCTGGTACCACTTCTCATTGGAAGAGTTTTATTGTATGTTTTGTTTTTTGTAAAGAATATAATCAAATATTTATAATTTTTAATGCAACATTTCAGGATAAAGTTAGAACAGAAAGTTATCGGGATTTTATGTTAGAAAATCGTGATTATTTTAAAGATAAAATAGTTCTAGATGTTGGTTGTGGTACTGGTATTCTCTCAATGTTCGCAGCTAAAGCAGGTGCCAGTCATGTGATAGGTGTTGACCAATCAGAAATCATTTATCAAGCTATGGATATTGTAAGGTAAAATGCATTACTAATCTCAATCCTTCTTAATACGGTCCAATAAAAGTTCATAATAAATTCATTGTAAGATGTTATTTTTGTAAGGCAAAATATGAACAGGGTAGTGGTTGGTGTGAGGAGGCTGGGATGAGCCTTACCCCATTACATGTACATGTATATTACTATTTATTTATTTTATGTCACCCTCTCTTTTCAATGCTCATAAGCATACTTCACAAGTTAGATTAAGAATCAGACATGTAAAAATCTGGCCAAACTATAGTAGCTTCTATTAAAAGATGTAAAGTTCTATAAATGATAATGATTATATTTTGAATATGTTCCTCCTATTAAATAAGTGTTTATTTATAGGGAAAATGGTTTACATGACAAAATAACTTTATTAAAAGGCAGATTAGAAGACGTGGATCTTCCCTATGAAAAGGTAAATATCTCACTCGGTTTTAACTAGTTCTCAAATACAAGTTCAAACTGCACGCAGCGATCCTTCTATGTCATACTTCGAGATTATGATCACTGCCCCAGTTAGACTCCATTTAAAACGCTCACGTGATCATTTTGGGGCGGGACTTATCGACAGGACTACTGCTTTGTGTACACAACAGAGTAAAAATAACCCGATGAAGCACATGTATTATGTAAACACGTGTCATTTGCAAAATGTCCACTTCTGCCACTACGTTAATAGCGGTATATAATATGTGCTAGTGGGTAATATTGCAATACATTCTTTGTCATTGTAAACTATCCTTAAAGTTTTAATCTGTTTATCTTTTAAAAACAAATTTAGATACTCCTAAATTTGTCTTCGCAAACAAAACCGCCTCTGTGAAATTATGTTTCATGGGCGCCGCCATATTGAATAATTAGAGGACTATTTTGTGATTCGGCTTTGATTAATTTGACATCTTTCATACACACAGCGGCTAAATAAACATATTTAATTTCATTCAATATGACAAAAGAAGAGAAATAAATACTTTTAAAAATTACTAACAGCATACTCAATGTTTTCGACTAAAATTGTCGATGTAGGAATTAAAATGTCGGGTAATTAGCTTAGGGCCTGTTCTCAGGCGTAGCTAGCTGTAGACAGGCAGCCTAAGTTTGGGATGATACAAGTTCAGAGGACGAATTTGACCGAATTGAGTAATGACATAATGTGAAATTGTCACATAAGATGAATCCTATTATGAAAGGTGTTACCAGGTTTTCATTAAAGGATAAGCATGCCGAATAAAACAGAAACATTAGGTTTGACCAATATATCTGTAACGATAGCAGATACATACAAGGTATAGAAATATTATTCTTGGTAATTATCCCAGTTTCAGTAATTTCCATGTTAACATTTTGCTGTAAGCTTTTGATTGGGGTATGTTGCTGCATATAAATGTAAAATTAACTATTGAAGTCATCACACTTATCAAATAGACAAACATAGAGTTTTCATTTTACATCAAATACAAGACAAAAATCCAAATCATATATGCATTTGTCATGTTCAGTGTCAGTGGTGTTTTTAATCTCCAATTCATTGGGACAAACTGTGTGATTTGATGATATAATTGAACTAAAAACATATTCAAACTAATTTGAGTTTACTTCAAGTCCCTATCAAACATATGATTGCAAGAAAATTACCCTGTAATGCAAGAATCTATTTTAAGAAGCCTTGTTTGTCACATGACTTGATTGAGGGAGAATCCATTTTTAGTTTGCATTTGTTGTTATTACCATAAATATCAAATCCTAAGTAAATTCTTGGATTTTCTTTTTTTTTCCACTGTTTAATCGCAGATTCTACTGGATGTTTAATTATGTCTAAGTGTTCTCACAACACATAAGAGAATCCAGTATTTTTCTAGTAGGATTGAGTATCTACATTCAATACATACCAAATATACCATACTTTTATTGGAAATAACTACCTATAAATACTGTATATATTTTTATAAAGTATAAATACTCACTAAAATTTCACAAAACATTATCAAGAGGCCTGTACATGTTATTAAAGTATTTGTTCTTTTGTATGAGTCGCCTGTCCAACCTCGTGGGTTTTCTCTGGGACCTCTGGTTTCCTCCCACTGCTAAAGACCCCTACGCGCAAGTTAATTATTTAAATAAAATTAAACCATATGTTAGTCCCGAAATGACCTGGTTTGTGTCTCTCTCTCTCTTTTGTATGAGTCTGTGGATAAATTCTTACTCCTAAGAATACAGAAACATAAGGAACACATTTGGTTCCCATAGGAATAGCAATGGTAATATTTGATAAGGTAGAAAATTTATTTTTCTAGATTCATACAGAATATTTTTGTCATTATTTAAGGTTGATATAATAATATCTGAATGGATGGGATATTTTTTACTATTTGAGTCGATGTTAGACACTGTATTGGTAGCTAGAGACAGATATTTAAAACCTGGTGGTATGGGTAAGTCCAGTAAAATAATTTTATAAATGTCTCTTAGGTTGTTGTCCAACTCTGCATCATTTTCTTTTAGTATTCTAGTATTCCATTTTCGGTGAAATGTCAACAAAAGCCTTGGAATGAATTATATTGTCAATCAATTAACCAAGTCATAAATACATGTATTTAATAAAAAAGATATTTCTTGATCAAATGGTTAGGCGGTTTTGGGAACATTGACTTGTGTCAACGTACAAATTTACTTAGGCTTCAATATGTATGATAAATGGACATTAAGTAACAAAAGATACATTCTGAAAATTGGACCCTCCTTGAATGAATTGAACTGACAGACTTGGTGTCTAACAACAGTTTATCTATAGCTTATGGTATCTCCTGCTGAATACAAAGTTTTGAGAGGGATTTGAAGCAAATTTTTGATAGATTAATTAGTTTGAATATGTTTTTCGTCCACATGTATCATCATATGACACAGTTTGTATACAGGAAAGTATCTTCAAACAGATTGTTCAGTTGACTCCAGGTTCACTAATGGGGTTTATATATTGTTCTGCACCAGTGAAGGAAATTTAGACCTAACAGTGAACTATGGCCTACTTTTATTTTGCTTTCCAACTGTCATTGAATGTTTACTGTTCTGCCAATGGTATGCACAAGCCCTCCATCCTGCATTACTGACAAACTGGGCAACCAGACTTGAAACTCGAGAGGAACTTTCTCACCTAACACTAGAATTGGTGTACCAATGACATGCTAACCTATCTTCAATAGAAGGCTGGATCTCGCTTTAATTCTGTCCATCTTATCAAGGTCTTCATGTAATACCCTGCATATTTCGGCACTAATTTCATTTGGGTATTCATCCAGCTTGAAAGCCTATCAGATTCCTCAATCATCGGAAATACCAAGCCTTGCGCTTTCCAGCTGAAATGTCTACCTGTGATAATCGAGTTGCAAAGTTCAAGGTTCGTTCAATGTCATGGTTTCCGCGGAGGTCGCTATATTTGATTTGAGTGGATTGTGTCACAACTTCTGATTGGACGCTTTTGTTCATGTGTCTGCAGTACGTGAAGAGAAAAAATGTAGCTGTAAGTTTGAGAATTGCAAAGTAATCTAATGTCAAGATGTTTATTTTCAGTGTTTCCTGATATATGTACCATATCTCTAGCTGCTATAGCTGATCAAAAACTCTATGATAAAGATGTTAATTTCTGGGATGATGTTTATGGTTTTAAAATGAGTTGTTTAAGAACAGAAGTTATAAAAGAATCATGTGTTGATGTAATTGATAATAAAACAGTTATTACAGACCCCTGTGTCATAAAGGTAACTATTACAGTATTTACAGACCCCTGTGTTATAAAGGTAAATATAACATACCCCTGAGTCATAAAGGTAAATATTACATACCCTAGAGTCATAGAGGTAAATATTACACACCCTTTTGTTATAAAGGTAAGATGAAATGAAATGGGGTTTAACGTCCTACTGTTTTGCTCCGAACTGGGCTAATGAAGACGGGCATACGCCATACAGTGTGCTATGAGGGAAATTTTGCCCGGACAGCGGCACTACGGCCTACTCTTATATCGAATTCCAACTGTCAAGGGATCTTTTACGTGCACGCCAATGTGTACACGGGACCTCGGTTTTTCGTCCCATCCGAACGACTAGACAGCTGTCCTTGTCAGCCCCTCCGTCCTGCATCACTGACAAGGGAGAACCACGCCGGAAAATCGGGATGAACTTTCTCGGCCAATGCAGGGATCGAACACCCGACCTCCAGGCTAGCGAGCCAGCGCCTTACCCACTAAGCCACCGTGATCCCCCTGTTATAAAGGTAAGGTAGCAACAGTGGTTCAGTGTGTAAGACGCTATCTTGCTAGTCTGGAGGTCGCAGATTAATCCCGTTGTTGGTTGCGACTGTTCATTAGGATTTTCCAGCGTGGTTTCCCCTTGTCAGAGTTCCTGACAAGGATAGCTCTCTAGTCATTTGGATGGGATGAAAAACCGAGGTTCCGTGTACACATTGGCGTGCATGTAAAAAGATCCCTTGTCATAATATTTTCTCTTTCTTTCTTCGGTCAAATTTTCATGAAAAGATACTTTCCTAATATTGGTTATTTCCAATAAAAGTAAGGCAATTTTGGTATATATGGAAAGTAGAAACATCCAATCTTACTAGAAAACTACCGGCTTGGCACTAGGTATTTCCTCACGAATACAATGTTTTGAGGCATACTCATACCTACCCATTGGCAGTCCACAAGATAAATAAATATTACAGACCTTTATAAAGATGACAATAATTACAGATATCTGTAGCATATAGATTTTGAAGAGATGTGAGGTATAAATTATTCTCCTTTAGCACAACTCCATCAGTGAATTTGTTGAATGGGCATCTGTTTTATCTTTGTCATATTTTATTGCGGTGGCAGCCGAACTTCTATTATATACACAAAAAATAAAGTTGTTAAAAGTCTATTATAAAGTAAAATTTAATATTTTTGGTTTTTGTCTTTTATAATAAATAGTATTTTTGTAAATGTTTCAGGAATTAGATATAAGTGTTTGTAAAATATCTGATCTCCAGTTTAATACCCCATTTAGTCTGCATGTTAAACGTGATGGAGATATTACAGCTATAATTGGTTATTTCAATATTTATTTTAGAAAAGGATTAACTAAACCGGTGAGCTCATCTAATTTTTAATATGTATAAATATATAAATGTCAAGGTTCATATGATACACTATCATGCCAATATATAAGCACACCTGGACATAAGGCACCTGTCACAGGCTTTTTCAAGTACAAATTATCATACAATGTATATGTTTATATACATACAAACCTAGACAGAAGACACCTGTTTTGCCAGGTTCTTTATGTCCAGGCTTATATATAAGGCATATATCCTCACAATACTCATAGGTAAAGTAACATAGCTTACCAGGCAATGTAACATACTCCCACCAGCATCTTGGTCTCATGATTTTATTTTTTTTTTAAAAAAACATACAGTAAGTTATGTTGCGACCAACAACAACACCAGAACTACTTTGCAAAAATGCTAAAAATCTATAAGGACGATGTACACTCCAAATATTTGAGAAGAATTATCTCTGTAGAATAAGTATGTGTATGGTAATGTGCATTTATCAAGCATCATATCAATCAGGGGCCATAACTAATTTTGTGAAAATGCCCCAATTTGATTGTGACCACCCATATCACAGTACTGATTATTCCGGAAATAGGTAAATAATTAAACTTTTATCGTCAATCATATCAGAAGAACTACGATTCCGAAAATTCTTAAAATTGATAGGGCCCATCAATTTCCAAAAACCAAACCATCCCAAAAACCAAACCATCCCAGAACGTTTGTTGAAATTTGGTGACAAACTTAAACTCTGTAGAAGTGAGTTCAAGTAAATGTGGATGGACGACCTCATTAAAATATGGATGTGTAGAAAAGGCAAAGACAAATAGATTCATTTCCAGCAAATCTTGCAGGACATTCTTCATGGTTTGGAAAAAAAGAATTTTGTTGCTTTCAGTTTCAAATTTTTACAAAGCAAACTTTAGATAAAACTATATCTTAACAATATTTGTGTGGACCTTTTTTACAGATTGAATTTTCAACCGGACCAGAATCAACACCCACTCACTGGAAACAAACAGTATTTTTATTACCCAAACCATTACCAGTTGTAAAAGGTAACTTATTCACTTTTATAGTTATTTCTAGATATCTTTAGTTCATGCTTATCCTTTCTTAACAATTATCAGTTGATTAGGCATCCTGCCTTTTGGGTAGTTCATGTAACTATTCATCATTTGATATGTATTATGTTGTTAATCACAGTCTTTGAGAACGTCGAAATGGGTGGATTTGAGTGCAATAAATGCACATTGTGGCTGTTGTTGAAAAAATGCTGATTTTTGTGTTCTCTCTTACATAACCAGTCCAATTGTTCTTGGTTTGATTCTATCAGATAACTCTTTAAAGCCAGAATAAGTTACTATTGATTTGAAATCTGCTTTTTTTTTTCTTCAGGTGAAAAATTAGATGGAATGATATCTTGTAAAAAGAACAGAAAAGATCCCAGAAGTTTAGTGATATCGTTAACCTACAACGGACTCAAACATTGTTATATCATGGAATAAATTTGTTTTATATCTTGTGTGATAGTCAGTCTTTATTGAACCTACCTGGTGCTACAATAGGATAGTGATGTAGCACCTATTTGCTGTTTGAAAAAATACATAAGATCTGGTCATGGTTTCTACTGAGAGCACTGTGTAACCTTATTTTCTATCAAAGTTGGGGGTTGGATGGCCGAATGGTTAGCACGTGCGCGCTGTTAACCATGAGTTTACTGACAGTAAGGAAGACGGGAGGAAGGACGAGAGGAGCATTGAAGAGTGGAGACACCGGGTATGGACTCACCCGAGTTCAGTCACTGTCGTGGCAGAGGGGCGTAATGCTTGTAATATAGTCATGTACTACGAGTATGTTATTGTCTATGTTACTGGTGTAGTATAGTTCCTGGTTTGGTTGATGTTCCAGTTTTATTTATATTCCTGTTTTATATTCTTATCATGTTTCTGATGTAAATAAGTTTTATATTTACAAAACGGATATTCTGTTATCACTAATAGTGGTAACATTAATTTATTAACTACTGAGTTGATTTTAAACCAGTACTCCCTGAATACATATTAATCTCATCAATTACTTGCATATTTATCTTTTTATAAAGAATTTAGCAATCCAATTGCTTATCAATCTCCTTAACCTAAGCAGAAAATGAAACTATATTAACCAAGTTTCATCACTCTCACTAATTTAATAATAAAGTTATGTTCCAAAGCATCAACAAATCAAACTGCTTCTCTTTGCTTGGTAGAAAATGCTCATAATCAAATTCTGTCAAATGGTTTGAAGATTTTACCCGAATTGAAGCAGAGTTATTTATTCCGAAAAGTGAGACAAACTTATTTCAATAGACTTCTGCTTTCTCTGAAAGAGATGGGACAACAATTGTGAATGAAAATATCAAGGAGGGGTATAATCTCTATTACTGCAATATATGGCTTCAGGACCATGAAACTGCATCATATATGTTAAGGAGGTTTGCCCTTTTAACATGTAGGAGAATGTTAAAGCATACATCTTAACACCATGACTAATCATTATGAAGTTTAGAATAACCTGTATCCAAGTTCAACCCATGAATTCCCCTTTAGCAAACCAAAGATGTATTCTACTTTTTACATCACAAGTTTATCCACATTCAGAAGTTACTCCAAAGGAAACTTCATATTTAAATTTATAAAGTGTGTAAATATACATGAATCATTACAAAACTTTTTTTCTAAGGCAAACAATCCATCAAGAATCTCTTTTACAGCGAAATCCACAAAATTAATGTACCTGGTATTCCAAAATGAACCGAATATAATAGGTAATTTTTCAACTGTAGCATAAAGTTTTGGAAACTGCCGAGTTGGAAGTTTCGTAGATGACGATTTGATTAATAACTAGTACTATATATCTAGAGATTGTTTTATTTAGTCTTTGATTATTTTTTACATATATGTATATCTATATATGTAGAAAGAAAGAGCAAGGTTATAATAGAGATATAACATGGACTAAAGGTATATAATCTAACAATAAAATCATTAAATAAAAATAATAATATTAAATATTTATTACTTATCTATACTGCCTTCTAATGCAATGTTGTCATGAATATTTCTATAAATCTTAAGTAATATCCATGGCTTACAATGTACATGTTTTACTTAATTTTAGCACAGAAATGGTTATGCATGTTCACTATTAGGCATAAAACAAACCGCCAGCATATATATAAAACACAATATTTTCTAACTGAATTTGGATACAGAAAACCTATCTTTTCTATGCAAGGATGTTGACACATTCTTAAACAGATGAATATTTACGCCATTTAATTGTACCTGTTATGTGAATTTATCATTGGAATTCAGTAAGATGAATAGGATTTCAGTAGTTAATGGTTTTTAAAGCATGAATCAATGCTTTCAAATACTACCATAATATGATGGGACAGTTAGGCTAATTATGATGTTACAACAGAGATAATCAGACAAGCCACCATTTTCATTATATCAGGAAAAGGTACAGAAAGAATACCAATAGATTGTTTTTGATGAAAACAAAATTATGCAAGATTTATACATTTAGAACATGTTTATAACAAATATTTTGCATCATGATAAATGACACACGAGATTATATCAGAAACCATTATCATAATTACTGTCCTTTTCACCCAAATTTTCCCCATACATGATTATGTAATAACTTAATAATTCAACCATTTATTATTATGCATTGTGTAGGATTTAGCTTTAAGAATACCACCAGAATAACTATATATGTTAAACATAATATAATAATTGTCTATGACAAATATATATATAATATGAACAAACTAAATTAAGTAATTGGTACAATTATTGAACTTATGGATATAATTCATGATACATTTATTACACAAAAAAAAAAAAAATAGCTTGATATATCACAGATGTAATTTTATATGTATAATTTGAAACAAAACTTTAGAAAATCAACAAATTATAAATAAATGCGGAAGGCAAGTTTTGAGGTTGAGTACATGTAATATTAATAAGAAGAAAAAAACACAATTTGTTCCTAATATTTCCCTTCGTTTTTCATGCAAATAATATATGATACTTCCTATTCATTTCATGTTTTTTTTTTTAAAAAAAGAAGAAGAAATCACTTATAATGGAATGTTCAAATAGTACACATAAAAGATTATATATACATAACACAAAGCAATTGTCACTGATTATATTAAATAATGCAGATTTCATAAACATTGCAAAGAAGGGGTGAGGTTTAAACCTGCCCTTAGTAATTACTAATTACTATATTTCTAATGAATTAAATTTATTTGAATCAGACAATGTTCCAAACATTATGTTTTCATGTCATTGAAACACAGATAAATTTTAACTTTTTTCATTTAATTTCACATAAATATTACAGATTAAACATTTCCTAAAATACTAACATAATCTATATATTATTTGAATCCCTTTTTGTTCTACTAGTATCGTGCATATTTCAAGTCACAAGTTCCATACTATAACCCTATTCTTTAACTTTAATGTTGTTCGATGTCTATAAACTAACTAAATTGCATAAATTTGAATCAACCCATCAACATAGACACAGTCTGAAATCGAGTCACATTTTAATGCCATTTCCCCTCTGTGAATATCACTCTTCTTCGCAGACACATAAACAAAATTCATTTAACATTAGTCCAATCCACTCTAGTTCTAAATTATGATATCTTTTCATTTTACATATCTTAATATTCAACAACTACAGTTTTAAATCTACACACTTTGTAAGGGCACCCTTAAGTCTAAACCGGACTAATCCCAGTTATAATGGCTGTCTATTTTTTGTCCCATCAAGATCATTTTTTCCCACCACTCTTGCCCATACTAGCACGTAAATTTACACAGGCATCAATCCATGTGTTGGGTCTATCTAACATACACTGCCATATAGCTATTTCCTCACCACGACCATCCATCCATTCTACTGGTTTACCCTCATGTATACCTAAAAAAAAGAAAAATGTTTACCTTGCTAGGAGAAAGAGAAATGGCGTTTAACATAAACTCAACTCAAGCTAGTTCATTTGCGGTCAAACATATGGTACAATTTTATTTCAATAATTCATTGTGCTTAGGAGTCTTTTATCAGTGAGAGAAAACCAGAGGACTCAAGAGCAAATCCACTAGGTTATAGGCAGACGACCCTACTCCTTGTAACATGCAAGTGTGGGGTCGAAACCACAAATTGATAGGGTAAAAATATCTATTTGTTACGATAAAATATACAATTTATTTAACACTGGAGAAATGCTAGGGTACTAGAAAATTTTAATTTATAGCTGAAAAATAATGCATTGGGCAGTGTAGCATACTCATTCTAGAAAACATGATCTGATACGACTGAGCATTGGTTTATGAACAATGGCACATATGACACACCTTCATCAGGAAGTTATAATACAGACAACAGACTTAACAAATCCATAAAATATATAAACATTAAATTTTACAAAACACATCATTCCCAAACGTGTTTAAAATTCTGCGGATGTTCTTTTTTTTACTTTTTACCATCTCAGTCCTAGTCATTAAAATCAATTCTGCATGCTACTATGAGTCGATGATTCCAATATGACGCAGGAGAGACCTGACAATTTGGTATTTTGGATATCATTAATTCTTTAAGTACAGTAATTCGATTGACGTTTTTACTAACACCAATTGGATATTCGACATACATTGCTAACCATTCAGTATTTTGAGATTGAACTTTTATTTTTATCTATGTTGTATATTCAAATTAATAAAAATAAAATTATACACATGTAATTCATAATTCAATTTCAGTATAAATTTAAGCTATTTTGGGAATAGACAGGGTCCCCATTTGCTTAAGTATACTAGGGCCACCACGTGTCTTAATCCGACCCTGTCTGAGTAGAAATTGTTATATATTTTAGTAAATCAGCAGAGAGAGCAAGAAAAAGGATGCATGACACAATGTTCAAAAAAGCCAAGGATATTCCTTTAATTGTACTTACCCATGCCTAGGTTAAATCTAATTCCCCCTAAGAAATCATTACTGGATAGAGTATCATGATCCCATATTGTAAGTTCAAGACTACGTTCAGGAAGGTCATCCAGTAACACATCATCGAATACAAATAAATAATTCCAAACTGGTGAACAATTCTTCTTTACAACAGGAGTCTTTTGCTTACCAGATTTATGTTTATCAGGTAGTAAATACCTAGTAAAATAAAATACAAGCATATGACAAGACTAGTGCACACTAATCCTCAAATTTCTTTCATTCTTGACAACCCTAACCTAAGAATCCTTGTCTACTTACCCTTTACAGAAAGGGTCAGATGTTCCATTTGATCTTATGGCTGTTAAGTTCCTAGCTTCTTTTACCATAACTTGTAATGCTCCTTTCTGGTGTTTAGTCTTTTTGGTTTTAAGTTTTTTGGACGATTCTTTTTCTAGTTGATCTGGTGTGACATATTTTATTGATAAAACTAAATCTCCCTTGTAAGGCATTAAAGACCCTACTTGTGGTTCCTCTAACTGTAAAAATTAAATAAAATAAAATAAAATTTATTTTGTGTGGATAGTGCTGAAAACATTATTCACCAGAGATAATCAATTAATCCCCAGCATATGTCTTACGAGAGAGAGAGAGAAATGGGGTTTAACGTCCATTCGACACAAACCAGGTCATTTCGGGACTAACATATGGTCTAATTTTTTTCCATAATTCGCTTGCGCGTAGTGGTCTTTCGCAGTGGGAGGAAACCGGACATATGTCTTACAGGCAGAAATAAGGGTTCACCATTAACGAAATGAAATGGGGTTTATAATATGTCCTAATTTTCAGCTCCATGTGGGCTACTGAAAATGGGCATACAGACACTATACTGCATATGCTATGAGAGAAATTGCGAATTCCAACTATCAAGTGTTTGTTTATGTACAGGGTAACTCGTTTTTTTTTTTTGTCCCAGCCAAATGACTAAACACTGTTCCTAGCCAGACCCTTCCGTCCTGCACCACTCCAGGTTAGCGAGTAATCACATTACTCACTATAAGCCTCTGTGCCTCCACAACATTAAAGGATATTTCCAGATATTACAGCAGTGTTTAATGATGCATTTTGTCAGGGAGTCAAAGGTCTGTCAAATTAAGCAATACACCTTTAATGTACAATAATAATTCCTTCTAGTATTTGATTCTAGGATATGCACAACAATATGGGATGAAAGAGAAAAACTGTGTCTCCAGGTTCAGTTGCTCAACAGGCTGCATTTCATGGAAACTGTATGCAACAGTCTACCCAAAAGCTCTTTTTAAGCTGGAGGGAATCCATTAGATGGCCAGACACAATGACAGTTTTATGGAGATAACAATAAAATGTTTTACTATTGTATGGCAATCACACATAAAATAAATTGAATTCAAATTCAATTAAATAGGAAACCCTTAAAACTTACTCGTTCTTGTAATAAATACCATTTAGGCGTAGGATCACCGAAAGAATAACAGTCTAACGATAACATAACTTCCCCAAGGAAATCATTTCTACCAAATTTATCATTATTCCACACAGTTAGCCATAATATTCTATTTTCTACTTCACTTTTACTAACATTATACTGAAATTAATATACACATTTCAAGTTATAAAATACATTTAACTATATTATATTCAGTACAACATTGAAAGGTGCATTATGTAAGATTTAGATAATCAGATGGTCTTTCTTGCTATAATATTTTAAAAATAGATAATGAAATGTGAATATACTGAAAAATTTCAATCAAATTACATTATTCTGAGAAAAGTTATGAGTGTTTGAAGTTTTGACAAGATATGACGTAAAAAGTTTCAATTGTCAAGTACCATTGCTACAATAATAAACAAAATTGAATCTCAATTATCCATTTTAATGTTAAATATGGCACAGGTGTTCTAATCCATTCAATACCAGCCATCTGATGTTCTAGAGAGTTAATTATGGGCTTGTCATGTGAATAAATGTCCAAATAATAATATATATATACCATTTGAAGCCAGAAAAAAGACATGCAATAGACAGATTTAGTTAACTATATTCAGTACACACATTAAAACATATTGAGTACACATAATTATTAACATGTTGATAACAACCAAATAAATATGTCCTACTTTTCTGAACTAATCGTGTTATTGAAGACTGGCATACACTTTGTAGAGTTCAATGAGAAAATTTGTGTCTGTTGTACACAGGACTTCGGCTATTCGTCCCATCTGGATGACTAGGAGCTTTTTCTTGCGGACCCCTCTGTCCTGCACCAACAACACAGAGAAACCAGACAAGAACATCTCAAAAAAAACTTTCTCAGCCATAGCCATAACCGTAATAGAATTTGGATGAGATATAACAATATGACTTACCCGTAAAACCTCATCAAATGTTGGGTTTAAAGTATGTTTTTTAATTTTGGTTTTTCTTTTTCCACTTCTTGTTTTATCAGGCAGTAAATATGTTTTTATATAGCTGAAAAGAAAAAGGAAACAGTTCATATTTCAATGGTATATCAAAAATAAAGAAGAGTACAGGTATTGAGGTTATTGTCATTCTGAAATCAACTTATTCATTTTTCTGGACTTCTATACTAAATGATATGGATTTCTATAATAAAAAAATATGTATTTCTAATAAATGAAATATTTTTTTCTAATAAATGAAATATTTTTTTCTAATAAATGATATATATATTTCTAATAAATGATATGCGTATTTCTAATAAATGATGTGTATTTCTAATAAATGGTATGGATTTCTATTGAATTATATGGATTTCTATTGAATTATATGGATTTCTATTGAATTATATGGATTTCTAATAAATGATATGGATTTCTAATAAGTGTGATTTACTTACGGGTCTGATTTATTTTTCTTGGTGTCAACTGGTGCCAGGTCTTTACACTGTTTAACATATATCTCGAGAGCACCTGTTTTATAATTATAATCTACACCTAATAATACTTCCCCACTGACTGGTATCTTACCATAGTTTATCTCACCAGCATCACTATATATACTTAATATACTCTCTCGACTATCCTATTAAAATAAAACAAATATTCTATAATAACAGGAATCTTTAGACCAGCAGTCTGCCAATAAAATGACACCAGATACTCCTATGACAATTTTTCAAATTTCACAAGTAGTTATAAGAATTTGTCAGTAAAATAAGTTCAATACAAATGTATTTTATTATTATTATTTGTACACGCCCAAATAATTAAGTATGGCATAAGTCAGTAAAACACATGAGTCACACAGAAACAAATTAACCATCACAAAAGTCTATGTCCTGATAAATTTAACTTCTAAAATTCATTAGATAGTAATTTAAAACATTGATATACAATATATCTCTTGGAGACCCTAGGGTATACAAAATATTTCATAGAGACCTTAGGGTACAATATATTTCATAGACCTTAGGGTACAATATATTTTTTATAGAGGCCATAGGGTACAATATATTTCATAGACCTTAGGGTACAAAGATCTACCAGCAAGTGCTTCAATACAACTATTGAACTACAAAATAACCTCCACATTTCTAAAAGAATATAAAAGAGTTAAAAACTGAAATTGTTAGTTATTAATAACGAAACACACAATCACCACTAATTGTTAAAGAGAACTCCCCACCAATAGTATTGTTGAATGATTAGGATTACTTTTATTTTGTGAAAAATTAAGGTGTAGATTTGATTTGATCTGATTTTTGATTAATTAACAGAATTGTTTAGTACCCATAGATTTGGTCACTGCTGAGATATTGTCAAATTGAAAATAAAAGCCTCTGTAGGCGGGTGAAGATCAGGAACACTGGTAGATGCATCTATAAAACCAACGTTCAATAACACTGCATAATGAAAAGTGTTTATATAGAGATGTTGCTTTTTTCAGACACATGAAATGTCATCAAATCGGGCTGCCGTAAAACAAACCTCAACCTCAATAGCTTGAATATCAAAATAGCAAGGCTGTTGTGACCAAATCAAATCAACACTTCTTCTAGTCATACAGGTTAAGAACATAAACTAAATTGTTTTATTGGCTGACATTAACTGACAGTTAAACAGGTTTGGTGTTAGAACATAAACCATAAACTATAAATTGGCTTCATAAAACCCTCCACCGATCTTAAATGGAGTTTTTCTAAGAGTGTCATAAACTTACACTAAACAATGAAAATGGTCCCCGAGTACTGCTGCGTGCTGATGATGCGCCTGATCGATGTGAGGCTACTAAATCATCAATATTATCATCGTTGTCATCATCTGCTTTCTGATATTTACCATAAAAACATTATTTTTATATCAATTTTAGCACAAAATTCTGTCATATAATATTTTCTTTCTACTCCATCAATCATACAGTTTTTAATACAATATTTTTATATCAACCATATCGGTTTTTAATACAGTATTTTTATATCAACCAAATCAGTTTTTAATACAGTATTTTTATATTATGCTTATCGTTTTTTAACATCCCCAAAGCACTACACATCTTGTTGTTGTTCTTGGGGGTGACGGTCTTCACAAAACATAACTTTAGTCCATATAACATATGTTTTTTTTTCTGCACATAATAAATTGTTTATTATATGTATATAGTACTTTATAATTTGACAGTATTTCCACTTCTAATTGCTGCAATTTGTTATAACCCCAATTACATATATTGTATATGTTACTTGATCATGTCTGCCTTTCTAAGTTCACTGTATTTGTTACAATCAAACATCTGGTTGTAGTGAATATTGAATACATATGTATGCAACAATAAATCCTATAAATGACCTATACAAATCAAAGAGTGGCACAAATTCTTTAACTAAAACTGCTGATTGCCATATGAGGGGAACTACAATATTGTGAAATATCTAAAAGGAATGGCAGTCATAAAATGATGCAATTCCGTCAACAATTGGTATCCTCTGGAGAAGATATAACCACTTGTTGGGTAGAATAATTAGATATTGTTCAAAACATGCAAATGATGAAATGAAATGAAATGGGGTTTAACGTCCTACTGTTCTACTCCTATACTGTTCTAATGAAATGAAATGAAATGGAGTTTAACGTCCTACTGTTCTGCTCCTAACCTGGGCTAATGAAGACGGGCATACGCCATACAGTGTGCTATGAGGGAAATTTTGCCCGGGCAGCGGCACTATCGCCTACTCTTATATCGAATTCCATCTGCCAAGGGATCTTATACGTGCACGCCAATGTGTACACGGGACCTCGGTTTTTCGTCCCATCCGAACGACTAGACAGCTTTCCTTGTCAGCCCCTCCGTCCTGCATCACTGACAAGGGAGAACCACGCCGGAAAATCTGGATGAACTTTCTCGGCCAATGCAGGGATCGAACACCCGACCTCTGTTCTAATGAAGACGGGCATACGCCATACAATGTGCTATGAGGGAAATTTTGCCTGGGCAGCGGCACTATCGCCTACTCTTATATGGAATTCCAACTGCCTGGGGATCTTTTACGTGCATTCCAATATATACACGGGACCTCGGTTTTTCATCTCATCTGAAGGACTAGACAGCTGTCCTTGTCAGGCCCTCCGTCCTGCATCACTGACAAGGGGAAACCACGCCGGAAAATCTGGATGAACTTTCTCGGCCAATGCACGGATCGAACACCCGACCTCCAGGCTAGCGAACCAGCGTCTTACCCACTTAGCCACATGATCCCCTACAAATGATGATCAGGGGCTTTAAAGAGCAGACAAAATATATTTCATCATACAATTAAATGCAAGAAATTTTCCTGAAATATTTTTATCAGTAGAAGGTGTGCGGGTCAGATGCCCTCCTATATCTTATATAACAATACCTATTACACGCATATGTGTTTGCAACAAACAAATTTTATTTCTACTATATTTGATTATCTTGTCAAAATCTCAGTTAAAAGGAAACTTCTTGAGAATTGAGAAGTTAAAAGGATTCTTCTTGGTATATACTTACATCATCAGCAGATGTCAGCACAAGTGATGGGATTGACAAACGACTTTGACGTGACGCTCGATGCTCTGGCGTATTATCAGAAGAAGTGCCCTCGTCTGAAACGCCTTCAGTTGTTACTGATAATTTTCCAGAATCTGAAAATAAAAACACATACATTTTTATTTTATTTCTCACAGAATTAACCCTTTAGCATCCTATACATATAAATATTGACTACCCCATTTCCCTGAAAAAAGGAGTGGAAAGTGACCTTTTAACATTTAAGTTTTGCAGCTCGTTTTCCAAACTGCCCCAAACCACTGCTCCCTACAATACCATAGGTGCAAAAGGGAGTTACAGTTTTGGGTAGTCCAGTTTTTAAAGGTTTAATATTACTTACCAGTATGCTGGACTGATAGTAATCTGTACTAAACTGCATAAAGGTTTTACTATTAATTTAATAGAGACCAAGCTATTATTAACAAAGGCTTAACTATATTACTTTACAGGGTAATACTCAATTTCTCCTTATACAAAATTCCACAAAGTGGGAACTTGGTAGTGTTTTGTTTCAAGAATAAATTGAGCCATCATGTTTGTATCTTGAATCTTCTTTTGATTTGTTACATGGAAATTGATTGGTCATTACACAGTTTTTTAACCAATAGTAATTTGACACAGAATATTTTTTTCAAACCAGAAAATAAAGCCCCTTGTTGACATTCCATAGAGAAAGGAATACAAATTTGCAAAATATGGGTCTTGAAGTAGATAAGTTTTTTAAATCCTGAAAGAAATCATCAAGAGTCATATACAACCTGAAATAAAAACTGGCCTGATAAAATTTGTAAATCAATAATTACCAGAAGTAGAACAATGAAATACATGCACATATAAAAAAAACAAATTGAAGGATGCATAACATGCTACAATCAAGGTTTAATATATAGAGAATAACACTTTAGACAAGCAAAATGTTTTATTTAAAATTATTTTATCAAATATTATTCAAATTGGACAATTCTCACATCAGTTATGGCCGAGTCAATGTTTCAGACAGATATAGTTACAAAATTTTTTATCCTTTTCTGACAAGCCAGCCCATTCTAAATTAAGATTTTTTATATGTGGATGTTCCTTTTACATAATAACAGTTTTTACATTTAATTGGAGATATTTTTTTACTTTCGTTGAGAAATATTTTAGATGTTTCCTTTTTCACTTTTTGGATATCTAAAGTAAAATCCCAAAGATTTTCTAAGCGCAAAATTTGTTTTCATACACAAAGCAAACTTTCAGGGTAATTTAAGAGCAATTTTCTATGTTATGATTGACACTGATGTTATAATTTTCAAAGAAAAAGAGGACTGCCTTAAATTACAGAGATATAAATGTAAAATTGTAATGACCCACATTTCAACCCATTCCAAGAATAACCGTTCACTTGTATCACAACTTACAGAAGAATAAATTACTGGTAATACCTGTAGTATGTGATATCGGTAGATCAGATACAGAGGAAGTGGTTGTAACAGAAATAGTTGGTAGTGTAGATACTGTTATAGAAGGGATAGAAGTTGTTTCGTTATGGGTTACAAACTGTAGATTGTCAGTCGTTTCTCTCTCAGGTTTTTCAGAGTAATCCTTTTCTGAGTTGTTGTAGTAAGGGGAAGGAGGGGTAACTAGGGACAATATGGGATCATATGATAAACCTTCTTCTTCTCGTTTGTTAGTTGCAGAATTAACAGTTTTATTTATTTTATTGCCATCACCATTGTTAGTACAAGTATTAACATAGCCATTGTTAGTAGGTGTAGCAGAAGAGGGTGCAGCAGAAAAGGGCGTGTCCGAAGTAGGTGTGGCATGTACATCTACATAACAAAAACCACTGTTCAAATTTGTGGCATCCACGACCTTGTCTTCAAGTGGTTCTGTATTTGTGGCTATTTCATTTGTGGTAAATATTCTAATACTAGGAACAGTTTGACAGTTTTTACACCCGATCTTTCTATCATTTAACTCCAGACTCTTCAATTGTTCTTGATTGATACTAGTTTTATACTCGTTGCGATCTGACTTTGTTTCAATTACAGAATCACATGAGGTCGTCTTTTCAGATAGCTTAATATCAACGTTCTCAGTAACTACTTCCATTTCTTCTTGTTGACCCACAATATCTTCTGAGGTGAATAAATCACAATCGTCATCTAAAATGCATCCAGAATCTCGTTTTCTTGTATTTAGTCTCCCAGTGATGTCCACATTTCCATGCGAATCGGATAATTCATCTATGTTAGAGTTCTTTGAGGCTGAAAGATTTGATTTGATTCCTGTAGAATTGTTCATAAATTCCCCCGGTTTAACTGTATTAGAATAGGCTTGGGTATTTTCATGGCCGTTATAAGCAGTCATTAAGACATGGTGCGTGTCTAAATACCCATCTACTTTGACTGTATCAATAAAACTTCTAGGGGGTTTAATCGGTGCCTCAATGTCGTCTTGATCTTTAATGGCTATAATTCTTTGAGAATTACCCTCATTGTCTGGGACGTTACTAATGACAAACTTATCTTCTGGATTTGATGGCTTCCCTTCTGCATAAATTGCATTTGAATTTTCTGACAAAAGATGGCTACAAGAATTTCCATTTTTCACTTCAGACACAGTGTGAAAATGGTAATCGTGTGTAATTGGAACATGACCCATGTCTGGTGTTGAAATAGTTTGTTTATCAGAAACATACTGTAAAGTAGAGCCTGCTGTCAAATCTTCTTGACATACAGAGCTCTTGATTTGTTTTCCAGCATCAGAATCAGAACCAATTTCTTTTTTGTTCACTGCAACCAATTTTCTGGCTTTGGGAATAGGAACTTCTAATTTAAAAAAATCTGCATCAGCATCCACAGTCGAGACTGAGTTTAGCTTTTCATTATCAAGATGAACATTAGAAGTGGTAGTATTTTGGGAGTGTTTAGTCTTTACAATAGCACCTACCATAGTGGTTTTTGTCATTTCACTATTAATAATCTTCTCACTCTCTGTTTCAAGGCTATTTAAGTCTGAATTAGGGTTGTTTTTTGAGGTTGATTGGAATGTTTTCTGGGCTGTCAAATTGATATCTGAAGTTACAACCTTGTCTCCTTCATAACTACGGTCCCCAAAAGAACTTTCAGGTGAAACAACAGACACAACATTACTTTTTACTGCTTTCTTCTTTGAGGACGTTTTCCTGGTTCCATCTTTACCAACTTCCCCATGAAATTTTCTTTGTGGACCTCTCTCTCTGATCAATTTGGCTTTTTTGACCAACCTTGGGCTTTTGATCATTACAGATCCAAAGTTATTGTCACTGAGAATATCCAACGAAGTGTTGGCTAAGTCATCAATATCTTCATTTTCTTCAAGGTCAGCGTTTGTTGTCAAATCATTGAGTGTTAAATCGTCAGTTGGTTCAGTAGTTTCAGTAATCACACTCAAATTATCTGATGTGTCATTAACATCTGATCTGTAAAACTGACTTTTGAAGAAATTACATTGGTCCTGTTTGGTGTATGGTGGAGGTTGGATTTCAGAAGTGTTAATAACCACTTTAACTGATGGCACAGTTTGGGATCGAATTGCTTTCTGAGAAGATTGGACAGTGTTTTTCCATTTATGATCTCCCATCTTATCTGACTGGCTAAAATTTTGACTTGCGTGTTCTCGATTCATTTCTGTTAAAATATAATCTGCCTTCTCGTAGATAAATGTCTTCCCTCCATCTACTGAATCAGACTGATTTTCCAAATCTTTGTAAGCTGAATCATTATCGTCGTCTAAATCAATGTACTCCTCCATGTCTAAAACATACTTGGAACATTTCTGGTTTGGTTCCTCTTCAGGTACAAATATACTGTCAGGAATATCTTCACTGGTTATCTGGTGCTCAACACAGTATTCCTTGGAGTCTTCATCTTCAAATTGCTTCTCTGAATTTAATTTCAAAGCTCTAATTCTACTCTGAATGTCAGAAACAAATGTGCAGTTGGCGGCACCTTCATCAAAACCTGGTCCCTGGGAACTTGAATGCATATTCTCTGTTTTATTTGCTCTTAATTTTTGTTCTTTCTTATGTTTTAGATCAACAGAAGTGCTTGTTTCTTCTGGCTTGGTTGTTATTAACTTTGGGTGATCAACATTATCATCTGGTAAAGTGTCAGGACTTTTATGTTCTTTAGAAGTAGTATCAAGTAAGTTTTGGTAAAAAACATTTGTTAACTGTGGTCGTGTGACCTCTGAAATCTGTGAATCAGATTTGCGATTGTAGCTTTCTAGGTTAGATTCAGGAGTATAAAAAGAGGCAGTGTTACTAGAAAGAGAATTAGCGAAAGAAGTGTTAGTAAAGGTGTCATCAACAGAATCTGTATCTGGATACTCAGCTAGAGCATTGCTAAGTTGTTGCAGAGCTGAAGAAGTGAGATGTGCATTGTCACTGGACAGAGTGTGCAAAGAATCAAAAGACTCCCTATTAGCAGAAGCTTGAGAGATGGAATTAAAGACTGAAGAATCATCATTATGTTCGTTAGCCTGACAGACACCCGCATTGCCATCAAAAACCCCAGATGAAGCATCATGCAAAGGTTTAATATTAACAGAAAGATCAGAAACAGAAATAGTTGAATCAGAAGAATCAGATGTATTGCATTCCCAGTCATCTTGACCAAAATAAAGTGAATAATTTTGAACATCCCCTCCAAACCCCTTTACATCTATTTCCCTATCTATCTCACTCCTTCCACTCTTATCATCTGAACCTGTTAAAACAAAACAATTTAAATCAACACCAAGCCTGGAAATAAGGCACCTGTCACTGACAATGTCAGGCACAGATTCAGGCTTTGTCAGGCACTAAACTTCTGGTGCCTGTCATTTTGTCCGGCACTGATTTGTCTTTTGTATTAATATTATACTATTCAAAAAAAGTAGGGGATATTTGATTTTAAAGTGTTATTAAAGTCACCTAATGAAACTGACGAAGAAACAAATGACAAAATGAAATGAAGTTCACATTCATCGATTTATTCCAAATGATCGTTAGACTAAGTAAGGCACAGACTGACCATTATAAGGGTAAAATGATACCCGGGGTCAAACAGCAAAGTTACCACAGCATCACAACCAAGTCAGTAACGGGTAAATCCTCCTCTGTTTGCCAAACAAGCATTGATCCGACGTGGCATACTCCTAATGAGACGTCTAAGGTCATTTTGGTCCAGATTGTCCCATTCCTGTTGCAACGCAGCAGCAAGTTCTTGGACATTGGCAGGACGTTGTTGACGTTGACGTAACCTCTGTCCAAGCATGTCCCAGACATGCTCGATGGGGGAGAGGTCGGGATTCAGTGCTGGCCAAGGTAATGTGGTGATGTTCTGTTGTTGGAGGTAACCTGTAACGATCCTGGCCCTGTGACATCTTGCGTTGTCATCCTGGAAGATGAAACGTCGGCCATGACGTCGTGCGAACGGCACAACATGGACTGCCAAGATGTTGTCCCGGTAGTACTGGCCTGTAACACGCCCTGCAACAACATGTAAAGCCGTTCTTCCAGCAACAGTGATGCCTCCCCACACCATAACAGAACCACCCCCAAATCGATCATGTCTGATGACGTTAACGTATTGGAAGCGCTCGTTTCGACGACGCCACACCCTCCTACGTCTGTCCAAAAAATCAACAGTGAACCTTGACTCATCTGAAAACATCACATTGCTCCAGCGTCGATTATCCCAGTGTTGACGATCCCTACAAGGGATGATCTCTCAAACAAGGGATCACGCGAGGACGTCGGCCGCGAAGGTGACCCCTATGCAGTCGATTCCGAATCGTCTGGCCATGCACTCACTCTCACACCAGTGTCTGTTTGAAGACGAGCGCTGATCTGATTTGCTGTGATGACACGATTTCTCAAGGCCAAGGTACGGATAAATCGATCCTGGGCTTGAGTTGTCGCCCTTGGTCGACCTGAGCGTGGTCTGTCCTGTACAGATTGTGTATCACGGTATCTGGACCATAGCCTGCTTATGACAGACTGAGAAACATTCATCGTCCGCGCCACAACCGCCTGTGTTGTGCCGATCTGTAGCATGCCAAGGGCACGTAACCTTTCATTCTGGGTAAGCCGACGCATATCAAAATTTGTTTTCTGGTCACTAAAACAATTAAACTGATGTTTCCACCCTGGAATTCAATGCCACAATGACTGTAACATTCAAAGTCAGAGTCGTGCAAATCTTGGGTTGGACCCCCATGATGATCCCAAGCATCACCTGCATTCCATGCGGTAGCTATTGGTGCGTTTGGGCGTCACATGTAACTGGAAATGTTTCTTCTGTTAGGTTCTATAGTGACTTTTTTCGTAGTCATTTGCATATTTTAGTATTATGCCCCCAAAATCAAATATCCCCTACTTTTTTTGAATAGTATATTAATACATGTCCGGCACTAAGTTGAAAATGTCAGGTACTTCTTCAGGTACATGTAAAACCGTTATTTCCACGCCTGATCAACACACAGCTAACATTAGAGTGAATAAGGTAATGTTGCAACTATACACGATCTTTAATATGACACTGATATTTTAAGCCATGGCCATCATCAAAGGTATAAACCAGAGGAAATAGCACTTTCTCATATTTTTCACCTCTGGATCACCACATCAAAAATCCTGGATGACAGGGTAAATTATTGGATTTTACCAGACAAGCACTTGATTTTAATTGATCAATTTCAAAATGCAAGAAACCGACAAGATTTGTTTTTCTTTAAATTTGTTTACATTGAAAGTTTGTTATGGTACATGCAGTGCAACATTATCCAATTTTTTGTTATTTGCTGTTTGTTTGTGTTACTTTTTATACCATGGAATCCACATAAACGAATAATCAATAAGAGAATTACCACACTATTTTAAGTGGATTGGTCTGCAGCATCAAAGATGCAAAGCATGAAATACGGAAAAAGGAAAAAAAATACAGGCTTTCATCTAAATTAGAGGCAATAATTTCCGGTTAACAGAATTTATTCAAGTATTTATGAGATAACACAATAAATGAAAGAGGTTTTTTGTTCAAATCCGGAATGAATTTTTATAGTACCCAATTCTGTAAAGTTTGAAAGCACATATTATCCTAAGAAGAACTTTAATTGTCTGACTTTTAGGCTACAGGTACAATATACTTCATTAAACAAAAATTAGCACAGAATTTCTGTTAAAAAATTTGACTATTTTTATGAATTAAATAAGTATTCTTTGAGAAAAACTACAGATTTCATTGTCTTTATAGTGTTTTACTTAACATTTTTTGAGCATCTATTTACTGGTAAATATCATACAAATATGCGGGTCACCTTTAAATGAGTAGTCTTTGAGAAAAAATACAAACTTAATCGTTCTATGGAACAATTTATGAGAGTACATATTTAAATGACACATCAATAAGCACATCACCTTCAACTGATTTTTTATACCAACCATGTTTTAAGTACATGCAATGTTAACATGTACATGTACCTACATTTAGTTTACATGAAGTTCAACATGACACTAATGATACATGATTATTACGCCAGGATCTAAAGCATCTTTCATTATATACAGTGTCAAGGGAGATTATCTCTTTAATAAATAATATATAATTATGTATGTGCCGTTGGTCCTAAGATTCATTATAAAAATCCATTAAATCATACTTTTTATTGCATGCTTGAATAGTTTGTTATTCAATATTTTTGTGTTTCAATTTGGAAATTAAGCTAAATTATTTGTTAAGTATTTCAATTTCGAAATTAAGCTAAATTAGTTGTTAAGTATTTCATATGTAGTATGTGTAGCCAAAGGAAGGTGTGCAATGATCAAAAATAATGCAACTTGAAAATGGGATATCACACTTAAAAATCCTCAGGATATCACCAGGATCTCCTGGAAAGTGAATCCCCATGGCTTCCATTCTCATACACCTTTAAACCATAAATAATAAGAGATATGACACATAGTTTTCTTATGTTTTAAGTAACATAAATAAGCCATAATTCTGAATTACCAGATAATCACTATGACCTTATGAATGGTGGTAGATTGACATCTTGCTCATTACATGACCGGTAATGGAAATGACTTTTATTGTCTATTGAAGTAGTCTTAATTGTCTCAACATTCATCTCTTATTATCATTTAATTGGAGATTTATCCCATATTGATTCTACATAATGTCTTATTGTCATGATCGATAGAAGATCAACCCAGCTATTGACATTTTATTATTTGAATTTATGTTATCGAAATGTGCTGATAAGATGTCTATATTACTACAATAACTTAACCTTGCGCTTGATTGCTCAGTATATATGTCTTTAAAGTTCTAGATAGTTTTAATATAAGGTTTTAACTGTGTTGCCAGCAAACATCAGTAGCAGGTGCACATGTAAAGGAAATGTAGTTAATAATCAGTTATACTTTAACTTTAAGGTTTATCACATTTTTAAAATTTGTTATTCACGCATGTTTGTTTAGCAAAGAGCAAATTCACAATTCAGAACAAAAAAAAAAAGTAATATTTACTTTTCGTTGTTAAGATGTGCATAAATACTTTAGATATTTAAACATCAAATACTTTTCTGTAGAATTTTAAATAATCTAATTACATATTAAGAATTTATGAGTTAGGGTCAATGACTTCCACAGAACGATTTTAAGGGATTTACATAATTTTGGGACTGAGAGTCATGTATACAAATCTTTAATTTAAATGATGTTTGTTTTCAATAGAACTAATATAATAGATAACAACTATTGGTAATTCCACGAGGTTTTGGATATACATGTACATTAAATGCAAACTAAATCTCTTATGCTGTGCCAGTGGCTGGCAGCCTAAAGACCCCCTATATCCCCTTCACCCTATTTTATTTTTTAAATATTCCTGTTACTGAAAATCAAAAGTTAATGCTTTGATTGGTTGGTATTATTTTAGGTGAAATCAGTTAAGGCGGTATACTGCAAGAGGCTGAGCTTCGCAATTACATGTCATAGTCTCAGATTTAAAGAGAGTCAAAAGATTTATTGCATGTCACCTAAAAACCCTTTCCTCTACTGTGCTTCTCAGTTATAAGCTGAATTAAAATGTAAATAAAATCAAATGCTAAGAAGTGAGAAATAACCCTACTAATAACCTGGCAATTGAGAGATACAAAATGAAGGATTTAAAAGTGCAAGAACTTGTGTTAAAAAAAGAAATAAAAGTTGCAAAATATTTGAAAGCACTCAACTTGGAGTTAGTAAGTAATGGACAGAGCATATTCAATAATAACTATTAGGCTATAAATTACAACATTTTCTATAATCAGTAATTAAGAATGACGTAAGAACACTAGGGACCGGGTATCATTCAGATTTGATGAAAAAAGGAAAGAAACTGAGCTTACCATCTATAATCTAATACAAATATTCAGTTAATAGATTGCCGTGCAGAAAGTATTAAATACCATCAAGATTCATCAAATAATGCCCAGTTTGTGCTACCGTTTAGTTTAAGAAACATCATTTAGTTTTCACATCGGTCATCTAGTTTATGACCATTTAGTTTAGTTTTGATATTGGTCATCCAGTTTATGACCATTTAGTTTAATAAACTAGACAACTAATGTCAAACTAAACGGTAGCACAAACTGGGCAGTTTTTGATGAATCTTGATGGTATTGAACACTTTCTGCATGGCAATCTATTAACTGAATATGTGTATTAGATTATAGATGGTAAGTTCAGTTTCTTTCCTTTTTTCATCAAATCTGAATGATACCCTGTCCCTAGTGAAGTTATAAGTTATAAGAGTCATAGAGTTAAAGAGGTTACTAAAGAGTCATAGAGTTAAAGAGGTTACTAACTACTCACTTGGATGTTTATTTCTTCGTTTTTTGTAATGTCCGCTATGAATTTCATCAGTGTCACTTCCTTCTTGTCCGCTGCGGGAGTTCCTGTCATCAACGTCAGATGTATCTCGCTCTAAAGCACGACTACTGGCTAAATCCAGAAGTCTCATTTTTGTTGCAGGGGAAGCTGTCCTTGCCGATGATACACTAGATGTATCTGATTGGCCAGAACTTTTCCGACTGTGGATGTTCATATGCTCTGGCGATAAAACAACATTTCTTCTCGGAGAGGCACTGGCTGGACGTGAAACTGGGGTTTGATTGTCTTGTTTATTGTGTTGTCTTGAATTTTGAGCGCTTTCTGTAGAAGAAAATTTGTCTTTCTCAGACGAAGTTGAATAAGTATCTCCAGTTTGTTTCTTATTTTTACCTTTCGATAAATTACCATTTGAAAGCTTAGGCACAGTGGTGTCTTTCAAATCTTTTGATTTCAATACTGGAGAATTAAGGGCGCTTTCGGTTTCTGATGAGGGTTTTGAAGAAGCTAGTCCAGGTTCTGACGATGTAATGGAATCACAAACAGAACGCCCTTTCGGCAAATTAGCTTTCTTTCCATCAACACCTTCGGAAGATGAGCTAGATGAACCTGAGTCATGTCGTCTACGACAGGAAACATGTGTCACACTTTTATTTTTATCGGTATCTGCCGTATTTGTTCGGAAGGACTCAAAAAGCTGATCCAGTTTTTTGTTGTCTGAGTCTTTCGGATACCCTGCCCGATCAGGATCATTGCGACCACCAGATGCTCGCCCTGACACAGGCGATCCATCGCTGTCCCCTAGCAAACTGCCTGAAAAAATAAATATATGGAAATTGTTATAAAAATATAACCATCAAATGACCCCTTTCCCCCTTTTATCTTTTGTTTTCATTTACATGAAGGTGACATTTGAGCCATGCCACATAAACAGTTCAAATCGAAAGGAGACCCAGTATAAAATAATGACAAAATCGGATTGCATATTTTGAAATATCGACTTAACAGTTTGTACAACTTAAAAGATTTAATACAGGAATGTTACAATTTTTCAATTTGCTTGGGGACCTGAATTTGTTCTCTTCCTGAGTTAAATGAACCATTATGCCTATACAATAGCTTTAGTAGTCAAATCACACACAACTCTCTAACTAATATATATCACCGCTATTTTTCTGTGGGTTACAATACCAATGATTGATTTCCTCTGAAATAAATACAGTGTTATTCATTGTAATTGTGTTACATTGTGTGAAATGAAAAGGCCATGACACAATCTTCCTGCATGACACAAGGAATACATGTATCTATATAAACGTGTAAAAAACGTTTTGTTATTATTCAGAATGAAGAGTGTGAAGTAAGCAGGATCTGATTAATCAAGTTTGTAAAAGTGTTGAGTATGTATATCTGTTTCAATATGTGGCATGCATTTGTTGCAGGGATGTAAATTAGTGTACTGTGTGATTTTTTTTTATATCTGGGGATGCCTAGATTGTTTTGTCCTGTGATGTCTTGAGTTTAAATATACATCCTACTGACATGGTCACGTGAAATTCCCATTAGCTCACTCAGCAGAGGTGTAAGACTTCCATGCTTTGGGATGGAAGCATCCTGTCACACAAACTTTAGATTAATCATCATTTTTCTTCAATTCAGCGGAGTAAGCTTTCTAGTTTTGCTTTCACCTGATAATTATTGAAATTAACCCAATATGTATCTCAACATCGGCTAAATATTATTCTTGTTGTACATTTAAGTTATCTCTCTAAACGAATTAACTCATTAAATGTAATCCAATCAACTTTTTTATTTTTCACTCAAATTTCACAAGATCTAAACAACAATTGTATTAGTTCTCAATAGACCGATAGACAGGCAAGTCAATGCTCTCCCTTATCTTTCATTAAAATTTCCTTTAAGAACAATCAAAGAGCTTAAATGCAAAATGCTAAAAATGAGCAAATGCTCTGTAAGACAACTTTGGTCAATATAATAATTCAGTGATGTTGGTTATTTTTCTTATTCAAATTTAACAAAATTAAGGGGAAAGAAGGGAATGGGATTTAACGTACACTCAACACAAACTAGGTCATTTCGGGACTAACATATGATTCAATTTTATTTCAATAATTCGCTTGCAATAGCGGTTTTTAGCAGTGGGAGGAAAACGGAGGCCCCGGAGAAAATCCCACGAGATTGGACAGGCGACCCTACTCCTTGTCACGTACAACTGGGGAATCAAAACCATGCCAGTTGACTCAATGACAGACGTTATGATGCTAACCATTCGGCCATCCAACCCCCCACAAAATTAAGGACTGAAAGGTGTTCTTAGATATTCTTCAGTGACTGACTGATGTTCTAAGAGAGTAAACGATGATATCATGAAATCAACTGAAAGTAAGCAAACTTTAGATTGCCCAAACCTACAGGCTGATCAATTTTAATCATTTTAGGACCAATATTATTTAAAAATAAAACTATTTTAATTGTGTATGTTCTATGTATATAATTGCCTTTTAATATGGAATATTGTACGTTTTAATTACTAAGTGGGCTACTTCGTGTTATATGTGGTCAGAATATATAAGACTATTTGATAGAGACTATATGAATTCTCCAGAAAAACAACCATGACTACAGTCTAGGCTGACATCTGTCAGCCAATAGCTACATTATCCAAGGCGTGGAAGAAAGTCTGATATTGACTTGAGCATGTGAGATGTAATGATTCTGTCAACACCTGTTGAAACAGTATAATACTATCATTGATTTTCATTTAAAATTCTATAAATCTTGTTATTATATCTACTGCATGTTTACATAATCTCTTTAAACTTATTCAATCAATCCACACACTCTTGTCATTTTATACAATACCATGTATTCAACATAATATCCGCCCTTCTCCACTGGGTGTCGTCCATGGAACAGTACAATCAGCTACTGTAATTACTAAATGATCAATATCAGATTTTGACAAATTAATTGTGTCTTCTTGCTTGTTATTTTGAAGCTCATTTCATCAAAAGGAATTTGTTGGTGGTTGTTCATCTCCAAATATAAGTTTGAAAACTTAAAAAAATCAATCATTCAGATTTGACATCAAAACTGTGGTATTTTGCTAACATCTCAAATAAATTGTACCTGTTATCAGGTGTTCTAGACAGGTACACAAAAAGTTTACCCTGTCTCTAGCACATCAGTGCAGTGTGTATAAATTCAGGAACGGTTGGCCACAGAGGCAGTGCTATGATTTTCGACCCCACCAAATTTGGAGAATGGTCCAAAATAAATAGTCAACGAAAATAATGGCATTATTCAGAAAGGGAGAAAATTAGCTAAGGGAGCTTTGATATGGGCAAGATTCTTACATTTATTGAATTGAAAGTGTTTATATATAAACAGGATAGGTTGCAATTATCAACACTTCCCATGCACCATACTGCTGTTTTATTTCTTTCTGGATACATGTATACTGAATATGCTCTGCTGTCAATATTGTCATAAAAGGGGCAACAAATTGGGTTGAGATGTACATTTATAGAAAAACATTTCACCACCTTTAATAGGTTTACTGCTTTCCAACCTTCCTGCTTCACACTTTCTGTTCTATAAATGGACGTTCATTAAAGACCATCTTTAGATCCATTTACTTTCTTCATGAATATTTTAATACTTTGAAACGGGGAAAGCGATTCACTAATCATTAAAATCCCAAGCCGATTGCCATCATTGTGGCTACGCCTGCTATAAATAATAGACTTTACATAGAAATTGGCATTTCATTCACGAATAGTGTTTGACTGGAATTCCAATTCTAGTACTTAACGATATTAGGAGATTACAGTTTTCACCAAAAGTACAGCACACAACAGAAGTCTATGCAACATTTGCATAGAGATAAATAGAAAACTGACGAAAATAGTTCTTAATAAATAACTATCTATTTATTAGCAATGCGGCTAGGATTAACAAATTTATTTATTTAAAATTTGCCTTAAAATAACATTTATTTACATGACAAGCCTATAATCAACTCTCTCTCCATTTAATAATTTAATTTGAAAATGGATAATCAAAATTTTGTTTATTACCGTAACAAAGGTAGCAATGAAAATTGAGATTATTCACTTAGAATAAAGTAATTTGACTTAAATTTTTAATATATTCCTTTTCCATAATCTATTTTAAAGTATTATATTGTGAATTTGTCAGCTCTTTATCTAAATCTTACATAATGCATGTTTAAGAAGAGCAAACAGGCACTTTGCATTTTTAAATTATTTTCCCACCAAGAAATAAGAAAGCAGTACTGTCTGTCTGAATTGGTTGTCCAGAATAACAAAAGTTGTCCTAACCTATCAGAAGTCAAGATGACATAATCCCTGCTTTATCTATTAATCACCTCTATTCCATTGATCGGTATATAGATGTTATTAGGTTAAGTATCATCTTATTGATTATATATACCGGAAACGTACAATATCAAAGCTTTATGAATGTATACAGTGGCGGCACCGGAGGGGTGGGGGGGGGGGTAATTGCCCCCCCATTAATCTGGTCTGCCCTCTGTTTGCCCCCCCAATAATTTTAGAAAATAGAAAATAAAAAAAGTATTTGTGATACGTTTCGGTAATCAGTACCTTCTACGGTGAATTAATCCCACATCCCCACTCAGTCATAAACTTGCATGTTGTAGAGCATTTCCGACAGTCTATTTTTCAAAATTTTCTTGGCGAGGTCCCCAATGGACTCGCTACTTTGGGGCTCACAAGGGGAATTTGTTGAGGTTCGCAAGTCCGTTTGTTTGACATTTTGTTCTCTAGTCGGATAAACTAGTGATCAGACGACGAACGGTATCTGGTCAGATCTATTTATCTCGACGATCGGTGCCTGGGAATACTGTAAGACAGCATTTCCGGCAGTCTATTTTTCAAAATTTCTGGGGGAGGACTCCCTACTTTGACGCTCGTGAGTGGGCTTCGTTGTGATTCGCAAGTTCGTTCGTTTGACACTTTACCTCATCGATCAGTGCCTGAAATACTGCCAGGCTGCATTTCCGGCAACCTGTTTTTCAAAATTTTCTGGGGGAGGCCCCATACCCCTAGTTGCCCCCTTAACCTTGGACTTTGCCCCAGCTTTGCGCCGCCACTGAATGTATACATGGCATTGTCTTAAATTATCCAAGTATTCAACACAAAAAATTATCCACGCATTCAGATATGACTGATAAATAAACCCTTGATCTAATTTTGTTCCTACCAAGATCATATAATTCTTTGCCATCTTGATTATCGCAACACAATGAGTGGATGTATACATTGCATTGTTTATATACTATTAAATATTCTAGTCAGAAAATTATATACAATACATAACAATGTATTCAGACACAATTAATAATGTTTGACATATTAATCAATGATATACAAACATTTTACATACAAAACCAACAGAAGTTTGTACTGTCATTGGTTTATTGAAGAGACATGATTAGTGCTAGTTGTTAAAAACAAAATAATTCTACTTAAAGTTTTTTGACTACACAGTCTAATTGGACCAGTTTAGAATAGATTGTATTCAAAATCTGAAAGAAATCTGCTAAACATTTCAGTCACTGGATTGATAGACATATTATAGCACAACATTTCGACAATAAGAGAACACTTGTCAAAATGTTGTGCTACATTAAGAAAGATAAGAGAACACTTGTCAAAATGTTGTGCTACATTAAGAAAGGTAAGAGAACACTTGTTAAAATGTTGTGCTACAATTGTCACAAACCTGTTATTCAGATAAGAGATGACCTAAATGGATGGTTAGGCCCTGCAAGGCACTCTGCACTCCTTAGTGCACCCACCACTATTCATTATCTATATAATTAATAGCTGTCATACATGTTATTTTCTACATTATACTGGTTGTGAAGAATATCTAATTATTAATTTCTACTCTGCTAATTAGTATAATACTCTTTAAAATGTACATTAATTAATTTCTTTATGTAAATGATGTTACCTTTCTGGTTTGTACTTCCATATGTCACATCCTGGGTATCATCCTCATGACTTATTTGTCCTGTTCACAAACAAAACTCAAGATAGAAATCAAACAAATAAATTTCCTACCCTGCCCCACAATTGTCTAAAGACAGCTACAGCTAGGTTAAATCTGGTTAAGTCTTGAAATCAAAGAAATGGGAATGATGCTCAACAATTATTAATCTTCTTATATTGCAATCATTTCCTATCTCCTATGATAACCACTTCTAGGTCACTTCCAAATTTTAAACAAAATGAGCTGCATTTAAACTTTAGTTGCCAGAATTCAAATAATTGTTTAAATCGGGTTTAATGTCCACTTGACACAAACTAGGTCATTTTGGTACAAACATAATATATGGTTCAATTTTACTTGAATAACTCGCTTGCACATAGGGGTCTACAGCAGTGGGAGGAAGCCGGAGGACCCAGAGAAAGCTACAAGGTTGGACAGGCAACCCTACTCCTGTGGGGAATCGAAACCACACCACACGACTCAATGACAGACCTTACAATCCAACAAATGAACCTTTCGGCCAGCCAATCCCCCTGTTATGAGGGCTGAACCACAAAGTCCTTTGGATTCAAAGTTTATATATTAAATACCCAACTCATCTAGTTTAATGATTATCAGAAAATTATGGTAACTGAATACCAACTATAAATATGCGTGCTAATAAAACATTATATCAAAAAATTCAATCAAATTACCTGCACAGCACAATCTTGTAAACATGATGATTTTATTCTATCAATCCAATCTCAATTATTTATCATTATATATTATCATATGATATAATCAAAACAGGAACCTCATGATATATAATTTAATTTCCTTAGTGAAAAATCTGAGGAAGTTATAAAATCCACTTAAGTCCATATCTCAGTCAATCTTACATAATAAAATTATTCATAGAGATTGCACTTTTCTTAAGAAGATACAATTTATAAGAAAATCATAAACTGTAATTCCTTGTACAATATTTCATCCAAAATTTCACCAGTGAGAAAGAACCTCCTTATCTACAAAGTGAAAACATAGAAACGGTGACATGTACAACTTTTATCACATGACGAGAAATTACTTCTGATAACTGTCAATTTGTATGCAATTCTATTAAAACAAATCAAATTTTCCCAGGTAGTTTCAGAAATCATAAAAGCTGCGTGACATGTAAAGTGATTATTTATAAGGTTTCGATAGTACAGGATTTAAAACTAACAAAACTAAGATCAGGTTAAAGTCACAGAATATTACTAAAGTGTTAATTAAGAATCCTCAGCACCTCTAACCTACAGACAAACAGTGGTAATCACATTACACAATATAAACATAACATACAATTTGTAAATCAACAAATTTATTATTTTTCCTCTAACGCCATATCAAGTAACTCTATAATAAATATTTGAGACCATGTGTAAACAAGCCAACGGCATTCAAAAGGGTTGGGTAAAATATTTTGATGGGCTTCTCTTCAATCCAACTGAATGCAATCTAAGCTACATTTTGTCCAAACCTCACTCATACATTTGCATAGATATACCTATATATCTAATTTTTATATAATGCATTTTTAACTATTAAAGATTTATCAATCAGAGTAAAAAAATTCAACTATGTGTAGAACAACCCTGTGCTTCCAACAATCTTCACCAAGTCACAAACGGTCATGAATGATTGGTTTTGATACCAAGTCAAGTTGCAGTCATGAACGGTTGATTCTGCCGCCAAGTCAAGTTGTGGTCATGAACGGTTGATTCCGATGACAACTAAGTTGCAGTCATAAATGGTTGATACCGATGACAAATTAAGTTGCAGTCATGAACGGTTGATTCTGATGCCAAGTCAAGTTACAGTCATAAATCGTCGATTCCGATGACATCAAGTTGCAGTCATGAATGGTTGATTCTGATGACAAGTCCAAACATTTGATTTGGAAAATAAGTCAAGCTGCGGTCATGTCTGATGACAAATAAACAGTCCACATGAAGAGAAGAAGAAGAAAATGTATGGAGTGATTTGACCCTGTATGGTGGTAGTACCATGAGGTAAAAACATTGACACAACATCCCAATATCTTCTACTTTGTGAAACAGAAATGAATGACATTGACACAATATCTCAATATCTTCTACTATGTGAAACAGAAATGAATGTATCTTAACTATACATCAGTATATCAAGCACTAATGATAATATAAATCTGCAGTTCCTATTATTACACTAATACAAAAGTAAATCAATACTATAATCTAAAATTTGTTGTTTCAAATTAATGATTAATTCCACTGATCCCAAGAGATCATATCCATGAAGCTGAATATTTGTTTCGATCTAGGAGTATATGTGAAGGGACTGCTAGAAGCTAATAATTATAAGGATTTGAATGCCCCTTTTCCTGCAGAAGACCCTTTCAATCCTCTTTTTTTTGATCACCAAATGGTATATCGTCACTGCTAAGTTGACTGATTGTATCTGGGTTTTGCCAAATTGTTCAGAAGCGGCAAAAAACACATGGCTTGTCAGTACTGTATGACGATATATACATATAATATAATGTACACTTCTAAAATACGTAATTTTATGACGATCAACAATTTATCCAAACAGTTTAAAAATATATATCATTTAGTGAGCCTAAAAGGGGGAAGAAATAAGAGAGAGAGATGGGGTATAACATCCACACAATACAAACTATGTTATTTCATGACTAAATTACAATTACATTTCAATAATTCGCTTGCGCATTGGAGTGTTTGCAGTGGGAGAAAAACTAGCAGAGGACCCGGAGAAGATCCATGAGATTGGACAGGAGACCAACTGTCTTCCAACGTAATATCTGGAGATTCATAATGGAGCTTCTACTCCCTTCACCCTTCAATCCTCGTTCACGTTAATGAATAAAAAAACTAGATAAATCAGCAATACAAAAGTAACAATTGAAAGGTACAAAAAAATTGCTAATTTGAGTTGCAGTTCTTGATTTCTCGTCCTTTTTCTATTATAACCTACATCAATCTTATCATGATATCGGTCCAATGTATTTAATGTCTCCCTCGTGAGATAACAAAACCAATAACTTTCATCCAATTACAAAAAACATTTGGCACTTTCACAAGAATAATTTCTTTAATACAATCATAAAATGCAAAACAAGGAAATTGAAATGATATGGGGATTAACATCCTACTTTATTGCACCAACTGGGCTAATAAATACAGGCATATATGTAGGCCTTGCTGTGTGCTTGCACGGACAACAGCGTTTCTGCTTACTCTTCATCGATTTCAACTGTTAAGTGTTCTCTTCAGAGCACACTTACCCGTTTTTTCATCCTATTTAAATGACTTTGCCGGCCTTCGTTTCTGGACCTATTGACGAGGAGAAATCCCACTGGAAAATCCTAAGGAGTTTCCTTAGCCAACACTAGGATGAACATCATTGTAACTACATTGTAGAATTTATTTATTTAAATGAGACCATGTTACTACTTATTCCATCAAATAAATCCTTTTATATTTCCACTGAAAAATCCTGAGGAGTTTCCTTAGCCAACACTAGGATGAACATCATTGTAACTACATTGTAGAATTGATTTATTTAAATGAGACCATGTTACTACTTATTCCATCAAATAAATCCTTTTATTTTTCCACTGAAAACTCTAAAAGATTAAAGAGAAAACATATTCGTTTTTTACTTTATGCAATTGATACATGTCAACTTTGACATTAAAAGAATATTCAATTATAACATTTTTTGAAGCAATTACAAAATTTCTTGCCAATAAAATGGCTTCTGGATAACATAAAATAATAGTTTCTGCAATCATCAACTAAAAATCAATAAACTGAAAAAGTTTAACAGACATGTTAAAACAGTTTCATAATCTCAAAATTTTCACAACTATGAATTTCTCTCTCCCATATTGTTTTTCTCTTTGACAGATGTTTCTAGCCTTTTTTTATTCTTCAAATGTTTTTAAACCAATTTATCCAGATGCTTAACTTCATACAATTATAAATTTGGGATTTTTTTAAAGACTGTAGCACCGCTGTCCGGGCAAAATTTCACTCACGGCACATGTCTTCATTATTCAAAATTGAGCAGAAAAGTAGGCCATTAAACCCCATATCATTTCTGACAAAGCATTCATTGCACTTATTCCATGCAAACAGTATATGCTATAATGGACAGTATATATACCATTACTGCTAGGAGATAAAAGTTTCAATTCCTTCAGAAATATCATATATCTGTTTTCAAATTCACAAAACTTCTAAGCACCTTTGTGGAATAATTCATTAACAATTAATTGACAACAGAAAAAAAATTACATTCATAAAAACAAGATTTAGAGTACAACTGAAAAAAACTGAGAAACAGGTGACACACGTCAATAAGGAATACACAGTAGATAAATGATCATAATGTTTCAATTAAAAAAAACCTTAGAGCACAATTCGAGGAGAATTTAAACATAGAAACAGCATGATGATAAAGAATAAACATAAAAAAACAAGATGGTACCAACAGATAAATATTTCAATTCCTGGATAATTCAAACTTAGAGATGAAGCACAATGATACAAGCTCTGGCTATATTATTCACAATCAAAACATTTTCCATTGTTGCTTTCAAACAGAAAAAGATTATATGATACACACTATACTGTTCACAAGTGAGTGCTCCCAATAAGAAATAAAGTGTAATCATGTTGACCATTAAAGTATTATTGGCTGAAAATGGTGGTTATTTCTGCGTCAATTTTAATAATTTGCTGAAATAACTCTGACAGCTGTCACCTTGATATTGAATTGGATATCTGCTTATCAGTTGTAATGTAAAACCAATATGTGGGCGTTACACATTTATCATCCAAATACATACGTCATTAATATCTGTTTCATAAGATTCTGAAAACGAAATTTTGCAAGTCTTTTGTCTTTCTCTACATACCTGTAAACTTATAGTAAAAAAAAGTTCTTTCAATTTGTGAAACTTCGACAAGTACATATGTTATATATAGAGAGAGATGGGGTATAACAACTTCTTGACACAAACTAGGTGTGTTTGGGACTAACATATGGTACAACCTTATTTCAATAATTCTTTTCGTGTAGGGGGTAGGAAAATGGAGGACCTGGGAAAACCTTTGAGTTTGGGACAAATACATGTGATCACATCATATTTATATTTCATCTTAATATAGCTGATTTTTTAACATTTTGTTTTAGCACATTCTGCACTATGCACTATACCCGTACTACTTATATAATAAATAAATGGAAGAATGATAAGGAAGGATAAGACACCCATAAATGGCAATATTTTTGACAGCAAGAATTCATATTTGAAGATATTTGAAAATGACAAGTTCAATGGTTATTTAATGGGTCACCACAGGATATAATGCAATATAATGAGCTTAGAACAAATATAATGAAATTTTTCTCAAAGTTGTGGACTTTTCCATCTCAGATATTAAAGTTTCTTAACACTCAAATATTAAAGTTTCTCCTAGGACCTGTCTCTTTTTCTCTGTGATGCATCATTAGAACTGCAAGTTATTCATCTTCAGAATAATTTTGATGAATTTTGTTAGTATGTGGTATTTTTCACTACAAGAGTTCCACATGATATTAGAAACCAAAAAATTTAATTTATCTTAAAATTGCCCCTGGGACCTTCCATCTCTCGGTAGTGTATGGTGGTGTAGTCAACTTATAATGATGTTAGCGAATATTTTCAGGAAACCTCTCTCAATCCGCTATCAAATATATTCAATGATATTATTCTTGTCTTACTTTTGTGGTAGAAAAATTTGTAGATTAAACATATGCATAGATATGAAAAGTCAAATGTTTAATGGAATTAATGCCATACAGAGAGATGAGGAGTACATGTATTAGAAAACAATAAAACCATAATGTCCGCAAAACCATGCCATTTCCACAGATACAGCCAAATAATATATTTCAATTTTTTTTGTAATTTTTTCATCAAGCTAGATATAAAAATACTGTTTATACTTATTACAGTATTTACGTCCTTCTCAATTCTCTGTTCTCTTGGAAGTCGAACTGTTGACATTGTGATAGGTTAAACCGCTCTGGCACACTTCAACGCATCTATCGATTGGCTAGACGAAAGGTCAAGATTGGTCAAACAAGCCAAAAGTAAGACTGATGTCCCCCGCCGAATTAGAACTATAAAGTTATCATGTCCCAAAGCATCAACCGATCAAATTGTTTATCTCTGCCCTAAGCAGAAATTCTCATCTTCGAACTCCATCAAGGCATTAACCTAATAAACACCTATGCCAAGTGTGAACATTCTAGCTCAATTAGAATGAGAGTTATTGGGTTCCAAAGCCTTGACCAATCAAGTTACTTATCGCTCTGCTTACCCTGAGCAGAAAATGCTAATTATTAAACTTAATCAAGGTGTTGATGTAATAAAACTATACCTTAAATTTCATCACTCTCATTTAATTAGAACTTAAGTTATGGTGTCCCAAAGTATCAATCAATCAAATTGCTTATCTCTGTTTACCATCAAGGCATTGAGGGAGAGAGAAAGAGAGAGAAAAAAAGAGAGATTTAACCAGGTTATTTCGGGGCTAACACATGGTACAATTTTATTTCTTGCCACATACAAGCTTGAAACCACCACTTGAATCAATGACAGTCATTATGATCTAAAGTACACATCATATTAAACCACTTAACAACCCAACTTTCTCATTTGAACACAAATGATGATGGTAATGACTGCATTTATCTTTTAACATAAACAAGTGGCTTTGGTAATTAAATGGCCCGAGAACTGGACCCACAACTAAAATGTACTGAGATTGCAACCCAACTTAAGTCAGGAAGAACCTTGGAATATTTAAAGGCAACTTCCTACTTTTCAGAGACAGCAACTTATTTGGGAATAAAAATATGGTAAGTGTGTCAAGTTTTTAAAATGGGATTGAACACTGTGGTGCCCTTGTCCAATATGGTATGCCTAGTCCCCTCTCTTGAACTCCATTTTATAATACAAATACAAACTTGTAATCTACTCCCACTACAAAGGGCGGTCATCTTGGATTTATGCCATTTAAAAATGTTCCCTCGCTTATATTAATCTACATTTTTAATATGTTGTTCAGGACAGTTTGGGGGGGCTATTTGCAGAGAACAGAAATTCTGTTGCAGTTTTTTATAGGTCAAACCACAAATTGACTGGATTATATGTATATTTTGTGTTGGTGGTGTTGAATGGACAATAAATTCTGATAAAATCCACAACCAACCAATTACTTCAATGAAGTAGAAAAATATGTTAATTAATACATACATTATTCATTGAATCTGATGGTATATACCACACAGTCTGAACAATTATTTCTAAACACATCAATTCCCAATGAAGGAATTAATGTCAAACCTTACTTTCTGTCAGCCTTTTATGGTATTTATCTACACATTTGGCAATTTTCACAAGAATTCATTAGTAGGATTTTCCTGGCACAATATAAGAATCCGCAAATCTATCAAATCAAAAAAATGTTTCATAGTAACATATGGTAATTTATATGTAGAATGAGGGGAATATAATGTTGTCAAGGAAATCTTTTATGTACATGCCAAAGTGTACATCCGAACAGCTTCACACATTTTCTAGCATTATTATGGCCAAAGTTTTCGACGGTTGTCTCAAATACAGTTAGAAACTTATAAACCAACCAGTGCTGCTGAGGGATTTTCAATCCCTTGCTAATACAATGAATTGAAATTTTCTCAACATGACATCCTCTGCAGACACTATGAAATATTTTGATAGGCCTCCTCCTAATCCAGGCTGAGATTTTATCTGCCATTGGGTTTTTTTTTGCCCCTAATTTAATTTTACATAATCTTTTTGAGTAGACTTTAAGTTTAACGTAGTTTCAGAAAATGCAAGATGGGACAATTACTAACTTTCATAGCTGAATCCAAGCTAAAACGTACTCACATTTTAATGCCATTTCAGTGTTGTATCTGCCTGCTTTAAAATTGAGTGCCACTGTGATACTCCAAATTATGTGTTACGGCAGAAAGGCCATAACAATTTGAATTGTTGTTCTTCAGGAACTACTAATAAAAATTTTGCATCCTATTTCAATGGAAAAAGAAACTGATTTAAAAACAAAAGGCATACTTGGTTGTTCTTCTCAAAGGGTTTTAATTCATGTTTTGTAATTTTGAACCCAACATTGTTGACAAGACTCTAATGGCTATTTATTTAACAAGACCCTGAATAACTAAAAATTAAATTGGTTTGGCCAAAGTAAAATTCCAGGTATACAGAAAGTGAAGTTGATACCTTATATCTATGTTCAATCTACATGTACATGTGTAATGCTGGATTTAAGTGAAAAGAGGCCCTATGCTCTTCCACTTATGTTGTCCCTTCCAATTCCCCACCCTCACTACTAGATGAAGATGAAAGTGTGTTTTAAACATATTTGAGCAAAGCCAAGGATGCTGATGAATGTTTAAGACTACAGTGAATGTGAGAAAGGATTATGATAGCATCAAAAATATTGTACACGTTGGTCGGAGGCCCCCTAGATCTTGAGGTCCAAGGATTCAGCCTGCCAAGCCAATAGGTAAATCCGGCACTGTACACGTGTATATTTTCTATTGGTTACAAACAGTTAATGACAGAGCTCAAGTGACGAACAATGTTGAATATTTAATGCAACCAGTCAATGAGCTGTATGTATTAAATATTTACAAGTGTAGATATTGATGTTTTTGTGGGTAAAGACTACACACACGATAATAATCAAACTAATGGTGTTGTTTTTCATTTATGTTTAGAAGTTTCATATTTTTGTATTTCCATATGTATATTTTTGAATTTCCATACAATTTGTGACAGGATGCTCATGTAGCGAATCAAATCCGAAATCCCAGGCACAGAATTTATACATCTACTGAGTTAATTAGCCAAAGGGAATTCCCCACATCGAAGTCAGTAGGAAATGAATTAAAATTAGTGACACCACACAGGACAGAACAATCTAGGCTTTCCTAGGTATTTGAACAATCACACAGCACGCAACATCCCTGTTTACAGATGCGTATACTGTATGCCAACCAGTATAATCCAGGTTACCAAGACTTTAGTTTGTAACACTATATTTTGCTGTAGATAACGTGAATCACCTTGGCATTAACTGAGTAAAACCTATCACATTTTAAAACAGATGCCTTAAAACACCAAAATAAATTAAGTCATATAAATCTACTGGACATGTGATTAAATGATTACAATAATTGACACAGGGAAAGTTGTAACTAGGTACATATCTTGAAAACAAAGGCAGGGCGGAATTACCCAAATATCCGATCAAAATATGCTATTTAGACAGCCTGAAAGGATGGCATGTCACCTGTTCAAGTGACCAATATTGCATTATTCAAATAGTGATTAGGATATTTCTTATCATTGTATGCATGTGAGATCAACACATCTGCACCAAAGACCCAAGTCATTAAACATTTTTTGCCCATATTAATCCCGTTTACAATTGTGTATGCATAAACATAATGATGATTTGTCACCTTTTATAAACCATGAACCATGGATCTGTATTGGAACATAAAGAACATAGGCGGACTTGGTAGCTCCTGGGGACCCAGACCAACTGGTTTCTAATTATAAGGAGCTCCTGGACCACCATCACGGTAACAAATACGGAAAGAAACTAGTTTTTTTTCCACACTCCACTCACAGATCATTTGTCTCATCGGATTTAGGCCAATATATTTTTCAGTAGATGCAAAGATGAGTTTTATTTTTCCAATCGGTGTCGAGGGGTCAGGGGCCCAAAGATCTGAGGCCCAATCTCCCGTTGTGAAAGATTAGCAATAGCATAAACTTGGATTGAAAATTTACACGTCAAGTGATAAACTGTCACAATGGGGCGTTCAAAACAACTGATCTGGGTTTTTTATTCAAACTGTAAGAATACACTAAATTCATGACTGAGCTGCGTGTAGAATATTTTGTTGAAAGTTTCCTAAGGGATTTTTTTAAAAAAAAATAAAAATACCAACCTGCAGCTCTGGCTTCCTCTATTAACATTCTAAATCTTTCCAGCATTATGTTGATATGAAACACAGTATTAATCCTCTAATATATAGAAATAATCTACAAAATGCTTTTACTACATTTTTTAAATGGAGACATAATCTGTGCACGTTATAAATAATTCATAGAATAATCCCAACAGTCAACAATTAATCATACCATATTCTAATCATAGCAATTACAAAAAGGTTTTGCTAAAATCACAATGACAAACTCTACAACAATCATGTACAGTGGGCGGGTATAGATTTTTTTAAACTAACAAGTGGCAGTTCAAAGATTACGTTTGTCGACAAAGTCCAATGCAACTCGTATATACTGACCAAACCCACAAAATAATGAAGATATATCTTAGAACTTTGACATATAAACCACCAAGAACACAATTTTCCAATCAGTCCGTAGGTCCTGCCAGGAATTTGTAAACCGCACTTAGATTTATAGTGCCCTTTAGTTGCTTGCCGAAGTTATCAAAAGTGACTTTAAATACACCACTGTCGAATTACATTTGATTAGACAATCTTCATGGGGTAATACACTGCTGATTTCCTTCAACGCAGTCACAAGCCGACGTCCAATGGGAATTCTGATTTGGGAATTATCTCTGGATAAATCAGGAACATAAATTGAAATATTATGAAAATAGACTGTTAATGCAACATGGCCTTCGGTCATTCATAAATAAAATAAATAGCCCAAATCCTTTACTAACAGACACCTTGATTGGTTCATTAATTTTCACCGCTAATAAGAAATGTCAATTTGTGGATGACTAAAATAGGTGGGGATGTCATGAAGTTTCTGCTTTGTTTCACCATAGCTATATGACGTTTGTCTCAAAATCATCTAGAACTTTAAATTACGAATGAAATTGACTTTTATTTTGAGAATTTGATTAATGACATTGACAAATTCAGACGTTGGTAAATTAGATTAATCTAGGGTTCGGTTACAGTGGGTCACAGACAATTATAGGACACATTCAGAATTTCAATAACATTTCCACACTCCCTTAATGGAAAACCGTCATACCAGAACACAGCAAAATATCATTGTCTATTCTCTCTTGGACCTACTTCTGGATATATAAAAATTCTGTTTTACATTCTTTAGAACAATTCAACATACAGTTTTATAAGATGCACATGGAAAAAATCAAATTCTTCAAAAAATTATATAATTCACTGACTTGGTATAATGGCTGATGGTGTGGTTTATCACAGTAAATCATTAAATGTTTCAACATAAAAAATGTTCAATGTCTTGTCGGGATTAACAGCATTATCTTCTGTTTCTTAACATGAACACATAATGAGTTTACATCCATCAATTCTCTTGGACTGTTAGATTGTCTGTTTTCTTATTCATGAACAATTTGTTTAATGTTTTGTCGAGCCGTAAAACCTCCAACATATTTTTAGCCGTTTTTAAAGTCATTCCAGTGTGTTTTAACATTTACACTGAGAATAAGGTGGACAGAATGTATGCAGACTAATATTTATGCTATGAATGAGCAAACATGTTATCACAATAATACACCATTATTACTTGATGTGACATTGCCACAAGCGAATCACTAACTTAATGATCAGTTAATTAGCATCTATCGACATCCACGGTGTATCCTAATCTCCACCTGTCCATTGTACATATTGTATATAACATCATAACATCGTCTCATAACATACTAGAATGGCAGCACATTGTCTCATAACAATAACATTCTAGAGCAGTAGTTAGGCTACACTGTCACACTGCACAGGATGTCGCGAGTCTTTAGAAAATAACTGACACATTTATAAACAGTCTTCTACTTTTTAATGAATTTATATTGGCTCTCTGTGGATATATTGTAAAGAACACAATTACCAAAATATCAGGAATGTGGAATTTATCAGGAATAACGCATTAAATGTACATATTTTATGATACAGTGAGTCTTTTTATCGTTCAAGTTGCACAGAATTAATCATTGCTCTCCAAATGAATTAACCACCTCAGATGTTGAATTGCACTGTATTACACTATCAGAAACCTTATCAATCATGGAATCAATGACAAATCTGACACCACAACCCTTTTTTGCTTTGTTCTACAACATAATTACACATCCATAAACACAATTCTACCTCTACACATTGATGATCACAAGACCTACACACATATAGTTCTACCATAAAGTCTTGAAGAACACTATTGATTTACCCTGTATATGTATTGTACTAGTAATATCAGGCCTGAAAGCACTAAGCAGGGTTTAGCCTACTGTAAATATCATACAATTCTATGAATAAATGCCAAAGTCTAATCCGTGTATGCTACAATGTATATGGTATTAAACACACCATAGAATATGGTATCGATTCGTTGTGTATCGTAATACGGCAATAATTATTGAAAATCCATCATACTTGTAATATCATACAATTCCACTAATCAAGGTCAAGGTCAGAGATCAATTCCTCTATTGGTATCACAAACCAGTTCAATTCTCAGGACCCAAACATTATGTCAGGAATCAATAAAGCACAATGCATACAATTAGACCTGTGTATCTTTTTAAAATATAGGCCTATCATAATGGTTTTAAAATAAATTGGATTTCAATGTTTAACATACGTACATGTATATCTTGATATCTTTAGTTTTAAAATAAATTGCAGAACAATTACAGTGTCAACATTAGATGACATTTGAGAATTGATTAAAATTTAATTCTTGTATAAAAATCAATACGTTTCTCGATTTTACAAGGATGTTAATTGATTCTTATTCAAGCATTTGTCAACTATGTGAATTACGTCATATCTAGTTAACTATAATAACAGCCCAATAGATAGATTTTCTGATTAACTGTTGTTATACATCCTACATATTATGTCTATGTATCAGTGCGGAATCAGAACATGTAGCAAGTTCTTTTTTTGTCTTAATATTGATTTCAGGATATTATTATACCTTGCTTAATAATTCAATATTCTCAATAACAGCATTACATGTTCTTCACAAAAACAATTGCCTTAATCAACTCTTGATGTCATCTTATGTGTTTGATTTTGTCTGGGTTTGAATCCGATCTGCTGCTCAACGCTCATGGATGATTAAGTGCAGAAATGGATAATTGAGGCTATGTTTTTTTTTTTATCGTACCGACTTTGGTAATGATGATCGAGGCTAGGCCTAAAATTAAATCACCAACATCTCAGTTCAGGGTGAAGCAATTTGACTGAAATTTTCAGCATATTCCCTTTACATTATTTAGTTTTTAACTATTATAGTGAGAACTCAGAACTGCCAGCTTTTTATCTAATCTTCCATAATGCCCCTTTAAAGAATATTTTTATATCCCAAAGATCTGGATTACTTTCCATATTGGCGCATATTGGACTGTAACTTTCCGGATAGCTCCAGATTGTACCCTCTAGGGGTCACACTTTTTTTTTAAAAAAAACTGTTCAAATATATCACCATTACACCATAATTATGGGTGAGTCCGAATTTGCTGAAAATTGGACTGAAACTTCTCTTCAAATGGCTGATCCCTTTTATGCAAATTGTGTAAAAGCATATAATACAAACAAGGTTGTGGACCGTCGAGGCAACAACTTTCATCCGAAGTGGATGTAACTTAAAACGAGTGTCACTAGTTCTTAGATGAGCTCAATTTAGGTGTGCATCAGCCCTGTTACGCAAAATGTCCAATATGAATAAATTTTGTGGACCTTCCTGAGGCAATAATTTTTGTCTGATTCATAAGATGAAACTTAAACTATGTCTCAAAGATCAAAAGTTCTGGGATGAGTTTGACTTTGCAACCCATCAGATCTTTCATGCTAGAGCTATAGCCAATGCCTTTTTTGCAAAATGTGAAATATGTATTAAGTTTGTAGGCCCTCCAGAGGGGCTACAACCCATTCAGATGAAACTTGACAAATATGTTAAGGATCAACTTATCTTGAGAGTATGAGCCCTGTTGATTTTACCTCTTCCCATCCATTTCTTCCAAAATGTGGGCATATCTTGCATGGCACCCGCTTATATTAACAGCAAGCCTGGAAATAAGGCACCTGTCACAGACAATGTCAGGCACAGAATCAGGCTTTGTCAGGCACTAAACCTCTGGTGCCTGTCATTTTGTCCGGCACTGATTTGTCTTTTATATTGATAGCATTAATACATGTCCGGCACTAAGTTGAAAATGTCAGGTACTATTTCATTAGTGCCTGACATTTTGTCAGGTACATTAAAAAATGTTATTTCCAGGCCTGATTAACAGGCCATAAGCAGTGAATTATTTGTATATAGAACATGCACAGAGGTTGAGAAAAACTATATCCCATTGTTTTTTAAATTACCTAATCTGCCATAGATACACTGGAAGTGAGATGGGCTTGAAATAAAGATCGACTGTTCAGTTAACTAATCACGACTCTCGCAATTGGGGGAACAGTATAAAGTATAGCAGGTTTTTATTTTTTCTGAAAGTCTACATTCTAGAAGTCTCACTTCCAGTTATGCCATTGTATCTAACTGAATAGTTACTTGCGTGCCCGCCACCCCCAGCCCCCCCCCCCACTCCGCTGGGCCAGCCTTAAAGTAATGTTAGTCTACCTTACATGCCAATAAAACAACTTTCTGTGACACTTTGAATTTAGGTGATAATACCAATATGGTTTCCATAAACCAGCATTCTATTAAAGATGCATTATGTAAGTTTTAGCAAAATTAGGAATGAATGTTCTTGCTACAATAGTTTAAAAATAGACACTGGAAAATGAGTATATTGAAAATTTCTGCCAAATTACTTAAATCTGAGTTAAATTAAGAGGGTTCGAAAGTTTTGATGTAAAAATAGTCTCAAGTGTCAAGTACCAATGATACGCTAATTATAAAGTCTCAATTACCAATTTCTAATGTTAAATTATTAATTGGTGTGTGGGTGTTCTAATCCATTTAATATAATGGCCATCCGATGGTCTGGGGTGTTGATTATGGGCTCATCAAGTGAATAAATGTGTATATAATAATTTATATAAAATCTGACGCTAGAAAAAATATCTGAAATAGGCAGATTTAGAGAAAATAATGCATCTTTATAGTTGTGCCATGCCCGTGCGACATTGGTAATTACAATTGTGTATTTCTGAGATAAAATATGTTTCTAGTGTCAACATAGAAGCAACTGTTATCTATATATGCACACTCAAGGATTTGATCAATAATTGCAAAAAAAAAAATATTGTTGCAGGTCTAAACAAAATTAGAAAGAAAATTCTTGTTATGTTGAGAAAAGAAGTATGTAGTTGTATGACCGTGTTGTTACTTTTTTTTGAATTTAAGTTTTTGTATTTGATGGTACGTGTGCATGTAATCAAGAAAATCAATGCCAAAAGATCAATGATATATCACAAAGACTTTTCACATTCAACCAGCTACACCATGTGTATTAATAATAAGAAACTCCATGTAAACTGTCAACAGGTTCCCAATAAGTATCAATAACAAGAAAATATAGTCCAAATATCTATAATGGACATCAATACAAAAAAAGCATTATCTGGTCAAAATTCACTTGCAATTATCAGTCATCACAAAAGATTCACAAACACCAAGCAGAATTACAAAATTCCATGTGAATATTTAGATTAGGTAGTGCAAACGAGGGCTTCCACTTCAAAATTTTCACTGCCGGTCATTTTTGATAACACACGAAGAACTTTTCAAAATAAATTCATATTTCATGTTTTTTTATTCAGGGCAGGGTTTTGTGAATCCACATGTCTATACCACTTTGTCTGCATGGTGTACACAAAAAATTATATATTGGACTTAAAAATGAAATATTAGTAAGACTTATGATAATTATTTATTCATGAAATATTCCTTTTTGGCTACTTAAATAATCGAAATAGCTGAATTGGCCATAGAAAAACCATTCCAGTAGCTCACATATTACCACATGCTCTTTAGAAAACATAATGACCTGGATAATTTTGAGTTGTAATACAATAAATATATAATTATCCACGGCATATTTCTCACATTTATTGGTTTTAGAGTAACCATATATAGACAACATTTTTGCTACACGTGGAATTGTCAATATTGCTACACAATAGCACTGGAAGACGTTCTTTTCTTAATTTTTCGGTAAGCAAGTTAACTAATCTCTAGATTTTATTTCTACAATTCCCACCAGGCCGTAATACAGCTTTAGAAAAAATTATACTGCATTTTTCTCCCAACACGTACGTTGTTGAGGATTTACATAATTGCTATACTGTTTTTATTTAATATGACAGATGGTTGAATGCGAAGAGCAGTACTTCATATCAATTGCCATTTTTTCTAAGATCATAATAATCTTGTTTACATCGTGTGTGATTGTAATAGCGGTAAACGGCTTTGTTCTAGAAAATTCTTATGATAAGTAGGTGTTCAAATAATGATTGACTAAGAAATTTCGATAGCCCTCCATCCCGACCGGCATATATGGCCGACGTGGAACCCATGGTGCACATGCAAACAGAAAATATCCCAGAATACTAAAAGATTACACATAAAATAACATATCAAATTCAAATAGATAACAGGGTGACATGAAGAGTACAAAAAATATTAACATCAGAAGCAGAAATGTCATGGTAAAAACATTTGTCTTAGCCATATACTACATGTACAGGGAAAACTCATGCAATCTAATATCAGCTACAAAGCAACAACTAGAATCAGGAAGCAAAAAAAATCCGTCGAGCTGTCTCTACAGACAGGTTGAGATCAATATGAAACCAACACGTTAAATTACACTTAATCATAATGAGACTGATATACACTGATAAACATACTGCGAGACAGAAATTACATTTCATATCACGGACATTCAAAGATATTAATTGTATAAAAGTCAGATAGTTCCTTAAAAGAAAGAATCATTGTCTTTGCTTTATAATGGTATATAAAATGTCTTTGGGAGTATCGGTATACAATCTTCTGGGAATAAATGTCTAGAGTACACTTCCAGGTGATATCATTTTTAAATGAAGCAGAGTTATTGTTTCCCATATTCTCGACCAAAGGAATTCTTATCTCATCATCAAACACAGTCTAGGTATTTACCAAAAGATTCTCGCTCAATTAATTAGAAGCAGATTTACAGTTATATTGTGTCCCAAATAGTGTGACCAATAAATCAATTTTACGAGTCCCATGCTTTCTTTAAAAAGTATGAGCGTATCATGAACCAGGAATCAATCTAAGTCCATCATTCTATGCAGATTTCCCCAAGCAACACATACCAAATTTCATGTTGATCGTACTTCAATTAGCAGAGCCTTCGCCCTTTCTAGAACAGTGTCATCCTCAAGAAGAACAAGAAGACGAGTTGTGCTTGGGGGCCCAGTCAAGAAATACTATTAATCTCTTGTTTCAAATAAGTAAAGTCATCATAAAATAATAAGATTGTCATGTGTGTATGGTTGAGTGTATTGATATGAGATTAATATGTCTGTAGTATGTTTGTAATACAATCAGCAGAGTTGAACTTCTATGTCTTAAATATTAATCAATTTTGCTCTTCTTTTTCTTCTAATAATAGACTCATTATAAGTGTCCTTGTATCCTAGAAAAATAACAAACCAAACAATCAATGCTTTCTGTGATTTACTTGCAGAGTCATATAGATATAAAGGCGTCTGCACTGAAAATGTCAAGTACATGTAAATCATTTGAAGTATTTGTTTGCAAGGGAACAGTTCCTTGTCTGCGATATCACAACAGAATTGTTGAACTTACATGTAGGTATGATTCGAGTACAGGACAATTCGTCCCGGACAATACATGTACATCCCCCGGGACTATTCATAGCAGATCAATTCGTCACCGGATAATTCTGTAAGCATTAAGAACCATGCAGATGCTATTTCTATCAATTATCACTTCAGGAACCATTAAGTTAAGAACTATAGTATTGTTTTCCGGGGACAAATTGTTCTAGGGGTGATTTGTCCTAGGTGTCGAATAGTCATGAGACGAATTGTCCTTGGGGACGAGATGTCTGGGGACGAATAGTCCTAGGGGACGAATTGTCCTTGGATGAATTGTCCTGGAATGAATTGTTCAGGGATGAATTGTCCTAGAGCTGTATGATTCTGCTAGAGTTCAGGACTTGAATTTAATTATATTTCCCTTACTGGTAATTACATACATCTCCAACTGTTACATGTATGATATTTCTTTAAAAATGAACTATGTGAGATAGATAACGAAAAACATTCAGAAATTCTAACTTTTTGTCCAATTAGCTTCAATCATAATTCACCTGTATTTCCCACATGATTAATGCATTATTGCAATAGTAAAACTTGAATGTCTGAAGATTTGTTTCATCTACCTTAAAGATATATTATCCTTCATATCCCAAAAATTAATTGTGTGTTTGCAATTACACGCCGACAAACCATGTGAATAAAAACTTATAAGCCCTTCATAATTTGGATACAGGAACTGAAAGGTTGGCTTATGATATAACCAATGTCTCCAATGACTTCAAGCATTTTTTATTCAATATTCTCTTGGTATAGTTTCTTACAGACATCAGTATAATTTCAATAGAGATAGAGAAATTGGGTTTAACGTCCACTTAACAAAAACTAATTAATTCCGGGACTAACATAGGGTAGATTTTTATTTCAATAACTGGCTTGCACATATGTTTCTTTTAGTGGAGGGAGGAAACCGGTAGAACCCATTTTACAACAAATAATGTATACCTACATGTACATGACATAATACTTATTTATGTAATTATTATTGCTTTATACATAATAATACATACCGGTAAATATATATTTACATTTATTCTGAAGTGGCTTAGGATGTCATTTAATGGCTTGATTGCCCGTTGATGTTCAAGTACAATCAATATATTTACATATTTCCTTAACGATGTTGAAATCCTTTATATCGATTGGATGGAAATTGTATACCAGTACATCTGTGATTGGTCTATCAAGGTGCTACTGCACTACCCATATCAAGTAACTTAATTCAATAAATTAATCTGAATACCAACATGTCTGCCATATTTGCTTAAATTTATCACTTGGTTTAGGCTTACAAATGAAAATAAAATATAAAAAGAGAAATATGATCATATAAAATCTCTGATCGACATATTAGGGAATTGAATCCCTTGCAAATTAAAATATTGAGAAAGTCGAATCCTAAACAGAATATCGATTATCACATCATTGAGTATTTATAAAGATGTGATGAACTGAAAATTTGTCAACAATCAGCATTATACTGCAGGAGATATAATAGGGATAGGGTCAAAACAAGCCTGCGTCACCCATATATTCGCTAAAATCTTTTGATAGGTTTCTTCTTAATCCGAATGAATCCAAGCCATGAGATTATTTACCATTGATATTTTGATTTTGTTTTCTTAAAGGGACTATCCCGATTTGAACAGAGTCTCAAAAATAAAAGTCAGAGTATGTATGAAATTTAAGTGCCAAAATAAAGAGGAATGGTGTATTTACCTTGTCTCAAAATTTCAGCTCAAAATATTGAGTTGCTTGGACATGAACGTCAAAATTCCTTATCCGGATACGTAACGAGTTCAAGATTTGGGGTCAATTTTTCCGTTGGGTTACCTAATAATCGACCCCCGTTCCTTTAGAGGGCTCCACAATGAATGACCCATGTGCTGTACTTGATAACGAAAGGTAAGTTTCACCTACACATTATTTTTATAAAATAAAAGTCTGGTTTTATCCAGACACCGCAAAATACAGCTTGGGACACCAGTCTCCATTTCCAGATAAAGACTGACGGGTTTAAGTTGTTCAAAAACGTATCACATATGTTGAGTTAGTTGCTCAGCCCTAAGGTAGAGAATTTTAAGGGATTTTAACACAAAATTAAGCAGTTTAATTCTCCAAAATATTATCAGGATTGACCCTTTAATTAAATGTTAAATAATCAATTTGAGTACATTTTAGCATCCAAACAACCAGATGCTGTCCTTGTCAGGTCCTCTATCCTGCACCACTGATAAGGGGAATCCAGAGAACTTTTTTGGACAAGACCAGATATCGTAAAACCGGGCCCCCTAGTTAGAGAGCTATTGCCTTACTCAATGTGCCATGAGTCTCGCTTTTAATTTAACACAATAAACAAGACACAGATAATTTATATCATAATATTTTATTCACTGAAATATTTTCAAATGAAATAGCAATCAAACAAATTAAGGGATGTATTTATCAAAAAGTTAAAGCAACATATCATAATGGGACCCACTCCAAGCCAAAATTGACATTGACACAAAATACCTAAATTTTCCACCTTCAACAAAAAATGTTTCAATTCAAAGCCAAAACTCCTTCCACCACTAATTCTAGTGCAACCAAAACCAAAACCAAATTCACATAATTAAAGAGAGATGGGTTATGGGCCAACATTTTTTAATCTAATGCAAAACTACAAATTGAAGGTCAATCACTTAATTTGTGAGAAAAATGAAAGTGTGAATTGTATTAAATGGAATAGTTTTGGAGGGAGTGGTACATGTATTTATTAGCCTAGTAAGTTCAGAAAGTAGGACGTTTAACCTCATTTCATTTCATCTGACTTCCTTATAAATACAGATTAATTTTAAGACTTAATTAAAAATGGCAAACTATGGTGATTGATTGAGATGTTCTAATTCAATGTAGGCCTATGCTTTAATGATTCAACTAAATCATGATGTTCTTGTTTAATGCACGTGCACGCTATGTTTAAACTACAGTATGGTTTTTATTTAATGCCTGCTTTAATGTTTCAACTACAGTGATTGGTTGGGGTTTTTATTTAATGTCTGCTTTAATGTTTCAACTACAGTGATTGGTTGAGGTTGTTGTTTAATGCATGCTATTATGTTTTAACCCCAGTGATTGGTTGAAGTTCTTATCTAATGCATGCTTTAATGTTTCAACTAAAGTGATTATTTATGGTTGCAGTATTTTCTTGAGCTTTCGGTAAACATTTCTGATTTGATTATTCTGATATTGTTGATTCCTTTATACACTAACTACGTGTATCTGGCTTTTCCTTTTCATTGTCAGACATTAGGACATTTCTGGAAGCAAAGACCCAAGGACTCTCTTTCAGTTACAATAAGTTCATTTCTGGAAGCAAAGATTGTGGGCCGAGTCCTGTCTTGGATAACACTGTATGAAATTTTATTTTGCCCTGTTGCCTTTTATGTACAAAGCATGACATTAATAATCTAGGTAAAAATATAAGCATTGAAACATAAGCTTACCTTCCGATGTCATACTCTTTCTTATTGAAGCTTTAACAATATCACCTACATACTTTATCTTGTCTTTTTTCTCTTCCTCAGGTTTCATCCATTCCCCTGTTAACAACTTTAATTGCCTGAAAGACAACCACAAGTTTACATTATAATTCTATGAAAGATGCAGAAATAATATGAAGTGGGACTTTAACATCCTACATGTACATGTATGTACCTTTCTGCACCAACAGGGCGACGGGTAGGGCCTACATCCTATATGTCATGCAGTGTGCTACAGCCTACTCATATTTCGAATTTCAACTGTCAACAGCTCTTTCACATGCATGCCAATGTGTAGGCCTACATGTATGTACATGAAATCTCATTTTCCATCCCATCTAAACAACTAGATCCTGTTGCTTGCCAGGCGCCCTCCATCCTGCACCACTGTCAAGGGAAATCCATCCTGAAAAGTCCTGAGGAACTTTCTTGGCCAATAATGGGATTGAATCTGAGACACTCATTAGTGAGCCAGTGCCTTATTCACTGAGCCACCTTGCTCCCATTAAATAGTTAAAAGATTATTATGTTCCTCAAATATACTCTTTTAAGATAAAATGTTTCTGAGAAAACATTCATCTTTAATTCCTCGTCTTAATCCTGGATACCATTGTTCCATCATTCGCAAAAAATAAATTCTAAAATAAAAAGCAGTTTCTGTGTCCATATGCACAACAATGATGCGTGAACTGCAGTTTTCGGACTCTGAGGCCAAGTGTGTGTCGCTTTGGTTGGAACAAAGTAATGCTGCTTTATAAGAATCTGAAGCATAGCCAATTTATATGTATAATTTGGGTTTAGATTTGAGAGCATCCTCAAAGGATCTGTGTAGAAACATTATTAAAGGATCAATTATGATTATTAAAAATCACAGAGTATTTTATCTGTATGCTTAAACCATGTATCAAACCAATAAAGCATATTATGGTGATGTAATCATAATGCAAATTCGTATAATAATGGTCCCTCCATGTAGAATTACGAGGAAATATTAACGATTCCACAGATACCTTCGTCTAGACAGAACAACGTTTATAAAATAATTGAATGTAGATTGATAATAAGATTTACAATTTCAAATTGTCTGGTTTGGGCTTCAGTTGTAATAAACCATTAAAGATATATAGGTTTGTTGGCAATAAACAATATATTACAATATACAGTGACATTTTATCGAGAGGTGGACATTAAAACGTATTTTAATAAAGCGGATTTGTTTTTTTCATTTGAAATCTTATATTACAATATACAGTGACATTTTATTGAGAGGTGGGCATTAAACTGAATCTTAATAAAGCGGATTTGTTTTGTTCATTTGAAATCTTATATTACAATATACAGTGACATTTTATTGAGAGGTGGGCATTAAAACGAATCTTAATAAAGCAGATTTGTTTTGTTCTGTTCATTTGAAATCTTATAATTGAAATAAAAAAAAAACGAGTCAATAAAGAACTTAATGTAATAAACTTCTAAAAGCAGATGGAGAAAATACATGTACTTATTTCTGCTATCATGTGTACCGCTAATTAAATGTATCTAGTAAGTGCAGGAGGACCGTACTACACATAACACAATCCTGCTGACAAGACAAACTATATTGACATTGTAAGAAATAAACAATAAATACCAATTCAAGTGAATGGATCCCGGGGGACCATCCCTAAGCACCCACTGTGCTGTACACTCATGGGCCTGGAATAATACAGTCCAAAATGATTTACAAGAAAGATGTATGGCGACCAGTTTTGACAGTGGTTGCTTCTGAATGGCGATAGTCATAGTCTGCCAGTTGACATCATGGGTCAATAAATTTTACAATAATAAGAATAAGGGTGATAATCAGGATAGAATTTTGGATAATTCTAAAAAGTAATAAATAAAGTGTAGTGAGCGAGCAGGAACAAACCCCAACACCGAGAATAAGAGGTGTGAATATATGTTTCTAAGAACTTCTAAAATTAGTTTTTACATCTTTGCCTAGATTTCTCAGTGCATTAACGAATGAAGTACATGTAGGCTTTGACACAATACTTTGGCTATCTTCTTACAAACATGTGGTAACGTTCATTTAACCTTGGTTTTTACATCCCTTCCAAACAACCCGACACACTTTCCTTGTCAGCTTTCCCATTAAATTTCACTGATCAATTAATCAACCCCAAATTATATGCTAAAAAAATTACTCTGGCAATGAATTCAGAACAATTATTAATCAGGTGTGCGAAACAATGCCGGATAATCCGTGGGAATTTTCTTGGCCAACAACTTTATCGAACCACAGAAAATATACAGTAAAATGCAAATGATGCCATGTCTGGTGATAAATAATTGGGGAGAGAGAGAGAGAGAGAGAAATGTGGTTTAACGTCCACTTGACACAAACTAGGTCATCTCGGGACTAACATGGTTTAATTTTTTATTTCAATAATTCACTTGCGTGTAGGGGTCTTTAGCAGTGGGAGGAAACCGGAGGTCCCAGAGAAAACCCACGAGGTTGGACAGCAACCCTACTCCTTGTCACATACAACCGGGGATTCGAATTCAAACCATAATAGTTGACTCCTTATGATACAGCACGCACATGCTAACCATTCAGCCATCAAACCCCTCTGATAAATAATTGGTCTTAATTATAGATTGAAATATGATCCAAAACTTTTATTTGGGAATCAATATCATACATGTAACTACATTTAGATGAAGTAAAGACGTCAAACATTTTATTGTTCCTTTGCATGTTCATGCCATCAAGAGTTGTCTTTCTTGTCAAAGATTTCATCCAACATAAAGTGCTAAGAAAACAAACAGCATGTACAGCTGTGAAAGAATATTACTGAAAGCAGTGGTTATGAGCACGAAAATTTGTTTGGGGATGATTCAGATATGTCAACAGCAGATCAGCTTACACATATTTAAATTTCAACTCTAATTGGGACCTTACTCTCTATTTCAATCTGAACTAGACACATTTAGGCCCATTACCACACACATACTACCCCTGGCAAGTGTGAACCTAGCTTGAAAAAAAGGTTCTTCTCGGACCATGACATGATTCGAAACTGCTACCTGTATACATTTAGAAAGGTCGGGTGTTCGATCCCTGCATTGGCAGAGAAAGTTCATCTAGTTTTTCCGGCGTGGTTCCCCCTTGTCAGTGAAGCAGGGCAGAGGGTCTGACAAGGACAGATGTCTAGTCGTTCGGATGGAACAAAAAAAAAGAGGTCCTGTGTACACATTGGCGTGCATGTAAAAGACCCCTTGATAGTTGGAATTGATATAAGAGTATTCCGTAGTGCCGCTGTCCGGGCAAAATTTCCCTCATAGCACTCTGTATGGTGTATGCCCGCCTTCATTAGCCCAGTTCGGAGCAAAACAGTAGGACGTTAAACCCCATTTCCGTTCATTTAATTTAAGCAAATACTCAAGTCATTATAAAATGCATAACCCAAAAGTAAATAAAAATACGACTAAAATAACCTTAATGTAATTATAAAATACTTACATTTGTTTGAAGCAAAGTGTACACAACCATGTTCCAGAAAGATTTACCTCCCGGCATGCATTACATACACGGAATTTACACTGTGGACAAACTTCTCCCCTATTGAAGATATATCCAAACTGTTCATGACACCGTGCACACATTTTATTTAGGTCATCACCATCGCGTAAAACACTCTGTATTCGTAAATTGTGTATGTCATTCTTCATTTGACTAAAACAAAAAGGATTAAACATAATTTGAGTCAGTGTTTTCGAAAAGTGGAAAAAAAGTGGAAATTAAACTTTTGAACTTTCAGTTTTCCAACCTAGCTTCCTCTTGATGCAGCCACAGGACAACCAATGCAAAATGTGTCCAGCGTACACATAATATGGTTTAATTTTATTTTAGTAATTCGCTTGAGTGTAGGGATCTTAAGCAGTGATATAATTGAACAGTTTTTAAAGTCAAATAAAAATTGTAACCTCTAGAGGGTTAACAAACTAAATCTTACAAACTGGGGCCATAATCAATGAAGTTACGACATGCCAATATCAAAAAGAACCAAGATCGGATAACAATTATTGATAACAAATTGTAGACGGACAGACAGGGATGACGACAATATGTGTCCACATGAAAATGTGGGCGTATAAAAAGAACACACTTATCACTGTCATGTACAGCTGTCTATTGTGTTATGAAATGGGTGGGTAAAGTGCAAAATTATAAAAAAATCTCCAAAAAACATACATTTAATCTTGATAAAAATTTAAATCAAAGAACGTTTCAATATATACAGAAATATACACAATAACACAGATTTCAACTGAACATCAATTGTCGAACTTACTTGACTTGCTGTGTTTTTTCCCAGCGCAAATCTTCATCCCGTTTTATAACTTTTAATATAATCAGTTTCTCCTCCTCCGTAAGGTCACCCAAGTCCAATAACTCTGCATTCATCTTGATAGCTGTGTGTGTAACTCACTAATATAATACAATAAACATTTAATCACAGTTTCTTCTAAATAAATCCGAAAATATACAAAAATTCTCAGTCTGTATCTATTCTGATGATTCAATCTATTCCGTATTTATTTATACATTTATAACTCAGCACACTTTGTCCATTTCTTAGTGTTTCACTCCAAAAACAAGATGGATATTAAATAATTTAGTTAATAAATTCTTCCTTTATTCAACTATCATATTGATTTGAACTGTTGTCTTATACATCCATGTGCATATATGATTTAATTAACGATTTCCTATGAATGAAATACCAGTGAAAAAAAAAAACCACCTCAAAAATGTATTTCTTAAAATATGCTGCACATATGAAATATTGTTAGGTGTGTTCTTTGGGAAACATATTTCATTTACTGTCTAACATATGCGGAGTTTTTCCCACAGGAACCGCAACAATTTGTGTTATTATGTCGGTCTGCAAAAAAGCCCATAGAATTTGGATATCTATATATATATATAAAAAAAAAAACAATATCCTATAGACACAAGAATCAAATACAGTGTTTAGCTGTAAAATGATATGGGATGTTGCACAAAAGATAGAAGATAACATGAAATATAAATATATCATGCATACAAAATGTCATTTAGCTTCTCCTCACTTAAAATATTGCCATAGTTATCTACATACTGGGCATTAACATAAATGAATGAAATTTTACTGTGTGTAATGTACATTGTATAATACATAAGAAAATATCTTTGTTTAAATATTAAAGAAAATATACTGTAGCACCAAACTTGTAAAGTAACGCTATGAAAATCTCATAACGTTTTGTTTTTAATGTGTACATGTGTATGTATCATAATAAACCTTCAGAATTTTTTTTTTAATAAGAGTACTAGTTATTCTATTGTCTTTGTTTAGTTTCGAATCAGAAGCACAACATTGGGTTAACAGGGTCTCAACACTAATCTGATATCTGTCCACAAATGTGAGTTAAGAGGGTCTCAACACTAATATGATATTTGTCAACAAATGTGAGTTAACAGGGTCTCAACACTAATATGATATTTGTCTACAAATGTGAGTTAACAGGGTCTCAACACTAATTTGATGTTTGTCCACTATTGTAAGTTAACAGGCACTCAACACTCATCTGATATTTGTCCACAAATGCAGGAAATTGAAGACAGACATAAATTAATAGAGGTGATAAATCTTTGAATCAATAACTGGAAGACAGGGGATTTCAATTCAAATAAGAAAATTTTACATTTCAGCAATGTATAGAGTAGTAGCACATAATTTATTTGTTCTGTTATAAGGCACTTGATGGTTATCCAGTTGTTCAAATTCAACTCATCCTTCCAATACCAGGCTTCTTCAGGAAAGTTTAGAAAATAACTAGTCGAATGTCACATCATTCTCACTGTTGATTTCTGTAAGTATATAAACATAATAAAACAATAAAAAGTTGACAAGTATGTGAAATTATACTTTCTTGAAATTCTCGTCAATAAATATATAAAGAATAAATTACATGATATTAGTTAGTGCTTGGTACTGCCACTGCAGTCACAATACGATACGATTCAGGTGCTACGATACAATTCATGACCAGGTCAATATTTACCATGAAAACAACAGGTTAAATGAATAATTGATATTTTTAGTCCTGCCGATGTCGAAGAAATTAAACTGTTTGATATCCAGACATTAATGTGGATCAAAATAGGGACCAAAACCTATGGATAATGTGTGACATGGATAATTAAAGTGTGACAGGTAACTTACTGAAACGACATAAAAAAGAATTGTGATACAATACGTGAATCGTGAGAAGGTGAATCATCATACATTGATTCAACGATATATCATGCCCGCACTAGTACCTGTAAGTTTTCTAAAATGCCCTTTGGTTGAATAAAACATGAAGACACATACCTTTAAGTGACCTGTGAAAGGAAAATGAGTTGAAAGTTGCAATACATTATCTACAATTAATATATGAACAAAATGTTGAAACAGGATAAGAAAAACAAATAGTTTGCTTTATTTGTCAAATTTAGACTTTTACGTTTCGAGTTATCTAATTAAAAAGATATTTTTAGCCTATTTTAACACTTTTGTTCATATCTTAAAAGACCTGCAATTTTCAACTCTATTTGCTCTCACAGGTCACATATACATAAGCAAACAATTTGTAATTAAAAAAATTGAAGACAACTTCAAATATACTAAAAACAATTCCACTTTCAACAACATATGTTTCATTTTTATGACATCTTTCAATAATGACCATATCCAAAACAGGCACGTCACATTGTGGAAATGAAAATTTAATTATTGAGAGGTTTCCTATAACCAATCATAATACAGATGTAATCAAATCAAAACTGAAATAAAATTGGTCCAGTCAGTTTAAAGAGAATGACAAGTGAATCATTGTAGATTCGTACATGTAGCTTCAATCAATTAAACCCAGTATGGGTCTTCCATAGAACTTCTGTTTCTACTTTAATCTACAAAACCTTAATCACATCATATACAGGACACAATTACTGTTTATTACTGAGCAATGTTTTGATTAGTCTTCTCTGTTTTTTATCAACCAATAACTATATTCCTTACATTACAGGTCTGGAAATGATGATTAACTAAATGTATGTGCCAGATATTATAAATATCAACAAAAGCTCAGAAAATAAAAAAAATCTGACCATGACAAGACGAACTGTGTCTGACAATGACTGAACTTGTGACTGACATTGTCTGTGACAGGTGCCTTATTTCCAGACTTAATTCCATAGAAAATTGTGTCCTGTGTATTTCCCATTCAATTACTAAATGCTATTAAAACAATTCAGATATCTTCAGTCTTAGAAAATTCACTAACACACCTACATTTATCCAACAAGTGTCACCAATTAACAGAGAACTTTCCAAAATCTGATTTAATAAAATATTTAAAACATTCTTTTAAAAAGTCAAAACTGATCGCCCACCATCTGAACTGAACTTAATAACGTCTGCGTAAAAATTGATTATGTTAGATTAACATGCTCCATCTATTTAACAAACAGCAGATGTTTCAAAATTCATTGTCTGTACTTAAAAACTTCATTTATATGATATATATTCTGTTTAAAACTGTATATTAACCACTCCAACTAATCACAAAATCAATAAACACACAGGGAAATACGTTACATACATACATAAACTCTAGTTTATACAGGACACAATAGATAACAAATTGATATTATTTACATTGTTTTCTTAGCACATGGGGCGTACCTGTTAACACCCGAATAGGTGTATACATGTACGTAAAATGGTATGTGTTAAAAATACTTTAAATGGCACAGAAATATGTATATTTGTTGTTAGAATTCAGTCACAAATAGGTGTATCACAGAAAATGGTATTTGTTAAAAATACTTTAAATGGTACAGAAATATGTCTATTAGTTAGCATAAAATATGTTATAATCAAATCCATTGCTCAGTAAATCTAGTAAAATACTGAATGTTTTGAAATGTTGTAAAAGTTTCAAAAGAAACAATCAAAGTACCAAAGTTTCTTTCAAAGAAGTCTAATGCTTTTCATTATCGATATCATCCAAATTCTTCGACATTGAAAACACAAATTATTTGTCAATTATTTGTCAAATCAACATAGATGTTGTGATTTTACCATAATGCGTTTCAGTGCCATTTGTAACAAGGGACTCGAAGAACAAGGCTCGAGATATTCAACAAGTCATGTCAAACAGTGACGTCATATTCTTATCTGGAGAGCATGCGCATTAAGTACTATCAGTGTAGACAAGTCATGTCAAATGGTGACGTCATATTCTTATCTGGAGATCATGAGCAATAAATACTATCAGTGTAGACTAGAATAACCAGACACTAGAGATTGCCATTCTTGCATATTTCGCCGAACATAATTGATTGGAAATTACAGTAAAACCGAAACAAGTGAATGTAAATCAGTTTATATACATTCATATTACATTATTATATGCGTTGCGACCCATTTGTATCCATTTCTAGGTCCCAAATATTAGCGATTAGGTACTTTAAAGATAGGTTCCCAGAAAAGTATTTATCGGGTGGTTATTTCCAATAAAAGTATGGCAATTTTGGTATATATGGCAAGTAGAGATATCCAATCTTACTAGAAAAATACTGGATTCCATGAAAAACACCCATGGAGCCGTATACAGGACAAAAATGTCAGGGTTCCCCTAATCGACAGCCCGATGATTAGGAATTATTTCAATAATTTGTTTGCGCGTAGGAGTCTTTTAGCAGTCGGAAGAAACTGGAGGACCCGGAGTAAACCCAGGTTGGACAAGCGACCCTACGCCTTCTCACGTACATGTAGAAGCGGGAAATCAAAACCAAGCCACTTGACTCAATCTGATTAAAACACAGATCTTATTTCGTTTCTTTTTTTATAGTTCAAAATTTTGTTTTACTTGTCTTTACTACACTAGGATCTGGAAGAGTTGTTATATTACGGGCGTTTTGTTAGAAGTAAGAGATTTAACTCAATGAAACGTTCTGTTACAGCGACTTCTTGGCGTGCCATTCACGAAACTGTGGGTAAACCACTAGAAACATCAACGCTAATTGATTAATCAATGTCTGACATCATAGGCTTTTTATAGATATGTATTTTAATCAGAATGCCACTTGACTCAATGGCAGGCCTTTTAATACAATGCTCACGCGTTAACTCTGGAGGTAATTATCGGAAATTGTTGACAATCCTGTGTATAAATTAAAAGTCAATCGGATATTAACTTTAACTTCTAGAACGTCCACATGCAATGTGGGCGTATAAATGTAATAGTAAAAAAAATAATTATCAAACAGAATATCTCATATCTGATGAAATTTGAATACACATTATGTCTAATAATCTATTTAGTTATTGTGCTGTCATTTGTCAGGAAGTGACACAGCTGTTTAAATTTTAAATTACATGTATCTCTCTTATACTGGTGGATTTTCCTTACATTTCCATGAACAATCATAATCAATTTTAAATAGATGAACTATTTTAAAATTCATGCATAGTTTTAAAATAAAGAATTATCTAGTTGATTATCTTTTACACAGTTATGGTCTGTTCATAAAAAAAATAGTAATATTACTTTTATACCATTGTTACTCAACCATTGGGACATTCTGACTAATTCCTTTTGTAAACTTTCTTAAGTTTTCATTATTTTAGCAGGACAGTTTGACTAGTAAGAAATATTTGACACATTATCTTATATTTTTTTCTTTGAAAGTTTCATATAAATGTGGCTACTTTTGGTATAATGTATATATTTGAGTATATGTATGTACAGCCCCTCACCCTAGTACAAAATGTTTAAATTCTTTTTTAAAACATTTAAAGCTTCTTGTTTTTACCTTTCAATATGGAAATTTTGATTAATCTTATCAGAATTTTTCTATGAAGACTTCATATAAACATGGTTACTTTTAGTATTTGAGCATTGAGTCCCTAAACATGCATAAGATACCATGCAAACTTCCTTATAAGTCTATCCAAATGGTTAATAAACCCAAAATCCACAAAGTGAATAAGTATAACAATACTAGGCTAAGTATCTTATTGACATGTAATATTGTGCAATCTTATTGATAAAACTACATGAGCTTTCTAATTGGGCAACAAATAAAAGGTTATCCATAATCCTATTAGCAGAAGAAACTTCTTCAAAGGGACATGAAATAAACAAAGCATAGTATTACTGAATTGAATGAATTGGATATACAATGTATTGTCTAATTGATATTTTATATGAAACTAATTCTGAGACTAACATCATTAAGTTTATGTACTATGACTATGTGTACAAGGGAGAATTGTGTGCAGAATTTAACATTTCCACCTACTCTTCTTCAAATTCCATCATAAAGTTTTATTTTACATGCAGGCTAATATATCCATGGATGGACCATTGATTCTGTCTTATGATTAAATGTTTTTGTCAGCCTATGCTGGAATTATAAACAGCAATATCCCAGTCCGAGGCCTAGTATCCTAACTGACATATTAATATTTTCAAGTCTCATTAATAATATCACATCAAAATAACCTCTGAATCACTGTTTTCCTTCACTGTCTATCTTTACGATTGTCATGCTACATGTACAACCAGTCAACACATTTTCACACCATTCTCTTTAATTGTCTCATTACACAGCCAAAATGAGGTAGAAATATATTGTAAGTACCTTAATAAAAATGACAACAAGCTAGCTTATATTATATATATTTTGTTTTTTGTTTAGTTTGCAGAACATAATAAAAAAAAATACACTTAATGTAATCATTAGTAATAACAAACATCGACCTATACTCTAATTAGCCTGTGGCTGCCTTTTCTAAGTTAACATACGATAAGGATTAATAATATTGTGCTTTTAATGAAACAGAAAACTGGCTATTTTTCTGAGTAATGAAGAACAGCAGTGGCTTAGTGAGTCAAGACAGGTTTCAGGTTCACTCCCGTTGTTGGTCGAGAAAGTTCCTTGGGATTTTCTGGCATGGTGCAGGATGGAGGTCGAGTCTGACAAGGAAGTGTTCCTGGTCATTCCGATTGGATGGACAACCGAGGTACCATGTACACATTGTAGTGCATGTAAAAGAACACCAATTGGAATTCGAAATATGAGTAAGCTGTAGTGCAACTGTTAGGGCAAAACTTTTCTATTAGCACACTGTACGGTGTATGCCCGTCTTCATTAGCCCAACCAGAGCAGAAATGTATGACACTAAACATGTATTTGGTAAAAGTTGTTAATGCTGGGAACAGGGGGTACAATATCATCCAAAGTCTTCAACATTGAAAACACGAATTATTTGTCAATTCAAAGCAACATTAATGTTGTGATCTTACCAGGAAAAGATGGGCTTCTGACCATGGTCGTGGATTTAGGGGGGGGGGGGCGGGAGGCGTCCCCCCACTGAGAATCGGAAGGGGGGGGGACAAATAGGTATCTGCCCCCCCCCCCCCCATGATTTTGATCACCAGGACAGATTTTCAGGTTTATATCCACATGATAGTGAGCTTGTTTCTATGTATCTGGAACTGAATCGGGACTTGGAACAAGAATTGCCATTCTTCAAGCACCAGTTTTCGGCCAAATCTATTTCACTTGTGCAAGAAGAGTTCCTCATTATGTCACCTGGAGTGAGGAAGACATTCCCTTCTGTCGAAGCTCTTCTCATCTCACACTGCTGAACCCTGCTAGTTCCTGCTCAGCCGAGCGATCCTTCAGCACTCTGCGCCATATCAAAACTTGGCTGCACAACTCAATAACGCAAAACCGAATGAACCACTTGAGAATATGTGCTGTGCATAATGACCCCCTTCATGTCGCCAAGATATTCAAAGAGAACAGTACTGATCGTAGAACGAACGTCTTTGGACAATTCACTTAACTTCATGAACAATTAATATTTATGCAGCTTTGATGTAGGTAGTCAATTTTTCCATATTGTCATCATATTACCCCTTGTTACAGCCTTCATCGAAAAAACACTGGTACAGTAAACTGTTCGTAATTATTTACTTCTTTTGGTAATGAAATGTTCCAGATTCCAGGGTTCGTCCGTCCTCACCCCCCCCCCCCTCCGCCCCCGCCCCAAAAGTTATGACAAATCCACGCCCTTGCTTCTGACATCCAATATTTAAGACAAAATATTTTACATTTTACCACTGGTACACAAATCCTGTACCAGAATGTGATTCAGTGCCAAGGGACTCGAGAACGAGGCTAGACATATTCCACAAGTCATGTCAAATGGTGACGTCATATTCTTTTCTGGAGAGCATGCGCAATACTATCGGTGTAGACCGGAAACAATTGAAAGTAAATCAGTTTATATACATTCATATTACATTATTATATGTGTTGCGACCCATTTGTCTCAATTTCTTGGTCTCAAATATAGCGATTTAGCTCCTTTAAATCACACTTGGGCAACTATATATAGTATTATTTGGCTGCCCTGGCAAAATCCGTGTATATTACGTCACCTATTCTTATAGCAAGCCTAGTACACCCTGATCAAAGAAATGTCGAATCCGACCATTCAAAACCGATGCAACACTACCGGTATATAAATAATAACTTTGATCGATTTGTCCACTAATTAACCATTGAGTGACCAGGCCAACACATCATAGTTAACTTTGTCATAAGACAAACTTGAAATAAAAGGTAATAAGTATTAGATTCGAGTCTCATGGAAATGGGACTTTTGCGTAGAAATTTAAAACTTACCAAAGTCTGCAAACTTTCCACTACTTGTTTTGATGTCACGTAAACCATTCGGCCAGCCATGACAGTCGCCTAACAGGGATCTACCAATCAAATTGTCTATTGAGGTAGATAAAGAGACACCTATGCTAATTGGTTGTTTACTAAAAAGGTATTCCTGTCCGGTTAAAAAATGTTGTGACCCTGATGCGTATAAGGTATGCTAAATGCAAAGATAAATATGTGAGCAAACGCAAAATTTATATGAGTATTGAAGGAAATTATTCAGACGTGAAATATAGACCTAGCTATTTTATACTGCAACTAGACCGTATTTGTTTTTGTTAGGCCAATTCTTGTGTCTAACATTTCGTTTCTCGTTCTGTCTGGTCGACAGTGGCGTAGCCTATTTATAGCGGGAAGGGGGGGGGGGGGCTCGACCCATATTTTTAAGAAAAATAAATAACAAGACATACAAACTCGGTGGACAGACTTTAACTTAATGAATCAAAATTTTGCTGTTATTTGGGCATTAGAAACTGTTTGTAGGAGGCTATGCCCCCCCCCCTCCCCAGGGCTAACCTTTATGTCGATTACACAATTTAAGGCTTTTAACTATATAAATATTTGTTTTGTGTACTTGTAACTTTAAGTATGCATCAAACTAATTTGGCTATTTTGCCATAAAATTGGCAAAATTATTTGTTCATGTATTGGTGTAATTTGAATTATAAAATAATATATATATATATATATATTAATATTATGGTTGTACATTATAGATTCAAAATTCTGACATGCTATCGTCTAATTCGGTGGTTCTCAAACTTTTTTTGCCAACGGCACACCTTGGAACACAGGAATAAAATAGCCGCACACCTGGCTAAATATGTATGAAAAATATTTGAATTTTGCGAAATAAAAACATAGTAAGTCATAGACACATAGAATGACACAAACTAAATAAAGAAAACACAGCTAAAATTACCAGTAGACACCAGTGAATACTCACTTGGGATCACATGGTTTTTCGCAATTTCTTAGTTTGCCACTCAAAATTTCGCGGCACACTTAGGAAGATCTCGTGGTCACGTGTCTGCCGCGGCACACTGGTTGAGAATCATTGGTCTAATTTCTAACTTCTGTTCGTGTAATTTTTAACTTCTATTCATGTAATATCTAACTTCGATTCATGTAATTTTTAAATTAAAACAATGTATAATCCAACTTCTTTATTTGTTCAGTGTAAATTTTAATTCTAGTTCACCTTATTTCCATTATTTAGATGAAAAACGTCTTCTTCATTGACGCTTTACACGTGTAGCATGAGCATCGACTCGACAAATTTAAAAAAATTTAACTTCGTGTACCATAATGCGTTTCAACGCCATTTGTAACAAGGGACTCGATGAACGATGCTAGACATATTTCACAAGTCATGTCAAACGGTGACGCCATATTCTTATTTGGACACTATCGGTGTAGACTGGAATAACCAGACGCTAGAGGTTGCCATTCGATTAAGACTTCTGGCTTATTTCGACGAACATAACTGATAAGAAATTGCAGTAAAAACAGAAACGATTGAATGTAAATCAGTTTATATCCATTCATATTACATTACTATATGCCTTGTGACCAATTTGTGTCAATTTCTAGGTCCCAAATATTAGCGATTTATCTCCTTTAAAATACAGACACTATCCAGCACGTGCATTTCAATGAAATACGTCACGCAGGTTCAATATTTCAACTAGTATAATATATAAATAATGTACGCTTGGCACATTACCCGTACCATTATTTGAAATAATGATACGCCAACATCAAAGGATAACGCCAACATCAAGACCAATAGTACATGTATATATATATATATATTAATTGGCTCAGCTAAATAAAAAAGTAAATAAAATTCTAGAACGTTCTAGAACGTAAATTTTCAGAAGAAACCCCTGCTATGCTTTATACTGACCCCCTTCTTCATTAGCTCAATCGGAGCAGTAGGTCCTTAAATTCCATTTCATTTTGTCTATACTGATCCCTGGGTTGAGAGACCCCTAGTTGCGAGGGCCACGATTAGTTAACTGAAAGTCAATCTTTATTTCAACTCCATCTCACTTGCGTTGTATCTATGACAGATTAGGTAATTATAAAAAAAAACGACAGGATAGAAATTTTCTCACACCCTTTCCTTCTGTCCATTATCCATCAAATAAATCACTGTTATCAGTTATGCCTAGTTGAACCAAGCAGTTGCCTACAAAATTCATACATATTTCACATTTTGCGTAAAACACAGGGGCTATAGCCCTAGAATGTAAGGTCTGATGCGTACAACAGTCGAACTCACCCAAGAACTTTTGTTCTTTTCAACACATAGTTTAAGTTTCATCTCATGATCTGGACAAAAATTCTCTTCCTGGAAGGTCCACAAATTTCTTTCATATTTCACATTTTGCGTAAAAGGCAGGGGCTAATGCGCACCAAAATTGAACCCATCCAAGAACTAGTGACACTCGTTTTAAGATACTCGTTTCAAGTTTCATCTAAATCAGATAAAAATTGTGACCTCAGATGGTTCATAACCCGAGTGTCCAGGATCTTGGTATTATTATATATGCATTTGCCAAGTTCACTGTCGCAGGAAACCACCATCGACTGTGTTAGTGTGCTAAGGGATTTAGAAAAGAAATAAAATGTTACTTGATTGCTGAGTAATTTTATTAGCTGGAAATCTCTGACGATCTAAACCCAAAGGAACTCCCGCCCCAATGAAAACTTGCTCCCGCAATTGTCGCACATTTTTGCAAGTTTTCCGCGATTTAACTCATTTTTGTTGATAAAATTGAAGTAATCATTTTTTTTCACATTAATGAGATACATGTAGTAATTTTTGGTATTGGGTAAATCGTCCAGCCCCGCTAATTGTTGATAAATAAATAAAGAATGAATGCGGATATTGCAAATTATTGACGAGGACAATAATGGTAATGTAACGTTTAAATGCCCGCTGGCCAAGGTAAATTAGAATTTCAGTTCATAATATGGTTTTCGCATCTTTCTACCTAGCATATTGATCCAAGGCCCGTAAATTGTATTTGTCTCCCCTTAACAGAAGACTGGAAAGTTTGCTCTGAAGTGGAAAAGCCTTCTGATGTCTATCCTCATCCTTGGTATTCCAAGTGATCGCCGGAATGGGGCTAATATCGTATTCACACTATAGATAACCCTCATGAACAGATGTGTGTGTCTTGGACCAAAATGATGTCCACTCCATCTATGCGTTTACCGATATGTGTATCTTGGACCAGATACCCACATTTCCAATATTTTATCTGTCTGGGTATCGGGGGGGGGGGGGTCTGTATGTGATTACCACATTATACATATCCATTTAAATACAGCTGAGGTCACTATGACCTTATCGATCACAGCAAGTTATTCCGGTATACCTTTATTTCAACTTTAATGTTGTCACTTATATATTTTAGCTGAAATATAAACCTGAGAAAAATTGGGGATGGATATTTCCACCTTTAGTCCGTGGTTTATAGTGGGATTCTCAGAACCCCAAGAATTGGTATCTGGTGTTTACAAAAGCACACGCTGCCTCGTGTACCACACCGAACGAACTATCGTAAGTGATGTCCAGTTTCCCTTCATTTTCGCCCAAAAGCACAGTCTACATTTTAAAATGTGTTTATCCATTCTTTCTATGGCCATTGGTAAACTATTTTATCTGCACTGTAACACGGCATTAGCCCGCTGATTAATCTGTTCAACATCTCATATGGACAACCATTCCAAAATAAAAGTTTTGTGTTTACTTCCTAGGCGTACGAGTCAGTGGGGCAATCTGACTTTTCGGGCAAACGGGTAAAATGAAAACCAAAATTATTATTTCATCTAGTTGGCAAAATAAAGTGCCCCAAATCTAATAAAAGTTTACTTTTCTTTTAATTAAATAACTCGAATTTGTACTGTATTGACTAATACTTTGCGCCATATTTTTCGGGCATCGATTATTATTTGTGAATGCAGCTGAAACAGCCTGATTGGATGGTTGAAATTTAAGTCGGCATAGACAGAAACTTCGGTTATAAAACAATTATTAGACAACTTTGAAGTTACTTAAAGTAGCCAAGTCCCTAACTCAATATCGTCCAGTCTTCGGGATTGAAAACACGAATTATTTATCAATTTAAATCAAGATTGATGTTGTGATCTTACCTGGTAAAGATGGGCTTCTGATATCCAATATTTAAGCCAAAATAAACATTTTACCATTGGTACACGAATCGTGTACCATAATGCGTTTCAGCACCATTTGTAAGAAGGGACTCGAAGGACAAGGCTAGATATATTCCACAAGTCGTGGTAAAACGGTGACATCATATTCTTATCTGGAAAGCATACGCAATAAATACTATCGATGTAAACTGAAATAACCAGACGTTAAAGATTGCCATTCGATTGAGACTTCTGGCATATTTCGCCGAACATAACTGATTTGAAATTTAGAGTAAAACGGAAACGATTGAATGTAAATCCGTTAATATACATTCATATTACATTATTATATGCCTGGCGACCCATTTGTGTTAATTTCTAGGTCCCAAATATTAGCGATTTAGCTCCTTTAACTCACGGAATAGCAGAAAAACGCATTTGCGGCGGAAACATGTTCAATCTAATTTTTATTGAAATTAAATAATAGGTTCTGTCCCATTGAGTCAGGGGTGGAATGGGTATCTCTGTGCTCCCGAAACAACTGGTTTCCTTGTGCCCTCATCGCGGTGAAGAATATGTGACATGGCTGGCGAGAAAACGAAACTAGCTTGATGCACCTTTCCCGCACCCCAAACATTTTTCTCCACGGATTTAGGCCATTATATTTTCAGTTGATGCTAAGATGAATTTTATTTATTTTCAAAAATATGTCATTTTGTTTTTGCAATTAGAGCCTATGGGGCCCTGACCGCTTTTGACCCAAGTGCGCCCCTTGCGCAGTCTGCTCCTGATCCGAGTTATTAGCCAGTGGAAAGACACGCCATACAACAGTGATACCAATTTCACATTTATCGCCATTTTCTCATTAATAAGAGAACAAATCAAAATTTTCTGACATTTTGTTTTCGATCATGAAATGAAGACCGCTTAGATAATTACTTCAGTAGACTCCAGTAATTTCAAAAACAATTATTATAGATCTAAGATTGAATTTGGTCGACATTAGACGTAGCAATTGTTTCACCGGTTACCGATGAAAATTAATGACAAAAATCTTCGGAAAGGACATATGCCGAAATGAGGTTAGGGAGTGACAGGAATTGTCAGAAATTCATCTCCTGTTGGTCAGCTCAAGCGGAAATGGTTTACGAATGTATTGGCCCCGAAGGTAAACATTCCTTACATGAAATTCTATTTTCTAAGCGATTAGTTTTTATAATAAAAGAAAGGCCAATTGGATCAGACAGAAAACAAACCAACTAGAAACAATTTACTAAACTAACTTTTCATCATTATCTCCCTAATCAGATTAACGACATTCTGATTTCTTTCTTGCTTATGTTGGCTAACCACAAAACACTGAAATGGAATCTAAAGTGGTGGTGATTTGGAAGTCAAGCAATGAAATAAAATGGGGATTAACGTTTCATTGACGAATTGGATGCGGTTTCACGTCTAAGAGACATCATGGGTTGAGTGGGAGTTTAAATCGCAGTTCATATTCCTGTTATCTACGCCAATTAATTATTATAGTATAATTTTTTCTGTGGGCGTATCCAGTAATAACTTCCACTCTGTTAACCTCTCAAAAAACATAACTTCCTGTTAACCTCCCCGAATTAGATGTTAACCTAAAATTTGGAATCAATTTTGATCATTAATATTACAGATGCGTTATGTAAGAGCTAAATCTGCCTATTCCAGATCTTTCTGTTGGCCTCAACTGTTATATAAATTACTAGCAGGATACCCGGCTTCGCTCGGGGTTCATAACTCCGAAACCGGAAGTGGTACCCCAAATTTCAGACTCGGGGCAGACCTAGTGTTGCCGCCAACCCCGAACAGATCGGCTTCGCTCGGGGGTCATAACTCCGAAACCGGAAGTGGTAGACTAACGCCACCTGGCCTATGTTACTCCCCGGTCCGAGCTACCCCTATACCCCAAATTTCAGACTCGGGGCAGATGTAGCCGCCAACCCCGAACAGACAGACTTCGCTCGGGGGTCATAACTCCGAAACCGGAAGTGGTAGACTAACGCCACCTGGCCTATGTTACTCCCCGGTCCGAGCTACCCCTATACCCCAAATTTCAGACTCGGGGCAGACCTAGTGTAGCCGCCACCCCCGAACAGACCGGCTTCGCTCGGGGGTCATAACTCCGAAACTGGAAGTGGTAGACTAACGCCCCCTGGCCTATGTTACTCCCCGGTCCGAGCTACCCCCATACCCCAAATTTCAGACTCGGAGCAGATGTAGCCGCCAACCCCGAACAGAGAGACTTCGCTCGGGGGTCATAACTCCGAAACCGGAAGTGGTAGACTAACGCCACCTGGCCTATGTTACTCCCCGGTCCGAGCTACCCCTATACCCCAAATTTCAAACTCGGGGCAGACCTAGTGTAGCCGCCAACCCCGAACAGACCGGCTTCGCTCGGGGGTCATAACTTCGAAACCGGAAGTGATAGACTAACGCCCCCTGGCCTATGTTACTTCCTGGTCCGAGCTACCCCTATACCCCGAATTTCAGACTCGGGGCAGACCTAGTGTAGCCGCCAACCCCGAACAGACAGACAGACAGACAGACAGACAAACAAACGACAGTCACAAATATATATATATATATAGATAGATTAACTAGACATTTATTCACCTGACAAGCCGATAATCAACTCTCTAGATCATTGGGTGGTTGTGATTTTAAACGGATTGAAATACAATCGCCATTTAATAATTTAATTTAAAAATGGACAATGAACACTTTATTATCGGAAAAGCGGTAGCAATGAAAATCGAGACTACACGCTATTCTTCAATGGAGTAATTTTCAGTATATTTTGCCTTTTCATTATCTATTGTAAACTAATATAGCGAGAACTGTTAATTCTTTATGTAAATCTTACATACTGGCGTTAACAGTAATCTAATAACGTGTTGCCGATTGATAAGTAATAGTATGGCACCAAAATGACGGGGTTGGTCGTGGAAACTGGCATGAGATTAAATTATTTTGTTGAAACGCACTGGGAAACAACGGAAGTTTTCAGCACGACTGACCTTGTCGTGGTTAAGAAAATAGCCCTGGTAAGGAGCAGTCCTGGCCCTTCGGATGGGTCAAAAAAACCGATGTTCCTTGTACACTTTGGCGTGCAAGTAAACGAACCCTTGACATTTGGAATTCTAGTAGGCTGAAACGCAGCTATTGGTAACACATTTTGCGTTGGTTATTAATACACCTGGACATTCTTTTAAATGGCAATATGGTACGAGCGCACACAACCCTTTGGTGCAAGTTCACGAATAACGGCCTCGTAGATTACAATGTCCTTGTCTCTGTGCTATTTTTAGTTTATCAATGCAGAATTCTGTATGCATCTGATTTATCAATCGTTCAAAAAATATTAATGGACAATAGAAAAAGAAACACTTCTCGTGAATATTTTTATTAGAGTGGTTATTATACATCTAACTATAACATCTATCAATGTCCGTTTTTAATCAGTATGTGATTAAGTTTAATAATTCATTTATTTCTGTCGATGCGATTTAAACAAAGAAAATAACCCGATTACACTGAAGATTCTTTAACAATTAAATCTGAACAGGCAAGTAGATTATCTGTCATTTCTGTTTAGTTCTAAAGAAACAAAATAAAACATGCACAAGGTAATTAAATTGTAACTAGATAATTATGATGAGGTCAGGGTTCGATCCCAGTGTTGGTCGAGAAAGTTCCCCGGAATCGCCCAGCATGGTTTCTAGCTATCATTAGGTGTTGGAAGCGCGGGTAGTATATAGTTGTTCGGATGGGACGAAAAAAAAGGGTCCAGTGTACACGTTGTCATGTACGTAAAAGACTCGTTGGTAGTTGGAATTTGATATAAGAGTAGAGCCGGTGATACTGATACTCTATGGCATACGCCCGTCATTAACCTTGTCGGTGCAGAAAAGTAGGAAGTTATTATAAATATTAGAACAAACGGCTTACGATTATATTTACGTTTCTTACTACTATTTAATGTTTCATGGGTTAAACACGTTCATTTTAATACACAATGTAGCCGACCTACTCAATAAAATGAAATGAGATTTAACGTCAGCTAATGAAGACACCTAACCTGGACAGCGGTTTTCGAATTCCAACTGTCACGGGCCCTCCGTCCATCACCACTTACTAGTGGAAATCACGCACGAAACTCACGGGGAACTAATCAGACGCGAACGACTGCCATTCAATTTGCGTACTGCTTGCGTATTTCTACAAAAATGAATTTAAATCTGTTTATATACACTCAGTAGCCTATATAGAAGCTGAAGAGGGGTGGGGCATATCTAGGGTGCCATCTACAATACACTGTTAGAAATAAATGTTAATTTACCGTAAGAATGTGGTAAAATATTTACGTAGTTGTATGTTATTTTACGTATGTATGTTTTATTACACCAAACAGGAGTGATAGTACAAATAGTCGTAAAAAACATATTATACAGGTGATTTTACCGTGAAATAATTTATTTTTACATACGTAACGTCAAAATACAGTAATGTTCAGTGTATTCAAACTATAGGAAGATGTACCGTAGCCCAAATTGGTTGTCGTAAAATGTTGAAATCACAGAAATGTTTTATTCAATAGTAATGAAAGCAAACTTTGAAATATTTTTGGTAACATTTCTCAACACACAACCAATTAACAGTGACCGTTGAAGTCCACAACCAAATAGCAAATGATGTTACGACAACCACCAGGTAAACTGTCAGAAATGTATGTAAAATTACAGTAGTACAAGGGTTTTTTGTATCTCAATTATCGGTATATTTTACAACATATACTACTTTTACCAAGTCTAATGTATTTTTTCCGAGTTTCAAGTATGTTTATCGAGTTTCATGTCTTTTTGACAATAAGTGGCGATGGAATCAAAGACATATTCAAAATCCTGTAAAAATACATATGATGTAATAAAATTGAACTGAAAGTAACGCAGCAAGCGTGTTACTTTACAGATTTTACGTTTGTTCACATTATTATGTAATTTACTTTTAGGTAAGAAATATAAGTAAAATTACAGCAGTTAAAGAATTTGTTTTTACCTTAAAATATTGAACGGAAAATAACATAGCCAGCATGTCATTTTACAGACTTACGTTTATTCACGTTATTTTGTAAATTTACTTATTCGGTAAATTTACTTATTCGGTAAATTTACTTATTCGGTAAATTTACTATCTCTTATTGTATTTTAGTATTCCATAGAGACGAAACATTCCTAATAATTATCTTCTTATGGTATTCATTTCAATTTATTAACCATAATATGGACAACCACATCTTGTAAATTTAGTATATTGCATGTCATGTATATCTAGTTTCCATTATTTATAAGATCTATAAAGTGTATTGATATTTAGCGTACGTTAATCAGTTTGTAAGTATTTTCTTAATTGCATAAAAAAAAAAATGTTTTGACTTTCTGGCCGTAGGTTGTATTATCTCGTTTTCAAGTTCACTTGAAGACGGTAAATTAAACCGATTGGCCAGTGTTAGTTGAGCCGGACTGTCTGTAAAGCAGGGTTATAATGCCTGCAAATAGTTAGTACCGCGAGCTTACATCTGAAAGCCTGGAACCATGCTCTCGTCTACCAAACAGGATTATCGATATTCAATATATATTGAAGTGATATTAATACGAAATATTTTACACCGGGGCTATTGCTCGAATCTTGCATGTAAAATTACCAATATTAGTATTTTTAACAAAAGTGTAAATTAACAGTGTGATGTATTTTTACAAGAAATGTAAATTAACATTGTGATGTATTTTTACAAGAAATGTAAATTAACAGATATGTTCTTCTACAGTAAATTGTTGAATAACTAATGGTGTAATTTTACCTATGATTTAGGGGCAACTTTTGCTGCCCGTAATTTTAGGGTAAAATAACCAAAATATTTTTAACAGTGTACCACCTCACAACGAATGTGAATTTCCGGGCATTTGAGGTCATTGCTTGGGGAAAATCAGGAACATGGGAGAAAATTCTTGTGAACGAACGGATCAGAAATGGAAACCATCACTAGTGGTACTACTGGGCGGTTCACTCTTACTGTGAATATGATATTGATGACATAGCTTAAGACCACACAGGAGTGGAAGATTGACGGCATATTGGATACGAGCACCGTTGGCGCGAACAAAAATTCAGATATCGATGTATAATATGTAACTGAACTTAAATCCGCGCATGTATACACCCATATTACATTAATGTGCTTTTTGGTCCATTTAAGTTTGGCGGGGTTGGATGGCCGAATGGTTAGCACGTGCGCGCTGTATCATAAGATTTTTCGTTGAGTCATCTGGCGTGATTTCGAATCCTCCGTTGTACGTGACAAGGAGTAGGGTCGCCTGTCCAACCTCGTGGGTTTTCTCTCGGTCCTCCGCTTTCCTCCCACTGCTAAAGACCCCTACGCGCAAGCGAATTATTGAAATAAAATTGAACCATCTGTTAGTCCCGAAATGACCTAGTTTGTGTCGAGTGGACGTTAAACTCCATTTCTCTCTCTCTCCCTTTAAAGACTCAGTTACATTCTGTTTTCATAAATGGAACCAATCACGATGCCCTCTTCTACTATTTCTCACCAGATAATGAGCGAGGTTTTAAATAAAACCAATTAGGTCAGTTACTCATGTCTATTATATCTTTTTTTCAAAAATGACCCATGTATATGTTCGACCATTACCTTATCCTAAATACCTGTAATTAATAGTACAGGTATTATTTACATTACATATTATACCTGATTTATCGTAAACTAACACCTGATTATCAGCTTGTAAACTAATTACCCGTACCTCCAGTATCAGACAACCGTTATCATATCCATTTCACTATATCTATCATCTAGTCACGTACTTAATTATATACAACTAGATACCGCCCCTACTTTACTATTCATACTAATTGGATGTTGTAACACGTAAATAAAAGGTAATGTCTTAATGGTGTAGAAACGTAATTTTCTTTTAAAGGGTTAAAATTATACAGCGATTATCTGTTTGTTTGTCTGCTCGTGGTTGTCAGCTACACAGGGTTGTCTAAGGCTGAATACCTCCATATACTCCATTAATATGACATATTGGTACAGTGGGTTGTTTAAGCGAGAATGATTCCTTTTACAGCAAAGGTGACCTATGCCAGAATATTATATAGGCCTACCAGACTGTTTTGTTGTTCCGTCAAATCTGTAAGGCAAATCTTAAAGGTGACCTATGCCAGAATATATACGCCAGATTGTTTTGTTCTTCCGGTACATCTATAAGGTGAAGTCTGATATCAAGTGACTGGAACCAATGTAGGTTTTAAGTGTTCATTATCCCGAATTTTATTATGCATATAGTTGTTAATTTACCGATCACGAAGTACGTTAAACTAATTCAAGACTCAACCCTTTTCTGTTGAAAATATAAACAGAGCTATTTAAAATCCCGTAATATCTGTTTAACTATTGATGGTTATCGACACCCCTGGTTTAAATACAGTCGACGATCTGTTATTATCATCTTATAGACCATTAATAGATGATCACCCACGATGATAGGAGTATTGTTGAAGATGAAAAGAAAGGCACCTTGTGGGATATCTGGACCGAATAAAAAAAATATAAATCGATTAGCAAAACAAACAGCATACAGTTCCATTTGTGATACGGGTTTCTTTATGACAAACTGTTTAACAAAAAAGGTCATACGCCATGCTGTGTACGATGGGGGAATTTTGTCCGGACAGCGGCGTTTCCCCCTACTCTTCTTCGGATGCCAACGGTTCTTTTAATAGACGCTTAAAACAGCTCCTGCACCACTGACTATGGGACATTAGGCTGGAAATTTCCAAACACCTTTCTCGGTCAACGCTCGGGATCGAACCCTCGAACTCCAGGTTAATGAACCTGTGCCATACTCACCGATCCACAACCAATTGTATAATAGAATAATAAGATTTAATTATCAAGGGGAATTAACTCCGTGACAAGTGACATGCCTTGTTTCACCTCTCACGTTAGCTTGTTCTAACAAAGATGTATTGCAGAACAAGTACAAGGTGAGGTAAAAAACAAATGGCGTAAAATGAATGAGTTTTATATATATTTTTTTTGCTAATCTTTAACTTGTCGTGTGGCATGTGCCAATCTTCTAGCTGGTTGATGTCAAGATATAATTATTGTCAGTAATTGTATCCTGCAAATGAGTTATTATTATGTCCTTTTAGTTGATTAATGTCATGTGTGTTAACAAGAGCCCCAAAGGGCATTACTTGCACATCTAGTTTTATTAGATATTCTTAGCATGTATCTTAATGAAATGACAATAAAGGTGCAGTCAACTATTGTGTGTTGTAAGTTTTTGGACCAGGAAATTGGTACCAGACGCCACTCACCTCGTTCTTCTTTGGAACGACTATACAAGTAAAGCATTAAGCTTCGCTAATTCAAGTACGATCTTCATGAACTTTGGCATGCGTGTTCCTTGACAATTCCATCTTGTCCCTGAGATGTGGAATTTCATTGGAGATAAAGGTGAATTAGAGTTTAGAGCTTACCTCCTAAATAACACTTTTAGTCGATACGAAGTAAGGGGTAGTTTAAATAAAAAAGCTTTTAAATTGTTGCCGAAATCTAGATCTTCCATGAGAAACTATTTAAGATGTTTGTTTATCATTAACTTGTAGTGGCAATTTTACGCTTTAACATCACACTTTTAATGACGTCATTATGTGAAGTACGTCGATACCGGATATAGGAAGTCAGCCATTTAAGATGCAATTACGTGCAATCACTGCTTTCAAATATCACTCGAAAGACTTTAAACCGATAAAAAATATACCTTATTAAAATATTATTTGCAATTTAAACCCTTCGTAAATATCACTTCTTGTCAATTGCGAAAATCAATAATTACTTAAAACGATCTTTCACTTATTACGTTAATGGTCCTGGGACGCTCGTTTACGATTGCTATTGGAAAATGAAACATAATATTTTAAACAATATTTATGCGATATGTTATGTACGCGCTAACCAATTGTGATATCGGGAAGGTATAACTTTCCTCTTAGAGTACAAAATATGTTACGGTACGTCTAACCATTTTCACACTTTCATTCTGAAAATCTGAACATTCGTACACAAGAGAATCATTGTACGAGGCTGGCTGAAAAGTTCTAAGCCTGAAAAGGACGGATCAATTAGGTTGAAACAAACTTTTGCCACCAACAAATACAATCATTGAATGAATCATATGTTATTGTTGTCTTCGTACCAGACCATCTTGAGAACTTACCCTTTGAAATCACCAGAAATGGACAAAACAGTCATCAAGTACCTGCAACTGAAAGGAATAACCCCAGCACAGGTACATGTCGATGATGCCTCCTCTTTTTCCACAGCAAAGAAAGGGGTTGTGGAATTTAAGCGTGGCAAAGAGAGCATTAACGGTGACCCGCATCATCAACAGCAACCATTCAAGATTGAGCACATTATCGCCAACGAGTTAGGAATGACAATGGTTTCTGTAAGATTGGTGTCAAAGCTCTTGAATGCGTATCAGAAACGTATGATTCCCGACGTCCCGTGACAATCTGCGCCATAATCAACTTTCTGGGCCATCGGATGGTCGCGATTTTCAATGGATTGAAACACGATCGCCATTTAATAATTTAATTTAAAAATGGATAATCGAGACTTTGTTTATTATCGTAACAATGGTACTTGACAATCGAGACTATAATATTGTGGACACTTCAAAGCCTGATAACTTGGCTCAGAAACGGGCAATTTGACTGAAGTTTTCAATATATTCATTTTTTGATTATCTAATTTTTTGACTATTGTAGTAAGAACGACAAGCTCTTTATCTATATCTCTTTAAACAATTGAAAAAAATCGCTCATTTACACCTGTCATAACTGAAAAGTAGGACGTTAAATATAATTTCATTTCATTTCTGGGGGTAACGTTGGCTAAGTGGGTAGGACGCTGGCTCGCCAGCCTGGAGGTCGGGTGTTCGATTCCTGCATTGGCCGAGAAAGTTCATCCAGATTTTCCCGCGTGGTTCCTCCTCGTCAGGGATGCAGGACGGACAGCCTGACAAGGACAGCTGTCTAGTCGTTCGGATGGGACGAAAAACCGTGGTCCTTCGTACAGATTGGCGTGCACGTAAAAGTTCCCTTGACAGTTGAAATTCGATATACGTCTAGGCGGTAGTGCCGCTGTCCGGGCAAAATTTCCTTTCCCCATATAGCACACTGTATGGCGTATGCCTAGTTCAGCTCCGAACGTAGGTCTCATTACACTCGCCCTGTACGTTCGGGAACCGTCCTATTGAATCTTTGTCGAGAAACTTTCGCTTTTTTCTAGTCAATTTTAATGGGCAACTTTTCACAACTAAACGGACGCGTGTCAGTCCTGAACGCCTGTACAATATAAAGGAACATTTTAGAGAGAAAATAAGACCTTGCTTACCTCGCTACAGTCAGTATGTGCGACACAACATGCTGTTGAAAATACGCCCCTTCTGCTAAACAGGTTGCTAAATTTAGGTAAACGGGAGAAAAAAATTGGAATGTTTGACAAAAATAATTGTGTTTGGGCTAGGCAAAGCAATAAATGACCGAAGATTCACAATTTTGCAAAGATTCCAATTTTCCCCCGCATGCTTACCAATTTTCGCTGAAAAGCATGACGGTAGTCAATATTTAAATTATCCATAATGTAAATTTATTTTGGAAATACTGTGTAGATTGTGCATTACGGTCACCTTTTGCAATACATTGGGCGCTACCGACAAAAGAAACGCTCTTGTCGGTGATTTAGTGCAACGGCCGAGCAATGAGAATTGATGTTAAACGTACACATATCTGTTTCCTCTTGTCAGTACTGTAGGTGGAAGGACCTGGCAAGGGGCAACGTATAATGGTTCGAATTGGACGAAAAAAAGAGGTCCCGTGTACACATTGGCATGCGCGTAAACGAACCCTTGGCAGTTGGAATTCCAAACAAAAGTAGACCGTAGCAATATGTCCCGCATAGCACACTTAATGGGGTATCCCCGTCTTCATTAGCACAATCGAAGCAAAACAGTGGGACTTTTGATCCTATTTTATTTCATTTATCTGATTATTGTTATCTAGCCAAACAGACATGCGCTGTAAAATAGGATTAAATGACACGGTAGGAAGTAAACAATAAGATCTCTGTATACAGTGTTATTTATAGAAGATCACTATTTTCATCTGTCGGTACGTTAGATTTATCCTATTTCGATCTATCAGTACGCTACATGTAGATTACATTTTCTACCTGTCAATACGCTAGATTATTGTTTATACCCGCCAATACGTCAGATTACTGTTTCTACCTGCTAGATATATATTGCCTCTATCTGTCAATATGTTAAGTCATTGTTTCCATATATATCAATACGTTACATAATTATTTCCATCTGTCAATACGTTTGATTACTGTTTCTACTTTAGATTACTGATTCTACCTGTCAATAAGTTAGGTTGAATATTCGGATAGCTCATTAGACGTCTAAGCAAAAGGTAATGGAACAGAGTCCTACTATACGGATGCAGCAAGATTACCCAAGAAACCAGCCTATGTTTATCGTTTTACTTATTGCATAATTAGAGCAGAAATAATGCCACTATAAAAATAAATTGGTAATCTAAAGGCCGTATTCTCGAATACTGAGTGAAATTAGTACCCCATTTTACCCCACACCTCTCAAATGTAAGCAAGTCTTGAGTCCGGTTACTCGCGTTATTTTCTGATAGCGATGTCTTGGATGATAGATACTCTATAAGCGCGGTAATTCAAGTCTTTTGAACGATTTTACAATCTACTATCCAGACTATCTTCCCACACTTCTTTAACGTTGAAGTAAATTTGTGTTATATTATGTGAACAATACAATATATTGATTAATACAGAAATAAAAATTGTCTTGATGTCGTTTACAGGTGTACAAAATAATCCCTTATAAAAATAATCTTAGTATAACAGCCTTCTTGATATATCAAATACTCGATTTATCATGTACTTCCGGTTCTGAAACGAGGGGGGGGGGCTTACAGTGTCATCCTGTGTGACAAGGTGCTGGGAATAGTTCAATGCTTCAATGTTATAATGTGTTTATGATATGAACTAAATAAGAAAGGCCAAATTTTTCGACCGAATTTGTCTACTTACATGGATGGTTGGCCTATAAAATCGAAGAAGAGGGTTTGAATTAACATTGTCTGTCACATTTTTCCTAATATTCATAGTTTAGTGTCGGACGGATATAAAGCTAAAAGGTGATTTGTACGACGGGTAATTATATGTTTGTTGGTATGTTTCTATTTTCTCAAAATTTCTATGGTCAACAACATACACGCTTTCTCGGAGTACGACATTGCCAGATTTTGCTCCGTCTGAGAGCGTTTAGGCCAGCGAAAATGTGGGAAAACCTGAAGCTGGACAGAGTCAAGAATTAACATGAAGGTTAAATGGAGAATGTTTGGCTATCTGTATCCATCAACAAATTACTTGTCCTTTTCCATTAATATTTAGACTAATCCTTCTTCTTATGAAACTGTTTAATAAGAGCAGTTCTATAACACCTTATTACGTTAGTGATATGACTGTTGTACCTGCATCCAGAAAGGGCTTGAGGTATATTCAGATTACAAACGCTACATCATTAATTGTCTCGTTTTCAATAAAAATTCTTAAGAAATACAACATCAAATGAAAACATTATACTTATAATAAAAAGCTAGATTGCTGAACAGCTCGCTAGCAGAGTGTTTCAAAACAACAATGAAATAGGCGAAGCAACGTGATAAAAGAATGATGCACGTGAAACCAGAAAAACCAAACAGATATGAAACTTAAAAGCCTTTGACACCTGAACAAGGGACCAATCAAACTAGGTACTCAGTCACGCCATGACCCGATAAGTATATCAAGAATTTGTCCGATAATCGACACGGATATCCAACACGTATTCTTGGTTTTGTTGTCGACCATATTCCAATGGCATTCATAATCTCATACGAAAGTTATAATGTTTACAATTAGCTCCGTTTGAGAACAGACATGAAGCTAAATTGGCCGACATTTTAATTCCAAAATCGACCGACATTTGAATTCTTAAAAGTCGTTATTCTGCTTCTATTTAATAAAATCGACAATGTTTATTTAGTCTTTGTGTGTATGAACGATATAAAACGGATTAAAATAGTACAAGTTTTAACATAGTTGTCATGTAGGACAGTTATCTGCAGAATTGTATAATCTTGAGAAAACAGCGTTGGGTTATTCAGGAGATTACAGACATGATACCACTTTTGATGTTTTTCCGCCAAAATTTATAGCGAGTATATGTTGAACTATTTACTGTATCAAGGCAACCTTGGTGACATATAAATATTAGTTTGTTATAATTTGTGTTTATATCATGTATAAAACACCATTGTTATGTCACTAACCAGTTATCTGTTAAAGAAATAAAAACACCTGTTTAGGTGTGAATAAGTCCCTATCTCTATATCTATCATACAGATTACTGAAATGTTCAAGACGATTAGCGTACAACCATTTATTTTTATTCAGAAAAATAGGAAGTTAAACTCCATTTCATCCATTCATTTATTATATTTTCGCGGATGAGAGAATTAAACGTTCAGAGCAAGCGCTGTACCATCTGTTATAATAAACATTTAAAAAAAAGATTATAATTAACGGATTAGTTGAAAATACAAACACTACAATTTAAACTAAATGTATAATTTCATGAATCACTTACTGTTATTATCCCGCGTAAGGGGGTGAGGGGAGGGGTCTTATAATGGACGCCCCTCGGACAGTCTTTCCGTTCCAGTTTTGTTTCCGGAGCACATCCCATACTATACTAGTATAGCAGTTGTACCTTTTGCTAATTGGACATTTCTTGGACATAATATTGTACGTTCCATGGTATACAGGGCGCGGGATGTTGATGACTGAGTGCTGTGTTCTCTCTCCTCCTGGAATAGAAATATTATTATACATTATGATTTATGTAGGTCAGTGTGAGGGACACTTTAAGCCGAGTGTGATTGTGTAACCATGGACGAAGGTCATCAACAATTAAGAATATCATTTTGAGAAAAAAGGACATAAAAATATGTCCATTTAAAGAGAAAACGACACATTTTATTAATTAGATTAATTCGTGAACATTTTAAAATGTCCTCACATTGCAACAAGCCGTCTGTTGGACCCCAGTGGTATGCTCTTATAATTTTGATCAACACAAATTTCAATCATCTCCATATTTACGTCCGTTAAGCAATGGTCCACACCATTTTGTGGCCTTCTACTATATTTTATCTAGACAGAACTGATTAAACTCACAAACATTATGAGAAGATCTAATTGTGCTATTGTTAATATCAGACATGGAATACGTCTATAAGTGTTCTTATCTTCTATTTACTAAATAATTATAGCAGAATAATGTCAGAAAATAGAATAGCTTATCTAGCGCCAATTATTCATTATAGACTGTATTCTCGAACGCTGAATAAAGCTAATTAATGACTTTTCTCCTTCAGAGATAAGCTACGTTTGAGACTTCACTGCGTCTATTTTAACTATGGGAAACAACTTCTTCTGATCACGCCCCTAGTCTCCCGTTTTGTTTTAATTTTTAAGATTCTTCACTTCCGTATTATATGTGACTATCCTCATATAATCTTAAGAAATTAGAAACAGGCAATCCAGATGAAATATTAAAATGGAAAATTATTAATTTTAGCTCAAATACGAACTATTTTTTTTTTTAAATTTCCTATTTGTATTTGTATTTTTTAATTTTGATTTGATTACATACTCTTCAAAAATAGAAGGGATATTGAAATGTAAGTACCTATGCAGGCTGCGATATGATAAATAGTCATGGACATATGACATGCTTTGAGAGTATGTTCACAGATGAAGACTTATCGCCCCAACAGAACCACTGAGCTGCACACGCGACACGCAAAAGCGTCATACACGTGGGAGGGGTTCATTGTCAAATTTGACACTTCAAGGAAGGGTTGATGAAAACTGCCGCGTGCTGGTTTATCTATCCATGTTTGCTTTCCTATCGGTTCTTGCATAAGATTTACTGTTTAGCGTATCTTTGCTTTAGTGTGTTGCGTTTAATTTGATTAGGAGACGTGTTCGTCGACGTCAACGGCAAGAATTGGCCGTGGCACTGCAAGAGGAGTTGGTCAGATTGCCCCAAATCGTGATTGGACGGTTGATATGTAGCATGCCACGACGAATTGCTGAATGTCTGAGGATTGGTGGAGCAATTACTCATTATCAAGACAAAAATGAAAAAAGTCCATTTTCACTTTTGACGGTGTATTTCTTTGCGAGTGAAATGGGGCCGTCAGATAAGCCGCCCATATGAACTTTTTATGTTCATGTGTAGGCAATTGGCCTGTTATTAACATACTAATAAAAACGGCAGTCCATTTCGGCAGTTTTGTATTGTTTCTAAATATCCCCTACTTTTTTTGAAGAGTATAGAATGTATTCTCGAACGCTAAAGACTTCACTGCGTCTATTTTAACTATGGGAAACAACTTCTTCTGATCATACCCGTCTTCCGGTTTGTTTTAATTTTTAAGATTCTTCACTTTCGTATATTATATGCGACTACCCTCATATAATCTTAAGAAATTAGAAATAGGCAATCCAGATGAGAAATTAAAACGGAAAATGATAAAATTTTAGCTCAAATACCAACCATTTTTTTTTAAATTTCCTATTTGATTTTATAATTTTGAATTTTGAAAAATATTTTATAACCTCTATTTGTAGTTTTGGACTTTGTTAAACAATTTGTAATTTTAAAATTTCTCAGTTCCTAGATATCCGTAGATATTTTTAAAAATCAATTTCGAGGTTCTTTCTTTGTAGCATATTGATGACGGTGGCTCATTTTACATGCTGATTTAATAATAAGTAAAAAAAAAACCTATACAAAATTAGTTTTTGTCATTCAAATATAGTTGATGGAAACAAGTGGCAAAGCCAGTTCAAATTGAAATTTTTTTCTGTAATTTTGTATTGAATTTGTGTCAATAAAAAGATTGATGTTAGTAGATTAATTCAAATTCGATCGTCTTTAACGAGCATGTTTTTTCCCTGTGTTTTTTGTGTGGTTTATTTGACAAATGATGGTGTCAACTGCGAGTGAACAATGCACGCGACACTTTTCGCTGTTAATTTGTAAATTTTGTAAGTCGACTCACGTTTTGTTTACTGGCCTGTCGTTATTCTTATATCCATTACCAAGCTTGACAAATCAATAGAATTCACTGACACACTACCCACAGTTAATTACAATCGTATTCAACTTCATTCAATAAACTAAGTTTCAAGGCGACAGGACAAGCTTTGGACAGTCGCTGAAGATTATCGATAAAGCGTTTTCATTACGACACATTCAGAAACCCTAGGCAGCTGTAAATACAATTATAAAGAATATAATGACGTTTATGTCTTAGTTGATTTCAAAACTAAACAGGTTTATCCATCTCAAAATACATTACACTACAAGAGCTGGTTGCTTATTCCGAGGGTTTCCAAAATGGGGAGGGAGCCGCGGTCTATCAGTGGGTAAGGGGCTGGCTCACTAACCAGGAAATTTTGGGTTCGATCCCGGTGTTGGACAAGATAGTTTTTCGGGGATTTATCAGCACGGAGCACGGTTTACCCTTGTCAGGGTGGATGGCCTGGCATGGAACAGTGTCTAGTCGTTCGGATGGGACGTGCACGTAAATGAACCCTTAACAAAATTTACCTCATAAACACTGTATGGCGTATTTTCATCTTCATTAGTCGGTTCATTCATTCATTCCAACATGGGAAGTTTAGGATGTCGGCGGCAACGACTTTTCTTATGTCAAAGTTTAGCGTAGGGAAGAAATCTTTTCACTTTTGTATTCAACAATCGATTTATCTTCTAATCAAGCAGGTTGTTTTGAAGTTAAAATGGGATTCGGGTTTCTAACACAATCTCTTATTTCGAGGAGAAGTAAATGGATTTCCTCTAAATTATAACGTATCTTTAATTAGAGCGACCTTGTAAATCACCTTGTTGCTGATTGTGTCCCCCTTTCCTTAATTGGTTGTTTGTTATTGGTAACAGCAATCAATAGTCAATTAATTAGTAATAAAGATAGTAATTGTTAATTGACGTACATCTAGACATATTTTCCAATTCGACGAAATTTATTATCTGAAATATTTGTCATTTCTATGGCGCTGTTCACAGTTGGAAGCTCTCAGAAATTTACTGCCACGTGTTCTGATGTTCTAATGAAGACTGTCAACTGAATGAATGAATGAATGAATGGGGTTTAATGTCCTACCTTTTGCATAAAATAAAACGGAACTGAACACGTACAATAATTATGACATTAATGAAAGTTGCATTCTGTAAAAGTTAGATTCAAAATTAATATATTGAAAATTTTATTCAAATTAACTTATTCCGAACCAAGTTATCACTGATGTGGCAAATATGGTTTATTACCTTAGCAACGTTACTTGTTAATCGAGACTCAGCCTTGCTTCTCCATTTTTAAATTAAATTATTAAATGGCAATCACATTTCAATCGGTTTAAATCTCGGCCATCTGACGATCTAGTCAGTTGATCTATAGCCTTGTCATGTGAATAAATGTCTAAATAATAATTCATATAACATTTGAAGCCAAAATAAAAACATGCAACATTCAATTAGCTCTTGAATAATGCATCACTAAGGGATTTTGTTCAGATTACTTTATGAATGATGACTACCACTGCCCGCCCTACCCTCGCTCGTTTCTTCTTTCGTTCGCGAAACTTAACCTCGGCTTCCAACGAGGGTGATATCGCGGACAGACCCTGCCCCTACTGATTCCTTGTGATTAAACATAAGCTGTGTTTATATTACAATGAAATACCAGGGCATGGCGCTGAATCGGCCAGAAACAATCAAATACAAGATCCGTTTAAAGATACATTATGGGAGATAAGATAAAGAGATGACAGTTCTCGCTATAATAGTTAAAAACTTGGTAGTGTAAAGGTAATTTGCTGAAAATTTCATTCAAATTGATCCACTATGAACCGAGAAAGAAGCGGGTGAAATTTTTGCATAGTCTCGGTCATAATTACTAAAATCATTAATATAAACAGCATAGTCGCGATTATCCAGTTTTTTTTATTTAATTATCAATGGCCGTTAGCGGCATATATGAATCTAATCCAGCCAACATCGAAGGCTAGCCTTGACATCGAGAGTTTATTATGGTCTGGATAAGTTAATTGATAATTTAGATAACATATCAGGCCTAAAGAAAGACTTGTAATAAGCAGATTTTGCTCCTGCATAATGCATGTTTAACTGACCTCGTATATGATAAAGCCTCGTGCCCAATCTCGTGGGTTTTCTCCAGGTCCCCCAGTTTCCTGCCACTTCTATGGAAATAAAACTGTACCATGTCAGTCCTGAAGTGATCTAGTTTGTGTTGAATGTACGTTAAAGTGAGAGGAGAGCCAAAAATACGACACTAAACAAATATCGCACCCAATTTGGCCCCTACAAACTGAATGTATATCGTTGAGTCTAAAGTTGTCTAAATAACATTAAAAAGCAGAAATGAAACATGTTAATCCACGTTGGTGGGTCATAATAAACGTAATAATTGTTAAACGACAAAAAAGTAATATTAATTCGATGCAATATAGTTCACACAACAGTTATTAACACAAAAAATGAAAGAAGACTATTTTCACGTTTACGATTGAGGCCGGAAAATCAGTGTTTTATTTTAACCTTGAAGGGAATGGACTTTACATGTATATGTGAACATTAGAATATATTGATTAACACAGAAAGATTGTTTTTATGTCGTTTAATACAGGTGTCTCCAAATAATCCGTTATATAAATAAACTTGGTATAATAGCCTTCTTGATAATCAAATACTCGATTATCCTGTACTTCCGGTTCTGCCAACAGGGATGAATTTGTATTAAGTTCTTCAATGCTATTGTCTTGAAATTTATCGTCCAAATTTTGGTTCATATTTCTGACAATTGCCATTGGGATTAACTGCAATATCACCACTTTGGTAAATACTACAGTAATTTAAAAGTGTCGCTATTAAACTAATAATGTCCATTTGTTTCTATACGACTACTGGTCAAACTACCGTTATTTAAAGTTACATTTTGTGATAGAAAATGTTTTAGACTTTATCGTGAAATGACCTCCCGTCTTTGATTTGGGTCAGTAAAATAAAATTGCCCAGCTTATTGTTTTGTATTTGTTGATTTGTTTAGTAACATAACAACCTCTCTTCGTTAAAGGGTGGGTGGTTTGGTTCGAATGTCTTAACGCGTGCGCTTTGGGTCACGAGGTCTGGCATTAAGTCAAGTGGCGTCGTTTTGATTCCCGGTTTGTACGTGACAAGGAGTGGGGTCGCCTTTCGAACCTCGTGGTTTTCTTCGGTGGCGCCGGCTTCCTCCCATTCCCTGCTAAAGACCTTTACGCGCTACAGGTGGGTGTGGGGTGTGCATAATTTATGAGACCAAGTTTTTCTAGAGCAGTTTCTTGTGTGTATTTCGATTCTGGGTGGTGATCAGGTGTTTGAGAGGGGCTTTTACGAGATACCGGGTTGGATGGGATAGGTTCGATGCCTTTATATTGGGAACAAAATGTGATAATGTTGATGATCATTTTATAGCACTTTACATCTCTAAATAAGTATTAAGACTGTTTGGTTTTGTGGTGGGGGGGGGCGGTGAGGAGTGGGGAGGGGCTGTAGACAGACGGTCCGATGTTTTAAATGGCGGGAAGTGTGATAATGTTGATAATGATGATCATCTTATAGATTTGTAAAACAATAATTTATAGCACTGTACATCTCTATAGAAGTGTATAAATAGCACATGTTTTGCTTTGTGAGTGGTTGACGGGGGGCAGTAGTGTAGGGGCGGGTGCAATGCCTACAACTGGCGGTAAAGTTTATAATGTTGATATCAATGATGAACATTAGCAAAACATTAATTTCTTGCACTAAATAAGCGTATACGATGTCCCTACTGGTGTTTTTTTTTTTTTGCTTTCCGGGCCAGGGTGCAATGTTGAAAATTAGCCTGAATTTTCTTTTTTTGGTGGGGGGGGGAGTTTAACGCGTGCTCGTCAGATCATAATGTCTGTCAAGGGGCATGGTTCCGATCCTTGTACGTAACAAGGAGCACGGTTGCTTTCCCTGCAACCTCTTGTGTTTCTCCAGACCCCTCCCCCGCCCCTAAATTACTATAGACTCCTATGGTTTTTAGTGCTGAAATTATCTAGTTTGTGTTGTGTGGGCATTAATATAAATCCTGCATGTGGCACTTTTAGACAACAAGACATATGCACAGATACGTTGTAATGAGTGTTATAAAAATATCTACCGATTTCTGTTCAGTTTTTGCATAGATTTGTCTGGATTACTTAATATACGATTTCGGTTAATAAGTCAGCTTTAAAATTGCAAATTATGCCAACAAAAATCGACAGAGCAATTTAAAGGAAAAGTAAACGAAGCTTCTACCTTTTAACGTAGTTAATGAATTGCCAAAAATTGAATCAGAGATCTATCGATTCAGATATTAGTGTTAACAGGAATCAGACCACTTTGAAAATGAAGATGGACAAGCCATTAGTTAAATGTTGTTAGCTATATTCTGGTGATTGACAATAATAATAAGGTAAGAGGGAAAGATGTTTATTAACCCAATGTCCATACTATTAACATACCTTTCAATACTGATGTATATTAAATCTTAATGTTGTATAAAGAAGGTCAAATGTCATCCCGGCTACAGATTCCCCCAGGATATTGAACGACGGGTTTTCAATACGGATTTTTAAAGAAAGAGTAACAATTCGCATCCTTATTTATTGGCTTCTACCATTCTTTATATTTGAAATCAGTGGATATCAGATAGTTACTAGATAAGGAACGTTTGTACGACATCATTACGGAATTTAATCTCCACCATATAAAATACACCCCCACGCCAGTTAATCCTAAAGGAAAACTTGGTTGGTGACCAAATTCGATAAGGATCCTTTATGCCATCAAAAAATATGATCCCTATCGAGTTCATAAGCTTGTAAGCTTGGAACAAAAATCCATTAATAATTGAAGCCTCTATCGCTTTCACAAGGTCTTCGGGAAAAATGAAATGAAATGGGGTTTAATGTCCTACTGTTCTGTTCCGAACTGAGCTAATGAAGACGGGCATACGCCATATTGTGTGCTATGAGGGAAATTTTGCCCGGACAGCGGCACTCTTATATCGAATTCCAACTGTCAAGGGATTTTTTACGTGCACACCAATGTGTACACGGGACCTCGGTATTTCGTCCCATCCGAACGACTAGACAGCTGTCCTTGTCAGGCCCTCCGTCCTACATCGCTGACAAGGGGGAACAACGCCGGAAAATCTGGATGAACTTTCTCGGCCAATGCAGGGATCGAACACCCGACCTCCAGGTTAGCGAACCAGCGTCTTACCCACTTAGCCACCGTGATCCCCTCGGGGAAAAGGCGGGGGGGGGGGCTCAAAGACCGATTCCGGAACGGAAAGTCGCTAAAGTTGAATATCGATATGCCAAACACGCTACAAGAAACTTACAACTGACTGTAAAAGTAGGGTTAACTTTTATGAGGGCTTAAATTTGGCTGTATGGGGCACTCTAACTTTATAAACTGTTGTACCATTCGAGTTCTTTCTACCTTGGAAATAGAAAGCGGGTTTCAACAAGGTAGCGTGTGTCATTTATTGTATAAGTTCAGATCATGATTCTATGTATTTAGACAAAACATTATTCTGTTGCTAACATGAGACATGAAATACTCCTTTAAGGGTTTTTATCTTTTATTTACTGAGTAATTATAGCAAGAAAATAACATAAACATAGTAAATTAATCACTGTTGATTGTCCAGAGCCTAGTTCACCTTACACTATTCTCGACCTTTGTCACAATTTATTTTCACGCGAAAATATCCATTTCTTCCCCTTAGAACTAGTCAGAGAATCTCGATTTTGATTGATCCTGTTAGTAAGATTATCATTCCACTGATAATCCATTATCGAAGTACTTAGCTCATGATTAATTTTAGGGCCTATTACTTTATCCATATTAGCAGCATTAGCAAAGTCTTTTATATATTAGACTAAGAAGTGAAGTGCCACTAATGTTGAAGTAACATTGTACCAATGAACATCTTTTGTCTGGTTATAAAAGAATATGACATCCATGCACTCGCTGCTGATGGGTGATATTAACCCCCCAAATCTTAGAAACTATTATTCATTGGACGATCTTTCTTATTGCCAACAGCATTGCCAATTCATAGTTCATATTTATCAAAACCATGAGAATTTTACGAGCGAAGGGCGAAGACATTGATAAATGTACAGCGATTATTTGATTAAAATTGCTTTTAAAATGGGGTTTAATGTCTCACAGAAAATATCATTTTTATGGATAAGTGTGCAGTTGGGTGGAGAGATTTATAGACACCTTCACTTTACACGCCACAGGAACGATTAGAAACTTTCCTTTCAAATCTATTGGAAACGGATCGCGATGTTCATATATTAATAAAACCTAACGCTTTAACCTGCCTTTTTAGTGCTTCACAATAATTTATGTCTTCTAATCCTTTGTAGGCTATCTACTTTTTACACAGAATGAAGTTAATCTCTATTATTTGTTCTATGCAACAACAGCTTTTTTTCTTAAATCAAATCTGTTTAAATTTATTTGTTCGCTTTGTATACGATGTAAAAAGGTTTAAAGATAAAGCTATTCCTCTAAATCTATTTGTATTCAATTACTAACGGAAAATCAACTCAATCGGTCAAATATCTCATAAATTTACCAGAGGTTATGTACAGACGGGGTGATGAGCTATATAAACAGGGTTATGTAGTATTTAGACAGGGTTAAGCAGGGTTGTGATATACCGGTATAGAAAGGTTTATATTACAAATGAAATGAAATGAAATGGGGTTTAACGTCCTACTGTTTTGCTCCGAACTGGGCTAATGAAGACGGGTATACGCCATACAGTGTGCTATGAGGGAAATTTTGCCCGGACAGCGGCACTACGGCCTACTCTTATATCGAATTCCAACTGTCAAGGGATCTTTTACGTGCACGCCAATGTGTACACGCGACCTCGGTTTTTCGTCTCGTCCGAATGACTAGACAGCTGTCCTTGTCAGGCCCCCGTTCTGCATTACTGACAAGGGGGAACCTCGCTGGAAAATCTGGATGAACTTTCTCGGCGAGTCAGCGTCTTACCCACTTAGCCACCGTGACCCCCGGGTTACATTACAGTTTATTTAAATATTCTGAAAAGTTACTTAAATGGCTATGGTGGAACATATTCATTCCGTTAGATTACACTTTATTGAAAACAAAAAACAGTGACTTTTCAAACCAATTTTCATGAATTGTTCGCACTGGGTAAAGGGAGATCTATATTTGTGGCATTTTCGTAAAGCTAACTGCTCAGTGTTTTCCTTTGACCATTCATTATTTAAGTGGTGCAGTCATGTCCATGGTATAAACTCAGTTGCTTATACCCAATGTAAATAGCACACCATATGTTGGTTAATGATTTCCTTTATTCTGAAAATAACCTTGTAGTCCTATTCCAAGACAGGGCATTTTTAATTGTTTAATCCCGCGGAACATACACTACTTTTTTCGTAATCACTCTATGGAAAGTGTTTTTCTTACCAGTTTTAAAGAATAGTTACTCGAAAATGCAAGACCCATAGTTACCCCTACTCCAAAACTAATATGATACGTTATCAAAGTATACCATTGTACTCGCGTAGGCCACTGCTATTGACCGAATGTCTTGGCAGATTTTCTCAAAACAACTGAACAGGGAAACGAATTTGTCATTAAAAACCCCAATGACTTCTTTCCGTTTCAATTCAGCACCAACAGATATGTGTGAAATAATTGCTATACCAACAGTTTCTAAAACAATCAAATTAGAAAAGCTTAATGAAATCTGATATACCACAGGGACCAGAGACAAAAACAACTATTTTGTTAAATGAGATTATTTGAAAAAATTAAACAGAGTTGCTGGCACAAAGTTCGTCTGTTGGACATTATTGGCATTGGACTATATTTCAGTTCAGTTCAGTTCAGGAATTATTATTACCATGACTGTATAAATTGTCATAGTGATCTATCTGCCTGGCCTATGATACTGATTGTCCAAAAAAATGAATGTTTATTTATTGTAGAGATTAACAAAATCCGAATGTGACACAAGTATTATCAACATGGAAAAAAACATCTGACTTCTGTTCTTTAATGCTATATCCTTGCTCTACCGACGTCAACCGGAAATTAACGCGCTTGCCAGTCAAGAAACATCAGTCTTTTGCTAAATTCTGTGAGCTACGGCAACTTAGCGTGATTAGGAATAAGAGCGGTACTTTGGACTCCACGTTGTGTTTTGTTTTGGCCAACAATCTTGCCACGTTACAAAACTGACATGATTGTCTCGGCATCAAATGTTGATGATGTGTGACGTGCGGGCATTGGTGGGACAAATTTGTACCCAAAACTAAAGAAATTGACGAGTCACAGATCTCAAAGAGAGCTACCCCGCAGACGGAAGAGTATTTAACGCATTACTATATCCAATTGCACCCGGGGGGTTTGATGACCGAATGGTTAGTACGTGCGCGCTGTATCATAAGGCCTGTCATTGAGTCAACTGGCGTGGTTTCGAATCCCCTGTTGTACGTGACAAGGAGTAGGGTCGCCTGTCCAACTTCGTTGGTTTTCTCCGGGTCCTCCGGTTTCCTCCCTAAAGACCCCTACGCGCAAGCGAATTATTGAAAATAAAATTAAAGCATATGTTAGTCCCGAAATGACCTAGTTTGTGTCGAGTGGACGTTAAACCCCCTTTCTCTCTCTCTCTCTCTCTCTCTCTCTCTCTCTCTCTCTCCAATTGCACCCAGATTCACTCCAAAATGGCAACAGTATAAACAATGCATTCATGTGATTAATTCGGTAATTTTCGTTATTTGGCGGAAACTATCGAGCAATTATCCAATCATTGTTGATTTCTTATGGATGACTCCATTTAATTTAAGGGTGATTAAAAATATGACGGTATGTCCGATATATAACTTCTCTCCCTTGGATTGATATGATTGATTCTCTATCACATCAACCTCGGGTAGGTTAATATCCCATAAGATAAATAGTCATGGACATTTGACATGCTTTACGAGTATGGTCACAGACGAAGAACTTATCGCCATAACAGAACCACAGAGCTGCACATGCGACACGCAATAGCGACATACACGTGGGAGGGGTTCATTGTCAAATTTGACACTTCAAGGAAGGGTTGATGAAAACTGCCGCGTGCTGGTTTATCTATTGGCGTGCTGGTTTATCTTTGCATAAGATTTATCTTTGCTTTAGTGTGTTACGTTTAATTTGATCGGGGGGGGGGGGGGGGCGTGTTCGTCGACATCAACGTCAACAGACAACACTGCAAGAATTGGCCGCGACACTGCAAGAGGAGTGGGTCAGATTGCCCCAAATCGTGATTGGACGGTTGATTAGAAGCATGCCACGACGAATTGCTGAATGTCTGAGGATTGGTAGAGCAATTACTCATCATTAAAGGGACAATAACACCATTGCTGGCTTGACAGCTCCAAAAAAGAAAAAATAGCCTTATTCTAAGCACTAGATGTGTTAGTGTCCTACCTGTTGTGTAAATTTTCCATTAAATCCTATTTTACTTGTCCAGAGGGTTGAAAAATATTTTTAAATCCAAGTCACATTTGAAACGCTTTACGTCAGGCTTTTCAAATCATTTAGTTGAATTTTTCCAATTTTTTCAAATTAGGTGCGTTAAGATGAAATTTGTATCATCAATTAATTGGAATATTGTAAAATAGTGCAATTTGTTGACCAGAATAAAGATTGAGACATATTATTCAGTTACAACAAGAGTGGTATTGAGCCTTTAAGACAACAATCAAAAACGTCCATTTTCACTTTTGACAGTGTATCTCTTTGCGAGTGAAATGGGGCCGTCAGATAAGTCGCCCATATAAACTGTTTATGTTCATGTGTAGGCAATTGGACTGTAACATACACTGGTTATCTGTAATAAAAACAGCAGTACATTTCCGCAGTTTTGTATTGTTTCTGAATATCCCCTACTTTTTTGAAGGGTATAGTATGCCAGTCCAACAGACCGATTATTTGTGTTACTTTGTCGCTTGTCTGTGGCGTATCTCGTGGTATTATCTGTCAGCATAACCACTGTCAAGTCACGTTGTTTTACAAAATAATAGAATGATAAATCGATTGCATACATTTGTTGCGTTCGCATGTTATCGTGATAATGTTTCTCAGATGGTGGTTGACCTTTTGTGCATAATGTCACAATAATTTATCAATGTGAAAACGTGATATTACTGAAAATATAAGAAAAGAATAAGGATTCAGAATTACAATAGAAATTCATATTCAAGAACACGGGGTGAACTAAGCACTCCTTTAATCACCTGGAATCTTCATTAGCCCAGTTGGTATAGAAAAGTAGGACGTTAAAACCCATTTCATTTGTTCTGCTACCAACTTATATACAATTCTTATCTTTTATTCACTCTAATTTATGAGGTGAAATCACTTTGCGTGCAGCTTTTAACTATTTAGAAACCCCAACATTGCCAAGGCGTACAGTAAGAAAGTAACTCGGATCAGATCTCAGTGCGTCGTAATGGTATTTTGTTCAGATTAAATGAACAATCTGTCGTCGTATTGTCCACAGTGAAAGCTCCACACAACAACATAATACTAATTTATGAGAAGATTGAGTTGGCTATAAGACAAACAGATGAGATTAAATAATCCAAGATAATTACCACATTATCATCTTACTGTCGGCAGTAGTATACCTTACACAATAACAGAAACTGAAAGGAGAGTATTAGTCTCATTGTAAGGGTGTTTACTAAAATAACATGGATGACACTCTGATAGATTTAAACAGATCTGCCAAGAATAGCTACTATAATGATACATTATCATCTCCACAACCCCGTGATTTATTTAAAATTGTTCAGTCCCTTGCATCCGATACAACTCGACGCTTTCCATCATCAACTGATGAACTTGGGTTTGCCAAGGGATTTTGCTATTTTTTCCAAACTAAAGTATCTGGCATAAGGAAAGGACTAGATAGTCTGGTTGTCTCCGATACGAAGGATGGGGAACCACTTTCGTCGTATGAGTGCATCTAAATTTATTTGTTACTGTTTCTGAAGAACAGGTCAAGAAGAGTATACTAAAAAGTAATTCTGCTACATGTGATTCTGATCCTCTTCCAACCTGGCTCCGGAAAGAGGAGAAAGTATTGGAGGTTCTGCTACTGACATTGTTTTTCATTCTATAACCACTAGTACTGTCCTTGTATGCTTAAAGTCAGCTCTGATTTCACCTTTGTTGAAAAAAGCAAACCTGGATCCTCAGCTGTGTAAGAATTACCGACCTGTTTCCAACTTACCATTCATCGGCAAAGTTAATGAAAGAGTTATTGCTTCTCAAATTTCAAATTATCTGTCTGAAAATGATATACACGAATCGTTTCAATCTGCTTAAAAACGAGGTCACAGAACAGAGGCGACTCTACTTAAAATTAAAAACGATATTGACCTGGCACTGGATAAGAATCTAGCTGTGCACCTAGTACTTTTGGATCTCAGTGCTGCTTTTGATACTATAGATCATAGTATTCTATTTCAAAGACTGGAATGTCCAGTTGGGATCTGTGGTGCCGCACTGTCATGGATAAAGTCATATTTTCAAGATAGAACACAACAGGTGCCAATAAACAGGTCTGTGTCTCAACCTTGTGCTGTTACAATAGGTGTTCAACAAGGATCTGTATTAGGACCTCTACATTTTCCCTTACACATTCTTCCAATTGGTTGAATCATAAGAAGGGGCATGGGGTACAAAACCACGTCTTTGCTGATGACACCCAAGTATATGACTGCTTTCAGCACCGCAACTGTCTTGCTTCCAAGGATTCTATCAGTAGACTAGACATTCAGGATGGATGACCAGAAATAGGCTAAAACTTAACGATGACAAATCAAAATTTCTTGCCATATCATCAATATCACAATCCAATAAATCGTTTAAAGCTGATTCCATTCAGATCGGTGAATGCTCTATATCTCCCAAGAAGCAGGCTAAACATCTTGGCTATGTAACCGATGAATTTATGGCCCCAATTCAATAGTATCATACGGAAAATGCATCTTCAAATGAGAGCAATTTCTAGAATACGCTCTAATCTTAATACTGATGCTTGCCAGAGTGTTGGTAGAGCATTAGTAACATCGCATACGGACTATGCTAATTCACTTCTGTTAAGAGCACCAGAAACAGCTTCAAACAGACTACAAATAGCGCAAAACAATGCTGCACGCCTCATAACTAAAACTCGAACATTTGATCATATATCAGCTAAGTTACAGAAACTCCATTGCCTCCCAGTTCGAGAGGGGATTCAGTTTAAAGCTCTTGTGTTTAAATCAATTTATTCTGACACTGCACCCTATTATTTAAAAGAACTCTTGAAGTGGTCGTAGCATATTAAAAATTACTAAATATAATAAACGTTCTGGTGAATATGCTTTCTCCGTCAGAGCAGCTAAAATGTGGAATGATCTTCCAAAAACTCTTCGAGAGTCCTCTTCCATCTAAAGCTTTTTTTGAACTGTTTTGTTGTGAATGCGCTTAGAACCACTCATGTGTAATAAAGCGCTATATAAATCGAACAATGATAATAATAATAATAATAATAATAATAAAATAATAATAATAATAATAAACAATGCATATAAAGTCTATATAATGTCATACAGTATTAGGGAAAATAAAGACAAAAGAACAGGGACTATACAACCATTTATTAATATTGACAGTGCATAAAAATCTATATAGTTTCTGTTTAAAAGTTTAATGCCATGTATTATTCTTATAAATGTTTATATTGATCTGTTCTGTCTAGCTGCTAGCCCCGTTTCCCATTTAAAGAGCACATAAGGTCGCCATACGAGATTTTCTGTACTTATAACCAGTGGTCAGTATATACACCTTATGTCAAACTCACGCCAGTCTGATTAAAATTATTCGACATATTACCGTTTTAGCATCAAACACCACAAAACACTTTTTGAATTACGGCCTCCATTCGGTTGATTGGTCGGTGACGTCACTGGAACCTCACGTACAATATACACTATCACGGTTCATACACACCACCCGTTGATTAGTGCGTATTGGCGGTTCAATTAACATGCTTACTGACCTAATCATTACCCGATTATAATTATCTACGTGTAAGCTACATATCACTATAATTCAAAGCATTTTTAAGAGCTGGGCATGTTTCACAAAATTTTAACTAAGATAAAATCCAAATTTTAGTACTTTTATTGGATAACATCAGATTGATTTTAGTGCTTAGCCAATAAAAATTGAAGTATCTGCTAAAATTTGGATTTTATCTTTAGTTAAGATTTCGAGAAACAGGGCCCAGGCCTATACCGTCTTGAATTGTAATAGATTACATACTCGTGACTGGAACATATTAGACTAGATTTCAAAATGACACATTATCTTTGGGTTGTTGAGAGTTGCGGAAATTCCAGCAAAGAAAAGGTACATAATGTGCCGTCGATTCTCTTCCGTCCAAAGTAAAGACATTCTCGATCATGAACATACCCTGCTGCAACCAACCTGAATCACCAACGAACTATATTACACCCAGCTATTGATTTAAAATGGAAAGAATTCCAAGCCGATTACATTGCCGGTGTCAGATTAAATGAGAAAGGTATAACAGTGGGAGGAGACGGTGGGACAGATGCACGGGACCAGAACCTTATCACGTTACAAAGCCAAAAAAGAATATTACAAGATTTGTGCGAACCTATATCTTTGATCTGGCCGACATACAAAAGATTATTACCTAATCAGCGTTTTAACCCCGCCAGCACTCCTATCATCGAGGTTTACACTTACACAGACACTTACATTAATATACAAATATAGTCTGTTATTCAATTTATTTGTTTACCAACAAAATTAATTAGCCCAACTTTACTTGAAGGCCTACTGTTAATTCTATCGTAGTGAGATATTTTTCCTATTTCATTTTTTTTACGATATATTTTAGATTAATGGAGTCAAATCAACATCCACTCGCAAAATGACGGTCTCATTCGCGCCGTGCGATGACTCCACGAATATGACATACAGTTTGTATCATCATAAAAAATACCATTGACATATCAAAGTTGACTTTTATGTTAGACTATATCCTGGAGGGTCGTAGGAACGAAGAAGTTTCTAAAAAAAATGTTAATTATAACATTAGAATTATTACTGTTTCTGCCAGGTTTGAAAACAAAATTTATGGCACCGTGGCAGCATCAATCTCTGGATTCCAAGTATAACGAACCATGTCTATTGGTGTGTTGTGACCAGCGACGAAGAAAATCCCACGCAGTTGCTTTGTCAATCACATCCAGAAGTACCAGTGCGAAACCATTGACTTCATAGATGTTCGTAGCGCCATCGATAGCAGTGTTACACTTATCTTGCTGTCCTTATAGAAAGCGAATTATGGTTAGGTTTACTGCTGGCTAACTCCAATTTATTCTGATAAAAATGGACACGGGGAATATGGAAACAAATTCTAAATTGGATCTTAAAATAAATTACAAAAATCATCCATTAGTCAATTGTATTATTTAATTAGGGGATTAAGGAATCAGTCAGGCGTTAATGAATACACTCCCCGACTGTATATTGGTAATCAAGGAATAAACATTCCGAATATGCATTCGGTCACTGTGACGTCACTGGCGGCTGAGGGGAATAAGAGTGTTTTCGATAATTGGCAAAGTCGTTTTTACGGGAGATCTATATTTGCGACTTTGAGTGGAGATGACTGATTTAATTTTAATCAGATTGACATGAACTTGCCGTAAAGTGCATATAGTAACCACTTAATAAGGACAGAAAATTTCGTCTGGTGAACTTATGTGTACTTAACTTTTATCTGGAAAAAGTCATCCACAACGATGAGAAGTTTAATGGACTGCAAACTATATATGATTTTTAATGTTGAAGTGGTAAACTGGTTTAAATAACTAGATCGCACGAACAGTTTTTAATATGTAAATAATCCACGGTTCCAGCTATGTGGTTTTTACAGCGAAAACTTCGCTTTTCCACATAAAGTAAGCGGATTCTTTTCCCCACGGGTTTTTATTTTCTATCCGTACTAAACATCAATCAGCTGGACCTCCTGTTTTAACTTGTTATTATAACGCTAATTTTAACACCGTGTTTTAAAGTGACATTCTGATATGCAGGAACTTGTTATTTTTATGTTTTTACCCATTTTCTTATTATTTTATGTTATGCCTTGTAAATAACTTAATTAAATCAACCTGTCCACAATAGCATATAATAATGTATTGGACGTTAAATATGTAATAAACAACAACACACAGATAGGATAATTCACAAGAACGAGCTGTTTATTGCACTGCCTTTGGGTATTCTTTGTAATCATCGTCTTACACTCTTCGGTGTGTTTGACTACGTTTTCAGAACATGACTGGTTTCTGAAATTGAAATTCTTGATGTCCTCATTGAGATATATTAGCCGTGCAAGAACACTCGATGCCCACAGATGATAATGTTCGTAACCTGCTGCAGGCTACTCTTGTATTATCTCTATTGTAAGTGTGCTACTCAAGCACACCTGGTGCCCTTTTTTATTAGAAGTTCTTTTACATGGTATTATAATGCGACCATGCATTTTATTAAGGATAACAATTAAAGAATTTTGATGGCACTGAATGCTTTGTTTAAATTACATTTTATGGCGCTGGATGCTTTGTTGAAATACAATTCCAGTGGGATTTCCATGCGTCAAGTAATTAGCCACTAAGTTGACAATTACTTTGTTCTTTACCGGCAATGCGACCGGATAAAACTGACTGGAAATTAAAGGTCGCCAATGGCGGAGGATACAAAAATGAAGTACACTTAGATAAATACAATCTCCATTGACAGGAACCGATAGGGTTGATGTGATTAAATAGTAAGTAAGCCAGTCGATACATATATTGATGTAAAACAAAGAACAGCAGCCTTTTTTAGTTTTTCTAGTAGCAAATTCCTAACCGCAAGTTTTGATGCGAGTATTCTCGATTGTCACTATTGCCAGTCCTTTTTTATATTATTATTACAACATATTTATAGTGCGCCCTTTCATATAACAGGTTCAGGGACACTTTACAAAGTGACAATATAATCTTAAATATACAACAAAATTATCAGCAGCCTCCTCCAAAGTAGCGTTTTGCGTAGATATGGCGGGAATTTTGTAATCCACTCAACATCTAAGTCGTCCCATGGCACAGAGAGTTGATTATTTACTTGCCATGTGAATAATTGTCGTGCCCCTTTGAACGTCTAACTGCACATAAAGTCAGACAGACCGTACTTTGTTCAAAACGTATATTCGAGTACTTACGGATAAAATCCACTTGTATCATATAAGATGCACAGGCCCGTGGCTAGTGTGTGTGTGGAAAAAATCGGCACCCCAATGGGCGTGGTAGGCACCCTTTCCATTGGACGCAATGCGAAGCGAACGATCAACGTGTCCATAGCAGTGTGGGGCCCCTTAAAGCCTAGTGACATTGGTTGGCTTAGTTTTATGGGCGCCTCGCCACACGTTATATATGAGGCACTCCCAAATGGTGAGGCGCTTCATACTGAATCACATCATAACTTGATTGACGGGGCGCCCAAAACGGCGTGATCTGTTTGGTGCCTTATCCCGAAGGGGCGCCCATAATGACTGAATGGTGAGGCGCCTATGATAATATATGATTTTCAGGCTGCACATAATGCCGACTTGATCAATCGGGCACCGATGATTGGTGGTGGGTCTCATCCCGGAGGGAGCCCATAATGCCGAGATTGGTAATAAGAGGGTTGAGACAGCTGGCACCCGGTGGCAAGATTGACTCTCTGAGACATCAAATTACCGATCTGCTAACAAAATCCAAGATTGATTGACGAGATGCACACAACCTCAACAAGTCTTAAAACACCGTCCTGTAGGAACTGAAGAAACATCATAACATCACAATAGTAGCTGCTGATAAAGGAAAATCTACTGTTGACTATCTCAACACAGTATCTCATCTACAGATAAAACCACCTACAGGTTGATTAGGAAAGATCCCACCTACAGCTATAGCGATAGACATACTGTCCAGTTATTGAACCTGAAAGAACAAGGAAGACTAACCAACCCGTTATTCTACAAACTCAAGTCGCCTCATCCCAGACCTCAATATGCCAGAGCCACGATTAAAACCCACAAGAATCCTATTAAAGCCAGACTTTAATAGTATGCTCCAGAGACTCTGTATTTTATCATACGGCGCAACACCTGTCCAAACTCCTCTCCCCATTAGGTAAAGAAGTGCGATGTCATCGATCTTTTCACTAATATTCCTCGAGATGAAGCCATTGAAGCACCACGCCACAGATTAACTTCCTTAGAGAACCCACATGACACCAACCTCAGCACGGAAGACATCATTAACCTCACTAAATCCTGTATTGATTCCACCTACTTTTCCTGGGGAGATGATTTTTACGAGCAAGTACATGGATTACCCATGAGAAGCCCTTTGTCCCCAGTCCTCAGTGACATCTATATGACTAGTTTTGAAAAAGATGCCCTATCTACTTCACCGGTTCAACCTACAGCTTGGTTTCGTAGGGTAGATGATATTTTTGTCATTCTCAAACAGAAAGAAGACCCCCAACCTCCTCCACCTCAACAACCAAAACAACAGAATAAAATTCACGATAGAAAAAGAACAGAACCAATCCCTTCCGTTCCCGGATGTCCTAGTTAAGAGATCTGCTGACAAACTAAATACTAGTGTATTCAGAAAGCCCACACATACCAACCAGTACATCAATTATAAGTCGAATCATCCGCACTGCGTAAAGAAAGCTACTGTAACCACTTTAACGCGCAGAACCGTGAACATCTGCGACAAAGACTTCATCAGAGCAGAACTTGATCACATTGAAATATCTCTAACCAATTTCAATAACTACCCCCGACAATTAGTGCAGAAAATCATCAAGGCCATCACTACCCTCCCCCCCCACACACACACAGATATAAGCAAACCTAAACCAGATAAACCACCAGTGAGAATAACAATACCTTTTCAAGGCAAACTAACATACCACCTCAGAAGACTCCTAACCCCAACAGGCATCCAGGTAACATTTTCTAAAGGAAGAACCCTTAAAGATCTCCTGAAGGCCAGTGGCAAACTTCCCCCAACCAAACAACCGAATCCAAAAGAATGTGTTTATGAAATCACCTGCACGTGTGACAGCAAATACATCGGAGAAACTAGTCAGCCTTTAGACAAGAGAATTAGTCAGCATAAATCTAAGTCCTCTACTACCAATTCAGCTGTGGCCCAACTCATACAATCCATACACATTAAAAGAAACACCCCAGAACATAACCGCGACACAGGGATATTCCTGCCTAGTGATTATGATGGACTTATTAAATAACCTAAATAATATGTTTTCCATCACCCCCACTCATTCTACAGTACTGTGGAAAAGAAACCATTGTTAATTTTTTATGAGTTTTATTATTTTCCTGATATTATTATCAATATTATCGGTTATATCCACTCTATTTTTTAGATTTATTACAACATATGGTTTATTTTAGTCTAATTGTACATTTAATCACACAGATATACCATGGTATATCACAATTGTATTGTAGGTACTATTCCATTCTGTCGGTAGTATTGTATCTATCATCAAAGTTACTAATTTTACTCAATGGCTACACTTAACACTTAATTAGTTTTTGTAGAATAACCCCTGTTGATCTTGTTGTTGTCCTGTATGGTTTCATGAATTGCTATAGTTTTTCTGTATATATTGATCTCATAATTCTTGTATTTCTGTATTAGCTTGATAACGTTGAGAGAATACTCTTTTTTCCATAAGTATGTGTTTTTGTGTATTAAACTACACTCTAGTAGTGGTATTAATCAAATGTGGATATTAAAAAAATCCATAGAATTATTTGATGGTTTGCAATCTAGATCACTTGCTTCAGTCTCATCTATACACACGTTTGACTTTTCTACCTTGTACACTAAAATTCCCCATCGTAAATTAAAAGCTCGGTTAAAAGACATTATTCAGTGTCTTTTCGTCTTAATCGGGTACTCTTAGATATGAATATCTAGTTGTTAATTACAATTCCACATATTTTGTTAAGAACCATAGTAATTTCAAAAATAAATACACCGCCAACAAGATAATTCAGATGTTGGATTTTTTAATTGATAACATCTTTGTTGAACTTGGAGGGGAAATATATGAAGCAAGTAGTAGGTATCCCCATGGGCACCAACTGTACACCTTTGCTTGCTGATTTGTTTCTATTAAAATACAGGCACTCGTTAAAATAAATAAACGATTTGTCGGACGTTTTAATTTCACTTATCGATATGTCAGTGATGTTCTATCACTGAATAATCCCAAATTTAGTGATTATGTAGAATTCATATATCCTGATGAGCTCGAAATTAAAAATATTACTGACAGTGAAAATACGCTTCCTACTTGGGCTTGCGTCTCGATTTTGAAAATTGCCATAAACTGGGTGTTAAATTGTACGATAAACGTGATGACTTTGACTTTCCGATGGTTAACTTTCCATTCATTAGTAGTAACATTCCAATATCACTAGCTTATGGAGTGTATGTGTCTCAGCTAGTTTGATACGCGAGAGCTTGTTCCTTTTATTCTGATTTATTAAGTAGATCGAGGCATTTGTCATCTAAGCTTCAACTACATGGATACTTGCCCACTAAACTTACAAAACCTATTTAAAAAGTTTTATGGCCGTCATATTGACTCGATTAGTATACATAACATGTCTTTTTCGGCTATTATTTAGATATATTTAATTGGCGTGTATACTATCTTCCCGATTATGTATACTGCATCTGTTAACACTGTTCATCGCGAGCATTTTGCATGTGGATAGTCCATTGGCCAATTACGCTATATTATCGAGATTTCGTCTAATGGTTTGGATGCAGCTATGGCTGGTGTGACACCTGTTACCACTGTTTGTCGTGTATTTTGTACACGCTGAACAGTCCATTTGTTGATTACACTATTTTGCCTATACCATTTTTAGGACTTCGAATGTTGTCTAATGGATGTTCATATCAAAATATCATAATACGCCAATATCGCAAATTCAGCCTCAAAATTGAAATTTTCCGTCATTTTTTCCCCAAATTTTCTGAGGGGGTGGGGGCACGCACCCTAGATCCATCTCCGAAGGGAGGAGAGTGTCCACGATGCCGTTCGCCGTGGACCGTCAAGTGTAAGTACATCGGCTCCCCCATGTTCTTGAAGCAACGACTGCGAGCTTCACAACATCTGACCGTTGCTTGTTTACTTCACAATAATTCCCGAACTTATAGCTTTCTTATCTACAGACACGTGAGCAGTAGCGTCCAAACAGAGGTTGTGAAATCGCGACTTCCACGGAAACCTTGACATTGAATGAACCTTGAACTTTGCAACTCGATTATCACAGGTAGACATTTTAGCTTGAAAGCGCGAGACTTGGTATTCGCGACGATCGAGGAATCTGATAGGCTCGCAAAGTTGGGCTTGTACCCGATCGAAATTTGTGCCGCAATATGCAGGGTGTTACGTGAAGGCCTTGATAAAGCGAGATCAAGTCTTCTATTGAAGATGCGGCGCCACCAGAAGCCCCATCGCCGCCCAAAGGCCCTTGTCCCAACCCGCCCCCTCCCCCAACATTTTTGGGTTAACTACGGGCCTGAACACATATCTGTAATATAACCGGAACATCTCTGGGATCTTACCTGTTAGATTACTATGGTCCCTTTAAATGTGAAAGATCGATAAGACCCCATCACATTTAGGTCCGATCGCGATTCGTAGAACATCCATAAAGCCAAATATCTTAACGTGTTTTTAAGGTGTACGAAAATAATTTGTCTTCTAATCCGTTGCTGGATGTCTGCGGTTTTGCACAGAATGAAGTTAATCTCAATTATTTTGTATAATGCAGCAACATTTAATTTGGCAACAGTGTGTAATCTAAATGGTTTAAAGATAAAACCGTTGTTCTTAAAAAATAAAACTCAACCCAATCTGTAGCATTTCAATTGTCGGGCCACATATAATCTCAAAGAATCGACAACCACGTGATATGTAGATGAGGTTATGAAGACCTATAAAGAGAGTTATGTGAAGATTAATCGTTTCTTATTGAACCACACGAAGCCAATAACACTGTGATCTTTTAGAGGCATTTAGTAACTGGATAGAGCAATAAACTATAACACGTACTTATGGAAGAACAATTACTGATTTATTTAGGCGACGTTTCGAAGAGTATTCTGTCAATGTTTTGAAACAAGTACAGTAACAAATGTGCAGATCAATTGGGAGATAAACACTTCCTGTTTCGTATTTATCGGGGGTTTATTGTCCATTTAGGCCTAACCATGCTTGAATCATTAGGACACGACACGGGACAGCGTCGAGTTGTTCTAATGGATAATTCAAGCATATATAGTTAAATGGACAATAAACCCCCGATATATACGAAACAGGAACGTGTTAATCGATATTGTAGCTCAAATATTTAGAGATTTCCATCGGAACTATTTAGGAAACATTTTTACACCCATTTTAAAAAGTCGTTATCGGGCCACGTGCTGGCGTTCATTTTTCAAAATATTCTCAATAGATTGAGACCGTCCTTGCTTTCCTGCAAATTTAATTTTTTTTAAAAGAATGGGAAATTAGTCTTATTGAGGAATTTAGTGACGAATGTCATCGGTAATTGAAATAATTCCGGCCTGCTATCCGAGGCTAAAAGAGGAGTAACTCTTGGCAACAAAGATGACTTCGCTTCGGGAGTTTCATGTAAGTTTTCAGCTTTTATTATATTTGTAGACTGTTATCACAAAGTTGTAGCTAGTTCTTGTTCACACAATTACAGTTCGTACTTATATCCTCAAAAATACCCTATAAAACTATGACAGTGATGGCTAGCCTTAGATTGTAGAGGTTGCTATGTACACTGTACTGACGTCAACAAATGTCAATTTTGGCATAATGAATAGGCCTGCAGATTGTATTTTCAAGCGATTTATTGTGACTAATGACTTATTATTAGGTACATCATGCTAGTCAGACTTTGATCAAAGCGTGATTTGAAAAAAAAATCCACCTGATTAGGTATAAATTGGTGAGTAAAGCTAGCCTACCAAAAAAATAAAACAAATTTGTCCATACTGTCCATACTGTTACGAATATAATTGGATGCCTGAAAACGGTTTTAATTAATTTATGACCTATTTTCTACTATTTTTTGTTTTTCAGAATGTGTTTTCATAAAAGATGATGCTTGAAAATGGTGTGATGGTCATATGTGCAGCATTTCTTGAAGATATTTGCCAATAAAGATTTGAGTTGAGGAAGATCATTGAGCACAAAAATGAAAAAAAATTACACTGTAATATTTATACGCAGCAATTCGCCTTGATAATTAAGAGGGGGGTTTATTGTCCATTCGATCACACTTTTCGACTAATCAGAATCGTGGAAATGTCTAATTTGTGCTACTATTGTATATAAACAAGTAATAACAGCAGATCAGAAACCATACATGATTACAACTAGATCAAAGTACATATAAAGGATTAGTGAGGCCACTGATGATTGGCATTAATTAACATTGGAGATATTAACAATTATTGGTCAGAGGGGTAAATAATTTTAAACAGACAACCAATAATGACACAGCAGAAACTATATAGGGCCTATGAGATGAGAGGCTAGGTGAGGATACATCAAAGGATTAGTAAAAGACTGATAATAGGTAGTAACAAATGAACGTAAAAACAAACAAATGGGAAACCGCACATGATACTAAACATCAGAGAATTAGTAATTCCATATATACTGAATGTGTATTAAATAATCAGACCATATTTAAGTGAAATATATTAAATAAAATATGAATATTCAAATGCATACAAAACAGTCCTACCCACTAGCTTCTAAATAAATATAGTCCTACACACTTACACCCAACTGACACACACGTTTGTATACAAGAAACCTTATATTGTTACCAGCAAATTGGTTTACTATGCTGTGTCGAATCATAGATCGCCCGATGAATCGCTCGTATCTAGCATGTTAGATATTTTCGGCCGAATATTTGTCGCCGGTGATCAAATTCGCTCGTGTGCCCGTGTCCAGCGTATATTGTCGGGCGAACCATTTTTAAAAGTCAATCGGAGACATGATTGATATTACCTGATCTCAAAATGCCGAAGCATGGAATCTAACTCCTGTACCACAATTTTCAAATGAGCTCTTCAAGGTGTTCTGCGTTCGTTCACGATTTCGACGATTGGCCATTTAGAACAAGTCACATGAACGGCATACAGTCTCGAGACGATCGCTACGTGTGTCCGTTCGTGATCGGCCGTAAAAATTCGCAGGCGGAACGGCATACAGAACGGCATACAGTCTCGAGACGATCGCTACGTGTGTCCGTTCGTGATCGGCCGTAAAAATTCGCAGGCGGAAAGATACGCTCGTCTGCCCCTAGCATTAAAGGACCCATGACAGTAGGAGTCCAGTTGCTGCCTGGACAAAATCCCCCTTATAGCTCACAGCATGTCGCAAGCACGTCTTCATTAGTCGGATATGACGTTAAACCTCATTCATTCATTTTAATATCCAATGAACTGTTTACTACTTTTATAAAAAAAAAAATATAATATTTATTTTATTGTGTTGAGAAATATTTTAAAATCGGATAATGGAATATGCACAGATATATTTTCGTGAGATATGGAATATTTAAATGTCGAAACATACCGAATTAAGTTATTCCAAGATTGTCTGAATGTAGATATTCCACTGTCAAAGGTTTAATTTAAAACAAATAGTTTTATAATCCAATGATATCTTACAACGCTTTACCATGCCTTCGTTGGTGTAGGAGAAAATAAACTAATCTGTAAACTTGGTTCTGATTGGTTGAAATAGGTTTGAAATTGTAAGAGGCTTCGGAGTTATTTAAAAGTAAAAACTATTGACGTTGTGATGGACTACATGTAATCTGACAATTATTCTCATATTGAACGAGATTTGTCGGGTTCCATTTCTGAATATATTTATTTAATTTTTGAACTCCATATAACAAGACACCTTGCTGTAGGATACTTTAATAATATATTGAATTGGTGGTCTTGCGAGTAGTCCACATATTAAAGAATTTAGACTGACGCTAACACCCAGTAGTAGTAAAGTAGTCTTTTCGTAACCAAAAACATTGTATATCGCCACTACTTGTAGACTTGATGAAAGAGACTAACGTTTTTCCTTGACTCCCATATCTTGGTTTCAAATAGTCTGTAAAAGAAATAAGAACTTGCTGTTGAAATCCTATTCAGAACGGTTTCGTCTTGTGGTAAATACTGAACGCATAAAAATAAACCGTTTCTGAAAAGGCTAAACATATGAATACTCTGATCAGTCCGACGTAAAAGCAATTAACAAAATATTAAAACGGTGGGTCAGACGAATAAATATTAGTTTATTTATTATGGCAAATGTACACACATAGAATACAAATTATCATTAGAAGATCACATACTGAATATAAAGCTACGAAACTAATGTAATATACATAGTAACATGAAACGAAAGATAATTATTATCATTACATAACGTCTATGTTTGATTTAGATACGTTTTCGTTTCACAAGAAAACAAGCAGTCTGTAATTTGGATAAACCCAAATTTATGGCACGTATGTTTTCTCGCTAGACGATTGTAATAGACACAAATTTATAGTTGACCCAATCAGTGTTACATTTGATTTCTTTCACTCCAAATTACTGTTGACATAAGATAAAAAAAAAATAGCCCTTGCCCTGCTAATGTCTAGAACAAGAATGGAATTTTAAACTTAAGTAATATGATATTAAATGATACACTTAAATTAACATAAACAATAGACTGAGCTCTCACTATTACTATCACCCTGAACTTCGAGTCAAGATAAATTCTAGGATCAGGGCCCTGTTTCTCGAAATCTTAACCAAAGATAAAATCCAAATTTTAATAGATACTTCAATTTTGATTGGCTAAGCCCTAAAATCAGTATAATATCATCCAATCAAATTACTAAAATTTGGATTTCATCTTAGTTAAAATTTCGTGAAACAGACCCCAGGTGAATGTGGTCAGTATGTATAAGCAAGTGGCTGGGGATAGAAGCAAGATTTTAGTTCGAGTGACCGTGAGTTGCCAATTGCAGATTAAATAATTCTCTCCGGATAAATAACTTGGAGATTAAAGATGGACAAGAAACCTCCCCATTTAGTCCAGGTCAAGATTCTCAAAGATTTTAATGGGTTTTTAAGGTGACCAAAAATAAGTTTTCTTCTAATCTTCTAATGTTTTTGCACAGATAAAGGTGAATCTGTACTACATGTATTTTCAATGCAGCAGCTTTTTCTTCTCAAACCAAATCTATTTAAATTATTTTGTTAAAGGTAAACAGTTGTAACAGTGAAAGCTAAATAGTTTGAAAATAAAACTATTATTTTTGATTAGTGGCTTTTCAATTGTCGAGTCATATATAATCTCATAGAATCCGCAATCACGTTATCTATCTCAATATACGATGTTAAAAAGACAGATACAGAGAATTGAATTAAGATAAATCGTTTTATGCGGTTGTCTGCTTGTGTTTACCGTAACAGGAGATACCTTAATTTGACATAATAATGTCGCATAATTGGCAGACCCCCCCCCCCCACTCACGCATAGTACCTTTAATAGCTCAGAAATAAAAGTCCTAAATTGGGCCATGTGAATAGTTGACGAGAAGTTAAACATCGTTCCAATCGAACATTACTGAAATAAAATTGAACCATATGATAACCCCGAAATGACCTAGTTATGAATAATGCTGATACTTACAACGTTTGAAATTTCACAAAAGTTGGTTTCAGAGTTATCTCCGGGCTAATAAAGACGGTATATGCCAGAAAGTGCGCTATGGGGGACATTGGCGCTACGTATGGGGCTGATTGGTACCATGTCGTGATGTCGTGGTGTCGCCCTTCATAAGGCGACAACCCGATATCACGACATTATACCCGACACCCCGACATTTTCACCCGGCACCACGACATTAAGAATGTCGTAATGTCGCGTAAAAATGTCGTGATGTCGTGATGTCGGGGTGTCGACTTTATTTAGCAATGTTGAAGCGGCCACGAGATCACGTCAGTCCTCACTATCTCATCCTTCACTAAGAATACTTACCCTTCACTAACTGCGAATCAACAATTATTCCACCAACATGCTTTTAAAAATTTAATTAGAAAAACTTTCTGAATTCTAATATACCAGAGCGATCGAAAAATAAACAACAACTGTTGTCTTTTAACATTGCATTGTCCGGAAAAAAAATCGTCATTCGTGCATATCTGTTTTATCCAATGCAGTTAGGTCAGTTGTTATAATTGTAGCTGTCAGTTCTTATAATTGTAGCTGTAAGTTACATTTACATTATTCTATGATTCTCACGTTAAACCCTAATTCAGTGGTACATATTGAGCAGTTGACCAACGCTTGTTGGTTGTACGTGTGTATTTAAAAAAAAAAACCCCAAAACAAACTAAGCTCTTGACTCTGCTATAGGGGGGCAGAACACGATTTCGCCAATGTTAATTTTGGTCCCTTTACCCCTCTTCAACAATTTCCACATTTTCGTTGGGTTTAACGCTTTTCTCGACAGACTGTGCAACAACCGGACATATCTTTACGCCAAATTTTGGCCACTAAAAATTTTAGATACAAAAGCTTGCATACTAAAACGTAACTACCCACCGTACATATCACCGTCACCAACCTCCTAAGTCTTTTATCAACCCGGCCTCTAAACCATCAATATTTACCAAAACCTGACAGACAATGTTAACTCAAATCACTTCCTTGATTCTAGACCAAAGAAAATCAACAAAATGGCAAGGCAAAGGGTGAGAAAGAGGAGAGAGAAAATTGTTATAAATGTACGAACTACGAATCGGAAACTTATTTGTCCTCTGCCTCCTATATGCTACCAACTCATCTGTATTCTGGCATTTTATCCACTCTAATTTATGACCAGATTATACTTTACATGCAGCTTTTAACTATTTAGAAACCCCAACATTGTCAAGGCGTACAGTAAGAAAGTAACTCGGATCAGATCTCAGTGCGTCGTAATGGTATTTTGTTCAGATTAAATGAACAATCTGTCGTCGTATAAAGTAGGAGATTGTCCACAGTGAAAGCTCCACACAACAACATAATACTAATTTATGAGAAGATTGAGTTGGCTATAAGACAAACAGATGAGATTAAATAATCCAAGATAATTACCACATTATCATCTTACTGTCGGCAGTATTATACCTTACACAATAACAGAAACTGAAAGGAGAGTCTTGGTCTCATTGTAAGGGTGTTTACTGAAACAACATAGACGATACTCTGATAGATTTAATTAAATGAAATGAAATAAAATGGGTTTAACGTCCTACTATTTTGCTCCGAGCTGGGCTAATAAAGACGGGCATACGCCATACAGTGCGCTATGAGGGTAATTTTGCTCGGACTGCGGCACTACGGCCTACTTTTATATCGAATTCCAACTGTCAAGGGATCTTTTACGTGCACGCCAATGAGTACACGGGACCTCGGGTTTTCGTCCCATCCGAACGACTAGACAGCTGTCATTGTCAGGCCCTACGTCCTGCATCACTGACAAGGGGGAACCACGCCGGAAAATCTGAATGAACTTTTTCGGCCAATGCAGGGATCGAACACCCAACCTCCAGGCTAGCGAGCCAGCGTCTTACCCACTTAGCCACCGTGACCCCAGATTTAAATAAACAATACATATCAATATAAAGTCTATACTGTTTCACACAGATGAGGTTATTCATAGTACCATCTTTGTTCCTTTCTACCCAATTCTGTCTTACACTGCATACGTTTCGGTTGGTTCTAAAAATCTCAGTTTTATATATTCCCCAAATACATGTTAGTCTAAGTTATGGAAAAGCTGAGGTGTCTTTCTGTTTTTAATAGTTCTATAGCAATGTTGAACTGTTATATTATTCAAATGAAATGAAATGGGGTTTAACGACCTCGTTTTCTTCTCCAACCGGACTAATAAAGACTGTCACGTGCCATGAAGTGTGCTGTACAACGTGTACACGCGACCTCGGTTTAACGTCCCATCCGAACGAGCAGACGCCTATCCTTGCCAAGCCCTCCGTCCTATACAATCGACAAAAGTGAAACCAGACTGAAAATTCTAGACGAACTCCAGGTTAGTGAGCCAGCGCATTACTCACTGCAAAACCATGGTTGTCATTATTTAAATGGTTAAGACTTTTATGAGGATAAATATCACGTATGGAAAACTTTTAATGGATCACGTTGAAGACAATGTTTTAATACAATATTCACAGGATTTCCTAAATTTTCAAGTAAATAGATGTACAACGTTGACAATTACTGAGATCGCTCACGACGAACGTTTGGATAAAGTTGAATGGAAAGTGGAGATTTCAGTTGCACAGGATACAAAAGAAAGGAGCTCTTTTGATAAAATGCATTCTTCATTGATATGAAGTAATAAGGTTGACGAAGTTGAAACATTAGTAAACCTGTATTCGTATATAATCATTTATCTCGAGTACATGAAAGTCAATATACAAAGAAGGAAAATCAACCTTTTTAAGATTGTCTGCCACCAAATTTCTCGCGGCAAGTCAACGACAAACTTCAGAAACATAGCCGATTGATATCCGTAATTTTATTTCATTTTGTTACAAATAAAATTCTCTGCACCAAACAGTGGCTTTAAATTGAAACAGTGTGTATAGCTATTCCGCCATCGGCTGTGTTACGTTTTCACTGACAAAGAACGACCAATTTAATTATGTAGACGAGAGGACAGTATCTCGCTATCCAGGAGGTTCCGTATTCGGTCCTGGTTTTGACAGAAACAGTTCAAGTGATTATCCGGTGTGACCCCCCCTCCCCCTTCTCAGTGGTGCAGGGTGGAGGGTCTGGCAAAGACAGTGTCTAGTCGTTCGGATGTGACGAAAAACCGCCAATAGCACAGTCGGCGCAGAAAAGTGTTAAACCCAGTTTCATTTCATTGAAGCGGCTCTGATTTGAAACAAATAGCATAACTATAGCGTGCTGCTAGTACAGATTATAACGTTTTCTGCAGCATGGATAGCAATATGTAACAGTGGATATTGAAAGACATGTTATAGAAGCAGTAATGTACAGAACAATGTTATATTCAGATTAGGTAACAAACACACACACACACCATATAGTCAAATGCGGTAATCTAGAGAAATATATTATTATACTCAGATGCGCTCAGATGCGGTAATATAGAGAATTGTTAGTGCTATACGAATTCTAGGTTGACTGATTGATGCTTTAAAACAAATAGTCAGATTTGGTAATCTAGAGAAATATATTATAAGATTTGCTGCTTTCTATGTTGAAGAGGAAAAAAACCCACATGATTGGTTGAAAATCGTCATATAATTAGTGGCTAAAGCTGAATTACGATAACTCATGAAGTTTTCAATTTCATGTAAATTTTAAAAATCGTTAAAGATTTCAATCATTAACCTGAGAATTGTTTTAAATCTCGTTTTTTTTGCGTTCGAAATTTCAAACCAGCAGTTAACTAAAATATATTTGCATTTTGTATGTGGTGCAAAGTATTTGAAACATGGTGTCCTATAATGCAGAGAAGGAGAGAGAGAAATGGGGTTTAACGTCTACTCGACACAAACTAGATAATTTCGGGACCAACATATGGTTCATTTTAATTTCAATAATTCGCTTGCCCGTAGGGGTCTTATTTGGCAGTAGGAGGAAACCGGATGACCCGGAGAAAACCCACGAGGATGGACACGCGACCCTACTCCCTGTTACGTACAACTGGGGAATCGAAACAGCGCCAGTTGACTCAATGACAGACCTTATGATACAGCGCGCACGCGATAACCATTCGCCCCCCCCCCTTAATGCAATTTCATCTCCTGAAAAAAGACATTTGAATGATGCCTTTAACGCAGTCGTTCGATCAGCTACCTCTACAAATATATATATTTGTGACTGTCTGTCTGTTCGGTGCTACACTATGGCTGTGCAGAGGCTGAACTGTGGCGTAAAAATTAGCTTGTACACTGCCATTTTGTCAACATAAATTTTGACCTTATGTACACTGGTCAACATGTTGGGCAGAATTCATCGGCGTTTTTTTGTGTGTCCATTCCATGTATGCCATTTTGTCTAAATGCCACATAACGTTAGGTAGGTCAGTTGATTTCAGGCCGATTTCTGATTGGTTAAAGTTCGTCAACCTCGCATCAACACGACAAGAATAACTGTATTGGCATTCTTTCGGCAACATGTTGGGGAACTTATTATTTGATAGTGTAACATGTTTTAGGGGTATCCCAAACCAAAGAGTGACATTGCCTGTTGGCGTTGCAACACCCCTTCCCGTTTCGGAGTTATTCTACTTCCGGCCAGGGTTCAGTGGTAATATATAAAAATGGTATTATTAGACTAAAAGAGGTATTTCTAGATAACCTTTCAAACATTCATGTGAGAATTGCCCGTTGCAGCGACGTCTTTGGTTTTAAGCAACATGAAAAACACTGTAATAAAAGAATCTGTGAAGTCAGACTCGCTTATTCTTCCTGATGTAATTAAAGGCCCGTAGTCAATGACATAATGTGATTCTTAAAACCGATTAACAAAATGTTGGAAGAAACGTTAGACGAATAAATATTAGTTTATTTAATACAGTAAATGTAAACACGTAAAATACAAGTAAGCGTTTCATAAATTACATACTGGCTATAAATATGCTAGTATGAAATTAATAGCCAGAGTAACAAGAAACGAAAGATAAAAACTATTATTATGAAATGCCTATGTTTAATTTAGATGTATTTTCGTTTCAGAAGAAAACAACCTGTCTGTAATTTGGATAAACCCATATTTATTCCAGTGCATTCTTTCCCTCCAGACGATTCTCTTTAAGATGATCTTGTTATGTGATTGTAAAAGACACAGATTTATAGTTGACCCAATACAACGACCCCAAATTGATATAAATTTTACACTTTTTCTGGAATTTAAATTTGATTGTTCTCTTTTCAGGAGTTGGTAAATGATTTTCGATATGACATGATTAATTTTGTCTATATATTTGAATGGGTTTGTATATACTAGAGTGACACTTATCCTAAGTAGGATTATAGATCATCTTCCGATGATTGTAATATTCACATTAAATCCTGCAATATTGTCTCTTTTGAGAATGACGTCTTTAAAACGAGCCCTCTTTTAGGATTTTTTATTATATTCCAAATAAATCGTAAACTTATTTCGTCACGTTAGAGTATAGAAAAGTCATAGCATGTTTAAGGGATGACAGACGGAAATATATTTATTATATCAGAAAATGGAAGTAAATTTTGTACATTAAATTGAGACCTATTGCGTTAACCAGACAACTACATAATTGTATTCCAATTTCAGAGCTGCGAAAGGTTAATGGAATCGGCCCACAAAGGCGTGTAAAGCATTTTAGAAAATGAAATCTGACAGACAAGCCCTCTAGACGCTTGGGTCTGCGTACCCAACCCTCCCGGTACCAATTGTATTGCGGTTTATGTGAGAATTTCCAGGATGATGATGAGTTAGTTGTATTTTATGTCCGCTTCCACCGAGGTGATATTCCAGGAATGTCAATCTCTTTGATTAGAGGTCGAGGACACAGCAGCAGACTTTCACTCCCTCTGGCATAGTTCTTAACACATCGGCCTTTTTTCAGTATCCACGCAGCAAACAAAAAAGTAGCATGTGGTGTTTAAACGCCAAGGTTAGTAGTATATATGAGGCTAGCAGGGGAAAGCAGAATCTAACAATCAGGAAAGAAGATGGTCGGCCTCGAAGTTATACAGAAAATAATTAATAGTCGATGAAAATAACACTCTCTATATTCATTCGAGTTTGACCTACATACATTTTGTTCCCTACCGCGTACCACGGTACGCTTCTAAATATCTTATACTATAATGACTTGTTATAACTTCAAATATTTTCTCAAGATGTTTATAAAAAGGCGATTTAATTGCTACATTACTTTCATGTGTCTCTAGACATGTTTTTATTATTGTAATACGGGTAATATTTTGAGGAAATTGGTGGAGCAAAATGTACGTTTGATGCGGATTCTATGAAGTATTTATATTAATGAAACGAAATACGCCGAATTGACGAGGTGGAAGAAAATAATTTTGATAATGACAATGGATGTAAAATTCGCCCTAAGTCAACGGAATCTCTTCATTAAAGATGCACGTTATAAGAGAACTACAAAATAATGTTTCTGACTAGCTTGTCTATTCAACATTAAATTATTAGGTTTACAAATAACATATTACAGAAGAGTCGTTGTTAACTACACACGCACACAATCTCATTGTTTATCATGAAATGAAATGAAATGGGCTTTAACGTCCTACTGTTCTGCTCCGACTGGGCTAATGAAGACTAGGTCACGGATGAAAATGGCGGACACTCTAATATTTTGTGGGAAAAAATTCCCACTAAAATGATTCCTGATTTTTCTGAAACTATAGGATGGGTAGTGTTCCAATAAAATTCCCCCCGTTAATCGGCCTTGGGGAAAAAAATTTACAGCCATTTTTAGGTTTGGTATCCGAACTTTTGTAAAATTTCAGTTTTTGGGCCCCTGATGGGTCAATGGTACTTTGTATGGTGTCGATATATAGGTTTTCGGGGTCGGAGAATGCGAAAATGGTGTTTATTTTGTCGTACGGTTACCATGGTAACCATATTTTCAGGTTTGGTATCCGATTTTTGTGATGTTTTTCATAATTATTTTGTAGTACATGTGAGGTGTCAAAATATAGGTTTTAGGGGCGCCGAGTCCGATTCTAAGGGTATTCTGTAGATAAGATGGCCCAATAGCCCATATTTGCCTTAATTTGGCCCAAAACTAGTAGAATGGAATCTAGTTATTGAATAGCTAAGACACTAATATGGACCTACTACCACTGGAAGATTACATAGGCCAAATTACAAAATAAAAATACAAAAAATACTCGCATCCAATTTATTCCTCCAAATCAATCTGTTCTGCATTTTTACAACTTTCCCCGTGGTAGCCCCCACACGCAGCAACACATTTCATCCCGTTCTTCTTACAAGTACAGTGATTTGTTCCGCATAAATTTTTGGTTGATTTACATTTGCATCGAATAAAATTTAAAACATTATCTGGTGCAGTGGGAAGGTCAGTTGGCACTGGCCTAAATTGGCCATCAACCACCTTCCATCCCCATAACAAAGGATCTAAGATAGTCTCGTTTAGTTTCTCCCAAACAATAATTTGCTGATGAACTCTCAGTGTATGATACTTAGCTGCACGTTTAGTAGGTGGTAGGTGGCAAGCGGGCCGCATCGATAGTATTTTTATCACACATCATCTGATTGAATTTCATATGACGCGACTTAGTCAACCCGGTATTGTTTTTATCAACATAAAGAATACAGAAAACCTTGCACCCAGCTTTAGCTATCTCTTCACCGCTACTATCAGAGTCAGATATTATTCCACCCAGTTGCTTGAGCTTATCATTTGAATCCAAAGATTTATAAATGGCGTTTTTACCAAGTCCAAAAATTCCTGAGGTGGTGTCGCACCCTGTAAACGCGTGAGTGAATAGTAAGTTCTTTCTAGTAGACTCGGCAAGATTATCACATATTGTCTTAATACTATACATTTCTACCGTTTTGGTTGAATACATTCTGATTTTTATGTCCATCCCAGGTTTCCAATGGTATAGTAGCATGATCAATATATCAGTGTCATTGGCCACCACAATGACGGACTGATCATTTGCTGCATAGTCTAATAGTCGAGGAGACTGACTCCATATGGCCTGCTTAGCGGGAAAAATTCCCACTAAAATGATTCCTGATTTTTCTGAAACTATTGGATAGGTAGTGTTCCAGAAAAATTCCCCCCGTTAATCGGCCTTGGGGAAAAAAAATTACAGCCATTTTTAGGTTTGGTATCCGAACTTTTGTGAAATTTCAGTTTTTCGGTCCCTGATTGGTCAAGGGTATTTTGTATGGTGTCGATATGTAGGTTTTCGGGGTCGGAGAATACGAAAATGATGTTTATTTTGTCGTACGGTTTCCATGGTAACCGCATTTTTGGTATTGGTATCCTTTTTTCATTTCACTCTCCTCCGCAGACACAGAAAATGAAAAAAAAGAAAATGTATCTTTTCTCTAGTTATTTTTCTTGATTAATCTGCATTGTTTCTCAGTCGGACTGTGATCCAGTCGATCAAGTTCGAGCGAGTGTTCTGTATTCTTAGCTTGGTATCCAGCTTTTGAAAATGAAACCGAAAGTTGAAAATTTGTCGGAATTTGAGGAGAAATCTTGCTATTATTTCTAAATTTGATGATAAAATGGCTTCAAACAATGTCGGGGAGGGATCCAATGATAAATGCCTTATATGTGGTAAAGCTGATGAAACTAAAAAGTTGACAAAGGTATATTATTATGACAAAGGGAAATCAACGCTTTTACAGTATAGCGTTATTCGTGGAGATAAGGATTTCAATGTTCGACTTCAGAACTCTGGAACTTTCTACATTCATGAGAATTGTCGCCGCTCGTATATTGACAAAAGAAATATCACTAAGGCTTCAGAACAATGGTCGAAAAAATTACGTTCTAGTTTGCCCGATTTTGACTGGAATAGTAATTGCTTATTTTGTGGAGAAGAAGCTAACCAAGATGACCGTCATCCTGACCGTAACCCAGTTTGGATGGTCCGAACTATGGAAATAAAAACATCCATACTCTCTAAATGTGATGATGGAATTGACAGACCTTGGAGTGAGGATGTGTATTACGGTGTGTCTCAGTAGCGCAGAGACTTTCTGAAGATGTTGAACCATATTTTGCGTACGAACTAAGTGCTATGCCTTCATCTTTGTTTGATGGATACTTCATGCGTCATTCAAATAAATCTGACCTCGCCAATATGATCCTGAAAAACATAAGATCTGATCCGATCATACCCACGACGACAAATCACGTGACATTGATCGATGGTGGATGGCTACTAAATTATGTTCGGTGGACGAAAAGAGCAGCTACACATCAGTCGGTGATTGAACAGTACGTCAACTTTGTAGAGAAATTCCTGTGCCCTGTTGTTATTTTTGATGGATACGAATCTTGTACGAAAGACCACGAACACCAAAGGCGAATGATCAAATCTAAATCACTAGCAAACACCATTTCCATAAAACTAGATGCACCTGCGTACCGTGACCAATCTGCGTTTCTGGCTAATGTCGAGAACAAGAAAAGCCTCATAGATGAAATATCTCGATCATTAGAATTAAAGAATATTAAAGTGGTCAAGTGTACTGCTGATGCTGATACAAGAGTCGTCCATGAAGCATTATAGTTATGATTTCTTTAGTTCGTTTTAGAAAACTGATGTAATGAAATGGGTTTTGGAGATACTGTGTGAATCCACTGCTCAGACATCTTCATACATGATTTTGTCTGTTTTATTATTTGATTTAATATAATGTGTTTCTTATTTATTCTCTATCCAGCCCTGAAATCTGTTTTTTTTATATTCAAATCTGAAATCGCAAAACAAGCTACTAGTTTTTCGATATACAGATATGAATATAATAAACTTCTCTAATTTCGAAAATCACAATGCCAAAAAGGGTAAGGTTCCATTCTGTTTCGAATAGTTCTATAACAATGTTCAACTGGTATATATGCTATGGGCACGACAGGGGTAATGAACGAGTAGGCGTCCTTCCTTGCCAATCCCTCTGTCGTACAACACTGACAAGGGGAAACCAGACTTAAAAATCCTCGACGACCTCCTGTTTAGTGAGCCAGCGCCTTACTCACTGAAACACCGTGGTGGCTGTCATTATTTAAATGTTTAAGACTTTTATTCGGAATACATAATTCAGCTATTTCATTGGGGACAAATATCACGTATTGAAAACTTTTAATGGATCACGCTGAAAGCAATGTTTTAATACAATACTCGCGGCATTTTTCAAGCCAATAGATGTACAACGTTGACAATTCTCGCTAGCGACGAACGTCTGGATAATACCGACTATAAACAGATTAAAAGCGTCACCGGAAAGTCAAGGGTTCAGTTGGACAAGATTCAAAAGGAAGGTGCCCTTTTGACAAAATGCATTCTTCATTGATATGATGTAATAAGGTTGATGAAGTTGTAACATTACTAGTTCTGTAAGGAAAACCAAACTGTCTAAGATTGTCTGGCACCAAATTTCTCGCGTCAAGTCAACAACACACTTCAGAAACCGTGGTTTTATTTCATGTTACAAATAGAATTCTCTGTACCAAACCGCTTCTTTAGATTGAAACAGTGAGAGTGAGCGCTCGAGCTCGACACAAACCTGGTAGTTCCAGGACTAACCTACGGTTCAAAGTTTTATTTCAATATTTCGCCTGCGCGAACGGGTCTTTAGCATAAAGATGTATGTGGATATAATACCGATTAGTGAAATATGATAGGATAAAAGAGAATCCAGTCATCGACTAATGTGCTAACTATGATAAGACGGGGTTAATAACGACAAAGTACTTGTTATAAATTAGGTATCCACTCAAATATTATCGTTTCTAAGTACATGTAGATCTGTTTCAATAATTTCTGTTTGAGTCATAATAGTAGTTTATGGTTTAAACATTGTGCTGTTATTTCTACTCTATGGTGCTGATATATTTTATTAGCGAAAGTAGTTTAACAGTAAATAAACGGAGGAAGCTTATCTAAAGAATGAAGTTTAAAGTTTCTTCAGCATAGTAATTCGCCATTCTGATAACTTTTTAATATTCCTTGAATACATGTGCAATGGCGGGTTATAATTCAAAATAAGAGTAGGCCGTAGTGCCGCCGTCCGGGCAGAATGTCCCTCATATAGCACAATGTATGGCGTAAACCCGTCTTCCTTAGCCCATCAGGTGCAGACAAGTAGGATGTTAACCCCATTTAAATTCCTTACGTGTAAAGTGCAGTATTAGTTATTCTGCCACTGAATCCAAATAGATATGATAGTCTGCTCTAACTTTACAATTTTTGGCATACCTGGCGTTTTTGTATGTCGTGAATGTAGGTGTGCTATGAAGATGAATATTTGAGCTGATAGATTTAACACTCATCGTTTTCAACACATAAATTAGAATAACTCTGGTCTGTTCCAAATATGATACATTTCTCAAAAAACTGAATTTTTTATATTAAACTTCCCATCATTAAGATGCAATGTAGTGCAGTACGTAATAAACCCTAAGTGAACGGCTTACTTTTCTGCACCAACCACGATAAAGAGGACTGGCATACGAGTACGTCATGCAGTATACTATGAGGGAAACTGTAGAGGATCTTTAACGTGCTGCCAATGGTATACAAATACACCCGGCCACGAGTTCACAAAGCATTACCAGTCTTAAGAATTTACCCAACTATCATTCTCTCTTTCTGAGGAAAATCTTTGATCCAGAAACACAAAACATTGCACATAGTTCCTTTTTGATGTATTTGATACATTAAAACAAGAAAAGTTTTATAAAGGACTATATTTCAGTTAAAATAAGGCGAACAATTTTGAGTAACTTCTTAACTGCGAATGCTTTGAGAACTCGGGGGTAAGGCGAACAATTTTGAGTAACTTCTTAACTGCGAATGCTTTGAGAACTCGGGGGCCCGATCTTTCGTTTCATCCAAACGCCAACACTCTATTGTCATGCCAGATACTCCGCCACTACACCACATTGGGACACCAGGCAGGACAGTCCTACCAACGATTGAACCATGTACCCTCTAATTAGTGGTCTAGCGCCATGCTCTGACCGACCACCGTGGCTCCGTTTTTAAATGGAAATACATACATATACATACATATTAAAACAATAGTGAAATAGAATCATTTGTCCCGGAAAGAGTAAACACAAGTATTAGACACTTTCGCTATCAGTAAGCAGAGCCATGGTTGATTAGTGAGTACCACCAGGTCCTGGGTTCGATTCCAGTGTTGTCCGAGAAAGTTCATTCGGCGTTTATTAGCCCAGTCAGAGCAGAACAGAAGGACGTTAAACTCCATTTCATTTCATTCGGATTTTCAGTCAGCTTTCCCCGTTTCAGTAGTGCAGAATTAGACGAAAACCTCTAGTTTAGCCGTAAATACGCTGGTGTACAAGTAAACGAACCCTTGGCTGCTAGAATTCGGTCTGTAGCCTGAACTGCTGTTGTCACTGAAATGCACATGTCACTGTCACCCCACTGTGCCCGAGGTGAGAAGTACACAATCAATCAAGAGACACACGGGACACGAGACTATACTTCAGTTGTAGCTACCTCGTATGTCAATATCGATACTATTATATAGCCCACCATCATAATAATCCAGAGAACCAGTCCTTTGACAATTACAACACAGTGGAGACATTCACAGAGGACGAGGGAAGCTTACAAACTTTGCACATTTTTTAAAATTTATGATCTGCGTGTACTTAAGATAGTATTGTAAAAAATGTTGTTTTAGCCGTGTTCAGTTTGGAGTTCAAACGCCCCCAGTTTCAAGCATGTCCCATTTAGGTAAAGACAGTAGCTTATCCGAAAGGATAACTTAAATGTTTACCAAATTTGATAAGGATTCGCCAGAACTTCAAGAAAACTAATAGTGTTCACTATCTCGAACATAAAGTCCTGGAATGCCTTCATCGTGTTATAACTATTTTTTACGGACAGACCGACAAACATGGGTGGCAACATGTGGGCGTAAATGCATCTTTCAGAGCAATTACTGAACCGATATACTTCATTGGCATTAGATATTAAAGGAAATTGAACTCAATGCAATTTTAACAAAATAAACGAAGAGTGGTATTATATCCTTTTGACGGAAATGTATTTGTTGAAATTAGCTGGAAGTAGTGTTCTACCGGTTAAAGAGGCATAATACGAGCGTAAATATGTAATACTATATACAGTATACTGTAGAGGTTATTTAAGTTCTCAAAATGATGCTCTGTTTAATTTATCGAAGTTGTTAGCTACAAGTGACAACGATAATTGGGCTAATTAGCTACCTTGCTTTATTCTACAACTTTCTTAGACGAACTCACTGACAGTTCTGCCACCATCCATTTTTGGAGCTGCGTTACTGTTGTCGAGCCATCTGGTGCACAGATTAGTCCAATTAAAAAAAAAGTTGGTGTGAATGTGTGTCCTAATGAAACACCAAAATATGGTAATAGCCCGCCCTAATAAATGACGTATAAATTAAAGAGTGCGATTAAATTTGCTTAAGACATCATTTGGTATTCTCAGAAGGACGTCCCCACAGCCGCCTCGGCTTAGAGGCCGGGATACAGACATCATTCGGCGTTCATGCAGGGAGGACATGCAGTATTCCTAGAGAGACATATCTTTAGCCGCCCAGCTTATATTTAAAGTCATACCTGTGTGTAGTGTGTAGTTTGGTATTCTCAGAAGGACGTCCCCACAGCCGCCTCGGCTTAGAGGCCGGGATACAGACATCATTCGGCGTTCATGCAGGGAGGACATGCAGTGTTCATAGAGAGACATACATGTACCTTTAGCAGCCCAGCTTATATTTAAAGTCATAGCTGTGTGTGTAATTTCCATTGTATTATTGGTGATCTAAAGATATATGAACATAGTTATACCAACACAGTGTTCGAGAGTTAATTTATCATTGAGTAAAAAAGTACAAACGTGGAAGTACTGATTGGCTAAGTGTCATCATTGTGTGACAGTCCGTTTTCTGGAGATCCGTGATTGCAAAGTTTCACAAATATACATATTGTCCGCCTTCTTCCGACATCAAATGCTATATAAATTATTTAGATATTTATTTATATGACAAGCGTATAATCGTTGCTTGGATATTGAATTGATTAGAAATATCCGCCATATCTACGTTAAACACTAATATGGCCGACTAAACCGAAAATGGGTAACGAAACTGAAGATGAATGCCAATAAAAGGAGTGACAATAAAGTTATATAGAGCTTTCTATTTTTATAAAATGTCTAATTTGGATTAAAGTAATACAAATTTAATTGTGTTTGAAACCCAATAAATGTATCCATTCATAACTTCCAACATAACTAATATGATTGTAATTTTCGACACATCCCTTTTCATTATCTATTTAGCAAGATCTCAATCTTACATAATGTATCTTTAATGTCCTAAATTATGACACGTTGTTTTTAAAATTACAAAATTGGATCCCAACCTCCAACGACTTACGATGCGGATTCTGAGATGATGGTTATATCCAGAATCAATTTTCAACAATGTTCTGTGGCATTGTATATTTTCTTGATCAGCTATTTTATACACGTGGATGTTTTTGGACGCAAAATATATCCCAGTTTGTAACCGAACCACAGTAGCAAATGTTTTGTTGGATTTGATTACGGGGGGTTGGATGGCTGAATGGTTTGCGTGCGCGCGCTGTATCATAAAGTCTGTCATTGAGTCGACTGGCGTGGTTTCGAATCCCCGGTTGTACGTGACAAGGAGTAGGGTCGCCTGTCCAACCTCGTGGGTTTTCTCCGGGTCCTCCGGTTTCCTCCCACTGTTAAAGACCCCTATGTACAAGCGAATTATTGAAATAAAATTAAACCATATGTTAGTCCCAAAATGACCTAGTTTGTGTCGAGTGGACGTTAATCCTCATATCTCTCTCTCTCTCTCTCTCTCTCTCTCTGGATTTGATTACAAAATTTCAAAACTTTGCTCAAGACACACCTTTTCAAGTAAAGAATACAACGGCTTTATTGAACAGCCTACCAGAGAAGGTTAATCTGCCAAAAACGTAGAGAATTCCAAAACTTTGTTAAAACACACCTTTTCAAGTTTCAAGTGTTAGGACAGTTTTCGCACGCGCTGTGTAAATGTAACAATTATTATTATTATTCTCCCAGTGTAAAGATCATGTAAAGTTTCTAGTACAACAGCTTTATTTTAGAAATAAATCACCCAAAAGAATTTTTTGTATAAAGGAAATGCGGGCACATTAACTGATTGAATTACTAAAACATGTGTAAGACAAGAAGATTTATCATCATTTTAATTAAACAAGTAGCATCTAGAATATTAAAGTATGCAGCATGCTGTGAATTAACCGATATCTTAACGAATTCTTATCTGCTTAAGTGGCATTTAGACCCAGCTACCTGATGAAAATATACGATTTGTAAAATGTGTGTCTATGATACATATCAGGCCGTCGCAGTCGTATAGTTGGAGGGAATTCGAAGCATTATTCCTACGGACAAATAGGCACATTACATAATACCCACGGACAAAAGGGCATAGTACATAATGCCCCCGGAGAACATGGTACAATGCATAATGTCCATTGCCCACGGACAGCAGGGCATGAGTAACGTGCTACGAATGTCAGTTTTTCGTCAGTTACCGACATTTGCTAATGCCAAAACTGAGTAAAGATAAATACGATTTCAGATAACATTCATTATCTAGAATAATACATTAATAGTGGTAGACATGGTGGTTTGGTTGGTCCTTTTCTCGCTAATCCGGAGTTGTCGGATTGGATCTTGGTTTCCCCAAGTTGTCAATGGTGCAGATCGAAGAACCTGGCAAGAAAAGCATCTGTTAGATTGGACGAGATAAAATCAGACTCCACGTACAAATTGGAGTAAACATAAAAGAACCCTTGAAATAGAGTAGACCGTAGCGCCGCTGTCCGGGCAAAATTTCAATCGTGACAAACCACATGGCGAATGCCCGTCTTCATTTGCAAGTATGAAGCAGAAAAGTAGGACGTTAAACCCCAGTTGATTTCATTTCTGGACCAGTAGGCTTTAATCAACCCCATGTATTATTGGAATAAATACTGTTTGAACAGCTAATATTGTTAAATTTGTTTTGTTATATAAATTGACGGACATTGAAGACGAAGTGTCATATATCAATTAAATATCGTACAGCGAAAACAGTGGTACCAGGTGGCGTGTTAAGTTTAAAATCTAAAATCAATATTAAAGTCTTGATGCGTCATTTTGACGCTATAGGAAACGGGTGGGGGTGAATGGTTAACGCGTGCGCACTGGATCAGAAGATGTCATTGAGTCAAGTGGCGTGGTTTCGATTCCACGCTTGTACGTGACAAGGAGTATAGGATCGCCTATCTCATCTCGTGGGTTTTCTCCGGGTCCTCCAGTTTCCTCTTACTGATAAAGACCCCAACGCGCAAGCGAATTATAGAAGTAAAATTAAACCATATGTTAATCCCGAAATGTCCTAGTTTGTGTCGAGTGTACGTTAAACCCCATTTCTTTCTCCCTCCCACTATAGGAATCACTTGCAAACTACCATATTGTGAAAGATGAGCCCCAAAATGTTTCAATTCCGTTCAGTATTTACAAAAATGTGTTGAATTGAAATTTCATCAATCTATGCTGCTCGATATGTTATAAGCCCGCAGCCACTTTGCTATCCGCGAAAATTTATTGATAATCCTGTTTTAAATCCGATTGATTCCTTGCCGGGACATCTACCGTTGGCATTTTGATTTTGTTTCATTAATTAAATGCTATAAATACTCAATGAGTACATTATTAGGGGTTTAATATAGGCTATGCCTGTAAATAATCAATCTGAGTACATATTAGTTGGAGAAGGGTTTAATATAGGCTAAGCCTGTTCCTCAATAACAGACAGACCCTCCAACACGGAAACGATGACCCCATGGGAAATAAGATACCGTCCAACAAGAAAACGGTGACCCCATAGAAAATAACAGACAAGTAAAAGACCAAACCCTCCCCTCTCCCCAAACAAGAAAACAGCGATCCTGTAGCAAAAAACAGACGAACCATCAACAAGACAACACGAAAACCCTCATGATAGATAAGAAAGCCTCCAACAAGAAACCTTTCAACAAGAAAACGGTGACTTACGTCACTCGTGTTGTTTCAATATATTACTTAATGTCTCGCTCTCGACCATTAAACAATACTTAAAAGTGTAAGTGTGAAAATAATTCTAGAAGTTTCTATTCCACGCCTGGAGATCCTGTCCGTTTCCTTTGGGCATGACCAATTTGGTCACGATTTCTGACATCGCTGATAATGGTGACGGAAGGAGCTAAACCCACATCTTTGGAAACCGTCCTTAGTCAATTAAACCTTCAAAGTGGATCTATGGATTCAACAGGTTTGTCATTCGGGTGCATCTGTGATTTGATATTTTCAGGTTTGAACATGATAAAATAAGGCCAATCTCCATTATGTTTATATTATCACTATATTGGATGGAGTGGCTTAAATTTATAATCAGAATTTTAAAATCTGTATTTCATGAAAAAGTTTAGAGGCAGCATGGTTTTTTTTTGTTTTTTTCTTTAAACCGAATAAATCGATATTGCAAAAAGTGCCAAGTACATGCCTTAATCTTGATTATTGTTTTTTTTTCATAGCCAGCTTTTAAAACGGATCATTTATAGGAATGGGGATTATCAAATGTCGGTATTAAATATCTTACAACTACAACACCGGCACCAGGTGGTGGTTCAATTGAACCAAATCAACAGAGAAATATGAAACTAGAACCCTTCATATAGTCGCTTGTTGGTTATTGTATGAAATTTAATATTCCCATGACACATGTGAACATAGATTAAATTTGAACAAATTCTGTTGTCTATACAAGAAGTGAAAGAAGAAACGTTATTGCATAAAAATAAAAATCCCCACAATGTTTTGTGCATGTGTAAAATAATAGGTCATGATAAATATTCATTATGACATTAACTTTTCATGTTCCGAAATTTATACATTCGTATACACATTTATTTACACTTTCCTCGTAAATTATTGTTATTTATATTTTAATGATGTCGCCTGCTGTCGTCATACAATTTATTCGTTGTTTGTTTAGAATTCGTGTTAAAACAATCTATCCAACTATAATGGTAACTAATGTTTGACGGGTAAAACGTTGAACTAGAAGTGGTACAACTCCGAAAGCGGAGGTAGTAGTGCAACGCCCTCTTGCCTATGTTACTCCCCGGCCCCGGACAGCCCTTAGAGCGTAACCACCAGGTATAAACAGATAGACAAGTGATAGTCACATATCACATATGTATGTAGACTCGCCCCACCAGCAACTGACCGGCGGGTTGGTTGGTCGAATAGTTTAAAACGTGCGCGTTAAATCACAAGGTCTGTCATTGAGTCAAGTGGCGTGGTTTCGACTCTCCGCTTGAACGTAACAAGGAGTAGGGTTGCCTGTTCAACCCACTGCTAAAGAACCCTATGTGTGGGCGAATTATTGATATAAAATTGAACTGTATATTAGTCCCGAAATGACCTAGTTTGTGTCGAGTGGACGTTAAACCCCACCCCTCTCTCTCCCATTCTCTCTCGTTCTCTCTCTCTCCCTTTGACTAGAATTATTATATCACGAAAACCTAATCCAGTGAAGAAAGTGTCTATTTATTTAAATAACACAATTTTACCACATCTTATGGATTCAATGATATCTCGTTAGGAGACAGTTTTTCCACCTTGAGCGTTAAAGAAAACATGCTATGTCGACGAGAAACTGCTTGAAACGCCAATTCTTGACAACTGTTTAATCATTTTTGTTTCGTTTTTGGCAAACTAGACGTGTGATATTCTGATTTGTGTCATTTCAAATTATGTTACCGAACTTTACAGTGTTCTCCAAGGACTTAGATTTTGTTAATGATTCTGTGCTGACAATGTGTAGCCGGTCAGTAACCTGCACGAAACCTTAAAGGAACAATTCTCCCAGGAAGAAACGATAAACAATAATATGGAAAATGGAATATCTGTACTGATTCTGTTCGAAAAGGGCACTCCAACATGGCAACAATTGCTCTCAACTGCCGGTTGAAAACAGAAATCCATGCATTAACGGGACTAACTGTAGAGCAGTTCTTTAAAGGTGGATTATGTCAGAATTACATCTGCCCACTACAGGTCTTTTTCAGGCTTCAGGTGTCATATAAATTATTATTTAGACATTTATTCACATGGCAAGGCCATAATAATTCCTCTAGATTATCGGGTGACTTGGATATTAAGTGGATTAGACCAACTGCGCTATTCTTGTCATAACTTCAATCGTTCATAACATCACTCAGAATAAAGTATTTTGACTACAATTTTCAATATATTCATTATAACAAGAACGGTCAGCCCTTTATCTACATTTTACATCCTGCGTCTTCGAATGATATGAGTGAAACATCACTTGATCAAGGCCAGAAAATTGTAATAAACTGATGTTTCCCATTTAATACCTTAGTTACACAACACGTTCCCCGATATCAGTAACAAAATACACTGCCCCCACCCCTGGGAAAACCCCCAACTAAATAAAACAATAATCTGAATTAATTTCTGACTTTAGATCAGATTGCTATCTTCACAATCCTTTACAATAACATGTTTCCACGGGCAGACCTTTTTGTTAGACATTTATAAAGTTCTGCGGGATTTTCCGGCGAGGTTTCCCCCTTGACAATGTTGCAGGACGGTGGGACTGGCTAGGACAGTGTCTAGTCGTTCGGATGGAATGTGCACGTAAAAGAACCCTCGACAGTTAGCATTCGTAGTACGGATGTCCGGGCAAGATTTTCCTCAAAGCACAGTGTATAGCGTAAGCCCGTCTTCATTAGCCCATGTAATTGTAATATTTCTGCTGTATTTTGTATAGGTCCTTCTGTATGTGGTTTTCTTGTGCGTTTATCTATTTTTGTCCTAATGTATAATAGTGTATTACGGTCGCACATTTTAATTATTAAAAAAAAATTAAAAAGAACCTTTTTATCAGATAAAATTAGGTTTTGGGGTTGAATAGATTATACTTAATTGTACCCACAGGACCACATCTGGATCACTTATGAATTGATACAGGGGTATAATTAGATAACTACCTGGCATACGATACTAATCGGTTTAATAAACCCCATAGCCAGAGAGTCTAGACTTCTACAAAATTTACTCCATGATTTATTAGTACAGAAGAACTTGTCCGGTGATGCGAAATTTTGGGGGGTTATTTTTAAAATGCCGAAGCATTAAAAATTGAATATAGAGAAAATAATTATCGAGAGCTCTTTCGGAATTGGTGTCCCCTTTATGAAATTTTAATTGATGAGAAGTGACATAAGGTGTTTAGCCAAAGTACGAAGTAAGTGGTTCAGGGTGGGGTAGGGGTGTCCTTCTGCCTACAATGAGTGGTCCTCCCCTCCCAAGCGCTTATATGGATTATATAACAGCTAACAAGTCGGTCACTGAAACCAATACACCAATGAAAACAAGCACCTATAATTGCCCTCTAAATGTGACAATGTTTATTGAAATGATAATGCAGGGCTTCCATTGCTTCGGGAATAGTTAATAGTTATAGATAACTGTATATTCATGAGTTACTACTTAGAGGGGAGTGGCTACTCTCTGATGTTTTTCTATAAACTTCCTAGAAATTGACTTCCTGATATTGTCCAGAGATACCTTGTAAATCATTTAACAGTCACTTAAACTTTCAACATTAACAACCGATACCAGTAGGATTTCCTTTTGATGGATAACTCCGTTCGTTAACATGTCAAGGTTTTCTCTTTGTTTTAAAAGTCAGTCAATACAAAATCGTCGCGTGCCTTCCTGTAGGTTCGGTTATTTTCCGTGCAGGAACTGGTCTTCAGGTGGAACTCTTCGGAAAGAGCCTAAGGCATGCTTGGATAACTTCGCATCCATTGACACACTTCGACTTCTGATAAGATGGATGTGGTGACGTCATAGTTAGGTTTTGTTCCACAGTACGGTAGTACTTGTTAATTAATGTTGCTAACTTGACAAACGAACATTACATCAACGTGTTTTCCATTTCAGGCCAATCTTTGCAGAGCTAATTAACGTCTTACCAAGACAGTTCTTGAAGTAAAAATCTCTGAAAGCACAGTATAAAGTCAAAACGTAAAGTTCCCTTGAAATAGTAGACTTTGCACCCCCCCCCCCCACACGGGCAATTAATAATAATAATTAAACTTTAATATCTGTAGTATCTCAAGATCTTTCAAATTTAACCATACTTATTCATAGTTCATTCCAAAAAGATAACTACCGCAGCCCTTCAAAATTACGCTTTCTGGCCTACGATGGAGACCGTGCTTTAATCAGATTGGGGATAGGACTGTTTGGACAAAATCCCCATAAACACTGTCAAAATTAAGGCATTCATTTACGTTTGATTTTATTCAGTTGAGATAATGATCACGGACAGCAATATAAGGACGACTTAATCACAACCCAATACTCATGACGTAGGGGTAATTTACTTTTCAATTCTGTTTAATTGGTAGTTTGTCTGGACCATAAGTTTAAGAACCAGTACTAACCAGAATCTTTGTCAGGATGGTGTGCGTATAAGAATATTTATTTTCATCAATCAATGAGATTTTCGTTTTGAAATTTTTCATCACTTGTTTTCTAGTTAATATATTTGAAATCTAAAACGATAACTTCGTTCCGCTAGAATATGCGCTTTCGCCAAATTGTGTTTTTAGTTTACTAGAATAAAATCAGTGAAATGTGATTTCTTGTGGTTATTATTAACAGAGCGTTTGTAGATTTATATTTCAAAAGATGTCTTTCTTTCTATATCTTGTTAATAAGTGTTTTTGTGATCCAAGAAGAGATCTATACGAAAAACTCTGCAAGACCTCAAATTATATTTGCTTTCAATATTTTTATAATAATAGCAACGTTTTTGTTTTCTTCCAAATCTGCTCTCAAATCGATTTTAAAAGTATACCTGCAATTTCAAATTATCTCTGATTCATTTTTACTAACTTTATTTTCGTTAACCTATAATTGGGCAGCCGGTCTGTGCACTGATATTGGAGATAGAGATAGATGTATATATATATATTTCAAAACAACATGTTTATAAGGAAACAGGAGAACAACCGGAGAAAACCCACGGGTTAGACAGGAGACCATGGTCTAGGGGTTTTCGGAAATATGAACGTTATGGACACTGCAAGTACTAACATTTCCATTTTGCCATTATGAAAAGACCCGAGGTGACTTTTAATTTGAACAACCTACATACCTTAATATACATTTTTGCAGATTACCAAAAATATGTAAAAGTCATTTACTCCTAGGTGGGCCACCTTGATAGAAGATTAAATCTAATTACACTATGGCAGGTTAAAATACTGAGTGTATTTCTATAAAACACCAGGACTTGTTTTAATTACGATTTTATCTTAATGGTTCTTGTTGAAGGCTAACTGGAAATATTTGAAAGAAGTTTTAGTTGTAATATTTATAGAGAAAAAAATTCTACGGCAAAATGGGTTCATTAAACTCATTGAGAGAGAGATGGGGTTTGACGTCCAGTCGACACGAACTAGATATTTCGGGACTAACACATGGTTATTTTCTTTTGTTATTTCAGTAATTCGCTTGCGCATAGGGGTCTTTAGAAGTGGGTGGTAACCGGACGACCTGGAGAAAACCCACGAGGTTGGACAGGCGACACCACTCCTTGTCACGTCCAACCGGGGAATTGAAACCACTCCAGTTGACTCAATGATACAGCGCGCACACAGCGCGCACATAGCGCGCACGTGCTAACCATTCGGCCATCCACCCCCTCCCCACACACTCCTCCCAACGGAACGAGGCAATTTTGTCTAGTACTTTCTTAGTTTTTATCTCGCGGCAAAAGAAGAGACAGAAATATATATAGCACATTTTAAGGTTTGGCAACTGAGCCGGGTGACAATCGAAGATTTCTTAGGTCGAACAAACCGAGTATATAAAACATTTTAAAACTGTTTGAGGTTGATATCCATTTTATTTTATAAAAATAGTATTTTATTGAATGTTAAGTTTGGGGAAACAGGCAAAGCCTATATAATCCCTCTCCCTAAGAGTGTTTAGCCGAAAGGGGCATAGCGAAAAATAAAATTGAACACACCCTGAAGATGCAATGTTCTTGTTTGCCCCTTTACTGTTACAAGATTACCGTGTACGCCTTCAGTACTGATTCTCATTTAGATAAAACAAGCATAGATGATAATATTCTTTTATTTAGTAAAACCAGACACCGTTGGAATCTAGGTTTACTGTCCAGATGACACTTACTGGCAACCTCCTGACCTTCTGGGTATATGTATGTTTTGTTGTTTAATTATAAAGAAAAGAATGAATGGACAACTATCATTCACGGTGGTTTTTACATGGCGTAATAGTAGGGTTATTTTGAGAATGACACCACTGGTGCTTGGGAATCTAATTCAAAACATCTTAATAAATTCCGTTAAATTATTGGTATGTTGTTCCCGGCATTGGCTGAGGAAAGATTCAGCTCCAACTGGAAAACATATCTAGCCTTTGTGATAAGAGAAAAATAAACAAGTTGAAATACCACAATGAATAAACATATAGCTGTTTACATGCCTGGGGGCCGAGGTACCTAAGTGAGTAATACGCTGGTTCGCAAACCAGGAGGTCTCGGGTTCGCTTCCGGTTTTGGTCGAGCTAATGCCTTAGGATTTTCCAGCGTAGCTTCCCCTTGGTAGTATATAATGCAGGACGGAGTGCCGGACAATTAACAGTATCTAGTCGTTCGGATGGTTCGATAGGCCGAGGTTCCGTTTAAAACCCCCCCAAAAAACCCACCATGACAGCTGAAATTCGAAATAAGAGTAGGCCGTAGTTCCGCTGTACGGGCAAAATGGACCTCATACCAGACGTCTGCATTAGCCATTTTATTTTATTTTATTTCGTTAACACGTCTTACTTCGTTTACACGTTGACAGGTGGGCACATTGATGTTATAGTTTACTTATACATTAATCCGCTTCTAAGTAGTTTTTATTAAAGCGTTTCGTTCAGATGAAATTGGTTTAATGGCGTGACAACCGCGTTGCAACCTATTCAGACTGCCAAGCCTATGTTTCTTTTACATCCATGCCAGCGTGTATATGATTTTCGTCATATCCGGACGACAAGACGTTGGTCCTTGCTAAGGTGCTGACAATACCTTTAATACCTTAAATCAGTTCAAAGTGTTAGGGAAGATCCCAGATTAAAAGAAGGACTGTCATGTTGCTGTACTTAAGAGAGATTTGATTGAAGGGTAAGAATAGAATCTCAAGTATCAGAAGTCAATCCAGTAATGGGCAGAGAGGGATTTCTCGGGCCATTGCTTCAAGAATATGGGGTATAAAAGGAGGTGAAACGCTCATTAGTTGAAGGGGCCAGAACTAAAGTAGGCTAACCGACAATTTAAAAGAAAATCGGAAGCAAAAATAAAAATTTGAACTCTATAAATAACACACCCTAAATTAAGGTGTGGTATGACATATGGGATGTCAAAATATCACTGATTTAGATGAATTACAGAATTTTTAATCATCGATAAATTTTGAAGTCAATTGTCTCAAAAAGTTGTCGATGTGGGTTGGCCCACTTTGGTTCTGACCCCTCTAGTTATTTAAAGCTAATCATGTTTGTAGTCAAATTGCAGTACTTCTATAACTTGATTGAAATCAGTTTTTGTTTCTTCAAGTGCTTTGAATATTCATTATTTGGCGGCTTAAATTTATTTCTGCAGGGAAAAGACCTAACAAAAACGTCCATTGACAAGAGTACACAACGTGTAGTGCCAACAATATACGATAGTGGCAGGCAAGTGAGGCAACCCGGGAAATTTGAAATTACGGATGTAATTTTTTCTTTAATTCATAAAGATACATTGTGTAAGATTTAGATAAAAAAAAAACCCTGACCGTTTCTGCTATAATAGTTCAAAAATGGATAATGTAAAATGAATATATTGAAAATTTCATTCAAATTATTTTAATCTGAGCGAAGTAATCACTATTTGTAGTTTTGACAAGATGCGCGCATTGATTGTTTATTATCGTAACCAACGGACTGGTTAATCGATTCTTAGCCTCGCTTCTCCAGTTTTTAAATTAAATCATTAAATTAATAAATGACCGAACCGTTCCAATCTACTTAAAATCGGAGACATCCGATGGCATCGAGAGTTGATTGTTGTCTTGTAATGTTGATAAATGTCTAATTAATAATTAATGTAACATTTAAGACCTAAAGAAAGACCTGCAATAGGCAGATTTAGCTCTTTGAAACACCCTTCCTCAAACATGAATTTGGGATATCTATTATTTACTGAAATAAAGACACCTTAGTTAAATCTTTCCCGATGGGCCAATGCGCCACTGGATACAAATGATTTCATTTGTAGATTATATATAATTTGTATTTTCTGATTAACAACATTAGATTAATGAGATATAATTTGTTTACTCTAATTAAAATTAGATATAATTTGTATACTCTGAATAAAATTAGATTTGTATACTATGAATGAAATTAGATTTGTATACTCTGAATGAAATTAGATATAATTTTTATACTAAGATATTAACATGCTCTAATTTACTATACATCTAACTTGAACACGCCTACAATATTTTATACCGATGGCTAGTGGTCATGACCTTCAATTCCCACCCGCGTTCTCTTTTCGTCTTGTGGACTATTCGCCCGTGACCGAAATCGACAGTTCATGACCGCAACTTGACGAAACTTGTTGGAAACCACGGGGTTGTTCCAGACGTAGCCGAACTTCTTTTATGAAATTACGTGAACGATGAAAGTGTATATTAAACACAGAAAGAAATCTATCAATGACAAAATATAACTATTTCATGATCCTTGAACGCATAATAAATGTGCACTTTTTGGGTGGGTCATCCCCCAGCCCACCTTTTTTTATTATCCCAGATGTGCTTGAAAAGATTCACAATTCTTGAAAGTGTTACACACAAACCCAACTTTTTACTTCCAAACGATCCTGAATCCGCGCGTGTATGCTTGAAAACAAATTCACAATTTTGTTACAGGTGATCCCCTAACCCATCTTTTCGTTACAAAAGATCCAGGATGCGTGCTTGTAATCTTTACAAAAGTTCACGATTTTTGAATGTGTTATCTCCCAACCCACCATTTTTACAAAAGATCCTGGGACCCGCGCTTGGATGCTTGAAAAGAAATTCACAATAATTATTTACGATTTGAAACAAACGACTTGTGAGATAAAACCCATTTACAGCCACATCTAATCTGTGTTACAGAAAATGACCACACTGCCTTTAGAAAGAGCAAGAAAATCACGTATTATTTACAAGTATTGACCTTTTAACCGTCGACACGCCACGAGACCCTCCATTTCTATCTAATTACTTGAGCTATAATATAAATTGTGTAAAGTATATCACATAGCATGGTATATCATCAATTTATCAGTTTGATATATAATGAGACTGGGAGACAAACCCTGGCATATTAACTAGAGTTTATTATAGAATCTTACCACACGTGCTCGAAGGTAATTGTTTCCACAAAAGCCATTGCAGCCAACCGAAGCTGTTCGCGTGATAAGATATTCTCTTGTCAATATACACCCAACCCTTCCCCTTAATAGCCTAACTATAGGAAGTGGGTGGGTCTTGCATATTTCGTTTCGGTTTCTCGACAAATCACAACATCACCGTAATTTGACAGTTGCCATCTAGTTATCTCAGACTATATAATAAGTTCCTTTTTATGTGTCTTTACCAAAGAATAACTCCAGTTACTATAGCACGTGTATATTACCCGTTATAAACTATATACTTCGGCTTACTATCCAACAACAGAAGCATATGTGATAAATTTTATATTATGTTATTGGAAGATCTCTGATGGATATTGAATAATTTGGACTTACAGTTTAGAAATACCACCAATATTTTACCCTTTTCAGTACATTTAGGACAGTTCAAACATAATATATTTGTACTCAAGTTTGCAACTGTTATCTAAAACTTATATTCCATTATAACTGTGAAGCAGGTTTTGCCGTCATTATGCTGAAATAAACCTGCCTGAGATAACCGTTATTCCAAGGAGTCTTCTATCTGACTAATTCTGTCTCGATAACAAGAAAACAGTTAACACGGAACCGATAACTTACTTAGCCCGTTATTTCAAAGGTTTTCAATGTTGGATTTGTCATTCATCATAATATCGAACGGATAAAGATCGACTCCAAGTGCACACTACTCTTGGTGTAAAACACTTAAGATATGGTAGGACTCCTTTTTTATTGATTACATAAGCTATATGTATTGAGTAAAAGTCATATAGCTTGTTCGCAAGTATCTTCTTTGATTTAAAATAATATAGTAGTCCAGATGAACGGAGAAACTCGTCAAAAATATGATTAATTTATTTAACTTAGAAATGTACCTAGATACATGTGTTGTATATGAAACTGTAATCGATAAGTGTTCTATTCCACTTAATCATAGTTTTTATGTGTAATTTACCTAGATATATGTGTTGTATATGAAACTGTAATCGATAAGTGTTCTATTCCACTTAATCATAGTTTTTATGTGTAATTTATGTATTGTCAAATGAACTATTTGCGGTGGGATGAATTCAGCTGACTGAAGTTCGGCAATTACTTGATATTTTCTCACTGATCGTCGTAACAATGCATACAGTGTTTCTAACCGACCGCCTAACAAGCAATTATCGTCGCAAATCCGGCTGCTGTGGCGGGTATGGCGTTGAATCGTTTAGGGAGATCATTATTAATCCAGTCACATGTTCATGTGAAAAAACAACAAAACGCACCTGACCACACGAGTAATGATACATTGAAAGGCAGCTGGTTACTGTGTGAAGGGCTAAAAAAATAAAAAAATCTGCTCCCTAAGAAAAAAACATCTTATTGAAGTCTGTTAAGATTGATTGGGTCTTTGATTCAGACGCAAAGACTGAAATTATCGGTAATTTGTCTTTGATTAAAGGTGACAATTTTATCTGCCTCACAGCTAATGAGACAGAATTGAATTTAAAGGGGTATCGAAGAACCTTTAGGATATGTTATCTAAGTAATTAGTTCTTAGATGTCAGAGCCAGCGCAAATTTGTTCGCCAATTAGCTTAGAAGATATTAATTGATTTCAAAAGGTTTAGAAAAAAGCAAGGAAATCTTATTTCTCAATAAGTTTAGATTTATTTTTATTTTAATAATGGATGTTTTGAAACCAGATACAAAGTGTTTTTAATTTAGTAAAATTACATGCAATTAAATTTGACTTGTATCTGTGGTGGGTAATTTTGTTTCTTACTTTTATGTTTTTCAGATCATCTCTCTTATACTAAGCTACTCCATTAATCGACTGAGAATAAAGATTGCATAATAACCCATCCCTTCCGTCTAATAACAGACACGTATGTAAATACTGTAAAAACGTAGTGCGAAAGAACTATTATTTAGAAGACTTGATCCTGAGTAGGAACAGTAACTTTTGACAGGGTGTACTGTTATATTTAGTGGAGAAAAATGAAAAGAATACAGTCTAAAACAATACATATATATTAAAGAGCTTATATTTGACAGTATATTGTATACATAATAGTGGATTTATTAAGTTCGAAACAATTGCATTGAAGTGAGCAGTATGACTACTTATCCATCAACTCTACCTGCCGCGGGGCTAATATTAGACAAAACAGTAACAAACGCGACGATGGCCGTTCAAGCCGCAAATTCAACCAACGACGTTATCATGGAAGACAACTTGACAGAGGGAAATGTCTTAAATCCGTTCGTCATCTCTACAGAACCGGAAGCTATTGCGGTCCCGATCGTGTTCGGAATGATATTTTTGGTTGGGATTATTGGAAACGGAACGTTGATTTATACGGTTCTGTTTAACAAAGTTATGAGAAACGTACCGAATGTGTTAATAGTTAGTTTATCTATAGGTGATTTACTACTGATTCTGGTATCAGTTCCGTTCTCTGCGACTATATTTACGTTTATAGGATGGCCATATGGTGATCTAGTTTGTCGATTCAACGAGTTCATGCAGACTTTATCCTTAGGAGTATCAGTGTTCACCTTAACTGCATTGAGTGTTGATCGGTATTTGGCGATTGTAGATCCTATGTCCAAACATACAGGAAAAACTATGGCGAAAACGCTGGCTTTAGCTGTATCCATCTGGTGTTTTTCGGCTGTGATCGCTATCCCTGATGGTGTTTTAACTAACGTTGTCACTCTCAATTTAAACGGTACGTATAAACATGCCTGTTTGGCCTACCCTATTTCTATGATAGACACATATCCAAAATATCATGCTTTAGTGCGGTTTCTGATATATTTCGCTATTCCGATACTCATCATTGCCGTATTCTATCTTATGATGGCCCGAATTCTAATCAAGAGTGGCGAAACCATGCCCTGCGAAGGAAAGGGAGCCTTGAACCACCAGAGGCAAATTGCCGCGAGGAAGAAAGTAGCCAAAGTTGTCATGTCTTTTGTGCTAATTTTCGGTGTCTGCTGGTTGCCACGCCATATTTATTTGTTATGGTTCTTTTATGACTCTGCCTCTTACAACCAATTCTGGCATATCTTCAAAATTCTTGGATTCTGTTTAACTTTCATCAATTCTTGTGTCAATCCATTCGCACTCTATTTTCTCAGCAGTCAGTTCAGAAAATACTATAACCGATATCTGCTGTGTTGTATACCCAAGACTCGTTATACCAGTCTCGAACCCTCATCTACAATGCATAACTTTAACAGCACTGTTCGTCGAGCAAGCTCCACAACCACCACCATTGTCCAGTCTCAATCAATGTGTTGAGAACAGTTGTCTAGTCTTAATCAATGTGCTGAGAACAATTTTTCAGTCTCAATCAATGTGCTGAGAACAGTTGTCCAGTCTCCTCGGACATTGACATTTTGTTGTGATTTGTAAAACAGAAAGTTGAAATTAATTAATATATTGTTCGGGCATTCAGAATAGCTTCCCACCAAAACTTGATTTTTGGAACCATTTTGAAGACACGAATGTGCTAATAGACATGTTATGGAGACCTATGATATCATAGGGAAATGGTGTAGTTTGTTTTTGTTGAGAAATGATAAAGACTTTTATGAATGTGATATGATCAGATTGTTTTTGGTCCCGGTCCCTACTCATTTGTTGTTATTTTTGTTGTTGTTATTGTTGTTGGGGGCAACACTTTTCGAAAATAGCTCACGGCGATTGACATTAACCTTGGTATGTTTGTTCCTTGGACAATTGCGTATGGATTGACGAACTTCCATTTTTGATATGACGTCACATTTCCAAGATGGCGGCGATGACGTTAAGTAGTGTATTTATTAAAACAAAATGTGGAAATTGTAACACCATATAGATTTTATGATATCTGTTGAGTTTAATTCAAAGACTTCTGCTTGCTGCATTACTAAGATAGATAATTAGATCTCCTTTCACAACCGCGACGAATGTTTATTATGGTACTTACCTCCAGGGACATTAATCATAATTTAATATGTCACATTAAGAGCTTTTTTGTTTGAGGTAATTAATCAAAGTATGTATTGAAAGGTCATTTTTTTGGATACTTGGACGAAATTTCCTACTTCTTCTACGCATGCCGAAACTTCTGTATATTCTAGGCTCATTAATATCATTGCCATTTGTTGTCAACGCCATAATGAGAGTTGGAGAGAAATCGGGTTTATTAGCGTCCACTTAACACAAAGGTCATTTCGTGACTAATACATGGTACACTTTTATTTCAATTATTGACTTGCTTGCACGTAGAGGTCTTTAGCAGTGGAAGGAATCCAGAAGACCCGGAGAAAACCCTCGAGGGCTTCGAGTCATCTATTGGGCACTTGAGAACAAAACAGGAATTAAATACTAATAGTCTACGCCATTGCGTCAAAGTTCACCCCTTACGTGATCTCCCACAGAAACCCAATCAAAAAAGGGTGAATCCAAGCAAAGAGTAAAGAAACGAAACGAAATTTCGATTTGTATTTTAATCAGATGGCTAAAACGATAAGATTAGGATGTTTATGAAGCCATGCAGTGACAAATAAATAAAAAAAATAACATTTCTTATCATTACGATTGTAGCCGCAGATTTAAAAAGAAAATTATCTGATATTCAGATATCTTTAACTCGTCAACTATGGATTTGACGATATATTTTTTTTATTTACATCGTGGTTAAGATGCATTACCAAGTACATAGTAGGCTAGTTACAGCCTGATTCTAAAAGTAGTATATTAATATCTTTAACCAATCAAAGCGAATCTGGAATAACTCACTGCACCTGCCATTGCCTAAACTCTAGGATTGTATACATTTTTGCATTGGTCGACGTCAGAGAAGTTACATAATCTCTGTAGATTTGGACATAAACGTATTTATATTTATTTATATATGTCTTATTTACCAGAGGTTGTGTATTGTGGTTTAGCGAGACTAATGCGAACAGGAATTCAATATGGTGGAAACATTAGATAATTTTATGACAGGCCCAAAACTATTCATTTTTATACGCCCACATAGAAAAATGGTCATATATTGTCGTCGCCTCCATCCGTCAGTTCAGCGTCCACAATTTCTTGTGGACGCTCTAGATCCTAAAGTCAATATCCGATTGTCTTTAAATTTATACCCAGTGCTTAAGGCCACGAGAACCCTAGTCATTTTCAACGATTTCCGATAATTACCACCAGAGTTATGGCCCTTGATCACTTTGAAAAATCTTGCTTAACGTCATGAGACAAACAATCGAAACAAATTTTAATGATTTCTGATAATTACATAATGGGTTATTACCCTTGTTGACTTAGCTGATGTGGGCGTATGTTTCGTTGCCTGGCAACCTATCTTTTAGTTCTTGGAGGTATTGATAAATAAATAGTGATTCAAGTCTAGTGAAGTTTGTTTTGTTTAAAAGATCTAAACAAACATTTGGAACTAAAATCTTTTGAGAAAAGCAATTAAGTACTTTATGGTTTTAAATTCCTTTCTTTTTTTTTTTTGAAGAAATAGCAAGAAGAATTTAGAATGTGAAGCGCGTGTCCAGTTGGCGCTCTAGGGGGTCCACACACCCCTCACTCCCACGTCCTGCGGTCGGAGAGAATATTTTCTCTAATTCATTCATGGAAATAACGCCGTTTTGACCCCACTCCACTGTAATCATATACATGTATGCACCTAAATGAGCAGAAATATTGTTTCAAAGCTTCTGAATTTACCAAATTCCCGCGTAATTCCCACACGACCTTGGATTCCCCGCTGCTCAAATTTCTGTACACGCCTCTGAATGTGAATTCAAATTGGCGTGATCTAATTATACTCACACTCATCTAATGTAGCAACAGAAATCAGTATCAAAACTATTATATTTATTTAATAATAATAATAATAATAATAATGTAAATATATTATATATATTTGTTGTGTATATATACGTCATTGTTTGGTCCAATATTAGATATTATTAATTTATGTAATGCTTTAATATTTGTTGTGAATATACAATATATGTATTAAAATTTAGAGGATATGTAACAAAAATATGAATTGTCTTTTATCATCACACAACGTTGTAATATTATAATAATGTTACAATTGATCCGTTTTAGAATTCAGTATTTGACCATAGGCAGGTTAGACGAGAAAAATAAATACTACATGCCGCCTACGGTCGCTCATTTATTGTTTATCAAACAAATGTCATTTTTCTACGGTTGAAATATTGGAAATAAATCAAAGCATACGGTTACCTAATTAAATCTATCGACGAAACAGAAATGAAAAGAAATGGGCTTTAATGCCCTACCTTTCTGCACCAACTGGTCTAATTAAGACGAGGTTACGCCAAATAGTGTGCTATGAGGGATTTTTGGCCGTCATTGGTTCGTTTACGTGTACGCCAATGTGTACTCGGGTCGGGGCCTCAGTTTTACGTCCCATCCGAATGAATGTCGACGGTACGGTTACTTAGTAAAATTAAAAATGCCCATTCCCAGTGTCACGTTTTACAAGAACACTATTACATGCTTCTCAGCAAACAAATGCATGCGTGAAATATCTGGTCCACGAGAGATGGAAATAGGGTTGGGACACGTGATTGTTCACGAGATTGTGAGTTAGTTCTAGGTCTAGGGTTAGGGTTACCCATGTTTACATCTCGTGACCTTTGACTAAAACTGCAGCTGGCCTTAATATTTAGACCTAACCACATTTTGTCTTTCCTACATTCATTGAAATAACGCCGAACAAACAAACGTGCGAACCATTGCCATCGTTTTGGGATCACTCTACTCTAATCCTATATAAACACGTATGCACCTCAATGAGCAGAAATACTGTCTCAGAGCTTACACCAAGCCTCACCTTGCCCCCCTCCACTTCCCCACATGTACGCCCGTGTATTTCATCAGACACTACATAAGATTCACTTAAAAGCAACTATCGAGCATTATTCCAGGAGAAACAGAAACACGTTAGATTGCAGTGAAGATAGTCCTGCAAGGTCCATCAGACAATGCATCTAAAAAGGCACTAATATACCTTTACCAAGGGTGAGGGGGGCTGCGAATTTCGTTTTTTTCTTCCTTTGTTGTATAGATTGATATGAAACTAACATTAAAGATTTGATGACATATTTGGACTAAAATCATATTCAAACTAATTAATATATCAAGAATTTGCTTCAAATCCCTCTGTATTCGCTGGGAGATACTGCAAGCTATAAATAAACTGTTGTTAGACGCCATGTTCGTCATCTAACTTTTTTTGAGGTAGGGTCCATTTTTAGAAGTACTTTTCATTACTTAATGTCCATTTACCATACATATTGAGGTCTAAGTAGATTCTTAATTATTTTATGTCAACTTCTATTTCTGCCGTTTGAACGTTGACAACCCTCAATGTTCCCAACACCGCCTAACCATTTGATTAAGAAATAACAACGCTCCCTCGGTCAAGATAGCACATATAAGCTCACAGACAACAGTGCTTGTTCTGTGGGTTTTTTTTTTCGGGTAATCCAGTATTTTTCTAGTAAGATTGGGCGTCTATACTTTCCATAATAATATATACCAAATTTGCCATACTTTTGTTGGAAATAACCACCCGATAAGTACTATGTATCTTTAAGTGTGGCCATTCGTACAATTTTAACGTTTCAAAAGGGGATATGGGACTTGAAGCGATAAAATATGCATAATTAATTGCATTTAAGGGTAGAATGGAATGGCGTTTAAGGTTTCGTCGTCACAAAACTTCGGTTATCTTGAGAAAAACAAATGTTAACTTCTATTTCTATCGATGCAGGTTGATCATACGGCTCCACTCCTTGTCATGCACAAGCTTGGGATCGAAACCACGCCGCTTGACTCAATGACAGACCTCGTGCACACTTTAAACCTCTCGATCCCCCCATCTCCACACTAATTTATAATAGAGAACATATATATATCGCAATCCTCTTGTAGTTGAATTTTGTTAGTGAATTAATATTCAAATTACAATAAAATATAATTTCCTTTTCTTTAAAGATTAAAACAATTGATGTAATCAAAACCTAGAAGAGATCCGTTCGGAGAGTTTTAGAATTAGTACACGCATAACGTTAAACTATGTTAAATGGGCTAAAATTGATCCGAGCCAGCCGTCAAAATGCTAATTAAATGAATTCTCGTATTCTGATATAATTCTTACACTGCACTTTTGTGATACCCGCCATCACTACTAGACTCCACCCCTTCCCTCGATTTACTCCAAAATTTTTATACATCTATTGTCCTCCTACCACAGCACATATGAATTCTAGAATAACTCTATTGGTATGGCGCCAAGTATTAAAATGAATCGCCACAGTAGGCCATACTGTTCAATTACGCATCTTCCAATTCTCTTAATTACGAAAACTAGATGTATTTTGTGTTTTTATATAACGAAAGCCATGGTAGCACGAGGAGTATGGTACAGGCTCAATAACCCGGACGTTCTCCGTTCGATCCTGCAGCAGACAGAGAAAATTCCTCGGGATTTTCCAACCTCGTTTCCCCAGAATCAGAAAACAAAATGATGTAGGTGGGGTTTTTTTCGTATCAATGTGCGACGATAAAAAAACCCCTCAATAACCTACCGTTTAGCTAAACAATAAACACGAAACAACCATATTGAACAGTACCAGAATCATGGACACATGTGACATTCAACATTTCGACCACCAAACAGTAGTATTTTGGTTGGTTGTTGTTAGGTGTATTTGGTATATGCTGTGTGGATGTGGGTGGATATGCTATTACCAGGGCCCGATTAAGGGGGCTGATGACTGGGTTACAGCCATGGGCCCCAATATTAACAAGATCCAAAATCAACTCTAATATTGTTTAAAATAATTTTATAATTCTGCCAAATATCATCCATATTGACATGCAAATTCGATTAATGCGAGTGTGACCGACATATCAGCCTTAGTTTACCCCATAGAGATATAAAGTTTCTCTATACCGCATGTCTCTATATCTAGTCAGGTCAAAATACAGTTTAGCCCCCAAAACATTGATACAAAAGGTTTCTCAATTGATTCTGGCAGGGTTTAGTATTAAAAGTTTACCAAAGCAGGACCCCGGAAAAGATGGCGTCAAAGATGGCCACCGAAACGTCTTAATGATCATAAGTATGTAACTATCAACTCAAATTTTGATGATCTTGGGGTCAATTCCTAGGTTTTGGGGGGCAAAGAATTCATTAAGATCATTAAAAATGATGTTGTCCTCTTATGTCAAAAATGGCCGCCAACACCTCCAAATGACCGCAAGTCCATAACTATTGACTCAAATTTGACGATCTTGATGTCTATCCCCAGGTTTTTGGGGACAAGGAACATGTTAAGACAACTTTGGATGTCACTGAGCTGCTCAATCATTACAAAATTGAATTCGTGACCTTCAGCTATCCACTATCACCTAATGCACAAACACCCTTGTCCATAGAATAAGTTTCAGAGCGTTCAGTTATGTCATCCTCCTCCTCAGTATCGACCTATTGAGTGTTGTTTAAATTGTCACAGTTTTCAGTTTGACAAGGGCCATATACAGCAGTGTAGAGGAGTCCATAGCGTCTGCAACTGCATCGAGAGGCCTTGCACACCCCCTCCCCCCCCCCCCCCCGTGAACAGTTGCAATGAATAATTTTCAAGAGTTCGCCAAGCGCAGCATTGTTTTGGGTCATAATTGAAATTTACTGATCATTGTCCAGCGTCCATCCCTATTCAGTTGGGTTCATTTCATTTGCCACCCCCGTCCATACCATGATTTGAAAGTACACACGTTGGCTATGAAATCTTGTTACGGTGATGTTGGGGGAAGCCGTTAAAGGGACAATAACACTTTTGCTGGCATGAAAGCTCCAGAAAATAAATAATAATAATATCTCTATCTAAGTACTTGTCCAGAGGGTTCGAAAATATTTTTAAATCGAAGTTTCATTTGAAAAGGTTTACGTTAGACGTTTCAAACCATTATGTTGAATTTTTCAAAATTTTTAAATAAAGTGTTTTAAGATGAAATTTGTATCATCAATTAATTGAAATATTATTCAGTTACAACAAGAGTGGTATTGAGCCTTTAAGGAATGACAAATGCTTCAGCAGTTGCCACTTTCTTGGTGAAAATAATATTATGGCACAGTGATGATATCGTATCATTCGATTTGCCACCAAAGGGATCAACCATCGGGTTTTTGCCAAGATCTGATATGTCCTCTTGAGATTTGTTTTGAAGGGTGAATGCACTAGCACAGGACTTCATGACAGGATCAGATTTCACTAATGTAATTTCCGGAAGGCGGACTTTTTTCCGATGCCTAAAATCCTTGAATTTGAATCACAGCCTGGGTAGACATATACAAAGAGCAACTCGTTGCACGCATCGTCTCCTAAAGTTTCTTAGAACAGGTTAATGTTATACACTTTGTGTACTTTTGACTGCTTGTTTGAACGGAAGCAGGTGATCTCATTGTCTGTTCTGGAGCAATGAAGGAGCACGATCAGCAAATCTGTGACAATTCAAACAACACTCAAGAGGTCGATACTGAGGAGGACGGCACTCGAAACTGAACGCGCTGAAACTTATTCTATGATAGTGGACAGCTGAAGGTCATGAATACAATTTTATAATGATTTAACAGCTCAGTGATATCTAAAGTTCTCTTAATGTGCCCCTTGTCCCCCAAAACCTGGGGATAGACATCAAAATCATCAAATTTGAGTCAATAGTTATGGACTTGCGGTCATTTGGAGGTGTTGGCGGCCATTTTTGACATAATAGGCCAACATCATTTTTAATGATCTTAATGTGTTCTTTGCCCCAAAAAACCCAGGGAAAGACACTAAGATCATCATATTTGGGTTGATAGTTACTTAGTTATAATCATTTTAAGACGTTTCGGTGGCCATCTTTGACGCCATCTTTATGCTATAAAGTACACTAAACCCTACCAGAATCAGTTGAGAAACCTATTGTAGAAAATTTTTTTTGGGGGGGGGTGGTGAGGGGGTATTTTCCATAATATATTGACCTGACTAATCGTAGTAAAACATTTCATATTACCGGTCATTTGAATATATGATCTGACGCGTCTTGCCATCGCAAATTATCGCCCCATACCATGAACGTGCGGCTGGGTGTTACAGACGCACAAGTGCATGTTATAGAAGAACTCCTCGCAGTGTTTCCTTTGATTATACCTAATCCGATACAAGCATTGTTGGACTGGTGGTTCATGTCCCAAATTAAGACTGTTTAATAGCCGGGTTAACACCAATGCATTACAGTGTAACTAATCAATGGGGATTAAACAGAGATATTTTAACATAAAGTGTATAAATGACGATCTCGGCGATTATCATTATGAACGACTAACCAGACAATAGCAGAATTGTCTTACAGACCACATAAAGAGTTGTGCTACCTTACAATTTCCGATTCAAAGATCAATTCTGAAATTGAGTAAGAAATCAAAATGTATGGGCTCTGACCCGATTTATTCTTTCAAGAAATCGGCATACCGAGACACCGGTCACAATTCGTTGAAATATGACCCAGTTAGCAAACAATCGTAGTTCATTACGTAAATCTGGTCCTAGAAGTAGAACGCATGCCAAGCCAAAATTGAAAACATAAGCAGGTTAGTTCTGACTTGCTTGTGATATCGCCACCGTGGAAACAGAAAATTACTTTCGACCGTGGAGCAAGGGTTAAATCTGACCTTAAGACAGTTCGCTTAAAAAAATACAACGAATAGTTAGTGCGTTTTCTCATGGTGGATTTGAAATTTGACAAATTCGTTTTTTTTATCAAAATTCTGTATAGTTTTATATCAGTAGAGGGAACATGATATGGGCCTTTATAGGTAATATGAGCTAAAATGATTTTTTATTATAATCGTCAGGATCGAATTACAACTTAAGTTTTCAGGATGTAATTGAAGGCGTGTCTAGTTTGCTATCTACTAAATACCAATGTCATATATAATAAACGATTTGTTCGTACTTACCACTGTTCATTATATAATCAGTCCTTTGTTGGCAAATAGATACAATGTGTTCTCTAAATGATTTATTGTATATACGATCCATCTTAATCATTTATATGATAAAATAAATAAATAAACAGCTCTTCTGTAAGTACGCAAAACATAAATTTAACATTTAGAGTCGTATTTAAATGTGGATTGACGTCAGTCGGTAAATAAAAAATTGAAAGTCGTATTTATCTGTTGACTTCTCCCAATTCAAAGTATGGACCCTGAAATTTTCCGTTTTATTTTCTTTTTTTCTTTTGTAAAAGCATTTATTCACATAATACATGTTATATATACAGCGCAGCCAACATCAGTGTTGATAAACATATTAATAATGTTATAAAGAGGCATACTAAAATGAACGATTTTACATATTTTTTGTTTTGTTTTCATTGACGTAAGGTAAAACATTAAAATAATTTACGTACAATATTACAATAGTTGTCTTTTTATATACAATACATAATTATCTCAAAAGTTCTTAATCGCTGATAACTCAAGGTAATAAGAATTCTTTATAGGTAAAAGTTAGTGAATTATATATGTTTGCAACATCGACGTAGTCGTTTAGACTATTATGTCGTAAAGATTTACACACCGGTCGACGCAATAACGGTCGTTGAGTGAGTACTGCGAGGAGTTCTCAGGTTCGATTTCGCTGTGGTTTCCCTTTGTCATTGTTGCAGGACGGTGTGTGTGTGTGGGGGGGGGGGGGGGCAAGGCGGAACGTCTAGTCGTCCTGGTGGTACGAAAAAACGAGGCCCCATGTACACGTTGGTGTGCACGTAAAAGAAACCTTGACACATGGATTTCGAAACAAGAGTAGGTCGTGTATAGCGCCGCTGTCCTGGCAAACTTTTCTTAGCACAGTGCATGATCTGTGCCCGTATTCATACGCCCGGACGTTATTCCCCATTTCATTTCATTTAATTTCACAAAATATCGAGAGTTATTTATCAACTTTTTTTTCATATGGAGAAATTGGTCTGCCCTTCCGGTACCAAGCTATCTACTTCCTTCTGTATATTTTAAATCAAGTATTGTCCATTTAATCGTTTAGCAATTCATTAGCAGTAATTGACTTTGTTTTCCATGCCGATACCGTGAGATAACAAGGGGATCTTTAGGGAATTCTTATCAAATTTTCTGTCAAATAACATTCTCTGCTCTACTTCCCGTGTACATGGCTTGATAAAAATGACAAACTCTATCAAAGATACAGATATTGCCAGAAAGTGTTCATGATGAACTTTATATGACAATAATTGTTCATTTGGGAATTTGGCATTTTGTCTCATCAGATCATATTTGATCCTTTAATACATATTCTTTATGTAATAATTCCTAAGGGGCAGTCAAAGACAAAAACAATCTGATTAAAAAACAGATCTATATTTCGTTTCGTTTTTTTATACTTTCGATGGCCTACACTTCATGAAGATCTGACAAGTTATAGCGATAGGTCACGTCAGGGGTCAAAAGACCGACTTATGACCCAATGACGTCAGACATTTGATTAACCAATCAGCATTGCAGTTTCGTGAAAAACACGCCTAAAGCTCGCCGTAACAGACCGTTTCATTGGCTTATTCCTGACACCATTCAGAACACGAGTTAAATAACAACTCTTCCAGATCCAAGTATAGTAAAGACAAGTAAAACGAAATTTTAAACTATAAAAACGAAACGAAATAGGATCTGTGTTTTAACCAGATTGAGACAAAAAAATCCATAAAACGAAAGGCGAAATCAAGTTATGAGTAAGTAGACTTCCTAAACGGTTTAAATCAACAAAATAATAATGAACCCATTAAGGAGTATACAAAACGTTGACTTTAATGGGTTATACATGTACTAACATTCCACATTGAATTGAAAACATCTGATTTTAATTGACAATCGCTGACCTTGTGGATGGCAGGCACGAGGAAAGGATACCTGATCTTTTGGCACATTTGACCAATTTCCCCAAATTGGGCCTCGCACCAGAAAGGGGCTCGCAGCTCACCAACTTAAACCCTTTCCAGGCAATCTGGCAGCAGGTGTGCCTATTTTCAGGTATTAGTCTATTATTAATTGTGAAGTAAAGCATAGTTGGCCTTAAATATGAATGATTATAGGCCTAGTTAAAGTTATTCATATCCTGCAATGCATTCATATTCTTAAACTTCGGGCCTGCGAAATTGGACCCCGCATTTTTTAGAACCGGCCCTGTAACAACTGATATCTTTTATTATCTCCATAATTTGCTTTAGGGGGGTTGGATGGCTGAATGGTTAGCGTGCGCTCGCTGTATCATAAAGTCTGTCATTGAGTTGACTGGCGTGGTTTCGAATCCCCGGTTGTACGTGACAAGGAGTAGTTTCGCCTGTCCAACCTCGTGGGTTTTCTCCGGGTCCTCCGGTTTCCTCCCACTGCTAAAGACCCCTATGCGCAAGCGAATTAATGAAATAAAATTAAACCTAGTTTGTGTCGAGTGGACGTTAAACGCCATTTCTCTCTCTCTCTCTCCATAATTTGCTTTAGCAGTAAGTAAGAACTGGAGGCAGCCATATTCAGGTACAAACTGGGGATCTCTCGACCCCCTCTCTTTATTGAAGAAGTTCTCATATAGCTAACATCTGTTTTTTAAGTCTTTGCTCTCGCATATTATTGAAAGTCAAGATTATAAACGATGAAGTGATACCCTGGGGACTTATTCGTAACATATACATTTATATTTTTATGTATTTATTGAGTAGGTCATGTCAGTAAGTTGGGTGACATCTTGTCGTATATCATGTAAATATGTCTCTTTTACTGACAGTTAAAAAACAAGAATAAACCCATAACTTATGCAAGATCAAAATAGTTTTATTACATATTATGATCCTGTGCATGATGACAGATAACGCGGAATATGTAACTTTAACCGTTAATTAAAACAATATGTATATGTATAATAATGGCAAATATACCTGACTTGTAAGAGGGATAAGTAAGATACTGGCCGAGAAAATTCCTTGGGATTTTTCGGCGCGGTTTCCTTTTGTCAGTCCTGCAGGTAAGAACAATGATCAGTCATTCGAATGGGACAAAAAAAAACGAGGTACGGTGTAAGACTTCTTCATTATTTCCAGTCTGTGCAAAAGAGTAGGATGTTAAATCTCATTCCATTTCATTGAAATATAAAAATATATAGGCAATACTTCACTTGCAAGACCATTTTGTTTTTATCAAAATGTTAGTTTTTGTTGGGGTTTTTTTGTGGAGGAGGGGGGGGGGATAAACAATATTTCATTCTCAGAAAAGGATTGAGGAACATGCTAGGCCTATATGACCTTTCTCCTACATAACAGAACATATATACAAAAAGACTAGATAACCAAATTATGATAAAATGAATCTGAATAATATATTAATAATATATTCATATTTTTAACTACTGGATTAAAGTTTTAATTGAACCTCTCGGAACTGTCTAGAAACCTATGGAGTTGTTGAAAGATCATAATTGAAATAATAATATCGCCAGTGCCTTTTAATATAATGTCTGTATTGAAATTAGGTTTTGGGGTCAGCTAAAAATTGAACGTTTACGTGCATCGTAATGTAGAGGACAAGTTAAAAAGTAATGATTGGCATTTTCAAAATCATTACCGCAAGCGCATACAGAGCTGTCTGGAATGTGCCTTAAGAACTTATAACCATTTAAGTCACCACAGGAAAGCCAACACCGACAGTGTAAATCTGATTTTACAGATAAGTTCTATTAGTCCGGTGGCTGAAGGGGGGGGGGGGGGATCGCCACCCGAGCTGTGAATTTATGAGACCAAGTTTTCCTAGACCAGTTTTTTTGCGTAGATTCCGAATCTGGGTGGTGATCAGGCGTTTGAGGGGGCGTTTTCGAGATATGGGAGGGGGGTGTCGAATGTCTACAATTGGGGGAAAATGTGATTATGTTGACATAAATGGTGATGATGTTATATATAAATAAAACATAGATTTCTAGGACTGTCCATCTCTAAATAAGTGTATATGATGCCCTTGGACAACTGTTTTGATTTGTGGCGAGTTGGGGTGGGTGGTTGCAGGTGTGCGTGTGTGGAAGTGGGTGGGGGGAGTAAATTGTCGGGAAATGAATTCACGTTGATTTAAATGATGAAACATCTCTACAAATATGTGTATAAGATTCCCAATATGTGTGTGGGGGGCGGGTCGTCGGGATGGGTGCTCATGGGGGCGGGTCGGGGGGGGGGGGGGACAACATGTATCTTTGTGGACGGAAATCATTTGGTTCAATATTAACCTTAAAAGTGGTTTTTCGTTAGCTTTTCGTTCAGTACCTATATTTGGTTCAAAATCAAAGTTCATAATATGAGCGGGATAAATATTTTCTTTATGGGTGATCAACAGCTCGCATATATCCTGTGTTGATTTAAATCATCATTTAAATCAACGTGAATTCATTTCCCGCCAATTACCCCCCCCTCCTTACACACACGCACGCCTGCAACCACCTACCCCACCTCGCCACAAATCAAAACAGTTGAACAGGGTCATCATAAACACTTAGTTAGAGATGGACAGTCCTAGTAATGTATGTTTTATTAATATATAACATGATCATCATTTATGTGAACATAATCACATTTTCCCCTAATTGTAGACATTCATGGACCTCCTATATCTCGAAGACGCCCCCTCAAACGCCTGATCACCACCCAGATTCGGAATCTACGTAAAAATCTGGTCTAGAAAAACTTGGTCTCATAAATTCACAGCTCGGGTGGCGATCCCCCCCCCCCCCCCCTTCAGCCACCGGACTATGTGGAATTTAATTAGTACGCACACTGACATTTCAATACGAATTTTTTGCCTGATATTAAGATGATTTAATACACTGATCGAACTAAAATATTTCTTAAAAAATACATTAGAGCTTAATCGACCTATTGCAGGTATTTTTTCTGGCTTCAAATGCTATATTAAATTAGGGGGGTTGGATGGCTGAATGGTTAGCACGTGCGCGCTGTACCATAAAGTCTGTCATTGAGTCAAATGGCGTGGTTTCGAATCCCCGGTTGTAGGTGGCAAGGAGTAGGGTCGCCTGTCCAACCTCGTGGGTTTTCTCCGGGTCCTCCGGTTTCCTCCCACTGCTAAAGACCCCTACGCTCAAGCGAATTATTGAAATAAAATTAAACCATATGTTAGTCCCGAAATGAAATAGTTTGTGATGAGTGGACGTTAAGCCCCATTTCTCTCTCTCTCTCTCTATATATATATATATATATATATATATTAAATTATTATTGAAACATTTATTTACATGACAAGCACACAATGAACTTGTCTAGCTCCGATTTTAAGTAGATTAGAACAACGCGGCCATTTAGGAGTTTAACGAGAAGTACCGTTACTACGATAATAAACAATCTACGCTACATTTTGTCAAAACTTCCAACATTCATAATTTCGCACAGAATAAAGCATTTTGACTGAAATTTTCAATATATTAATTTTTCTTCAGCTATATTGGGGTCGTTTCCTCTTGTCAGTGGTGCAGGACGGAGGGCCTGACAGGGACAGTCGTCTATACGCGTAAAACCGAGGCTCCGTGTACACATTGGCGTGCACGTAAAATATCACTTGGCAGTTGGAATTTGCCATGAGAGTAGGCCGTAGCGCCGCTGTCCGGGCAAAATTTCCCTAATAGCACACTGTATGGCGTATGCCCGTCTTCATTAGCCCAGTCGGAGCAGAACAGTAGGACGTTAAACCACATTCCATTTCATTATTCATCTATATTTGAACTATTATAGCAAAACCATAATGCACCTTTAAGATTATTTAAGCTAGTCATGAGACTGTCGACATATTTATTCGTCATTAATTTGTACAGAATAACCGTTGTAGAAACCGTGCCGTAAAAGTGGAATTTGATGAAGCAACAACTTGGATTTTCATATCACTTTCGCATTAATTGGAAAACCAAGCGTGGGCCGGATTCCAGCAAGGTTTTTGTTTTGTTTTGATTTACTTTTTCATATGTCGCATGAAAACCGTTTTCTAAATTTCGCATACGATCCCTTGTTCGGTTTTTTTTAATTGGCAAAAATATAAAAACCTTTTTAATTATGTTCTTCTCTCAATATCAGACAGAAATAGATGGTTGTAAAATCCACTAACTAGGTGAAACTTATTGAAAGACGGGATAACAATATTTACTAGAAAATATTTGTTTTAGATTTGTATCATATTATTTTCCGTCTAATGATCACCGATTTTAAAAGTTTCAATAGGGTTATTTGGCATTTAAAAGATTGGGTTGTCGATGATTTAGATTTTGGTTCAGATTTTGTCGATTATAGTGAAACAGAAAACCAAACAACTATCTGCAAAGATTATCAACCTTATTTAAAGACTAGTGTCAAATTTCTCTCTGTGTAAGAAAGCCAAGCTAATAATAGACAACAATTCGTTAAAAGGAAATAATGTTGTTATATTTGTAAACATGTAAAAATAACTGTAGTATTTGCTTGGGGATCCTGGTCAACACGCCCTAAGTAATAAACAGTAATTTGATTCTATAGAATTGCGTCCCGTGTATATCCAGTTCAATTATAAACTGTTTCTATGTGAATAATTATACAAACCACCAGAACTACACGCGCACACGTTTCCTGTTTTAAAAAAAGCAAAACAAGTACGATCATGACGGCATCGTAGTCAACTTGGAATCGTGACATCATATCAAAAATCTAAGTCCCTCAATCGAAGCGCATATTTTGTCAAGTCTAAAAGCTAAGGCCCAGTGCAGATTTCGCCACAGTTGCGAGATGTAAATAGGGCTAGGGCACGTGATTGTTGACGAGATTGTGGGTAAGGACTAGAATTAGGGTTAGGGTTAGTATTAGCGCTAACCCTGTTTACATCTCGTGACCATAACTTTTAGACCTTACCGTCATATTGTAGGGTTTTCTTTCGAAGAAATGAAATGAAATGATGTGTGGTTTAACGTCCTTCTGTCCTGCTCCGACAGGGCTAATGAAGACGGGCATACGTCATATAGTGTGCTATGAAGGAAATTTTGCCTGGGCAGCGGCACTATAGCCTACTCTTATATCGAATTCCAACTGCCAAGGTATCTTTTACGTGCATGTCAACGTGTATGTCAAAGTTGGTGTCACTTCATGTGACGAAGCAAGCTGTAATCACTATCACATAAGTCATTATTTCGAAAACGAAATAAATAGATTTCATTCCAATTGCAATATACGGAATTTATATATCGAGTAAACTGGTAAACAAAGAATCACTCAAATTCTTGAATCTCTTGATCTGGGACCGGACGGGGTGGTATCAACAGCAAAATCTCTAGTGTACACTCTAAAAGCAATTCGTTGGAACATGAACGTAAAGCCCTCTTTACTCAACGCCCCATGAGCACTAAATACTGATGACAATTAACACAAAGCCCCATTCCATTTGATTGCGCAAAACACAATCCACGAAGAGATAAACTTGTATCCAGTGGTTTGTTCACTGGGGTAACATCAAACAATCACATTCTTATTTCCTGAACAACAATCAGCTTTGTGATCAATTCTTCCCTTTGAAGTGTTCGCAGGGTTAATAATGGTTTAGACAATATCATTTCACGAATTTTTTTAATATTTACTTCGAAGCTTAAATTATTTTCATTCCGATCAGACTCTCTCAACATTTATAGATAAAAAAATGGTGCTAAATCTAACGGAGTCAGTCCAGTGTAAAATTAAATGCATGCAGAAAGTATGTTGCTGGTGAATTATCTTTCATTCTATCATATTTATTGAACAGTTAAATTAAGAACGAACTACCTGATAAATTATATTTACAACTAATAATATATATATTCCAACAAGATGTGGAACAATGCAAATAAAACAAACTGTTGTTTAACGTCCTACTTTTCTGCACCGACTGGGCTAATGAAAATGGACATTATATACGCCATAGAATGTAATAAAAGGCCCAAACAGCTGCGCTACGGCCTACTTTTATTTCGAATTCCAACTGTCAGTGGTTCTTTTACGTGCACGCCAATGTGTACACGATACCACGGTTCTTCGTTCCACTGTCCTGCACCACTGTCAATGGGAAACCACACAGTTATATTTATATTCGATCAAGTTGTGGGGCATTGCATACCTACATATCCTTAGATTAAACCGTTACCCCCCCCCCCCCCCCAACACACACACACACGCACCCATACCGCTTATAGGAAGAACTACAATTCAAAGCAAAAAGACAATGATCTTCATTCCTTAAACGATATATATCAAATAGAAAGTTTAATGACACTAACTGGAATATAGATAGAAAGAAACGGGGTTTAACGTCCACTCTACTAGATCTTTTCGGAACTAACGTATGGTTCAATTATATTTCAATAATTTGCTTGCGGAAGGGGCCATTAGCAGTTGGGGATAACCGGGGGACTCGGAGGACCCAGAAAAAATCCACGAGGTTGCACAAGTGACCCCTATAATCCTTGTCATGCACAAGATGTAGCATGGAAACCACGCCACTTGACTAAATGACATACATTATGATGTAAAGGTCACCATATAACTAACCGTAATATGTTACTTATTTTTAAACTTATATCAGAATACGTACATACTATTTATCTTTAATATATCTAACGCCAACATTGCCTTAGTCATTTTTAAAAATAAATACGATAGACATAATTCACTATGGTAATTGGATTTATTTTAAACCCCAGTGAAAGTCTGGTAAGACATACGACAAGAGGACGCTTTAATTAGTTCAGTTTATGAAAAAGAATGTAATTGAGACTTCAAATAAAATTTATGTGCACAATGATTTGTGTCCCTTGTTAAGTGTGTTAATGATGATTTGGGAAGTATATATATAAACACAAAAATATAAAAAGTTTTTAAGAAAAGAACTACATTTTTGTCGATTACTAGCACTTTCGCTTATTTTATTAAGCTCTTCAGATAATCAACACTGAAACTATTCAATTGTTTTTCAGATAACTAGTACCATTATGTTTAACAATCGTCGTGAAAATAAATCGGAGAGATTTCGATTTGACAGTTTTCATAAAAAAAAATATTGTTCTTGTATTTACACAATGTATGAGATAGTGTATTAATGGTAGAGGTAGAGTGTGCGTACTATTTTTGAACCAACTGTGTTGCGCATACATGTGTTATTTAATGCTAGGTTCCCACTATCATGCGATGCGTTACGATAGGATTGTCCCTATTAAGTCCACGATCCGGTATGTGTAGATACCCTCGGATACGTTTCGATATGATCAACACGACTGCCATGACTGATCTCCAGTATATGATATGACCTAATAGGATCACCGCGATTTAAACCACGATTTCAATCGCAACACGAATCGTGATAGTGGGAACCCGGCATTAGCACGTTTTCTGGTAGAATGCACGTACTATGACATTACTTTGTCAATTTGAATTTTTGGAATTTGTGCGTCCTTTATGATCAATGGTACCAGAGTTTGAATACCCTTTGAATATATAAATCGTGAGTCGTAGAGGCCCCTCGGCGTGTTTTCATGCATGTATCCTACTTAAATTTCCTGAAATCAAAGAATGCGTGAGACTAATTCAAATACATTTATATACTATTTTTGAAGATATACTTTATTTAGTACAAATGCCTATGTCAGACCCCTATCAAAGCGTACCAAGGTGACACTGACCGTAATTTTACTGCTGAACAAAACACAATCTACCAGTGCTGGATTTTGATGAGGCTATTTAACTTATGAGTCCCCTCCCAATACGTCAACCTCACGACTAGAGGAAGAAGGCGTGTTTTAAACACAGACGAGGGTGATGACAATGCGTGCAAGATATGTTTATGACAATGTCAGTAAGATTATACACCCTTGTCGGGACTGATCCCTAAGATCTTGAGTAGGCATCAACCTGTGAAGCCTCTTTACAAATGGCCCCATTGCACATACATGTGGACATCCAATATAAACAATTACATATATATATATCACGGTATATAATTTAACCACATATTATATCCTATTGACATTTGCTCGGAATATAGTCTCTGTAAACTATTCATTTTGGCTGGATATCAGAATTCGTCCACCACCCATGTGCACGACACTGCGCAGTCAATGAGTTCCGGTAAGTTCTGTTGGTGGATAAAAATCAAGATTGAGCTACTGTAAAATGTATGTAAAGAGAATGGAATGGGATTTAAAGTTTCATTAACCATAATACTTCCTGTTAATTTGGGTAATTTTCATTGGCGACAGGGAAGGAGGGACAGGGGGAGTGCACAGACACTGGCCTTTCTGCGATAGTGTATAGGGGATAACCATAGGTCACGTGCACACATTGATGTGCACGCAAAAGAACTCTTGACAGTCGGAATTCGAAATAAGAGTAGGCCGGGCAAAATTTCGGTCACAGCACAGTGTATGACGTCAGAGCAGAAGGTAGAACGTTAAACATCATTTTAACTACATTCGTCCCACATAATTACAATGTGCGGATGTAAATGACAGACGACTTTATATTGATTTGTGTCGTATCAGTATTATCTGGGTTTTAAGGCGCAAGACAAAATCAATTGATAAACAACATGTCTGTATTTGTTTATGCCATTATAAGGATAAATATATCTCTAACTCAGAAATTCCACCGACGTTTTATATTGATTTGAGTTGGCGTAAGGGTAAAAATATTTACATACTTTGTTAATTATAAATCAACACGCCACGTTCTTCCAAATGAATGTAGATCCTAGCGTCTCATAGATATTCGTAATCCCTACATATCCTTAGATTAAACCGTTATGACCCCCCTCCCCCACCCCCATCCATCCCGCTCATAGAAAGAACTACATTTCAAAGCAAAATGACAATATACGTCATTCCTAAAACGATATATATCAAATAGAAAGTTTAAGGACACTAACTGGAATATAGGTAAAGAGAAACGGGATTTGACGTCCACTAGACATAATTCACTAATGGTTTTATTTTAAACCTCAGTGAAAGTCTGGTGAGACATATGCCAAGAGGGCATCGTAATTGGTTCAGTTTATGAAAAAGAATGGACCGCGGTGGCTCAGTGAGACGTGATTTTTGGCGTGGTACACTCTTGTTAGTGGTCCAGTGCTGGGACGAAATAGCTAGATTCCGCGTACACATTGACGTGCAAGTGAAAGAAATAAAGAACCCTTGACAATTGGAATTCGAAATATAGGTCGTGGCGCCGCTGTTCGGGCAAAATTTCTCTCTTAGCACACTGCATGGCGTATGCTCGTCTTCGGTAGCCGGTGCAGAAAAGTAGGACGTTAAACCTCATTTCATTTTATTTCATTTTATGTCCATCTTCTGAGAATGGAACATTAATTTTGGTTAAATTGATCCTTCGTCGAAAGCATTTTGCTGCAGCGAATAGCAAACAAAATGACAACATTTCTCAGCAACAACGAGATAAATATTCCATAATGATGTAACTATTATTATAATGTACACACCAAGTTGGCAATACTACCAGAGCTGTAAACAATTCTATAATCAGAGAGTGAGAACAGAACGACTAGTAGAAGATCGCCAATCTGGTTCACAGCGGTGATACGAAAACCTTCTTTTAACTCTGTAGAAGATGACTGACCTTTATGTTCTCGTGCATTATAGGTCTACGTGTGACGTCAGATTATACAGCCTCGATAGCAGGTGCGTTGTTTACATCGGGCGTAGTAGCACTAACTGATCAGGGCAGAATTGATGCCTTTTACTCATTCTTCGCGTACTATTTTATGTACCTGTTTACGCCAAACAGGAAATATTTTGTATCCAAATATACTTCTAAAACACTTATTTTTTCTTAATAATTTAAAAAATTGTTTTAGAATTTAGTTTGCAGAAGAAATTAAAGTTAATAATGAGAGCTAATCAACTCTCCCCGATGATATCCCTTTCAATGATATTTTCGAATGTTACTGCTGATCATTTTAGCAGATTACTTGGCAGGAAATGTTTCTTCAACAAAAGAAAACACCAAAACCTGGCAACTGAAATACGTAGCAAAATGTAATTTCCATTAGCTATACCTGCAGGGCCTATTTTAAGGTTTTATTGACGAAGCACGGTTTCCGGAGATGTGGGTTTTGTTGCGACAAAATTTCCAAAACACGATATTCTCAGTTTAGCTTCTTCCATCACCCTTATCAGTTCTACTATGTCAGAATTAACCTTCTGAAATTATGGCCAATTAGTCGTGATGAAAACAAAGGCTCACCAGAAGTGAAATAAAAACTTCCTGAATTATCACCACGCTTACGCTTTTATAAACAAACAACAGGTTGTCATACACGATACGCCTAGATTTTGTGAGAGATGGACAGGGAATTGGGAAAATCGATGGGCTCACTCTCTCATTGTATCAATGCCTCACATCGAATATAAACCTGTAGCCTATTTCGCGCTCACGAGGGTTTTGGAAAAGTTTGGTAACTCAAGAACAGGAGGTCAAAATTGCTGAATATCGATTGGGGTTTGTCGACTAATGACCCCAATGCTTCACACCAAATTAAAAAAAACCCATACGGTTAAAACGGTAGCCTCTATCGCATCCACGTGGTTTTCGAGGGGGCTTAACTCCGGAACTGAAGGTCGCCGAATGCTAATTATCGATAGGATTTGTGATCCGATGTTTCAAATTCATCACACTAGAAAGCTCTCAAACTTTGTTACGCTTTGTGTATGTAAGGCCATGACCTAAGCAGTTGCACCAAAATCGAATTCAACCAAGATCGTTTGATCTTAAACATCTAAAACGGGCAAACACTGGGGCACAAATTAATGTGAAACTGTGGCCGTATCAAAATTTACATAATCTTCAGATTTTTATTTATAGCAGAGTATCGGTATTATTGACAGTCCAAAGAAACATCCAAAAGCATACGAACCGTTACTGACATCTTGCGTTATCAACAACTTTAGCTTTAAACATTTACATATAAAACGCGAAATTTAAACGAAATCAAACGAATTGATTGCTAATGGAAAACTTGCTAAATTTCCCCATGCCATCTTTTCAGATCCACAAGGATACATACCATCTTTTCAAAGCTCGGATTTATGATTCTCGAAGGGCGAATTTTTCATTTCGAGACACGTCTGTGCCTATAGGCACGTTAAAATAGACCCTGTTTACCTGAACAAATAAAAACCAGCGGCTGCCAGGCAGGATACGCCCACATTTTAGAGAGATGGATAGAGAAGAAGCTAAAAAGAAAGTGATTTTTCCTACAATCAAGGGCCATAATTCAGGAAATTATAATTCGATATGCGCAAATATCGAAAGGAACCGAGATCTTCGTGTTATAAACTTACATTTCAAGTTTCAACAAAATCGGATTAAAATTGTGACCTCTATAGGGTCCACAGCCTTGATATACCATATTTTTACGCTATTTGAGAACGAAGGGCGGCCATTTTGTTTGTCAGTTTTGGGCCGATTTTCACGGAATTCGAACTCAGCCGTCCTTAAGGTGTAACGGTGATATAATAATACGTTATTTTAAATCGGATAAAAATTATGACCTCTACATAGGGTCCACAAGCTAAAAACGCGATTTTTCGTACAATCAGGGGCCATAATTCAGGAAGTTACGGTCCGATATGCGCAAATATCGAAAGGAACCGAGATCTTTGGGTTATAAACTTACATTTCAAGTTTCAACAAAATTGGATAAAAATTGTGACCTCTATAGGGTCCACAAGCCAAAAACGTGATTTTTCGTACAATCAGGGGCCATAATCCATGAAGTTTCGATCCGATACATGCCAATATCGAAGGCAGCCGAGATCTTTTGGGGATAAACCTATATTTCAAGTTTCGTCATAATCGTGAAACTCGAATACCAAATCTTTGTTTATCCCTCTAAAACGGTCATACTCTAAAACTCCAATTACTAGAAACAAACGCCATTTTTGTTAAGAACTAATTTAGGATACAGCAAACTGTAGATAACAGTGATATGGTATATATGATAAATTAGTTACAATATTATCACTGATATAGGCAGAATGACATTGATTTGAATCCACCCAGGGTCGGGATGTTACAACAACGATTACAATTATTATCGTTTAGGTCACTGATGCTATGAACTTTAATTCACTCACTCAAGTTAAACATTACTTCAACCGCATCTGCTTTATAATAAATACATGATCCTTACTAAACCTCTTCATCCTTTTAAGATACATTATGTAAGAACTAAATCTATTGTAGGTCTTTTCTTATGGCTTCTAGTGTTATATAAATTATTATTTAGATATTTATTCTCTAGATGTGATCCATGCTCAACCCCTACATCCTTTTATAGATACATTATGTAATTGCTAAATCTATTGCAGGTCTATTTTCTAGCTTCAAATTTTATATCCGTCTTCATTAGCCCTTTCGGAGCAGAACAGTAGGACGTTAAATCCCATTTCATTTCATTTCAAATTTTATATAAATTATTATTTAGACCATGTCTACTAAACATTAATGTGAGTGCACTCACAGAAGCTGAACAACTGGAACTCGAAACTTCATTTATTATCGTGGCAATGGTACTTGACAACTGGGACTATTTACGAAATTTATTGCCAAAATTTCAAACATTCATAACTTCATAATAACACAACTTTATGGATTTACTACTTCGTCCAGAATAAATTAATTTGACTGAAATATTAATATTTCATAATCTATTTTTGATCTATTATAGCAAGATCGGATAGCTCTTTAACTAAATCTTACATAATGCATCTTTAAAGAAACTTCACCTATAGCAGAAGATTGAAACGGGGATGTTCGCCAACATTATCGTCTTTCGCATTTCACACATAAAAATAGTAAACGGCACAACCTTGTGTCTCAAAACAACCTCTCTAATAAGTAGTTAAACCTTATTCATATCTGTACGTGGCCTTGAGACCTAAATATAACTTTGTGTGGTCGGCGGATGTTTTAATAAACTGTATAAATTGGTCCGACATTGAAGAGTGATGTTAATAGTTCAGATATGGTATCTCGTCCATCTGTATTCACATCAAACAACACGTCACAGCATGCAGCTAATCATTAAATACATGTAATTATATACTTGGGGCGTCACATACCTGTGGTAAAAAGAACAGATCAAAGAATATTTATTTATCCATATAAGTAAAAGCAAAGTGTGTATGTATGTATGTATGTATGTATGTATGTATGTGTGTATATATGTTCGCCCATCAAGCTACCCCGCTTCATAATTAATATACAGTATTTAATTACCTTTAGACCAAATAGGAAACATTTTTGGCAATTTTTTGTATTCTTTATATAACTAAAGGAGACTGAAGGTGTAATTAAAAACGACATACGATGGCTAAGTACTCTTCAGTAATGTGTGTTTAATGCCACTACGAGAGCAATTAAGAAAATCGACTCAACGCAAAAACGAAGATGGTTGAAGGTTATGAATGTCTTCATAACTTGTAAATGGCGGGTTTAAGCTGTATTTAAGTAAATGCTTTGCAGAAAAATATTTTATTTATAGCTTATCAAAAGACAATATTTGTGTCAGCCATTATCATATATGTGATAGAACTCGTTAAACACGTTCCAAATGTACGATAGATGCGTAATAAAGGTTTCAACAAACGGAAGTGACGAACGGAAAATTAAAACACGAGTTATCCTTCTATATGTCTGACTGAAGTCAAGAGTGATAACAGATATACGGGCGAATTTTTGCTCACTAATAATTCCTTCGAAGACCAAAAGTTGTTACGTGAGACTGTGACCGGATATAATGCATTGTGAGTCCAACAGAACTGGTCTCATCGAGAGATACACTGGACAAATTATTATCTTGTTTTGTAAGAATATTATATTGTTACAGTATTCGTTCTTTATGATGAAAACACTGGTTTAATTGTTTTTCAAACATATAAAGTACAAAACGTCTTACAGTTAAAGTTAGGTTGTGTCGAGTGAGCCATGGTCCTAGCATGGCTTGGCACTCTCGGGTGCCAACTTCTGTAGTACTACGGACTTCTTTATTTGCTGTGTTCCTTGTGATCGTAAATAATACTACAGCAACAATGATTTCACAGCTTTATTGATAAACTGGAAATAACTTTACAGGTTCCTCGTTCTCAAATATATAATGGCTTCTTGGAATAATCTGGTGAGAGTCTAGTTAAAACTCACTTCAACCCTTCAATTTATACCTATCTCATTTCGGCAGGTCCTTGGTACTTTTCCATTGAAAATACGTAATAAACTTGTTTATTTCCCACCACTAACAGAGATAGATATTACCTTATTTGGTCTAACAACCATAGGTCAATAAACAGCTAGAATCTGATGACTATTTTGACAATGATTATAATTTAACCAAAACATCACTGTTTTTTACGAACAACTATATCCACGTTCATTTAGTACTTGTGATTTGACTTTATAGACAAAATTGAAGAGCCAATTTTATAAAGACCCAAAATTGTCTCAAGGGCCAAAGTGCTACACTTCCAACTAACTTACATGGCCACTCTCCGGTCTTAACTGACCTTCTATCAATTAAATATCTGCTTATAATCCCTTTCTAGGCAAATGATGATCGAATAGATTATGCGGCTGGCTATACTGCGTCATATTTCAGATTAAACGTTCAGTACAGATTGCTTTACAAACCAAAGGACATTACATAATACGGGCAAGCTATAAGTTTATATTATGATAATGACCAATCTGATTAAAATACAGATCTATATTTCGTTTCGTTTTTTATACTTTCGATGGCCTACACTACATGTAGATCTGACCGGTTGTTGCGATAGGTCACGTCAGAGGTCATACGAGCGGCAAGTGAGCCTATGACGCCAGTCATTTGATTAACCAATCAGCATTAGTGTTACTAGTGGATTACTCGAAGTTCCGTGCAAAACACCCCTAAAGCTCACCGTAACAGATCGTTTCATTGGCTAATACCTCACACTATTCAGAACACGTCAATGATAACAACTCTTCCAGATCCTAGTGTAGTAAAGACAAGTAAAACGAAATTTTGAACTATAAAAACGAAACGAAATAGGATCGGTGTTTTAATCAGGTTGGATATGCGTGTCAATAGCCGACACAAGGACATTTTATTCAATTCCGCTTTCATGTGTCAAGATGCCATAGGGTCATTCCATGTCAAGTGGGCCAGGGGTGGGAAATCTACCTCGAAAAAATATGGAACAAGACCATCGCTAACGCAGCAATATACGTCCACATTTTTCCTTTGATTGATATGGTACTTTTTAAAATGAAGAGAATTAAATATGAAATGGCTTAAATATAACAAAGGAGGCTAGGCGTTGGGTTTGTTTTGAAAATTTTATTTAACAAAATATCAACAAACAAAGTGGGTATGACACTACAAACAATATTGATGCTCCTTAGGATAGAAGGAATAAGTATGCAAAGTTTCAAGGTGATATGTTAAGAAATGCGGTCTTTAGATGACAAACAAATAAATACAAGAAATGAGCGTGGCTCTGCCACTGAGGGTTGGGCATGCACCCAAAACAATAGGGATTATCCTTAGGTTATAAGGAATAAGTATGCACAAAGTTTCAAGATTACACTTAAGAATTGTGACCTGTAGGCGACACCCAAACCCACAGAAACACACACACAGAGACAGGGCGACGGCCAATATTATTCAACATTATGTATCGTTTAATGGTCGAGAGCGAGACATTAAGTAATATATTATTGTAACAACAATAGGATCGTAGTCCCGAGTGTTTTTACAATATATTACGCAATGTCTTAAGCTCGAGACCATTAAAAGACTTAAAATACAGACACTCCGCACGTGCTTTTACATTGCAGTGAAATACGTCACGCGAGTCCGATATTTCACTAGTATAAATTATATACGATTGGCAAGTTGCTCGTACGATTATTTGAAATAATGGTACGCCGACATCAAAGGGTGACGTCACATCTGTATTTTAAGAATGTGGACGTATAAAAAATATTGTACATGTAAAAACTAGAAATTATACACCTCCGAAATTTTCGAACAACAAATTTCATTACTTTTGAAAATTGAAACATTAAAAAATTGGGTACATAAGTTATTTTGAGATGTAACCAAAATTCTTTGACATCAAATTCTGAATCATATATGCCTGTCCATACAGCAAACGGGAACATCCATTCTTCTTCCATCTAGAGGAATAATATATTCGTACGTCTTCTGTAACGTAGCAAAATGATTACCCTGCGTATGTGCATGTTTTAATACATATTTGTTGAAATTATACGGGATTTGACAGTATTGCTTGTTGTTCGTGAGGCTTAACATCTGCTTCCACTGAGGGTGATATCGCAAACAAATGGTCTTATTTTAGTATTATCAATGCTTGTGCAATGGTTTTTCCTGTGGGAAAAGGCGCCCAAATCCCAATGCCATACACGCTCAAGCGAGGGATCGAAATCACGACCGAAAGCCAGGGGTGACTCATCTTTAATAAAGGCTTGATCTCGCTTTAACTCCGTACATCTTATCAACCCTTCACACAATACCCCGCATATTTTGGCATTAATTTCGATTGTGTACAAGCCCAATTTGAGAGCCTTTCAGATTCTTCGATCATCGAGTCGCAAAGTTCCAAGTTCGTTCATATTTCTGAAGCAATAACTCGAAAAATCCCTCTCTGGCCATTGCTGGATTGGCTTCTGATATCCCAAGTACAGCAACATAGCAGTCCTTCGTTTAATCTGGGGTCTTCCTTAAAACTTTGGACAGTGATTTAAGCTATTAAAAGCGGCGAAAGTATTGTTCGTCTCCAAACAGTATTGTTTACCTCGCTTGTCATACAATTGGTTTCTCTGCTATGCGCTGGTTAATTGGGCGTAATAATGGTGAGTCATAACATAACGTTATGTAAACATATTATTTGGTCCAGTTTGGAGCTCTGTTTAAAGCGTAATGATATTGTTACGCAGTTAGCTATTGGTTGTTAATCGGACTATTGACCAGTCATAATTTGGAACAGAAATTTGCTTCCATTACAGCAACGTTAATTGGGATTGGCTCTAATCAAACGAAACACTGCGAGGAGCACGAAGTTCGTTCAATGTCAGGGTTTCTGTGGAGGATGTTATGTTTGATTTGAGCGTATTTGTGTCACAACCTATGATTGGACGCTGCTGTTCAGTTGTCTTCGGCAAAGGTAGATAACGTAGCTATAAGTTCGTGAATTTCTGACTACTCTAGCAACAGTTAGATGTTGTAAAACTCGCGGTCGTTGCTTCTGGAACATGAGGGTGACTTAACTTATTACGTCAATTCAAGTACTGACTGTAACGGAACTGGATAAAAGGGTAAGGTTAATTTAAATATTTTTCAAAGCGAAGACATCTCACACTAGAAAATAAGCTCAGCTTAGAACCATTGAACATCTTGTTTAAAACATAAATAAAAATCATCATGTTATTTGGTTGAGCTAACATCAAAGGATATAATTTATAGTCTTAATACCGTCTGTTGATAGATAAAGTAGGCCATTTGATTAAGTACACGTAACACTGTTCAGTTATTTGGCTTTGGCACCTCCGAGCAAAAATACAGTCCATTAACCAGTTAACACGCGCGCACCCAAGATTTCCAAATGTTTAGGCACGCTATCATTTTTAGCATTTTTTTGTAAAAATAAAAAGAATAAAAAAAAATAGGCAATTAGCTCCATCATTTTTAGCATATTTTTTTTGTAAAAAAAAAAAAAAAAAAAAAAAAAAGGCAATTAGCTCCATAAAAAACTTAGCTAAATATTATGGAAGGATAACGTTGCCAATATTATTTCATTGTTCACGGTGCAAACTGCAAATGTCAGTAGTTCAAATACGTATTTTAGTTTTACAATTTACAATTTCCATTGCTCAACAATACCAATGTCACGGTGTTAAAATACAGAATACACTTTTCAATAATACAAAATACAGTATAATAGTTATTTTGCACATTACACTTCTGCATTCTGCATTTTGCATAATAGACAAATGCATAATAGAACCTTGCATTGTAGAGCATATATCTTATATCGGATCTACGACGTACGTTATTTGCATACGTCTTCAACGTCCAGGCTCTATAATGTAATCAGTTCGACGATTAGAGGATTCTGAAAGATAATAGTCTGCACACTGATCAGTAGTGAATTTTCGCTAGGCCGCTACAATCACTGATAAGGATGACATCGATGCGACTTAATGAGCCAGAAATATTAACTTTTTTCCTGCGACAAATTAAATTCTAAAACATTTTTTTTTTATGTATTGGTAAAATAAATAAAGGCGTTTGACGTATTTGTAGGTAAAAATTATTTCCTATTTAGTGTAAATGGGTATTAAAATGACTAAAAAGCAGCATTCTGTCGCGCCATTCAGCCAATGATTGACCCCGCGTGCTGTGATTGCACGTGTTAAGGCAGTCATCTTTGACAGAGATAACCGAGCGGAATCTCTCACCCGTATTCCAGCACCCGGATTCGAAATGAAGTTAGCACACATATTCCTAGCGCCAATAAAAACATAGATATAATTATCACGAAAATAGTTGTTACCTTTATATTAGAAAATAACATTTTAAGACATATTAATGCAAAGTATATAATAATATGTAATAGACCCCCCTCCCCAAAGAAAAATTGCTGAAATAAAGATCTTGGAGCCACCAAAGCTAGTTTAGAAGTTATTGTGTGCGCAGTGAGCCTACCCTAACTCGATTCCCCACATATTTAGTACGTTTACGGTAATATTTCCCCAAAAGCCAGCATAGAAGGCTTCTGGATTTTTGTATCCTAGTAGTTTATTCATCCCTTCACTCTGTGAAATACAAAACATGCTGCCACCAAAGCTGGTTCGGGTGCTTTTTGATGAAACGTGGACGTACTCCTTGTTTATTGCACCCACGAACCCCGCCTCGAATCCGGTGCTGATAACTTTTCGGTGGTATAACTCGATACCCCAACATAGAAAGTTAATGAAATTTGACATATTCATACCTTATGCATCTGTCGATTTGGTGAAATAAAGATCTTGGAGCCACCAAAGCTAGTTTAGAAGTCATTGCGTGCGCAGTGAGCCTACCCTAACCCGATTCCCCCACATATTTAGTACGTTTACGGTAATATATCTCGAAAAGCCAACATAGGAGGCTTCTGAAACTGTGCAGTCTAGTAGTTTATTCATCCCTTGATTCTGTGAAACAAAAAACATTTTGCCACTAAAGCAGGTTTGGGTGCTTTTTGATGCAGCGTGGGCGTACCCCTTGTTTATTGTACCCACGAACCTCGCCTCGAATCCTGATGCTAGGAACTTTTCGGTGGTATAACTCGATACGCCAACATAGAAAGTTAATGAAATTTGGCATCTTCATACCTTATGCACATGCATGTCAATTGGGTGAAATAAAGATCCTGGAGCCACCAAAGCTAGTTTAGAAGTTATTGCGTGCGCAGTGAGTCTACCCTACACGATTCCGCCATATTTTTAGTATGTTTCCGGTAATATATCTCTAAAAGTCAGCATAGGAGGCTTCTGGATTTTTGTATTCTAGTAGTTTATTCAACCCTGGACTCTGTGAAATACAAAACAGTTGGTCACCAAAGCTGGTTTGGGTGGTTTTTGATGCAGCGTGGACGTACCCCTTATTTATTGAACCCACGAACCCGGTCTCGAATCCGGGTGCTAGGTACTTTGCGGTGGTATATCTCGATACGCCAACATAGAAAGTAAATGAAATTTGGCATGTTCACACCTTATGCATCTGTCGATTTGGTGAAATAAAGATCTTGGAGCCACCAAAGCTAATTTAGAAGGTATTACGTGCGCAGCGAGCCTACCCTATCCCGATTCCCTCACATATTTAGTACGTTTACAGTAATATATCTCTAAAAGCCAGCATAGGAGGCTTCTGGATTTTTGTATTCTAGTAGTTATTCATCCCTTGACTCTGTGAAATACAAAACATTTTGCCACCGAAGCCAGTTTGGAGGTCTTTTTGGTGCAATGTGGACGTACCCCTTGTTTATTGCACCCGCAAACCCCTCCTCGAATCCAGGTGCTGGGAACTTTGCGGTGGTATAACTCGATACGCCAACATAGAAAGTAAATGAAAATTGACCTGTTCATATCTTATCCATCTGTTGATTTGGTGAAATAAAGATCTTGGAGCCACCAAAGCTATTTTATAAGTTATTGCGTGCGCGATGAGCCTACCCTTACCCGATCCCCCATGGTTTTAGTACGGTGATATTTCTCTAAAAGCCAGCTTAGGAAGCTTCTGAAAATTTGTATTCTAGTAGTTTATTCATCCCTTGATTCCATGAAACAAAAAAATATTTTGCCACCAAAGCTGGTTTCGGTGCGTTTTGATGCAGCGTGGACGTACCCCCTTTTCTGCGTGCTCAGTTAGCCTAGTGTGTGATATTTTAGTATGTTTACGGTAATAGTATATTTTTTTTCATGAGGGAGGGGGGGGGGTCTATTACATATATACTTTGCATTAATATGTCGTTTTCTAATATAAAGGTAACAATTATTTTCGTGATTATTATATCTAGGTTTTTATTGGCGCTAGAAATATGTGTGCTAACTTCATTTCGTATCCCGGCGACCTGATGGCTTTATCGCGTAAATCATTAATTTCCGTCATAGTCCGGACTTTTTTCCGTATGCAAATGACGTTCGTCGTAGATCCCATATAAGGTATATGTTCTACTATGCAAGGTGTTCTATTATGCATTTGTCTATTATGCAAAATACAGAATGCACAAGTGTAATGTGCAAAATAACTATTCTACTGTATTTTGTATTATTGAAAAGTGTATTCTGTATTTTAACACCGTCGCATTGGTATTGTTGAGCAATGGAAATTGCAAATTGTAAAACTAAAATACGTATTTTGAACTACTGACATTTGCAGTTTGCACCGTGAACAATGAAATAATATTGGCAACGTTATACTTCCATAAAATATATCTACTGTAGGTTGCGTGCTTAAATGTTGTTGGATTAAGTGTTCTTCATTTTCTTTCTAGATATTTCATTTTCCAACTGCATATATTAACATTGTCATATCCGAACCATTACTAATTAGTGATGTCTAGACTAAAATACACATATAAATCATGTTCATCAGAGAATCATCTAGTCCTGACTCGACTTGATTCTTTAACATGCAACAATGTTGGTTCAAGCGAATCATTCTCTTACACACAGAGTTAATGGCCAGACGACTATTAAATTTCAATGCTCAAGTTCGACTGTTTAACCTACTGTAATATTCTAAAATTTAGCTTACTTCGGATCCAACATATGGTACAATTTTATTTCAGTTATTTGCTTGTGTATAGAGTGGGAGGTAACCGAAGACCGGGACATAACCCACGACCCTACTCCTGGCCATGAGCAAGCTTTGAGCCGAATCCGCAACACTTGACTCATTGATAGACCTTATGCTATTATACCATATACCTTATGCTATTATACCACTTGACTCATTGATAGACCTTATGCTATTATACCATATATGTATACACCGAGCTAGACGAAGATGACCCACTGAAAGGAAGTAATTATGCTCTCATGCGCAATAAATATTCTTCCGATGGTAATTTTAGTTTTATTTCTTTGTTTAGATATAAACTAATTCATTCATCTAACCTTTATACAAATCCCTATAATTGTGGGCAGTTTATATTTCTGTTTAGCTATACAGGGTTACGCATGTCAGATCGCTAGCAATTTTCTATGAGTTTTTTTGTTTCGCATCCTGATACCAGCAAACTTCAGGTCATCTTTATAGATTTCAGGAAATCGATATTTATATGTAATTATATACTGCGAGTTATTGCAACTGGAAACTTTTCTGTCCGCCTACGCACACATGTTGAAGGGCAATAACAAGGGAATCTGTCTACACCCCCATGGATTAATAATTAAAATTTTGTCCCACTCTTCAATCAGAAAGTTTTTATCAAAAGTTATATTTATATTTATCTCCCATTATTCTTTCAACCAGGTATTTAAAGAGTTAAATCTTTTGCGACTGATATGATTTATTTTTCTTTTATTTTTGGTATACATATATTTGAAAAAAAAACCACTTAGTATGTTAGATTGGAGAGAACATATCAATACAAAATTTGATGAATAAATTGTGTGCCCAGTCGGTTGGGACTAAACATCGAGGCTCACCCATGTACACACATGCGTGCACGTAAGATAACCCCTGGCGGTCGGAATTTGTAGAGACGAATAGACGTAAACGCCGATCTCCTGGCAAAAGGCTCCTTGCTCGTGCCATTGTACATGTAACAAATGAAATGAAAATTACCATGTTAGTCTCAACATGGCATAAGTAGTATGTTGATCACACGTTCATCCATGCTCCGGAGAGTGCAGACAATAGCTTTGTTAACTACCGCCATGAGTTAAATATAACAAATCATGAGGCTCATTAACTTTGGTCACTCTATGGGCAAGTAGGACGTTAAACCACATTTCATTTGATCACTATGATAGCGAATACAGTTAAATTTCATTATCACGAACTTGTTAAAATCGAAGATTTCGGTTATTTCAAGGTCATACATATAGACAAGTATTTAGATATTTGTTTTTTTTAAAAGCCAATTCAAAAAAAGTATCAACCCAATTTAGATTCGGTTATTGGGGAAAATGTTTAAGAATTGATTACACATAATACCTAATAGTTCCGTTGAATTTCATTTATTTGCTCAATGTATGCAAACTATAAAGTATAAATAATAATAGGACAAATAACACGGTTAACCTTCAACAGATATCGATGGAACCACAAGAAACTTTTAAAACATCGATACCAATAGGATAGTAATTAAAATCGTATTTGAAGTGTTTATTTCTGTATATTGATCCAAGCCAAACAACGTCAATATTTTCATGTTTTATCCTGTTTTAAGTAGTTAAATATTGAAGGTTTATACATAACTCATTGACGGGTACATAACAATTATTGTTTTAAAAAGCTGTTCAAAGGTGGTAGAATCAATTCACAAAACGTAACGTTTACTTTTATTGAAAAACAGTATTGGATACCGAAATGAAATGAAATAACGTACTTATTAGGGTTTCACACTGCGTTCGGATTATTATTCTTCTTCTTATTATTATTATTTTTCCATTTGAGCATATCTCAGAAACTACTTGTCGGATCGATTCGATGTCTTCGGTTTAACTGGGAAAGTGGGGTTGACTTAAATTTTAAAGCTATTTGCAACGTTCTGCGACAATGCGAAATGTCCGAAATCACCGAAGTTGTCGTTTTTCGATATTTTGCCGTAATGTTATCAATAATTGTCGGATTGTAATATTTGATACACTTTGACAAAGCCAGAGACAAGGCACATAGCTAAGGTTCTTTGGATTTTTTATTTCCGACGAATCTTCGGAGATATGCTTATATGGAAACCTGTTTAATGGTTTCATCGGTACCGGAAGTGAAATATGTTCAAGGGTAACGGGGCACCGGTGAAACCCGTCATTACTGCGTCGCAGTTCTAGTTTTCCACACTGTGTTTTAAGCACAATTGAGTAAAACCAGGGATGATGACGGGTGTTTAAGGCTACAGTGTGCGTATGTAAGGCTTATGCCAGTGTCAAAAATGTACACATCTTGATCGGAGGCCGCCTAGGCTACAGTCTGCCTGCCAAGTCTGTAGGTAAATCCGGCTCTGGGACTTTTGCAGCAGGTGAGAAGGAAAGAAACGAAGCCATTGATAAATCCGTTGAGAAGTCATCCGTTATATGATACTATTAAAATTTATAAGTTTTCATTATGATTTATAAGAATTCAGTCGTGATATCGTATCTCTCTGACTGAATACAAACATTGAATACAAACACTGCAATTCATTGCACTACGATGTCCTGGAAAAGGGTTAAAGAAAGTCTGTCCAATCAATTCGCTATTTATTCATTTATTAGGATGCTCATTGATCAATTACAGTTACTTGTCAATTAATCTCGCCGAAGAAAATGATTTGACATGTTTCACGGAATGAAAATTACATTAAGAAACACAACCGTAGGTGTTTATGGTAATAGTTTAAAGGCTTAGTGTTCGGATATTCGAACATAACACTATTCGAATATTCGACGGGTCTTGAAGTTCGTATTCTAATAGTATCCGAATATTTCGAACTTCTAACTACTGAAAGGAATCAGCAGCTGAGACCTGATATTTCGAAGGTAGTCGACCAGAGCATATTCACACACATAAACTAAGCGCATGAACGAAGCAACTAAGAAGAAAGTTCTGTATGTTTCTTCACATCGTTCTTTTATTTCTACCATATGCGTGGATTATTAGCTAGGTTTATGGAGGGTTAGTGTTAAATGATAAGGCCAGCTCAATTTTTCGTCATAGGTCACGAAATGTAAACAGGGCTATGCCCAATGCTTACCCTAACCCTAACTTACAATCGCGCCAACAATCACGTGCCCTAAAGTTATTTACATCTCAACGACCTTGACAAAAATTGAGCTGGCCTTAACAAATAGATTTAGCCGTTTAGGGAGGGATCTCGAACATGGTCTTGGCAGTTGTTTTTGCCACCTTGGGCGCATTGGGTTTTCCCATATAGCAGTCGAATGATGAGCTACCGACTAGGTCTTGAAGCTTCTCATTTACAACTTCTGGGTTCACTTCTAATTGGCTAAATCGTGACGAGGAAGTATCGGGAGCTACATAACCATGTTTCAGTTTCATGTGGTTTCAAAGATTAATCGTCGTTCCACAATACGACAGAAAATGTTTAGAATCTGGTTGACATGCAGCTTTCTTAATCTTAGAGTCTATAATGACAAAAAGTTCCCAAATAGCCGATTTCGTACCCCCACCTCGAGCCTTCTGAAGCCATTGGAGTGATATAGTGGTGAAAAAAAAAGACTATTCAAGAAGCAGATTGAAATTTCGATCGACAAAACAGCTGTTTGGTATGCGGCAACGGTAAGTGTGAAAAGGATTGGCTCTAAAACAATAGATTTGTTATATAGACATGCATGAGCATACAGTTAGTTATCATGGTAATATGGTAACCGAAGTGATACGATAATCATGCGGGGGCCTGAGGTAATATTAGCCAAGACAACCGACTCCAACTAACTATCTCTGAAGACGACCTATCTCTAAAGACGGTAGATAGGGGTAGCACACTTACAAGCTGCAGTTAAGTAATCCAAGTAAGCTTCCACTGTAAATGTGGCAATGAAAGTAGTCTTTAATAATATAATAATAATATGAGAGCAAATAGAATAAATAATATATAGATATTCGAAAATATTCGAATATGGTGATTGATATTCGAATATTATCAATGCATGCTATTGTATTTAACTACTGTAACTACTGTAAAACATGAAATTAATACAAGCAAATCCATCAGTACGCATTCGTCTAATCAATATAAGAAAATGGTGTGTTGGTGTAGGTATCTGATATTGTAAGAAGTCAATAATATTGTGTATATTTCACTCATTAAAATTGTTTCATACATCCACAGCTCGAAATAGAAATCATTTCGACTTTAATTAGCAAAGTAAGATGATGTGGGGTCATTCGGTTAATTGTCAGTCACGTATTTTTTTTTTTTTTTAAATTTTTAAATAAAACCATAACTGTACATGTCTGTCTGAATACACAAAAGGCGTCATTAAATCGAATATCACGGGCTTGCGTCTGCTGAAGCTTACGACTAAACCATGGTCCAGTTAATTTATTTAATAGATAAATTTTAATGATTACATATTAACGAATTAATGAATATATTATATACAAATTGTTCTAAAATATATAGCTATGGTCGAGACATAATGGGATATATCCAAACCTTCAGATGAACAATGCAGGACCTAATTCAACATGGACGTGTCGTCAGGCTCTGATTTTAGGTAGATTAGAACGGTTCCGCTATTTAATGATTTAATTTAAAAATGGAGAAGCAAGGCTAAGACTCAAATAACCAGCACCGTGGTAACGATAATAAACATCAATGCACACATCTTGTCAAAACTACAAACAGTCTATAAATAGCCATCACACGTGCAATTTTCTACACATCTATCAACTGTTACAGCCGTAAAAAAAAACCTATTGTTGACGATTTTGAATAGCCGTAATATTTAGCTTTTTTCGTTATTACAGCAGTTTTAGAAATTACGTTCGTTTTATTTGTTAAATTGCTTCATCATTAACTGTACCGTTAGGAGCGGCATCATTTGGTTTAGTACAAATAATATCTCTGAAATATTCGGGTTAGGCAAGACCGTGATACTAGCTAGCAGTAGTTTCATGTTACTTTTACACGGTTCTTAAAACACTTTTTGAGTTGACCAACGTGCTTGTTTCTAAATTCAATTTCTTGTTCCAGCTTTTTGTTATGTTTTGTAAAAAGAAGTAGCCTTGATTATCCCGGCCTGTCAATTAGACATAGAATGGTCGGTAGACAGGTTAAGCAAGACTAATTTCAAAACAAGGGCACGTAACCTATTTTTTACTCAAAAGTGGCAGGATGTTATGGCCGACACTCTTAACGATCTTTCAATCTATTATTTTTGGATGGTTAAATGGTCATTGCTTATTAAGTACAACATGACCGTTTTTTTTACTGAATATAAATGTGCGAAGCTGATTTAAGGCTTGGTATATATATATATAAATATTGTGGTGTAATTATCGAGATATTTGGAGATATTTATTTATTGCGGGGCACCCTATCAGTGAGATGAAAAACAGGCCCGTCAATGAGATTTCGCGAAGCATAAAGATGTCGGTGTATTATTTTCACAGGGAGCAGTATAGATCGAAAACATTCAGTAAATTATGTCTTTGCAGGTACCAGGTGGCTAGCCGAGTTGACTTTGGTTGGGCGCTTACGACGATATTGACGTGGCGCCCAACGAATGTCACTTGGTTTTATGGGCACCTCGCCAATCATATATATGAGCCCCCGCCCCCCCCCCCCCAAAAAAAAAAAAATATTTGGGCTAGCTTCTACGGGTATGGATACCGAACTCAACTGAACCATTTTTGACTGACATTTATATTAGAGATTTAACTTTTACAACATTGGAGACTTTAATGTCCAGTGTGAACAAACAAAATCATGGTGTCTGTCACTACACAGGATAGGCTGGTCCACTTTTTGAGCCACGCGTCAAAAATACCATTATACAAGTTTAGTCCATTCAGTTAATAAGCTTAGTTAAAGTAGCTAAGTCTCTAACTCAATATCATCCAAAATCTTTGACATTGAAAACGCGATTTATTTGTCGGTTCAAATCAACATTGATGTTGTGATCTTACCGGGAAAAGATGGCCTTCTGATATCCAATATTTAAGACAAAATAAACATTTTACAATTGGTACACGAATCGTGTACCATAATGCGTTTCAGTGGTACTTGTAATAAGGGACTCGAAAAACGAGACTAGGCATATTCCACAAGTCATGTCAAACGGCGACGCTATATTCTTATCTGCAGAGCATGCCCAATAAAAACTATCGGCGTAGAGTGGAATAACCAGACGCTAGATATTGAAATTCGATTGAGAATACTGGCATATTTCGCCGAACCTAACTGATATGAAATTACAGTAAAAACAGAAACGATTGAATGTAAATCAATTTATATACATTCATATTACATTATTGTATGCGTTGCGACCCATTTGTGTCAATTTCTAGGTCCCAAATATTAGCGACTTAGCTCCTTTAAGAGAAGCGACAATTGATTCACAGACAAAACAAACCATTTAATGTGTGGTTTGATTAATTGACAGTTATATGTCAGCAATATACAATCCACAAAAACAAAATCTGACGTATTATAGTTATAACGAGTCTGTGATCTACTTAATAATAATAATAATAACTTTATTTGAGAAGAGGGTAAAGAATTAGGTTGCAGAAGCCTTTCTATCATCCTGCCCTTCATGAAAAAATATAATACAAAAGATGATAAAGTGGAGTGTAATGGTAGACAACACATGGCGGTAGTCTGGTGTCCACAGGTGCGCATATTAAGGAAGTGAATAATAAGTTTTTATTTTAGATGTGAACGATATGTGTTGATTCTTGTTTCGGTCAGATTGTTTATGTTGGTGTGGGCTCGGAGGAATAGGTCATGCTGCTCGGGGCAATTAAATAAAAGTACCTCTTGGTAGCAGCTCTCGGTGGCCCAAATGGTGGTTTTGCTGAGATATCAAAATGTTACTGCCCGATTTATAGGATAAATATACACATATAAAGCGTCCAACAATGTATCAATTATAATAACTAGTAAAGTGATAATCTGCGTGTCTGAGATATATAATTCATACCTAGGGGGAAGATAACTCTGTAAAATGTAATGGATAAATTAAAAGATAAAAAGTATGATATGATAATGACATGTATTAAAGAGAATTTACCGTGTACATTAGACAGCCGGATGATTATATGTTATCAATATCAGACTAGAATAGAACAAAAACATATTTTTTCACAGATAATAGTTTGTGTTGCGTTTTTAATTCATGGGACAATTCCTTTTCATTTTGGTCAGGGCATGGCAAGAAAGGAAAACGATATAATTATTTAGCAACTACATAATAGAAGTATTTCCGCAGCCGCAAGAAAGTTATCGGACAAATTCCGCATGTAACCATATAACTTGACAGTCGAATGTGCGGATAGGACTTGCGTTGTTTAGAACTCTGACATCAATTCAGTGTCTGGTTTTCTTTACTCTTAAAAAAAGTAGGGGATATTGAAATGCAAATACCTATGCAGGTTGCGATATGATAAATATTCATGGACATTTGACATGCTTCGAGAGTATGTTCACAGATGAAGAACTTATCGCCCCAACAGAACCACTGAGCTGCACATGCGACATGCGACACGCAATAGCGCCATACACGTGGAGGGGTTCATTGTCAAATTTGACACTTCAAGGAAGGGTTGATGAAAACTGCCTCGTGCTGGTTTATCTATCCATGTTTGCTTTCCCATCGGTTCTTGCATAAGATTTACTGTTTAGCGTATCTTTGTTTTAGTGTGTTACGTTTAATTTGATCGACGAATTGCTGAATGTCTGAGGATTGGTGGAGCAATTACTCATTATTAAGACAAAAATCAAAAACGCATATTTTAACTTTTGACGGTGTATCTCTTTGCGAGTAAAATTGGGCCGTCAGATAAGCCGCCCATATGAACTGTTTATGTTCATGTCTAGGCAATTGGCCTCTTATTAACAAACACTGGTTACCTCTAATAAAAACAGCAGTGCATTTCCGCAGTTTTGTATTGTTTCTGAATATCCCCTACTTTTTTTGAAGAGTATATATTCCTTTGAAATTAAGAATGAGAGAGAGAGAGAGAGAGAGAGAGAGAGAGAGAGGGGGGAGGGGGTCCTTTAACCATTACAATGTACTATGTCTAAATATTAACTAACGGAAACACACAGATGTGTGCCTTTTTATTTAATAAATGTTTCTCAAAATCAAAATTTTGTGAGATTTGTTCTCTTAAAATTCACATGGTGTTTCGCACGTATGTAACGCTTTTAATAAGCATACACAGTTAATTTATGTATATCGTGTTTACACACGGTTGATAAGAGTAATTTGTATAGAAATATATATATATATATATATATCAGTAAATGGTGAGAGACTAGGTGTTAATGGTGTTCCTGGCAAAAACGATAATAAAATAAAACCATATCTTAATCTACGCGCTAATTGGGCATTAGCGAAAAGGCAGAAATCATTAGGTCACTTGTACTTCGCTACACGTATTACGTCAATCTGTTTCACAGAGAATTACGAGTCTTCTAATATCTCTGTAAAAGATGACTGCCTTTAACACGTGCTGTCACAGCACGCGGCGTCAATCATTGGCTGAATGTCGCGTGCATTGTTTACATAATACGTTACTGCTTCGGGCAGAATGCTGCCTTTTAGTCATTTTAATACCCATTTACACTAAATAGGAAATAATTTTTACCTACAAATACGTCAAACGTCTTTATTTATTTTTCTAATACACCAAAAAAATTTGTCGGTGGAAAAAAGTTAATATTTGAGACTCATTAAGTCGCAATGATGTCATCCTTAACAGTGATTGTAGCGGCCTAGCGAATATTCACCTCTGATCAGTGTGGTATTACGTATGGACAAATAAATTTGAATGAAGCCCGAATCTTAAGTGGCAAAGCTAAAATATAAGTTCGCTGTAAAATTTTACCATGCAGCTATAGACGCATGATAATCATCATTATTTTACCTTAATAATAATTACTAAAACATTTATCAACCGGCCGATTTGTACCATTCCATAATCTCTTTTAAAAGAAAACAATCTGGACAGATAAAGATACAGGTAACATTTCTATACTATTACATTTCACGAACAGATACTTAAATTTCTGTTACAATTTACATATCATGTCAAGCATGTTCACATAGCTAAAACAATTACTAATATAGATATTGTGTTACTAACATAAACAAAAACAATAAAGAACGATAAAATCTAACAAATATAAAGGCCTCATGCAGTGCGATTTTCCATGTGATGCGACATTGTCTATCTTGGCTAGTTGTGGAGTAGACGAGAACAGGACCCCGCGATGCGATTATAAATTCCCTAGCTACGATACCACGCACCAGCTCTTCATTACGTACGTGCTTATGTTGATACTTAACCTCTCCCCCAAATTCTTAAACCTAACCTTGGACGTAGCCCCAATGCTTACCCTAATCCTAAGCAACAATCTCGCGAATAATCACGTGCCCTAACCTTATTTACCTCTTATCAATCTTGACAAAAATAAGCTGGCCTTTAAGATAGGTTCCCAGAAAAGGTGGTTATTTCCAATAAAAGTATGGCAATTTTGGTATATATGGAAAGTAGAAATATCCAATCTTACTAGAAAAAGACTGGATTCCCTGAAAAACACTCATAGAGCGCATACAGGGCAAAAATGTAAGGGTTTCCCTAATCGACAGCCCGACGATTAGGAGTGTCTGCACGCGTGACGTCGAAATAAATGAAATGAAATGAAATGGGGTTTAACGTCCTACTGTTCTGCTCCTATGCTGCGCTTGATGTACATGTTGATAAACTATATGAAGAATTAGACGTACAACACTTTCTGAGAACAAATTCACGGAAAGATACGTGGGCGGTCGAAAAATGATGCCTGTCGAATTTTTGAAAATTTCAAAATTCTCTCTAGGACATGGCACGCACGCTCACACCCTTCACACGCTCGTTCCCGAAGCCTGAAAATCGTGCAAGTGTCAGGGAGGCTTCCTCACACGTTACGCCTTTTTCCTTTTGTATCATATTGCAAGTTACCATAGATAATCGTAGCATATCATGTTTGAATCCCAGATATCGAATATCATATCTTTGAATATCGAATATCATATGTTCGAATATCGAATATCATGTTCGAATATCGAATATCATATGTTCGAATATGAAATCTCATATCTTTGAATATCGAATATCATAATTATGCCCGAATCTTGTATATCATCATATCTTTGAATTCCGAATATCCTATGTTTGAATTCTGAATATCCTATTTTGGAATTTGTATCCCGAATATCCTATGTGTGGATATCGAATCCCGAATGTCATATGTGTCAATATCGAATCCCGAATATCATATGTATGCATATTGAATACCACATGTTTCAATATCGAATCCAGAACGCATTTATTAAAAATAACTAGTAAATAAAGACGTTTTTTGTAGACATCCGCTTTGTTAAAAAAAAACCCGGAAAGTCACCCGTTGCTATCGGCTTATGTGCAGTTATAAACAAAACAATCAGCTCTGTAACATGATATGTAAATTATTTGATTTTAAAAAATGTGTTAACCATCCTATGATTGTTTTACATTTTCACATAAACGTGCCAATTTCCTCTCATGGTGTCATTTGTCACGTGTCATGTAAAACGTGCAACTCTTCACACCGGTAATCAGGAGTTCAAATTAAATGTATATCGATTTTTAAATTTCTGGGCGGATTCGCAGCCTCCATTTGCATGTACATTTAGAATTACAAACATGGTACGTTAAGACTTAAAGAGGCTAAATCTCTATTTTATGGAACATAAAATGGACGAAAATGGACTAAACATAACATATTAATATGTAGGTATATAAACTGATTTACATTCATTTTTTGACCTTTTTATTGCAATTTCCAATCATTTATGTTCGTTGGAATACGTGTCCAGTCCAAATTAAATGGCTATTGCTCGCATCTGTTTAATCAAGTCTAAATCGGGATTTTGACATTTCAAATTGGGGATGTTCGATTGTCAGTCCAGAACGTTCCGAATTGGCGATATTGCAATCGTGTGACGCGGAATTCAGCCCTGTCACAGTTCTGTTAGTCACATAACTGAGGTGGTGTGAGTAAAATCGTGACGTAATTAAACACAACGAATACGTTCAGCTGTCATGGTTGGTTGAGATATTTTCTTATGCAGTCGGCGCATGCGTTCTAGCCCCAAACTCCCATTTTCACTATTTTGGGAGTTTGACAGAATTCAATTCGGGAACGTTCAATCGAGCATCCCCTTACAAACTGACTTTTTGTCGTTCATCAAGGTACCACATTGTAAATAACGTTCGGGAGCACAGTACACGACGTCGGCGACTGGTTTTAAAATTGTTCATACTGTCTTAGATATTGGATATCAAGGACCCATATTTTTACGATATGGATTGGAATCATTGAACAAAATAACCGGACTCGTGGTCCATTTCCGACGTTACTACGAGTCAAAGGAAATTGACTTGCTAAACTTTACCTGGGAATCTATAAAGTTGCGAATCATTTTCATCGGATATAGTACCTTAAATTTCGAACTATTAGTGACTCAAAGTTGACTCGCGAAACTTAACTTGGGAATCTATAAAGTTGCGAATCATTTTCATCAGATATAGTACCTTACATTTCCAACTATTAGTGACTCAAAATTCAGTTGGCAAAAGGAAAACCTTTCAGATATATACTCCGAAAACCGAACCTATCCTTTCTATACTACATTTTACAACACGACGTTCATTTTGGGAGTCAGTCTGTTTTCGGTCGCGCTTATCAAAACATAATAAATGCAAGGAAATATTGGTCAAGCGTCTGGAAAACGTGACTACTATGCGGCGTGTTTTCACTCATCTCTATTGTAGGGTGCCCCGTGCAGCAAAAATTTTCCCTACAGAAAGTTGAACTCGACACGGCGAATATGCTCGCTTCTGTGGCTTGTCTCGGAATGATTTCTGGCTAATCACGCAGTGCGATTTACACTCAGCGCTAGAGTCTATGAGTCTACAAATAGCCATCGCACGTGAAATTCTCTACACATCTATCAACTATTACAGCCGTAAAAAAAATCTATTGTTGACGATTCTGAATAGCAGTTATATTTAGCTTTTTGGTTATTACAGAAGCGCTGAGTCTGAGTCTATAAATAGCCATCGCACCTGCAATTCTCTACACATCTATCAACTATTACAGCCATAAATTTGTTGACGATTCTGAATAGCATTAATATTTAGCTGTTTGGTTATTACAGCAGCTTTAGAAATTACGTTCGTTTTATTTTTTTAAATTGCTTTATCATTAACTATACCGTTAGGAGCGCCATTTTTGGGTTTAGTACAAATAATATCTCTGAAACACTCGGGTTAGGCAAGAACATTATACTAGCAGTAATTTCATTTTAATTTTACAAGATTTTTAAAACAATTTTTAGGTTCCCTAACTTGCGTGTTTCTAAATTTAATTTCTTGTTCCAGCTTTCTGTTATGTTTCGTAAAAAAGTAGTCTTAATTATCTCGGCTTGTCAATCAGACGCAGAATGGTCGGTAGACTGGTTAAGCGCATCCTCGGTTATCCAGTGTACTCATTCCGTTCTACTCCACTATACCCTGGGTTAATCCATAGGGTTTCCACGATTCCAAATTATCTGCCCTGGCCTAGAATAAAGCTACAGTCTACGAACCAATCAGAGAACAGTTTACAAACCAATCATTTCGCCTTCGGTTTTTTTAAGGGTAGACAACCATATTCATGTCCATTTACTGAATGATTTATGTAAATAATGTATATATTTATAATTTATTTATATTTAATTGTATTATCAAAATCTGTAGTATGTGTTGTTGATTTCAAATGTGTATAACATCTATATGTTTGACTTTTGTTATTATTATTACTATTCGTTCTTTGTCTGAAATATGCCATTCTGTTATATTTATTATTATTGAACTTATGCTTGGCAATTTGATTCACAATCACCGCGGTGGAAGCGGACGTAAAATACAACTAACTAATAACAACAACATTCACAATCACTTGTCTACGATATCACGTGGACATAAAATTCCCGGGAACGAACGAACGATTCTAAATAAAATTAATGACCCTACATTGTTATATGAACGTCTGGTCTTCGTTAACATAATATATAATTGGTTGTTAATAATTACGCATTTAGAATAGGCCAACTCCTAACATTGTTCGATGACAGTTACTTACCTTTGCCAACTTCCTTTTCAAATAACAATTGATGGGATTGGTCGATAAAAAATAGCACAATCATCAAGGGCGGATAACTTGAAAACGTGTCTCCCCCATAGATTAACCCAGGGTATAGTGGAGTAGAACGGAATGAGTACACTGGGTAACCGAGGATGGGTTAAGCGAGACTAATACGTAATCTATTTTTTACTCAAATGTGCCCGGATGTTGTGACCGACACTTGTAACCATTTTTTAGTCTATCATTTATGGATGGTTAAATGGTCATAGCTTGGCCGTTTAATTGGTGACTATAAATGTACGAAACTGATTTAAGGCTTGGTGTATATATATAAATATTGTGGTGTAATTGTCGAGATATTTGGAGATATTTATTTATGGCGCGGCACCCTACATAGTGCTCAATAGTCTGGTCGTAATATTCATAATATTCATGATTTTCGATGTTAAATAACTTTTCCAATGATCAAAACAACGCTCGAAGTTTGACATTATTTACGTCAATAGTCGGAAGCTGCCGATTTGCGGCACTGAATTTTGACACCATGCGCTTCCGCCGTTCTAATATCACGGCAATTTCTGCACGATAAGACATAATTAAATACTACTGTGAATGTTCAGAAGCCGTGGAGTGAAGGTGGACAAAAACCTAAAAATGTTTATTTAGGGTCATCACTGCAAGACAGAAGATATTATTTTCCAGTACAGAATATTGGCTGGGATCTAAAATATATGACTTATTTGTTCACTGCCGTGTCCCTTTAAATCGTACACTAGCGTATTAACATGTAAATAGAAATCTCAATTTCATCATTTTCTTGCCTCATCGCAGTTACACCTACAGATAAAACGATAAAAGTTCTGTACATCGTCTAGACCATGCTATGGATATGGTAGGTTTTCACTTTCATCACATAGAGGATGGGTGGCTGAATGGCTTAACGAGTGTGCTTTAGATCATAAGGTCTGTCATTGAGTAAAGTGGCGTGATTTTGATTTCTCACTTGTACGTGAGAATGAGTAGGGTCTGAGGAGAAGACCCACGATGTTGGACAGGCGACCCTACTCCTTGTCACGTACAACGGAGAATCGAAACCACGCTACTGACACAGTGACTGACCTTATGATCTAAAGTGCACGCGTTATATCATTCGACAAACCAACCTCAACGTAATGATAGACCACGAATTATACGGTGATAACCTGTTCAATCAGTCAGTATTAATAATAATCATGAATATACATTGTCCAATACCCAATGGCTGTTGTTAATAGTTTTCTGTAATAGACAGAAATGTACAGCTTTCTCCGGGAGAACAAAAATAAATGACTATTAAATACCGATTATTACTTCTTGTGCCACCCGGAAGTCATATTTGTAAAAAAATATTGTCTGTTATTGAAATCTAGTTTTCTTATGAGATAATCGGTGACTCCAAGTCACATCGTAATATTTAGCTTAATGAAGCAATAATGAGATAAAATGCTGATGGCCATTGTCCCGGGTTTACTTTCTATCAAAAAGTTACAGCTTCTAAGAAAGTGAAAAGAATTGAAATGGGGTTTAACATCCTACGTTTCTACACCGACAATGTGCTATGGGTGATATTTTGCCCGGACAGCGGCACCACGGCCAACTGTTAGTCCGAATTCTGTCAATGGTTCATTTACGCCAATGTGTACACCGAGCCACGGGTTTTCGTCCAATCCGAACTACACTTTTCCTTGTCAGACCCGACAAGAAAGAGGAAACCACGCCTGGAAATCTCCAAGAAGTTTCTCGGCCAACACCAGGAGCAAACTCGGGAACTCCTGTTTAGCGAGCCAGCGTCTTACTCACTCAGTATCTGCGGTTCTCTAGTTAACAGTGCAGACCATTGCTTCATTTTGCTGATACCGCGTCTTATTTATTTGTCAGATTACTTTTGTAGACATTTGGATCCTTTTTCAGATGTGGGATGACATGGGGTTTAACGTCCCACTTTTCTGTTTTGTCCAATCCGAACAACTAGACACTGTCTTTGTCAGGCCCTCCGCCCTGTATCACAGGCAAGGGGAAATCGCGCCGGAAAATCCCGAGAAACTTCTTGGCTAACAGCGTCTTACTCACTGAACCATCGTGGTTCCTTCAGATGTGAGAGAATACATGTTCGGTCGCTGTCACATGACATCAAATACACCTCCATTCACACACCTCAACATTTGGCTGACTAAACAAAACAAATCAGAAAAGAACTACACAAATACTTGAGTCAAATAGAGAAGTGTAAGGATGCTCGATTGTGACGTAAAACCGAGTTCCTATGTGTACCATCGGTATCAGCTGCTAGTAATCAAAATAAGAATAAGCTGTGGGCAAAACGTCACGCAAAAGCGCATTTTAATTATGCCGGTTGGTGCAGAAAAGTCGGGCACTGCTGTATAGAAAATTATTGGGTTTTTTTGTGTTGCAGTCGTAGCGTATACAGAGCGATCCAGGGAATCAGAACATAATCGTTATAAGTGTAAAAATGTAAATGTGTATGACTTTACTGATAATGTAATTCGATGAGAGATGTACACCAAATATCGATACGAATGCATGATAGCATGCTTTTAGACATGCGGAGGGGTGGGTGGTGAATCGTCTAAGGTCTGTCATTGGGTCAACTGGCGTGGATTCGTACATAAAAAGGACTAGGGTCGCCTATCCAACCTCGTGGGTTTTCTCTGGGTTCCCCGGTTTCTTCTCACTGCTGGAGACCCCTATGTGTGAGTCAATGGTTGAAATAAATTTGAACCATATATTAGCCCCGTGTGTCGAGTGGACGTTAAACCACATTTAGACATGCAATTAATTTCAAAACCCACCACGTTTAAGTCCACATCTGAACACGTCGTCCAATTAACTCATATTTCGGACTGATAAATCCATCATCATCCTTACACCTCTTGCTAAAAGAAAAAACAGATTAACACTACTATATCTTGTCATGAACAAGAAATATATGAGCTGCTTATGTCAGTATCATGTAAACAACAAACCTGACCACTGTTTCGTATTAACTAAAGGACTAACCCCATATTATCAATCAAACATCCTCTTAAAGGGACAATAACACTCTTGCTGGCTTGACAGCTCCAGAAAATAAATAATAGCCTTATTCTAAGTACTAGATGTTTAAGCGTCCTACCTGTTGTGTAAATTATCTATTAAATCCTATTTTACTTGTCCGGAGGGTTCGAAAATATTTTTAAATCCATGTCACATTTGAAAAGGTTTACGTTAGGCTTTTCAAATCATTTAGTTGAATTTTTCCAATTTTTTGAATTAGGTGTGTTAAGATGAAATTTGTATCACCAATTAATTGGAATATTATAAAATAGTACAATTTGTTGACCAGAATAAAGATTTGGACATATTATTCAGTTACAACAAGACTGGTATTGAACCTTTAATAGAATGATTAGTTCAAATATTTGTTACAGATTCCACGTTAAGTTATCGGCAGAGCAGATTAAGATTTTGTATGTAGGTTCCTGGGTTACAGATAATGGGAGACACCCAGAAAGACATTGGGGTTTTTCATCGTATGATAAAAAAAAGCTTATCACCCAATAAATAACACATTCTACAGTAGATTATATCGCTTCTGTGATAACTTTCATATTCTACTGAGCGATTTAGCCTAGGAGATATGACTTTACATCCATACCAAAGAATAATTGTTATCTATTTTGGCGTATAAGAAAGCGTAGGGTGATAAATAAAATCTTCTATTCGTCTTTATTACATCATCACTTGTCGAAAAGAAAAAATAAATAAAAAAAAAAAAAAAAAAAAAACTCGGCAAAGCCTCGTTCTTTTTTGTGTTGATATTTTTTGATATCAAAAAAGACTCGCAGGAGATTCTCTATATATAAGAAATACGAAAGTTTAAATTTTTAATGTGCGTTCCAAATGATAATAATTTCTAAATATACATAATTAATAAAATATCCCATTTTTTATCTGTTTGTTATCAAATACATCAGTATAGAGTTATCTTACACCGAAGACATATTTCTGAAGCATGCTGATTATCATTTTAGTTAATATAATTTATATGTTATATACTCTTCGTTAGAAAAAATCCTACATGTATATATACTAAGAGAAATATCTCCTACATTACCCGCATTATGGCAAATGTGTTGTAAGCGGCTTTCGTTAAAAGGCCAGAGCACGATACACGCACTGTTAAAGGCGCCAAGTCTTTGACTCAGTGTCATCCATCCACAGTATTTGAAATTGCAAACTTATCGGTCAGTTTAAATAAATATTGATGTTGTTATCTTACCGTGAAAAGATGGGCTTCTGATATCGAATATTTTTAAAAAGGCAAAATGAAAATTCTAAAATTGGCACATGAATCGTATGTCAGAATGCTTTCGAGCGCCATTTGTAATGATGCGACTCGATGAACGAGTATCGGCATATCCCACGGGAGAATACTACCGGTGTAGACTGGAATACCTAGACGCCAAAGACTGGACTCTTCGAGTATTTCGCTGAACATAACTGATTAGAAATTACAGTAAACACAAAAACGATTGAATGTGGTCGGAGCGCGACACTCTAAACCTCTAGGTCTTACCGACCCACCATATATACGATATTTACGCGGTAATTTTTCTTCGTAAACACTGTAGCTGTGAGGTAATCTTTCTTCGTAAACACTTTGGTTACTCGGTAATCTTTATTCGTAAACCCTGTGATGACGAGGTAATCCTTAGCCCTAAACAATGTGGTTATGGGATAATCTTTCTTCGTAAACCCCGTGGTTACGAGGTAATCTTCATCCGTAAACAATGTGATTATGGGTTCATCTTTCTTTGTAAACACTATGGTTACAAGGTAATCTTTATTCGTAAGCACTGTAGTTACGAGGTGATCTTTATTCGTAAATACTGTGGCAGCGAGGTAATCTTTATTCGTAAACCCTGTGGTTACGAGGTAATCTTTATTCGTCATTACTATGGTTACAAGGTAATCTTGTTTTGTAATAACTTGCGAAATAATCTTTATTCGTGGACACTGTCGTAATTCCTTTAAAAGACAGCACAGTACTAACTGCCCAGCAAAAAAGGCACAAACAACCCAAAACGTCAAAATTGGTTGCAAAGCCATCAACAATTGACAGAGTATCAGAATAACCGAAGTTTAAAATGCATACACAACTGTCAAGATTTGAAATAGGATATGGTTTATGTAATTGATTATTATATATTTTTTTCAAGGCATTCTGATTAAAATATACTATTCAAAAAAAGTAGGGGATATTTGATTTTTAAGTGTTATTAAAGTCACCTAATGAAACTGACGAAGAAACAAATGACAAAATGAAATGAAGTTCACATTCATCGATTTATTCCAAATGGTCGTTAGACTAAGTAAGGCACAGACTGACCATTATAAGGGTAAAATGATACCCGGGGTCAAACAGCAAAGTTACCACAGCATCACAACCAAGTCAGTAACGGGTAAATCCTCCTCTGTTTGCCAAACAAGCATTGATCCGACGTGGCATACTCCTAATGAGACGTCTAAGGTCATTTTGGTCCAGATTGTCCCATTCCTGTTGCAACACAGCAGCAAGTTCTTGGACATTGGCAGGACGTTGTTGACGTTGACGTAACCTCTGTCCAAGCATGTCCCAGACATGTTCGATGGGGGAGAGGTCGGGACCCAGTGCTGGCCAAGGTAATGTGGTGATGTTCTGTTGTTGGAGTTAACCTGTAACGATCCTGGCCCTGTGACATCTTGCGTTGTCATCCTGGAAGATGAAACGGCGGCCATGACGTCGTGCGAACGGCACAACATGGACTGCCAAGATGTTGTCCCGGTAGTACTGGCCTGTAACACGCCCTGCAACAACATGTAAAGCCGTTCTTCCAGCAACAGTGATGCCTCCCCACACCATAACAGAACCACCCCCAAATCGATCATGTCTGATGACGTTAATTTCTTGGAAGCGCTCGTTTCGACGACGCCACACCCTCCTACGTCTGTCCAAAAAATCAACAGTGAACCTTGACTCATCTGAAAACATCACATTGCTCCAGCGTCGATTATCCCAGTGTTGACGATCCCTACACCAACGACGTCTTGCCTGAATGTGATGATCTCTCAAACAAGGGATCACGCGAGGACGTCGGGCGCGAAGGGGACCCCTATGCAGTCGATTCCGAATCGTCTGGCCACTCACTCTCACACCAGTGTCTGTTTGAAGACGAGCGCTGATCTGATTTGCTGTGATGACACGATTTCTCAAGGCCAAGGTACGGATAAATCGATCCTGGGCTTGAGTTGTCGCCCTTGGTCGACCTGAGCGTGGTCTGTCCTGTACAGATTGTGTATCACGGTATCTGGACCATAGCCTGCTTATGACAGACTGAGAAACATTCATCGTCCGCGCCACAACCGCCTGTGTTGTGCCGATCTGTAGCATGCCAAGGGCACGTAACCTTTCATTTTGGGTAAGCCGACGCATATCAAAATTTGTTTTCTGGTCACTAAAACAATTAAACTGATGTTTCCACCCTGGAATTCAATGCCACAATGACTGTAACATTCAAAGTCAGAGTCGTGCAAATCTTGGGTTGGACCCCCATGATGATCCCAAGCATCACCTGCATTCCATGCGGTAGCTATTGGTGCGTTTGGGCGTCACATGTAACTGGAAATGTTTCTTCTGTTAGGTTCTATAGTGACTTTTTTCGTAGTCATTTGCATATTTTAGTATTATGCCCCCAAAATCAAATATCCCGTACTTTTTTTGAATAGTATATACATATCTATGTTTCGTTTCATTTTTTTTATATTTCAATGGCCTCTTCTACAAGAAAATCTGACTAGTTGTAGTGAGGATCGCGTCAGGTATCATACGGGCGGCTTTTGACGTCAGACATTGATTAATCAATCAGCGTTGACGTTTCTAGTGGTTAACCCACAGTTCCGCGCACAGCACGACAAGAACTTGTCGTAACAGACCGTTTCCTTGGCTAATTCCTCACATCAACCAGAAAGCCTGTTATATAACAACTCTTCCAGACCCTATTGTTGTGAAGACACGTAAACGCAATTTTGAACTGTAAAAAACGAAACGAAATAGGATCTGTGTTTCAATCAGATTGTTTTCAAGGTAAAGGTGATAAAGTTACAGTACATCTTTAACTATACATGTTGTTGGTATAATGATTATTGTTGATATAATGATTATTTAAAAGTGACATTGCACCTTTAACTTTACCATGTTGTTGGTATAAATGATACAAGTGACATTGCACCTTTAACTTTACCATGTTGTTGGTATAAATGATACAAGTGACAGTGCATCTTTAACTATACCCTGTTGTTGGTATAAGTGATAAAAGTGACAATGCATCTTTGACTATATCACGTTGTTGGCTTAATGATTATCTAAACAATGACTATACATCATTAACTATTCTATATTGGTCGTATAATGATTATTTATGGCTTTCAAATTTTTAACAGTTCAAATAAACAGAAACATAATTTATCAGGAACGGAGAAAAAATCGACCTTGACGAAAGAATTCTCATTTATTGTTTTTAGAAAAGAAAGCAACATCGATCTGGTAAATACAGGGAAGTATACTTTAAATATGCTCGCGTTGTTCTTTATCTGTCCCTAAAGTCTCTTATTGTCATTTTAGGGATGTTTAATCCATCACAAACCATAATATTGTGAAATTAATATCTTTAAATTTAAAGAGAATATAAGCCCAAACATGGTTCGGTATTTACCAGCGGATTTAAATATTTTTTCAGACATTGCTCTAAAAAAATGGCTAACTTTCGATTTATCAATAAGAAAAATAAAGTCGAGCATCTTGCATATTAAATCATTTCAAATTGCTCCATTTTAATGATTATAAACATCGATTTTCTGATTATTGTCGATATATTATCTAGCGGCAGTTAAATATAGGTATTGACGTCTTATTGTTTGTGTAGGCTATTTGTATATTTTTGTTTTATATTGATCTGATAAAGAAGATTAATCAATTCTGGTTTAATCCTTCAAATAACATGTAAATCATATCATGATTTGTGTTATTCATGATTGGTTGTTATATTTACCGATTATGAATCGATGTTAGTCTATTAATGATGGGAGCCTCGGTGGCTATATACTTAGTCGCTTTCCGTTGGTATTCGAAATAGGTTACTGCATGACGTATGTCCGTCTTCATAAAACCTGGCTCACAACCCACATACAAAACATTTTGGATATTTTCTGATAGTCACATCACAGGAACACTGGTTCTTGGGCAAATTTTCAACATGACCCAATACATTTTTTGGCACTTTTACCAATGGTCAGGGTTTCTTAAACGATAATATATTCCTTGCAGGTAGGGGTAGCTGTTTGGTTCTTGTTTTTTAATGATGAAAAAACTTTAAAATAATTTACTGTTATCTATAAGAGTAATGGGTAACGTGTATATTTTTGGCCAAAACTTCTAAATTTGCATATATAACGCAATTGTGATGTAATAGTGACGTCATTGCTATCATTTTGTCATGAGAGTATAAAATAAAGGGTAAATAGTTAATAAAACTTCGGAATTCTTATTTTAGAAACGCAGATTTTCAGTTTGAATAATCTATTGCAACACAAAATGCCAGTATATGATAGAGCTGTTTAAAAATATAATTTTAACACAGAGATCTTTGCCACGGTTGATCCGACGAATAAGGAATTGACACCAAAAATGTCTTTTCCACACTGGGATGAAATATATATAAACGCATTGCATAAAACTTGTCAAATGTTTTTATTGTATATTTGTGACCACATCTCCAACTTTACCTGAGCAATAAGGCTCCTTCCCAAACATAGAATTGAACCCAGAAAATATTCTCAAAAACGCAACCTGACTTCTGAGATGGTAATGTTTTCTCATGCTGCACCTGCTGTTCATACCTGTTTGGATCATTCACACTACATCGTCAGCAGCATGCTACGACTTACGACAGCTCATGGGAACCAGGCGCTTGGAGCTGGCCACACTGCCCAAGCCGTTGCCAATCACTTCCAGCTCAATGCTCGGGCCATCTACAGGCTTCAGCAACGCGTTCGGGCCACCAACACCACGGATGATCGCCCCCGAACTGGTAGACCAAGGGTTACCACAAGGCGACAAGATCGTCATGTTGTGCGACAGCACGTGCAGAATCCCTCCACACAGGCATCTGAGACAGCACGTCAGACAGCGGGAACACACGGAAGACCCATCAGTACCGATACAGTGCGCCGACGTCTCACCAGAGAGAATATCCATTGTCGTAGACCTTACCGTGGACCGATCGTCACTCTCGCCATCGACGTGAACGTCTACAGTTTGCCCAACAACACCAGAACTGGCGACACGGGCAATGGAGAACTGTTCTGTTTACAGATGAGAGTCGAAATTGCTTATCAACTGCAGATGGCAGGACCGAATATGGCGTCGACGTGGCCAGCGTTATTCTGACCAATGTGTCATGGAACGAGACTCAATGGGAGGTCCAACGATAATGGTTTGGGGTGGAATCGGCCTGAACCAGAGAGTGGGTCCTGTGGTGTTCCAAAATGCGCTACATCGGTCAAGCTCAGACCCCACGTCATACCACATTTCGCACGTCATAGCAATAACGTTTTCCAGCATGACAACGCCCGTACCCACACCACCAGAGTTACTCGGGACTTCCTACAGCAGAACGGTGTCAACGTCATGCACTGGCAAGCCTTTAGTGCGGACTTTAACCCGATTGTACAGACCCTAAACCTTCTCGTAATGTCTTGGAATTGTGATGAATTATAATTACTAATGTGTCAACATATTGATTGCTTTGATCCATTTAGTAAGTCGTTTTCTAGAATGATTTGATTAAAGTGCCTCTCTGATTTTGAAATCGTACTGATGTTTTTTTGTTGTTTTATTTTTTGCTGTTTAGTATGTATAACGGCTTCAGTCGTTGCCTTCTATCACGAGCATGTTAGTTAATATGGGCATTTAAGTGAACGATGTGATGACACTTTGAAAATAATGAAGTCTGCCCGGCTGGGCAATTAAGGGTGTCGGGTTTCAACTCTGTACATAACCATCAGTAAACGCGTATTTCCTGAAATTTAGAAATATCCTGAAACAAGATTTCGTCAAGGTGACATTTATAAATTAAAGCGAACGAAAACGTTTATATTACTGATTATCTCAGCTAGCCCAAAACTAGCAACAATTACAGATCAGATAAGAGCAACACTATTACGTCAGTGGTAATGTGAGTATCTTTCGTCCATAGTTGGAGAGAGAGGGGGGGGGGCGGTCGTAACAATTCGGCACAAACTTGGTGATTTCGGTAATAATATATTGTACAATTTGTTGCATAATAGCATGTAAGAGAGATGGGGTTTAACGTCCACTCGACACAAACTAGGTAATTTCGGGATCAACATATGGTTCAATTTTATTCGCTTGGACATTGTGGTCTTTAACAGTGGGAGGATACCAGAGATTGGTCACGTACGACCTGGGAATCGAAATCACGCCAGTTGACTCAATGATAAACCTTATGATGCAACGCGCACGCGCTAAGCACGAGATCGAAACCACGCCAGTTGAGTCAAAGGCAGGCCTTATGATCTAAGACAGAGGTGAAGATAGGGTTTAACGTCCACTCAATTCAGACTATGCAGTTTCGGAACTGATATTTGGTGTATGATAACAGTTTAACGTCATTTTTAAGAATCCTGTCCGTAGGTTTGTCTTGTGTAATTTATGAAAACAAAGTTATGGCAGTAGTCATTAATTCTGTAATAGAGGCCTAACGGCTTGTACTAATAGCAGATTTCGAGAAAGTTCCACGACCTGCACAGAAGGATTTAGCCGTTAATCTTAAGCAAACTACTTTAAACGATTACATGCATTGATATTTATAAATATATTGTACGCATGCATTGATATTACATGTAAATGATTTTATGAATATATTGTACGCATGTATTGTTATTGTTAATTATTCAATGTAATAAAATTTTGAAAGTACAGAAAAGTTTATCATTTATAAAGGGAATAGCATTCTGGTGATTCGAAGCTACAATATAAAAATACTTCCGGTTTACGAAGTTACAGTATTTCCGGTTTTGGAGAAAGCTCTGTATTCCGAAACGCTGTGTGATCCGAATTATTGTAACGATCCCGTACGATGTCGGATGTGACAGAGTCCACTGTAGTAATATTATTATCTAACGACATATACCAACTTCGCAATACCTTACCACCTCAGATCCCATAATATTGTATCTTTATAATATATAAATATGTATTGAATAAATAGCTGCATTAAATCGACGAAAACCCCAGTTTCTTCTGAGAATTTACCCCAATTCGCCACTGGGAATCACTTATCACTTGTAATCTTATATTATAACTTCTACATAAAATTCAGTACCCGTGCAATCCCTGTACACCGATTGTATCACAGTAATCTTTTCTCAATTATTTCTAAACGCTTTATAATTTATACTTTAAAATTACACCCAACAACTGTTTTGCTATACATAGTCAAGACATTCGGTTAATAAACAACTACACAAAGTTTGAGCATTCTAGCTCCGCTAGAGGCAGGGTTATTGTGTCCTGAAAAGTGTGTGTTTTCATAGTTCCCTACTTTCGTGGAAAGGTTGGACAGCACAAGGTTTTAATGGTAGCGTCTCCGATTTAACGTTAATTATTGTATTCTTATGTATCATCAATAGAACACGTTTTAAATTTCATCTTAACATTGCGATACTTGTAAATGGCTTTACAAGACATAATTATTTGTATGTGGTTACATGTTTACTCAGTACCAGAATATGTATTTTTTTTATCTATACCTTAAGATAGATTAATCAGTCATGTTGTTCTGCTAGAACCCACGCTCTGCCTTATTGCGTATTAAAAACTAAAATCATTCAACCCGATAGTTTAAAAAGCATACAAGCTTAAATATGAACAGTTTCTTCTGCAAATAGGTTGTCTAATAAGTTTCCATCTCACTGAAGTTAATGAGTTTCAAATACCGTAATATGTAAGCCATAATATGACTTGCATATAAATAGATTTGTACTCATTGTATTTCAAATAAATAACAGAAAAGCTTCCAAGACGCCCCAATTTTAACTTCGTGATTGAATGGATCGGAGTGAAAATAAATGTAGCGAACAGCCATCTTATAACGAATGTTTGGTTAAGAGTAGTATTCGGATAGCCGCCGTGTATTTAAGTATGATTTAACTGGAAGTATTCTATTGAAACGGAAAATTGACGCTTTAAGTGCAAAGTGTTGTGCCGAAATATTTTAAAGTTCGAAATTGCTCATTATTGCGTGTTTGTATTCATTTATTTGATTAGTTGCAAAAAACCTTTAGAACCAGTGATCTGGTTGATGGAATAGTCTATTTTACCAGACGAATGCATCCACGCATATCGGTAACCTCCACTGTGGCATTGCATGTATTTTGCTTAGATTCTGGTGTTAAAAACAAGAGCCCTCGTGGCATCGGCATAAAGCTAAATCAAGTTCCCGGCAATAAAACAACAGCGTTTAAAATATCTACTAATCCATTACATATCTTTTTATCATAAAACCTCTATACATTGAACCCTAACTACAGTTACTGACAGTTTCGGCCTGTTCTGGGGTCTACCGGTATTATTATACCACGTTTCTCTAGTGTTCTTTAAAGAACTGGGATAGTCAATATATCCATGTACTGCAAGTTCGAAAGGGATATTACCAAAGGATGGTCTAAGATTAGCGAGGACTGTGGATTTCATTTCATTATGTTAACAGTGCAGTAACAAACATCATTACTCGCACATCTTTAATTCTAATAACAATTAGGCTACAATATACTGGAACATAACATCTAGATCAAGCTGCCGTAATAATTCGCGTGCTAATTGACGTCCGCCCCCACCATGGATTGCCTTCTTGTCTGTCTTATCAAATATATCATTTTTAATGACAAAGGTGTTACCAACAACCTTACAAGTACGAGCTTTAACAAGATATAAAAGAACTTACATTCAATTATATATAAAATGAAATGGGGTTTAACGTCCTACTGTTCTGCTCCTATACTGGGCTAATGAAGACGTGCATACGCCATACAGTGTGCTATGAGGGAAATTTTGCCTGCGCAGCGGCACTATGACCTACTCTTATATCGAATTCCAATTGCCAAGGGATCTTTTACGTGCTCGCCAATGAATACACGTATCTCGATATATACAATTATTGATTCGTATAATAACATGCGATATACCCCCACTTGGAAGGGGGGAAATATTTAGTGTTGGTGATGAGCATGGGATGGAGTGTGCGTGTGTGTCACTGCAGTTTTGGATGGGCTGCAAAAATGAATAATGCACAAAATTATACAGCTTAGAACATCGGTTGAGACGATTCGACTGTATTATCTCGAGCGCTGGACTTAACTATCTCAAGCGCTCAACTTAACTATCTCGAGCGCTCCACTTGGTATCTCAAGCGCTCGAGATATTTCTTTTGGTGTGTCCTAAATCCGACACCGTAAATCAGCCACCGTACGTGCCACTTTTAAGATTGATGTGATACTGTTCACAAAAAATTGCTTGATCTATTTAGTAAGTCGTTTTCTAGAATGATTTGATTAAAGTGCCTCTCTGATTTTGAAATCGTACTGACTTTTTTATTTCTGCTTTTTAGTATATAATATTATTAGTTTCTAACAATATGAGGAGATATTGTCTAATTAATTAACTTAATTCTTGTGTTACATAATGAAGAATTATATAAAGACTTATTGTAGATTAATTTAACCGACTTCCAAATATCCCTACCCTTCATTATATTACACATTTTTACAAGAAAATGAAGAATTATTTGAATATGATTGAAATTAATATACCCTCAAACAAGCCAATAAACATTAAATAAGTTATATATTACAGAGTGTCGACTATATGGAGTCTGGTGTTGATAGCTTAGTGTCGTACATTACTCATTACTTTATAGATTCTCCATAAAGTATTTGGAGATATATAATGTGATTTGAATCAAATATAGTTTTCCTGTCGGCATGGACATGTTTTCCGATGGATTGGTAATCATGTTTGGATCGAGATTGCGGAAGAAATATATCTTTGTTGCTTCGGGTTGCACATAAAAACTCATTTAATCATGGAATGACATATTTATAGCAATGTAAATCAAATGCAACCAAGCTTTCTATATTATGATATTTATATGCAATCAATGTTATCGTGGAAAGTTTATAGAATCTGTAACCGCTATATAATTAAACCACAGATACTCCTTCTTGCTGGTTGAAGTTTGTTAGTTTTTGTTATTTCATTGAGATAATATTTGTTTGACTTGCCGTAGTTTTAACATCAAAGTGCTTATATGTGCGTGAAATAGATATATAAATTGTTTTGGAGAAACTCGAACGCGTATTTACAGAAAATGGCATTATTGATATTTCTGTAGTCTTTTTACGTTCTACTGACGTAGATCGAGAAAATACAAGGGATAAATAAACTCTGTATTTACTCAACACACATGTAGCGATAATACAAGAAATTGGCCGCAGTATAGTTTTTTTTTTACCCATCCAGTTGCTTTAAAGACGATAGCATAAAATTTAAAGGTTCAATTTGCCGTAAAAGGCGCAAAAATTAATCTTAATTAATTAGCATAGTAGTCGAATTTATTAAAATCGATTAAACTGGTCATCTAAAATTCTTATTGCGTTCTACAGAATTCAAGCAGCCGTCGTTATCTTTTGTAATCATCTATTAACGTCTGGATGATACCCGGTATCTTACCTACCTGCCTTCTAAATGATAACTGGTATCTAACCTACGTTCTGGTTCATAACTAGTATTTAACCTAGGTGCTGGATAATAACTGGTATCTAACCTACGTTCTACAGGTATCTAACCTACATTCTGCCTAATAACTGGTACCTAACCTACATTCTGCATGATAACTGCTATCTAACCTATATTCTATGCGATAACTGGTATCTAACCTATGGTCTGGATGACTAATCCATGGTACTTGTATGATAACTGGTATCTAACCTACGTTCTGGGGTGATGACTGGTATCTAACCTAGCTGCCATCTAGATGATAAGGATATCAAGATGGCGTCCGTGGGGGCAACACGTTTTTTGCTCTCTCAAGAGAATCTCAAGTTTACACAAAACAGAGGTAACTTTAACTTGTTATTACTATGTGGGGATATTGAGAGCAATCCCGGTTCCCCCCAAAGCCAGAAATAACAACGTAAATAGTGACTCTTCTGTAAATGACGACATGAATGTTCTCGAAGCCATCCAAATCTTATCTTCATCGCGAAATGGTCGACATCAAGGTTTCGGTGAGAGAAATAATAATATAAATATGAAGGAAGAGAGAACTTCAAAATAACGACTGTCACAACACTGTAAATTGGAAAACTAAAATGGGTTTGCTGGAATGTTGACGGACTAAAAAGTAAATTATTAGATACAAATTTTCTGAAGTATTTATTATAATTTGATGTGATATGTCTCACAAGAAACATGGCGTGGCACAGAGGTCGATTTATTGTGGAAGCCTACAACTACCATTCATAATTTCTACTTTTCGCCCCTTCAGAACGCGAAAGTCGAAAAGTAGAAGTTACGACAAAATGTGAGGCGACAGCACGCTATACAAGCCAAAATCGACTCGAAAATAGGGAATTAAGAAATAATACACAGCGATAATTTTCGACTTGTATTTTGGCTTGGCAAATTTTGACTTAGACATACTTTTGTATTTATTGATTTCAGTAAGAAGGCGTCAACACGCATACCAAACCAAAATGCAACCCGAAAAGTAGAAATTAGGAAATTAGCACACCGCGTTATTAGCGACCTATCATTTTGGCTTGCTGTCATACTGTCGGCTTTTCGAATTTCGCCTCGGAAGTTGCTATAGTCTCTACATTGCAGGTCTGAATACGTGCAATCGTTAACGAACGAAATTAATGTAAATATTGGAAACAAGTGCCTATGATATCGTTTTGTGGGGGGTATTTATGAAAATCAAAACGGCTAGATTGAAGAAAAAACATATCAGAGTGAACCCGCAGAGGTTAGGTTGCCTGACATAAAAAAAAAGAGCCGAAGCAAGAGCAGGTAAAATCGAGGCCTCAACAGGCATTGCATTCCTGTTCTTTTTTTTTATTATTATATATTGTCTAGTTGAGTATGGTGTATGTATATATATATATATCTGGATGAAAGGTCAGATTCCTGTGGTTGAACATAACCCTCCCAGGGGAGACTAACGTAGAATATCAGAAGAAACAGCCTGTGTGGTTCGGTCGGGAGTGTAATGATCTTAAAGCTATAAAGTATTATGACTGTCTTAATAAATTTAGTCTCCGGAACACCGGCTAATCTATGTGTTTGTACAAGGAAGCAATGAGTAAAATTAAATTAAAAATTTTATGAAAACAAAAAACGCATGAGCATACTCAAAATATTTATTATGATCTTTTGGTTGATATTCTTAGAACTGTTAGAACAAGGCCATCATCTCTATCTGGGATAACACCACGACAATGGTTTCAATATTTTTGACGTAAGAATAATGATGGTTATGAGGTATTAAATGAGCCTATCACTAAAGATGAGGAGTTCAGATGTATTCAGCATATGAAATCAGATTTAATTATGTCATGCCCATTATTGTTCTCAGATATTTTGACAAATCTATTTAACTTTGTATTTAATTCAGATTCATATTTTCCAAATTCTTGGTCAAATGCTTTGATAGTTCCCTTACATAAGAAAGGTAGCAATTCTGTAACCAGTAACTACAGGTGTATATCCCTATTAGATAATATTGGTAAAATTTATGCATCGGTTCTGAATTGTAGGTTAAAGGACCGGTCGGAGTGTTTTGATAATTATGAGGAAGCGCAAGCTGGCTACAGATCACTGTTGATCATATATTTGCATTGTATGGCCTAATCGAAAAGTATCTGTCCAAATCTAAGGGCAGATTTTACTGCATGTTTGTGGACTTTTCTAAAGGTTTGACTGCCTAAATCTGAACTGTCTGTAAATATTGATGAAACAAAAATTATTGTTTTCCGAAGTGGGGGCATAATAAAGAAAAGTGAAAAAGTGGTATTTTAAAGGGACAAAGGCTGATTGTGTCACATATTACAGTTACTTAGGTCTTTTGTTTTCTTCCAGGTTGCACTGGCATACATGTCTTCTGAACTTGTCACTTAAAGCCGGAAAGCTATTAAGTCTTTCATTTCAAAAACAGGTCACCCTCATCCGCAGGTATCCTTTAGAATATTTGATGCTATAATCTAGCCGGTTCTACTGTTCGGTTCGCAGCTTTGAGGATTTCAGTACAGATCTGATATAGTACGTGTTAATACGAACTTTTGTAAGTTCGTGTTAGGTATACATAAATCTTCCACCAATGCTGGAGCTGTAAGAGAATGTAGGCGACATAGCCTCAGTGTTTATTACATATTGTCTTGTATAAAATATTGGAGCACTTTAACCAATATGAATTGAGACCGTTATCCAAAACAGGTGTATCTAATGTTAAAAAATCTAGATTTAAATTTGGGCCGGGAAACATGGGTTACTCATTTGAGAATGATGTTATTCTCACTTGGTTTTAGTTTTATATTCTACTCTGAAAGCATTGGTACTGTAATCAAATTTGTACAATCAGTGAAATTAAGGCTTAAGGTTCAATATTGGTCAGCTAAGTTAATATCACATGAATACAGTACTATTCTATTTATCTTGTAATGTAGGAATAAAGCTGAGGCGTAATATTACACGATTATGCTTAAACCTCTTACCACTCTCAGCAAATTTATTTAAAAGAGGTATTCTTAAGAACCAAGTATGTCCTTTATGTATGTTATGAAGGAAATGAAAACTTATACCATTTTATGTTTACTTGTAGCACTCTAACAGATTTAGGAGTTAAATATCCTCCATCAGACTGCATTAGAGATTATTATGATGCACATCTTCTATATAAGTTATGCACTGTTGGAGATAGATCATTATTGATATCTATAGCACTGTATATAGAGGAGGCGTTGTGTTCTAGACAGGTATAGTTGTTATTCTTCGTTAACTCCACTGACACCACACCTTTTTTATTATTTATTGATATATACATGTATATATTCAATCAATAACAGAATAATAATATTTATTATGGACATGTATATGTATGTTATATTCTATGTACTACGGATCACCTTGTATCACTGAATAAAGTATTACTGTTATTATCTAGATGATATCTACGTTCTTGGTGATAACTGGTGTTTTATCTACGTTCTGGGTGATAACTGGTATCTAATCTGCCTTCTAGGTGACAATTAATATTTAGCCTACGTTGTAGATGATAACTGGTACCTAGCCTACGTTCTATGTGATAACTGGTACCTAACCTACGTTCTAGGTGATAACTGGTATCTACGTCCTGGATGATAACTGGTATCTAATCTAATTTATGTTTTAATCGTCTACATTGCAAATAAAGTTACATAAAAGGGACATGATGAAATGAAAGCGTTGCTTTGATTTTTCATGTTAATTTTCTTTCAAATGAATATATTTCTGCATTTGAACTAATATGAAATAACAATCAGCAGTGCCAATGGCTTCTATGTTATGGCTGTTGTAGAAAGGTATTGGCAACTTAATTAAAGTTTCTGCAGACGAATTTGTTAACGAGACCATAATGTGATCTATGGATAGTGCTCCAACAATAACAAAAATTACTAATTTACAGTGGATTAGGTGCATACAGGGGGTAATGTAATTATGAATAAAAACACGAGACAAAACGACTACATGTATGCACGGATAGTAAGCTCTTTTCAGAATAAAGGAGTTAATATTTTGTAAACTTGACGATAATCCACAGATAAGATATAAATAAACAAATTAGATACCTCAATATAGAAAATAGGATGGGATGTGTACATGTTTAATATATTAGCCGTTTACATTGTTTTATGTAGCCAGAATCTCGATTTACTTGGAGCAATTTATAACTTTTTGTTGCGTAGTTTGATCATTAAGATCACAATAACGATTTACTTTTAGCAATTTGTAACATGTATCGCAGTACTTTATTTGCCATTCGTGCTACGGAATTTCGAAGTTTTATGCTGGCTGGTTTCTAATCTTAAAGTCACATCGTCATCGCAGCCTAATCAACTTTTTGTTGGGTAAATGTATGTAGCATCCGTAAGCTATTTGTGTTATTATATGGGGATAACCACATATTTAATATATGGTATTGCTTCTCCAGCAACTATTGTCCTTTCACGGTTTCACTAAGTAAAGCGCCGGTTTATTAATCACGGGGTCCGGGATTCAATCCCGGTGTTGGCCAGAGTGGTATCCCATTTTCAATGGTGCAGGACAAAGTGCACGTCCATGTGCACGACTAGACAGTGTTCCTTGCCAGACTTTCTGTCCTGGTTAGTGAGCCAGTGTCCTATCCACTGAGTCACCGCGATTGCCGTCTTTGTTTGATTAGATAATAATTATCACTGCTCGAAAATACGTCAAGATATCGAAAAGGTATGACACTCGAGACAAAATGTCATGACACGTGTCATGGTATATAACGTATTACCCTGTCTATTATAATTAGCTCATGATTTCACAAACATTTACAGTAATTTCATCTAGATTACAAGGAAACACGCGATATTGTGATATTATCAATACAGGGTATCACTATGACCATCGTGACGCCGTTCTACGAAGAATGTAACACCTTGGTACTTCACGCTCTTGTCACAAGCTGTAACTCTTTCTACAATATTCGTTGAGCTAATTCCTTCACTTTAATATCAGCCAATCATATCACCTCAGCCAAGCAGGTATGAGGTTCTCAAAGCAGGAGAAATTAGACTGGGGTCAATTCTTTGCTTCCAGTTCCGCACAAATATTCCAATAAAAGTGCCTATATATTCAAAATTCAAAACCTTCACATTAAGTCCACATCAAAAAAATAATACCAACCGAAAAGATTTTGTAAAATGGAGAGTAACATAGGATCATGTTGCATCATATTGTTTTCATTATCTTTTTAAGCACTCTACCGGAGATCTTGTCAAACCAACGATACGGCTTTTATTTGATGTTTTGTTTTATTTATTATTTGTTTTCTTTGTCATATGCCCACATTGCTTCCAGATTATTGCCCTTGATCACTTAGAATGATCCCGTGGATGCTCTAACAATAAAGGTGATCTGATCTTCCAACCCGATTGGACTTTATATGCATTTGAATTAGCTAAATATGTTCTTCCCTATGGTATGACTTACATTGGTGAACGTATATTTAGTTTTAGCACCGTGAGACTAGATTTACCGTCGACATCTATTCCGTCCTTATCCACAATTTTAGTTAAATTGCCTCTCACTCCATTAACACGAACATCGATGATAAAATAATAACTGACTATTATACCTAACTGTTTAGGGAATAATATAATTTGCAGTCAGAAGTATTAGCAACTTCCGTCATATTGCATTGCAAGATTTCAATCCGTCCTTTGTTATACACTTATACACCCGGACTAACAACAAAGCGTTGGACTAAATTGCGGACAATAGAGAAGTTTGATTCTGTTAAACGCACAACTTGCTTCGTAAAAACTAGCATGCCAGAACAGTAACAAAGATTACTGGGCTTTGTGACACAACCAAGGTAGTTTTTGTACTAGTATTTCGCCTTCTTACTGACGTTTGAATGTGAACCAACCTTCAAATATAATTCTAAAGCAAAACGCCTTTGCCCGGGGGTGTTTCATACCAGGAAAGCAATGCACATGTGACTGATAAAATCAGTCTTATAGTTCCGGCTATTAGAATAATTACACTGCGTACATTGCGGCTTGGGGGAATAAATCGGAAATATAGAAATTTAAATACTGGGGTAATATGAAACCTATGCGTGCGAGGAAGTGTTTTAGTTGCTTAGTTTGCCAGAAAGGGAGAGAGAGAAAGGTAGGAGGATTTAAATTTTAAATTTGGTGTACCCAAGCTTGATAATTGCAATGCGTTTGGTAAATCGGTCACGTTTGTGTCTGTGGTGTGCACTGCAGGTTTAACTGTATAATAATTACCTTGCAAATTGTTCCGGATGCCAAGAGGTCAAGTTGTGTACAATTGTATTTTGGCCCAGAAGCAGAAAGTAACTGTATATAATTGCATTAAGACCTACCGAGTTATTTAGTGCTTTTTTCAATATAATATGCCAAATTTAATATCTGTTATTCTACATCTAATTACTGCTTTTATTCACATGTACATAGTAATTAACACAACCATCAATTTACATTTCGAGATAGAAGGACGTTAAACCCCATTTCATTTCATTTCATTTCACATTTCGAGAGCCGAGATAGTTTATCAGTAGTGCAGGTCTGGGGTCTAGGTTCGGATGGTGCGAAAAACAGGTCCCCTGTACAGGAAAAAGAACCCTTGGCAGTTGGAATTCAATATAATAGTAGGCCGTAGCACCGCTGTCTGAGCAAAATGTGCCTCAGAGTACACTGTATGGCGTATGTCCGTCTTTATTAGCCCAGTCCGAGCAGAACAGTAGGACGTTAAACCCCATTTCATGACATTTCGATGCCCCAAAAATTAAATACAATAATTGTTTAGGTTACATGTATCTGGATAGGGAGAGGGGTTAAATATAGGCTATACCTGTTCACCAATCCCTATTCAGATACATATCTGAATAAAAATATATTGTTTATAGATATACACACAACTAACTCTGATAGTAAAATTACCCAGTCACACAATAAGACAATTGTGGAATTCCCGTATGGGAGTAGACCGTAATTTGCGGAATTCTCAATATTTGTAGCGGAGACTTTCAGACAACATGCACACAACTTCGTTACATTTACATTGATCTGACTCTCAGCCCCCTTTAATGGCACGTGTGGAAGGACCGAATTAAACACAACACGACAAATAAAATGGACAATCCAGTGCACCAAAACATGGCGATAACAGACATAAAAGAGCTATTAAGTGGAAAAAGTTGGCTGGTACCGTGTGATAAATACTCCGTGTTCTATGACAAGTAACGCCAAAAGGTTGACTATAAAAACACATAATGATCGATTTTAGGCTGTTTATTTCCCCCGTAAGATATTACTCACATTGCTGAAAGACTTGTTACATCGTTCTTCAGTAATACGTGTTTTATAATGAAATCCCTGGGCATCTGTATTCACAGTATGGGTAACTGTGAAATGTGTTAAACGATTGCAGGAGAAGATGTTGGCAATATAACATATGACTAGATTATATTAGACAGCACATTAACCCTTCTATATAGTTTTATTACAATACAATATAGTAAGTAGCTTGACATTTTCTACTATACAAAAGACAATTACTACAGGAAAAAGGTTATACTCTATCTATATAGCTTTTTACCCCCTCCGAGCATCGTTTTACCACCATTAAACTGCCATTGATTGAGGCTGAATCTTTGCTTATCGCCATTAGCCGATGCTTAAGACCAGGGGCAATGTGTTATCTACAAGAGGAAATGAAATGGCCGAGGTTTAACGTCCTACTTTTCATCTACAAGAGGACACAACCTAGTTTATATTCTTAATATCGGACGAAATCAAGATGTTAACAGTAAAAGGTAGCAAACCGAGCTATTAACTACTTCACAAAGAATTATTCCATGTTTGTCGATACTTTTATAAGAGACCATGAACCAATCTGTATAATTAAAATATAAAGAAACCAGGATATTCAAATAAAAGCCCAACTATTCCAATGCAAACGAAAGTAACTATTTCAAAATCTTTTAGGCATAACTTTTAATCAGCACACAAGTAAAGTGTTGTACTCACTGCATTTCTTTTACTAAAGTTAGTGTCTCACTAGACAACGACACAAAATTATCGCTTGGAATCAAACTGAATGGGTACTTATGACACATTTGATGTTGCACGAATGTCGCACAAATTATCGGCGAAATTCTCTTTGTGTTTGTTCAAATTTTTTGAACAAGTTCAAAGTTTGGGCGACGAGAGCAATGGCCTGCGACTCACGAGACAAAATTGAGAACAAGTGGGGACAAGTTTATTCGTAGGCGAAAGCATGTACCAAATAAGGTTATTTAGTAAAATGTAAAACTATGTCAGAATAACATTATTTTTGTTATTTTTACAACAAATACCAGATCGATTTATTATAACGTCATCATAATTTTATCATCAATAGTATCTATTGTTAGATCTGAATTAACAAACTTACATCATTTAAAGGGAAAGTCACACACACTATTATTATTAATCGGTAGGACCATGATCTACTTACAACAGAGAGAGAGAGAGAGAGTGTGTGTGTGTGTGTGAGATCACACAACACAATCTAGGACATTTCTTGACAGTCTTATTTAGCATATAACGGGTGAAAAGATCATGATCTGCTTATCAAAATACAACATAACAATAAGTGATGGCAGTGTTATTTGGATAGTTATTTAGAAGATTAAGAGTTAAATGGCAATGATCTGCCAAGATAAACACAAAATTTGATTAAGTAGATTAACAATAAGTAATGGCAGTGTTATTTGAAGGATTAAGCTCCTCTATTTTGGAAACGGGAACTGGTGATTCCCACCGCTACTTATCTTGTTCGTGTTCTTAGAGACGGCGCGTTTCGAAAAACTCTACGGCTCCACCAATTAATGAAACTTGGCATGACTGTTTCTTGGAAAAATGCGCATCGATTGACGTCACAATTCCAAGATGGCCTTGATGATGGTTCATATTTCGATGGTTATATTATTATCTTAGAATTCAAAATGCCCGAAAACGTAAGTGTGCAAAGATAAGAAATGTAGCTAGCTTTCAGGAACACGAGCGTTGCGTAACCACCCTGCAAAACCACCAAGGTCTGCATAACTAGTAAATTAAAACGTATATTTCACCCATGGCTTTAAACTTTTGTCTCGAATACAATTTAATGAATATGAAAATGATTGTGGAATCTTTCAATCTGCAGCCTATGGCCATGAGTATTTAGTGGGACTCTCTGCCCTTATAATGCGCTCTGCTACGGGTGGTGGGTCTTAGAGAAAACAATTATGTGTCTCTATTCTGGATCGGTAGGTGCTTTCTTTTAGATCATATACATTATTTACAACCTTCATATTATCTATTTTTATGGTATTGGTTGAATAGTGTTTAAGTGCCGGTTGTGTCTAACTCTGGTACCCACCCAATTCATTGTTATGGATTGATGGGTGTTTTCTTTTGCTTGATCTGTCTAACCATGGCACCCGCCCCTTTTTTTGGTGGGTCATGAGTTCGTGGATCAGGTCAAATCTGATTTCAAGCTATGAACTCGGGCTTCCCGATGGTAATTGGTCTTCCCGATGAACTCGTGGACTGTTTCTTTAAATGATAGAACTCCTATCCCGACAGACATATGCTTATATTATATCGTGGTTATTGATCAAAGGAAATGGTTAATAATAGATCAAACATTTCCGTTATCGCATGTTAAATATGGTTTGTATTTAAATATTTCTTGCGTGATAATTTGTTCGAGATCATTAAGTCAGTGTAACATTTGAACTATGTAAAATATGCAGAGATAGAGATGGGTAAAAGCAGGTTAAAAGGGTGGCTGACATGTGTGCGTTTGTAACATGTAACCTCCCGCTGCATCAGAAAGTGTGGCTTGAAACTAAAATCTCAATTCTTTACCTACTGGTTAAAGCTTCCAGTCCCGCTTTCCATGTGCGTGTTTCCAGCAGCGTTTACGAACGCGATTTTTTCTATTTCCATGTGTACAGAAAAATCGCTAAAAAATTTGGGGAATCCCACAAATGACGTCATAAGTGGGGATTTCTCGTTACAGAATGGGGTTGGACATTGTTTGCGTTCAGTCGACGCCCTTCCATAATAACACCGTGTCCAAAAAATATGCCATTTGCATGCTGAATTTGCAACAAGAGCGGTTGGTTGAATTAGTGGAAGAGAAGCAGTATTTGTACGCTTGGTCAAGCATGTGCACACTTCACGCGAGAAATGGCGATGGTTCAAGCTTATTTCTACTTGAAATCTTATGGTAACGATCGACCCTATTTCCGACGGATATGGACTGAAACAAAGTAATAAGGGCCTAAAAATATAAATAATTAATGTTGTTGTGACCAACAGGTTTTCGTCTCACGAAAGGTGAACAGGTCCAATGCAGAGGCAACCATTTACAAATAAAATCGTCATTCGTATGATGTTGCAAGCTACATAAAAAGGGTATCATTTGATGATAAAAAAGAGTCCTATTGGTATTTTTTAAAGAACACAATCCTCGTAATATCAATACAAACGGCTGATTGCATGGTCTCCTGTTAAACTTTATATAAAACTGTCAAGCTTATAATTGTCGAAAGTTTACCCTATAACCATCGTGGTCTGCGATCAACCTATCCATTGCACTAAAAATAAAAATTACCATATGTAAGCTCGAAAATGGCCTAATTTAAGTTGAGTGGACGTTAAATCCTATTTGTCTTCTATCCGTCGATGTGAACGGCTGCTGTACTGTTTCTTTTTCAAACTATGAAAAATATTAAATATTTACAATATCTTGTATTATTATTAGTAGTAGTATGTCGAGTCTTAATTTTTGACTGTTGTAGATTTTAAACCGTTCTTCGTTACTTGCTTATTTCTGATCGTGACAACGTCTAGGTGAAAATATACCCTTGAAAATAATCAATAACAGTTCTGGTGTGCAAAGTTTATGTAGTTTAAATAAAACATTAAAGATTTGCATGTCACCTTAATTTGACTTGAGAAGAACCAAATACATTTTTTTACACGACCGTTAACCATTTTATCCATAGTATAGAGTGTTAAATGGCCTGTTTACCCATCAAGTTCATTAACTTAACACTGACAGAATCGTGTTAATCCCGTCTAAAATCAAATCTTCCAGACCTCTGTACATATCAAATTATTAACGATTTGTGATCAATTGAATGTTGTAATTGTTAAAATTGATCTGGGAATTCCTCAATACATTCCAAATAGAATTTTGCATTTTCAATCATAGGAATGACGGTTCGACTTGAAAATCTTTACACTTAATTTCCGTTACAAAAGTGCATTAGAATTCAAGTAAACGTCTGTTCGAGGTTTTATTGCCGAATTTATTCGTTCTCGAACCAAAATTAAGACAAACAAACTATTCAATAAACTTAGATGAGTTATGGTTTCAATAAACTGGAAAAACAGCGCGATCGAACCGTTTCCTCTGGCCATGGGCGGGTAAAATACACCCATAACACACTGCGTATGCCCAACTTCATTGGCCCGGTTAAAGAAGATTTAAATGTCAACTGAAACGTTCAAACATATTAAGTACTATACAGTCAATAAAAACAGAAGCTTACTGCATTTTATGACATCATAGCTGAAATTCTTAAACTAGATACATGCTGATTTTGGATTTTCAACTCCCACGAATTTTCTTTGAAAAACTACCCTAATGTATTTACAACATTTATCTGCAAAGATTTTACAAATTTCAGCCCATCACTGATATATACTCTTCAAAAAAATGTAGGGGATATTCAGAAACAATACAAAACTGCGATATGCACTGCTGTTTTTATTACAGCTAACCAGTGTATGTTAATAACAGGCCAATTGCCTACACATGGAAATAAACAGTTCATATGGGCGGCTTATCTGACGGCCCCATTTCACTTGCAAAGAGATACACCGTCAAAAGTGAAAATGGGCGTTTTGATTTTTGTCTTAATAATGAGTAATTGCTCCACCAATCCTCAGACATTCAGCAATTCGTTGTGGCATGCTCCTAATCAACCGTCCAATCACGATTTGAGGCAATCTGGCCCACTCCTTCTGCAGTGTCATGGCCACTAGTGGGGCGGTTAAGGAAGAATTTTTGGTAGAATCGTGCATTTTGGGTTAAAAGCATGAAACTTGGCACACAGATGGCATCAACCCTACTGAATATTTTGGGATGTGGATCCACCTCAGCAGCCGACCTGGTGGTCGTTACGGCGATTTTTCTCAAAATGGCCGCCAATTTATTGAAATACATATTTTATATCTTTAGAAGCATACATTGTAGAACCATGACCTAGGTGGCTAAATGTATTGCTCTAAGGTCAACCAAGCCAGCGGACACAAAAACATACGATATAATCAATTACATCAAAAAGCACATTCAAAATAAATTAAAAGCATATTTTGTTTAAACTTAAAAATAAATAAATATTGGAAATTACTTTTCAAGCTCATTTCACTCTTTGATATGGTTTATAATATGTAATTTAAAGTGTTTTCAGTGTCACTGAACTTAAAATTAATCTAAATATATAGAGTTTCCAAAATCCAAGATGACGGAAATTCAAAATGGCGGCCAGAATTTCCCTAAAATGGTCGATTTTTCGGATAATCGTCATTTTTAAGTTTGATATGGCTAGTGGTATGCGATTTAAAGGGTTTTCTGTGTCACTGAACTTAAATACAACCTCAAAAGAAGAGTTTCCAAAATCTAATATGGTTGAAAATCCAAAATGGCGACTAGAATTTCCCTAAAAGGAAAGATTTTTCAGATAATCGTCATTTTTTCGGTTTTGTATGGCTTGTAATAATGTCCTTTATTAGGTTTTGAAAGTCAATGAACTTGAAAATAATCTCAGAAATGAATTTTGAAAATGAATATTACCTCAAAAATGAATTTTGAAGATGGTAGATGATTGCTTAAAAATAAAAAGGCACAATTGTGAATTTTCCTCTTGGATTGGCTTGTAAAAGCAAAGAGTAGTAGTTATTTTGATGGTAACTGGAATTGTTATACTGGATCTCACATAAACAAGATTTAATATTATTCCAGCAAAACAATGAGGCATATATATCCAGTTGTTACGAATTTATCTATTGTTTATTCAGAAATGGTTCGAAACAGTGGTTCAGTGAGTAAGACTCGCCAAGAACGAGGTCCAGGGTTCGATCCCTAGGTTTGCTTAGAAAGTACTTCAGGATTTTCCAGGATGCAGCACGGGGGCTTCTAAAGAAACCAGGTTTATGTACACGTTGACGTGCGCATAAAAGAACCCTAAACAGTTGGAATTCGAAATAAGAGTAGGCCATAGCACCACAGTCTGGACCAATTTTCCTCATAGCACACAATTTGTTAGTACAGAGCAGTAGGACATTAAACCCCATTGCATCATTTCTGGTTCAGTAGACTTATGTCCGGAATCCGTTTTTGGTATCATCTAGACAGGTGGATTCATATTTGTCAGTCATGTATTTCACAAAGTGAAAAGTGTAAAATGAATCATCAAAGTCTCTATGTCAGGCAACTTTTGTGGTATAGTCTAAATATGGTATCCACAGATCATTTTCGTCTGTAATGTAATGCACACCAAGTTCTAAGTTTAAAAACAATTATCACGAAAATAATTTGAAATGCATTTACGACTAGTAAAGGTATCCAAAAGGCATCCCCCACGATTTCTTCTTTTCTGATGTGTTGTTCTTACATGTAGAACTTGTTGTGAAATACGTCACTGACGAAAATGACCTGAGGATACCACATCTAGACTCTACCACAAAAGTTACTAGACACAGAGTCTTCGATGCAAAAACGGATCACATTACCATTTATGAACGAATAGGAGAACTTAAATTATCACCCAATAATACATTCTACAGTAGATATCGCTTGTGTGATATATTTCATAATCTACTGCGATATCTCCTTAGGTCAGTTGAAAAGGAACTACTTTTTTTTATTTTCAAAGAACAGTTCATTTCTTATTAAAAGTAACTTTTTTTTTTTTTATTAAAAATGAACTATTGTTATTCAATTGACCTTGATGGAAACACTGGGACAATATAAAGGACTTTGCAATGGTTGAATTTCCTGTCAAAAAATGATGTATCACTACGCCGTAATGTTCAGTAAAAGTGAAATCTACAGCAAAGATATATATTTATCTATTTGTGCATGTAAGAAGGGATTGGGTGATAAATAAAATCTCCTACTCGTTTTTTGTTACTTTATCAACTTGTGTTGATATTTTTTGATATCAAAAGACTGGTAGGAGATTCTCTATTTCTTAACAACTGCATATACCATAATGATTCTCACTCCGGTAAAACGGTGCAAAGACAAAGGAGATGAAATTAAAAATGCCTCAGTTGTATTGTTATGGGGTGGGGGTGGGGGTGGATGGTCGGAATAACCAGATATTTTCTGCAAAGAATGTGTCAATTCTTAACATTATCGTTAGCATCATATGTTTTTATGCATATAACAATTAAACTACATTTATTGTGTCTTAAGGTTAAATTCTTTGAATTTCTAATTGGCTTACTGCTACGTTCTGCACATGGTTAATTGACTGACAGGTAGATTCCTGAGTCCGGTCAATTTCAGTTGCCCTCCAAAAACTATTATACTTTGCTATTATAAACCAATCCAATAGAAAGATTGATGATTGTCCCATTTTTTTCTGAAACAATCTTCGACAATTATCAAATTCAGTGTCTCTGAAAACTTAATAGAGGACATCTTACAAGCCATATCAAACAGAAAATTGACGATTATCTTAAAATTTGATCATTTTAGGGAAATTCTGGCCGCCATTTTGAATTTCCGCCATTCCAAGAACAGATAGGAATACTAACATGGTTAGATAAACCAGCACGCGGCAGTTTTCATCAAACTTTCCTTGAAGTGTCAAATTTGATAATGAACCCTTCCCACGTGTATGGCGCTATTGCGTGGCGCATGTGCAGCTCAGTGGTTCTGTTAGGGCGACAAGTTCTTCATTTGTGAACATACTCTCAAAGCATGTCAAGTGTCCATGACTATTTATCATATCACAACCTGCACAGGAATTTGCATTTCAATTTACCCTACTTTTTTTTGAAGACTATATAATCAAAATAAATATTTTGGAAGCTTCTTATTTGCATATTTCTGGGAGAGAGAGAGAGCGAGAGAGGGGGGGGGGGTAACTTTTTCTGGACACATATTAGGTCATTTTATTTTATTTCAATAATTCACTTGAGCCGGAGAAAACTCGGAAGGTTGGACAGGCGACCAATACCATACTTCTTGTCACGTACAACCGGGGAATCGAAACCACGCCAGTTGACTCAATGATAAACCTTATGATGCAACGCGCACGTGCTAACCATTCGCCCACCCACTCATGCATATTCTACACATTATATCAAAATTTTAAATGGTTTCATAAAACATAGAAATTATTTAAATTGTGGAAATGATGTGTAGAATATGGATATCTGTAAGATATCTTTCCTTGTCGCTAACTGTTTGCAATACTTTGAACGTTATTGACTACAACCGCCCTCTCTTTAAACAACCATTTACAGGTTATATTTATTGAAATAGCTGGGTATAGATCCGTTAGAGAAAATAATATATTAAAGACAGTGGTAGAAAGGTCTCAATTCAGATGATCGAATTTATTATAGTTTGTATCATTCAAGAAATATATACACGCGTATAGTAGTTCCTAGATAACTATAAATAATATAATTGAAATTCATATTTAATCCAAATATCACAACAATGTACAGTCGGGATCCAGATTTGAATATTCAAGTCAAATAGAAAGATATTTAATGCCGAAGCGGCAGTATAATATGGTTGAAAATATCAAGCTTTCAATTGTGTACCGCGATACGCGAATAAAGACGTTTTATTTAGCGGTTTTATGCTCCTCGCCAGTTGCTACAAAAACATAATGCCGGATTTGACGTGATTACACTATACAGTTACAACTTAGATTTTATGCAAATTTGAATCAAATCTGTGATGCCATACATGTATACAGGTTTTCCATTCTAAATTACGAGTCATACACAATTCAAAATGAATCACATTTATTTCCAGGGTGAGAGTAATTATACTTGTCTGTTTGAAAATAAAACAGATTTCCTCGAGTGAATATCCGTCCTTCCAACTTCATGGCGTGCGCTTTAGATCATACGGCCTGTCATTGAGTCAAGTGGCGTGGTTTCGATCCGTCACGTGTATTGACAAAAAGTAGAGTCACATGCCTAACCTCTTGGGTTTCTCCGCCCCCCCCCCCCCCACTGCTAAAGACCCCTACGCAAGCGATTTATTGAAATAAAATTATACCATGTTAGTTTGTGTTGAGTGGACATTAACCCCCCCCCCCTCTCTTTCTCCAAACTTCAATACGTGTATATTATTGGAATACTTTTGCGGTACTTCCATTTTGCCTTGTAAAGAAGAAACTAGGAAGAAACAGAACAGGATGCTTAACAGGTTTTGGAAGACCTATAAACTACTACTACTATCAGTGAGGTTTACCTTTGTTTCCGCCAAGGGTGACACTCGCAGACTGAAAACATGAGAACATTCGGGTTTAACGTCCATTCTACACAAACTAGGTCATTTTCGGACTAACATATGTTAAAATTTTAAATATTCGCTTGTGCGTAGGTGTTTTTTTTTAGGTTTTGGGAAACGCCACGAGGTTGGGCAGACGACCTATGCATTGTTACTTACAAACACGGGATAAAAACCAAGACACCTGATTCAATGATAGATCTTACGATCTAAAGCCCACGAGTTGAGAGATAATTAAAATTTGTTATTTCACCAAAACTTTGTTAACAAGACCCGTCTTCATTAGCCCAGTTCGGAGCAGAACAGTAGGACGTTAAACCCCATTTCATTTCATTTTATTTTGTTAACAAGAAACTAGGATATATTTAATTTATAAAAATGGTGACGATTTAGCCCGATCATAGGTTGACTAATGGGCCAGAACGTCAAATAAAAATCGAACATATCTGCAACTCTTGTCTGGAACGGAAACCGTCGAACAAATCACGACATTAGTTACTTTATTTGATTTGATTTCAGTGTTTGAACTTCTAGAATTTGATTTGTTTTCAGTGTTTGGATTTCTAGAATAAGATAATTTTGGAATCCTTGAGGAGTTGAGACAAGGCAATTGTCTGTATTTTATCAACCACTGAACGTTATTTAAATTAAAGATACATATAGTACGTTTTGTATCATCCTTAGTACTAAACATTTTAATGGTAAATATACCTTCTATGGATCCCATTATTTTTGTATGTAGTCGTATATTCCGCTTGCCCTTGTCCGTCCGTTCGTCTAACAGCCGATATCCCTTTACTAATGTCTTAAATCATGCCATCCATTTTATATTAGTGAGAGACCCGTCGGAAAATAATAACTTTCAGCGTTATTGCCTTTGATGATTTGTAGAGGATTTTGTGAACGCTATAATGCTCGAAACTAATGTTCAGATTTGTGAGACAAAGAAGCATATATGGTAGTTACATCTGGATGTATTACCCTTGCTCACGGTATATCGTGAACAAAACTCATCACCCGTTCAGCTTGAAATACATGTACATTGTCCAGATATAAACGGCAAAGGAGCATGGCGAATTTTAACAATTTCTAGAGTTACTTCCCTTGTCTACTTTATAAAAACATTTATTTTTAGCGTTAAGCGTGTGCACTCGGGGTGATACTACATAACCACTACAACTACTGGCTTTAATCCTCCGCTTAATCGATTTCTTTTATATTTTCATTTACAGATCAGTTAAACTTGGCTGGATATAAGAATTTAAAGTACACTCTTTTAGAGCATTTACTTTAGTTTGTGAATAAAAGAAAATATGGCAGCATAAAAATATAGGACTGGTAAACATGAAGGCGTGCAAAGACCACCGTAGGGTATTGGAACTACCGGTGTTTGGAAATTGGTTTCCGGCTGATAACTTCTGAAAACAATATTCTTTATCATGCAATATTGGTTATGGCTGTGGTCCTATAAACTTAAATGTTGACAAAGCCACCCCACAAAAGAAATCAACACATCAAATTTTATTGATTGTTTCTCTAGAACAAGGCTTCCAAAGTTTTCAGAAAGCTAATTTATCAATAACTTCCATATAACCTTTTTAAAACATTGTCACCTGCCTTGAATTTGGGCAGTCAAAATATCTGCAATTACACGAAGGAAAACACATTAAAAAAATAAATAAGTCTAAAACAGCTAAATGTTTTCCATTTCAATCGACATCTCTGAAATGATGTAAAACAGACAAACCTTTCTGTAATAAAATTGTTTTCTGCATTCATGAAGATTCAATTACCAATATTACAGTTTTTTAAATCAAATTACAGATTGTAACCAACATCATCACTATTTATTCTCTTAGTGCAATATAACATTACTCCTCTCTATAATTTTTCAAATGGTACATTCAAAAACATACATTTGAGTTATATAACGGGGTTTAAAATCAAATTTTAAAAGTCAATAAACAGTAAGTGTCTGTATGGGCTTGCGGCGGTTTAGAATCATCCCTATTATTTTTTTATTAATGGGTTGTATTCAATTACAGTATAACGGGTTTAAAATCAAATTTCAGAATACAATAAACAAAGGGTACCTACACTGTATTGGTGCGGTATAAACTCAGTCATTTCTGTTATTTGATCAAAAAAATAATCAGTAACAGAGTAAATCTTAACTTGAAGTTCGGGCCTACTAGTTGTTTAGGTAATCGTTTTAAATTTCATTGTATTCGTTTACATAATTTGGGCTGTTTTATTTGAGATATTTGTCTGTGAATACAGAAAATGAATCTGATTAATAAAAACTTTGCTGTCATCTGTTTTACATCCAACCTCAAATTATTGTAAAAAAATAAATTTCTGATCGATACATTTATCATTAATTTCCACATAAGTCATTAAAATGCACCTTTAATCTTATCGTCTTTTTTCTGTTAAACCATGTTGCGCGGCGAGTTGGCCAAAGCACATTACAAACTGGCCAACAAAGCAAACATAAAGCTTATTAATTCCTGAAGACAAGTAAATCAAAATATTTTTGTATGATTTACAGTTAGCCTCATAATTTGATGTTTAACGATTAGTAATACTGATGCGTTGGTTTCTCTTTATCTTCTTCAAAATAGATTGAAGATTACAGATTAATTCCCCCACAGTAAAGTTCAAAGTCAAGTCCGTAAACTAGCTGTTTATTTAGGAGAATTTTTTTATGTCTAGTTGTTTAAGTAGCATGAAACTGGACCATTAAAGTGGCCATTTACGGTCTATGTTACACCATTAAATGTGTTTTATTCCGCCATTAACTCAGATCACATATCATTAATTGAAAACATACATAAATACATACGACTACAGATCAGTGTTGGATGTTATTGTTCTCCTTGATTTTCGATAAGCCCGCGGTTTGATCATGGTAAGAAATAACTTGATAGTCCCAATATTAACCCTAGAGGTCTTAAACTAAACTCTATATGACTGCATATAAAATTGAAATTTTTCATACAAGGCCATTTTCCAAGGAAATGTTAGCATTAGCATTTTATGCGTCTTTCCTGTAGTTTTGCTAGTTAAGTAATGTTGCCGACATTGAAGATATCCTTGACTTTTTTTAATTTATGGATATATTTTAAGCTCGTTTATTTTTAAGAAATACCATACCATCAATACATAGTTTATAGGAAAAATGTAAAAGACAAGTTATGTCCTTTGGAGGAGCCCTTGCGTGTTATATATGTTTAGATTCGTGTTCTATTCGTGCTTTAAACACTCCTTGGGGGCTTTTGTTCTTTATCGCATTTGGTGAACTTTCCGAAATATGAGTTCCTATAGTGGATCCCTTGGATTTTGAAATATTAATAGAAAAGGACAACCAACATCGTATTCTATATATAACGTTCGCTGATCTACTGTTATAATATAAGGCCAGTTATGAAAAACCCTAACCCTTACTACCGTGGGGACGGTGTGTCTTACGCGCCAGCTTTAGACCACATGATACGTCCTCTGCTAAAGACCCCTACCCACAAGCGAATTTTAAAAATAATTAATTGTACCTTGTGTTTGTCCCGAAATGACACGGTATATTACCATGTGGGCGTGTCAGGATCACTTTTTTAATCAGGTACATATATACATTTTGAAAATAGATTTATTGAACTCAACCCTGAAAGCAGTTATCATAATCTCTCAATAATGTTCCCCGAATCCGGGCATTTAATGTGGCCTATAGAATACACCATATCTTAAAGATTAGCTGAGTAATTCAACTTTCGTACCATGCCAATTTTCATAGAAACACATTACAGCGACAAAATTCAACTTTGATTTGCTTTATGTTACAAGTATTATCTCATTATGAATAAATGTTACAATTAATGTTTAATGGATTTTAAATTGAAGTGTAAATTAACTAAAATGCCACTTTTAAATTCTGTTTTGACATTTAGATTTTAAAAAAATTGGAATAATTAAATTTATAATATTTATGGGTTCTAAAATTGTTATATTCAAAAAAAAATAATTGGTTTATCAAAGACATTTTTGTTTAACTTACGAACATTAGAGCGACAAAATTCATTTATTCTTAAATTTCAGCATGCGACACAGTTTTTTTATTTTGAAGGAAAAGTGTTAAACGTTTTACCGTTAAAATACTCTAACAGTTAACGTCTATCACTATGGCTGTTTTATCACATATTGAAGATCGAACAGGTTACTCTTTTTAAAAAGATTAAAGCTAAGGAATTTGAATTTGATGGAAAAAGTGAATTATAAATCCATTACTTCAAATATATCATCCTCTTTTCTTTGCAGAACGTGTAATCCATCAACCCTTTTAAACTAAAACCCGACACATTGCGCAAAAACTCGTGGTATTCAATTATCTCCCCTTTCTTTTGCTAGATTAAAATCTCAATGCGTCACATTTGCATTCATCTTTTGACAAAAAATCCCCTAATTTTTAAATTCAGATCGTCAGATTACTTGAAGTATTTGTTTTTCCTCTGTGGCAGGAAAAACTTGTTCTTTCTAGAACACCCATGTCGATTACCACTTTTAGTCTAGATATTTTTGTATCGTATACACTTTTTTGATCATTATTCTTTGTGGTAAGTTCACTTAGATTACAACATTTACCTTAATTTTTGACACATATTTATACTATATGATTTTTAAAAGCAAACTTTCATATAGAACAAAATTAATTACGCCGATTTTTCAATATACATTGGTTGATGGTTGAGTGGTCAAAAGTGTGCGCGTTAGGTAATAAGGTCTGTCATTGAGTAAAGTGTAGTGGTTTTGTCAAATTACGGCCTTCCTCTATAGCTTTATTCATGTTAACAATGATATAAAGCCATTTCGTAATTTATTCCTTTTTATATCAAACAAGATATAGAATATAGAAAAGATTTATGACTTAAGTCTTAAGTCATGAATAACAAATTGTTACCTTTTGATGTTGAAAACAAGTATCATGCACGCTTTCCTCTCTTTGCATCAGGATTTTGTCCACTAGAAATCCGGTCGGCTTTTAAGATTACCCATTCACAGAAATATTAAATTCAGCATGAGTGTATCATTAAAGTTAAAGAATATAAAGTGTTTGTTTGGTTTTTAATGTTACAGATATAAGAAGGAACACCTTAACATTCGATGGCACCTGCGCCATGTCCCCCATCCTTAGAAAGTTATTGTTTTTTAACATTACATACTTCACTCCAAAACGTTTTTAAACTTCTGCGTTTGTGTTTAACTAAAATGCGCGGGTGAACAGTATTTTTCGGAGGCGGTTTCGACAGGGCTCCACCATGCACTGTATTTCAGCAAATCTGTAGTAGTACGCGAGATCTAGCTGAAAAGATGTGTACAAAGACGACGATTTCCATTTATTCTTCTACATTCCATTCTAGGTGTACACACTTTTACCAACGATGTTGCAAGGCCTTGATGCCGGTCAGGAAGAAATTTACTACAGCCATCCTAAAAAATTCGTTGACGGCGGACATGAAAAATGACGACCAACTAGTTCTGTTTTCATTTTTGGAAACCGGTCTCATCCATGGTTACGAATCTGGCCAAAATATTACCAGGACCTTCTTCAAAACGGCGCAGATTGCCACGGGACGTCAAGAATCTGGCACGTTTCTGATCCGCAGTCAAGAGCTTTTGCACCCATCTTGCGGGAAGTTTTGTCATTCCTAACTGCGTTGGCGATAATGTGCCCAACCATCTCCTGAGAGATGCCTACAGCACCGGCAATATGTCGAGTGATCAATCGTCGATCAGCCATCACAATGTCATGCATCCGGGTAATGTTTTCTTGAATAGTTGCTGTTGATGGCCTCCCGGGACGCGGGTTATCGTCATTGCTCTCTCTGCCACGCTTAAATTCCGCAGCCGACTTCTTTACTGCGGAATAGGAAGGGGCATCATCCCCTAAAGTGGAGGCCATGTCGGCATGTATCTGTGTTGGAGTTAGTCCTATCAGTTGTATGTACTTGATGGCTGCCCTATAACCAGTTTTGTCAATTTCTGGTGATTTCAATGGGTAGATTCACAAGATGGTCTAGCACGATCACAATAATAAATACTACAGTTGGTTGCAGTTCTTATGTCTGTGATTCATTCAATGACTGTGCTTGTTGGTAGCAAAAACGCTTGTTTCAACCCAATTCATATATCCTTTTCTGGCTTAGAACTTTTCAGTCAGCCCTCGTACAATACAATGGTCTTCATCTTTTGACAGAAATGGGGTGATTACCAACAGATGTTCCAAAATCTATTGTGGACTTTTATCAGCAGACGATTTAAAGATAAACGGTAAAAGAATTTTAATAGAAAGTCAGCATCTCTAATGTTTTTAGATCCTGCTGTTTCGAGTTGTATAATATAACAGTGAAATATTTTAATGGCATTTAAGATAAATATTTTCCTCCTTATGTCGACTGAATGATAAACTAGACACCTGATATACATAAAGTTATACAGATAAACAGTACAATTATGACGAACAAGCCTGGTATATAGTGAAATATATAAAGCACATTTCTTCACTTCAGGTTAAATCTGCCTTGGTATATATCTTTTAGGTTCATTGTCTTATGTATATATACAGACGGTAAACGTTCTGTGCATATACAATTAGTATTATTTTTTTATCGTGGTACAGTGCTGTTGTAATAGGAGGCAAATTCTGTGCATATACAATTAGTATTTTATTTTTTTATCCTGGTACAGTGCTGTTGTAATAGGAGGCAAATGAGAATAAACATTAATAAACATTACATTTTTGTATATAAAATACACTTAAATAACGCGGCACAAAAGAAACACCTGCAAGAGATTATTATATGCTGGAAACATGGGATAATCGGTTGGTAACTGTTCCGTGCACAGTGGCATGCATAGAGAGGGCAGAAGGTAGGTGGTGGGGGTTGGGGGCTGTTTCAAGAGGGTATCCTATCAAAGAGTGAAATTAAAATTATATTTTTTTAAAACTTGAAATTATCACTGGTAACTTAGTTGTACAAGTTGTCCTCTTTGAATAAAAAGTGTATGTTAGCTGTTTTTTATATTTGTAATCACATGGGATAATCGGTTGGTAACTGTTCCGTGCACAGTGGCATGCATAGAGAGGGCAGAAGGTAGGTGGTGGGGGTTGGGGGCTGTTTCAAGAGGGTATCCTATCAAAGAGTGAAATTAAAATTATATTTTTTTAAAACTTGAAATTATCACTGGTAACTTAGTTGTACAAGTTGTCCTCTTTGAATAAAAAGTGTATGTTAGCTGTTTTTTATATTTGTAATCACGTGAGTATACAATCAAGGAGTTGGCCCCGTTAAACTGCTGTCAAAATATGGAGGCAGATGAAAATAGACACTACATGTTTGTATAGAAAATATATTTAAATTATTTATATGTGATAACGCTGTACAAATAAACCACAGCGATCATTATAAATGCTAGAAACACTTGGATTCTACAGTTTGAGGTTTTTAAATAAAATTTACATCCATGAAGACCGGTCGCATCATTTCTACTGTGTCTTTCTTGTATTCATTGCCATGTGTTTCTCCATTTTATTGTGGGTTTGTTTTCTTTTTGAGTGTATGTAGCCCATTGATCATTACGATGTTGGACTCTCCCGTCAAAAAGCAAAACCTAGTAACTCACTTTTTTCTTATTTTGAGAAAACAAAGGAAACGTAATGAATGAATATTAAACGTCAGCTCATCCATTGATTTGAATATTGAGTTACTAGGTTTTGCTGTGGTATACTAGGCACATGAAGGAAGTTGCTAGGTTGTGTCATGAGTGTAACTGCTCACAAAATCAAAAGATTGGAATATCTAGTACAACAACAGGAGACACATACCCTAGTAACTACAAATTTGGTCCTAATTCAATTTTGATAAAAAAAAAAGTGAGTTACTAGGTTTTGCCTTTTGACGGGAGGACTGTAGAGTCTGACCACCGGATCCATGCACTTGATTTGATATACACTACATGTGTGTTGGTTATTATCCTTGTGGTATATATGTCTTGTTGGCGGGTTTGTCGTATAGGTTTTATGTGCGTTTGGGAGGTCCTCCTGTACTTACTATAAGTGCCTTATTTTGTAACACATATTACAGTTCATTGTAACACACGTCGTATAATTAATTAAAACCAGACACGATTCGTCTGGCCTCACGCCCACTACCTCATTAACACACATTTTTGTGGGAACATAGAAAATACGATTCTGCATTGGTACTCACAATCTACTCGAGCCGAGTCTCTTTCAGAAAGATCTCCACAGCTGGCAATGCGCCCTTGCTAACGTAGCCATTATTGTACAACGCATGACCATAGACCACTATCAACACGAGACTTTATTTGATAAAGTCACAAAATTCAAATTCTTGTAAACAAAAGAGCTGAGCATGGGAATAGTTAAATATGCATTATGCAAGAGCTAAATCTTCCTATTGCAGGTCTTTCTTTAGGTCTTAAATGTTATCTATATTATTAATTAAACATTAATTAACTTATCAAGATCATAATCATCTCTCAATGCCATAGCCTACAATGATTAGTGGATACCGTAAAAATGGATAATCGAGACTTTGTTTATTATCGTAACAACGGTAGTTTTGACGATCGAGGCTGGCAGTGGATTTGAATATGTTTTGTTGTGGGTCAAATAACCGCAAAAATGAATAATCTAGACTTTGTTTATTATCGTAACAACGGTAGTATTGACGATCAGGACCAGCCTAAAATTGAATCGCCAATATCTAGTTTTAGAGTATTTGACTGAATTTTTCATATCCTTTTTTCATTATCTATTTTTTAATAACTATTATAGCGAGAACTGTCAGCTCTTTATCTAATCTTATCTAGTGACCCTTTAAGAAATGAAATGAAATGGGGTTTAACGTCCTACTGTTCTGCTCCGAACGGGGCTCATGAAGACGGGCATACACCATTCAGTGTGCCATGAGGGAAATTTTGCCCGGACAGCGGCACTACGGCCTACTCATATCGAATTCCAACTGTCAAGGGATCTTTTACGTGCACGCCAATGTGTAAACGGGACCTCAGTTTTTCGTCCCATCCGAACGACTAGACAGCTGTCCTTGTCAGGCCCTCTGCCCTGCATCACTGACAAGGGGGAACCACGCCGGAAAATCTGGATGAACTTTCTCGGCTAATGCAGGGATCGAACACGCGACCTCCAGGCTAGCGAGCCAGCGTTTTACCCACTTAGCCACCGTGACGCCCTGGTGGACCTTTAAGTGGTTGTCTCTATTAATTATACGTTGAACAGCACCGGATAATCCTATTTGGCTAGATTTGGTTAAAACCATGGCTGTGTGTAATATATACAAGGCGTTTGAATTACGTACCTAATCCAAATCTGTCTCATTTCTCAAATAGTCAGTTTGACATTTATACTCAATGGGAACAAAAATTAGGTTTCATACCCAATCTAAGCCTTTTTTCATTTCTCAAATTGTCAGTTTGACATTATACTCAATGAAACAAAAACGGGTCGCTTAATTAATATAAGCAGTAGTATCTATCCAGATTGAGCAATTTGAAATTATAGGTGTCTATATGCAGCTCTATATCGAGCAAAATAAAACAGAATCAAACAATAAATATTATCTAAATGTACCAAATCACCCTAAGGTTAATTTATAACAAAAACAATAGTAGAGAATTTTCATTCTATTTAAATGCTATTGAGTATACATACTATTGTATATATATGATGCGTGTAAACAAGGGGTATTGTGAAGGATACCGACTAACCAGTCCACTTTTCTTTTTCAAATTGAAGCGGTACTGGTAAGAAAAACAGACGAAATGAACTACTTTCCTTTCAAATTGAAAATCCAGACAACATTACCTAGCATAGTGTGAACCTATCCACCTTACATTAGCCCCAAGTATACTGGAAGTCACTAGGTCAATTGTATATTCCCCGAACTACCAGTAAATAACATGATGGATGGGACTTGGTTAACTATCTTATGGAGTGAAATCACGTTCATAATTACAGCCTTGTATATTGTGTTTACATAAAATGATACGTGTAGGCATACCGGTCTTATGAAGCATACAGGGTTAATTTAATAAATGGTTAGTTATTTCCTTAAATCGAAGATATCCCGTTAACGTGCATTGTAACCGGGCCCCGTTTACTCCACAATCATGGCAATATTTAGACTGAATAGGTTTCTCCTACAGCATATCAGCGCTAACGCAGCCACTTAACATAGTCAGGCCAAACCCTAATCTGACGGGTCGTATAATTATTAACCTATGTCACCTTCTTACCTCGGTATTGATGAGGGAAAGTGGTTTATACCATAAAAATGAGTCCCATTGATCCATATACTGGTATTATAGATATTATTCTCGTTTATGATATATCGTCATATATTAATCATACTTATCTTTAATTAAATTTTGATTTCTATCATTTTTTTTTCTTCTTCTACAACAAAACACAATAATCCCGCTTATCTGGACCACCTACTTTCCGAAACGAAACGAAATGAAATGGAATTAACGTCCTACTGTTCTGCTCCAAACTGGGCTAATGAAGACAGACTTTCCGAAACAGATTACAATAAAATGAAATAGAAATTAATGTCCTACTTTTCTGAAAAGACAGCTAATTTAGAAAAGTTGGAGATATGAAGGATACACAGAAAACAATTTAAAGGAATACAATTACTTTGTACCAGGATAAGGGAAGTTGAGCGTAGTGGTTTTGTGTTAAGTAAGCTATTTAATGCCATTGTCTTTTTCTAACCCTTTGGGAGACCGTGCCCTTAATTCTTTTTAAAAACTATTTCGTTTACTGGGGTCCTAATGGTTCCGGATTCCATAATAATACATTTCTTTCCAATATTTAGGTAAAATACTCCAACAAACGACCCTGCGTGTCTCCAGTTGAGGTTTGATACTATTTAGTTCCTTTTAACAGCTCGCCACCGTGTTTCACATCGTAACTACGATGGCTGGCTGAGGAGTTCTAAGTCTATCTGTCAATGACCTGCACAAAGTCGATGGTTTCCATTTATATTTTTGCATAGTTCCCTTCGATGTGAACACACTTTTGGAAACGATGTTGCAATGCTTGGATGCTGATCAGGAAGAAATTTTCTTCAACCACCCTTAAAAAGTCGTTCACAGCTGACATGACGTCACCATTGCTATCTGGCTAAAAAATTATCAGGGTCGGCATTAAAACGGCGCAGATTGTCACGCGAAGTCAGGAATCTGACACGTTTCTGATCCGCAGTCAAGAGTTTTGAGCCCATCTTGCAGAAACTTTTGTCATTCCTAACTCGCTGGCGATAATATGCTCAAACATCTCCTGAGAGATGCCTATAACACTGGCAATGTGTCGAGTAATCGACCCTCGATCAGCCATCACAATGTCATGCATCCGGGTAATGTTTTCTTGAATGGTTGCTGTTGATGGCCTCCCGGGACGCGGGTCATCGTCAAGGCTCTCTGCCACGCTTAAATTCCGCAGCTCACTTCTTTAGTGTGGAATAGGGAGGGGCATCATCCCCTAAAGTGGAAATCATGTCGACTTGTATCTGTGTTTGGGTTAGTCCTTTCAGTTGCAGGTACTTGATGCCCTATAGCCAATTTTGACCAATTCTGGTGATTTCAATGGGTAGGTTTACAGGATGGTCTGGTAAGATATCAACAATAAAACTACAGTTGCAGTCCTTATGTCTATAATTTATTCAATGATTGTATTTTTTGGTGAGAAAAGTTTTTTTTAAGCCAATTAATCTGTCCTTTTCAGTCTTAGAACTTTTCAGTCAGCTCTCGTTGTATACCATCGTCAGCGAAAAACAAGTTATGGCTGTGCATGTTTAATAATAGATATTGCATCATCTTATTTTAAAGACGTTACAGGCATCAATAAACAAAATGAGCTTACAAGATAAAACTAATAGAAATATTCGATTTTGTGTAAAAAAAAAAAAAAAAAGAAAGTTACAATTTAATTATTGTAAGTATTCAGTAATATGCCTACCACTTTTATAACACGAATTTTACGATAAGACTTTATTTGGCCCTGAACTATAGTCGTTGTACACGCTTCGAGAAGTTGTTGAGGACCCTCTTTCATAAACTAAAGCTAGAAAATCTGGTAAACCAAGAAGATAGTCAACAGCTGTCTTCGGTTGCTGAATACCATCATTGAGATCCTGATTATGTATAAGAGGGATGCTCAATTGCCATTTTATTGATAAGGCTTGCGGCAGAGTATGATGTGGGTTGTCGAAGTCAAGTGAAGGATGCAAAGCTATCAAGGGATTAGCCCAAAGGCACAACTCAGCTAATTCAATCCACTATCATCATAAAGTGTGGCGTTTATTGGTATGATCGATAATCATAGACTATTAAACGTTCATATCGCAGCCTCTATCCTCCAAATTCTATCTTAGACAAGTCATTGTAGATTACCCCACCTGTCACTTAACGTAACTTACTGCAGTCAATAAGAAAGCTGTAGATTACCACGGTATGTCCGTTACTTGAATTATATCCAGGAGTCAAGTTATTCGAGGTTGGCCTTATCTTGTAAAACTTATAGTATTGTTTTTATCACCGAGATTCAAGGCTGACTGTTCAATCTTTTAAACCAATTTTTATTCAAGGCCATTGTCGTATCCATTTCGTCATTTATATTCGACAAATCTGTGGATAAACTATCGTAAAAAATCTTAATCTACCATAGGTTACCGTCCACTTCCACCTAGGGTGAATCCGCACATATATTTTTGAAATTACTAATGAGAATCGATTGGTGAATATGCGTGTAACAATTAGGCCAACCAACTTCCCAGTTAAATAACTCGTATACCGTTCTATATCATAACGTCTGAACAGCACTATAGACCCCGGGGAACCCCCATCCACACAAACCATTTACAGGACCCATAAGCATGTACCCAGCGTGTCCTTGCGTTTAGACGACCCGGGCCTCTTGTTTAGCAGTCATAATTGACGAATAGCACACAACTTCATTATGTAAAGTGCAAATCAATTTGTTCTTCTCCCATCAGTGACGAGTGTTGATGTAAGGTTGTTTCTTTAAATTCCCAATCAGGGGTACCCAACGTTCATACGAAAACAAATAGTTAGAAATTGTGTTGCATATATTTTATATTAACTGTTTTGAACTTCTGATCGACTCTATACATATTCACTTCAAGATGACATATTTCACGGAACGACGAATGATAATTGAGACTCTTTTATTAAAAAATTCGGCTAATCGGTTTCCATCAGAACAGAACTGAAACAGAAGGTGTCATTCGAGAAATAAGTATTGCAGAGCCCTGCCCACGCAATGACATGCATGCTGTTAGATTCCCAATATGACATTAGTTCAGTAGAACCCGAATATAAGAACCTTGGAAGAAAATTGTTCAATTGATCCATTAGTAAGGAACAGGTGGCAAGTATCCATCATGTAATGATTTTGAGATCAAAGAAAAATGAGTCCGAAATGAGTAAATGAGTGACAAATTAAATGTTCTGCATCAGTTTGAAGCCTTAATGGCAGTCTAGTTTTTCGCTCGATCTTGTAATAGTACGCATATTACAATAAAAACAAGTTCAGCAAAGAGTAAAGTAGTTTAAAAGTGATCTAGAGTTTGGTTTTTATTCAGTTTAAGACTTTATCCAGCTGCTCTATCATTTTTATCATAATCACAGCTTTGTTTTTACAAGAGGATCATTAGCTACCCGCACATTTACTTATTTTCATGAAAGTAATCCAAATTACAGATGTAACAACACCCTATGACGTCCTTAAAGATCGACTGTAGTGGACTACATGTAGTTAAATAAACTGAATCATAATTTATCTTAAAACTGATGAACAAAATACACGCGAAACGTTACGCATTGGTTACCGTTACCGATTCATTTGTAGTCTTATGATTTTTCTGCTTGATTCGTTTGCATTTGCCAAAAATTCGACTGTGTGGACAATTTGCAATTCGATTAAAATGGACTCGTCCGTCTGTCACACTTTTTGGGACACAATAAATCTTCTCCAAATTGAGGTAGAATTTCAAATTGGGTGAAGTTGTTCATTAGGTTAATGCCTTAACTGAGTGTGATGATGAATAAAAACTGCTTGGGAGTAACCTCTAATTTAGGTAGAATGTTCACAAATGTATATGGTCACTTGGGAAATGTTCGAATTTGATGAGTGAATAGTGTGACGAGTTGGTGATACTTATTTTCTGCTTAGACTAATCAGCTGTTCGTCTGGCTATATGCCCGTAAAGAGCCCTGCTTTTAATTTGGGTAGCATGTCAAACATGGTGTAGATATTCATTATATTTAGTCATCAGGTCAGGGTTGAGGTATATCAGGCTCAGTTAAAATCTGTTCCTTATTCGTCTTAACGTCTATCGTATGGATATTGTCTGATTAATATAATTTCTAGGAATTCAAATATAATTGGTCAATTAAATGAAGGATCTGAACTACAGCACGGTAAAATAGTTTTAGATATGGTCGAACGGCGATTTGCGAAACCGTGTTTCCGTGTTGTATTGATGCGAACGGTCTCCAGTAAACACGAACCGATGACGTACATGTATATTAAGCTGAAGCAGTTGGGCTATCCACTTCAGACGTGTTTCCGTAAATCGACATGTTTTTTTTTGTTTTTTTGTTTACCACTGTAGTACTAGCTGCCGTAAATTCATCATAAGAGAGTCCTCGATATTTTGTCAGGCAGCTGGCCTGATTTATAATAATAATAATAATCGATTATAGTTTTCGGCGATTTATTTAACTTTAATATCTACTTTTACATTATGCCAAATATTATATCCAGCCCCGGATTAATCACTAAGCAAAATAGGCAAACGCTTGGGTCACCCAAAGTAGTGGGGTACCACGGAGTTTTCTCCAGTACTGGATTTACCATGAATTAGGTCCAACAAAAGCAGTCCCACCAAAATATGAAACAAGCCAACTGTGAGACTCATGTCCTCCGTAGTAGGGTAGAGGTTAACGCCCGCTTCCACCAAGGGTGATGTCGCAGACAAATGTTTCCTAGGAAACTTGCGAGAGGAGAAAATCGCATGCAAGAAATTAGTCAAGCTTCGTTTGGAGATGGGAAAGCGATTGATAAATTTTATCGCTTTCATATCCGTAGTTAAAGGCGAAGAATCCCCCCCCCCCCGCCGCAATCCCAAAATAAATAGATGCTACATTTTAATTTATTGTAATTTATCTTTTTAATTAGCACCGAGCAATCAGTCTACACTCAACTTAAAATGCCCGTGGCCGAATGTAGTAAAGTTAATTAAACGCGTTATTTGGTGTCCCAAAACGACAGACACACACACACGGACGAACACATTTTAAATAGCCCTTGCTTTCATCGAAAGACAGGTGATAAAACTATATTGTAATCATTTCATTAACCTGTCGTTAGAACATATTGCATAATAAATGTATCGTCAAAACATCAATCCATAAATACCTCTACAGTTACTATTTATTTTGTAAAGCAAATGTTGATTTATAATAAAGGCAATAGTTTTATCACTTGAATCTTATGTTTCCAGTTTCTATTTATTTTCTAAGTTAATGACTAGAGTTTATTTTCGATTTAGAGAATAATGTCAACCCAGTGTACAAAATAGGGGATAATTGTTGACGAGACGAAATACAAAACATGGTCATTAGTTACAGAGATTGGATTCCTGGTTTTCATTACCGATATTGTGTTTTCTGATAAATTCATTGGTTACATGTATTTCTGCATTTAGTTCAACTACATCGAACTTTTATTACGATTTAAATATATAATTTGAAACAGTCTTACAAAAAGCATACTGGGGCCTGTTTCACGAAATTTTAACTAAGATAAAATCCAAATTTTAGTAATTTGATTGGGTAATATTAGATTGATTTTAGTGCTTAGCTAATAAAAATTGAAGTATCTACTAAAATTTGGATTTTATCTTTCGTTACGATTTCGAGAAACAGGGCCCAGGTCTAAAAGTAATCAAAATAAACCAAAAATATAAGTTATCCAAATTTGGTGTGAACAATCGAAACCATTATGGCCGAATGGTTAGCACGTGGGCGCTGTAACATAAGGTCTGTCATTGAGTCAACTGGCGAGGTTTCGATTCCCCGGTTGTACGTGACAAGGAGTAGGGTAGCCTGTCCAACCTCGTGAGTTTTCTCCGTTTTCCTCCCACTGCTAAAGACACCTACGCACACGCGAATTATTGAAATAAAACTGAACCATATGTTAGTCCCGAAATGTCCTAGTTTGTGTCAAATGGACGTTAAACCCATCTCTCTTTCTCTCTCTCTCTCTCTCTCTCTCTCTCTCTCTCTCTCCCAGTTTACCATTCTTGTAATAATGGCCCGTAGATGACTGGTATAGCTAGTATGAACATATTGAAATGGCATCTAACCTATTGTTTGAATCGTATAATTACTATCTACAGAACACTTCTGTTTCTTAAATATCAATGGAAACTTGACACAATTAATTCCTACAGTTGGTTACACATTCTCTGTCAGGTTTTGGCCAATATTCATGATTCTGAGGTGGAAGGAGGATAACAAGAGTGGATTTGGGTTACTTTGTAATTTAGAGCGGATATTTACTAGTATGCTACTTCCAGTTTGTGAATCTCAAGATTTCCATGGTGAACCTCATGCATGCTTTTGAGTAAGAGGTTGTCACGAGAATCGGTTAAAAAGACGAGAATTAACATTAGAGTGAATGGTAAACTAATGCCGTGGCCAAATATGGAAATGCTTATTAATCTTCTCGTGCATTTCGGTTTTAATGACTAGTGTTAAGTATTAATATAATATAATATTAATATAGTCTTTAGATATAAAATACTTGACATGCAGTAATATTTCCATCTCTCTCTCTCTATGCATAAATAAATAAAAAAATACGTCCAGGTAAAAAAATTCGCCACTTTACTTCATTCTGACATACATTAAATCATATAAGCTAGCTGTCTGCCTTCTATGGACGTCTTCAGATATTTTAATGTATATGTTGTTTCTTTTTAATGGACTTTTAATATTTAAGAAAAATGACTTACGGCTAAAACTGTTTACACAATTGTAACTATAAATACGGGTAGAGGTGTCATTTTATCAGCACTAACATTGTTATATAACATTTGGTTTTATCTTACTAATGTAAATTATCCAACGACTAAGATAATTATAACGTAATAGCACTGGATATGCTGAAAATATGACGTTTTATATTAATTAATTTTACGCCTGAAGAGCTCAGGGGTCAACGAAACACGGGCCCAGGGGTCTATACACGGAAATAGGGAAACGACCGGGGATTGCCGAATGTGGTATTTTATTGATTTTTTATTCTGTAAACGGTACGTATTAATATTAGATCATGTAATGCATGATCATCCTAAAGTTATTTTAGATTAAATTCAATAAATGTCAATATAAATTATGTCTACTACTAACTTTGATCTGTATGGAGTTAAAGTATTGTATCATCCAGATAGTTCTTGGTTAAATAAGATTAGTATATATCGACTGTTTTCTTCCATCAAGTAATTTTGTAACGATCTGTTTGGCACATTGGCTTATAAAATGATTTTTAATTTAAAGATTTGTTTTTATCCACCCATGTCAATAAATGGGTTAATAAAAAATCAAGTCACTATTCAACGTAGCGAATTTAGAATAACAGTTCTGTTCGTGCAATACTAGAAGAAGAAGCTGTCTTGCTGTCAGATGGTGACATAATTTGTATATTCATTAGCGACAAACGGTGGTTTAGGTGACGGGCATTAGATTGGGGTTAAAATAATGACCATCTGTACATATATTCATGATTTAAACTAGTGTACTTACAACTTGGATATTATTGGCGATATGTATAATATTGTATAAATGACATACAATGTATAGATGTTGTGTATAATATCACAGAGAAATGTCATTTTTAAGAATGAATCTCTGTCTTGAATGGCGCCATTCTGAAAGATAGCCACGCAAAGCGTGGAATACACCCACACAGCAGCTTTGTCTCAACTGCAGCCTACCCGAAAGGAAAACTTGGATGTTGAGCAAATTCGATAAGGATCTGGGATCCTTGAAGAAATCTTATCTCTGGGGATCATGCTCTTATGACCCCCATTGCTTCCAACCAAATTTGAAAAAAAACCACTACAGGTTCTATCGCGTTCACAAGAGTTTCGGCAGTGGGGGGAGGAGAGGGGGGGGGGGCATAACATAGGAATGGAAGGCTGCTGATTATGAAGTTCTATGGAAAGGAGGGCATAACAAATGCTTCCCGACAGATTTGAAAAAAAAAAAATATCTTTAAAACTATAGCCTATATCGTGCTCACAATGTTTTCGGCAAATGTGGGTAACTCCTTCACGAAAAGTCGCGGAAGGCTGAAAATCAATAGGGTTCATCCTCACATGACCCGAAAACTTCCAACCAAATTTCAAAAACATGTCACGGTACACTGAATATCGATAGGGTTGATCATCTTAGTCTCATGGCTACATGCTTCATATGGCTCGCCCTCTCATGCCCTCAATACTTCAAACTTAAATTTGAAAAAAAAAAACAAATCTGTTAAAATTTTGTAGCTCACATGACAAGGTTTTCGGCAAAGTGGGGGGGGGGGGGTACTCCAGAATTCAAATTTGTTGAAAACGGAAAATTGATAGGGTTCATCCCGTTCAAACAATGCTTCACATCAAATTTGAAAAGAATCCGCCAAAAACTGTAGACAATAGTTGACGGAGAGACGGACATGGTGACGACATAATACGCCCACACTGAAAATGAGTGTACTGTTTTGTTATGCGATTCTAATCCGTTTCATACACACAAAGACCAAATACACAATTTTAATTTCATTACGTATGAAAATAGAAGCGAAAAATAAATGCTCGTATATCTAGCGTTATGACTAAAATTATCGAAATGGGAATTAAAAAATAAAATGTCAGCCAACTAGTTTGGTATCTGTTCTCAAGCCGATCTAATGACGACAGACAGCGTAAGTTTCGTATGTAACTAATCACATCTATATGACAAGACATATCAGTTGAAGTTGTTTAACAGGCGAAGCCAAACACCACCATCCCGAGGTATCTTGATGGAGGGATATAAATGTTGACACCCTCGGTGGAAGCGGGCTGTAAGCCTTTCGAACGAATCGGGTTGAATATAATAAGGACCTGGCTAAATTCTAGATCTCTTTTGTTTCCTACTTTCGTCTTCATTAGCTAGGTTGGTGCTAAAAGGTAAAACGTTAAAATTTACTTCTATTTGTCTCCTACTCGCTTTAGTAAATCAACGCACGTAGACTTGGGGATTTATTTTGCTGAAATGTCTTCAGCCCTCGCTTAATCTATGTATGATCTGTGGCGGGATAATCTAACTCAGAGGTGAATTCTTTAACACTGATTAGTAGAAAGGGGTCACTTCTATTAATAGCCGAGAATGGATGGTGTATCGAGGGGGACCTCCACAGAACTCGTTGATGGGTGACTTAACAGATCAGAGAGAAAGAGGGCGATAAAGGGTTAACGTCAGATTCAACAAACCAGGTCACTTCGGTACTAACATAACGTACAGTATTATTTCAATAATTTGCTTTCATGTGGGATTCTTTATCAGTTGGAGGACCCGGAGAAACCCCACATGGTTGAACAGGCGAACCTACTAAAACGTCCACTAAAATGGTACCTTTTGTTTCTAATGTGTCAATCCATCGACGATAGGTGGTCGACGTCGTGTGGCGTACTTGTAAGATGAGATCGATGTGAAATCAGTTTTACCGTTCGCCTTTTGTATATATATATCTTCATAACAACAATTGTTTTTTTTCCAAAATAAATATCACCTGAAGAAGTTCCATCGATAAATTCCAAGAAAGATAATTGAATACACTAATTGAAGTTTATTTATGTTTGCAGATTGGTTTTGGCTGTCTGGAGATCGTTATTTTTTGTGAACAGAATTTATGTATAAACACAAGTCTAATGCATTTGGATTGTGTTATTACTTCATCAAGATGTTTTTGTTTTGTTTGGAATGTTACCATTGGCGAATAAAGTTGTTTTGATTGATTCCATATTGGTATTCTTTTGTTGTTTGTTTATAATGTCAACACTTTGATAATTTCTATCCAGAAATAAAATAAATAGCGATTAGGCTAACAAGTAGTTAATATTTGGAGTTTAACACACAGTAAGGTATCGTGGGGTTTTAAAGGCAGACCATAAAACGCCCTCTATTTGTATGGCACTTTTCAGCGGCGGACTGGATAGCTTCCTTGCGCTCCCATTTGGGCGACAATACATGACATGACGAGAAAACGAAATTAGCTTGATTCGCCTTTCACGCTTCCCACTCATCTCATAGATCATTTTTCTCCTCGGACTGTTCCAGTTAGCTATTGATATTGCACGGAGCGGGGTTTGCTCTGCGGGTGGGGCGGGGTGGACTAGTATAGTGTTGTCTTTCGAGGTCTAGCTCGCCGGTCACTTGATTTCTGCGTTCTACATTTTAAGTAATATTAAATTACTAATGCCGGCGGGGTCCAAAAGATAAGACAGAGCGCTATCTCTCAACTTAATGAACCTGAAATAATTCTTGTAAAAACAATTCACCAATTTCAGGTGGTATATCATTTGTAAAAGAAACATAGTTCCATTAGTTGCAGGTGTCAGATTTTCACGGTAATGTAGGCAGTGAAGACTTCATTTATTTTTAAAATTGAAATCACGTCTTGTAGTGATTGACTAGAAAGTTTAACAGGAAATAAAAACAAATCTGAATCAACTGCGCTAATCAAGTAATGGAGGAAGTTGTAAATGCATTAAGCTAACCAAACTATTCGACTATGGTCGTGTTCTTTATGGAAAATAACAATAAACGTTGAAGTCCAGCACTGACAATTGTGTAAAGACGACCAAGCAATTGCGTTGATTGAAGCCCCGTTATGGAAGGCTCGTAGCTAGCGGTTGTGCAAGGGGGCAGCCGCCCACTCTGGAAAAATTCGCCACCCCCGATGGGCGCCGACCATTGGGGGAAAAATTCGGCACCCCCAATGGGCGCCGACCATTGGGGAAAAAAAACGGCTCCCCCAATGGGCGCCGAAGGCGCCCTTTCTGGACGCAATACGAAGCCAACGACCAACGTGCCCATATCAGTTTGGGCGCCACATAAAACCGAGTGACATTTGTTGGGCCTTATCCCGGAGGTTCGCCCATAATGACATGATTGCTAGGGTGCCTTATATAATTGTCGGGTCGCCCACGACTTGATCAATGGGGCGCCCAAAACGGGATGATTGGTGGGGAGTTTTATCCCGGAGGGCGCCAATATTGCCGAGATTGGTGTCCACCCATAATATAATTGTCGGAGCGCCCATAATGCCGAATGGGATTGGTTAGGGGCCCAAACGGCGTGATAATCTTCAAAGAATTCAAACAAGTCGCACTCTAACCCGATTCCGAACTTTTCATTTTTCTCATTAATTATTATAGGTACGTTAAAGATGTATTCCTTCCTTCAGATTTTTATAATGTTCATATCAAAATATCATAATACGCCAATATCGCAAATTTCAAAATTGAAATTTCCCGTCAGTTTCAGGTGCAAATCTATTTTCCCTAATTTTCTTGGGAAATGAAATGGGGTTTAACGTCCTACTGTTCTGCTCCGACGAACTAGGCTAATGAAGACGGGCATACACTATACTGTGTGCTATGAGGGAAATTTTGCCGGGACAGCGGCACTACGGCCTACTCTTATATCTTTTACGCGGACGCCAATGTGTACACGGGACCCCGGGTTTTCGTCCCATCCTAACGACTCGACAGTCTGTCCTTGTCAGCCCTCCGTCCTGCATCACTGACAAGGGGGAACACGCCGGAAAATGTGGATGAACTTTCTCGGCCAATGCAGGGATCGAACACCCGATCTCCAAGCTAGCGAGCCAGCGTATTACCCACTTAGACACCGTGGTCCCTAATTTTCTTGAGGGAGAGCATCCTAGTCTTGTCGTGGACCGTCAAGTGTAGGTACATCGGCGCCCCCAGAAGCCTTTGCCCCCCCCCCCCCAACAATTTTGGGCTAGCTACGGGCCTGGTTATGGGGAGACTGTGCCTCTGAACGTTCGGTAGGGGGTCCATCGGCCCCGATTAGAAAAACAATTGTAATGTATTCTTTTCAAAATAAAATTCATATGTTTGCATCCAATGAAAAATATAATCGCCTTAATCCGAAGAAAAAAATGGTTTACGAGTGGTGTTTAGGATAGCTGAATCAAGCTAGTTTCGTTTTCTTGTCATGTTACAGATGTTACGTATTCTTCATCGCGATGGGGGCCCATGCAAACCAGTTGGTCAGGAGACTCAGGGCTACGCACTAAATTTGTAAAAATAACAAGCTAATAAAGTCTATTGGCCGTTGGGAACAAAATATCCTCAAAAAATCCGGAATGATTGTTGCATACAAAAAATAAACTGATGACCGTCAGAATTTTGTTGTTGAAATTTCATGTGAGCCACGTATTGACCAGATTTTAAACATAAAACATAGTGTTCATCGATATCCGAATATCAACTACCCGGAGACCACCACCATTGTGCCGGATTTTCTGTGCGATCTTCCGATTGTTTGCTATCTTATTTCTAGTTTTCAATGTATGTTGATTGTGATAAAACTTTGAAATATGCATTGTAAATCCCCCAGCAGATTAATATTTTTAAAAATTAGTGATACATTTAACTTTGATATACCCCGACCTTGATATTAGAAGACACAAATCAAGCGTATTGATCGAACAATACGTTGATTTTGCTAGCCAAGACGCTCGTCTCCCCAACTCCACTAGGCAACTAAAAATACAAAGGACTCAATTTATATGGAACACAATTATACTGTTTACTACTAAGCGGCGTTTAGATTAGGATATATCTCCACCCCGGTATTAGGAGGCACAAACCAAGCGTAGAAAAAATTCAAACTTCAAATGGTCATAATTTTCATTAAGAATGTTTAGTAGGTCTCTATTTAGCTTTCAACTGGCGTGTTTCATTAATAATCGTTAATAGATTCAGTTTAAAAGTCTGATCTTAATGTTGACAGAATGTTTACCGTTTTCTAATTTAACACACAGAAAAATTGTGTATAAATCAATAGATATCTTGACGGATTCTACAAGAATATTAACGTGTTTAATAACCTGATACCAGATTTCATTCAGTACGGGGGGGGGGGGGGGGTTGCGTGCCATTTAGATCTTAAGGTCTAACATTGAGTCAATGGCGTGGTTTCGGTTTCTTCCCTAAGCTTGCACTTGACAACATGTATGATCGGCTGCCCTCCCCCCACCCCCTATTTACCTATTTTGTGTCAAGTGAACGTCACCCCCGCCCCCGCTTTCTAACCACCTTAATATAAGTTACTCCTCTTAGATATAAATTAAAGTTGAAAACAAATGTAGTAAAACTGACAGCCCCCATATAACACGGTATTGTTGATAGCTATAACATGATTTTATTGACACGATATTGTTGATAGCTATAACGTATCTGCTGCTATTGTTAAAGTAAACATTTGGCACCACTTTCTAGTATAAGATTTCCACAGGTTGCGGGTCAAACGTTTTGTCATCTTTAAGAGACGGCTGAACCACTACAAGAACCCTGATCCGCAGACTAGTGAGTATTCGCCGGATTTGAGGATTGGCTGGTTAGGATTGACTATGACTTGATTTTAATGATTAATACAATATGACAGCCACCGACGTTTAAAACCAAAATGAGTACTGTAGTCGTACCGATTGTTAAATACAGACCTTTAAAAAACTATGTAGATAGATATATGCACAGTATCTATCGTGTTCACAATGTTTTCGGAAAAGGGGGATAAATCCGGAAACAAAGTTCGCCAAATGCTGAATATCGACAGAGTTCATTCCCTTATGACCCCAAATGCTTCCCACCAAATTTCAAAAGAATCCGTCAAAAAATGTAGCCTTTACCACGTACACAAGGGTTAGATCTATTTGATAAGGCCAGATTCCAGTTTGGTCAAAGGTCTCAAGATGTAAACAGGGCCTAGCCCAAATGCTTACAGTAACCTACAATCTCGCCAACAATCACGTGCCCTAACCCTATTTACATCTGAGCTGGCCTTAACCAAACGATTTAGCCCGTTCACAAGCCAATTGTTGATCGATGAATCGATGGAAAGGGTGGCGACATAATACAACTACAAAACTAAAATGAGTACTGTGGTCGCATCGATAGTTTGATACACAGACCTTCAAATGACAGTATAGACCACAGTCTTGTTCAGCGCCATGCTGGACCGAAATCAATAGTACGATATTTCAATATGGCATTTTATTATTTAAAAAATTCAACAGTATTAAACCGACTTTTGACTTTCATTTCAATACCCGTTTTTATTTATCTATATGACACAGAAATTGATTTTATATGTTTTATTTAAATTAATGGACACAAATCATGCAACATCGTTACTGATCATATTTTACGTGATATTTACGGATATCATAATTTATAGTCAAAAACATACTTTTAACAAGATTGCTTCCGAATAAAGAAATAAAGTGCAAAATCGTTATCAATAATCATTCAGGGAATAATTTTAAAAAAATATCTAAAGATTTCTCGATTCACGGTTCTGTTGTCAATATTTGCTTGTGTCGATATTTCTTAAAAAAACAACAACAAAAAACATTTCAAATAAATCTCAAGCCTATACGCTTCATTAATGTTGAGACTCCAATCAGATGTATAACCCCTGAAAGTAAGATAAACAATAAAAAGGTTTCTAATGATTTAATACAAAAGGCACTTTCTTTTCAGAAAGATTTGGCGATAATATACAAGTATAATTCTTTACGGTGTTTAGCTATAAAGGGAAAGTTCCTGTTTCCACAGAAGCCCCAAAGATTATTTATGTATACAAATCACACGCCCAGCAATAAACAGTAATTGCATAATCATGTCCTGTGTATTTCCAGACTCGTTCAACTCCTCTTAATTGAAACATTTAAATAAACAAAAAGGATAAATAAACATAATATGTGGAATAAACAGTGTTTTGTTGGGTTTTTTTGGGTTTTTTTTTCAATTTTCTTTAGAAAAGGCAAAAACCACACTAATTCCTGGGGTTTAAACTTGGAGGAAAATCAAAAAGCACTATCCACGTTTGAAGGTTGTTGAGTACGTAGAATAATAGTGGTTTTTGATTTTTGTTCAATCCGTGAAAAAACAGGTCAACTTCAATCCTGTGGGTCTCCCGTAAAAGCGTATTTAGTTGGAGAGGTGTTTAAAGATCAGTGGGTAAATGCTCAGTCTAAATAAGCGGTATAACTCAAGTCAAACTCCAAACTCAAGCTATAGAACGATATAGTTTTTATTAATAAAAACACACGGGGGTAATATTAAATCAATCCTAAACCAAAACTCAACTAACACATACTATAGAACGATATATTTTTCTAAAAGTAAACATTTTGAGCCAATTACAGAATTTCAAACTATACTACGTTTTTCAGGATATTTCGTCTATTATTCAATTTGTCCAAGAATATTCCATGTTGACATTCAATTAGATTTATTAAAACATATTATATAAACACGTCATATAAGGCTTAAAGATTAAAATCTTGATTTTTTAAAAAGTTCTGATCAAAGATCATTGTAACACTCGCATTGAGATATAAAATGGAATTCATCTTCAGCCAGGTTACTATTACAGACTTTACATAGTCTTTGCGCAAGGGGAGTTGGGGGTTTTGTATATCGGCTAGTCTCTATTGCGATAAAGAACCACTTCTCAACTGACATATCAAACTCTTTAGATTCTAACTCAAAACCGAACTAAAACAAACTATAGAACGATATATTTTCCATTAATAAAACACATGGAGTAATGTTTAAAAATAACCAACCGTGATATGATAATATAATACACAAACATGCTGAGATTATGATTTAATATATCAAATATTACGTCACGAACTCTGATGGGTGCCTGGTGATTAGAACTTAAGTGGGTTTATGGCAGAACATTATACTATTATTATTAGACAAACTGGTGGTAATAGTAGCAACATGTAAGCACTAGGTGCCCTATATAAACTAAAGTAATCACACTTGTACTTCTGGGACATCTTCAACATCAGATCAGTTTAGGGATAACATTATACTGCTGTTAAGTGGCAATAGTGTCAACATTTAAGCACTCACTAAGGTAATGCTTTTAGGGCATGTTTCTACATTATGCCAGTTGGGGAATATCAAGATGTCTCTCTCTCTATATATATATATGTAACAGAATAATAATAATAATAATAATAATAAAAACTTTATTTAATGAGGCAACGTATTTAGTTTGCAAAAAAAAAACTAATCTTCCATAGGTCCCTCCTAAACTACAAAGACATATATACATGTAATATCAGGATAAATTTAAAATCATTAGAAATGCAATAGCATTTTAAAGTGGGAAGTTTGATAAGTCACTCCCAAACTACAAAACATATACATTATACAAGTAGAATATAGGAAGAACACTATAATTACACACAAAATAAAATAGAATGCAGTTGCAAGTTAAAAATAATAAGTATGTCATCAGTTGAATATTATGGTTCCTTCAGTGTGCAAAATAAATGAGTTTTCAGTTTAATCTTAAAATTTTCAACATTTTTACACATCTTTATATCAAAAGGCAGATTGTTCCATAAAAGACATGCAGAATAATGAAAAGTACGTTTCATGGATTCCGTTTTGCATTTTTGAAGAAAAAGAGATTTACTGGTCTGTGAACGGAGCAAGATATCCGTTTTGGAAACAAGAGATTTTTCAATAAAATGGAAATTTAGATAAAGTGGAGTATTAAATGTAATAATTTTGAATGATAAGACAATTTTATTGTAAAGAATCCTCTGTGTAAGGGTAAGCCAACCGAGTTTAGTAAATAAAGAGGTGGACGGAGTTTCAATCGGTGCATCAAGAATAGCTCTTGCTGCCCTCTTTTGTAATTTTAAAAGAATGTCTAATCTACTTTTGGTAGCATTTCCCCAAATAATAGAGCAATAATCAAATATTGGTAGTATGTAACTGTTATAAAACAAAATTCTTGTCTCGTAAGGTAAATGATCTTTTATCTTATTTAGGAGAAATATTTTTGATGCAAGTTTTTTAGACATATCTGCTATCTGTGCTTCCCAATTAAGGTCTTGGTCAATTTGAATTCCAAGTAATTTTGCGGTAGTAACCGTCTCAATTTGTCCACCACTAACTGTATTCCATGCCAAACAGAAAGATTTGGTTTTCAGAACACCACTTGTCTCCAGCTGTGTAAAGGTGGCAAAACTAGATTATATACATCATAGTATGATAGACCTTCTCTCATTAACACACTGGAGATCCCAATCAACGGCCAATATTTAAACTCCACAGGGCTTGTCTGGGAAGGAAGAAAGCTATTGATCTATTCCGCAGTTATGTCCCTTTATTACAAAATCTTATAAGTACTCTATGGGCCGACACTAATCAACCAACCATTTCGCAGAATAGACTACAGTATCTCAGAACGATACAGTTGGTTAAAATACAGATCAATACATGACGTCCGCGATCAATCAGCCCAGAAGAGATATATATATATATATATATATATGTACGGGACATCAACTAATAATTAATCGTCTGTGAGAGTGGAGAAGAATGTACCACTAGAAATGTACTGGTAGACAGTGAGATATACAAGGAAGGGATAAGGGGTCTCGTCGGTATGACGGAGAACAACAAACTCCTCAATAACAAGAACCTACTCATTCCGAAACCCGACATCAAATTGCCTATCTTCGAACTGGTCCACGACTACATGACCACATTTTGAATAAGATGAATAGTTAAAATAGCTAAGTCATTAACTCAATATCATCCACAGTCTTCGACATTGAAAATTATTTGTCAATTTAAATCAACATTGATGTCGTGGTGTTACCGGGAAACGATGGGCTTCTGACATCCAATGTTTAAGACAAAATAAACATGTTACCATTGGTACACGAATCGTGTACCATAATGCGTTTCAGCGCCATTTGTAACAAGGGACTCTAGAACGAGGCTAGACATATTCCACTAGTCATGGCAAACGGTGACTCCATATTCTTATCTGTTGTTGTTAAATAGGAAATTTTACGCCATTTGTAACAAGGGGCTCGAAGAACAAAGCTAGACATCTTCCACAAGTTATGTAAAACGCAATAGATACTACCGGTACTAGGATAACCAGACGCTAGGGATTGCCATTTGATTGAGACTTCTCGCGTATTTCGCCGAACATAACTGATTTGAAATTACAGTAAAAACGTAAATGATTGAACGTAAATCAGTTTATATCTATCTATATATATATTTGTGACCGTCGTTTGTCTGTCTGTTCAGGGTTGGCGGCTACACTAGGTCTGCCTCGAGTCTGAAATTTGGGGTATAGGGGTAGCTCAGACCGGGGAGTAATATAGGCCAGGTGGCGTTAGTCTACCACTTCCGGTTTCGGAGTTATGACCCCCGAGCGAAGCCGGTCTGTTCGGGATTGGCGGCTACACTAGGTCTGCCCCGAGTCTGAAATTTGGGGTACAAGGTAAGCTCGGACCGGGGAGTAACATAGGCCAGGTGGCGTTAGTCTACCACTTCCGGTTTCGGAGTTATGACCCCCGAGCGAAGCCGGGTATCTGTCTGTTCGGCGTTGGCGGCTACACTAGGTCTGCCCCCAGTCTGAAATTTGGGGTATAGGGGGAGCTCGGACCGGGAAGTAACATAGGCCAGGTGGCGTTAGTCTACCACTTCCAGTTTCGGAGTTATGACCCCCGAGCGAAGCCGGTCTGTTCGGGGTTGGCCCCGAGTCTGAAATTTGGGGTATAGGGGTAGCTCGGACCGGGAGGAACATAGGCCAGGTGGCGTTAGTCTACCACTTCCGGTTCCGGAGTTATGACCCCCGAGCGAAGCCGGATATCCTGCTAGTACATTCATATTACATTAGTATATGCGTTGCAACCCACTTGAGTCAATTTAGCTTCTTCAAATAAGAGGTGGTTAGACGGCTCCGGTATCTAAACACTATTCTACAATGAAGACATCTACCAATACAAAATAGTAGGATAGTGAAGTAGAGAGAGAGAGAAATGGGGTTTAACGTCCACTGGACACAAAATAGGTCATTTCGGTTCAATTTCATTTCAATAATTCGCTTGCGCGGGGACCCAGAGAAAACAAATGAGGTTGGACAGGCGACCCTACTCCTTGTCACGTACAACGGGGGAATCGAAACCACACCAGTTGGCTCAATGACAGACTTTTTGATAAGGCGCTCACGCGCTAACCATTTCGCCATCCACCCCACCCCACCCCCAATTGGTAAGACGGAACAAGTATCTAAAGATTAGTCTATAATATACTAAGCAGACATTTACATATTCAGAATGGGAGGGTAGTTGGACGGACCTGACACCTAAACACTATTCTACAAAGTAGATATCTAGCAATCCGGAAAAGAATGGCTTAAATGCTAAACGCCACGGTTTTAGCTAATAAAGGGATAACTTCCCACTATGCCAATCCATGGCCAGGGGCCGCAAATGAAAATATTGTAGAATCATATTCTAATATACAGGAGGAAGCTTCCGTTCCCCTAGGTCTTGTCTGTGATATCACATTTGTTGGCCTAGTTGTCTAGTGTCTCGCGCTTCGAGCTTCTTCCGGCCTGTCACCTCTGGCTTGCCGTCGTGGTTTTGATGCCTGATGTGACCGTATGTGGCTTGGAAATGGAGGCGCCTTCACAACCTCGTGAGTTTGCTCCGGGTACTGCGATATCACCCTCGGCGGAAGCTGACGGTAAACATCAAATACAACAACAGGTTTGCACATGTTCAGTATGAGTTTAATCGAGTTAAACCAGTTCGTAATTCGTGGCCTCCATTGTCTGAAATCGGGACTAATTAGCTTGGTTTGTATCTAGTGAGTGGACTTTTGATTTTTCCCATGAAAATTACTAATTATTTTTGTACCATGACGACAAGGTCTTAAAGGGTAGCTCACAATCCGCCGTACGTGTTTTGACACCCGCAAGAAACTGGGTGAAAATTTTGTATGTTCAGTCTGCCATCTTCTACGGTGCCGAACACCGCAAGTAACGCCAGACCCGTAGCCCCCTATGGGCGCCCTTTCCTTTGGACACAATACTGCCGAGAGTGATAGGCCGTCCACGACGAGATCATGGGCGCCCATAATGCCGATTCCGAACTTTTTCGTTTTGCTCTTAAATTATTATAAGTAAGCTAAAGTTGTATTCCTTTATATCAAAATATCATAATACGTCAATGTCGCAAGTTCCTCTCCTCAGCATACTCCTAGCAGTGTTTCGTTTGATTATACCTAATTCCACCAAACACTGCTTTAACGAAAGCAAATTTCTGTTCCAAATTATGACTGGTCAATGGCCCCATTAACAACCAATAGCTAACCGCGTTACAAAAGCATTACGCTTAAAAAAAAAGCTCCAAATTGTACCAAATATGTTTACATAACGTCATCACGATTTTATTATGCCCAAAGTTTTAGAGAAGACCCAGATTAAACGAAGGGCTGTCATGTTGCTGTACTTAGGATAGATTTGATTGAACGGGAAGAATAGACAAACTCCTTCAAAAGCTCAAGTATCAGAAGCCAATCCAGCCCCATCGGCGCGCCCGGAAGCCCCCCCCCCCTCCAACATTTTTGGGCTAGCTACGGGCCTGGACGTGTAAGTCTCGCGCACGGGTTTATTAAAAACAAAATCCCCGTAAACTGTCTGTAGTAGCACGTAGAGCTGGTTGTGAGCTTTAGGGGACAGTACAACAGCTAGTATACAATGTAGTTAAAATAATTGTTTACGTGGGCCTTCTTTTCCTAGGATATACGTATACAGTATTCGTATGTAAGACCGGATCCCGTGGTGAAATATAAACATGCAACCTTGGCTAAGCACGGCATCTGAGCAAATCATTATTAGATTTATGTCAATTTACATGAAAATTGTCTCAGATAGTTTACCTTCATTTGCTCAACGTAATATGTTTTTCTCAATACCCACCTCTCGCCTTCCGATAAGATCCACTTCTTCCCTGCACACAGAGAAATATCTGCATTGAGCATAAATGGATGGCGTCCATATTCAAAAGTTAATATTCTATTTTGAAATGTGGTCCTAATTAGTTTACCTCTTTCATATACACAAAGACTAAATTAGTATTTTCAATTTTATTAAGTGGAAGCAGAATAAATACTTCACAAAGTTCTTGAAGTATGCTAAGTGTTTTCGACTAAAATAATCGATTTACTAATTAAAATGTCGGTCAACCATCTTCGTGTCTGTTCTGAGTGGTGTTAAATGTAAACAGACATCGCAACTTTCATATGCCCTACACATCATAACAAATACTATACAGACAGGCACAGTTAGCAAATTGCAGTGACAGCTGCTCTTTGCACCGGAAGAAGTGTCTTCCATATTTCAGAGAACCCTCGACCAGTCATGTCACATCATTGTGATTGTGAATTTTGTTTTCGCAATAAACTTTGTTATGGGTATTAAACCATGGTTGCAAGTAATGCACACATCTGTAAAACGTTCAAAGGCTAACATCTTCGTTCGCAATTGAGTAATTTGAATGAAATTTTCAATATATTCATTTTGCATTATCTATGTTCGAACTATTATAGCTAGAGTAGCTAGCTCTTTATCTAGATCTTACATAATGTATCTTTAATAAAGAGAAGTAACCTTGAGGTATCAATCACACACACTATAATCAGTACCACAGAACTTCTACCAATAAGCATCAGTACATGACTTGTTATAATATTCTCCCATTAATACTAAAGTTCTGACGCGAATGCTTATACACGAAATCGGTTTTAAATGAAGGCTGACATATGGTTATCTTATGAGGCCAAGAAAATAAAATATTATTTGTGAAGGAATCAAAATATTTGGGATTTGCTTGCTTATTGGCCCATATTAACTTCCTATTAGAAATACATACGAACAACAATAATTTCATATTGAATTGCATACTTGATGGGGCTAAACCTCTTCGATATTGGGTTTTTTGGCATTAGTTACTATATATTTGAATGTTTCGAAAGATTCAACGAAGCGGGTTTCATTACATTACTACGTGTGATTTTATTTTCATTTTTGGCTTATTGTGTCGACACAAGCACACACAATGGAAGTAATGGGACACCCTCTATATAATTGAATGTTTGTGTCAAATGATTCAGCTAATGCAGGTTTCATTATATTACTACATCTAATTTTATTTTATTTTTCGGCTTATTGCGTTGATACAGACACACACAATCGATTATATCTTAATATTGGTTTTATCTATGGACTTAAAATTTTGTCACCGCACACAACAATTAACTCGTAAAATCCATTGAAATCGCCAATCCAGCCATTTTAATTACAAATTTATACGTAAACGTGTTATTGATAAACCAAAATTCACCCCCGATGCTATATCATATATAAATTCTATTTTATTTTTAATTTACGTCTTAATGCTCTCTTAAATAAGCCAAATTACCTATTTTAAAGAGTTCATTTGACATGTTAAGTATTAACAAAGTATTAACATATGTAATAGATGAACGTTTCTAATTAGGACTTTACATAAACAGTTCATTTTCCCTCTTACAAAATCTTCTTTGCCATAACGTAATATATGATATAAATATCGGACACAAACGTGACCTAGCGCTTATTCCTTCTAGTAAATTTATTATACTTTCTTTTAACGAAGAAATTTCAGATAGGTTTATGTAAATAAAACTAATTCTATTGGGAAGTCACTTAGAAACCATATCTCCGGCAAGTATCCGAAGCTCTGGGATACGTTTTCAAAGAAATATCAACGTCCAGTTGTCAGACAGAGTTGCAGTGGCGTTTATTAGCAAGCAATAACCTTGTGTCAGGATAAACATGTCTAAATATGAGCATGCTCATGGATGGATTAAGCGCTATATAAATGTACATTATTATTATTATTATTATTAAACCAGTGATGAGTGCTGTCCGCTGTCATTTCCTTGTTTTTGTTCCAGCAAGCAATAGACTTGCATTTCCGAATGGTCAACTTTACCAGGTTACCCAATGAGAAATGGTAGAGTCACGTCAACCCTATCAACTCTTTTAACGGTCATTTCCAAACGGCTCAATTTTAGACAAGGTACATGGGCTATCTCTGCACATTCGCATACTTGAACGAACTTTAGTTTCAGAGACCTAATAACAATTGGTACTTCGCCTACAAATAGAAAGTGAAACTATAAGCGATCCATTTTCTTTTCACAAAGTAAAACTAACGATACCTTGAATATATGTGTTTTAGAAAGAACATTTCTGTAACCACTGAATTGTATACTATATGATAATCATTTCTTGAGGAACACCTTTTAAATAAAACTGGCATTAGACTGATAAAATATCCGGACAGTGGAAATATCCGACCTATAGATGAAGTGGAAATCATAGACTCTTACACAATATCTATATTTAAACAGCTTAAGATTTTGATGGTTAACAACATGTGGCTAATTACAAATTAATCACAATTTACACAGTAAAAGAGAAGGCTTCCATAAACAAGATTTCTCAGAAAAATCATAAAGAATTATTTATAATTCATGTTTAAAACAGAACCATGAGATTCGTATAGAATATATTAAACTGTTTTCCAATGAATTGCTCACCATTCCTTCATTTTTCGTCACCCGCCATGCTAATGCTATTGGTTTGCCTTTGTGTCAAAATTGATTGTCCCCAAATGCATCTCTATCGACATGCTTTACATGGCCTCTCCGGTGATGGAGTAATTCCTTGCCCTCTATGTTCTGATGAATATGACTTTAAATACTTGTGTTTAGTTCTCTCTTTTGTAGAGTTTGGGCATGGGGAATGACCGAACATGAAGAATGAGCTTTCTGCGTTTACTTGGATCTTCCTTGGTTCCAGACTTATGTGCAGACCCTGATCATTAAACATATATTATGTCAAATGGCTGAACTCAACTACTACAAGTGCATACTGAGCATGATCTCAAGCAGGATGGAAAAGACGAATTCTTCTGTAACGAAAAACCATTTTACGTTGATATTCTGGTCGCATCATCTTGGTTTAAAATTATAAGGTGCCAGCAGAAGCAAGGTCCTCGCGTAACCCTCACCCGTTAGCTACACCAATCAGACTGGCCGAGTGCATTTACCTTGCCACATTTGTTGTTGTAGCGTCCGATTCAACCACTCTACCCCCTACTATTAGTGTAATAGTCCGGCAGAACTATGGCTGAACCTGGAAATTGTATACAAAGTTTTTTTATGACTGATTTTGAGAAATTCAAGATGGCGTCTAAGATGGCTGCCATTTCAAATAATCCCCTATAACTCCCATAGTATTTAGTCTAGGATGATAATTTTTTGGTGTCTAACCGTATGTTTTCGGGGTCAAGGAATACTCTGAAAGCATTCATTGTGTTGTGGAGTGATTGGGTGATGGCAAAATCCAAAATGGCAGCTAATATAGCCCCTTAACCCTTTAGCGGCGATTAGGAGCGATTATTTCACCAAACCAAACTATATCTAGAGAGAAGCTATATATTTCAGGACATAGGTGCATAAGACGGATACGGTGACACAACATACATGGCTACCAGTGGGTCCAGGAAAGCATGGACCTCCCCTGAAAAAGGGGTAAAAGCTGGGGTTTTTTTTTAACATTTTTGAAAAAAAAACCCAACCCCGAATTCTACCCGCAAAAGACGAAAATGACCCCCAAAAATAGGTAATATTCAGTTTAACCCTTTAGTCGTGTTTCCGACTGCAACCTGCGGCGGCACAAGCGCAAAATACTGTACATTTTAAGCCATCCCTAGTGCAGATACAAGCACGCGTACTACATGGGTTGTTACTCTTGCACCCGCATAACAGACTCCGGAGCAAGTTGATTATCAACTGGAAGGGTGACCGGTTGTAATGTTTTCAATTTAGTGTCCTTCACCCAGGCATACAATTCCGGATCAAGTTCAGGCGGATTACGATCTTCCAGTGAACTCCACACAATTGCTTGGTGATGAGCTCTTTTTACATTCTCTGCAAATGCATCATTCGTTGGAGAAAGGCTACACAGTTTAGGTGGACATGATGCCAATACATTTCAGTTCTGGATGCCCATACCCTCCAGCGTGTTTCAGACATCGATTTGCTAGAGCTCTGCCCATAACACGCTGACATAAATGCTGTGGCTTGTGTAATCACCGATTCTATTGGAGAGTCTACTACCCCGAGAAGTGAGAGATAATACACTCCAGCTCTCATAACTTGCAATGCTGTTCCTTTCCCCACACCGCAGCAGCATGCAACCGTGTCACATCCAGTAAGAGCATGAGCTGGCAAGATTTCAGTGATAATGGATGCGTGTTTCTCCATAGTTTTACCGATGTCAACAGTTGTTCTTTCCTTGATTGGTGATTCCATTGTAACGTGACTCTTCATGTTAACTATGCGGTAGTAATGCACAAGAAGGAGTGGTGGGTGTGCTTAGCACGGGACGGGAATCCACGGGGGGGGGGGGGGGTAGGTCGGTCTACCCTCGAACCATATCTACTTATCGGAGAAAAGGAAGGCAAGGGTTAGCACAAAACGGATTATACGCTATACACAGATACTGCCGCACCCTGAAGTTGTCAATATCTTGATGGTTAAGGATCTCAAAATTGTCTCTTTTTAGCTCCAATAAAACAACACAAGATTGTACAGGTGATATTTTATGTAAAAATTAAAGCACCAAATAACAACAATGAAGCAGTCGCTCTTCGGGTAATCCTTTCTAACACATAGCAATAATCCTACACAAATAACATAAATAATCCACTGGGACGGGGTATGGAACATAGGCACTACTCTATAATCTAATAGGAACCTAAGGTTGACAGAGATCTCAACCGATAATAAAGGATCTCAAAATTGTCTCTTTTTAGCTCCAATAAAACAACACAAGATTGTACAGGTGATATTTTATGTAAAAATTAAAGCACCAAATAACAACAATGAAGCAGTCGCTCTTCGGGTAATCCTTTCTAACACATAGCAATAATCCTACACAAATAACATAAATAATCCACTGGGACGGGGTATGAAACATAGGCACTACTCTATAATCTAATAGGAACCTAAGGTTGACAGAGATCTCAACCGATAATAAAGGGTTTGCTCAGAGTTAACACACAAGTGCGCGGCAGTTATGCAAAGGGGGAAAGAAACAAGCCCAAAACTGAATGTGGCCATCCTAGTGCCGGCGTGCATCGCGTTGCATGAAAAGCCCCACCATAATCAAAATTAACGTCCTATTTTTTTGCGCCATCCTATAATGGAAGAGACGTATATTACGTTTGTTAGATATGGTACACTCTGGTGAGTTTGGGTTCAACCCTGTTTTCCCCTTTTTTGTCGCTGCAATCATATTCTCTGCTTCATGTTGCAAAATAACAAAATTTTTCAACAGATCTGAACCCCGGTGGTGGTGTGTTAGATTGGTATAGTTATAGGCGCGTAGCCCAGAATGCATCGTTTCATTTCCCCCTCCTGCGTACAAAGTAGAACAAGATAACAAAGAAGTCATGATTCTCATCGAACTCTCTTGTTTGTGGAGAGGATCTTTTACGTCCAATTCAACAAAGTGTAACAGTGTATCTTTGTTAACCATGGTTGATTTTCTTGAAGGCGCGTAAGGACACCTGTGGTCTATCCGAAATACACGGCACCCACATAGGGGGTTGGAATAGACTTCTTTTGCGAAACTACCTGGAAAAAAGAAGAAAAAAATACCCTTGATACCAAACCTTTAGTTAAATATTAAAAAATACAAACACATGTGCTTGTAAGAAAAGGGATACGCTGACCTAAGTGATACACAGTTGCTGCTTCTTTTTAATGGTATGGCAAAGGTGAGTATACCTTTGTATTCAATTTACTGTATCATATGGTTACTTTTTCGGCAAAGTAAATCAAAATCAAGGAGTCAAGCTATACTCATGGCTAGACCAGGGTGTCATGGGCTGCGATATGTCTTTGTCACGAGTTGTTTTTGTTTTGAAACTGACCGCATTAATAAGTCTTCATGTTGTTAGCAGTGCTGTCACCGCGGATATAATATGATAGGTTCTACAAATTTCGAAATGACAATACTGATTGCTCATATTCGTCAACATGATACATTAGATTAATAGCAAGTTATCTATTAATTCTGGGGTGATGTTTACCTCCAAAAAAACATTAGAAATTGTATATGTACGGTGGTCTTCCATATGTATATTAGACGTTCTACATGTGATTGCTCAGATTCCTCAACATGATCGAATACAAAATATTAAGTTGAGATTTATGAGGTCAGTAAACTTCAACAAGAGTCAATATGATATCAAGTGTCAACATTAGTTTACAGAATTTAATCTATCAAAACGATAGACACAGTTGATTAGGTTAGTTCGATCAAAAACTGGATTGACTTGTTTACAAAATGATGTCGATACTTGTTTTGTTTTTTTAAATCTGTGACAAATGCAGATCATTGGTTGAACGATAGTAAATTCCAATACAGAGCATAACTTATGGGTGGAAATAAAAGTAACAGCATGGTCTTAATCGATATTTTAAATGTCATGATGGGGTAATATATTATATCTATAGGGTGTGCTAAGTAGCAACCATATATCATGTCACAAAATACAGTTTGATTATACATTAGTTTTAACATGCTGTCAATATTGCATTTTATTGGATGGGATTTAGCCATTTAGCTCAGGGAATGATATGCTTACTTTTTCAGAGAACACCAGGTACTACTTTACAACTGGAAATCCGTCCATTTGAAATCTGCTTGTGCTAAGGTTCAGATAGTAGATTAACGTCTGTGTCCTTAACAGTGATATCGTCGACAATGCATAACATTTCGCCAACTTGTCATTTCTATATGCAGGCATTTTAAAATGTTAATCGCAATAATTATTTGAGTTATTGTCTCTTCATCGCATACTTTTTAACGCTCTACTTGCCGGATTTGAATAAAGAGTGTTTACATAGAAAAGAACCCCATCGCATCAATTATTTATAAAGTTATTACATTGCCATCGAAGAAGTGTTTTTAATTTTTTTTACTTTCAACATTTCCAGTATTGTGTGACTGATTATAGAGGATGTGCTTTCTTGAAAGTGGCCCAGTCTCGGGGTAAAAATAAAATTGTCGATTTTAATCGATTTCACAGTTCAATTTGTTTTGTGTCTATCTGTCTGTCCGTCACACCTTTTGAGACACAATAACTCTCCTTCTAATTGAGCTAGAATGTTCAAACTCTGTGTAAGTGTATGTTAGGTGAATACCTTGATAGAGTTCGAAGATGAGCTTTTTCTGCTTGGGGTAAGCAGAGATAGGCAATTTGATTTGTTGATGTGTTGGGACACGATAATTTTAAGTGAGGGTGATGAAACTTGGTGTATAGTTTCTTTATATCAATACCTTGACCAAGTTCAATAATGGGGATTTTGATTAATCGAGACTTCGGAACAAAATAATTCTCCTTTTAATTCATGTAGGATGTTCAAACTTGGCGTAGCTTTTAATAAGGCGAATGCGTTGATGTCCTTCGAAGATGAGCATTTTCTGCTTAGGGTAAGCAGAGATAAGTAATTTGATTGGTTGATACTTTGTGACACGATAACTTTGGTTCTAAATAAGCGAGAGCATTGAAACTTGGTGTATAGTTTCGTCACATCAATACCATGGCCAAGTTTGATAATGAGCATTTTCGGGTTAGAGTAAGCAGAGTGATTAGCAATTTGATTGGTCAAGACTTTGGGACACAACAGCATTAATTCTAATTGAGTGATAGTGGAGAAACTTCGTGTATAGGCAAAGTAGAGGCGTAATCTGATTGGTCGAGATTTTGGAACACAATAAATCTCCTTTTAATCGAGGTAGAATTTTCAAACTTGGCGCAGGTGCCTATTTAGTGAATGCCTTGACAGAGTTCTATCATTCGCATTTTCCACTTAGGCTAAGCAGAGATAACATATTTGATTAGTTGATACCATGGAACACGATAACCTTGATGGGTGAGAGCGATGAAACTCCGAGTATAGATTCATTATATCAATTAGATTCATTGTATCAATACCTTGACTGAGTTCGATGATTAGGATTTTCTGCTGAGGCTAAGTAGCGATAAGCAATTTGACTGGTCAAGACTTTGGGACGTAACAACACTGCTTTTATATGAGGTAGAATGCTTTAAGGAGCTAAATCGGTAAAATTCGGAACCCTGAAAATGACACAAATGGGTCGCAATGTATATAAACTGATTTACATTCAGTCGTTTCTATTTTGACTGTAATTTCTAACCAGTTATGTTCGGCTTTATCTATTTTTCTCGTTTCTCTTATCTCGTTACGGTAAATTCTTTTTATGAATTGTTAGATTCGAACAGATATCCTATAAGAGTCTAATATTACTTTACCTGGTAGTCCGCGACATAAAGATTACTCGTATTTTCCTTTAAACAATAAAGCATACTACGAAGCAATGGCAATAATGAAAACTCTATTCTTAGTTGTGCATAACTTGTAAAATCGATTTTGATCATATACTGATTCCTTAATTATCACTTAAAATATGTAAGAAGATAATGAATAAAAACATTATGCGCGGACTTTTCTATTTTTCTAGCTTTCTCTTATCTCGTGACACTCCGTTCTTTTTATGAAATGTTTATTTCGAACAGATATCCTCTCTACAACATTTCGTCAGTTACCGCTCTTACCTGTAGTCAGTTATATAAATATATAAGGATCACTCGTGTTTTTCTTTTGCTTTCGTCACTTCCAGTTTCTTCAAATCTTCATTACACATCTACCACATCAATCTTTGTGTTAATATTATATCTGGAATGCGTGTAACCAGTTATATCACATATGAAATTTTGGCTGACACCAACATTGTTCTTCAACTGAAAAATCGTAAAAAGAGGGTTTTAGTCCCTTTAAAGATGGCAGTTTATTGCCATTGTCCCGATCAACCCCACTGTCCACTGACTGTTTAGTAATTACTCTGAAGTTCAAGAGTAATTTGCCCAAACTTAGTAAAGCTCAGAGGGCCTGGTCTTTACTTAACACGGTAAGCACAGCACTCTACCGTCAAGAGGTGGATAGGGATTGTTTGAATTGAAATACAATTCACAATTAAACATACATTATGCAAGAGCTAAATCTGCCTATTGTAGGTCTTTCTTTAGGCCTGAAATGTTATCTAAATTATTAATTAGACATTAATTAACTTATCCAGACCATAATCAGCCCTCGGTGTCATCGCTAGCCTGCGATATATAATGGATTAGGATCCGATTTGCTGCTCAAGTTTCATTCATGATTTAACCATGAAATGGATAATCGAGACTATGTTTTTATCGCACGACTTTAGTAATGATGATCGAGGCTAGGCACAGACATCGGAGAATGGCGAATGCGACCTTATAGAAATATAATTGTGTAATTAATTAAAAACAAACAACCATCACAGCTTTGTGGAAAATTCGTTTCAGTCAATGGTTGATATATTCATAAAATTTGGCTGACAAATAAACTTATCGGGCAAATAGGCGCAGTTCCCCACTCCGCAACTGAGATGGGCACCATCGCCTATGTAGCCCCTTACCTATTGTTCAATACGATTCAGTTTGTTGAATCAAATATTGTTTAATCTATTTTTTTCCCTACCATCCGAACGACTGGGTAGTGTCCTTCCAGCCCACTTCCATCCCGTACTACTGACAGTGGGAAACCGCACCGGACTTGTCTTGTAAAAGTACATATCTACATTGTAGTAAATGTGAAAATGAAACAAAAAAGACTGTTAAAGAAACCGAATTTGATGTTTATACATGTAGTGACAGCGATGATGATGGCGACTAACTAAAGTGAAGAGTAACTGCGTAATTTTGATTTTCAATGATTGTTTTACTTCAATAAATTAATAGTTTTTGTCTACAGCTATCTATACAAAAAAATACTGTAGGGTCTAATTGAAAGAGCATGTGGGTATGGGTTTATATTTTAGTGGAAAAAACACGTGGTTTCAATGCGATTTACAAAAACTATGGACATATTTTGGTCTCCATTACCTTCTAACCACATTGTCAACGAATGTCAAACATATCTCCTGGCTCATCAGACTAGGCGTCCGCCCATAATTTCTGGGTAAACACCCGCTCACCAACCCTCGCATGCCGCCGGTACCACATTAACCATATAAATATTGGGTTTGTGTGGGTCTTTTGTGTCATACAGCATCAGCAATCAACACGCACCTGTAATTGCAGACTTTTCACAGAAAGGGCGATAACTCTCTATTACCGTTAATGGGTTTCCAAAATTATGTATGTTCCCTTGTCCATTATGTGTTCTGCATTTTGGTTTAAATCAAAATTTAACCAATACCATATTCATTGTCGAGGATGAAGGCACTGGGTGGTTTTGGCAATATTTATTTTTATGTCAACTTCACAATTGTTAGCATAAATATGGCATTTACTTGACAATTATCACAATTTTCATCTGTGCCTAAATCGAGTTATTGCAAACATTTTGCTTGGGTGTTTTCCTGGTGTTATAAGCTTTCTAAAAATGTATAGTTTGTTTTGTAGGGAGGACCTTGTAGCGGAATTGTGTTTCTAAGCAAGCTAGAAATTTTGGCTACTGGCCTATTTGTTCTAGATTGTTTAATTCCGATTGCCCTTTGGTGTCGATGGATTTAGACAGTATATACACACTGGTTGGTGTTTACTCAATATATTGGAAATTATTTTCTAGTATTTACTCACCAAACCTGATTCAATTGTTAAAATCCCCACAAAAGTAAATAAATCGATCAACAATCTTAGCAATATAGAAGCCGAGTTGTAAATATCTCGTTATAGGAATCTATAATTATTTACCATAGAATGTAGTAGATGTGTTAATATGAATTTCCATTTCTGGTTTAATAAATATTCACTATTTGAATAATATTGGTTTATCTAACACTGATGTCAAAAGCTCTATTGTCCGAGAGCTGTATCTAGTGACTATCTCCTGTTTATTATGTCTTCATGTTGTGATATTAAATGGAAAGGGGCTGAAGGACAGATTGACATGTGTGACCTCTTCTGACCTAGGTGATGACCTTTACCCTTGACAACAATTTCTGATCAAGTTGTTTGTGCTTTATCAATAGTCAGTTTTGACAGGTTTAGATTGTATCCAGTTAATTTCCTCTTCGAGATATGAAGAATTGAATATAGATAGACGTTATTTGAAATATCAATAGGGTTAAGGCAGTCTCTCTGATTTCTTTGGTTAAACTTTCCTTCCTCATTCTACAGTTTTCCATCCAGTCTGTGTCTTCAGAGTTGTGCAAACCCAAATTGTCGTAACATTCCTTTGACTAAGGCTTTCTATTGATACATTTGTCATGTTATTAACAACCCAGAGTAACTCGTTTGCTACGAAAAAAAAAGAAGAAATTTTCTAAGCTTACAGAAGGTTTCCAGTCAGGATGGTTTTGAGAATATACAAATTTACTTATGGTTCAAAAGCTTCTGTGAATGCATAGCAAAAATACCTTTACGTTCGTATGTAAATTTGTAAAATATCGCCAAAAGACTTTACTTCATGTAGATATTCGAATTTTTACCTAACCAATTTATTTCCTGTAGACATTCGATTTAATTTTAGAACTTAAAACATTATACTTTATGCCATATTAAAAGGACCTTGGCGTTAACTTTGGCATTTTGCAATGTCTCTGCTGTTCTATTAGACGAAATTACGGTGCCTGAGTTACATGTATCATCTCCAGTAAAATATCAACGCACTTTCTTTCTCATCCATATAAAATGTCTCGATAATTATATCTCCAGACTGCAGGAGGATTTAATCGCCTGAATATTAACATAATTATGTCACTGGTATGTACAAGGCAATCCATCATTCGGTTATCAGGGATTTTTATGGCTAACGTCTTGGAACAGTAATACAGTTGGTGTATGCACACAGCTTAACTCGGTTTGATGGCGATTTGATTGGTTCAAATTGATAAACTAATTCTCGATGATCACGGAAGAGACATCCGTATGGCCTTGATCTAAAATAAATAGTTGAATCTGCAGTCTACCAGCTTCGTTTGCGTAAAGGAATAGGTTCGTTTTATATTCAGGATTAAAGATGTCTGTACGTGATTGCAACTCTCTGTGATGTTATATGGTCAATAATATAAGCAATTAGAAATCTTATTCGGCTCAACAAATGAAATGGGGTTTAACGTCCTACTTTTTTGCACCGACTAAGGTAATACAGACGGGCATACGTCATTCAGGGTGCTATGAGGTATATTTTGCTAGGGCAGCAGCGCTACGGTCTACACTGTGCTTACCAGATCCCCCATCCTGCTTTGTAACCAATTGCAAGATTATTTTTGAAATGGTAATGTAACGGTTCCATGATATTAGAATCTGGAACTGAAATTTGAGAATAGAAAGAAAAACAAACATTGTTAGATGCAAACTATTGTTATCAGTTGGAAATATTATTTGATTCCATAACTCCAAGTACAAGATTATTGTTAAAACGGTAATCTGACCGCTCCGTGATGTGGAACGGAAATTGAGAGAACAAAAAATAACAGATGCACACTATACAAGTTTCCTTAATGCACAGACCATACTTCACGTATGCTGAAATAACCGTATCAAAGATTCAATTATGATATAGGTGTAATTTAAGAATCAAAGCTCAGAAGTAATACAAACCAGATTCATATACGGGGCAGAAATTTATTTTCATCGATATAGAAGGTGGACGTAGAGATTTCTAAATCTGTTTAAACGATGATTAACAGTGAGATATATTTTCTGGTTATATATGATCTATAAATATGAAAGATGGACCCGTTATACGATCAAACTTAATTTTACCAGTTTTCATCACGCTTGTCATCTAAAAAAGAGGTTTAATCTTGATAAATGATCTCGTTGCTGACATTAAACGGTATAAAACAGTTTTTAATGCATTTTTATCATCCTGATCACAGACGCATTTGGTCATCATGAACTTGAAGCAGGAAATATATAAATGGTTAACGTCTGAGAAATGCAGGAGGGGCTAACGCCGCGTATCAAAACAAGCATAACTACTACCAATAACCGGATACATCCCGCCAGAAAAATATCCGGAAACTACATAATATATAAGCGCCAAAATGTTAGGTCCAAGGACCGAGGCCTTGCGCTATTACTGTGACGGTATTCAGCAATATCTCTACCTTCAAGTTCTCATGTCTTTTGTTAATGGGTTTGGGTGTCTCACGTTTTTCCATTTTCAAGATTAGTTTGATTTTCTTATAATCATGAATATTAAAGTTTTGAGAAAAAGAAACCAACACAGTATTATGCGGAACATCATCACACCTTTAATACACATTTTCTATTATATATAAAATGAATTAAAATATTACGCGAAAAGGCAGACCTAAAATCTGCCCGGTAAGTATAGTTAGGGCAAGACTGAAGGTCAGGTGACATATGATGTTCTAATAATGAGTCTTCTTTCTGCACGACACGACCAATGATAGGTTTTATTTTACTGCAATGAACGTATCTAGAAGTAATAAAAAGAAACTTAATAATTTAATAACTTATCCTGGTGAATTGAGAATTATTATCATTTCGATGTAGACTGAAAACCCACTATTATCTAGATATATATCGTACGATTTATAGAATCGAGGCAAATTACGAAGCTGGGCAAAGTAACATTGTCAACTTTTAGATAAATTACCCAACATTTACTGACCAATATGATTGATCATTGAGATAAGCGACTAAACATTTATACGGCTGAAGTTCTAATATATTACCCCAATCGAACTCGAAAATATTTATATGACTATTGGTGTACGGTCTTTGGGGAGTGGGGCTTAACCGATATGAATGAGAAAACCAAATACGAGTATTTTAATGCTGCATCACTTGATTGGTGTAAGGGCGTTGGGTAGTGGTACTGGACAGTACTCGATAAAAATGAAATAAAATGGGGTTTAACGTCTTACTCTTCTGCACCAACCAGTGTAGGGGTCGGGGGCTTCTAACCCTTTACCTATAAATGATATTGTATGTTTACCGCATCTACACGTATTTAAAGAAAACCCGGATATTTACGGCTCTGAATGTGTAATAAGATTAGTAGAATTTTTGTTCTTTAAATTAATAATAGCATTATATTATATCTTTAACTAATTATTGGGTTTCATTTTGTAGAGAATTTGTATCTCACGCACTTGAATGAGTGAGTGGTTGACACATAAAGAGATTTATAAAACCAAAACATAGCTGGTTCTGTGTGAAAACAAAACATCACCAGATCACTTATGGTAGGAAAATTACTATTGCATTATTTGGCTTAGTAACCAATCATTTTAATTGTTTACGTCATATTTGACCAATTAGATAATTGAAAGTCGAAACCCAAGGGTGAATACCATCATAACTTTGGGCCAGCGGTAGACAGCCGCTAGATTCTTGGAGAGGAGACATACATTGAGAGAGAGAGAGAGAGAGAGAGTGAGTTACCGTTTAGGTTGGAGGGACACCATCTCGATTCAGGTCGTAGAAGAGCCATATAATGTAGATGGGCCGTCAGTACATTTGTTATGCGAAATGGTGAGGTTGAGAAAGTGGAGAATGACTAATCTAAGCTTGTAACCTATGTATCCAATGCTTGATATAAAATGTAGAAACAAATTGTTGTTTGGTAGACAAACGTCTTAACGGCTAAGGTATATATATACACAACGTGAATCCTAGCCGTAAGAAGAGAATACAAATATAACCAGAGACAATGATAGACGATCACACGGTTATTAAAATATGTAGCAGAAGAGAATATGCGTCACACTTCGGCTGTAGGGAGTTTTTATGCGCCTGGCCTTTCCACATCTAACCAGCGACGTATAGCGTGCATAGTACTACAATATTTGTAAATTTAATATTTTTAACAATAAATTATATGTATTTTCGGGTGTAATATAATATTGATCTATAGACTTTATTGATCTAGACTATGTCTTCTGATCCTTTTATATAGTTAGGAGTACACAATATTAAGGAACCTGTAGGATGTTCTTACAATTAGCCTATGTATTACGGGTATAATTCTTACACGAACATTTCTATAGGTCGTCATCGATTTAACTGGATAAATACCAGCTCGATTATTTCTATAACCCCACATTTTCCGTTTTCGGTGTTATTAAAACACGTTTTGCTAATAGTCGGATAATAGGGTCGGATATTAAAACGGATAACGGTAATAAAAATAATGATATCGTATATCACGTTCTGTTTTTGTAGAAATAATTTCATCGATACATAATCCATGATAACCAATTGCTTTGTGGCTTAATGGGGTCTTATTTAACAAAAATAACGGATTAAGAACTTATTGTAGTTCATAATAAGCTAATTCCATATTAATTCTTTACAAATTTCTGGAACAATACTAAATCCAATCTAAGAATTATACAACTCTATATCATAACAAATTTGTAATTAATACGGTAGTTCAGTTTCATATCGTTCCGGGACACATTGGCTCGCTACTAGGAGGTTAGTAGTTCGATCTCTCGGTGTTGGACGATAAAGTTCCCCGGGAAATTTCCAGTGCACAACGGAGGACCTGTCAAAGAAAGAGCGTCTAGTCACGTGTACACGTTGGCGTGGACGTAAAAGACCCCTTGACAGTTGGAATTCAATTGCTGTCCGTAGGACGCTGTACGGCGTATACCCGTTTTCATTACCCCGGTCTGTGCAGAAAAGTAGGACGATCATTCATTCCATATCGTTTCAGCGCAAATTGGACATCGTGAAGGGTTAATAGATGCGGTCTGGTTTAGGGCAAATCATTAAACACGCCACGATGGTGCAATATTTAAATGAAATACGTTAGGCTTTGAGGGGTAACGTAATTATGGGTCACAGCCATTTTTATAGCTCGCTAATCATGTCGATATATGAGGGAAGAGATATAAGATAAATGGTTATTCGAATATTGTGTTACTCTGCTGAATAACCGCCTTCTTAATGGCCATAAATTTCGCATTTCCAGTTTTTCGCAACCGGGTCAATCCTACTTAAACATTATCGCCGCTTCAAAGAGGACCACAATTTTTATTTAAAATGAGGTGTGTGGGGGGGGGGGGTGTTAATAGTGTCTATTTAAGTGCAATGAATTATGGACGTTTTGGTCAAATGATCTCCTTTAGGTGAAATTAGAAATATAAATGGAAACCAGAAAACCAAATGATCGACTAGTGGATACGAAAGTAGAACTAAGATGTAATCCAATGTTAAAATGTTGATTTTTTTTTTAAAACAGTAGCCAAACACAATTTCCTTATTTTGGTCTTCCGCTTGATTAATTAATCTAATTTATATGAGTAATAGACGCACCAATTCATCCCATATAACTATTATTTTTTACCCGACATGATCTAATAAAAACCATAGCGTTGCATGTTATTCTGTGTAATACAATATACGTCTTTCAATCTTCATATTAACCAAAAATACTACCGCCATTTGAAAATAAAATGTTCCGTGTGAATGAAATTAGGATGTAACTGTAATACAATCAACTCCTACCGTATTATTTCATTTTATTATCTCTATATACTTTTTGCCAATTTTAAAAGTTAAAAATTCTCGGCGTGTCTAGTTTACACCATTGCTGAATACGGCACGTTCGATACAATGTCATGTCTCAAACATAGAAATAATTAAACTAAAAGATTGAATTAATCAGCCTGATTGAAAGTATACTAATATATCGTTCCGTTTTATTTTCCGGTTGGTTTACACTACTTCATCTAACCTCTCGGGTCGTTACTTTCGGTCTCCTGATGTAACCGCGTCTGCGCGGTTTAGTTAGCGTAGGGAAATGAAACTTGGTCGAGATTGCGCTTCCTGTTCAACTTCCGGGTACGCAACAGTGCGTGATCCACCGATTACAAAGAACGAAAATAACAGTTAGTTTTAATTAGATTGAGTAATAATTATACTAAGACCGTTATCGTGTCATAAGAACAGCTTATAAGAAGCCGGAAAATACTTGAGAACATCTTAAACCCTAAACGACAGATACCACCCATGCTAACTAAAACTTTTATTTTATAAACAGCTAAAACCCAGACAGCCACTCAGCTTTGGCCCTACTATGGCCCATATATGGCAATATCTGACTGGATGTAGCCCAGATGTTACCACATGTGGTAACTATTGGCTCACTACTGATGAATAAAACTTATTTTTGTAACTGGTATCTAAGAATATCTTGTCAATTTGTTAAAAGATTTTAAATTTTTTGTTTTATATTCAAAACGTTTGAAAAAATAATATTATGCAAGAAGTTTGCCATATTTTGCCCACATCCAACTGGCCAAATGCCTCAAAATATCAACCCAATAAATTTCGGCTCAGACTATGACTTCTAGTTTTCAGCAGAATTTTCCGGGGTGCTGTGGCCCTTGTGTTCTATATTAGTTTAATTACAAACAAAAAATAAAGTCTTAAAACAATATTTTTTTAATGTAATGTATATATAATAAGAATGTGATCACCCCAACCTTAAAAAAAAGCCAGTAAATGTAAATCTTTAAATTCTGTACTCAAATTATACAATTTGTTGAAGCCAGCAGCCCAACCGCGCACACTTTTCAACAAAGCATAATTAACAGCCAATTTACTATCTTGAAATCTGTTTGGTCATTGGCTGAATTTTAAATTCTAAAATTCAGTGTAAAACAACTTAATAGAAGTTAGTATTAACAAGAAACTGAAGACATTACAGTGGTACACAATTTTTACAGGACTTAGTTAAAGACAAAGATACGTATATTTTATTACATTCTCTACAATGATATTAAATTACATAAGATTTATGTGATTTTATTATTTAGATAACTTCATTTAACTATTCTTTTGCCTTGGCATCGTCAACAGACTTCAAATTAATCAACAGAGAGAGAAAATAAGCTTATCAAATTAGAAGAGATCATGGGCTATATTTTTTCCAAAAAAGAGAATAATCTGACTTAACGCAATGATATTTGCATTGACAGACCCCTCGACCATGCTTGGTATAAAGAAGTAAAAATATGTTGGGTTTTTTATGTACATATTTTGCATTTATTGCAGGTGTGATCAAACTCGACCATAAGGATGCGGAAAATAATTTAAAAAACAGGGGGAGGGTGACTCAATGACAGACTTATGATACAACGAGCACACGCTAATCATTTGGCCACCCAAACCCCTATATCTGACGGCAAAGTCATTCATGTAATACAAGCCAGATGAATATTCGTTGTTGTTTGTGGTGACTAACGTCCGCTTCCACCGAGGGTGATATCTTTGTTGTGGGAGGAAACCGGAGTACCTGGAGTAAACTCATTAGGATGAGAGGGTGGCCCTTTCTCCAAGCCACATACTCACACCAGGGAGCGAAACCACGACTGCCAGTCAGAGGTGACAGGTCAGCTGGATATCCTAAGGATTGATAGCTTTATAGTGCCATAGTAGGCTACACATAATGTATCTAAATTATGTTGACAGAACATAGCCAACACTACACGTGGTCAATGTTACTTTTCACCATCACTTTACTATCGTGTTCTATTTCAGTCACTTCCCGCGCCCCATTTTACAAAAATGCGACGTCCACTTTATAACACAACGTCACCCTTTATAAAGCGACGCCTCGCCTTGTTTTTAAAAAAGAATATTGTATTTATAGATTGACTTCCTTACATAGGGAGACTTCATTATTTTACATTTTTAAATGTAAATACAATAATTCTTAAAAATGCACCGGCATTTTTGTAAGTTTTTTTGGTTTTGTTTTCATTATAAATTATTATTTGATATTTATATCCTAATATAATGCTTTTCTTAGAAATTTTGTACTAGTAGCTGACTTTTCGTTCTTTCCATATTTCATTCAATGATTGTAGACTGTATTTCTAGGTTAAGTAGAGCAGAAGTGAACGTAATCTTGGATTCTTAATCTGATTTCTTCGGTGTTGCTAATATTTCATCGTAGGTATATAAAAAAACATGCATTAATTCTGTTGCTAAAAATGTCAGGGAGTGTTCATACTTAAGTCATACAATACTTGAGACCGATAAAAAAACTGATATAAATAACTGATTCAACATCGGTCTTAATCTGATTTCTTCGGGGTTGCTAATATTTCATCGTAGATATATCCAAAAAACCATTCTTGTATTAATTCTGTCTGTAAAAATGTCAGGGAATGTTCATACTATAAGTAACACAACACTTGAGAACCTATAAAACAACTGATGTAAATAATGGAAACCATACCTACATCATTATCAGTACCCTGTCATCGTTTGTTTAAAGGAACTAAGTCTCTAACTCAATAATATTCAAAATTAAAAACACGAATTATAATTTAAAATATAGTAAAGGCTGATTCACAAACGACAAAATAATAATTAACAAAACAGGTAAAATGTACCAAGCAGGCGTAAACGACTGCAGTTCAATTTGAACTGTTCACAAATATCACCGAACATAATTGATTAGAAATGCAATATTTATTTCAAAAACTGAATATAAATTACTTTACATACATTCATGTTACATTATGTGCTTTTAGAACCATTTTGGTATATTTTAAGGTTCCCAAAATAGAGCCGTACACCCTTTAAAAATTATTATTGTGTATGTCTGTATCAAGAAGCACACGGTCATTCTTTCACACTAGAGTTTACGATTTTAAGCACAGAACTTTAAAATATATAGTCTGAATATTATACAATTATTGTCGGGGTATATAAAGGATATTAAAGGCAGTTTCATGACATGAGTATAAGGATGTTTATTGCTGGGTCATCTGTAAGGATGTAAAACAAAAGAATATATATTATGACATTTAAATGTCTATACAAACAATTAATATAATCTAAATGCCACATAAACTTGGTTGTTAATTTAATTGAATATCCAAAATTATTCAACATTGACAGACACCATCATGTGAATATACAACAATGCACATACCTCCCTTCTGTCCAAATAAATTGCTGTATATGCCTAACAGCAAACGATTCTCCTTGTACCTGCGCATTTCAGCACCAAAATTATAAACTATATCCGCTTAGAAAAAGCGACATGCGGCGGAAAGGGAGACGCGTCACTTTTTGAAGGGCGACGTTGTATTAAAAAGTCGACGTCGCTTTTCTTTTTCTATAGCTTAACATTGAAAAACATGAATTTTGCGTCGCGACGCTGGAAGTGGCTAAAATAGAACACCATACCTATCTGATATACCAATTAGTATAATAGTACTTAATTCGCATCAGTTAAGTGTAAATTATAGTATCATAGTTATATAAAACAGGTGTGATTTTACATATCTTTATCTCCAGAGGGTTGTCTTACTTACATTAACTAGTGTTTATTATACTCGTTACGAATTCTATTAGGTCTACAATATCGACTAATTAGCCTAAAAGTACTTAATCCTTACACAAACCAGATACAACGATATCACCTATGGATAGGCCGGGGTACCCATCTCATTTTGTTTTAAAGAACGTAAAGCTCTATTCTTTGGAACCTTAAAATAGACTAAAATTGGTTGAAAAGCATATATTAATGTAACATGAATTTTTATAAACTGCGTTACATTCAATTTTTTAGATTTGTAGTGTAATTTCAAATAAGTTTAAGCAGTCCAAATTGAATTGCAGTCGTTTACACCTGGTTGTTCAAGTCCACATGTTTATGTCTTTTTCTTTTTGTCGTTTGTGCATCAACCAGTTTTATTACTTCCGCACTGACTTGCTTTGATTAAGGAACTTTTTTAAAAATGTTCATTGTGCCTTAAATATTTTCATGGGTACAGCACCAATATTGATTGAAATGGACCAATAGTGAATTCTAATTCGTGTTTCTAATGTCGAATTGAGTTAGAACTATAGGTCCTTTACGCGGTTTAAAAAAAAAACAATGATGATCTATTGGCGACGCCCATAGTCTATCACAATTATCATTGTTTATTAATTTTTTATGAATCAGGAGGATAATACTTAATTTCTGAGCAGCTTAACTTTCAGGGGTGATGAACCATTCCACAAATAGCCCAAGGATCTCTCAATATGTGCAATAATACTGCCGATTCTACTTGATAGAGTTTGCTTCCTGTAACGATCCTTATTCATGTAGAATATAAAGTCAACCAATTAGTATTTGTCTTCTCTTATCCGAAAATCATTTTCTTCTCAAAGGAACTTTGGGGGTTGAATGACAGAAGTATGATGAATGTTCTAGCACCACTGTCTTATATCATATTGATTCCTCTAGCTCTGTAGATGTTACCGACTTCAACCACTGGCTGTGAATGTAAAAGTGGAAGAAAATGATGTTAAACACTAGGTCACTTCGGGACTAACCTGTTGAATTTTATTTCAATAATAATTGCGCGCAGGGGTCTTTAACAATGGGAAGAACCTGGAAGAAACAAACGAGGTTAGGCAGATGACCCTAATCCTTGTCATGCCCCTTAATACTTCTGATCTGAAGCGCAGTCGTTTGACCATTCGGCCACCCAAACCCCCTATATATTTCTCAAAGATATTACTCATCTTAGAAGTATTTACTAAACACGGACAACTGTATTCTTCAAGGCACATATCAAAGGAGAGTGGGGGGGGGTATAGATCACAAAGTCTGTCATTGAGTCAAGTGGTGTAGTTTCGATCCCAATCATGTACATGACATGACATGACAAGTAGAGTCGCCTGCTCAACCTCCCGGGTCTTATCCTTCCGCTGCTAAAGACCCTTACGCGCAAGAGAATTATTGAAATAAAATTGATAAATGTTATTCGCGTGGACGTTTATCCCATTTCCGTCTATCTCTTATTCATTTTATCTACTCTTGTCATAAAACAGATTTATGTTTTTATTCACAAAAACCCGTCTTGTCATGCAAAAGCAACGAACAGATATGTTGGTGGCATCAGCATTTTTTTCCCTTTCTTACAAAGTTTAAGACAACTACGCGTATCAAAGTAGACGACAGCTAATTTACACAACGTAAACATAAATTACTTCTCTTAAGGTCTCTTAAGTAGTCCTTGGTGAGATATGGCAGTATTTCAACAATGATTCAAATCATCTCATATCAGACCAATTAACAATTTCAAAAGGCAGTTTTAGGCTGTTATGTTCCGTAAACAAACCTTCATTTATTCCACTCACTTGGAACTTGGATCTATTCAAATGACGCACTAGTTCAATTTTGTGAGCCATTTTTTCAAGACCCGTTCCAATCCCTTTCTAAACAGTTCCGTCTCTCTAAGGTTTCGCCTTTCCAGCATCTTGACATTTTCAATTTCAACTGACAATTTCCTCGCTGGAAACAACAATGTCGTAGAAATAAAAAGATGTGATTACTGTCACTGTAAAAAATTGAACCTATTCCCAAAATGACACGCAATTAGTCAACCATTCGATTTAAAAGCTACATATTTTCTTGTTGGAATGAAACCATATCTTTAAAAACAAAATAATAAATTAACCAATTTATCTTCTGTGTTTTTTCGGGTCATGGCGGTTCTAGCGTTCGCATACTGAACTCACAAACAGAAGTTGGCCGGGAAATAACTTCGGCATTTTTCACAGGTTGGATCTAAGGGGAAAGCAATGGAAGTGTGCTTAGTCTTTCCAACGGGACAAAAACCAACAATTTGGTAGTTCACGTACATGATTCCTTTGCAGATGGGAATGAAAAACATTTAGCTTAGAAACTATAACTTCTAACGAATTTGCAAGATTTCACACGAGTAGTAGCTCCAAGCGAAATGGATGAACAGCTCTGAATTTCGGTGGGTTTCTAGTTTTGACTAGCCAGTAATCCGATCAATTTGGGACAACAATCTGGGAAACTCTTACCTTAAGAATGTTTACAAAGACGGCAAATGGACTCTTTATTGTGAAAGGCAGAGGATATTCGCCATTCGAATGGCAAAGAGTTATTCGCCATTCGTTTACGTTATTTGCCATTCGTTTTCGTTATTTGCCATTCTTTTTTTTAAATCGATATTCTCTGTCCTATCACGATGTCTGGTCGAGGGGTAATGCTACCAACCACTTAAACTAGTTTAACTTCGTCCTACAAAATGCACATACATCATTTTCGTTGCAGTAAAAATGCGAAAATAACTACTACAACAAACGTTGTTTAACACAGTGCCATTGGAGGTCTATTTATAGCCTAGCGGTGACTACCCGAAAAAGTACCATACTTTATGACCTGTCTTTGAAAGGTTTAAATAAGACAAAATAGTTTTAAACAGTGGTTGAAAATGAAAGGTTCGGGTAGATAAAAAAAAATGAAATAAAATCCTGCTGCTAAATATGAAAAATAAAAACGAATGGCACAAAAAAGACGAGAGATATGTACAATAAGATAATAATAAAATTCTTCATATTTTTACCTGTTTCGGCGTGGTTTCGATTCACCTGTTGTACGTGACAAGGAGTAGGGTCGCCTGTCCAACCCCATGGGTTTTCTCCGGGTCCTACCACTGCTAAAGTCCAAAGACCCCTACGCGGAAGGGAATTATTCAAATAAAAAAATGGAACCCTCTCTCTCATTCCAGTTTCTTATGAGGGAAATTTTGCCCTGATACGCCAATGTATACACGGGTCCTCGTTTTTTTCGTCCCATCCGAGCGACTACACAGCTGTCCTTATCGGGCCCTCCATCCTGCTCCACTGACAAGGGGAAATAGCCGAAACAAATTATGATCTAGCCTAAAAAATATATCGTTTAGAGTACACAGAGACGCGGCATGCGAAGCCGGTCGCTTAAACAAACATTCATGATTCCCGAAAAAATGTCACTGTGTATTAAACTGACTTTAAATGTTCTAAATTTTATGCCGAATTTTAATCCCATAGTCAATTTTAAGAAATTACGATCTCATCCCTGGCTGGACGTACGCCTATGTGAGCAGATGTAAATGAATTATATGTTTGACAATAAAATACACGGTTGAGAAAGTAATGTAGACTATGAGTAGCAAATGAATACGGGATGCCAATGGCGGAGTTGGGGGGGGGGGGATATGGTTAGCACGTGTGCGCTGTATCATAAGGTCTGTCATTGAGGTCTCTCTCTTTCTAGTTTTGAAATGGAAGGTATAAATATAAATATACGGGAGGCAAATATATCACGCAGTTGTAAATGAATTGAAATGGGGTTTAACGTCACACTGTTCTGTTCCTAACCTGTCCTAATGAAGACGGGCATACGCCATACAGTGTGCTATGAGGGAAATTTTGCCCGGGAGGCGGCGCTACGGCCTACTCTTATATCGAATTCCAACTACCAAGGGATCTTTTACGTGCACGCCAATGTGTACACGGGACCTCGGTTTTTCGTCCCATCCTAACGACTAGACAGCTGTCCTTGTCAGGCCCTCCATAACACGCAGTTGGAAATGAAGTATTGCTAGGAAATGAAATATACGAATAGATAGAACATGAAATAATATGGGTAGCCTACTCAGGGTGGTAGGCGGGCGGGCAGATCAGGTAGAACAATTTCAATAAGCCTCTGCTGCTTTCGCAGGAATGAAATTAGATTAAGTTTGTATTTTATCTACTTCTGATAAACAAAAGTGCAAAGAAATGCGTTTTCAATGTTTCTGGATTAGTAAAGATACAAAATTTCACAGAATACGGAATTTTTCACATATGTGCTACTTCCATCTACACACGATGTCCGTTTCGGCGTCTACGCTTCGTTGTGAACGAAGGTGTTCATATGCACTATGAAGCTTCAAATAACAAATGACAATTAAAAAGGGATTCAGGGTCCGTATTTTGAATAAAAGCACAAACAATCTGCAAGAATGTTAGGTTTATTATATAAAACGAATGGCGAATAACCATCCTTATGGGTGTAGGCTATTCGCCATTCGATCCACTCCGATTGTGAAATATGGGAGTTTAAAACTATGTGTCAATCTTAAACCGTAGATTACGTTAAGCACATTTATTGCGATTTCAATAAATACGCCGTATGCATATGGTAATGTCTAACAATAAGTGCAGGGGGACTGTACCACACAATTACACAAAACAAATATACGGACAAGACACAATACGCAGAAATCACAAACAAAATGAAAACTAACAATACGGAATATAACCCAAAAAGATTGTGTAATATTAGTACGAGTCGTGATCTACTATATGCCACATGAAATATGAATGTAAACATATTGAAGTAAAAGATTTCCTATAACAAGTAACCATATCGGTGAAATGTATAAAAAAAAGGCCAGGTAGCCTAAAACTAAATGGTCCATGTAATAGTGAAAAACATTTTAAGTGTTCGAAAGAATTGAGGTGTATTGACTACAAAAACAGAAGAAAAACAATATTGAATACAAAGAAGCAACCGGAGAAAGTGCAACCTGTGTCGACAACAGTTGTCTGCTGAATGACGTGACGTAAAATGCGGGTAGTTTGCCAAATAGGCAAGTAAAGCTAGATTGATACCTGGAATAAGTTTGCAGAAAGCTAGTTCAACTGTCTTTGTCTCTAGGGTACTAGATTATCAAAGTACCAAAAGTCTTCCAAAATCGGATTTGCGGGTCGAGGCAAAAATCGATAATCAAAAGGTTACTAAACTATTAATTTAGGAACTAATCGGAATTATTCAGCTATATAATTGCACAAAATATAAAGGCATAAAATAAGGGCGATAATCCAGATAGAATTAAGAAACTGCAGAAAATTTAAAATTATTCAATTAGATCATTACCCAATATGTAGTCGGTTATATACTTATAAGAAATGTCAAACTTGGTATGTTGAAGTAATTGTGTTCCGCCTTTGGTGGTGTACTTAAAATAAAGAGATTATATTCTAGAAAGAAATAGTCCTTTATCGTTAAATGTCAAACTTGGTATGTTGGAAGTAATTGTGTTCTCCCTTTGGCAATGTACTTAAAATAAAGAGATTTTATTCTAGAAAGAAGTAGTCCTTTATCGTTAGATATTGTTAAAAATCGTAATGCCTGACATCTGGTATGTTACTATAAATTGACGGGTATTTTACCACTTCAAAGCCAAATTTTCCCGTTTTGTCGAAAATACCAATATTAAATTTATTGTTAATTATATTAATATCCAAGTCAAGAACAGATGCATTTATAAGGCGTTTGTTGATATGCAACAGTAACACAGAGTCCTCTATATCGTGCCGCCTCATTGACAAATCGCCTTACATACATTCACTACAGTGTCTTCGTCTTTTCTTATCATGAGGTTATTATTTTACTTGTCAATACATTCTGCAACAAACATCTCAAAGTTCTGTTTTATTTATCTTTTTTATGTTTATCAATGGGCTATTTTGTTCAAAACTTAAAATTCTTATATGAATCACGAAATGGGCATCAATTGATTAAATTGAATAATGCTGTTCGTATTAAAATATATTCATAACTGTTTATTGATATTTCATGTAACTGTTCTTTTATTGAGCAATAATGGCCAATTATATTCATTTCGCAAACTGTAAAAACTCTTATTACTTTTATCTTCAAATAAAAAAAAGTAGTTGAGAATATGATATGAATTAATTATATTTATTGTTTTAATTAATGTAACAATTAGCAGTGTGTAACGGTATCTTGAATGCACGTTTTATGTACGAAACTCTGGCTTCACTGATTGTTATTGTCAAACTAAATAATGGTTACATGGAACATGAAACACAATCCCACATATGGATGCTTGCACGTTTATTGTTTAAAAACGCCAAATTTCACATAAATATTTGGACGAAATGATATTTCGACCATCCGAAAAAACAAACAACAAATCCCCAGGCTATGAGTAAAGTTTGTTCAATTTAATTTTAATCCTTTTGCTTACCACACAGTATGTTCAAACCTCTTCTCCGTAACTGTATTCACTTTACATGAAATGAATGAGAAATAAAAACAATACCACCCTACACTTAAAGATGCAATATGTAAGATTTAGTTAAAGAGGTGGCCGTTCATGCTATAATAGTTCAGAAATAGATAATGAAAAATTAATATACTCTTCAAACAAAGTAGGGGATGTCCAGAAACAATACAAAACTGCGGAAATGCACTGCTGATAACCAGTGTATGTTAATGGCAGGCCAATTGCCTACACATGAACATAAACAACAATATTCACATGGGCGCTTATCTGACGGCCCCATTTCACTCGCAAAGAGATACACCGTCAAAAGTGGAAAAGGACGTTTATGATTTTTGTCTTAATAATGAGTAATTGCTCCACCAATCATCAGACATTCAGCAATTCGTCGTGACATGCTCCTAATCAACCGCCCAGTCACGATTTGGGCAATCTAACCCACTTCTCTTACAGTGCCACGACCAATTCTTGCAGTGTTGTCGGTTGACGTTGACGTCGACGAATACGTCTCCCGATCAAAGTAAACGTAACACACTAAAGCAAAGATACGCTTAACAGCAAATCTTATGCAAGAACCGATAGGAATGCTAACATGGATAGATAAACTAGCACGCGGCAGTTTTCATCAACCCTTCCTTGACGTGTCAAATTTGACAATGAACCCCTCCCACGTGTATGGCGCTATTGCGTGTCGCATGTGCAGCTCAGTGGTTCTGTTGGGGCGATAAGTTCTTCATTTGTGAACATACTCTCAAAGCATGTCAAGTGTCCATGACTATTTATCATATCACAAACTGCATGGGTATTTGCATTTTAATATCCCCTACTTTTTTTGAAAAGTATATATTGACAATTTCAGTCAAATTATTTTATTTCTGAGCGAAGTTATGGATGTAATAGCGTAAATAGTCTCGATTGCCAAATACCTGCAAACGAAGTTTCGATTTTAAAGTTTAACAATGGTCCATGAAGTTGATCACTGGCTTTGTATGTGAGTAAGTGTTTAAACAATAGCTTAAAGTAACTAAGGCTTTAACTCAATATCATCCACAGTCTTCGACAATGAAAACACGAAATATTTGTCAATTTAAATTAACATTGATGTTGTGATCTTATCGAGAAAAGGTGGGCATCTGATATCCAATATTTAAGACAAAATAAACATTTTACCATTGATACACGAATCGTGTACCATAATACGTTTCAGCGCCATTTGTAACAAGGGACTCAAGAACGAGGCTAGACATATTCCACAAGTCATGGCAAACGATGACTCCATACTCTTGTCTGTTGTTGTTAAATAGGATATTTTACGTCCGCTTCCACCGAAGTGACAACATTCTTATCTTGTGTGTGAAATAGCTTTATTTAACGTCCGCTTCCACCAAACATCTTATCTTTAGAGCATGCGCTATAAATACTAACGATGTAGACTGGAATAACCAGACGCCAGAGATTGCCATTCGATTGAGACTTCTCGCGTATTTCACCGAACCTAACTGATTTGAAATTAGAGTAAAAACGCGAACGAATGAATTTAAATAAGTTTATATACACATTCATATTATATTATTATATCCGTTACGACCCATTTGGGTCAATTTCTAGGTACCAAATATTAGCGATTTAGTTCCTTTAAATAACATTATTATCTCTATAAAGCATCTTGAACAAGTCGCGTCTCTACAATATGTACTTATCAAAGCCAAACATTTTTATTGAAATTGCAAGACGACTAATAAATCTGTATAAATATATTGTATAAATTGTTCTAGCTTATTAAACAATTTCACTCTATAGTTCTATTTCCCTGGCCATTACAAATATTCGATCAGATTCAGAATATTTAGAGGGCCTAACAGATGACCCAAATACAATTTTGGTAATTTTCTGTTTTTGTAACTTACCGATTATTCAACTGAGCTTTCGTTCAGATCTAAGGACCTTTAGGTAAGAGTGAACTGTAATTGTCGTATTTGAGATAGTACCGGAAGTACTACAGAATACTGTTGATTAACTATTGATGCGGACGTGAGTGTCTAGCATCTTGTAATAGATTATTACTTTATCGTTATCAATGCTAACTAACTAACACAGAATCGTCGATAAACTGTGTTGTTTATGTGGAATGTGTGGGTGTGAGGCGAATGACATAAGGTCTGTCATTGAGTCAATTGTGGCGTGGTTTGATCCCCGCACTTGTACCCGATAAGGAGTAGAGATGTCCCGGTTTCCTCCCACTGCTAGAGACTCCTACGCACAGGCGAATTATTTGGAAAAGGTCTTCTCGTCAAGAATTTCGGTTGTGATTATTTGGTTGTCGTATCAGTATAATTCTCGTTAAAAATTATCACGCAACCAAGCGTAATTGTAATTATTTAATCTCGCCTAAGGCCCCTTACACCACTATTTTATAATAATCTACATTATGATCTAATTGACAACATATAGTTGTCGTCTATATCCAATGGTACCGAAATGAAAACCTGTTTCGCTTAATCATCACGTCAATATAAATCAATGGCATTTCGATCACTCAACGTGAATACAAAATAATTGAATCAAAATTGCTACCTCATCATACCAAAATTAGCATCATGTTTTTCACAATAGTAAGCATACCCTTCCTCATACAACACCTATCGCTAACGGGATAAATGGATTTTATTCGTCATCGTAGACTCGATTGTCTAGACTAGTGGGAATTAGTCAGTATTGCATCTGGTTGACAGAATTAAATGTAGGATAGTGAACTTTGACACCACCCTTAGTCCGCGGTTTTGTTTAAGCCGAGTTATTTGCCCCATGAATCGTATTCAGACCAGTTATTTTATGATCTCGCTCACTTATCCACGACTTAAATAATGAAAGAGATTTTCAACATTGAGCTAAATGGCATACATTTATCGAGGAAAATACACGTTTTTATTTTCCCTCAGGTGATAAATCGTGGGCTAAACAGTTAATTTAGAAGAAAGGAATACATAATGGTTTGTAAATCCTAAGAACGAGACGTTCATAACATTTTAAGCAGGGGAAATATATAATCGTCGTCTCGTCTTGCAGTGTGTAATCAAGGGTTTACATATATATAATAAAAAGCAAGAACACCAGAATGTATTGCTCGAAGAGAATATTAATTCAGAAACCAAACTTTCTTGCATTGACAAGAATAGTTATTTCTGAATTCTTATACATACAAAGGGGGGCCTACGGCATCATCCTCGGCTTTGCTCAATTGTATTTACACTTTCATATTCCCCTAGTCGTGAGGGTGTGAGGATGTGAGTGTGGGGAAGGGGGGGTGGGGTGCTTAACAAGTGGAATAGCCTAGGACTTATCTTTATCGAAACCCGTCACCGACTCTTACTGGATTTCACAGGGTGTAGACGTTTAAAAGCGAACAATCTCACCAAAAGCAATAAAATAAATATCGAGCTCTTCGAAAATAATCACTCCGAGGTTGCTTGAATAGTTCCATAAAACATGTTTCCTATTCCTAATAGATGCATGATGCTCTGTCTACACACAACTTTAACGCTCAGTGTGAAGAACATTCTGTACACAGAAAACTATCTACTTTGAGAATAGACCTCTCCACCGAATTGTTGACAACCCATTAAGTAATTATCAGAAATCATTAAAATTTGTTTAGCTTCTACTCCTGCTCCGCTAACGTTTTGTTACAAAACATTTAATATCGTGAATTTAGCTGTTCAAATTTTCGGAAATCATTGGAAGTCAATAGGATTCTTCGTCTTAAGATTTTAAACTCTGTGTGTAGATTCAAAGTCAGTCATGTGATAACTTTGATCTCTAGAGCGTTCACACGATTTTTCAAAGGGATCAAAGGCCATAACTCTGACAGTAACAACTAGAAATGAATAGCCACCTTTGTCTCGTGATGACCCTAAACGCTGTGTATAATTTTAAAGTCAATCGGATGATGACTGGTCAATAGAGCACCCACAAGATTTTTCAAAGTGATAATAACTTTGGTCTCTAAAGCATTCACAAGATTTATCAAAGTGATCACGGCCCATAAGCCTGGCAGTAATTATCGGAAATCGTTGAAAATCAGCAGGCTTCGTTTCACTACCTTAAACAGTGTGTATTTCGTCTCTAGGCCATCCGCAAGAATTTTCAAAGAGGTCAGGGACCATAACTCCGGAAGTAATTATGACTGTAAACAATGTGTATAAATTTGAAAAAACAATCGGTTGTTAACTTTAGCCTCTAGCTAGAGCGCCCACAAAATTTTCAAAGTCATCATGCAAGGGCCATTGCTCTTACAGTAATTGTTGTAAATCAATAGGCTTAAACACTGTATAAATTTATACTCAATCAGATATTAATTTTAGCCTCTGGGGCACCCACAAACAATTGTGGACGGCGGACGGAAGGACCGAGGGACAGGGGTGACGACAATGTACGACCACATGTCAATGTGGCGTATAAAAATCAGTATACTATGGTGTATGCGACTCTAATCCGTTTTACATCTCTGTCATATATACAAAGACTTAATAAACAAACCTTTTCGATTTTATTAAATGGAAGCAGAAAAAATTATAATTTACTTAGTGTTCCGACTAAAATTGTCGATATATGAATTAAAATGTCATTCAATTAGCGTCGTGTCTGTTCTCGAGGGGAGCTAAATGCAGACAGCGTAACTTTCATGTGTGTGAAGTATTGTGTAAAAATCACGCTTTAAAACTGATCGGTTGATTTTTCACACAGGGGTTAACTTCATGGAAGTATGGTATGAAACTGAGAAAAAGAAGATAAGCAAAACAAATTTTAATTAAAAGAACAATCATTTGGAAGTAAAGTTTTCTAACGGTATGAGCACTAAAAGTGCATGAAAACACAGAGTGAAATTGAAATAGAATTTCATCCGAAAGACACGCCTGGGGCGTGGTAGCTTTAGCTTTTGGTCTTCCAAAACGGGGAAGGTCCTGTACATCATTTGTTTGCGCATGCTTCCTCACCAGACGGCTTATTACGGTGTAGTGAAACTGAATTCTTCTTGCAATTTCCTTGTAAGAAATTCCTGCCCGATGAAGTCCAATGATCTGCCACCTCAATGCATCGGAAATTCTCCTTCGTGTCAATCAGAAGTGCAAAAAAGTGATAATGAAGTCGATACAGATCTTTAAATCTTAAAGGGGGGTTGGATGGCTAAATGGTTAGCGTGTGCGCGCTGTATCATAAAGCCTGTCATTGAGTCGACTGGCGTGGTTTCGAATCCCCGGTTGTACGTGTCAAGGAGTAGGGTCGCCTGTCCAACCTCGTGGGTTTTCTCCGGGTCCTCCGGTTTCTTCCCACTGCTAAAGACCCCTACGCGCAAGCGAATTATGTAAATAAAATTAAACCATATGTTAGTCCCGAAATGACTTAGTTTGAGTCGAGTGGACGTTAAACCCCATTTCTCTCTCTCTCTCTCTCTTAAATCTTAAATACCCAATGCTTGTGGTTGTTTGAAACTTTGGTGTGTGCAACACGACATGGGTGGCGGGATTCACGTGCATGTGGCTGCGTTCGTGAGAGACATTTTCCAATAAGTAACACCTTATTTTATCACCAATATACCACTCTTTGATTTGCCATAATGAGGATTGAAATTTGGTTTCAACATATAGGCCTACCAATCATTCAGCTTTTATTGGGGGGGGGGCTGCTTAAGTATTTTTGCTGTGTATATATGAAATTATATGGGGTTTAACGTCGTACATTTCTGAACCGACTGAGCTAATGAAACTGGACATACGCCATAAAGTGTGCGATAAAAATGTTAGTGGGTCTTTTATGTGCAATCCCGACTAGACGCTGTTCCTTGTCGGGTCCTCTGTCTTGCACAACTATCAAAGGCAAACCACGCTCTAAAAACGGGACGAACTTTCTCGGTCAACACCATGATGGAACTCTGGACGCCCTGGTTAGTGAACTAGAGCCTTACACACTGAGCCACTGTGGCGCCCTTATCAGATTAATAAAAGGAATAGACAAACATCTAATATCACTTCTAGTATGATGCACACTACAGTAAGATTGCACCACAGTAAAATTACCAATAAAGAACAATAAAAGAAAATACACAAACACCTGATATCACTTATGATATAAACCCGTGGGTAGACATTATAATCGATTACCCATTGAGTTGAATGGTCTATCCACTGTCATTAAGTCAAGTGGCAGGGTTGAAATTCCCAGCTTACAAGCAAGCGAATGATTAATTGAAAAAATTGAACCATGTTAGTCTCGAAACGGCCAGATTGTGTCGAGTGGACGTCACCCGCCCCCCACCCACACACCCACATCCTCGCCCCCCCCCCTCTCTCTCTCTCTCTCTCTCTCTCTCTCTCTTGATTACCCATTAATGCATAATAATGATATGATGTAGTTCAGTGCAGCACAAAACAGTAAAACGATGGTTTCTCTCTTATTCTATGTTTTATCGTCTCACAGAACTGTATATCATCTCTTCCAACTAAGCCGTCCGTCATTCTATATTCTACAGACGTTCAGACTATTTGAGTTACGATTCTACTTAAGGTCGACTTAATAAGAAAATGATCCAATCTATTACATTCAAAATATACTTTCTAACCACAATATTTAACGTGGTTTTTTATTTATCTTCTTGTCTGATGAACCCCCAAAAAATGAGATTTCTGTTGGCAAATAACCAACTAACATTTTAGTACAGAAATAAAAATTTCAATCAAGCTAAAACGATAATTCTTAGAATTAACCTGCATTTAAACAATTTCACACAAAGATTTATACTGAACCCGCATAAAGAGACATCTTCAAAACGAGGATATTTTTTTTCGTGTCACTTGCGATCAACATTCATTTGCTAAAAGGCGAGATTGGTCATCAAAATATGTTTGTTTAATTGGATAGGATATGGTCTTTTAAGTCTGGAAAAATAACCGATGTCTTTAATCCTAAGTTAATGCTACGCTATTTAAATAGCCATAAAAACATGAGTAAGAATTAAACATCGATATCTTTATGTGGCCACCTTAATATCATTTAACACGTTTTCTAGGCCCTGGGGTGGTCCACTGAACTACAAATTAATGTTGACTAAATGTATCCAAACATGCAAAAGTATTCTCCAGTCGATAACGTAATAATATTATTAGATTCGGTAATGTTTATTGACGTCGGCTTAGTGTCCCAAAATAACCTCCCCTTTGATAAATTCAGATAAGTAAACATTTTATTAATATCCCAAGTCAGTCTTAAAGATAGTCTTATATAATATGACCTGTTCAAACGTTATTGAATTCTATTTATTTTGATTACGTAGTGGATCGATTAAACAATATATAAATATCATAATTTCGCCCCCGTCCCCTTCCCACTTAGACTGAAATCTCAGAAAATCCGGGAAGATGATAAGCGTGTAGATTATTTGCAGAATGGGCATTTTGGTACGATGCACCCGACAAAAATATTATTCTGGCACCACGTGAAATTTGGCGTGAGCCTTTTAGTCATTCAAGACTAGATTATTACCGTTATTTTAATTACCTATATAAAGATTAGGAACCGTGGGTTGGGACACCAAAGCAGCTACAAGCTCTTGATACCATTCCATTTTCAGTAGCGAGATGATGTCGCTATGAATTTAAAAAAAATCCTAGCATTTTCCCTATTGGATGATATATAATTTTAAGCGAATAACGATAATAATGATGAGGGATACTTTGTTTTTCAAAAAAAATCTATCACACTACTGTATGTTACAGTAATCAATGTTGAAGTGTCTAATACTAGCACGGTGGGTGTTTTTCATACCAATAATGATTTGTCTGAGAAAGCTCTAAACGGAACGGGGGAGTACCACAGCAGAAACTTCTTTCAGCTCAGAGCTGACATTTCGTACAATTTCCCAGTAAATAAGGTTACCGGTCTGAAGCCTATTATTCTGCCTAATCCTATCAGTGGTTAATGGTAAGAGGATCTAACTTCTTTCGAGAACTACGATTAGGAGAGAAGCAATTCTGTCAGAAATAGAAAAGATTATTAGTGTATTGCTATTTTTCTCGGAGTGAAGGTGACAATGACTACTTTTTATGTATGAACTAAAGAGGAAAGACTGTTTTTGAACAATTCTCAACTAATTTGTGGGACAATTAATCTGAACCTAGTCCACAAGTTTCATCTAATTTAAGAAAAATCCCCTTGTCCACTGGGTTTGCATTAGAATAATGTTACTTTCGGTTATAGTTTTAGTGTGCTGCAGGTGTGACAAACTGCTACTTTATACTCAGATGGACTTAGACGACATATGAATAGTTTTAATTAATGGGGTTAGCATCGACATATGAATAGTTTTAATTAATGGGGTTAGCATCCAATCAACATAATATATGTCATTTCGGATCTAACACATAGAATATCTTTATTTCTATTATTGATCTTGAGCAGGTGGGGTGGGGTGGCAGCTACGAGCTCAGGCAAATGACCTTGCTCCTTGACATGCACGTGTATAAGCATGGTATCGAAGTCGTATTCCATACATCTAGACGTTTAACCACAGTTATTATATGTTCGAATTATATCTCACAAAATGTATTAAACCTGATTTAACTTAATATTTCTTAAAGGAACAGGTGTCCGATGTAAAACTTTAATAACAGCACATTTTATTTTAAATACAGTAATCGGTGAATTGATGCACATTTTCTTGGAATTAGACAATATATCCGCCCACATAAAATATCGGCGTATAATTATGGTTAGTTTCGTATTTGTGTCTTGAAATCTAGTCAACTTAGTTATTTACAATAGAAGACTCTTCTTGAATAACGGGTAGTCTGGGCTATTTGAAAACAAAATAACCGACTTGTTTAAAATATATGAGGTAATCTTCGCTTCATGACTTGGTTATTTAATACACTGATTAGCAGTATATAAAATACCAATCATTCATTACAGAGGATGTGGGGAGCATTATTCCTGTAGCTGGATAAAAAGAAAGAAAATAATTCCCAGAGAAATAATCAGTAAAATCTAACCAGATTAACTTTATGAAATAATTACCATCGTTCATTGAGATTAGGATAGGTACAATCCACGCTTTATCTGGGCTGAAAATAATCCCCGCGCCATGATTTGATTCTAAAATGCAAGATTAGTCTAGAATCGTTGGAAAAAATTCCGATACATCAACCGTACATCTTACCTTTTTTAAATCCCCGACTATAATTCGCTGATTCGAACCCAAGCGTAGTTCGATAGGAATCTCTGGAATATCCATGCGCGGTACCCATATGTTGTTCGGACAGGATTAAAAAAACCGGCAGTTCTCTCGTATACACATTGGCGTGAACATAAAAAACCCCATAACAGATGGAATTGGTAGAAAAGTAGCGAAGGCGTCGGTGTCTCGGACAAAATTCTACTTATACACGTGGTCATAAACAAGAATGTTGGTCTCAAAAGGATCGAAGTATATATACTATATATATACTATATTGTTGAGGAGACGTTTTATAAACTCCATTCTGACCATAGCCGTTGTCATATAGACGATCTGATTGCTATTATTTCAGAACACGTTGCTTATCCTGTCCATCGAACAGCTGGTGTTCCAAACTCCTGAATCGGCGATCGCCATGTCAGCTACGATTTTGAGAACCCATTCTTAACTACACACGAACACAAACGGTTATCTTAACAATATATGGCGATTCCAATATGTTATTGGACTGGGGTGTCTGATTCCTAATTTACAAACAAAACAATCCGTTTTTATCTTATAAAATGGCAAGAATAGGACGCTTCAAAAATCTGGGGTTGCCAATGTAATATCCTAATATATATTCATATTCAAGCACTGTTCCTTTAAATATCTATAAATAACTCACATGACCTATCACATGATCTGTTGTACACTCTAGGCCTAGTGGTCACAAGACTAAGGGCATCCATATTGTTTTACCATTCAATAAAGCACATGTTCAACAATAAAGCCGTGTCTATTGATCTATAGACCATAATGAGCCAATAGGCCATTACATTGGCGACGAGGATCATTGGAAAATTAAGAAGAGGAATCCTGCCACCTAATAAAGCTAAGTTTGCCTTAGAAAAGTCGACTTTGAAGGTTAAAATTAAACCCAAAGATTGAAACTGAAATTTTGTGAGGGCCAAAACAAAATGGATTCTGCCTTGCCAATCTTCCCAGCCTTTCAAATTGACAACACTGATCCCAACAAAACAAATGTTGGAAAAAGATGGAAGAAGTATGTGCAAAGACTTGAGAATATGTTCACGGGTATGGCAATCACAAATGATGAACGACGTAGAGCCTTACTCCTTCATTGTGCCGGGGAAGACGTCTTTAATGTTTATGACGCAAATAAAGGTGAAGCCGAAGGAACATATGATGCAACTGTAGAAGTTCTCAATGGTGTTTTTGAGTCAAAGAAGAATGACACAATGGCTGAATATAACTTCCAGAATTGCAAACAAAAAGATGGTCAAACTTTTGATGAATTCGTCACAGAACTTAGAGCTTTGGGCAAAGATTGTCCCTTTGAAGACACAAATAAAAGAATTCGTTCACAAATAATACAAACCTGCAAATCAAATGACATTCGTAGAAAAGTATTCCGTGAACCAGAGAAATATGACACGCTTGAGAAAGTCATTAAATTAGGCAAAGCTATGGATTCGGCTAACAGTCACATTGCAGAAATAGAGAGAAACCAAGGATTTGTGAATAAGGTTAATGCACCAGATGAAAGGGGTCGACCAAAGACTAGACCAAATGTGAGCAGTCGACACAAAAGCAAATCAAAGCGAAGATTTCGTACATCAAGCAGTACTACATGTAACTCTAACAAATGTTTCAGTTGTGGGTCAGGATGGCCTCACAAGGGAAAGTGTCGAGCTAAACAAGCGAAATGCTATCACTGTGGGAAACGTGGTCATTTTTCACATGTGTGCCGAGATAAAACATCTGGAAAGAAGAAAATTAACAGTCATGAAGATTATGATGAAGAATCCGGAACAGATGAAGATCCTGAATATTGTTATGGAATAGGCTTAACAGAAACAAACAGGCACAGAATCAGGAAGAGGTCACCAAGGGTCAACCTGACCTTGGAAGGCAGGCGAGAAGAGTTGTTGATTGATTCAGGTGCATCGGTTGATGTGTTAGATGAATGTACACACAAAAGAATTGGATCTCCTACAATAAACAAAGACGGAAGGTCAAAACTTGTGACATACGGAGGAGAAACCATAGAAACTAAAGGCATATGCACAGTTGCCGTTGAAGAAACAGACCGATACAAACTCGTCGAATTTAATGTCGTCAAAGGAAATCATGGATCTTTAATTGGATTTAAGACTGCATCAGACTTAGAGCTAATCAAGATTATCAATAACATTGACGAACCATTTGAGACACACAGCAAGATTTTTAACGGAATTGGTAAATTGCGTGGGCGTACAGTCAAGCTCCACATCGATGAAACCGTAAAACCAGTCGCAGTCAAAAACAGAAGAACGCCTTTCCATTTGAGGAAGAAAGTGGCAGCTGAAATCGAGAAGCTATTAAAGGAAGACATAATCGAAAAAGTTGAAGGTATTCCTACACCATGGATCTCTGGGATTGTCACCCCACCGAAGAAGGATCCAGAAGAAATTAGGCTTTGTGTTGACATGCGAGAGGCCAACAAGGCAATTTTACGTGAAAGACATCTGTTACCTACCATGGAAAAGCTCATTTATGATTTGAATGGCGCTAAAATCTTTAGTAAGCTAGATTTGAGATCAGGATATCACCAATTGGAACTAGATGCTGGCTCCATATATATAACTGCGTTTAATACTCACATGGGTATTTACAGATATAAAAGGTTGAATTTCGGTATATCATCAGCCTCAGAAGTGTTTCAAGAAGCAATCCGAGGAATAATTCAAGATATCCCTGGTACAAAGAATATCTCTGATGATGTAATAGTTTTTGGTGCAACCAAAATTGATCACGACAGAGCATTAGAGGCAACATTTAAAGCACTTGAAAAAGCTGGTTTAACTCTGAACAAGAAGAAATGTGAATTTCACCAATCCAAGATATCGTTCTTTGGAGTTATTTTCTCGGGAAATGGAACGTCTCCCGATCCCGAGAAAGTCAAAGCCACCAGAGAGACAAGACAACCAGAAACAGTAAAGGACCTAAGAAGTTTTCTGGGTATGACCAGTTATTGCTCAAGATTTATCAAAGATTATGCAACAATTAGCGAGCCTCTGCGAAGATTGACACACAAGAACGTCGAATGGAAATGATCAGAAGACCAAGATGCTGCTTTCGACAAACTCAAAGAAAAACTTTCTGAAGAAACTGTAATTGTTTACTTCGATCCAAGGAAGAAGACAGAATTAATAGTTGATGCAAGTCCTGTAGGACTAGCCGCAATTTTGACACAAGACAGTAAAGTTATCGCTTATGCAAGCCGAGCTTTATCTCATGTAGAATCCAGATACAGTCAAACTAAACGTGAAGCACTCGGTGTTGTATGGGGATGTGAGCATTTTGATACTTACCTCCGTGGTTCCCCTCACTTCTTAATCATCACCGACCATAAACCACTGGAACGTATCTGGCAGAAAGGTGGGGACTTCGCCTACTTCCATATAAATTTACCACAATCTACAAGCCTGGAACAGAAAATATAGCAGATTACATGTCAAGACATCCAGTTGATGGTAGCTCAAAACAAGGAGCATTAGCAGATGAATATGTCAACTTTCTCGCCGAGTCTGCAGTACCAAAGGCGATGACGTTAGATGAAGTAAAACAAGAAACTGCGAAGGACCAGACTATTCTGAAAGCCGTTGAATTTGCAAGGAATGGTAAATGGTACCTTGCTAAGGACTTGAATATTAATGATGGAATCAACTTAGAAGAGCTGAACGCCCTAAAATCGGTTAAAGACGAATTAGTTGTCCACCAAGACAATATACTGCTTCGAGAAGGAAGAATAGTTCTACCAAAATCATTACGAGAAAAAGCCCATGAAGGTCACCAGGGTATGACAAGCACGAAATCATTTATACGATCAAAAATATGGTTCCCGGACGTTAACCAACTAGTGGAAGAGAAAATTTCGAAATGCATTGCTTGTCAAGCAACAACTGGGACTCGAGATCGTAAACATAAAGAACCTCTCAAGATGAGTGATCTACCAGACAAACCATGGTCAAACCTGAGCGCTGATTTTTGTGGACCTCTGCCAAGTGGTGATTATTTGTTTGTAGTAATTGATGAATTCACAAGGTATCCTGTGGTGGAGATAATGAAATCTACTTCGGCGAATGCAACTATTCCTGTTTTGGACAAAATTTTGAGCACGTTCGGAATTCCTAAAATTATCAAAACTGATAATGGTAGTCCGTTCAACAGTTACCAGTTCGAGAAATATGCTGAAAACATTGGTTTTAGGCACAGAAGGATAACTCCCTGTTGGCCTAGAGCAAACGCACAAGCAGAAGCTTTTAACAAACCATTAATGAAAATAGTACGAGCAGCTATAATTGAAAAGCGTAATTGGAAACAAGAAGTGTGTAGATTTTTACGCCAATACAGAGCAACACCACATAGCTCTACAAGTTTTACACCACATCGATTATTATTCGGAAGAGAGCCGAATACTTAGCTCCCTTCTGTAACAGAACCTCGATACAATACAATTATCGATGAGATTGTTAGAAACAATGACAGCCAAGCAAAATACAATATGAAGACAAGAGCCGATGACTTGGTAAAAGCTAAACCAAGTGACTTGAAGACTGGAGATACAGTAATGCTGAAAAGCGAAGAAAAAGGAAAATTAGTTCCTACGTGTCAGCCAGAGACGTATGATATCATTTTATTTAGGGAGGGATGTAATATCCTCATATATATTCATATTCAAGCACTGTTCCTTTAAATATCTATAAATAACTCACATGACCTATCACATGATCTGTTGTACACTCTAGGCCTAGTGGTCACAAGACTAAGGGCATCCATATTGTTTTACCATTCAATAAAGCACATGTTCAACAATAAAGCCTTGTCTATTGATCTATAGACCATAATGAGCCAATAGGCCATTACAGCCAATAACGTAAACTATCTATTGGCAGTTGGAAGTTCAAAGAGGGGTTTTAAGCTAAACAGAATCTGTGCCAAGACGTTCCAACATTGGATGAGTAATATAACAAAACAGATCACACATTCTAATATGGAACAGTGAGATGTTGAAAAGACGCTAAGCCCATTCCATTTCATTCACTAAAAACATCTCGAGACTTTTTCGAGTTATTTACGATGATGTGTAAAATCTACTTAAACAACCTTTAAACAGCAGGAGTAGGTGAATCTAGTTAAACTATCAAAATATACTAGCCAGCAGGGAACACCTCATTATATACTTCCTGTCTGGCCTGAAGGTGGTAGTCATGAACATCAAGTTAGTCAATAAATCAGTTGTAATATTGTCTGGTTTGTCGACACTAAGATTAATATACCTAAACACTTTTACACAATAATTATATCTTGAAAATTAACATTTTTGTTATCAATATGTAAGCCAATTCTGAATCCCGGTTGAATCAATTGATAACATTTTTCATTTCCGTTGAGACTTTTTATTGGTAACAATTCAATATGGAACAAGGGCAGATATTTGAAACAAAACATGACAAAGTCGACTAAAACAGTTTGTGACAGTCTTATTTCCGTTTCATTTGTTCGCGCAATATAGTTAGTATCAGTGGCGTACCGATGGTTTCTCGCCGACGGGCGAAAAGATCTAATCTTCTGACGGATTGTAAGATAAAGGTCAGCCGAGCGGAGCGGGCAAAATCTATTATAGTTTATGAAGCTTAACAAATACAAATATATTTTTTTTATGTTTTTAGTACTCGAACTAATAGTGTATTAAAGATAATTAAATTTGAAGATTAATATAAATACATTTAATGTTAATGTGCATCAATGAAGAGGCGAGGTTAAAAAACACCTTCTTAAAATAATAATTAAACTTTAATCTTCCTAATGATTTGCTGATGTACCGAGTTTAAATCACAAAAGCGTTTCAATTGCAACGAAAATATATAAACAAAAGAGGTGGTCAATAGAAAAGCGGGTCGAGCTCTCTGTATTCGACACCCCCCCCCACCCATTCTCCCGGTATCCAAGGGTTTCGTAGGTATATAAATATGCCTTGGTGGATTTTGTCTGCGATATCACCTCGGTAGAAGCGGACGTTAAATAGAGTTTCACACAATTTAGCTTGGTTTGGGTCGAACGAGTCCAATTTAGGACAACGTGTAGACTTGCCATTGGGTTGATATAAGCTCTTGGGCCGAACGTAGCACGTCTCGAGTACTCCATACGGCTTCACAATTGGTAAATATCTCTTACATAAATAACATGTTTCAGCGTATAGTTGATATTAACTTTTCCAAAATCATTAATCTGAGATCGGAATTTTAAAAGGCACAAAAAAACAAAATAAACATATTGACTTATGATGATCATCAGCAGACACCTACTAGAGTTAGTGACGTAATATTTTATAATAATCTCAGTGTGTCTATTTTGTATATTATTATATCACAGTTGGTTATATATTTAAAGATAATATGTTATATAAGATTTAGGTGAAGAGCTGGCGTTCTTGCTATACATGTAATAGTTCAAAAATAGATAATGAAAATTGAATGTCTCTTTTTTTTAAATATCACGGGTGTTCAAATCCATTTAAATCTCGACCAACCGATGTTCTAGAGAGTTGATTATGGACTTGTCATGTCTATTTATATAACAATTGAAGGGAAAAAAGTCCTGCAATAGGCATCTTAAGGCCCGGTCCCAGTGGCCAATGGACACAAAACGTATGCAAAAAGGACACAGCGGACGAGCAAACTTTCGGGGGTATCTCCATCCGTTTTCATCCGCTCCAGAAATGGACAAAATTGACGAAAATTTGCGAAAACAGAACGGAAAAGAACGAACGTGGGAAGTATGTAGCGGGGATGTTAAATTGATGTTCATCGGATGCCTAGCGGATGGAAGTGGATGACAGCTCCGAAGGGGTTAGGCAAACTCCAGACATCCTTCAATATACCAGATACATCCCAGATACAAACGCTTTGTTCGTTTTGAAAACTTTATATACGAGATGCATACGCTTACACCATTTCTATTTCCGTGCTACTAACGATGTATAGACGTTCCATGTACCTTATCTTTTCTCCCTCTTTCCGTTTTCAGCTGGAGCGGATGTGAGTTGCGAGGATGCCCAGAGGATGCAGAGAGGATACAGTGGACGTTTAACGGATGATAAAGGATATGGAACGTTTGGTGCTCGTATATGTCGCGCATTTACATCGTACACGACAGAAAGTTCAGCCGTTATAAAAGTTTTGTGCAGCTCAAAACTTTTTGCGCGGATGAAATCAAAGTGAACGGATGCTCGATGGAAAGAGCGTATGAAACACGTATGCAATGAGTACACAGCGGATGCATGGCGTTTTCAAACGGAGGGCACGTTTTTCCCCCATTTTACATCCTCTTTGCATCCGTAAGTGCAGTGGGACCGGGCCTTTACATAATGCATCATTAACATTCTGCAGTACTTAGCATATCTACGCCGCGGTATATATATTCGATACTGGTTCAGGATTATGATAATAATAGGCATAGGCGTACGAGCCAGGGGGGTAGTTGCCCCCTAACATCCGGGAAATCTGACTTTTGTGCCACGAATTTGTACTGAATTGACTATGGATTAAAATATTTTGTCTGTAGCCAGTCTACTTTGTGCGACCTTTTCTGGGCATCGATTATTGTGTATGCAGCTATAACAGTACGGTTGAATGGTTGGAATTCAGATCGGCATAGAGTGGGATTTTGGGAGCAAAACGATTGCAAACTTTGAAGTTGCTTAGGAATAGCAACAAAAAAAAAACAAACAAAAAAAGTTTCGGGCAAGGCGAGGCATCCATACCCCACGACGATTGATTGGCTGTTTGGGATTTAGATGAATCACCTAAGTTAGTAAGTTAGGCTATTATTAGACCACTTTTAAGTTGCTGCATTCACGGGTTGGAATAGCAGGAAAACGCCTTTGCGGCCGTCAAATTTCCTATTTATTGTGGCGGGGCGGGGGGGGGGTCCTTCTCGGTCGCTTGTAACCCGAATTTTTTTCGGGCATTACAAGTTCTTCCCCTCTCAATTCACCTAACATTCATCGAGCCCATGCGCCTATGCATATAGTCTCATTCATTCGGCCCCTGTTATGTTCGTAATCACTCTTATACTGAGTTCAATTCTTAGTCGATTCTCATTAAACTTTCACGAATAGTTAGTATTGGAGTAAAGTAAGTATTGGGGTGAAGATTGTCATAGGGTTTCGTAAAAATAGTTAGTAATGGGGTACACAAGCTGGAGATCGATTATGAGTATTTTCACAAAAGTAGTTGCAGAGTTATTGCATTTCGCTCACGTGACTGCATGGCAGAAGTAATTGCAGTTATTGCTTTTCGCTCACCTGATTGGTGACGAATATAAGTATATGTACTGCATTGTCTGTCGAGAGACCAGTTCATAATCGTAATTGACTTTAGTCGAATTTTTAGTAATAGTTGGTATTGGGGTAAATATGGTCTCTATCAATTTTGAATGTATTTGATTGTTGACAATTAGTTTTGATCAGATCTTCAAGAATAGTTAATACTGTAGTAAGGTAGTTTATTGTCAAACTATTTGTTTCACATGTCTCTTCGATTGTTGATAAAATTATATCACCCTATTCGTACTACCCGGTCATAGGGAGGCAGAACACCATTAATTTCCCCATCGACTTCAATGTTAATTCTGGTCTCTTAGCCCGGCTCCGACTTTTTCCAAATTTTCGTTGGACTGAATGCTTTTCACTACAGACAGAGAAACAAATGGTCATGTCTTTGCACCAGAATTTGTATGAGGTTGACCACCAATATTTTTAGATACACAACCTTGTAGTAGCATACTAAAAACATGTAACTTATCGCCGCACATATCACCGTAACCAACATGTTATCCTTTCGTCTCTAAATCATGAATATTTAACAAAACCTGGCAGAAAATGTTAATTCAAACCCTTTCTTTACCAAAAAATCAACAAAAATGAGCATGAATAAGGGGAGAAAAGAGGGAGAGGGGAATTGCTATGAATAGACCAACTACAATTTGTGGGTACCGATAGGGTGAAATTTGATGGTGGTCTGCCTCCTATAGTTATTTTTTTTTTCCAAAGTGTTTGCCGTTGGCTTAGGATTCTGTTTACTCATTCCACACAGATTCTTGACCAGAGAAACAAATCACGAGGAGGAGGCTGCTGGTGGGCGTATGGTGCATTGCCTTGCAAGCTATTATTTTCCCTCGCCGTGCCAAGTCTGTTATTTTTATGATTAACAAATATTTCAACTAAACACAAACCTTCACTATTTTGTTTGTTCAGACCTCTTCACAAATTTTATAAAATAGTCTTCCATATATCTTTTGTTTTGTTTACAAGTACTTTTGTAAATGGAAACGAACCAGAAGTAATTAAATATCCCGCTGTGGACTCTTTTTGATATGATTGTAGATCATAAAAACCAATCCCACTTAACTAGTGAAAGAAGATAAGTCTCCATAGATTCTATTTGTTTCTTTTTTGGGGGAAAAAAATCTTGATCAATCATGGCGAGGCGTTTCTTGACTTTTTATATAAAAAAAAACTTCCAAGGAAATCTGACACCTGCAACTAATGAAGGCTTGTTTCTTTAGCAAGAAAGCATGTCATCTCAATATGGATGGCCAATTGTTTTTGAAAAAAAACATATTTCAGATTAAAATAAACTTTACGTGCTTTGTCCAAAACCGTGTTCTGCTTTTAAGATATAATAGTAAGTGCTTCCGTTCAGTCAATAGTATGTGAACTAGGTTGACTTAACGCCCAGATACACCTAGGAGATATCGCCCCGAGTCCACAGATCATTTTCCTTGAATTTAGTACGTTTTCACGTATTCTGTTTGGTGTTCTTTTTCACAATATTTGCCGATTGTGGATTTGGTTATTTTTCTTTCCTTTGCATCGTGTGTATATAGCGTTTGTTGACGTCTATTACCATTATATCTCCTGTACTTACAGAGATAGAATATTTCAATGGGAGGCAGACTACCATTAAATCTCTCTCTCTCTCTCTCTCCACCCCCCCCCCACACACACAACCTTTTGCAGGTATGTATTGTTGGTATATCTGTGTAGAATTAAACAGTGCCATGTTTTGATAAATATTCATGGTTATAATAATAACACAGTTAAGAGGTTGGATAAGGTGATAAGTACGGCGGATAGTTACATAGGATGCTACTTTGAGTTTTTGTATAGTATGCTACTTCAAGTTTATGTATCTCAAAATTTTCAACTTCATACAAACGTCGAAGCAAAGGTATGGACAGTTGTTGAAGTATATAGTGAAAGGCGTTCCACCAAACTAAATTTTGGAAAAGGTTGGAGCCGGACAAGGAGAATAGAATTAACATTAAAGTCAATGGAAAAATTAATAATGGTCTGCATATATTGCGGGTGGGTTGTGTGATAGGGTGGATGCGGAATATCTTTAATTTGTTCATAATTCATGGCATCATTTCTCAAAATATTTATATTTGTACATCTGGAAACCGGCTATTTTCAGCTATGTTTCATCTGCTTGGTTCTTATAATTTCCTACAGACTGTCAAATGAACGGGTTAGTCAAGCTCATGATCTTGTGTGCTTTTTAACAGATAATATAGTGTCTACAATATGATTCCACGGCGCTTCCAGACGTTTAGCGTAACAAATATAATTGCCCCCGTCGCCTCCTGCTCCAGTCAACATACTGCTTACATAATTACAAATCTCTGATTCGACACCCTATCTCTGATTAGAATGCTATATCAGACATCATTGTGGAATTTTACAAGTATCCAGATAAGTCCCAGTTCTATACGAGTGCCTTTACCACGACTAATGGTGCCCAGTTATATCGTGAAATTGGTTCTTGGCACAGATCCTTGATTATGTTATACCAAAGAGGAAATATTTAACCTTTCAATCAGAAACGTTAAACCCCATTTCATTTCATTTCTTTCAAAGAAAAACGCGTTGTTCACACAAATAGTTTACAATACAAACAAAGACAATCAAACAACATCACCTTTTAGTCTACTAAATTTACCCCTTGATTTAATATAAGAGATTCGGATATTGTACTTATATCAACTGAGTCTACTTGGTTTGTCAAAGTTGGACATCAATACTGTTTGAAAACGATCGCTAACATGGCAATTGGCGAGTGAAATGGGGTTTAACGTCCTACTGTTCTGCTCCGACTGGGCTAATGAAGACGGGCATACGCCATAAGGGAAAATTTTGCCGGATATGTCAGGGGATATTTTACGTGCACCCATTTTACGTCCTATCTGAACGACTATAGACAACTGTCCTTGTCACTCAGGCCCTCGTCCTGCACCACTGACAAGGGGAAACCATGTCGGAAATTCCCGATAAACTTTCTCGGCCAACACCGTGAGCGAACCCGCGACCTCCAGGTTAGCGAGCCAACGTCTTACCCACTTAGCCCCTAATATGGCGCTAATATGGCGAGTAAGGGTGGGTTAAGGAACTACGAGGCCTTAGCCCCATCCTGTTTGGCGGGACAAATCAATCTACCTCTATCCAAAATTTTGGATGTATTCCTTCCGTTCGTTGCCCGGCCCTACAACAGTGATCAGTTAACCCAAACGAGAAAAAAAAGAATGGAAAAATGATTTATAGTCTAGGTGGAGTCGGGATCATATTAAAATATCCATGTCTTGTTTATTTTGACACCTGCTTCCATAAAAGTAATATCGCAGACAAGATCTAGGAGTAGCTGGAAACTTGCTCTTATACAATAGAAAATGATTCCGCAATCTTTTCATGTGAGGATTATGGCCATGAATTGGTTTAGTGGGAATTTCTTCCCTTTATTTTTAAAGTAAAACATAATGTTCTTAGCCCCCATTAGTGGTGGATGTTTCTTCCCTTAATTTTTAAAGTAAAACATAATTGACTCAACCTCCTTTGGTGGTGGATGTTTCTTCCCTTTATTTAAGAAATAAAACATACTGGGCTCAGCCACCTTTAGTGGTGGATCTTTAGAGAAAGCATTTATGCTCACACAGCCGTCAAGAGGCATCGATGTGGCATCCTGCCTTTACATTACGTATATTTATTTCATCCCACACTTCTGTATTGCGTAGACAACACACCTCTACATTAAGTCCAGCCCATATCTCTACACTATTTACACACCGCTACATTAAGTCCAGCCCATATCTCTACATTATGTACACATCGCTACATTAAGTCCAGTCCATATCTCTACATTGTGTACATACTTCTACATTACGTCCAATTAGTTCATCCCATTATTTTAGACAGCCAACTGCAATTGCCCTCGTATGTAATAGACATTGTTTTGTAATTTGCGGAGGCAACTAGCTCATTTTCTTTGACAACGGGTTACTGACCTTATGAACGATTATCTGAACATCCGTTAACAGTACTTAAACAAAAACAAGTAAATGAACATTAAGGTTTGATGATACTGAATACTAGGATTTCAATTATAGTTCCGTGTGGTATCTTACTGATTGTCTCGTCTTCAATTTACAGACCAGGAACTCGTTTAACACTAAATCAGAAATAGACGGAAACAATGTTACGACCAGGAAAACAGAAAGGGAATAATAATATAACCAGAATATCCCAATGAAAAGATATTTCCAATTTTACAAGTTTTATTTCAGGCACGAAATAGAAATTAAATGAAATCACGATAAGTACTCATTTATATACGAACTTAATGAATGCTATGTTAAATTATGCGCAATTGAAATAATAGTAGATCACCTTCAAGTGCATTCTTCTGTCTACAACTTTGGTCCGCTTGAGATCTATTCTCGAAGTAGGAAATAGACACCATTCTGGGTACAGAATGCGATAATGTTTACTGATATTTTAAATTCATCATGTTAAGTCTCTTTAAACGATAATTTTTCGTAATTGATTATCGATAACGAGAAGGGTATTACTCGAGGTCTATGCGAAACGTGGTATATAAGACGATTTGATTCATCCGTTTTAACTACAGTAGGAAGGAATAAACTTACAGCTCGTTTAAACTTATAGATTTTTTTTGGGAAAATGTCGGAATGACCGATTTCTTTTAAGAATGAATTTTTCTATGTTACGATTCACTAGAATTGATTTAATAGATTTATTACTAACTATAAAATTGAACAGTGATTAGAATTTCAGTTGATTTGATTTAAAACCCCTGGGTTTCTTCATAGTTAAATTTGAAATTACAAATAAAACAAAAATCATGGCCCAGCTGATGATACACGGCTATTTTTGTATTTAATTTCCTCCAAAATTCTGTAAATCTAGCATGGAATAGACTCTAAAATTTCAAAAAGAAACCATTGTATTCTATAGGTTTTGGAGTAGCCTTTATATGCTGAAATTTATTGCTAACAGGGACGATTGTAATTTTTGAATACGTGATATGTTTGGCAAGTCTAGTATGTTGCGGAACTATCGTATATTTACAAAGCCTTTATCTTTGTTAGATGTGACAAGGCATACATTGTCCCTGTTATTAATAATAAACTTACAGATGTCCACTATCAATGTCAACTGTACGTTATGTATGTATGTACTATCGATGTGTACATGTATGTTAGCTGTGTCAACTACCAATGTACAACTATTAGCTATGCATGCTACCAATGTACACATTGTTAGCTATGTAGGGCATGTTTGATTAAAGATACAGTATGTAAGATTTAGATAAAGAGCTCATGTCAACTATCATGCACAACTATTAGCCATGTCAACTATTAATGTCAACTGTATATACATGCATGTTAGCCGTGTCAACTACCCATGTACGACTGTTAGACATGTATACTACCAATGTACATCTGTTAGCTGTGTAGGGCGTGTTTGATTAAAGATACATTATGTAAGATTTATGTAAAGAGCTGTCTGTTCTTGCTCTAATAGTTCAAAAATAGATAATGCAAAATGAATACACTGAACTTCATTCAAATTACGTTATTATGGGCGAGGATACTAGCCTTTGAAGGTTTGACAAGATGTGTGCACTGATTGTAACCGACGTACTGGTTGTTCGAGGCTTAGCCTCGCTTCGATATTTTTAAATTTAATCATTGAATGGCCAAACCGTTCTAATCTACTTAAAATCGGACCCATGCAATGGCATCGAGGGTTGATTATGGTCTTGTTACATATATCAAGATTTGCATCGTGTAAAATAGCCTACTTATTTATACGCGGTTTATTTAAATTATCGAACGTGCACATTCGACGAGCGCTGGCATTACCTAGTAACGTGTGAGTAATATACACATAAAGACTTTGTGGATGACGCTCTGAATAATTAACTGATTTAATTTATTTTGGGATTTATTTGTCAAGCTGACTCTATGATTATTTTTTTCCTAATCTTTACTGTCAGATAAAACTACATTTACAGGGTCGACGAAATTATCAAATTATGTCAAACATGCATAATGAAAGAGCTAAATTACATTACATTTGATATAGCACACATTACTGTCATGCATTCAATGGTGCTTCAGAAAGTCTATAACAAGCGTTAAAGGATGCTTTATGGAAAAAATATCCTTTGAGGTTTTTTTTTTAAATCCGTTACAATCTGGCATTGTTTTACACTTTCTGTAAGAGTATTCTTGAGTCGCGGTCCTAACACACGGAAAGATCTATCTGCAAATGTTTTATATTTGGTCTTGGGTATTGATAACATGTTTTGCGATGGCGATCTTGTATGGTGAAGTTTTGGACTATAATAATTCTGAAAGGTAGGCATAGGGGCAAGGGTGTGGAGACACTTTAACACCAGTACAATTGGCATCGAACTTCAATTGGCAAAATATGAAGTACTTCCAGAGCAGCTGTAAGAGCTATGGTCTTAACTAATACCACAAACCAGGCTACTTCCACTGAACTAAAGAGCTGGCAAATTGAAGAGATAATTCTCGCGAACGAAACGGTCCTAATTTCCGTAATTCAACATTGTCGAAGCAGCAGAACGAGTCTTTTGGTCAATATGACTACAGAATCCCCAACTCTTTAATTCTTGGTTGGTCGACTGGTGGAGCTGACGGCTACCACCGACGATAGTAACTTCAGTTTTGTCATCGTTCATCTTTAGTCCATTGTTTTGTAACATCCATATTTTAATGTCAGGAAGCAATATTTCCGTTTTAAAACTGTCATACAAGCTGTGATCATCGGCGTAATCTACTAATTTTTGATTGTGTCGGATACAGGATGCTAGTAACAGATAAAGTAGATCGGATCACTGATCCTACCATCTGGCACTGACAGATTCTCTTGGTTTCACATCGGAGAAGTCATCTTTAATATTAACACATACATTCCCCCTTTCTAAATACATGTATGCCGCCATCCACTCCTTTGTAATTCCCGTAACACCAAAACAATTTGACATTATCGTAAGCAAATGCTCGTGGTGCATGGTGTGGAAGGAAGCGCTGAGATCGATCGCGACCATCATAGTCAGGTTCTGATGCTCCAGACACGGTAATAACTTACTGAAGATGCTTTTTAAACAATTTTGGCCAGGATAGATAGATTGCTGACTGGTCGATAAAACTTTCTTTTGGCTTCAAATGATATATAATTAATAATTATTTAGACATTTATTCACATGGCAAGCCTATAATCAACTCTCTAGATTATCAGACGATCAAGGCTGCATCTTCAAAAAATCATACCTTTGCCCAGAATAACGTAATTTGAATGCAATTCTTAATATATTCATTTTTCATTATCTATTTTTTAAACTTTTATAGCAGAAACGACCAGCTCTTTATCTAAATCTGACATAATACATCTTTAAAACATATGTTCATCGTTTATGAACTTAAAAGTTGAAGTATCCTGTTGTATAAATCGGTCATTCGAATTAAAATAAAGATCTTTTTTAAAAGGTTGTTATATTTTTGGTTTTGATTGACACGGCACCCTTGTTATCAGCCCCCGTTTGACCAGACATACACGAGAAGATAGACCATGTCAATTGAACACAAGCTTCTTAAAGATACGGTTATAGGTTATTCCGACTAGACACATAATTACACAGTCTTTCAGCGTTAACAACAACAATACCCATAAAAACTAATCCACAAACAGAGCCTTTCTATTAATTTGATACAAACAAGGCTGTAACAAATCTGACTTTGAACTTGAGTGTTGTTTAGGGAATTTGCGTATGATCTTCAATCTATGTTAGACCCGAGATAAAAACTCATTAATATTAACTATCAAAAAAGATCAGAAACTCACAGACGCCAACTTCTGAAGAATCAATATGGCGTTAAATATGACTTCTCATAAAACATACAGACTATTTCTTTCCTCGGAAAATAAAGGTTTATCCTTTACTCATATTTCTGTTTTATTGGTTTACCCCAAAAAGCAACCATTGGTAATTGCTAAGACTAAAACGCCTTTCTTTAATTGCACAATGCAATATACGCACTTTGCATTCTTTTTTCAAATTCAATTTTCAAGTTATAAATGTATTTCTCTAAATCGATTGGCGGGGCTATACAAATATAATTTATTTCGGAACCTATTTACCGCAGACAGCATTATTGTAATTTGAAAAGCCCATTTGAAACTGGGTAAGTCCCCTGAATCTCGTATACCCAGAACCAAATAGCCAATAAAAATGGTATGCATAAGACGGTTAATCATCTTGAAGAAGCACAAACGGTAAGGAATATGGGTGATAGAGGCGACAATTTTCTACGCATATTCTACGCAATCGACCCATATGCATTCAAATAAATCACATTTCTGAAAAATAGCTCCAAAACACCTAGTTAGCTAAACGTGGTTACCAGTGTCTTGTCTCATGGGCTGTGGTCTCTTTTAGAGGAATTCGCTAACAAAACTGTGTTGTATTTTTGTGCATCAATCAATCAAATTAAAATTATACCAACATTTCCTGCCGTTGCATTTTTTGGTTCTTGACTATACGCCATATTGGTGCATTTATTTATATTGTACGTTCTGTAATGCACAGATTGTAATTGATGGACCCTATCAGTCAAAGGCAGCGATCAGGAAACATCCACGAAACTATTCGAAAGATTTTGATTATCGATTTATGGTCTAATCGAGGGCAATGGTATTATACTGTCATGGTCACAGACCGAGGACGCGCCTTAACATATGAGAATAAACGGAACGACAATAACAACTAATTAGATTGCATTTCAATAAAAAGACAAACGATGCCCCCAGGTGCCATTCTATCAAAATATCCCCATGATACACTGGGGATTGCTTAATGTCTGATTTTCTCAAATACAATTTAAGATGGTATCGTATTTCTTTTGTTCATTAACAATGCGACAACATTGCACAGGTGGCGCTCACATCCGCCACACCCTTTACGCGTGTTCGTTCAATATCTGGACGAAGACTATATAAGAACTGCTTCCCTGTTCCCATGATGTAGTGCCTCTATTTATAGCAATTCTTTCCCCCTTTTCTTCCTTTTGTTTGGCATTCTTTGTGTTAGAATTTCCATTTTATGCCAGGTTTCGATGAATATTCATGATTTTAAGGCGGAAGGATCTATCGATTCCATACACGATTCCTGTCACCAGGGCTGCAAAAAAAATCTTAAGTCAACCCCTTTCAATATTTTTATACGCCCACATTTTCATGTTGATCTATATTGTCGTCGCCCCTGTCCGTCAACAATTTGTTTGTGGACACTCTACAGGTCACAATATTTATCCGATTTTGACGAAAATTGAAATATAGGTCTATCTCCCAAAGTCCTCGGTTCATTTCGATATTGGTATGTATCAGACCATAACTTCATAGATTATGGTTCCCGATAGTACGAAAAATCACGATTTAACTTGGGGATACTCGAGAGGTCACATTTTTTATCCGATTTTGATGAAACTTCAAATGCATGTTTATAACCCAAATATCTTGTTTTCTTTCTATATTTGCGCATATCGGATCGTAACTTCCTGAATTAATGCCCCTGATTGTACGAAAAATCGTTCTTTTAGCTTGTGGTCCCTCTAGAGGGATTTATCCGATTTAAAAAAAAAAGAACGTTTTAGTATATCATCGGACCAAAACTGTCGGGACAAAATGGCCGCCACTTGTACGCAAATAGTGTAAACATCTGGTATATTAAGGTTGTGGACCTCCTAGAGGTCACGATTTTGATCTGATTTTGCTGAACAATGAAATGCAAGGTTATAACCCAAAGATCTTGATTCCTTTTGATATTCGCGCATACCGGATCGTAACTTCCTGAATTATGGCCCTTGATTGTACGATAAATCGCGTTTTGAACTTGTGGTCCCTATAGAGCTCACAATTTTTATCCGATTTAAAAACAACGTGTGAATATATCACTGTTGTACTCTAATGATGGTTGAGTTCGAATTTCGTGAAAATCGGACAAAAACTGACGGATATAATGGCGGTCCCTTGTATGCAAATAGTGTAAAAATACGGTATATCAAGGTTGTGGGTCACAGAGGCCAGAGTTTTTATACGATTTGGATGAAACTTTAAATATATGTTTTTTATCGTAAAGATCTAGGTTCCTTTTAATAATCACACATATCCGAACGTAACTTCCTGGATGATGGCACCTGATTGGTCAAAAATCGCATTTTTAGCTTGCGGATTCTCTAGAGGTCACAATTTTTTTCCGATTTTAAAAACCGTTTAGATATATCACCATTCCACCATAATGAAGGTTGAATTGGAATATTTCAGACCATAACTTTCTGGATTATGGCCCCTGATAGTACAAAAAATCGTTTTTGTTTTTAGTTTGTTCTCTATCCATCTCTTGCAAAATGTGGGCTCTTTGTGATTTTAAAGATTAAGATCATCGGAACGTTCAAAGAATAATGTTATAGGCCATCTTTTATCGGAGCTTTCTAGCCCAATGTTATATCTGCTCAGTGTAACTAATTGTAGTGTCTCAACTGTATCGTGTGTTTGTTGGTTTCTTTTTTTGTACAGTTATGCTGTTTATATGAGATGAAAATTATGTATTTTACGGACAAGGTACTTAATCTTTATCGAATTGTGTACACAAGTGTAGTTAACAGTTAAATCTCATAAGACATGCAGTGGGCTATGAAGGAAATTGTGCAGAACTCCAACTGTATGGGGGGGGGGGGTCGTTTACGCGGAATCTAACCTTTACACGGATTTTCTTCCCATTCGAATTTATAGACGCTGTTTTGCCAGGCCCTCGTTTCAGTCCTGTACCACTGACAAGGGGAAAGCAAGCTGAAAATTCCCGGGGAATGTCCACTGCCAACACATTATGGGTAATGTAACGTTGACCATTAGTGCATTTAAATAAGTAGACTGTATGTTATTAATACTTCATTTCGGTTTAATTTCTCAGTTAACCGTATAGCGGAGCCTTTGGTCACCATTACCATTCAGAGATTGTGTGATTATGGAATGTCATTAGGTAATGCGTGCGAGATCTCAATCATTATTGAAATTCGGTCAAAGATCTGTGTTCCCTCCACCCAATCCAGTACATTTAATTAGTAAATTAAAAAGTCTAATAATTAACAAAACGCGACACGGGTCCTTCGTCATCTCCCTCTTAACCATAAAACATCAATTTATACTTATCTAAAACTTATATTCCAGACAGACAACCTTCTTAGACACACAACTGGATTTATTTAGCATTTAAACCCCTCAAGGGATAATAACAAAGTATCCACCAAGGTTTGTGTATTTGGTATATTGGGGCAAATTTCTTTGATGCAGTAAGTGTGTGCGTGCGTCTGTGGAGCGTCAAAAAAGTCAACAGATATTTTTTTTCAAATTGTTGCGTTTTCTGACCACAAAAAAAATTATCAATATGTTTGCTATTTACATGTAATTCCTGTATAGAGGTTTTAGATCTCTTTCATCCGTTATTATCCGTTTAAATTTACAATTGTGCGCAATGAAGTCAGAATATCTTTTTTTTCTTAATTTCTGCGTTTTCCGAACATAACAAAGTTTATCAAAATGTTTGATATTTAAATCCTGTATAGAGATTTTAGATTTGGTTCATCATTATTATCCGTTTTACTCCACAATTGCACACACCCAGATAACCGCCATTCTTATTTTGATAAATGATGACACTTTCGCTTAGGTCTGTAACTTATATTCTGTGTAAAGAAAAGCGATCTGTTCGATATGAAGATGTATAGCAGGAGAAAGTGGCAAAATTAGTTTAAGTGTAAGGAATTTCTATTCTTGTGCAGAATTAATTAGACAACAGAAGAGGAGGCAATGTATTGACGTTCATCAATCTGGTTCCCACCCCACCCTCATCTTTATAACCCATTTGTTACAAAATCTTATAAGCACTCTCGTGGTTTTCAACCATTCTCTTTAATTCATTTACAGGTCGAAGTTTGATTGAATTTCAGTATTTCGAGATAATTACCTCCAGGTTTATTCCATTTTGAAAGATAATTTCTACAACTATCGTTCAGATTCCCGTAAAATATTTAAGTTGATAAGCTGTGGGGCCCTTTCTAGTGCGGGACCCTATTTTGAGAAATTGTGCAAATTGGGCGTATATTTCGTTGCATGGCAACCTATGTTCTGTTTCTGTAAGCAGTCTGTTAACAGTATCCTTTAGATTATGTCTTGTATAATCTGAACTTTTCACAACACATCACTTTTGGTGGCCCGATGAGTGTGGTGCTTGTTCACTAAAAAGGAGGTCCCGTGTGCGATCCCTGAGACAGTTTTTTTCAGCCATGGTTTCCCTTTGTCATTGATAAAGGATGAGGGGCCTGGCAATGAAACACGTCTGGACGTTAGGGTAGGACGAAAACTCCGTGTATCATTGGTAGCATGCTAAGAGATCCCGCTGTCTCCATAGCACACCGTATCACATGTACCCGTCTTCATTAGCTAGGACAAGTTAAAAACAGCAAGGTGTTACATCCCATTAATTTTATCTTTGACTTGACTTGAATAAGGATTAACATCCCCTTCCACCGATAGTGGTACCGTTGTATCATTTACAGGAATCAATGGAAAAAACCGCAATTTTCACGCGTGGCATTTATCATAACAGTGAATGTTCGACTACATTCTGGCTTACAGTATTCGTTAATTTTTTTTTACACATTAATATAATTACATTTGGATCCACCTATGACTTATTTATGTTCTACTCTACAAGACTCTAATTGAAAATTATGACCTATTTCTACAAGTAGGAAGACCCTAGTTAATTATGACCTTACACTGGAACTAATAGTATGATGTCCATTGATTCTGTGCAAAACTTTACTAATATATATTCTATTTATTTAATGTACAGATTGCAGATAATCAACCTCGGCTAAACTTTAAAACAATTTAAAATCTTTAAATTACACGCAATGTGTTTAAGAGAAGTAATTTGACTGAACTTTTCAGCTTATTCTCTTTTCATTATCTATTTCTTTTTAACTATTATAGCGAGAACTGTCAGCTCTTTATCTAATCTTACTTAATGCCGCTTTGGTCCATTTCAATGTTGTTATATTATACCCAATGTTTAAGACAGTGAATATTTTTTTTTTAAAAATGTCGTATTGTCCTGTTAAAATGTCGGGTTGTCGGTCAGCTTCCTCTCAATATACAGTTTGATTATGTACACTAATCCTGGCGTCAAGTAAGTTCCCCGGGGTTTGCAACGTGGTTTCTCCCTTTCGGTAGTGCAGGACGAAGGGCCTGGCAAAGAACAGTGTCTAGGTGTGTAGATGGGACAAAAACACAAACCCCTGTGTACACATTGGCGTGTACATAAAAGAACCTTTCACAGTCCCTAGAAAATTTCCGCCATAGCACTCTGCATAGCGTATGCCTATATTCAATAGTCGGATTGGCGAAGAAAAGTAGGGAAAGTAAATGAAATCAAATGGGGTTTAAAGGGACAATAACACTCTTGCTGGCTTGACAGCTCCAGAACATAAATAATAGCCTTATTCTAAGTACTAGATGTTTAAGTGTCCTTCCTGTTGTGTAAATTATCCATTACATCCTATTTTACTTGTCCAGAGGGTTCGAAAATATTTTTAAATCCAAGTCACATTTGAAAAGGTTTTATAAAGGTTTACGTTAGGCTTTTCAAATCATTTAGTTGAATTTTTTTAATTAGGTGTGTTAAGATGAAATTTGTATCACCAACTAATTGGAATATTGTAAAATAGTACAATTTGTTGACCAGAATAAAGATTGGGGCATATTATTCAGTTACAACAAGAGTGGTATTGAGCCTTTAACGCCCTACTGTTATGCTCAGAGTGGGCTAATGAAGACGGACATACCATTGTCTGTCAGGGTTGGTGCATTAACTTACATTGTCTGGGTTGGTGTATTCCATTCCATTGTCGGTCCGGGTTCGTGCTTTACATTTCATTGCCAGTGTGGGTACTTTGCATTTCATTGTCAGTGAGTGCGTTAGTATTATTGTCAGGGTTCGTTGTGGGTGTGGATTTACATGTGATCATCAATCGTAAAGATGGCAATAATAGATATCGGCGGACTAGTGCACCCGCGGACTAGTGAGCATCCCCCCCTAAATAGAGACTATTTTATTCAAATCATTATGGAAATTATTGAGTCCTGTCAAATGGCTATAACGGCCATAGTTTCAGAATGGGAGCAGCTACTACTGCGGAAAGGTTAATGTTCCAGACCACTTGATAAAAACTATGGGACGTTGGTTATTTGACTGTTACCAAAGATATATCAGATCAAATCCTAAGGCTGTTAGTAGTATTGTTCAACAAAAATTGTGCCATTTGTAAATAAGTTCACTAATGTGACTTGCCTATCACACGGAAGAGGAAGTATGACTAATATCAGAAACCAAGATTTTTCACTAATGTTCTTGGATTGTTATACCTTAATTTAGGTTTTTGTACTGAATTTTGGTCAATTGATTAATATTTTGCAGTGCATTTAAAGTAACGATTCATGTTTAGCTTTTAACTTTGTATTCATAGTGATTTCAAAGCTCCAAACATTTTTGGGGGGGCTTTCATTTCAGGTTTATATCCACCCCTGTTCCTGTATACACTCACATTCTAGTCGACATCCTATTAAGCTCCTGCTTAATCCCCCCCCCCCCTAAACAACTGTAGTTCAGCAATTTCAGACCAAATTAGTAACCAAGGCAACCATGTCATCAAATTCTGTGATTCTGTATTTCGGTTCCTTTGGGGGCTGCCTTCGGTTCCTTCGGGAACTGCCTTCGGTTCTTTCAGGAGCTATCTTCTTAATCTTACCGGTCTCTAATACCGGTAATAGTATATGTTGAACATGAGTGGACTCTCGCACTCCCATATTGCCAAATCTTTAATTTGTTGTGATTATAATTAGACTTTTAATAAATACCAATGTTAATAATTTGAGTATATTTAAAGTGACAGTTTATATGTAACTTTATTTTAAATAACCAAATTACGTTGCCAATCGTTCATATTGTATTACCCATACAGGTATCCATACTTCCCAGCCTATCACAGCCAAACTTTCGTATTCGGCCTCACTTTCAGAGGCTGCCTGCTAGCCCCAAGCCATGGTGATAATGTACTTAATTATAAACCAACACAAGACATGGTAAATATCAGATTGGAGATACCCCTATGTTATAATATTCCAATGTTAATCCTTTGTATTATCAAATGTTCCAATGTTAGATTAAATATTTCAATTTATTAAATAATAGAAGATTGTATTTCAGTTTTTGCAAATAAATCTTGATATTGCTATATTTTAATACCATATAATACCGATACTTATTCTATTCTAGTCAATCTATTTGGAGAACGGGATTCTACTTGTCAAAGGCATCCTAATATGCTCCTGCTTAATTCGCCCCCCCCCCCCGTCAAAAATGTGGTTTAGCAATATTAGACCAAATTGGGTATACACGAATTCCTAAATTAGTAACCAAAGCAAGGCAACCATGGCATCAAATTCTGTGATTCTGTATTTCGGTTCCTTCGAGACCTATATCCACGGTTCCTCAAGGAGCTGCCTTCGATTGCTCTTGGTTGCTGCCTTCTTAATCCCATCTGTTTCTAATCACTGTAGACCATTATGTAATAGTATGTTGAACATAAGTGAACTCTCGTACTCCCATATTGCTAAAGATTTAATTTGTTATGATTATAATCAAACCTTTAATAAATACCATTGTTAATAATTTAAGTTTATTTCAAGTGAAATATCAAACCGTACTCCCAATGTAGATTGGACTGACCATGTGCAAATTACTATCATGGACTGCCCCCGCCATGACTGATTAGAAATTAAAATAAAAACCAATCTGTTTTGTCTCAGTTAATAAATTTAATTTTCAAAATCAAATAAGCTGATCAATCCTTCGCCAAAACATGACCACTTCTAAATGCCGATTAATCGGTTTACAGTTAATTGAAGTCCCGATCTTTGTGAAAGGTCATTATTACAGATCAGAATTCGATGAAACATTAAGATAAGAACAAACTGCTGATCTTTACACCTTGTATACCATATTTAAGCATGCTATCATATAATTAGCCTTTAATGGTATAATTAGGCAGCCTAGCAAGACACAACTTTTTTCCAGATGCTACTCATTGGCTTAGCTTTCCATTTTTGATAGGCACAACTTCACCCAAATGTGTTATGGCGGCCATCTTGGATCTTCAAGGTACTAGGTAGTAGTTGTGGAAAATTTGGCGATTCTGTCCTTATTCTGCTTTTAAGCTGCATGACTAGTGAGTAAATGAGGTTGTGTTGGTAAGGAGATTTCATTTCAATTCTCAATGAAGCTAAATGGATGAGAAAACATAACGATAACTTATCATATTTATGAAACCACTGGTACAGACGATGCGCTGTGACAACCCAGTAAAAGTCGTTTTCATAAACGTATTTTACCATTTTTTTTTATCACCGGCAGCTATTTCTAACATAAACCAAACTTAATATATGCTCCCGGATCGAAATTCAATACTATTCAGCTTACAGTGTAAAGTACTGTCCAATTAACTTGTCTTTAATAACATCTACTATAGTGAAACACAGATTTACTATAACTTACCATCCTTTGATGTAGGGGAATCCATCGAGGTAACCGGAATTATTTGACTTAAATAAACTTATATAATGAGTGTTTATAGCATGATAATTGAGTGATGGTATGTTAACAGATACCGGTCATTGTTATTTAGTATGTGATAAACATTACACAGACAACTACACTATAAACAGTGTTACCACATGACAGATCTCGTTTTGAGATAAATGAGTGGGGGGGCGAAAACCCTAAAGCTTGGGATCAAAACCAACCCATTTCACTCTATGACTGACCTTATGACCATCCAAGCCCTTGACCACTTGACCACTAAAATAAATGTGGAAAGAGACGTTAAATAAAGTTTTTACATGGACGGGAAATCTTCCTTTGTTCATCTCGTTGAAAAAGCATTTTGTCTTCCCTCTAGCAGACTGACTGGAGCTTGATCGTGCGATAACTAGACATTTTCAATGTTATTGTACACTTGTTGCTTGTTTGCGCTGGTTTTAGTAGAGATCACATAGAGGAGTGGGGTGGGTTTTGTGTGCAATAACAACGAGCATGTTGAGCAGGTGTCACTGTTACAAGTCATTTATAGCACGCTTCATTCGTTAACAGCTTGAACACCTCGTCCTACAGCCTCTGTGATTAAACCGTACATTAAATATTCCGTATTTCACATACTTAGATTATGTGTCAGCCATATGGACATAAGAGTCCTAATAATTTTGTAAGTCATTTCTTACGGCGTGCCATATTAACTAGTCCGTGTAGATGAGGTTGTGTGCAGTCATGATGTATGTAGAAGAAATACAATATTAGAATATAAATTGAACAGTTATAGGCTACCACTATCGCAATGTAGTAACGAATTCCGATGTATAGAATGACTTTTTGCCTGATCCTATTGATAAATCATCGTAGGTAGTGATTGAAAAAAAACCAAAGTAGCGTGACCGGAAGAGAAGGTCTTTTGGAGATAAATAAAAGAAATAATAAACAATCGAAAAGGAATCAAATTCCCCTGAGTTATTAAGAGAATAACCTCATGACAGATTTTAAGAATGAGATGTTGGCGTGGCGTGAAATTACTAATTTTGACCAAAAAAAGACTTTGGCGCATGGACATTATTCGGATTCTTGAGAGGTAATGTAATTCAATACAGTAAAAAGTAATGGATTGGAAAATAGATCGTGTCTGCTGCTTGGGAAATGAAGAAGACTTTGAAGAATTTAAAATGAAATATTGATTATAAAAAAAAATTAAACGATTTAAAGATCACCCTATCATAAGATAGATATACTGCCGAATTTGAATTAATACATGACTTAAGATTACAGTCTAAATTTCTTCCCGGGCAGTATGGGGTGTATAATTGTGAAGTGTGTCCATGGACATGAAAGGCAGATGGTTTTCCAAAAAAATAAAGATGCTAATAGATAACATTTTATTGTTGCGAAACATATATTAAGATATCAAAGATTATTTTATGAATTATTTTAAAATATGATACTCTCTAGAAGAAAGATCACCTATTGTATCTCACATATGTAATTAAATCATAGTTTTGGACTCAGTATTCCATGATATTGCAACAGAGGAACAAAACACAAATAGGCCACACACCTTTTAGATGACAAAATAAGTGATGTAAGTTTTAATTCGCACTCGTTTTCAAAACTCATTTCGTCGAGACGAAACGGAAATTTGTTTAGTGGCGACGTTTAGCTTATTTAATATGCTCCAACATGTCTAATGAAGAAAGTCATACTCCATGCAGTGTGCTATGAAGGAAATGACTTCGGAACAGCAATGTTACGTGTGTGTTTCGCATCACGACTAGACAATGTTTCCCGCCAGACTCTCCGTACTGCATCAGGATCGAACCAGGGACCTCCAAGTTAGAGTACCTGTATCTTACCCAATGAGCCACCCTTTCTTTAATTAACTTTTAGTATATTAAAGGCGTATTGATTTTGGTAATACGAAATAAACTACTGAGAGTGTAAATAATAAAAAAAACAGATGGTGGAAGATAAATATCACGTATGATATTGCAAATAATTACCCCTCTCACCTTATAAATGTTTAGTCAAAATTAACCGTTAATTGTCTTACTAGTGAAAGGTTTATATGAAATTGTTATCGTAAAATCACAGGCGCAACTAATTGCCTATATCATTATCTGATATTTATAAGCCAGCTATAGGCGATATGGAGCTATGATACCAATATAATCATTCTTATCAAGAACTATAAATTAACATCTATTCGGCAAACACTGGTTCATTTCAAAAGGGTAATAAGATGCAGTCTGGTGAAAGCTACTCAATCTATCATTTTAAAAGAGACACTTTAAATTCATTAACATAAAAAAATTTGAATTTAATATTCTCAAGACGGCACAATATAGACTTCATTTATAGCTAATAAGTTTAACTTTGTAATATTATATTAATTACTGACACTTGGTGATACACACTGTTAAAATATATGTGTATTTACAGTTATTAGTATAGTAAAATTACAGTGTCGGCTTTGTCAGATCACATGGTTTGTTAACTTGCATTTAAAACGATGTAAATGCGTATAAATACAAGGCTTATCTAAGATTATATGAAACATAATGTAGAAATACAATCATTATTATGTCAGTTGACGAAATGTGAGCTGTATATTAACAGCAATGCTATTTGAAATATTATTTTTACAGCAAGTTACTGTCAAATAGTGGTCACATCGGTTATTTCCCCTTTGACCACATATCGAATTTTGTGCAACATATGTACTGTTCTGACAGTCAGTTTAGTCTATTTTAGAGAAATAGGTTATTGAAAATCTAAATGCACCTAACTGGCTAATAAAGACAGGCATATGTCATACATTGTGCTGTGTTGGACATTTGGATTGGACAGTGTCATCTCGCCTACTCTTACCATTGTCTAATGTTCTTTTACATGGTCGCCTGGAAGGTCCCCAAAACTTTCTGTATTCGCCAGGATCTAAGTTAGGACTACTTAGCCAAGTGGGGGCAGTCACATTCCCTTCAGTAATATTGCCATTTGTAATGAGGAAATAATACAAAAAATGTATCAAATTACACAGCATGTTTCTTGTTTACAATGTTATTTTACTAATTTATGTAAGTTAAATAACTCCATGGTAATTTTACATGTATTTCATTTATAGATTTAAATTTACCTTGGATTTATAATAGCTAGAGGTAAAGTTACATTACAGACTGTGAAACAGCATAATATGTTAAAATACAGTTATTATGATGGCAGCATTTCTGACAGTTTAAAAAAAAAGTAAAAATACATAATAATGTTAACAGTATGGGGTTGACTTTGTTCATTTTATTTTAAACGACAGAAACTTTGATGTCTAACGTGGTGGCCTGGCTATTATACGGATATAGACCACCATTTATTTTCCTTACTTGAATTTAATTGCTTTTATTTAAAAATTTCTACCACAGCCCAACCCTCTTCTTGACTTTTTGGTTTAGAATCGACAGAAAGGGTTTTAATTTACATTATTTTCTGCGAGGTTTTGATGACTGTTCAAAATATAAGGCGGAAGAATAACCGTACCATGTAGCTGGTTACGTTGATATTACGGATTGTTAAACGTTTTATTAATATGTTATTTCCAGTTGATGTATCTCAAAATTTCCAGGGTGGATCTCGTACATGATTTTGGGCTAGACGTGGCTGATTATTATTCTATAAATGGAAAGTCATGAAAAAAGTGTTATATCCATATCTTATTTCCTTGACGGTAGTCAGCAGCAATTTACCGAATTAAACCTATAATCAATCACTAATCCGATTTTTAAAGATAATTCCGAGAGTCGTTAATTTTAATCACGGCAGACATAATGATACTTAAAAGAATTGTTGGTGTCCGATCGAATGTGTAGAACTCCCTTAGATCGGTATACCAAAATAATTTGGATAAAATTCCACTGAATTCAGTGTCTACGTGTTTTTTTAATTGAGGAAATCATATTCCTAATTATTCTGGCTGTCCCATTTCTGTTGCATGATAATCTCTAAATAATGCTATTTCACACACACACACATAAGCAAATTTAAGCATAAGCAAATTTAAGCATGACACGTGAACGTGTATACCAAGAGGTACCTTTTACTGGAAGTTTCAGCTAAAAAATGTTGAGGCATTCGGAAATGATCTCCACAACTCTGTAAAGTTGTTATGAAAGTCAAGAATTTTCTCCGTCGTTTAAATGTATAGAGATCTGATAAACACGACTATCACAGTGTAGACACGAATGTCCAAACAGTAATGAATATTTGGTAATCAGAGGGCCCCGGGTAATTGCAGGACAGAAGTTTTCTTGTATAAGTTTATTCAATAAAACATAGCCATGGGCGGCTGCTTTAATAAGTCAGTGGAATTGGGTTATGATATACAAGTTAATGTGATGCCCGATAAATACTCCTTGATCACTTGTTCTAGTTCTTATTAATTAGAAGACAAGAATCATGAATATGATACCGTTATATTTATTGCCATATTAATCTTACTATCATGCAATGTCCAAAGCTGGCATATATAATTGTATAATTTCGATTATACAAGTTATTATTAATTGGAAGAACAAAATCTTGAATATATAATACTTTACATTGGCTGTCATAATTATCTACTACATGACGTTTACCATCTTCCGTTTATTACACATCACGCAATGGCTTATACTGATCTTAAAACGAATAACATGATTTTTGTGATTTTATAATCTTTTTCGAGCATATATTTCGATAAGGGAAAAATAGGTTTACCATTTTTTTTTTTCGTTGATTACACATCACGCAATGGCCAATACTGATCTGAAAACGGACCATACATAATTTTTGTAACTTTTAAAACTTTTTCCAGCTATTTCTATCAGAAAAAAATGCGACCACAAGTACTGAATATAATATTTTACATTCACTGTCATAATTATTTTCTTTATGACGTTTACCATACAACTCGCACAATAGCCAATACTGATCTAAAATTGGATCACACAGACGTTTTATGATTATATTTTCATTTTTTTATTTTTTTTTAAGCACATATTTCGATTAGAAGAAAATTACGACCACAAGAATCTGACATAAATTCCCTGTTGGGTGCCGTACAGGATAAGACACATGCAACGTAAAATGTAATGTAGTGTGATAATCAGATTGTCATTAGTAGTATGGTTCCATACAGTTGTAACTGTCAGGTTATATGACAAGACCTCATATAACGACGAAGCATAAACTGTCCAAACCGGGAGATTGTGCCTGAACCACTGATAGGATTAAATGATTACTGAAATTCAGATTTGTGAATACAAGTAAATAGAAATAATAGTCGATGGTTTCTTATTGTATATAACATAAAGACGGGAAATTACTGCTGATGTTTGGAACTTATGCAATGGCATAGCCGGGAAAATCGGAGTTGGTGATAGATTGTTATTTAAAATATGGGGACTGGGTGTTGAGTGGGTGGCAATTATAACCACATTTCGGGTCGGTTTTTCAGTTAAAGTTATTAGTTTGGGTCAGTTATCATCGATATAATTTCAACAAAATTTTCACAGCTCTCTTAATCATACGGGATGCTTTACGTGTGTTACTGGGTCTTTTTAGGGGAGATGTCCTACACCCGGGTCAATCCTCAAAATATGTCTCAATTAAGTATCATGTCCACGCTAAGAGTCGTGACACAACGACCAAATGAAAGGAATACATCTAAAATAACAAGAACATCTCAAATATTTGATAATATTTAGTCACTAACACGATTTCTTGGCTATGGGAACCGCAATTCCTTAATCCTCCTCTGATCTAAGCAATCATATTGGCGTTCATACATGCATTTTTTTAGGAATTGCTTCTCCTTTAATTAAGGCATTGCTCAAATTATATTCATGATGTCTTAATAGACTATAAGGAACGGAAAAACGTTTAGACGTCGATCCGCCCAAAACTCGGTTGTCTTAAATCTTTAAATGTGCTTAAATAATATCTCTCATTGTACAAAATTAGATTAGAAACTGGATGATTAACTTAGTTAACTTAGTATTTAAAGTTGTAATACTCTAGTAATATTTCAACCAACATGAACATAAGGTAGCATACAAATAATGTATATAATTTTCTAATAAATACCAGTGGTAATGTAAATATTTTAATAATGCTGGGAGAAGATTCCTCAGTGGTACAATTTGTTCTGATACTGTTAGTATATACACATTTACTTACGACGTATAAGTATGTATTTACAAATAAACTGTTGTATAATTCCTGTAAGGATCGCTTTGTTTAAATTGATGTTTACTTTTGTTTTTTGTTTAAATGTTTCATATTTCAATCTGAAGGCACTATTTATTTTCTTATATGTTTTTTTCAGTTTTAAAATTTTTAATAAAGTGAACGAGCCTTTAACAAAAATGGGGATTGCGCTCTCGATTGCCTTAAATTATATAATCATCGGTGTTTCTGATTGTTCTGATCTTGCGCATATGGAATTCTCTACAGGTTAAAGTAACGACCCGCTAGCCAACGAAATCAAAAAATATAAAATATGTAGATCATATTTTTCCATGCACTGTAAGTTGAAATAACTGTTATCGCTGTAGAGAGTTCTTTTGGTAGCTTAATGCACTTATAATCACAAAATGTTTACGATGACTGGGGGGGGGGGGGCGTATCAAAGAATGTTGTATATCCCTTTGGATGTTATGAGGCGGTCATAGATTTATTTCAAGTGGCCCAATCTAACCCCTAGACAAAGCATTGATCTTCCACCGCGGAACCTGGACCGCAAACATTTCTTCACGAATTCTTTCCAGGGACTCTCTCTCTCTCGATAAAGTTGATGGTGTCTGAAAACAGTAGGAAACGCTGTTAGAACCATTGCTAATGTTTTTAAATGTACACTAGGAATATTGATCTATATTTCAAAACGAAAGGGCATCCATAAACGACAACGGATTTTGTGACTAAAATACTCGTCATCAAACTTTTGTTACAGATGAATACATGTATCTTGAAGGAAACACGGGAAAAGATGGATGGCTAGGTTTTAATATCCCCACAAGTCGCCTTTTTACTGAAAAATAAGTACTGGACAAAACGACTCACACAGGTTCAACGCTTATTGGTTAATTGTTTACGAACCATAATTCGAATCCCGTCTTCAATAGTCCAGTCGGTGCAGAAAAGTGAACGTTTACCAATATGCCAAGGTTAAAAATAACTTAAAACAATACCTTGTTAATATAAGTTATCGCCACAAGCGGACGCTTTTTCATATTTAAGCGAAAATATTGTGCAAAATCAAAATTAAAATTGCCCCTGTGGTTTGCCATTGACCTTATGTATTATAAGGTCAATGGTATTATAACACAGATCTTCAAATAGTTCCACGCGGCTTTCATAACACTTTCACACAAGGATATTCAATTTTATTTACTGGTTATATTTGGCTCCATTAATACATTTAATCAAATCAATGAAGCGCCAGTTTCGTACATAAAATGTGCATCAATGAAGAGGATGTATCATTCCTATGTCATTATGAGCTCTCTATATAACCCCATTTAATGCCATACTATATTACTAAATGCTCCATTTACCTGAAACAAAATGACAATAAAAGATGAATAATTCTTCCATTAACGGTAAATTAATAAAATGAATAAAACATAATAACTACACATCATAATTGACAACTGATGGTGTAGAGGTTTTTTTTATCCGGAAATTTTGACACTTCGTTATAATGGAATAATTTCTGGCAACCACGCAATTTGTTTTTACATCAAGAACGTAAGCAAGACAGCTGTAACAACTGATTGCTTTAAATACTTTTTTAGATGCGAAATGTTCATCAATAAATGACATTTCCATTGAGTATGTAAATGAGTTTAATGATGAAAGGGAAAATGAATATCTGTTTTAAGACAACCATATAATAATAATTCACTTTTAGAGAAAGAAGCAATTTGTCATGTAATGACATGGGATGCATAACATATTTATTAACAGGTAATCCAGCCAGGAGTTAAGTGGAAGCAACGCAATGACATCATGGGTTTATAGTATTTACGCCCCCTCTAAAATGGAAAAAAAATCGCTTGGTTTCAATACGGTTTTCAACGCTATTGCCGGATTCTGATTTTTGTTACTTAGCTCTGATATGCTATAGATCTAGCCACATTTTTAGGGTGCTTTTTTTAAAAAAAAATTTGGTGTGAAGCATTAGGATCATGAGAGGACAGGCACTTTGGATTTTACTTATACCGCCAACCTGACCGTCTTGTCAACACACAGTTTTTAACGAATTTGTTTCAAATATGGTTTGAAGTATATGATCAGGTGTAGACGAACTCTATCGATATTCAACGTTCAACAAGTTTTATTTTACTAATAGGTACTAATTTGTTGGCATTGTTTTGTAGAGTGGGGGTGGTTAATTGCATTCTCCCGTCTGTCTTCAGCTTCTAATTGTTTTTATCGCGAAGCAGAAGCAACCATTTTTTTTTTTTATATTTTATTCTTATTTTTTTTTACGAAAATCACAAATGTCAATTCAATAAATTCTCCTAGATTTCAAACTATCTGTCCGCTGGTTATCCAGGTGAAAACGAAGGGATCGGGGGCATTAGATGGTTAAGCAGGAATTCTGTGCACGAGAGCAGACCCGTTTGAAACATTTTAAAATTATTTCTAAATAATAAAAAAAAAACCTGATGAATTCTTCAAGATAAGAAAACATCGTGGCATATTTTGTTAATGAAAATAAATGGAACTAAGTACAATAGCTATTGAGAAACGCTTAGATATTGCTTCGGCTTATACTTCACCTTATTTAGTCAGTAGACAAATTGCTAGAATAATCTCATTGACTGATCAATTTGTAGACGCTTTTAATTACGCTACCGTTGATTATGCTTGACTGATTAATGGAAACAAAATCGAGTCGATTATCATCAGAACCTACTTAAATTACAGAAAAGGTATACTAACTTTATGGTTGTGTCGTTACCGCAGACTAATTATTTATTTAATTCGTAACTCCTAAGAGATGTATTAAAGATACATTGTCCCGAAAGTATTTATCGGGTGGTTATTTCCAATTAAAGTATGGCAAAGTTGGTATATATGGAAAGTATAGACGCCCAATCTTACTAGAAAAATACTCGATTATCCGAAAACGTGAAATGAAATGAAATGAATTGAAATGGGGTTTAACGTCCTACTGTTCTGCTCCGAACTGGGCTAATGAAGACGGGTATATCCCATATAGTGTGCTACGGGGGAAATTTTGCCGGGACAGCTGCACTATGGCCTACTCTTATATCGAATTCCATCCGAACGACTAGACAGTTGTACTTGTCAGACCCCCCGTCCTGCATCACTGACAAGGGGGAACCAGACTGGAAAATCTGGATGAACTTTCTTAGCCAATGCAGGGATCGAACAACCGACCTCCAGGCTAGCGAGCCAGCGTCTTACCCACCTGGTCACATTACCCGAAAACACCCATAGGGCAAGCACTGGGCAAAAATGTCAGGGTATGACTAACTAGTAACCCGACTATTGTTTGCCAGCTTATTGTGTACCAGCTTGACTGAGGGGGTGGTTGTTATTTCTCGATCAAATGGTTTGGCGGTTTTGGAAACACTGAGTGTTATAAACGTTCAAAAGACCCTTCGATTAAACGACGGAAAAAGAAGTTCACAGAAACTAATAAAGAATTTATTTAGGCCCCAATATGTATGGTAAATAGATAGTAAGTAATGAAAAATACATTCTGAAAAATGGATCCTCACTCAATAAAGTTAGGTGACAAACATGGCTTCTAACAATAGTTTATTTATAGCTTGGGGTATCTCCCCGCGAATACAAAGTTTTGAGAGGGATTTGAAGCAAATTTTTGATAGATTAATTAGTTTGAATATGTTTTTAGTCCAAATAAATATATCATCAAATCTCACAGTTTGTACGCAGGAAAATATCTTTAAGAGAGAGTGAAGGGTGGGTGGGTGTTGTAACGTCCACTCGACATCAAGTAGATCATGTCGGGACTAACATGTGGTGCAATTTTATTTTAATATTTAACCCGAAGAAACCCCGCGAGGCTGGCCAAGCGACCCTACTCCTTATCACGAGTAAACTTCGGACCGAAACCACGCCACTTGATTGAACGACAGACCTTAGGAAAGAACTGTTATTGGTATGGCCTGCTCAATTCTTTTAAATGATTAAAATATGGTTTAAACTAATGACAGTCCTTGTGATCTAAAGCGCACACAGCAGAACACTCGTGTTTATTGTCTGTATATCTTATATCTGTCCTCTATTTTATATCAACTAATATAAACATGTCAATCCGTTCATATTGAAAAATAAAATGATCGCCGGATATCACCAAGAAAGGTTCTTTGAAATATAGAGAGAATTTCATAAAGAAAAAAATAACCCCGGTTTACCGGATGTTATTGTTACGACATAAATGGAATTTGTTGACAAAACCGTAAAATTGTTTCCGCTATAGGTATGTATTTTTTTTTTAGTTGCAGCCTTGCAGCCCATACCACATGTATAGAAATTGAAAACAAACATATTATAATAAACATGATCAATTTAAATTCAATAAATACGAATAAAGTATTCAATCAAACTATAAGATAGTCTAAGTGATCTTTGCAAAATGTCTCTCTCATACTTGTGACTTTGAAAATATATTCTGCTACCATTAGAATTCAATTATCATGTATAAATAGGCTGACTAGATGGAAATTTATCATGTATATGTTACAAAACTTCGTTATTAAATAATAGAGAAGTAGTTATATCCATATATAACTTGTGTTGTGTTTTGTTATGAATAGTTAACCGTGGTTCTAGATGTCATTTAAAGAATTGTATGATTATTGTTGATCTGGGTGAATTAATAATTGACAAAAATACATGGATGTATGAACAGTCAAACAATACATTGTTGTTACTATTGCTGTGTAGGTGGACTACTTGGCTTTTTGTCACTTGAAAGGAAAGAAAGTTTAACGTTTCATTAAGGTCCCGTCCCTAAATTTCAACACTGTTGCGTCCAAACGAATAAACCGATGATAGATCTCGACCCAGCCACTCACCCACTTGACGTAGTTCTGTTCATCATTCAATATTAAGTAACCGACATCTAATTTATCATTTTCTGTCAACCAATCCACTCAGTTCCGCGGGTTTTATTCTTTGGACGCAAGTGTTGAAATTCTGGGACCCCGTACTTTTTACGAATAAATGGAATAAAATGAAATGGGGTTTAACGGTCTACTGTTCTGCCTCGACTGGGCTAATGAAGACGGGCATACGCCATATACATTGTGCTATGAGGGAAATTTTGTCCGAGCAACGGCACTATGGCATACTCTTATATCGAATTCCAACTGTCAATGGATCTTTTATGTGCACACCAATTATACACGGGACCTCGGTTTTTCGTCTCATCCGAACAACTAGTCAACAGTCCTTGTCAGGCCCCGCGTCCTGCACCACTGACAAGGGGAAACCACATCGAAAAATCGCGATGAACTTTCTCGGCCAATGCAGGGATCGAACACGCGACCTCCAGGCTAGTGAGCCAGCGTCTTACCCGCTTAGCCACCATAGCTCCCTTTTTTCGAATATTCGAGATGTTTGAACGAATATGGTAGCGTAATCATCACGATTTGTTGGTATGTTTACGACACAAATACGTTTGTGTCAAGAATGATCTACGGTTACTTACGTGTGTTTAACGGTAAGGGGCGATTACTCTACGGAAAGCTAAGATACCGATGATCAAATAAGATTAATCGCTTATGACTGCCGTGATTAATGAACAAGTATATTGTAGATTCGGTACGATTTCAGGAGATTCTGACATGTCTGGTGATCGGCATACTCCTCGCAGTGTTTCGTTTGATTAGAGCTAATCCCACTTAACACTGCTGTAATGGAAACAAATTATTATATTCTAAATTAACAACCAAAAGCTAACCGCGTAACAATATTATTACGCTCCAAATTGGACCAAATATTATGTTTACATAACGTTACGTCATGACTCACGATTTTATTATGCCCAATTAACCAGTGCATAGCAGAATATTGCAGAAAAACTAACTGCGTGACAAACGAGGTTATCAACACAGATAGAATGTAAACAATACTGTTTAGAGATGAAGAATACTTTCACCGTTTTTAAAACCTAAAATCACTGTCCAAAGTTTTAGGAAATACCCTAGATTAAACGAAGGGCTGTCATGTTGCTGTACTTGGGATAGATTTGATTGAACGGGAAGAATAGACGCACTCCCTGAAAAGTGTAGAATTATTGTTGTTGCGACTTTGTTTTCAAATTTATAGACAAGGAATATAGAAAAATGATGGCTTTATATTGTATTAATTAATATCTTTGGCAAGTTATTAGATTCACATATATGTAGTATGTACTTAAATCAACTTAGTGAATGAATGTCATTGTTATATTAAAAAGAGCCATCATGTGCTAAACATTCAATGCTAGGTTGATAACATATATCTTGTGGGAAGTTTCTTCGGTATATTTCCATTTTCCATATACGGGTGAGTTTCGACGTCATTAGCCTAAATTGACCAATCTCTTTGATTATTTACATCATATTTTTTGACCAATTGGATAATTGAACGTCAAAACCCAAGTCACAAAACTATCATATTTGTGAGCTATCGCCAGACAGCAGCTTGATTCCAGAAGGGAAAAGATGTAGCAATTTATATCAGCAGACTCACCCATCGAGTCTGGATGGCTAGTGTTTGAGAATGACTTTAATCTATTATGCATTGTACCATATGAAAGAAGCTATATGATATATAAAATGTAAAAACGAACTGTTGCATTGTTATTCCTGGTAAGACAAACGTCTTAACTAACTGAGATATTAAAAAGTAAATACACAACGTGAAGGAGAAGCAAAGACAGCTAGAGACAAATTCTAGACGATCACATGGCTACTAAGATATGTAGTAGGAAAAGATGCGTGGGTCGTACGTAGGATGTGGCGACCGGTTTGAAAACGTCCACTCTACAGGTCTGAAAGAAGGCCCATGGTGCTACAAAAGCTCAAGTATCAGAAGCCAATCCAGCAATGGCCAGAGAGGGATTTCTAGGGCCATTGCTTCAGAAATATGGGTGATCGGAGGTAATCGTATCATATCGTTTCAGTCGTATATATAGTACAATCGTAGGGAGAAATCGTATCGGTATCGTATTTCTGACAACTGTCTTATGTTAGGTTCGTACTGTCGTGCGATGCGTTACGATAGAATTTTCCCTATTGAGTCCCCGATTTGGAACGTGCAGATATGTTCGGGTACGTTTCGATACGATCAACACGATTGCTAAGGCTGACCGTAATAGATGATACGACCTAATAGGATCATCACTATTACTCTACGATTAAAACCACTTTTTCAATCGTAGCGCAAATTGTGATAGTAGGAACCTAGCTTTAATATTCTCTAGTGGACGAACGTAAACTATTGCGCAAAGCCCATGAACATTGTATAAATTGGCACGTATACTGACTGCGCAACAACGCGATCGAGCATCGGACGCCAGGGGTTGACCACGGCTTGAAAGACATCGAGACCAAAACATTCGTACAACCAAATTTATTCAAAATTGCATTCGGTTGACAAACTGTGGCGACTCGAATCAAACCGTGCATAATATGACAAATGGGCTTTAGCAGAAATCGTATCGCAGACATCCTGATTTTGTCGTATTGCAGGCTATCAGACGTAATCGTAGCCAAAATGACAGTGTGTGGCGCCGGGCTATATACAGCGAAGTTAATGCTAGGTTCCCACTGTCGTACGATGCGTTACGATACGATCGTTCCTATTGAGTCCACGATCTGCTACGTTTCGATACGATCAACACGAATGCTAAGACTGATCTCAATATATATATGCTACGACCTGATATGGGAACCTAGCATAAATAATAATGCTTTGAAAGTGTTTGAAAAACTTGGCAACCCTCTACGTTCTAAATTATATTAAACTAAACGTTCAGTTTTAAATCTCGTGTCTTGGTCGTTTGAAGCATCTTTGGGGTTGTGTATTGTTTGTTTTGGTGAACTATGAAGATTATCGACTGCCATACACGAGGAAGGGTGTGCCCACAAATGCGCTGGTAACACTTTATATTGTATGCGACTGATTGTCGATAAATTATTTCCGGATATTATAGAATAGTAGACTTGGTAGCCTACCATAAATCCTTGAATGGTTTCAGGTAATTTGATTTATACAAACCTAGTGTTTTAATTCAACTTTCTTAGTGAGCGAAGTAAAGTGTTAATCTGACGTTTAATATCAGCAGTGATAGACGTATAAACACCACTTCATCTCGATATTATCTACCAAAATATAATTGACGTTTAGAAACATTTCCAGTCCGAAAATTAGTGTTAAAATTCTTCTTAATCAACAATTTGTAATAAATTGTATTTGTAATAAATTGTATAATTGACGTTTAGAAAAAAATGTCATCCTGATAATTAGTTTTAAAATTCTTATGAATCGACCATTTGTGAAAAAATTGTCAAAGTGAGAATAAACAGAAATCGTGGATGGAATCCACATTAGAAATGTATACTTTGCCTGCTGTCTATTTCTTGTAATTCGTAGAACCACTGCGCCAACGTTCCACTCGGATCTGAGCGACAACTTTCAAATCCAACCCCTGATAGACCTTACGTGTATGATGAAGCGTGGGGTAAAACAACAACAAATTGACAGGGAAATGTTCTTGGCATCATTAATTGTTTCAAAATGTTGGTTCATTATGTTCTCGTTCGTGGTCACCTCTACCTTTGCTTCCATTTTGATAGCCAGCTGTATCACATGACCCTTATATACCTTCTGATAGGTTGATGACTTGAAACCAAGGTAAAAGTATCTAATTTATCTCCTCACTATACACCAAAGCTACTGTCCCCTCCCACTTTGCACGGGGGTCACGGTGGCTAAGTGGGTAAGACGCTGGCTCGCTAGCCTGGAGGTCGGGTGTTCGATCCCTGCATTGGCCGAGAAAGTTTAGCCAGATTTCCGGCGTTGTTCCCCCTTATCAATGATGCAGGACGGAGGGCCTGACAAGTACATCTGTCTAGTCGTTCGGATGGGACGAAAAACCGAGGTCACGTGTACACATTGGCGTGTACGTAAAAGATCCCTTGCCAGTTGGAATTCGATATAAAAGTAGGCGATAGTGCCGCTGCCCGGGCAAAATTTCCCTAATAGCACACTGTATGGCGTATGCCCGTCTTCATTAGCCCAGTATAGGAGCAGAACAGTAGGACGTTAAACCCCATTTCATTTCATTTCCAAACTGTTCACATCTGCCAGATTTCCGGCGTTGTTCCCCCTTATCAGTGATGCAGGACGGAGGGTCTGACAAGTACATCTGTCTAGTCGTTCGGATGGGACGAAAAACCGAGGTCACGTGTACATATTATCGTGTACGTAAAAGATCCCTTGACAGTTGGAATTCGATATAAGAGTAGGCCGTAGTGCCGCTGTCCGGGCAAATTTTCCCTCATAGCACACTGTATGACGTATGCCCTTCTTCATTAGTCCAGTTCGGAGCAGTCCTATAGGACGTTAAACCCCGTTTTTTTTTCTGTTCATTTCATTTATAACTAACTTTTAGTTTCACCCTTTGTGTGATTCACTTATAAATGTGACAGTGATTAATATTTTCATTTCAATTCCAACCTGATACCAATTGATTAAGGTGGCCAAAACTAATAAAGAAATGTATACGATAAATCTTTCTAGGGATTAGATAAAGTTTTCTAATACCCCCAAGTGCCATAAAAGTGAGTACAAATCGTGTCTATTGTTAATTAGGTATTAAGTGTTCCATTAGAAAGTATTAACAGTCAAATAACTTTGGTGGGTGTCAATTTGTTATTAATTAATTATTTACCAATGGCTTAATTCTTCTGTTATCACCGACCAGTCTATTCCCGAGTTCCCCAGTGAACTTTACATATTATGTTATGCTTGGTCTTCTTTCTTTTGTGCACTATTATTGATACACTGTAAAGTTTATTTGGATGTACTGTCGTACCCGAAAAGGACATGTTTGCCCTACTACAATAGCTATCCATTTACGTACCATTGACAGTACGTAAAAATATCCCCTGACAGTTTAAAATTGAATAAGATTATATGTTGGAGCGCCGGGAATTTATTTCCCTAAAGCAGCCCACTGCATGATGTGTAGTGTAACACTTTGGTCGTTGAGACAATTTTGGTTCTTTGAAAACTTGTTTCTTCACTCTGTCTATAGAGTCAAATCACGCATACTTAATGAACGTGAATATATAGTTATACATAAAAAAAACAGTGATATTTTAGTTAAATCATAATCATTGTCAAAATATCCATCAAATTAGGGTGTAGAGCAAGTTGGATCAAGGCTCATTCAGAAATTCCTAGCAGCCATTAGTATTGAGAACGAGGAACCCGCAAACCCATTACAGCTTAGCAATAAAGTTGTAAAACTATTTTATGTTGTAGTTTTGTTACGATCACGAAGAAACAAACGCAAAAAGAAAGAAGTCCTATAGTATTACAGTGGATATCTTCATTAACTCAATTTTCCGATGTTGTTCCCCCTTGTCAGTGGGACAGGGCAGAAGGTCGGGCCAGCGACAATTTACTGGTACAGAAAGACAAGACATTAAACCCTACTTCAATTCATTTAAGTTATTTCAAAATTCGAACAATTTTGAGTAGTTTCATATCGACAATAAAACCTGTATCTCTTTACAGTGACGTTAAATAGAATTATAGTCTAGTCACACCATCTTAAACCAGAATTATCATAAATGTGCAAAAACTCAGCTTTACTTTATACCAATTATATCCGATGGGACGTCTACGCGAGATCATTTATCAAGAATTAATGTAGTTAGTTTTATAACAAACATTATGAAGACTTGAAAATTCAATTCCATCCTTCTTACTGTCATTTTATTATATTAATAGACGATAAATAACTAGGGGTGATCTCCACCAATCATCATTTATTAAGATTTAAATTCACGAACAGCCAACTTCGATATCGATTATCATAAATATGGTGCTTTATACTGACCTTTGTACGAAGCTCACTTTCTGTAAGGTTGATTTTTGTTGCTCCTAATTTTTATTTATCATAATGCATATATTCTAATTAAAGAATGTAAAATGGAATTCAACGTCTTACTTTTCTGCAACAAAGACGACAAACTTTTCCTTGCCAGTCCATCCCTTCTGTCCCGAGGAACGTTCCGGCCGTCAAAGTGGTAAAACCCGTGATATCCTGTTTAATGAGGCAAGCCTCACCCACTTTGCCATGGTTTGAATATTTCGATAATATTTTCTCTTGTGGTATATGTGTGTATGAAACTCATAACGGCTACAAACTTTAGAAGATCACTGGGTTATTTCTTTGACTTTACCACCAACAGATCGTGGGTAGCATGGGAAATACATAAAAATCATGATTACTATCAAAATAATAAGGGAAATAAATTCGTGTTTACTTCGTACTGTTCTGTAAAATTAATTTTAATATTTCAGATATTGTGAAAGAGTTGCAGAAAGCCGGTTTTCTTCCACTGTTAAAGACCCATGTGACAAAAGAAAGTATTAAAAGAAAAATATATAATATCAAAGTCCCAATCCAGTGCAATATCATGATTGTTTCTCGGTATAAATCGTTTAATATGTTAACTTGATTCTAAAAGTTAACTTAATCGTATCGACATTGCAGGGCCGGATTTAGACCCACAGAGGCCCTACGCACTTAAAAAAATTTTGGTGCCCCCATATATATTTTAAGCACATGGTCTGGGGTATTATACACGTCATTATTAATTGCGACAAAACAGGTTACAGTAGGAAAAGACAAAAACTATGAAAAACTAATTGGAAGTTCTTAATTAATTTTTAGATTAAATATTTTAAATTTGGCATCGAACAAAGCAGATATTCTCTGGTGCCCTCATCGCCACGATGCCCTAAGCGCCGGCTTATTTTGCTTAATGTTTATATCCAGCAGTTGGGACCTTGGCATATTCATATTCAATATCCGTCACAATTTATTAGCAAATACAATCAGTTTGAATCTGGAATTCCAACATCGTGATTACTGGGTAAAATAAAACCCCTGGGCAAATTCGAAATGGAAAACTTTTTTCTTGTATTGAACTATTAAATAGAGATTATATTATCCGCCCTTGCACCTTTCAATTTATTAAATTTATAATTTAAACTGACAATGGGACATAACAATTTATCAATAAATGAAATTATTTAAATATTTATCAAGTTATCAATAACCAATCGAGACAGTTAATAGGGAAATATATCGTTTGTGTTTATATGTATATTTGACAGTTATCGCTAACGGAAAGCAGAATGCAATTTTATCCATGTTTATCAGAACATTTGAGGTTTCTTACGGACGTATATTACATTTCCGAGTTTATAATTACAAGTCTTTTCTTTCCTTTCACAACATCTCGTTTCTTATTACGTTTATTTCTTCAAGGATATAATATACGCCCGACAGCATGTCGACACATCTCAAAATATAGTCTAACTAATGTTGTTGGTTTTTTTCTTTTATGGATGACGCCTAATTATCCAAGGTGGCCACCAGAAGGCATTTCTGGTTATTATGCGGTCTTTACCCCCACAATAGCTCATTTCGTATTCGTTAATATCATTAAAGATATAATATCAGTCCGACAGGAGGTCGACAAACATGGAAATTCAGTCCACCTACTGTTTCTGATGGATTATATATCCTTAGTATGTGTAGATTCGGAATCTAATCCACCTATTTTTTTATTGAAGGGTTAAGGGGGGGGGGGCGCTGTATCATAAGGTATGTCATTTAGTCAACTGGCGTGGTTTCGATTCCCCGGTTGTACGTGGCAAGGAGTAGGGTCGCATGTCCAACCTCGTGGGTTTTCTCCGGGTCCCCCCGTTTCCTCCCACTGCTAAAGACCCCTACGCGCCAGCGAATTATTGTAATAGTCCCGAAATTAACTAGTTTGTGTCTTCGATATATGTAGATTCAGAATACGGATGATGCCACCCTGGCATTCGTGGTGGGGCTTTAAATATCCAAGATGGCCACTATGAGTTATTTTCTAGTTATTATACAGTCTTTCAAGGATTTAATACATCCGGCAATATTCTACCAGATTTTGTCATTGTCATATGCTCGTATCACAAAATTTTCCCCGAGAAATAAATCTATATTTCTGTTGATTCAAAGATTATGCAGTTTTCCGATGTGGTTTTAAGGAACCCTTGACAATTAGAAATTGAAATAAGACTAGGCAGTAGCGTCATTGCCCACGCAAAATGTCCTACCTAGCCCGGTCTGTGCAGAAAAGCGGTGCGTTAAATCCTATTCCATTTCTCACTCAGTCTAGGTAACGTTTTATCACGCTCACTCAATTAGAATCATGTCAAATTGCTTATCTCTGCTTAAGCTAATAGGAAAATGCACATCCTCGTACTCAACCCGGGTATCATAAAATGAACGTCATAAAAGAAATTCCAAATTAGCAAAAGGGACAACTACTATAATAGGTTGATGGTTGTGCAAAGTTTCATGAAAATATATTGAATAGTTTATGAGATACGCTCGGGAAACAAAATTCTACACCAAAAACTAATTAAAATTTGTTGTCATGAAAACAGAAAAAATATAAATCTAAGAAATTCCTCACTAGCAAACGGCACAACTATTGATATAGGTTAATGCGTGTACAATACAAAGTTTCAAAAAATATATCTTTTATCTGTTTATGAGATAAGCTCCGGCAACAAAATTGTACATTAAATTTGTTTTCATGGAAACACAAAAATTATTAAATCTGTGAAATTCCAAATTAGCAAAAGGCACAACAACTATAATAAGTTGAGGTGTATACAAAGTTTCATAAAGATATCGTTAACGGTTTATGGGATATACCCCGGAAACGAAATCGGGACGGACGGATCCCATTTCAATATCCCTTCCTAACTTCGTTCGGCGCGGGATACTAAAAGTCTGAATCAACGGCTAACATACAATTTATACACCGATAAACAGCGATTACTTTCTCAATGTACTTATATATGGTAGTGTTCAAAGTTACATCGAAGTTTTAAGTATGTACAGCGTGGGTTGACATTTTGTCACGCAGTCTATCAGTTTAATAGATCAACATTAGAACGAAACAAATAGAAAATAATTTTGGCTAAATTATAGATGACACTGGCTTGTTATATGTATTACAAACAAAACGGCCTTAAACCAAAAACAGTCGTAAATTTTGGCCAAAACGGTCATAAGGTTTAGTCAAAAAGATCATCGATTGGTCACAACGGCCATAAAAAATCAAAACGAACATTATTTATTACTAGCAGGATACCCGGCTTCGCTCGGGGGTCATAACTCCGAAACCGGAAGTGGTAGACTAACGCCACCTGGTCTATGTTACTCCCCGGTCCGAGCTACCCCTATACCCCAAATTTCAGACTCGGGGCAGACCTACTGTAGCCGCCAACCCCGAACAGACCGGCTTCGCTCGGGGGTCATAACTCCGAAACCGGAAGTGGTAGACTAACGCCACCTGGCCTATGTTACTCCCCGGTCCGAGCTACCCCTATACCCCAAATTTCAGACTCGGGGCAGACCTAGTGTAGCCGCCAACCCCGAACAGACAGACAGACAAACGACAGTCACAAATATATATATATAGAAGATGAATCCAATAATATATATTAAACATAAATTCCAAGGAATTTTTGACCGTTTTGACTTAAGCGCGAATTTAACCGCTTTGGTATATGATCGTTTTGGACATGGGCCGCTTTGACCAAAATGAATTTCTTGGTCTGCAAAGTATTCCGAGTGTAACGGAATTTTCATTTCATCTTTGTAAATACTGGACGGAAGTGAACCATGTTTGGACCGATATTTCCTTTAAAGATTTAATTTTTACAATATTCAAAGTGCCCCAAATGACGACTAGACTGATAATTATTTTTGTGGGAAGTTTTATTTTCAAAAAAGCACCGTGAAAAGATCTGTATTCTATAAGAAAAAACAAATTACGCCAATAGACATAAACAAAATCCAATCACGTAAGATTTAAACTGTGGCAAATATTCCTGTAAAAAATCTAGAAAACCATTTCAAATATTTTGTTTAGAAATAGGATTGTGGTTTTGTAATCAGCAATATTAATAATGCAAGAAATGTCTGGAATTCATATTCTGTTTTGTTTTGTATTATTACAAAACAGCCATAAAGAAATACTAATTTTTTACTTATTGTCTGTTTGTTGTGAATTGAGCAAACGAAATAGAAATTCAACCCACATAACTTTGTAATTAGTGGAACTGAAAAATCTCATTTGTAAAGTTGTTTCAGGGATGCTAATGAAGTGCGATGTTAACCCAAATTAATCTACTGGAGGATTAGTAATCCAGTCAATTGTTCTTGAATTTTGAAGTTTTCCAGATACAGTCGCTCGCGATAAGAACATCATGCTTATTTTGTGATTCGTTACCCTTATTTTCCCCATCTTCATTAGCCAAGTCGAAGCACCCAAGTAGGACGTTATACCCCGATTTCATTTAATTTTCTTTTCTCTCTCCCGATAGCCAGTACGGTAGCCAAGTGTGGAATGCCCTGGTTCACTAGCTTGGGGGTCACACGTTCGATCTCGATGTTAGCCTCATGATGCTTCAGTGGTGCAGAATTGCGGGAATGGCAAGGAACGTACACGATGTCGTGCACATTAAAGAACCATTGGCAGGTGGAATTTCCCTTGCATGGCGTATACCCATCTTCATTAGCCCGACTGGTGCAGAACTGTATAGGACGTTAAACCCCTTTTCATTTTACCTATAACTAACGTTTTTAAATGTTGTAAAAAAAAAGAATAAATAAACCAAACCTTTTTTTAAAATCTGCTATTAAGATAATTTGTTATTCTGGCAATGTCTGGATGTTTATATTTTTACATATGAAATACCTTACATTGGAATTTGCTATTATAATAAATATGGGTATTATCTACGTCAGGTATTGATGTTTGGGATTTAATCAGATATTTCGTCCCTCTTCTTTGTCACAATATCTTTAAAGGTGTAGTTTCAGATTTCAATAAATATCTTCACGTGGGTGTAGGTATGCACAACTACCGACAAGCTGTATTTTGCTTATTGTATCTTGTATCCCATACTGCACTGTACTGCTGACCAGATAGTTCCGGTTCGATTCCGGTGTTGGCCACGAACGTTCATGGTGATTTTTCAGCTTCGTTTCCCCTTGTTAGCAAACCAGGCTGGATAATGCAGAGAAACAATCTAAGCCAGCGTCATACTCAGCGCGCCACTGTGACTGCCACGGGTTACTAGGGTATGGGTTCTAAACGTTTTTCAAAGAATGAACCACTATAATATACACGGTCCCACAGTATAAACATTTACGTCATCTGGAAAAAAGAGATTTATGTTTCAGACAGAATATGCATTAATGTATGTACTGAAACTGTATGCAGAACCAAGAACGGAAAGAACTAAAGACCATGTCGATGTAAAGGTACCTAGGTTCTTGGCATTTAAGAACCCTTTACAGCTGGAATTTGAAGGACAGTTTCTGCATTGTGTTTGCCAATCTTCATTAGCCCAGCTGGCGCCGTAACGTAGGACGTTAAACCTTATTTAATTTAATTTAGTTAACTGATATTAGGATGCGTGGTATGTGTTCATTATTTACAAGCCTTTAGCATATTATATTGTTGATAGATACTTGTACTCACTGACAGGTGAAAGACCGTTCTTAATTACCAGATATTACACACCAAATCTATTATCACCCCCAAAACGAGCAATATTTATACGTCATCTCAGCAAAAAAAAAACAACAAAAAACAAGGACCGCTGCTGTTAATTAACAAACCGCAAGACAAAATAGTATTCCTAAAGAGTTTTATATGGATTCTTTAAAGCAAAAAATAACGTGGTATTGTGTTCTAGAAAGAATAAACAGTGATTCTATGCGTTACATCTTAGACCATTTTGCACATGGAATAAGTATAGCCATGGATCGGAAATCGGAAGTCGTAATCCATCGCCACTAGGCTTATGTTAACCCCCTGTCCGAGCTACCCCTATATACATCACATTTAAGCCTCGGGACAGCCCTAGTGTAACCACCAACCCTGAACAAACAGACAATCAAACGACAGTCACAAATATTAGTATAGATAGTTACAAAAGTTCATTATTGATGGTACTAACTGAATGAATGGTACTTACTGAATGAATGGAATGGGGTTTAACATGCTACTTTTCTGCTCCAGCCTGGATAGTAATGGAATTCCACCCGTCAAGAGTCCTTTATGTGCATACAAGGTGTGAACATGACCTTGGTTTACATCCGAACGACTAGACATTGTTCCTTGCAGACGCTCCGTTGTGAACCACTGACAATGAGAAAATCACTGGGAACTTTCTCAGCCAACATCGGGATCCAACCCAGGACCCCCTGGTTAGTGACCCTTACGTACTGAGTCACTATGGCCCCATATTGACAATTCATGTAATAGAATTAATTGGATCGTAACATGCAAGGTCAATTTTTAAAATTTGGTCTAGATTTCAAGGTGCTGAAGACTTCCAGAAGAAACCCGGGCCATTAACGTTTCATTGGAAGAAGAGAAAACAGTAGATTGAGACCCTGTATTGCACTCGGAATGGAAAGAACGCAAGAAGACAATGTGGGTGTAAAATACCAAATTCCAAATTAATCTTTATCATTTTCTCCGAAAAAATGGTATTTGCCGGGATTTTCAAATGGAACAAAGTGCCCTTTTTGGGAAAGTTATAATCTCTTTAGATTTAGTTGCAAGGATAGCATATCTACTAAAATACATTGTATTGTTGTACAACTGCAACTGTTATATTTACTCTTATAATACCCAATTTCACAGTGTAACGAGCAAATCTATTTTTATGTTTTATTTACGATTTTTAATGACATAAACATATGGGAATAGACGCCTGAGAAAAATAACTTAACAGAAATAATAGGACTGTATAATAATGAAATTCTTTAATCAAATACAATTCATTACTGGAAATTCGCATACGAATTATCCAGATACAAAATGAAATTTCCATCTTACTCTTACATAACCTCTACGAAGGCAGCGAAAAGCTGACAATGTTGTTTTTATTTTAAATATAAGCATTATCCTTAATTTCAGCATTAAATTAAATGGTATCTACCTTGGCAAATTAAGTTAATGAAAATGGGGTTTACGTGCTAATTCAGTGCACCATCTAGGTTAATGAGGGCGAGTAAGCAATAAAGACAACTTGTGTATTTCGCAATGCCAAGCTCTCTGACTGGGTCGTGGCGCAGGGGTCTTTCATTTCGAAATGGAATTTTAAAGAACAGATTAGGTGTTGATATTTATTCAAATAACCATACCAATCTGTTGTGTTATATCACCATTGGGCAATTTAAAGTACTATATGTTTCGTTTGTTATTTTTAATTGTCCTTTGATTTGTTAAAGCCATCACACAGGAGAAATTTGTGGGAACATGTTGGCGACGTAAAAACAAACCCGTTCAACACTTTCTCAATGCGTTTGTTATTTAACGATCGGGCTGATTGACCATTTCATTGACCAGATTCTAATCATTGGATAGATCACGCTAGGTCAAAATATACATGGGTAACATAATATGGTTGACATTTTGGGAACAGTAAAATAAGACAATCGCACGATTGAAAGCATTAATTGTGGGGTTTGGAGAACGTTAAATTATTACATGTTGGTCAGAATTCGTGTGCCTTTAAATCGTATCTTACATTACCATCTGTCTGTTATACCATAAAATGCTCAGGGTTTTTTTAGCTACATAACTTGCGTCATGGGTTGATAGTAAGATTTGGCAATGACGAAAGAAGCTAATCTGAAGCAGCATCTATGTAGTTTAACTTTAAAACCTCAAGACATTTTGAATGTTTATATAAGATATTAACGTCATGTATGTATATATGTTAATATTTTAATACTGTAATACATGTTCATACTTGTATAAGATATTAATATCATGCAAGTGTAATACATAATCATGTTTATATATAAGATATTAATGTCATGTACGTGTAATACACAATCGTGTTAATGTCAGATATTAATGCCATGTACGTGTAATACATGATCATGAATGCAATGCATGCGTATTACATGATCATGTTTATATAATGTCATGTATACGTCTAATACATAATCATGTTAATATAAGATATTGATGTCATGTACATAAATTACATGATCACAAAATAGACATTAATTATGTATTAATTTGTAACACAAAACAAAACCGTTCATTACAATATTTTTTTTATTAAGATTCAACATTTTGGCAAAACAAGGTCGTGTACTCTCTACAAGTACTTGATATTCCACAACGGTAAGATTGATTCAATTCTACCCGGGGTGAACCCAAATAAGAAGTGTAAAAAGATTAAGAAGTAATAATGAATAAAGAACAATATTGTATAGTGATAACTGACAAAATCTTTCTACTAACGGCTCATTTCCCAGTTACAGAGGATAGAAATAAGACTGCGGTCTTATATCAGAGTAAGTAGATCTGCATGGGACTACGACCCCTGATAAGTTTACAAGGGTAATTGAAAATGATTCCTGTAGAAATAAGTGTCTAATCCCATCTAAGATGGGGAACAATTATACAAAAGTTTCAAAGTAACAATGATACATATACATTAAAAGTTGGATTAAAAGTAAGCTTAAAGTAGTTATAGGAGGTACTGGGGTTGGATGGTGCGGACTTAAAAGTTTCTTCGTGGAATGAGACTGCTACTGAAATGCTACCATTTTAAAAGGGCAAGCAGATATGTGATATCACAATTAATGCTTTGCATCAATGAAATTGAATCACAATGTGATCGTATCAATTTATAATAAAAATTGACGTCAAACAGGGTATTAAATATTTCTCCTTAAAAATCTCAGTATGTAAGTAAGGGTTATTGACTGAGACAGAGGGGTTCAAGTTAGATGAACACCCGAGCTCGCGCAAGGTTGTACACTGAGAATGCGTCAGCGTTCGAAGTGTTCAATTGCGCGAACTCGGGTGTTCATCTTACTTGACCCCGAGAGTCGAAGGTCGATAACTGACTTACACACTGGATTCTTTTAAGAAGTTGAATGAGTCAATGAAAATGGGCGGATACGAGAGAGACGCAAGTTTATCACAGGCCCTTTATCACACAAAATAATTTTACCGATTCGTCTATAACAAGTATCAATACATTATTTTACACGTCATAATATATTGTTGTTTACTCAGCAGATTGGGGAGTGGGTCAGTAACCTGAATATGTGTATACCTGTTTATTTACGATGCATATAAATCAGATCATTCCAATGTCAGGTTTTTGAAATACAATTTTAAGAAATCTGGATTGGTATATGGATAAATGTATTTTAAGCCTATTTGTTGATTTCCTGTTTTCGGCACTTTTTATATGCCAACATAGGCCGTATATTGTCGTGGCTCCCGTCCGGTGTCCACGCACTGGAGGCTAAACAATTATGGTCATGAGACGAAGAATCCTATTGATTTTCAATGATTTCCGATAATGACTTCCAGATTTATTGCCCTTGATATTTAATGTTTTTAGTACTCAACGTCAATATAGGGCAGAATTAGAGGCCAAAGAAATATGACAATTACTTAATGGGTTTGTTATTCGTAATTATATTTTAGTGTGTTGTAAATGTTTTTCTTACCGACAAGAGGGGTTCGATGACGAAAGGTTAACGCGTGCGCGTTGTATCATAAGGTGTGTCATTGAGTCAACTGGCATGGTTTCGATTCCCTGGTTGTACGTGACAAGGAGTATGGTAGCCTGTCCTCCGGCCTCCTCCCACTGCTAAAGACCCCTACTCGCAAGCGAATTTTTGAAAATAAAATTGAACCATGTCAGTCCTGAAATGACCTAGTTTGTGTCGAGTGGACGTTAAACCCCATTTCTCTCTCCTTACCGACAAAAGAAATAAATATGCGACACCCCTTATTGACTGCCGGACGACTTGGCTGTCGTGGGTGTATGTTTCGTTTCCTGGCAATCTATCTTTAAAATCCACAACAGGCCAATGAATAATGTAATATCAATTTGGTGTGAATACGTTTTACATTCACGAATTGTCAGCCACACAACAAACTAAAAGTGGGCGAAAAAATAGCATGTGCGATGATGTACAATATGATTAAAATACAGATCTATATTTCGTTTGTTTTTTATACTTTCAATGGCTTACACTACATGAAGATCTGACAAGTTATAGCGATAGGTCACGTCAGGGGTCAAAAGACCGCCTAAAGCTCGCCGTAACAGACCCTTTCATTGGCTTATCCCTGACACCATTCAGAACACGAGTTAAAGGACAATATTGGTGCCACTCATTATCACATATGTGAAAGAGCTGGTTAAACACATTCCAAATATAATTTTAACACAGAGATCATTGCTACGATAGCTGAGTAATACAGGTTTCCAAAGGAAAACACAAGTCATGCCTCTATATAACTGACTGATGTGACGAGTGATAACAGATACACGGCCGAATTTCTGCTCACTAATAATTCCTTCGAAGACCAAAAGTTGTTATACGGGACTGTAAGAAGATACCTGACAATTCAATAAAGTAATTGAATGTCATTAGATAAGAGAACACGAGAAAAATACATTCCCTTGTTTATATTTATTCTATACCTTATAAAAACATGGTAATGCACGGACTTTTTCTGTTTTTCTTTCGTGTTCTCTTATCTAGTGGCAGTCAATTCTTTTTATGAATTGTCAGATATCCTCTCACAGTGTCACACAACAACTTTTGGTCTTGCAAGGAATTATTAGTGAGCAGAAATTCGCCCATGTATCTGTTATCACTCGTCACTTCAGTCAGTTATATAGAGGGACGCGTTGTGTTTTCCTTTGGCGTTCGTCACTTCCGATTCAGGAAACCTGTATTACTCAGCTATCGTAGCAATGATCTCTGTGTTAAAATTATATTTGGAACGTGTTTAATTAGTTCTACCACATATGTGATAATGACTGCACGAATATTGTCCTTTAAATAACAACTCTTCCAGATCCAAGTGTAGTAAAGACAAGTAAAACGAAATTTTGAACTATAAAAACGAAACGAAATAGGATCTGTGTTTTAACCAGATTGGATGATGTAGGAAAGGTATTTTACAAGATTACATTATCTAAAACATGACCAAACAGAAATTTATCCCGGTTCGCTAGGTTTTGTGTATTTGTTCCTTATACTATTGGATGCGTTTTCTAACTAATGATACTATTTCACAATCTACATTGAAAAAACATTTATTTATTGTTTTAACTAGATGTATTTATCTTTTTTAATTAACACGGTGTTTCTTGTTATTTCTAACAAAATAACGAAAATGCGTGATCTGTTTTGAATCACCGGGTTAGTATGTGGGGTGTTCATTTATATGAACTCCTACTTTTCCTCAAATGATCACCTGTGCACGTGCTAAAACAACACATTACAGGTCGATCAGTAACTTGAACACCCGAGTTCGAACAAAGTGTCCAGTGTGTAAGCATGCCTACGTAATTTGGAGACGATGATGGCAACATGCGTATGGTTTTATGTAAAATCCCAGTTTCTGTGTTTTGTCAAAATGACCTCTGGTTAAACCAGATATACTCTAAATTGGCGATAGACACCATGTATTTCTCAAACGTTACCAAGACCCCCCCCCCCCAAAAAAAAAGATACATTGTCTCGGGAACCCGCCCCTGTATAGACATTTCGCGTGATCAAAAGGTCAGAGTTCATGCTTATGTCACAAAACTTATTTGAAAACATTACAAATATCAATTAGAAACATAAGTAGATTTGTAATAAATAAAATATTGTCTAAATTATTTGTGCCATTGTGCGCGATTTCTAACGTAGTTTAATAAGTAGTGTGTACCTGTGGTGGCAGAAACGGGATTAACATAGTAAATCTCTTGCGCGCAGCGATATTAACCAGCTAGTAGTTCTGGCAAAATGCCCACGAGGCTACGCATGTGACCCTACTCCTTAATACGTACATGCCTGGACTCGAAACCACATACACTTTACTATTTGACACACCTTATGATCTAAAGCGCTATACCACTCGACCACTTACACCGTAATTAGTTTCAGAAATGTCGTAGTTGTGGTCTAATGGCTCCAATTTGCTAGAGAATTCAAACTGGTGGCATACTCTGGTTTCTTTAGATATATGGTACCATAAGCAGACACTTGGTATAATTGAACATGAATTAGGCTGATTGCAATACAGTATAACGCCTGTTATTTCGAAACCACCGCAATGTAATTTTCTATGGTAACGTTTGAAAGTTGGTGGGAACATTGTATTCCAACTGACTAAAAGATCTATACCGGAATTTCATGCTAGGATAATATTCTGCATTTGACCGAGTCTAGCGCCCGAACTTACATGACTCGGGCTTGACTGACTTATCATATATTTGATATAATAGTTTGATTTGGATTTGCCGGTGAGGTGACTGCCGTGCGGTTCAATAATAGAGATACCGTTAAAAGGGGAATAACTTCAGTATATAACGTTAAGGAAAATAGGCTAAGGATCACTAATGATTTCCCTATTGACTTTAATGTTAATTCTCGTCTCTTAGACCGGCTCTAACTTTTCCCCAAATTTTCGTTGGTTACAACACTTTCAACCACAGATGGAGCAACATGTGGCAACCTCTTGCCCAAAAGCACATATGAGGTTCACCATGGAAAACTTAACATACACAAGCTGGAAGTAGAGATAAGTAAACATGCAATTTTCGGCCCTACATTCCAACCTAACCAACATCTCAACTCTTGTATCCTTCCGCTCAAAATCATAAATATTCACCCAAACCTGGCAGAAAATGTATTTTCAAACCCTTTTCTTCGATTCTACACCACAAAGTTAACGAAAATCGCCATGCAAAAGGGGGAAAAAAAGAGACAAAGACTAAAAATAACTTTCGCTCTACATTCGGACGGCCACAGTACACCAGTTATATTCCCCCATTGACTATAATGTTAATTTCTGTCTCTTTGACCAGCTCTAACTTTTCCCCAAAATATTCGTTGGGTTAAACGCTTTCTACTACAGTTGGAGCAACACGTGATAACCTCTTGCTAAAAAAAAAGCATGTATGGGGTTCGCCATGGAAGTAGTAACTAGTACATATGCAACCTCGTAACTATACAGAGGCGGATTCAATGGGGAGCGCGAGGGGCGCGCGCCCCGACCAATTTTCGACAGTGCCCTTTTTTACGGCTGAAAGTGCCTTTTCTTAGACCCAAATATGTCCGTTCCCAACCCGTTGTAGGGATCCCAAATGACTCAAACCATCGACTCAAACACACCAGTCTGGGAAATAGCTCTTGGAATGGCTACAGATGCAAGGAAATGACGGATAATTTTCTTGGGACCCCCCCCCCCCCCATCAGCGGCGTGCCCCGTCTCCGCGGTCAATGCCTTCATTTTGCAGCGCCCCCCCCCCCCTTTTCAAAATTCCTAGATCCGCCCCTGCTATATGCTATCCCTCGGCCTCAAAATCTTGAATATTCAGTAAAACCTGACAGTAAATGAAAATTCAAAGGGTTTTTTTTTCGATTCTACACCAACAAGTCAACCAAACTTCCCATCCAGAGGGGGGAAAGATAGACGGAGAGTAAGATTATTATTAACCAGAATATAAGGAATTAATGAATGTCCTGTGTCTATATATGATATGCTTTTGATATGAAACCAGTGAAAAGAAGATATTAATTTCATATCTTCAATTATGCGATGAATCAAGAGAATAACAAAAGGCATTTACCGCCCCTCCCTTAATTCGAAGTTATGTCACAATAGTACTAGAATGTCGGCTCTCCTGGAATCGAATTCCGTCATGGTCCGAGAGGAACATTTGGAATTTGTCAGGCCGAGCTAGAATGGCGCCCATGAGGCTGTCAATTAAACTGTGCATAATAAACCAAGGCATCGTCATTTACACATTGACGCTCACTAACAGAACCCCTGGAACAGCTGGAAATCGAAATCAGTAGACAAATTATCTTACTTAGCATTGTACACGTAATCGTATCAATACAAAAGAATGTCTCAAAATGTCAATATGGATGCTGATTAAATTTCCGTTTAGAAAATACTCCAATTACCGTTGTTTGCTGTATAAAAAAGAAGACCGATCTGCAGACGGTGAAGGTTAGCATTCTAATTGTATGATTTTTATGAGAAACACCCTTTTATGTTAGAAACCAAATCTTGTTGAGAGATTTATATTTTAATATGGACCGCCATGTCTGTGGTGATCGGTGGTCATACACGCCCCTCTCTTCGTTGTCCTCAACAACCATAATATAATAATGCCACAATTTTTTAGTTGAGATTTAAAACAGCCAACTCTAGTAAGTTATTTCACTAACAAGTCATTTATTTCAGAGAAACGGCGTAGGTTTTAAATTAGAAGATGTTTATCCAGAAAACGGAGATTTGTGTTGGTAGTTGCTCTAAAACAAATTATAATTATCTCCGCCTTTTTCAAAGACAATTCCTATGATAATTGTTAAAATAATGAATGGCGATTCCTCAACCACTGGAGAGAAGAAGGTGCTTTCTTAATTAGAGTTATTCCCCTTAGCATGGGTTAGTTTGAGGATGCAGTAAACTGCCAATATGGACTAATAAATCCTCAGTTTCTCATTTTCTCTTGCTGGTTAATTTGATTAGTAAATATGTAAGAGGGTTTCATGTTTGTAATTGCCAAAGCCAAGGGTTAATCAACAACTAATAGTCTATGCCAATACATTTCACTACATGAGAGAAGACGGATGGTGGCCATGATCATAAGAGTTAAGGAGAAAATACAATGGAGACCGGAAGGCAGAATTTAAATTTGGATTATTTACCGTAGGATGTCACCTCCAGAAACTGTTATGTAGAAGTACAAGTATCAGGTGTTGTTAATTTTAATTACATCGAATACTGAATACAAATAGAATGGAATGGAATATCTGGTTAGCACAATGCTCATGACATCTCGAGACATTCTTTTGTATTGATATGATTATGTGTATAGTGCTAAGTCTACCGACTTCGATTTCCAGCTGTTCCGGGGGTTCTGTTAGTGAGCTCCAATGTGTAAATGACTATGCCTTGGTTTATTCTGCACAGTTCCAAATGTTCCTTTCTGCCCTGGACAGTCGGGATTCTATATATGTGTCATGAGAACTTGTCTACCGTGATCACCCACTCACCTAGCCACCGTTGTTGCCGAAACAGTAACATAAAATCAGAAATACCCAAGACATAATCTTAACAAATCTTACCACATCCGCATCTCTAGATCATTTTGATCTCATCTCGGAAGTTCCAACATGACTGTTAAAAACTCACATTGATTTATTTCTACATATCATCTGTTAGATTTTAAACAGCTCTTTGGAGAGTGGTATTCCCAGATCCCCTGGAAAAACTACAGACCAGTTAGCAATCTCATCTATATCGCAAAGCTGATTGACAATTGTGTACTTATCCAGCTACTTGACCACATTGAAAGTAATTCCCTCAACAACATATTTTAATCTGCGTATAAGCCTTACCATCGTACCGAAACAGCAATGATTAAAATAACAAGTGATATTGTCTAATCTGTAGACCGACAACAATGCGTTTTTCTAACCCTTCTTGACTCATCAGCTGCTTTTGACACTCTCGATACGAACGACTTACTAATAACTCTTGAAGAAGAAATAGGTGTTCGTGGAGTGACGCTTGAATGGTTTCGATCATATCTGTTCAGGCGAAACTGTTAATATCCATGGTTCATTATCAGATTCCCTTCCAATGCTCTGTGGTGAACCACATGGTTCAGCGTTAGGGCCTGCACTGTTTATAGTCTTCACTAAACCACTAAATGAAATTTCTGAGCGGTTTGGACTAAAATTTCATTTGTATGCATGCATACGATACACAGATCAATATGAGTTTTGAAACTAAAAAACAACTCATTTTAAAACATTCCGTAGAAGTTTGTTTGGATGAAATTCATAGATGTGTGTTAACTCTCTTTTTAAACATGAATCCTGACAAAACAAAATTTTGGATAATAGGTACAAAAAAACAACTAAAAATGATTGATTCTACTACTCTAACTTTTCAAAAAGAACATATCACGTCTACTCCTACAGCAAAAATCATCAGCGCCATCTTGGACTCAAATATGTCACTCACTGTCTATATTAAATCTGACTACCTTTTTGTCATCTACACAGAATAAGTAAAATCAAAAAATACCTGACTCAAGGAAGTGCTGAAGTTCTTGTTCATTCATTAATATCTTGGAAGATAGACTATCATAACGCAAATAAAAATCTATTGACGGCCCCAGCTGCCATTCTTGAGATAGACCACCGTTCATTTGCACAATCGACCCCTTTTCTATGGAATTCACTACCCCTGTCAGTTAATCTAGCCAAGACTGTAGACATTTTCAAATCTCAGCTTAAAACTCATCTTTTCCACTGCCTTATGCTTGTCAGTGGTGAATGAATTTGTTAAAACTTGAAAAGCGCAATAATTGAGAATTATTATTATTTATTATTAAATTGTACCACGAAGGGCCTAAGGATCGAGCAATACGTTATCTAAAGTAGCACATCTATTTAAATGGTCTTCATTCTTACAATTGTGGGTTAGGTTGCTTTTGTTTTGTTTTGCTTTTTTGGGGTTTGTTTTCTTTGGGAGGAGGGGGGGGGGTCAAAAATAATTTTGCGATATAGGAAGTTTTAAAACTATATGGGAGGCGGATCCCATCGACTATATAATGCCGATTCTTCTCTTGTTTTCCCACTCTTAATCTTTTCTCGAGTAGTCGTTTGTCATCCTCGGTATCCCCAGTGGTATCGTTCCATCCTACTCCACAATACACTGGGTACATTCACGTTGGGGGGGGGGGGGGTCATATAATCAAGTTTTTATAGAACAATCGAGTGGGCGAAGAGAAGTAACTCGCATTTTATTGCAACTACGATTGTTGTGGTGAACATAAACTGCAATCTGATTAAAACACAGATCTTTACTACACTAGGATCATCGACGTGTTCTGAATGATGTGAGGAATTAGCCAATGAAACGGTCTGTTACGGCGAGCTCTTGACGTGAGGTGCACGGAACTGTGGGTAATCCACTAGAAACATGAATGCTGATTGGTTAATCAAATGGCTGACGTCATAGTCAAAAGCCGCTAGTATGACCTCTGACGCGACCTTCCAAAACAACTGGTCGGATATTTATGTAGTGTAGGCCATCGAAAGTATAAAATAACGAAACGAAATATAGATCTGTATTTTAACCAGATTGCGTAAACTGGCATGTAAACTGTTTTTGATTGGTTCGTACAATCAAGCTACCATCATTGTCAGACAATTTGAATTCGTGAAAAACCCGTGAATGGACTATGGTTATAGTGGAGTATAACGAAACGGAACGATATCACTGGGAATACCGAGGATGAGTCGTTTATATGAACGGAGTCATACGTATAACCATAACCAGTCTGTTAACTCTGTTGTTAACGTTTTTGATTCTAGACTTATGTTTTTGAAGAATATTCATGATATAGAGTATAACATAGTTAAGAGGTTAGTTATGGTGATATGTATGACCGATAGTTTCAGAATTGTAGTGTCTAAACATGAAATTGTGATCTATCCTTTTGTGTGGAGATATGGGGGAAGACATAATGATGGTCGATTTATTGTAAAAGATTGACAAACATGTCCAGGTTATTCTAGCATAAGAATCTCAATGACATGTTACAGAATTTAAAACGGCATAATCAGGAACTCTTCAAAAAGGTTCAAAACCTCTAGAAAATCAATATTATGCACTGGGCTTATTTTAGTTGAAGTTCTACTTTTCTGAATATTAAAGATGTAAAAGCTAAATCTGCAGGTCTATTTTTAGGCTTCAAATGTTATATAAATTATTAATCAGGTATTTATGCACATGACAGTGCATATTGAATGGATTAGAATCCTCTCGCCATTTAATAATTTAACGTTAAAATGGATAATCGAGACTTTGTTTATTACCTCAGCAATAGTAATGTAATAAAGTAATTTGACTGAAATTTTCAACGTATTCATTTTTCATATAATCTTACATAATGCATCTTTAAATCAGATTTTTGAAGCAAGTATAGAAACAGACAGAAAATCAACATCCTATAGACTCCTTGCTTTATACAATTTTTAAATGTCGATAATCACAAACTAATAGGAAGGTTCAGTTACGATTTATGACCGGAGAAACAACGATTCTTAAGAATTGCGACATACAGAAATTAGTGGTAGTGACGCCCCCCCCCCCCCCCCAAAAAAAAAAAACGGTCAAGCCCTTAACAGACTTGAATGTTATTCTACATATAACGTAAATTTAACGAGTGGGGTCACGCGAAGACACCCTAATCGCTAAAGTGCGACATTAACTGACGTAATAGTAGGACTCGATTTCAGCCCATCGCTCGGACCAGCCTTATTTTTTGTACCATGAACATCCGGGTTGCTTCTAGTAAAGTATAACTTGAACATATTCTAATATTTTTCCGATTTCATGCGAGATTGCTTAACAATCTAAACCATTTCTTTTTCCTCATCTCTTCGCATTGTCACCATTCGGGATTATAGTCAGGTACTGCCTTTATCAATAGCATTATGTGAAGTTACAAGAAAATAGCTTGGTCTAAGATATATTTATAGCACGGCTTTCATGAGTTAACAGGTTTAAACATCGAGACCGCAGGTCGAGATGTTAAACCTGTTAACGAATGAAGCGTGCTATAAATGACTTGTAAGATTGACACCTGCTCAATATGCACGGTGTTATTGCACAGAAAACCCACCCCACTTCTCTATATGATTTCTACTAAAACTAGTGTAAACCAGCAAAAGAGTGCAATAACTTTGAACATGTCTAGTTAATGCACGGTTAAGTTCCACCCAATCTACAAGCGGGAAAACAATCTGTTTATTCAACGAAAAGAACAAAGGAAGATTTCCCGACCATGTTACAATTAAAGCTGTTGTCTGTATTTTTCGGACTATATCTAACTTTTAATGGCCGAATCCACGCTAGTGTGTACTCACATTAATTGATTATTGATAAACGCGTAGTAATCTCACTGCTTAGAATCTACCGGATTAAAAAGAGGTCCATCAAATGAATTTACCCAATCTTATATTCCAGACAACCGATTAGATATAGAGTCACGGTTGGCGGGAATGTAAAAAAAAAACCTTGACAGTTGCAATGCGAGGAGTAGGTTAAAACTGCACGGTGTATAGTCGCCTACATTAGTACGCTTGATGCAAAAGAATAAGACGTTAAACCCCATTTCGTTTTTATTTCCGTGGCTGAGTAGGTAAGACGCTGGCTCGCTAGCCTGTAGGTCGGGTGTTCGATCCCTGCATTGGCCGAGAAAGTTCATCCAGATTTTCCGGCGTGGTTTCCCCTTGTCAGGGATGCAGGACGGAGGGCCTGCCAAGGACAGCTATCTAGTTGTTCGGATGGGATTGGGGCGGAAAACCGAGGTCCCGTGTACATATTGGCGTGCACATAAAAGATCCCTTGGCAGTTGGAATTCGATATAAGAGTAGGCCGTAGCGCCGCTGCCCGGGCAAAATTTCCCTCATAGCACACTGTATGGCGTATGCCCGTCGTCATTAGCCCAGTTTAGGAGCAGAACAGTAGGACGTTTTTATTTCATTTCCAGTTAAATAAAATACTTAAATAAATGTTTTTATCCAACAACTATGAATGTTAAATATCTCAACTGTGAAATATTAGAAGAACAGTGGAGTTTTTGTATTTTCTTTTTTTTTTGGGGGGGGGGGGTTACAGCTATAAAATATCATCTAGCTAATATTAGAGTTGACAAGTGATTTGAACAGTGAATACAAAATCATCTTGAATTACGAAACTAAATCTATGTTCCAGATTACCAGTTCCGGTTACAGACCCAATCGAATCTTATATTTGATAAAATGGGGGGTTGGATGGCCGAATGATTAGCACGTGCGTGCTGTATCATAAGGCCTGTCATTGAGTCAACTGGCGTGGTTTCGAATCCCCGGTTGTACGTGATAAGGAGTAGGGTCGCCTGTCCAATCTCGTGGGTTTTCTCCGGGTCCTCCGGTTTCCTCCCACTGTTAAAGACCCCTACGCGCACGGATTATTGAAATAAAATTAAACCATATGTTAGTCCCGAAATGACCTAGTTTGTGTCGAGTGGACGTTAAACCCCATTTCTCCCTCTCTCACTTGATAAAATCTAATGTAATAGGGTTTAACGTCCTATTTTTTGTAGCATGCAGGGCGCTATGAGGGAAATTTTGCCCGGACAGCGGTGCTACGGCATACTTTTATTTCGAGTTCGAACTGTCAAGTTTCTTTTATGTGCCCGTCGCCGTGTACACAAGACCCTGGTTTTTAGCCCTATCCCCACGACTAGACAATTCCTCACTTGCCATGCCCTCCTCCCTGCACCACTGACACGGGAAAACCACGCTGGGCAATTCCGGGGAAACTTTCTCGGCCAGCACTGGAGGTGAACCCCAGATCTCCTAGTTAGTGAATCCTTGATAAAGACAAGAGAATCCTCGTCGAAACGCCGCTCAGTAATAAATGGAAATTGTATTCTATGCGCATAGAGTTGTATCATGTTATGTTTTTTATAAATACCACTGCTTTTAATAGTAGAACGAGGACTAATAGTGATTAGGATTCCTTGTATAAAGACTGTTGCCGTACCCGCAACCCATTCTACGGCTTTGAGATTGTCATTAGATTTTCAGGAATAGATAGTTATCAGTGGGTTAACGATGAGTAATTAGCCCGTGGTGTTAGCGCCATTTGCGATCTAATCGCCGCTGGCCTTCTCTTCTATTATCTTCTTGTTCAATATTTGTTTATTACTAGAATCAGACATTTATGACCGTATCTTGACGACACTCGCTGGAAGCTATTGGGTAATGAACGTGTTGCCACCGACTTTTGATAGTTGGATAAAAGATAGTATAACGAAGAATCTGGTGGCTAGCGTATCTGTCTTACCCTGTGTGTTGGATTTAGATCAAAATAAAGTTTTAGGTAGCAAGTCTGTCATTGAGTTAAGTTGCGTGTTTTCGATTCCCAGCATGTGTCCTCTGCCCCACCCCCAATGCAAAAGACACTTAACGCGAAAGCAAATTATTGAAATAATATTGACCCAGTTTTCATCGAGTGGTTGTTAAACTCTTTTATTGTAGCAGTTACAAAACCTAATCCTCTATACCAGGAGACTTGGATAAAACACGGCGCCCAATATCTGCAAACATCCCTGTGGATTTGAGCAAAACGGATTCAGATTTGAACTCTGGAGGGTCTGGATAGGTGAAATGAATTGCATATACGTGGTGCCAATCGAATGGCTGTTCACGTGTCCAATCCCGATGGTCCTTGTGAAAAATTGGATGACATTTCAAACGTAAACACATCACCTGTAACCTGTCTTCAATATGCAATAACTCTGGGTTTCTCTCAAATATTTGATATGGCAATTGTAGTGCATTGTAATAAAAATCATCGCTTTTATAATTCACAAATGCCTCTTGCCATTTTTGAATAAATTTAGAACGAGGTTTTGCCATGGCGACGCCCAGATTAATCTGCCTTGGAAATGTCACAGTAGCCACCATGTGATCGTAGTTTGCTATGGCAGGAAAACCGGAAGTAAGGAGATCATCGATAGGCTTAAGCCAGATGGCGTCCCAATCGAGATATACACCGCCATATTTGAATAGAATATCTGCTCGAACGATATCACTTCCATGAGTTGAGTACTTAACCTTATGTCCAAATATGGTTCTAGGGGATTCGCGATATACTAGAATAATTTTGGAATTGTTTTTTAATTTTTCCCAGTAGTCCCCGTGAATGTGAAGGTCGCTGTGAATATAGATCTTGTCGGGCTGCACTATGTACAGCGTGCTAATTAAACTAAGATACATCGCATATGTCAGCTTTACAGAATGAAACCATATATAATGCACTATTTTGGGAATGTGTTTCACATATGGCACATCTACATCACAGTTTTCACTGATTACTTGCGTATCATTACTCCTCCTTACAGTTCTTTTACCTGTATACAGATGATACAAATAATTATCTTGACTGTTCTTCGCTGCAAATAAATCTTTAGGCAGTAAACTAGAAATAACTACCATACAATGTGATCGGCTATATTCAAAACTTTTGTTCTTATACTCGTCACAGATGTTCGTTATACTGCTAAAGTTCTTATTGGGATTTACATAACGAAGTGCAGAATCAATTTTAATATAATTCAGATCAGGATGTTGAAGAGTACTAAACACAACTTTGATGTTATTAGTATAGTCGACAATAAGAGAAAATTGGGTGTCCATGTGCAATAATGAATGTTTGGTTAAAACAACACCTGATGACACAAAAACCCCGCCTCTATCACGTAATGCAGCTATTCCATAAGAAGAAGCACATCCGTCGTTCATCATCCAGTAATCTGGCATTTCTTTGACTATTAAGGATGGTATTTTGAGTTTTAATTCATCCAACCAGATATTATACTTGTCTTGAATTATCGCCCCTTTATAATTGATCTCTATAGCATCCGGTTCAAAATTGCGCCATACGCTAATTACACTTAGATAATGGTGAAAAGTAAAAGTATGGTTACGAACACGGCTACAAAAAACGTAGTAAAATATATTGGGGACCTTTCGTCGCTCAAGCTCCAATACATCACGTGGTATGGAATCAGGAAACTTATACTCAGCAAACTTATATTCCAAACTCTGTTTGGTATCAAACCTTTGCACTTTTCCAATAAAGTCGTCAGTAGAACAAAAACTACCAATTAAATATATTTGAAGACATGTGTATAATACAATTCCAATAAGAAGAAGCCAGAGTGTTCCGTATTTTTTCTTCATTTTCACCGAACAAACCTGAAAAAAATATAGCATTAAGCCTTAGGATAATTCTGTCCAATATGGCGGCTATAGAATAGTAGCAGTCCGTATTAAGACTTATTGTCCAACCAAGAAGAAATTGACTTTACTTCTTAACGATAGTTTAAATAAAGTAGCAATACTGCTAATAATTCGGAAGAAAGATCGTCCCCCATCTTTGCATGAGGTAAACGCGTAATGTTACAAATACAGCCATCGACAGTTTATCAACCACATTTCTCAAGTAGAATGGTGTTAATTCTTATATTAAGAGAGAGAGAGAGGGAGAGAGGTAGATGAGAATTTTACTTCCACTCGACATAAACTAGGTCATTTCGGAACTAACACATGGTTCAATTTTACTTCAATAATTCCATTGCGCGTAGGGGTCTTTAGCAGTGGAAGGAAACCGGGGCCTTATTTGATTATTGTATTTTGTAAAGAAGTTGTATATTGTAACGGAGTTTTTGACTGCTCAAATGTCAAAATAAATGCTCATACTTAAAAACACATTATTCAACATTTATAGATTCATTGTTACTATATATGATATACATGCAATAAATCCAGTCATGCAGTAAACCACTAGAAACGTCAACGCTGATTAATTAATCAATGTCTAACGTCATAGGGTCAAAAAGCCGCTTTTATGACCCCTTTACATCTGGTCAGATCTTCATGTATATAGGCCATCGAAAGTATGAAAAAAAAAACGTAACAAAATATAGATCTGTATTTGGACGAATCTGCGTTTCTGAACAAGTTTATAATAAATTAATAATAATAAATTATGAATTTGTAGAGGGCATTATTGCCAGTAATCTGCTCAAGTGCGCTAGTCATATATTTGTTTGAAAATTAATACCTTGAACCGTGACTTAAAAGTGTTCAATGTTTCTATGAGAAGTCTGTTCCATAAAACTACACAACATCTCATACAATCACGATCGGCGTACTTGCTTTGGATGGCACAGTCAAGTGTAGTTAATGGGCTGATAGTAATGTATGTGAAATTTGATAAGAGGAGAACAGGGACCGTTTTTTCAAAACTCCGTTATTTTAACGATCCGTTAAACTCTAACTAGTCGTTATCTTGCTGCTAACGCGTCGTTTGTTAACTGTAGGGAGGTGGATGGCCGAACGGTTAGCGCGTGCGCGCTGTATCATAAGGCCTGTTTTTCAGTCAACTGGCGTGGTTTCGATTCTCCTGTTGTATGTGACAACGAGTAGGGTCGCCTGTCCAACCTCGTGGCATTTCTCCGGGTCCTCCGGTTTCCTCCCACTGCTAAAGACCCCTACGCACAAGCGAGTAATTGAAATAAAATTGAACCACGTGTCAGTCCCGAAATAACCTAGTTTGGACGTTAAACCTCTCCCTCTCTCTCACTCTCTCCCCCCTCTCTCTCTCCCTCGTTAAATTTCTGTTGCTGGAAAGTCATTTTCATTATCTGTTAACTGTTGGCTGAATTTTTAATTTATAAATTCATTGTACACGTGTAACAACTTCATAGAAGTTAGTATTAACAAGAAACTGAAGACTGGGAAAAAAGATAACCGTAGAAATTCCTATAGAAAACACGATAAAATAATGTTATATTTAATATATTGATTTGGACGATAATATATTATACCGTATGGTATAATATGTACATGTATAAATAGTGTTATTGTTACAATGACATTACAACTACACCTGTTGCCAACTATTGTAAAACATTTTATTACATGTTATCGGCCGATGGGAATCGAAGACCTATCAGATTTGTGCTACAATTAAGAGATAAACACTTCCTGTTTCAAATTAAGAAGGGTTTTATGTCACCCCAAAACGTTAAACTGGTGTCAAGGCTATAAATCATATTATTATTTTGATTGTCAGTTTAAATCTCATTGATCCATAATAAGGTGCAAATTTTATGTATTATAATAAAGCTTGTGATCATAGTATCATCATTGTGTATGTTAACGCTTGTTATTATAGGAAAGCCCGGTGGTCAGCGAGTGAGACGTTGGCTCGCCCACCTGGAGGTCCAATGTTCGAGTTTTGGGTTCCCCCCCCCCCCTTGTCAATGGTGCATGACAGAGTGCCTGCCATTCTACAAACAGAGACCGATCTACTTTATTGCTTGAGAATAGATCTCTGCACTAAATGACCGCCATATCCAAATATTAGTATACTGTTTTGTAAAGCGTTTCTACTCCGTTTCACATTTTCCATACACACAAACACTAAATAAACTTTTTTAATTTTATTAAATGGAAGCAGAATAAAAACTCAACAAAATTCCCGAAGTATAATTAGTGTTTTCAACTAAACTCGTCGATTTAGGACTAAATATGTCGGTCAACTAGCTTAGTGGCTGCATGCTCTCAAGCGGAGCTAAGTGTAGACAGACAGCCTAAGTTTAGTATGAGGGCCTGCTGAAGACCCATGCACTCAATCGAATTATTGAAATAAAATGTTGGTCTCGAAATGTTGTGGTTTGTGTCGCGTGGAAGTTAAATCCAATTTTTCTCTCTCTGTGCTACTCCCTGTGTAGGGTCGCGAAATTTATAAAGAAAAGGTTTACTTACCACGTCCTAAAATCTCTGCAAAATTATATCCTAGGGAGTTCGACTATCAAACTTTATTGAATATGCCATATGTTGTAACGAACAAATCTGTTTCATCGGCAAAATTGATCTTCTTATTGATTAGATATTGTACTGGTTTTCATATCTTACCAAGAACATCATTTATTATTGAAATTTGTGTCAAAAATAATCATGTTATGGACTTAATTATCACAATATGTTATCTTTAATTAGACTAGCATGTCTGATATTGGAATTATGTTTCAGTCGATAACACATACTGTATTGTAGTGGAAGGTCTTGGGATTCACTCAACTTTTAAAATATTTATATGTTTTTGATTTTAGTCTAAAAATAAAATTTTATTTGATGTGGTGATATGTTTTGGGGGATGGCAGCTCGTCGTTCAAATTTTTATGGTACTGTGTCGACACAGTAAGCAAAGAATGAAACTAAAAAGTAGTTGCAACTTTGGAAACTGAAGTTTAGTTATATCCGTTAAGAGCTTGTCCTATCACTAATCAGATCAGATAATCCCAATTCTATACTTTATTTTGATATTTGTGAATGTGAATTTAGACCCTGGGTTGACATGTCTCAGTTGCTTTAGGCTCATTGGTGACATTTCTCGGTAGCTTTCATCTTCATTGAATTAGAATCCGGGTTGACATGTCTCGGTTGCTTTAGGCAAATTAGACTTTGGGTTGACATGTCTCGACTGCTTTATTAGACGCATTGGTGACATGCTTCGGTTGCTTTAGGTGCATTACACGTTGGGTGACATGTCTCGGTTGCTTTAAGTGAATTAGACTTTGGGTTGACATGTCTCGTTTGGTGTAGTTGAATTAGACTTTGGGTTGACATTTCTCGTTCGGTTTAGTTGAATTAGACTTTTTGTTGACATGTCTCGGTTGATTTAGTTGAATTAAACTTAGGGTTGACATGTCTCGGTTGGTTTAGCTGAATTTGACTTTGGGTTGACATGTTTCTGTTGATTTAGTTGAATTAAACTTTGGGTTGACACGTCTCGGTTGGTTTAGTTGAATTAGACTTTGGGCGGACATGTGTCGGATGTTTTAGTTGAATTAGGTTTTGGGTTGACGTGTCTCGGTTGGTTTAGTTGATGTTATGACAACCTTTCCATGAAAATTAAATCAGATTTTCCTAAATGTATTCTTGGCACGTGCAGAAAAGGTAAAGTTGAACCCAACAAACATGGGATGGGATGCTGATTAGGACTAATTAGCACGAACAAATAAGATAGACATGTCGGGTTTTAATAATACATCACCTATCAAACATTCTGTCTCATCTATTCAAAACACAACATCAATGGTTCAGAGCATGTATAGAAATCTCAGATCATAGAGATCAAAAACAAGTATACAAATGTAACCGCTGTTGTTTTTTTGTTGTTTTTTTTATATATATATATATAGTTTTATTTCGTAATATTTTATGTTTATGCGTACGGTAATTTTAACTTCCTCCAGTAGAAATAAAATGGGGTTTATCGTCCTACTTTCTGCACTGACTTATCGGGGATATTTCTCCCGGGCAGCGATACTACGGCCTACTCTTATTTCTAATTCCAACTGCGAAGGGGTGTTTTAGGTACACCCCAATGTGTACACGGGACTTCGTTTTTTCGTCCCATCCGAACGGTTAGACACTGTTCCTTGCCAGACCCTCCGCCATGTAACACTGACATGGTGAAACCACGTCGAGAGGTCTCAAGGAACTTCCTCAGCCAACACAGGGAGTGAACCCGGGACCTGATGTGCCACCGTGGTTCCCTCCTCTAATAAAGTCACTTACAAAGAGTAAACGATCAGCATGTTTTGAAACTATTTTAATGCTAGATAATAAATAGAAGTTAATTTAAAACACAGTTTTTAAATATAATAATTTTAATAAATTCAAAGAAACACCGGTCAGTAAAGTTGACTTTACAATCAAAGTGATTAGAAATTAAATTTAAAGTCTTCTTCCGGGTTTTGTAACCATTAAATGGGTGTGAGATAAAATCTAAATAATGACATGGATTCCCGAATAACAGAAATGTCCTCTCCAATGAATGTTTATTCACATAACTAATTGTTTCGATTAATGTAAATGAAATGAAAACAAACAATAACACTATAAGGATTGCGATCATCTCGTGTCTGATTTTTTTTACAACCCATTATTCGAAAATATTCGATAGTGCAATTCAATATCAATGGATTAATTGTGCACCGTATAATTCAAACCTATTCAAACAGACGATTCAATATCAATGAAATACTTCTCAACCCAATCAAAAGGGGGATTCGATTCGTAAATATACAAACGGGAGATTCAATATCAATGAAATGTGTTTCTTAGGGTTTATCTGAATAACAAAAGAATATATTACAAAATACGAAAAAGAATTTGAAATTAATAAACATCGCCTCAATAATGATATGTCATAAATTATGCTATTCAATTTGCGGGAACTTGTTTTGAAATTATGTCGATTTGCCTGTGAGCACGAAGACAGACTTACTTCCTTAGTCCCCACTTCCTGGCTTTTCCGGTGGCAACGTATAGGACGTTGGTTCTCCTGGAGGTTTTTGTAATTAGTTATGACTTTGGAGGCGAACGGACCAGGAAGTAAACGATTACAGAAATCACATACATAAATGACGTCACAGGCTATAGGTTCATTTATACAGTCGTAGCAAAAAATCGAGATGGTCAACCCCAGTCAGCATTGGGCTCTTTGGGGTTATAAATTATAAAAGAGCAAGATCATCAGAATGTTCAATACCATGACATAAATTTAACATTGAAGTCAATGGCAGTGGATTACTAGTCGGAGACCGTAACCAATGAAGACATGAGGTTTTATCATCGCCATAATTCTGTGTTGGTAACAGAGTTGACATTGACCATACATCATCCTTGTTTTATATACACTGGTGTAACACACTACTGTCAGCTGAAATCACAAATGGGTGGGGGGCCTCGCACTTTATGCGTTTACCAATAATCTATCCGACATGATGCTCAAGTCCTAATTTATTGTCGGATTTTAAACAGATAAGTTTTGACAAAGATCAACCACACACTATAATTTATCGTCAGAAAAAAGTTAACACTTAATCCTCTATTAATGACAGATCAGTGTTTGATATATAGGTTCTTAATTAAAGGGTTCGCTGCGCAAAAGGGGATTTCGTTTCACAGTTATTAGCTGCTTAGATCGAAATTGCGCGATTTCGTCACAGATTGTCGAGCACTGTATTATAAAGAGATAGGAAATTGTGTTTATCAGGTTTAAAATAACTTTTTTAACGGGCAATTCTAAAGCGGCTGCCCATCCCACAAATTGTCTATCTGCACAAAATTACCCGTCATTCCCGCGTCTCTTCGTTCCGTAATCCACGTGTCATTATCCTCACTTGACGACTCTTTGTGAGATTCTGTGGCCAGCTGTAGAAAGGGACACAAAATAAAGATGGCGACTGCTATAATTAAGATGGCGATGAGTAAAACTGGGCGACGAAATACACGGTGGTTGGTACTGGTATCCTTCAGTAGATCATCTTTTACTTCCATCTCCAAGCAATCATCAACCTGCAAAATTTAACAGACAAAATAATCAATATCATAATATTTATTCCACAAATTGCTTAGGTCTTGCGGTATTAAGAAGCTGGGTCTTATTTAGAGAGGTTTGCGTTAATGGATCAGTAGGGTGTGTGAGTAGGGTGTGTGGGGAGTAGGGTGTGTGTGTGTGGGGGGGGGGGGTCCCTGATGCGACTTCTAGTGTGGGCCGACAAAACCCCTCAGGATTTTTCAAGTCCTTTTGTCCTTTTTTTTTTGGGGGGGGGGGATATAAAGTCTGACCACATGGGTATTTTTCGGAAGATGGTTTGTATCACACGATATTCACTTATAGTTTAGTTAAACTTGTATTTACGTGGTGTCATTCATTACAAAATGTCCTTAAAATTGAAACCTAAAGAATATATTAAACATATATTATGCAAGAGCTAAATCTGTCTATTACAGGTCTTTCTTTAGGCCTGAAATGTTATCTAAATCATTAATTAGACATTAATTAACCTATCCAGGCCATAATCAACACTAGCTGGCAGCGCTAGCCTGCGATCTTTAGTGGATTGTGAGCCGATTTACTGCATAACTTTCCTTCTCGATTGGATAATCGAGACTATGCTGTTTATTGTACTGACTTTAGTAATGATGACCGAGGCTAGGGGGAAATTTCAGTCGCTTAGTTCTCGATTCATAGTGGATCAATTTGAATGAAATTTTCAGCAAATTACCTTTACATTATCTAGTTTTTAACTATTATAGTGAGAACTGCCAACTCGATACCTAATCTCCCATATCTTTAATACATATCAATGTGGTCACATTGATACCTAGAAGGGTTGTTTTAGCGCAATAGAAATAATACATCTGGTTTAACATTACTCAAGAGGTTTAGCCCCTTTAAAGATTCTCGTCTTTATTAGTCCAATCGGTGCAGAATGTTAAAGCCATTTCATTCCCTATAAATCAACAAAGATCAGTGGTATTTTTAACAAGAATATTGATTGAGTGTAATAGTGACACTAGTTGTGTGTAGTAATCTAACATTATTATATATTTAATTGTCTAAACTAGACTTTTCGCTCTGTTTCCTTCGTTTACTGGAATCTTAATTTTACTGCTTGAGTTCTTGGCGTTAATTAACTCATGTAATCTAATTTCTCTCGTGACATTAATCTTTGACTATATTAGATGTTGTAAATTAGAGACACGGTTGTAAACCCCAAATAAAACATCTGATACACGGGCAAACATCCAAAACCAACCAGATTATTTTTATCTTCTTTACCAACCGTTCCTGGAATGTTGACAGTCAATGGGGTTTTTTTAAATACGGTTTGTGGTCTGTGTTAACTTGAACTTTTCAATTGTGGCGGGGGGTGGGGTGGATGGCCAAATGGTTAGCACGTGCGCGCGCTGTATCATAAGGTCTGTCATTGAGTCAACTGGGCATGTGCACGCTGTATCACGAGGCCTGCCATTGAGTCAACTGGCGTGGTTTCGAATCCCCGGTTGTACTTGACAAGGAGTAGGGTTGCCTGTCCAACCTCGTGGGTTTTCTCCGGGTCCTCCGGTTTCCTCCCACTGCTAAAGACCCCTACGCGCAAGCGAATTTTTTAAATAAAATTGAACCATGTGTTAGTCCCGAAATTATATACTTTGTGTCGAGTGGACATTAAACCCCATTTCTCTCTCTCTCTCTCTGAGTCAACTGGCGTGGTTTCGAATCCCCGGTTGTACGTGACAAGGAGTAGGGTTGTCTGTCCAACCTCGGTTTCCTCCAACTGCTATAGACCCCAACGCGCAAGCGAATTATTGAAATAAAATTAAACCATATGTTAGTCCCGAAATGACCTAGTCTGTGTCGAATGGACGTTAAACCCCATTTCTCTCTCTCTCTCTTTCAATTGTGGTTTGCGATATTGAAAAAATAAATTATATCGTAAATAAAACATCTGATAAATGCTCATACATCCAAAGCCAGTCTGATTTGTCATCTTCGGTATCAGCCGTTCCTGTAATGTTGACTCAATATTATTTTTATTTTAATGATTATTCTGCGTTATCTTCAACTTTTCAATTGTGGTTTGCGATATATTTTTTTAAAGTTTTATCGTAAATACAGCTCAGAAATGTCATATACGTTGTTCAAAATCAGAAATGAAATGCAATGGGGTTTAATCTCTTACTTTTCTGCACCAACTAGGTTAATGAAGATGGGCCAAAAATAAGTGATAAGCACGTGCTTACATGCCAACAGAAACGGCCGGTTATAGTGATTATTTTTAACAATAAGATTAGTGACTGTGATTCCAGGAATTAATCCGATTATTCGTGTGCTTATTTCTTCTGACTTCTCTTAATAAGACATCATAAACAAGTATATACAAGTCGAATGACTGAATAAAAACGAGACAGAAATTCACATACCCGCCTTTACATTCGCCTTCGGTAAAAATAGTTTTATATATTTCTACATATTACATTTATAAAAAAAAAGTACAACAAACATTCGAAGCCATTTGGTCATTTTCCGGTTATTTCAACAGAAATAAAATTTCAAACTATCATGAAAGGGTAATCTTGACAAGGAAGGTAAAATCTGGTTAATCGGACGAACGATATTTGCTTTGTCAAACTGTCAAATAAAATGTGGTGACGTGTATACCCAATCCTCACTCTGATTAGTGACGAGGCACTAATAAACACACCTTCAATAGAAGGTTTGATCTCACCTTGATGATGAGTTAGTTGTATTTTACGTCCGCTTCCACCGAGGTGATATCGCAGACAAGATCTCACCTTAACTACGTACATCTTATAAAGCCCTTCACGTAATACCCCGCATATTTTAGCATTCATTTCGATTGGGTATAAGCCCAGCTTGTGATCCTATCAGAATCCTTCGTTAAAAATATCGTTACGATTATCAAGTCTCGCGCTTCTAGCTAAAATGTCTACAAGTGACAATCGAGTTGCAAAGTTCAAGGTTCGATCAATGTCAAGGTTGCTGGAAATCATGGCTGATCAACAAAGGCTGTAAACTTGTCTATTTCTTTTTCTATGGAGGCCGCCATACTTGTTTACAGTGTGTTATGTGCCACTACCTCTGATTTGACAATGCTAATTAGTCACGTGTAAACACAACTAGCGCAAAAGTTCGGGAATTGTTGAGTATTGGAGCAACGGCTAGATGTTGTACATGTAATATACAGCGTGATGATTTTGAATCGTTTTCACGGTTTGGCTCGGTTCCTTGTTTACGAGGATTAATATTTGTCATGTAGTTTCTCAGTTTGTCTTTGTCTATATTAAGCTTTTGTTATAACAACGCAACTATTTATTATTCATATAAAACTTTGATTTTATATGTCTTATTTATTTACACATATTTCTTGTTTTACTTATAGGCCTACTTGGGTCTGATGAGTAGTCTGAAATGAAATTGGGTTCAAAGCCCTACTTTTCTACACCGATTGGGCCAATAAAGAAGGGGATATTCCATACAGTGTTCTATGAGGGAAATGTTGCCCGGACAGCGGCACTACAGCCTAATCTTATATCGAATTCCAACTGTCAAAGGTTCTTTTACGTGCAAGCCAATGTGAACGACTAGACACTGTTTATGCCAGGCCCTGCGTCCTGCTAGGCTGACAAGGGATAACCGTGCCGGAAAATCCGGGTGAACTTTTTCGGCCAACGCACCGGACCCCCGTTTCCTGGGTAGCGAGCCAGCGTCTTACCCACTGAGCAACCGCGACTCCCCGATAAATAATGTATTATCTATATATCATTTTAATGCCACGGTTAATTTCCTTTATGTATGCAACTAATAAATAAGACACCAAACAGAACCGGGTACCGAGTTAAGCCGCTACACCGAATTTCAGAAGCCAAAGTTTTTTTCTTAAAAGAAAACTATCAATTCCCAATCATAAATACGCCTGTCTGCTCAAGTTATCCTAATTTCGCTTTCAACAAGATGCATCTAGGAATTTCCTGTATTCATTCCCCGGAGCAACAAGTTCCATAAATGATAAAAACCTTAATAATTGCACAACTCTATACAGATGAATAGAAAGATCTTATCGTAACCCCGCATCGTTCATCACAGACACAGTTTAATAGCGCAACTAATAAAACATATTGATTCAAATTCTCTTTCAACTTTCTTTCTCTACAAATCATATTTTACAAACTATATTGAAATTCAAATCACGGTTCCTAGCAAATTACATTTGTCTGTAGAATGTTCACCACATTCAATGAAACTTCTTGACTTTTTACAAGCGGCTTAGATTCAATTTTATCGCACAGAAAGCAAAGTGGCGATATATAGCATTCTCTAAGTAGGCAAGTTATTTTGTTGTGAATGGCCATGTTGTTTCCACCGATACAGAGGAAAAAAGATTCATTCTGAAATGTATTACATTACATTCTTTATTGCTTTTATTAAATAAACTATTGCTTCACGAATATGACGGGGGATTTGAGTCAAAAGTCAGTGCTATGTTGTTAGTGCTATTACATGTCCAATGTTGCAAATGTTGAATGTAATGTGTAAATTGAAGGACGTCAAATTTAACAAAATATTGTAATACTGACAAATACATCGTGTAAATTGACATCTACGTTTTGTCAGATCTTTAAACACTGAACTCTCACATCTTCTCATATGACACGCGGACTATGTATTGTACCGTTCAACCTTTCACATTTACATCGTAACACAGAACTCACGACATGAAATTGGCCAGTATGCAAATTTTTTAATCACGTGACATCTCGCGTGAAGAAAACATAATTTTCAAGCAGGGAATTCCCCCCGGCATGAGACCTGCAACCGGGTGTTGATTTCATGATTTTTTTTCTACATAAAGAAGGAAAAGTAAAATACCTCGGCTTCCGCATATAACACAAGAGATTGTTCGTAGAATTCATAGACTTTCCTACGAATAATTTTACTCTGAAGTCGCCAGGGTTTTGTGTGAACGTGTGCGACAGTCCATGAGCAATGTGGACATAAAAAGTTGCCACAACAACCATCCTGCCCTTCATGATAAGTATACATAATACAAAATATAATGGCTCAACAAATAAAAGGAGAAGAATGAACAATGGCCCATGGATGGGTATTATATAATTTATAAACAGGATAGCATTATAATGCAAAAGATGACAGCACCAAAAAGAGACAGTCATACACCTTAGATCTCGCGTGATTAAAAATAGGTACCGTGTGAACTAATTTGCATACTGGCTAATTCCATTACTTGTTCTGTGTTACGATACACAAGACATGTCGAAGGGTACAATACATAGGGCGAGTGTCAAATGAGAAGATGTCAGAGTTCAGTGTTGAAAGTTCTGGGTAGATGGACTTCGGCTTGTTGTGAAATGTTTAATGACAAAAAGTAGATGTCATTTTACACGATGTATTTGTCAGTATTACAGGATTTTTTACTTTTGACTTCGTCCAATTTACACATTACATTCAACATTTGCAACATTGGACATGTAATAGCACTAACAACATAGCACTGACTTTTCACTCAAATCCCCGTCATACACGAATCGTTATGTTTTTAATGTAAAAGAAATGTCGCAAACGATCTTAGAAATCACACTGCCATTTAACTGTTGCTTACTTGCTCGGGTAGAATAATAATATAGCCCCCCCCCCTCTCGGCTCCACAAAGAAAAAAAGTGTCGTACGCGAGGCAAGGTGTGCATGTAGTCTGTGATGAAGACCTGACGTTAAATTAAATAATCATAGACTTCATTTCCCTGAAATGGATTCAGTGGTTTAATTACTTGAGTGTTGCAAAGGGGTATCGGTGAGGTGTAGTGCACCAGGACGAATATACTCAATACAATAGTGTGTCATAATTCAAACGGTTTGGGTGCTGATCCTTTGTTAATGATATGTCTGTCACTTAGATAATGGTCATGTCCACACACTGTAACACGGATTTGCCATTCGTAAATGAGGATTTTGATTATCCTTTATCGATCATAAGTCTATTTTGTCTGGTATTATTATTAGAGAGTCGTGGGTGTCTTTATAGGTTCATAGTAGATTTGAAATGCCAAGATACTTTGAACCAGGAAATATTGATAGTGGGCTGAATCCTTCCTACACGAAGAAACCTATTCGTCACTTTCCACCCAGCCATAGCATTTTTAATAAAGATGTTTCGTGTAATCATACTTGTATCAAGTACTCTTTTTTTAACGCTGGAAACAGAATCCTCTTTTAACATTTGCTGGGAGCAATTTTAAAAGTCACGACAACGTACTAAGTCATGCTGTTAAAAGATCTCTGCAAGTCACCTACACAATACAACGGAAGTTTTAATGTCACGACTTCTTTATTTCGAGTGCACCTCAACCAGGTTTTCTGTATAAAGGCTTCCGATTGAAATCTTTTATATAACTTGTCAAAGTTAATGGAAAATCCACTTGATGCGAAGAAAGGTGTTTCTATGGAAACATATCAACTTTGTTGAACACTATATGGCTTCTGAAATACATCTCTCACTCTTACTGAAGCATTTTATTTTCGTATAAATACGAGAAAAGCTTGAATCTCAAGAATAGATTCAGAAGTGTGATCCAAAACGTTTTTTTCCCCTTCTTACTCAAATGAAAACCTTCATGGAGTCTGTATAATCAGGCTTTTACTGGCATTCGAATTCATTTCCTTTCTGGGGGGGGGGGGTGGATGGCGGAATGGTTAGCGCGTGCGCGCTGTGTCATAAGGTCTGTCATTGGGTCAACGGGCGTGGTTTCGATTCCCTGGTTGTACGAGACAAGGAATGTTGCCTGTCCAGGTCAGGTTATCGGATAAAAGATAGAAACTCGTACCTTTAGTAAACATACATACATTTGTTGACTTCATCGTAATGACAAAAGCAGTAAAGTATAAAGTGGGTTGGGTGCGCTTTAGATCATGTCGGTCTGGACTTTCTGCAGGTCGTCTGGTTTCCTTCCATTGCTCAAGCACCCTGCGCGCAAGTCAATTATTAAAATAAAGATAAAATTATATACGACTTAGCTTTGGCTGAGTTAACGTTAATATTAGACCTATCAATATTTTCCCATTGACATACTGCTGTCACGTAATCACATAATGGTGTGCGACTATTGTATTCACGTCAAAGACTGTTTCCAATTTTAATAGGCCCCCGTCTTCATTAGCCTAGTCGATGTAGAACAGTCGTTTTGTGTTTGGATTTTCTGATATCGTGATATTTTCTGATGTCAAATATACATAATTTGAAATCTAACATAATCGAAAGCAACAACCCATGCTCCACACAGAAAGATTAAAAGTCGCTGGACTCATGTCTGACAACAAACTGTTCGTCGACTAGCCAAGGGTTCCGGGGTACGATACCAGCTGTTGGCCTAGACTAGAAAGTTAAGGTGTGGCTTCCCCTTGTCAGTTGGACCTGACAACGAACAGTGTCTATTTTTTCGGATAGGATGAAAAACCAAGGTCCAGTGTACACCTTGGCTTGCATTTAAAGAACCCTTGTTGGTTGGAATTCAGTTGCTGTTCGAGGAACATTTTAGTTTCAGCACAATGTACGACGTATATGGCCGGTCTTCATTACCCGGTTGGTGCATAAAAGGGGGACGCAAAACCCCAGTTCATTCATTCATTTATTGATTAACCAGTTTCTCTACAAAATCTCAAGTAAATCTTGCATAATTCCCATCTTAACATGTCTATTTAAATGTTCCTTTAACCTCCACTAGAGTACCAGTAATTTATCCCGATTATAAGCCCTAAAAGAAGAGTAAGGTTTTATTTCTGTGATCTTTGACTGACGGAGCCATGTTCTTTTTGCTTTCTTGGCCATTAGTTACGGAAATGAAACATTTCATTATCTTCTACAACAATTCATTTTTGTTCGTTAGAACAGCAATTACAGCCTGATACACTATCAGTTACGTGGAAAATTGCGGAATCGATGTAATTGAAGTGATCACGCCAAAAGCTTTTCCCAACAAGATCTCAGTGCATTTATTTTAGAATGGAATTACCTGCAGTTACTTTTCCTAATCACTTTCCGTAGAACTAATAGATTCTTAATAAGTCGCATTCGAACTTCATCGAGTATTCTGATGGAATTTTAGTGATAACACTTTATCATAACGCGAAAGAATAAATGTAAATTGAGCATATCCCTGAATCACCTAACAAAATAATAGAGGATGATGTAGAATTAGTATCAAAATGGTAGTCCTTAATGAGAGGAATATTAAACAAATCACCTTAGCTTAAATCATAATTATAAAGAATTGAAAATTCGTAGCTATGTGAACTTCCGAAATAAATGAGAATTGTGGTTTATGTGTTTTGGAAAGAGTAATCATATCCTGCATTGTCTACAGCTTCCAATCATTTGTTTATGACATCATCCGAATAACTGGTACGCCCTATTTCTGAACCAACCAAACCACACACTCTTGCTATAATAGCTATTCATCGTGTTCCGTAAACATGTCGCTTCGAGATTACACAATCTGATTAAAACACAGATCATAATACGATTCGTTTTTTTTTGGGGGGGGGGGGGTGTTTGTTTTTTGGGGTTTTTTTTTTGTTATACGAGAACTTTTTATTGTTTTAGTGTTTTTCTATATATTACTCATTCATATGTAAATTACTTATTAAAGGACAATATTGGTGCCAGTCATTATCACATATGTGATAGAACTAATTAAACACGTTCCAAATATAATTTTAACTCAGAGATCATTGCTACGATAGCTGAGTTATACAAGATTCCTGAATCGGAAGTGACGAACGCCAAAGGAAAACACGAGACATACCTCTATATAACTGGCTGAAGTGCCGACTGATAACAGATACATGGGCGAATTTCTGCTCACTAATAATTCCTTTGAAGACTAAAAGTTGTTGTGTGAGACTGTGAGAGGATATCTTACAATTTATAAAAAGAATTGACTGCCAGTGGATAAGAGAACACGAAAGAAAAACAGAAAAAAAGTCCGTGCATTACCATGTTTTTATAAGGTAGGGGAAAGCCTGGTTAGTCCGACCCCATTCATATCTCGCGCCCACTCGGCCAAACCTCAGCAGATTCCAGTACCCTACATCTAGCCTCGGCTGTATGACGAAGTCCGCCATTGGGACGACGCATTTAAAGAATGTTTTAACATACAAAGATTTCAAAGTCTGAAGCTGTTTTTCTTTCAAGTTTATCCTATTTACGACGCAGTTTTGAGAACTTCTTTCTAAAAGCGGCAAGTTTTCCTAATAATACCCCCGTCAGACCGGGGTAGCGTCCTTACTTCGCTGCTACGGCGATGGAAAATAGTTTTAGAGTGCGTTAAGATCGCCATAAGCGTAGTGGAAACGCCAGCTATCGTGTTGAGCATGTTCAAAGCAAACGCCAAGGTTCTGCGATCTGAACTGTATAACTATGAGAATACGACTTTTTTTTCAAGTTTGTAGTTTTTGGGGACATTTTCGCCCGTTGTGTTCACGTTTGCCGGCGACCTTGTGCATTTTCTGGTCGCCGTACGGTCGCAGCAGCGCAGTAAGGACGCCACCCCGGTCTGACGGGGGCATAAATAAACCGGTTATCATGGATATATTACATGAAGTGAAGGCTATCAAAAGTATCAAAAAACGAAGCGAAGCAAATCAGATGGATTATCTTATGATTTTACAACTGGTGGCTTAATTTGCTAATTAAAGTCGAAAATTTTGCATATAAGGTTGTGAATTATAGAAGCTATTTTAATATTAGTTAATAAATAAAATATTTTAAAAATCTTCATCAGTTCGAATTATCCATTAAATGGAATTGTGCATTGTTTAAACTATTTTAACACCAGATAATGAATAAATTATAAAAAAAAACTGCCGCAGTTCTCCTTTAATATGAAGCAGTTGTCGAAGTACTGCCATCATTCAAGTTCATATGTTCTTGTTTTATTTTACTTTCATGTGTTTTATATTGGCACTACAGTAAGGTCCAATAGCATCTTTATGAACTTGGTGTTGGAATGACCCGACTTGGCCCCCCATTTAACGAATGAAAAGATGCCTTTTTTGACAAAAAATAATTGTTTTAGCGAATCTCAGTGGCTCAAATCAGACTTCAGATAACTATCAAAGAGGTAGTTAGCCGGAACGAAATACAGATATATAAATTCACTGGCTCGTTGTCGTTTCAACTGCTCAAGACACACCACTTGTTAGGTGATTGACCTTTCTGTTGCAACACCTAATCATCCATTCCTTTTCAAAACAGTGCACAGAAACTTGCTGGCAATTCCCGAATGTATTATTCACTGCTTATATAGTGTTTGATCGTGTTGGTTACGAAAATTGGAGATCATCTCTGACTTTATCAGGAACTTAACAATACAGCAGATAATACAATTTTAACAAAATAACATCAATCATTATTGACGAACAGTCAAACAGCAAAACTGATAAATTAGATTAGTGCATGTATTAGTTTGGGAGCTGGGTCGAGTTTTATCTCAAGTTTTGGTAGCTACTCGAAGTGATCCCAAAATATAAATCTTATAAGTTTTTAACTGAGCTTCAGCCGTCACGCATCACTGCTTTGGCGTGAAATTGGCTTTAATTGAAATGTAAACATTTTATTCTCGGTGAATGGAGTCATAAGCCATACTAGAACGTAGTGTCTTGTTTGCGGTTAATGTTTATGTGTGATGCTTACAATTAAGAAATGGTACTACCAGCATCCATACTTAAAGGAGAATTATGTGAGATTAGATAAAGAGCTGACAGTTTTCGCTATAATAGTTTAAAAACATATAATATGTTAAAAATTTCCGTCAAAATACTTCACTCTGAGCCGAATTATCACCGATACAATTACAGCGTAGCCTCAATTGTCATTGCTACCGTTGTTACGATTATAAATAAAAGTTTGGATTATCCATTTTACGTTAAATCATCAACATATTTAAATCTATTTAAAATTTAGAATATCCGATGGCATGAGAGTTGATTATGGTCTTGGTAAGTTAATTTGCAATAGGCAGATTTAGCTCTTGCATAATGTCTATTTAAGATGGCACTAATACAATCTGGAACGGATCACGTTTCATCGAACATTGTTATAAACAACTAATTTTTATGCCAAGCGATTCAGAACTACCTCACAAACGAAATCAAACCGCTTTCGAAATATGCCATAGTTTGAGTTTACAGAAATGAAAAACGATCTAAATTCAACATTTTATTTTAGCATAATACAATTGTATCAAAATACTAGATATACGAGAAACCCTTCTCTGGTATAAGCTTCTAGAGCTCATCTCATTTATATCATTCTTCTTCTAGTCGGGGTTTTACGCCCGCTTCCACCTAGGGTGATATCACAGACAAAAACCTAAACAATTTATACTAAATTCAGTTCAAATAATATTGAATAAAAGAATGTATATAAAGACTACATAATGAAATCAGTTGTCATTGATAGATTATCTCATTATAAGCATATGGCTGTTCTTTACCACTGTCTCTCGCACTAAGTAACAGAAATTTGGAAGATTATCACAGTAGAAATAAGCTAAATTTAATATCAATGACATTTTAAAATCATAACATCATTATGATAACAACATAACAAAAAATGGGCCGATGTCGCTCTCCGGTAAAGTTATTTAAATTGCTATTTCTACCAGTTGCATCTGGGACCTCTCTGTGAGGAATAACGTACAGACTTTAATAAGCGACTATTGATCTATCGGTCTGAATCCTGAATAGAAATTTCTTATCATAACTTCATCGTCATCCCAGACGTGCTTTAATAGAGAAACTAATAAACTGCCTTGATTCAAATTCTCTTTCAACTTTCTATGTAGGTCATCATAAAATAACTTGAAATTTAATTACGACTTTTATAGAGAGGATTTAAAATGTCAACGGAATAGTTTTATACACGGCCTTTTCCTTTCATCTCTTTTTCTTCGGAACATTTTTACCAAATATTACAAAAATCCCACTCAGAATAACAATGATAAAGAAGGGAAAACAAAACTGTGAGTAGTCGTCACGACAGTTAACAACACATCGAATTTTTTTGTTGGTTTTTAAACCGCGTTAAATTCAATGTCAGACCTCTGACTTTTTGTAAATGGTGAACATATTATGTCCACAGAAGTCACTAAGTAAAAAGTATAGTACTAAGCATGGTTTGTCAGAACCAGTTTTCCTGTACACTGTAACAAAAATTTCCGTGAAAAAACGTAAAAAATTCCGGAAACAAAAATTACCAGGAAAATTTTATCCGTATTTGTTTTTCCTGTAATTTACAGAAATTCCCTCAATTAACAGAAATTCCATTTTCAAATACAGAAAAAAAAAACCTGGTAAATTTTGTTTCCTGACGATGATGAAGGTGATAAAAATTTCATTGAATTAACCATTGACTTTATATGCGTGCGTGAAATAGCTTTATTTAACGTCCGCTTCTACCGAAGTGATAACGCAGATAATCTTTAAACGTAACCTCCTTTTGCTAATATAAGAATCGAGAGCAAGGTATCACAAACCGCTACTCGTCAGTGATTGGAGGCTTTCAGATGTAAGTTTGCGGTATTATCAATTCGCAGGTAGACTCTGCCATAGAGACAAACCGAATTACACTGGCCAACCGGTTGTACTATCCGGATTTAAGCGTGCTTGATTACCAGATATTACAATCTTAACACACGCAGCATTAAAACATATTTTTATATAATTTTTATACGTAATTTGAAGAAATAGTTCACACTATTAACACAATTTCTCCAAAAAATCCATCGATTAACAGAAAAAAGGTGTTAAATTACGGAATTCGGCCACATAAAAAATTGATATTTTTTACAGTGTAGAACACAAAAGGTAGGCAAACAAAAATGCGATAACTCGTCACGTCACCGGAACAATACACCAGAAGCGTACCTGCTTATTTCAAGAATACCTATAAACTCTTTGAACTGAACTCGTTTATAAACCTTGGTAACCTCAATGGAAATTAAACTCGATATATATTTTTATATAAACATTCTTTGTTCGCAAAACAGAAAAAATGTCTGTGCTTTTTACAAGTAGTTTACCAGTCTATATATATATGCCTTTCTTTTCAATTATGAAGAAATATGTCAGGGACAATCAAACCATTAGCAGTAGTCAAAATTGATGAATAGGGGTAATAACAGGTGTTCTTGAAGGGAGCAATACATGCGACACAACTGTAAACAAAAGGGTTGGTATACCCAGCTCCACATGCGACACTACTGTAAACAAAAGGGTTGGTATACCCAGCTCCACATGCGACACTACTGTAAACAAAAGGGTTAGTATACTCAGCTCCACAGGCTACAATACTGTAAATAAAGGGGTTGGTATACCCAGCTCCATACTCGACACTACTGTAAATAAAAGGGTTGGTATACCCAGCTCCACACGCGACACTACTGTAAACAAAATGGATGGTATATCCAGCTCCGCACGCGACATTACTGTAAATAAAGGGATTGGTATACCCAGCTCCACACGCGACACTACTGTAAACAAAAGTGATGGTATACCCAACTCCACACGCGACACTACTGTAAATAAAAGGATTGGTATATCCAGCTCTACACGCGGCACTACTGTAAATAAAAGAGTAGGTATACCGAGCTGCACACGCGACACTACGTACGTAACTAACGTACGAAAATTAATTGGTGGCTAGCTTTTTTTTCGCACGTATAGAGTGAATGGCCATTTTGCTTAGTAATCCAAGCCAGAATTTGGCTATTTTCTAAATTTGCGTTAAAGTTTAAAATATTTGTTTTAGAACTGAAACACGTTAACTATTAGTCAATCCCAACGCTAAAAACATCAACAGAATTGATTGTGTATATCTGAACAAAATAGTGCAATATGGCGGCCTCTATGAACAACCCTCGCAGACGCTGTCATTGAAGACAACGTCAATTCTATGAGTTGTAGATGTTATTTTTGTGAAAAAATCATTGGAAGAAGAGAGAACATGTTGGGACTGTACGAATTATATAGTCTTTATGGGTGCAACGGACACAATGCTGAAGATAAACCTATTGTTTACAATGTTGACCTCATGACCCATTGACGCCAATGTCATGACCTGTGATGTGTCGATCACGTGATATGGATATCATGTCTACTGACTGTGTCTGAGATACTTCTTCGCAGGTAGCGTGTCTCAGATGTTCAGAATGGCGACACTACTGTAAACAAAACCGGGTTGCTATACCCAGCCCCACAAGCGAAACCATTGTAAACGAAAGTGTGGGTATACCCATCTCCACATCTAAACTTTCTAAATCTATCCGGTATATGTATATCCGACAGAAGGGTTAAATGCCTGACTATCTTTCTTGAAGTACGTCAAACTTGATCAATAATCACATTTTATTTCCACAATTAGTAATGGATGAAGCCTTAATAATTACATTTCATCATACCCTAGAACAATCTATTTTCGTTCGTTACTCCAACTACATATAGTTCAAGAAATTAACAGTTCATGTTTACTTGGCCCCTGTGACGTCATGGCACAAAAATATACCCGACAAAAATAACCAATACATTACAAATCAATGACAAGTTCTCAAGATTCCAATGTTGATAAATACTTATCAGTTTTCTTACCCCAACCCCCGCTTTTTCTTTTAAAAGCACGATTTTCATATTAAATAATGTCTGGGATGACAAATGCGCTTTCAAAATACTATCCTATTCACTGAATCGACTTAATTGAAATTATCGGGCTAAAAGCTTTCCCAACAAGATCACAATTTAGTTATTTACAATTGAATTGTAATCAATATCCGAATCACTTACAGTTGAACAGATAATTATGTAAGAAAAAGGGTTCGTGTCAAATAATCTGATGCATTCGAAGCGGTACTAACACGTTTTCGTGATGTGATACAACAAAACCATGTAATTTCCTGACACATAATACATGACAAAGGTTCGGCTTACAATAAAAGTGAACAAAACTGTATTTGTAAAGGCTGTGAAAATGATCTTGATATCCGGACTAACATAGTAATATTATGGTTCCATTTTATTTCAATAATTCACATACGCGTAGGGATTTTTAGCAGTGGAGGGCGGGGAGTGGAGGACCTAGAGAAATACCCATGATTTTGGACAGGCGACCCTTCTCCTTTTCACGTACAAAGACAGATCTTTCCCCCCCCCCCATCCCCAGCCCTAGAAAGTAAAACATGTAAAAAGGTGGCTTTCTGTTAACTAAAGGTACAATATTCCAGAATGAAGCAAAATCAATCTTTTCAAAGAGCATATTGGTAAAAAATTATCAAATTATTCTAGAATGAAAGCAAAAATAATCTTTTCAAAGAGCAAATTGGTCACAAATTATCAAAATGCATCATTCCCAACCTATTAGTCATCAAATGTTCAGACTGCTGTCCTTTGATTTTACGTCGACGTCTGAACGATAATTCTTTTCTATCCGGGAACATCGAAGCAACGATGGTATTTGCTTTGTTCACATGTAATCGTGTATTAAAGAACACTAACCCAGAGATTTATTCAGGGTTTGTCGCAGTGCCGTTAGCGGAGAGGGATAAATGGGGTTTAACGTACACTCGACAAAAACTAGGTCATTTTGGGACAAACGTATGGTTTCATTTTATTTTAATAATTCGCTCGGGGTCTTTAGTAGTGGGAGGGAACCTGGGGACCCGGGGAATACCCACGAGGTTTGACAGGCGACCCTACTCTTTGTCACGTACAAAGAGGGGAGGGTTGAAAACTCGCCACTTGACTCAATGACTGACCTTATGATTTCACTAGAGCAACCTAATCCAATAAAATCGAATGTAACGGGTTGTACGTGTTCATACATCTAAGTCCGACAGGCTTTTTTGTAAGAGTACATCCAATTAGTAAATTTCAATAAACAATTCATTTATAATTTTAATTTATCGAATCCTAAATGTTAAATTTGAGACAACACTAGGTAACAAACATGTCAATATATTAAATTTAGAAATATCATTGTAACTGTAATTGTAAGAGCAAAAGGAAAAATTCAAAAGTACGGTCATGTATAAGTGAAGCTTGGTAGTTTTTACATAAAATTGTCAAACGTCTGTCGGGTCAAGCCATTTTAGTTGTTCTTTCAATCAGTTGAATCTAGGATATTTCCATATGTATACCTCGGCAAGTTCTGCAAATGACACATATCGCAATCAACAAACAGAAGTTATAAGCAACTATTGATCTATCGGTCTGACTCCGGAATAGAAATTTCTTATCGTAACTTCATCCTCATCCCAAACGTACTTGAATAGAAATATCAATAAACTGCTTGATTTAAATTCTCTTTCAACTTTATTTCTCTATAAATCATAAGCTTATTTTACAAACTACTTGCAGACTAAATTCATTAACATATCAAAAACAAAGCGCTGAAATGCAAACACGTTCTGATTAATTTAAACAATTAGTCATTTATTTTTACCGTTTGGAAGAAACAAATAGGTTGTCAGACAACGAAGATACGACCATCGGCCGCTAAGTCGCTCGGTAGGTAAATAAAACTTTTATGTATACTTCAAGGGACATTAAGTAAATTAGATAGCTGACAGTTCTCGCTATAATAGTTATAAAATAGATAGTAAAAACAGAAAATGCTGAACATTTCATTCAAATTGCTTTACTCTGAACCGAGATATTAACGATTCAATTTTAGGCTAGCCTCGATCATCAGTACTAACGCTGATACTATAATACACAAAGTTTCGATTATCCACTTTTGCGTTAAATTATGCATCAAAAAGTGTTTAAAATCCACTAAAGATCGATGGCTAACGATGGCATCGAGAGTTGATTATGGTCTGGATAAGTTAATCAATGTCTAATCAATAATTTCAGGCCTAAAGAAAGACCTGCAAGTGCAATAGGCAGATTTAAAATGCATGTTTAATGCAATCTGGAACTTAGTCTGATTAATTAAACAATCAGTACAGTTGTTAAAAGCAAAACAAAATACTGATTTAATAATAAGTTTGTACCATGTTTATCAAGGGGCAGCATTTCTGCTATTATCAAAACACCACGTCCTAATTGTAATAACATCATTTGTACCATGTTTATCAAGGGGCAGCATTTCTGCTATTATCAAAACACCACGTCAAAATTGTAATAACATCATTATGACAGTTTGAACCAAAAGCGTTTACCTAGAAAATGTATACAGGGTTCGATGACAGGGACAATAACTCTACAATAATTTGCTCATTCTAATTGAACTCATTTCAATGAAGGGGGCTATAATTAAAGAAGCACTTTTGTGAGAATAGTGAAAATATCGGCTTCTGATATCCAACTTTAAATCCAGTAGAGGTCTACACGACAATGTGCACTGTATGCATTCGGGGTTCCCTTGATAAACGAGGAAAAACGTTACCGCGTAAGTGCAATTTCAAACAGTACTCCCAATGTAGACTGACTCGACACGAGCGACTACAGTTCAATTTGGATTGCCCACGGATTTAGCCCATCATAACTGAGTAGAAATTACAATAAAAATTTTAAAATGAATGTAAATCAGTTTATATACATTCATAGAATAGTGCATTAATAAGTACTTTTTGACCCATTTGCGCCCAGGGGCGGATTGGGGCCGGGAACCGGCCCGGGCTCCCGTGTCGGAGCGGCCCCCTTTTACTGACCGCGGAGCCCGGACGGGGGGTCCGGGGACTCTCCGTCGGGAAAATTTTGAAAAATGAACCTCAAATATGCGATTTGGTGGCATATCTGATTATAATCTCTGTCAAATAATATATCTCATAAATCGATTAATTTAGGCCCAAACCCCGACCTGCAAGTAATTTACAACCATCAACCTGTGAAATTATCATATCGTCATATTATTAAGTAACGTATCATCATTGTATCGTCAAGAGTATTTAACTGGTTAAAAATGGGACTAGTTGAGAAAATTTTGACCATTTGATTAACCAGTTAGAGATATTGAAAAAGTAGGAATATTTTCATTAAGAAATGCAGGATTCCGAATTCCGGCCCACACCCAGCACACCCGGCCCACACCCAGCACACCCGGCCCAGAAAGTCTGTTATACTAGCCCATTCCAGACTCCACTGATGGCGTGGCGGCCCGTTAAAGCCACCGGCCACATACAACATGATCATCATAGCTCCATGGCCGGTCCAATACCCCTCCCCCACCCAACCCCATATAATGTTCAGCAGAAATAGGTTATTTTGACGAATTGGACAAAATTATTTTTTTCATTTTTTGTCCGACCGGCCCTTCGGGCGATGGCCCGATGGCCCGATGGCCCAATCCGCCCCTGTTTGCGTCCTTTGTAGGTTCAAAAGAATAGAGATTTAGCGCCTTTATCGGAGGTAATTCTAATGCCGTATTTTCTTGTTATGTGGTTGTATGATGGTAAATATCGTAAAGCCAAGGCATTATAACAGCTTTACCGTACATTGTCCTACAACATTATATCGAGCTGTGGCTCCTTGATAAAATATTTCATTAAGGCAGCTGTCTTTGGATGAATACACAGTGTAAACATGACCACTGAAATGCGGTGCGTGAATACGGGGCTAAAATGCATTTCCGTAATTTGATATTTAAATACCCCAGGCGCACGTCAGCTGCAGCCATGGTATGCACCAATGGTGAAACATAAAACTTTAAACTCGGTTGTCATGAATTTATTCACATAAACACTAAGTCACGGTTTGGACCACGCAAATAAATTCTAGGTTGTATAGTCACGGAGAAGAATGAAAATGTTTGGAAAAAAAACTCTTACCAGCAGAGCGATTAAAAGGTTTCTATGACAGAGGCAATAACGCTATTGAAAAAATCCCGCTTCCAAAAACAAATTCAACCAGCTATATGGTAGAGAACAAGCTACAAAAAGGCGATTTTTCGTACAACAAGGGGGTCATAATCAAGGAAGTTTTGGTCTGAAATGTGCTCAGATATATGGGATATAAAGACATATTTTATGTTTCATTCAAATCAAATAACTATTGGTTTTACATATAGTTTTACACTATTTGCTGCCATTTTGTCAGGCAGTTTCGGTCTGATTTTCACGAAATTCGACCTAACCGCCATCACGATATAATGGTGATACGTTTAAACGTTTTTTTAAAATCGGATAAAAATTATGACCTACAGTTCAATATACGCAAATATCGAAAGGAACCACGATCTTTGGATTATAATCATACATTTCAATTCAAGTTTCATTAAAATCGGATAAAAATTGTGAGTTCTAGAGTGTCCACAACCTTGGTATTACAAACTTTTACACTATTAGCGTAGGAGTGTCCAATTTGTATGGCAGTTTGGGTCAGATTTGTACGAAATTCGAACTCAACCTCCATTTATGTGTAATGGTGATATATTTAAACTATTTGAAAATTTGAATTCAAATTGTGACTTCTAGCGGGTCCACAAGCTAAAAATGCGATTTTTCGGACAATCAGGGGCTATAATCTAAGAAGTTACGTTCGGATATGTGCGATTATAGAAAGTAAACTAAATCTGTGTGATATAAACATAAACTTAAAGTTTTTTAAAATCGGATCAAAATTGTGGCCTCTAGAGGGTCCACAACCTTGACATACCATATATTTTACACTATTTGCATATGTGGGGCGGCCATTTTGTCCGGCAGTTTTGGTCCGATTTTCACGAAATTCGAAGTCAACCTTCATTAGGGCGTAACGGTGATATATTCAAACGTTTTTTTGTTTTTTTTTAAATCGGATAAAAATTGTGACCTTTAGAGGGACCACCTGCTAAAAACGTATAATCATGTATCGAAAGGACCCGAGATCATCTTTTGTCAAAATCGGATATGAATTGTGGCCTGTAGAGTGTCCACAAACAAATTGTAGACGGACAGACAGGGGCGACGATATACGAAGAAATAAAGTTTTACGGACATACGAAAGGCAAAGATGACGGCAATATACGACCACATTAATAAATGGGCGTATACAAATAGATTTATAGCGAGAAATATTATATAAACTTTGATTTTGTATTGATTTAAAGTTTTTACACTTGCTGTTGCTGTGAATCCTAATACTGTTAAAGATATTGATAACAATAATGTCATTGTTGAAGATATGCTATTAAAACAAACATCATACTGATTTAATTGACTGGCGAGTGTTGTTGACGAGGACGGGCATATTTACAACCAAGGTTCGATACATTTTCAGTCAATACTTGCAGAGCCCAAGATAAAATAATAGCAATATGCTTTACTTGAAATATTATTAACTCGATACAGTCCAAAATTATATTGACATTGTTTTTTATTTTTAGACATAAATAATTCTTAAATTTGAGTAATCATAAGAGTATTATGTTTGGGGGGGCTCGCATGTTTGGGGGGGGGGGGGGGTCTATCACTATTATGAACACGCTACCATTTAGTTTTCGAACGTTAGTTACGTACGTATTATGAAACGTGCATTTTGATCCTAGTTTATCGATTGCAGGTCTTATTTATAAAAAGACACGCATTTAATATTACAATGTATTGATTATAGGTCATCTAATATGGCTATTATCATTATAGACAAAGATAGCATTTTGGGTACCTTTACACAAATCGAGAGACCTTAAAGGCCACAATGGTTTTAATTGATGAAATGAAATGGGGTTTAAGGTCCTACTTTTCTGCACCGACTGGGGCAATGAAGATGGATTTTAAATGACATGGTGTGAGTGGGGTGAATACTTCCGGTTTACTGGAAACGAAATGAAATGTTCTGCCCCGACTGGGCTAATGAAATGAAATGAAATGGGGTTTAACGTCCTACTGTTCTGCTCGTATGCTGGGCTAATGAAGACGGTCATACGCCATGCAATGTGCTATGAGGGACGAAATTTTGCGGCGCTACGGCCTACTCTTCCAACTGTTAAGGGTGCCTATTTCATGAGCACCAACTTGTACACAGGGTCTCGTTTTTTTGTCCCATCCGAACGACATACGCTGAACCTTGCAACAAGCCCCCCCCCCCCCCGCTCTGCACATCTGACTGGGGGAACCACGCCGTAATATCCCGATGAATTTTTCCTTTCAACACAAGGATGGAACACTTGACCTCCATGTTAGAGAGCCAAAGTCTTACTTATTGAGTCACCGTTGCTTCCTTTCGTGAGTCCAAAAGAACAGGGAGTCAATATAACAAAAGTATACCATAACCAAGCACTTTGATTTAACGTTTGGAATGGAATATAATCTTCTATAACGATACTTGATATTCTAAACACAATGTCCAAGTAATAACAGTGAGAGGGTGCCAGAAAGTTTAACACAGAATTTGCTATTACATTTGCTGGAACCCTCTTCTAAACTCATCACACGGTACTAAAACATAATGAACGTGTCCTAATACTAAGAGCGTTGTGTGCATCATATAAAAAATTAACCGGAAGTGTAAATGTCACATATTACTAATCTCAAGTGCCTCTTAGCCAGAGTTTAGCAACAGAGATTTGCGAATGAAAGCTTAAAAACGTTTGTTCACGTTAATGGAAGACTGGCGGCTTGATGGCATATTAGATGTTTCCATGCATGGGAAAATATCCATTTTTTTAAACACTGTGTAGTTTCAAAAATAGATCTTCCATTCTTGCTGACGCAGTTTTTCCACGAATAAATGCGAGATTTCTTATCTAAATAAATTGCCACAGACCTTGATTTAATAGCAATTATCAAGAACATTACTGCGAATTCACATTTTAAAAATCATTTGTAATGAATAAAGAAATACACACCCTACAAGACAATGCGGAATTAACTCACCGATTCAGAAATGACAAAATCACGATAAAAAAAACGCATAGAATGGTCTAAGCAGGCGTACACGACTGTCGTTCAGTTTGGGCAGTTCAGGGAGTTCACTGAACATCATTTTTTTTTTTTTCTTACAAAATCAATATAAATAACTTTAGATACATTCATATTACATAAATATATGCCTTTAGATAAATTTTCGTCTATTTTAATGTTCCGAAGAATAGAGTCATATTCCCTTTAATTGTACTCCCTTAAACTAAATAATTCCAGTAAAGTCATTGACTTTCATACTGTAACATCATGCTGTTCACAACGACACCCCCTAAAGCATAATGCACTAATGTCCAAGATAGTATACAAATAGTCGATGTTTGACATTATTTTCCTATTGTAGTCGATATTATAACTTGGCCTTTATACCGTGTCAATCTAGATTACGCAATAACTTGACAAAATGCGTCACAACAATGAGGATTGTATCTCATGAATAAAATATCTCATAATTTCTTCAATTACTATTGATGACGAAAGCGATATTCAACTATAGTTAATGAACGCGTTAATAATTTTTTTATCGATACCTATATGTTAGGTAAGTAAAGATTAATTTCGAAAATATGTAGTCCTAAAATGGAGCAGACGCGGGGATGGACTTAGGGTCGGTGCTCCCTGAGTCTGGTCCCGCAATGGACCACCAATCTAGGGGTCCGGATGTGGTCTCTCCCCCGGGTGCGAGTAACTTTTTGAAAAAATAAAACTGTAGATGGTTCTTTCTGGGATATATCGCGACATTCCTAGCTTATGTACAAATTTAGCACGTCGCAGTCTTACCAATTCATAAAAAAATGAAAACTAGAAAGCCCCCCACCCCCACCCCCACCCCCCCACACTAATCTCCAACCTACGTTAACTGCTGTAGAGGCTCTCGAAATTACAATACTGCTCCTAATAAAATTACTCAGCAATGAAGTGGAATTTTATTTCATTTTTAACTCCCTTACCATGGTTTATTCCTGTGATGCTGAACTTGACAAACATATGCATAATGCATGATGAAACTTACGTACGTTTATTACCGAAAGATCTCGGTTCCTTTCGATATTGGCGTATATAGGACCGTCACTTCCTGGATTATGGCCCCTGATTTTACGAACCGTGGACCCAGTAGAAGTAACAATTTTTATTTGATTGTAAAAAAAAACATTCAATTATAGCAGGTCATCCGAAATTGACGAGACTTGAAATATAGGTCTATCTCCTAAAGATCTCGGTTTCTTTCGAAATTGGCATGTATTGGACCGTAACGTCATGGATTGGACCTCTGATTGTACGAAAAATAATATTTTTAGCTTATGGACACTCTAGAGGTCACAATTTTCATCCAATTTTGATGAAACTTGAAATGTTTGGTTCCTTTCCATATTCGCGCATATCTGATTGTAATTTTCTGGATTATAGTCCGTGATTGTACGAAAAATCGCGTTTTTAGCTTGTGGTCCCTCTAGAGGTTACAATTTTTATCCGATTTAAAAGGCATTCGAATATATCACCATAATTACAGTTGCGTTCACATTTCCTGAAAATGAGACCGAGCTAAGTTTAGATCTAAATATTAAGGCCACCTGCAGATTTCGCCAATGTCACGAGATGTAAACAGGGCTAGCGCAAACCCTAGCCAAAGATCTAGCCCTTACCCTAACTCACAATCCTCTGCAACAATCACTTGCCCTAACCCTGTTTACATGTCGTGACCATGTCGAAATCTGCCAGTAGCTTTAACATTAGGATCTGATCGTAAAACCCAGGTTGTAGACCATCCAGCGGTTCGAATTTTTTATCCAATTTTGATGAAATTTAAAATATATATTTATATCCCAAAGATCTGGGTTTCTTCGATATTGGCTCGTATTGGACCGTAACTTTCTGGATTCAGATCCCCTGATTGTAGAAAATATAACGTTTTTAGGTTACGGGCCCTGGGTATCTTATTTTCAAAACTGTTAAAATATATCACCGTTACACAATAATTATTTCCGCAAAATCGGACCGAAACTTCCCCGTCAAATAGCCACCATCCTTTTCGAAAATAGTATAATAAAATCATGTAATACCTAGGTTGTGGACCATCTAGAGGTCACAATTTTATCCGATTTGGATGAAACTTAAAAATAGTATCACCAGTTCATGGGTGGGTTCCATTTGCTTGCGCATCTGCCCCTGCCTTTTACACAAAATGTTTTAAAATATGAATGAAGTTTGTGTACCTTTCACTATGAACTTCAACTGTGTGTTAAGGATCAAAAGTTCTTGGATCAGTTCGACTTTGGTAGCATCCGACCTTACATTCTAGAGCTATAGCCCCTGCTTTTAACGCAAAATCTGAAATATGTACGGATTTTGTAGGCACTCTAGGCGTGGGGGGGGGGGGGGCTACCATTGTTGTCCCATTCTGATGGACCTTAAATATGTTAAGGATCAAATGATCTTGAATGATAGGATAGCCCTTTTGATTTTGCCTCTTCCCCGTCCATTTCTTACAAAATGTGGGCATATCTTGCATGGCAACCGTTTGTTTCAACTGGCCATAGCAGTGAATTATTTGATGGATAAGGGGCACAAGGAAAGAGTATTATAAATAAAACTATCCTGTCGTTTTTCTAATTACCTAATATGTCATAGATACAACAGACATGAGATGGACTTGAAATAAAGATCGACCGTTCAGTTATCTAATCGCGACCCTCTTAACCCTGGGAACAGTATAGAGCATAGCAGGGATTTCTTCTTCTGAAAGTCTTCGTTCTAGAAGTCTCACTTCTACTCACTTCTATGTTAAATTCAAGCCTTTTTGTTTTTAATAGAATAGTTACTTGCGTGCAACAACCTGGAGAAAAGGGTACTTGCGGTCAAAATATTGAGGGGGGGGGGGGCTGGGTGTGTTTTACTAACGTGTTAACTTGGGTAAATCTGTTGTTTGTACTAAAGTGTTAAATTGGTTAGATCTGTTGTTTTTACTAAAGTGTTAAATCGAGTAGATCTGTTGTTTTTACTAAAGTGTTAAATTGGATAGATCTATTGTTTTAACTAAAGTGTTAAATGAGTAGATCTGTAAAGTCTTAAATTGAGTAAATCTGGTGTTTTTACTAATATGTTTAATTGAGTAAATCTGGCGTGTTATTACTAAAGTGTTAAATTCTGTAAATCTGGTGTTTTTACTTATGTGTTAAATTCTGTAAATCTGGTGTGTTTTACTAAAGTGTTGAATTAGGTAAATCTGGTGTGTTTAAGTGTTGAATTGGATAAATCTGGTATGTTTTAGATAATTTCTAAAGTTTTGTTTCGAACGATTAAGCGGTAGTAGGTTTGTTTACTTAGTTAAGTTTTGATTTTTAGTTGAATTTGTCGACTGTTCAACACAAAACCAAATAATGTGAAAACTCAACCAAATCAATAAATAATGTGTAAAATTTCAATCAAATCCACAAATTTAGCTTTTGTCACAAGCCAAACGAATCCTGTCATTTTACGTCGACTTGAGGGAAGATTCAATCTTATTTACCCCAGAATCTGTATCTATTTCTCTTAAAAAAAACGTTTGTTATTCAGACATATTCATGCATTTATCTCATTGTATCTATTGTTTTGTTATTGTTTTTGAATACATTAACGTTACTTACGGACTTTTTGAGACAAAACATACTGAAAATTCACACAGTTGAAAACAGACCGATATATTATCAAACACGTAGACATTAATAATAAATGAACATAGATAGCAGAAAACATGTCACTAAATCTTATATCTTATTCATGAGCGGTATTTTGTTTTGTTTTTTTGGTTGTTATTTTTTGTTTTTGTTTTTGTCCCCATTACTCAAATCTGGACTTTCTTGATTGGCAAACTGTTTAGTCCCCGATGTCGGATGTGAAACTCGTTTTATTTTTTATTTATTATTATTATTTTGTTATGATGTACTACATTAACATTTGACATTTGACATTATGATGCGCTATTTTTATGTTTTTATTCTTTTTTAAATTAAATCAACTAGTCCATAATATGATCTATAATGTATTGGATGTTACGTTATGTTTTTTTGCCTGCGATATAAATATAAGGGTATATCATTCGAGTTGAGAAAAGTAGTAACCAGGGAGGGGGGGGGGCTATCACTATTATGAACACGCTACCATTTAGTTTTCGAACGTTAGTTATGTACGTATAATTATGAAACGTGCATTTTGATCCTAGTTTATCGATTGCCGTACTTATTTATAAAAAGACACGCATTTAACATTAGAATGTATTGATTGTAGGTCATCTAATATGGTTATTATCATTATAGACAAAGATAGCATTTTGGGTGCCTTTACACAAATCGCGAGACCTTAAAGACCACAATGGATTTAATTGATGAAATGAAATGGGGTTTAAGGTCCTACTTTTCTGCACCGACTGGGACAATGAAGACGGGTTTTAAAAGACATGGTGTGAGTGGGGTGAATACTTCCGGTTTACAGGAAATGAAATGAAATGTTCTGCCCCGACTGGGCTAATGAATTCGGTCATACGCCATGCAATGTGCTATGAGGGACGAAATTTTGCGGCGCTACGGCCTACTCTTCCAACTGTTAAGGATTCCTATTTCATGAGCACCAACGTGTACACAGGATCTCGTTTTTTTGTCCCATCCGAACGACATACGCTGAACCTTGCAAGCCCCCCCCCCCCCGCTCTGCATATCTTCACCGGATAATCCCGATGAATTTTTCCTTTCAACACAAGGATGGAACACTTGACCTCCATGTTAGAGAGCCAGGGAGTCAAATAACAAAAGAATACCATAACCAAGCACTTTGATTTAACGTTTGGAATGGAATATAATCTTCTATAACGATACTTGATATTCTAAACACAATGTCCAAGTAATAACAGTGAGAGGGTGCCAGAAAGTTTAACACAGAATTTGCTATTACATTTGCTGGAACCCTCTTCTAAACTCATCACACGGTACTAAAACATAATGAACGTGTCCTAAGAGCGTTGTGTGCATCACATAAAAAATTAACCGGAAGTTTAAATGTCACATATTACTAATCTCAAGTGCCTCTTAGCCAGAATTTAGCAACATAGATTTGCGAATGAAAGCTTAAAAACGTTTGTTCACGTTAATGGAAGACTGGCGGCTTGATGGCATATTAGATGTTTCCATGCATGGGAAATTATCCATTTTGTTAAATACTGTGTAGTTTCAAAAAAAGATCTCCCATTCTTGCTGACGCATTTTTTCCCCGAATAAATGCGAGATTTCTTATCTAAATAAATTGCCACAGACCTTGATTTAATAGCAATTATCAAGAACATTACTGCGAATTCACATTTTAAAAACCATTTGTAATGAATAAAGAAATACACACCCTACAAGACAATGCGGAATTAACTCACCGATTCAGAAATGACCAAATCACGATAAAAAAACCGCATAGAATGGTCTAAGCAGGCGTACACGACTGTCGTTCAGTTTGGGCAGTTCAGGGAGTTCACTGAACATCATTTTTTTTTCTTTCTTACAAAATCAATATAAATCACTTTAGATACATTCATATTACATAAATATATGCCTTTAGATAAATTTTCGTCTATTTTAGTGTTCAGAACAATAGAGTCATATTCCCTTAAACTAAATAACCCAGTGAAGTCGTTGACCTGCATAAGGTTCCGAAGAATAGAGTAATATTCCATTGTACTCCCTTAAACTAAATAACCCAGTGAAGTCGTTGACCTTCATACTGTAACATCATGCTGTTCACAACGAACACCTCCTAAAGCATAATGCACTACTATGGCATTATATGTCCAAGATAGTATACCTATAGTCGATGTTTGACATTATTTTCCGATTGTAGTCGATATTATAACTTGGCCTTTATTCCGTGTCAATCTAGATTACGCAATAACATGACAAAATGCGTCACAACAATGAGGATTGTATCTCATGAATAAAATATCTCATAATATATCTCTTAATTTGTTCAATTACTGTTGATGACGAAAGCGATATTCAACTATAGTTAATGAACGCGTTAATAATTTTTTTTATCGATACCTATATGTTAGGTAAGTAAAGATTAATTTCGAAAATATGTAGTCCTAAAATGGAGCAGACGCGGGGATGGACTTAGGGTCGGTGCTCCCTGAGCCTGGTCACACAATGGACCACCAATCTAGGGGTCCGGATGTGGTCTCTCCCCCGGGTGCGAGTAACTTTTTGAAAAAATAAAACTGTAGATGGTTCTTTCTGGAATAAATTGCGACATTCCTAGCTTATGTACAAATTTAGCACGTGGCAGTCTTACCAATTCATAAAAAATTCAACAAAACTAGAAAGCCCCCCCCCCCCCACACACACACACACACACCCATACACACACACATACACACTAATCTCCAACCTACGTTAACTGCTGTAGAGGCTCCCGAAAATACAATACTCGCAAGCTCCTTCTTAGTCTATCACTGTGCTGACGAACATAAAGGTTGTAACAGATGCCGTGTGTTGAATAGGCCTATATAGGGCTCACACTAAAACAATTTTAATCAATGTCAGTCATTTATTGTCGAGACTCGTATAAAAATAATAAATAAGAGTCATACACTGTAGGGTCCAATTACATACTGACAACATCTGAGTTAAAATTCACCACTAGTACCTGGTGCTTTAACGTCTGCTTCCACAGAAGTGATATCGCAGTTAAAATTCATATTTGGCCAACATATTTCTAGTATTCTTGAGTAAATCATTTCAAATGGGACATTTGTTATAACTCAAATAAGGTTTGCAATTATTGACTAGTTAGTTTAGTTAGTTTAGAATTTAAAGGACTACAATTTGGTAAACCTGGTGTGTTTTATTAATGTGTTTTATTAATTGAGTAAGTCTGGTGTGTTTTACTAACGTGTTAACTTGGGTAAATCTGTTGTTTGTACTAAAGTGATAAATTGGGTAGATTTGTTGTTTTTACTAAAGTATTAAAATGAGTAGATCTGTTGTTTTTACTAAAGTGTTAATTTGAGTAAATCTGGTGTTTTTACTAATATGTGTGTTTTTACTAAAGTGTTAAATTCTGTAAATCTGGTGTTTTTACTTATGTGTTTAATTCTGTAAATCTGGTGTGTTTTACTAAAGTGTTGAATTAGGTTTGTTTACTTTTTAGTTGAATTTGTCGACTGTTCAACACAAAACCAAATAATGTGAAAACTCAACCAAATCAATAAATAATGTGTAAAATTCAATCAAATCCACAAATTTAGCTTTTGTCACAAGCCAAACCAATCCTGTCATTTTACGTCGACTTGAGGGAAGATTCAATCCTATTTACCGCAGAATCTGTATCTATTTTTCTTTTTAAAAAAAACGTTTGTTATTCAGACATATTCATGCATTTATCTCATTTTATCTATTGTTTTGTTATTGTTTTTTGAATACATTAACGTTACTTACGGACTTTTTGAGACAAAACATACTGAAAATTCGCACAGTTGAAAACAGACCGATATATTATTATCAAACACGTAGAAATTAATAATAAATGAACATAGATAGCAGAAAACATGTATTTTGTTTTGTTTTGTTTTTTTGGTTGTTATTTCTTGTTTTTGTTTTTGTTCCCATTACTCAAATCTGGACTTTCTTGATTGGCAAACTCTTTAGTCCCCAATGTCGGATGTGAAACTCGTTTCATTTTTATTTATTATTATTATTTTGTTATGATGTACTACATTAACATTTGACATTATGATGCGCTATTTTTATGTTTTTATTCTTTTTTAAATGAAATCAACTAGTCCATAATATCATGTATAATGTATTGGATGTTACGTTATGTTTTTTTGCCTGCGATATAAATATGAGAGACATAGAGAGAGAGAGAGAGAGATGGGGTTTAACGTCCACTCGACACAAACTAGGTCATTTCGGGACTAACATATGGTTTAATTTTATTTCAATAATTCGCTTGCGCGTAGGGGGCTTTAGCAGTGGGGGGAAACCGGAGGACCCGGACAAAACCCACGAGGTTAGACAGGCGACCCTACTCCTTGTCACGTACAACCGGGGATTCGAAACCACGCCAGTTGACTTAATGACAGACTTTACGATACAGCGCGCACGTGCTAACCATTCAGCCATCCAACCTCCCTATAAATATAAGGGTATATCACTCGAGTTGAGAAAAGTAGTAACCAGGATTGATAAAATGAAACCAAAAAGACTTTACTGTCCTACCTTATCCACCTGCCGGGATAATGGAAATGGATATACATCATGCAGTGTGCTATGAGGGAACGTTTATCTCACCTCGATTTTTCGTCCCACCCGAACGACTGTAGGATGTTCCCTGCACCGCTGACAATGGAAAACCAAGCGGGAAAAATCCCAAAGAATTCCCTTGGCTAACATCGGGATTAAACCCGGGACCACACGGTTAGTGAGCCAGCGCCTTACCCCCGTGAGCAACATAATAATGGTGAAAAAACGCATAAATAAAATAATTATTATTATTTATCTGTATACTTACTTGCTCGGCCTGAGATGCTGCTACCTGATCATATATCTTAATATCATTATATAAGTTTACTATAGTATCATGTTTATAATACTTATTGTTAGCTGTTGGAAAAGATGCCTTTTTTGTGTCGATAATCAGGGTACAATCACCATTGTCATCCTTTGTTTTAATTGCTGCATCCATGATTGTTATAATCCATATAGTGTAGGGATCACAACACTAGTTAGAAAAATCTATACTTCTAAACCCGTCTGTCCTTTCCTAACACAACTTGATGAATGCTCACTTAATTTCGGATTTCTTATCCACAAACCATACGGTTCAAGATTTTGAAGTCTTTCAAACGTGTGATGTTTCAAAATGATAGATCGACCCAAACCGATCAAGCTTGATGTCGCTATTACCAAACGATAAAACCGTATAGGTTGATTTGGCTTTGAACATTATCTATGTCTATTTCGATAATTCATTCAATTTTTGTGCAGTTAAAATCCAATAAGCTGTTGCAATATCAAAGGCGGGATGAACACCTATGAATATCGAACTGTGTGTTTATGAGTTCTGTGTTACAACGTCAATATCACCGTTTATTTATAGATTAAACACCTTCCTAAACTAATGAAGTGAAAGCATTATAGAAATCTTATCTAACCACATCGATCATAGCTGAAATGTTGTCACAACAACACAATCCATTTCAGTGGTTACTTATCACTATTACACGAAGCGGTAACATTGACGGTGTTACACAAACGACGATGATCTGCGTGGTAGTCCGGGCGTAAAGTTATAAAAACTTCGTTTTTTGGTCCTAGTCGTGCTGTTGATAATCTCTATAATAGGACTATAAATGATTACGGATATACCGTCGTGATCAGAACTCTACAGCACCAAATGATTACGTTATCGAATTTATTCGCCTTTTCGTGATCTACTCGTCGTTGTTTTGGGTGGTAACTATTCCTGTTTAAATGACATATCGCTTTTTCTTAGCCTAAAGACACTTAAACCTTATCATTAACTTCCACTGGCGCATTGCTAAGTGTAAGTATAACGGGGTTGGAATTTTCTACTGTCTTTAGACTTCTACAGAGCTGAATAAAATACTTCGGCTCAGGAACAATAAATTGCGTTTCTGATGAAGAGCGCGAACAAGAAAGACGCCTACGTCTCAGAAGATTGCTTATTCCCTTTTGTAAAATTATTGTTGTTTAGAATCCATCTAATCCTTATGTTATCTTAGATTTCATTTAATGACCCTAACAATCCACATTAAATGTAGACTGTTGACATGTTGAACAGATCTTTCTTCACAAGTTAATGTCAGTTTGTCTGAAAACAGAAAGGTTAAATAAATAATTTATACTTAAATTACATCTATTATATCTATAGAGAAAAATTAAAACACCAAAATATAATATAAGTGTATATACATGGATTTGGAAATAACGTTGATATAATATAAGGTTTCGGATCCGATTATTAGTTTTGAATTACCTCTTCTGTCTGGAAACCTATGTGACCTTGCACAATAAATTACATCTATTATCTATTGAGAGACATCTAAATACAAAAAAACAACCTATATATCCCTAAGTGTATATAATTTTCCAACTTAATGTGTTTCTGTTCGGATTTATTACAATTTAGTGTACAAGGACATTGGAATCGTGTTAATTAACATAATATTATTATGTTTTCGAGGTTTTTTGTATGGGTTTCTCATTAATTGTGAGTTTTGGATTCTATCTTCTGTCTGGAAACCTGTCGCCTTTCACAATAAAACTCATTTTCTCACTTATAGTGTTTCCTTCGTACGAACAAATGACTAATACAAGTCTGTATATATACATTTGTATATCATTATTTTTATAAACGCTGGTCGCTTCTTTATATTTCTCTTTTAGAGATGTATTATGTAAGGATATTATGGTTTCAAATGTTATATAAATTATTATTTAGACTTTATTGACATGACAAGCCATAATAAACCATCCAGGAAATCGGGTGGCTTAGATATTGAGTGGGTTATACAATACCCGTCATAAATGCGTTAAACGATAAAACAGCTGCCGTTTGAGGACTAAAAATCGAGACTTCGTTTATTACAGTGCCAATGGTACTTGATAATCGAGAACATGAAAGTCAATCGGCAATCGTTGGAGACCATTAGGCTTTTTCTGGTCAAAACTTCAAGTACTTAAAGTAATTTGACTGAAATGTTCAATATATTAATTTTTCATTGTCTATTTTTTAAACGACTTTAGCAAGGACAAACAGCTCGTTATTTAAATCACATAATGACTTTAAAAAAAAATAGTTTAATCTTTTTCTTAAACCAGATGTGTTCTATTTTACTTCGTTTCTGTCACAATTACTTTTCATTCCATGGTTGTTTTTTTAAGCTAAAAACATATTAGTTCGATTGGTAATACCGATTCAGCTGGGTTCTTTGGAAGGTTGTTTATTCGAACTCAAGCGATTTCTGTATTTTTGTATTTTACTCAAGATCCGATTAAATGTTGTATGTTGCAGAAACCAGGGAGAATGTATAAACGTTTAATTTTATTTCTTATTTTTCTTTCCCTAACAAACTGCCAACAGTATTGAATTTCGTTTGGTTCTGAACTTTTAAATTTGCTAAATAAATAGATAACCCAGAAAATTTCAATTGCGCCATTTTAAAAAGCAACTCTGACATGTCGTTTTATTATTCACACAGAATGAATATAATTGACTCGTGATAAGAGAATTTGCATTCAATTATTGAGCAAACTCCATAAAATACCGTTTTCTTTTTTGAAATTTTGGAATAAATGCATTCCTATAATTAGAAATTGTGAAATAGAACAAAACGTTAAACACAATCGATGCTAACAGTAACTAAAACTATCACTGACTTGTTTATACCATCAACGAGATTAAAATCATTTGGGGATAGAGCTTTTAGTGTATATGGTCCGCGATTGTGGAATAACTTAAAAGCTGTGATAAAGTGTTCAGAAACGATTGCGCAATTTAAATCTAGACATAAGACACGTGTTCATGATGTACTATCCACATTAGCCATTGATTTATTACTGGGCCAGTTGAACATCAACAAGAGAAACACGGAAAGTGGTATCAGTTGTTCATAAAATGTATACCGGAGATGGCAGTTGGAAATGTAAACGACAATCATGTATTGACAATATTATGTACTTGCTCTTTAAATTTGGTTTCAAAATATTACTTTTTTTTCAAAGGTTACTAACAACGAATTTATTAGTGTCAATTTTATAATAAATTAATATAGTCCGGATACAACATGGCTCTACTTGCGCGATTAACTTAGAACAGTGGTCTAGAGTGTCGCGCTTCGAGCTCTAACAGACCGGTCCCCCCTGGCTTGCGGTCGTGGTTTCGATCCATGATGTGAGAGTTGGGTCATCTTCTCAATCTCGTGGGTTTACTCCGGGTACTCCAGTTTCCTTCCGCATGAAAGGCCCCTGACCCGTGCTAAGATAATTAAAATAAGACAACCTGTCTCCGATATCCGCCTCGGTGGAAGATGATTAAACACGAATAGGAGAAGAAAGGAGTCTAACAAAGAAGGAGGAATAGGAGGAAAACCCGAGGCCCGTGCACCTAAAAGAAACATAGACAGCTGAAATTCGAAATAAGGGTAGGTCGTAGCGCCGATGTCCTGGTTATTTTTTCCCCAACAGCACCATACATGGCGTATTTCCGTCATTAGCCCGGTTGGTACAGAAATGTAGGTTAAACCCCATTCCATTGCATTTTCTTTAAGTGGCGTAAAATAAATTTTAGAAAGGCGGTCAATGAGTTTACTTTCTATTCGTCAGGATCATAATAACAACTATGGTCTTAAGATAAACACATAGAAATACCGGAAATCATATTTTATGGGAGAGAAATCATTTTCAATGTCACGATTCTAAGATTCAGAACTTTTAAAATTTTTGTGAGCGTTATTCTTGATTACCTCTCAAGTGAACGGATTAGTTCTTTATTTCCTTCTTGCGTTATCCAATATATAATGCGTTCTGAGCTTTTTTACCTGGTTAGAGAGTACTCGTTTTGAAATCACAAATGAATCCAAAGATTAATTTCACACTCCCACCCCATGGAAAGAATCCATCGTAGTTGTGAGAGTTTTTCTATTAACAAAAACTTTCATTAAACATAAACAGCGAAGATCCGTGACAAGACATAGGGGCGGTATGTAATGCCTACGTAGGTAACACTAGGCACTTTTTTGAGTCGAGAATGTACTACCGATGAAAATTGATGAACCTCGGGAGGCGTCTGGAACAGCCATGTGGAACCATTGAAATTTTTCCCAATGTGTTCCCGACCTTTTGTCAGGAAGGCAGGCCGGGGATGCATCCTTCGAGGGTATCTGAGTCCTCGGAGAATGTTCGGCGAACATTCGATGACCTTTCGGTTACACATTCCCGATCTCGGGGTTGTATCCCCTAATATTCGCCGAAATGTGGGCTACGGTTGAAAAGCGCATCCTTTCCATGGTTCGATTTTGCATAAAGTACATTTCTTTTTGAATCAGCGATCATTTTCATCTAGATCCACAGCGCCGATAATTTTTCCACAGTAGGACCTAGGCATTAATTAACGGACAAGGTTAAACTAATACCTATTAAGCTAAAATTGTTTATAACGTAAAATGTTGCATCTGTTTAGTGGCTTTAATAAGTAAGCCGTTGGGTCGCTAACCAGAAGGTCTTGGGTTAGCTCCCGATCTTCCGGCACGGGTTCTTCTTATAAGTGGTGCAGGACGGAAAACCTGACAAGGACAGGGTCTAGTCGTTCGAATGGGACGAAAAACCAAGGTCACGTTTACACATTGGCGTGCAAATAGAAGAATCATTGGCAGTTTCCTTAATTTATAGTGCAGTGCCTGTCGTAAACCCGTCTTCACATTAGCCGTTTCATTTCTTTTTCGCTTCGAAGAGCAGTAGGATGTAAAACCCCATTTCATTTCATTTCATTTATCCCCTGGATAATAATTGACCCTTTGTTCAGTTGACTGGAGTTTACTATAACGATTCTGAATTGATTAATAAGTGCATTTTCAAAGACAAACCCTTTGTTCAGTTGCCTGGTGTTTACTATAACGATTCTGAATTGATTAATAAGTGCATTTTCAAAGACAAATTTTTAAAATTCTCCAAAACTTGATGAATAAAAGACTTGAACAATGTATAAAAAGTGACTTACCCTTAATCAGTTCAACACTCGACAAGACATTTCGTGACGTTGACATTAAACATGAGGCGGCAATCTTTATACTTCAATTTCAAGAGTTGGCTAAATTGCTCTCTTTAATTTACTATCGGCAACCATGGAAAGCCTGGACCGGCTTTTGATTACATAAATTGGCTACTTAGAAGCAGATGTGATTTCTTATCATTGATTTTCTATCGATGTTGGGTAGAGACTAACTAAAAGATTAACCCGAAGATGTTAGTGAAACTCGTGTGTCATTGGCATCCCCGACAGCAACCTTATCGTATATATCTTATAAGTTAGACGTTAAATATGGGCGTTTAGTGGCATCGTTAAATTAGTTTTAACGAACCACAAGATCTCTTGGCATTTTCTCGCTAAACTAATTTAAGCTCCTGACTACCACGCTAATAGGACGCATTAAATGAAGTCATCGATAATATTTCCCTGGATTTTTATTCGGTAACGTTCAAAGAAAGGTGGATGGCATATATTATGATGGATTATATTTGGCCATCTATTGATTACCGTCATGTGTATGATGTGCCTGTCATCTAGCTAATTGAAGAAATTATTGGAAGAACTTTGGCTGTCTTCCAGCAACACTATTGATCAGAAGATAATAAAACATAACTGCTGCTACTTTCACAACCAGTAATCAACGTAAGCAATCTTTTTAAGCAATGACAAATTTGTATCGAAATAATAACATGGGTAATCAATTTCACTGGACTCTTCGTGTATACTGCATGAAGGAGAAAACATTTCCACGGTATTTGTTGATTTACACTGGGGGTGCTGGTGGGGGTCAATGTTAGGCCATTAGCGATTTGCGGGATGGATTTTAGAAAACGTAAATAATAAGGGTGGCGTGTAGACTTTTTTCCATTTAAACACGAATCTACATGATTAATTAGCACTTTGAGTACGAAGGAAATCAAAACTAGCCTCGGCCGCAGTATTATATGTTTTATATGCTCTACTCTGGTTACCAATAACATACAGAATACAATACAATAGGTTAGTTATCTTTTAATGTTTCTGAGTTTTTAGAATATCAAAAACACACAAAAAAAATCTGCGATAGTCTCCAATGCATCATTATTTATACAGTGCTCTAGTAATCTATCGTCATATGGCTACCTGTCATGTACAAGCACTGTTGTCGTGGAACAAATTATCAATGTCACTGTATTGCTACATTTAAAACTAAACTAAAAACTTTTATGTAAAAGGGCCTTTACCCAGTGACCCTGTTAATGTAGATTCTAACCATTATACACAACTACTTTAATACTATTTTATCCGAATGTCTTTTTTTTTTGTTTATCAAGTAACCTTATTTTATTGTGTAAATGTGATATTGTCTTGTTCTATAATATGTCTTTGTAAAGCGCACATGGGCACACCCAACCTCGTGGGTTTTCTCCGGGTCCTCCGGTTTACTCCCACTGCTAAAGACCCCTACGCCCAAACGAATTATTGAAATAAAATTAAACCATGTTAGTCCACAAACAGTTTGTGTCGAGTGGACGTTAAACCGCATCTCTCTCTCTCTCTCTCTCTCTCTCTCTCTCTCTCTCACACACACACACACACACACACACATGAGCACATTTATTTGACAGTTGTGCGTTTGAAGTGCGTGATAATAATAATAATACTTAGTTTTCTGTCGGACTTAATTTTGTAGGTTACGAATTTACAGAGATTTGGAACCGGTAGGCAGATTTGTGTCAGCTGCGGATGCGAATAGGTTAACGTCCAAGTTCTATATTTTTAATATCATTTCCCCTTGATAGAAATCAGTGGTAAAATATTACTTAGCTTTTGTAGAAATCATTGGTAGTGCATCCCTTTCACGCCCATTTTCATAGGATTTTGTCATTTACAATAGTATATGACGTGATCTGGATTGTGACGTCATAGATAGACTGACGCATTGCTGAATCACGTGACTAGATACAGTTGTCAAGTATGGCGCTCCTATGAAAAATGGTTCCCGAATTTGAAGACTGAAGTGAAAAGCTATTAAATTAAAGTAGATAAAAAAAAAAACAGAAGAGAAAGCATGGCGACTAAAACAGTTCAGATAGCTCCGCCGACCCAAGAGGCCTCTGGGGAAGAAAACCGAAAGTCACCGGCAAAAAAAGTACCACTATCCACAAAGTCATTGGGCTTGTCTTTATTTTTCTCCGATTCCTCATCATCACAAATGGATAAACATAAAGATAGTCGAGAATATGGAATGCGTGATAGTGATATAATTCAACAGTCGATTGAATCAACTCCTGAACAGATAGCTGCCAATGTTAAACTAGCTAGACTACAGTCTATATTTAAAGATGCAGATTCAGATGGTGAATCTGGTCTTAGCATGAGCGAATTTAAAGAGGCTCTCAGACGAACATCAAACAAGGTGGTTCTTATTTAAAATCTCAATGTTTTCTCTCTTTTTAAATAACTGTAGGTTTCTTACCTCTATATCAACTACTTGTTATCTGCATATATCTGATAGTGGACGGTAATATATGTTATCATATTATTATTGAAACAAAATATCAACAAAGGAAAGAGCGGTCGGGATAATGGCTAATAATACTACCGACTCGCTTAAACTTTAAAATAATATGTCACAATGCTACGCGTAATTTCTATCTGGTATTTATTTCGACAGTACCGTAGGCAATTATTATTGTCCGGTACCGGTAATTATAAATTAAAACAGGTATGACTACCTTTCTTAACTGTAATCCAACAAAAGGGTGCTGATAGTAGTCATTATATAAGCCCATATGAAATACAAGGAAAGAACTAATATTTTGTAATGTATACTGTATATTTATAGTTTACAGCATCACCAATAGAAGGATTGATCTCGCTTTAACTCCGTACATCGTATCAACCACTTCACGTAATACCCTGCATACATATGTATTTCGGCACTAATTTCGATTGGTTCCCGACCCAGCTGGGGGCCTATCAGATTCCTCGATCATCGCGAATACAAAGATCCGCGCTTTCCAGCTAAAATGTCTACCCGCGATATTAATCGAGTTGCAAAGTTCAAGGTTCGTTCAATGTCAAGGTTTTCGTGGAGGTCCCTAGGTTTGATTTATGTGTGTTTGTGTCACAAACTCTGATTGGACGCTATCGTTCGCGTGTCTGCGTTAAAGGGAGATAACGTAGCTATAAGTTCGGGAATTACAGATCAGTGTAGCAACGTCAAGTTTTTGTAAAACTCGCAGTCGTTGCTTCAGAAACATTCATTTACACTTTACAGGGACCATGGTGGTTTAGTGAGTAAGGCGGTGGCTAGCTCACCAGGAGGTCTGGTTTTACCTTTGTCGATAGAGCAGAAGGGACATTCCTAGCACGGATCAGCATCTAGTCAGTCGGATGTGAGGAAAGATCGAGCCCCCATGTACACGTTGGCTTGACAGTTGGAATTCAATATTGAATGTACACTGCATTGCTTATTCCCGTCTCCATTAGCAAGAATTGACGTTAAACTTCATTTCATTCATCAATTCATTCATTCATATGGTTTATTTTGAAACCTATTTCAGCCAATCGACGAAGAGGAGGTTGAAAAGTTGTTTATGAAAATGGACGCCAACTGTGACGGAACTCTCGATTGGGAAGAATACGTCAGTTACAATTTGTTAGAATACCAAGAAAAATCACAAATGTTAGAAATGTTAAAAGAAAAACCCTTTCCAAAAGAAGTCAAAGAAATTCAAACTCGACACCACGATAACATAGTCCGTGTTATTTATTCTCCGCACGTGCATAAAAGATGGACTAAACTTGATTACACGAATGGAAAATACGTCACAGTCAGCAAAGATGGGATAGTAACATTTTGGAGTATGGAATTAAGATTGAATAGAATCCATACAATACCCATACCACCAGACAGAGCTACACAACCATGGTTTGTCGAGATGTGTTGCATCTATAACGTCAATATGATAGCCTTGGCTAGTACGGACAGAGACATCGCCTTTTATGATATCACGGCAAAAAAATTTGTCAAACGTTATGTTATTACAGGATTAGAAAATTGCATAACTACTATGGACTATTGGGCAGATTTGGAGAGCAAAAGTCAATCTGTGCTAGTTTGGGGCGATACTGAAGGATGCTGTTGTGGTATTTACTTTGAAATACAAAGAGGTAGTGGTTTATTTGGATCTTTACCAAGCAAACAGGAAGTAGCAAAAAGAATCAGTTTTGCTGAACTGTTGAAAGGTCATTACCCAAACATCAAGGCCTTTCGGCTGGCTGGTATTCATGACGACTGGGTTTCAAAAATGTCCTACATACCGGAAATTGGATGTTTTCTCTCTTGTTGTCAGTCGAGTACAACGTCACTATATCTTGGCGACTTCCTGAAAAAGAAATCTCCAGCCTATTTTAAAGTCGACAAGGGTCTGTTTGCTTTCGATTATTGTCCCAAGCTGAACATCATTGCTACAGGGGGCATGGACTATATTGTGAGAATATGGAATCCATACGTTAACAACAAATGTATTGTTCTGCTAAAAGGACACACGAAGCCCGTGGTCCATGTTGTGCTGGTTGGCAAGAAACATCAAGTTGTTAGCATCGACAAGAGTAAAACAATCAGAGTCTTCGATCTCAAAGATCAGAGTTGTCTCCAACACCTGAGTGGCAGAATTCTATCTCTTGGCCCGTTTCCTATTTCTACGATATTCTTTAATCCGGGTCTACAGCACCTGGTACTGGCGACCAACAATTTAGGTAGGTAAGTCAACACTAAATTTACCCCCATCCCAACTTCCACAATGAGAACGTGAGCAATGTCAAATTTCCGTGGCTAACGTTGACTTAAAATGTTACCGATGGGTATGTAATCTGTCGTTAGAAATAATCAATTGCTGATTATTTGGAATATGTTGTCTAAGAAAATGGATTTAAAATTATTTTATAATATTTAACTTCCCCAAACGGGAATCCGAAACAACAAAAAAATTTCACACTTACACCCCATTTTGTAATATCGCTGCCTCTGAAATCTTATTGTTCAACACTGGGATCGAATCCTGGAGCCTCTGTGGTTAGCGAGCCAGTGGCTTATTTTATAGACTATCGTGTCTCGCAAAATATATAAATATAGTGTTGGTTAAAATCAGTTCCTTTTGCGAATTAAGCTAATCGAGAGACTGAGTTTGCCACATTCAGTTTTTAATTGTCGAGGTGATTAAACGAACACTATATAAGCTAACTGTCATTTCTCCAGTCGTATATGTCATTTACAATTGAATTAATTGGAACGACTGAGACAGGTTTGCCGCCTTGAAACACATCATTGTCGGAGGAAACCATTTTGAATTACACGTTACAATCTCCCATAGCTCCACCAATTTGCATTTTGACTTTAAATTATTTCGGAAAATGTTGACTTCACTAACATAAGATGTCTACACTCTTTCCACGCATCTGATGGACCGAAGGTAGCCTATAAAACATAGTTATTTGATTTGATATTTGTTGTTTATTTCTTGCAATGGGTGTGTAGTTTGTCTTGTCCGCAGCTTTGTCTTATCGGGTTTGTTTTTCGTGTAGTGCGGTCCTCCTGTACTTACTATTATACAAAAGTACCATAACAAAAATGAATACATTGTGTGATTTTTGAGAAATATTAAGCATGCCTTATTTCGTGTACGACACGGGTCTTTGCTATTAGCTCGATTTGGACTTCTGTATACGGTAGTGAAATAAATGTCGGATTGTTAATCGAATTTGTGGGCGAGTACTAAGAGTTGTCAATACTCGCTCAAAAGCTCCATTCCGCTGCAATTAACCACTGAGAAGAACGTGCTTTGTTAGTTTGAATTAACTCGTGAATGCTTATTTTTATAGGTTTATTAGAAAGTCGAGAAGAAGATGAACGTCATGCTGAGATCTTATCGCACAATAAACCAGTTGCACAGATTCTGTATAACACAATATTTAAGGTCGGGTTTAAAGAATGTTCAAGCCCTATTGGATCCTCTGATGGACCCCCCACTCCACCCCGCGGTGCCCCCGCCCGCCGACCCCCGAGTCCAAAAAAAAACAAAAAAAAACCCCAACATATATTAAAAGTTTATTTTATGTAAGCTTATATTAACACGAAAATGTAAACTAATAATAATATTCATTGTTTTGGCAAATGTATTACCTAATGCGGTATTATTTTTTAAATGTTTTATAGGGATTATAAATACCGTATGTGTTGTTTTATTTCGATGTGTAACTAACACATACCAAAATATCTTAATGTATATCCGACCACTGTTAATTTTAAAGGATGTAACTGGCCTGTGATATTTATCAAAGATTTTGAAGAAATTAGCGCCAAACGTAAATTTAAAATTCTTCAAATCTGTCATATATATAATATATATATATATATATATAGGAAGAGAATGGTGTGGGTATGTTTTGGGCATTGGTGGGTGGGGGCATAAGAGATAACAGCTTTGGATTTCTGGTATATTGTCTAATTGGAGTTTTCTGTAATATGATAAGAACATTTAATCTGGACGTATATTTTCGTCACCTCCGTCCAGCATCCGTATTTTGTCTAGCCGTCAGTTCGTTGGTACGTCCACAAGGTCAGAGTTATTGACAGAGGTTTTTTTTCTCAGAATTTCTTAAGACAAAAATTTAGATCTTTAGCTTGTCAACACGTTACAGGACAAAGTTCTTGACAAAATCTTGTAACATTCATTTTAGGATAAGAATATCAAATTCATTGGATCATGAATTTCGATCTTTTCGGGGCACAATTTGACATTGGGAAGCGTCATCTTCCATTTCACGGTTTTAGTTTGAAAACTTGTAAAAAGATTAATGGATTTTTAAAAACTATCTAAACTTACTGTTGGTAGACGCATTGGAGCGGTCTGATCAGCCTCCTCTATTTTTATTGTCAGGTTGTTGTGAGTGCTTGTGAAGAGTCTGTAATCAGTGTTTGGGATATCGAAACCGGGGAAAAACAGATGCAGTTTGTGAATGCTCATACAGCCATGGAAGATGGCTTCCTAACACCTTTAGAAATAACAGCCATGTGTTTTGATCCACCTTTGAGAAGACTTCTTACAGGTGCTCGGGATGGCAGTGTTAAGGTAGACATTTTACTATATATCTTTAGGAATCTTTCTGAATAAATAAACGTTCCATGGAGTAGTAAAGGTATACTTTAAAGGAGATAAATCGCTATTCTTTGGCACAAATGGGTCGTAACGCATGTAGTAATGTAATATGAATGTATATAATTTGATTTACATTCAATCGTGTCTATTTTACTGTAATTTCTAATCAGTTATATTTGGCAAAATACGCGAAGAGTACCAATTGAATGGCAGTCTTTGTGCCTGGTTATTCCAGTCAACACCTGTAGTTTTCTCTTGCTTGGGATATGTTTAGTCTCGTTCATCGAGTCGATTCATACAAATGGCGCTCGGAAGCATTCTGGCACACGATTCGTGTGTGGATTTTAAAATGTTCATTTTGTCTTAAATATTGGATATCAGAAGCCCATCTGTTCACGATAAGATAACAACATCAATGTTGATTTAAATTGACCAATAAGCCATGTTTGCAATGTCGAAGACTGGATGATATTGAGTGAAAGACTTGGCTCTTCAAATAAAGGATTCCAGTGGATTGATGTCATTTGATAAGACAGCGCTATTCTTGTGATGCATAGTAATATATATACGTTCATGTCTTTGATAGGTGTGGAATTTTAATGTTGGCGCCGTGCTTCAAGAATTCTCAATGCCAGAGGCATCCATGGTAACAGGAATCATTTGTACTCCTACAAAGTTTTATATCACCGGGTGGTTTAGGTACGTTGGTGTTTATGGAGATGGCGAAGACATTGAGACTTTGAAACTATGGCCAAAGAAACATGAAGAAGACATTCTGTGTATGGCTCATCTTAATCCAAACCTGATTGCTACTGGTGGTTACGATGGTACGATCATAGTTTGGTTGAGAGAAACTGGACACACCTATTGCAGACTCAATGCCCATAAAGGTGATAAAGATTACACGTTCATTGCATCCAATTATCGAGGTGATGGTGCAGAAACAGAAACACCCGTTTACGATAACAAATGCGATGACGAGTCACGGATCGATTCATCAGAGTCCACAAGAGAGCTTGATCCGTCGCCACCATATATCTTAAATAGTAGCATGCACAAAAGGATGGCATCGGCGTCAAAGCAAAGAAATGTCCGGTTTGGGGGATTTCTTAATAAATCAAAAATGGAAGTTGTGGACCCAACTCAAAAGGATGAAGACAGACCAGAACACAAAGATCCAGTAAAACCCGAAGAATCTTTTGAGCACCCTCTACTTGTCGCACTTAATTCAAATGGTGATCTTGCTGATGAAAAAAAAGATCATCATTTCAGCCGCAAAGAATATGATAATTTGACTAAGAACTACGAAGCAGCTATAGAAAAGATGTTGTTTTTAGAAACTCGAAACTATGCTGATAAAGATACGGCAGTTCTGGTTGCATCGGGTGCCGAAGGATGGGTTCGCTTCTGGTCGGTGGCGCAAGGCGGCAGATTACTCGGTCAATTCAATGCAGCGCATAAACCTGATAGCAGTGTCAATACAATGGTTGTTGATTCGGAAAATCGTTATCTAATAACCGCAGATACGATGGGTGTGGTGAAAGTTTGGGATATCTTCAATTACTGTATAAGAAGGCGAATAACAGATGATGCCTCTTTCTCTCGTTTTAAGAAACTTACTAAAACATTTCCCTACCTTAAACAATTTTCATTAGATGACACTTTGAATGATGAAAAATCTGAGGTATTGCTGAAGAGACCACCTCCTGTCTCCAGCAATCCCGATGAGACATTAAAAGAGCCGCTAATCTTGAACTCCTTTAGAGCTCATACAAAAGCAATCAGAGATTTGGAGTATATCAATGACAGGCAACTAATTATTACAGCCAGTGCTGATTGTGCCATCAGATTGTGGACCGTCTGTGGAAAATACATTGGAACATTTGGGGAAAGATGGAAACAGTTGCCCAAAATGATTAAAGCTTCAGCTATAAAGAGAACAATTCCGAAGGATATCAGACGGTGTGGGTCTGCTAAAACCATGCGAGTGCTAAATGGAGGAAAGATACCTTATTGGAGCAAGGCTATGGCTACGGTAAAACAACGAGGATTTGCTCGTCTTAAGGCCCAGTTTGATTATCTTCAAGACAAAGATGATCTTGGATCACTGGTGATGAAAGCAAAAGAAGAGGAGGAAACCAGTAACATATTGGGCAAAGCATATCAACGTCAAGTTAGACATAAAATGCCACCAATACTTCCCAAGATTTTAGAAACCCCAAATTCGGTAAAGTATAAAATGCTACTGTACTTGCGACATGGATCTCAAATTGCACTTACGTTGGTTATATCCAAAACCTAAAACGCATGGAATCTTTAAATCGTAATTACGGATCATCCATACAGTAAAGATCTTAACGTTAAAATTTTGGAGTCTCTATAACCAATTCTATTAGACGAATGCGCTTAATCTATACATATATATATATAATACCATTCTGTATTATAAAAACCAGCAGAATAGCGCTATTCCAAAATTCTTCAAATTAAGCAAACAAGTTGCTGTTTATTCATGATCCTAATAGACCATTATATTGTTTGTTTTAACAAAGAAATGATAAATTGAAAATCTGCTCACCGTATATTAACAAAACAGAAATATTAGACAAACAGGTTTGGCACTGATTCGTATAATTGCAATAAGCGATCTGATTAAGCCCTGGCATAATTCAATTTTATTTTAACACAGCGCTTGTAAAAGTATTCATTGGGGTACTGCAACTAACCAGAGACACATCCAAATATAATCCAATCCTTATCGGCTAGTTTATTCTAAAGAAAGAAGAGTGACTTTAACTATATTAGCGTCTTATGGAGCAAGACAAGCACCTTTCATTCCCTTCGGATTGTGACGTGTGATTAAAATGTATAGGTGTTTTCTATTAGATATGCCAGTAAATGTCGTGAGTAATACCAGTTATACCAGACACTTTCAAATTCTGAATTTTTCTTATCTCGAAAAATTTCCGTTCTACAGACAGTTTCTCAATATAGTAAAGCATTCTAGAACAGTTGCGTGGTTGTTTACAGCGTTGATTCAGTGTCTCTTAACAGTCTATAGAAAAGACTTATTTCAGGTCAATCAGTTCACTAAAAGCAAACGTCTAACATGATTTTCTGAACGTTATCAGAGGACAAAGGGAAGCTTCCAGAGTCTAGGGAAAAGTTATCTTTACAATTTCGTTCAATGAGTCGGATTTACATACATTTCATACTCATAACCGAGATTGGAGACCCTAATAGTCGTATATTCACATCTGATTACTGATAACATTACCGATATTGGCATGGCTGATATAACTAGGTCGTTTTAATACAATATTTGTTAACATGAAGGTTACTGAACACTATGAGACCAACTGAAATGCGGTTTAAGGTCCTACTTTTTTTGCACAGACTGGGCTAATGAAGACAGCCGTACGTCATACAGTGTGCTATGAGGGTTATTTTGCTCGGACAGCGGCGCTACGGGCTGCTCTTTTTTCGAATCTGTCAAGGGTTCGCTAACGTGCACGCCAATGTGTACACGGGACCTCGGTTCTTGGCCCTATCCGAACGACTAGACGCTTTCCTTCTAAAGACAAGAGGAACCCGAGACTTCTTGGTTAGCGAGCCATCGTTTTACTCACCGAACCACCGCGATTCGAAATATAAAGGCTACTGAAAACCTGCGAAGAGTGTTTCAATTCATCCAGGGGTCACGGTGGCTAAGTGGGTAAAACGCTGGCTCGCTAGTCTGGAGGTCAGGTGTTCTATCCCTGCATTGGCCGAGAAAGTTCATCCAGATTTTCCGGCGTGTTTCCCGCCTTGTCAGTGATGCAGGACGGAATGCCTGACGAGGACAGTTGTCTAGTCGTTCGGATGGGACGAAAAACCGAGGCCCCACACATTGGCGCGCACGTAAAACATCCCTTGACAGATGGAATTCGATATAAAGACTAGACCGTAGTGCCGCTGTCCGGGCAGAACAGTAGGTTGATAATCCCCATTTCATTTCATTTCGATTTATCCAAATTAATCTAGTACATTAAAATGCTAAAATATATAAAGCCGAAAGGTAAAGAGAATATGTGTGGTGTTAAGATATCGCATATTTATGAAGCAATGGTTAAAAACATTAATGCCAGCTCATTCGCCGTTGCTAAAATAGACACTAATTATAATCGTTAGATATATTAAATGGATATATATATCAGCCGTTAATCTTACTAATTGTTAAATATATCCATTTAGTATATCTAATGATTCAAGTCGCGGTATTTGAATAATGTAAATTGCGTATCTCTGTATCTCTGTTAACTTCACTTACTGTAAACAGACGTTATTTTGAGAGTCAATCAATTTAAGAATTAGCGTTTTCAAACGTTGTATATATATTTATATATAACAATTAGTAGGATTAACGGTTGATTAAAGACGAAAAAATTTTAATGTATTACCCATTTAAAGACAATCAATAGGCAAATGTTATAAAGTTAAATAAAATTAAACACCAAAAAAAATTAAAATAATAATAAGATTTAAATTTATTTTTGTTTCAGATAGCTGTATATCATACCTTGCCATTTGCCGATCTGTGCCCGATTGATATTACGCAAGCTACAGCCCACCTTGATGAAGCCAGCCAAAAAAGATGTATGGCCAGCATGAAGGACTCCCACAAACGAGACAAAAAGGGTGAATCACCTATTGGACTAGTTGGGCATTATAACCAAGTGGTTCATAAAAGTATGGGTGGTACGAAGCATCTCACTCCATCGAACCGGGTTAGAAAAGTCGTAAGTCGACATACAAAAGCGTCTGTTAATACATCACCGGAAGTAGATGACCGAAGTACGCCAACAAGTTCGCCTATACACCCGTTAGACATGTCAAGTCCACAACCAACAACCGGTCGTAATACTACAAAATTAAAATTCCCCGTAATTGAGTAATTGACCGGCTCAGAAAGCTAAATAAAGATTGTATAACATAATAATTGGTCTATACATAACAGATAATGCGGGTACCAAGTACAAAAAATAATCCATAATTTAAGCCGTGGTAGTGAATTTCCCTAATGGTAAATATCAATTTAATCAATACCCCCAATGGCGAAATGTTCCAGAAAGAATAATCATACTTTGCCCATGTGCGACAGTCGGTACATTCATTATTTAATTGTGACTTACCAGGAAATAAATGACAGTGAGATTATTACTGTCATATGGACTAAACTGCACAATGATATATAATGACGGTGTTAATTATCGCGCATGTCGTTAAGAATTAACCCTTTGTTTCCTTGTTATTTAAAAGCGAAATCACAGATATATTTAAGAGAATAAAATTGGTTAATTCTGGGTTAAAACGTTTGTCAACTTTTATACCAGTCCTGTGCAAGTATCGGGAAGCCGTAGATACTTTTCAGAAGAAATACAACTTTCGGTTTGAGTTCCCATGTGGGGTTGGGCATAAGTTCACAAAGTCCACGATGTAGTATCAGTGGCTGGATAAACAAGTCGTCCATGCAGTCCTCAAAAGTTTTGGCCTTCACTATTATTCTGTAGGTTATAGAAGCATTTATTTACAAAACACTAAACATGATGAACAGTAACAATCCATAAAGTGATTATCAGAAATAAATAAATTTGACTGGCTTATAGTTCTTGTTAATGCTGACATTTATTACACAAATCATGTATCGGTATAGCAGTTCGAGTTATCGGAAATTGTTCAAGATGGGGTTCATCGTCTCATGAACATAAACAATGTGTATAAATGTCAAATATAGAGTAGAACAGCTTTAGCCAGAATAAAGTACACATGATTTTTGTTTTTAAAGTAATAAACAACAATAAAGTGTATAAATTTCAAGTCGATCGGACGACCCTAAACGATTGTGGACAACAGATTGGAGGAAGAACAGATCGAGGTGAAGTCCATTTCATATAATGTATATGATTACATTGCAAAGCGGACATAATAAGTAAACAATCAATAAAGGGATTTCGCCAGATTAAAAAAAAAAAAAAAAAAAAAAAACCAACGTAAAAGCTAAAACTTAATCTGTTGTTGGTTATTTGGAATAGAATATGAGAATATGGACCACCACATGACCAAACATTAAATATAGCGCCCCGCAATATTAATAATTTAAAGTACTCGATAATAAGTCATGCATTCGGTTTCTTAGTATAGACAGTGGTTAGAAATTATACAATAGTCATCAATTAGCAGGTGTGTAACTAGGTGTAAAAGATGACACTACTGGTGTAAAAGCGTGTCTAATTCTAATACCCATCACTATTATATATATATAGTCTTCATTCAAAAAACTTCTGTGAAGATACATGAATGGTATTAACAATAATAGGTTACAATAAATAATATTAAGTGTTAAGTATGAAACGTTTACAAGAAAATTGTGGATTGACATTGAATTTTAACTCCCATTAAATATGGGAGGGTTAGTGGGGGGGGGGGGCACTCCCAGGTATATGCACAGGTTACAAAACTTAAGACTTGGCTTTCCAAGGGGTAAAAATATGTGTTGTAGACCTCAAACCTTTTGGACTCAATATTTTGATTAAATCTCACTTGGCTTCAGATCCATTCACTGGATTTAATATAAAGGCCTACGTTTATTGTTTATTGGTTGTAATGTCTGTGTGATTTTTGTGGTTTGTTCGCGGGTTTGTCTGTTATGTGTGGTACTATTGATAGTGCTACACGGTAGGCCCTACTAGTACCACATTGACAAAGCCCAAATATCTCCGTCTTGATTAATTATTTTGATTTCTAACAGTTTTACCAATGAATGATGAAAATGTCATCTGGGAGACATGCTCAGAAACTAGTAGCATACGTGTAATAAAATTTGCACAAATCAATTTCCAATTATAGTCAGTGTATGGAGGCAGGCCACCATTTCTGCAGTAATTATTATTAATTTTTTTTTTTTTGATTCTGTATTATAATAATGTTGCAAAAATAAATGTGAAGCTATAAAGAAAAGAATTTTGATGATATATGAACTTATAAAAGCATATAGGAGGCATACCCCCTTTAAATTTCACCATTGTAGTTCGTCTATTTATTATTTATAGCAATTCTCTCTCTGCATGCCCATTTTTTGTTGATTTTTTTGGTCTAGAATGGACGAAGAGGGTTTGAATTAACATTTTCTGCCAGGTTTTGGTAAATATTAATGATTTTGAGGCGGAGGGATAACGGAGTAATCGGGTTGGCGACGATGATATGTACGGCAACTAGTTACATGTTTTTAGTATGCTTCTTCAAGTTTGTGTATCTCCAAATTTTGGTTGTCAACCTCATGCAAATTTTAGTGCAAAGACATGATCATTTGTTGGTGAAAAGCATTCAGCCCAACGAAAATTTGGGAAATAGTTAGGGATGGGCAAAGAGGCCAGAATTAACATTGAAGTCAATGGGGAAATAAATGGTGGTCTGTCACCTGTATACATAAATAACCTCCCATGATTAACTCTCATTACAATAAGTCGATAATGGTCGACCGAAGCAACAGCTCTTTGTGCCTGATTATCCAGATACACGCTGCGCTCTTCAATACGAATTGACGAAAATACGTCTGAATGAAAAAGACTACAACTGTACTTTCGGTTAATTGTGAAATACGTGTAACTTAAACTATGATTTAAAAGATACACTTGAGGTAGGTAGTTTTGTTTTTGAAACGATCTTTGAAAAGTAGGCCTATACTTTGTATTCTATCGCCTTTATAAATCGTCATCGCTCTATGGCTATTATAAAGCTGAGAGTAATTGAAAGAATCGTTATATATGTACACGGCAAAACTAGAGCAGTCGACAGATAATCAAAGCGAGACAACTCCAGTTATGAAGGATGAGATCAGACTAGTAATTCTCTCTTATTGCCTTAAAGGACAATATTGGTGTCAGTCATTATTACATAATTTATGTGACAGAACTGATTAAACACATCCGAAACATAATTTTAACACAGAGATCATTGCTACGGTAGAGGTGTAACAAACACTATAAAAAACGGGAAGTGACGACAAAAATGATAAACACGAGTTATCCTTCTATATAATTAAATGAAGTAACATGCGATAACAGACACGCGATCGAATTTCATTTCACTGATAATTGCGACGAAGGTGAAAAGTTGTTATATGATTATGGGACGGTGAGAGGATAGGCTATCTGATAGTTCAAAAAAAGAATTGGCTGTCAGTATGACAGGACTTTTTCTACTTTTCTCATTTTCTCTTTTCCGGTAACACAGAAGCGTAACTAAAACTGTCACCCACCCACGCACAGAGAGAGAGAGAGAAGAGAGAAAAGAGAGAGAGAGAGAGAGAGAGGGAGAGAGAGTTTAACATCCACTCGATACAAACTAGGTCATTTCGGGACTAACATATGGTTCAATTTTTTTCAATAATTCGCTTGCGTGCAGGTGTTTTTAGCAGTGGGAGGAACCCGGACAAAACCCACGAGGTAGGACAGGTGACCCTACTCCTTGTCACGTACAACCGAGGAACCGAAACCACGCCAGTTGACTCAATGACAGACGTTATGATATAGCGCGTACGTGCTAATCATTCGGCCATCCAATCGAGTATCCCAACACCGTATGGCATAATCTGCACATCGTCATTATCTTGGTTACAGCAGAAGAGTAGGACGTTAAATCCCATTGTATTTGTTGAGGCGTGTTTACAAATTTGTCCATTATTAATTCTTTTTTTTTTTAGATATAGGTCTGATTCCTGAAACCGTTTCTATATTCATATACAAAGCAAGGTGAAAAATAAATTAAATGTTTAGTTATTTAGAAGAACAAGCCGAAGAAATAGAGGCTTTAAAGTCTATTTATGGAGATGATTTAACAGGTACGTGTATATTTCATTTTATACAAATTATTACTAGCGGGTGCCATGCACGACAGGGTATATGCTTAAATTTCCTAGAACACTTGATATTACTTCTATTTTCCATCTTAAAAGTCCATGGATTTCGTTGATTGTACCCCTTTGTAGCGAAGCCCTTTTAACACACTTGAAATTGTATTTAAATCTTTTGAGGTTTAATTTATTTTCAGTGATTTCTGTAAAATATACCCCTTTGTAAGGAAGCCTTGTTAACATACCAATGGCAGTTATGAATATCTCATATTTTTTTAAATTTTGAATAGATTATGGCCTTATGGGAAGGAGAAAACGTTGATTTTCCACTATTTCCGACATTCACTTTTGGAGTTATACCCCTTCTGTAATAAAACCTATCTATTTTCAGTGACTTAAGTAGTTACACCCTTACGTGAGAAAACCTTGTTAACATACCAGAGGCTGTTATGAATGTCTGATATTTTTTTTTTTTTTAAATTTTGAATAGATTATATGGCCATATGGGAAGAAGAAAACATTGGTTTTCCACCCCTTTTGTAATTAAACCTTGACAAACTAGAACTGAAAAGGGGAGAATTATGATCAGAACTTTTGAAATTTGTATAAATATGTTGACTGGTAATGTAAGAGTTCGAATCCTATTGATTTTCGATAGTTTCTAAAGCTATAACTGTTTAGAATGTATCTCACTATAAAAACATGCAGTAATAGTGGATAAATGATTATAATAAATTGTCCATTATATGGTTGTAATAAATTGTCCATTATTTGGGTATACAATGTATTTATAATCTTTGTCAAAGAATTTTTCTTTTATTTTTTAGAAATAACATCAAATCCACCATGCTTTATGGTCCATTTATCTAATATTGAAGCTATTCTTCCTAGTAAGTGATGGGAATCTGGATTTATTTCCTTAATAAACAAAACAAGTTATGTTTGACTTAAAGATACCCTGTTGTCTACCTCTGTTGCGGTGTCGTTGGCCGAGTGGAATAACGCATGTGCTTTAGATCACATAATCTGTCACTGCTGAGTCCAATGCCGTGGTCTCATCCAAGGAATTTACGTGACACGTCGTAGGAACACCTGCCTATTATTGTGAGTATTCTCCTGGTCATCCGGTTTCCTCCCACTGCTAAAGACCCCTATGCGCAACCGAATTAATGAAATATAGTGCCGAATAACCTAGTTTATAAAATTTGAAGGAATGTTTAGCGTAAGTATTTTGAATACTTAGGTAAACATAGATTATTTGAATTTAATATGACCATATGTTGCCACTTTGATATTCATATTGATACTTATACGTAGTCGTGTCCACCGTGTGAACACTCTAGAGCCGTAGATCGATACACCGCTCTGTTTATTGTTACGCTTTATTATACTGTTTCATATGTTTCTGTTGAACAGGTTCTCTACAGTTAAAGATAACATTGCCCACTACATACCCAAGTGTTGTACCTATACTTGAAATACCAATGAGATCCAATATTTTATCCAATGACGAGTGTCAACAACTAGTAACACACCTTCTTCAACGGGTAATAGTATAACCGCGGGTAACATTTGGGAAAACATTTTTCGCCAAGTTTCTTTCGGCGTTCACCCAACTAAACAATTTCAACTTGGTGAATTAATCCATTCCACTAATATTTCTTCAAAAAAAAACGATAATCATTCATGATTGTTTGTTGGTTGTGCATTGAGCATTGAGGAGTAGAATGGTTGCAAACATTAAAAGCGATGACCTTTCAAGGGGAACAGTAATCTGTTTTTCAAAGCTAATGCGAAAGCCTTTTTTTAAAACTCTGTACAAGAGAACTGACCTTTACGTTCACATGCAGTGTAGGCCTAGTGTGGCACTTTACAGCGTCGATAACACGTGCATTGTTTACATCGGGCGTAGTAACACAAACTGGTCCTGGCAAAATTGGTGCCGTTTACGTATTTTATGTACCCATTCACACTAAATAGGAAATATTTTTTTTTATCTAGATATACTTCAACACCTTTATTTTATTTCTTAATAATTTAAAAGAATTTAATTTTCTGGGAAAAAAAGTTAATATTGTGAGTTAATTAACTGACGTCTATGTCATCCCTCTCAGTGATTGTAGTGGCAAGGCGAATATTTACTGCTAATTAGTTTGGGAGAACAGTAGACCATTATTACTATGTATTGTCACTAACACGACCATTAGTTAACTTCTCTTTCGCAAAATACGGTTTAAGAAATATAATCTTGTTTGGATTTTTGGCTTTTAAGTCAACAGATGTAGCAGTACCACTTAATATGCAATTTGGGATTAAGAAACGTAATATTATTGCCTTGATTGAATATTTAGGACTTTTACTACCAATAATAAATTTTTGTCTCATTTCAAAGCCACTTCCACCCAATTATTAATATTTTATTATAGGCTGAAGAAAATATTGGTATGGCCATGATTTTTACTTTAGTTGATAATGCTCAGGACTGGATAAACGAACATATTCAAGTATCACAATCAGAAGATAATGGGGCGGTTAGTATTACATACAGCATAATATATGGTCCTCGGCAATCTTACTAAGGTGTATAGTATATCGCTTGTTTGGAACTGTTTATTTATATTCTAGTAGATGAACTTCCTTGTGTCAATGAAATACCCTTACTACATATATATATATATTCGCTAGACGTTGCTTCCGTAGTACGCTATGGGTCTATGTGAGATTTTATTCTTACTTCACTCCAGAGCTCAGACTGACTTTCAATTTTTTTCCGCCAAAATGGATCATAATTCTTAATTATTAAATGGAATATTCTGTCTGTCCAAAATGTGTGATAAAAAGAAAACACATAACTTCTTTATTTCTCGGGTAGGCCAATTTTAAAACAATTACCGGTATACACATTATGAAACAACAAGATGAAAAACTCTTTTTTTATCGCAAATTGCGACTTTGACTGCTTCACTCGAGCAGTTTGATGACCATTATGAAACATTTCCGTCGCTATAACCATAAAGTCCTTTCCACACCATCATACATTTGGCCGAAACACTACCAAGATTTTCCAACGTGGTTTGTTTTGTCTAGTTTTTCATTAGTACAGTGCATTATACTCTGATTTATATCATGTAAATTTAGTTTCAAATGCTATTTGTTCACGTGGTTACGTAAATGAAAAAGCAGAGCATTATTTGTTTTACTGTGCAGGATTTATCTTAAAGGCTCAATACCACTCTTGTTGTAACTGAATAATATGTCCCAATCTTTATTCTGGTCAACAAATTGTACTACATGTATTTTACAATATTTCAATTAATTGATGATACAAATTTCATCTGAACACACCTTATTTAAAAAATTTGAAAAATTCAACATAATGGTTTGAAACGTCTAACGTAAACCTTTTCAAATGAAACTTCGATTTAAAAATATTTTCGAACCCTCTGGACAAGTGAAATAGGATGTAATGGATAATTTACACAACAGGTAGGACACTTAAACATCTAGTACTTAGATAGAATTATTATTTATTTTCTGGAGCTTTCAAGCCAGCAAGAGTGTTATTGCCCCTTTAAAGCGTATTGTGATGTTCAGTGAAATTAATAATTTGATCTTGATGGGTGTTCCGATCACTGTCGATCTATTATTATTAAAATTTGGGAACGAAACACTTTACTATGACGTAAATTGTTCTATATTTATAGCCGTGCAAAAATACATTAACGACACTTTTCCAGAATGTGATCATATATGTATATCAGCTTAAACATTCATGTCAGTAAATATTTACAATATGAAATAATTACACAAGTCATGCTTTGTATTGATCAAGATCCTTTGAACTAGTTTATTTATTTAATATCATTTAAGTTCATTTATGTAATATATATATATGTATTGGAGAGGACTTTTATTAGTTATTTATTAGTTTATTTATTTACTCTTTTTTTCTTTTTTTTTATTGGGGGGGGGGGGCAATAAAATATGTTTAAAGTAAAGTAGTTTTTCGGATGGTACGAAAAGAACGATTGACAGTTGGAATTCGAAATACGAGTAAGACGTGGTGTCGCTGTCCTGTCAAAATTTCCCCTCATAATACTCTGTATGGTATAGTAACCCGGTGCAGAAAAGTAGGATTTAAACTCCATTCCATTTCTTTTATTTTGATTAGGTAGTAGAAGAACCAGTATCGCCTATAAAACCTAAACCGGTTAAAATATGTTATGATGTAAAAACACAGGGTGGTAAATGGGATTATATATTGGGATTAGTGGTAAGTATATATTATAAATTTTTAAAATTATTATGAAAATATAGTGTCTGGCCGTGATAGGGAGACACTCGTGTTCTTGAAGCAACGACCGCGAGTTTTACAACATCTACAGGCACGTTATCTCCCTTTACTGCAGACACATGAACAATAGCGTTGTTCAATCAGAGACACAAAGAGACTCAAATCCCACGAAAACCTTGACATTGAACGAACCTTGAACGTTGCAATTCGATTATTACATGTATACAATTTAGCTACAAAGTGCGAGACTTGGTATTCGCAATATTTTCTATCGAGGAATCTGAGAGGCCACCAGCTGGGTAAGTAGCCAATTGAAATGAAGGGTATTACGTGAAGGGCTTGATAAGATGTACGAAGTTAAAGCGAAATCAAGCAGTCTATTGAAGATATGTTTAAAAGGAGCCGACAGAGCTCACTGAGTAAGGTTTCGGGTTCGGTCCCAGTGGTTTCCTATTGTTAGTGATGCAGGACGGGGGCTCTGTCAAAGAACAGCGTCTAGTCGTTCGGACTGAGCGAAAACATGAAAGAAACCGTGATAATTGGATTTCGAAATAAGAGTAGACTGTGGCGCCGCTCTCCGAGCAAAATTTCCCTAATAACACACTGAATCGCGCGTGCTCCGTCTTCTTTAACCCAGCCGGTGCGGAAACGTAGGACGTTAATAAACCCCATTTCATTTGATATATAAATATGTAAAGAAAGACAACATACTCAACAATAAACAAATTTAAAGGCCACAGCTCTAGTTCTTCATAGAAGAAAACCACACAATCCCGTATAATTTCCGCAAAACAAATATAAACATGTGTGAAACATCTGATACAACTTTACCATGACAACGCCAATTACTTTGTATGTTTCCCTAGTAACATCCGCGTACTAATACACTAATTTGTCTTTATTGTGTTTACATGTTTTGAGTTTGATATTATAAATTACTATATTTTATTTTTGTCTGATCAATCAAAATTCCACACAAAATAAGTAATTATCATAATAAAGTAGAGTACTATGACGTGTTGAGTATATGTGTATTCAAAATAATGAACAGTTCCATGGTTGTCCATAGATTCAAATCAACTATAGGGCCAAATAAAAAAGAACCTGTGTTTACGGTTAGTTGGCCACAAAATTAGGGTCGAGCGGTTGGAAAGTATGTTGGGGTTTTTTTTTTGTTGTTTTTTTTTTTGTTTCGTGGGAGTTATGGCTTAAGATTAGATAAGACTAATTAAGTGAACTAATAAATTAATCTCTTAATAAACTACATCGATACTTGCAGTCTACTAGCATTTCTAACTTAATTACTGAGTAAGGTTCTGTAACATAATGGCGATTCGGACTGTTATTATACCGAAGTTTTAGTGTCTGCACAAAACTACTCCAAGACCGATTTATAGAACCTGGGAAATGAGTAAAAAAAAAGTTTAGGGTCGGAGATTTGGGCCAAAGAAAAAACATAGTGTCGGTCGGTTAACCGTAAACACAGGTAAATTGTTTTATTTGCCTAAACGGAAAACAAAATCATACAGCTGCTTATACTAGGGTATACGGTCTACTACTCAAACGTGTGACAAACATGTAAAAATAGATGAAATAAACATTATACAAGGAAGTTTGTACAAGGAAGTTAACATATAGACTTTCCAAATTAAGAAGAACTAATCTCACGCTGTGATTGGATGGATCCATAAATGGATGCCCGAGGCCGTCACCCCCACCCCACCCCCGCCTGTTCCGCTGACGGCACCCCGCTAGAATATGGTAATGTTGTCATGGTTCTTTGATGTTTGAATTAAAATTATTCCTAAAATATATAAAGTTAAAATAAAAAATTTGATTTCAGGGTAAACCTTCAGCAGGAAAATCTACGTTCTTTAATGCAGCAACTAATTTAGATCTAGCTAAAACTGGCGCCCATCCATTCACCACAATAGAACCAAATATAGGCAGGGCTTTTTATTCTATACCATGCCCTTGTCAAAACCATAATATCAATATATGTAATGCAGGTAAGTTTGGTTTTATGTTAACTTTACTTCGATGCGTTCTTTTAATTGTTGATCCATAGCTCTGGCTGTGACATGTTCACTTCCGGTTTCCTTGATCTGCGCCATCTTTGAAATCTGAGATCAAAGAGCGCCATAAAATACTGTTAGCAACCGTGTGATTGCTGGTGGGATTTCGCGTTGACTTACTTTTCAAACACGTGTCTTATAGATAAAATCATTTAATTGTCATTTATCTGATGATATTGTGTGTGTGTGTGGGGGGGGGGGGGGGGTATCGACCCTTCACCGCGATCTAATTGTTTAAGTAAAGTACATGGTCACACGATTTAGTATGTTTCTGTTACGTTTTTGGTCTGTTATACTAATTCTGTGCATTACGTGAAGAAGTTTCTATTACTGGAAATTTAGGAGATTTATTGGGGAAAATTAAAAAGGATACGTCAGATTTGAATTGAGTAGAAATTAAAGGTGTTGATTTAATTAAGATAGCAATTGACAGTTTTAGGTTCACCGATATAAATGATTGTGTGCCCGGTAGTTGATAATTTTAGTCCATTTTAGTCACAATTCTTAAACAGGCCTACAAGCTGTTTAATCGTATAGACTAATAACACGGCAGGTCGGCCTAAATTAAAACCATTTAAGTGTGTGTTATATATGGAAATCATAAGCTACGTACTAATTGTTGAGTTTAATTGATTGATTGATGGAATGGTCTAACACGTGTTCTTTAACTCTGTTTTGACGAAAATTTACCAGATTACAGGAGCCGGTCCATGTGCCAAATTTTATCCGTACGTGATGTGCCATTGTATTTTGAAATATTAAATTAAGAACACATTAATACAGAGACAGGCTCATTCCATCAGGTAGTTGTTATGTTATCCTTCAGTGATTTATAATACAAATTTCAAAATGCCCGGAACAATCCCATTAGTGCGTTATTTCCAGGCCTACTTGCATTTGTATGATAATGATTGTTGTTGTTTATTGCAATTTTAACGTCCAATACATTACACATGATATAATGGACAGGATCATTTGGTTAAGATTATTTACATATGGAGGAGGCATAAAAGGGTAAAGCATAAAAAGAAAGTTCTTGTATATAAAAATGTCACTTTAAAATACAGTGTTAAAATTTACTGTGGTGAGAATAGCGGGTGGATCATCGCCCCCCTTCATCATAATAAAATCAAGTTGGAACAGGAGGACAAGCTGATTGATGTTTGGCATCGTCAATGCGGATAGAAAAAAAACAAAGAATCCGCTTGCTTTTGTGGAAAATCATAAGATAATGATAATTGTATATCTTATATATATATAGCTCATGGTCATAATCACAAGAACGATAGATATATACCAGTACTCCTGAAAGATGTAGCTGGTCTTGTACCTGGAGCATCACAAGGCAAGGGTCGCGGAAACAGGTATATTATATTGCTTACAATAATGGATTTGGACGTTTAGATTCATTGCTTGCTAAGCAGTTTGTCTCGTTACATTTCCAAAGGTCCGCTAACTTAATAAAAAGTGACAACAATCGGGAAGTGGCTCGCTACTTTATATCTGCAGATAGTATTAGTCAAATGATCAACATTTGCTTTTACTTGAAGCTATGTACCATGGCGAAACCTTAAATATCCGTACCTCAGCCCTGATTATTCGCACTGTCACCAAGCTGGCATTCTTGACCATTCTTTGTCGTTTTGGGTTGTTTGTGTTAATTGCTTTTCATCATCAATGCGATTGTGTGCTGTTTCCCAGGGTTGCGCTAAGGTCCATTTCGGTGCATTACGGCAGCTGCCAGGAATACTTGGTTCTTAAAATAATTGTACAAACACCACGAATAATCTTTAAAAAAAATTAAGAATATTAACGATATTTGTACGATTTGTTATTTCTACGATACTAATACGTTTCATATTTTCTAAGAAAGTCAAAACATAATTATTTCTATGTCTTTTACTCAATAGGTTGTCACCTCACTATTATAGGATCAAAGGTTATCTTTCTCACACTTAAAAATCTTCGCACCGGAAATAATAACACAATTACCTCCCAATTAACTCCCTTGGTTTCCTATTCCCCACCATGGAATAGCTATCTTCAGACGTTTGAATTTGAAGTTGAAAATGATATTTTTGCCAATTCCTCAACTGGCAATCGTGAATTATAAGATTAATAGGATTATTTTTTAACAAGGTAGTACTGTTTATAGACACCATCTATTTTAGGGCTTTATTTTAATGCATTTTAAAAATATAACTTAAAAATATGAAATTGTAACTTTAAGAATACGTTATGTTTGACGTTGAAGAAGATATTCCTAGCACCTGTTCAAATCATTGGTAGCGCTTGCCGATTGAATCCGATTCTCCCTAAGAATAGTCAATGTTGCTCACGGTTGACAAACTGTGAGGACTTCTAGCGAATTATACCTCCGGTGTTACAATAAAGCAAAAAAAAGTTCAATGTGGTTCTCTACGATTATCTCCAAGAATAGCCAATGTTGCTCACGGTTGATAAACTGTGACGACTGTGGCTCTGTTCTTGGCAGCTGCAAGCCTGCAAGCTCCACCCACCTTCCCGTTGAAGTTAAAAAAGAACTGATCAAACAAGATAAGGACGTCAGCTTGGGTAATTCAAGTACAGCATGTTCTTAAAGCAACGACTACGAGTTTTAAAACATCTAGCCGTTGCTAGAGTAGTCTGACACTCCCAAACCGTTAGGCACGTTATCTCCCTTAACCATAGACACGTGATACAAACACGTACAGGAATAGATATGTTTAGATCCGTTGAAAGATTTTTTATTTTTTCGTTGAAAACTCATTTCAGTTGGAAAGTAGGAACTTAGTATTCGGGGTAATATTTTCTATCGAGGAATCTGAGATGTCCAGAGTTGAGTCCTAGACCAATCGCAATTAGTGACGAAAAATGTAGAGTATTACGTGAAGGCCTTGATAAGATGTACGGAGTTAAAGTGAGATCAAGCCTTCAAGTGAAGATGCAATGACACAGACCATATCTTAGTTGTTGTACTTTAGATTTTTGAATGATCTATTAAATGCCGATATCATTTTCTGTAGGTTTTTGAATGATCTGTTAGATGCCGATGTATTAGTACATATAGTAGATGTATCTGGTAAAACTAATGAGAAAGGTGAAGAAACGACAGATTATGATCCTAGTTTAGATATCACGTGGATACAAAATGAATTACAGTAAGTCAACCCCTAAATCCCAGTCGGCGTCGGGGATAGGGGCTGCGGTTATAAGTCAGTATTGTAGACTTTGCGCTGCAGGAAATGCGTTATGGACAATCTTGAAATCTAGTTTTGTCAAACCACTTGCACCTAGTCTTTAGGTCCGACCGTTAACTGTATACATTTTCGACTTTTTGAAACTGAAAGCCGCATGAAATATTTCAACCTAATCTAGTCGGTATGCTGCCGGGGGTGGTGGTATTAAAATGATTTGCTCAAATTAAATTGACTGGCCCATATATTCATCAAGTAATGGTTAATGGCAATTAAGTAATAGGTAATGTTGATTAATTACATTTCTTACAAAAACGAAACGAAAGTCATTCTATTGATTGCATTGCAGTTTAATGGACCCAGGTCCGTGCTGCATTCCCATTTCCTAATGTTATTGCTGAACATTTCTGTACCAGGAAATAGACCCCTTGGGAGCAGCGCTCTTTGAATAGTGCCCACGTCATCGCCATTGTAAGTACGATCGACAGGAAACTTTGCGTTCTTGTTCCTTAGACAATTGCCCATCGAATTTTTATATAACGTCACAATTCAAAGATGACGGTGATGACGCCATGCTCAGTACTACCCATCATTTTTAACCCTGAACTTTACTTTTTCAATAGTCCAAATTGTGAAACATTTTGTCTATGATAAACTTCTTTATTTTGTCTACAGTCAATGGATATATGAGAATATAATGGTCAAGTGGGATAATATTAGGAGAAAACCAGAAAAATTAATTGACATGTTTACTGGTTATCATGCCAGTAAATCTCTAATCTTTAAAGCATTTCAACAAGCAGGAATAACAGAGAAGTAAGGAAGTTTTATATGATAAACGTACTTTATTATTTATCAGTAAAACCATACAGCTATTGAAACGTGGGGTGAAATATAGTAATGTCGAGGCAATATAAACAAGAAATGTAATGAAATGTGGTTTAACGTCAAACTCTTCTCAATCGACGACAGTTTATTCAGGGCGGATGTACGCCATGATACAGTGTGATATGGGGAGAATTTTGCCCAGACAGCCGTACTATGGCCTACTCTTATTTCGAATTCTAACTGTGAAGGGTTATTTTACGTGCATGCCAATGTCTACACGGGACCTCGGTTTTTTGTCTCATCTGAACGACTAGACGCTGCACTTGTCAAGCCCTCAATCCTTTACCTTAAGATTTTAACAAAAGCGTTTTATGTTAAATATTTGTCTTCTCAAAGCTGTAAAACATTTGTTTATTCAACTTGAAAATGACTCAAATTTGTAAGTCAAAATTTATATGTCAAACAGATTTATAACAGCTTGCCCAGAATTTTATTTTTCATGAAATGATTATAATTATGTTCCTCTATTAAGAGAGTTGTCCGTCTTACATCAATGGACAGAGGATGTTTTACACAACCTTGTTAGCGAGTTTTTACATCTGCGATTTCCTATGCTAGTGGTACTTAATAAATGTGATAAACCAACATCTTCTGAACATATACAAAGGTGAGAATTTACTTATAACTGATATCTAAATACAATTACATATATTGCCCAAAGTATTGCAAAAAGTGACCAACAAGGAACGATATGATATAGATATACATATTCTACACATCATATCCAAAATTTAAATGATTTCATAAAAATTAGAAAACAATATGGATAACTGATAACTGAGCGGGGTTGTTTTGGGGTATACTTTTGGTCAATTTCACTTATCCAGATGTTATACAGGTCACAATTTTATGGAATACAATTACTGCTTTTTACTGAGCGACGTTTCGACTAGGCTTCTCTAGTCATTATCAAGCTATAGCAGTAATTGTATTCCATAGAATTGTGACCTGTATACTCTAGTTCAATTACTAAATGCCATTAAAACAGAGTATCCAGATGTTGTTGTTCTTAGTGTTTAACGTCCTCTTCCACCGAAGGTGATATCGCAGACAAGTCTAATTTTTTTATTATCTTAGCGCACGCGCAGGGGTCTTTCCTGTGGGAGGAAACCGGAGTACCGGGAGTAAACCCACGAGGTTGAGAAGGCGCCCCTATCTCCAAGCCACATACGCTCATACCAGGGATCGAAATCCTGCCGCAAGCCAGAGGTGACCGGCCAGCTAGAGGTCGAAGCGCGGCACTCTAGACCACACTGGGCAAAAATGTCAGGGTATCACTAACTGGCAACCCGACTGTTACCTACCAGCTTATTGTGTGCCAGCTTAAGTGAGGGAGCAGTTGTTATTTTCTTGATCAAATGGTTAGGCGGTTTGGGAACATTGAGGGGTGTCAATCTACAAAAGACTGCATTTAAACGGCGGAAAAAGAAGTTGACAGAAATAATTAAGAATTTACTTAGGCCTCAATATGTATGGTAAATGTACAGTATGTGTACACTGATAAATACATTCTGAAAAATGGACCCTCTCACAATGAAGCTATGTTGACAGACATTGCGTCTAACAACAGCTTACTTATAGCTATAGGTATCCCCGGCGAATACAAAGTTTTGAGAGGGAATTGAAGCAAGTTTTTGATAGATTGGTTACTTTGAATATGTTTTTAGTCCAAATATATCATCAAATCACAAAGTTTGTACGCGGGAATGTATCTTTAAATAAAGCTTTAACTATGGGACATGTATTTGACTTTTTACTAATCCAGAATTCAGGAGTTATATCCAGATTTACCGTGTATACCGGTAAGTTCTGACTCGGAATCGTATCTTCAAGCCCAGATGAAATTAGGCAACTTAGTGTTTGATACAGTGTTAAAAAGGATAACCGTACCAGACAATGTGAATATTGATGTTAAAATTAGAGCTGGCAATATTCAAAACAATGTACTAGATAGGTGAGTATACAATATTTACCTTTACTGTAAGAATGCGATTTGTTAAATAATAGAATTTTGCAATGGCTATAAGGGCCATTACTGGTTGATTTGTGCATTATGATGGTGGGGGGTTTAGACTAGGCACTTTATGATTTTGTGGGTTTAGATTGAAATATCTGTGATGGTGTGTATCAGACTAAATAGCCCGCTCAGACGCTTATTTTTAAACCAGTTCATAATCGCTGGGGTTTTTAAGACAGCATCGTGTTGCGTTCACACGTAGCCAAACCAGTTTAACTATTCTGACTTCTTCGGTCGGAGGTTAGAGTTAAATACGCATGGGTAGCTTTATATTCTTTATTCGGTTCTCCCACGCTTTCGATAACATTGGCACTATCTGACCCCGATATTTTCATAGGAATATAACTTACTGCGTACTGCGCATGCTCAAAGCCAGCTGGAGCCGGGGTTTTTAAGGCAACCCGTTCAGACGGCTAAGATGAACCAGTTTAAAATAAAAAGCCTTCTCAAAGACGGGACGCGAGCTGGGATTTTTAAACTGGTTTATTTGCCCCACATTTGCGTTCAGACGCTTAAGTTAAACTGGTTTAACGATCCCCGGGTTTTTTAAACCAGTTCAACTTAAGCGTCTGAACGGGCTATGATGGTGTGCGTTCAGGCTGATAAGTTTGGAATGTTGTTGGTTCATACTGAGATACTCGAGATGGTTGGGGTTCTGGCTGAGATATTTGTGATGATGTGCTTTGAGACTGAGATATCTGTGATGGTGTGCTTTTAGACTGAGATATTTGTGCCTTATCTCTGATGTTTATTAACGTTCTGATTTTTTATATGAATAAATATGAGCAAGAAGGTCTGACTCTTGAACGTTTTTCCTCCAGATTTGCCTTTAGTACCAAAATGACCTAGTTTGTATCGAGCTGGCGTAAAACCCCGATTACCCTCCCTACATATTTGACTGAACACCAGTGACCTCCTGTACAAATCTGACTTTATAATTGTGATCTAAAGTTGTAGAACAAAGATTTTCCAGTATCTCACTAGTAAGTATAATGTTTTACTCAAATTAAATTTATTATATTTTAGATATGGATCTACTAACGTTCACGAAGCTTTGTGTAAAGCAGTGCGTTTAAAGAAACCTGTCTATGCCTATCCTGTAACTTGTCTAGATACGTTTAAATCAATTAGTAAATCTGTATCTATAGGACATCGTGAAGCTGATATAATGAGAGATTGTATCTCTTTAAAACCGTCAACGACTGTAGAAGAATTGTATACTGTATTAAAACATCATCCTGTTAGTTTAATTACTGGGGATTTCGTTCGAGCCGAGGTAAGTTATCAGTATATGATATATTAAGTTACCTTCTGAACGCGATGAAGACCTTCTGTTTGGAAATTACCTTCTTACCGAAAACCGGTAGAGGCTACAGATATTAGCAATTTTTTTATCATGTTCGGTATGAAACATTATACAGTGAGCCTTATCGACTTAACCTGTCCTCCGTCCACCCATTACAAAATGTGGTCGTATCCTATATAGCAACCGCAATAGCTTAGAAACAAAATCAATATATCGCAATACGTAAATTTCAATGACAATATCTTTTGACCATATGAAATACCACAACAATCTAATATACCCTTAGATTATCGCCATTTCTGCAGTAATATTCTCTAAATATCGCAATAATAATATTCTCTGAAAGATTATTGTGTTTTATTGAAACATTGAAAGCTTCATTCAAATTCTCGGGTGTTGATTTAATTAAGATAGCAATTGACAGTTTTAGGTTCACCGATATAAATGATTGTGTGCCCGGTAGTTGATAATTTTAGTCCATTTTAGTCACAATTCTTAAACAGCCTAAATTAAACTCATTTAAGTGTGTTATATATGGAAATCATAAGCTACGTACTAATTGTTGAGTTTAATTGATTATAGGATCGAATGGTCTAACACGTGTTCTTTGTTTCTTCAGAAGTATCATTAAATCAAGTGATTTCGATCCCAAGCTTGTCGTGTAGGTTTCTTGTAATCTGGGAAAACTTAAATAATTCTGTTAAATACAAATTTAAGAAACAAAGGAAAAATGTTTTGTAGGATTAAGCTACTGAATATAAAACGAATTTTATTTTGGTCTTTTAGATGAAGATAGTTATAAGTCTTTCCAGTGAATGAGAAAAAAGATATGGGTCTAACTAAATTTTCACAAAAAATTGACTTACTAGGTTTTTCCAGATTACAGGAGAAGTTCCTTATGCCAAATTTTGTCCGTAAGAGATGTGCCATTGTATTTTGAAATATTAAATTAAGAAAACATATTAATACAGAGACAGGGTCAGTATTTACTTTAATATTAGCCTGTGTGGCGGGAACACTGAGTGATAGATTAATACCTGTTTACACATTACATATCTGTTGTATTTCAGACTGTAGATTATTACCAGTTTATACTTTATCCGTCTGTTGTATTTCAGACTGTAGATAAAGAGGTCTGTAAGAGACCAGTTAAAAAAGATGAAAAGATAGATGATTCGAATTATATAATTAAAATAATGACTACAAAACGATCCGCAACGTCTTCATTCGATGCATTCTAGAACTCCCGATTACCCAGCAAATTGATTAAAGAGAATGACCACTCTCCCTTTATCGGATAGGATTTTAGTCATACTCAATTCAATTTTAAAATTATTAGCATTTTTAAAGACAATTCGATGCATTCTAGAACTCCCGATTACCCAGCAAATTGATTAAAGAGAATGACCACTCTCCCTTTATCGGATAGGATTTTAGTCATGCTCAATTCAATTTTAAAATTATTAGTATTTTTAAAGACAATACAAAATTCTGTATGAAAATGAAATAGTAGATATTCGTTTCTTCGAAAAGGTGGTCGATCAGTCCGCAATTAACTCGGGAATCGATCAAGGGATCACTTTCTCAAGGAAGCATTTCACGTTCTGCTTTATGAATAATTTCAGCCAATCGTTCAGATGTTATTAAAAGAAATACAGGACGCTTTTAAATCAAGGAAATAAAGGTGTACGATTATTGTGATAGTGCTTCAAGTTATTTTTCTCCGTCTTAACCTAGGAGCAGATAAGACATAAATATTTTTTTATTCGATCCACAAGGAAGGAAGCATGTTAATATTTTAATAATGTATTTAAAGGAGCTAAATCGCTAATATTTGGGACCTAGAAATGGACACAGATGGGTAGCAACGTATTTAATAATGTAATAATATGAATGTATATAAACTGATTTGCATTCAATTTCTATCATTTCCGTTTTTACTCTAATTTCAAATCGAATTTTTGTTCGGCGAAATACGCCATAAGTTTCAATCGAATGGCAATCTAGCGTCTGGTTATTCCAATCTACACCGATATTATTTATTGCGCATCATTTTCAGATCAGAATATGGCGTCACTGTTTGACATGACTATGTCTAGCCTCGTTCTTCGAGTCATTTGTTCCAAACTGATTTGCATTCAATTCCAATCACACCATAAGTCTCAATCGAATGGCAATCTCTGGCGTCTGGTTATTCCAGTCTACACCGATAGTATTTATTGCGCATCATTTTCAGATAAGAATATGGCGTCACTGTTTGACATGACTATGTCTACTAGCCTCGTTCTTCGAGGTTAGAAACCCATTATGGTACACGATTCGTGTACCAATGGTAAATGATTTTTTTGTCTTAAATATTGGATATCAGCAGCCTATCATTTCCCAACACGAATGTTGATTTAAATTGAGAAATAACTCACGAGTATTTTCAATGTCAAAGACTTTGGATGATGTTGAGTTAGAGACTTAGCTACTTCTAAAGCAGGAAATGTGATCGCTTTATCTCGTATTTAAGACCAAATTAGTCCGAGGATTGGGCCGAATGGTCTAACGCGTGCGCTTTAGATCAAAATGTCTGTCATTGAGTCATCAGTCTTTGTTTCGATGCCCAGCATGTACGTGAAAGTTCTTCGGGACCTCTGCCCCCCCCCCCACCCTGCAAAAACACCATACGCGCAAGCAAATTATTAAGATAAATTGAATATGGGTTAGCCTCCCTGCCTCCCTCGCTCTCTCTCCCCAGTAGTAAATCCTAAAAGATCCCCAGGAGTAAACCATAATCGACCGGTGCGACCACTGGCAATGACAACTACAGCTTGTTGATTTATAAAACATTCTTCGTTGAATGAGTTTTTGGCGATCGGCTGTCTCCGTTTTCATTATTCCAGATGGTACAGATAAGTATGGTGTTATAACCCATTTCATTTTATTTTATTTAACTACGCATGCTATCATCTCTAGACATCATTGACAAAAACATCGATAGAGAATCTATCATCCATATATAGCCATTAAAATTTGTAGGGGTTTGGCAAAATAAATGAACAGCATATTTCAGTTTTATTTTTCGCAGAAGGGTTAATCACGGTGAAAAATTCCGGAAACCTCTTCGAAAAATTCTATGAAGGGAAATTGTCCCGAATAGTGACGTTTTTGCCCACTCTTCGTCTAATTCTAACTGCCAGGGAATCATTTACATGTACGCCAATGACTACTCGTGGGAACCTCGGTTGTTTTGGGGTTTTTTGTTGGGTTTTTTTTTTCCAACCCGAAATACTAAACGCCTTTCCATGCATGTCTTCCATCCTGCTGGACAGACAAGGGGAAACTAGGGTGGAAAATCCAGAGCAACATATTTTACCAACCCGTTACATCCTGGTTAGTAAAACCAGCGCCATACCAGCCGATCCACCGTGACCCCTATACAACCACACGTCATTGAACCCCACAGCAGTAAGAAATAAATAATTCAAGGGAATGTTTTATTGTTTTATTTAAATCTAAATATATTTATCATCTATGAATCACCGATACTTTTGGCAAAAAAAGTCACATAACAGGAAAATTGTGGCAAAGTAATTTGACAGAAACCAAAAGTGACCTGACAATCAATGGGCGAAATAAATAATCTAAATATTTAATAATTTGATAAGCTTTACAAAATAATTCATCTTATAAATATACAGTAGATATATATAATACAACATAATAATCTTTATATACAAAACAATAGTTCAATAATATACAACATGTTATTATATATACATATCTTTATCATAACAACTCAAGTCTTATTATTAATTATTATACAACAGATTTTATTTTGAGATACAAGAGAGAGATAAGAGATGGGGGTTTAACGTGCACTCAACACTAACTGGGTCATTTGGTACTTTTTGTTCAATAATTCGATTGCACGTTTGGGCCTTTACCATTGGGAGGAAATCGGAGGACATGGTGATCTGAAGCGCACGCGTTAGACCACTTGACCATCCTACCCGACATCTCCCTTAGATACAAGGATTTTGAAACAGGAGATACACCTTTAATACTACGTGCAAATCTGAAATTTCACACCATTTCAATTGTTTGTATGAAGTAACAATGCCCAATATGTCAGTACACGAATAACTTTGATAATCCTAGGCCTATGTATGTAATTTTTCCAGATTAACATTTTTTTCTAAAACCAAGGACCTACTGGTCTAATTCACATGTTTCACACTGCCCTAGATGTCTAATATTAATTCGCATTCAATCAGTATGAATATAGTAATTCAAACTTTCTAATTCACAGCACGTTCTTATTGACCGATTGTTATCGTGATATATATGCCGGATCATCGATTATACAGTCCTAACTAACAAGTTCGAATTATATGACCTTATCGCTCTAACCTGATAACTGTCCAGTTTTTTGTTCATATTCAGGTTAATGCAGATGAGAGGTTAAATAGGTCATGCCTGTTCTCCAATTCAATTGGTTTTATGAATAACATATTGTTTATAAAAAAAAAAATGCAGTTGATTGATTAACGGGTGTACTAGATTTGACTTTAGTTGGTTTAAGCTTTAATGAAAGCTTCTTGGTTTTAGAAGTATGTAATTCGAAAATATTTAAAGTCATAAATAATATGGGAAATCCATAGTGTTTCTATTACTGTAGTATATTATTTGACAAAATGATATAAGTTCAGTGGTAACAGACATTGGGTCTATCGTTTTAGTCAAATAACTTCCTTATCACAAAACAGAACCAGGAGTGACAATAAAGAATATATGAACTATATTAACTCGAATAAGCAAGAATCACATTAAATTTTAAAATCGTGTTTGCCCTATTTGTAATATTAAAATCAACTTTTAACTACGATAATTGAATAACAATATAACAACGTTTATTATAATTTACATAACAATTCAGATCATAATAACAAACAATAATATATAAATACACCTGAACATAGAATTCAATACATCAATTTACATTCAAATTAAAACATATTCCGTATAATCACAATGTACAAACAAAAACATCTCTAATATCAAAACATTAATGTATTTGTATAATATATAAAACTGACATGTATAATTGTATTCAATCCACAAACAAGTGCCTTGAATAATCATATAATTGTATACTATATAATATATAAAACTGACATCTTTAATTATATCAAATCCACAAACACGTGCCTTGAAAAATATGTTTTTGCGTGTTTCTTATGTTAAGATAATAGCCCTAATACATATATATACAATTAATAACATTAAATAATATACCGTCATAATGGAGTATAATATAAATTACATTTATTTTTGAAAAACCTATACATTTAAGAAAATAATTATGTGACATATTACAAAAGCCACGAATTATTATTTCTATTTACATCAGTATCTATTTTATATCTATATTTGCAAATGAGTTTACCCTTTGGGTAGATACGTTTTTCTTTTCCAAAGCAATCATACTTCCATTCATTCTTCTGTCATTCTCTCGATAACAATAACCAATAACAAGAAATATATTCCTTAATTTACTACGCGACCTTCTTTCTATCTTCTGTTGTTTTTAAATTCGGGGTTCATAATATCATTATTGCTATATTATGTCCAATGAGAGTTGTATTTTTTTATTTAAAAATACTTAATTAAAATTCTAATGACAAAAGAGTTCTCTCCCTTTTTTGGAATTATTTTTGCCTACTATGATTTAAAGCTCTACTTTTTTCGAATGATTTTTTTTTTAAAGTAGGTAGTGCAAAGATATAATCATCCAAAGTCGAACCTATCGAAGCAAATTTATCAGATTCGTAAGGGTCGTAACTTTTAGTATTCGTTTCCAGATCTTTATATTGTGTTTACATGTTGTTGTTGTTGTCGTAGTGTTATGATATCATTTAAATAACTGAGTTATTTTTGTTCGTCAATATGTTTCTTTACATATATTTAAATCCTTCTATTAATAAGGTACCTGAAAAGACTTCTGTATATAAATTGTTGCATTTCATATTATTAAAGCAATATATGAACGAACAGTACAGTCGCCACCTCAGCCATTTTCAGCAGTTACGTAAGAATGCAGAATTCTTCCCCCTCTCTCTCTCTCGATAGGAATTATATGATTTGATAACCATTAACTGCAGAAATAACCAGCTCCTACTGGACGGCAATCGACGCAGGCGATACTTGGTCACACTCTTGACGCAAGCGCAGTGAATGCCACTGCGCCACAGGTGACCTTTGGGCCTGGAGCATTCTTGCCCAATGAGTGAATTCGTGCGGACCTGTGCCATATTTGCCGATAACAATTCTACCAACAAACTCATCCTTGCTCTTTGATGGATGATGCCATACACTGATGACGAGGCTGGTGTTTTCAAGTTGTTGTGGAGTTATATTAAAACTGATTGATTCATTAAATACCGGATCTATTGTGTTCCTTTTTATAGATGTCTTCTTTGTTTTGATTGGTTTCTCAAAATGTATCAAAGTAACTTTAACAAGTGGATCTGAAAATAGAAACAGCTTATAAAACAATTGGCTCTAAAATGTAACATGAGTGTATAAACACTACAATCTTCAACATTACTAAACATTAAGAAATATTAAACATGCATTATACAAGAGCTAAATCTGCCTATTGCTGGTCTTTCTTTAGGCCTGAAATGTCTAATTATTAATTAGACATTAATTAACTTATCCAGACCATAATCAACTCTCGATGCCGTCGTTAGCCTGAGATCTTTAGTGGATTTGAATACATTTTGTGATGGATAATTTAACGTAAAAATGGATAATCGAGACTTGGTTTATTATCACTACGTTCGAGGCTAGAATAAAATTGAATCTAATCTAACATAAGGTCCATTTAAGCTTTGATTCAGGAAAGAGGGTCGTCATATCCAACCACCAATCCGTTTACCCTCAGGATAACAGAAGGAATGTTATATGCGAGGAATATGTGTGATGAAAGGTCATCACAGTGGAATCAGTATACACCAATACCAACTGAAGACCAAAGCTCTTGGTCCAAACTAAATGTCAGAGGGCTGTATTAGAAAACTTAATATGTGTGATGGAAGGTCATCTAGTGGAAGTAACTTGCACCAATAGCCTTTGGCCACAAGTCTTCTTCATTGATCCGGTTAGTGTAGAAAAGTCAGAAGTTAAACCCTACTCAATTCATTCCTTGGTCACAACTAAATATCATAGCCAGGTCTGTATAAAAGTAAATATCTAAGCACCATTACAGGATATTCCATTGGTGCACTTTTCAAAGGTGTGCTGGCATTTGAGTTTAATGATCAAAGACCTATTTTATCCTGTTTGATTGCTTGCTTGATCGATAACATCCGTCTTAACTGGTGAACAGTGGAGAAGATTGACGGCTTATCCAGCTTCCTGTCAACATCAACATTAAGTCCACCCCACACATGCCAATACTTAGGACATATCAATTCAAACTATCTTATATGTCGCCCACGGAATAAGTCAAGGTCCTGTCTTTTAAATTTATACCCAAGGTCATTAACTGTAAACAAAGAGAAGGTCGTATAATTTGATTTATAGCTGCTTAATATAGTTAGATGGCGGATTATCATGGATTAGCATTATTTCTAATATCATGAATATATTAATGTAGATGAATTCCAATGCACGTCTTTATACTTTATACTTCATACTTAACCATCTCAAGATGATTATTTTTAAAACGTCTTTTCATGCCGTCCATGCGGTTTTCCAAAACATCATATTTACTCGTCCCGGAATAATAATTATTGATTGATAGCTCTTTGTTATTGTTATTTGTGAGTGGTAAATACTGTAATTGTTATACATACTCAATATTCATGTATCTACATTGGGTTTTTTTATAACGGTATTTTCATGGTTATAATCTTCGATAGCCGTTGCTATTCATGGTAGTTTTCATGATGGTAATTATTGTTGCGGCTCAAGTAAATATTGTAGCGGCTAAAGTAAATGGTAAATATTGTACCAGCTAAAGTAAATGGTAAATATTTTACCGACTTAAGTAAATGATAAACATTTTATAGTGGCTAAAGAAATGTTAAATATTATGACGCTAAAGTAAATGTTAAATATTGTTGCTGCTAAAGTAAATGTTAAATATTGTTGCGGTTAAAGTAAATTATGGTAAATATTGTAGCGGCTAAAGTAAATGGTAAATATTGTAGAGACTAAAGTAAATGGTAATTATTGTAGCGTCTAAAGTAAATGTTAAATATTGTTGCTGCTAAATTAAATGTTAAATATTGTTGCGGTTAAAGTAAATGGTAAATATTGTAGAGACTAAATTAAATGGTAATTTTTGTAGAAACTAAATTAAATGGTAATTATTGTAGAAACTAAAGTAAATGGTAAATATTGTAGCGGCTAAAGTAAATATTTTAGCGGCTAAAATAAATGGTAACTATTGTAGCGGCTAAAGTAAATGGTAAACATTGTATAGAGGCTAAAGTAAATGGTAAATATTGTAGCGGCTAAAGTAAATGCTAAACATAGTATAGAGGCTAAAGTAAATGCTAAACATAGTATAGCGGCTAAAGTAAATGCTAAATATTGCAGCCGCTAAAGTTCCAACACAATTGACTTGAAACTTATGCAAAGTGTTTATATTCATGAGACGATGAAACCTGTTGGTTTTAACTGATTTGAGAGTTATTGCCTTTTATGACTTATAAAATCACATGGGCGATCCGTTGGCTAAAGTTATCTTCCGATTGATTTAAAAATGTGGTATTCTTTTGTTGGTGTCTACCTTTCCGCATATTATTGATATTGTTATTCACGGTAATACTTGTGGTCCCTTACAAAACAATTACATAGTTTGAATCTGCGTAAGGTGTGTTAATTCATATTTTTCATACGTTATTTTTATTTACTGTTACTACGTCATAATTAACCTTCATGGCCGTGACTTACAGATATATACCTTCAGTCCCGCTTATCATTTCTGTATATCTCCATTTAATTCTATAATTACTGAACAATGCTTAAAAATTACTTTCAGAAACCTGGTCTCCTCAATATGCAAAATTAAAAAATTTAAGACTTTGAAGTTTACGTATATCGATAAAACTCGTGTTAGATATAAACGATTTTGTGTTCGACTGTCGACAAGATAAACGAAAAGTGAAACTACAATGAGTAAGCAAAACAACTTCCGTATAATTTATTTTAGAAAGAACAATAATTTACCGAAATAACACATCAAATCAACCCAATCGAATCTTTGTATTTCCTAATGAAACATGTTTAGCTCCTTTAAGAGTGTATACGCGGTGCAGAGTATGCGTACACTGAAGCGGTCTTGGTGGTGACTGTCGTGCGCACTTTAAAATGTGCTATTCTAGAATACTCTATTTTTATTGTAGTTTTGAATCTATCAAACCTGGTGTTTCTATATACTGAAACAAAATATTGATAATTCGTAAATATTGTATTGTGAATATCTTTGAAATATACAATTTAATAAGGAAAAAAAAACATTTCTAATATTTTTGTTTTAGCGCAAATTATTATTATTTTTTTTTTAATATTTTTGACTTAGCGCATCAAAACATTTCTAATATATTTGGTTTATTACAAAAAGAGAAAATTTGATCTGTTGTAAAAATAATTAATGTTTTCTTGGCCTGAAAACAAATGCATTGATGTGGTATATAAAAAGTACAATGGAAGTGTATATAGCACCTGTAACATCGTGACACAACATGGAGCTATCGATTCCTGCTACGTAACCATAGTAACAAGCCTGTGGTCAGTTTATAGGTTATTTATGGCATGTACGTGGGCTGAAGTCACCAACATTTTGTGTCTAAATCAATTACTGTGGTGAAGGAAGCTTATTAGCGGGTACCGGTAGCTCATCGGTCTCAGTGGCCAAGAAGATTGGAGAGACGGGAAAGACTGAATGTCTCTGTTAATTCCTACACCTCTTGGTGACTAACTACAACTAAGCCAAGTTAATTACCTCACTGTCTGGCTGAGAAGGGCTTTTATTCTCTAGGCCAATTAGGGAAGTTGGTAATTATGCAATCCGAATGTCATGACCAGGATATTGGTCGTATAAGTCAAGCAGATGTTTTCGATTAAAATCTCAACAAAATAAACATCCATTACGCTTAACCTTGGAAATAATTCACAGAATATGGATATTAAAGCCTCAGAATATATATAAATGTATAATTCTACAGTTCAAGACAAGACCTTGTTATCCCAAACCATAGCAATAGAAATAAAAAAAATACTGATATTCCTTTACTTCCGTTTACAAGACTTTAAAATAATTTGAAATGCATAATAAAAAAAACAAATGAAAGTAATTTTGTGTTTGGGCAATATTGATATTTAAACAAATTTATTTTTTTAGGGAATGTTTAAATTCTAAAAAGCATTGATGACGTATGTTATACGTATGCGATTTCAAACAAAACTAGGTTTGGTCATTATAAAGGACAATATTGGTGTCAGCCATTATCACATATTATGTGATAGGACTGGTTAAACACATTCCACTGATATTTCGCTCGAAAGCGAAAATAATTGAATGTCACTTGTTTTTATTTTTTTCTATATTTGATAAAAACATGGTAATGTACGGATTTTTTTAGATTTTTTTAGTTTTCTCTTATCTAGTGACAGTCAATTATTTTTTTGAATTGTCAGATATCCTCTGCAGTCTCATATAACAACTTTTCGTCTTCGAAGGAATTATCAGTGAGCAGAAATTCGACCGTGTATATATTATCGCTCGTCACCTCATTCAGTTATATAGCGCGTGTTTCCATTTTTTGCGTCACTTCCGTTTCACCAAATCTTCGTTACGCATCTATCGTGGCAAATCTTTATGTTAAAATTATAATTGGAACGTGTTTAACCAGTTCTATCACAATGTGATAATGGCTGACACCAATATTGTTCTTTAATGGATATGCACAGGCCCAGGACTATTTACCACAGTGGGGAACGCTTAATGGTGGTCTCCGGACCAATTCTCTTGATTTGATAGTAGTACTCTTATTGGTTATTGCTTGCAATGTTCGTATTGCGTGTGTCTTATCCGCGGGCTTGGTTCATTGTTTTCTGTTACTGTTGTGTGGTTCTATTGTACTATTACAATTCTTAACAATGCACTTTAATAATGGACCCTGCTAAATTTTTGTTTTGTATAAGGGTGAAAACAAACAACACGTTTTGTAGATTATGGTTTCGAAATATACCAATGGGGATTTAAATGCCAAGGCCAATAAATCTCTAGTCAATGTAGACATTAAGAAGAATGATAACTAACAAATCATTAGTCTTTTTTGTTTTAAATCGGAAAGCTACATATTGCATTTTGGTGTCGCTTTGGAATGTGTTGGATTGTTTCCTTATTTTTTTTGTTTTGATTTGTTGTTTTATTTTATTATTTTTTTGTTTGTTTTTGTGGGGGCTTTTTTGTTTTGTTTTTTTGTTTAGGTTTTTGTTTTGTTTGCTTGGGATTTTGTTGTTGTTTTGGTTTTTGTTTGTTTGTTTTGTTTGTTTGGGTTTTTTGGGGTTTTTTTTTTTTTTTTGGGGGGGGGGGGTAATTTTGGTTGGATTTTTTAAATTATTATTGAAGGCGAGGAGCGTTGCATTAATGAGTAATATACATCAATCATAGTCAATGTCAACCGATTACATATGCTTGTATTCGTATTTCTTGTGGCATATAACAGATCATGACTCATGCTGGCATTACACACTGGTTTCTTTGGGTTGCATTCCTTATTGTTTTCAAATATGAGTGAAGTCTGTGTCACTACAGACCCGGGACTGTACAGCGCAGTGGACGCTTACGGCTAGCCCCCCGGATCCATTCACTTTTTTTGAATTGTTTGTCTGTTTGTGTTTTTCTGAGTATGATGTCTTGTCCGTGTATTTGTTTTTGTGTAAATTTTGTGCTGTACTTACTATTAGATTGTATCGTATTTAATCATAATGTCTCGTGTGCAAACAAAGCGTGATATACTAAAATAAAATCAAAAAACCAAAAGAAACGTGAATTAATTCCACTGTCTATTTTACGATTTAGATTTACTGCATGGTACTCTAAACATTAGATAGACCTATCTGTGATTACACACTCCTAGACTATGATTAAATATATAAGAGGATTTTATGATAAGAAGATTTTCTGGATAATATTATGGATTAGAAATTTTTAGTTCATGCATTATGAATCTTTGCATGTCGGTTGCGTCTGGTCAGGTCATTCCCAAAGATGGCGCTTTGGTTTTGCATAACAATCGCAGAAAGACCGTTTACAGCGCAATATATTTCTAGCTAAATAGAAATTATAAGTTTTCTACTAACCTGCACCTCCAACTAATTCAGACTGTAAGAGTTGTTTCCCTTTGATAATATCAACATTGAGTCTACCAGCACTGGGTAGGTAATTTAGGGAGAGTAAGATTTCCCCAAGATCCTGACGTTCCTGCAATTAAAATACTCCATAAGTAAGACACTATGTAAGAATTAAACAATGTTTAAAAAAACCAAATGGTAGCTGCAATACAAACATACAGCAAATTGCTAACCATGAGAAAACCAACCGTGCCTTAAACGAAATTATTGCTTAGTCTTGCAAGACAAAAGTCGAAGTTATTAAAAGTATATAGCGTATGTTTGGGTTTAGTTTCTGCTGAGTTCGGGACGTTGGTCTATTCTCTTTTCTTTTATACCAATACATTTGATAGATGTTAATGGAACCCTAACAGTTCTCCTCCCTACAGCTTAAAACACACGGTTTATTGTTAGGCAACCCACAATGCCGTAGAAATCACACTTGCACAGATTCTGGAGCCGCCATTTTCGAAGATCACATAATATTTTAGCTTGCATTGACCAAACAGAGATTGCTTGATGCCACAGCGATTAGTGTACGGTTATAGAGCGACGTCGCAATGACATGCACAGGGGCAGTTATTGTTTAGCAATTTCGGTAGAGATTAAAAATCGCTTACAAAATGACTGAGAAAATCGCCCGTGTGTGTTAGGTATTGCTAATTACGGAGACCCAATTCAGCACGGTGAAATATTAAATGAAATGATGTGTGGTCACGTAAAAACATTCTAGATATTAAAAGAATCCTTGTAGTAAGCGTAATATATAAGGCTTCAATCTGTATCTCCGTCATTGGGATTCATTTTATATTATTCATCTCCATAATATGATCTGTTTCATAAATCAAATGTTTTTAATAAGACGCCCATATGGCTTGAACAATGCAATATATGTCCTTCAAAATAACACATACCGATGTTTATGGAGGGCAAGTCACGACATAATTCTGACTTTTATTTTAACTTAGTTTTTAGTCGTTTTGATGGGACCCGCGGTCCCATGTCCACATTGACGTGCACGTAAAAGGACCTTTGTCAGTTGGAATTCGATATACTGTAAGAGTAGGCCGTAGTGCCGGTGTCCGAGCAAAAGTTCCCTCCTAGCACACTATGGCGTATGCCTGTCTGGATTAGCCCAGTCCATGCAGAACAGTGGGGCATTAAACCCAATTCCATTTTACTTTAACCTAGTATTAATAGTAGTGTTGATGTTCTTCCATAAATATGTAACTTACAATAAGTGGGCTAATTATTCGTGTAAAAATGCTGATTTATTAGATTTATTTTTTAAACACTGTAGTATTTCCGCTACACGATTATTATCAAAACAGATCGTGATTTATAGATATATCAGAAAGCTATTTTTGAAAAATTAATCTTCTTTGGCTGTCAAGAAAAAAATCAACTTCTGTAGTATATAATGTCTTCATGAATTTTCCATTATATACACATGTATTAAACAGAATCATGTCGTCAGGAATTTTCCATTATATATACATGTATTAAATAGACCAATTTCTTCAAAAAATAAATTGCGTCATGCATTTATTAAATAAAATGTTGACTTCACACGATTAAGATTTAAATCCGCCAAATATTATTATTTCTTTAGGAATTTGTCATAAATGTGGCTATCTAGATGTAGTGAGTTTCATTCACTAAAATATATTTCCGTTAACTCATTTTGGCTTTGGAAATTGTTCAGAATCGGACGGTTCTGTAACCTTACCGCCATTGGACCATTGGATTATCGAATACTGAGACTTCTAATCTGGCATCACCAAAGGAGTCGTCTGTCATTTCTAACAATAATATTCTTTTGAACTTTTATTCTGTTTTTTGCACTTTCGGTGTAAGAATGATAAAAGTGTATAATACGAATAACCGTGGTTAAGTTCAACACAGTCATCCATGTTTCAGTAATTCTCGTCATGGAGTCTAATCTATCACTGTTTGTAATGTCTTAAATACCAGCGGCAATACTTCTTTCTATGGACGACAAAAACTTTTAACATTGTATCTAGGTTAATTTGAAGTTATGAACAGATTAAGAACATCGCGTAATTAGCGGTACGAGGCCTACTTCCTTGATTTCTTTTCTTTTATCCCATACATTATCACTTAAGAGTTCTTAAATTATACAAGAAACTATTTGTTAATAAGACAAGGCATAATTCAATTACGTTTATAGCCTAATAATGAGATTTTTTATTCTGGTATAAAAACGACGATTTCTTAAGTAAATACATGACTAAAATGAGTGAAATGACATGAAATGTGATTTAACGTCCTCCTTTCTGCACCGACTGGGAAAATGAAGACGGGTTGACACCATGTGATGTACTACGCGGGAAATTTTCTCCGGACCACTACGCTACGGTCCAGTTTTTTTTCAAATTCCAAATACCAGGCGCTCTTTCTAGAATACCTAATAACACTTTTCTTTTAAGGAATCCACATGGCTAACAACTACTTAGTTATGGTAAAAGATGGTATAAATCACATTTTACAAGACACTTACCGGACTTCCGGGTATCAATGGTTTCCACATATGACCACCTTTAATCAAATTAACACTATTCAGGGGGAGATAAATCTGTCCTATAACACAGTGGCGCGAATATTTATCAAAGTCTTTTACTAAAATCTCTAACGTTCTCATTTGAACCTCTTTATACGAAACTTCGAACGAGAAATATTCGTTCCACATAGGATCTTGTGTTTTTCTCTGAACTGTCGTCTGTTGGGAATTCTTCTGATCAGGTAGAAGCGATATTTTACAGTAAGGGTTAGAATGAGACATGTCCTGTTTGTTCTCGTCTAAACAATATGGCGGCGGTAAATCTTTAGCCTCGATAATCTTAACTACTAAAGTCTTCGAGGAAACTTCATATTGAAGTCCAAAATGAATTTGACCCAATTGATACTGTGCCAATTTCTGCTCGTCAGTCAAACATGGCGATTCTTCCGGTAAAATCTCATACAAATCTCTTTGGAAATTTTCCACGCTTATTTCACTTTCACTGGGTAGTCGTCGCTTTGTCTTTGGCTGGACATTTTCTCTATTCGCCGTCCAAAACTCAATGGGTTTCATGTCAATAATTGGCGTCGTGTGGTATCTCTTATAATCAAGGGTTCCCGAAGATGACACGGAATCTGTTCGGGAGTTTTCGGAGTCGTTTCTTTCACGGAAACTTCTCAGACTTTCCGCGTTACTACTGGTAGAATCCAATATGGAATCACGGAAAGAATGTCGTATCTCAATCTTGTTTTCCTTTTTATCATCCTGGAAACAGCAATCACAACACTTTTTACAACCTTTTGTACAGAAAGCCTCAAGAATCTTCTCAAAATATCGCATCGTCTGAAAATAAAACAAAGTTAACACAACAATTATTTATAAATATTATCTAACAATTCAAATTATTATAATTTAAATCCATCGTTGTCCACAGGCCAAACGGCATTGGATTAAGTGATGAATTAAATTCGGACCTACAATGGAAATTACTTACAGAATCGAGACGGTCCAATTTAGACACGTCTCCTTAGTCTGAATATCTAAAAACTGTTTAATATTTTAGCAAATGCTTGCTTTTTGTAACGATGTCATTGCTTCTGGCACAACTGAGAGAACACAGTTTAGTATTGGCAACAACATTTATGTCAATAATCAGACCGTAAACTAACAAGTAACTGTTTGTAACATTAATAAATCACTGATCTCGATCATGAAAAATATGAAAATAATCAATATAAACGATATTATCGATTGCTGAAATCGATTAATCAATACATCTAAGGGTACATTTTATGTCTGATCTTATATACTATTCAAAAAAAGTAGGGGATATTTGATTTTGGGGGCATAATACTAAAATATGCAAATGACTACGAAAAAAGTCACTATAGAACCTAACAGAAGAAACATTTCCAGTTACATGTGACGCCCAAACGCACCAATAGCTACCGCATGGAATGCAGGTGATGCTTGGGATCATCATGGGGGTCCAACACAAGATTTACACGACTCTGACTTTGAATGTTACAGTCATTGTGGCATTGAATTCCAGGGTGGAAACATCAGTTTAATTTTTTTGGTGACCAGAAAACAAATTTTGATATGCGTCGGCTTACCCAAAATGAAAGGTTACGTGCCCTTGGCATGCTACAGATCGGCACAACACAGGCGGTTGTGGCGCGGACGATGAATGTTTCTCAGTCTGTCATAAGCAGGCTATGGTCCAGATACCGTGATACACAATCTGTACAGGACAGACCACGCTCAGGTCGACCAAGGGCGACAACTCAAGCCCAGGATCGATTTATCCGTACCTTGGCCTTGAGAAATCGTGTCATCACAGCAAATCAGATCAGCACTCGCCTTCAAACAGACACTGGTGTGAGAGTGAGTGGCCAGACGATTCGGAATCGACTGCATAGGGGTCACCTTCGCGCCCGACGTCCTCGCGTGATCCCTTGTTTGAGAGATCATCACATTCAGGCAAGACGTCGTTGGTGTAGGGATCGTCAACACTGGGATAATCGACGCTGGAGCAATGTGATGTTCTCAGATGAGTCAAGGTTCACTGTTGATTTTTTGGACAGACGTAGGAGGGTGTGGCGTCGTCGAAACGAGCGCTTCCAAGACGTTAACGTCATCAGACATGATCGATTTGGGGGTGGTTCTGTTATGGTGTGGGGAGGCATCACTGTTGCTGGAAGAACGGCTTTACATGTTGTTGCAGGGCGTGTTACAGACCAGTACTACCGGGACAACATCTTGGCAGTCCATGTCGTGCCGTTCGCACGACGTCATGGCCGCCGTTTCATCTTCCAGGATGACAACGCAAGATGTCACAGGGCCAGGATCGTTACAGGTTACCTCCAACAACAGAACATCACCACATTACCTTGGCCAGCACTGAGTCCCGACCTCTCCCCCATCGAGCATGTCTGGGACATGCTTGGACAGAGGTTACGTCAACGTCAACAACGTCCTGCCAATGTCCAAGAACTTGCTGCTGCGTTGCAACAGGAATGGGACAATCTGGACCAAAATGACCTTAGACGTCTCATTAGGAGTATGCCACGTCGGATCAATGCTTGTTTGGCAAACAGAGGAGGATTTACCCGTTACTGACTTGGTTGTGATGCTGTGGTAACTTTGCTGTTTGACCCCGGGTATCATTTTACCCTTATAATGGTCAGTCTGTGCCTTACTTAGTCTAACGATCATTTGGAATAAATCGATGAATGTGAACTTCATTTCATTTTGTCATTTGTTTCTTCGTCAGTTTCATTAGGTGACTTTAATAACACTTAAAAATCAAATTTCCCCTACTTTTTTTGAATAGTATATGATCATTTATCAACCTCATTAAACATCGATATTCAATTTCTAACCTTCGAGGTATGACCTGTTTTATTGTTTAATTACATGTACCTTAATTAAAGGTCAACTTTACGTATCGGTGGTCCCCTAAAGTAAATCACAGCTGGATCGACATTTGGCCTAGGAAAACATAATTTTAATACAAACCAGTAGGTCTATACATTAAATTACAGGTAGATTGATATGTCAAGCGCGTGTCGGTTCATAGAGGAAGGTCAAGCGTTGGACATGTTACATAACGGAACTATTTACAACTACATGTATTTGTTCAGTGTATATCTTTGACACGCGTTTGTGTGTATGTGGTTTTTTTTTAAGGCGCCCATATTTAACAACACAACATTGTGTTAGTTCTACGCACATTTGTGTTACATTACAAATCTTCAAATGGTCGAGGGGATTCATATAGCTTGGTTTCCTGCCCTACTTCAGAATTTGAATGAGTAAAAAATACCGTTGTGTTTAAATAGGTTTATCGTACAAAGACAAAACACATTTCTGTGGTTTTCCTGGTCTGGATGCCATAATATTTCGTACTTCAATTCACCACATTAGAAAAAAGTGGGACATTAAACCATTGTAACCTTGATCAAATCAAGTGCATTTGAAACACGGAAGTGGTTCGTGATTGATGAATATTGAATTAAAACAGAAGGAATTTGCAGAGTTATAGTTTCGTGGCCCATCAGTCACAATACCTTGAATAATTAGGAAGCAAATTAGGTTTTCAGCCTGATTAATTCATGAACACGCATCTCTCACGTAATTATTGAAAATGGACCAACAGACAAGATGTCGACTAATGGATGAAGCAGACGATTTGGAACCATATAACGACTCCTGAAATTTGAGGTCGATATGAGCGCGTGACTTATAGCGGTAAAAAGTGTCATTATGGTAATTGTTGAAATATTAACTTGTTGTTACCTAGGTAACGGGTTATTACGACAGTTAACACCTTATAAGCTAACTGGTAGTGCACGATATGCTGACATACCGCGCGTGACCGAAATGCAAAATGGAAGGTTAAGTATTTAGGTTGCAGCTCGAAGTTAATTGAAGACATGAACTGTTGCCTAATCAATGGACATATGTCGCGAGAAGCCTTCTGATCATTTAACGAAACGAATATTTAAATGAATACTGCAGAATATTAAATTCATTATTACCAGCTTGAAAGACTATTTTAACACGTGACCCATGTGACAATACTATTGACAATACTATAAATACAATCAATAAAATCACTATAATAGTATAAGTACTTCTTATTCGTAAAGCCACAATAAATGTTTAATTCAGTGAATTATGTTTTATATTTAGGGTATTAGTGACTAGTAATGTCAAATGCGTTATCATCTGGGGTTTGGGTTCTCTTTGTGTATATCAAGTTCGCTGTCACTGGGTTGTGGATCTGAGCTCCGAGCTGGTAATTTCACTCCCGTTATCAAATGATTCAGAGTCGATAGAGTCAAATCCTTTATCATTAGGGTTTCCAAATGCGAGCGGGTAACTAATCGATCATTGCAGTTAAGGTTTCATGGTCTCGCGTGGGTATTGTCCTGCACGTTATCGTTTTCTTTGAGGGTTTGTTTTTTGTTTTTTTTGTTTTGTTTTTTTTTGGGGGGGGGGGGGGATGGGGAGGGGGGAGGGGGTATATATCAGCCTTCCTTGTACATAGAAGGCTAAGCTGACATAGTATGCTAAAATGGGTTATTGCTTTTATAAATGGTTCCTACTTGTAGTCTTCAAAGAATGGTTTGGGTTCGTAATGCACACATCTGTTATGAATAAATTATTATTGGAACTGTTAGATTAATTATTTAAAGGCCGTAGCATGTTAAGATATGAGCATTGATGAAATATCACAATAATCGTAATAATCAGGAACATTTCACAGATAAAATAAAAATAGATGAGCAGGTGGATTTACATTGTTACAATTAACACGACATCTTCTTCGTCACGTCCATTGAATTACATCCAAATTAGATATGGGAATTTTAGTTTGCAGCTTAGCCAGATTTAAGATTTAGCCTACACGACATCTTCTTTAGTAGTTACAGGGTCATAACTTAACAAAATATAGCTTATATCTGCGCTAAGCCAACAACATGTTAGCTAAAGATCCTGGGACAGGTGGTCTAAGACGTGCGCTGTATATCTTAAGGTTCGCATTGGGTCAAGTGTCGAGGTTTCGATTAACCTCTCTCTCTCTCTCTCTCTCTCGTTTCTCGGTCGCCATTGAGATCTAACACCTTCGGCTTCTAAATTCTAAGCACGATGCCGGGTAAGTTTATTATTTTGTCGGATACCACTGATCGATATTTGCGATATTTGAAATCCTCCGCAAACTACAATTCCGTTAAGTATTTAAAAATTTCTCAAAATTGGGCATCAGCGCCCAGTTGTTGTGTAACAAAGTACTGTTTAACTTTCATCAAACTGAACGGTCATCTAGGTGTTTAGAACTTTATGATATATATAATATTGACCTTTTAACTCTGTATGCACTGTTCTTAAATCACGATTGTCTGTGTTGTAGTTAAACATGTAATTAATTCAATGTGTCATTTACGGGCTGCACATATGTGCAACACTCGGCAGGACTTCAAAGGAATATGCACTGGTCAGTAAGCATGCCATGACGAGATAAAAGAGACAATTGCATGTATAACCATGAGCTTATCTATGATCAGAAGGTATATAACTGAAGACAACTAGAAACGAACACAGACCGAGCAGAAGAGACAGAGACCGGCGTATGGACTCACCAGAGTTCAGCCGCTGCCTTGGCAGAGTGGCAGAATGGTGGATTTAATATTGTTAGATGTGTTCCTGACGTAGACTAGTTCTTTTATAGTTTAAGTACCTGTATTGCTATTGTAATTATGTAGATGTGTGATATTCTGTTCCCGTTGTAAATAAATGCTGTATTTACTAAACTGATATCTGTTATCACTAAAATAGTGTTACAGTTGGTCAAATCTTTGGACCGTCTCTTTATTGATAAGCCGAAAGATTTTCTTCCGTTGATATTTTCGTTTTGTTTTGTTAATCAAATGTTAAATAATCAATTTGAGTACATATAAGCGTGAAATATTCAGATATGATTAACGGCTTTTATACTTACAATCTACATCATTCAGTAAAATATCTTAAACGCCATAGATAAATAACCAAATAAGATTTACTTATGGTAATTTTAATCTTAAACAAAATATCAAGCAGATTACTAATTATGGAAAGAGATCAAATAATATAGAAACTATTCATGGAATATCTTGTCAAAAGGAAGTTATAAGCTATATTCGAACCATAGTAAATGTCTTAAATCGATGAATGGTGGATCAAAGAAATATAAGTCGTTAAAAGAATGTCAAATACGATATTTGATCATGTCAGTTCCACGTGAATAGATCGGTGGATTTCTTTTTCCTTTTTACGATTTTTTTTTTTTAAATAATTTGAATTCTAAGGGATATTTTAAAATTGCCTCTTGCATATTACTTTTCTTTAAATGGACAATAACACTCTTGCTGGCTTGAAAGCTCCAGAAAATAAATAATATCTATATCTCAGTACTAGATGTTTAAGTGTCCTACCTGTTGTGTAAATTATCCATTACATCCTATTTTACTTGTCCAGAGGGTTCGAAAATATTTTTAAATCGAAGTTTCATTTGAAAAGGTTTACGTTAGACGTTTCAAACCATTATGTTGAATTTTTCAAAATTTTTAAATAAGGTGTGTTAAGATGAAATTTGTATCATCAATTAATTGAAATATTCTAAAATAGTACAATTTGTTGACCAGAATAAAGATTGAGACATATTATTCAGTTACAACAAGAGTGGTATTGAGCCTTTAATGTATAGGAAATTAATGCCAGGTTAAGTTAAGAATGCAAAGAAGTTATGGCATATTAAATTTAGGTTCAATTCTGAAAACACAAAGCGACGAGAAGTAACATTATGTAGTCAATGTGGCAATTAATGGTGTACTGTGGCCAACTGTTACAGAATGCTATCGTCATGACGTAGCCTGTACAAAATTTGGACAGGGTATAAATAAATGTGTCTAACATTCTAGTCTTTTGGTCAATAGATATAATGTGACTATTAATTCAGACCACCTGGTATTTACGTGTTCAGATTGTTCTGTTTAAAATGTATTGTCAAAACACAAGAGAGATAAAACGGGTCTAAAACGGCAATAACATGGAGTTACACTAATCCTGTAATCTTTTATCACGAACAGATAGTTTTAAGTCCCTTCCAGCACGGAATCGCCATGGCCTTACAAAGTTTAAGTTTTCACATTAATGTAATTAGACATATTCTTAAATCGTTCATTTAAGGATACATTATGGAAGATTAGATAATAGTTAAGAACTAGATGATGTAAATGGAATATGCTGAAAATTTCTGTCAAATTGCCTCACTCTAAGCCGAGAAACCCTTATTTTAAAATCACTGTACCCTCGATTGTCATTGTTACCGCTGTCACGATGATTAACAAAGTCTCGATTATCCATTGTTGCGTTTAATCATCAACGGATTCAAATTCAATTAAAATCGGACACATAAGATGGCATCGAGAGTTGATTATGGTCTTTCCATGTTAATAAATGTCTAATTAATAGCTTAGATAACATTCCAGGCCCAAAGAAAGACCTGCTATAGACAGATTTACCTCTTTCATAATGTATGTTTAAGTAAAAGTATTATATTGAATTGTTTCAGTACAGTCATTTGAGCAATAATAGCGGGTTATAAGTCATTAAAAGAAATATATTATACACATTATACTCAAAGATTGGTAGGCCTTGGGTTTGTTGGGGTTTTTTGTTGGGTTTTTTTTTTGTTGGTTTTTTTGTTTTTATAAATTGAAAAAGAAAAACCTATAAAGTCTAATATGTATATTACAATGATGTACTGCGATATCACACTCAATGGAAGCGAGCTTTAAATCCCACGAATGAACGAACGACCGAATGAAGGTTCCATGTTGTGATACAAAGTACAAATGCTCAAAACGTTCCAACTATGTTAACATTTGAAATAGAGATTGGTATCAGAAATACTATGCCACTATGCCTCGTACACGATTTATGTCACTACTTTTTGTAAATTTAACGAGCCGAATCTACAAACAAATCTCGTAGTACAAGTCGGCTAATGTAGTCAATACATCATATTATATATCTTAACACTGTGGAAATGGATTAAATTTTAAAATTAGGTAATTCAGTTAATGTCAACCATGGAAATCTTCTTTCAAAAGTTAAACTCGCTTTTCATTAAACCACCATTATTATAATTTCAGTTATTTACGTATCCAATTATCAAGGGTTTAATGTATGAATTGGACAAACCTACTTATCTTAATGTCGTAAGTAATTCTTTATTAAAAGACTATTTATCTAATTTCATGTAATCTAACCCAAAGCGATTAATCAGTGCAATCAGGATAAACAGATTAAATTTAGATCATGATATCATGTGAAGACTAAAGTCTTCTTATGTTTATAAAAATATGAACTTTTTTTGTTTCCCTATTAAATGGAGGTTGATGGATGTGTTATGTTCGTGTTATGTTCGTGTTATTGCCATATTCATTTTACCCTAAGACATTTAACTTTAGACAGTTTCACATGACACGATTACTAGGTTTCAAAGATGAAATTGCTATACATCAATTTGATTTGGTTTTTCACAATTTTAAAGCAAAGGCAATTTTATCACTACTTATTCATTAAATATTTACATATTATAAAGATACAATATATTATAATTACAGGATCTGAAAACAAGATGGATGTAATATAAATTCATCTCCTCCTAAGGAATTATTTACGAAAATGTAAGACCATTGTTCGATGGACCGAATTGAAAAAGTATTGTCTTGTGAGGTGTTTCGAAATTTGTGTTTTTTTTAGACGATTGGGGTGGGGATACTTTACATGCCATCATAGAATAAAACAAAACATTCTGTTTTCAAAAATAAAACCAGACAATCAATAAAATGGTTAAAATCTTTTTGGGTTTGGTGTTCATTTATCGCAGCGCTACAAAAGGTTGACCCTACTTTAGATGTTCTAATTTAGTCCTCAAAAAGCACCATTTCTTCCCGAATAAAACTCATCTCGACTCCTGACCTAGAATCTTACAGGGATTACTTGGACAGACATTTAATTTTCTATATGTGAACGACACTTTCTTCGTTTATATAAATTCGATATACACATGCCATTTTCTTATATATATCTGCTACTTATATATGGTTACCACCTACGTTATTATTATGTACTGATATATCAATCAATAGTTGATACAAAATAAAACAGCCTTATATTCACAATAACCAGTATAACTACAACTTATCTCCCACTGGTCCTTCATTTTCATATTTTTAAAGTTAAGGTTTAAACAGTTTAAAAGTTATATAATGTAATTTCCTAAAAGAAACAAGAATTTCTAAAGTATTCCAATCGTTTTCAATTTATTTTTTGATATTCATGAGGATCGTTATACATTTTCAGAGTGCTGATTAGAATTCTGAGATCCTTGAGGAAGAAATGGGGTTAATCATCCCGGGATTGACGTCATCGTCGCTATAACACCGTTATTTAATGCTTTATAGGCTATACACTTAAAGTGGCTTTAGGTAAGATTAGATAAAGGGCTGAAAGTTCTCGCTATAATAGGTTGGGGTTTTTTAAAATAGATAATAAAAAGAGAATATGCTGAAAGTTTCAGTCAATTTACTTCACCTCGACTGTCATTAATACTGTTGTTACGATAATAAACAAAGTCTCGATTATCCATTTTTACGGTAACCGCACCGATCCCAAAACGTATTTAAATCACAGCCACCCGATGGCATCGAGGGTAAGTTAATTAATGTCTAATTAATAATTTATATAACACTTTAGGCCTAAAGAAATACCTGCAATAGACAGAGTTAGCTCTTGTATAATGCCTGTTTAATGAACTAATAACAACTATTAAAACTGTACTAATTACGCCTAAGAAAAAACAGGAAAAAGAAATTCTACGCACACTAAAGTTATTCCGTTGAGAGGGAGCCATCCTAGTTAGATTATTTCGGCACGCAGAAATCACCATTATTTCACTCAAACAACTTGATGAACACACAATACTAAATACACAAAAGCTCCAGGATTTTTTCAGTACTGCCAAATGTATTAATAATATTATTATTCTTTTTTTCGAGCTAAACGTCCGCTTCAATTTGGTATGTTTCTTCAATACTTCCCTGGCGGACCCGTCGTGAATGACAGGTATAGTCCGGCATAGGTTGGGAACAGGTAGGAGGGGTAGAAAAAAACTCACCTCTATTCATTAATGGCGATATCGTGCTTTTTTTTAGATACAGTGCACTAATAATTTTGCATTCTTTTCATTAACAGACGTTATAAATGAAGTCTGACATGTAGCCCATGTACATGTAGGTCACCATAACAGAAACCATACACATCGTTTTCTTCCAATCCATATCTAAGCATAGTTTTACGTGACGTCAAATTTTTTCTAGAAATCTTATACAGTTTAACCACCCAACCATGCATTATAAAGTTTAACCAGCTAACCATACATTATAAAGTTGAACCAGCTAACCATACATTATAAAGTTTAACCACCTAACCATACATTACAAAGTTGAACCAGCTAACCATGCATTATAAAGTTTAGCCACCTATAACCATACATTACAAAGTTTTTACCAGCTAACGATACATTATAAAGTTTAGCCACCTAACCATAGATTATGGGGTTGAACCACCTACAATACACCAGAAAATCTCCTAACCATACATTATAAAGTTTGGTCACCTGACCATACATTACAAAGTTTAACCACCGAGTCATGCATTATAAAGTTCAATCACCAAGTCACGCCTTAGAAAAATCACCTAGCCATTCAACTGAACTCCAAGATTCCAAGGTAATTCGCATACAGAATATTAACCCCCTGATTCAAAGGAGACTGGCGTCATGAGTTTATAAGATTATATAGCAACAATGGTGAATTGTAATACGCGTCTAGGATGGCCTAGAGCCAGCAGGTTCATTTCAATACAGAACTCTTTCCTGCAATCCTATTATAGAAAACATTAAGAAATATCAATGATGTATTGAGAAATATGAACTTAGATAATAAGGCTGTCATACGTCAATGGAACCAAGAACGTGTTATCAGGTATTAACAAGTCGTGTCAAGGAAAGAATCCAGTTGTCAAGGAAACTTTTTATATCATTAAAGTAAATGATAAGTGTCAAGAATCAAGATAATTCTATACCAATATTCTTATTGGTAATTGCAAAGAATGGGGTCAATTTTGTATTCAAATATAATAGTACCATAAAAGGTTATGAGAAGGTATTCTGAAAATAACAAGAATTCTTATACGTAAATGGACATAGATAAATGGACAAATTTCAGAGGTCGAATGTATGAACTAGTCTCTTGTGAAAAATGAATTAGCATAATATACTAAGTGATTTTGTCTTAAGAATAACTCATCTTTATCAAATCAAAGTTTATCAAATTTTCGAATGATAAAATGAAGAAATGAAGCGAAATGAAATGGGGTTTAACGTCCTACTTTTCTGCACCGACTGGGAAATAGGCAGATTTATTTCTTGCATAATGTATGTTTAATAATATAAAAAATTATAATCTAATGATCTTATGACTTTTTATAATGATTTATATGTCAAGAAAGAAATGTCATTGAAACATATCTTGATTGAAGTAATAAATCGTCGCATTTTCACGATATACTCAGAAAACGATGTGAATACAATTTAATCAAAAAACGATGTTGGGCAAATTTAATCGAAATTGTAATTCTAGTAAAATCTAAACAGTGTCCTACTACTATGCAATCAAAACATTGTAACAACATAGACCAGAAACCCTCTGCAAACGATATGTAATTCCAAAAATAATGTTTATTGCAAACGATATATCACCCAAAAATAATGTTTAATGCAAACGATATGTAATCCCCCAAAAAATGTTTAGTCGAGCAAATGATATGTAATCCAAAATAATGTATAGGGCAAACGATATGTAATCTAAAAATGATGTTTAGAGCAAACGATATATAATCCCAAAGGTCTTAAAACATTCATTGCAACAATTTTCAAAGGGTCCATTTATGAAATAATCTTCCAACGTCTTTTTAAACTGTCATGATCTTTGTTATTGTTTTTTCTCACGTGCTAGTAATTATTTTTACTCGAGTACAAAATTCGGTGTGATATCAAAGGAAGTAGAGAGAAAACGTACCCTGTCGCATAAGCGATCGACACCCTTCACTTGTTATAGCTAACTGTGTTTCAGAGCAGGTCTTTTCGAAAAGGACATTTCGGCAAATGACGTTTCGGCTTAGGATATTTCGACTACAGACGTTGCGGGCATAACATATAAACTTACATGATAAAAAAATTTCTATGCACAGAGGTAGAGAGGTTAAGGATGATCATGCATTTGTCAATGAAACGAGCAACCTGTTAACACAGTCTGGTCGAAATGACTTAACATTCGGGGAAAAAAAATCTCGGGGCACCGAATAAAATTTATGGACCTCTCCAATATACATACATGACTGTAAAAATGTGAAAAATTATTAATATTACCTTGTTAAATGCAAATGATGTTTTTCTTCCTTAAAAACAAGAAATTAAATCCGCATGCTATTCTTCAACACAGGTGAACAAAATACTTCATAAACACATCATACTAGCTTTTTAGAAAAAATAGTACTTAATCTACAAAAGAATGTACATCTGTCTACAAAAGCTGCTCTAGCTTCGATCAAAATAGTCACTCCGGGTCAAGCTAAGATAATTATATTCACTAAGGGACTCGCCTGTAACTGACCAATAGCAAATCGATAGGATCCTACTGTCAACCAAAATGTTTTCTTTGTTAAAAAAAAGGTCCAAATAAAACTAGTTTGAAATCTTGAAACAATTTTCGTGTTTGTTTTGTATCAAATGTATCAAGTACTGTGCAAAGACGTGTACACAGCTAGAAAACAATGATGTAAATAATGGCATTCAACGCGACGTACAGGTCTTTGTAGCAGTTGAGATGTTGACGTTCGAAAATCAATAATATGGCGGTGTGCTGAGAACTGCTGCAGCAGACGACGACATATCGGTCTGTGCACTTATATAACCTAGCCGTGTTATGGTATCGTCTGATATTGTTATATAGGTTCGTGGCAACAGAATTGTTGAATCTATAATGACTTCCAAATGATATTTTTGATGACATACATATTATTACTGACATGCAATGGAAATTATAAGAGTTCAACGACATCTGTTGCCCGGAGACAATCTGCTTTTAGACCCAGATTAGTTCAAACATTTTGACCGATTCCTGAACTAGGTTACAGAAAAGTCACACAATGCTTGTCACACAATGCTTGTCTCTGTCCACATTACATGTTATTTGACTTTATATGCGCCAATATAACATTATGGTTAATAATCTAGTGACCGAGTTTACGGTTACTAGGCAAAGAAATAGGCCTATCGTGGGAATAATGCCTGTCATCAATATTTGTAAAACATGTATAACATAGTATATAGTTGTTAGATAACTATCCTACAACCAGTGCACCGGTTGTTATTTAATCTCAGGCAAATAATCATGAATTATGGTCATAATAGGAATGGAATGGGCGGGGCGTGGGGGGGGGGAGTACCCGGACAGTGGTGTTTCGGCCAACTTTTCATTGAATTCCGACTTCCTGAGAATCTTTTACGAACACCACCAACCTGTACATGGGACCCTTTCCTATAACAGTATAGTCACATTTTCGTTTAATGAGCTGGAACAGGATATGCTTGGTTTCTTCAGAAAAACTAAAAAGGGAAAGTTTAGATAGCTACAAAGTTCTATGACTTTGTAAAATATACTATATTACACCGTCATGTCATGGTCGATGCCAATAGGCGCCTATTCGGGCAGTTGGCTGTACCGCTGTTCATCGCAAACTGTACCTGAATTCACTGACTTCTCTGCACACGCACCTCCTCTATTGAGGGGTTGCAATTTATTGGGTGTACTGTAATGATAGAATCATGTGTATAGGTCTACTATAATACATAGAATAATATGTATTAGGTCTACTGTAGTACATGGAATCGTCTTTATTAGGTCTACACTAATACATGTACATATAATCATATGTATTAGGTCTACTGTAATACATGGAATCGTGTTTTAGGTCTACTGTAATACATGGAATCATGTTTATTAGATCTACTGTAATACATGGAATCATGTAAATGTTGTGTGAAATTAACTACAGTACTTTATACCGGAAGAGGTTCTTCGTAACCACAATATATCGGGTAGCTTCAATGACCTAGGGTCAGATCGTCAATGCGGTAATCGTAATTCATAAATACAGTATTTACGACGTATACTTTATTCGTATAACCTATTTCGTTTATATTGAAGGCTTTCATTGGCTAGTACACTTTAGGTTCGCCTGTCAATCAGCAGCAACAACAAAAATACTGGCTCATGAATGCCCTGGTTAAATTGAGGAAGTTTGGCTCAACAACTACCCCAAACTTTCCGCACTTATGCCTATCCATAGGTCTTACAAACATTAATATTAGTCAACAATATTTAGCTGACGAAAATAACAATTTTTGAAAGTACACGTAGATTGAACCTAAAGTTTTAAATAGAAATGGTTTTGTAGTTTACATATTAACAGTGTACTTCTAGCCAAGAAGTCATCATAAAATCTACAAGCTCTGGCTAATGGTATCATTTTAGAAATGTAAACTTCAAAAGCTGTGTATTAGTTACTGCATGCGTTAGACCATTCAGAAACATATCGATGGCTTAGAGCACAACTGTACTATGTCCATTTTTGGTGAAAATAAGATTTTTAGATATTATTAAAAATCCTTATTCCAGGGCGCTTGTTGTGTAAAAAGATACAAGTCCCCTGACAATTTAAAGCTGTCGAAAAGGCACAATAACCATAAGTGTTATGTACTACCCACATATTTCTTTAGAGCACACATAGTCCATGTCCGGACATAAGTCTTTTGTGCATTTATTCTGGCAAAAAAGTGCGGACATAAGTCATTTGTACATCAATTTGAACAAAAAAGTACGGACATAAGTCATTTGTTGTGCACTACCCACATATTTCTTTAGAACACACATAGTCCATGTCCGGACATAAGTCTTTTGTGCAATTATTCTGACAAAAAAGTACGGACATAAGTCATTGTGGATCACATTTATCCCAAAATCAGCTGTATGCTGTGCTTAAGTTGAAGTGCGTCTCTATCAGCCTATTTGAATTGATTCAAGCAATAACCTTTCCTGAAACCATATACATCCACTGATAACTTACTTTTTTATAGCTTATTGAAATCTTAAAATACGTTTTTTTCTCAAACCTTAAAAATGGACATAGTACAGGTGTGTTCCAAGCCATCGATATACAAATAACATAATTATCTAGAGTATCAACAGTTTAATTATGTTTATACATGTTGTGTTGTGTTATGTTTAAACAGGTTGTGTTGAGTTATGTTTATACATGTTGTGTTGTGTCATGTTTATACTTGTTGTGCTTTGAATAACGCCACAGAATCTATACCATTCGCATTTCAGAAACACCAGTGAGCGAAATGTTATCAACTAAAGACTAGGTCCTTTCTTGACTAAAATATGGTGCATATATCTATTTTAATGAGTTTCTTACGCTCATTGGTGGAAACCGGAAGCCACGCCACTTGACTCAACGACAGACCTTATAATCTAAAGCACATGTGTTAGTCTTTAGAAGTTGCAGGAAACTAGAATATTCGGAACAATGGCGCACCTTATATTAAATCTACAGCGCAGATCAGTGTATGGGAGCGATCCGGGTTTAGATTCAGGTGTTGGCCGAAAAAGTTAGCCGGGACTTTCCAATGTGGTTTCCCATTAACGATGGTGCATGACGGAGAGTCTAGCAAGGAACAATGTCTAGTCGCTTGGATGGTACGAGACACAGGAGTCCCGTGTACACGTTGGAATGCATGTAAAAGAACCGATGACAGTTGGATTCGAATAGGGAGCCACAGTGGCTAGGTGGTTAAGACGCTGGCTCGCTAGTCTGGAGGTCGGGTGTTCGATCCCTGCATTGGCGGAGAAAGTACATCCAGATTTTCCGACGTGGTGTCCCCTTGTCAGTGGTGCAGAACGGAGGGCCTGACAAGGGCAGCTGTCTAGTCCTTCGGATGAGACGAAAAACCGAGGTCCCGTGTATATATTGGAATTCACGTAAAAGACAGACCATGTGATTCAACGTTAACCATTAGCACACACACACACCCACACACCCACTCACACACACACACCGACCTGCATGGCGTGTGCCTGTCTATCAAAGTACAGACACATGGGATGTTAAACCGCTCATTCCATTTCATATCCGATCTTTCAATACGCGTGATTTATTGTATTTGAAAATGTATTAAGTTTTAATAACGGTAGTTATTATGTACATTTATATGCATTATATATGAGATGGATTACACATGAACTTGAATAACAAGAGTCTTTAAGAACATCTGCACGAACAATCGGTCTAAAAGAAATGGGTACTTTTTTTTAAAATAAGATTTCAGATAAAAAACAAAAGCTTTGCGTCAAATTAGATTCTTCCATATGAAAACGTAGGCGCACTTTACAAGGAACTAAATTTAATACCCAAATTAAACCTATTCTTAGATTTCTAAAATTCGATTTCATAATATAGTTTAAAAAAGAAATCACTGACTTTTCCCATTTTGGTACGACACGTGAAACTTGGATATATTCTATTACAAACTATTACAAAATATAGAAATGTTACTAAAGATAGATACACGTAGCACAGATCGGAATTCATCTATTAATATTATGAATTAACCCACAAATCCGAAAAAATCATAAAACCCTAAATAGCTGATAAATAAATAAATGTTCCACACTTTTCAGCAGGATGTTCTGACTTCTATTCGGGAAGTGATTTTTATTTTTTTAAAAAAAAACATCAATATTGATGGCCATTAACCAATATTATTGTAGTTCTATTTTTTTAATGTCAAAGATTTTGGATAGCATTCACTTGATTTTATATGTACGTTAGTTGTTTATTGTTTGCAATGTGTGGTTTTTGTGTCTTGTCCACGGGTTCGTCTTATGGGAATTGTCTCTGTGTGGTGCGGTCCTCATGCACTCACTTTTGAGTTAGGGGTTCAACTACGTAAAAGATGTATTTTGGAATAGCTAAATCTTCCTATTCCTGGCCTTCTTTCTATTAATTAGACATTTATTCACAAGACAGGCTCAACTCTCTAGACAATCAGATGACTGAAATATTGAATGGATTAGACCACCTGCGACATATAATAGACGTTAAAATAGACGCCACTCAATAAAAAGGACTGACAATCGAGACATCGTTTATAACCATCATGACAATGGTACTTAACAATCGGCTATTTCTTGTCAAGACATCAAACACCCATAACTTCGCTCAGAAAAGGGTAATTTGACTGAAATTTTCAATATTTTCACATTTATTCTTTATCTGTTTCTGTACTATTTATAGCAATAACGGTCAGCTCTTTATCTAAATCAGTTAGTAAATGACATTAGTTTAGCTTGATATGATATTTCTTTTCTTCGTGTATCTGATTATGTCTGCTAGTAACTGTTTAAACAAACAAAATTGCATTGAACATATTATTGACCTTGTTGCTTTTAAACCAATGACTGTTACACTATGACGGGGGATTTCGGTCAAAAGTGCTATGTTGTTATTGCTTTTACATCTCCAATGTTGCAAATGTTGAATGTTACGTGTAAATTGGACCAAGTCAAATGTAAAAAGAAATCTTGTAATACTGACAAATCCAAAGTTTTTGTGTTTTATACATAAAGAATTAGCTCTATTACATCGAGTAAATTGACATCTACTTTTTGTCATTTAACATTTCACATTAGACTTTTCAAAATTTCCACAACATCTACCCAGAATTTTAAACCTTGAACTCTGGCATCTTCTCAACGAGGTCAGGTTTATCACAGAAACAAAAGGGCTAGCTCGACATATACATTTATACAAAATACAACGAATAACTCTCTTATAAAGCCGCTTACTGTCATTTTTGCATTTTTAGGAAAATGTCTATCTTTTCACGGCTTAATCCACGCTAATTCTTCTTCTATAATACCCGAATTCATTATTTAACATTTAATTTTTTTAAAAAATATATATAAAATATCAACGGTAGATAATCTGGCAGCTTAGATTTAATCGGATTGAAAAGAATTAGCGTTCATGTCATCATATCATAGTAAATGAACGGAATATTTCCATTTTTAAACTCATATTACGTTCAGAGATTCCAATATTGTAGCTAAAGGTCTTTAAAAATCGCTAAAATAAGGATCACTCGCTTTAAGTACTTGCAAAATATGAAATAATACGAAGAAAATATAATTTAATATATACACCAATTTGCCGCTTGACTTGACAAAATATTCATTGACCCTTCCTAACATGTTAACAATGATAGAAACCAGGTGATCGACATAAAAAGCACAAATCAAGGATGTAACAGGTGGCTATATAGAGTTTTCTGTAATCTACATGTTTTATAGATCTTAATATATGTTATTATACCCTGTTCAGAAAGCTATGTAGGCCATGGGTAGGGAGCGAGTGGTGGTGCGGAGTGAACAGATTAAACATGCATTATGCAAGAGCAAAATCTGCTTATTACAAGTCTTTCTTGTATCAGAAAAATATATCGCGTGTACGCAGCAGGGGTCTTTAGCAGTGGGTTAAAACCATGACGTTAGATGTGCGACCAAAGTCCTTGTCACGAATTAAGCGTTTTCTTGAACTTAACTACACGGGACTATAATTCGTATCAAGACCTGACACATTTTGATCTTGCATTATAAACATATTGTATTTTATATTACTAAATGATATACAATATAAACCAGGTGTTACGTATGCTGTAAATATATAAAGTAAGTATTAGACAAATAACAACACCCACATATAAATCTATAATACATATAACACAGACTGAAATAACTTAATCGGTTTTAGAGGCGGTATACATTTATCCGGTTTCTTCGTTCGTCGGGCCAAACGTTCGCTTACACCTAGGGTGGTGTTGCAGACTAGATTATGCTGTAATTATATAAGCCACTAGAGGGAACCAAAGCCTGGGGTCATAACTCAAAAAAGCGGAAGTGGTAGTCCATCGCCACCACGCCTATGTTACTCTCCGGACGGTCCTACTGTGGCGGCCAACCCTGAACAGACAGGCAGACAGACAGAGAAGCGACAGTCACAAATTACAGATTTATAGATATTGGTCTTATATAAACATGTATTATTCCAGCCAATTGTCGAAAAGACAAATCCCCAACAAATGGCGCTTTATAGACAATAAGGCTGCAATCGTTCTAACATTTTGTATATTGTAATGTCATTTTTCTTATTTTATGTATAATGTACTATGCCATTAATCTTATTTTATGTATATCATTATCATACTATGAAATTCCCTTTTTTTATGAATAACTTCTATGACATGGTTCCCTCTTTATGTATATTGTACTATGACATTGTTCTTATTCTATGTATATTTTCTTACTTTATGTATATTGTACCATGACAATGTTTTCTTTTTATGTATATTGTACTATGACATTGTTCTTATCTTCTGTATATTGTACTATGTCATTGTTCTTACTTTATGTTCAATGTTATGTATTGTTGTTCTTGCGTTATGCATCTTGTAAGGTGTCGTTGTTCTTGCATTGTGTACATTTTGGTGTTCCATCGTTCTTACAGAATTCGCAAAAAGGTGGGTGTGTTGGCAAAAATATGCAAACTTCAAAATTGTTGAAGCACGTTTTTAATTAGGCGAGTTATGTTTATTTCGCAGTCTTATTAGCTATCCATTGCATGGTGTATGTCCGTCTTCATTAGCCCAGTGGGATCAGAACACTGGGACGTTAAACCTTATTTAATATCTTATTGGTTATCACGATGTAAATAAATATAATAATATATACTTGATTAGTCTAGATTCAGTATAGAACATGATTCTCTTCCTTGCCTACATCTCTGGTTATTATAATCAAATAGCAGCAAGGAACAGACACAGATTAAAACATTTACCACGGTATCTATTTCATACAGAGACCATAATGTATGTATACACGAAGTTTTAGATCCTTGAGTAATTTCATTGCTATTTGGGTTTTGGTTTTTTAAAGCAATTTGTTGAAGCTGGTTGTATTTCTCGAATTTAGGGTACTGTCGAGCGATTTATTTGGGCATTGGCGGTATGATGACTACTCTGATTTTTTCCGAAATGTAGACCCGTGTCAATTATTCATTTTATCATTAAAGAGAACATCAAATGACCATGTATAAGTGGTATGAACCTAAAGCTAGTGCTTACATTTTACATTAAAAGTCACAAATATAGATCTGGCCTGACAAAATGCATTGCCAATTATCCAATACACTCTACATTTACCCAAACACCAGTGACGTCACAGTGACTAAATGCTTATTATAGGGGTATGCTCCTTAATCCCATAGCGTCATAAAATAAAACAATTTATTACATAATAAAATAAATAATATGACAACGTGGTCTACAAAAAAAGTGGTTTAATTTAAATCATATTTAGAATTTGTCATGCCATAACCAGAGCAACTGATGCGGCCATGTCCCTGTGCCCTTTTGATCAGAAAAAATTAGAGTAAGCCAACAAGATACCTACACTAATTAGCTTCAAATCAAAACAACAAGATGGAAGTGAAATTGTGAACGAAGCTGTTAATATGTCGGCTTTTTCGAAAGGAAATGGTAATAATCATATAAATATCGAAATGTGTATTATTTGTCATGTAGATATACACTAACAAAATGGTAAAGAATTTTTTTTTATTTAGAGTTTGGCTGCTATCGCCCCATATATATTTCATCCGTGTTTGTCTCAAGTAAAAAGGACTGGCCACTGGAACTTTTCTTCTTAGCATCGATCGTCATTACTAACGTTGGTACTATAATAAACAAAGTCGATTGTCCATTTTTGTTTGAATTATCCATCACAAAATGTATTCAAGTCCACTAAATCTCGCAGGCTAACAATGGCGTCGAGAGTTGATTATGGTCTGGATAAGTTAAACATGCATTATGCAAGAGCAAAATCTGCTTATTACAAGTCTTTCTTTAGGCCTGAAATATTATCTAAATTATCAATTAGACATTAATTAACTTATCCAGACCATAATAAACTCTCGATGTCAAGGCTAGCCTTCGATGTTGGCTGGATTAGATTCCTATATGCCGCTAACGGCTATTGATAATTAAATCAATAAAAGTGGATAATCGAGACTATGCTGTATATATTAATGATTTTAGTAATGATGACCGAGACTATGCAAAAATTTCACCCGCTTCTTTCTCGGCTCATAGTGGATCAATTTGACTGAAATTTTCAGCAAATTACCTTTACACTATTTAGTTTTTAACTATTATAGCGAGAACTGCCATCTCATTATCTTATCTCCGATAATGTATCTTTAATCAATGTCTAATTAATAATTTAGATAACATTTCAGGCATAAAGAAAGACCTGAAATAGGCAGATTTAGCCCTTGCATAACGTATGTTTAAAATAGGCCAGATATTCACGTTTATCCGATAATTTCAATCAGATTTGATGTTTGTGTGACATGCATGGTTGACTTACATAATATGCCTGTTTCTGGAAAAGACCATTCAACTTTGCGTGTGCTCAAAGTCAACGTGCACTGTAACGTGACTTCTAAGTATGTGTGTGTGAATTGCATAGTTCTCTTTGTGAGAATTTGAATGCCTAGAACTAAAGACCATTTTATCTTTCCTTTGATTAAATGAAAGAGACCATCAAATATTTTCATAAATACGGGATAAAGACATCATGTGATACACGATCAATTGTACAGTAAGTAACCGGAACACCAAGATCTAATCAAATCATCTCTAACTATATCCTTCCTGTCATAATTATATTATAAAATCCGTCTGGGAGACCAGAGCTGGGGGCCACTGATACTGCTATAATTTAATTCGATACAATCTAGATAATTCTTTATACTTCACTAATGAAGACAAACGATAATTGACATAAACAAAAGACATATTAACCAATCGATGGCACGTAATAAGGTACATCCAGTCATTGGCACATATTATTTTCCATTATTTAACAAATAATCGGTTTTATTTCCTTTTTTTCCAATGGAAATGGTTTTAGCATGTCATTGAACAAAGTCCATAGGATATGTGGTAATATCCTTGACATAAACAAAGGGCAGATTAACCAGTCACTGGCATCGAGTCTTTGACTTATTGGTGCGGCAAGCGGAGGTCATGACACATATTATTTTTCATTATTTAGCAAATAATCTAGCAAATCGACCTATTTTGTAATTGTGCACAGTCTTTAAGGTCCGTTGCGATATCGTTGTGCTCAATGACATACACAAAAGGCATATTTACCAATCATTGGCGTGTAAAAAAAGTACATCCAAACACTGACATATTGGTTCATTATTTAACGAATAATCTCACAAATCGGTTTTAGCCTGTCAAACTACAAACCCTTTAATATCTTTTTAAAAAATGTTTTTTTACTACAGTCCCGATGTCATTACATAATCATTTATGCGTAATTTATCACCCTTTTCCTTGATCTTTTAATTTGCCTTTTAAATCTTCAATTTTATACAAATTCTTTAAAATGCATTATAATCCCGGATAATATGTTACATCAATCGTGGTGCAAGTTCTTGTACCAAAAGAGTTCAAAAACAAACAAAAAAAACCCCACAAACATTCTAGAACACGGCCATGGAGGATTTGAAGTGAACTTGAACTGCATTTTGACCATGTGTAGCATTAACTGTGTTGCGCCTTCTTTTGCTATGTTAAAGTGGAAATTGCAAATTTTTAAGTTATATTTTTAAAATTTATTAAAATAAAGCCTGAAAATAGATGGTATCCATAAACAGTCCTACCTTGTTAAAGAATAATCCTATTAATCCTATAATTCACTATTGCCAGCTGAGAAATTGGCAAAAATATCATTTTCCTCTTCATTTTCAAACGTTAGAAAAAAGCTACTCCATGGTGGAGAATAGAAAACAAGGGAGGTAATTTGGAGGTAATTGTGTTATTATTTCCTGTGTAAATGAGTTTTAAGTGTGAGAATGACACCTATGATCGTATAATTGTGAGTTGACAACCTATTGAGCAAAAGACATAATAATTACGTTTTGACTTTCTTAGAAAATTTGCAATTTCCGGTTTAAGGCAGGTACATGGTTGATCCCATATTAACTCCAGCAAGTACGAGCATAAAATGGACACACAATGGACCAGGAACCGAGCATGGTGTCTTATTTGACGCCATCTTAGAATTCTGACATCATATAAAAAAGAATTATGCCCAGTTTCATGTTTTGTCGAAGAGCGTCGAACTAAACAACAATAGCACGATGAGTAGCGCTTGGAGACCAATTCATGGTCCAACAATAATTAGAGGTTTCAAAGAGGTAAAATTGTCACGGTTTACTTCAAATTACAACACACGAAACTTCTGAATCAATTATTTCCTATCAAACAGAGACGGAGTAGGGGACTGCGAGGCTTAAGGCAGAACCATGTTCGATATATTAACCTTTTTTAAGCACTGTGTCCCTAACACCCGCCAAAGAAATTTAAAAATAGTGTACAAAACCTTTAGTAAACGACATTTTGTCTTTATGTTTATCGTGACTATAATGACCGAGTATTTTTTTTTTTTTTTTTTTAATTCGATTAAATATAAAATTAGATTAAATATCTCATTTAATTTTCAAGGAAGCGAAATGGCTTTTGTTTTTGCAAAGGTGGCTGTAGGTGCGTCGATGATCAATAATAGATGCTTTTGCTTAACACTTTTCTCGACGTGTTTTCATATTAAATCACAGTAAAAGATCTCAAAAATATCCTCGTTTTTAAAACTGTTCTACAAATAGGGTACGTTTGATGTACTTAAAATATCCTGACGTTCCAAAATGGCGCGTTAATACTTCTGAAACGTATTAACTTGATCAAAGCGATTAGTTCTAAACATACATGAACCACAGAAATAGATAAAACGTTAGAACATTAGGGATATTTTTGTGAATTCACCGAGCACAGGTGAAGGTATAAAATAAACTCCGACTGGGACACTTGACATTTCAATCTAACAAAAAGTAAGTCAACTGCAGTGTTCCATGTGCTATGAAAAATAATGAAACAGGACTTGGGGATAAACTAATAATTTACAACGGTAACTCAAAGATAATTATATTCACTTGTAATGAAATAAAACACCGTCTTTCTTCGTAATGATGATAATACAGATACCACACCGCTCCAATGTAAAAATAAAATTATCGTACTAAGAAGAAGGAAAACCGCAGATCATTTTTCATCCAGTAAATCACGAATACTGAGCCAGTCAGATGATTCGGTAATTTACCAGACTTTAAATCAAATAAACTTTCGTCATTCTTCGTAATGATGTTAAAGATGCATTATGTAAGATATAAATAAGGAGCTGGTCGTTCTTGTTATAATAGATCATGAAACATGAATATATTGAAAATCCAAGTCAAATTACTTTTTTTCTGTGCGAAGTTATGAGGGTTTCAAGTTTTGACAAAATGTATAGCTTAGGTTGTTGTTTAGTATCGTAGTAACGATAGTTTAAAACCGAGACTCGGTCTCGATTATCTGTTTTATCGTTAAACTCATAAATGGCCGCGGTGTTCCAATTTACATTTGAAGACAGAGAAAGACCTGTAACTGACATATTTGACTCTTACATAATGCATCTTTAATAAAAGAAAAGTACCTCAACAGTCTCAAGTAAAAATAAAGTATCAACCTAAAGCTGACGAAAACCCCATAGATCATTAATCAACCAGCGAATAACGAACTGGTATTGGAGAGTTCATTTTACATTTTAACCGTGAATCATATGAACTATTACCGTGGTCATAATAAGGGTGTCTGGGCAGTACAAATTAAAATAAAATCAACCTAATGCTGAAGACAATCCTAATATTCTATTCAGTCAACTTATTATTATTATCTTAACTTTACAATGATAAGTTATAGAGATATCCCCTTTAAATCAATCAAACTGTCGCTAAAAGAGGAAGAAAACTCTAAGATTGTTATTCAACAAGGTTACTTAGGTGACATTGCGTGAGTCATAACAATTTCCATTTTTAAAAAAAATTATAGACATTAGCTGTCATCTGTAATGATCTTATAATTAAAGGGGGCATCAGCAGTCCAAAGTGGAAATATGTAATCGTTATTCAACTTGCGGACCACAAATAACAGTTCACCTTTGACTTATCCATTTCTGATTTTAATTCTCGTCTATTTGACCGTCTTTAAGATTTTCCAAAATTCTTATTGGTTTGACTCCTTTCTGTCACAGATGGAGCAAAAAGTGACAACCTCAAAAGCAAGTATGGGGTTCACACGGGATATCTTGGGATTCACAAACTGGAAGTAGCATACTATACTATTCAAAAAAAGTAGGGGATATTTGATTTTGGGGGCATAATACTAAAATATGCAAATGACTACGAAAAAAGTCACTATAGAACCTAACAGAAGAAACATTTCCAGTTACATGTGACGCCCAAACGCACCAATAGCTACCGCATGGAATGCAGGTGATGCTTGGGATCATCATGGGGGTCCAACCCAAGATTTGCACGACTCTGACTTTGAATGTTACAGTCATTGTGGCATTGAATTCCAGGGTGGAAACATCAGTTTAATTGTTTTAGTGACCAGAAAACAAATTTTGATATGCGTCGGCTTACCCAAAATGAAAGGTTACGTGCCCTTGGCATGCTACAGATCGGCACAACACAGGCGGTTGTGGCGCGGACGATAAATGTTTCTCAGTCTGTCATAAGCAGGCTATGGTCCAGATACCGTGATACACAATCTGTACAGGACAGACCACGCTCAGGTCGACCAAGGGCGACAACTCAAGCCCAGGATCGATTTATCCGTACCTTGGCCTTGAGAAATCGTGTCATCACAGCAAATCAGATCAGCGCTCGTCTTCAAACAGACACTGGTGTGAGAGTGAGTGGCCAGACGATTCGGAATCGACTGCATAGGGGTCACCTTCGCGCACGACGTCCTCGCGTGATCCCTTGTTTGAGAGATCATCACATTCAGGCAAGACGTCGTTGGTGTAGGGATCGTCAACACTGGGATAATCGACGCTGGAGCAATGTGATGTTTTCAGATGAGTCAAGGTTCACTGTTGATTTTTTGGACAGACGTAGGAGGGTGTGGCGTCGTCGAAACGAGCGTTTCCAAGACGTTAACGTCATCAGACATGATCGATTTGGGGGTGGTTCTGTTATGGTGTGGGGAGGCATCACTGTTGCTTGAAGAACGGCTTTACATGTTGTTGCAGGGCGTGTTACAGGCCAGTACTACCGGGACAACATCTTGGCAGTCCATGTTGTGCCGTTCGCACGACGTCATGGCCGCCGTTTCATCTTCCAGGATGACAACGCAAGATGTCACAGGGCCAGGATCGTTACAGGTTACCTCCAACAACAGAACATCACCACATTACCTTGGCCTGCACTGAGTCCCGACCTCTCCCCCATCGAGCATGTCTGGGACATGCTTGGACAGAGGTTACGTCAACGTCAACAACGTCCTGCCAATGTCCAAGAACTTGCTGCTGCGTTGCAACAGGAATGGGACAATCTGGACCAAAATGACCTTAGACGTCTCATTAGGAGTATGCCACGTCGGATCAATGCTTGTTTGGCAAACAGAGGAGGATTTACCCGTTACTGACTTGGTTGTGATGCTGTGGTAACTTTGCTGTTTGACCCCGGGTATCATTTTACCCTTATAATGGTCAGTCTGTGCCTTACTTAGTCTAACGATCATTTGGAATAAATCGATGAATGTGAACTTCATTTCATTTTGTCATTTGTTTCTTCGTCAGTTTCATTAGGTGACTTTAATAACACTTAAAAATCAAATATCCCCTACTTTTTTTGAATAGTATATTAAAAGGCTACAAATAGAAGGGATTTGTTTCGGTGGTCTGTATCCGATTAAGCTCCCCCTCCTTTCTGAGTTATTTCTTTCGACTGCATCATGAACGAATGGAATCCAACGGGGTTAATGGAGACAGGATCCGAGAATAAATTCAGATAGGATGGAAATTACCAAACTTTATTGAAAAATGTGGATTAAGATGAAAGTTGACACATACTTAAAAGATCTTGAGGGAATTAGTAACTTGTAGTTTTTATCGCGAAGCTAAAATTTACTTTGTCTATACTTTAAAGGCTTTGGGCGTCATTTGCATTATTCGGGAGATATCAAATTTGCCACGGCTTAATTCACGCTAAAATATACTCAAATTGGATATTTAACATATAATTAAGAAAACTAAATCTAAATATACACGGCAAATAATCTCTTTGAATAAGTCAAATTAAAGTAGCTCCATCAAAAGATTTCAGCGAAACTTAACGATGGCACAGGCTTGCTTTATAGGGGTTATAGATGAAATGCCCTTAAACCATAAAGGGACGCAAAATCTTTGTCCAGACGAACATTGACTGATTCATAACGGCTATTAAAAATCAAAACGATTCATCAAATATGCTATTTAATATGAACCCAGTCATATATATTTAGATAAATTTTGACTTCTTTTTTGGTCGTTTTGCCTTAAGTTGATTTCAACGGCTTTTCAGTAAATAGGAGGATTTGCTACAGGGCATTAAACATACATTATGCAAGAGCTAAATCTGTCTATTGCAGGTCTTTCTTTAGGCCTGAAATGTTATCTAAATTATTAATTAGACATTAATTAACCTATCCAGACCATGTTAGCCTGCGATCTTTAGTGGATTATGAGCTGATTTACTGCATAACTTTCTTTCTCGATTTAACGATTAAATGGACAATCGATACTATGCTGTTTATATTACTGGCTTTAGTAATGATGATCGAGGCTAGGCGGAAAATACAACCGCTTAGTTCTCGGTTCATAGTGGATCAATTTGAATGAAATTTTCAGCAAATTGCCTTTACATTATCTAGTTTTTAACTATTATAGTGAGAACAGCCAACTCGTTATCGAATCTTCCATAATGTATCTTTAACATTAGCAAAAATAACGGAGCAATAATACTTGTAAAAGCCAAGTAGTGAAAATACTCAGTCCAGTGGGAGATTCCCAATAAATTCTCCACATGAGCCACATTTTTTTTCTTAACCAAAAGTTATCTCCCGCTGCTAAAGAACCCAACACGCAAGTCCCAAAATGACCTCTCTCGCGAATGATTTTCTCGGTCATCTGACATCAATCATTTTAATGCACTAAATTTTTATACCCCATGCTGACAACAGAAATTAAATTTTAAGGTTGAAAATATTGATATTTAGACCTTTTCCACATTTTATTTGTTTTGTCATAAAATCTAATTTCGAAACATTCATAATATTTATACATCAGCCTACGCAATGTGCCTTGATTTCTTCCGTCCAGACATGAATGCGTGTGATCTTTGTCCCTTGTAACCATGTTAACAACGAAGAATGTACACAAGCCACCCTTTAAATATCATACCATATTGTATGATAAATCACAACTAACAAACAATTGCATGTAATACAAATATCAACAAATAGTTAAAACTATGTGTATTTTATCCGAATAACGTAAAATATTTTGTATTTTATTATTTGTGTAGGTGTATTTATTTATCAACAATGACAAGGTATTATGTGTTAGTGAAGCATCTCGCAGGGTTAATCTATATCTATAGTTAGACATCGCACGGTTGGGGTTGCCGATTCTAGCACAATAATATCGATCAATATCTAAGTCCATCGATAAATAATATCAAAATGCGACCAATTATTAATTAAACAAATTCACCTACCTCCTGTGTATTATTTAAAGACGGTAAGACGCACTGCAACAAAATTTGTAAATTTGCAAAGCAAATATTCTGTAGCAATTGATTTAGTATACTAGTAATGTATATAGCCGTTTCTTCGATGGCGCGTTATTAAGAATAGGAAAGGGTTGCTAGGTAACTGCGGTTGATGCCAAACTAAATCGTTGACGATAGGTGCTCGTGCCACGCGACATCAAAACATGCCAACAGCATTCTTTCTACAACACCTATCAATGATTAGTTACTATATGGTGATATTAGCTCATCCTCTTGTCTATGTGGAGCCGCAGTGGCGCAGCAAGTAAGACGGTGGCTCGATAAATTGGAGATCCCGTGTTGGCCGAAAAAGCTTATCGGGATTTTCCCTCCTACGTGGTTCCCTTTTGTCAGTGGTGAAGGACCGAGAGCCTTGCGAGGGAGAACGTAGGCCTACAGTCGTATGGATGGGACGAACAACCGAGATCCCATGTAGGCTACACATTGGCGTGCACGTAAAACAGCCCTTGACAGTTGGATTTCGATATAAGCGTAGGCCATAGAGCCGATTTCCTGACTGTATGCCGTACGCCCGTCTTCGTTAGCCCAGTCGGTGCAGAACAGTAGGATGCTAAACCCCATTTCATTTCCTATGGAATTCAATCAAATTTTTATGAAAAGATATTTATGTTATTGCTGCTATGGGCCTAACATCAGTCATGTTATAACAGATATGGTTCTAACATCAATAGGGCAGAGAAAGATTCTCGAGATTTTCCAGCATGGTTTCCCTCTTTCACTAGTTTAGGACGGATGACCTGGAAAGGAAAGACATCTAGTCGTTGTGGTGGGACGACAAACAGACGTTCGTGCATGCACTCATTGGTATCAGCGTAAAGGAACCCTTGGCATTTTATACATTTGAGGGTCAAATAGAAGTTATCTTACTACTTTCTCCTTAAGATATCTCTCAGTATAGGATTGCCTCTGTGTGTAATTTTACACACCCAGGTTACCTCAAATGGCGTCATTACTGTTGTCATTGATAGTTTCAAAATGGAGTTCAAAAGAATTATAGAAAAATAACCTAAACGGATCGACATTGTATGGAATACAATTACTGCTTTACTAAGCGAAACTTCGCTCGTTTATTCACAAGCAGTAATTCTATAGCCTATTTCAAGTTCATTTACTAAATGTCATTGAAACATTTTTTTTAAAAGAAAAGTCCGTAGACTATTATAGAACCGGTATCCTAAACCAAAAGCTTTTATAATTAATTATATTGAAATAAAATCACTCTCAGGGAAACAGATCAGAAGAATTGTAGCCACGTTTGAAATATTTTGTAAACTTTTAGAAGAAAGACGGGTAAAGTTGGGCGACCTGATCGACGTTAAAATCTGGTTAAAATGTTCGTGTCAATAAGATGGGACTGCCAAATGCAAGAAATACTTGGAAATTGTGAAATAGACTGATATGTCTCTGAAAAAATTAAAATGAATGGCTCTACACACTCTACCGACTTTTATCCGTTAAATGTTTCCTATTGGAATACTTGGAAAAGTACAATTTTTACAATAATAAACAAAGTCTCGAATATCCATTTTTAAATTAAATTATTGAATGGCGATCGTGTTGCAATACATTGAAAATCACGACCATCCGAGTTGGTTATGGCGGCGTTACGTGAAAGAAATGTCTAATTAATAATGTACATAACATTTGAGGCCAAAAAGAAAGACCTGCACTAAGCAGAATTAGCTCTTACATAATACATCTTTAAAGAGAAATTTCATTTGGCATCCATGCACCATCAATGGAATTTTCTTTAGAAAAAAAAAAACTACGCGATGCGCGAAAAGTGACGCGTTGCGTTTTACTGCGATGATATTGTAAAGGGCGACGCACGCGAAGTGGCTGAAATAAAACAACCTAAAATAACGGAACATAACAACAGTGCGCTACACTTGTATTATGTCGTGCTTCTATAAAATTCAATCAAATAATGTCACCGAACTATAATCTGAGATTTTATATTGATTTGGATAGCTTAATGAATAGAATAGGTAAGGTAATAAATTAACCTGACCTGGTTGATATATTACAATTTTCTATCAGATTAAAGAGACAACATCATGATTTGGTTTTCAATCATATTTTTTACATGTAAATATCATATTAAAAGGGGAAAAAATCATGATCTGGTTTTCAATCATATTTATTACATGTATATTATATCAGATTAAAGGGGAAACATGACAATTGGACAATACTGTGTTCATAGTAATTCTGAGTAAGTCCAATATATTTCATATGATTTCAGATGCCATGTAAACTTCAGATGAGGTAGTTTTCATTGTGTTTGGTCTTAAACTCAATAAGTTAACTTTTATTCTGGAATAATTTCCCTTTAAAATGGCAGGCCATTATCTTTGAGAACCAAAGAAATTATCCTATATTTTTTGTAACTGTATATGTTTGTCATTAAACAATATCATCTCATGCTGGTCCTCATTTTACATTTTCTACATTTTCACTTCAAATATTTCGATGAATAAAGAAATCGATATAGCTGTTTTCTTCTTACTGAAGCGTCGTTGACTTATTTAGTCCAAAGAATGTGTCTAGGTCAGTTCCGTGATGTCAATTCAAAGAATATGCCTGTCATTCAGATATCAATTATTAAATCCTATTGACGCATTTCTAAATACTTTGGGTGAATGATATAAAACAGGGTTTAACGTCGACTTGACAAATATGAGGTCATTTCGGGACTAACATATGGTACAATTTTAATTCAATAATTCACATTCTCACAGGTGTCTTTAGCAGTGCGGGTTGAGGGGTGGGGGCGGGAAGAAGGAAAAACCCACGAGGATGGACAGGCGACCGTACTGCTAAAGCGCGCGCATTAGAAAACTCCACAACACACATCCAGCATCACACGGTAAATGTGACAAACTTTCTAATTGGTTAATGTTCTTTAAAACTATTCTTGTCATTTGGAACCTAATATCAACCCATCCTGCTGTAAATTGATTTGTTTCCACGGAAAAAGACAAAGTATATTAGTGTAAAAAATAAAATGTGTGAATAGCTGACAAAAATAGACGATGATATGAAATATTTAGGATCCCTTTTGCAAAACGATGTCACCTATCGCTTAAAACATAACCAAGAGAGCCATTCAGGTGCAGCTCATGCCATGGTTCACAGTTTAACATCTTCAAAATGATATGATATGAAATAGGGTTTAACACCATACTGTTCTGCTCCGACTGGGCTTATGAAGACGAGCATATGTCATGCAGAGTGGCATGAGGGCAATTTTGCCCGACAAAGGCACTACAGCCTACTCTTTTACGTGCACAAAGGGGACCCATGCCAGAAAATCCCGATGAACTTTCTCGGCCGACACCGGCAACGAACCCGCGAACTCCAGGCTAGCGAGCCAGCGTCTTACTCACTTAGCCACCATGGCTCCTTTAACAACTTGAATAGAAGGCGTATAGAAGGCTTGATCTCACCTTTAAATCTTATAAAGGCCTTCAGGTAATACCGTGCATTTTTCGTCACTAATTTCGATTGGTCATGGACCCAGCTCAAGGTCTCACAGATTCCTCGATAGAAAATATCATCGCGAATACCATGTCTCGGGCTTTCAAACTGGAATGTCTCGCTGTGATAATCGAGTTACAAAGTTCACTCTCCCTTGGCGATGCTTTTTATTTGTCTTACTTCGTCATTACATGTATATAGGTTGGTAAATCTACCAGTAATGACCCATTTATTCCCCGTTTAAATGAACTGTCGTTAACCTCACCTCAAGAGGAGTTTACTGACATTTCCTTGTGATGAAAAAGCACTGAAGTAATTCAAGACGAGCTATATATCTCCATCTGCCTATAAATCTCAATCGATTGTTTATAAACTTCTTTCTTAAAGTGTTGTTTTAATTTTAAGAAGATTGTTTCTTTTCTGTTTACTTCCGTTTCCACGGTTTATTATTATTGGAACTCGAACCCATTAGACCTCGTGCGTCCATTATTATAAATATGAATTTCGTAATACGGGAGAAAACATACTGGTTCAGTTTGGATCTTAGTTGATAGCTAACATCACTGGAAGGCATAACAACAGAGAAGCGTCTGTAATTATAATGGGGTATTGTATATTAATATTTTAACAAATTAAGCACGGGTAATTTTAATTTAATTCCGATGTCCATTTGTATTTTGATAATCGTCGGGATGTCCGCCCGAATATCGCGACCCTTATTGCCATGACAATGACCATGTTGAGAAGGTTGTCCCTCTGTCCTGCGCCACCGACAACTGAAACCCAGGCTGGAAAACCTGACCAACATTCTCGACCAACACAAAAGATCGATTTCGGGACCTCTTGATTATTGGACAGTCCAATCCTTAATGTAGTTCCGTCGGCTTTTCGGCTAGAAATCTTGGAACAAGCTTTATTTTGTAGGTTTTGATGTTTGATGACAAAAAAACAATTTTGAGATTTTTTCTGAGTAGATCTTCGTAGTATGGGACGCCATTATTTGAAAGGTAGCCATTTTGCGATAATATTCCAACTGATATTTCCAAGATGGCGGCCATTTTTGGTGGGAAAATGGGAAAATGGGACGATGTGAGGATGTTGATAAAGTAGTAGTGTTTGGTGTCAATATATATACGTTTTTGGGGTCGCAGATTCCATTTCTGACATTTGTAACCTGGCAAAATGATCACATGTTCACATACTTAGGATATTTCCAAGATGGCGACCATTTCTGACATTTACAACCATATTTAGCATATTTCCAATATTACTGCCGCTTGTGGAGGGAAAATTGGACGATGTGCTGATTTTGATTAAATAGTCGTCTTTGGTTTTAATATATATATGTTTTCGGGGCGCAGGTTCGATTTCTGCCATATACAACGGTGTAAAATGAGCGTATGTTCCATCAATTTAGCATATTTCCAAGATGGCGGAACGTTTTCTAAACATATTATAATCATTTATCTACTTGCCGTTGTTAATTACAGGCTTCTGAGTCCAATTCTGCTACGTAGGCTATTAGCTTGTAGCACATTCCTGAAAACCGGCACCGAGTCGTACCCATTTGGTATACTATCCAACGATGAAAATTCCTCAACGAGATGACCACTGAGCTGATTTCGATTTTCCTGGGAAGGAAAAGCCTATTCTCCTGGCATCAAGGCAAAGAGAGCGTAACGGCAGCGTGGGGCTTACGTAATGCCCCTGTCAGACCGGGTGGCGTCCTTACTGCGCTGCTGCGACCGTACAGCGACTAGAAAATGCACAAGGTCGCCGGCAAAAAATTTACAAACTTGAAAAAAGTCTCGTTCTTTACCACGTCAGAACGGGTTGGCGCCTTTACTGCGCTGCTACGGCGACGGAAAATGGCCCCAGAGCGCGTCAAGATCGCCATAAGCGTGGTAAAAGCGTGGTGGAAACGCCAGATATCGCGGTGTGGTCTCAATGGTCGCAAATAATCGCCGAGTCACGGCGTTTGTTTTGAGCACGTTCAAACCAGAGAACAACCAAAAGTCAAGAAATTAAGAACATTTGTTATTTTTCTTGGTGGTTCCTTTTTGGATGCTAGACTGGAGCTGGTGGATGAGGCTCAGTACCTTGGCTATAACAGGCCAAGCTGTTGCGTTGGAAAACAATCTGGTAATATATACTCTTCAAAAAAAAGTAGGGGATATTCAGAAACAATACAAAACTGCGGAAATGCACTGCTGTTTTTATTAGAGGTAACCAGTTATGTTAATAACAGGCCAATTGCCTACACAGGAACATAAACAGTTCATATGGGCGGCTAATCTGACGGCCCAATTTCTCTCGCAAGGAGATACACTGTCAAAAGTGAAAATGGACGTTTTTGATTTTTGTCTTAATAATGAGTAATTGCTCCACCAATCCTAAGACATTCAGCAATTCGTCGTGGCATGCTGTTAGTGTTAATCAACCGTCCAATCCCGATTTGGGGCAATCCGACCCACTCCTCTTGCAGTGCTACGGCCAATTATTGCAGTGTTGTCGGTTGACGTTGACGTGGACGAACACGTCTCCCGATCATGTCCCAGACATGCTCTATAGGGGAAAGGTCAGGACTCATGCCAATAGCATGTAGACGTTCATCATGTTGAAAACGTCTCATTGCAAATTAAACGTAACACACTAAAGCAAAGATATGCTAAACAGTAAATCGTACGCAAGAACCGATAGGAAAGCAAACATGGATAGGATCATCCAGCACGCGGCAGTTTTCATCAACCCTTCCTTGAAGTGTCAAATTTGACAATGAACCGCTCCCACGTGTATGGCGCTATTGCGTGTCGCACATACAGCTCAGTGGTTCTGTTGGGGCGGTAAGTTCTTCATCTGTGAACATACTCTCAAAGCATGTCAAGTGTCCATGACTATTTATCATATCACAACCTGAATAGGTATTTGCATTTCAATATCCGCTACTTTTTTTTTGAAGAGCAGGCTTCCAGAAACATGCTACAAGCTTATACATAGCAGAATTGGATTCAGAAACCTTTTCGGTAACGTGTTTAGAAAACATCCTACAACAAACGGCGGTCATCTTCGAATTATGCTGAATAGGTGAACATATCATCATTTCACGCAGTTGTGAAGTGCAGAAATCGAATGTACGCCCCCGAAAACCTATATTGACACATACTTAATCAAAACCAGCCCATCGTCCCATTTTCCCGGCACGATTTGCAGCCATATTAGAAATATGCTAAATGTGTGAACATGTGATCAGTTTACACAGTTGTAAACGGCAGAAATGGAATCTGCGCCCAGAAAACATATATATTGACACCAAAGGCGACTACTTAATCATTTTCCAGCCAAAAATGATCGCCATCTTGGAAATATGCAAAATAGGTGAGCATGTGATCATTTTACACAGTTGTAACTGGCAGAAATGGAATCTTTGACACTGGAACATATTGACACCAAAGAACACTACTTAATCAATATCAGCATATCGTCCAATTTTCCCACCAAAAATGGCTGCCATCTTGGAAATATGCAAAGTAGGTGAACATGTGATCATTTTACATAGTTGTAACCGGTCAAAATGGAATATGTGCCCCTGAAACCATATATAATGACACCAAACACTACTACATAATCAAAATCAGCACATCGTCCGATTTACCCGCAAAAATGGTCACCATCTTGGAAATATCTTCATGAAGTGG